>NC_134856.1:135879988-138279988 GCF_049852395.1 Peromyscus maniculatus bairdii | reverse complement strand
TTTTATGGATCTTGGCCATTCTGACAGGTGTAAAATGAAATCTCAAAGTTGTTTTGATTGAGCAGGAGCATATCTTGTATGCAGGACACCACTGTAGATCCAAGGGTTTTGGCTTGTATTTCCCTGGTGGCTAAGGATGCTGCACATTTCTTTATGTGATTATCAGTCATTTGAGACTCCTCTTTTGACAATTCTCTGTTTAGAGCTGTACCTCATGTTTTAATTGGATTATTTGTTTTCTTGGTATCTAGTTTTTTTGAGTTTTCTATATATTTTTGTATATTAGTCCTCTATTGGATTGGTAAAATCTTTTTTTTATTCTTTGGCCAAATTAAAGTGTCTTTTGCCATACAGAAGCTTTTCAGTTTCATGAGGTCCTGCTTATTAATTGTTGAGCTTAGTATGATGTTCTGTTCAGAAAGTCTTTTCCTGTGCCGATGAGTTCAAAGCTGTTTCCTCCTCTCTCTTCTTTCAGGTTCAGTGTATCTGGGTGTTATGTTAAGGTCTGGGATCCATTTGCAGTTGAGTTTTGGGCAAGGTGATAAGGATGGGTATGTTTGCATTCTTCTGCATGCAGCCATCCAGTTTGACCAGGACCATTTGTTGAAGATGCTGTCTTTTTTCCAGAGCAGGTTTCTGACTTCTTTATCAAAGATCAGGTTTCCATATGTGTGTGGATTTACGTCTGAGTCTTCAGTGTAATTCTATTAATCAACATGTCTGTTCTGATGCCAATGCTGTCTTCTTTTTATTACTATAGCTCTGTAGTACAGTTTGAGGTCAGGGATGGTAAGACCCCCAATGGTTCTTTTATTATTCAGGTGTTTCAGCTACTAAACATCTTCATCTCAGGGCAGGAGAGGTCACTCAGCAGTTAAGAGCACAGGCTGCTCTTGTAGAAGACCCGGATTTGGTTCTCAGAACCCACATGGCAGCTCACAACTAACTGTTCATAACTCCAGTTCCTTGCCTCTGGGGACACTGTACATGCATAATACATTTACACACACACACACACACACACACACACACACACACACACACATTCACACACACACACAAACACTCATACACATTTTTAATATTAAAAATCTTAATCAAATTAACTATTACCAAATATTGGTTAGTTGACATCTTATAAACTGTGGTGAAGCATCTTTGCTTATATGTACATGATTTAGGAGACAAGATCCAAATAAAACACTTATACAGAAAAAAAATTGAGAAAAAAGAAAAACTGGATGGTCTCAAGTATCCATGAGCAAATTCCCTGAGTCACCAGGGGGTGCCGGTTCTGTTATTTAGTTCTGAATCCAAACAGGTGAATTCCCACAGTGTAGTGCTGAACCAGAGCAGAAAGAAGAGCCATGCTGGGTGGCCACAGGCACAGCTCCTGACAGCCCAGCCTTCCTAGTGTTTACTCAGGATGGTATACTGCACTTACCTGGGGGCTGTCCTTAATCATCTGCTCAGCCTGCACTGGAGCTGGGAAGACGTCCTACCTTTCTGTCCCTGTCTGAGTGTGCAGGTGCCATCTCTCTGTGCACTAGGAGTGACTCCCTCTGTCCTGACACATTTGTCACACCCTGCCACACAGAGGAGCATTTTTGAGGCTCTGTAGGAATGAGGAAAGAGAGAAAATCAACACTTTAGAGAGCCAGAGGAATAGAATGTTCTAGAAGTACCTTAGAGAACCATGGCTATTTATAGATCTCAAAACAAATGGCCTCCCTCTGATTGGAAGAGGCACTTCTTCAGAAAAATGGGATGAGAACACGATGAAGTGGGGACATCACCCCAATCTGCCAGCTGTACATTTTCCTTAGTAAAGAAATCAGAATTACCAGACTATCACATGTACCAGAAACTCAAATGTTACTAAAGAGGTAGGTGGAAGATCCTTTATGAAGTTGGTTTTTGTTCTGTTTTGTTTTAAGACTAGGGAAAACCATGCAACTGATTGAGAGGAAATCCTTCGTTTGAAATAGGTTAAAGAACTGGACTTTATTCTGCAAGCATACATTGGACAGACTACCCCATGAACATGGCCACCCATCCATCTACACCTGGCATTTTGTAGGTGGACTGGGGCCCAGGGGTGACACACACACACACAGAAGCACTTGGTTGCAGGGGTCAGTCCCTCTACAGAGTAGCTTGCAGTACCAGGAAGACCCCTTGTTGACTAAGCCTCCATGTTCTGACCTCTCAGACCTCACTGACTAGGCCTCAATGTGCTGACCTCTCAGGCCTCACTGACTAGGCCTCAATGTGCTGACCTCTCAGGCCTCACTGACTAGGCTTCCATGTGCTGACCTCTCAGGCCTCACTGGCTAGGCCTCCATGTGTTGACCTCTCAGGCCTCACTGACTAGGCCTCCAGTGTGCTGACCTCTCAGGCCTCACTGACTAGGCCTCCACTGTGCTGACCTCTCAGCCCTCACTGACGAGGCCTCCAGTGTGCTGACCTCCTAGGCCTCTGATGACCTGCTGTGCACATTAAGACTTCAGGGGTCTTGGAAGAGATTCATACAACTGTTGTCTTTCATAAATGAGAAAATTGAGTCTCAAAGAAGTTAAGTTCCACCATTGGCTACCCTTTTTCAACAAACACGACTTAACCTCAGTGGAACTGATCGTCTCCAAGATACTTTTGTATGCTACATTTAGGTCGGTCCTTGTGCTAAAGCAAGAAGACTCAAATGATATGCCCCATGACTTCTGGGTTCATATTGTAAACACAGTGTGTCAGATAATGTGGGCCTTCATCCAGGGGTCCTTTCCTGTCATTAGGTTGAGACAATGCCCTTGTCAGCTAAGACACGGCCTAGGTTAAATTGCAGGTTGTGGCAGATATTTGTAGTATTTAAATTTCCAGTAAAAGAACATGTCTTCCTGTGTATGGCTGTCCCTCTTCCCTGTGTTAGGTCAGGCTACGCCTGGGCTCTTGTCTTGCTGGGAAGACAATCCAAGTGTGTACGTACACATGGGGCATCGTCCACCCGGCAAGTGTGCCTCTAACTGGTTCTGCACTTTGGGGCTTTTGATGGAGCAATGCAGAGCCAAGGAGGCAAGTTATCTGTAGACACTCTGACCAAAAGCCATGCTGGGAATCCATTGTTTACCAGTCTTGTGGGTCCACAGCTAACTGCTTTGAGGATGGGCACCAAACAGGAGCACAATGGTCATGAGTCTTTGGCAGGTTACAGGACAATGTCCAAGAGGAAAATATAAGCAGCTTTCAAAATGTTTTGGTATATAAAATAAGGAACCAGCTATACAGATGGAAAAGAAAAGGCACATTGACTTTATGTTGCATGGAAGAGTCAACAGACATTCTCTTATGCATTAAATTTATTTTTTAAATTATTTTGATTTTAAGTATATGTGTATTTTGCCTGCATGTATGTCTATATATCATGTATATTCCTGATGCCTATGGAGGCCAGAAAAAGGTGTCAGATCTCTTAAAACTGGAGTTACAGATGGCTGTGAGCTGCTATGTGGGTGCTGGAAATCAAACCCAGGTCCCATGGAAGAGCAGTTAATGCTCTTAATCATGGAGTCATCTCTGCAGCCCCAGACTTTCTTTTAAAGATAAATTTTTATTTTGAATTATATGTACGTGTGTGTGTGTGTGTGTGTGTGTGTGTGTGTGTGTGTGTGTACTCGTGCACCTGAGTACAATGCTTGCAGAGCCCGGGAGATATGTCAGGTCCTCCGGAACAGGACTTACAGGTGGTTGTGTGTAGATCTATGTGGGTGCTGGGAACCAAACTCCAGTACTCTGCGAGAACAATCTGCACACTTAGAGCCATCTCTCCAGTCCCAATCAACAGGCTCTAAACCAAGTGCACACAGAACACAAAGAACAAACTAAAACAATGTATGGAAAGGAGAGTAAAAGACAAAAGCTATGTGTTTAACTAACTCTAGTTTACGCATAACTTCTATATCCTCAGCACTGGGTTTTGGCTAAGGGGAGCAAGCTGTGGCCAGTTTTCACATAGCATGTGGCAGCTAGGGCAGATATCTGAGTTCAAGACTAGCCTAGTCTACAGAATGAGTTCCAGGATGGCCAAGACTGTTATACAGAGAGACCCTACCTCGAAAAAATCAAAACAAAACAAAGCGCTGTCTTGGCTGTCAGATCCACTGTCATGCTTTCATGCTATCAGTATGTTGTTACAATTGTTCTATTTTATCAAAGATGGGTGGTGTTACTCTCTCACTGTGCCTAATACATAAACTAGTGAGAGACCAGGCGTTGGACAGACGACCCGGTAGGCAGACAGAGAGGGAGAGGGGCCATGCTAGGCAATGCTGTGGCTAGATAATAAAAGTGATGAATTCCTAAGATGGCCGGCTTCTTCCTAGACCTCCCGACTTGAGACAAAAGCCTGGCAGCTTAAAGCAAGGCCTGCAGGGCTTTTGTCCCCAACCAGCTGGGCCCCTGCTGATGGACTATCTCAACAAGTTCGGGTGTGTCACACGACAATTGCCGGCCAGTCAATCATCCAGTCTCCATGCCGACCAACCTGAATTAGGGGAGGAAAACTCTTCAGAGACGTTTAACTTCCCAGCCCCCCAAAGAGCTGGATTTTTTGGCTCTCTGGGTCCCCATCTGCTTTGCAGAGGGTCTTTTCCCCCTGTGGCACGTGTGTGTTTCCTCACCCCCAGCAAACACCTCTCTTCAACTGCTGATTCTGTCTGCAGCATCTGAGATTTCTCCACTGTGCTTGAGAATTTTCCCACCTTTGAATTCTTTAGCGGACAAAGAAAGCAAACCAGATCAAGACCCCTAGACTGTATCACTGTCAGAGGAATGTGTAGGGGGAAAGCACAGTAGACAAGAGTTTAGTACTGTCAAATTTCCAGACGCCCACCGGGACTGAAATGTGTCCTATGCTGTGCTCTCTCTGGGGCAGCTCTGTAGCCATCCAGGCTTAAGGAGTGTCTGTCACTCAAGGGAAAAGGGGAAGCAGTCAATTCTGCAGGCAATGAGCCTAGATGGCCACCAGGGGGCAATGAAGGACCAAACTGGAACTGTGGCTAGGCCTCTGGACTAGGAAGACAGGAAATGGACATCAGCCAGGAAGGATGACCCAGGAAAAAGCTCTCCCGAGGTTCCAAAGACTGAGAATACAGGACAGAAGGCTGCCCAGAGTCAATCCTCTCCAAAGTCTCACTCCTGTGGATATGCCTCAATCCTCTCGGAGAGACCTGGGACCTTTCCATGAACGCTGCTGCCGAAGTAAGGGTCTGCCCTATATGCATTTCACCCCGGCACACACCCCAGCCAGCAGCACAGGGAAGGAATAGCTCACATTTCAGGGGCCTGGAAGTTTAAGAAAGACACCCACAGCCAAGGCACCCACGGGTCCAGTCAAGCTTGGCTCCACTAGCCTCTAATGCGAAACAAAGTCCAACCCTCCCCACAGCTCCAGGGAAGCCTGACAGACAGGCCCTGCCTCCATTCTAGCTGTGAAGCCCTGCTCGGAGCTGACAGCTCACTACTTCCCTTGGTGATAAGGTGTGTAGCTGTTTCTACATGGAGGGACCGAGGAGTTTCCAGAGACTCACCAGGAAGCCATAAGGTGCACAGGCCTCTCACTGAGCTTATGCAAACAGTCAGTAAATGCCAGGCAAGGGGAGAACGCAGTGAGGTCATCTGCAAGGTGCACAGGGGTCTCCAATGACGCACTCCAATGATTCAGCTGTCCTGAGTCGTCAACCGTACTCCTGTGGCCGTTTTGGTGACACAGCTGTGAGCAACCCAAATAAACTGACTGGTTTACCAACCTAGACTCGGGTGCAATCCTTCCTGTCGTCATCCATCATCATCATCACATGCTTTAGCATTAGAGGCCGGCCCTCGTTATCCACCCCCAATTTCCAGGTCTTCCCTGTCTCCTTCAAGAATGAATAGACTGCACAGCTTGCAAAGTAGCTAGAATATTTTATTCAAAGGAAAACAATAGTACAGATTAGAGAAGGATACACTATCAAGATTGACAGCAACCATGTGACTGAAGGTGCTCAAGGGCCCAGGATATTGATTGGAACTTTTTTCAAGATGGACTAAAGGGGAGTGGAGGATTACCAAGGTTATAGTTGGGTGTTTTTCTATTTTGATTGACAGATTATTATATAACCATTTCTCACTGTGCATGTTTCTTCCCATAATGCACCTGTTAATGATATGCATAATCAATTATACAAAGGCATAAGATGGTAAGTAGGGGATTCTCCCTAAAAGTTCACTTTGGGGACACAGTTTGCCTTACTGCACATGCACCCAAAACCAGTTCAAGCTTGATTGGCCTTTTTACTCTTGTACTGGCTATTATCTGAGTACAAATGAACAGACTCATCTAAGTCTGATGGTTGATAAGGGGAAGGGAACTCTACTGTGTTGTCCAATGTGGCATGCATGTGACTCAATGTAAGCAGTGGTCCTGGGTTGCTAACAGGTCGCTAAGTGCATTGTTCAGAGAGGGCTGTGTGCATAGTAAGTGCAGGCAAGTGTCTCGGGCTGCTGGGTGCATTATTGGGAGAGGGATGTGTACACAGCCCATACGAAGTAGAGTCCTAGGCTGCTAACCTATTCTCTATGCATGCCCCCCCCTCGGTTCGTTGATGTCTCCCCAAGAAAAGTTAAACAGTCCATGGAAATGTCACTCCCATGATGTCACTGCCGCCAACCTCAGAGAAACTTGTAGGTTTGGTCAGGGAGTTGTCCTGGGTGGGTAAAGGCTGATATAGAGAGAGCACATTGATATTATTTTTTATTCTTGAGGCCTAAACTTGACTAGGGATGGGGAAAGACCAATCTTCCCATGGTGCTCAAAGTCACCCGCCTGGTCAGCCTCACAAGCTTTGACAGTATTTCCGGGATTTGTGGAGCTCAAGCAGGACGTAGGAAACACTAGGCCTGGCCCTGATGGCCAGATCCACGGGGTTTCTTCTCTGGTGTCTGGCAAGCGGCCTTTGTTTGCTAGCTGCAGTGTGTTCTGACAAGGCTGCAGTGGTTCTACCCCTCCTCTCCCCAGTGAGGAGCTACTGAGTGTTTGGGGCTGAACTTTCATGCTCTGTGGTCCCTGCCCTAGGCCTGGTAAGTCTGTGTAGCTTCCACCTTGGCCCGGGCCTGCACCCCTCTGCCTCTGCTCCTTCCTCCAGGGCCTACCCCAGCTCCTCCCTGGCCCTGCTAAGCACAGTTCTCCCTTCTGCCATGTTCTCTCTAGTTGACCTTGCTCTCCCTGCCACATCCTGTCTCTGCTCCTACCCCCACCCAGCCACCCCAGAGATGCTCACTGGGCCTTATCTACCCTTGTTCCTTTTCACCTGACTAATCACTGGTGACATCTCTCCCTGGCAGGAAGCCACTGGGGTACAAAGAAATGATTCCCATCCATCGTTAAGTTACCTTAACAAATGTTTACTGAGCATCCACCACATGGCAGGCTCCAAGCTGGTGCAAGGCAGCCCAAGAGACAGAATCTAACTCTTACCAGCTGACAAACCAGCAGTGATGGATGGCGATAAACATGATTAAACACAAGGAAAGGGTAGATGTGGTTTCAAACTGTTTTCAACACGAGCAGGAATTGACAGCCACACTGGAACTTGAGAGGAGAAGGTGCCTGGTGGCCAGAGCCCTGTTGGCTTCTCCCCCCACTGAACCCCACTTCTATGTTTGAGGGGCTGCAGCACGTGCAAAGGCCCTGGGGTAAAACAAGGTAGTTTTTTAGGCAACTAATGGATAAACAGTGTGAGTACAAGAGTGTGGCAGGAGATGAAATTTTGAACTGGACACATCCAAGTTATACTGATTTCTCCACGAAACTGCTGTCTTCACATCCCAAAGACTGTTCTTCCACTGCTCTGGGTTCCCATCCTTGCAGTTAGCCCTGACCCCCTCCTGGGCTCCAGAGCCAGTCTTTAGCAAGTCCAGCCAGCCCCACTGCCCTCTGGGGTCAGACCGCGTTCCTCGCCTACATGGTGGCCGCCCTAGCCCAAGCCCCACCCCACCCTCTTCACCTGTGAAAACATGGCAGCTCGCGGGGATGGTCCCTACCTTCTTCCACGTACAGCTCAAGTGTGCCCTGTGACCCCAGGGCCCTCAGGCGCTCGGACTCTCTCGCACACCCTTCCCTCCCTCTGCCGCAGAAGCACCTCGCTCTGCTGACATGTTGAGTACACTCTCACCTCAAGCCTTTGCCCTGGGCCTCCTCTGCCACCTCCCCTGGCTCACACACGCCATGTGTCTTCCTGTCTCAAAGTCCTTTCTGTCTACTGAAAGTCATCTTGATGCGGAGACCTCACACCACCCAGCTCCCTCCTCTCCTCTCCTTATCTACGCGGGACACTTCCTATTCCTCTCCATTGCGGTGTGACAATTATTCGTCACCACCTACTCGGTTCTGTTTGCTGCTCTGTCGCCAGCACCTGGCTGGGTGCCTGGAGTGTGGGGGCCAGACTGCTGAGAAGATTGCCGCTTGAGTTAAGCAGTCCAAAGTTTTAGTCCAGAAGCAGGAAGAACCACTGAAAGTTTAGCATCGCTGAGATCTGCTTTGTGGTTTGTGTCTAGGATGGATGGAGGAAAATGGTGCGAAGGTTGCTAAGAAGGCATCTAAGAGTCATCCATGGAGAAGCTGGTGACCAGGCTGGTGTGGCCCATCCCTTGTGATTGGCCTTCAGACAAGTTGAGCACTGAGAAAGGACCACTGTGCTGACTGACTCTTGATGACAGTAGGTGTTTACTTCTTGAAGATGAGAATCTGAAATGAACTGCCCACGTCTCCCTACAGGAGGACTAAGAGCCATGCTGCTAGCATGTGTGGCTCTCTGCCAGCCCGCTCCTCACACTCACACTCTCAGGGGTCCCCTCTCCTCACACTCACACTCTCAGGGGTCCCCACTCCTCACACTCACACTCTCAGGGGTCCCCACTCCTCACACTCACACTCTCAGGGGTCCCTACTCCTCATACTCACACTCTCAGGGGACCCCACTCCTCACATTCACATTCTCCAGGTGTCCCTGCTCCTTACACTCACACTCTCCAGGTGTCTAGCACCGAGGCGGCATGGAATCTCTCAAAAGGATGCTGAGACCAGGTATGGAGCGGGAAGTTTCTACCAGAAAGGAATACCTGTTGTTGGTTTTTTGCGGCGCTCTTACCCTGCGAGGAAAAGTCACAAAACACGACAGAATCCACTGACAAGAGTTTTATTAAGATAAGGGAGAGGGACAGATGTGCTTATAAAGGCTGGGCTGTGCCTGCGCACAGGCCCATGTGGCCATTCTAAGCATGTGTGTAGATCACATGGTTGTGTTCATGCAATCACGTAAAGCCACGGTCCTGGGTCATGTGAGACATTTGACCTGGAAATGACGAGGCAGAAGTGACTAGGTCCCACCGGGCATGCACGACCATGCCCAACCGTGGGGGCGTGTTATGAATTCATATCACCTGTGACAGGAAGCGGGGTCGAAGCAAGGCTGTGGGAGGAGGAGCTGAGTTCCAATGGAGGGGTAGCTGGGAGTTCCACATCCAGATCTATAGGGGGTAGGAAGAGAGAGAGACACTGGGCCTGGCTTGAGCATCTGAAACCTCAAAGCCCACCCCCAGTGACACACTTCCTCCAGCAAGGCCACCTCTCCTCCAATAAGGCCACACACTCCCTATGGGGCTATGGGGGTTGTTTTCAGTCAAACCACCTCACTGGGGAATGTGGAAATAGGCTAGTGACTGCAGCTAAGGCCAGTCCCAGAGACATCAATAGCTAGATGTTGTCATTAGAAATACTAATCAAAGCCTGGGCCTTGGTAGCCCCAACATCTAGGCAAGGCAACCTCTCAGTCCTCAGTAGGTATGCAAGACTTAAGAAAACAGGAAGATATATTCAATATTGCCACCCGGTGAAAGGAGCAGAGAGGTCCAGGGGCTGCATCCTCCCCCAGGCTGTGAGGCTTAGTTTTAAATTGAAGGCAAGAGGCACGTACAACCAAGCATTTCTCCTAAAGTAAGGCTCTGCCCATCACTGCCCAGCATTGCCTTGGCTCTAGGCTCTCTGGAATGCTTGTCTGGCAAGTTGTCAGAACTGTGTGAAATCTCTTTCTGGAGACACGTCCTCCTGGGGATGGCACCAGGTGACAGCTTTTTCCTTCTACCGTGTGAGGTTCCTGGGGAAATTCCAGCTCCTTGGGACCTATTGTCTCAATTGTCAGCCAACAGAAGGGGACCAGAGGTCTCTTTAGAATGCCTTCACTCCGCAGCAGTCAGGGGCGAATTCTTTCTTTGGAGGAATTTACCAAGACCTGGCTTCCAGGGACTATCCGCTCCTCCTAGGTCTGGGAACCACCCTGTGTAAGCATGCCCTTCCTCGGGTGACAGCATCTCTGCAAGCTGCAGAGAAGAGCTACGGCGAACCTGCATGTGAGATACCGGTCAGACATCCTCTCAGCATCTTCTGTGTTGGGAGATGAGCTTTGGGGCTCTCCTGATGGATGCCCCACCCTGTTTCGGCCACAAGCCAGCTCACAGCCACGTGAGAAGAAACAAGCTTCCTGAGTCCTGCGCTTTGTGCCTGTCGGTCAGCAGGTGTTGGTGAATGGTTACCACCCTATCTATACCTTTGTTCCTCACAGGCCATGGTAGTTGTGAGCCGCTGGGGCAGGGGCTGTTATTCACACCCGCAGAGGTGTTTGCACAATTTTAGCACTTATAGGAGGTTAATTTATCTGACCATGGCCACCAGTCTGTGAGCAATGCTGGTTCATGGCTGAAAACTCAGGTGCAGCCGGAGCTGGCATCCAGCACATCAATGCAGAGACGAAGCCAACCCTAACACACCGGGGTCTCAGTGTCACCCTGACAACCCACTCATCACACCCTCTGGAGTAAGTACCAATTTTCCTTTGACTTCGGCCCCCTTTCCTGGGATCTCTGAGCTGGATGACTGCTTGCAGGGGGTAGGCGGGGTTTAAGTATTTGCCAGAGCTCCCTCATTCAGTGGCAAGCCAGGGCCAGCCTAGCACGCCTGAGTTCCCCGCTGTCCTTCTCTGGCCCCTGTGAAGATTTTGTTTTTTTTTTTCTCTAAAACTCCCAAGAATGACACAATACTGTCACTTTCCCTGTTGCTGCAGTCACACATGGGACAGGAAGTATTTGAGGGAGAGAAAAGCTTCCTCTGGCTTACAGTTTTAAAGGATACAGTCCCTCCTGTTGGAGAGACCACAGCAGGAGGTCAGGTGGTCACTGTGCAACTGTAGTCAGGTGACCAGGAAGCAGATTGTGAACAGGAAGTGAGGCTGGGCATAAAACCCCAAGGCCTGCTGCTGGTCACCCACTTCCTCCAGCCAGCTCCACCTCCTCAAAGTTCCACAAATTCCCAAGACAGCACTCCCAGCTGGACACCAGCCTTCCAAACAAGCGCACATGAGGGACACCTCACTTTGAACCTCAGTGGAAATCAGAGTTCTGGTGAGACTTTGTCAAGATTCTAGGTTTGGACATTTCAGCAAATTGCCCAAGCCCTCTGCTTAGTTCCTGGTAAAATACAGTAAATACTTTCTGTGTATATACGAAGCCCTGGAGTTCAACCCTTGTGTGGGCTTGAGGAGCCTATGTGACTTCTGAGAGCTTGGCTTTCCCCATCTGTGACATTTCCCTCACAGGTCAGAGGAGGCACCTGCTCAGTAGTGTGTGACTGCTCCCTCACACCAGGCGTTCAGTCCTGGTGTCTGCTTCTTCTAGCCCTGGGAACTGGCCTGCACTCTAGTGAAGGAGAAGGTTTCTGAGGCACTGGGTTGCGGCTGGGAAGGCTAGCAGGATGGTAGACATCTGAGTGAACAATCACATGCCCCAAGAGGAACTGAGACAGAACTGGAACCCTTGAACAGTGACCCAAATGACAGCCATGCTCCTCTCCACCCTCCCCTTGTGTTTCCTTTGCCCTCACGTGGCTAAGACTGGGAACAAGCAAAGACCTCCACCATGTCCTCCTTGTGCAGGAGAGTTTGGCTGTATCCCAAACACAAGGCAAAAAGCACCTGGATGGCTATCCCAGGCAAGAAAGGGAAAGGGAATTGAGACACATAAACTACTGAGCCTGACTAGAGATGGGAACATCAGTCTGTCGTCCACTGTGGAATACTTCACATCTAAGATAGGCTGGTCTGTAGACAGTGTTCAGCATGGGAGGGGTGGGAGATGAGGGAACAGCCACGTGCCACCCTGGATGAACTGCAGGCGAGGAGAGTGAGGGCTGTGTCAGGCGGTGGCTCCAGTCCAAGGCAGTGTTTCCTTCCGGCCTCGTGTGCACTTTCTGGGGAGGCCAGAACACATCTGTGAAACAGCTGGCACTGGGTGTTGTCGTCGTCAGAACTCTGCCGCCGTGGCCACCACAGCCACTGTTTGTCTTTGCATGGACAGTGGCAAGGCCAGTACCTTCCTGGTCCCTGCTGCTCTGTCAGAGCCATCCTTCTCCATCTGTGCCCACTGTTTTTGGTTCTCTCAAAGGTCAGAAAATCTGAGAGAGAACGGTGTGCTAGGCAGCGTGAGGAATTGTTCAAGGTCCACCAAGGGCATCCTAGAGATGGGGACAGATGCAGGTAGTGAGGGAATTGGCTTGATTCTGGCCCTCGCCCTTAGGCCCTCTCCTCAGCAGCAGCTAGCTTTTAAACCTTCCACTGTGTGAGCACACAGCCTTCTTCCATGTCAGAGGATGCAGGACCAAGGTGCCATCTTGGAGGCAGAGACCAGTCTTTTCCAAAGAAACCTAATCGGCCATGCCTGGATTCTGCTCTTCCAAGCCTCTAGAACTGCAGGAAAGCAAATGCTTCTCCCTTAAGAATTACCCATCTTGTGTATTTTGTTATAGCAGCACCAAACAGACAGGAACAAAGCAGCATGTAGCAGATTGGAGAGACACTGAGAAACCTGGTCTGCCATCCACCTGGGATTTCACGGAGGGGACCTGGGGGCACCAGTACTAGCTGTGGGTGGCACGATTTGTCGGGGACTCTGGACACATATCCAGCCTTCATACTCTCCCCAGAGTTTCTTGTGTGTCTTGTCGTCATGATGGATGGGACACACTGCAGGCCGAGAGGGAAGACCAAAGAGGAATGGGTGCTTCTAACTTCCCTCACGCCATATCTCCTTGGCACAGCCCAAGATCAACACATTTCTGTTTCTTTCTGTTGTATGGGATGAGTTTAAACTCAGAAGGAGGGCTTTCTGACTGAACCCAATGTCAGCCTTTGACCTTCAGACCAGGAGGCACTGTGGTGATGGGAGAGGGCTCCAGGGACTGGTGGTGTGTTTATTACTTATATAACAGAATCTAATCAAACAATTCACATAATTACTACTGTTCTCTAGGTGCTGGGACTATGGACTGACCAACAGGCCCCCAAACACAGAGATAAAGAACAATGGTTGGACCATTGGTTTACAACCATGGTTGTAAAGATAATGATAGTATCAATTAACAGTCAAGATATAAGATTATGGACGTGGCTGACTCTAGTTTGGGCCAGCTCAGGGCTCCAAGACAGATGCAAGGGGAAATGGGTGACAGTGGCCAGAAGCAAACCAGTGATTCTCTCTCAGGGAAGCATCACCAGATTACCATTAGCTAGTAAACTGTTAACTTAGTAAACTTTTCAAATTTGGAGTGCTTAAATTCCTATGCATATGCTTACATATTATATATCTTCTTATACAGATTAAATTTGGGGTAAAATGGGCTTCTGAGGAAAGCTCTCCCCTTTGCTAGAAGTGTCTGTCCAGAGGAAGCACAGTGGAGGGAAAACCTAAGCCTTGTGCTGAGAGCAAGACATTGCTTTTCCTGGCCCACTGTATTCCTGCTTCCTTGAGTATTCTAATTGAACATCTTTTTAAAATAAACATTTATTTATCGGTGTATGGGCATGTGTGCATGAACTGTGGCCTGTAAGTGGAGACAAAGAACCACTTGCAAGAGTCAGTTCTCTCCGGGGATAGAACTCAGGTTGTCAGGCTTGTTCAGCAAGCGCCTTTACCTGCTGGTCTGTGTCATCTCCATCCCTACCCCCACCCCAGATCCCTCCCCTCACCCTAACCCCACCTAATTACATTCTTGACTGACTACTTGGTCCACTACTATAGCCAGTCTGACTCCTCCTCTTTCTGGATCATAAGTACCAAGACTGGGGTCAAGACCTGGAGGAATTCAGAGGCCTAAGAATAGGGTGGGGTAGGGGGTGGGGTGGGGCAGATAGCAACTTGACAGATGCCAGAAAAAGTTACTGTTGGTAACTGGCTATGTGGGACTAATGCCCAAACCTCTTCGGATCTTTTCTCTGGTTACAGTGTCATGTTCAGGCTACTATACTGCAAAACAATGGAATGCAAGAAGGAGGAGGAGGAGGAGGAGGAGGAGGAGGAGGAGGAGGAGGAGGAGGAGGAGGAGGAGGAGGAGGAAGCAGAGCTGGATCGGGGACAGGGATCCGGGAGATGGGGCTGGCTCAGCCAGGCACATCTGAGAGCAGAGAATGAACAATGCGAATTACAACTTAGAAACCAGGAGAGGGGACTTGACACATTCCATTCTTCTAGTTCTTGTCAAAGTGTGACCTTGTCCTCTCCATGATATCTCTGTTCCTCCTCCCTAGCCACCTGGGTGAGAGTGGAAGTTGGATAGAAGGAGACATATTTGAAAACCTTATCTGTTCCTAAGGTCAACCCAAGGTGGTATTTCTCAACAGGAAGACATGGAGCTATTTTTTGAAATTGCACAGCAGTGCCGGTAGGTGCTGTGGTTTCTGGCAGCATCTTGAGCTCAGGCAGGCTGCTTTCTGGGACAGTGACACTTCAAATGTCATGCTAGATAGATGGGAAGGAAACAAGCCTGGGCATGGCTCCTGGACTTCCTTCACCCATCCCTCTAAGCATGTCAAAGGCCTCATTTCAGGCATGTAGACTAGGAACCGTATCTTTCTGTTAAGTGTCTGCCCCAGAACACCTACCCTGACCAAATGCACAGGGTGCAGTGCAGATCAGATGATATTATGTTCTAGAAATCTGGAACCCAGGACCTGGTCTCTGTGCCCATTGCAGACACAACCTCTCACGGGCTATATAACCTTTCCCAGATTGCTTTGCTCAGAGGCAAAGTAATGATTCAGGGGTTCCACTTAGTTCTTTGTGATTATATTTATGTAGCACTTTTGGCTCTCTCATAGTAGGGGAATAAAAGCATCTTAATATGAACCACAAAAGTAACGATTATAAAACCTTATCTGATAACAGATGGAAAATAGGAAGATTTGGCTGACTGTCAATGAGGGTTCTTCCCAGCTCCTTTGAGGCAGCCCACAGCAGTAATAATATCAGGACTCTAAAGACATATGCTAACGGTTATAGCTTCTCTCCATGGACAAAATCCATGCTGGCTCTGGGGATATCTGCAAGATGACTATTCTTAATTTATAGATATTCCCTTTCCACTCTAAGGGGTCTTCAAGATAACAGAAGGGGCAGGAGTTTGATAAAGCCACCATGAGCTCCTGACAGAGTTCCGTGATGCTACCGAACAGCCTGGTATTTCCCAACCTTAGGCAGAGGGCTGGAGGAGGACAGTGCTCAACCAGTACACCCAAGGGTCTGTTGGCTCAGCTAGCAACCACCCAGTCACTGAAGAAGGGATGAGATGGCCATGGATCTCCCCAGCAAGAACAGGCTTCTACAGTCCTAGAAGACACATCCTAGGCCTGACTGGGCTCCTGGGAATTTCGAAGACTGATTCCCAGGGACATTCTAATGGGTTTCAAGAGTTCTAGAGAAGTTCCAGATCTAGGACACCGTGGTGGGGTTGGGAGAAGGTTAGAGAGTGAGGCAGAGCCCGGGGTGGGGGTGGGGTGGCACAGGACTGCCACTGTTGAGAGTCCATGATTCTTCCGGAGAACAAGATGCTTGTCTTTGTGACAAAGTAAGGCGTGGGTGCTGAGCACAGCTAAGGAATCTCCAGCACTGTTCAGCGGCACCAGTACACTGGCTTCCAGGCATCTTTCGGAAGTAGAGGATGATGTCTCTCCTGGCTTTGAACCAAGTCTCCTTCGGCAGCTTTTCTCATTGTACAAGACAATGCTGTTTTGTCTACAGTTCTGCTCACACAGTGCATCTCAGGTCACAGCACTTGGTGAACATCACAAATGACCCCATGCACACGGAGCACCATGTCAAATAGTCTGTGTCAGACACTAAGGGTAGATTAGCAGCACAGAACACATAACATGGCAAGAGCTTCTTGTGTACTTCCTATGCACCAAGCTCTGCCCTAAGCCCTGGACATCAAATCCTCACACCCATCTTAGGCAGGCTTAATGTCGCCTCTTCTTTACAAGGGAGAAAATAAGGTCAGCTTACCTAAAATGACACAGCTCCCAACTGCAGAGCCACGCCTTCTAATCCACGATGTTTAAATGGTTACTTTGTTGCATTAGACCACGGAGGAGGGTACACACAGGCAGATAACATCATGTTTAGGTGCTGTGAAAAGATGGTATAGGGGCTCTAAGAACTGGGAGAATGCATGCGAGGATAACAGCCAGACCCAAGAGGATGTGTGGTTAGAGCTAAGACAGGATGCACCCATTTACACATTAGCTTGTCCGGTGGGGTTTGGGCTACAGCAGAGGCAAGTAAGTGCAGGAGTCTCACTGTGGGGGAGAGTTTGGCAGGTTTACACCCAAGGAATAGGAGGAATTCAGTGTGACTGATCACCCATTAAAGCCAGAAATACAGATAAGGTTTTGTAGGGTCATTCCTATTCAATAAATAGGCTTGAACCTACATCACATCGGGCATTATACTAAACCCTGGCACATATTTGTGAACTGATGTAAACACAGCCTTTGCCCTTGTGGATCTTGTATTCTATGAGATGAGAAGTTGCCTCCCTGTCTCTCCTGACATGTTCTCTCAGTGTCACACTGCAGTGTCCAACAGCATTCCTCAAGAATGAGCCAGGTGTCTAGAGCAATGTACCTGTGTTTGGCTTTGCCCTCCCCAGTAGTTACAAAATCAGAGGGCCATTAGATTGTTAAAAAGATAACATCAATAATTAACTTTGTCATCCTGTAGAACGTTAGCAAATTCTGTCTGTCCCACTGTGTCTATTTCCTATTGTTATCACGAGTTTAATAACTGAAGCCAACAGCAATCATACAGTTCTGGACATCAGAAGTCTGGTGCAGGTCCAAGCAGGCTAAAATTAAGGTGTCTTGTGTCTTTCTGGAAATTCTAGAAAGAAATCTACTTCCCAGTATTCTAATTGAAAAAAAAAATCATTTTCTTACAGGTATATGACCATGGTCCTTTGTTCTGGCTTGGTGAAAGTTGGTGGCCACCATGATTCTTGGCTGCTGGTCCCCCCCTCCATCTTTGGAGCAGGCACCAGTAGGTCTGAATGGTCCCCCTCCATCTTCACATCAGGCACCAGTAGGTCAGAATGGTCCCCCCTCCATCTTCACAGCAGGCACCAGTAGGTCAGAATGGTCCCCCCTCCATCTTCACAGTAGGCACCAGTAGGTCAGCATTGTTCTGATCTACCCCTGCCTTCCTTTCCCACTTAAGAAGACTTGTATGGTCCAACTGATCATGCTCAAACGATCCAAGACCCTTTTTATTATAGGATCCTCAGCCAAGAAAATCTGCAAAGTAATTTTGCTGCGAACCTGCGAGGTACCTGGCTCTAGGGATGAGGGCACTGACATCTTTGGTGGTCACTTTTCAGCCTTCCTCAGTATGTAACAACCACTATAGTTCAGAATGCATGTCTTTGTAAACTAAATAGCTCCATTTCCTTGAAATGGAAACTGACCAGAAATAAAGTAGCGAGCATCAGGATAAGGTGACTCCTCCTGGAAACACGTTCATTTCTCTAAGTAGATTGACAATCTGACAGCTTCCCAGATTGATGACTCAGTTAGTCCTTGACAAAGACTCACTCTGTATCTGTGTGTTTTTAACTTTAGAGGGCTGAAGTCGTTACAGTTGTCAGTTTGGAGGCTTCAGTGAAACCTGTCTGCACCAATTAAAATGTGCTCAAGGAAGTGCATTGTGTGTCTGCTGCAGCTGACACAGCTATTTTGGCTCCTGGCCTGGATCCCAAATCAGACTCTCTCCAGCGTCTCTGCTTTCTCTCTCCATCTTCCTCTTGCTTCCACCTCCCACCTCTGTTTTTATTTGGATCCAGCTTCAGTTCTGGTCTTTGTTTACAGCTGATCAATAACTTACCTTCTGTAGGGCTACAGTGGCTGGGACTCATCTGGCAATCCCAGATGAGATGAGAACGTCTCTTCCCTTGGAAATGGTCACGAGTCTAGATTGTTGGCAGTTTCAGTTCATCTGCTTGACTTCTTACCTCCAGGACTGTGTGATCATCTGTGACACAAAGCATAGCCTTTCAGATGTGGGCAGTAAGTGTGCACAGCTCCTGTCTGTTCTTCTTCTCTGAGTCTCTAGGAGGGAAGCTGCAAGGTTGTACACCTAAATGCATGTGATCAAGGCAAACTTTATTTCTGTGTGTGTGTGTGTGTGTGTGTGTGTGTGTGTGTGTGTGTGTGTGTGTATGTGTGAGTACATGTATGGATGAGTGTATGTCTGTGCATGTGTCTGTGATGTGTGTATGAGGGTGTATATGTGTGTGTGTAAGAGAGAGACAGAGACAGAGAGAGAGACAGAGAGAGAGAGACAGAGAGAGAGACAGAGAGAGAGAGAGAGGAGAGAGAGAGAGAGAGAGAGAGAAGAAGAAGAAGGAGAAGGAGAAGGAGAAGGAGAAGGAGAAGGAGAAGGAGAAGGAGAAGAAGAAGAAGGAGAAGAAGAAGGGCTTTTCCTGGAAGGCATTAATAAATTAGAATATGATATCTCTTAATTAATTGGCTCATAGAGATTTTAAGTACCTACATTAATCTAATATTCCTAGAATTCCCCTCAAATTAAAGAAACTACTCTTCTAATATATTAAATGATCCAGATTTAGAAAATCCTGGTGTTTGTTAAGGAATCACAGTAAATACAAACAGAGTGAACCACATCAGGCAGGTTTAATAACTTTTGATGTAACAATGGTTATGTGTAATTTGTGGGGTTCTCAATGGGGAGTATAATACATTTTGGGGGGCGTTTCAAGACAGGGTTTCTCTGTGTAGCTTTGGCTATCCTGGAACTCATTCTGTAGACCAGGCTAGCCTTGAACTCACAGAGATCTGCCTACCTCTGTCTCCCAAGTGCTGGGATTAATGAAGTGTGCCACCACCACCTGGCCGATAATACAACATTTTTTAAAGTAAGGTTTGATTTCTTTTTCTTGAAGAGACTAATCTGAATTTCTTAAACTTTTTAATAATTACCAGATTAGCTAATATTGTTCCTATGTTATATTTAGGATCAAGGAATGTAAAATTTTCAACTAAATTGAGTTATTCTAAAATAAATTGAGCTGCATAATACTGACAACCTTTTATATCAATTTTGTTTGCTGAATGCCTGCTTGAATGTAGCTTTCGACATTCATAGTTAACTTTTAAACCATATGCCAATTTAAAATCAAATTAATTAATGGACAATCTTTGGTTACCTGGGTAATTTCTAAGTAAAATTGAATATAAAAATCTTGGTTGCTGATCATGGTCTGAGTATCTAAGTAACTATGATTATATGTCTTTCTGTGTTACACAGTGGCCATACCTTTGGGTCCTATGGGAAAAAAAAGTTCCTTTTTGCTACATGGAGAAAGTGTTGAAGACACACTAATGACTGTTGGGAGTCATAGTCTACAATCCTCTGAGCTTCGGGGTCTGCTTGAATGCTAGCATTTGATGGGGAATTTTCAACTCCCTTTCCCCTTCCCATTCCCCCCCCTCTTTCTTCTCTTTTTCCTTCCCTCTTTCCTTCCCTTCCTCCTTCCTTTCCTCCATTCCTTCCTCCCTCCTTCCCTTGCTCCTTCCCTTCCTCCCTCCTTTATTTCCTCCTTCCCGTCTTCCCCACTCTTGCTTTAAGATGGAACTCATTTGCAGGTTTTAAGAAAGTTGGACTACAACGTGGCTTAACAGCAAACACCCCTGAGTTTAAGAAACAGAAGAACATGCGAATCTGTACTTTAGGGTCTGATGTTATAAAAATGAGACTTGGAGCTCCCTGTTAAAATGATAAATGGATCCAGATGTGGTGGTTCATATCTGTAATACCAGCACTCAGAACACTGAGGCAGGAGGATCACTAACAGTTAATGGCTAGCCTGGACTACATAGTAAGATCCAGACCAGGCTAGGCTAAGAGAGAGACCATATATGTGCTTATGTATCGATCACATGGTAACTTGATCTGAAGGCATTTAGGGTTCTTATGGGAGCAAGACAAGGCTATTTTGCGCATCTGTTTATCTGCTAGATGGTAAGAATTTCGGTTCTCACCGGAACATTTTTCTGTGCTTCATGACTTTATCATGCCCTTGATTACTAATGAGCTAAGGTTCTAGGAATTTCTGCTGCCTTCTTCAATAGTCATCAAATATGGCACAGTCAGTCTAATTGGCAGGCAAGCTATTGCTACAGTCATGAGTGCACAGATCTCTCCTAAGTCATCACTTAGCCATCCTGAAATCAGAGCAGAATTTATAGGGAAAAAGTCAGGGTACCTTTCACATCTAAGAATCTTTTGATGTCTCAAAGTTACCATGGGAATTCACAAATATTTGTTTTGTAATCTTAGAGATAAAGAAAATCTAGAAAGAATTAGGTCTGCTTTGGGTATTTGTAAGTTGATTTGATGTTGTTATAAATGCTGAATAACAAAAACTTACTTGTCAAATAAAAGAGTAAGTGTATGTGGGTAAAATATCAACAGTGTTTAAGAAGGAATAATCTTCACAGAAGATATTGGGAGATCCCAGACATTTTTTAATACTTTCACTGACCAAAATGTGTCCCTGCTCAAGACAGAACATCAATTAGATTCTTAGAAAATGAATATTGGACCTCAACAGATAATCTAGCCCCCCTCTATTTTGATTTTATTGTCATGTTTTGCTTTCTGTTGTTGTGATAAAATACCATGACCAAAGGCAACTTGAGGAGGGAAGGGTTCATTTAGCCTACAGGTTACAGTCCATCATCAGGGGAAGCCAAAAGGACACTCAAGAGAACCCTTGGTGCTGTGGGATGTTCTGTATGTCCTGTGGGAGCCTGTTCTTGGGTTCCTCGTGGCTTTACCCAGTAGGTCCACATAGAAGATAATTAGGACCACAGAACGTGAGTGCAGGTGTCTGAGATGGTTTGCACTTGGCTGTGGTTTGCACTTGGGATGGTCTGTATGGCAAATGTGTTGCTCTGATTGGTCAATAAAGAAAACCTGATTGGCCGTGGCTAGGCAGGAAGTATAGGCGGGACTAACAGAGAGGAGAAATGAAAGAACAGGAAGGTAGGAGTGACTGCCTGCCTGCAGCCGACGCCAGGACAAGGAAGATGTAAAGTACCGGTAAGCCACGAGCCACGTGGCAAGGTATAGATTTATGGAAATGGATTAATTTAAGCTATAAGAACAGTTAGTAAGAAGCTTGTCCATGGCCATACAGTTTGAAGCAATATAAGTCTCTGTGTTTACTTGGTTGGGTCTGAGCGGCTGTGGGACTGGCAGGTGACAAAGATTTGTCCTGACTGTGGGCAAGGCAGGAAAACTCTAGCTACACCTTGGTATAGAGGCCAGAAGAATGCTGCTCAGTGGCTTGCTCCTTGGCTTGCTAATCCTGCTTTCTTATACAATCCAGGACCACCTGTCCAAGGATGGCACTCCCTCCCACATCAATAATTTATTAAGAAGATGCCCCATAGACTTGCCTAGAGGCCAATCTGATGGAGACATTTTCTCAATTAAGTTTCTCTTCCCAGATGACTCCAGGTCAGTGATTCTCAATCTTCCTAATGCCGGGACACTTTAATACAGTTCCTTATGTTGTGGCGGCCCCAACCATAAAATTATTTTCATTGCCACTTCATAATTGTAATTTTGCTACTGTTATGAATCATAATATCAATACCTGATATGCAGAATATCAGATATGCAACTCCAAAGGGGGTCTCGACCCACAGTTTGAGAACCTCCTGCTGTGTCAAATTGATTAAAAAAAAAAACTAACCAGGACAATTATTCACTGCAAATAGTGACCCAGCGTCATACACTTCTTCCTCTAGATGATTTCACTGTCCTCTGAGCTTTCATGAAGTCCACAGACCTCCAGGAACTTCAGGGAGGAAGCACAGGCTTGAGTTTCTAGAAAAGGATGACCCCAGGTACCAGTGATGACTGAAGCTTCGCACCCACCTTCCTAGTGTGAGCTTCAGAGAGTAAGACCACCTTCATTTAGACTGTGCCAGGGACTGGTCAGAACTTGAAGGGTTCTTTAGTCTAGACAATGTTTCTCAACCTTCCTAATGCTGTGACCCTTTAATACAGTTCCTCACCTTGTGGTGGCCCCCAACCATAACATTATTTCATTGCTACTTCATAACTGTAATTTTGCTACTGCTATGAATCATAATGTAAATATCTGATATGCAGGATATTTGACATGTGACCCACAGGTTGGGAACTGCTGGTCTAGAAACAGTTCCATGGAAGCAGCTTCTATCCATGGCTTAGTGGGGTAAAAGTCACCATAGAGGACAGAGCTTATGGACAGGAGAAAGCTAATTGTAGCTCTGTGTATTTGTCAACACCCTGTTTCAGGTGGATGTGTGAAGAAGTACAATCTGCTATGGAACCCTAAAGCACAAGGCTTGTGATGGTACCTGAGTCACCAGCATCCCAGAACCTGAAGGCTCATGATTTTACTTAGATAGATGCTCCACTTTGCACAATGGTGCAGTTATTTGCAAAGGTTTAGTGGAAATTCCATCCTATTTGTTCTGAGATTGACATTTACCAGTCACCTGTGCAGCTAAGGCCCTATCTGAACAGTCATGAGGACTGGCTGCCTTCAAGCTATGAGAAGCCATGCTTGGGCGAGCCATGGTTAGTATGTGGGCTCAGTGTTTACAGAGACTGGAGGCCATAGAACCCGGGCATCTCTAGACAATAAAGTTCCTATCAACAGGCATTGCCTGTGGCATCAGTTGGGCACTCAGGGATTTGACTTCTAGCTTTGGGATTAGATGATCAAATAATGGAGTCTGTAAAACCCAGCCTCAGACACCTCAATGAAATTTTCAGACAGAAGTCAAGTCTCTGGCCTTGAGAGTTTCTCAGTCTGCACGCTGAAGGGTAATTTTATGGTGACTTAAAACCACTTTTGAAAATAATCAGACTAATACAGAATGAGACCAGCCATTTTCCATGACTGAGAATGGTCTATGAAGATTATCTATGATCCAAAACAGGAGGACTGTTAGCAAAATAATCTTTTAAAACTTAGAAATAAGGCTGAGAGGCAGCATCATGTTCCCCCACATTACAAGGGAGTACTGTTTGACAGACATCTGTGGGGATTCATGAGTGACATGGTGAGTGGATCTGTGTTTAGCTCCCCCCACGCACAATTAGACACTGAGTTATATGCAGCATGTAGATCTCATCTGGTTAAAAAATAAATAAATAGAGGTTATAGTTTATTGTTTTCAATCTCTTCCAGTTTTCTATCTAACAGTGAGTTCATTTCAGAATGTTCTTTGTGGCCAATATATCTTCTGTTTTTCAAGATAAATTCTTAAGCACACTCAGCATCTTACTGGGCCTCTCATTATTTAGTTAATGATCTTTGGCACATAGTCATTCTATATTATATGAGCCATGCTATTTATTGTTCAAAATTTGCAACTGGATACAAGTTCCCTGGAAAGATGGAGAAGGTGGTAGATGCCCCTCCCCCTTCTTCCCAGCCACCTAATCCCAGGGTGTGCACTGCCCTGATCCTAAATTAATTACTGGTACCGTCGCCTCCCTCTGTTTTCTTCCTCCCTGCTCAGCCACTGGACAGTAGAGATGGGCTGGCCACTCTCTTTCCGGGCCTCTTGTGAACTACCTCCAAGAGCTGGAGGTCTCACTTCCCGAGAATACATCCCTGGAGGTCTCACTTCCCGAGAATACATCCCTGGCTGCTTCAGGCTGTTTTGCACAGAGGGGCCCAGGGGAGGAGCTACTCCACCATCTTGCCCCACACTGCCCTCCAGGGCATGTACTTCTGGCAGATCTGTTTATTGTTTGTCCAGTGTTTTTTGTTTTTTGTTTTGTTTTTGTTTTTGTTTTTTTTTGCCCATGACTTATTTATTCATCTGGAGACACTGGTTCCAGAGCCACAGTGGCTGGTTTAACTAATTAGGGGAAACATCAAAGGCTGCTGTGAACTCCCGCACCCCAAGCATGACTTTCGGACCCAGGCAGACACTGACCCATGCCGCTAGCAGCTGCGATGAACTAGCACGGTCATTTCAGGAGCTGAACTTTACGTCTTACTCTCAGAGTGCAGTGCTCACTGGAAGGATTCATCAGGAGTCCAGGCTGCCCCTGCTCTGCGGTCTTCCTCTTGTACCTTCCTCCATAGCTGCCCTGGACATTGGCATTCCGCTTGCAGGTAGATGGAGGAGGGACGGGTGAGTGATTTCCTGGCCAGGCCTAGGAAGTTATGGTCCATAGATGTCCCACAGGTTAGAATACAGCAGTAAAGTTGCATTTTATTGAAATGGAGGCTGGGAATCTGTCCAGCCATGTTTCCAAGAGACGGAAATGGCCTTGGTAATGACTGATGAATAACCAAGGCCTGTGGTACCCAGGGCCAATTTAGCTGTCACCAACACTAAGGGTAAAGGTCGCATCTGCAAGAAACTTGTACCGCTGAGGTCCTCATGGCAAAGGCTGTCGTTAAGTACAATAGAGTGTATGGCTTTACTTCTTCTCACAGGTCTTCCAGGCAGAGGCAGCCCCTGCTTTCTCTTTACTCACACTGATTGAAGGCTGGCAGCAGGGTGGTGGTTAATCTCAGTTGTGGAACTTGAAAAGCTCTAGACCCACACCAGAGGCAGCCTGTGGGGCATGCCCAAGATGGATTGCCTTGCTTAGGTGAACTGAGCTGAGAAGAGGTGGCCACTGTGGGCGGCCCTGTTCCTCGTTTGGGATCCTGGTCTTGAGGAGAAGGTGAGCTCAGCACAAATCTTCATCACTCTCTGCTTTTCATTTTTCTTTCTTTTTCTCCCCCGTGTCTTCAAACTTGTCAGACAAAAACGCAGCAGCCCTTTTGGTGTGTGTGAAATGTCCCACTTTACCTTATATTCTCAGTATAAACAGGCCATATCCCATCAGGCTGCACATTCCGGGGGTAGGGAGCTCTCGCAGTCCCACACCCTTCGGGAATCCTCCAGGTCTTACCTTAGTTGCTTCAGTGTATCTAATTGTTCCACATGGACTTTCATGTCTACACATACCATCTAGTGCAGTGTAAACTTGGGGAACAGGTACTTAACTTCATTTTTTCCATTTTGGCCATTCCGCACAGGGTCAGTCTTCCTTTGTAGAAGAAAAACAATGTCAAGTTTTACATTATCTGTTCCATGGAAGAATAGTTCCAAGCTGCCCCCCACCTTCCCAAATTTGTGTTTAAGTGGAAATCCTGAATCCAGAAATGCCAGATTTCCATCAGTTTATAGTACTGTATAAAAACTCCTAGGTCGTTATCTTTGCTATAAGGAGTAATATGGCACAGCCAGTACCATTGACAAATCACGCCACTCTGCTGGGCCCACACTCCTCATTTCCTCAGGTTTTGGCTGCTAACTGTAGTCATCTATGACTCAAAGGCCACATAGACAGAAACATTGTTCCTTTTCAACAGTTACAGATTAGTCATAATCCTGGGGCTTTTGTCAGTTACTACTGACGGACTGGACATTCTTTTCCCAGAAGGTCCAGGGTACTTTCTAGAAAAATTACCGCAAACACTTGGGATTTATCAAGTGTGGGTGCAGAAGCCTGCATGTCCCTTTAGTAGTGCTTGATGATAATACCGTGGGTGCCATGGCTCTGGAGGCCACTCTCTGCTTTTTGACTTCTAATGCACTTGGTTGCATCACAAGCTTAAGCCTTTGCTGCTCTGTTTCCACTGTGGTAGACTCAGATCTGCAGCCTAAACAAATCCTGTTTCCCTTAAGTAAAACAAAAAACAAAAAACCCTTAAAACACAAAAGTCAGGTCATTTTATAATAGCAACAGGAAAGCTGTGCTACCTTTGGGATTCTATTCTTTAAGCCCCGGGGATGTTGTCTGGTTTCTAGGAAAAGACAGACTTCCCTGGCCTGATCCTTGACGAGGATGCACAGCTACCACACTTGGAGTCATCTTCACAGCACCTGCACAGCCAGGCACCACACAGGAAAAAAAAAAAAACAAACACAGCTGTGAGGTCTGAGATGGTCCCTAAAAATCCTACCTTCCGTACAGTTTCTTACCAAGTCTTTTGAGCCACAAGGTTGGTTCCTGGTGCTCTTTCCAGCCACATGGGTGAGCTAGGTGCCTCAGTGCATGCAGTCATAGATATTTCCACTTTATGCCTAATATACCACCAGGTGGGGCAACCGGAAGCAGCAGTGAACCACGAGTCTTTCATACTCACTAACCCGTAGACTTGTTTTGAAGCATTAAGGCTTTGTGATTCCAATCTGTATGGGGGTGAAAATCCTTCCACAATACCCCAGCTGCCTTTCTGGTAAACACTGTCATGCTGATGTTGTTTGCATGGACAATTATTTCCAAATAGAGAAGGAAGTCATAGTTTTCAATACCATGAAACTCAACCTTAGTGGCCAGAGTAAGTTACAACAAACTAAGGCATTTCCTCCCCCAGCAGCTTTTAGTTACAGAATTCGACTATACAAACTGCCCTGAGTGGAAGTAGAGAGAGGGGTCCTTGCAGTCACCCAGAGAACCCTGGGAAATGAACACAACTTTACCACCCATGGTAAGGAGAAAGGTCCAGAAATGTCTCTGTGGGTTTTCAGAAATACTCATAGACTTCATGCCTCACGTTGAATAAGATTTATGCTAATCATGATTTCGTAGTAGTACTTCATGGTCATAACATTAATATTTTAAGTCATAAATTTATCCAGTAAGTGTATATTAAATATGTAAGTATATTGCTTCTAGCTATCTCATATTGCTCTTTTCTTAAAATAACACTGTTTTATTACTGTAAGGAATTTGGGGCATGTTCCCTTCTAGCCATGGAAAAGCAGAAACCAGAAAATGTGAGTGTGAGTGACCTCACCTCACAGTATTTGAGAAACTCTAGTGTTCCTTATGGAAATTCAGTGTCTATCTCCCCAGTGTCTAGTGTCCCCAGACAGGACACTAGTCACCCTGTTCCCCTCTCACTGAGCCCACCACTATCTAGCACTTATGACAAAACTAAAGTGAGTGTGTGTGTGTGTGTGTGTGTGTGTGTGTGTGTGTGTGTGTGTGTTGTTTGTGTGGTATGTGTATGTATGTATGTGTGTGTGTGTGCATGTATGTGTATTATGTGTTTAGTATGTATGAGTGTGTGTGTGTGTGTGTGTGTGTGTGTGTGTGTGTGTATGTGTGATTGTGTGATGTGTGTTCACTGGGTGGCAGATCACAAACTAAAGCAGTTTATCCTGGAACCAGCTGGAGTGTCTCCTGTTTGGATGTCTAGATTTCCCTTAAAGTCAGATGCAGAGTCAGAAGAGAGGTCAGCATGGTTTTACTGCTTGTTTTGTGAGGAAGAGACTAACTGTGGATGCTGGACCCCAGAGACATCGGAGTGCCTGTGACAGGAGGGGCACGAGGCACCCAGCTTTATTGTTTTAGAAACATGATTCATTAATATACTCACCTAATTAGCATTTTCTTGAACTAATTGAGAAAGAAAATCCATTTTGAGCATTCATTTTATTTGCTTTTTTGGCTCGTATCCCTGGAAAGGAGGACTCCCCTGTTTTAATTACACACAGTTGGGCTTCAGGCTTGCCAGCCACAGCCTCCTGGTGTCTGAATGCTTTGTCACTACAATGGAATTAATTTATGGACGGAGCTTATTTCTACCTGCTGTCAAAACCAACCTCGCTGTGCTATGCCTTGTAACAAACATATTTCATGGCTCATTTAGGCTGCTAGACACACCCTCTAAGCTAACAGGGAAAGCAGAAAGAGTGGCATGAGGTTTTGGGGATACCCAACAAGCTGCATTTCTCTGCACATGAGTGACCCCTCTGTCCACTCACAACTGGAGGTGACCTCCTTATAAAAGGGGGCTTTAGATTTTCCTATGAATCATACCCTTCCTCACCCAACAACTCCAGAAGGGTGGGGTCTTTCCTTGAGTTCTACCCTGAGCTTCAAGGTCAGGAGGTATTTTCTAGTCACTGGTCTTGCTGTTGTGGGCTATTCAGAAAACTCTGAGTTTTGCTCACAGTAGAGAGCTGCTGTGGAATAATCCTTTTGTACATCGTGAAGATGTGCTGCTCTCATTGGTTTAATAAAGAGCTAACTGGCCGGTAGCTAGGCAGGAAGAGGTTAGGCAAGAGAATCAGACTAAGAGAAGGCTGGGAAGAAGGGTGGAGTCACTAGCCAGAGGGAGAGGAAGCAGCATAGCTTTACAAAGTAAACGTAATTGAGCCATGTAAAAGAACATAGATTAAAAGATATGGGTTAATTTAAGTTGTAAGAGCTAGTTAGTAACAAGCCTAAGCTATCAGTTGAGCATTTATAATTAATAATAGGTCTCTGTGTGGTTATTTGGGAGCTGGCTTGCAGGACAAAATCTACCTACAGACAGCTACATAATGAAAGTTGTGCTGAACTCTGACTAGGGAAAATGGAATTAATTACAGAGAAGAGGGGGATGATCCTACAGACATGAAGTGGGTGAAATGTATGAAAATGAGTGACCCAAAACTTAACAGTCCACCCAGGACAGAGAACATGGGATGCTTGAATTTTTGGGTCTCAGTTACCTCACTCAGAATGATTACTTCCAGCCCCACCTGTTTGCCTGCAAGTTTCATAATTTCGTTTTTCTTAACAGCTGAATACTATTCCATTGTGAAAATATGCAGTATTTTTATTGTCCATTTATCAGCTGATGCACATCTAGTCTGTTTTCATTTCCTGGCAATTGTGAATAGAGCAATGAACATGGATGAACCCATGTTTGTGTGGTAGGATTTAGCGTACTTGGAGTATGTGCTGAGGGTTATAGCTGGATCCCACGGTTGATCTATCTCTAGCTTTTTGTTGTTGTTTTCTCTGTTGTTGTTTGGCTTGAGACAGGGTCTCACCATATGACTCTGTCTAACCTGGAACTCACTATGTAGACTTAGCTGATTTTGAACTCACAGCGATCTGCCTGCCTCTGCCTTCTGAGTACTGGATTAAAGGTATGTACTAGCAGGCCTGGTTAATTCTATCTTTTTGAGGAACACCCACCCTGATTTCCATACTTGTAATACTTGTTTGCACTCCTGTCAGCAGTGAGTAAATGTCCCCCTCCCCCACACTCACAACAGCACCTGCTGCTGTTGGTTTTGAGCTTAGACACTTAGACGGTCTGACTGGGGGAGACAGAATCTTAAAGCATTTTTTAATTTGCACTTCCCTGGTGGCAACAGACATTGAACATAGAAAAAATACTTCTGAGCTATTTGTATTTCTCTTTTGAGAACTCTTTTTAGGTTCATACCAATTTTAATTGGGTTGCTTCTTTTATTGATGTTTAGATGTTGAGTTCTTCATATATTCTAGACATTAGCCTCTGCCACTGTGTAGCTGGTAAAGACTTTCCTATCCTGGGCTGCCTCTTCACCTGACTGGTGCTAGCTTTGAAACTTCGGACTTGTGTGTTTAAATGGAGTGCCCATAGAAAGGAGCAAGAAAGCGGCCATGAAGAGAGGGAGCTTTCAAAGGAAGGGAGACAGAATGCAGGTGGTATAAAGGGAGAATGAGGAAGAAGAGAACATAAGTGGGGTTGGGGTGGAAGGGGGATCAGAGGATGTGCAGCAGAGGGAGTGGGGAGGACTGTCACTGAAGACATTTGAAAAGCCATACCGAAGCCTTCTACTAAATACGCACACACACACTAATTATATACATATATGTATATATACACACACATGCATATGGAGAGAGGGGGGAGAGAGAGAAGAGATATTAAAAGGAGTTATCCTATTACAAGGCAGACAAGACCTCTCTAGACACCACAAGCTATCAAATAAGAAGTTCAGTCCTGGGAACGGCTTATCTCCTTTGAAACTGTTGGTCACTGGGTCTCCATAGCACCCCAACCACTATGATCTATTGTTATTACTCCTGACTACCTTTCAGAACTTTAGGAAAAGACTGGACTGCTGAAGATATCACATAATTGAGTCGTACAGTGTAGAGAAATCAATCTGGAACTGACTGAAAGCTTCGTTCCTCCTGACAAACTTTCAGAGTACTGGAAGGTGCTATGAACACTATAGGTGAAAAATAATCATCAGTCTTACCCAGCTGTGGACCTTGCAAGCTACAATAATGACTCGCATGACATACGCACTGGTGCAATCATGGCATGGCTGTTACGGGAGTAACCAACCACTTTCTGATTGGATTTAAGGCCGGTTCTACAAGGCAGACCTCATGCCTGGCACCATTGGTGGGGCCAGGAAACCATGGCCAGGAATGCCATCGGCCCCAGAGGAGGCCTACTGTTACTCTGTTACTCTACTGAATCAGTGGTTCTCAGTCTTCCTGACACTGTGACCCTTTAATACAGTTCCTGTTGTGATAACCCCCAACCACAGAATTATTTTCATTGCTACTTCACAATTGGAATCTTGCTACTGTTATGAATCACAGTGTAAATAACTGTTTTCTGATGATCTTAGGCAACCTCTGTGAAAGGGTTGCTTGACCCCCAAAGGGATCACAACTCACAGGTTGAGAACCACTGTATTAAATGGACATAGTATAAAACATACTCCTGAGGATTTATCTTTATACCCATAAATTTGCCAACCCTCATCAAAGAAGTTTCGATTTGCCGTAATAGCACTTAACAGAGACCCATAAATGGGTGAACGTGCTGAGAATAAGAGTCTATGGAGTGCTTAGCCCTGAATAGAATATCTCTATCACATCATCCCCTGAATAGAATATCTCTATCACATCATCCCCTGAACAGAATATCTCTATCACATCATCCCCTCCTAAGGCTCAGGGATCATTGCCAAAAAGGGGGCAGAAAGATTATAAGAGGCAGACACAGTGAGTGACTACAGCAAAACAGTATTTCCAGGACACAGGGTAGGGTGGCTGCATTTATGCACTCACGTCAGTTGTGGCAGCATGCACACAACCAAGGAGCTAAAATCCCACATGGAGGAGTAAGGCAGCCACACTGGCCCACCCCTTCCTGAGTAGCTTTTGGTAATTGATAACTACTACGAGAAGGGAGAGACTGTTTTCTTCAAGGATGTAGGCCCTGAGAGGATCTAGGAGATGACCTTACCATACACATACTGAGCACTAAGTGGCCTCTATGGGTTAAAGAAAGAACATGTGAAATCAGAGAGAGTATTTTCTAGGGTAGAAGGGAGGAACTGAAAGGAATGGGGTGGACTTGATCAAAATATGCATGCGTGCATGCGTGAAATTTTTAAAGAATTAAAAACTTTTAAACAGCAACAATAAAAACTTTGATAGTTTAAAAAGAGAGTGACACAAAATGAAATAAGGCAAAGCGCATTCAGTACCTAGAACAACTCCCAAACGGCACCCATTCTGAGGGAAGAGTCATTTCTGACTACGAGCTCCAGGAGACCAAGAGAGCACTGTTTGCTGTTGTTGGGCATTGAACTCTCACCCTAGGCTTCTTGGAACATGCCAGAAATACCGGGAAGGACTGGAAATGGGAAGAAGAAGAAGATGGATGCTGCTCATAACACTATCCCTCTTATCTCTACCCTCCACACAGTTTTCAGATGGCATTTTCCCATCAGACCCTCTCTCCCTGGCATCATTTCACCTGCCTAACAAAGCCGAGACTTGGTAACATGGGTGTTGTGCCTACAAGCATGTATCCTTCCAAATAGGGTAGATTCTAGATCCTTCTGTGGCCAACAACTTCTCCTCTTGGTGTACCAACTGCTTCTGGCACATGACACCTAGAGTAGGCTTCTGGAGTTTCTCAGAGAGAGTTGTACTTGGCAAGCAACCAAGGATCCTTTGAAAAACTTGGGAGCCAAACAAGGCAGGTGGCACCTGGGCCTCGACCTCAGGAGCTTCTTGGGAATGATTAGCACAGGCTAGAGGAAGATATTCCAGTGAGGACAGATGCTTGTCCTGGATGAAGGTAGGGTTATTCTTTAGCAAATACTCTTGCCATTTCCAGCAGCCAAGGCCAGATTCCTGGATGGCCTTCTATAGGTTCTGGGCTGAGGCTGCAAACATGGGACTGGTAAGGTAACCCCTTCCATGGACATTCAAGGTCATGAGAGGACATAAGAATGCAGGGCCATTAAAATGACAAGGATGAAGCACATCAAAGCAGGCACTAGACTGTCCACCCCTTTTCTGGTGGAATCATATATTCTAAAGTGCAGGAATTATCTGAAAGCATGCCTCTAGGCAAAGGAGGAAAAGGGAAGAGAACACACATGTAAACACTGTGCTTAACTATCTGGCTTATTTGGGTCAAATATCAGATTGTCTTATATTTTTGGTGGTTGTTTTCATCCTGAAAAACAAAATAAATCAAAACAAAACAAAAAACCCCAAGACCATTTTACAGCTTTCACTCTTAATGTAGAGATGGAATATGGAAGCTCTGGGAGCCTAGACACGGGAAAGAGAGTGCCTTAGTATCTTGAGAAGCTTGTCTAGAAACATCTGTACCATGGAGGGAGGTCACTTTGGCACAGAGAGCTATCCGGAAGCCCTAACATCACCCTCAACTACTGGTTACATGGGTTTTTCCAAGTTGGTTTTGTGATACTTCAACACATGATTATTACACATTCCACAACAGAAACACATGAAACATTCTGAAAATAAAGGGCTTTTATTAATGTAAAAGCTCGGGTACAAATGCCTAGAGGCGGCTGGCTTCCCAGCCCTACTCAGCAGCTACACAACAAGGCAGCAAATTCAGGTCACTGCCACACTGAAATGTGGGCCCTTGTGGACCCCCTCCCATATCCCTGACATTAATAGGCTTAGAACAGACACTAGATGGCTGGGCCTTTAAGACCAGATGCAGTAGAAGTTTCTAGAAGGTGAAAGATGAGGGTAGACTTGGCCTCTGGTGATGTTCTGGCCTTTCATCCCATGGAAGAGATTTTTTTTTTCCCCATCAGCCAAGGATCTGTCCTGCAAGCTGGTGCTGATTCCTAACAAGCTCTGCCTGCCCTTGAATATGACCCCAAGGCCCAGTTTTCCCACAGTGCTTCGATCAGGTGTCTCCTGCAGTACTGACCCTGCTTCAGACTCCAGGCTCCTCTGTCCTCCATGCCCAGCACAGCCTCATTGACATCCCCAAGTCTGACTTTCCTCCCAGACTTCCCCTGGCCTCCCCCTGCTTTTGGCTCTTCCTGCCTCGGTATCCACAGCTGGCCATGACGCCTTCCAGCGGAAACCGGAAGGAGCAGCAGCCTCTCTCACCTGGCTGCACAGGAAGTGTTTCCTAACAGATCTTCCTGAGTCCTGCAAGGAGAGCTGGAGCAGCCTCCAAGCTGCTTTTGGCCATGCCCAGACTTGAAAACAGTCAATGGCTCAGGGTCTTATCCAACAGCAGATCCGGAATTCTCAGCTTGGAAAGGGATCATTTTCACATCTCCTGATTGATACAGAATATGGAAGTCTGTAAGACTGTGATGTCAAGACCTTATTACAAAACCTTTGGACTTTTGTTTTCTAGTTTCTTCTCATTTTCTGCCTGCTATCACAGCTCCTGACACCCCCAGCAAGCCATGCGCATGAGTGTGCAGGCTCATTCTTCTCAGCAAAATCACGTCTCTGATCATGCCCCAGATCTCTGTCTGTATATATGAATATTCTGTTTCTCCAAGAGTAGAGATAGGATCTGATCCTCACATTTTATGCAATCATGAATGCTCAGGATACATCAAAAGGAGGCAAGGCTGGAGGAACAGAGCCTAAGAGCCAACGATGAATCCTGACAGTGCACACTGGAGATATCTTAGTCCTGAACCACTGATGACTCCTTAGTGGAGTTTAATTGGTTTTAGACCAGTGTTTCTCAACCTTCCTAATGTTGCAAACTTTTAATACAAGTGACCCCAACCGTAAAATGATTTTTGTTGCTACTTCATAACTGTAATTTTGCTATTGTTATGACTCATAATGTAAGTATTTGTTTTCCAATAGTCTTAGGTGACCCCTGTTGTTGGGCAATGCCAAGGTGACCCACAGGTTGAGAACCAGTGTTTTAGACAACAGAGGTCATCACTCATGCTTGTCCCCTCTCCAGTGTAAGTTTCAAACCTCATCCCACTAGGCCTCTACCAGCGAGGACAGACTGAGGATCACTTTTGTTCAAGTTCTGAGTAGCTGTTTAACATTGTTAAAGTGCTGTTAAACCCTATTAAAATCACTGTTAATCTTGTGAGTACTTATGATGCACGTTTTCCCCTGTAAATAAGCCAAGACTTTGGAGAATGGGGCAATGTGTGCCCCTCATGAACAGCCCTTCGGCTGTCCCCTGGTTTTGGCTTCCTTGGACTAAGGACTGCCCATTAAACAGCCCTTTGGATGAGCCTCAGGCCACCACTAGCTTTCTAGGAAGACTCACGATAACCACAGCTCCTTGCTGCCGGGCACGACTCTGGCTCCTGAAGGTGGAGTTGCAGTGTTGTGTGGCTTTCCTGGGGAGATGGGAATAAACGTATATTCACCCCAGATCAAGCTCCACCAACAGACTAAAGGAATGATGCTTCCAGGTCCCACTTGGTGAACCAGAGAGTTTATTGGGCTTACTTATAGAAGCATGGGTGAAGGGTTACTTATAGGAGTGTGGCTGACTTAAAAAACAAACAAACAAAAACAACAAAAGCCAAAAAGGTGCATTATGAAAATGTCCCACCCTATCGAGAATAATTACTGTTAGGTCCCAGAATCTTTAGTTACCTTGACTCAGAAGACTTCTTTGTTCTTCAGAATTGGAGTCTTTCCCTTTAAGGCTTGTACCACACTGCCTTTGGTATGGTGTTCCCTTTCTTCTAATCCTCTGTCATTTCAAGGCCTGATCATGGACAGCTGCCTGTGGCCATGAAGATCTCTTTTATAACAAAGCCCATCTACAGGAAAACTTGATGTCAGCAATGAGGCTACCCCCTGTAACTCTCTCTCTCTCTGTCTGTCTGACAGAGTTGATAAGATAGTGGACTGTGCTGTGGCCTTGCACTTCTGTTCTCACACGCAGACATGAGCAAGCCCAACCCCCACTCAATTCCTAGACCAAAGACAACCCTCAATTACAGCTCTACCAGTGCCGTCTTGAGTTCCGCACATAGGTCAGGTCAAGCTAGATCACATAACATGGAGCTCCCCTCATCCACACAAGAAAACCTTTAAGAGACAGGGACCCATTTGTTCTCTGAAATTGAAGGCTCACCCTTCAAGGTCCCACCATGCTGCTGCCTATGGCATGGCGCCGGCTCTCTTCTAACACTCTGCTGCTTCGAGGCCTGGTCACCTGAGTGAGAAGACACAGATGGCTGCGGTCATAGGCTGTCTCTCCCTAACAAAGCCCACCCGAAGGGTAATTTCGTGTCAGCTCCCGTTTATAAACCTATCACTCCTTTCTTCCTTCTTTTAGTGACCGTACTGGATGCTGCATCAGGAAGTACCACTCACAGTAATTCCACTTCAGTGGCTCTCAACCTGTGGGTCTCGGCCCCTTTGGGGGTCACATATCAGATATTCTGCATATCAGATGCTATTATTATAATTCATAACAGTAGCAAAATTACAGTTATGAGGTAGCAATGAAATTAATTTTATGGTTGGGGGTCACAGCATTGAGGAAGGTTGGGAACCACTTATATAGATACTTCCTATATACTGGACCACCTCCAGTATCATGCACAGCTCGGGCCAGAAGGCAGTGGCAGATACAACCCCAGGTAAGGCTCTGGTAACTCTATGCCCTCTCTACTCCCATGAGTGGGCACGAACAGTCTTGTTACCATGACGGATTACCTTGCTCCCACTGTGTCCTTTCACTGACTTCCCTGCCTGACTAGGGCCATGGTTTCATGATAAAGAGGGGATGGTGACACTATGCCCAGAGGTGATCTGGCTACATAGCAGACTCGTGGCCACTCTGTGAGCCAGCCTCACTCACCCTCCTGCCTGCCGCTGCCAAGTGAGGCTTCTCCTGAGCACTCTTCTTCTTGCCTAGTTTGATCTTCATCATGAATCAAGTGGGCTGAGCTGGTAACACGCCGTGAAGAAGCCACGGCAAGGACAGAAGGTGTGGCAGCTAGGTGACAGTAGAGACTGTGGTAGCTGTCCCGTGACAGCAGTGATGGCGGAGATGGAAACGCCAGCAGTGGGCAAAAGCCGTCACAGACATCACCCCGGCAGCAGCTGCAGGAACAGTAACACGGGTGACGTGTCCCTGAAGAGCCACCGCCTAGGAAAATGGAAAGACCAGAGGGAACTGAGGCCGAGAAGGATAAAAGCCTGCAAAAAGCCTCGGTTGCTGGAGGAACTGCAGATTGCTGCCCGGCCCCAGGGCGCTCAGACCCGCTCCTGATACCTAAGGCTGCACAGGAGCCGTCACTCTAGGACGGAAGGACCCAGCGCCTGAGGCCCGCTACACTAGGACCCTAAAGGGCTCCACCTGCTGCTGCTCCCCAGCTGCCTGTCATTGCTGCCCCAGACATCCCCTCCCCTACACAGCAGGGACCACAGCCAGCTGAGTGGTGCATGGAGGGGGAACACTCACTGCCTGTCTGCTGGGCTCTTCATTCCCTGCAGGCCTCTCCTACTCTGGAAACCCGACTGATCTGATTAATCCCTCCCTTGAGTGAACCTCATGATATCAGAGGGAAACACTGATTTGAATTCTTCCCTCTAACACAGCAGAAATTATCCATCAATTCCCAAGAGCTTTTGAGTTGAGGAATAAACGAGGCCATTCACGTCCTTTCCTGGTGTCTCCCTGTCTGTGTACAAGGACAGCAGAGGCCACACCTGGGGGCTGAGGGCAGACCTAGGGTGGGTGAGAGGGCGTTCTCCCCAGGAGGTCGGGAAAACTGAGGCTCCACTGACAGGAATATTATTTAACAAGTGCCTTGTGGCCGTCCTGAGATGACAGAAGATAAATTAGACCAAGACAGTGTGACAGGGCTTCCCACTCCAAGTGAAGAGGCCTGGGAGCCAGAAGAATCAGCTAATTTGGCATCTACTATTCTGTTCTGTTAACAGTAGAAGAGAAAATTCCAGTTGCTTTTTAAAAACTTCACAAATCTTTATTTTTCTGCTCAGACATATTTTTCTTGCTATTTTTAAACATCTATTTCTCTTTATTTTTGAGTATGGGTGTTTTGTCTGTGTGTGTTTCCATACACCACATGCATGCAGCACCCATGGAGGACAAAAGAGAGAGTGAGATTTCCTGGAACTGGGATCACAGAGAGCTATGAGCATCTAGGTCTTCTGCAAGAGCAGCAAGTTCTTTAACCACTGAGCCATCTCCCTAGCCCTTCTAATGAATTTTTAACCAAGCCTGATTATTTGGGGGCTGCAGAGATGTTCAGTGGTTAAGAGCACTTGATGCTATTGCAGAGGACCCATTTCAGTACCCAGCATCCACATGGTGGCTCACTGCCATTCATAACTACAGTTCCAGAGGATCTGATGCTCTCTTCTGGCCTCTACAGGCACCAACCAGGTGCACATATAGGTATACATACACACACACAGACATTCAGACAGACAGACAGACAGACTAGCACTCATAGACCTAAAAAATTAAATTAAAAAACTCACTAGGGCCGGGCGTGGTGGCGCACGCCTTTAATCCCAGCACTTGGGAGGCAGAGGCAGGCGGATCTCTGTGAGTTCGAGGCCAGCCTGGACTACCAAGTGAGCTCCAGGAAAGGCGCAAAGCTACACAGAGAAACCCTGTCTCGAAAAAACCAAAAAAAAAAAAAAAAAAAAAAAAACTCACTAGGGAGTGCAAAATGGTTAAGAACAAGAGCAACAAATGACAAGCCAGCTAGAAGGGTGTGTTCAAAGAGAGGGGGGAGGGAAGAGACGGGGCCAGAGATGGACACACCCTCATCACTGGTGGGTGAGAGTGAAGAAAGCAAGAGGAAGAGGCAATCCATGGCAGAGCTTTAGTGGCCCAACGCTTGGAACCTACGGATGTGTAGCCAAACATAGAACAGAGGAGGAGCCAGTGGCAAGCCATAGCATAAGGACGTAGAAAGCCAGCAGTCGAATGGTCTTAATCTTGACACTGATCTTAGGAATTAATGGCTTCTAGAAACTTTGTATTGAAAAAGAGTCTAAGGCTTGACAGTAGTGCATCACAATTGATTAGCAATGTCTGTTTGGTGCACAGGGTTTGTCAAGGGGAGCTCAATTAGTGTGGAAGGAAGGAGAACTGCTGTTGCCTAGACAAGCAGATGGTATTGTTTGAATGGGGATTCAGGTCAAAGGTCTACAGACTATGTGGCCGTCTTTAACATGTGTCCTACATGCTATTTCTCTTGGAAATTCATGAACAAAGTGATGCATTATGGGTTGGATATGTTTTTAGATTCCATTGCCATGAAAAAAAATTTACACAATGTATCTGTTGTTCAAATTTTATATCCAGTTAATTTTTGAAATTTGGGTCATAACACTTTCTCTTGCAGAGCCAGGCAGGTAGTGTAGAGATCTCTCTGGTTATTTGTGGAGTACCATGGGGTGGGCTATCTGTATGGGCTTGAAACATCACTTTCAGCCTCCGGCCTTGAGCTGCAGAGAGCTGATGCTCATATGTCTAGCCCATGGTCCAGGACACTGCTGCTCCTGTGCTCAGTCAGCTCAGGCTGACTTCAGTTGAAAAGACAAGATTCTCCTTCACAGAGTGCACAAATGTCACATCACTGCTTCCTCTCTGACATCCAGACGTTCAAACATCCATGTGACAAAAGTTCTTGACATAACAGCCAAGGAAGTATTGACTCTGCATCCCTCTCCAGACAACACAAGAGGCCTGTGTGCAAGCTGAGAGATCTCTTTGCAAGTGGCACTCAATACCACCTGGTCCAAATGTGAATAGAAATAGAATAGCTCTCTTTGGGCCAGAAGTCATTTTATTTTGTTCATAAGAAAATGTAAGTCGAAACTTGGATCAATATCTAAAAACCAGGTCAGTAAGATTCTGGTTTTGTTGTAATGTTTCTATTTTGTCACCAAGAACATAAAATGAACAGACAAAATAAAAGAGCTACATATATTTTTAAGGCTAACACTGCAAAGGTGAAAGGTCACAGAGTTATATGTGATTGCCTGTGATCTCCTTCCTTCTGGGGCAAGTATTTTGAGGCCAGCATCGCGTAAGTCATCCCACACTCCCCCAAATGTCTTGTGCATGAGAAGCATGGTCAATAACACTGTGGAAGTGGAAAGATGGTGCTGAAGGCTGTGCAGGTGGCTTCAGTGATAAAAGCCCCTGGTGGGCAAGCCTGAGGATCTGAGTTCGATCCCCAGTACCTACACAAATTGCACCTGTGGTAGCACATGCTCCTACTCCCAGCCCCAGGGAAGGAAGACACAGACAGATTCCTGGGGCTTCTTTGGGGTAACCGGTCGAGTCCTAGTTAGAGACTCTCTCTCAAAAACTCCAAAGCAGACAACCCTTGCTGGTTGACAACAGAGGCTGACCTCTGGCCTCTATGTGAGCCTTCATGTGTGCCCCCCTACATGAGCATGCACACACCCACTCATTCATACAGAAAAAGAAAGAAAATATGGTGCTGCGTATTGAGTACTGGAAGGAATCATGCACTTGAACTTGAATTTATTCCCTGATACATTCCCTGTCCCTAGAAAAATACCTGTCACATGGCAGTTCTTAGCAAAGGAGCAATGTGACCTGGGCAAGCTTGTTGACAAGCAGGTATTGTATGCAGTGTGGCTCCTCCTGAGAACATCTCATATTCCCATTTCCACGACATGCCCAGGGGTGGATGTCTCTCTGAAGTATTCCTGGATGTCCTCTTGAGAATCTAGGAAGAAGTACACCTTTCTCCTTTGAGATCTCCTTAGTCCCATCACTTCCGTTGAGGTGTCAACAGCCCTGTGACATTTAACTCCTCCTAGAAGACAGAATCTGTTTGCCTCTGCCAGATGGTTTTATGTCCTACAGGTCAGGAACTGACCTCTTCATTGCATGTGTCTGGTGCTGAGAGCAGCAGAAATTTGACCCCATCTGAAGAGATACGGAGGTACTCTCCTAAATGAAATGACGTGACTCATTTGGTCATAGTAGAGCAGACAAATTAGAGTTCAGTGGCAATTATGGTGAATTTTGGTCAGGATTGCTTGAGATTCAGACACTGTTCTCAGAGCACAGCTTGTTACATTTGGAGCCAGCTGTAGGTCGTGTTAGTCACTACCATCCAGCAGCCTGCTATGCGAAAGTCAGTTGTAGAGCCGAAGACAGCACATTTCATGGAGGAGTCAATAACAGGAGAGGAAATTGGAGCTCAAAGTCCCTTGGGGCAAGATGAGCCTTGATGGGTGTCTGGCCCTAAGGGGCAGGTCTGCAGGAGGACTGAGAAGCAACAGGCACCTGAGACACTTCGTCCACAGCACAGCTACCTGTAGCTTTTCCGAGACACCTTGTCCTCCAGAGTAGGTGGTAGGCTTACTCCTCAAATGCAGAGATGGTCCATCTTTTGTTCAGGTGTTAGAGCCTCCAGTGTCAGGGAGGGAGAGAGGTCACATGTCTAACGGTTCCCAGGCAAGGGGAGCTCGGCCTCAGTACACAGGAAGTCCTGTTCCCTGGGCCTGGTCACTGAGGAACAGATGAAAACCCGGGGGAATGAGAGGTTCCGGGGTATTTCGGCAGCCATGCTTCATCTGGTGACAGGTGACTTAGTAATCTCACTGTGAAGTAAGAACTGACCTGACTTTTTAAAAGTCCACATTAAACATACAGAACTATGGAGGTTTCTGGGCTTTTCAATTTTAGTTTTGTTATTTTAATGAATTAATTAGGTATAGGCTCTTTATGATGCATCAGCCTCCTGAGTGCTGAGATTGTAGGCATGCATCACCACATCCAAGTCACAGTTTTTTGATGTTGTTTTGGTTTTCTTGTTTGTAAACTAATTCATTAATATATAGGCTGCCAATAATCTTTTATCTATAATCAACTGCATACTTTAAAACACATCATTCATGAGTTCAGGATGTTTTTACAACCGTTGCTGTGGATGAAATTGTGTCCACTGGAAGTCTGTATGTTGAATCTCTAACCTCCATTATGCCTGCTTTGGGTAGCAATATGTTCAAGGACGCGGTCAAAGCTCAATTGTTAACTAACGTTTCTGGGGGGAAAAAAGCTGCACCAGTGTTAACACTTTCCAGCTTCAATGACTGGAGAACTGGAATAGTGCAGGCCCAGACCCTGGTTATTTGGGGGCTGTCTCAGTTTCTAATTAATCATTCATTGGCCACCTCTGTGCCTGACCTTCTGACTATTAAGTAAATCTTTTTGAAATGTACCCACAGACTCCCAGCTTCCCCAAAGCCAAGGATGTCATCAGGGAACCTCTGGGCCTGCGACAGAAACTGTCCTGCTCTGCTGTCACCATCTCTTGATGTTGCCATCAATGTATCTGCAACACGTCCTGATTCATGATTTGCTTTGTTCTGTTACTATAAAAACTTACCAGAACTGTTACCAGTTTGGACCAGGGAACTTGGGGTAACTTGGATTTGTCCTCCCAGTCATGGTCATTCATATTTGGCTCCAAAATAAAATATCTCTTACGCTTTTTGAAGTAAGAGCCATGGGTTTGTTTTGTTTTTGAGGTTGCATTGATACAGTCCTGACCTTGACATGATACATTAGTGTGCAACCCAGAAGTGAGCTCTCACCGGAACCCTGCCCCACTGGCTCCCACATCTTGAGATGTGGCAGCCTCCAGAACCCTGCAGGAAGTAAGCGTCAGCTGGTTACAGCCCTCCCAGCCTATGGTACCATGCTGTAGCAACTACAGTACCTCCTGCCTGTCTCCCTGCCTCCTGCCCAGGTTCAGGTTCGTCCTCTCTAACTTAACCCCACTTATCCTCACTTATATTCTTGGAGGCCTTGTTCCTGAGTCCAGCACACAGGCTGAAGCCTCTCAGTGGACATTATACAGCTGCCTAATGCCCAAAGGAACCAGCTCCTTGACTGAGACAATAGTCAATCACACCTCACACATTTCTTGTTCATACTTCACAATAAACTGATGCCCTAAAGCTCAGAGCAGGGAGATCAGATCTGTGGCAGAGAAAAGCACATTCCCCAAGATTCCCCTGAAATGCTTGGTTGCCTATGATGTCATCATGTCAGTTTTCACAAAAAGATGCCATTGTGCAATTAAGGTGAAGGATGTGTGGTGATTCCCCCGGAGCATCCAGTTAAGTAGGACACAAGCTCCAGCTAGGGCCGATTCTGGTAAACGTGTGCATTATCCCGCTGAAGTCTGACAGTTACTCATCAAAGCAGGAGGTCCTCTGGGCACAGGGAGTCCCAGCATGCTTTAGAAAGAAGAAGGCTTTGATGTTTCTGGCTTATTCCTGCCTCTCTTCACAGGAGCCAAATTCCCTTCTCAGGGAAAAGCCTCCTAATGCTCCCCGCCACACCCCTCCTGCAACCCATAATCAAGGTAGTTTCACCATTCTTCAGCAAAGAGAGGGCGTTTATGTCCCCTTGACCCTGACAGTATCAGCAAGAGAAGCTGTATGAGGAGTGTTTGTTGAATGACTCATGGATTAAATGAACTGAAAAGGAATCGGAGCCACCTGAGGCTGTATAGTTTACCACTTAGGGTGTAGAGAATGCAGTCTAGCGAGTGGCCTGTCTGTGCTTCTGAGGTCTTTGAGCAGAGCACCGGACAGAGGAAGTGGCCCACCTGCCACATCGTGGCATGAACTGCTCTCTGCACCCCTGTCCCCACGTTTTTGCCCATCTCCCACTTACGCACAGGCACCCAGCAGCACAGGAACCACAGGCTCCTCATCAGAACTGAAGCATATCGCGTGTTATATGTTGGCTCTTTCCACTCCTTTACACGCAGTTCCCGCATGTCTCCTGGCTCCTGTCCAGGTTCAGGGCAAAGCTCAAAGTCCTTCTTCATCCGAGCTTGGTCCTCACCCACTCTCCTGGTATACTGCTCTTGCGTCTGCCATGATTTTCCCACACGATCACCATCTGCCACATCTGTCTTTCATGCTAGTCTGCAGCCCCTTTTGGGATTCCATCCTGTCTCCACAGTCTTGCAGGTCCACTGCCCAGTCCACAGGTACACACAGAATGGCTCTCACTAAACACTTGCAGAATCCACTTGTCCACTGATTCCTTTCTTCTCTTCCTGGATGGAGAGGAAGAGGGAGGTCACCACTGCATGGGGAGCAGCATGGCCAGAGGTCCAGACAGCCTTTGCGTTAAAGTCTGGCTCATCATTGTAGTTGGAGAGTTTTCTCTCTGGGTCCTGTCAAGCCCCAGCAGTCCAACAGCCCATTTATAAAATAAACATACAGATGCTTATATTGTTTACAAACTGTATGGCCGTAGTAGACTTTTTGTTAATTGTTTTTATATCTTAAATTAGCCCATCCATAAGTTGTCACGTGGCTTGTGGCCTACCGGTACCTTACATCTTGTTTGTTATGGCGCGACTCACAGCTCTCTCCCCCTGCCTTCCTGTTCTCAATTCTCTCTGTTAGTCCCACCTATACTTCCTGTCTGGCTACTGGCCAATCAGTGTTTTATTTATACAGAGTGATATCCACAGCACTTCCCCTTTTCTTCTTTTTCAAAAGTATAGATTAATAGAAATGGGCTAAATATAAGAGTAAGAGCCAGACAATGATAGGCCTGAGCTAGTGGCCAAACAGTTTAAATAATATAAGAGTCTGTGTGTTTATTTTATAAGTGGGCTCCAGGACTGGCAGGACTTGGTGAGAGCTGGAGAGAAATTCTCCAGCTACACATCATTCCACATGTACCTTCTATTGCTACATAACTAATGAGCACAAACTCATTTTGAAATAAGAATCACTTTTCTCATGGTTTCTTCAGGCCAGGAGTCCAATAGAGCTGAGCTCAGTTCTCTGCTCCATTTCACAAAGCTGCAGCCAAAGTGTCTGCTAGGCTGATTTCTTGCCCAGACTGTGGGCTTTCATGCAATGTGATGCTGGCCAAAGTCAGTTCTCAGGGCCTTAGGACTGAAGCTTCATTCTGTCGCTGGCTTTCACATAGGAATATCTCTCCAGCCCTAAGGTCACCTGTATTCCACATGAGTGCCTCTCTTCCACAACAACAGTGGTCTAACCTTTTTCTTTTAGATTTCTCACTCTGTAGACAAGGCCTCCCATAGTGAGTCAGTTGCATCTGGACAGTGTCCCTTTTGATTAACTCAGTCAACTGGGGAATAAAATTAATGATACCTGAACAACTCTTGGGCTGTATAACACGACCTAAATACGAAAGTGCTGCTTATTTTACCCACAGGGAAGCTCTGCCCATAGTCAGGGAGGGAAGAGAAACAGAAGGCCTGGGGTCTGGCATAGAACCCCACCCACCACCCCTCCGCGGTTCAGTTACTTGCCTTTACACAGTTTCCTCAGCAGGAAAAACAGATAAGCAAACCTTCCTCCCGGAATTGGAATTGCAGAGAGGATTAAATTGAATTAGAAGTGTGAAAGAGCCAATCAGCCACTCTAGTCTCTTCTTTTCTTCTTGTTTATTTTTATCCTGTCTGCCTCCTAGAGTGCCGTAGCTTATTCAGAGAACAGAATGCAGCTGGACTGTGGCCTCAGGAACAATTCTATGAGATCCTTAGCAACACATCCAGGAAAAACAGACTCACCGACAATGTCTCGGGATCTTCGGTTTTAAAGTAGCTGAAGTCACCCAGGATCAGCCCATAACCCAAGCAGAGACGATAAAGCATGAAATCTAAGCCTCCCAAGGAGACTCTTACAAAAGACTTAGATCATTATTTGTTTTGATAAAAACAATCCAGCCCCTACCCCCACCCCATCCGTGTCTGTGATGCTGGAGATTTCTTACACCAGACACTGTGCGCATCAAAGAGCCCACAGAAAAGGAAGCTGAGCCGGGCTTTTCGAGCACAGCGGACACGGGATAAATGAAATCGGCTCCCAGCTCTCCTCCTGTCTGTCCTGCAGCGTGCATTCTGCTGTTTGTCAGTCCTGCAGCGTGCATTCTGCTGTTTCTAACTTGCTGCCTCAGCCGATTTGGACCTTCACAGCAAAGACCCACACAGACAAGCGGGGCTTGCCTGGGTACTGTCCAACCCTTAGCCAGCAAGCTTAACACTCCCCTTCTCTCTCACCTTGATACACATCTGGCTACCAGCCTAAAGAGGGACAAGGAGAGCAGAGATGCAGTTGTTTTTTCTTTACTCTTTGGTGTTTGGGGGTCTGCCTCCCAGCTCCCAAATAAACACACGGAGACTTATTCTTACTTATGAATGCCCGGCCTTGGCTTGGCTTATCTCTAACCAGCTTTTCTTAACTTAAACAACTCCCTCTACCTTTTGCCTCTGGGCCGTTTACCTTTATTCTATATATCTTTCTTTCCTTCTTACTCTGTGGCTGGTTGTGTGGCTGGGTGGCTGGACCCTGGCATCATCTCTCCTTCTCCTTTTCTCACTCCTTCCTCTCTCCCTCCTCTTGGGCCTATATTTCTCCTCCGATTTATTCTCTCTGCCTGGAAGCCCCACCTGTCCCTCTCTCCTGCCTAGCTATTAGCTGTCCAGCTCTTTATTAGACCAATCAGGTGTTTTAGACAGGCAAAGTAACACAGCTTCACAGAATTAAACAAATGCAACATAAAAGAATGCAACATATTGTTGCATCATTAAACAAATGTTCCAGCTGAGCGGGGGTGGCACACGCCTTTAACCCCAGCACTCGGGAGGCAGAGCCAGGCGGATCTCTGTGAGTTCGAGGCCAGCCTGGGCTACCAAGTGAGTCCTAGGAAAGGCGCAAAGCTACACAGAGAAACCCTGTCTCAAAAAACCAAAAATAAATAAATAAATAAATAAATAAATAAATAAATAAATAAATAAATAAATAAATAAATAAATAAATAAATAAATGTTCCACAGCATAAATAAATATAACACATCCCGAACTAATTATTCCACAACACAGAGATGGCAAAGAGAGTACAGCTAAACATGCTAGAGTCTTCCTAGTCATGTTGCACTTGGAAGAAGACTTTAGCATGATTTAACCCAAGTGAACTGACTCCTTTCCTTTCTGGACTCAAGGGGATGCCTAGTTTCCCCCAGTGCATGGAGCCGGTGCATTCTTTTGACAGCACACGTGCCTAACACTGATGGTTCCCTTTGTGGCCAATGTCCATGTCTCACCCCTTATGGGGAGGTAGGAGGACATGTCCCTTCACTCCATCTGCCATCACAGATGTAAACTGTTTTCTGTCCTGAGGGGTGAACCCAGGGCCTCTTCACCTTTAGCCTGGTCTTTGTACCATTATTATTATTTTATTATTTTGAACCAAGATGTCAACCCTGTAGTACAGACTAGGATCATCTATGTAGCCTGGATTAGCTCACTATTCTCCTGCCTCAGCCTCTGGACTGCAGAGATTACAGCCCTGTGTGCCACCTCATCCTGTCATTTGAATTTTCTACTGAGTTCCTCTTTATCCTTTGGTTAAGACAGCCACCAACTCCGGACCATGGACACAGGGGCCAATGGCAGCACATGCTATTTTATGTATGAATTGGCACCGACGTTGCTTTGTGCCAGTGCATGTTTTTAGATGAAAGAAAAATTGGCTGCAACCTGTAAGGACTGGGTTTTAGATGTCTGTTTCCTTTAGATAACAAGAAAGAAAAAGCATCCCTCCTTTTCTGACCATCAATACTGAATTTAGAAACACAAAACTTCAATTAACCATCATCAAAGGTGCACACTCTGGCCATGATACTCCCCAAGGCTGAGCTGGCTCTGCCCAGCCTGAGCACAGAGGTTTCTGTGTTGCAGAAGGCAACTTGGGTGCCCCAGGGAACAGGTGACATATGGAACGCCACTAGAGAGAGACAAACTCACTAAATTAAGCCGAGTGGCTTTATTGTCTGCTTTGAGGACTCCCTTGTGGTGCTCTGGAAGTAAACAGTCACACCTGGGAGCTTGAAACCCAATGAAAGGGATTCTGTGTTAGAAATATTCTAACTTCCCACCTCCCCTATAACCCCACCTACCCACTACCCCTACCTCCCCACTACCTCTACCTCCCCTCTACCCCTATCTCCCCACTGCCTGTCCTTGGCTTTTGTTACCACTGCTTCTCACCCTGGAGGGGGTTCAGTCCCCACAAACACAGTCCAGGTGCAGCCTGAGTGTGTGCACCCCAGGTTAAGTTTAAATGACGGTACGATCAGTCCACTGAGGACCTGTAGCCTCTCCATGTAACTTACTGTCTTGCTAAGGCCCTCACTGTACACTCCAATGTGTGCGGGCGTGTAAACACACACACACACACACACACACACACACACACACACACACACACACACAACTTGTGCATCCCTTGGGCCCTGCACAGAATGTCTTAACAGGTCTTGCACGTGCCACAGGCTTCCTCACACATGGGCCTTTGTATGTGCACTTCCCCCTGGCAGGAAGGCAAGGGTCTGTCCTTCTGTTCACAATTCACAAGGCTCACCCACACACAAGTCTGCGATTTGATTTTGAGGTGCTCTTCTCTCCCTGACTCAAGCCTAGGATGAGGCCTCTGCATGAACTCCTGAGGCCCCTTAGTGGTACTCACCTCTCTGGAGGGCCAGCGTGTCACTCACTGGCTGGCAGACCCTGTGGCACTGCAGCAAACTGCTTTGGATTTGCCTTACACTCAAGGAATGCTGGGAAAGGACGGGAGAGAAGCTGAGAGGAGGGCCAGAAGGGAGCTGGAAAGGCTAGAAGGGAGGATGAGCACACGGCCATGACACTGGTGTGGGTTTTGAGGCACAGCTGCTCGGGGGGAGTATGGACATAGGATGGGGTCCCTGTGAGTTTTTGAACCTCCTGAATGAAGAGCAATGACAGATGTCCTGGCTCAGCACTTCCAGTCATACTGGACAACAGGACCTCACAGCCAACCCCTGTCCTGGTCCCCAGCCTCGGTCTCCACCCAGGGACTAAGCCATCACTTCCCCGTGTCTTGGTTTCCTCTATAGAGACTGTCCAGTTCTCTGGCCTCTGTCACCTGTGAGCCATTTAGAGGGATCAGTGCTGCCCCTGAACCTCTGGTCCCGAGCGCCAGCTCTGCCCCCAATCCAGCTCTGACTTTTCTGTTGTTTCTCAGTCTGAGCAGCTTGTAATGGGGCTGACGAATGAGCTCTCTGACTGGAGATTTCACCAATTAATACTGAAATCCACTGCAACCCTTAAAACAGCCGAACAAGCCGCAGCAAATGAAAGCTGACAGGGAATGCTCAGGAGGTGTTTTCCAGGCCAGACCCATCCATTCCGACACTAATCCATTCCATCAGCAGCAACAGTAAGGGCACCAAGGCCAAAGGGTCAATGAGCTGTGCGGAAGGCCCTGTCCTGGCTTCCCTTAGAAGCAAATGACTCAATGCATCTGTCCTCATCCAGCACAAATGCCGCTGTGAAGCAGAGAGAGAGAGGGAGGGAGAGAGAGAGAGAGAGAGAGAGAGAGAGAGAGAGAGAGAGAGAGAGAGAGAGAGAGAGAGAGAGAGAGAGAGTTGTAGGGTTCTGCAGAGGCCAGAGACAGATCATCACTGGTGCTCATCTCTCACGGCAATCAGACTCAGGGAGAGCAGGTACTTCCACCCAGGTAACCAAAAGTATCCCATCAGAGGGAGCGAGAGGGGTCCACACTAGCAAGTGGGCATTTCCCTTTGAAGTCATCCACTGGGGGAAATGCTTAAGATATAGGGAGATCCTTTTAAGATAAAAATTGGTGGAAAGGATCCCAAAAGAGATGCCAATTTGAATTTGTAATCTGATTATAACTATGCAAACTAACAGCCATGAAAAATCTCACAAGTGTCATAAGTGGGGGAACAGTGGGGTCACGAAGACAAGCTATCATCCTTGAGAACCATTTGTTCTCCACTTTTCTGATTTTTCTTTTAAAATACATGTATTTTATATTGTCACACGATAATTAATTTTTTTTTCAGGACAATCACAATAAAGGCCCCTAAGAGACCATTTTAGATCAGTGGCTCCTAAACACTGTGCTGGGACCCAGATGGCTTTCTCACCATTAAAAAGTTGTAACCTAGCTGCAAGGTTAGGACCACAGCCCTAGAGCTGATTCAGAAAGCCAAGTATTGGACCCATCAACACACACACACACACACACACACACACACACACACACACACTCTCTCTCTCTCTCTCTCTCTCTTTCTCTCTCTCTCTCTCTCTCTCTCTCTCTCTCTCTCACACACACACACACACACACACACATACACATTCTTACACACACAGATGCACACACACAAATATACACACACATACATACTCTCACACACATACATACATATATACACACACATATATACACATACACACACTCACAATGCACACACACTCACACATACACACACTCTCACACACATAGACACACTCTCTCACACACAGACATACATACTCACACATACATATATATACATAAACACACTCTCACAACACACATACACACACACAACAACAACAACAACAATAACAAACAACACCAGCTCTCATCTTAAAGGGAATGGAAATAGTTTATTCTGGAGCCGAGCTTGAGTGACCATGGCCTGAGAACACAGATTGAGGTTATCCCAAATTGCATGTTCCAGTACGGAAGCAGCTTCATGATGTTTTATAGTTTTATGGAACAAAGAGTCATAAATCAAGGCAGGTTTAAAATGCATTGCTGGGTACATCAGAGTCATTTACTGCAAGATGGGAAGTTCTCCTTCAGGCCTCAGATGCAATCTGATATTATTCTTAGGCTCTGGGTTGGTGAAATCTAAGCAGTCTGCGATGTTAATAGATTCCAAAGGTTTATATCTACCAGTCATAGGATGTTCATTCCAACACAGAGGTGGGCAAGAAGTGGTTATTCGGGAGTCTAAAGCTAGCCTTCGGTAAGGTGGTTAGCCTCTGGACCTGCACCATCCCAACCTCTCTACCTTGCTGCATTCAGTCAGTCTCTGCAGACAAGGCTTCTTTTCAGGAGTCCTCATTGGCATTTAATTAAAAATAAAACTGCATGTCAAGCAATTCCAAGGGGAAGTGCTGCTCTGGCATCTCTGCCCTTTTTTATGCAGAATGAGGAACAAGCATCCCCAGAGAGACGTCACCTGGCAAGCCCGGAACAGAACAGGACTGGAGATCAGGGCTTATTCCTTGTGGCACTGTGGACTTGGGGGGATTGGACCCTATTTTAAATCCTGTGCCCCACCCACCTGAGTCTCCTGCCATCCTGTGATGGAGCTTTCAGGAGCCTGTCCCTTCTGGAATGGCCTGGCCAGATAGGTTGTTTAAAAATGCTGATTGGAGTCAGTGTGGGTTTTCTTGTGACCTTTTATGAACAAAGGCATCTAGGCCTCAGGATTTGAAATGTTAATATTGAGGAATGAATAAAAGGCCCTGACCCCAAAGGGCTGGTATTATTATGGCTATCTATTTTGGCCTCTGGGCCAGAGGAGACACTGTCACCGTCCTTTGGCTTGTCAGCATGGTGTGTCTACATGGGATACTGGAGGGTAGGGTGGCCCCAGTCATCTAGCCAGATCACTGTGGGGGGAGCTAACCTTCAGTCTGTGAACACACCCGACAGGGAGGTGGCCCGAAGACCCAGATTCAGTCAGCAGTGGTGTCAGTACTGAGTCTGTTTTCCACAGTTACTCTAATGGCTGCTCAGCTAGGACTTCTCAGCAGAGGTCAATCAAAGTCACCTACCTCTGCAACTATTTCTCATTCAAAGGTAAGTCACCAGAGATGTCGGGTGTCTAACCATGGCTTTCTGGCTCTTGTGGAAAGTGCCATAGACATACACCTTCTCTCCTGCTGGGCCTGAGGACTTGTGCAGAGGTCAGGAGCTTGGAGGCCAGCTGATGCCCATCCCAGGGCTTTACTCAAGTCATTTAAGAGGAAGAAGGGTCACAATATCCAGGCCTGTCACAGGAACAGAAAGACAACCAGCGAACAAGCTGTTCTAGGTGCCAGCCGCAACAGTAATGACAACATCTCAGAGGAAGACAGGATTCCTTTCCTTCTTCTACCCCTCCCAGTGCAGAGTGTCTGAGGTTGGACAGCATGAAGAGGCGGCGGCTTTGTGGGAAGACACCACAGGTGGTCGGTGCAGCAGCACTGAGGACCTCTGCAGACAGCGGGAGGAGGCAGAAGTAGGGCTGAGGGTCCTGAGGCGAGAACTGAGGACTGTTCACGGGCCAAAGCAGAAAGGTCCCAAGGGCAGGGCGAGGGGAAAGTGCCTAGCTGAGCTCTGAACTCACGATCAAGCTGCACATGAAAGTTTATGACCACCACACCGCAGAGACAACTGAGGCGTCTCTCTCCTGAGTAAGCAGACAAGCAAGGCCCATCAACAGAACAGTAGTACACAGTGAAGAGAAATGAGGACACAGATTGGAAGAACCTCAAATGCAGGCTGCAGTGTATGAGACTCTGTCTGAAGAGGCTGTGTTCTGTGTGATTCCTAATGCATGCCGATCTGCAGAAGCAAAATTAGAGATGGTGAGTGGATCCGTGATTGCCTCAGGCTCGGTGACTAGAGGTTTGAGCCTGGGAAACGTGATGATGCACAGGTGGTTCTGTCTGGATAACTGAATGGTTCTGTTTATCTGAGGTTGTGCTTCCTATGGTCTCAGGTGCCTATAGTCAACCAGGAACTGAAAATATTAAAGAAAAAAAAAAACCTCAGACATAAGCAATAAATACGTTTAAAGTAATTTTAGTTGTGCTGTGCTATTGTTATTCTTCTGTTTTAGAGCTAGTGTCAATATCTTACTGGGCCTAATTTATAAACTAAATGTCATCATGTCTATGAATATATAAGAAAAGTCAATACAGCCATAATTTAATTTAGGCTATCTTATGTTACAGCCAGAAACAGCCACGGATTTGCCTGACCTTATTGTGCCTGTGGTTGTTGTGTGTTTTATAATCTGAACACTCGTGGCATTGCTGAGTTAACTGAAATTATCCCCATGACTTTTCAGATGTGAACTCACCTGTGTCTGCCACACCCGGTTACTATCCTAGTATTTCAGTCTCTCCAGTCTTAGCTACGCCATGATCATCTATGCTGCTGCTATATCCCCTTAACATGGTGGTTATGTGGGGGCTCTGTTAACCATGTCATTCCAAGACAGTCAACTCGAGGGATAATTGTTGAGTGTCTGACTGTTCCATTGATCATTCTCCATCTCTCCTCTCCCCATCATTCTCCTCTCCTCTCTTCTGCTCCCCTCTCCTCTCCTCTCTTCTCCTCTCCTCTGCTCTGCCCTCCTCTCCTGTCCTCTCCTCTGCTCTCCTCTGACCTGCTTATTTGCTGAGACACAATACTGCAATGAGGCTATTGAATAACCCTACTAGTCCTTCTAAGTATCTAGTGAAAGAGTCTCACACCAAGGCATATGGAAAGCCACACTGGACCAAACTGTACCAGTTAGTCAAGGTCCGAACACACACACACACACACACACACACACACACACACACACACACACACAAAATGTTCCTAAAGGAAATGGCAGGGCAACTCAGCTAAGTGTACAGTGAGGAAGAAGATGGTTGAGGAAGCTGCCATGTGGGCTAGACAAAAGAGTGAACTGGTGAAAGCATGCCCTAAGCCAAAACTGTATCACTCAGGGCTCTCCAAAGGAACAGAAATTACAGAACACATACATATACACACATATGGGATTCATTAGAGTGGTTTACAGGCTGTGGTCCAGCTAGTCCAACAGTGACTGTCTACCAACAGAAGGTCCAAGAATCCACTAGTTGTTCAGTCCATGAGGCCGGATGTCCCAGCTGGTCTTCACCATATGCCAGAATCCCAAAGAAGTAGGCTGTAATGCCAGTGAAGAAATGGACTTGCCAGCAAGAGCAAGCAGGCAAAGAGCAAGCTCCCTTCTTCCACGTCCTTTACGTAGGCTCCCAGCAGAGGGTGTGGCCCAGATTAAAGGTGGACTTGCCCACCTCAAAAGATCTGGACTAAAGGTGTATCTTCCTACCTCCAATGATCTGGATTCAAAGTGGATCTTCCCACTTTAATTTAGTTAGGAAATAATCCTTCACAAGTGTGCCCAGCTGCTTGGGTTTTAGTTAATTCCAGATGTAGTCAGTCAGGTGGACAACGTAGAACAGCCATCACAAGTCTGACCCTTGTCAACACGACACACAATCGTATCTCCTTATGTCACACCTAATTTTTAAATTAGAACAATAACCAGCCCGTAATTACACCTCACATGATATACTACCCCTTGCACAACTGAAAATGCATTATAAATTTAGAACAGGTGGCAATATCCCTTGAGGGACATTCTTTTGTTATCTCAAAACTTAAATATGATAACATGTCATAGGATTTCTACTGCTGAGAAAGGACACCATGACCAAGGCAACTCTATAAAGGGAAAAGATTTAATTGGGGTGGCAGCTTACAGTTTCAGAGGTTCAGTCCATTATCATCATGATGGGGAGCATGGTGGCAGGCAGGCAGATGTGGTGCTGGAGCAGCTGAGAGTCCTACATCTTACAGGAAGTTGACTGACACACTGTGCAGTAACCTGAGCATAGGAAACCTCAAAGCCCGCCCCCACAGTGACATACTTCCTCCAACAAGGCCAAACTCACTCCAACAAAGCCATACCTTCTAATAGTGCCACTCGCTATGAGATTATAGGGGCCAATTACATTCAAACCTCCACATAACCATTGATATTCTCTTAATTATTGTTATATTACATGATAAAGAAATCGAGGAAAGAAAGTACAAATATCTGTGCAAACATATTTTGAAGCAAAATATGACAGAAACACTTGTGTCAGTTATAATCCTAGTTTCTGAAACTGTTCATGTGCTTTAGCTAGTATATATGACTAGCTTCCTCTACTACCTGTTCTGTATTTCCCCCACCCTCAGCAAGCACATCAGCAGGTCTTGGCTCTTTTCCTGGAAGAGTGAGCCATACCTTCTTTCCTGAAGGTCTGTGCTCTTTGCCATCCTGCCTGGATTGGGTTGTTGTAGTTTCCCATTGACATTAATCAGATGTTTAAACAGGTGCAGTAACACCAAGTGGTGCCCTAAAGGATCACCTGCACTCCACATACAATCTTGTTTATCTCCATTGTGAAGAAGTAATCCAATTTTCCCTTGGTAATTTGGATCAATCACCCCTCCTAACATTGTTATTCTTTTCTTAGCCTGTTGGCTTAAGGGCATCAGAAGCCCAAAGGGGCCAGAGGGAAGTCTGAGCTTCTCTCTGGAACTAGAATTACTTAAGGTCATAGGAACAGGAAGAAAAAATTTTCCTAGTGGATCACTAAGGGCAATGGTAAGTGGGACCATTTCTTTTTCTACCCCTTGATTCTTGGACCTGTAGATTCTGGTCATACTATATATTGGACCATGTATTAGTAAGGATTCTCTAGATATAACTTATAGAATGAGTCTGTCCATACATACAGAAAGGGGATTTATTAGAATGTCTTACAGGCCAATCCAACAGTGCCTTGCTATGAATGGAAAATCCAAGAATCATGTAATTGTTCAGTCCACAAGGCTGAGTGTCTCAATTGGCCTTCAGTATATACTGGATCTGAAAGAAGTGGGCTCTAATGCCAGTGAATGAATGGACTTGTAGTGAGGGTAAGAGCAGGCAGGCAAAGAGCAATAGCCTTCTTCTTCCATGTCTTTATGTAGGCTTTAAGCAGAAGGTGTGGCCTAGATTAAAGTTGTGTCTTTCCCACCTCAAGATCTCAATTAAAGGTGTATATTTTTCTAATTCAAAGATCCAGATAAAAATTGGATCTATCTACTTCAAATTAAGCAAAAATTCCCTGTAATTGGGTAGTTCTCTCTTGCCTGCCAGTTCCTGAATAACCACTCAGAGGCTTATATTAATTATACGTACTTGGTGGATGGTTCAGGTTTATTACTAACTAGCTCTGACATTTAAATTAACCCATTTCTATTAGTCTAGGTATTACCACATGGCCTATGGCTTACCTGTTCTCTCGAATCTTGCTTCTTAGGCAGTTCACAGTCTGCTGACTCCACCCTTCTTCATCTCTGTCTTCAGTTTGAATGTACCACCTAAACTTATTCTGCCTCACTATTGGTCAAACAGCTTTATTTCAACCAATGAGAGCAGCACATACTCACAGCATACAGAAAGACATCCACAGCAAATCCCCCATAGGTGTGCCTTCCATTTTGGAGTTTTAGTTCCAGATGTAGTCAAGTTGACAACCAAGAATAGCCATCACAGATGCTGATTCAAAGCATATACCACCTTCTGGAGAACCCTGCCCCAACTATCCAGGCTGCTGCCAGCTAGTTGGCATTGTAACTGTGTCTTCAAAGGGCCATTGCATGTTTTTATCAGGACAGTTGCTTCAGGGTGATAAGGAGCATGGTAACACCAGTGGATTCCATTGTTGTGGACCCATTGTCACACTTCTCTGGCTGTGAAGTGAGTTCCTTAGTCAGAAGCAACACTGTGTGAACTACCATGATGGTGTCCACATTCAGTAAGTCTATCCATGGTAATTTGGACAGAAGCATTAAGTGTAGGAAAGGCAAATCCATAACCAGAATAAGTATCTATTCCAGTAAAGACAAAGCATTGTCCTTTCCATGGAGGAAGTGTTCAAATGTGGTCAACTTGCCACCAGATCACTGGCTGGTCACCCTAGAGAATAGTGTCATATCTGGGGCTCAGTGTTGGTCTCTGCTGCTGGGAGAGCTGGAACTCACCAGCAGATATAGCCAGATCAGCCTTGGTGAGTGGCAGTCCAAGTTTTTGAGCCCATGTATAACCTTCATCAGACAATGATAAGGTTGGCTGGGGACAGAGGCTGACTGTCCACACAACAGGTCATCATATCCACTGGATTACTGAACTCCTCTTCTACTGAAGTCATCTTTTTGATGATCATTTAATGGAACACAAATATCTTCACATCCTTCACCCTTTTGGAGAGGTCCATTCACATATTTCTTCTCCAGATGTCTTTTTCACCATTTTCCAATCACGCTTTTCCCAAGTCCCTGACCATCTAGCCAGTCTATTGCCTACAGCCCATGAATCAGTGGACAATAATACATCTGGCCATTTATCCTTCCAAATAAAATATGTGACCATTTGTACTGTCCAAAGTTCTGCCCACTCTAAAGATTTCCCTTTGCTGATGTCTTTTATTTCCCATCCTCTGATTGGCTTATGTGACAACAGTAAGTCAAAAAGTGGTTGCTACCCCCTGATCACTTGGTCCAATCAACACAATGTCATCAACATAGTGACCAGTGTGATGTTTTGTGGGAGAGACAGATGATAAGATCACCTCAAACTAAGTCATGACACAGGGCTGGAGAGTTCGTATATCCCTGAGGCAAACTGTAAATGTATACCACTGGCCTTGCCAGCTGAAAGCAAATTGCTTCTAGTGGTCCTTATGGACAGGTACTGAGAAAAATGCATTTGCTAGGTCAATAGCTATATAGCATGTACCATGAGATGTGTTAATATGCTCAAGTAAGGACATCATATCTGGTATAGCAGCTGCAAATGGAGTCAGTCACTACTTGATTTTGGTAATCAACTGTCATTCTCCATGGTCCATCTGTCTTCTGAACTGGCCAGATAGGAGAGTTAAAGAGAGATGTGGTGGGAACCACCACCCTGCATCTTTCAAGTCCTTGATAGTGGCACTAATTTCTGCAGTTCCTCCGGGGATGCATTTCTGGTTTGATTCATTGTTTTCCCTGGAGGAGGCAGCTCTAAAGACTTCTGTTTAGCCTTTCCAACCATAGTAGCCACAGGTCAGGGAACCAATGTGAGAATTCTGCCAAGCTCTAAGTATATCTATCCCAATTATACATTCTGGAAATAACCACAGGATGAGTTCAAGGACACACTAGACCTACTGTGAGTTGGACTTCAAGCAAAACTCCATTAATCACTTGACCTTCATAAACTCCTACTTTAACTAGAGGGCCACAATGTGACTTGAGACCTTCCAAAATCAGCATCAATTTAGAACCAGTATCTAATAGACCCTGGAAAGTCTGGTTGTTTCCTTTCCCCAGTGTACAGTTAGCTTGGGGAAAGACTAGAGAAAGGCTAACAGTAAACTCAGGTATTTTATCATAGTCCTTCCTCAGGGGAACCTGGCTGATTCTTCATTCAAGGGGTCCTGGGTTTGAGAAGTGGCTAAAGTCTGGACATTGGTTCATGGGCTGTTCTAGTTAGGGTTTCTATTGTTATGATGAAACACCATGTCCAAAGTAATGTGGGAAGAAAAGAGTTTATTTCAGCTTACATTTCCCAATCATACTTCGACATTGAGGGAAGTCAGGACAAGAACTCAAACAGGACAGGAACCTGGAAGCAGGAGCTGATGCAGAGGCCGTGGAGGGATGCTGCTTACTGGCTTGCTCCTCATGGCTTGCTCAGCTTGTTTTCTTATAGAACCCAGGACCACCAACCAATGGATGGTACCACCCACCCATGGGCCGGGCCCTCTTCTGCCAATCACTGAATAAGAAAATGCCCCATAGTCTTTCCTACAGCCCAATCTTATGGAGGCATTTTCTCAATTGAGGTTCCTTCTTTTCAGATAACTCTAGCTTGTGTCAAGTTGACATGAACTAGCCAGCACATGGACCAAGATTCCCTTTAGCCACAATTCAATGGGACTTTTTATTCATTTGTTTGAGAATTTTTCTGCTTATACAATAAAAAAAAAATGCAGTTGGTTTCTTATCTCTTTCACCCCTGGAAACACCATGAATGATGTCAGTAACAAAGGTCCATACAAGTCATGCCACTATAAAATCACTTTGTCTGTGTTGCCCACTATGGACATTGCTTGGTCTATGTGCCTATCATGATAACTATGATCATCTTGCCTTGGACTGTGGACTATTCCTTTACACTGTGTGAATATATGTCATTGTGATTGGTTTAATAAAGAAGCTGACTGGCCAGTGGCTGGACAGATAGAGATTAGGTGGGACTGGCAGACGAAAAGAGAGTACAAGGAAGGGAGGAGTCTCAGGAGTTTTGAGGAGATGCAGGGGAAGCGGGAGACGAACTTGCCATGCTGAGAAAAGCTGCTGAGTCCCGTGGCCGAGCACAGATAAGAAAATGGGTTAATTTAAATGATAAGAGTTAGTTAGTAACAAGCCTGAGCTGTTGGCTGAGCATTAACAATCAATAACAAGCCTCTGTGTGGCTAGCTGGAAACTGGCTGGAGGCACAGAAAAGTCTGAGCGCTTTGGGCAATTCGGTGCTGCCACCTGGCCCTTGCTACTTGGAACCCAATTAAACCCACTGCATTGAATTCATCAAACTGAGCAGGAGCGTCTCCAACCCTAATGTCTGGCACAAAGAGGGTGACAGCAAAGCTCTTCCAATGTTCTGGTGCCCCTCTCACCATTTTGCATCCTATAGGATTAGTGAAGGGCATGTCTTCTCGGCCTTCCTATTGTAGAGCATTGGGTTTTACACAGTGTACCCCCTCTGGCATTGCAGTTTTCCCAAGCCTTAAAATCCCTCCACCAACACTAAGCTAAGGAATAGCAAGCATCCCTAACTCCTTCGCAGCAGGCCATCTTCTGATGAACGCTTCAGCCAACCATTCAAACTTTTGACACCCCCACTTTTTTTTAATAGTGAAATCTTCCATATTAAACCTAGAATCTCCTCAGAGGGCCCATATCAATAAATTCAGCCTGATCTAGTTTTATGTTCCTTCCACCATTAACCCACACCTTAAAGTTCATTCCCACACATATTCCCCAGACTTTGACTTGAATGAACTAGCAAACTCATCAAGATCATTAGCAGTGTAGTGCACCTCCTCCTGGACTGCACTTCATATCTTCCATCTACGAGCCTGCTTAGCCTTGAGTCTGGTTATAGTCTAGAGGCAACCATTGCTGGGCCCTGAGGGACATCAATATTGTCTTTCTTGGCATCTCCTTCAGAAAAAGTCACTGCTGGTTTAGCAGAAATGAAGGATTAATTTCCTTAGTCAAAGGCAGGAAAGGCAGTATTTCAGGGGGTGGAGGTGTGAGTACATTTTCTGCTTAGAGACTGCTTTCTTAGGTGGGATAAACCCTTGAGAATTCTCTGACTCAGTAGAGTCCTCCCACACATCTCTGTCCCATTCTTTATCAATTAATGCTCTTACTTACTTTAGCGGCTGACACCCTCCCAAGGCTGGGACTTGAATTCCCTTTGTAGTTCAGCCAACCTTCTGATGAGAATGAGGGCTTTGGCTTGATTGTCCTAAACTTGAGCTCTGTGGCTGCTGGAGAAAAGATTATCTCCTCGACACACTTAGAAACCTTTAGTCTATTTATGAACACCTGGAGCTGGTCAACTTTTTTGTTTGTTTTTTAAAGATTTTATTTTATTTGCTCATGTGTATGAGTCTGTCTACCATGCAGGTGCTTGCAGAAGTCAGAAGAGGGTGTGGGGTCCCCTGGAGCTGGAATTACAAACCATTGTGAACTGTTCAGCATGGTTGCTAAGATACAAAATCTGGTCCTTCCTAAGAGCAAAAAGCCTTGTGCTTAGCCACCAAGTCATTCCTCCAGACCTGGCTGATTTTGAGTTCATTGAGTTCATTGTCATCCTTCACCATATTCTGATTTCTGGAGGTTTGTTATTTTTGTCACAGAGCTGTGGAAACCCACAAAGGTTTTCTAGTGAGATCTGAGCTTGCTTTACCCAGCAGAGCTGCATTAGAGGATTGCTTGAGCATGTGCGTGGTTACTAGGTGTCTGGAAGGGTCTGCACTTGGATGTGCGGTTCACTTTGATCTAGCAAGGGGAGGTCTTTTGCCCTGCCCCTTGGAATTCCTTTAAAAGCCTTAAAGAAGAGACAGAAGGGGCTGGTGATAAGGATACAGGCCCTCCCGAGGCTATCCTGTGTTTCTATCTTTCTCTATCCCCTCTATACTTCTATCTAAATCTCTTATCCCTCACTCTTCAAGAGTACCCTGAAAGGGGAAAAGGTGGGGGCGGGCCCCCCACACAGAGCATTTTCTTTTCCTTCATCAATTTATCTAAAGATGCTCGGAGCAGCCAACTATCATCATCACTTTCCTTATTTTTCCACAGATTGTCAAAAGTTTTATACACGAGTCACTGTATACATAAGGGGATTTATTAGAATGGCTTACAGGCTGTGGTCCAGTTGGGTCACCAGTGGCTGTCTACCATCAGAAGGTCTACGAATCCAGTAGCTGGTCAGTCCATGAAGACCTTCTGCATGTCCCAGCTGCTCTTCAGTATATTCTAGAATCCCAAAGTAGTCTGTAATGTCAGTGAAGGAATGGACTTGCAATGAGAGTGGGGGCAGGCAAAGAGAGATCTCCCTTTTCCCTTGTCCTTCATGTCGGCTGCCAGCAGAAGGTGTGGTCCAGATTAAAGTTGGACCTTTCTACTTCAAAAGATCTGGATGAAAGGTGGGTCTTCTCACTTCAAATGATTTAATTAAGAAAAAAATCTGCCACAAGTGCACCCAGCCACTTGGGTTTTAGTTAATTTCAGCTATAATCAAGTTCACAACCAAGAGGAGCCATCACAAAAGCCTAATGAAAATGGGAAGTTAGAAATCCCAAGAGTGGGAAGGAGTTCATGCAAGCGTAGAGTTTATTGATCTGTCTGCTCCCTTCAGTTCATCTTCTTAGGTTCATGATCATGCTCAGGTAACATTTCAAAGCAGCTTATAATTATCAAACCATATGGCCACCACAAAGCAAGAATCCATAACATAAAGACCAAAAATAACAAACAAAGACTAAAAATTATGTCCAGAATAATTCACTCAAGCACAGCAGGACTGTGAGATAGAAACTAGGAGATGAGTTTCAATTGAATCACAGAGTAAGGCACGCAATGGCCATGTTAAAGCCTCAACTGTTTAAAATTGTTTTAAATAGGTGCTCTGGGTTCTGGGAAAGAGGCTCAGTGGGTAAACAGCTCGCCACACAAGCATAATGACCCCAGCAACCAAGTAAATGCAAGGTGGGCATGGGAACCCGGCTGTGATCCCAACCCTCAAGAAGTAGGGACAGGTGGTAAAATGCTTCTGATCACATTCTGTGAGGCAACCATTACCATGATACCAAAACCAGACAAGGGCCAAACAAAAAGACAAAGCTGTAGGATGATCTCACTGATGAATGGAAACACCAAAATTCTCAATGAAATACTATAGAAACAAATATAACCACATATTAACAAAAATTATTCTCCTTGATCAAGTAGTGCAAAGGGGTTTAATATATGAAAATCAATAAAGGCAATACTCCACATGAAGAGAATGATTAATAAAAACCCATAAAATCCTATAAACAATGCAGAAGGAGCATTTAATTGTAATAAGTCCCCAGACCTTAGCACAACTGAATCCATGATGGAAATACCATTCAGGCCATAAAACTCAGCACGTAGACAGCATCACCTGCCAAAATGAAAACAGAGACCTAATCCATCAAAGTCCATAGCTCTGGGAAAGTCTCTAAATGTACTAACCTTGCTTTTTGGCTTTTGTAGTTCTACTTCTGGTTAACTGTTCTTGTTAACTGAAACATGTCAACCCAGAACATGTTTGTTTGTGCTTAAAGCTCACCCTGAGAAAGGCTCAGTGCTACAATGGGATCCCTAATACCCAGTGCTGTCACCAGCCTGCGAATAGAGAGACTTTTATGATGTTCTATTGGCTTAACCCTGTGTCTGAGTAACCTCTGATGCCTACCCTACAACATAATAAGAGCTGACATCCTCTTTACTGTTTTACTAGAAATAGCATTTCAATTATAACTGAACCAATCAGGGAAGAAAAGGAAACAAAAGCTCCAAAGTGAAAGAGTAAAGTCACTTTGTCACTATCAGAAAATGGAACCATCTTCTGTGCGGGCAATCCTATGACACCACTGAAATACCATCCGAACTAATAAATTAAACTAAACACACGTAATCCAGATGTGTTGCTTACACTCAGCAAAGTGCCAGAAAAAGAAGAGAGAACATTTTATTTAAAACAGTCACAGGAAAACAAAACCAAATAAAAGTCCAGAAATTTTTATGCAAAGAAGTGAAGGTTAACACAATGACAGCTATAAGAGGAGGCAGACAAGGATGAAATCACCAGTGTGCACAGATTAGAAGAATCTATATTATGAGAATTTCCCTATTACCTTGAGTGATCATCAAATTCAGCACAATCTCTATCAAAATATAAGTGACATTATTTACATGATTATAAGATTTAATCCTGAAACATATATAACCTCATAAAAGAGTAAAAAGCACACACACACACACACACACACACACACACACACACACACACATGCACACACGCATACACGCACACATGCACCCTAAATAGCTGAAGTAAGTCTGAGCAAAAAGAACAAAGTAGGAACTAATATATCACTTGACTTCAAAATACACTGTAAACCATGATGAAAAAATTGACATAAAAACTAGCACCCAGATCAACAAAACAGACTAGAGAGCCTTGAATTAAAACTCTAAGATTCATTTCCCACTATGGTGCTAAGAACACACTTGGGAGAAAGGAGTCCTCATCAAAGGATGAGGAGAAAATTTCACACACAAAAGAATGGAAATGGATTCCTGTTAAATATCTAATCGGTTAAAAAAGTCAACTCAAAATAGATTAAAGACACAAAACTATGAAATTACCTGAAAAGCACAGACATGATATAAACAGACAACTGACAGCAGCCTGGCATGGGGTGCTTGCCTATAGCCCTAGTATTTGGGGGTGCTGAGACAGAAAAGTCTCCAGTTTGAGGAGAGTCTGAGCTACACAGTGAGACCCTATCTCAAACTAAAATAACTAAATATTAAATATTAGAAATGAACAATAGGGCAACACAGGAATTTTCAAAGTAAGACATACAAATGACTGTCATGTGCATAAAAATTTCTCAATACTACTATTCACCATGGAAACACAAATCACTTCACCTTTGGTAGGAACATAAGCTAGTACAGTGAAAAAGAATGTGGAAGTCTGTCAAAAAAATTACAAGAACTGACATATGATCCATCAATCCTGCTAAGAGGAATTGAAATAAGTATATGTTTCCATGTCTATTACAGCATCCACCATGACCAGGGAATGGAAATTGTATCATGTGTAAACATATGTATTAAATGTCACGTCACACCCTGTGTGTGTATAGTTTTATGTTTTTATGTATCAGTTAAGTAAAATTAAGTAAAAATGATAGAGGAGATAAAATAAAAAAGCAAAATTAAATGTTTCACTTCGATAACTCACAATCCTCAAGAGACAGTACATTAATTTAATCAATCACATAAAATTATAAATAAAAATGTCATCTTTACTCCCCCTGACGTGGACCATCCCTCTACACAGATCATCAGCCTCCCCCTCATTATTTAACCATCCCCTATAGATGGGCCCCTCACTTCTCATCACCTGCTCCCACCCATCTCTGTGTATGCTTTTCACTCTAATATGAGGTTATATATGTTTCAGGATTAAATCTTATAATTATGTAAATAATGCCACTTATATTCTGATAGAGATTGTGCTGAATTTGATGATCACTCAAGGTAATAGAGAAATTCTAATAACATAGGTTCTTCTAATCCGTGCACATTAGTGCCCATCTATTTCCTATAAAAGCGGTTCACCTAGCCTCCTCTTGTATCCCCATCCCATTTGCCTACCCCTCCTCCAACCCAAAGCTGACCATTATTTGCTAAATAAAAATCTTTTGGCCAACAGGAATTCCACCACTGGGTAACAAGCCAGCACTTCCTCTTTCCTCTGCACACAAATATTAGTCAAGTGTTTGCTGCACAGCCTACATTATAGCAGGCATCTCATATCTCTTATTTTACCTAGTCCTCCCACTCCAGGAGCAAACAGAAGCTCTCAAAAGGTAAGCTGACAGGCTGAACACCTTATGAAGAAAGGAATCAAGATTTGAATTCAATTGTTTAACTCGGGAACCCTCCTTCATAACTCCACCACTTACAAGCCATTTACAATGCCAGTTTATCTCGTGGTTTCAAGTCTTCAACCCACCTTCTGTGCTTCTTGAAATACGAGAAGAAATTCATGAAAGGAAGAAAGGCACTATGGACTAAAGGTAGTAGGTAGATCACAGATCTACCAGTGGTCTTGCTGGACAAGGTAAGGACCTTGGAGACCTCTACATAGCATGGGAAGCCCTTAGACAGGAGACACGTTCCTCTGGTTTCATATACACAACTCTCAGGCAGGCTGGCAACTGGCAGGAGTGAGGGCAGGGAGACACACCACTGGTGTGACCAGGGTTGCGCACTAAGATAGCACAGGAAAGAGGGGAAGAAGTAGATGGATTAATGAGATAGATGCTCAGGACTATCAAAGAGGTCAAGACTATACTTGAAAACAGTCAATGCTCACCACTGGCTACAGAGAGTCTGTCCTATTGAAAATCTGAGCCCAGTCTTAGTCTGTCGAGCGTTAGAGTCATTTTGAGGGCATTAAGTGCTTAACTGATTAGTGTGTTTTCATTTTCTACACTCCCCAAAGCTCGGAGAGACAAGCTTATTGTCCCCATGAGCTGCTGTCTAGCACTTATCAATTTCTTTGATTTCTTTCTTTCCATGCTGATTTCAGGATGGGGAACACCAGGGTTCACCTGCTACTTGCTGACACCAAGTCAGTTTTCAGAATACTTTTTCCACTGTCCAAACATCCAAGATCACACATTGGATCTTACTGAAATGAATCACAGAGCCCACTGAAATTCAGCTTTGCTATTAGGCAGACATAACTAAGAGGAATTTAGGATTCCAAAAATGAGGTTTGTCAGTAGAAAGATCTTGTGTAGTAAGCAACATAAAAACGAGATGCTCAAATTTAGAACTAGAGGCTGTGATGTTTAGTTTTAATTGTGTTCTTGATAATCTAGAGTCATCTGGGAAGGGACTGTCAGTGAGGGACTGTCTAGATTAGGCTGGCCTGTGGGCATGTCTGGGAGATATTGTCTTGACCATATTGAGGTAGAAAGACCTGCCCACTGTGGGTGGCACCATTCCCTAGGCAGAGGATCCCGAACTGTTTAAGAATGGAGAAAGCAAGTTGAGCTAAGCATCCATTTATTCATTACTCCCTGCTCTTGGCTGTGGATGCAATGCTAGTAGCTGGTTCAAATCCCTGCTGCCTTTGCTTCATCACAGCTGTGGATAGTAACCTGAAATTGTGAACCAAGAAAACCCTTTTACCCATACATTGCCTTTGTTGGGGTATTTTATTAAAGTCAAAGGGAAAGAAACTAAGACAGAGCCTTTTGGATCCAGAAAGAACATGTGGGCTTCAAACAGTCTATAATTTCTGAGCCTAAACCTCATCAACTCTGTCTGCTGGTGTGTTGAGCCCTGCAGAGCCTGAGGAAGGAGAATGGTTTTATGTTGATGTGCCTGTGGCAAAGGCAGGGGATTCTGTAGCTAGAGTTTTCCTGCCTGGCCCACAGTCAGCCGCTCAGACCCAACCAAGTAAACACAGAGACTTATATTGCTTACAAACTGTATGGCGGTGGCAGGCTTCTTGCCAACTATTCTTATAGCTTAAATTAATCCATTTCCATAAATCTATACCTTGCCATGTGCCTCATGGCTTACTGGCATCTTCACATGCTGCTTGTCATGGTGGGCAGCTAGCAGTGTCTCATTCCGCCTTCCTGTTCTTTCTTTTCTCCTCTCTATTAGTCCCGCCTATACTTCCTGCCTAGCCACTAGCCAATCAGTGTTTTATTTATTGACCAATCAGAGTAATTTGACATACAGACCATCCCACAGCAGGATTCACTAAGGATTACAAAAGGAACAGACTGCCAAGGGTCTCAGTAGTTTTTCATTTGCACTGTGTGGCCATTGACCTTAACTGGGATATAAGAAATTTTTTAATTGGATGTTTTAGGATGTAAACGAAGAATAGATGAAGAAATTGACACTCCCTTAGATTAAGAAGAAACGTAACAAATAAATTGTGAAATAGAACCTGCAGGAGTCTGGGAAAGAAAACAGAGGGAAACAGCAGGGGTCATTGGCGGGTCTGTGAGACACCCAGGGAGGGTCCTGGAGTCAGCCTTGGTGGCATGGGAGCAGTCACAGGTGCCACCAGGGACAGAGATTCTGCCTTGCCATCGCTCACTTCTTCCTGGTGGCTTTATCAAAGCACTTTAATATGCTAGTGTACATTAGGTGTCCCCACTCCACTCAGGTCCGAATGGATTTGATATGTTCTGATGTAAATTAGGTTGAACCGCTCTGAGATGTGAACTGTCTTCCAAGCGCTGTTTTCAGTGCTCACAATGTATTAGCGTCTGCCATGGACATGCATGATGAGTGGAGCCTGGCTGTGGATGAGCCACAGAAAAATCAGTAAAAATACTTCTTCTTGAAAGAAGAAAGACAAGCAAAAACCAAACTCCAGTTCACAAAGTTGAACTGCTGATATAATCATATATTTCAGAAACATATACTAATAATATACAGCCAAATAATAGCACTTGTATGTTATATCATATATGTGATAGAGTACATAAACATGTATATTAGATGAAGTATAGGATAGAGGGATTATTAGAAAGAATGCTGAGTGTAACTCTTTATACCTCTCTCACTTCTTGGTCACCTTTAACAGCTGTATAAAATTTGCTGACTCACCGAGGAGCTTTTCTAAGTCTTATTTCTCAAGAAAAGGGAGTAGACTCCAAAAAGTGAGGTTACCAGACACACAGTGTAAACTAAAGTCCACTGATAGTAAGTGCAGGCCAGGTTCTGACCACACATAGAACAAATTCCTTTTATGACTTTGAGCAAGTACCCCTCCTCTCCATCCTCAAGCTGATGGCTTACGTACAAGGGAAAAACAGTTATTGACTCTCTAATCATATGGTGGTTTGAGGATAGTGTCCTAGAAGTAGATGAGGCCTCACTACCACATGACAGTGACCTGGTCAAGTGATGTCAAGCTATGAATTCAGTTTTGTTTAGCCCATAATCTTTATGTTGTCCGCTTTGACACTCTAAATATAAGCTGAATGTGTTGGATACAAGCCTGAAGATCTATTCAAATCTGGACTAGAATCCTTGCCAAGTATTATGTCAGGCTGTAGTTAGGAGTCAGCAAGAAGCAGCTGTCAGTACTGCTAGTGTTGTTGTTGTTGTTGTTGTGGTGGTGGTGGTGGTGGTGGTAGTGATGGTAGTTGGTGGTGGTGATTGTGATGATAGTAGGTGGTGGTGGTGGTAGTTGGTAGTGGTGGTGGTGGTAGTGATGGTAGTTGTTGGTGGTGATTGTGGTGATAGTAGGTGGTGGTGGTGGTAGTTGGTAGTGGTGGTGGTGGTAGTGATGGTAGTTGGTGGTGGTGATTGTGGTGATAGTAGGTGGTGGTGGTGGTAGTTGGTAGTGGTGGTGTGGTGGTGGTGATGGTAGTTGTTTTTGGTGTGGTGGTGGTGATATGGTGGAGGTGATTGTAGAGTGGGGTGGTAGTTGGTGGTGTGGTGTGGTGGTGATGAGGAGTCAGGCACTCAATGAGGCATCATTGCATCCTTCACAATTCTTTGAAGGTAATAGTGTCACTGTTTTACAGATGGAGGTGAGTTTTGCAGCATAAACCAAGGAGGCCACTTTGTTATTCAATGGTGACTTCATTGTAATTTGACAAAAAATGCAAGGAAATTTATTATTTTATTATTATTTATTTATTTCTGAGATTATAATCTAACTACATCACTTCCCCAGAAATTATTCTTAAATAATCATGTACTGAACAAAGCAAAGGGGCCACCACCCGCTTTCCTGTGTCACCTCACACACCTGTTAATACAAATGGTTAATTGCACATAGAGTGTTAGAGAATTCACCTACCAGTCTAAAGGGAACTCCAGTTACAAAGGACCACCCCCTTCTTTTTCAGCTGGAACAGTTCTAGGGGCTGTGGGTACCACGTGGCCTTTCAGCATGTGTAACAGGTACTAGCACCCTGGTGTTACAGTTCCTAACTCTTCCTTTGCCCCTGGCTTTGTTGACAGGTCAGTGTGTGTTTTCCTATCCTCTTCAAGTTGGCACACTTTGAGTGATGGCCACACAGATGCCTGCTCCTCAGCAGCAAGATTGAAATCAGCAGTCATCAGTGATGCACGGCTGAAGGATAACAAGTTTTTTGTCGTTAGAGTTGATATTTTGTTTTACCGTGAGATACAAATTAACTCATAAATATTGGATGGTATATGACAAATACCTCTTCTAAAAAAAGAATAAGGATTATTCATGAGTGCCAAAGAGATAAAAATCTATGGATCTACTTAGAACATCCTACACGGGAGCTTCAGCTAGTACATATCTGACTCACAGCTGATCCAGAGCTGACTTCTGAGCTCATGATATTTCTTGTCTAATTCAGATGGGGTCTCACAGACAGAAGAAGAAGAGGTGAGTCTCTAGAGCAACTTGGGATTCCTGTGGCAGCATTCATGCAGAGGGAAAGTGGATTCAAGTGCCATGAGCACTGCCCTGTGACAAAGCTGTATTGTTTGAGTAAGTGTTGGGATAACACAGTGGAATCTACCAATGGCCTCATCTGAAGCTCAGCCTCAGGTCCATGACTCTGGGTTTTAGGGAGAGAAGGATGCAGTCAGCAAACATTTAAGTGCTTCACCTGATGGAACAAAACAACCCCCTGATTATGTAGCCCCTTAAAGACAGTGTGCCATCGTGAAGAGGTGGATATGTGTGCCTCTTGTGAACCCAGGGTAATGGAGGTCTTGGTTCTCTTGCAGGTTGTTTGAAGAGGCAGTGGATTATTGGAAACTGAGATTAGAATGGGAAATAGAGTTCTGGCCAATAGACAGCAAACAGGTCAACAAGGTGGGGTATTCACTGGACTTGATGGTGCCCATTCCAAGGGGCTGACAGTGTGTTCTAATTAACACCCAGGGGCTAGCAGAATTTGCTTTGGAACATGCAAAGACCCCGATACTCCTAGAAACTTTTCAAGGGGGTTATGGCCACAGAAGAGTAAGTCTGGGAAATTTTATTTCTCTGAACCATGACTCCATTTTAGAGGAGGAGGGAAATGACCCCCAAATTAAGTAACCAAAGTAGAAACAAATTGAATTACATAAAAAGCTAATGGCTCCTGTGTATCCAAAACCAATCCAGTGAGAAGATGCTTTCCACAATGGGAGACAATGCTTGTAAATCACACATCTGCTAACTAGTTAAAACCAACCAACCAACCAACCAACCAAAGAGCAGCAACAAAGAAAGCAGTGCAATTAAAAGATGAACAAAAGTTCTGAAAAGACCCCTCCTCCCCCACAAAGAAGATACACAGTCAGTCAGCATATGCAAAGATGACCAAGGTCATTATCAGTAGGAAAACACAGATGGCAGAAGGAAAAAAATGGGAATTACTTAGTGTGTGTGACTAAAGCTATATATGACTAGTAAGGCATCAAAATCTATTCTACAAAACCGAACTTATAATTAATAACACAGCATTGTGCACTTAAGCATTTATTAGGAAAGAGCTGGAGAGATGGCTCAGTGGTTAGAAGTATTTAGTGCTTCTGCAGAGGACCAGGCTCAGTTTCCAGAACTCACATGATCACTCACTATAACTCCCACTCCAGGGGAGGTGACGCCTCCTCTGGTCTCAGCAGGCACTGCCTGCAGGTGGTGTACATACATGTACTCAGGCACACAGATGTGGAGAAATTAGAACTCAGTTGCATTGATGCTGGGCATTTTTATTATGAAAAGCAGCATGGCAGTTCCAAAAAGCTATTTAACTAAAGGGCCATTTTGTACTGGTGGGTATTTTATGTAGGCCAGAGTCGTTTGCGAGAAGGGATCCTTAATTGAGAAAATACCTCCATAAGATCACACTGTAGGCAAGCCTGTAGGGCATTTTCTTAATTAGTGATTGATGGGGGAGGGCCCAGCCAATTACGGGCAGGGTCACCCCTGGGATTGTGGTCCTGGGTTGTGTATGACAAGTGGCTGAGTAAGCAGGTAGGCAGCACTCCTCCATGGCCTCTGCGTCGGTTCCTACCTCTGGGTTCCTGCTCAGTTTGAGTTCCTGCCCTGACTGTCTTCAGGGATGAAAGTGTAAGCCAAGGAAAGCCTTTCCTCCCCACGTTGTTTTTGGTCATGGCAGCAATAGTAACTAAATAAAACACATTTGATCCAGGAACACAGCTTTTTGATACACATCAAGAAAGATGACTCAGTGGATGTGAGGCACTTGCTGCTTCTGCAGCGGCCCAGCTTTGATTCCTACCATCCACATGGCAGCTCACAAGCATCTGTAACTCCAGTTCCAGATGAATCCAACACCCTTTCTGTCCTTTTTGAGCACCAAGCTCAACACGTGATGATGGACATACATGCAGAGAAAACACCCAGACATATAAAGTACAAGTAAATAAATCTTGAAAATCAACAACACAATAGAAATCAAGATCTCATTAAAGGAATTTCATATCCATGTGTACAGCTGCATCGTTCAAATGCTGCAGGGTGAGATTGGCACTGTGTCCCGACAGATGGATGAGTAAACACACTGTGCCTGGACAGACAATTCAGTAATGTCCTGCCCGACAGAGGAAAACACTTCTGGCTCATGTTCCAGCACAGATTGACTGGAAGACACAATGCCCAGTGGAACAGCTCGCCGTGAAGAAACACACCATGAGTGCTGCTTCTGTGGCACAGCCAGAGTCTCAGATTCACAGAAAGTAGAATGGGGGTGCGGGGCCTGGGGAGCTGAGGAAGGGGGCTGAATAAGGGTGCCATTTAGGCTTTGCAAGGTGAAGCCACTCTGGACATTGCCCAACAACGTAAACATACTAACAGGCTTGAACTGTCCTGTGTTTTTTTTTTTTTTTTTTTTTTTTTTTTTTTTTGGTTTTTTCGAGACAGGGTTTCTCTGCGTAGCTTTGTGCCTTTCCTGGAGCTCACTTGGTAGCCCAGGCTGGCCTCGAACTCACAGAGATCCACCTGCCTCTGCCTCCCGAGTGCTGGGATTAAAGGCGTGCGCCACCACCGCCCGGCCTGTCCTGTGTTTTAATCACAGCTGATTTTTCACAGACTTCTGAAGTCAGGCTGGTGGCCATCCATTTCTCCCCTATCTTCCCAGATGTTTGAAACACCTCCCTGGCATAATACTTACTGAAATATCTTCTAACCAGGGGAGGTGACAGTGCCAGAGTCACCCAGGGTTGCACCATTGGATATCATATAATACATAGGACAGCAAAGAATTATGTAGTCCAAAACGCCAAGAGTACCAAGGCTGGGAAACCATAGCAAGGTGGTTTGAATGAAAAGCTCCTATAAGCTCAGGAATTTGAAGACATGGTCCCAGGTGGTCCCTGTCTAGGGGGGTTATGGAACTCTAAGGACAAGGCTGCTTGGTGGAGGAAATACATCACTCAAGGTGTGGGTGGGGTTATATCTTCCTACTACTTTCAGTCCTCTCTCTGTTTCCTGCTGCCTGTGAAATGAGATCAGTTTGCTTCTCACCTACTGCCATGCGCCCCTCTACTATGACTCTAGCCCACTGGAATCCTAAGCCAAAGTAAACTTCCCTCCTCAAGTGCTTTTGGTCATGGTGTTCTGTCACAGGGACAGAACATCATGCTGGGAAAGCCAGCATGTCAGCATGAATAACCGAATGCAGTTTCCCTGGCAGGGGAACGTGGACTGGTAACTGGTAGATTTTGTTCTTTCTGATCTTGCAAATCATATTTTAGTGCATCAGCCTGAAAAATGGGTCTCCCAAGCACTGTCAGACCTGTCTTTATCCTCAGTGAATATGTCCCAGGACAGCTGGCATCTTCTGTGGAACTTAAAAAACTGAAGCCTGAGAAAAATAAAAGAACTCCATCCCAGCAGGTGTGCAAGAGGTCAGGTCTACCACTTGTGGCATTTTATCCACGTTCCCCATTGCTCCCAACACACTCAGCGTGGCAGTGAGGATGCTACATGCCTGTGTGCAAATATCACACTCACCCTTCTGTGTGTTATAGAAGGCCCTATGCTCCAGAGAGACAATGCCCAGGAGAATGCTCGGAAGGATTACTCTTCTATTTGATTCATAATGAGAAGTATTAATGTAACAACAAGAACAAATGCTGGCTGATATACAAATTCTCAATATCAAGTGACTGAGTTAAGCCCATAACTCTACCCCTGCTCTTCAGGAGTTTGTACTTAGGCAGAATATGGGGAGAACATTTTTGATGGAAATGCCATTTCCCAAATAAGTGACAACTGGGGAATTAGGGCCCAGAAATAATATGCTCCTTTGTAAGGTAATTGTATGTGAGGTAATGTATGCTAATTTAAAAATCACATATCTTTTCTTTGTACTAATATGACTGGGAGGTGAGCTTCAGCAATCCTTCATTGTTATGTATGAGGGATGGGGCCCTAGAGGGGAAGGGATTTGCTTAAAGGTCACAGAACTGGTTATTGTTGGAGGACTCGGAGGGCTCTCTATCCTGAACTGCATCCGGACACCGTTTCTGACGCTTGGGTTCTGTGACAGGTTTGATAACAGTCAGCAGTAGAGTCTGCACTGTATTTAAAGGTGGTAGTGTGGACTAGTGCTACCTGAAATTTCCCTCAGTAAACTAAAAGATCAACAAAGTCAGCAGTCTCTCTTCCAACAGGACCTTCTTCTAGGCACATGAAAGGTTTTAGTGTTTTATGTGAAAGTTCCAAACACAGCAGTCCCACCTTTACCCGTGGAGGGCTTGTTCCCAACTCCCCAGTGGACACCTGAAACTGTGGTCAGTGCTGGACCCTGTACATACAATGCCATCCTACATGTGCATTCCTTTGAAAAGCAGGACAAAACTGCCAGAGCATTTTTCTTCCTTAGAGTGTCATGAATAGAAGATACGCTCTTGCCATGGATCATAGCATACTGAGCATATAACACTGGATTTTCTTCCTGAGAACATTCATTTCTTCACTTGTGGGAATCATTCTGTAGAATGATTCTGGCATATCCAAGCCATCTCTTATACCTTGGTACCACTGTTAATAAAAATAAATGTAAACTTAACACACAAGTCCTGTGATGCCATGGCAACTGCTTTAAAAACCAAGATGGCTACTAAGTGGCTAACAGTCAAGCACTGTATACAGCATGGTTACTCTTGATGAAGAGATGAAGACACAATTTTATTATGCTACTCAGAATGGCATGCAATTTAAAACCAATGAATTATTTAATTCTAGAACTTTCCACTTAATATTTTCAGCCCTCAGTTGATGGACCACAGGTCACTGACAGTATGGAAAGGAAGCGTACAGATTGAAGTTTTAATTGCTTCTTATTCACCCTGCTAGAAAAGAAAGGATTCTCATTATAGGGTTATGGTGATAGGCAAATGTACACTGTCACAGATAGGGAATATTCACTAGTTACATGTACTTGATACCAGGAAGAGGAAGGTACTGCTTACCCACAGGGCCACTTGAAGGCTGCATATGGGAACAAAATTACCAGCCAGAGGATGGGGGCAGAGTGTGGAGGAAGCAAAGGGTGGAGTATCTACTGCTTTTCACAGGAGGGCATGATTAACCTGGCTGAGTGGTTTTGTCGGCTGTTCCGTGTGGCCCGCTGGGCAAGGAGGGTTGTTTGCCTGGGGCATCTGCTTCAATGTAACAGAGTGGAAGACTTACAATGAAGATATTTGAGCCCCTCCCCCTACTTCCCTAGATATCAAAGAAGGCTTCTTTCACTCAGCATGTTCTCCAGCTGCAACCACACTGTTACATGTATCAGCAATGTGATCCTCTTTAAAACTATTATATCTTATTATTATGTGTACATGTATGGGGGGAGGAACACACAACTGCCACGCATACACATAGACAACTCTATGGAGTCAGGTCTCACCTTCCATGTTTCTACGGGTTCCAGAGATCCAACTCATGAAGCCAGGCTTGGGCAGTGATCCCTTTGCTCATGCAGCCATCTTGCTCATGTGCTCTTCATTGCTATATAACAGTTCATACTCAGGTATTCTTCTAGTAATGGGCATCTGGGCTGCTTTGTATATTTAAATGAAAGACTTTCCTTATTTATTTTATGTATATGAGTGTTTGTCTCTATGTAAACATGTGTCCCTTGTGTGTGCAATCCCCACTGGGACCAGAAGAGGGCATTAGAGCTCCTGGAACTGGAGTTAAAGATGGTTGGGAGCTGCATGTGATTGCTGGGAACCAAACCTGGGTCCTCTGAAAGAGTAGCCAGTGCTCTTAAGCACAGAGCACCTCTCCAGCCCCTAACTGAAAATCTTTTAAGGAGTTGCTTTCATTTGTGTGTGTGTAGGGAGGTGGGGGTGGTTGGTAAAAGCCAAAGAATAGATCCGTTTCATTTAATAGAAAACTGCCAGGATTTTTTCAAAACGGCTGCTGTGGTAGCTTATACTTCCAGCAATGGTGTGTGAGTTCTTGTTGCTAGACTCTCTCCAGTGCCTGCTGCCGCCAGTGTTTTCATGCTGTTTAAATTAAGTGGAAAGTTGCATGTTAGAGGCATCATTCTGTGACTGTCAATTTCTCTTCATTTTCCAGGCTAAAGTCACAGTGGCATCAATTGCATTTTCTTTGACATTTTAGAGCTATGACATTCTTGACCACTGGTAAATGTGCTTGAGAAATTAGCAACCAGTAGCTAGTGTTAGAAGCCCTGCCCCTCCAGGGCACAGCTGTGCTGGCTGACACTGTGGAAGACACTTTCTCCATCAGCCGATGACCAGCTGATGTTTTGTGACATGGCCACTACCAGTGCACTTAAGTTCGCCAGCCTGTGAATCCCTCAGGAGAATGTGGTGCATAAGCAGCTTCACAACTGCCTTCTCTGGGACCAAGTCAACCACCAGCCGGCTCCAGATGGAGAGCCATTTGCAGGAAGAGGTGAGAATGGAACTAGCTCTTCTCCCTCCCCTTCAGCGAGGAGTTGAGAAGTGTGATGGGGCCAGGAGAGCTGCAATCCTGCAGACACTGTTGTGCCAGCCCAGGGAGATGTCTCTGTCACCCTTGCAACCATGGAAAGGAAACACGGGACTCCAACAGACACTAACTAAAAGAGACAAAGCAAGATGGGTGGGGTGACACACTTGGGAACAGAGGCAGGCAGGATCCCGGTGAGTTCCAGGCCTGCCAAGGCTCCATAGTAAGAGCCTGCCCCACCCCCACCCCCCCAAAATTGAGATAAAATAGGAAGCAGTTCTCTAAATACAAGCACACTTCCCACGATGAACAATGACCAGAGGCAGTGAGCAGAGAATGGCCCTATTGCTAAACTGATATTCCTGAGAATGGAGCAGTGAGGGAGAATTCTAAGTCACATGTCCATGCTCCTGTAGGACTCAGATGGACAGGGTCAGTGAAGAACTGCCCCGGTCTGCCCTTACAGCCTGTGGGGGACAGATGGACGGCCAAGGCAGCAAGGGAAGTAAGGGTGTGGATGCTTGGGAATATGTTCTTATCCCGCCAGAGGAGAAATCGCCAGGCAGGGCCAGTGCTAAGGACAGGAGATGCGAGGCCACAGGTCCAGAGTACAGTGGTCCTGTTGGTCCAATACAAGACATTTTAGAGACCTGAATGCCAATGGGAGAACTTCAGTTTAATTCACTCTGCAGTGTGAACCCAGGGGGAACCAGGAAAGAGCTACCCTGAATGAGGATCAGATTGAAGTAGTTACATTAGCAGATTAGCAAAAGAGATTGGAGGTTCAAAACCCAGTAGGGAGGTCAGTAAGAAACTACAGAAAAGGTCCCAGGAGCTATATCAAGAGTAAAAGGACCCAGGGCTTACTCAGCACCAAGAGCAAAGACGACATCTTCCCAAGGGCAGAAATTTCTGTGCAGTCGGCACCAAAACAAGCTTCTGCGATTCTGCCGATCCCAGTCGGCACAGTGAGAGCAGCTGACCAAACCCCACAGCTGGCCTCCATCCTAGCTGCCCATTCGTCCCAGGTTGCTGGACAGACAGACAGCACATGCCCCTGCTTCTCCCTCTCACTGGAAGTGAGAAGAAGGGAAGACCTCTGGTCTGAATGCGGGGTGCACCCTTCTCTCTGGAACCCTCCTGTGCTTTGGGCTTCTTCAGTCCCCTCTTGCAAAGGCAAGCATGCTTGCGTTTGAAGGTAGGCTACCGCTACTGAACACCCACAGAGATGTTCTTTGTCTCACAGAATAAAACCCCAGACCATCCCCTGACGTCCAAGGCCTTGACTGGTCCAACTTCCTCTTCTCACCACGTTTACTGTCCTCCTTGCCCAGGATCTCTGAGGCACACTGACTGAGCAGTCCCCCACTGCCCCACCTCATGGGTGGGGACCTGGAAAGCCCATCTCCTTCCATCTTAGCCACATGTGGCTCATTCCCTCACCTACGGAGCCTTGATCTGCCTCTCCACCTGATTTAAAGATTTCCTGACTTCCTCATAACTAAGTACGGAGTTGTGTGGCCCTGACCATCTGACACTCCACCTCCTCATTGGATTGGAAGCACCAGAAAGGCAGGGCTACAATGGGAGGGATGGGGTGGTCAGGGCCACAGGAGGGATGGGGGGACAGGACTACCACAGGAGGGATAGGGGGACAGGACTACAGGAGGAATGGGGGGACAGGACTACAGGAGGAATGGGGGGACAGGACCACAGGAGGGATGGGGGGACAGGACCACAGGAGGGGTGGGGGGACAGGACCACAGGAGGGGTGGGGGGACAGGACTACCGGAGGGATGGGGGGACAGGACTACAGGAGGGATGGGGGGACAGGACCACAGGAGGGATGGGGGGACAGGACCACAGGAGGGGTGGGGGGACAGGACTACCGGAGGGATGGGGGGACAGGACTACAGGAGGGATGGGGGGACAGGACTACAGGAGGGATGGGGGGACAGGACTACAGGAGGGATGGGGGGACAGGACCACAGGAGGGATGGGGGGACAGGACCACAGGAGGGATGGGGGGATAGGACCACAGGAGGGATGGGGGGACAGGACCACAGGAGGGATGGGGGGACAGGACTACAGGAGGGATGGGGGGATAGGACTACAGGAGGGATGGGGGGATAGGACTACAGGAGGGATGGGGGGACAGGACCACAGGAGGGATGGGGGGATAGGACTACAGGAGGGATGGGGGGATAGGACCACAGGAGGGATGGGGGGATAGGACTACAGGAGGGATGGGGGGATAGGACCACAGGAGGGATGGGGGGATAGGACTACAGGAGGGATGGGGGGACAGGACTACAGGAGGGATGGGGGGACAGGACTACAGGAGGGATAGGGGGACAGGACCACAGGAGGGATGGGGGGATAGGACTACAGGAGGGATGGGGGGATAGGACCACAGGAGGGATGGGGGGACAGGACTACAGGAGGGATAGGGGGACAGGACCACAGGAGGGATGGGGGGATAGGACTACAGGAGGGATGGGGGGATAGGACCACAGGAGGGATGGGGGGATAGGACTACAGGAGGGATGGGGGGATAGGACCACAGGAGGGATGGGGGGATAGGACTACAGGAGGGATGGGGGGATAGGACCACAGGAGGGATGGGGGGACAGGACTACAGGAGGGATGGGGGGACAGGACTACAGGAGGGATGGGGTGGACAGGACTACAATGGGAAAGATGGGGTGGTCTCCCTGGGGTTAGAAGATGGTGATCTTGCCTTGCTGGGAGTGACTGAGCTTTCTCATTCCCCCACTGTGGTTGTAACTGTGGATGTGCAAAACACCCTCCTTGCCCTGATGGGCAGAAAGGGAAACACCGACAGCTGTAAACCAGAGATAAGTGGGTAGGGGTTTATCTTAACTGTAGTTTCACAGGAGCTATACATGTGCCACAGTTCTAGTTAGCAGACTTTGGAAGATAACAGCATTCTATTCTTAGAAGAGCCTTTTCTGTTACAATAGCATTTTGAAGTGACAGCTTCAAGAGCAGAAGGGATTGGTTTAAACTGTCTGAGAGAGACATCACATCAGGCTGTGACACCTGGACACATGCCCTTCAAGGGCCAGGCAGAGAAGGGCATATAACATGAGGAATCTAGTACCTGAATATCTGAATATCTCTCTCTCTCTCTCTCTCTCTCTCTCTCTCTCTCTCTCTCTCTCTCTCTCTCTCTCTCGTGTGTGTGTGTGTGTGTGTGTGTGTGTGTGTGTGTGTGTGTACACATTTTGATGCTTTCCTGTATAGCTGTAACATGAAGGGATTTCCACTTTGGATGTGTACCCACAATGCTCTGCTTTGTTTGATTGTATCTCCAACATTAGAAATAAAATCTGCTTAGTTGGGACAAGCCTACCATTGCTTGTGAGATGAACTAGATAATGTTAGGTGTGTCAGAGCCATGGCTCGCATGTACCATCACAGCGTTTTTCGAAACTCCAATATGCATACCACACCCAGGGGCAGTTCCCCAGAATCTTTGTGTGTGTGTGTGTGTGTGTGTGTGTGTGTGTGTGTGTGTGTGTGTGTGTAGGCGAGGGGTAGATTATATCAGTCTTCTTCGGTCCCCAGGTGCAGGCATGACCAGCTTTTAGAGTCCAGGTTAAAGGTTGCAGGGTTCAGAGAGTCACATCGTGAATTAGGCATTTCATGACTCCAAACACACACTAAGGACTCCCTGTCAGGGCAGAGAGCGTTCACAGGTAGAGCAGGTCAGGGGAGCTGGTTGACACTGGTGTGGGAGGCAGTAACAGGGAGCTACATAAAAGCAACAACTCTGACACGGGACGCTGCCAGCTCTGTCCTGCCAGTCCTACTCCTCCTGATGCCCACTGCTTCACTCCGAGGGAGTGCACCCCCAACAGCCCTGCGTCTGCTCACAGGATGTGCTGAGGAAGGATCTGGGAAAGACCTTCTTGGGGGAGCAGTGAGTACAGTTAGGCCCACACCCTGCAGGACTACAACCACAGTCTACACCCCTGCAGGACTACAACCACCGTCTACACCCCTGCAGGACTACAGTCAGACCCCACACCCCTGCAGGACTACAACCACAGTCTACACCCTGCAGGACTACAACCACAGTCTACACCCCTGCAGGACTACAACCACAGTCTACACCCCTGCAGGACTACAACCACAGTCTACACCCCTGCAGGACTACAACCGCAGTCTACACCCCTGCAGGACTACAACCATAGTCTACACCCCTGCAGGACTACAACCACAGTCTACACCCCTGCAGGACTACAACCATAGTCTACACCCCTGCAGGACTACAACCACAGTCTACACCCCTGCAGGACTACAACCGCAGTCTACACCCCTGCAGGACTACAACCGCAGTCTACACCCCTGCAGGACTACAACTGCAGTCTACACTCCTGCAGGACTACAGTCAGAGCCCACACCCCTGCAGGACTACAGTCAGAGCCCACACCCTGTGGGACAACAACCAGGGCCTGCACCCCTGCAGGATACAGTCAGTGCCCACCCCCTGTGGGACAACAACCAGTGCACCAGAGTGAGAAGCACAACTCTCCTCGTGGGAACTGCTGAGGAATCCGAGTGATGGGCCTTGACTAGAACACCCCCACCCCACCCCACTCCACTCCAGTCCCCTGCCTGGCACAAAATGTCTGAGCAGCTCAGCTGCCAGGATCAGGGAAGCTCGTGAAGTTATGAATCAGGCTGCATGCAGAAGTGCATCCGATCTGCGTGCAGCCCGCACACAGAAGGCTCCCCTCACTTCCCTTGCAGTTGTCTTTCGTAATATAAATAATAGAAAATCCAGACTCTGGGACTCATCTCATTGTAAACTCCTTTCTGAATCCCAAGAGCCTACCAATCTGCCCCCTTCACAGCTAGAACACTGGTGCAGATCAGGCCAATCCCAGCTACAGACACAGTGAGTGAGGGAGTGAAATTCCTCCTTCCATTCCTGCTGCCCAGTAGCTTCTGGGACCCGCCATAGTGCCGTCCCTGGCAGTCCCTTCACCTGGTCAACTTTTCACTGTGACATGGATGTGAAGTGACTTCTATGAAAGGAGAAGCAGAGGCAGGAGGGAACGCCACTGTCATTGGGGAACGCCATTGTCACTGAATGGGTGCATATGAAGGCTGGAGCTGGCTGAGAGTGGTGGGTAGTAGCAGCCATGCTCCACACTCTCAGAATATTTCCAGGTTCACCAGACTCAAAGGGCAAAGCTGAATGAAAAGAAATAGCTACAGACATCCTGAGATCTCACTTATCTGTGGGATCTGGACCCAGCCATAGTTAGTCTGCGCTTTCTCATCTTATGAAGCTGGCATAAGGGAACACCTCCCAGGGTGACTGCGGGTTTAAATGAGAGGACATTTGTTGAACAGCTCAGTCTAGTGTCTGTCACCAGATGCTCAACAAAACGCAAACACTGTTTCTCGTAGTAGTTTAACTGAATTTGGTTTTGTTGTCCTGCTTGGTCTTCATGAGAGCAGGTGGGCAACCCTCATCGTTTGAGTTAGATGAGGGGACCGAAGCCCAGAGAGGCCAGGGGACTTGCATGTGGAATAAGGATTCAAGCCCGGCTCTCTCTGCACGCCAGAGGTAAGACAACTGCCTCTCCCCTTCTTCCCTCCTTTCCTGTTTGCTCTCAGCCTCTGTCTAGAGCAGTGGTTCTCAGCCCTCCCAATGCTGCAGCCCTTTACTAAGGCTCCCCATGCAGTGGCTATCCCCAGCCACGGAATTATCTTACTGCTGCTTCCCAACGGCAGTTTTGCTACTGTTATTGTAATACAAATACCTGATATGCGGGTATAGTTCACGGTAAGATGATCTTTCTGAACAGTTGGCATTGATCAAGTCCTTGCTGTGTCAAGCCAAGAGCTTGGTGGCTTACCAGGAAGAGCTCATTTTAGGCCAGTGAAGTAGGTCTTGATGTAATGGACAGATGCAGTTGGGTATCCTGTGTCTGTGTTCCTGGGTGATGGCCACGAAGACTGGGCTCCAGAAGAAACTCTACTTAATCTCTTTTGAGATGAGAGCTTTCCTTCCCTCTAAAATAAGATGGCTCCCCACCTTAGGGGTCACAGAAAGGCCATGACACTGAGAATTGTAATAAAAGCGAAGTCTTGCATGTGGAATGTCACTTGGCTTTTCTTGAAAGACAGAACAGCACAATTAGCTGGCTATATTTAGAACTGAAGAGGTGCCTCTGACTTCAATGTCATACCGTGTTTAACAGTAGTGGTCGTTTCTCTCATAACTATGGAGGCAAAATGTATTAACTTAAAAAAATGTCTAATAACTTAAAGAAAACTTAGAAGTAATATAGAGAGGGGATGTTTAGAAAGTTAAAACAAAATGCTGAGAAAAATGAAGCAAACTTGAGAAGATTTGGAGACCGTCATCATCATTGCATCAATTTATAAATTTAATATAATTCCAAAATCCTGCTAGGACTTTAAGGGATATTTTAAATGAGTTTAAAAATTCCCATGTAAGAAAGTCAAGGCTGGGGATGGATTGCTCTGTGGGTAAAGCACGTGGCACCTAAGGATGAAGAGCTGGACTGGAACCCAGAACCCATGGTAGAAAGCATCTGTAAGCCTGGTGCTCAGAAGGCGAGATGGAAGCTGGAGGTGAGAACCCCAGGAAGCCTCAGGCCAGCCACCCTGCATCTGCAGCAGATAACAACAGAAACGTCCTGCCTCAGAGAAGGTGGAAGGTGAAGGTAGCCAGCCAAGGTTATGCTGGAACCTTCAACACACATACCACAGCAAGCATGTGCCTGCACACACGTGCACATGCACATATATGTACACATATCCCACAGCATACCTCTGCTACTTTGAAAATCTGTTTATCAAGTTGAACATGCACATACACACACTCACACTCACATACATGTACACAAGGGAAATTCACAGGGAAACATTAAGCCTCAGTTGGATTGCTGAATAGTAGGTGTATAAAAGGTTAAATTACTAAAGCAGAATGACGAGCATGTGAGGAAAACAGGTAAATGATCAGGCACCAAAGAGGAGGAGGGCAGATGGAAAACGTGTGAGCTGGCTCTTCTCCCTCGCTACATAGGCTGTCAGAACCAGAGCAGTTCCAGGGAGGAGGCGAAACAGGACACCGACCCCCATTGGTGGGGATGGAAAGTAGACAGTGGTTATGCCAACAGTATGCAGACCTCTCCAAAAGCTCCAAAATGAACGGCCACGTGATCCAGCTTTCCTACCACGTGGTTCCACAGGGACAGGAAATGGAGTCTATATGTTGAAGAGACACCTGCCTGCTAATGCTCCCTGCTGCACTATTCGTAACAGCCAAGACAGCAATAGTCTAAGTGTCCATCAATTTGACACGCAGATTTGTTTTAAGGCAGCACAGGTACACCATAGAACAATAATATTAAACCATGAAAAATTGAAGGGTTTTCATTTGTAATAATGTGGGCAGAACAAGAGACAATAATGAGTATCACTCAGCTGTAGAGAAAAACAATATCATGAAAGCTGCAGATAAACAGAACTGTAAAAAAGTATAGTGAGTGAGATCACCCAGGCCCTAAAAGACAAAAGCTGCATCTTCTCTCTTCTAGGTACATCCCAGTCTCCAGTCTTCTGTACAGTCAGCCTGAAGTACATGTGGAAACCTGGACTCTAGAAACAGGTTACTGGGGTGGACACCATAAGGGAGGAAGGATAGTAAAATAAAAGTTTCAGGGATGGAAAGCTTCCAGCATGTGGGGAGCAGTGGGAGATGGGAGGTAAGGGGACAGCAGAAGGCTCAACCAAAATGGAAACCTACAATCTTCCAACCCAGGAAAAAAATAAATTAGAGGAGAGAGCAGAATAGAGGTTTATGGGTTAAAGGTTTAAGTGGGATTAGAGGAATTGGGGAGAGGAGAGTGGATGGATGGTTAAGCAAAAACTGAGAATACATAAAGAAGCCTTATGGAAGTCCACTGTGACTTGTAATCTAATTAAACATGTACACACACACACACACACACACACACACACACACACACACACATACACACAAAGGGGAGTTTGAACAGAAGTACCTTGCAGGAATGCTACTCCCAGAAGACACAGGTTATGAACTGAGAATCTCAGTATCATGCCAGGATTGCCAGGATTCTTCCAGGCCCAGAGTCACACAAAACAATAGAGGCTATGACTATTCCTCTTGGTTGTCCACATGACTAGATGGTAAGACACTATTGCTGAGGGTATCACTTACTCTGGATCCAGGACATAGAGAAATCAACCTGAAAGTGACCAGGGAACTCTGTCCATGCTGGCTAGCTTACATAGTGCCAGGATGTGTCATGCAGGCTGCTGGGGGAGGAAAGACATCAAGGTCTTACCCAGTCCTGGACTCTGACTGCTATGGTACTGACCTGCTGGTAAGATGAGCTCACTGGTACAATAGCGGCATGGTTACTATGTGGGTAACCAACCAATTTCTCACTGGAAATTAACTCTGCTTCACAAGACAGAATCCGTGACTGCAAACCTGGTCAATGACCATGAATAGGCAGATTAAAGGTGCTGGCAGGAACCTACCGTTCTTACTTTGCTGAATAAGTTTGCAGTCAAACTTCACTTTAAATATTATATTTATACCTATGCTATGATTTGTGTTGCTCTCAACTTTCGTCAAAGAATCTTCTTTTTGCAGTGGGTAGTGGTTAATGCAGAGACTTTGTTACTGTCAAAGCTCTGAGAACAAAGACCTCTAGGTGCTCAGCTGTGGACAGGAAATCTTTACCAACTTACTTCCATCCAAGGCTCTGGGGACTTTGTGGAAAGAGTATAAAAGTTGGCAGATGAGGAAGAGAGCTGTGGAATGCTGACTTTCAGATGTGACATGGCTGTTACACTCATCTGTTCACAAGCATCTGTGGTTGCCCGCACAAGATCAAGTTCGTCAAAATGCCAACAAGGTTGGGAAAGGGGCTCTCTGTCAGAGTAGCTATTGGCAATTGATGGCTGCTGAGGTAGGGAGAATCACTCTCTTTTGGGAATGTGGTCACTGGTAGATTGATCACGCCCCAGTGGATTCTCGCACACCCATGCACAGACAGGTAGTACTAATGAGGCTCAGAGAGTTATTAATGACAACCAAAAGTGAGTAAAAAGTGGATATGAAATTGGGAGGGAAATGGAGTAGGGGACCCCAGGTAGAGTTGAAAGGAAGTAGCTGTGGATGGATATTATCAATATATATTTTACAAACATATAAAACTTTCAGAGAATAAAAATAAAATATAAGTGAAGTAATTATATAAAGCAAAGTATGAGGGGCATAGAAAGACTAGTGTCACATTACCTTGCTCATATGTACAATATAACAATGTTGATCTCACAGTGGTGGGGGGTGGAATGGTGTTTCACAGAGGCTGATGAGAGTTGGGGAGGGGAACACAGCAAGGCTGATCAATGAAGACTAAATCATCAATAAGTATCAGAGACTCCTGTGTGCCAGTGCACAGTAGGGTGGCAACAACAAATACACAATACACATTTCAAGAAGTCATAGGGGAGGGTCTGCAATAGTTAACTGTCAGATGCTAGTTGGCAACAGGAACTTCATTTTGTTCCCATTTGTTCTACTCTGAGCTGTTACCCACAATTTCCTGAGGCTGGGCTGCAGCCCTGAACCCCTTTGAACAGGTGTCTAGAGTGAGACCAAACCACACAGTTTAATTCTCTTCTGAGTGGTCAACCCAGAGCTGAGTCTAGGCAACCAAACCACACAACTTTCTGATAGGCTGGAAGAGTACCACTATGGAAAATCCTCAACCACCTCTTACTACTTTTTGTGGTTTTTTTTTTTCTTGAAGACTGGCTGCTGCTCTTGCCTCAGGGACTGTGGTCTGGAGCCCAACATCTGCAGCCTCCTTCATTTATCAGTTTTTCTAAATAAATTTTTGGCTTGCTTGAACCTGGTCTTTTGTGGTGGATTATTCCCAGATTCTCAGACTAAAACACGTGGGGGCTCGTCTGGGATGGGGGGGGCATCTACTAGTTCAAGTCTCTGGCCAGGCTGTCTGCCCCTGGCCCTAGTGGAAATCTCTGGAGGCAAGCACTAGATGTTTTGGGGTTGTGGTGTCTTTTTCTGGGATCCAAGAGAGGAGAAACTGGATGAAGTATTGTTTCTAGGGTCAGAGGGAGATGAGAGACATCTTGGTTCTCTTTGGGGGGCTCAGCCTGGCCCAGGACTGAGGGCTGAGTCTGGCCTTCGGGCTCCCACAGGGGGAATGTCTGAGGCACTTGGGAGCTTGGCCTAAGTGGTGGCTGAGGCTGAGTCTGGCCTTCAGGGTCCTGCAGGGGAGTTTGGAAACTCCTCACACAGCGGCTGAGTCATTGGCGCCTGGGCTCCCCCACCAGGAGAGTCTTTTCTGGAACAGCTGGAGAGGTGGCTGGTCCCCTGGCTCTGAGGACTGGCTTTACTGTCACCCTGTCTTTCCTGTCCCTGTCTGTGTCACTGCCATCTGTGGTGCATCGCTGTCATCTTTGCCAAGTCCGATTCTTGGTTTCACTTTGTGTACTCGCTATTAGTCTTCTCTAGTACTCCGAGATCATGGGCAAGCTCCATCTTCAGGCCCCAATTCTCCCCTAGACTTCAAGAAGAGAGCCCAGGAATCCAGGGATCCTGTTTTCCCTGGATAGCTCTGCACTCTGTCAGCTTTCAGAGTCAGCCGGCCTCCTGAGGGCACTTCTAATCTTTTTCTCTTGCAGTTCACACAAGGAGTTTTGGCTGCCCAGAACACCCTGGCCAGGACACTCCTTCATATATCAGTTTTATATATCAGAACTTTAATTGGTTCTCTTCTAATAGGGGGTTCTCTTGGTGTTTGGGGGCTCTTTCCCCTGGGGAATTGAGGTACCCTTCCCCCAAGGGAGGAGTAACAAAGATTACAGAGTTTGAGATCCTCTTCTGAGGAAAGTCTATGCTTATGGCATCATCGTTGAAGATTATCTGAGCTCTCAGTTTGTACATCAAGTCACAGCCCAGGAGGGGGAAGGGGCATTCAGGGATCACTATGAAGGAATGAGTCACTGTGCCTCTCCCTAGACCAACCTTGCTTGTAGTCCTTTGTGGGTAAGGCTTGGTACCTGTGGCCCCTTGTATATAAATTCTCTGGGTGGTTAGAGGCCCCCTGGTTCCTTTAGGATAATTGAACACCCACATCTATGAAGAGGTCCACAGGCTTTCCATCCTCTTGAGAGTTACTGTGAGCTCAGGGAGGGAGACCAAGCCGCAACTTCCTCAGTCTTCCTCAAGGCTGAGGACTTTGGTGGGAACTTTTTTCTTTGACCAACTGGTCATTCCCTGAGCCAATGTCCAAAACCCTCACACAGGGCACGCTGACTTCTTTTCAGTGGGTGTCTGTCCCCAGCATGTCTCAGGTCTTGTGGGGCCTGTCTCCTTGGTCACACCAGGTCCTCCAGGTCTCTCAGCTGGGGTCTTCATTTAGTGTGGCCAACGTTACTCCATAGCGTCTTTTGGGCAGATGAAAGATGAGGTGTGTGTGTGGGGGGAGGGGCAGCTTCTGTGTTTGCAGTGGTGTGTAAGGTGGGCATAACCCTTCTGGATTAGTACAGCACCCAGTCCTAATCAAAGTGCAGCTGAGGCCAGAGGCAGAACCTGCCTGGGTTAAAAACCAGCTGATGTCATCTGAGGCACAAAGAGGCATCGAAACTCACATCAACCACCTTAGGGAACAGGGGATCCTGGTCCCTTGCCAGTCACTCTGGAACACCCTGCTCCTGCCAGTCAGAAAGCCTGGAACCAAGGACTTCAGACTCATACAGGATTTGAGTGAGGTGAACAAGTGTGTAGAGGACATTCACCCAGCTGTCCAGAACCCTTACAATTTGCTTAGCCCGTTAGCCCCAGAGAAGTAGGTCCATTCAGTCTTGGTCCTGAAAGATGCTTCTTTCGGCATCCCTTTGACCAAACACAGTCAGCCCTTATTCTCCTTTGAATGGACTGCCTGGACTGGGTCCCATGGCCAGCCGACCTGGACTCGACTGCCACGAGAATTTAAAAACTCGCTAAATCTCTTTGATGAGGCTCTCCATGCAGACCTGAGTGAGTACCATCTCAGATCTCCCAGGTCACACTCCTGCAGTCTGTGGATGACTTGCTGATAGTGGCTGTGGATGAAACTTCCTGCTGAAGGCCACTGAAGGGCTGTGGCAGACCCTCCAGACTCTGGGATACCAGGTACCAGCCACAAAGGCTCAGCTTTGCACCAGGACAGCCACCTACTTGGGATTTGACCTCCACAAAGGTAAAAGGCCCTGTCTGCTTCCTGCAATCAAGCTATTTTGGGGATCCTGACTCCCCTCACCAAGAGACAAGTGCAGGAATTTCTGGGAAGTGCAGGGTACTGCCTGTTATGGATCCCTGGATTTGCTAAAATGATCAGATCTCTCTATGAGGTGACCAAAATCCCGGAGGGCAAACCACTGAGGCCTGAGGTCAGGGCTAAAGTCCTCAGGGACATCCAACAGGCTTTGGTCTTGGCGTCAGCCCCAGCACGGCCAGACACATCCAAGCCTTTCTGTCTCTTTGTGGATGAAAAAGCAGGAGTTGCCAAAGGGGTACTCACTCAGAAACTTGGGCCATGGCATTGCCTGATAGCATATTTATATAAAAAACTGGATTCTTTAGTGCCTGGATGGCCAACTTGCCTGAGAGCCATAGCAGCAGTGACCTGCCTTTTAAGGACTCTGACAAGTTAGCTTTGGGGCAGAACCTGACCATCATGGCCCCACAGCAGTGGAGAGCCCCCTGAGGAACCCACCTCCCCTGACTGATGGATAACAAATGCTTGGCTAACCATTATCAGGCTTTACTGCTGAATCAACCTATGATAGCTTTTGTCCAACCTTCCATGCTTAATTAGCCCCCATGCTGCCTGATATAGGAGCGGTGGTGTTCCATAACTGTATGGACATAGCATCCAGCTTCCAGAACATCAGGCCTGACCCGACTGATGTCCCATTGGCCTCCCCAGATCTGGAAATGTATACTGATGGCTGCAATTTTATACAGGGAGGCAGAGGCTGGCAGGGGCTGCAGTGGTCACCCTGAAGGAAATGCTATGCGTGGAAGCCCTTCTGACAGGCACCTCGTCCAAAGGCTGAATTGATTGTACTTACTGCAGCCCTAAGGTTGGGTAAAGGGAAGAGAATCAACATAGTCTCTGACAATCACTAAGCCTTTACCACAGTCCACGTGTGTGGAGCTATTTATGGGGAAAGAGGCCTTCCTACCACTGAAGGTAAGTCAATCAAAAACAAACAAGAGATTCTTTATGGTGGTATTTTATTTGTACTGAAATGTGATTTTATTTGTATGTTAATAAATAAAGTTGCCTGGGGGTCGGAGCTAATAGCAAGCCATAGCAGAAGCCAGGCAGTGGTGGCACACACCTTTAATTCCGATCAGATGATAGGCAGATCTCTGTGTGTTCAAGGATACAGCCATCATGGAGACACACGCCTTTAATCTCAATACCAACCATAGAAGACCTGGAGGTCTATATAGACAGGCAGTGACGAGGAGGTCATGTGGTTGGGTTTACAACCAATAAGAAGGCAGAACAGAAGGTCAATAAAAAGACACACAGGAAGTAGGTCTCTTTCAGAAGGGAAGGACAGCAGCGGCAGGAAGGGTAAGAAGGCGGTTTTAAGTCTCAGCTCTTAGCTACTGCTCTGACCTCTTGAGCTTTTAACTCTGCATTTGGCTCTGTGTTTCTTATTTAATAAGACTGTTACATCTACAATTCTTGATCTTCCAGAAGCCCTCTCAGGCCCAAGGCAGGTCTCAGTAATGCATTCCCCTGGACACCAATGGAGAGGGGGAATCAAGTGAGCCTCTTGGAAACCGCAAAGCAGATCAAGTGTCAAGAGAGGCCCCTCAGGCACCAGCAATGCTCCTGCACCAGCACCCACCCTCCCAGAAACACCCACTTATTCAACAGGGGATGCTGACTTTTGTCAAGACCTGCCTAACAGGTCAACTAAACAGGGATGGCAGTACTCTGCAGACAGACACATAGTTCTACCCCAGGCCCTGGGAAGGACTTTAATCTAACAGCTTCATGAGAGCACCCATCTTGGTAAAACAAAATTATTTACCTTGTTGTCTAAAAGCTATCTCATCCCTTCCCTAAATCTTATGCTTCAAGACATTGTTTCTAGATGTCTGGCCTGCCAGGCTACCAACCCTGGCCTATGACATCATCAGGAACCTGGAAAATGGGAAAGAGGCATGGTACCATGAATCTTTTGGGGAACAGACTTCACTGAGGTAAGGCCAGGCACTATGGACATAGGTATCTATTAGTACTGGTAGGCACCTCAGGTTGGACAGAAGCTCTTATAAGAAAAAGAGAGACAGTGTCCATAGTGGCTAGAGGAGGTCATCCCTCAATTTGGAGTACCCACTGCACTAGCTCAGACAATGGACCAGCTTTTGTATCTCAGGTAATTCAGGGACTATCTGAGATTTGGGGATTAACTGGAAAATTCATTATGCATACCATCCCTAGAAAGATAGAGAGGATGAAAGAAGACCTTGACTAAATTAACTCCTGAGACTGGCAAGGACTGGATAGCCCTCTTCCCCTTTGTGATGGGGGAATGTCTTTCTGCATGCTGTGAAAATATGTTGCTCTGATTGGTTGATAAATAAAGCTGTTTGGCCTATGGCAAGGGAGCTTGGAAGCAGGCAGAAAATCCAGACAGATAGGAGGAAGTAGAAAGGCAGAGCAGAGGAGACGCTGCTAGCCGCTGCCATGAGAAGCAAGATATAAAAGTACCGGAGGCCGGGCGGTGGTGGCGCACGCCTTTAATCCCAGCACTCGGGAGGCAGAGGCAGGCGGATCTTTGTGAGTTCGAGGCCAGCCTGGGCTACCAAGTGAGTTCCAGGAAAGGCGCAAAGCTACACAGAGAAACCCTGTCTCGAAAAACCAAAAAAAAAAAAAAAAAAAAAAAAAAGTACCGGTAAGCCACAAGCCATGTGGCGAAGTATAGATTTCTAGAAATGGGTTAATTTAAGCTATAAGAACTAGATAACAAGCCTGCCATGGCCATAGTTTAAAAATAATATTGGTCTGTGTGTGTTTATTTGGGTCCAAGTGGCTGTGGGACTGGTGAGTGAGAGAGATTTGTTTTGATCACAGGCCAGGTGGGACACAGAAAACCTTTCAGCTACACCTTTGCCCTTCTTACAGTTAGGAATGCTCCCTATACTCCAGGACTGACCCTACATAAGATTATGTTTCGGAGGCCTCTCCTCTCTGCCCTAAGATCAGATCCGAGGTCCTAGCTGAAATATCTGATTTTACTTTGCTTAAGTCTGTACAGGCCCTGCAACATTCCCAAGACTGCTGTTGCCCTGCTCCAGCACATATATGAGCTGCATCTCCCCCTCAGCCTCCCTCCCGCTAAACTTCACAACTACAAGCCAGCAGACCTTGTTTGGGTCAAACATCACCAGAAGGAATCTTTGTGGGACCCTACATGGTTATCCTGACCACCCAGTCAGCAGTGAAAATAGACAGAATCAAATCCTGGGTACACCACTTCTACCTAAAGCCAGTTCCAGATGACCCAACAAGGATGAAGATAAAAGATGAACTATACAACCCCATTCACAGGACCTGCTAAAGCTAAGACTCATTTCTACCTGACTTTCCTCTTCTCACTAATGGGATCAATAAGTACCACATATGCCAGTCCCAATGTCATGAATCTGGATGGGACTATGATAAACAAGAAGACTGAGGGTCTCTTGGGTGTATTGGGGTCTTTGAACCTTTTGCTCCCACTTTGGGAGGGATAGACTTTCACTTCTCTTTCATAATGGGTCTTGCCCACATTCACCATGTCTTCAAATGCTTCCTTATCTTCAGCAGGCAAACATGGTCTTCCCCCACTGCAAGCGCTTCCTAGAGCACTCTGACAAGATGATTGACACATCCGGGCACTATTGTGTGCCTTCTCGAAGCACATTTGCACAAAGAATGCACACGCTGCTGCTGTGTGGGTCTGGGGCTGTTCAGAAATACACAATATGACAACAAAGATGATTTTCACAAGAAGGGGTTTTTATTTAGATAAGTGGTTCTCAACCTGTGGGTCACAACCCCTTTGGTGTACCTCTTTCTCCAAAAATATTTGCATAATGACTCATCACAGTAGCAACATCACAGTTACAATGTAGCAACAAGATAATTTTATGGTTAGGGGTTACCATGACATGAGAAACCGTGTTAAACGGTTTCAGCTTTAGGAAGATTGGGAGCCATTGATTTAGGTAACAGTACCTGGACTAACTGGGATCAGGACTGCACCAGAGAGCACCCCCAAGGTGTAGCATTTAGCCATATCAGCTCAGGGCTTATAAAGGCAAAGCCCACAACATGACATGTGTCCTGCCTCTGTGTGGGCAGGGGCTTATTTGAACATATATGTCTTGCAGTTGTCCTAGTCATCTTTTTGAGTGGAGTAAGCAAGCTTGATTACAAAAGTAGAAGTAGCCGCTAGCCTTGTGATCTACCATCTTGCAAGAACTGCAAATCAGTTTAAGGATAGCCTTCCGCGTCCGGAAAGAAGGGGAGCGTGCTGTTAGGGCTCAGCTTGGAGAGCTAGGCTAGGACTTATGTGCTAAAGGTATTTTTCCTTTTAGTAAGTTTAAATTTTAAATATAATGTTAACCATCACAATGCTTTGCCTCTTGGCTTTTTAGAATCTCTTCGGCCCATATTCAGCTGTTTTTCCTCAGAGAGGCAGTCAGCCAGTGCCTGTCTGACTCTCCATTGCCCCGGCGCCATCTCTGTGGAGCTCAATGCGCTACAGTGCCTGTCAAAAACAAAAATTAAACCAATACATATGACTTTGCTTACTGTGTGCTGATGTACTCCTCCATCGGTGCTGTAAAACACTGACCAAGGGCAACTTGGCTGGGAAAATGTCTATTTGATCTTATAGCTGACAGTCCCTTGTCAGGGGAAGCCACGGCAGGAAGTCAGCCAGGAGCTTCGGCAGGAACCCAGAGGAAGGCTGCTTACTGGCTAGCCCTTGCGTCATGCTTCCTATTCTTTTACAGCCTGGGTTCACTTGCCTAGGGATGGTGCTGCCCAACCTGGCCAGGACTCTCCAATCCAAAGTTTTCCTGTGGACTTTTATAAGTGAACACACACAGACACATAGAGACATGCACACACACACACACACACACACACACACACACACACACACACACACATACACACACCACACACACACACTGGCATGCCAGCTCCTGTACTGACTCATTTTATCACAGGCAAGATAAACACATAAGCTTGAATGAGGCCTACCCTAGAGTGGGCTATAGGCAACCTCCTGGGGTAATTGGGTCCCAGCAGGGTTTCCTTCTGAGGTTTTCGTTTTGAATGCTATCCCTCAGCGCTGCAGCTGTTGGTGAGTACAGGGACAGCAGAAAAGATAGAGGACTGGCTTCTCAAGTGTCTGTATGTGAATGTTACACCTTGCTATTTTATGACAGAAACGTCTTCCTAAGATCCCTGAAAAGGTCTCAAAATTCCACTAAGCCTTCATATTTTAAGATGGAGGGCTTTGCTTTCACCCTCTTGCAGGAGCTCTTCCAGGCCCTAGACTCTTAATTACTATGTTTACTACCAGAACTCAGTAGACGCGGTAGCTCTTAGCCTCGGTGCATTCTGTTGCATGTGGTCTCTCCTGTGAGATAGTAATTATCTGCTACCAGACTCTTCTTACTTCTCGTTTGAGTCCCAGGAGCCAAGGAGACTTATTAAGGAGAATTATGTTCTCAGCTTCATCCCACCACTCCTTTCCACTCTAGAAGTGAAGGCAACAAAGGTGTGAAAATGTTCCGATATGGAAATCAAAGGAGGATGGGAAACTGTGTTCCTCTTTCCAGCTGGCATGTGTTTCTAAGTGAAGACACCTCAGTTGGCAGAGTTCTTCTCCAGGAGTATACATCGATCTAGAATTTCTGATGGAAAAGTTGGCAAGATGGAATAAAAGTTATAAAAAATGTGCATATCCTTTGACACGAAATTCCTGTGTCTAGACAGTTTTATAAGAATCTGATGACTGTATACAAAGATACACATGTCAAGATCTTTATCAAAATGTCACTCAGAAGATGCAAAAATTGGAAATAAATTTCAAATGATTCATAAAGTCAACTTTCACACCATGCAATCATTAGGTGGAATAATCTTGACTGACACAAAAAGTATTGAACTATACCACAGTGGGCTGCAGAAATACTATGCATATTATTATCCCAACTGATGCATAATTCAGTATATTTGTGTGTATGTGTGTGTGCATGCTTGTGTGTGTACATTATATGTATACATACATACATACATACACACAGAGAGTGGGGTGGGAAAGAGACAGGATCATCAACAGATTATATTATCCATGACACATGCCACAGAGGGATATTACAAGTGGGTTAAGGGTGAGCAGAGGAAAGATATAAAGTCCAAAAAAGTTGTTTTATGGTACAATTTGCCCTGTGAAAATATCCAATTGTGTGAGCTGGTTAATGCCTTGCAGAAAGTTGACATTTAGTTTCCTAATTGTAAATCAAAACCAAATCCACACGAGTCCTGATGTCAGCAGCTAATGAGATTGGGCAGCCCCATGCCTGCCCGGAGTCCCTCATATTCATAAAAGCTAGCTGTAAGGTCCTTAATGTGCTTTGAGTTCAGTGCCAAGCACTTTCTGATACACACTAATAGAATCTCCCCACTAACTCCATGACCTTGCCCAATCAATACCTTTATTGATGAAAACCCAAGCTTGAAAGACTCAGTGGGGCTGTGTAGGTCACAAAGCAGTGCGTGCCAGAGTGAAATGCAGCTCTGGGCAAAGACCCTCTCTCTACCACAGTCTTGAGGGTAAGCTTGGTCATCTGGATCTCCACCAAGTTGGGCTGGGCCACCTGAAGCAGAGAAGAGATTAATATAATCAGTGTGACCACATTGGCAAGAAGAGGAAATGAAGAAGCCCAGTGACCCCTGAGTCCATCTTGGGGGTCCTGACATAAGATTTGGGTTTAAATAGTGGGCAAAGAAGCATGCATAGCTAAGCTGTCCTGGTGAAGGTGTGGTCCTGCCTGGCATCATTGTTCTGCCCCAGTGTCTCCTCAAGATGGTCTGAAAAGTCTGCACTGTATGAAATCTCTTTACAGGAAAAATTTCCATTCTGACTGCCTCGAGGTCCCTTTGGGGGTCATTATCTGAATGGTCTGATAGTCTAAGGGAGGACACAGCAGTGTCTCTCTTCATGTTATCTTTATTCTTGTCAGGAAGGTTCCCATTTTACAGTCAGAGCAGAGCACCTTCCAGGCAATGTCTGTGACCCTGGACTCCATTCCTCTCCCATGACTCAGTTTCTTCTGATTGCTGACCCACAGAAAGCCAACTGAGCACTTTATGACAAAGTGATACCAAGTGAGTAAAGAAGAAAGGAATGAAATTTCCAATATTGATTGGGGTATGTGCTTACAAGACATGCATCTTAAAAATAGGAGAGAGGTGCAATGAAGAAGACATTTTACAAAAATACCATTATTCCAAATAACTTAGAGCTAAATAAATGCTGATACACACATTGTCTTGGGAACCTTAAGGGAGAGATTATCTTGAAAACCATTGCTTCCCAAATACATTGAAGTCAACAAAATGTGGCTGAAATCATCAGGAAAACTGGACACCAACCTGTTAACACACCTCTTTGAGGTGACTTAGAACAAATGGAGAAGAGCTGTTCAGACTGGCCAGTGACCTGGTCAGGGGAGCCCAGAGGTGTGCCACAGAGCCCTTCCTCCAGCCTCATGCAGGATGCTAAGAACCCAGACAGAGGCCCCAGCAATCTCACAAGAGAGGCTAGAAGCCACTCTTGCTGAAAGCCATCCACTGGTCACTGGAGCCCTGCAAATAACTAGAAACAGTGTGAACATGCAGAATCTCTGTCTGTTTGTCCTGTCTTCTTTGTCCTGGCTCCGTCATCTGTGTGATTGTGCCCAGACGCAGCCTAGCAACCAGTCAAGGAAGCCTGTCTCCTAGCCTAGCATATCATATCATATCATATCATATCATATCATATCATATCATATCATATCATATCATATCATACCCCTTTTAAAGACAGAACAGAACAACTAGTCATTGTCCTAAACCTGCAGTCACCTCAGGTTCCAGGAAGAACAGAGTGGCACAGGACAGACCCCTCACCACAAGGGCAGCTACCACAAGAATGGGGTTGTATCCTAGAATGAAGTGCTCATTTCATAGGGACCTGCTTATGCCCTACACTGTGAAAGGTTAAGGAGATCTTTGACACTTTGCAGAACCGATGGTTAGACAGTGACCAACCAGCCCCACTGAGACCAGAGTGACTAAACTACACATTCCTCTTGTCTCTCAGTTCTTTCTCTGTTGAAATCTTAAACTCATTTCAATACCCCAAGGACAAACTTGGGGTTTCTGGTTCCTCTATTTGTTCTTCTTCTCAACACCCCCCTTTTGCCTTTCCCTTTAACTCACACATTGGGATGTTGGGCTGCCCTAGCATGTTGGAGATGTCAGAGCCAGACCCAGAAGCAGCTTTGCACAGTGGGATACCATTTGGCAATTTTAACAGTAACTATAGCGGATGCTATTCATCTTCACAGAGGGGCCCTCAGCATCCATGACTCTATACTGCCTTAGGACTGTCATTGCCCACTTGGGTCCATATGCTTCTGCTTTACTTTTTCTGTAGTTCAAAGAAAATTTGAAAATATAAATTGGCAAATGTAAGAAATAAATCATCATGGTTCAGTTTCAGTGGGAAGTGTCTTTAGAGACATGAGAGAGTCACAGAGAAGCAGGCGGCACTAGGTCCCTGTCCTCCATAGCGGGAAGTTGGCATCTGCTTGTCTGGGTGCTCTCAGTTCATCCTAGGGCTGGAAAGTTACAGTTGGTCTATAATGTGACTGAATCTACTTACTAGAAATGGGAGGGCATCTCAGTCCCCAGAATAGTCACTAGGCTATTGTTTTTATGTCCTGAACCAATAGGATGGGGAATTTGGGGAGGAAGTAATACTGGACACCAGGAAGAGTGTACCTCCCTGAGAATTCAGCCAATGGGGAATTCAGGGTGGCAAATAAATGTGATTGGGAATTAAAAAATCATTTTGTATCAAATCTGCAGAGAGGGCATTTTTGCCTTTGCTCTAGACCGATGCCAGTGACTGCAGAATCCTAAAATCAAAACCGCCTCACTTTCTCTGGTCTCGTGTATTTGCTACTAGAGAGTGATGGTCTTGTTTCACATGGTAAATAAAAATGGGTTTCTTTACAGTTCAGACAAGTGGGGAAAGCGCCTTCTGTTTCTCTATGTTCTGCAGCAGTCGTACACAACCTCATTTCACAGAGAACCACGAGAGGAGAGCAGGAAGACGTGCAGGTTTTCTGTGATGATAGCGGTGGACGTAGGTTAAATGCACACCTCCAGGGGGCTCATGTGTCTTATGTCCCAGAACAAAGAACTGAAGAAAAGCAAGCAGTTAGAGCAAGGTCAGCGAGTTCACTGTGAAAAGGTAGTATTTCCAAGGAAGAAAGGAGTCCAAAACAGACAAAGTTAGTAGCTCAAAGCTCCTCTCTATAAAGAAATAGGGAGTTAATGTCACATAACATGGGTTTGGTGATCATTTGCATAGTTGTCACAGGCTTCCTGGAACTGCTTTATCTGTGAGGTACAGTTCTACATACTACTTCCTGTGTCACACGTTTTATGAGCATCTGAAGTCCCCATCCCTGAGCCACAGGTCACTGCCACGTACTCTGGAGCATCTTTGTGCCCTCTTCTGCACCTGCACAGATGTCTAGATCTAGACTGCCTCGGTTAGGGTGGTGAATCATGATCCTAGTTAGTCTTATCAATAAAAACCTGGAGTCAGATATCAGTAAAAGCTGAGAGATCCGAGAAGCAGAGGAGCAGCCACCAGAGACTTCTTACCTTTGCAAAGCCTTCAGCCTCCTATTTTGTCAACCTGTTCTTTACATACGATCACTTTGCAGCCTCCCCACGGGGCTTTCCAGATCACAGTCTTTATTCTTCTGCCTCATAAGTCGGCTTAGTCACGGTTCTCTCCTGGGAGGTAGACTCAGCCCCAGGGCACCCTCATTCCTAGCACGTTGTTACCACTCGAAGCATGATGCTGCTTCTGACATATATTGTCACAAGTTACTATGGTTACAGGACCTTGTTTGAAATAAAGGAAAAGTAGCTTTGATACTTGCCAGCACGTGCTCTGCAGCTATATAGTTGCTTAGTTGTGTTAAGTTTGTGCTAGAACAACCAGTAAGAAGTCAAGAAGGCTCCCAGCCTTTTCAGCCTTTCTGAATAGCCCAGAGGACCACACCAGGTAAAGGACAGAGATGGCAATTGGAGAACTGATTATACTACTGATCAAATTCTGTGGGGACCCTGAAAGCCCCCTTTGATCCTGCCCCTCAATGGCAGCCTACTTTTCCTATGATTGGTCCTCTAAACAGCAACTCCCAGTCAGGAGCTGGGTTTGTCCCCACCATGTGATCAGCCATGGAGGACAGGCTCCTCAGGTCCATTGACAGAACTTTCCAGCTCTTTCAGGTAGAGCAGATGGAACTGGCTCTCACAGGCTGGCACCGAGACAGGACTGAGCACAACAGTCTGCATCCATCTCTCAACACCCCAGGAAGAATTCCCAGCCCACATCATTTAGAAAAAAGCCGAGAAATGGCTCTCTTGACCCAGTCTGCAGCTCATCTCAAGTCTATGGCATTTCAAAAATCACATTAATTTTATGTTGTGTTTTTCTTCTTAATGATGTTGTTTGTGCAGTCTAGATTTGGGTGCCGGGAATGAGTGCCTGAGGTACGGCATCACACATGCTTCCTTGTAGCAGGTGTGATAAATGACACTCTGTTAATCTTCATAGCTGTAAGGATATCTGTGCTTTACTATACACTGGCACGGGCTGGAAAGCGGTCTGGATTAGGATGAAGGGAGCTGGGATGGAATTAACAAACTTCAATTCATTGTTCCTATGGATCCTGGAGATGGATTTTCTATGTGATTTTCATGGAACTGCTTGGAATGCAATGCACATCTCAGAATGTGAAGGGCCAGCCAGGCAAACAAAGAGAACCTACCTGACCACAGCAAGGTACTTGCACTCTCTAGAACCTGTTTCTACATCTGTAACTGAGAGTGTAAAGGAGTAAAGGAGTCTGGGATACAGGATGCTCCTTACTCACTAGTGAAGGAGTAGAGGAGGCTGCGATACAGGATATTCCTTACTCACTAGAGAAGGAGTAGAGGAGGCTGGGATACAGGATGCTCCTTACTCACTAGCACCACCACCATTACTTCCATTTTTCATCTCAACCCCATGTGTTTGTAGAAAACATGAAGGTCATGGAGTCCTTCTTAGAGGGTTAGAACATGGAGGTAAATCCACCTCCTGGAAGCAGACTGCTGAGGTTTCTGAGGAAGCTGACTAGGAGGATTGCCATGAGTCTTCAGCCAAGCTGGACTACTTAGTGAGACCCTGCCTGAGAAATAAAGAAGGAAGGTGGGAAAGATAAAAGGGGAAATGGTCTTATGGAGCCATTTGGGAGAGCAGGGGTTACTCCATTCACCATGCCTGAAGAGCAGGCCTGAGATGCCTGCTTCTGCCATCATTGGTCCTTTTATGCCTGTGACCATATCAGGCTCCCTACGGTCTGTTGGTTTTCTCTTTAGCTTCTGAAGTGGAACAAAATCGTATAATAAGAAAGTCCAAATGTTGACTCCTAGATCTTAGACTTTCAGGCCTCTAGAACTGTAAGACAGAAACTTTCTTTCTATTATAAATTATCTAGCCTCAGGTGTTTTGCTATAGCAGCACAAAATAAATGTGTTAGTAAGCCTTAACCTTATTATTTGTTATTATTCCTACTTCACATGTGTCAGTCATGAAAACAGAACCACTGGAAATATGAAATAAATCCTCTAATAGATTAATCAGTACTCAGAGAAATGTTGATGTGGGAAAGTGAAGATCTCAAGATGGGCACAGAATAATCAAAGAAAGAGTCACTGGCTCCATCTGCCTTGGTGAGATTGGCCAAGTATGAGCTTGCAGAAAAGTAGAAATTGTATCCAGCTGGCTGCTAATATGGAAATGCAATGAGAGGCTGCTAGCAAGGGTCTGGGAAACGACATCTACACAGTTGGCCATCCCTTTGTAATATGCTACTTTGCAGGCTGTGACTCTGTGCCTGGTGGAGGGCCTGAAGCTACTGTGGGCTGGCAGACCTGGCCAAGTGCATGGGAAACAGGGAGTGAAGAAGGGCTGCTTGGGGCTGGCCAGATGGCCCTGCTTGTCTTTCACCATGACAGCCCAGCTTCTGCTTCATTTTTCTGTCTCAAATCATGTCGCCATCAGATGGATCCATATGGGAAAGAGAGTCTGGGAGGTACCATGGCCTGCCTGAAACAAGAGACACAGTGTGGAAGTAAGGGAGTGTAGTGGCTGACTGTGGTCATGTGGTTGGTATGCAGGGGGGGCAATGCAAGAAACAGCATCCTGCTTTGCAGTCAGGAGAATAAGGCCAGTCTTTTGAATAAGCAGTAAATAACCCCCTTATTCTCGCCAGTGTGCTGTTGAGACAGAAAGGAAGTCACTCACCCTGGTCCTTTACCTGGGGGACGTCCCTGTGCCATGGTTCAAGCACATTGCTACAATTAACACTCTTACCATCACTTTCCTGAGCAAAGACTGAAGCAAGCATGTTTACTGGGAGCTACAAGGCTGTCCTGAAAAGTCAGGGTTTGGGGATTGTCAAGAGACCTCTCATGAACTGGCCAGAGCAGTAACTCCGTCTTATAGGGGAGGAATGTCTGTTACTCAGGCTTGGGATTCTGAGCTACTTGGGGTTTGCCATTGTTATTATTTGGTTTTGTCTGCTTGTTTTCCTTTTATTGTTGTGGGCAAAAGGATGGTTTATTTCTTGAGACAAGGTCTTGTCATGTAGCCAAGGCTTACCTCCAACCCTCTACAAAACTAAGGCTGCCCTCAAATTTGCAATTTCCTGAGTGCTAGGATTAGGCATGCTTTCCCGCACTCAGCTCTTTAATATCTTTTTATTCCCATCTCCAGAAATAAGCATCCCCTGCTCTCCATGAATGTGGCAGAAAACAATCACTTTGGCCTTGGATTGCCATCACCTGCTGGGTCTCTTTTTAGTAATTAAAACTTTATCATAAAGAACTTGAACATTAAAAACATCATGCACCAACATTCACCCTATCCAAAGTCTGGATGTTTTAATGAACTTCTATTCAATTAGAGCAGCCCTTCTCAAGCTGTACAGCATTATACTGGATGCTACACCTTCACTGTTGAACATGTTCTTACACACTTATCCACCAAAGATCCTAAAACATCCATGACTAGATTGAAACTAGAGAAACAATTAGGTTTATATACTGTACCCACATATACATTTGTTTATATAGATATAGGGCTAGGATCTGCACATGAGGGATCTACTATTCAACTCTAAAGAAAAACAAAAATCACAAAATTCACGGGAAAATGGATAAACTTAGTATGTACAATATTAAGAGAGATCACATAACCTCAGGAAGAAAAATCCACATATTCTCCTCACAGGTCTTAAAACATTGACCAGCTGATTGGTACCCTGATTCTAAACTCCTAGTAGTAAGACACTCCAATTGACTAAGCTTAAAGTAAATGCTGACTCATGTATCCATGACCAAAGACTGGCCAGAGGAGAGAATCCACACTGTGTAAACATAGATCCAAACACTGAATAGAGGGCTTTAGAAGGACAAATGTCTAGGCCAGGCAGTGGTGGCACATGCCTTTAATTTCAGCACTTGCAAGGCAGAGCCAGGTAGATCTCTGTGAGTTCAAGGCCAGCCTGGTCTAACAGAGTGAGATCCAAGACAGGCACCAAAACTACACAGAGAAACCCTGTCTTGGGAAAAAAGAAAGAAAAAGAAAGAAAGAAAGAAAGAAAGAAAGAAAGAAGGAAGGAAGGAAGGAAGGAAGGAAGGAAGGAAGGAAGAAAGAAAGAAAGAAAGAAAGAAAGAAAGAAAGAAAGAAAGAAAGAAAGAAAGAAAGAAAGAAAGGACAAATGTCCCTTAGGGAGACTCCTCATATGCTCTGCTCTATTCCACAAACAGTTTTATGTAAGAGTGTTTTGTAGTTGCTAAAGCACCAGCTAGACAGAAGGCCACATGGGATCCTTTCCTATAAGAACTGTTCTGAGCTGTGTACAAATTCCAAGGAAGGCTGTCTGTCTCAGAACAGGGCTGTCACACCAGGACTGTGGAGTGCCCCGTCCTTCATCGGGTCTGTAAGCATGACAAGCTCCTTAACTCATCAAGCCCAAGGAAATGGTAGCATCTGTCTCATGAAATAGCGAGGCAGCTTACGTGGAGCTCACATGCTGCGGACTGTCCAGGTTACACCCTCTGTTGCTATGATCAAACACTGACCAAAAGCAACTGGGAAGAAGAGGGCTTCTCTCTGATTGTAGATCACAGCCCATCATTAAGGGAAGCCAGGAACTGAAGCAGAAACCATGGACTAACATAGTTTACTGGCTCACTCCCAGGTTCATATTCAGCTACTTTTCTTACATAGCTCAGACCCACCTGCCTAGGAATGGTACTGTCTGCAGTAAACTGGGCCCTCCTACATCAATTAGCAACAAGAAAATGCCCCCACAGACATGTTCACAGGCCAATCTGATGGAGACAAGTCCTTAATTGTGGTTCTCTTTCCCAGGTGCGTCACACTGACAACCAAGATTCGCCATCACAAGGACATGTTCAGGCAAGAATGATGTCATTGAAACTTGGCCTGGTGATGACAAGGATATTAAGTTGACGAGAGCCTTTTACCCTCCAGACCCCAGACTGCCCAGGACTGTTCGTGAACCGCCCCAGCAGTCCAGCCTGCTCTGGGCTCAGTCTTTAACAAGAAGCCATGGTTTGTAGGAGGATATATTTCATCCTGTTCTGCTAAGCATGAGCCCTAGCCAATAAATTACAAAAGGAAATGTGCTCCAGTACCAAGAAAGCCCCACAGCTAGCTGTGTGCTTAGAGTGATGTGTGGAAGAAGTGATGATGATTCAGTGTGGAGCCTGACTTGACAGATGCCATGGAGAGACTGACTTGCTGTCAAGCTGGACGTAAGGTTATGTCTAACGCTGTGAGTTACTCCTGATACCTTGTCAGTTCAATTCTCTTAAAATGCATTGCTTCCCCCCCTCACCCCCATGAGTGTCCATCCAACAATGTAAGATTTCTATTTATTGGGTAACTATGAAGGCCCAGGGACAACGCAGACATTTAACTACTTACTAAGATGTCAGAAGGAAAAATTAACTCAGTGCCTTGATGTGAGAGACATACAAGACACATTTCCTTCCTTCCAAATGCTCCCACTGACAGAAGGAGTCAGAAGTGAAAAAGAAAATAAACAGCACACAGGCAATGAGAGTTTATAGTGTACCACATGCTGGGGGCCCCAGAAGAAAGGACAAGGTTACAGTCAAGTGTCTCAAAGTCTGTCCACATATTACCTTCTCACAAAGACCTGAGGCCAGGCTAAAGCATCCCACCTCCCTCCCCTCACAACCATTCCTACAACTGGAATTTTAAAAGCAGTTTTTTCTCACAGTTGTAGACCAGGATGAGTTTTCCCCATGCTGATGGCCTTCATATCAAGGCTAGTCAAGGAGGAGGAGGAGTTTGGACTGCAAAGTGCACAAAAGTAGCCAGGGTGGGGGTAGATAGCATTCCTTACTCTGGCTTTCAGCCTGACAGGACAGGGTGAGCCACTCACTTTCCTGCTGGCCTTTACCTCAGAAGAAACATGCTACCCCAAGGCGCAGCTTCACAACTGGAAGGTAAACCTACAAGGTCGGAATGTATACACCATGACTGGCCAAAGTGTACCATATTATGAATGTAATATTTTTTCCAGGGACTGAAATTGGACTTGTCACTTACGAATGATATAGGACTGTGGACAAATTTCTAAATAGTCTTATTAAATAAAAGCACAAAGCCAAATATAAAGGTGAAAGCCTTAGAGAGATCAGGGAAACAGGGAAAGCCACCAGCCAACCTTACTCCACCAACTCTGCAGTTTCCAAATGTGAGTTACTTCCTGTCTACCCATGTCTATATGCCTTGCTGTTCTGCCATCTGATTTGCTCTCTCCATTCAGCCACATCACTTCCTCTTCCTACACAGCTCTGTCACTTCCTGTCTGTCTGCCTGTACAGACCTCCAGACCTCCACTGTTAACTTGTTTTGGAATTTAAGGCTTGTGCCACCACACCTGGCTCTGTTTCCAGTGTGGCCTTGAACACACAGAGTCCCTGCCTGCCAAGTGATAGGATTAACGGCATGTGCTAACATTGCATGACTTCTGTGTTGTGGTTGGCTTTTTCCTCTGATCTCCAGGCAAGCTTTATTTATTAAAGCACATATAAAATATCACCACATAAGACCCAATCAGTGTATGCTAAATAAGCACACATTTAGTTGATGGGATTAGGGAAGAGTCATGAAATTGTCTTAATTTCAAATGTGTTTTAAGAAAATAAAAAAATATGGGTTGAGGTTAGAGTTCATGGTTAGAGTTGGGCTCTGTTTGTCAGAAGGCTCCAAGGATGAACAAAAGCAGGAGGTCACTGGTGCACATCTCAGTTCTCAAGGAAACTAGTGACAGAACACACAGGCTTTGAAGTGCCATGTAATGGCTAATACTGGTTGTCCCCTTGACTGTATCTGAAATCAACTAAAGCAGCACAAGCCTCTAGAGAGGTGGTTCTCAACCTTCCCAATGATGCAACCCTTTAATATAGTTCCACATGTGACCCCAAACCATAAAATTATTTTTGTTGCTACTTCATAACTGTAATTTTTGCTACTGTTAGAATCATAATGTAAATATCTGATATGCAGTGTATCTAATGTGTAACCCCTGTGAAAGGATTGTTTGACTCCCAAAGGGGTCACAACCCACAGGTTGAGAACCATTGCAAGTCTGGGCACTTCTGTGAAGGGTCTTCTTAATCGGATTATTTGAATTAGGAAGACCCACCTAATTGAGGGTGATACCTCCTGGGAGATCCAATGTGTCAAAGGAAGCTCCTGGTAGATACAATGTATCAAAGGAAGCTCCTGGTAGATACAATGTGTCAAAGGAAGCTCCTGGTAGATACAATGTATCAAAGGAAGCTCCTGGTAGATACAATGTGTCAAAGGAAGCTCCTGGTAGATACAATGTGTCGAAGAAAGCTCTGGTAGCAGCCCAGATAGAAGGATACTGAGAAAGGAAACATTTGCCTGCTTGCCCTGACTCTTGCTTTTTTTAGGATTTAATTTAGATTGAAGACCAGCAGCTCTCCAGGAATCCTCCAGGCCTCAGCTCCAGATTAGGACAGCTGCCACATCTGACCAAACTACCGGATTCTCTGTCTTTCCAGAGTGAAAAAGCCATGTTGGGCTGCCTAGGTTGCACCCTGCAAGCCAATCTCATCAATCTCATAAATCCTTGTTTAATGTATACACACACACACACACACATACACACACACACACACATACACACACACACACACACACACACACACACACATACACCATTCACTATCACTTCTATTCCTTTAAAGAATCCTGACTGATACACCTAAGAATGTAAATTAGTTTAAGGAAAACCAAACCCAAGTTTTACGGTTGAAAGGAGACTGAGACCAAGAACTCACTAGCCACACACACTGGTGGTTTCTTTCTGGGAAGCCCATACAGGTGCCCAGCCGGGCACACACCAACTGCCATAGGAAGCCATGAGCTCTCTAATGGGAGCATTCTTCCACTGGTCCAATTTCATTTAGGGCATGGAGCAGAGGCTTTTAATTCTCACCAAATATCCATTTTGTGTGTGTGTGTGTGTGTGTGTGTGTGTGTGTGTGTGTGTGTGTTGTCAGTGGGATAGAGAAATGGAGATTAAAACCACCTCTACCCAGAATCTAGTGAGTCTGTTTCTTGTGGTCCAAGGCACTTGGGTCTGGAATACCTCTCTCTCTTTTTTTTTCTGTCTCCTACCTGCACAGCCAGAAGCACAAAACCCTCAAAGATGGCAGAAGAGCAGCATGGATGTGACCTGGGGCTCTGAGCCACCACCTGCAGGGAAGTCCTTCAGAAAACTTCCCCCAGGAAGAGGTAAGCCCATTGTGAATTAGAGCTGAGCCTTGTGAAGGCCTGAGCTTGCACTACATCCGACATCCAGGGCTGGAGAGACCGCTCAGGGTAAGGAATGCTTACTGCTCCTGCAGAGGACCTGAGTTTGTTTCCCAGCACTCAAGTCAAGCAGTTCTCCCTGCCTGTGACTCCAGTTCTGGGGGATCTGACACCCTCTTCAGAACCCCATGGACACCTGCCATCAAGTGTACATACCCACACATAGACATATACAAGTCCACATAATTTAAAATGGTAAAAACAAATCTTTTAAAAAAATGTTACTTCTTAGCTTTTGGCTAAGATCTAGTTTTAAAAAACTAAAACAACAACAACAACAAAACTACCTTTATCTTTTTTTTCTCTGGTGGTAGGGAAAGGGAGGAAGTTCAGCCTTGATTAAATCTTTCTAGGCACTATAATCATAATGGACAAGCACTTAGGCAATTTAGCCTGCTAGACTGAAGACTCTACTTGTGTCTACAGCTCTCGCTGAAACTTGGCACATAACCCTATAATATTACTAATATATAGTGTTGGTTTGATCACTATTTCCCATAATAGTAGAGTTAGCGGGCATCCATTGTGAAGCGCTGAAGTGTTAAGCACTTACTATTTTAAGGATTACAGAGTGATTTGGGCAAAGTGTCAAACTCCTTCATTTTTAACCGCCTCTTCTTCCTGTGATGTCCACACTGCTATTTATTCCAGTTTCTGGTTAATATAATAATTCAGGGGATGGAAAGATTGCTCAGTAGTTTGGAGCACTTCCTGCTCTTGCAGAGGACCTGGGTTCAGTTCCCAGCACTCATATGGTGGCTCACATGGTAACACTAGTTCCAGGGGATCCAACACCTTCCTTCTTCTGGCCTCCTCAAGAACCTGCATGTGCATGGTGCACAAACACACACACACACACACACACACACACACACACAGACACACACACACAGACACACACACGAAAATAAATATTAAAAATAAAAAAAAATCAACTCAACTGAATCTTGAAGTTCAGTGCTTGAGAGAGTGAGCAGCCAAGCAAGGTAGAATGGGGATTTGTATAAATTTCAGGGCCCTGGCTACTGGGGGTTCTGAGGAACTGCCTGGTATGACCAGCATCCAGGGGCCCAGGGTACACTGCATACACAGAGACGGGCATTATACAGTGCAATGGCCTTGTGAGACATTTAGAGGTATGGGAATCTAAATCCAACAGGGCTTTAATACAGCAGCCCTCACAGGTCCCTCAGATGAGATGGAATACAGGATGCTCTGCAGGAGAGTAAGCGAGTGTGAGCTCTCCACGGCTACCGAGTGGAAGTGGCTGTGGTTGATGGCTGCCATGCATACCTGAGTCTCACCTTCAGTTAAGGAGTGACATGTAGCCTCAGGCTGCGGGGCTCATTTCACTCTGTGCCTCTGCATGAACGTTCAACATAGTTTCTAAGTAATGGGTGAAATTGTGCTAGCCATTGGCTTGATAACTGTATAACCATTTAATCTGGAGCTTAGGGAGAAAATTAGATGGTTATAAAAAATTACACTCCTTTAAGGCTCAATTACTTCCTTTAGACTTTAAGGAACAAAGTTCTAACCTCACAAGGGTCTTATGATACAAACTTTCAGTGCATGCTTGAAACGATGACCACTGAGAAAACAGACAAAATAGAGCAAAGGTGAGTGGAAAATAGTCATTCAGATCCTGATGGCCAAAGCTAAGGCCTGAAAGCATTTTAATGCTTATTTTATTCTTTATATTTGTTTGTTTTGTATGAGGGAGGATGAGGGTGCCCTAACATGCATGTGGAAACCAGAGGACAACCAGAGGGAATTTGTTCTTTCCTTTCTCCACATAGTTTCAGGGAGTGGGCTCAAATTGTAACTATAACAAAGGTAAGCACCTTTACCCATCTCATCAGCTGTTAATGTTTAGTCTACAGAAGATTGCATTAAAATTATAAATAAAATCTGTAACTTGTATTTTCTTTTTATGTGTCAATGTTTTCACCAAAAAATATCCAAACTCTTTACCTTTGAAAGATTTAATTTTATTTTATGTGTATGAGTGTCTTGCCTGCAAGTTTATCTGTGTACCATATGTACACCTGAGCCTCATGGAGTCCAGAAGAGGGAATTGTATCCCCCAGAACTAGAGTTACAGACAGTTGTAAGCCACCATGTGATTGCTGAGAACTAAACCCAGGTCCTCTGTAAGCTGGCAAGTATTAAGATGGGACAGTAGGTAAGAGATTTCTGTGTAACCAAGAAACTATGTGCAATTGATACCCACTGGCAAAGGAAAACTAGTTCTCTCCAATGGAGTGTTGCTGGGTACATTAACTACACTCTAGGGCATGTCCCATGCCCAAGAGTAGTTGTCCAACAAAAACCAAGACCCATGTCATTGTTTGTTTTGGTGTGTGTGTGTGTGTGTGTGTGTGTGTGTGTGTGATAACTTTTTATTTCATATTGCTTTGTTTTGGCATTTTTTTGACTCACTGATTTTTTCCTTGTTTGTTTTTATTTTCATTTTTGTGTTTTTATGTTTTTTGTTTTGTTTTGTTTGTGAGAGAAAGAACATGAAGTTGGGTAGACAGAAAGGTGGAGAGAATCTAGGAGGTATTGGAAAAGAAAAACACAATCAAAATATATTGTATAAATTTTTTAATTTAAAAATAAATCAATTAATTTAAAAATAGAAAGTGCTCTTAACTATGGAGCCAACTCTCCATCTGTAAACCCTTATGACTTAAAGTCAAATTTAAATTCTATGTTATAACTATGCCAACATTCATTTTATCTTTCTTATCTTTATTACACTCATTTCACAATAGATAATTTTTAAATGTACAGCTCACTAGCTGTTACAGTTTGTTATATAGCATTTATATATTTTTTCAGTTGCCTTCCAAGAGTATGGTTCTAAAAATGGGAATATTGGATACGGCTATACCAATATATTTCTAAATATAAAACTTTGTTATAGATTATATATTTATTCATATATAAATATATATTTATTATAGATTATATATAGATTATATATAGAAATAGATAACACATTATCTACCAAAAGACAGTCACTGTTAGCATTACTCATGCATTTCTTTATATTTGCAAATTTAAGCAGCATCAGGACAAGTGGTCTGAGTCTATACAATGTTTTGATGCCTTTTTAGCCTGGTTTCCAAAATCCCCAGGGTTGGAAGTGTCAGTGTGGGATGTCCTGTCTAAGCTCTGGGCTTGAGGAGTGTGCACAGACCACACCAGCTTTATTCCAAGCAGTCTGCCTTGAGCTAGCTCCCTTGCTCACTCCACATTCAGCATCCGTCTCCCAGAGCCCCACTGGAACAGAGCCACCACTTCACTTCCAATGTATTCTGTCCAAGCAGATTGGCATCTCTCCAGGTAACCTCAGCCTCACAGAAATCAATGCTGTGGTGGATGCCCACTCTAAGAATAATCACTTTAAAGACTCTTTGAACACATAAAATCGATAACAAAGCAAGTCATTGCAATCTGTATAATTAAATCATTACTAAGTACCCTCATTTTTTTCTCTAAACAACCACAGGAGGCCAGTGCTGACAGAGTCTCCTGAAAGCACCTCACCTGTGCTCAGAAAGCCGAGTGCTTCATTCAAATCCATCCCATCCCTGTGGGCACCAAGGCATCTGACCTCAGGCCCACACAGGAGGGCAGAGGCCCAATAGAAACATAAGCATACCTACTCTCTGATCGGCAGGCCTGGCATCCTAGTGCTGGCGTCCAAGGCCTCAACTCTATACGTGGGATGTTTTATTCCAGCTCATCTCTTTATTATCTCAGCCTGTCACAGACTGGGGCTTTGTTGTCTGAGGTCAGATACCTTGATAACCACAGAAGTGAGAAGAGACAGGTGAACAAGAAAGCAACAATAAAAACTTTTAGCAAAGTAGATTTGCTAAGTTAGCAAATACATTGATTTAATTTAGCTAATAAGTTTAGCCTCGGGCACATTTTTTGGATAAGGGAAAAAAGCTTCTACATTCTTTGCCCAAATATTACAAGAACAGTCTTTAGGTCACTTACTAATAATCTTCTCCTCTGAAACTTCTTGAAATAGACCATCATAATCTACATTGCTCTCAGCACCACCGTCTTCCATGCTCCTACTAGTATGGCCCCTAAGCCCCACCTAAAGTGTTCAACTGCTTCCCTAAGCCCAAGTCCCAAAGTCCACATTCCACCAACAAGCATCATGGTCAGGTCTGTCACAGTGTTGGGATCCTGCCCTCACTCCTGCACAATCGCAGCCTGGGATCTTGTGTCTTATGTCATCAGGGGGCGCTGGCAACTACATGAGCCCCTTAAAAAGCCGGATGCAGACCCCACACTCTCTCTGCTCTGTCCCTGCCATCTTTCTCTCTCCAGGCCTGGCTCTCCTCTCTCCTATACCCTCCTTCCTTCCAATAAAGCTCTCTGTAACTCTGGTAGTCGTGGCCGTGGCTTGTGACTTTTCCACTGGTAACCAGTGCCACCACCAGCACCGTTCATCCTTTCAACAGCAATACCCCACTCCTTGAACCAACTCCTGTCTTAAGGTCCATGTTCCACTGCTGTGAAGAGACACCATGACCTATTTAAAGCTTTGAGAATGAGGCAATAATACCTGGTAAAGCTACATCAGTCCCACATTTTACTGAAAGCACTGGTCTATATAGTAGAGCAGGAAATTGTACATGTAAAAGCTAGAAAAGAAAAGGTCAAATTACAACAGATGTGATTTCGAACAAAGAAATTTCGAAATAATATCCAGAATGACTTGATAAGTAAATTACATACCAAATCTTTACAAATAAGGGCAATATGAAAAAAAGTCATATTTTTAAATACCAGCAAAAATAAATTTGAAATTAAATTTAGAAAGATACCATTTGGGGCTGGAGAGTTGACTCAGTAGCTAAGAATGCTTGCTATTCTTGCAGAGGACCTGAGTTTGTTCTCCAGCATACATGTCTAGCAGCTCACAGCTACCTGTAACTTCATACTCAGGGGATCTAATACTCCTCTGGACCTCCTGGGCACCTATCACACATGACACACACTCCCACAGAGCCCCATCACTACTACCATGCACATGAACATGAGACTTTTTTATACATAAAAAGATACCATTTATGACTCTTCATGTTTAATTTATGCTCTGCCTACTCAGGGTGGGCTATGTTTAGTGGCTCATATTTAAGGAAGAATAATACAAGGAAACATAGTAACTCTGCAGTGAAGAAATACTACACCCTCCAGTTGAGGAAAGCTCCTATATCAGTGTATGTGGAGTCTGACAGCTTTCACAACACCTGGGCCACCTGTTAACAGTGAAACAAACCCAGTCTGTGGCAGTTCTTGAGAGTATCTGGCCAAATATTTCTCAAGATTATTAAGGTTACAAAACAATAAAAGATAAAGAAATCAACATGGACCCCAAACTAAGGTGACAACAGCTAAGTTCACTGTGGTCCTTGGGGGTTGACTTACTGATTGAAAAACTAATAAAGGCCGGGGCTTACCTCACAGTGGTGTGTACAGAGAAGAAAACACACAAAGGAATGCAAAGAAATGAAAAGAAGATATCAGTCAGGAACCCAGAATGGAGGAGGAGGGGAGCACCCACAGTGATGTCTAGCCACTAGGGAAGCTGATTCTCCCAGCAGTGCACTACTAATTGCTTTCTTATGGCAACAAGGTCAATGTCTGCAACACGGTCTTGGGAAACTTCCCTGTGTTCTAGGGAGTTCCTCTGATCGCCGGTCCCCTGTACAGATGGGCACATGGGGTAGGGTCTGGGGAGTTCTTCTGATCACTGGTCCCCTGTACAGATGGGCACACGGGGTAGGGTCTGGGGAGTTCCTCTGATCGCTGGTCCCCTGTACAGATGGGCACATGGGGTAGGGTCTGGGGAGTCGCCACCTGGAATTCTCCTGGGAGTATCTCTTCCTTGAGGGTCCTTCTAAACCCCCCCTCACTATCATTCCATTTTCTGGCCACTTGGGAGCTTTGGAATATGGAGTTTTTGAAAAATGGTGGGAGAGAGGCCTCAGCAGATGGAGCCATGGTGCCCCATACCAGGTGAGGGAGACAGGCCATGCAGACATGGCCACTGGTGGCCAAAGGGGCAGGGCAGAAAGTCACTCACACCAGGCAGACACGGCACCCACATGGAAAGTTTTATTAAGGGGGGGGGGGGAGGAAGGGAGGAAGGAAGAGAAAACAGGCAGGGTCTGAGGAGAGAAGAAGAAGAGAAAGAGAAAAGAAAAGAAAAGAAAAGAAAAGAAAAGAAAAGGAAAAAAGAAAAGAAAGGGTAAGGTGCACACTGCCTCATGGCAAGAGAGGAAGGAAGGGAGAGGGGTTTCTCTTAAAGAGGACTTTAAATAGGATGACGTCATCAGGGCGCTGGGCGGGCCAGGAGTGTGTCTGAATGCTAACAGGGGTGGACAGTAGGCAAAGAGCACAGAATGCAGCCATCTTTAGGACAGTTGCCAGGACACCCACGTGACTACAGAAACGTGTCTTAAGAACGGACAGGCAGTCAGGCTTTCCCTTTATCCTGAGAGCCTGGGCTGCCTCATGCTGCTGTCAACTCCTTTTGAATAACAGACTGAACAGGCATGATTGAAAAGGAGATCAGATCTGAGGATTATTGACATTTCAATTTTTATGTTGAAGCCTTCTTTAATCCTAAAATATTCAGAAGAAGTTTTGAAAGTAGCTGTAGTGAATGCCTTAGGAAAAACGATTCCATGATACAGTGCTAAGACTAACCTCTTAGGAGCAGTGGTCCTGAAATTAACACGGGCCTTGAATATGTAAGGGAGTAATGCTCATTTGATGTGTGTCTTGAGAGGGGACTTCCAGTGTCTGGTAGTGACTCTCTATGGAGATTTCATTGAAGTGACTCGTCTGTGCTCATGTTGTGTGGGTTTCCAGCAGAGCAAATGAAGATGTCCTCAGGGCAAACCTTAACCAGCCACCTCTTACTCGTAGTGTGCTGACTAGGACTCAGAAAGTAGAAGGCCTTTGCCTCAAGTCACGTGGTGAGCCATGAACACATCTGGTCTCCAGGCACTTGACCTAGCTCCTCTTGGTCCATGGACCATTCTGTGAGTGCAACAGAAAAACATCAGCTGTGAGTCTCACACAGGCAAGTAGCTACTGCCAGGAATGGTGATGAGACATCCCCTCAACCAAGTCCTCTTTTAAAACTGTTGTTTATTGGCTTGCACTGTGCTGGGGCCCAAACCCAAGGCCTTGTGCATGCTGGGTAACTAGCCCTGCCCCCCCTCCGGCTCTCCATGATTAGCCCCCTGATTCTTTCTTTACCTCTTAGAAATTATCATTTTTATCTACTGGGTTGGGTTAGGACTGGTGAAGCAAACAAAACCAGACCTAAAATAAAAAAAAAATAATAATAAAGAAATAGAGTTTCATCTAAGAATTATGTAAAATTTTAGTTTAGAGAAGTACGTCTATGTCATAATGTAAGATGTATTATTCATAATGCCAGGATTTTACACATTGATTACTTATTTAATTTTTTTTTTTTTGAGACAGGGTTTTTCTGTGTACCTTTGGAGCCTGTCCTGGATCTCACTCTGTAGACCAGGCTGGTCTTGAACTCACAGAGATCCGCCTGCCTCTGCCTCCCCAGTACTAGGATTATAGGCGTGCACCACCACTGCCCGGCTACTTATTTAAATTACTGATAGCTATTATCTAATAAGAGTGCCTCCTGTGTGTCATTTGATGCATTACTGGGTCATGTTAATTTGCTGTGACCTGCTTAAGAACAGGTGTCCAAAGTCACATAATCTTCTGTATAATTCTGCTAACTCAAATTGCTAATCTTCGTTTCCTCAGAGACATGTCGGACAGTAGGGGGAGGGTACAGAGCGTAAGTCTTGGCACGGAGTAATTAGTAGCAATTATGTACTTCTCAAATGAAGGAAGATTAAGAGGAAGGTCATCACAATGTCACCATGCCCTCTTCTGTAATCAGGACACTGGCTGCTAGATAGCATCTCCCACGAAGCCACAGCCATGAAATCTCAACAACATGGCTGCCTGAGCAGCCATGTCTGTTTACACTATCAGCTGATGGCACACTCAGTTGACATTCCTATGTGAACAGGGGAAATCTCAAGGGTTTCCCACCCCTCAGTGAGGAGCTATAGGCAATCAATGGCTGCTGGGACAGGGAGAATTCGTTGTCTCCAGGACAAGGAGGCCTCATAGGTTGTTCAATCCCAATCAGGCATCCCTAGACACACATACATATGAACAGCACTAAATAGACTCAGTGGGATATGTGCTGAGTGTGTGTGTGTGTGTGTGTGTGTGTGTGTGTGTGTATACTTGTGTGTGTTGGAGGGGATTTGAGAGTAAATGGGGGAGAGTTAGAGGGGGAGGGGAGGTAGTAATTATGTAATATTCATATATAAAAGTCTCAAAAATTAAATTTAAATTAAATGTAAATAAACAGATACAAATCATTTAAAGTTGTATAGAGCTAGAATTTGGAACTGACATTGAAATAGACAATACACCCCTGTTCTCAGTCTATATTAGACACACCAGATACAATAGAGATATTTTTCTTATCAAAGTCAAGCTGTACTTTGGTGGCGGCTCTCCGAGGCCTTCGATGACGCTGCTCTGCCTCTCAGAACTCGGCTCCATGTTCCAAGCTGTCTCCCCAGCACATTTCACGAAGCTAAAGAAGGCAGGAGAGGAGGGGCGAAATCGGTCTCTTAGGAACCTTCTTAGCTTGGAGTTGAACTCACAGCATCCTGTGTATTTTCTGCCAGGGGCTGACTTGCAGGGACCTGGTGCATGGTGGTAGGGCAAGACAAATGCATGGCACTCAGGAGAACAGGTCCCAGTCACACTGAACAGGACAAGTGCTCTCCTATGCCTCAGTTTCCCTGCCTGTGGGCTGAGGAAGTTGACTGAAGCAGATCCCTGTAAGCCCAGCACTGTGTGGTTCTGTGTGCCACACCTCTGGCATGCTCGAGGGAGACAACCAGGACGTTCTCTGGCCAGGTGGTCATCTGAGGCCAGAACAGGAAAACATCATTGCCAGGGTCAAAGAAGTGGTTCCTAGCTCACACTGTACACCAGAGGCCCACATCTTACTCTGAGCAATGATGTCAGGACTCAGTTCTCCAAGGACTTTGCTCCATTCTCCCCAGAGTTTCCTAGTCTGTACACCCACAAGCCTCCTGTGGCCATTACTTGTGCTGGTACGTCTAGGAGCCTGTCTCTGGACATTTTTTAGTTTCTCTTCAATTCCACAACCCTTTCTCCTTTTCCCTATTTCCCCACTCCCAACCCCAGCTCTCTGATAAAACCCATCTTATAAATAATTCATACTATGATGTTAACTGTTCAGTGTGGATCACAGGAACAAGGGAGACAAAAGTGGCTGGCCCCGCCCCCTCCCCATACCATCCTTGCATGTGATCTGTGGATGAGAAGAAAAGGCTTAAAGACCATGAGAAATAAGGTCACGGAGCTCATGTGCTGCCAGAGTTAGAGTCCAAAGGCAGCACATGTTCACAAAGCCCAAGTTCACAAAGCGCCTGCTACCTCACTGCAGGAAGCATGTCCATTTCCTAATTCCTCCTACAGGAATGTATGAAGTGAGAACCGTCTTCTGCTCAAAGACACTTTCTGCACCTTCTCCAAGCTCTACTCTGTTATTTGGTGACAGTAGATTGGTCTCATTTGGTTTTTAGGGTCACACTGAGGTTTGCAGCCTCTTTCCTGACCAGAGCTGGTTAAAGAATGCCTGGAATGTCTCGGCCAGCTGGCACAGCAGCAGCGGTTGTCTGCCTCAAAAGAGAACTCAGCTTTCCCAGCACAGGTCCAGATGCCTGGAGCTGCCTCAGGGAAACAGGCCGGTGGCCGGCTGCACCTGATGCGTAATTCACCTGGATTCATTGCCCCCTGAAAAGGATCCTTTTCATCCCTCTGAAAAGACAGAGTGAAACCGGCTTGCTAACAAAGAGACGGGGAAAGGTACCGGGGCAGACTTTCAAGAAAGAGAAGGATCAATAACCTGGAGGAAAGACGGGGCGCGAGTGAATGGGCCACCTGGAAGAGCTGCACCCCTGCTCTCTTGTCACCCTGGTCTAAGGAGTAACCCGATGAAAGACGCCTGCCCGGGGCTGCCAAAAACAGCTAATTACAGAGGAATTGCTAGCCGAGTGCAGGTCTCCAAAATGCGTTTGGCAGAACATTAGTTTTAAAAAGATGATTAAAAGGTCTTCTGCAGGGAAAAATAGAACAATTTGGAAAAACTCAGGTTAGATGAAATAGCTGGATGAATTCTTTGCTTTGTTTCCGGAGCCTTTAATATGGTAACGAACACTGTGGAGGCCTGAGGAGGAGCAGAAAGGAACAGAGCTTTTCCAGTGTTGGTGACCTTCCTTGACCTTCACGCCATAATCACAAAATGTATCTCTCCTGACCCAGTCTGGTGATTCTAAAGAGACTGGAGGCCTCGACTGTGTATGTGTGTGTGTGTGTGTGTGTGTGTGTGTGTGTGTGTGTGTGTGTGTGTGTGTGTGTAAGGACTGATGAGGAGAGGAAGCATCTGACACACAGTAGGTACTCAAGGTTTGTTTTGACTTGGCTTCTCCCCTGAATCAGCAGAATGGAGGAGGACATAGGCATGTCTATGGCGTGCCCAGAGCAGTAAGGAGCCTCAGCATGGTGGGGCGGCCTCTTCTGTGTCATGGAAATGTCAAGGGCTCTAGCTGATGAGGCTCTACGAGACTGAGAGGCAGTTTTCAGAGTCTTCTCACCGACCATCTCTGCTGTCTCCAGGAGATGGATGTTTACCTGGCTCTTCCAAAGGAGAGGGACAGGGTGAGGGCACTGAACCCAGTCACTGTGTCTTGTCACTTTTGGGATCCATCTTGGCATATGAAGTAACCTCCTGTCATACAGTAACTCCGAGGCCCTAGTTCACACATAGATGCTGTGCCTGGGGCCAGTGCAAAGCCATCTGTTTGGCCCGGGAGTGAGTAATACAATCTTGGCATCCAGCACATTGTCCCATGTAACTTCAGGCTGTGTGGAAGTGACATTACCTCACTGTTTCCCCGAGGAGGGCCAGTCCTAGGGAGGCCAAATAATGGGCCTGGTTGTGCAAGAACTTAGTGGGGACCCCTCAGATACTGAAGCATGCCTCCCAAATGCCTGAAACTCTGCTTCTTACCCCAAATTCTATTTCCCTTGGAGGCAGCTCTTGAAAGACTTTTTTTTCTAGTCCTGACATAGCCTCTCTTTTGTGTGGTTGTGGCGTCTGCTTGAGTTCTCCAAGCCTTGGCTGCTCTGTCAGAAGGTAAGTGGTAACAGCACTAACCATCATTTACTAACACACCACAGAATACATGCACGGCTCCATTGAATCCCCAGCACTCTACTTTGGATAGCCAGGAAAGCCCTGGTTTTACAGACTGGGATCTAAGTACTACATATCCCACTTCCTATCCCCAGACAAGGGCATCACCCTGAAACCCCTAAGTTCCTTCTGTGGAATTCCTGGCTACTCCCCCAGCTACATGACCACACAAGCACTGTTCAGATGCTTAGTCATTCAAGGGCTTTATGTCTTACGTAATCCATACACTGCATGGTCGCGTAATTTGCGTGCAGTGTGATCACGCAATCTATGCACATGTGTGGCATAGTTCCGTTTGCGCATATACAGGGGAATGCATAAAAAGCGGGCCACAGAGTCCTCCCCTTTCTTCTCCCCCTGCTCCCTGTACATGTCTTCCACAAGCCTGATCATATTCTGTCCTGTACCTCCCTTCTTCTAATAAAACTCTGGTAGTGGGTTTTGTTGTACCTTGTGGCTTTTCTCAAAGGTAACAGTGCTGCTTAATGAATAACATTGAGCCACTGCATAAAACCAACACCTTCCAGTTCAGTCTCCAGACTCCTAAAGAGGATACTATGATAGTACCCAAGCTTTGGAAATCCTGCTCCCTAGACAGTCACACCACCGTAGGACCCATCCCATGAGTTGGTCTTTCCTATCTAACCACAGCCCCAGGACTCTGTTCTTTCCATCCTTTGTCTGAGCTCCCTTCCTTGAAGCCCAGACAGAGTCTCGTGGGGATACATTTCACTTCTCTTCTCAGACTGACTTTTCACTTTTCACCTTCAGGCATCTCTGAATTGTCACCAGACTCTGAGTCATTTGATGTCACAGGTACACTGTGAGCCACAGGATGACAATTTCACATACATGTTCTTCATGTGTAGCCTTCGTGCCCCTGCCTGGGCCCGTCATGTGTTCAGACTGCTATCACATCTCCTATCATGACCTCAAATAAACTCTTTTCTTTAAAAGAGGCTGCCATTCCTTTAATAAGAAGAAATGAGAGGGGACTCATTCTTAGCTTGCGTGGCTTGTTCAGCCATTTGCTGAATCTCGGGCCCCAGAGGAGATGTTCCCAGTTTGTGCTGAATTGTTGATCTGCAGGTGACCTGTGCTGCCTGGTTTTGTAGAAACCCCTGGGATCTCAGAGTGGATGATGGTCAAAACTGAAGTTTGGAATGCTGAATTAGGATTTGTTTCGGGGGCTGTAGAGGTGGCTTGCCTGTAAGAGTGCTTGGGCCAAGTCATAGACGATGGGTAAAGCCACACACGGTGCCTGATGTTCATCAGGAACCCCCACTCCTTACCCAGTCAGCCTTCCCTCATGTGGGATATGAATGTGGCGTCACAGACACCTCACAGAGGACAGAATGTGAGTGCGGAAGGACCTAAGCCGAGTGACTTTAGAAAAGGCATCTATCTGTCCTTGTGGGTAAGGGCCCTAAGTCTTCATTAGCCATGTGTAGCTTGGGGTGGTGCAGACAGAGTGCTCAGGGGCTTCTCCCACATAAATCTTATTGGTCAATAATAGACATATTAGCGGCATGGAGCCTCTCTGGTATTAGTGATTTATTAGGTCTGGGTGTCTGGGACAGGTAGCAAGTCCATAACAATTCCTCAGCTGACATGCATTGGCTCCCTAGTGCTTGACAGACTTTCTGTAAGTTGTGGGACAGAGAGCTGCACTTGTGTCTTGTTGGGCTGGGTGTCTTCTTTTCTGGGCACCTGGGCACGGAAGGTAGAGAAGGTGCAGACTCTACAAATGTTTCCAGGAAAGTCAAGTTCCTACACACACTGGGCTCTGTGTGGATTCCTCAGGAGGATGGCTGCATCCTCACACCAACCTGCGTTGGGTTCCACACACTATACAGCTGTTCTTGAATGCAGCGGGATGGTAACATCGTGGTGCCTGTCATTTAGTATTAAGTCCTCTGCCGGGCACCTTGCTAGTTGGTCCTTCCTGTTTCCCAATGCTTCCCTCTCCCTTCCAGCGCCCTTGCTTTACCTCTGTCCACAGTCCACGCTTTTGGAATCATGATCTCACAATGGATCTTTTGATGGTGTTTCCTGGGTGGAAAATTCCAAGAAACGAAATGACAACTCAGGCAGTCACATAGGAAGCAGCAAAACAACATCTGAAAAGCCCCAAACATACATTGAGAGGTGCCTGTGTTTCTGTGACCCAGCTGGTGCCGAGTGGAGCTAGTGAGTGGGCAGGATCTACACAGAGAAGAAAGCCGTCCAGCATGGCTCCACCAGCACTGGCTCCTTGACATCCTCATGATGCTCCAAGCATGTGCTGGTTGTACCAGATGTGGGGGACGGGGAGGGAGACCCTCTTGCAGGTTGAATAAAAGGCATTTGTTTTGTTTTGTAAAGCAATTTTCAAGAATAACATTAGAGGTTCTTGGATAGGTGAGGTTCATTCTCTTTTCTTTTTTTCTTTTTTCTTTTTCTTTTTTTTTTTTTTTGCCTTCCCCTTTCTTTCTTACCCTCATGTAGCTCAGGCTGGCCTTGAACTCACTCTGTAGCTGAAGATGCCCATCTGCTTCTGAGGCTTCTGTCTCTTCTTCCCAGGTGCTAGGATGGCGGCCGTAGTCTCTGGTCCTGCTGGTTTGAATAATATGCACTGCTTTGTCCAGTAGTAGTACCCTGGACATACACCATCCACCTGGTTGACTTAACTTATCTTGTTTACTGAAATGTTAGATGAGGAGATTTTTGGAAATACACTGTCTGCTTTAAAAATAGAAATAAAACAACTTAGATGTTAGCATTTTAACTGAAAAATCTTTAAGTCAGACTAAAACGTCTTATTCTAAAAGTCCTGAATCTATGTGCTGGTTCTGGACGCTACAGCATCACACACACAGGGATCTAATTTGCAAGCTTTGTAATGAGCAGTGTGTTTTCCCACTACGCTCCTCAAATGGTGGGTAAGAAGTACTTGCAAACAATACCAGAAAGGAAGCAGAAGGGACAATAAAATCTCCTGAATGCTGGTGATGTGCCAGCACTAGGCAAGGAGTTCTCCTACCATGATGACCAAAGAAAACTGGTGGTGTGCGAGCATTAGCAAGGAATTCTCACATTATGGTTACCAAGGACCTCATCAAACAGATGCACTATCTTCGGATCTCACAAAGTAGATGCCATAACCCCTCCAACAATTTCAGAAAGAAAGCACTGTTACTATCCTCTGCTGCGCAAATGAGAAGGATGGGACTTTCTCACCAGAGTGAAGTTCACAAGCAGCAGAATCTACCTTTGTTTGTTTTCACTTATTTTCTATTTTAATCTCAGTATTTTTGAAGAATCATTACTAGTGTAAACATACACATTTGTGTGTATTTATGTGTTTATTTTACAAAATAAAAGTAAAGTGTTGTTGGATGGAACTGGGAGGGATTGGGAGAGGGGGCTGAATAAATATGTTGTGTGGAATTGACAAAGTCAAAAATTAGGAAAAGCTGGCAATAACATTATACAAGTCATGCACACATCCGTAAGCTGCATACAGAAACATCCTCAATTGCGTAAGACCGAGTCTGCTTCTGTGTCACCTCAGAGTTCACGGTCTGACCACGGACCACGGTGTGTCACACTCAAACTGGGGAGGAGATACTTCGCATTTCCAGTTAAACGCCAGAACCCAAGAACACATCTGTCTGTGCTGATGACTGTTCTCCAGCTGCAGCGTCCTGGTCCCCTGTCCCCATGCCGATTCTCTATTGAACCAGGATGAACAAAGGCACAGGGATGCACATGACTGATCGATGCTAGTTCCTCAGCCATTACAGCTAGATCTGAGCAGGGCAAGAAACAGTGGTGGGTAAGACTCTCAAGACCCGAGTTCAAATCCCCACAGGGTTATTCCTAAGCTCTGTCGCTCCAGGGGCCTTTAGGATTATGATGAGTATTATGCTTATTTATGTATTCATTTAGTATGTGTCCATATGTGTGCTACAGCCTGTGTGTGAAGATCAGGCACCCGTTTCTCCTTATACCATGTCAGTCCCAGGGATCCAACTCAGCTTCCCAGGCTCAACAGAAGTTCTTTTACCCCTAACCCCACTTTCTGGCCCTGTAAGGTTTAATCTAAGAAGACACCTAGCAGTTCAGGACAGGCGTACTAATCCTCGCCACCCAGCTGGCAGAAGCTGTAGAGTGCTGCCACAGCAGGAACCTGCTAGAAATATCTCTTGGGAGACATCCACCAAGACCACCTTCAATTGCAAAATGAGCCATGTTTCATGTTCCCACACTTACATATAAAGAGTTCAATTTTCAAGCTCCTTCATTTGAGTTTTCAAGAGAGCCGTGATCCAGGAAAGATGTTCTACAAAGAGATTTGGGGAAGAGGCTTACTGCTGTAGGGTTTCCTTGTTCCTCCTCCCTTTCCATCCAGAAGTCAACCAGGATTCCTGAAGTCAAACCCTTAGCTTCTCCCTTCCTGCTCCCAGCCTGAATATACCTCTCCAGAGCAGCTTAAATAACCTGGACCCAGGTTACTAGATTTTTAGTTGTTCATTTAAAACATTCAGTGACCTGTTTTAGAATGGAGACAGAGAAGGATGCCAGTTTCACTGAAATCTAAGGTTTCTAGTTTAGGGGAGGACACAAAAACTTCTTCCTGAACCCCAATAACCCACCTCAAACACACAACTTATTGAGAAAAGACTTTCCATTTTTCCAACTATAATTAACAACACACAATTTCTAGAAAGAAAGAAAAAAAAAAAGATGGAAACCCTGCCTAAAGTTCTTTGATCACTATTCTTAATAAAAAGTCAGAGACTACAAGGGAGAACTAATACCATCTAAGGCCTTAATTGAGACTGGTTCACAGAGAACCAGCATTTAATGAGTTTCCTTCCCAGTGTTTATAGCATTTTGACACATTTGTAGTTCGTTAGGTTGGAAAGTGTTTGAAAGAGGGAATTGGCCAAAAGGAAATGTGGCTGGCTGGTTTAATTATTTCTCTTTGTGTAGAATAATATCCTTTGTAGTAAAGAGCCACAGTACATTACCCTGTATAAATTGCTCTGTTGGTTTTCTCCCCACTGGGAGAGTGGGGGCAGGCCTGAGTCTACCAGCTCTGTCTAGGGGGAAGTGGGGGCAGGCCTGAGTCTACCAGCTCTGTCTACTGGGAAAGTGGGAACAGGCCAGAGCCTACCAGCTCTGTCTAGGGGGAAGTGGGGGCAGGCTTGAGTCTACCAGCTCTGTCTAGGGGAATGTGGGGGCAGGCATGAATCTACCAGCTCTGTCTAGGGAATGGCACCCCAGACTGACCACCAGGGCCTGTAGAGTGCACCTGCAGTTTTTACAGGAAAGACCTCCAAGCAAAGGACACCACTGCTGTGTGCCCCATCTGGCCTACCTCCGCCATCTTGCATATCCTTATGAAGTGGCTCAGAGGGGTCTATCACTTTGGAGGAGGATTAACTCTTTTCATTCATTTTCTGAAATCTTCAACAAGAGAGGGTTCAGGAAGGGACATGTGCCTATCACTGTAAGTGTTCTTAGCACCAGCGGAACATCATGTAGCTTGTAGACGTAGCATACACCTTTGCCTTGTCGACCCCACCTTGAATTTCCAACTGCATTTCTGACTGAGGTGGTCTGGAACAACAAGGGGCTGGCACTTCAGACGTGCTCTGGGTGCTGCTGGCCATTTCATGTTTGAAATCAAAGAATCTGGAAGGAGCAAAATGTGTCTAGAAGAGGATGCAGGTGTCAGAATCTCTGGGCCCTGTAGCTCATCCTAACTCTTAATCTTCTGACCCAGTAGGTCTGGCCAGAGCTTTGGAATTCACTTTTCCAAGTAAGATCTAGGAAAGACTGAACTAGTGACACTATGGACCATGATCAAATCTAGCTTGTTCTTGTAAATCAAAAGGGTTTTAATGTCATAGTCATGCTCATGAGTTGCATTTTCTTCATAGCTGTCAATGCAAGGCAATGGCATAGTTGAAAAATAGCAGCTAGCACCGTATAGCCCAGAGAGCCCAAGATAACCTTGGGCCTTTCTAGGAAGTCTAAACTCTGAGTCTAAAAGGTGGGTTGTTATCTAGGTCTTGGTTGTTATCTAGGGCAAGGGTTAGTAGCTGATATGAAGGACATACCTAGTTGGCTTTCAAATTTCAGGTAACTGTTTATTATATCTCCAATACTGCCTGGAACACACTTGAACAAAAAGCTGGTGTACAGTGTCACCCCACTAGCCACAATCACACACAGGTAGCAGGGAATGTGTCCTGTCCATCTGGACTCCAATGAATCTGGATGAGATTGTATGAAGAAAGGTAGGGGACAGCACAGCGGAATATTCCTTTATACTGTGTGAATATATGTTGCTATGATTGGTTTAATAAAGAAGTTGACAGGCCAATAGCTGAACAGAATAAGGTTAGGTGTGAGAGCCAAACTCAGAATGCTGGGGGGGGGGGAAGAAGGGCAGAGTCTGGAGTCACCAGCAGATGCAGAGAGAAGCAAGATGGACACGCTGTACTGATAAAAAGTACCAAGCCATGTGGCAAAGCATAGGTAAGAAATATGGGTTCATTTACATGTAAGAGTTAGCTAGTAACAAGCCTGAGCTATTGGCCAAGCATTTACAATTACTATTAAGACTCTGAGTGAGTACTTGGGAGTGGCTGCCAGCATAGGAAAACTCCGCCTATACAGCATTACAAATAGAGGGTCCTTTATAGCAGAGAACTTAGTCTTTTGTAACATTTTAAACTACACAGAAAAGTTGCCTTCTTGCTGGAAGGAAGTCTATTACACTATACCCCACACTCATTCAATATTCTAATGAAATAAGAGGTCATGGCAACATGTTCTTTTTTAAAAGATTTATTTATTTTTATGTGTATAGGTTTTAGGCCTGATATATCTGTGCTTCATAAGGGTACAGTGTCCACAGAGGCCAGAAGAGGGCATCAGAGCCCCTGGAACTGGAGTTACATATGGTTCTGAGCCATCATGTGGGTGCTGGGAATCAAATCCAGGTTGTCTAAAGCCACCAATGCTCTGAACCACTGAGCCACCTCTCCAGCTCCTCTCTCACTCTTTTTTATAGCCTCAAGATTTATTAGGCAGGCACTTGACCCCATGACTTTTTCTAACTCTCTTCACTTCCTGCTCCACCTCTAAATCCAGTCAGAGGAATGACTGCTCCTCCTTTTAAGTCTCTCAGGATGGAGATTAAATTTCAGTACATGAAGCCTTCAGAACATTAAGACCATTATGGAGAGGGAGGGAAAGAAAGGCTTGTGAGAGCCAGTGAGCCCTGGACCATGCATTTGATCGTTTGCCTCTGTGATAAGTTAATGAGCAGTTCTAACGTTCCCCTCCCGGGTACTTACCATGAAGGAGATGCTTAGTCTCCACAGTCATTCAGGGAAGGCAAGTTCACACCAACACGGAGACACTACTGCAGCCCACAACACACGCATCAGAACACCTCAAATTCTGCAAAGAAAACTGGCCATGCCAATGCCAAACACGAGCCATAGCGTAGGTGACCACACCCCCCTTGCACTGGCATTAATCAAAATGCTCCCACTTTGGGAGACATCTTTGTACAAAGTTAAATATTGTGAATGAGGGGATGGAGAGATGGCTCAGTGGTTAAGAACACTTACTGCTCTTGCCAAAGACCCAGGTTCAGTTCCCAGAACCCACATGGAAGCTCACAAAATTCACCGAGGAAAAAGCAATAGAAATATCTTGTACGTGCTGGTTCCTAAGTGGACTCTGAGCATGCTGGCAGCGTGGACTTCACAGAGACACTGTGCATTCATTAACAATCACTACTCTTGTTACACAGCCCAGCAAGCAGAGAGTTAAAGGAACAGGTGCTATTCAAGTGCCTCCAAACACCCAGTGACCTTGCGAAATGTAGATTGCAGCTTGAGCTCTCTTGGCCTCAAGACAAAAAGTACCCAGAAGCCATCTACTTGGCAGATGTCCTGGGAGGCACGGAGGGTTCAATATGGGACAGATGAGGATATGGCCTTGCCTTTGAGGACTCCCCAACCTGATCAGGGACGCAGACAGCTTTGCCAAGCAATAACATGTGCTCAGAGAGGCATTAATGGTGTGAATCAACTCCTGCCATTGTGAAGGTACTGATCGGGAGGTGGGGGGAGAGCTTCATTTTCAAAGAAGAGCATTCAGCCCCCAGGAAGGGGAGAACGGCATCACAGGGCCCTTTAGAGCTAAGCAGGTTGACAGGACAAAGGCCCAAAGCAGAGACTGTGTGTGCCCTTCCAGAATGGTGTGAACTCTAATGGGCCCAAGTGTGTCCTTGGCCTTCCACCTGCGCGGCGCTCTGCTTTTGTTAGACATCTCCACTGTCCTCGGAGTCCCTCACATTGTGAGCCCAGCAAGAGTAAGTAGGTCAGCAGGGAGGGGCCGGGAGCCTGTGCTTGAGGGCTTAGGATGCCATCTTCTGCCTGGCTCTGGCCACCTGCTCCACTATCTAAGACTCAATAAAACAGAGGGGAAGGTGGGGGCTGAGCTGCTCTGAGCCGCCCGTGCCCTGGCTGCTCACCAGAAACCACGCGCTCAGGCTCTGAGGAACAGGGGACTGAGAGCATGGCTTCAGGATTCTCAGTTCCGTCTGTGCCTCTGCTTCAGTGTGGTGGGGATGGAGGAGGGGAGTAAGGGGGTGGGGGCGAGGGGTGCGGGGGCGAGGGGTTCGGGGGCGAGGGGTGCAGGGGCAATGTAGCTACGGCTGTCCAGGAGTGTGCTCAGCCAGCACTGAGAGGTAGAAACTCGCTTGGGATTAAAGGGTCCACTCTTCTTCCTAATGCAAAATACTTCGCACTTGGTATGGCTGAGGCAAAAAGAAGTATTCTTTTCTCATAGAAAGAACAGAAATGAAAGAACATAAGAAGGGAGTGCTGAAACCATATGCAGTCAGTTAGGCTTTTCTAAAATTAAAGTCTCTTTTAATAATATTTATGTGTCAGCTGATTAGATCAGAAATACATGGCTGCCACTGAATATTTGATTTTTTGAACAAAGAAAATAAAACTTGGAGCATCCATGAGACTCCCTCTTCTGGTCTAGATTGTCCTCACCTCTTTCTGGGCACAGATCTAACAGACACATATGCCAGGCATTTGTCACCAGAGCATCACATTGGGTATCCAATTCTGGACGTGCCATTCTCTTTTGATTGACATGGTTTCCCCAGAGAAATCCCCACAGGCAATGACACAATCTTTTTTCCCTTATTAGTGGCCAGCTTCTAACATAGCAGTGCACAGTAGGAAATCTGCAGTTACTTATTTAATGTGAGTTTACTGTTTAAGGAAAAACTAGAGATGATTCAGTCAGTCGTGGATATGGCCCACGACCTTCTATTGTCTTAAACAAGTTTTTGAAATCATTTTTCCTCCACTATATAATGGGCATATAAAAGAAATTAGGACTTCTTGTCTCTGTAAAAATATTCATTACAGGGCTGGTACATAATAAGTCCCCAGTAAAATTATATAAATGGGGGAGAGAGAGACATATGAGCTATGTGACCTATTGGCAACGTTTAAAGGAGGATGGGCCATAATGGAGGCTGGCATAGGGCAGACATTGAATGGAAAAGCAGAATGGAGCCCCAGGTGGTCACTGTAAAGTTCTGTTTCAGAAGACTGTATCAGGGCTTTCAAGAGGCACAGACCCCACAGATGGCCATGCAGACCTACACAGCATGTGCTGGTATATTAGGGCAATCAGCACACGAGGTTATGAAGGAGAAGGAGCCCCATGGTCTGCTAGAGTGAGGGAAGTTGGGCACACAGTCAGCTGTAGTTTGAAGGTGGACAAACCCAGTGACACCAATGTCCAAGGAGAGAGCAGAGAGCAGTCACATGGCCCAATTCAACCAATTAGATGATGGCCACCTCACCAGGGGAGACCATACTGGTAACTGGTTCAGCTGACAGACTGTTGCAGAAACACCCGAAAGACAGACTCACCTAGACTTAAGGTTCTATGAGCTATCTGGGTATGCCTCAGCCCATCAAGCTCACACAAAAGCAATCAGCACAAAGACCAAACATAGACTGTTAAGGACATCCCACTTCCGTAGACATCCTTGGTTCAGTGCTCAGTAGCTGCATGCTACTCTGAAACCATTTATTTTGTCTCCCAAATCTTCATTCAGGGAGCAGAACTGTACCCTGTCAATCATTTGGCAGCATCTTCTCAACTAATGTGGATCCATCCTCCTTAAGCCAAGCATTGGGAGGCCATAGTGGGACCTTTCCTGTACCCCATCTCTAAGAGAAAGCCTTTGTGCCTGGTCTGGAGAAGTCAATTTGGGTGTGTCCCACCCACCCATGGTCATCCTGTTGGTCTTCATGTATATTATATGAGGATCACAACAGAAGCCTGTAAAGAAAAATATGTAAGAACACACACACACACACACACACACACACACACACACACACACACACACACACACACACCTGAGACAGACTTCTCCAGAAAAAAAACACTGAAGTATTTGTTGAACAACAAGAAATTTTTTTTCTGGAATGAAATATTGATTGTTGATATAGTGAATTTATCCTTTTATGAAATGTCACTTGCTTGATTTCTGCTGAACACAAATTACTGGTCCTAAATCACTGACTGCTCCATATCATTAAGCATGATGGTGCAGTATGTGTACACCATGATGTAAGCCTTCCTTCCTCTAGCCTGCTCAAAACCCATAACATGGAAGGCAGAAGAGACGGTGTTCTCCTCAGATGATTTGGAGTGGCTCTTGCCTCTAGCTCACCAGGGAACATTTTTGATACACACTTTGCATACTTGGCCACGCTGCCCTATACTGATCACACTGTGTTATCACTAGCAAGTTCAGAGCAGTAAGGCTGTGACCTCAGAGTCATGGAAACAATAACAGACTGGAGTCTGGGACAGGCAGGTGATACCATCTACCCAGTCAAAATCAGTGCTTACCAAATGCCTCTTAGCCTACTTTTGTGGAAACTTGCCTGCTGTGGTATTAAAGAACATCAAGTCATATATCAAATGTGGAGGGTTCAAGTCTTGACACAGTTTATCTCTTTGTGGCTTTGGATGAGTCAAGTGACTTCTGTTTGCTCAAAGACGATGGTGTGGGTGTGAGTGCCAGTCTAAGGGGCTACATGCACAGCCAGGCTTAGTGTAAGGGTCAGGCAGGTGGGGATCCTTTAGAGACAGCAGCACATATATAGGATGTAGCTAATAATTAAAACAATATCAACCACATACCTTTCTTGAAATAAGGACAGTGTAAAAATTTTCAAATGAGATCTGATGTATTCTTTTCTTGTCAGCTGTTCAGTGAGGATGCTGAATTCAGAATAAAGTGGGGGAGGGACAAGGGCTTGGTCCTGAGTGGAAAATGACGACCGCCCTTGGGCATGATCCTGTCCAGACCGCAGTGAAAAACCCCTTCTGTATTTTTCCCACGTCTGCTTTAATTTTCATTCCCACTAAGCCCCAAGGCTTCTGGAAAGAGTGGGAAATAAAACTCTGACTGCTGTTCCATCTCAAGTGAAAATAGATTCCTGGGATGAAACCGTAAGACAAGCCATTCTCTCATTGCAGGTTAAATTCTTCACAGATTCAAAGTAGATCATAACATTCACAGACTAAATAGCTACACAGCCACCAAACTGAATTAGAATCCAAGGACAAGACATCTCCAATGGCTGCAGTCATCGTGAAAGCCGCCTCTCATCAGAGGCCGGCTCGTTTCTGTTAGCACAGAATTGCCTTCAGGTTCGATCTTGAGTCGTTTTTCCTCTCATGTATGAATATCTCAAAAACAAAGCTTGGGGCAAAAAAGAGATGCAGATAGAGTAGCTGGAGCCTGAGGGGCAGCTGCTTAGACCCCAAGGAATTTGCTTTCAGATGGGTTTGACTAAACCCAGCTTTTCCCTCAGAAATGGACTCATGCTTACTAAGTGTCCAGGGAGACCCCTAAGCCAGAATACCTGCTTAGCACATTCCAGTAAAAAATCAGAAACATAGTGGACCATGAATTCCACTTTTGACTTGGACCCCAAATCTGTGAACACCATCTCTTCCTGTGAAGGCCAGTGTGGTGGGAGTGTCACCTTGCATAAGGGACCAAAACAGTTTGCTCACTGACCACCTGCTGAACAGTGTCTATGGACCTGGCTGCACACGACGCACTGGGGATAGAGGCCATCTCTCCTTTTCGAGCTGGCCATCTCCTGCCACTGTGCTGCCCACAGTGTAGGAAGGATGAAAACAGGGAGCTAAGTGTGAAATTCCAAGGAAGGCGCAGCATCACAGGAGCTCTGGGCAGAGGCATGTATACCAGTGTGGGTAGCCAGGATGAAGAGAAGTTGGGTTAGAGGCTGTGATCCTGGAGTAGAGCCCAGAAGGAAGGCTGGAGAGAGAGGAAGGAGAAGGCTGGAGAGAGGCCCCTGGGATGTGACTCCCAGCCATACGCCGTCTTCCTGCAGGCTGGATGCTGCTTCTTCTCTAGAGCCAGTTTCCCCAGACAGCAGGTCAGGTGTCCTCAGCACTGTCTCCTCGGGGTCATGCAATGTCAGCGTTTACTGGCTTGAAATAACTAGAGCTGCTACACAGACCTACTAGGATGTATGTTATACTTGATCTGTGCAGATCTTCTGGACATTGTTTTGGTGTCTTTCTCATTAAGAAGAGGCATTTACAATACTTGCTGTAGCCAAGCTTTTGGGAGGGGATATAAGTCCTTGATGTAACAACTGCATGTTATTTATATGAGATTTTTAAAGTTTTTAGTTTTATTTTATGTGTATGAGAGTTTTGCCTCCATGTATATATGTGTATTATGTGTATGTCTGGGTCCTTCAGGGGTCAGAAGAGGGGCTAGGTCCCTGGAGTTACAGATAGTTGTGAGCTGCCATGTAAGTGCTAGGAAATAAATCTGGGTCCTCTGCAAAAGCAACCAGTGCTCTTGCCACTGAGCCACCTCTCCAGGCACACTGTACAAAGATTTATTTTACCATTATAAAACAAATGATGTAATGTCCTACAAAGTAGTTGACTGTGTAAAGTTCTCATAACAGCAGTGCACAGCATACTTTCCCAGGACAATTCTTCACTCATCTGCTCACTGGAACATGTATTAGGCATTTTATGCCACACAGTACAAATGCAGTGGGCAGCAACAAGCAGATGCAGCCTACTGGAAACCAGCCACATGATGAAGACAGATGGGTAAATGGAGGACTTACCTATAAAAGCCAGACTACACCAATGCTGTATGTCTCAAACCCTGAAGGGCCATGATGGCAAGAGAGAGAAATGCCTCCCTGAGAGTGCAAGAGCAGGAAAGCACTAGGAGAGGGGTTCATTTCTGCCTCGTAGGGAAGCAGACCCCATTCAAATAAGTCAGCAACACTGTGAGAGGGTAGCAGTCAAGAGCTGGGATGGAGAAGGAGCCTGACTCTAAGACAGGGCTCGGCTTTTCAATCCATGGCTCAAGTAGAATTATTCTGAACGTGTACAGCCAAATCCGTCAGTATCTCATGTCTTAGGCCAGTGATCTCAGCTGGCCAGAGAGGGAAAATCTGCTCTCCTCATTTCAGAAGGTATCTTTATATCCTTGGAAATTTGGAAATAAGCCCAGAGTTTTTAAGTACCCACAGCACACCCAAGGCATTAGTGCCTTCGGTTAGGGCTTTCTAAGGTTCTGTGGTCGCAATAGTTTGAGTGTGTCATTTCCTCTCCGGCTCTGGTCCCAACCTTTGCCACAGTATTCAATCAATGTATTTTAAAGAAACAGAGGACTGCTAACTGGAGGAAATAGTAAAGCCATGAGAGGGTGTCCCTGTGAGATGCTATCAGTCCCCACATTCTGCCAATCCAAACCCCCTCTGCTTACTCTAAAGGCTAAGAGCTTCAAGTCTTGAGGCATGCTGGTAGAGAAATGTTGACTGAAAATATAGCTACAGTTAAGCTTACCCAGCCCACTGAATTTGCAGATTAGACATTTAATTGGTAATGTTTTTATTTTAATCTAAAATATATAGAAAATGTGATTGATAGCATTTGCATAAACAGTATTTGATAATCTAACCAATTACATGTAAAATTTGAGATTAATTGGTTTTGAAAGCAGTATTAAGGACCAAAAGAATTATGTTCAAGTTGTAGATATGCCTACAATGAATTAGGGAGAATTAGACTTCATTATATATTTATGATTATCAGTTAAAACATCTTTTTACACATGCCTATAATTTTAGCACTCAGGAAGCAGACCCATATTGAAAAAAAGGAAGAAAGAAAAAAATATAAAACATTTAAAAACACATTAAGAAAGCTATGTTATAAGAATTTAATCTATTGAAAACATAACTATCACATTAATCAAGTAACAAAATATTACTTGTTTTTATGTAGCAAATGACTAGATTCAAAGTTGAGGTGTATGTTAAGACGAGCTAACTAAAACTTAACTTGAATAATTTTAGTATTACTATGAGAAATACTAAATACTCCATTAAAGATATAAAATCCCTCAGATACAATTCAAAGCTCAGTTGACAATGGGAAACAAGGGCCTGGGCAGGAGAACATATCAGATTGATTCCTTCTAGAAGAGCAGGGATGTTTTCCCAGAGTTTTGCCTGGATTTGGGGAAGAGGGAAAATGAGAAGAGAGCCTTGGGAGTGCTGAAAACGAAAGGAGAGAATGCTGAAGGGGGAGGCATGGGGAGCAGTGGGAAGAGGAGGGGGCACGGATAGCGACTGTGTAACCTTAGCATAGGGACATAGTTAAAACCACCAGCCAAAGCCAGGCATAGTGGCACACACCTGGAGTCATAGAACCAGAAGGCCAAGGCAGGAGGATGGTTGATTCAAGACAAACCTTTGTGTCATAGTGAGATCTGCCTTCTACATGAGTTAATCAAAATAAATAAAAGTTCCAGTGCTCTTAAGCATATGGCTCCCTAGAAACCTAGAGAGGCTTCTCCTGCCTCTTTAAAAGTCAGTCCTGAACCCTTAATATCTCTTCATAGGTATTATCATCTTAAAAAATAACCCCATTGTTACACAGGCTTAGGGTCATGTTTGGCTCATCTATGTATCTATGAAGCTTTGACATGTACTTGCACCTAATATATTTCTTAAGGGAATGATCAATTAAGTCCAAAGATTAGCATAAGAAGGGCCTTGCGAGCCACATGGAAGATTAGTCTTCAGCTTGAGTCAGCAGGACAAATGGTGGATTTGGATCTTGAGAACCGTGGGCTAACTACATAGCACAACCCAGTGAAAACTGATGGTCACTTACACTGACATGGTGACCATGAAGGAGACACATAGGTTTGGAAGTTAACACAGCTGGTCTGAAGAGAAAGATGAAGTTGGCTTTTGGATTTCTGACTTAGAGAACTGGGTGGAGGGGGATGCCATGACTGACACGGACATTAGAAGGGACAGAATAGAGCATTTTGAATATGCCAAGATTAAGATCCATAGAAACATCCAAGCAAGGCTGGTATGCTGACAGTCAGATCTGCATGTTAGGACTCAGGTCAATATTTTAGTGAATCACTGAGGATAAAATTGAATCCGTGGGAATAAAGGAATGGACATAGGTAGAAAGCATAAAGCAAAAGGAGCCTAAGCATGAACAAGTGAAGTATGTATGATTGAGTCTTGGCCAATTCCAGAACTTAAGGATGGAACAGAAAGGACAGAGATGATGAAGCCATCTAGACAGAGAGGAAAGGGAACAGAAGCCAAGGCTAAGAAATGCCACTGAGATGTTAAATCGTAGCAAACTGAAAGATAGCTGCTAAGTTTAACATGGCAGTTACTGGTCATCTGATCAAGCCAACAACACAATTCTTGCTATGATCACTAGTTTTGGAACAAGCTGAGGACAAAGAGGTAAGGAAATGGAGTCAGGGGATCAAGAAAACAGAAGGCTGCAATGTAAAGAGGAGTGGGGGTGGACAGTGTCATGAAGGGGACGGCAGGGAAGCAGGGCTGCTTTTGATCATTTTCTTTAATACAGAGGGTTCTAAAATGTTTAGATGCTGATGAAGAGGAACCTTGATGGGACAAATAAAAAGGCCACATTCAGTCCATATGAAATCACGGCCTTCCCCAGAGCTTGAATTGAGCCTGGACAAGTGTTCTGGAAACTCAGGATCCCTTTTGTCATCTGCAGAGGAATATGGCAGTGACAGTCACGTGATGGGGTTGGAAGGTGCTGTGCACTGGGCACAGCAAATGTCACAGAGCAGCACTTCTGCTATCATTTAGTAGCAGCGGATGTATTTTACAGATAATTTAAGTTGGTTATTCCTCTGGATTCCTCAAGACCCCACTTTTAACCCATTAGCTCAGTAGAAGCCCACATGTAGCCAGCTAACTCCAGCCTTGATCTTTCTTTCAGTTCTGAGCTCCTGAAGGATAAACATCCATCCAAGTCACCTGGTCTAGTTCTGAATGACTCCCTAGGGGTTTATCATGTGCAGTTCCTGCCACTTCCTCCAGGATGGCCTCATGATATGCATGTCTCCTGCAGGCTCAGCAAGGTGAGGTCTGTACATATCTGGTATCCCGGGCCTTTCTCTCAGTTGCAGCAAGTACTCCTAAGTTGTCCATTTTTCTTGACAAGTGATTTTCCTGAGGAGATATGAAGAAAGGTCTGTTTGCTTGAGATAGAACACCAATGGCAGAGCAAAGAAATAACTCTACCCAAGTCTAGTTCAGTGAGTCAGTTTGCTTGGTTACTTACAGGAACATGGATGACTCGAAGGCAGTTATATCACTAAAAAGCTCTCCTCAGGAATGAGTGACAACTCAGAAAGCTAGTAAGATGGAGAAACCCCCTTACTCATGGGCCATGAAAGAAGTTCTCATATCAAAATTAGATGGAGACATTCATATTTAGCAGTCATTGTACAATTTATGAGAGCCTCTCATGAAAGCTTAAGTTATGGTTTTTGGAGTATAATTGGAGCCCAGGACATGTTCTACTGTTCAGGTAGTGAAGGGTATCCATATCATCTACATTATATTCATGTCCCGCAATATGCCCCATACCCTCCCGGGTTCATGTCTGGAACTCAGATCTACTGAGTTAGCATACACCTGTGACTTTGAAAATCTTGTGGCTGTAATACATATATTCCTTGGGGATGGAGTTGTAATAACTGTGTATAAATGAAAATTCCTTACACGAACTTTGGTCATTTTATTTGAGCAGAACAAAAATGACTTGCAAGTTGGACAGACTTGAAGTTTCCGAAAACTTCCATAGAACAGAGGGAGTACAGAAAACAGGTGATTGGCTACAGTTACAGGCAACTATGCAGTCGCCTAGAGCTTAACCCGTTGTTTGTCCACAGCTTCATCAGGTAATTGGAAATAAGCCCTTCTGCAACCAGGCAAAGCTCAGTTATTGCCATGCAACTCCCTTTGGTCTGCTAGCCCAGTGCAGATGCCCTGTCCAAATGCACGCTGCCTACGCAAACCCCATCTAGCAACTCTCCTCTTTGACATGTATCCCACAGTTTGACCAAAACTCAGAGCATGGTATCATCCCATCACCACCGTCCTTGGTTTCCAACTATATATCATGCATAGGTTATGGTGACCATGCATGAGTTCCTGTCATTCTAGCCAAAGGGGGCCATTTAGTATTCAGCAGATGGCTGCACACAGACATTTAAAACCGAGAACACAGTGCACCAGGGAGGATGTGATGACTACCAGGACAATGCCAAGGCTCTGGCTCCTGATTCAGGCTTCTGGTCCAGCTCTCCGCCAACCCCCCTTTCACCAACTAAACATCATATGGTTACAGAGCAAGCTGGGTGAAGAATGCATTTATTTAAACTAAATAGCCTGTTTTTTTAAACGCTCTTATAGCAAAGTCTCTGTATTATTCAATGTTTATCCACAAGCAATGCAAAGTATTAACACCTGCAAGACTCCCCCAAGTGGTGATATTGTATCCCCCAATATATTGTGTACCTTAATAAACTTATCTGGGGTCAGAGATCAGAATAGCTGCTAGATAGACATAGAGGCCAGAAAATGGTGGCACACACACCTTTAGCATTCTGGAGGCAGAGATCCATCTGGATCTCTATGAGTTCAAAGCCACACTAGAAACAACCAGGCATGGTGACAAACACCTTTAATCCCAGGAAGTGATGGCAGGAAGCAGAAAGGTATATATGGTGTGAAAACCAGGAGCTAGAGCCTGGTTAAGCTTTTAGGTTTTCAGCAGCAGTTCAGCTGAGATCCATTCAGATGAGGACACAGAGGCTTCCAGTTTGAGGAAACAGGATCAACTGAGGAACTGTTGAGGTGAGGTTAGCTGTGGCTGGTTCTGCTTCTCTGATCTCTCAGTGTTCACCCCAATACCTGGCTCCAGGTTTGTTTTTATTTAATAAGATCTTTTAAGATTCGTGCTACACCCCATAGTCAGCCAGTAGATAATTTAGTGCCCCCACAAGCTGGCTAAACTCAGGCAGGGAGTGTGAATACATGTCCAGAAGTTCAGTTACTAGTCTAGTCTATCAAGGAAGAAGGCCTTGGAGAGAAGCTAACAATAAAGGTCGTATCTCCCACCTTAAGGAAGTGCTCAAAGCTTATGCTCTGCAAACCCAGTGGGGAAATCCATCAGCATTTCTTTGGCAGCCCATCAGCTCCCCCTCTGCCTGGTTGGCACAATAAGCTTATGACCCATCAATCTCTCCCCTAGACTGCTAGAAATTCTTACTCAGTGCAGTAATGGGATCTCAAAGTGATCAAAAACCTGTGCCTGTCAGAATCCTTTCCCTGAGTTTTCTTGAAGATGAAATACTTTAGACCACACTGAACAATTAGTCACCTGTAGTATAAGACTTGTGAAAGCCATGATTAAACATCTCAAGAGAGTTCATTACAGTCTTAAAACAACTAAGGACCATTGTCTCTGTTGCAGACAACATCTTACTGACTACAATTATGATTGACAGCACAAAAGTAAACAATTAGTTTTTAAAGCCATTGCATAACTCTTTAACCATAGCCCGGTAGAAGACCTAACATCAGCTATGACTTTACATATCAAGCATGATATAATTTTATATCTCCTTCAGTTAATTCTACATCAAAAGAATCATTCAGAATTTGATTCTGGGAAATCTGTCAAAAATAAAATAAAAAATCTCAAATAAGATCACAACTCACCATGAGAGACTCATTCATCTAACCCAAATGATAAACCCCGACTGCTAAAACTGCTAAAGTAAACAAAGGAAGCCAGACAGCTGCAAGAAGCATCCCAAGTCATCCCTGTAGGAGACTCCCTTTTCCTAACAGGAGATCAGAACGCTGTTCTGCAAAGGAGCTCAGTTCTCTAACAAAGTCTGGCTGGAGGGCAGGAGTGGATTCTCATTTTGCATAACCACACTTTTGATGTCAATGCGCAATGCTTGGAAAGCCTTATACTTCCTTCCCAAGCTGAGCCAGCTGGATCATAAAAATCCCTTTACTGGATTTACTTCTTTAAAATTCTCCACAATTTGTCCCCGTATTGTCCCTTGTGTCCCCGTAATGACTGCCCAGTGTAGAATAGCTAGTCATTTTACTAAGGGCAGAAAAGTAATTTTTTTTCCTTAAGAATACATCTCTCAGAGCTCATTGGTTCAGCATCAAAATTATATCTTAGGTTCCTTACATAACAACAAGTCATTCCGAATCACAGTTACCATGTAACAGTATTTTTAACTCTTGATGACCGTAATATCTTTTATTTAAAGATTGATTCTTTTAATTATTTAAAAAATATGTGTGTCTGTATATGTGAATATAGGAGAATGAAGAGTCCAGAAGTGTGGGTTCCCCTGGAACTGGAATGGCAGGTGGTTGTGAAGAATTGACTCAGGTCCTCCAGAAGAGCAGCATGTGCTCTTAACTACTGAGACCAATAACCTTAATTTCTAATGACAGTCTAGGAAGCAAGCAATTTTGAGCCATTTCATCTTAATGTTTTATAAATGAGCACAATTTTATGAAGTTGATATTTTCTCACAACACAACCTATTTTGTGTAGTTAGAGTTTTCCTGCCTGGCCCACAGTCAGGACAAATCTCTCTCACCCGACAGTCCCACAGCCACTCAGACCCAACCAAGTAAACACATAGAGACTTATATTGCTTACAAACTGTATGGTCGTGGCAGGCTTCTTGCCAACTGTTCTTATATCTTAAATTAACCCATTTCTATTAATCTGTAAGTTGCCATGTGGCTCGTGGATTACCAGTATCTTAATATGTTGTTTCTCTTCATGGCGGCTGGCAGCATCTTTCTGCCTCAGCCTTCCACCTCCCAGAATTCTTCTCCTCCTTGTCCCACCTACACTTGCTGCCTGGCTACTGGCCAATCAGTGTTTTATTTATTAACCAATCAGAGCAACACATTTAATATACAGAACACCCCACAGCAATTTTGTGTCTATGGACAGATCCCACAATGCATAAAGATGTTCACTGGCAGAATTTATTTATTATTAAACTTTGACCAAAGAGGTCAGGACTACATGTGGAATAAGACAAAAGGTGGCGGGCTGTTGTCCTGAGGCATGCCACTCAATCAGTTGTTCATCTAGTTACAGGAATGAGGCCCAGGTGCAGTGGATGGGCAGTCCTTCGTGGCCTCTGCCATCACTATTGATTCTCTGTACCTTCTTACTTTTACCATGCATGCACCTGTCTCTCCTGTGACACCCCAGGGAGGGGGAAACAACACCTGTTTCGTCATTGTAAACAAGTGTGACCCTAGAACATGTCAGGACATAGATGTAGTGAATGCTATATCTAGATGATGAAATTCTGTGAAATAAACATATTCATTTTTTGATATGTTACCTGTGGGCCTAGACCTTCCATATGCACAAGAAAAGCAGTGAACAGCTATTTCTGGTTTGGACAACTTAAATTGGACGACCCTAGTCAATTCAACAAAACAGGGAAATTCCCAGCAGCCTCAATCCTATGTCCTGTCTTCAGTCTCTACTCCAGCATGAATGGAATCACACTGGCTGAAGATCAAGATTTAGTTCTTAACTCCATGACTTGGACATTTCATAAATAACTGTCACTTGACTTGCCAGAAGGTGACTCCACATCACAGATTCCAGATAATTTCATCTGCCAACTGTGGTGGTATTGTGTTCCCTGAAATATTGTGCACCCTAATAAACTTATCTGGGGTCAGAGACAGAACAGCCACAATATTAAACATAGAGGATAGGTAGTGGTAGCACACGCCTTTAATCCCAGCACTTGGGAGGCAGAGCTAGGCAGAAATCCATGTGTTCAAGGATACAGCCAAGCATGGTGACTCCACGCCTTTAATCCCAGAAAGCGAGCCTTTAATCCCAGGGAGTGATGGTGGAAGGCAGAAAGATATATAAGGCATGAGGATCAGAAACTAGAAGCATTTGGCCTGGTGAAACATTTGGCCTGGTTAAGCTTTCAGGCTTTTGATCAGCACAGTTCAGCTGAAAGCCATTCTGCATGAGGACTCAGAGGCCTCCAGTCTGAGGAAACAAGACCGCTGAGGATCCAGCGAGGTGAAGTAGCTGTGGCCTGTTCTGCTTCTCTGATCTTCTAGTTCACCCCAATACCTGGCTCAGGTTTGATTTTATTAATAAGAACTTTTTAAGATTCCTGCTACAGCCAACTTTCTCTCCATTTATTTCCACCCAATTTACTGATTTTTACCAATTATGATTGGCTTGTTCACTCACCAAAGTAGCCACTGAAGAAGTTAAAGACATGCCACTCTAAAATACATAGGTTACTTTAAGTTTAAAGCAAACAAACAAAAAAGAAAGAAAAGAGAAAAGAAATGGCACAATGCAAAGCCACGTTACTCTCGTTTATTCCACAGCTGTTTTCGAGACTGTTTTTAAGAAATCCCCAACATCAACTTTTATTATAAGAAAGGAGGCTTCACATCCTTCACATCCCAACAGACCTTGTCCAAGACTCCAATTATTCACCTCTTTTCAAAAACTACTCAGAGGATATTGACTTTCCTCTTAGCTCATTTGAATGAGAGTGGCACTGATTAAAGCCCCTTTCTTGACTGACTGCCTTGAAACCAGGTTTCAGGTCTAAATATTTTCATCAGTCTAGAATTAAAATAATAATAACAATAATGAGCAGAAATTGTGGTCAGGACAAAGTGGGCAAAAGTGAGACTAGTTACATGGGCCCCGAATCCAAACACTTTCTCTATTATAAGAGGCTCCACACAGCTAGTACTCTCTCTTCATGAAGAGGGGAAGAACCACTAAAACCCAGAGCCTAAATGAAGACTCTCTAGTGAAAATGGGCCACTTTCTAATCTATTTTGCAATCTCTCAACTTAATTACTGAGATTTGAGCAGAGTTCATAAGCAAATGACAAGATCAAAGTGTCTTCTAGACAGCAATCAGACTCCTTACATGTTCCGAGGTCCTCATCTTAACCAAGGCACAAAGCGAGATGAAGCATCCCCCAGTCAGAGACTCAATCTCCGCAGGCAAATCTTTCCCTACCCACTGAGCCTTTCAAAGGCTTTCTGAGCTACACCCCCTTGGTTATATGAAGTCTCTGGTCCTTTTCTAACATAATCTACAAATGAAATAATTGTATCCAAACCAAATCATCCATATTAAGGCTACATAATTGCCAAGTATTTCTTTAAGTTTTCCCATTTCTCTAAAAGAAGTATAGATCCTGGCAGTTCTTATAAATGAACTTGGCCAGAGTCCAGCCCGTCTCACCAGGCAGTGACCACAAACCTCTCTTGTAGTACAAACTGACCCTTGGCACTGCCACAAGCTTACAACTCTTGAAGTTGCATAAACTAATCCTTGATGGAAATCTGGAGGCAGAGTTTTATAGGACCTGGGTCCAGGTGAAGCCAGAATTTACCAACTACTGGCAGACTTGCCTACCTATTGAACCTAATCTTTTGTTGGTGGAGGTAGGAGGTCTGGCCAAGTGCAGTATCTGAGGTCAGAGACCACTCTTTGATCCCAGTCCAGCACCCACTGAACTAAGCTGAGTTTGTGTCCGACCCAGTCTGACACCAGAGACTTCCTTATAGGCTCTAGTCCTATTTCTGTTACGACTTCACCAAACATGGCTTGAGATGAGAACTTTGTTGAAACAAACTCAGACATCTCAATTCAAAAATCCACAAAGCTTCAAAATCCAGGAGAGAACTTACCCACCACTCAGATGCAGTAGTTGCCAATGGACGTGTGGATTCTATGACATCCTCTCCTGGTTACCAGGTAGATGCTTCTTTGGCTCTTGCCTGCTACATAGAAAGGGAAGATTCCTTATACCAATTAAATTTAGAAAGGTTCCAGATAAAACAAAGCAAACTTTGACATGCAACTTGGGCATCTCATAGCATTTTAGGACAACAGAAACAAGGCACAGAAAACAACTTAATTGGCCCTAGCGTCTTCAGCCAACCACTAAGTTGGTTTCAGCTTCAAGTGAGCTGTTCATGGCCTCCTCAGTTCACTGGCTGCAGGGCTTTCTACAGCCTGCGAAATCTGTCACTGTGATGAAACTCTGCATAGGGTTGTCAATCAGGTACCTGAGAAGCACTCAGCCTGAGGCAGATGTGGGGAGACCCCTCTCTCTGGGACACTGGCAGGTGTTAAGTACTGTGAAAGCATTGTTTAATTGGCTGTTTATATTGTTGTCTTCTTTAAGTTTATATTGTAAGTGCTCTTCCGATGTGCATCTTTCCACAAGTAAGCAGAGCAGAGAAGGGGAAATCTGACTCCCTAATTGGCAGCCTTCAGAGGAAGATCTGGCAGTTGAGCTGCCCCGCAAACTGCTTTTACAGCACAGCCCATGTCAAACAGACCCCCAAACAGCTGTGGGAACACTAGGGTCCCTTCTTCTGGCCCATCTCAAGCAGACCCCCAAACAGCTGTGGGAACACTAGGGTCCCTTCTTCTGGCCCATCTCAAACAGACCCCCAAACAGCTGTGGGAACACTAGGGTCCCTTCTTCTGGCCCATCTCAAACAGACCCCCAAACAGCTGTGGGAACACTAGGGTCCCTTCTTCTGGCCCATCTCAAACAGACCCCCAAACAGCTGTGGGAACACTGGGGTCCCTTCTTCTGGCCCATCTCAAACAGACCCCTAAACAGCTGTGGCAACACTAGGGTCCCTTCTTCTGGCTCATCTCAAACAGACCCCCAAACAGCTGTGGGAACACTGGGGTCCCTTCTTCTGGCCCATCTCAAACAGACCCCCAAACAGCTGTGGGAACACTGGGGTCCGTTCTTCTGGCTCCTTGGCTTTCTTAGTGCTGTGACAATTCCTGGCTAAAGCAACCTAAGGAAGCATTTTAGTTCACTTTCTGTTGCTGTGCTAAAACACTGCCCCAAAGCAACTCGGGGAAGAACGGGCTTATTGTCCTTACAGCTTTTAGCCTATCCTGAAGGGAAGTCAGAGCAGGAACCTGGAGGCCAGAATGAAGCAGAGATCACGGAAGAGCACCCCTTACTGGCCTGTTCCCCACAGCTTGCTCAGCTTCTTCCTTCTACAACCCAAGCCCCCCTGCCCTGGGTGTCAGCACACACAGCAGACTGGGCCCTCCCACATCAGTCTTTAATCAGGAAGATGCTCCATGGACTTGCCTACCGGTCAGTCTGACAGAGGCGTTTTCTCAGTTGAGGTTGCTCTTCCAGATGATGCTAGCCTGTGTCCAGTGGACACAAGAACTGGCTCAGGGAGGAAGGGTTCCATGCCATCTACATTCAAGGATGCAGTTCATCATGGTAGGGGCTTCACAGTGATTGCAGCATGGAGCGGCTGCATACTGCATCTGCTTCAGGGGCAGAGGGAGGCGAGTGCTGGCACTTAGTGCTTCTTTTCATTCAGTCTGGACCTATCTCATGGAAGGATCCATCCACAGCTGGGGGAAGGCAGCTTCCCACTTCAATTAACCTTGCCTAGAAAATTCCTTGGAGACATACATTCATCATAAGCTTCAGTGTTAACTTGACACAAACCTCGAGTCACCTGGGAAAAGAGATCGTCAACTGAAAACTTGATCAGATCGGCTTGCGGCCGTGTCTGTGAAGATAATTGATCTACAACATACGAGGGTCCACCCCACTGTGGGTGGTGCTCTCCCTAGGCAGGTGGGCTTGGGCTGAATAACACAGGCAGCTGAGCAAGCCAGTGAGCAGCATTCCCTGTGGTCTCTGCTTCAGTTCCAGCCTCCAGCTCCTGCCTCAGCTCCTCTCAGCATTGAGGGAAGATGAAGATGAAGATGAAGGAAAGCCTTTCCTCCCCAAGTTGGTCTTGGTCAGTGTTTTAATCACAGCAGCAAAGCAAACTAGGACACTCACAGAGGCATGTGGTTCTAGGTCAGGCCTAGAGCACTCACAGAGGCATGTGGTTCTAGGTCAGGCCTAGAGCACTCACAGAGGCATGTGGTTCTAGGTCAGGCCTAGGGCACTCACAGAGGCATGTGGTTCTAGGTCAGGCCTAGGGCACTCACAGAGGCATGTGGTTCTAGGTCAGGCCTAGGGCACTCACAGAGGCATGTGGTTCTAGGTCAGGCCTAGGGCACTCACAGAGGCATGTGGTTCTAGGTCAGGCCTAGGACACTCAAAGAGGCATGTGGTTCTAGGTCAGGCCTAGGTGATTCCAGTTGCTGCCAAGTTGACAGTGTAAACCACCACACTTCTGGGGGCACAGGCTCTGCTTGGCCTGCGGAAACACTTTGAACTAGACATTTCATAATCAGAAACCTCAATGAACTCAAGATGATTCTACAACCATTACATGCTAGAAGCCCCCTAATGTAAACCTGAAAAAGCAGGTGAACAAGAATGGGCAGGGAGAGAGGGAGAGGGGGGGGGGAGGGAGAGAGGGAGAGAGGGGGAGGGAGAGGGAGAGAGGGGGAGGGAGAGAGGGGGAGGGAGAGGGAGAGGGAGCACTGACTAGTCTTAATGTCAACTTGACATAAGCTAGAATTATCTGAAAGGAGGGAACCTTAATACCTTAATTGAGAAAATGCCTCCATAAGATCAGGCTGTAGGACATTTTCTTAATTAGTGATCAGTGAGGGAAGGCCCAGCCCATTGTGGGTGGTCCCACCCCTGAGCTGGCAGTCCTGAGTTGTATAAGAAAGCAAGCTGAGCAAATCATGAGGAGCAAGCCAGTAAGCATCACCCATCCATGGTTCCTGCCCTGTCTGAGTTCCTGTCCTGACTTCCTTTGATGACTAATAAAGATGTGGAATATAAGCTGATACCCTTTCTTCCCCAAGTTGCTTTTGGTCATGGTGTTTCCTTGCAGTAGTAGAAATACTAACTAAGCCAGAGAAAGAATGTAAACTTAGAGAGAGAGAGAGAGAGAGAGAGAGAGAGAGAGAGAGAGAGAGAGAGAGAGAAAAGAAGAAGAAGAAGAAGAAGAAGAAGAAGAAGAAGAAGAAGAAGAAGAAGAAGAAGAAGAAGAAGAAGAAGAAGAAGAAGAAAGAGGAGGAGGAGGAGGGGAGGGAGGGAGGGAGGAAGGAAGGAAGGAAGGAAGGAAGGAAGGAAGGAAGGAAGGAAGGAAGGAAGGAAGGAAGGAAGGAAGGAAGCTGATAAAGGCTATAAGGAACCTTAGAGGAAACCCTGCAGGCCCTGGTCACCAGAGGAGTTCCAGGGCATTGCTGAATCTTCAGGGCCAAGGGTCCCAGATCCCAGGCTGCCAGTGGTAACTCTGGCTATTGCCTAGAATCATAGGGGCAGGAAAGCAGTAAGTTTCTTTTACTAGTGAAACACTAAGTTCAGAATATTGTTTGAAAAATTAAAGAACTGTCCCCATCAATGTTAACAAAACTTAGATATATGCTAACCAGAAATTTGGGCTCATGGGACCTCATTCAATGACTTTTTAAAAATCATTTTTAAATGATTTTAATCTGTTCTTTAACATTTGCACACAGGTATAAAGCATCATAATTATCCCCAGCCCCGCACCAGCACCCGATCCGATCCCTTTCCATCCTCACATTTTTTTTTGTTTGGCTCTACAACTCGGTGGCTTCTATTATTGCTATTTTTTTTTTTTTTGTTTTGAGACAGGGTTACCCTATGTAGCCCAGGCTGGCCGCTAACCCCCACTTTTCCAGCCTAAGCCTCCCAATCACTGTCATTACAGGTCATGCTATCTCATCACCCCACAGCTTAATTTATGGCATTCTGGGATAGTGAAGACTCTGCCAGGGCTGAGGATAAGTTCCAGAAAACCCATCTTTATCTAAAAAGGGAACCCTGAAAACCTTTAGTATAGATGAAGCACATGCTAGGTAGACATGTCCTAGTACTGGCAGCTGCTGGACTTCATAGACACAGAGGGACCTTTTAACAGGTACGTAAAGCTGTGACCATCTGCCCACAAGCACCATGGGAAGATGCAATTTTATTTCAGTGACTTTTTCTAGTTTTACATTGCATTTGGGGCCCTTTGTGATATGATTGATGGGAAATCCTTGTTGTTGGTAAGTCAGAGAAAATTTGTATCTGTATTATCACTCAACACTAAAAGCCAAGTCAGTCAGTGGATGAGAATGCAGTGTGAGAGAGTGCCCATTTCCACCGTGTTGAAATAGAACAGATAAGGCTCCAGGGGCACACTCCCCTGCTCTTTGAAGAGCTTTCTCCCAACCTGGAGGACCGCATCCATCCCATCATCTCAGAAAGCTGGCCAAAGTAATTTCTTTTTGTGTCTCCTGTTAGAACGGCTTGAATGGTTAGATATTGAAACATACACAGCTTAGATTAAAGGAAACATCCACATTATATCACAGTGCCTGGGCAGCAATTATTGCCAGCAAAAGCATTTACAAGAAAATGTCAGTCTTAGAATCCTCCTTGGCAGGAAAAAAAATGACATAAAACTTTCTGCAGAGTCCTTTCCTGTTTTAATGTCATAAATGGAGAGAAAGCTTCTGAAATGCTGTAGAAAAGACCACTTTTAAATAATCCTGCAAACCTCACATTGTCACACAGTGACCACGTTGTCATACAGCAACCACATTCACCCACACTGCCACACAGTAACCACATTCACCCACACAGTAACCACACTCACCCACACAGCAACCACATTCACCCACACAGCAACCACATTCACCCACACTGCCACACAGCAACCACATTCACCCACACAGTAACCACATTCACCCACACAGTAACCACATTAACCCACACAGTAACCACATTCACCCACACTGCCACACAGCAACCACATTCACCCACACAGTAACCACATTCACCCACACTGCCACACAGTAACCACATTCACCCACACAGTAACCACATTCACCCACACTGCCACACAGCAACCACATTCACCCACACAGTAACCACATTCACCCACACTGCCACACAGTAACCACATTCACCCACACTGCCACACAGCAACCACATTCATCCACACTGCCACACAGTAACCACATTCACCCACACAGCAACCACACTCACCCACACAGCAACCACATTCACCCACACAGCAACCACATTCACCCACACTGCCACACAGCAACCACATTCACCCACACAGTAACCACATTCACCCACACTGCCACACAGTAACCACATTCACCCACACAGTAACCACATTCACCCACACTGCCACACAGCAACCACATTCACCCACACAGTAACCACATTCACCCACACTGCCACACAGTAACCACATTCACCCACACTGCCACACAGCAACCACATTCATCCACACTGCCACACAGTAACCACATTCACCCACACAGCAACCACACTCACCCACACAGCAACCACATTCACCCACACTGACACACAGCAACCACATTCACCCACACTGCCACACAGCAACTACATTCACCCACACAGTAACCACATTCACCCACACAGTAACCACATTCACCCACACTGCCACACAGCAACCACATTCACCTACACTGCCACACAGCAACCACATTCAACCACACTGTCACAACGGCAACCACATTCAACCACATTGTCACACAGCAACAGGTACATTTTACTTTGGGGCTTTGTTTATTTTGTTAGCTCTTCTGAATTTCCACACGGTGAGGTTTCTATTGTTCAGCTTTGAGTCACAGCACTTGCAGCACATGACAAGCTGCACTGGGATTCTTCATTGCTTTGATTCAAAAGGTGACAGACAAACAAAAACCATAAATAACCTTGTTTTCTTACTGCTTAGCTACTGGGGGTAGGGGTGGAAGGGAGCATCCTGCAGTAAAGTTTGGTGTATTATAAATCAGCATGTCCTGAAGCAGGTGTAAGTTTATATTTAGCAAATCATTTTTAAAGGAGTTTGCTACTTTTGAAGACTGTATGAGCCAAAAGTCTTGAGATGCAGGCAGTGTGGACATGGATTTTTTCTGACATCATAGGGAATATGCATTAGGATGCTACCTGGTCTACCCCTTGTCCATGCCCTAGCCCCACCTCAAATCTTTATAGACCATTGAGAATGCTTAAGGCATCTGTTGAGAAGAGGGAGCCTTTAGGGCCAACTCATGTTTAGACAACATGGTGCTGATACATATACCCAGCGTGGGTCAAGATGGCTAACACTGGACATGAGATGGGAGTATGAGTCAGCACAAAATGGCTGACACTGTTGTCCAGGAAACCCAAAAGCAAACAGTGATGTAATCTGTTATATAACTATTTTTGACAGAGTACCACTTTTGTGTAGGTTCTATATCTTCACCATGGCCAGGCTGTCTGTGTATGTCTGTCTGTAGGCCTGTGTGCCTGTACCTGCCTCTGTTCAGGTCACGTGGAGGTCTTCATGCAGAGCTAATAAAGTGTGTCTCATCTCTCGCTCTCTTCAGCTTCCCTGCCTCCCATGACCCTTCAAATTTCCTAGCATCAGATCATGAACCTCATAGTGCCCCCAAATAACTGTAGAGTTTTTGCTGACTCTTGAATTAGATGAATAGTAATGAATAAGACTTCAGGGTCAAAAATTACGTTCCTGCCAGGTCAGACTTGGGGTGTTTAGTCAGCTTTCCACCACCACAATTGGAAGACCCACTGTTTCTAGTCATCATCATAGACGTTTTGGTCCATGATTAGTCAACACCACACTGTGGGCCCATGGCTCCACATCATGGAGGTAGTGTATGGCTACTTACCACATGAGCAGAAATTGAAAAAGAGGAAAGGAGAAGTATGGAGCACGCCCCTAAAGTCTTCAAGATCTCCTAAGAGCCCCACTTCTTAAAGGTTAGGCTTTGCAATAACCACATAGGCTATGGATGAAGCCTTGAAAGTACTGGCTTGGAAGGAGGCATCATAAACCCAAACCCTAGCAGTAGGAGATTTCTATAGCCAGCACATAAAAACAAGCACTTAGTAGAAATCACTACCTGATATATCTTTTGAGAGGGTTGTGTGATGGTTAGCGGTTATCAACTTGACAGGATCTGGAATCTTCTAATAAGTAAGGCTCCAGTCACATCTGTAGAGATTATCTTGATTAGGTTATGGAGGCTGGAAGATGCCCCCTAAAAATGGGCATCAGCCCTTTCTGTGCTTGGGTCCTGCCCATAAAAGAGAAAGCTAGTTGCCCATGATTTTTTGTGCTTCCTATCTGAAGATGCAATGTGACCAGCTTCCTCCGGCTCTTGCCACAATGCCTTCCCCACCATGATGGATATCCTGGATCTGTGAGCTGAAACAAACTCTTTTCTGTCCTCTGGCTTGCTTTGGTCTGAGTTCTTTATCACAGCAGCAGGAAAGGTGGAGACACAACCCTTCGAAGTCAGGAGCCTTTCTGTTTTGGCCACCACAGCTTTCTTAAACCCTATCAGGAGTGTTTAAATCAATGGGTGATGTTTTTAAGTTCTGTGACAAGGCCTCCAGGAGACTTCCAAAATGAACTGGTGACCACTCTACAAGAAGCTACCCCAGGGGCTCTGTGCCTGTCACCAGACTATACTTCAAAGAAAGTGACGTGCTGGGGACTTGGGATGAATGGTCTTCTAAAACATTCCAGACCATTTAACTAGAGAGAAAATTTTCTTCGAGTTTTAAAGTAAAAGTAGGCCTCTGATATTTCCAGCATCCCAACATTTACAGCCAAGTTTGGGCTTCTGGGATTCCACTTCTGAGATAGTTGAAGGATGTGAACTTGGATAGTGAGCATATCTAGCCAGGAGCTGAGCAGTAAGAAACCAACAGCAAACTACTTATGCAACCAAAACAGGACATATCATTCCACATAGGGTGATGAACTTGCCTTTCAGACACATTGAAAATACAATCCTGCAGGGTCCTGAGGCAAGGTGTCAGGTAGGAGGACCAGGGATGAGAAATGAAGAAGACAAAAGCAATAGCTGAGGCCTGAAGGTCTTGCATAAGCTGTTGATTTATGCCAGCCAAGGTCATTAAGTAAAGCATCCTGTATACTGTTTGCAGAAGGGGCCAAGGTCAACAGAGAGATAAATCAGACAGTGTGGCCAAGAAAAGACAGGATATCTCAGACAAAGCTGCTTTTAGAATCCCACCCCTTCCAGGGAGAATGCTGGGTTCCCAAGAACAGAAACCTTAAATCCTTCAAGGCCTAGGCTCCAGGACCTAGCAAGTCTGCTCCCGGACAAAGACACAGGACTAATGTCCCCTTTGTCCTTTCATCGACCCCTGAGAAAGCCTTGGATCTGTCTGGCTCCTAAAACCCTAGAATTGGAGTTACAGGTGCTTGTGAGCCACCATGAGGGTGCTGGGGACCTAATACAGGTCCTCTGCAAGAACACCAAGCACTCTTCACTGCTGAGTCACCTCTCCAGCCCCAACATATAGGATCATTTTAGGGACATTTGGGGAGTTTCCTATTAAAGTTGAGATCTTTAGCTCATGATGGAAATATTTGCCTAAGAGATGATGACTTAGCACTCTGATTCTAACATGTAATTAGAGAAAATAAGAGAAATTAGAGAAAATAAGAGAAATTTACTAAAAAGATGAAAGATCAATTTTGTGAAAGAAAATATTACTCATACATTAAAAGTAATAAAAAGAGTATAAGCATCTTATTGTATTATTCCATGCAGGTATCAGAACATTAGTTAAATTAAATATGGTGGTGGAAATCAGTCATTACCTCTGGTGTTGGTGTGGGGTTTAAAAATCAACTTATTCCGGACATTTACCCTGCCCCTCTAAGGCTCAGGCAACACATCAGAAGAGGGAGCAGGAAAGACAGAAGGGCTGCGGAATACCATCTTGTGGGCATGACGCAGCCATTGCAGTCGTGAGCTCACAGCCCCTGTGGTTGCCTACGCTAGGTCTAAGAGACTCTACCAGTCCTGAATGGGGGAGGGAATCATGGGGCCAGAGCCCCCTCTGCTGATAGGCCACTGAAGGATTCTGGGAAAGAAAACCATTATCTTCAAATGTGTGTCCAATGGTGACAGGTGCCTTTGGACGGTTCCTTACCGGGGATCACACATGACCATGGGAAAGGGACCCTTAGGGAGGATGGGGTGTTGAAAAGGGGAGGAGTGGGAAAAGGGGTGGTGAATAAAGATAGTCAGATGAGTTGTATGCATGCAGGAAATCGTCAAAAGAACACATTCAATCAACAGCAACAACAAATGACTAAAAAAGCACATGGGGAAATTTCCAGATTCCTGGAACTAGTCATCCCTTGTTTTGATTGGTGGTTACATAGATTCACACAGATGCCAAAAGCAATCAACTCAAAGCAACAACTCAAGGCTCGTGCAGTTTATTGTTTAGAAATCAGGCCTATTTTTTTTTTATGGAATTGAATGAGGGTTTTTGTTTGTTGTTTTCTCATTTTTTTTTCTTTTTGAAATGATAACATAATTACATTATTTCTCTCTTTCCTTTCCCCCATCTCCAAACGTCCCATATACCCCACTTTGCTCTTTTCCAAATGCATGACCTCTTTCTTCACTTCATTGCTGTTACATGTATTATTTATATTTAAAAATATCTATATTTAGACATTTAAATACATGTGACAGCAGTCATACTATAACCTGCTCAGTCTGTTTAGCTCAGTCTGTTTAGCCTACATATGTTTTCAGGGCTGACCATTTGGCATTTAAAAACCAATTGGTGTGATCTTCCCCAGAGAAGATTATTCCTCCCACTCTGGGCATTCCTTAGCTGCCTGTAGTTCTTTGTAGGACTGAGGCCTCATGGTCTCTTCCCCCTCGTCCACTTTGGCCTGTCTATCAGTGTCATCCTTGTTCAGCCCATGTTTGGCAGTCATGTTACTGCGACTTCATTGGTATAGCTCCTGATGTTACTAAGAGACACAATCTCACAGCTGATCTTCTGGCTCTTACAGTGTTTCTACCTCCTTTTGGGCAATGCTCCCTGAGCCTTAGGTATAGGGGTGTTGTGTAGATGTATCTACTGGGACCGGGCTCCACAACTCTACATTTTGATTGCTTGTGATTTTCTGTAATGGTCTCCATCTGTTGCAAAGAGGTTTCCTTGCTGAGGATGAGGACTATACTTTTCTGTAGGTATAAGAACAAATGTTTGGAATGTAGTTGGGGATTATGCTGGCCTAGTAAATCAGCGGTTGTGGGTTCTTCTCCAAGATCTAGGACTTCACTAGCACTGAGCAGTTGCCTAGGTTTCCAGTATCAGGCTTGATTTCCTTATTTTTGAGTGGGTCTTAAGTCTAATTAGCAAGTCATTGGTTACCACCAAGATATTCTGCACCTAGGGTTAAAAATCTGTTGTTTCCTGACAAAATGGTGCCCTGACAGAGCTTTATAATTTAACCATTGCATATGTCTATACTACATTAAGATTACAGAGGCCCCAGAACACATGGCAATGAACAGCACCAGTCTTTGCCATCACAAAGTCTGAAACCAAGGACAGAAGGTAGCATGCAGATGGAGGCTGTAGTGTAATCAGGAGGAATGCATCACAACAGAGGCAGTGAGACACTTGTGGAGTCCACAGAGGACCACAGAAATGTAATGCCAGATGGCCATGAGAATAGGCAGAGTGGGATCTGCATATTTCCTATAGATGAGTTCTGCTGTGGAATAATCTTTCTATACACTGTGAATATGTATTATTCTCATTGGTCAATAAAAAGCTGACAAGCCAGTAGCCAGGCAGGAAGCATAGACGAGACAGCCAGATACAGAGGACTCTGAGAGGAAGAAGGGTGGAGTCAGGAGATGCCAGCCAGCTGCTGAGCAAGCAGGATGTATAGAAAATGAGGTAACAAGCCATGAGCCATGTGGTGAAGCACAGATATGAAATATGGGTTAATTTAAGTGTAAGAGTTAGCTAGTAACGAGCCTGAGCTATTGACCTAGCACTTATATTAGTATAATATAATAGTAATGCTGTGGGACGGTCTGTATGTCAAATTGCTCTGATTGGTCAATAAATAAAACACTGATTGGCCAGTGGCCAGGCAGGAAGTAGGTGGGACAAGGAGAGAGGAGAATTCTGGGAAGCAGAAGGCTGAGGCGGAGAGACACTGCAGCTGCCGCCATGACCAACAGCATGTGAAGATGCCGGTAAGCCACCAGCCACGTGGCAAGGTACAGATTTATGGAAATGGATTAATTTAAGCTATAAGAACAGTTAGCAAGAAGCCTGCCACGGCCATACAGTTTGTAAGCAGTATAAGTCTCTGTGTTTACTTGGTTGGGTCTGAGCGGCTGTGGGACTGGCAGGTGACAAAGATTTGTCCTGACTGTGGGCAAGGCCGGAAAACTCTAGCTACAGATGGCGCCCAACGTGTTGGCAAGAGTTTCCACCTAAAACCTGAGAAAAGATTCTAAAACGGAACTAAAAACAGCTTCCTAATTGTCTCTCTCAAATGAGCGGCAGCCTGCCGGTTTGAACTACTGGCGGGTTCCTAGCGTGCGAGCTTGATCTGCAGTATGGCGGGAATGAGGCCTCTGCAAGTGGCACATTAAGCTGCGTGGTGGATTTAGCCTTTGCTAGTACAAAACAAAAAGAGGTTTCTGGGCTACACGCTGCTTGGATAAAAGCATAGACCCACGATGGCTCCCAGAGCTGGCGGAAAACGTACCACCGCCATGTTGGGAAGCTGAAGTGGGCGGAGCCAGCAGCCACAGCGCCATTTCAGGCTTAAAAGGCTGCAGTTTAAAGCAATAGGCTCAAGGTAATATAAAAAATAAGCCACGTAAAGATGGCTACCACACAGAGAATCTGGATTATGTTCTCTTTGATATTTGTAACTGAAGAAAAACATTTGATTGCAAAAGCTGTTGAGTTATGCCAAAATGTGTATTTTAAAGGTACCTTAACTTCAAAATTTGGATGTAAGGATATGTTGCTTTGGAAAGGAGGCTCTGCTTTTGTTTCCACAGAAAGCCAGAGGCTATGGATTTGTTCCAGATTAAGATACATCAGGTTTGACCAGCCAAGACCACCTGAAAGATCTCTGATGACACCATGGCCCAGATGATCCAACATCCAGAATCATTTCAAGGCAACTGGCTCAGACGATACAGCCTCACGGACTACTCCATGATCCTTAAAATTTTCTTTGTGTCTCCATAAGATACAGCGCCCCCCTCCAGCAGGAAGTAGTAAGAGAAGCTACGCCCAAATTCCCAAATATACCAAGCTGACTTTGGAGATGTGTAAAAGTTAAAACCTTCCTTTTAAAAAAAAGAAAGGGGAAGTGCTGTGGGACGGTCTGTATGTCAAATTGCTCTGATTGGTCAATAAATAAAACACTGATTGGCCAGTGGCCAGGCAGGAAGTAGGTGGGACAAGGAGAGAGGAGAATTCTGGGAAGCAGAAGGCTGAGGCGGAGAGACACTGCAGCTGCCGCCATGACCAACAGCATGTGAAGATGCCGGTAAGCCACCAGCCACGTGGCAAGGTACAGATTTATGGAAATGGATTAATTTAAGCTATAAGAACAGTTAGCAAGAAGCCTGCCACGGCCATACAGTTTGTAAGCAGTATAAGTCTCTGTGTTTACTTGGTTGGGTCTGAGCGGCTGTGGGACTGGCAGGTGACAAAGATTTGTCCTGACTGTGGGCAAGGCCGGAAAACTCTAGCTACATAGTAATATTAAGCCTCTGTGTCAGTTATTTGGGAGCAGATGGTCAGGACAGGAAAATTTCATCTACAAAGTTCCATGCTGAACTGAAGAAGAGTGAAGGCCAAGGACAGTCAGAGATGAACTTCAGGGATCATGTTGTGTCAGCATGGACCACAGTTCTTTGAAAAGCAGCAAAATACTAAAAATAGAAAACACCTCTGGGAAGTCCAGACAGAGTAGGTGGCAGGGGGACACACTTGTATTTCACACACTCCTAGACTTTAATAGTTTTTCTATTTTTACCCTATGAAAATATGACTTTAAAATTAAAGTAAAAATAAACATCAAATAAACAATAACAATGAAGATATTCCTTCTAGTTGAGACGGACAAAAAGTGGGAAATTAATGGTTTTCTGGGAAAATGGTTAAAGTAGAAAAACTAATGGTTAAGAGGCTAGAATTTCTGGCCTCAGCAGTAGTGATAGTGTATCTCCCAATATGTTGTGTACCCTAATAAACTTATCTGGGAGTCAGAGAACAGAACAGCCACTATATTAAACATAGTTTTAGGCAGTGGTAGCACACACCTTTAATCCTAGCATTCCAGAGGCAGAGATCTGTCTGGATCTCTGTGAGTTCAAAGCCACACTGGAAACAGCCAGGCATGGTGACACACACCTTTAATTCCAGAAAGTGATGGCAGGAAGCAGAAAGGTATATAAGGTGTGAGGACCAGGAACTAGAGCCTGGTTAAGCTTTTAGGTTTTCAGCAGCAGTTCAGCTGAGATCCCTTCAGATGAGGACTCAGAGGCTTCCAGTTTGAGGAAACAGGATCAGCTGAGAAGTTGGCAAGTTGAGGTTGGCTGTGGCTTGTTCTGTTTCTCTGATCTTTCAGCATTCACCCCAACACCTGGCTCCCGATTAGTTTTTTATTTAGAAGACCCTTTAAGATTCTTGTTACACTGGGCAGAGCCTAACATTCAATCCAGGTGTGCTGGCTCAGTCACTTTGGCCAAGGGACAGACAACCTCCAGGAAGGTGGCCCCATTTTCAGCCAAGCTAAGGAGACAGGCGGAATAATTGTGCCTTTGGTGAGATACTGTGCTTTCCCTTCCCAGAATCCCACCTCTGGTGTAGAAGCTTCTGGCCCACAGACATGTGGGGGCCAATGTCTGCTGGCTTCTCAGGGTTACTCAGAAGACTGACTTCGCCTTCTTCTGTCTCTGCTCTAAGCACGCTTTCTGCCACCACCACCCCCATCTCTATTTTCTCTAAAGCCTCTCTGCTGACCAGGTGCTGTCCATGGGGATGGCCTCCATGGCAGGTTCAGTGTCAGGCTGGTTCCCTCTTTTCCTCTATTTTCTGGGCAGCAGCTAGCCTGCCCTGTGGTTTTTCTCTTAAACTAAGAAAATCATTCTTGCACTTCCATTTGTGTCTACTTATAAATCCTTTTATTGGTGACACCAGGAACCTCAATTCCCCCTGTATCAAAGAGTGTAGGAGAAAAATACACTGCTTTTCTCTCTGTACCACAAACACCAGTGGACGACCCCTTCCATCCCAGGGCTAGTAAGCAAGTGTGTGCTCCATCCCTGGGAACAGGCAATTTATCTTCCCTGGGAACAGTCTGTATTTGGAATGAATTGCATGTTCCAGTGGAAAAGCTTGCTGCAGGTTAACAGTTTGTTACTTTTTGGCAACTGAGGTGGAGACAAATAATCCCCTAGCTGCTCTTCAGTTACTTCTCAAAACACAGTGCACCTTCCAGTGTTTGATAGCTACCATCTCCTACACTCACGTCACTGGGGATCACCCACAAAACAGAGGTATTTCAGAGGGGCACCTCTGTGCCCTGCAGTCTGCACCCCTCTTCCATCATCCCCCAAATCAGGGGCTTTGCAGCTTCTGCAGATGCTCCTGCTTATCTCCTTCCAGAGCACCTCATTTGCTCATGTAAGTTCTAACACACCAGAAATTTCTGAGGTTTTGGTGTGAGAATGTGGCCGTCTGTGATTTCCATACCAATGCCTATTTCTTCTGTCTCTTTCTGGGTCCTTTCAGTCAGGTCACAGGATGGTGGCATTTGCCCCTAAGCAGAAATCACTGTCTTTGCTAGATGCCCGTATGAGTCATTAGCTCTCTGGTACTCGACAGATCAAGGAGCCTGCCAGGCAAACTGTGCTCACACATTCTGGGTGAGTATGCCTGTGTATAATGAACTGTGAGGAAAGGAGGGATGTTTGCATTGAACAGACAGGGTCCAGAACCCAGCTCTACCACATTTTCAGAGAGCAAATTAAACTCTCTGTTCCTCAGCTTCCTCTTTGGCAGAATGGGAACGTTACCAGTATCTCTGTCCTGAAATAGATAAGAGTCTAAGGAGAGCCGGTGCCTTGAAGCCTCTGTGTGCACCTGGCACCCAGTAACTGTCCCATAAATGTTTAAAGAAATCCTCCCAGTCTTCTACCATTTCAGAACTGGTGCCAAGTTCAAAGGCTCCTGTGTGGGTTCACATTTCTTTTTTCTTTTTCTTTTTTTTTTCTTTTTTTTTTTTTTTTGGTTTTTCGAGACAGGGTTTCTCTGTGTAGCTTTGTGCCTCTCCTGGAACTCACTTGGTAGCCCAGCCTGGCCTCGAACTCACAGAGATCCACCTGGCTCTGCCTCCCGAGTGCTGGGATTAAAGGCATGCGCTGCTGCCGCCGCCGCCGCCGCTTTAATTTTTTTTTTTTTTTTAATTTTAAATAGTACCGTGTAGGAAACTAGGTGTGGAGGCATATCCTTGTAATCTCAAACTCAAGAGACTGAGGCAACAAGATCATGAATTCCAGGTCAGCCTAGGCTTCAAACTAAGATATTGTTTTATTAGGAAGAAAGGAAGGAAGGAGGGAAGGGAGGGAGGGAGGGAGGGAGGGAGGGAGGGAGGGAGGGAGGGAGGGAACATCATAATGCAACTGTATCTTTTCTAATCATAAAGCAGCTTTAAAGAACAAAACAAAAACCCGGAAAGAACACAGCCTACCTGTCCTGACAGGCTTTCTGGAGAACTAGAAATCCTAAGGTGGCTGACACTTATTTCCACACTAGAAAGTGAAATTCCATTTCCATCAAAATTTCACAAAGATCCACACAGCCGGCACAAACGAGACCACGTTCTCAGGTCACGGTGCTGTGGGTTCTTCCTAATAAGTGAGAAGCTTTCCACTATGCTGAGTCTGACACCTGAGGCGGGAACGCAGGATTAGGAGGAGACACTAGTGGGACTTAAGCAGATTTAGAGAGGGCAGGAGTTACGGGGCCAAGATTAAGGCAGGCCTCTCTCTCCAGAGCGTTTGGTAGTAGGCGGGAGAAACTCTTCCCTTTTAAATCATTCTCTAATGAGAAATGATTTAAGCTGGAGAATGTCTAGACAGTAAATCAGGCAGCTTTGGGGATATACTGGAAAGATCTTTGGTAACAAAGCAAAAGCTATTATGTAGCAGAACTAGCCTAGTTAGAATTAGAAAGTGATGCCTGGGATGTTGAAGCCTTGCCATGGGTCACCTCAGACAGGTACACTCACTGTCAATCTTGCCTCCATCCCTCCCTGACATTCTGTTCCTCTGAACTCTGCCTGAATCCTCTGACTGGCTTCTCATTGCTCTTGGGTACAATATCAAATCTGCTGCTGGTTGGGCATGCTCCCATGTGGCCAGGGCCATTCTCACACCCCTGTTGACTCAACTTTCAGCCTGCCTCACAGCCACACTACCCTCAAAAGGATTTGCCAATGTTGCCACAGGCCTTTACTGTGTCTTTTCTACCCAAATATCCCGGTAACTCCTCTTCAAGCACGAGCATGGCTCAACTGTTTACAGGAGCATTCCTCATTCTAACCTAAAGCCGGCAGCACTGTATTGCCAACTAATATCTTATGTGAATGTCAAAGTTCCCCCTTTAGACTAGGTTGGAAATTTGATGAGGACAAGGATCTGCCTGCCATACTGACTGTTGTGTTCTTAACGTTTACGCAGGACAAGTGTTCAACAGATACTCACCACATGAACAACAGGTTTGCAGCTTCTCTCAGCATCAGAGCTTGGGCAGTATGTCTCTAGGGCAACAGATCTTCCAACTGAAGCCGAGTCCTGAGCTGTGTGGGTGCTGGCAGACAACCCACCTGGGACATGTTATATGTGTATGTGGATAAACACACACCAGGCTCTGCTCCCACTCTTTCCTGTGTTACAGCTGTGCTCTTGGTCCCCTGCTGGGAAACCCCTTATTTCTTAGTGCTCTCCGTCATTGGCCTGTTACTGGTCATGCCAGTCACTACACTGGCCAGAATATTCATGGGACTTGGCACGTCATTGGCATTCATTTTTAATGGTTTGCCATCTTTGACATGTTTTTTTTTTTCCTTTTATTTTATTTTACAATACCATTCAGTTCTACATATCAGCCTTGGATTCCCTTGTTCTCCCCCTTCCTGCCCCCTCCCTTTCCCCCTCATGGTCTGCCTACTTCTCTGCAAAGATAACCATAGACATTTAGTTAAATATACCATTCATCTATCCATCCATCCATACACATACACACACACACACACACACACACACACACACACACACACACACACACACATCTACCTAGCTACCTATCTATCTAGGTTTCAGGATCATGGACTTCAGGGCTGAGATAATATTTTAAATCCTAAAGTGAGTTTTCGGAGCATCATGTGTGTACACAATGTATCTCCATCACCCACCTCCAGCGATTTCCTCACACTCCCCTAGGCAGCCCCAGCATGTCACCCTTCATGTGCTGGTAACCACAGCATCAGTGAGTCCATGAGCAAAATGGCCACACCATGCCCAGAAGACAGCAGTTCACAGCATTACTCCCCATCCTCTAGCTCAACGTTCTTTCTGCCTCTTCCTCTGCAACATGTCCTGAGCCATCTTTACCAACCCCTTTACCATGTAGGACTGAGTACTCAATTATCAGCACTTGGAGTCACCACGTTAGCTGTTTCCCACTGTTGGAGGAGGCCTCTCTGGCTAGTCTATGGCTACAAACATAAACTTTCAGAAGACAGTTTGACAACATGTCCAGTCACAACCTAACAATAGTAGGTCTTCCCCACCCCAGGACCTATGACTTCCCACCATGAGCTTTTGTGGTCTAGTATATAGTACCAGACATGAGTTCCCTCCTGTAGAGCAGGTCTCAGATCCAATTACAAATGGTTGGTTACCCCATAACCTTCATGCCACTATGGTACCAGTGGTCACATTTTGCTTGGCAGGTCCGTCCATACTGTAGCATTCAGGTGCCAATGGAATTAATGAGGCTCTTGCTAACATTCTTGATGAACAATATAGAACAAGAAATACCAGGGATTATCTCACACACTGGGGATAAATATTGGCTATTGTGGATATGCTGGTTCTGATGTGAAGTATACATTCCTGTAGGAACCATCATTTGTGGGAAAGTATGACTCCCAGTCAGACCAGAATCTCAGGACTGTGTGACCTTCATGAGCTGCTCAGTGCTCCCCCAGACACACCACATGTAAGGAAGAGACAGGCAACTGGTTCCTTCAGGTGGCAAGAAATGGGTATAAACTTGGCTACATTTCAAAGACTCTTTCATTTCTATAGATTATGGATTAGATAATATTGTTATTTGAATAGATATTGAAGAAAAACAAAAAAATAAGTTATCACAGCATGTACTCTCAAAAACTATGGAATGAGAAGCTAGGCTTTCCTAACCACAAATATGCTACCTATACAGAATGTGTGAATATTCAGTGTTTACTTCACTCAATCTCTCAATCTGTGTGTGTGTATGTGTGTGTGTGTGTGTGTGTGTGTGTGTGTGTGTGTGTGTGTGTACGCATTCACAGGTGTCTGTGTGTGTTCCTTGTATGCAGGTGCATTGTGGGAATGGGTGTTACATATATGTAAGTGTGTATTTAAATGTAGAGGCCAGAGGTCAACCTCAGTGTTGTGCCTCAGGTGCCATCTGCCTTTGTTTGTTTGTTTGGAGATGGGGTCTCTTACTGCGATGCCTGGAGACTGCCAAGAAGGGTGGCCAGCTGGCCCAAGGGATCTGTGTGTCTCCACCTTCCCATTGCTGGGAGTACAAGCACATGCCGCTGCCCCTGGAATCAAACCCAGGGCCTCGTGCTTGCAAGGTTAGCACTTTAGCGGCCGAACCATCCCCCGCCCCCACCCAGTCTTACTGAATATCTGTTATATATGGAATGAACTGTGCATTTAAGTTTGTAATCTTACCCATTGTTGTCTAAATCAGAAATCCTCAACCATGATGGCAGAATCCATCAGGAAGCTTCTCAAACAACAGATACTTACACTCCATTTCCAGAAAGTCTAAATTAGTCTGCAATGGACCCCAGACACAAAATTCTTTATTTTTATAGGCCTACAGACTTTTAATTATGATAAAAATATACATAACATAAAATTTACTGTATTAATCATTTTTGAAGTATTCAAGTCAGGTGTCTTAAGTACATTCGCATGGTTTTAATCATGACCCACAGCCACCTCCAGGACCTTTTCCATCTTTCTAAACTGAAAACTCATTACACATTCCCCAATCTCACTGCCTCCTGCCCTTGGCAACCCCCATTTATTTCCTGTTTGTACAAATGTGACCTCTTGAATGCATTCATGTAAGCAAAACTCCCCAACATTAGCTTTGGAACTGGTTTGTTTAACTCGGCGTAACATTCTCACTGTCACCCATGTCCACACATGCAACAGGACTATTTTCCTTTAGAAGGCCATAAGCATTGCTATATGTACATACACTTTGGTTTGCCCTTCTGCCTGTCAGTAGGTACCCAGGTTGAGGTCATCTTTGAGCTTCCTAAAGCAAACACTGTGATGAACATAGAAATACAAATATCTAAATCTCACTTTCACTTTTCCTCACTTATATGCCCACAAGCAGAATGGCTGCATGTAATTCCTGTTTGGCTTTGTTTTGTAAATTCTTACTTATTACTATTATATCTGTGTATGATGTATATATGTTAGTACAAACATACATGTGCAAAGGTGCATACATGAATGGAAGTCAGAGGACAACTTTCAGGAGTCAGTTCTCCCGTTCTCCCATGGGTTCCAGAGATAAAACTCAAGTAATTTCCTTGAGCAGCAAGTATAATTTTAAAATGATGATGGTGATGATTATCTTTTATGTGTATGTGTATTTTACTTGCATGTACTGCACCATGTGCATGCAGTACCTGCAAAGACCATCATATCCCATGGAACTAGAGTTACAGATGGTTTTGAGCCACCATGTGGATGCTGGGAATCAGACCTGGGTCTTCTGCAAGAGCAGCCAGTGCTTTTAACAACTGAGACAACTCTAGAGCCCTAAGCAGTCAGTGCTCTTAACAACCGAGACAACTCCAGAGCCCTAAGCAACAAGTGCTTTTTACCTGAGCCACCTCTCTGGCTTAAAGTTTTCAACTTCAAATTTTGCCAATTTCATACATGTCTACAATGCGCCGGGAACATATTTTAGCTCCCCCTTACCCCTCTTATCCCCTCCCAATCCACTAGCCCCTTCTTCCCACCTAGTCCCCTCCTGCTTCAGCCACAGCTGCATGTTTTCATGATCACATCAGCTATGTCCCACACTCTCATTTAGCATTCATTTATTGGTTTTTAAATATTTTTACACCATAGCATTCATTCCAAGCACTGATGTTTGTTATATGACTACTGTTTTTGAAAGCCTTTTATTTATATTTCAGAATTTTTGTTTTAAATGTTATATTTTCTCCATTCTTTCCTTAAATGACACTAAGTGCAAATCTTCATACACATGTGTTTATCGTGTCACTAATTATGCTTAGACTTGACATCTACAATCTCTACATTATACATTTTAAGCTTCTTAAAATTTTCTGCCTGAAGTCTCTTCAGGAAAATAGTTACCAGTACAGACCAGCAGGCTGAGACAGGAGAATGGTCATAAATCTGAGGGCAGCCTGGGTTATATTGTGAGTTCCTGGTAGTCTGGAATAGAGTAAGACTGTCTCCATTGAACATCACAGGAGTTCAACCTGCCCCCAACTGTGAGAGAAAGAAGAAAAACAAGTGTTCTTACTGTGACTCAGGTGGGGAACTGAGGAGAGTGTTCCTGTATGTGGGAAGGTGTGCATGGTCTGAACCTACTACAGACACCAGGAAAACAAGCCCTGGTGCAGCAGGCCAAATGTGGGGCAGAAAGGAGAGAGACAGGCTTTGAAGTCACCAACAGCCCACACAGAAAGACGGCACTCAGATGCCATATTTGAGCTTACTCATTGGATTTTTATAAAGACACTCTTGTGCTATTTTGTGACTAGCTTATAGTTCACTTCAGAGACACACAGCAGAGTGGTGTCTACTCCCTTTCATTTATTCACAGGATTTCCACTTCTGAGAGCAATTAATTTTCTAATGCTCCAATTCACACATTTAAACATATCTGATGGGTTGCAATCATCGTGACTTTTATTCTTCTTGAGACAGGATTTGTCTTGTGTGTAGCCTATGAAAGCCTCTTTGACTTGGTCCCTAAGTTCTTTTGTCATGACCAAAGTAGTTCTTGATAACTCCAAGGTCCTCCCTTGTAGTGACAGGAGATCCATGTCCATCTCAGGACAATGTCCTGGGCTGTCATCCTCTACTAGGGGCTGCAGAGATGGCTCTGCCATCAGCACATTGCTTGACATGAGCACAGGAGGCCCTGATGCCGATCCCAGCACCACGGGAAGGGCCAGGTGAGGTACCCAGAGCACATATCTGCAGCCTCAGCCTCAGGCTGGGGAGGGAGACAAGAGGGTCCTGAGCTTGCTGGCCTCCCCGTTAGCTAACTGGTTCAAAAAATAAAGTGGAGAAGTGATTGAGAACATGACCTTGGGCCTTCTCAAAGTATGCCTATATACCCCCTCCCCACCTGTACACAGGAATGTGCACACAATAACTAAGTAAATAACTAACCAACTAAATAAATCCTTGCTGTCTTTTAGTGAGAGATTTTACTTTCAAAACCTGAATTTGGTTTCTGGCTTACTGAGTTTGTCATTATCTGGCATCTTCCACAGAGCTAAAAAATGCATGTGGAGATACACATTTACTCATTCATGTACTCACTCATGTACTCTCACTTATATACATACACACACTCATATTCACACTCACCCAACCCATACACACAGAGACACACACACACAGACACACACACACACACACACACACACACACACACACACACACATTCATACATACTACATGACTTTATGTATTTCCTTTTCCCATTGAACACAAGTCTACCAAACTTGCAATCGACCTTCTGCACACTACCTATACACTCCCTTTCTCATGGAGCCAAGAATACCAGGGTGGCAGGCTAGCAGTACCATGATAACTGCTAACAAGACCAATAGTAGTAACAGTCTGACCACAGAAAACATGAACATCATTTGCATATGTCTTATGTCTTTTTGGAGTAATGTGTCCGTACATTGCCAGAGCATGTGGCAATTGTCAGTTCCAGCCTGCCCTCAGCTCTCACTGGCACTGGGTCCACATACCTTTCCACAGTTGATGTAACCATTATTTTTCAAACCTATGTCTCTCTAGTGGTGTGGTGGAAGGCAAATTTATAGGAAAACATTTTAAAATTCTATTTGTAGTTCCTTCTTCGGTCTCAACACCGGAGCTCTGGGTTTTCCTAATTCTAGTTTGTATTGTCTTCAATGATTTGTGCCACTTTCTTTGCCTCCTTTGGTTGGTTTTGAAGTCATAGGTTTACAGTTTGGTTCTGTTTCAGAGAGTATCTTTCTGGCATGATTTGATGATCTGAAGGCATGCTACTCTGATGATTGATTGACTGACTGATTGATTTGGAGGTAGGGCCTCAGCATGTAGCATCAATTGTCCTCAAATTCAGGACCCTCTACCTCAGCTCATAACCACTGAAGTTACAGATATGCACCCCTATGTCTGGCTCTTACTTTTTGTTTTGCTTTTCACATATTAGCTTAGCAAAAAATTGACTTCCATATTTCTGTTACTTATTTCAATGGGTAATTGATTCCTTGAGTGAGATGCGAGTTCAGAGCCTTTACAGTTCCTTGGAGTTCCCTCTTCGTCATCTTCTTCAGCCTTCCCAAAATGGGGAGCCTGCTTCCTGGGGTGTCCTGGCTCTGCTCCCCTCCCTCCCTCTGCCTTTCTTTGTCTCTGGCATCCATGTCTTACTCCTGTCTTACTCAGTTCAGCCTGAGCTCCAGCTGGTAATTTGAGAATCTGTGAGTCCTGGGCCACTGCTGCCCCTCATATTCCTGCTCAGCCAGAATGGGAGAAAGAGATCTCTCTCCTGGGTCAGCTGCTGGTCCCAGGAGTCCTGCATCGCTCGCCACTGAGAACCATTTGACTATTTGAGGTTCCCCTCTCAGCTGTTAGAGGCTAGTCCATTGTCCCAATCACATTACCAACAGAAATAGAAATACTAGGGCCATCTTGTGGCATTTGGTGGCTTCCCCATGTGCTCATATTTTAGAGTGTAGGTCTATACGGGGGATCTGCCTTAGGCATAGCAGGGACTCATTGACTCTTCCTTCCTAGAGTTCATTTGAGCCATGTATAGTTTGCTGGTGTAACAGGCAAATACTTTGACATTTTCAATGTTACTATCATTTTGTTATGAAACTAATGCATATTCACTGAGAACATCAGAAAGCTCAGAAGGTAAATAGGAAACAATGAGAAATAACCGTAAACCGACAATGGTATAGACAACTGAGAATTTAGCATATTTTCAATCCTTTATGATTAAACACAAACATGTGATTATAGATAAATACTGCCCATCATTACAAATTTATTAAATTGGATAATAAATTTTGCATCTTTTTATAATTAACATATTGTGATTTTTCCCATATCTTTAGTTATGTGCAAGTTTGCTTTAGGCAATTAAAAGCATGTATTTGTCTAAAAATTTCAGATTTTCTAAAATAATGTGAATTGTTTACCTAGAAAGAGAACTATCTTTTCTTTAGAACATGCAAAAATAGAAGAGCTAGATATATTAAATTTTTTAATTAAACAATATCAATAAAAGAAGAGCCTTTGGCCTTAAAGTGAACAGTTACAAAATAATATAACCTATACAAAATGTAAAATCTTTCTTAAGATTCAGCTCAGGTATTCCCCTAGCAGGCAGCAGGGACTAGGAACTCATATCCTCTATTGTCAAGATTGATATGTGATAAGACAGTAGGAACCAAAAAGGCCAAATCCACATTAATGTGTGAAAGCAGCCAGTTTGTGAGGAAGAGTGCACGCCCTTCATCCCCAGGCATCATCTAACAAATAGAGAAAGCCCAGGCCCTGGGAAGACCAACAGGAGGCCAGCGTGCTGGAAAAGACCACCCAGGCACCAGATGCTCTGGGCCTCTCTCCTACACTTCATTCCTGGGGGTGATTTTTCCTTCCTTCCTAAGCCATTTCTTACAAGGATGCCTAGCTTAGAAGACATGACTTTTCCTCTGTCTCTCCTCCTGGCAACTGTCAGGATTTTACCTAATCTGTGCTGCTGATGTCTGAGACTCTAAAAACATTGTCCTGGAGCTTGCATCCATTTCTAAATTACTTTATGAGACTAAGGAACCCAAAAAGGGACGGTCAGTTTCCATGGTAGCAGGTAGAGGTCACTTCTTGGGCAAGGTACTAAATCCATACCCTGGAAGAAGAGAATCCATTTTCCAGGTGGCTAATAGGTTTCTATTTGGTTTGGCTTGGGAATACAGCAGCTGTGACTGGAACTCATGTCTAAAAAGTCATGAAGACCAACGATAGCCCTTATAATGTTCAACCTCTCATTTGGTCATGGAACACTGAATTTCAGGAATTTAAACTTATAGAAAAGCAAGGAAACATACCAGCGGAACAGACACATTTGGGGGTTCTCACTAATACCCACAGATTATTCTGCTTTATCAATTCAATGCCAGCTTCTTGCAAATGTGTTTGAGGCTCATTGCATGAAGCAACAAAGCACTTTCCATGAACATGGTTGGGACTGTCACCATTGGAAGATAATAAGAGGCAGGAGAAACTTCTTCATAACTGTGAGTAGCAATCAGAAATACAGACCCCGAATAAAATGGTAACTCGGTTGCCTAAAGAATGAAGGCCACCTTCATTGTGTCAAAGGCACGTGAGACATGTCAGGAGCAAAGTCTGAGAAGATACCAGCTCCCAGTCAGTCTGACAAGGACCCATAGTCTTGGAATTTGCTCCCTCCCCTTCACACCGATTAGCCAATCGAGTCAGACTGTGAAGTTGAACTCCACCAATGGGATGAGACACAGTCGCCAGGCCTTCTTGGTTGCTTGTGATGCAAGCCCAGTTTTGGTTCTAGTGCACTGTTTTTGCAGAAAAGAAACCGACTTGTGTATTTGCTTTTGCTTTATTTGTGTGTTCCTTTATATGACACCGAGATTATTCTTTTCCCACTCCAGGGACAACTCTACACTCAACCAGGAGAGTTAGTGCTCCCCATATACTCTGCCTTTGTACTCTGTCCCCTCACTCCAGTGGTAACAACTCAACTCTTTTGATCTCAGGCTGTGCCTCTGGACTTTTTCCCCATGTAAATTCACATCACATAGACTCCTGGAGGCCCAGCTAGAGAAAGTAAGCCACGCAACAGCCTGAGGAGAAGTGTCAATCAACAGGAATGGGAAACAGTGTGGGTTCCATTCATCACAGGAAACATTTTCCTATATTCATCCCCCATCTCCCAGGCAAAGAGTTATTAATAAGAATACAAACATTAAAAGTGAAGCATAAACTTAAAAACCTAATCCTGTTATGGGGTGTGACTTAGTTTATAGGACCTTGTGCCAGAAGCAGAAGACATTTCCATGAGGTTGCTTCAAAGGGTAGCTCACACTTTTTAAGCCTCACTCAGTCTGAGATAATGGATGCACCCAGTTTGGGCACTGCAGTTTTTAGGGATCCATGCTGGGCCAGATTTCTCTGTTGCCCTGGAAGAATGGAGCTGATGCTGAGCAAAGGTAGTTTTGCATGATCTCTTTCCTATTTCCTCCCTCAAAACCTTTGTGGGCAAATACCGTTTGCTGGTGAAGCACTTGCTGCTGTTCTATTTTCTATTAGCGTAGTTCTTTCATGTTGCTGGTGGCCCTCTCCATCGGTGGGAAGCATGGTGACACAGCCACAGTTTGGCTGGCTTCTTTCAGTGCTGCTTACAGGGGTGGCCTCTCCCCTTCCCAACAATATCTCAGCAGGAAGCACTTGAGGGGAAAGGGAAGGAATTTACTGAGCTGGAGATAGAGAACAAAAGCCCAGGCTGGCTCTGCCTTGAGCCCCAGTGGATCAATTTCTTTCACTGGCATCCTCCATTCCATCTGGGGCCTCGCTTTATCATCCCCCATCTCAGTATTTCTTTGTTCCATCTGAGAGGAGAAAACAGTTATCTCCGTCTACATTTCTTTCTTTAAGGGATGATTGTCTTCGTGTTCTTCCCACTCACAGCTCTCTCATTATTCTCAGCAGGCTCAACTTCAAACCTGCTTGACAGTGTCCCAGGAACTTATTCTTTTGCAGGAGAGCCTGGTCTTCCCTGAACAGTTCAGCTCTGCAGCTTTGAGGCATATTAGTTGCTTAAAATAGCAGCCCAGTTTACCTTCAGGGCCATAATTCACATGATTTTTCCAGCCGGGACAGAAAAAAAAATCATAATGATATAATAATTACAATTTTCTAGGTATGTGTCATGTTAAAAACACTTGCGTAATTTGCACTATGTTTCCCACCACCTGGCTCCATGTTCCAGCCTGCACCTGCTGGTCTCAGTGTTCATGGCTAACTGCTCCCTATTTCCCAAAGCATTTGCCTACTTTCTTGCTTAAAGCTTTTTCCCATGCTCCATTTTCTCATTCTTGTAACTCCACCTGCCTTAATCCCAAGCCCACCTTTCCCATGATAGCAAGGCTCACTGAACTCTTCAGTATCCTCCTGACCCTGGTTACCACACACCCTCTTCCTCCACCAACACTTTCCCTGTCCCCCCCCACCCCACCCCATACATATACCCTATGTACAGATCTTTGCTTGTGATGTTCCATCCCCTCTTCTAAATTCATCCTAAAAGGCCTCCATTCGGGATCAGCCCCATCATTGAGCTGCTGTGAAGACTGATGTAGTACTACACAGTTACAAATGAGCATTTATCACTCCAGCCTTAGTGACCTGACTCTTCACGTTGGTCTGCTGCAGAGAACACGTGAAGACTGATTGAAATTTGAGAAAACGTTATTGAGTACCCACCATCTCATGCCCCCACTAAGCAGCAAAGAGCCAAGGCAAAGACTACACCAGAAGATTAATGAAGGAGTTAGGCAATTTGGACTTATTTCCTTCCCTTGCGATGAATTAACATTATGATTCTCAAACCTGCTCTGCAGGAGAATCACCTAGGGGGTATGCTCTTTTGTGTGTTTGTTTATTTATGCACTCATTTTGAATTTCGTTTAGCTTCTGGGAATAAATAATACTCAACAGATCGAAACTCAAAGTATCGATGAAGCCATGCCATACAAAGGACTCCATACACCACAGCCACTCAGCTCTCTGATCTGGAAAGCTTACCGATTTATTTGTTATTGGGTGATTTTATTTTTAATTATTGTACAGCCCTACTATACGGTTAATGAATAAGAATCTCTCATTGTCGAGCAAGGCCCTGGAATCCCCTAGTCGGTTCTGGTGAGTCAGTTGGCTTTAATAACATGGCATTTTGGAAAGCAGACTGGAGGATGGCAGAGGGCAGCTACAAATACTCCAAATGTGAGCAGGAAAGGCTCATTGATTGCAGATGGATGACAGTGAGTTATAAAGAGTTGGGATTTTTCTAGGATCCAGAAACGGCAATTTAATAAACAGAGAAACAAAGAACATTACTCTCTAGTTTGAGCTTCTGCAGATCATCATGGAAGGTGGCCCAACGTCAGTCTGCCCTCTCACTTTTTCTGAAAAAACCCTGGGATGCATCTTTGCTATGAGATGACCATTTGACTTGGGCAAGAAGGTTTTTTGTTGTTTTTGATGATGATGATGATGTTTTGTTTGTTTGTTTTGTTTTTGTTTTTTGCATTTAAGAATTGGCCCATGTTGTGGTTTGAATGAAAATGACCCCACAGATTCACAAGGAGTGGCATTATTGGAGATGTGGCCTTGTTGGAAGGAGTTAGTCACTAGGGGTAGGCTTTGAGTTTTTAGAAGCCCAAGCCAGGTCCAGTGATACTCTCTCTTCCTGTTGCCTGCCTATCCAGATGTAGAACTCTCAGCCACCTCTCCAGTACCATATCTGCCTATGTGTCATCATGTTTCCTGCTATGATGATAATGGACTAAACCTCTGAACTGTAAGCCAGCCCCAATTAAATTTTCCTTTATAAGAGTTGCTGTGGGGGCTGGAGAGATGGCTCAGAGGTTAAGAGCACCGACTGCTCTTCCAGAGGTCCTGAGTTCAATTCCCAGCAACCACATGGTGGCTCACAACCATCTGTAATGAGGTCTGGCTCCCTCTTCTGTATACATAGTAAATAAATCTTAAAAAAAAAAGAAGAGTTGCTGTGGTCGTGGTGTCCCTTCACAGAGATAAAACCCTAACTAAGACAGTCTACTAGTAGAGTCACATGTGACCTTCTGGGTTCCACAGCAGTAGCAGCCATATTTTAGGCCCTGACTGAGCTCCACTCTCTCTTCCCCTCCCCAGGAAGGCAGAGGTGAAAATCTGACAAATGAAACTGGAGATTCTATTTAATCTAAGCATGGCCTCTTATATACCTCACAAGATTGATGGGCATATCAGGTTGTACATTAGCATGAATAGTACTACAACATCTCCACGTATGAGGTCATTCCTGAAGAAACTAGTAAAACTCCAGCCAGGCCTACTGAGAGACAGGTAGGATGATGACTATCTCATCTGGGTAGAGGAGGAATCACCTTCCTGGGAGGAACCAGATGAGCAAAGAGATCTATTGACAGATTCCTGGCCTTTCAGTGTAGGCTGAATGGTTAATTCAGAAAGCAAAGCAAAACAAAACAAAACCCTTCTGCTAACTAGCAACTTTCTAGAAACATCCCATTCTCCTTCACACCAGGCTTGTTTTTGGTTCCCCTGCTAGCTCTTTTATTAGACCTGAAGTATCAGAGAGTTGAGGAGGGAAAGAAGGAAAATTTACAAGAAATACAGTGTGGACCATGGAAAGGGCCTGGGAAGTCATAGTTCAAGATTACTGACTGTAGCTAGAGTTTTCCTGCCTTGCCCACAGTCAGGACAAATCTGTCACTCGCCAGTCCCACAGCTGCTCAGACCCAACCAAGTAAACACAGAGACTTATATTGCTTACAAACTGAATGGCCGTGTCAGGCTTCTTGCTAACTGTTCTTATATCTTATATTAATCCATATTTATAAATCTATATCTTGCCACGTGGCTCATGGCTTACCAGCATCTTCACATGGTGCTTGTCATGGCGGCGGCTGGCAGTGACTCCCTCTGTCTTCCTGTTCCCTCCTTTCTCCTCTCTGTTAGTCCCGCCTATACTTCCTGCCTGGCCACTGGCCAATCAGTGTTTTATTTATTGACCAATCAGAGCATTTGACATACAGCCCATCCCACAGCAACTGACCTCTCTTTCCCAGGCCTAAGCTACCTCTGCTCTCCTCAGCATGAGGAGTGTGGGGCTGCTCAAGATGGTTGGCCTCCCTGAATCTCAGTTTCTTTATTTACAAAAACGTGCTTATATCAAAAAGTTGATTCCAGAAGTGCTAAGTAGCTTTCAGCAGTTATTATTAACAGTTCACTAGCACATGTAGCACATCAGAGCTCTCTCTGGATAGATAGAGATCCTTTGGCCACTGAATAGATTGGGTGGGTGTTTATCTACCCAGCTGCCCATCTTTCCAACAACATCTGTCCCTCCTTTGTTGATCACCCACATTTAGACTTGATGAATCAAAGAAGATTTCACAATGCTGGGAATCTCATTAAGACATACTCAGATAATCACCTTGCTTATTTCTTCCCTGGAGAGCTAAGACTACAGAGGCTGGAGTCATTGGATTTATAGCATTATAGTTCCAGAGGGGATGTCAGAGATGATAGCTAGACAAGATCTTTGTCTTAGGAGAGCAAAGCCTTCATCCCAGAGGTAGAGGACAGGTTTGCCCAGGTCACAGTGAAAGGGTGTCAGCCTCACTGGCAACCTTTCTGGTCACCCAAACAGAGCCCCATAGCAAACAAAGCTGGCATAATGAGCATAATCAATTACCACAGCCCAAGTGGTTGAAACAACAGACATACCTGAACAGTCCTAGAGAGCAAGTTCAAGATCAAGGTGTTGGCAGGTCTGGTTTCTTTGGAGGCCCCTCTTCCTCGCTTGTAGACGGATGCCTGCTTGCTATGCCATACACAGTCTTTATGCACGCACATCTAGGGGGCGCAGCTCAGCAAACACCCTTTTAAAGGTCCTGTGCTCAGTGAAGCCTGGTTATAGAACACTGGAGGTTGGTGTTTTGACATATGAACTTGCAGGACACAATTCAGCTAAAATCTCTACATCAGATGCTTGTCCCTCTGACTTAACTAGTTTGAAATAATCTTCCAGAATGACACTTTAAATAGCATTTCCTTGGGAAGCTCACTACCCAGCCATCCAGACAAGATTACCCCCACTTCTCTCTCCATTTTCAAACATATATAAAGTATTGTGATTATATTCACCCTCCATTGATTCTGGCCTATCTATTCCTTTTCCTCTGTTCCACTTCTTTCTCTCAGCTAATTCCCCAGTGACTATATAATTGAAAAAAAAATAAGAATCCCCTGCAACAACTGTTAACAGTCCATAGCTCCTCAGGTAGAGGCAGGGACTCACAGACACATCCTGTATCCACGACAGAGTATTTCGGGGCAATCTTGTGAAGGTTTCCATAGCTACTGTACTCATGATTGCAGTAGCCGTGTATCTGGATGGCAACACTTCACAGCACCCCCCCCCCTACTCTCCAGAATTCGCTTTCCTTCCACCCCTCTTCTTCCATGTTCCTTGGCCTGGGGGATACAGATGTCACATTTATGGCCCGTGTCCAACAACCACTTATAACCAGATGTGAGTCTCTGAATTTATTGATGTTCCCTGTGAAAAAGCAGCTTCTCTCCAAGGCTGAAAGCAGGACTAGTCTATGAGTATAAACACAATATTTAAAACTAATTTTGATAGCATGCTTGTTTAAGGAAGCAGTAGTATGCTCTCATTCTTGGGCCCACAACTTCCCTAGTCATGTTTTAAATAAATTTATAGTACCTGGTGTGTACATTCCTTCCCATGGTGTGGGTCTCCAATCCAATTACAATTGTCATGCCCCTATTGCACCAAGAGGTAGGTATATATACTGCCTGGTGGGTCAGTATGGAGGTTGGCCTACACACACACACACATACACACACACACACACACACACACACACACACACACACACACACAGAGAGAGAGAAAGAGAGAGAGAGAGAGAGAGAGAGAGAGAGAGAGAGAGAGAGAAGGAAGATAGAACTTCATAGTCAGAACACAGAAGCCCTTGCTTCATATTCCTTATAACTTGAGATTCATTTTTTCTTAAGTAAGCTGCATAGCTATTGGTTACGAGGATGTAAAGGGCACAGAGAGTTACTGAAGCATTGAGCTGAGAAGTGCAAATGTCATAGGCAAAGAGAAAGTTGCAAATAAAGTCCCAGATGTCAATGTGCAGACAGCAAAACTAGCTGTGTGATGTAGTGTCCTTGGAAACAGGACTCAGATTCCAGAAGCTCTTGCTGACAATTGGCATTACAGCCTTCAGCTCTCTTCCATTCCCAGCATGTGACAGGCACTCAATCAAAACTAGCCGTATTATTGAACAAATTATAGAATAATAAATATTTACTGATGAAGTTGCAATAATTGAATTGAGTTAACTATAAATGTGTCCTTGCCTCGGTTTCTCCTCATCATAAACTGCTATATAGCCTTAAAATCTATTTTATTAAATACCTCTTTCCTTGTAGTTATCATACCTATTGGATGGTTGGCTATAACCACATAATGTATTGGTAAGGTCTAGCATACCATACACCTCATGCTAGCCTACCCTGGAGCACCTCACCTCTCTATGTCATAAAAGCAAGGCACCATGTAAAGAGATGCTCTGAGTGACATCTCTCCATCAATTTCCACTCTAGTGTTTCTGTCATTTGTGTCTAGAAAAACATTACTGCCTCAGTCACCAAAGGTCATGTGTGAACTTTCTAAAGTGCTGGATATGGTCCCTGCATTGGTCTGGAGGTGGTCACACATGTGTAAACAGATGTAAACACATCCTGGGTTTTGTACAGAACATGTATATGCCTGTCTATAAGCATGTTGCAGCACAATCAAAAAATTAAAATAAAACTTTGAAACAAGGATACTTTGATATTAGACCATAGGGCACCAAAACCTGAGGTATGGGCTAAGACAAAATTCAGAATTAGGTCTAGGCTTGCTTGTCAGGGGGTGCCCTGGTTGTTACTAAGGATGCTCATGACAGATGGCTGTCTGACCATGTGCTGATGGTCTGCTATGCATGTGCTGGCTGTTCCCTCCAGACTTAATTCCAAAGACATTACCAAGCCTTAGAGAATCATTCTTTGGCCTGTTCCACAGAGTTGCAGCATCCTGACGACAGCAGTCGGTGAGAACAGCATAAGGGACAAATGACAGGAGACATGCTTATTCACATTCCCACTGACAGAATGCTAGTTCTAATGCCAATCCATTTCAAACTCCAAGAAATGTCATTTTCTTTAAATTATGAAGAAATTGCACTTCTGCTAATGTAGACCCAATTTTGAAAAATAACCCATCTGGAAAAACGGCATTAACTGTGAAAATGGCGTCTCAATATTGAGAGTACAGGTGACTGGAGAGGAAGACGCCCTCTCTAGACACGTGTAAGCTGTGAATTTTCCAAGTGGTTCAGCCTTTTAAACCCTTGGGAATCCATTTAGACTAGATATCACTAGGGTCTGCTTTAACCAAACAACAAGCCTGAGTTGCTAAGGGTCATAAGAAGTCACCACCAAAGGGAAATGTTCATTCTGGGAGTGCCAGCCTGGCTATCAGCCCAGAGGTCATGAGGCTCACTGTCCATGATATAGGACATCGTCTGTCCAAGGACAGCCTTAGATGCTCTCATCCTCAGCTGTGTCTACTAAATGACTGTCTCCAGAGTGACCAGAACATGGGTACCTTTACCACCTTGTTGGCACACAAAAGTCTGTCCAACTTTGGGTAAGCCTTTGATTAGTATTTAACATGGTGTAGTGAGTACAACTCATGGCAACAACTGTGTCTCACAGCACACCTGGCACACAAAGACATTCAGTTATGACTGCTGACCAAGTATCTCTGCTGTCTGCCTATTCTTCATTGAACTCCATCTGCTCTAATATTCAGTGGGTTCTTTTTAAAATTGTATTCTTTCACTTTTTTAAAAAAATTTTCTCTTCTGTTTACATTGTAGTATCCTAAAATGGAAGATTAGGTTATTGACTTAAGACAGCTCCTCATAGAAACCACATAATCATCTCAACCAATACTGAAAATGTCTTTGACAAAATCCCAACACATCTTCATGATAAAAGTCTTGGAGAGATCAGGGATACAAAGGGACACACTTAAACACAATAAAGGCAATTTACAGCAAGCCGATAGCCAGCATCAAATTAAATGGAGAGAAACTCAAAGCCATGCCATAAACTCGGGGACAAAAATGGCTGTCCACTCTCTCCATACCTGAAGTTCTAGCTAGAGCAGTAAGAAAATTGGAGGAAATCAAGGGAATACAAATTGGAAAAGAATAAGTCAGAGTATCGCTATTTGCAAATGATATGAAGTAATCATAAGCGACCCCAAAAATTCTATAGGGAACTCCTCCAGCTGATACACACCTTCAGCAAAATGATTGAATACAAGATAAACTAAAAAAAAATCAGTAGCCCTTATATGTACAAATGACAAATAGGCTGAAAAAGAAATCAAGGAAACAACACCCTTCACAATAGCCACAAATAATACAAAATATCTTGGGGTAACTGTAACCAAGCAAGTAAAAGACTTATATGACAAAAACTTCAAGTTTTGAAGAAAGAAATTGAAGAAGATATCAGAAAATGGAAAGATCTCTGCTGTGGATATTGTTCTGTATAAATAAAACACTGATTGACCAGTGGCCAGGCAAGAAGTAGGTGGAACAAGGAGAGAGGAGAATTCTGGGAAGTGGAAGGCTGAGTCGGGGAGACACTGCCAGCCGCCGCCATGACAAGCAGCATGTAAAGATGCCGGTAAGCCACAAGCTACATGACAAGGTATAGATTTATAGAAATGGGTTAAGATATAAGAACAGTTAGCAAGAAGCCTGCCATGGCCAAATAGTTTAAATAATATAAGCATCTGTGTGTTTATTTTATAAGTGGGCTGTCAGACTTCTGGGGCTTGGCGCGACCTGGAAAGAAACTCTGCAGCTACAGATCTCCTATGCTCATGGTTTGGTAGGATTAACATAGTAAAAATGGCCATCTTACCAAAAGCAATCTACAGATTCAATATAATCCCTATCAAATTTCCAATATAATTCTTTACAGACCTTGAAAGGACAATACTCAACTTCATATGGAAAAAATAAAAACCCAAGATAGCTAAATCAATTGCTGTGGATATTGCTCTATATAAATAAAACACTGATGGCCAGTGACAAGACAGGAAGTATAGGTGGGACAAGGAGAGAGGAGAATTGGGGAAACAGGAAGAAGGGGGGAGACACTGCAGCCACCACCAGGACAAGCAACATGTAAAGATGCCGGTAAGCCACAAGCGACGTGGCAAGGTATAGATTTATAGAAATGGGTTAATTTAAGATATAAGAACAGTTAGCAAGAAGCCTGCCACGGCAATACAGTTTATAAGTAGTATAAGCGTCTGAGTAATTATTTTTTACATGGATTGTGGGACTGCAGGGCTTGGTGGAACCTGGAGAGATGCTCTCCAGCAACAATCAATCCTGTACAGTAAAAGTACTTCTGGAGGTATCACCACCCCTGATTTCAGGCTGTACTATAGAGCTATAGTAATAAAAAAAACCCACATGATATAGGTATTAAAACAGACTGATTGATCAATGGCATCAAATCAAAGACCCAGACATAAATCCACATACCTACAGACACCTGATTTTTGACTAAGAAGCCAGAAATACACAATGGAAAAAAGGAAGCATATTTAACAAATGGTGCTGGCCTAACTGGATGTCAGCATGTAGAAGAATAAAAATAGATCCATATTTATCACCCTGCACAAACTCAAGTCGAAGCAGAACAAAGATCTCAACATAAAACAGATGGGAAACAGCCTTAAATGCATAGGCACAGGAGACAACTTCCTGAACAGAACACGAATACACAGGCACTAAGATCAACAATTAATAAATGGTACCCCCTGAAGCTGAAAGACTTTCATAAGGCAAAGGACACCTTCAATAGGACAAAATGATAGTCTACAAAATGGGAAAAAAATTTTTATCAACTCTGCATCTGAAAGAGGGCTAATATCCAAAGTATATAAAGAATTCAAGAAGCTAGACATCAAAACCCCCAAATTATCCAATTTTAAAATGGGGTACAGATCTAAACAGAGAATTCTCAACAGAGGAATCTCAAACAGCTGAGAAATACTTAAGGAAATGTTGAACATGCTTAGCTATCAGGGAAATGCAGCTCAAAAATGCTTTGAGATTCCATCTTTATACCTATCAGAATGGCTAAGATCAAAAACACAAGTGATTACTCATGCTGGCAAGGATGTGGATCAAGGGGAACACTCCTCCACTGCTACTGGGAGTACAAACTTGTACAGCCACTTTGGAAATCAATATGGTGGTTCCTCCTCAGAATCCTGGTAATCAATTTCAGGACCCAGCTATACCACTCCTGGGCATATACCTAAAGGACACTCCATCCTACAGCAATGACACTTACTCAGGTATGTTCATAGCAGCTTTATTTGTAATAGTCAGAAACTGAAAATAACCTAGATGTCCCTCAACTAAAAAATGAATAAAGAAAATGTGATACATTTATGCAATGCAGTATTACTCAGCTGTTAAAAACAAATGACATCATGAAGTTTGCAGGTAGATGGATGGAACTAGAAAAAAGGTAATCCTGAGTGAGGTAACCCAGTCCCAGAAAGACAAACATGGTATGTATTTTCTTATAAGTGGATACTAGCTGTCAAGTAAGGGATAATCATGCGGCAATCCACAGACCCAGAGAGTCTAAGTAACAAGGAGAGCTCAAGGGGGGGGGGATGCATGGAACTCCCAGGAATGGGAAATTAGAATTGATTTTTGTAGGTGGAGGGGGAAGTATTGGGAAAGATGACTTGAATGGGGGACTCTTGGGGGGTTATGTGGAAACCTAGTGTGGTGGAAATCCCTCTGGAACCTATGAGGGTGATCCTAGTGAAGATTCCTAGTAACAGGATACAGAGCCTGAACTGGCCATCTTCTGTAACTAGGCAATGAGTCCAGTGGTCAAACTGGGACCTCAACCCACCCACAAAACCTTCCACCTACAATTTGTCCTGTCTGGCACAGAATTTGTGGAAGTGGCCAACTAATGACTTGTCCAACTTCAGGCCCATGCCATGTCAGGGAGCCCATGTCTGACACTGCCTGGATAGCCAGAACCCAGAGGCTGTATAGCTCAGAGACCCAGGATAGAACCAAACAGGACTGGCAAAAAAAAAAAAAAAAAAAAAAAGTCAGTGAAATGATTCCTAATGCTATTCTGCTATACTCATAGACTGGAGCCTAGCCTAATCATCATCAGAGAGGCTTCATCCTGCAACTGATGGGAACAGATGCAGAGATCCACAAACATTAGACAAAGCTCAGGGAACCCCATGGGAGAGGGGGAGGAAGGATTGTAGGAGCCAGAGGGGTCAAGGACACCTCAAGAACATAGCTTACAGAATCAACTAAGCAGGACTCATAGGGCTCACAGAGACTGAAGCAACAATCATGGAGGCTGCATGGGACAGACCTAGGTCCTCTGCATATATGTGACAGTTGTGTAGCTTGGTGTTCTTGTGGGACTCCTAAGAGTGGGAGTTGGGGGCTGTCTCTGACTCTTTTACCTGCTCTTGGGACCCTTTTCCTCCTACTAGGTTACCCTATCCAGTCTGAATGTGAGAGTTTATGCCTAGTCTTAATATAACTTGTTATGCTGTATTTGTTTGGTTGACATCCCTGGGAGGCAAGGCCCACTCTTTTCTGAAGGGAAATGGAGGAGTGGATCTGGGAGAGAGGAGAGGTGGGGAAGAAGGGGGAACTGTAGTTGGGATGTAATATATGAGAGAATAAAAAACAAAACTGGGTTACCAAGAACAACACATTTCTCAGCATTCTTTTAACTGCATCCCATAATTTTGGTACTTTTGGGTTTTCAAATTTAATTCACCTGAAACTATTTTCCAATCGCTGATGTTTAAGAATATGTTATTTTATTTTATCTATCCGTGATTTCCCTACATTTTATGATGTCATTGGTTTCTCTTTGATGGTGCAACACAAAGATGGTGTGAACTTGGTTGTTCTAAGCCTAGGAGGCTCTCTATGACCTGGCACACAGTCCCCTTAAAACAATGCCCTTTTTACCACTGCCGGTTAGCATGTGCTATTGTTCTGTCGGGTCTGTTAGAGTGGATTTTGTGCCTTCTATTTCCTCACTGGTGTCTGTCAGTTGTCCTAGCCAATATTGAAAATGGAGCACTGAAGTTTCCAACAGCCAGCCAATTGAGCTGGTTCCCTTCAGTTCTGTCCATTTGGCTTCATGAGTCTCTGTTGTGAGGTACTTACAGATTTTTAATGGTTTATTATCTTTTTTGCCTGAACCCTTATATCAGTAGAAAATGCCTTTATGTCCCTAATAATAAGCTTTGTTTCAAAGCATATTTTCTTATGTGAATAATACAGTTATTCTGGTTCATGCTGTCCTCTCTCTCTCTCTCTCTCTCTCTCTCTCTCTCTCTCTCTCTCTCTCTCTCTCTCTCTCTCTCTCTCTTGTGCTCTTTGTGTTGTTTACTTCCTACCTGTTTGTGTCTTTGAGGTTGAAGCATGTCTGCAACAGCAGCAGATGGCTGGCTCTTCAGTGGCCTAGGCCACAAGTCTCTGACGCTGAGTGTGCACTTGGGTCATTCCTGTCCTTTCTTCTCTGACTAGACAACCGGGCCATCCTGTGCTCATTCTGAGTATGTGACATTGTGGTTTTGGGTCCTAGTTCCTGCTGCACACTGGACCCTTTCTAAGAAAAGCAGAGACCGCTTACTTTCACGGTCTTCTACCTGCATTTCCCACATACTTTTCCTACCAGTGCTTTGGCCTTTGTTCCATTTTCTAAGCCACCTTGTTAAATAAGAAAGTAAGAATTGCCCAAAGTTCAATTTTCTAAAGCTGAACACGCCCCCCCTTAGTTCCAGAGAGCAGATCCTCTACAGATTTTCAGGAAAATACTTCACATTTCACCCCTGTGTTTCTTAGTTTTTCCTTCTAGAAGGCCTGTGTCCATCTCCTTACACCTCAATGGTTCCATTACTGTCTCTGCAGCTGTGCACACAGAATAGCCGACCGGCTGTCACCAGCCCTGGAGTCAAAGGATGTCCATTCACTTTTAGCCTTAGTTATGAGATCTCCGAGCACGGCTTGATCCCACTCTGCTCTCTGGTTTCCTTCCCATAAGCCCCTTTCATGTCCACATCAAGCCAATGCTCCTTCCATGTCCCCTTGGTATCCCCATTTGCTGGTGAGTTTGTAGACTGAGATTCTGACTACTCTCATTCAGCATCCTTTGAATTTGTCTTTTTTTTCCAAAAGAACATTTTCCCAGATGACTATATTTACATCCTTCTGATGACAAATATCTGCAGCCGAGATGACCTGACAGAGGCTCATCTTTGTACCAGCTCACTGTGTGAGGCATTCAAGCACCATGCTTGCAATTATTGAACAGCCACAACATGTAATTGCAGGGTTATTTTCTCTTGAAAATTCTATGGGATGATAATAACAAATGAAAATGGTAGAGTGAGGAGGCGAGGGATGATTCTGGAGAGAAATCAAAATAAGTACTCAAAGAACTCTGCAAGAAACATTCAAATCAATATTTTCTCCACAATGTAGGTTATAAGACTGAAAATTCTCTTTGTCCCTCAGGAAAAAAATTTGATAGATAACTTTCCTAATTAGACACTGACTAAGCCTACAAACAATTCTCCTACAGGTATACAAAAGACTTAAGGAGGAAAAAATGGCTATGATTTTAAAAGAAAATCATATAAAGTTCATATGCAGAGATTTTATACACACACACACACACACACACACACACACACACACACACACACACACACTCTAAAAACCACACCAAAAGAACATATATGTGTGTATGTGTCATTAGAGATTATATATACATATATATATGAAAACAATCATAATATTATCTGTTCCCAAATAGCTTTCTCACTAAAGTATTTTTGTAATAAATTTTCCCTCCTGACAGTGACAGAGCCCAGCTACCGCTGACATTTTCTTCTGGGCGAAGTGAACAAGTATAATGTCCACTTGCGGACAAAGCACACTGTGTAATGCTAGCCCCTGAAAGGTGGAAGCCAAGAGTGCAAGGTGTCTTCAGCTACATGCTACACAGCAAATGCAAGGCCAGTGGGACAGAATAAAAGAGGAAGAGAGAGATAGAGGGAGAGAGGTTTAAGCTCCAGTTTACCTTAATTACCATTATTTCTACAATAATTCTATCAGTTCCACCTAAAACTGCTACATTTACATAGTGTAATTGGCCAAATTTCTGTTCCTATATCTATTTGTACTTGATTCAACACCATAAAGTCTTGGTGTCTAGAAGGAAGCTTTTGACCAGTTTTGTTCTTTTCTTTCAAGAATATCTCAGTTATTATTGATGCTTTGGATTTTCATATGCACTGTGGCACTAACTCAGGGCCACACTAAGAACTATTGCTGGGATACTGATATGGAGCTGTTGAATTTACAGGTACACTTAGTAAAAAGATGCCATTATAACAGGTCTTGTGACCACGCACTACATTCTCCTTGAATTGAGTTCCTTGTCAGTTCTGAATAGGGTACTGTTTATCTGCAGAGACCTTTTTAGGTATTTGGTATTTCTGATGCTAAATGACAAAAGTCTATATTTTATGTGATATACCCTAAATGTTCCTGGTTGATACAAATATATTTTATTTACTCCACATTGACTTTAATCCAGCAATTCCACTGCTAATGTGTCATGTATGCTTGGTCCTCACAACTCTCCGCTGTCCTCTGTTTTGTACGGCACTGCTTTAGTAAGCCCTGCCTTTCAAGGTGAAACAGAAGAGGTCTCAAGAGCATCTTGTTCTTGGCCTTCAAGGGAGGCTTTTACCCATTCCACAGTAAGTTCATTTTCTACATGCCTTGTTCCTTTCAAAGTCTAGTTTGCTAAGAGTTCTGAAAATTACTATAGGCTTTTACTTTTAGTTTTTCAAAATGTACCTGGAGGTGCTCACATAAATTTATTTATTCTTTTGATGCAGTAAACCCCATTGATTTTTAAATGTTGAATGAAATTACATTTGGAGAATTAAGTCACCACTGTTTGTGGTGGGTAAACCTGTTTTATAGATTGCTGGGCTACCTTTCAGGGCCAGCTCCTGTGGGCCTGGCTTCCAGCATCTGCTTCACTGAAGGTCCTGGATTGGTTTCCCTACAAAAACTGACTGATTCATAAATTAAAACTGCCCCCTCTTTTTCAGATTTCTGATTTGGCTAAAATGTGGAACATTTTTTTCTATTAATGTTTGGTGAATTCATAAGTAAAGCCATTGATCTCTGGAGATTTTCTTTGCAAGAAGATTGTAAGTTATTAATTAAATGTCCACAGCAGTCATAAGATTATTCAATTTGCTACTTCTTCCTGGTTCTGTTTTTTTTTTAAATGTGAGTGAAATTTTGCTAGAAAGAGTCCAATTCTTCTAGAATTTCAATTTCATTAGCATGAATTTTTCATAATACTCTTTTCATTTAAAGTTTGCATAATACAAAGACATACCTCATTTTCTGTTATTAAGATCTCACTTCATTTCTGCTGGAGTTTTATCAGTTGGAGTTTGTTAGCTGTTAAACTAAATATTATTTTATCCCCTCTAATATGTATCTCACCAATTTTTAATCCTACTTTTATGATTTTCTTTTTCTTCACCATCCCTCACTCTTTTTTAAAAGAAAATCAGTATTATTGTCTTTTTTTTTTTTTTTGCTTTTTTGGGGTGCCCACCACCCAGCTCCCAAATAAATCATATATGGAGGCTTATCCTTAATTATGAATGTCCAGCCTAAGCTTGGCTTGCTTTCATTAACTTTACATCATCCCACCTACCTTTTGTCTCTGGGCTTTTCCTGTTCTCTTACTTCTGTAAATCTTACTCTTACTCTGTGCCTTGCTGTATAGCTGGGTGGGTGGCCCTTGGAGTCTTCCTCCTTCTCTGCCTACTTCTTTTTTCTTCCCAGATTTCTCCTATATATTCTCTCTGCCTGCTAGCCCTGCCTATCCTTTCTTCTGCCTTGCTATTGGCTGTTCAGTTCTTTATTAGACCAATTAGGTGTTTTAGACAGGCACAGTAGCACAGCTTCACAGACTTAAACAAATGCAACATAAACAAAAGCAACACACCTTAAAATAATATTCGATAACAAATCCAATCTGTACACCACCACTCAATTTTTTCAATGGTTGTATTTATAGCTATAAATCTGTCTAACATTGGCTTTCATTACATACTGTAACTCTTTATTATATATTTAAGTTTCTGTATGTGTTCATATTTTAATGTTCAGTTCAGATGGATGTCACTCCCAGGAGACTGACTAGTGCATTCCCTCCTGAAGCTCACTGCTGGATGCCTCTCACTTACTGTTATATTGTCTCTGTAGCAGGTAGCTTCTCTCCTTGTCCCATCCCCCCAGGATACATTTTTCTGCTTTGAACAGGAATTGTATAACACACGTTATTTTGTGTCTGTATTCTGTAGCTCAGTTTTATAGCTGCTCTACCTGTGCTTCTGCCTATAGGTTTAAGCCCACTGTTTTTCAGCTTGGATTACATTTTGTTGTGTGAATCCATCTCTACTTTATGGATATTTGGGTCACTTGTAATTTGGAGGTTTTATGAAAAATGCCCTAGAAAATCATGCCTTTTAACACACTTATGCAGTCATTAACTGTATGTGTGTGGCAGGGGGTGAGGGAGAGACTAGACCTAGGAATGGGATTGTTCATGCAGAATGCACATGCTCCATTTTAACAGTGACAAAGTCTCTCCAGTGGAGTGTGAGGCTTTTGCCTCCTCATATCCCTTCTCAATGCCTGGCACTGTCAGTCTACTCAGCTTTACTGGTCTGATGAACATGTGCTGTTATCTTCCTGTGGTTTTCATATAGAATTAGCCCCAGACTTTTTGAGAAGGGCTTCTGGAATGACTGACGCCCAAGGCCAACTGAAGGACACGAAGCAATCCTGCAGTCTGTGGACGAATGCACACATCCATCACCTGTACACCTTGAAGTTTCTTCTAGTGGCACTGTGTGATTTTCAGGGGGGAGGTCATGCCTGATGTCATGAACTTTAATAGGGTGCTTGAAATTTCTAATGCCACAGTACCTGCAGCAAATGTTATCAGATATTTTTGCTCATTCCACAAATATAGCACCTTCAAATAATGAATTTTCTCATCCATTCTAATCCTTACATTTTAAAATCTCCTTTTCTTCTTTATACCTATGCAATACCAAATAGAAAGGGTGACAGCAGGCATTCTAGCCTTGAGCATTACCAGGGAGAGTGTTAGGGCTCTGCATCAAGTGTGTGGCAGTGTGGCATGTTGTAGTGACTACTGACTCACTTAAGGAACTTCCTTCATATTTCACATCTCCTAAAAGTCATTCCTTTGAAATCATGGAGGAAAGCTGAAATTCCTCTCTGCTTGAAATTCTTCTTCCATGTGTCATGAGTGACTGTCCTCTGGGCCCAGCAACAGCCATCTTGGGGAGTTTAGGTATGTTACATGCATCGCTAAAGATCATTCCAGTTGGCCTGGTTGACAGTTTACACCCTGGAGCAGTGGACCCTAGAGTATCCAGCTGCTCTCCTCCCTGAACCCCTACATGGCCAGAGAATGGGACTACAGAATATGGGAGGCTGGAAAAGACTTCAATGGGGGCTCATTCTATGCAGTGAGGAAGCCCTCATCCATATTGGGTAAGCTTTTCAGACGGAACGGGAATGAGCGATGGGGAAGAAAAATAAGATCATCAAAGTAGGATTAGAAATTAGTGAGATACACAGGAGAGGGGATAAAGCCAATATTTAGTTTAATGACTGATAAAACTCCAGCAGAAATTAACTGAGATCTTAACAACAGAAAAATGAAGTATTAAAAAATTATAATACATAATCTTTGTATTATGCAAATATTTAAAGGTAAAGAGTATTATAAAAACTTTATACTAATGAAATTGAAATTTCAGAAAAATTGGACTCTTTCTAGCAAAATTTTACCTATTTAAAAAAAACAGGACCAGGAAGAAATAACAAACTGAATTACCTTATAACTGTTGTAGAAATATAATTAATATCATACAATCTTCTTGCAAAGAAAATCTCCAGAGATCAATGGCTTTACTTATGAATTCACCAAACATTAGTGAAAAATTTGCCACATTTTGGCCAAATCAGAAATCTGAAAAAGAGGGAGCAGTTTTAATTCATGAATCAGTCAGTTTTCATAGGAAAACCAATCCAGGCCCTTCAGCAAAGCAGCGGAGCCAGCCAATCATGGGCTGAAACCTAAACCATGAGCAAAACTACTTCATTGTTCTGATTCCCCGCCTGGCATTTCTGCCACTGTAACTGAAAGCTAACTGACACCATGGTCTACAAGTCCTCAGCACATGAGCTCTGTGTGTATCTTCACACTCTGCCAGGTCTAGGCCATAGCTTGCTACTCTTCTAGAACTTCGATAAAAAGGAACTCTGGATGTGTATGATCTCAGAGCCCACCACCTGGTATTGGATAGCCAAGTGGGGACTATATACAGTGACATTATATGGTTTAAGAAGGTTGTATTTATGTACTTAGTAATGTATATAAATAAGTGTAAGTGTATATGTATGTGTGTTTTAGTTAGGGTTTCTGTTGCTATAAAGAGACACCATGACCATGACAACTCTTATAAAGGAAAACATTTAAATGGGATGGCTCACTTACTGTTCAGAGGTTCAGTCCATTATCATCATGGTGGGACATGGTGGTGTGTAGGCAGACATGGTGCTGGAGAAGTAGCTGAGAATCCTACATCTTACAGTCAACAGGAAGTGATCTGAGTGTCACACTGAGTGAAGATTGAGCAAAAGAGACCTCAAAGCCCACCCCCACAGTGACAAACTTATTCCAACAAGGCCACACCTACTTCAACACCTCTTAATAATGCCACTCTCTTTGGTGGCCATTTTCTTTCAAACCACCAAAATATATAACAACAATCAAAGAGGCCATGAATTTCAGGGAGAGCAGGAGAGGAGGGTGTGAGGGAGGCATTGAAGGAAGGAAAGGAAGGAGAAAATGATGCAATTATATTACAGTTTCAAAAGAACAAAGATTATAAAAAAATAGCCCTGGAATGAGAAATATTGAGAGAAAGGCAAGGCAGACTTGGCACCCAACGTTACAAACTACACAGCAGCCCTTGTCAAGGAGATGTGTCTGCTCTTTGCTCACTTTGCTTTGCTTCATCTAGACAGGAATTTTCTCTCTTTCAAAAAGCCTAAAGCGTATAGTTCAAAATCCCAGGGTAAACTATGAAGACTTTTTTTGCTGTAGCTAAGGCAAAGGCAACAATTACTCCCCAAGTAAGCACAATTTTCAGTAGTAGCTAACAAGCAGTGAGCACAGAACCATCAAGAAGAGAAAAGGTGCCTTTGGTGCAGTAAATGATCCACCTTGATACTCTAAGGTGGCCAAGCTCTAGAACAGACACGCAGAGGTTAGAGGCAGTTAAAAGTTGTCAACACAGCCCACAGAGGGCCTGTTCAAGAGACAGCACCACAGTGATTGAGTGTATGCTCACGGCTTTCCACTTAGAATTCTCTATTCAGGCTGGGGGTCAGGCTCTGTCGGTAAGGTGCTTACTGTACACAAGGTCCTGGGTTTGTCCTCCAACACTGTATAGACCAGGTTTGGTGGCACTCAGGAAGGAGAGGAAGAGTCAGAAGTTCAAGGACATCCTTGGTACAGAGAGTCCAAGGCCAGTCTGAATTAAAGACTGTCTCAAAAAATGAAAATAACTCTGTTGTTAACTAAAAATGTTTTACTGCAGTTTGTGTATCACTTGGACTCAATGAGGGCATTTATTATGCAAGAAGTGTTAAATACCTTAACGATGAGAATGGCCTTTGACCCTCTGATCTCAGAAATCTGCCTGGAAAGCAGTAATATAAAAGACTTACATGTAACATTTTAACACTGTTGTTACTTAGGATAACGAAAGTTCCTTTACAGAAGTGTCATATAATAGGGACCGATGAAATGAATTCTAGAATATGCATGTGATCTACTATAGTTGTTCTGTCCAAGACTTTGGAATAAGTTGGGAAAATCCTCTTAATCTGTTTATACAACAACCAAGATATCAGATAAAAATCTGTCTATATTTAGAACTACATCAATCTTAGAAAAAGAAGACAGATTTCCTACTGACTGTTTCTGGGTGGCAAGAACTTAGAAATGTTTTGTTTCCATTTATCATCATATGCATATTTATATCTATAAAATAGTTGGTATGTTTTGTTTGTTTTTAAAAAGCAACAGTGTGATAGGGGCAGTAGCCACATATGAGTCCAGTCTGATGACTGGATTGTGACTTAGATCATCTAAGTTAATTCAGTTTCCTAACTCAAATGTTAGAGAATTTTCCTTGGCTGTTGCACAAAGTTGGGGATAAGAAGAGAAACATTCATAAGAGTCCTTCATCTGATGAAATGTAAAGCCTTGAAACACATGAGTGACTGCATCCCACTAAGCGCCATATGGGGCATGATGCACAGATTAGCAATTTCCTCGGAGCCATAGCTGCTGATTCTCTGGCATCTATGAAATAATGAAGGAAGCTCTAAACATGAAAGTGATGCTATTGACATTATGGTTTTAAGACAGACAGACAGACTCCAGGGACAATAATCTCCAACCCCTCTTCACACTCTTGAGCCTTCTTTCCCCTTGTATGGAGGCTCAGCTCCACATAATTAATGTGTATTTATTTTTAAATCAGTTTAATAAATTTGCAAGCCCAAGTTTGTTCTGCCCCTCCCTCTCTCCTACCTATTTTCCTTCTTTTCTCAGTTGAGTTTTTCATGGCTCAAATATGCTTCCAGCTAAACACAAGACTTCCAGTTGGGTTCCAGAGGGACAACATGCATGCCACTCAGGGACCCTGAGTAAGTGAGCTTCCAGCTCTTACCTGAAAATAAGAATGACATACTTCAAAAGTTTGTCTTATGGGTAAATGAAATAATGTGAATGCACTTGGTGATTCACAAGCACCAATCAGAATGATGAGTGTTCCAGAATCAGAAGACTTTGCACTTAATTAGTCTTTTATCAAAGTGATGTGTTTGAGGTTCCTGCTGCGGTCAATTGAAGAGGCAGTCTGCCCCAGCTCCTAGTCAGCACTGGTCCTGTACCTCACTCTGACTCAGAACATAGGGGGAATTACATCCTGGGAATTCTGAACAAAGGTACCAAGCGCTCAGGCAACTTCCAGTGACTTGGAAGCTGGTGTCCCGTCCATGGGAAACCCGTGTTGGCTCCCTGGGGGAGGACAGACGGGGAACACACACAACCAACCTTCCCTCTTCTCCAGGTGCCCCAGCAGAAGTCCCCAGGTGGTGAAAAATAGAACAGAAATAAGCCACCCCAACTGAGTCTGGCCCTAATTTCTAACCCAGTGAGTCATTCAAAACAAGCTATTTAAATCTAGACTCTAGATGGTGTGTTATGTAACCAAGCTAACTGTTAGCCTTTCTACCCTCCTCCCTCACAAGAACAGGCTCTGCTGAGCCTGCCCGACACCAGCCTGGGTAGAACGCCATGGTTCCCGAATGACAGGGCTGTGATGATGTCAGCACTTGAGACCTGGGTTCAGAATTCCAATTTGTCACTTGGTCTGTGAGTCAGTCCTAGCAGGTAGGGGAGCCACCGAGGAAGTGAAGTGAGAACTGAGAGATGCGAATTTCAATCCTTAGCACATTAATGTCTCCCAGGATTGGAGACCATTGCTGACCAGCAACCATTTCAGAACACGAGACACCATGGCAGAGGGAGGTACTGTGGCCACCCCTTACCCACAAGCAATGCCCTCTTCACTTCACTTATTTCCTGGGTTCAAGCCACTTGAAAATCAGAAGATGGACATAATGGGCAGACACACATTTACTATTGAAAACCAAGGAGAAGGCTCAGCAAACAGCAGCTCTCAAGTGGCCCAGGAGTCAGAACAGAATCAAACAGCCCTAAGTGTCTTGAGCACGGGATGCCGAGGGTACCCGTGCATGTGGCTCTGACACAGAAATTTACAACTTTTCAGTAAACTTCAGAAAAGGTTTCCAACCCCAGGCATGAATAGTTAGGATATTTAGTTTGTGATCTGGTCAGTTCAGCCTGCACCTTCCCATGAGGCCTCAGCCAGCCAGAGCAGCTCCCTGGGGCCACCAGCCAACAGACTGTGTGACTCAAACTGCCCACTGCCAGTGCCCTGGCTGGCTTCTTAATGGGAGTCTTTCCCTCCTCTCTAAGTCCTGGGAAACGTCCTTTAATGCCTGGACGCTTTCTGGGGAAGAGAGACTAGAAGAACTGGAAAGCTAGTGTCAAAGAGTTGGTCAGGATTGGCTTTGGGGTTCTCCAGCTAAAGGTTGTAAACACATCTTGGCGAACTTCAGCAGAAAGAATGGTTTTCTGAAAGGCTGTGCTGTTGCTTGCATGCTCAGAGTAAATGCGGTGAGGTTTGTGGACACATGCCCTGGGATGTGTCCTCCATATGACTGCATCCTGTGGGATGTGAGAAGTCCCCACCCCAAAGAAATAGGGGTTCTTTCAGGAATGGATTACATGTTGGGAGAGACCCCAGTAAAAGCTCCACAGCTAAGACTGTACATTTGGAACTTCATTGTGTCCACTCAGGATCCCAAGCTGTCCAAAGTGTCTACCCACGTCCAAGCTGGAAATGAAGGCCCAGAGCAGCTTTCTTCTGACCACCTGCCACTCAGCTGCATGCCCAGGAGCCCTGTGACTTCCGGTTGATTCTGATCATGGGATGGGACACGCTTCTTTCTGTCTGGATTCCTGTGCTGTGTCAGTTCTTGGTTACCATTCTATCCCTCACTGTAAGAGGTGTTCTAGTCAAGCCCTGCAGGTTGGTGACAGAGAGATCTGCCACAAAGCCACTGGATGCTGGGAAAGAAAAGGCCTTTATTCCCCTGCCTTCTCCTATGAGGCAACCAGACATCTGGACAGGATGGACCTCCGTCAGGTGGCTCACAATCACCAAGGGGGTCCACTCTTCTCTGGTCAGTTGCCAGCCCTTTAAGGTAAAACAATCAAACACAGTGTACCTGAGTTGGTCTGTTGTGGCCCAGGAAAGCCAGCCATCGACCATGAACCCCGCGGGGTCTCACTAGTAGTCCCAGTAAGGGACACTTGACCACCCAGCATGGCTGAAAGGACACCTTCAGCTGAGGTAGCAAACACTGACTCTGCAGAGGCCTTTGGATACAGGATAACATCTGGAACAGCATCTGGAGAGGCAGCAGAGCACCTCAGATGAGGCGATGGTTCAGTTGGGTTACACAGTACAATTATGCATACTTACAGCTTTCCAGAGCTCAAAACAAATCCCTCTGTTAATGACCTAGTATTTGGGGCTTAACAGACCTTAATGAAGCTTCCCATTGCCTCTGCCAGATGGCCCTTCTCTCTGCTCCAGACTGATGGGTTCCCCCTCACCCCCCACGCTGCTCTTCCTCAGTAGCTCAGATACAGACTTCTCTAGCTTGTATATGGGTTTAGCTATTCAAAAAAAAAAAAAAACACACACACACAGATATGTTAGCTCAAGATTGGTATATTTGCCCAAAAAGATTATGTCTATGAACCAGATTTCTTTGGCTACATGTTTTATTCACAGCTTTACTTCAGAAAGGACTTTAGTAAAACTAAATCCTGAGGCAGAGTGCAACAGTCTAAGAATCTCAGCCGACAAATGCCCATTGCGCACAGTGTGAGAGGCTATCACGATCCTGGAGGAGCAGAGCGATGGCCGAGCTGTTCCCTCTGCTGGGGCTGGTGAGGCACAGAATGTTAAAAACCATGAAACTAATTTCCAACATTTGTCACACAGTCCACATCCAGGCACTGCAAAGCGTTATTTTGTACGCGAATAGCCAAGTGCTCTGACAACCGGATGGAAGTGGTCATTTCCATCCCCTACTTTATGGATGAGGACATGAAGGCATGCAGAGAGGCTGCGTGTACTTAGGGAATGTGAGAGACAGGACTGGCTTCTAGGGATGGGCTTATGGCCCTGATATCTGCCTGCCTTTCCCCAGAGGAGCTGGGGTGTGAGCGGACAATAAGGAGAGGGCCTCGGTGGCGGTGTAGCAGGAGCTCCTAGCACACTTTGTGCTGGAATATTCAAAGCCTTCTTCAAGACAGAAAGCAATCTGGCCTCATTCTTGGAAGATGAGTTACCACTAATTACATGAAAGGAAATCTAGGCAGAGTTCAGGGCACAGACACTGGCCGGTTCTTGGGGCCTGTAATAGATAGCAAGTCCTCATATGTAGGAGTGGGGGACTGAAGCCAGGTGGCTTGGGGGTGTTTAAGTGCTGGTTCGACAGACAGCGACTTCCAGAAAGCACCAGGGAATTTTTGGAGGGGAGTGGACAACCTGAGGACAACCTGGCCTACTGGCACATGGAAGTCAGCCCAGATGAATAACTCACTAGGAAAGCAGGAATGGCGATACTACAGGTGAGTGTAGACATCTGGGGAGGGATTACAGAACAGCGAGCCCTACAACAGACCTGAGTGCTGAGGGGCCAACGAGCAAGTTCCCAAGGGAGTGAGTGCAGCCTGGTGGCTACGGAAGGCAGCAATGTGTCAAGCCTGGAGGCCAACAGGCGGCATGGGGAGCTGTTCCTGCAGACCCTGGGCACGTGGGGATGAGGGGTCCTTGTGGGGTGAAAGGAGATCCATTCCAGTGAGAATAGAGATGGGGGATTAATTGCAATGCAGAGACAGTTTGGAGGGAGAGATTCACTCCAGTGTGGAGATAGACTGGGGGAGAGATTCACCCCAGTGTGGAGACAGACTGGGGGAGAGATTCACTCCAGTGTGGAGATAGATTGGGGGAGAGATTCACCCCAGCGTGGAGATAGATTGGGGGAGAGATTCACTCCAGTGTGGAGATAGACTGGGGGAGAGATTCACCCCAGTGTGGAGATAGATTGGGGTTTATTTCCAGTGAGGAAACAGATTGGGGGACTCATTCCAGTGAAGAGATAGCTGTGGGGGGTGGTTGACCCCAGTGTGAAGAGAGATGAGGAAGGTACATTCTAATGTGCAGATAGATGGGGGCAGGGGTGGAGTAGCACACAATAGCCAATGAAACTTTTGTGCTTAAGAGCAATAATCTCTTGTCTAAAATTCTGAAATGTAGTTCTGGAACGGAGCCCACTTGTATGTACATGTGTGTATGTACATGTGTGTGTCCATGTGAGAGTGCATACATATGTGTGTGCATATGTACTCATGTTTGAGTATGGGTGTGCATGTGTGCTCATGTGCTCGTGTGTGTGTGTGTGTGTGTGTGTGTGTGTGTTTACTTAATGTATCAACTAGTCATTTGTACTCTCAGGCAGACACACTCCCCACAAACTGGACAGGACCATCTGATCATCTCTACTGTTATCACACTAAACCACAACCCCCTCTGGTACAGGCATTCCTGTGTTTTGTGGGGTGTACTGTCCCAGGCCCCACCAAAGAAATCACATGGTAGAGTTTCCTTTTTAAACCCCTCTGCAGTTGGAATTTCAAAGAACACCTGCCTTCAAGATCTTAGGTAAGAGATGGTAGAACCCTTTTTCCTCACTATAAATGGTGAACTGAGCAATGACCATACAGTTAGTTCATAATTACTGAGGGCACGTGCTTTACCCAGAATGATATTGAGCATTTCACTTTAATTTTAACAACAACCTTGTGTAACAGGAACTTGTTTTACAGACGAAGGGTCACAGCTCAGGCAGGTGAGCTGTGACAGGTAGGGCTAGGCTAATGTCACTTCACCATAGCACATGGCTCCCTGATCAATCTGTAAAACTATTTTGAGGTTGGCTTAATCAACACTTGCATTGCTCAGCAAACAACAGAGAACAAGGAGCCTTTACCACATCTCAAGTGACACAGTGTATTCACCCAGGCTATCCTGTCGTTGCCTTCTGGGAAAGCAGAGGGGACATTAAAACACAAAACAAGAGTATTCTGTGTTGATCCTCTGGGCTATGCAAGCGTTTTCTTGCCAAGAAGAGAAGGCAGGTGATTCTTCCAGGGCGTGCGACCACTCTGGTTCACAGCTGAGCTGGGGAGAGCACAGGCTGTGGGTTCACCTCACAGCTTGATGGCCCTGCTTATCCTAGTTTGCTTTTTTGTTGTGATAAAACACTGACAGAAACCAGCTTAGGGGAATAAGTGGTTTATGTCAACTTACAGGTCACGGTTTATTAGCAGTGGAAGCCAAGGCAGGAACTCAGGCAGGGACCTGAGGGCAGGAACTGGAGCAGACTGTGGGGTGGAGGAACGCTGCTTGCTGGCTCACTTCAGGCTCATGTTCAGCTACCTTTCTCATACCAACCAGGCCCATCTGCCTAGGGATCACACCACTAACAGTGGGCGAGGCCCTTCTATATCAGTTAGCAACCAAGAAAATGCCTGGCAGACGTGATGCCCTACTTTCTATTGCCATTACAGACACTATGACCAAACACAACTTGAGGATGAAAGGCTTTGTTAGCCTTACAGGTAACAGTCCATCATTGGGGGAAGCCAGGGAAGGAACACAAGGCAGGAACCTGGAGGGAGGAACTGAAGCAGAGACCATGGAGGAATGCTGCTTAGTGCATTGCTCCCCGTGGCTTGCTTTCTTATATAACCCAGGAGCACCTGCCCAGGGATGGCACTGCCCACAGTGGGCTGGGACCTCCCACATCAGTCATTAATCAAGAAAATATCCCCAGATATGCCTACAGGCCATTCTGAGGGAGAAATTTTCTCAATTGAGATTTCCCCCTGCCCAGATGACTCTAGCTTGTGTCAAAATGACAAAAATTAACCAGCACACATGGCCATAGGCCAAGGGGACTGGGAAATTGTCCTGTTGACATTCTGTCTTGTCTTCCTAGCTGACTTTAGGTTTCTGTCAAGTTGACAGCTGACATTAACTATGACACAGTTCGTGATGAATGAACAACCCAGGTCTCCATTTCCCTGTCATTTCAACAGGATTAGTTACAGTCTATCACAGAGTTGTTGGTGATTTAAAATTAGATGATTCTTAGAATGATGTAAGAGAGTGCCCATCAGCTGGTTAGTCTTCTCCAGACATCCAGTGCTGATGTTTGGCAAGATGTCCAACAGTCTAAGCCTCATGTGGGAATGTACAGAGACTGGTCAATTCTGCACACTTCTTGGACATCATCACTTGCCAAGTGTCATCCTGTTCTCTTGTAGTTTCATGGGCTTCCACCTAACTTAGGTATTGTTCCTACTCTGTAGTAGAGACAGATTGGTGGAAGGGTCTCACTGTGGCTTGAAAAGATGTCTTTTTTTTTTTTTTGGCTTTTTCCACCACAGTATTTTCTCAAGTTATGCTGTCAGCTGAATACATGCTTAGAACTATGTTGGTGATTTGCACACATTCCTGTAAAGTGGCCAGGCCTGAAGGATTAGGAGGAAGTCTGATGAGTGTTGGGCCCCATCTACATAAGTATTTATACCAAGAAAATTATATTTATATGCAAGTTTATAACTAAAGGTTTATTTTTAATCAAAAAGAGAACTTGGGTTTTATCCAAATCTTATTTGGTATCTATTCTAGTTGGCTTTCTGTTGTTGTGGTAAATTCCATGTCCAAAATCAACTTGGAGAAGACAGGGTTTATTTCATCTTACAGTTACTTGTTTTGAAGACATGAGGGGTTCACGGAGAGCAGCAGAGGCTTGGCACTGTGTGGCAGGGCTGGAGTCCCCGAAGAGAGCCCAGGAGAGGCTATTGGTGAAAGTGCAGCCCAGCTGCAGCAGAAAACCCCAACATTTTTGAGATGTCAGATCATGGGATGACCACCAAGAATCACAGTAGCCGTGGACTAGACCTGGTTGGAGCTCAGGAGACAATCTGTGTGGGCTGCAGAGGGCAGAGCCGGAGAAGCAATAGTGAGTGCATCCCAGACTTTGGACATAGAGTTAATTACACTATTGGAGACTGGTTTTGTTTTGGTCTGGTTATGACTGTGCCCAGGAAATTCCCTCTGCTGTAAGAAAGTATTTTTGATTTTATAGGAGCCCACAGTTGAGAGACTTTAAATTTTTTAAAAACGTTTTAGTTTTGAGCTTTTAAGTGTTTGAATTTTTAAAGACTGTGGGACTTTTAAAAGTTAGAATATTTTTTATTGTGATGTTGATGTTAATGTGAGATCTTAGGGATTAACAAGAAGGAAAGGTTATGGCTTCACAATGATGTGCTTTTGTGTCAAGTTAACAAGGGCTCAATTGTGCTGAATAGTTTATATCAACTTGACATAAGCTAGAGTCATCTGAGAAGAGGAAACTTCAATTGAGAAAATGCCTCTATGAGATCTGGCTGTAGACAAGTCTGTAGGGCATTTTCTTAATTAGTGATTGATGGGGGAGGGTCCATCCTGTTGTAGGCTATACCACCTGTGGGCTGGTGGTCCTGGGTTCTATAAGAAAGCAGGCCATAAGGAGCAAGCTAGTGAGCAGCACCCCTCCATGGCCTCTGTATCAGCTCCTGCCTTCAGGTTCCTGCCCTGTTTGAGTTCCTGTCCTGACTTGTTTCAATGATGAACAGTGATTTAGGATATGTAAACCAAATAAGCCATTTCCTCTCCGAGTGGCTTTTGGTCATGGTGTTTCATCACAGTGGTAGTTACCCCAACTAGGACAGCATCCAAAGAGTGTTGTCAAATGGCACATGATATGACCAGTAGTCAGAGAAAAGGGCAGACTCCATGTTGTGCACGCTGCAGTCTTATGTTACCATGGTAATGAGTGATAGCAGTCCTCTCTGACCAGAATAGATTGTTCCTGTTCAAGGGAGATGTGCATCTCCGAGTCTGTTCTTTCATTTAGGAGTGTAAGTAACTGCATGGCTTGTGAGGCTTTGCCTCCATTTTCACACAGACAAAGGAAGCAGGAGGTTCTAGAAAACACTTATGGGGGGCTGGCAAAGTAAGAGCAGGGCTTATTCATGCAACAAAGTAACTGATAATTGCCTTCATTATTCTAGGCTAGATTGAGGTCATTGTCTGATGAAATTGGACAATTTAGGAAATAGAAAAACTGAACACAACATCTGAGTCTGTTTAGACACAAAGTCTTATCAACATTTAGCTTTTAGGAAGGGGAGAGACAGGAAGAGATGAAGATACTCTTGTAGACAGGGAGGTGCATAATGAGGAGGAGAGCCTTGATGCAGCCTTAAAGCAGCTAGTTGGGGAGGGCCAGGTAGGGACAGGAAACCCAGAATCCATACAAGCATCCATTATTTCATCCCTGGAGCAGAACACGGTGACATCATAACATTTGCTGCCGCTTAGACTTCAGAACCATCTGCTTCTGTTATTAAAACTAAACTAAATAAAGCCTGCGCACGGCTCCCAGCTCTTTCCACTAAGGAAGCCTCAGCCCCCCGGAGTTCACTGATGACTCCCTTGCCTTCCACTCTAGTTAATCATCTTGATTAGGCGGGCCACCTTTCACCTTCTCCACTACATTGCTACAAAACTCTTGTCAGTTCCACCCTTAATATATCAATTACTAGCAAAGCTTTTACAGGATACCTCAAGGCCAGAGTTCAGGGCTGGTCCTTCTTTGCATCCTTCTTAGCACACAGAGGGCTCCAGGTCACTCAGCCTGCCATCCATATCCATGTCTTCTTTGGTGAACATTTGGGGAAAGGTCAGTACACATTTAGCCCCTTTCTTTGTATTTAGAGGTCTGTCACAAGGCATGTCTTCTGATTGGATTTTCTAACATTCATGCAGTCCCAATAAACCTCAATCTGTACTCTGCTCCTTGGGGTGACCTTCTGTAATGCCGGGGATGCCAGGCCCCTCCATCTGCAGCCCACGAGGACATCGTTGTATAACTTTAAATGCACCCCTTGAAAGGACAGCTATAACCCAAGGAGAAGAAAGAGAACATAATTTGTTTAGGTGATCTAAAGGATGGAAGAATGGCATCCGGGCAAGACTAGCTTGACTAAATCCGAGGCTTAATGCCACATCCCAAAGCCATCCACTCTCTGCCGTTGTGTCTGTCTCCTGGGTTACTCTTCCTACAGTAACCCAGGAGAATGATGTCAATTAATTCTCTCAAGCAAAGGCAGTGGCGGCCCCAGAAGCCCCAGGCCACACTCAGCAAGTGCGGTGAACATAGAATCTCTTTCCTAAATATCACAAAAGTCTTGGGCAGGACTCTCCTTGCCTTGAAGAAATCACTACTTCTTCTTTCCCCACCTCTGTTGGTCCCTGCCCTCCTAGTGCCAGGGAAGAGTTCTGAGGCGGTCAGAATCGTGCACACTAAATTGGGTGGTAAAGTCAACCTTGAAAGACAGACACTGTCCCTTTAAGGTGCTCTGGGACATTACCAGATAACAAATGGGGTTCTCATGGACTTTCTTTGCCCCAGGTAAAATTTTCCTAAAGGGACAAAAGACAGGCAAGAATTTGAACATGTGCCTAAATGTCATTTCCCCTGAACAGCTGGCTGATGTGGATTTTGTGCCCTTCAGTATAGACCTCACTGCCCTAGAAAGGTTGCCAAAGATACCTTCCCCTGAGCACACAAGTGAGTCTCTGGTAATTCCCTTCAGTCCAACTGCCTAACCTAAGGTGAAGCCATCATCTGGGACAGCTCATAGTCAATGGCTGGCTTACAAAGGGCCACCTTCTTGCCCCAACTCAGGGCACACCCCCCAAAAGAAACCAAAACTAAAAACAAAAAGGCCACTCCTACTCAGCACTCACTCTAGGACTGATTGAGAAGGTTGTCACGCTGATTCGACATCTAACTTTTCCTCCACACATCTGTTTGTCTGTCCCACAGCCACTCCTTCCTGACCACAGACACAGTGTGGCAGCCACCCCAAGCTCCTGCCACTGTGATGAACAGCATCCTCTAACTGTAAGCCCCAAACGCATCTTTCCTTCTGTAAGTTGTCTTTGTGAGGAATTTTATGGAAAGAATGTGTTAAGTGACTAATGCACTCTCGTCAGCTGCTTCTGTCGAGCTCTTGGCCACAGTAATTAGAAAAGAAATAGCACATAAAATTTGTGTCAGAGAAGCTGGCCTCTGGGTGTGATGGACCCCAATGTGTGCTCTGGAGCCTTCGGACAATCTTGCAAGAGCTTTGTGGAAGAACTTGACAGTGCAGCCTGGTGAAGAACACTGTGAGAAGAGGCTAACAGGAAGTTCTGGTGCAAGCCTGGAAGAACACCTGCCAACAGGAAAGCCATCAGTAAAGACGGCACGTGGAGAGTCTCAGATGGGAATGAAGGCATGATGGGAAACTGGACTAGAGTATTCGTGTTAGATTCTGGCTACATTCTCCACATATCACAACAATTAGAGTGAGGCATTCAGAAGATATGGATACATTAACTCAGTGGGAGAAATTCCATGGCAGGGAAGCATCTGGGTTGTAGTGTGGCTGCTGTTGGCTGTACGGATTATAGTTAGAATATACGGAAAAAATAAAAACAGCCAAACTATTTCTCTAAATCTTCAGTTTGGACAAGAAAATATGTGTTTGATGCAGACAAAGCACGGATGCCACAGTGGTGGCTATGGGAGGTTCTTAGCATTGAAGAAGAGTGATCTGTATCAACCAAGACAATGGGGACAGTGCTGATAGAGCAAGCTGTCAGGAGAGGGGGCTGCCTTCATACATGCATGCATTTCTTTATTTAGACGGGCGTAAGGAATCATGGAGGTGGCCTGGTCTCACTGCCTTGAGACACAAGCATCATAGATTTTTCAGGTTAGAATCCATGGCTCCCAGGGCACTGTGTGCCTATAAGTTCCTGGGAAACCGAGGCACTCCCTCAGGCAGTGGATTGTTCAGGCCACCTGTGTTTCTGTGTTCCCTAGAAGTCATTTAGCATATAGAGAACCTTGTCTGGAAAATTAATCTTAGACATTTACCTCATGAAGCACATACAGCCTGCAAAAGTCAAGTGCATCCTTCCTGGCAGCCACCATTATATTCTGTTTTGATAAATGAATAAAAAGTTGATTGCAGGCCAGGCATGGTGGTGCACACCTTTAACCCTAGCACTCAGGAGGCAGAGGCAGGCCGATCTCTGTTAGTTCAAGGCCAGCCTGGTCTACAGAGTGAGTTCCAGGACAGGCTCCAAAGCTACACAGAGAAACCCTGTCTCAAAAAACCAAAACCAACCAACCAAACAAAAAAAAAATTCTGATTGCTTGGGATAAACTTGTCTCAGTCCCAGTCCTGCTGAGACCCCTCCAAACTGGCCATAGCAGGAGACCTGGCTTCGGTAAGTAAGCACTGGCACTTACAGACAGGATCTTGCTATAGAGCGCTGGCTGGCCCAGAACTCAGATATTCATCTGCCTCTGCCTCTTGGAAATGCAGTCAACAGACAGACAGACATATATAACTATTTTTTCCTTTTGCTGAATCCATACTTTAGTAATTACATAATGGCCATGTCTGCTTTGATTTGAGATTCATTCTACCTGGTATAGGTGATCCTACTTTCAGATTTCAAATGCACAGAATATCTAACTCAGTCCCTTCACTTTCAAGCCTATTTATGTTTGTAGAGATGAAGAATCTTATAAGCAGTATAAAGTTGGTTTTATCTTTTAATACATTTGGGTAATGTCTTTCAAGGAAATTGCATCCATTTACATTGAAAAGAAATTGATAATGTCTTGCTAGAACCATTATGTAATACTTTCTAATTCTGTTCTTCTGTGGTTCAGTGCACTTATCTAGCAGTATGTTTATAGTCCTTGCTTATTAGTTAGGGTTTATACATTACACACTTTTGTTTTGTGGCTATTAGGTTTACAGAGTGGTGACAGGGTGGGGAAGGAACTGCATGGGAAGTAATGGGAGTGGATTCGAACCAAACATGTATTTATGTATGAATATTAAATATATTACGTCATCTTTTAATTATAACAAACCATTCTGAAATATAATAACAACATAATTGAAAAATTAAGAACATAGGACAAGATAAAATATATGAAAACACTACAATTTACCTCATTGCTCCCACATTTTGAATTTTAGATATTTCTATATTGCTCATCTCTTAGATGTTAGTATAATTATTAATTTTTGTTTTGTTTTTAGACTTTATACATCAGGACTTAAATATCTGCTCTTTTAATAATATCCCTGAGTTCTTGTAAGTTCTATTCTTTCCTCTATAGTCTATTTTTTTTTGTTTTATGTTTTTTGAGACAGGGTTTCTCTGTGTAGCTTTGCGCCTTTCCTGGGACTCACTTGGTAGTCCAGGCTGGCCTCGAATTCACAGAGATCCGCCTGGCTCTGCCTCTCGAGTGCTGGGATTAAAGGCGTGCGCCACCAACGCCCGGCCCTCTATAGTCTATTTTTTAAATTATCCTCAACACCTCCAATGGAAGCCCCCTGCTCTACCAGAGGCCATGCCAGCACCCAGAATCCCAAGTAAGCACCCCCTTGCAGACAACCAACACTCCTCCAGAACCCACCAGTCTAACCCCAATAACCCTTCCCACCTTGTCACCCCAGCCCACCCACCCCTCCTGTGGAACCCCCCTGCTCCACCAGAGGCCACACCAGCACCCAGATCCCCAGAGGACTCCTGATTAGACCAGAGGTCACTCCAGCTGCCAGAACCCCAGACCCCAACTCAGGCAGAAACCCCCTGCTCAACCAGAGGCTCTCCAGAGGCCAGAAGTCCAGCCCACAATGTTGTGGAATATGACTTTAATTATGTAAAGGTGTGTTACATTTGTTTATACTCTGTCTGTTAATTTGATACCCAAGAAGGGGCTGAATTTCCACATAGGGGCTGAGAAAGCTGGAAAAAAAGAAAAAAAGAAAAATAAAAAAATAGATGTGGCTCCTTTTGGAGGCTCTTCTTTACCAGTATGCTAAGTAGAAACAGCAATCTAAGTACAGGGCACCAACTTCATAGAGCTGAGGCAGTTGAACACAGCTCCCAGTTGAATGCAGCTCTGGGCCAGGCTCTTGGGACATATAGCACGGCTTTCATGGACCTGAGCAGGGTGGAACCAACCACCAGCAAAAGGCTACTTACCAGTTTAAGGCTCAGCATTTTAAGGCTCACACAGTCAAAAAGGCTAGAGACACACAGTAAAGACAGGTCTGGATGGAAAAAACAACCTCTAAATAGGTTACAATGTTTTTAAAAATGTGCATAGGCTTAAGAAAGGAAAGAAAATTGATATAGACATTAATAGGAAAAAATAAATAGTTTAAAAATAATAAAGTCTTTAAAGAGAGAGTAAAATAATATAAAAAGAATAAGCCACACAAATATGGGAAATCTGGATCCTGTATGGTGTTGCGTTGACTTTGAATTTTCTGAATGCTGATGAGCAAATGACAGCTGCCAAGCGACATGGAATTGTAAAAGGGGCTGCTGGATTAAACCAGCCTAGATACTTTAGGGATGCCTTAAATTTAAAATAAAAAAATGTATAGCATTGGGGAAGATGCTATGCTTTTTGTTTCTGTATGAAATGAAAGGTTGTGGATTACTCCAAGGTTAATAGAAGACCAGGTGTGATTTGGGGAGACCTCTGAAAATCTTGGATACAAACATAAAGAAATAAACCAACAAAAACTACAAAACAGGTGACATATAAGCTGATCCCTCTGTATGTGAAGAGTTCTAAGATTGAACAACAAATGATACAACTCATTTTCCTGGGACTTGACCATTATCTCAATTTCCCCAGGGCCCTCTAAAGATGCCTTTATCCTCAGACAACAAAAAACAGTCTAGAGAACACAACACCCACATTCCCAAGAGGTGAGGTGGGTAGCTTTTGGTCATATGGTAGGTTATGGATGTTTGTCATCATTTAGGGGAGGATATAGGAATATAGGATAAAAAGACAACTATTAGCCTAAAATATTTTACATCGGTATAGCTTTTGATATATTGATACAGATTTAATGTTATTTTGTGCTGTGGAATAATCCTTTGGTACATTGTGAATAGCTATTTTTCTCATTGGTTAATAAAGAGCTGATTGGCCTACAACTGGACAGGAAGAGATTGGCCAGGAGAGCCAGACTAGGAGGATGCTGTGAAGAAGAAGAGTAGAGTCTGTGAATCACTAGCTAGATACGGAAGAAGCAACATGAGAAGTTCATAGATGAGGTAAACAAACCTCAGGGCAGCAGATAGAGTAATAAGTATGGGCTAATTTAATGTGTAAGAGCTGCCTGGAGACAAGCCTAAACTATTGGCTGAGCATTAATAATTAAAACAAATCTCTGTGTGGTTATTTGGGAGGGACTAACATGATACACAGAAACTCCACCTACACTTTTGTTATAATGTATGTATGTTTCTACTCTTGTTTGGGGTATTATGCTTATTTTAAAATGTAATGTATAGTTAAGAAATGCAGGCTAGTAGTTAGTCATCTATAATAATCAAACTTGTAGTCATATTAGGTATGTTTTCAAGGTTAAACATATATATTTTAGATAGATAGATTCTCTTCAAATGCTTCAGAGACCTACAGAATATGGCATTTAAGATGTTTAGTAACTTAAGGCTTTTCATGACAGTGAGACACATCTGCTTCTGGTAGCACCAATGTACTTCATAAAAGGATGATAGGCATTGAAGAACCTCCATATGGAGTTTTCTTACAATGTGGCAAAGCTAGCCATTTGGGGAAAAAACTGTTCTTGCCTCTACTGCTGACAGTATACCATCCAAACTGGACATACAGGACACAAAGGAAAAAGACCGCCAAACTTTGCCAAGACAAGATGGGACAGTCCTTCAAAATTCCTGCTTTGTAGAAAAGTCTACCAGACATTCTAGGCCTGTAGGTTGAAGATGGATGCCCTAACATTGCAGAGGAAACTTGAGTGACTACCCAGGAAGCCAGATGCCTCTGTCTGTGATACAGTTTTTGAAGTGGTTTGTAATACACTTCCAGTTTATTGAGGTAATATTATATCCTTCTGGGGTATTTGATGTAGTTGATGACTAGATAGTTATAGTTGCAGTTCCCTTTAGTTATTATAGAAGGTAAATTAATTATAAAACTTTGGACTCACCAAGGTAAGATCAATAATGTGAGTATTTTCTCTGAATTTGCCAAATACAAATGAACTGGATATTGTAAATGTAATTCTTACTTGATAATTGTTCTTATTGTATATGGTGTTACTATGTTAAAGTTAAAACCCTTCCTTTTTATTTAGACAAAAAAGTAGAAATGTTGTAGAATATTACTTTCACTATGTAAAGGTATGTTACAGCTGTTTATGCTGCGTCTGTTTAACAATGAAGAGATGTGTTGCATATGTTTATGCTGCATTTATTTAATTATATAAAGATGTGTTGCTGTTTCACCTTGTCTGCCTGATTGGTCTAATAAAAAGCTGAATGGACAATAGCTATGCTATAGAGGAATAGGCAGGGATAGGGGGTAGAAAGAATAAATAGGAGGAGAAATCTAGGCTTGGGGAATGAGAGAGGAGAGAAGAAGGGAGCAAAAGAGGGACACACTTGTGGCTAGAAGCCAGGCAGCTGCCAGCAAGCCAGCCACAGAGGAAATAAGAAAGTAAGATATACAGAATGAAAGAAAGGTTAAAAAAAAAGTCCCAAGGCAAACATAAATAAAGAGAAACACTAAAACAAGAGTTAAGATAAGGCCAAGTATTCATAACTAATAATAAGTCTCCATGTCACAATTTGGAAGCTGGTTGTTGGACAAAAGAAAACCTGTTACACCACAACTCTGGTCTTCTTGCTGGAGTGACCAAAGAGGAGACAGAAACCAAGGAGCAAAACACCCATCCAACAAAGACAAACTCAGAAATCAGCATCTAGACCTATAATCACCCCAAACCCAGATGCCTAGATTCCAGTTAAGAATACAGTCAACAACAGCCAGGGCAATATGTCGCCACCAGACCTCAGCTATCCTGCCACGACAAGCCCCAAATGTTCCAACATAGATGAAGTACAAGAAAATGAACTTAAAACCACTTTTATAAAGAGGATAGACATCCTTAAAGAGGAAATGAATAAATAAATTAAAGAAAGCCAATACAAAAGAAAGAAACAATTGAGAGAAATGAATAAAACTGTTCAAGACCTGAAAATGGAAATAGAATCAATGAAGAAAATCCAAATTGAGAGAATTCTAGAAAAGAAAACTTGAGATAAGTGAACAGAACTACAGAGGCAAGCCTCAACATAATAACTGGAAATAAAAATCATTGGTCATTGATATCTCTTGATATCAATTGACTCAATTTCCCAATAAAAAGATACAGCCTAACAAAAAGGATGTGAAAACAGGATCTATCCTGCTGCTGCATATAAGAAACACACCTCAACATCAAAAGACAGACATTACCTCAGAGTAAAGGGTTGGGAAAAGATATTGCAATCAAATGGAGCTAAGAAACAAGCTGGTATAGCCATTCTAATTACTAACAAAATGGACTTCAAACCAAAGTTAATCAAAAGAAATGGAGAAGGACACTTCATGCTCACCAAAGGAAAAATCCACTAAGATGATTTTTCAATTCTTAACATCTAAGCCCCAAACAAAAGGGCACCTACATTTGTAAAGAAAATATTTCTAAAGCTTAAATCACACACTGACCCTCAAACATTGATAGTGGGGAACTTCAATATCCCACTCTCACCAATGAACAGATCATCCAGACAAAATCTAAACAGAAATACTAGAGCTAACAGATGTTATGAAACAAATTGACCTAACAGATATCTACAGAATATTTCACCCAAACACAAAATATACACTTTCTTCTCAGTACCTCATGGAACATTGTCCAAAACTGACCACATACTTAGTCACAAAGCAAGTCTCAACAGTTACAAGAAAATTGAAATAACCCCTGTATCCTATCAGACCACCATGGATTAAAACTGGATTTCAACAATAACAGAAACAAAACAGAAAGCCTATAAACTCAAGGAAACTGAACAACTCTCTACTGAATGACTACTGTGTAAAAGCAGAATAAAGGAATTAAAGGCTTTCTAGAATTCAATGAAAATGAATGCACAGCATACCCAAACTTATGGGACACAATGAAAGTGGTGCTGAGGAAAGTTCAAAGCACTAAGTGCCTACATAAAGCAACTGGAGAGATCTCATACTAGCAACTAAACAGCACACCTGAAAGCTCTAGAACAAAAAGAAGTAAACACACTCAAGAGGAGTAGATGGCAGGAAATAATCAAACTGGGGACTGAAATCAATAAAATAGAAACAAAGAGAACAAATACAAAAAAATCAATGAAACAAAGAGTTGGTTCTTTGAGAAAATCAATAAGATAGACAAATCCTTATCCAAATGAACTAAAAGACACGGAGAGAATATCCAAATTAACAAAGTCAGAAACAAAAAGGGGGACATAACAACAGACATCCAGGAAATCGAAAGAATCATTAGGTCATACTTCAAAAATCCATACTCCACAAAATTAGAAAATCTAAAAGAAATGGATAATTTTCTTGATAGACACAATGTACCAAAGTTAAATCAAGATCAGATAAAGAATTTTAAATAGACTTATAACCTGTAAGGAAATAAAAGCAATCATTAAAAATCTCCCAACCAAAAAAAGTCCAGGGCTAGATGATTTTAGTGCAGTATTCTACCATACTTTAAGAGAAGAGGTAATACAAATGCTCCTCAAATTGCTCCACAAAATAGAAACAGAAGGAACATTACCAAACTCATTTTATGAGACCACAGTCACCTTCATACCAAAGCATAGAAAGATTCAACAAAGAAAGAATTATAGACCAATTTCCCTCATGATCATTGATTCAAAAATACTCAATAAAATACTCACAAACCAAATCCAAGATCATATCAAAAAGATCATCCACCATGATCAAGTAGGCTTCACCCCAGAGATACAGGGATGGTTCAACATCTGAAAATTTGTCAGTGTAACCCACCATATAAACAAATTGAAAGAAAAAAAACACATGATCATTTCATTACATACTGAAAAAGCCAATGACAAACACCCTTTCATGATAAAAGTACTGGAGAGATCAGGAACATTCAAGAAACATACCTAAACATAACAAAGGCAATTTACAGCCAACATCAAATTAAATGGAGAGAAACTCAAAGTAAATCCACTAAAATCAGAAACAAGACAAGGTTGTTCACTATCTCCACATTGATTCAATATATTTCTTGAAGTTCTAGCTAGAATAATTAGACAACTAAAGGAGATCAGGGGGATACAAATTGGAAAGGAAGAAGTCAAAGTATCACTATTGCAGATGATATGATAGTATACATAAGCTACCCTCAAAATTCCACCAGGGAACTCCTACAGCTGATAAACACCTTCAGCAAAGTGGTTGAATACACGGTTAACTAAAAACATTATTAGCCCTCCCATATACAAATGGCAAATGGGCTGAGAAAGAAATCAGGGAAATAACACCCTTCATAATACCTACAAATAATATAAAATATCTTGGTGTAACCCTAACCAAGCAAGTGAAAGATTTGTATGACAAGAACTTTAAGTCTATAAAAAAAGAAACTGATATATCAGAAGATGCAAAGATCTCCCATGTTCCTGGATTGGTAGGATTAACATAGTAAAAATAGCTGGCCATCTTACCAAAAAGCAATTTACAGCTTCAATTTCCATCAGGATCTCAAAGCAATTTGATACAGATCTAGAAAGAAAAAATACTTTGCTTCATTTATAAAGAGAGAAAAACCCAAGATTGCTAAAACAATCCTGTACAGAAAAAGAACTTCCATAGTTCTTTTTTCAATCTTTACTACTGAGCTATAGTAATAAAACCATGTGGTGTTGGCATAAAAACAGACTGATTGATCAATGGAATAAAATTAAAAACCCAGACATAAATCCACATGCCTATGGATACCTGATTTTTGACAAAGAAGCCAGAAAAACACAATGGAGAAAAATAAAGCATCTTCAACAAATGGTGCTGGTCTAACTGGATGTCTGCATGTAGAAGAATCCAAATAGATCCATATCTATCATCCTGCACAAAACTCAAGTCCAAGTGGATCAAAGACCTCAACATAAAACCAGATACACTGAACCTGATAGAGGAAAAAGTGGAGAATAGTCTTAAACACATTGTCACAGAACACCAATAGCACAAGCACTAAGATCAATAATTAACAAATGGGACCTCGTGAGACTGAAAAGCATCTATAAGGCAAAGAACACCATCAATAGGACAAAACAGCAGCCTACAGAATGGGAAAAGATTTTCACCAACTCAACATCTGACAGAGGGTTAATTGTAACCGGAAGTTTCTCCTGTCCCACTTGGCTTATATTAATTACAAACTATATGGCCTATGGCTTCAGCTTCTTGCTAGCTAGCTCTTTCGTCTTAAATTAACCCATTCCTATTAATCTATATGTTGCCACGTGGCCATGGCTTTACCAGTCTACTGGCATTTTGTTGCTCCTGTGGAAGCAGGGGGCATCTCTCTCCACTCACCCCTTCTTCTTTCTCTATCTCCACTTAGATTTCCCACCTGGTTGTAAGCTTTCTTGCTATAGGCCAAAACAGCTTTATTTATTATCCAGTGGGAGGTACACATATTCACAACGTACAGGAAGACATCCCACAGCAGTTAATATCCAAAATATATAAAGAATTCAAGAAACTAGACATCAAAAAACCAAATAATTCAATTAAAAATGGGGTACAGTTCTAAACAAAGAATTCTCAACATAGGAATATCAAATGGCAGCGAAGCACTTAAAGAAATCTTCAGTCTGGTGGTGGTGTCACATGCCTTTAATCCCAGCACTTGGGAGGCAGAGGCAGGTGGATTTCCATGAGTTCGAGGCCAGCCTGGTCTACAGAGTGAGTTCCAGGAAAGGCTCCAAAGCTACACAGAGAAATCCTGTCTCAAAAAACAACAACAACAACAACAACAAAAATCTTCACCATCCTTAGCCATCAGGGAAATGCAAATCAAAACAATTCTGAGATTCTATTTTACACCTGTCAGAATGTCTAAGATCAAAACCACAAATGACAGCTCATGCTGGCAAGGCTGTGGAGCAAGGGGAACACTCCTCCACTGTTGGTGGGAGAGCGAACTTGTTCAGCCACTTTGAAAATCAATATGGCGGTTCTCAGAAAACTATGAATCAATCAACCTCAAAACCCACCTATACCGCTCCTGGGCATATATCCAAAGGACACTCTATCATACAGTAAGGACACTTGTTCAACTATGTTAATAGCAGCTTTATTCATAATAGCCAGAACCCAGAAACAACCTAGATGTCCCTCAACCAAAGAATGGATAAAGAAAATGTGGTAAATTTACACACTCCGCTGTTAAAAACAACATAAAATTTGCAGGCAAATGGATGGACTAGAAAAGGTCATCCTGAGTAAGGCAACCAGACCCAGAAAGACAAACATGGTATGTACTCACTTATAAGTGGATATTAGCTATAAACCAAAGGATAATCATGCTAAAATCCACAGACCCAGAGAGGCTAGATAATAAGATAATAAGTGGAGCTCAAATGGATATACATGGAGCTCCCTGGGGAGAGGAAATAGAATTGATATCATGGGTGAACTGGGGGCAGGTATGGAAGGGAACAGGAGGGATTAGTTGGGGGGGGAGAGTACTGGGAGAGATTACTAGAATTAGGGGGCATTTGGTGGGCAAAGTAGAAATCTAGTGCAATAGAAACTCCCATGATTCCATAAGGGTGAACCCAGTGAAAACTCCTCATAGAGGGTAATATAGAACCTGAACTGGCCATCTTATATGTAACCAGACTCATGACTAGTATAATCATCATCAGAGAGGCTTCATCCAGTAACTGATGGGAACAGATGCAAAGACCCACAACAAATCATTGGGTGGAGCTTGGGGAATCCTGCAGAGGTGGGGCAAGAAGGGATTGTTGGAGCCAGTGGGGTAAGACATCACAAGAAAACGGCCCAAAGATCACTAACCAGGGCTCATAGACTCAACCAACAACCAGGGAGCCTGTATGGGTCTGACCTATTCTCTGCATATGTGTTCTGACTGTACAGCTTGGGGTTCCTGTGGGGCTACTAACAGTGGGAGTGGGGGGTGTAGCAGGAATCTTAACAGTTCTTACTAATAAAATCAAACCTGAGCCAGGTATTGGGGTGAACTGGAAGATCAGAGAACCAGAACAAACCACAGCTACCTCACCTCGCTGGATCCTCAGCTGGTCTTGTTTCCTCAGACTGGAGGCCTCTGAGTCCTCATTCAGAATGGCTTTCAGCTGAACTGTTCTGCTAGAAGCCTGAAAGCTTAACCAGCCACATGCTTAGGCAGCCAAAATGCTTCTAGTTTCTGGTCCTCACGCCTTATAAACCTTTCTGCTTTCTACCACCACTCCCTGGGATTAAAGTTTCACTTTCTGGGATTAAAGGTGTGTGTCATCATGCCTGGGCATTTTCAATGTGGCTTTGAACTCACAGAGATCCAGAGGGATTTCTACCTCTGGAGTGCTAGGATTAAAGGTGAGTGCCACCATTTTCTAGCCTTTGTATCTAGTGGCTGTCTGTTCTCTGACCCCAGATAAATTTATTAGGGTACACAATATTTCTGGGAACACAATACCACTACGGGGGGGGGGGGGCTCTCTCTGACTCTTTTGCCTGCATTTTCCTCCTACTGGGTTGCCTTGTCCAGCCTTAATATGAGGCAAATATGCCTAGTTTTATTATAACTTGGTATGCCATGTTTGGTTAATATTCCTGGGAGGCCTGCCCTTTTCTGGAGAGAAAGGAGGAAGTGGATCTAGGGGAGAGGGGATGTGGGTAGGGGATTGGTAGGAGGGAAGGAAGAGGATACTGAGGTTGAGATGTAATATATGTAAGGTAAAAGGACCAAAGAAACACATCCTGACCCTGAAACCAGAGCCAGGGAAAGAAACACACTTTGTTCCTGAAACCAGAGCCAAAAGGGGCCACTGAAAGAAACACACTTTGGCCCTGAAACCAGAGCAAAAACAAAAACAAAAAAACAAAAAAACAACAATAACAACAACAAAAAAACTGCCCCTGACGAATGCAGCACAAAAACTAGCCAATCCCTGAGCAGGAAAAACAACCAATCTCCAGGCACAAAGTCCAACCAATCTCCAAGCTTGCCCAAGCTCAGGGATTGATACCCCACCAATTCCCACCCTGAAAAATCTTCACCCTGGAAAAACTCTGCACCTAGAAGCCCTATATATGTCCTATGACTGTCCAGTTCAGGGCCGCCTTTTCCACCCTGGCAGAGGCAGCCACGCTCCCGGACTCCTCCCTCCCAATACATCTCTTAAATAAGGGAGTTTTGTGTGCAGACCTTTCACCAGAGCGGAGCAGGGCAGAGAAGTAATAACTTTCACTGGAGCAGGGGGAAGAGCAGACACCGAATCAACACCCCTTAGCAATGTGGAGCAGAGCTGAGCTGTGATGGTTCTCTCAGAGAGGAGCAGGATTGCTACATTCCTGTGTGGAAACCATCCTCCACCAGAACAGAGGTGTAGGTATGGCCTGGCTTCCGACAGCCAGGATATCTGTCCCTCCAGAGCTGTAACACTTATAATATATGAGAGAAAAAGTAAAACTAAAAATTAAAAAAGAAAAGAAAAGAAAAAAAAAAGAATGGCGGTCCTGGGTATAAAGCTATAATCAGCAAGAAACAACAGTCTGACTTCAAGTAATTCTGTGATGATGAATAATGATGGTCAAACTGACAGGATCTAGACTCACCAGGAGACAAACCTCAAGTATGCCTGTTTATGAGGAAGCTTCTGGATTAGGTTAATGTTCTATGGGCTGAGGTCGGCCTGGAAGAGAAAAAGCCAGGCTGAGCAGCAGCGTTACTGCTCTCACTTCCTGGCTGCAGACCGGATGCATTCAGTGCCTCACATGGCTGCTGCCAGAATTCTGCACCATAGTGGTCTCCGTCCGAAGCTCTGAAGCACATAGCCCTTCCTTATGCTGTGTTAGCCAGGTGTATTTTCACAGCAGCGAAAAACATAACTAATACAAACTTTTCTGTTTGATCTGCTCTACTATAGATGCCTTTTTAAATTCTGGATTTTCCCACGTGTTCTTTGCAGCTTAAGCATGTTTAATCTCTGCTAAATTTCTGTCAGAATATAAAAAACAATTCTCTGTGGGTTTTTTTATTCCCCCAAACTCACTGAATTTTTTTACATCGACTCAATCCCCCTTCTGCGTGTTCTCTCAAACTGTTGGTTTCTGACTTTATTTTGAGATTATATGGGGTCATGATATCCTGGAAGTTTTGAAGTGTAAATTGCATGTAGAGCTGTCTGAACATTGAAAGATGAGGTGTTTATTCTCGTTTTCCTCATCTGGGTGTGTTGTGCCTGTTTTCCCAGGATTTGCAGCAGGCTACGCATTTTCTCTATGCTGTAGATAACTTCCTGCGTTCAGCGCTGAGTGGTGCTCAGATCTCGACTTGCCCAGTGACTTCTGGAGGCATGTTGTTGTTTTAGACTGGTGGATAAAGGCTTCTCCAATATATTGTTGATTTATTATTCCAAAAGAAACAGGAGATTGCCTGGTGTAGCCTATACCCACAAGCTTCCCCTGGGGCCAGCATAGACCATAGACCGAACACCTCATCCACAGCTGCAGGTCTGCAGTCAAGCAGAAAAGGACTGGGCAGGGTCACTATGGGTCAACTCATCCCATGCCAGGTTCCTATGCCACATCTATGGCTACCAATGTTGCCAAATTGTATCACATCCTGAGCCCACCACTCCCCAAGACAAACACAGCATGTGGTGGAGGAAGGCCCACAATGCAATGGGCTGCTACTGCGAAGGTAGATCCACAGGTATGGCTACAAGCATCGCAAGAGAAGATGCTAAAATGTCAGCTAGAAGAGAGCACTGTGGCTGGTGGCTGCATGGACTCTCCCAGCATTACAGCTTCCCCAACATTTCATCTGCAGGGGAGGGGTGCACATACACACACACACACACACACACACACACACACACACACACAGGCAAAAACCCTCGGACATGTAACATTTTTAAATGCTGTGGAAGATAAACTTACAAGAATTATGTGAAAAATAGCTAACAAAACTAGCATATAGGATGTAATCATAATCTTTCTAGTCATTGGGAAGTACACACACACACACACACACACACACACACACATTGCAAAAGGCAACACCACAAATACAACCCCCATATGTTAGTAGTTATTATTCTTGAATCTATTTCTGTTAATATTTATGTTTTTCTATATTCTTTCTTATATACCATTTTGTCTGTCTGTACTGGCCACTTATTTGTTCTATATTTTCTTTTAAAGGGTTCTACTCCGTACATGATACACATTGGATTAAAATTAAAATCAAAAGCACTCACATCTAAATGCTAATAATTCTACAATCTAATAGGAACCTGACTCCTGAAATGGCCAAAACATTTTAAGTGCCAACTAAAAGGACTCACACAGTCACTAGGAAAAACTAAATGTGAGTCCAGCAACAGTTAGTTCCAAGAAGTCCCTGCTGGCCATAATTAATTCAAAGAAGCAATCAGTGGCACTAATACTGTCTATTGTAACGTGTGTAACTCACTTGCTCTCAATAATAGGTTACATTCAGTACTCTCCCTGGGACCAGGAGTTGATTGCTAAATAGTCTGCGAGGCCCATGTAACATGGAAGGCATTTTTTTTTTTATGGCTTTTCTGCTGGTGGTCATTTCCCTCATTCTGAGTCAAAAAGCCATGGCTTAACAAGAGGAAACGTGACTTGAAATTTAACACTTCTTGGACAATCTAAGACGTAGGGCCCTGTACCCATCCAGGCCCAGACGTGCTAAGGGTACATACAGCCTTGAAGCACCATTTACTGCCTCATCCTTCCTCTTTCTGTGACTTCAATTTCTTTCTTCTCTTCTTTTTAACTCTTCTTTTCTGTGCTGTTTTTCAGCCATGTGGTCTTTTTCTCTCCAAGCACATGGCTGCTCCCGAGCATGGATTTCCTCTGATAGGGCCTTTTGAAGTGATACAGAGCCCCTGCATGGGTCCTCAGAGAAACCACAGTGCATCCTGAACCTAGTGGTCAGACGAAGTAATGGTCACCTGAAAGCAACCGGAGGATGGTGACAGAGCTCAGCACGGAGGGATGCTTGCCTGCCTACCTGATGATCTAAGTTGGGTCTTCGGATCCCACAAGATATGGAGAGAACTGGTCCCAAAGAGTTACCCTCTGAATTCCACACACATGCTGTGGCAAGTGTACACCTGTACTAACACACATACACACAAAATAATAACACAAAGTTAAAAGCCAGTAACAAAGTTCCATTACACACAGTGCAGCACTTGGAAATGAACCCCCGAACTACTCATTAGGAAACAGTCTTTGCCAGTCCTTGTGTCTCTGTTATGCTATTGATGAGTACTTAGAACCAATGTATCCGTGGACTTATTCTGTCATTCTCTTGGCTTACAAGCATCTCTAGTACAGACAAGGAAATGCACTTAGGACAGACAGGAAAGAAATATGACTCTCTTCTAGCTACAGATTTCTAGAGACAGCCAGTCTAGAACTGTACTGAGCCAATATATATTGAAAAGCAGGGAAGTCACAGGAGTCTACAGAACTAAAGCCAAGTATCAGGAAACAGGTCCTCGGGACAATACGGTGCTGTCCGAGTTTGCTGCCTGTGTTCCTTAGCTAGACCGAATCTTTGGGGACACTTAAATCAAGCTGTGAGTTTTGATCTTACTTTGATTGTTGTTGTGATTAGCATTCCAATGATCTACGTCCCATATCTATTTTACGTCTAAGAACAAACTAAAAATATCCATTAAAAGGCAAGACAGACAGGCTAAGCCTTGGGTGAGGTTAAGATTAAATCAATAGAAAAAAAAAGGCCATGGGGAATCAAGGGTAGTTGGCTTTGTGCAGAACTGACATCAAAAACTACATCTGTGTAGGTCCAAGAGTGACGCCAGCTTGCATATATATTAGAATCATCAGACAGGTGGATGATGAAAATATGGGAAGAGATTAAAGAGCTCAGTAAATAGATTAGTCATTTTGTAATCAGGTAGGAATACAAATTAGAGGCCAAATGTCTTTTATCTGTGTTCGTTTGATTGACTTTTTTGTAATGTAAATTATAAGGTTTTTGAGACCCAGGTTTCTCAATGAGACTCCACAATGTCATTTTTCATCTGAGTCCTTTGCATATTCCATTTCTAGATGCAGTCATAGTTATTGAGTGGTAACACAGTTCTGCAGGCAACTGTATCATGATAGACCCTTCACTTGGCCTTCTGTAAATCTCTGCAGCATCCCTGGTTATCTGAAGTTAAATGCAACCTTCTCTTCCATGCTATTGTTGGGGTAGAAGTGATTTAGAGAGGACAGCAGAACCTCACTCTGACAAGAGCAGTCAAGTTGAACCTTTTACTACATTATTCCTGCCCACCTACAAGTGACATTATGGAAAACCTCTCCAAGGCTCCCTAGTACCCAGGTCTGTGAACCCCATCCACCCTGACTGTCCACAACCTCTCTACTCAGTTGTCTCAGCCTCATATATACCTGCTACTGCTGCTCCTTAGTGAGCAGCTGTCATAGTGAGCAGCCAAGATACACTGCTCCTGATAACTCAGAGTGGAGGGTACCTTCCATGGCTTATCACATTTAATCCCTACAACAGCCTACCATGTGAGATTATTGTGGATGGCCCTTGACCTGTAAGGCTTAGTTTAGGACTTCTTAGTTTTATAATGGGCTTCCTGGGAGGATTCTGTCACAAGTAGAGGGGAAATATATTACCAAATTTTACAAAATGCTACTGAGCTCAGAAAGATTGAAGAGCCTGATCAACTTCATAAGACGTAGGTTTAGTGTTGTGGGATAATCTTTTTGTACACTGTGAAGATGTGTCTTTGCCAAGGTGCCTTCTGATTGGTTTAATAAAAGAGTTGACTGGCCAATAGCTAAGTGGGAGAAGATAGGTGAGATTTCTGGGAAGAGCGAGGAAGAGGAGAAGGAATCTAGGTACGCAGATTATGCCCGCGAAACATGGAGCAAGTTTCCATGAGCTACATGGCAAAACGTAGATTAATAAAAGCAGATTAATTAAGCTATAAGAGCTAGGTGAGGAAAAGCCTAAGGCAGAGGCCATGCATTCTGTGGGCGCCCACAGAGGTTTCCTAGTAAAATCTAAGCTTGCTTTACCCAGCAGGACTGCGTAAGAGGATGATTGGACCACGGGTCTGGGCACCAGGTGTTTGGAGGTGTCTACACTTGGTTGTAACTAGCAAGGGGGAGGTCTTTTGCCCCTCCTCTTGGCATTGCTATAAAAAGCCCTTAAGTTCTGGGCCATTGGGTATTGTCCTCCTGAAGCTGTCCTGTGTTTCTGTCTCTCCTCTCATCGGCTAGGCCTATCATTTTATCTACAAGTTCCTTAGTCCTCTCTCCTCCTTGTAGGAACCCTGAAAAAGGTGGGGGCTGGTCTCCACAGCTTTCATGATTAATAGTAAATCTCCATGTTGTTACTGGGGAGCTGGCAGTCCCACAAAGGAAAGTCTGACTACATTTGAGAAAGCTTGCTATAGTCTAGGGTATAGGCCCACATCTGCTGCACTCCAGAACCTGAGTGCCAGCTACTACACTTTCCCCATGTCTCCAGAGCTGCTGCAGCCTTCAAGGGCCAGCTCATACCTGACCCTTCTTAGAAAGCCCCTGGGTCATTTCAGATGCCAGAGTCCCCAGGCAGAGCTGAGCACTGGGTATTTACCTCTCTCCTCTTATTATATTTATTTCATTTTCCCATTAAATTTTCAACCCTTAAAGAAGAGGCCTTCCATAGACAACCCACACAACCACTCAAGGCTTCTAGGTAACTAGTGCTCATTTCAGCAAGGAAGCTCTGGATACTCTTTCTAAGGAGGGGGAATACTACCCGGCGTTTCCTCCATACCCTTTCTGTTCCCATGAGAAAAGAGAATAGCAATCAGGTTGGTTTGTCTCTGAGACGGCCTTGTTCACTAATGGGTAGAGATAGAGTTAACAACTGGATGCTTTCTGTCCTTTCTGCTTCCCTTTCCTGTACCTTAGTCAAGTATGAAACTCACAGGAAGACATTCGCTATCTTCATCACTTTTTCCTCAAACCCAGGGCCTTAGCTACTCTCTCCCCCATGTCTTCCATTCTGTGTCTGTGATTTCAGCTTGAACCAAGATCTTTTAAGAATCTATGGGGCCTGAAGGCTGAGTACTCCAGCCCAGGCTGCCCCTTAGCCCAGCTAAGCTTCCTGGAAAGCACCCCACTATGTTTAAGTGGCCAAAGGTAAACAGGGGCAATAAAGTGTCCTGGGGACTGCCCATTTGTTGTTATATATAGATGGTTGCTCTGAAAAGAGGAGGTGAAATGAATCCTTACACCATCAGTTTTCACCCCTCACCAACAGCTAACGCCTGCCTGGATCTCTCATCACAAAGCATCATCTTCTTTGGACATCTATGTTAAGCACCAGGTTTGAGAAGTGCCATAAAAGAAAAGGAAGACTTCAAGCTGAGCACTCGCGGAGAGTCTCAGGGAAATCCTGGACAGACTCCCTCTTCTTTAAGGCAGTTTACTTTGCAGGCAGCCTGGACTTCAATGTTTGCCATTATAGTTAAGGATTCTTGTAATTGTTGGACAATGACCAAGTTCTTAACCTGTGCCACATCTCAGGCCTTGGTCCTTCCAAAGGAACCTTCTTGTGGGTCTGGGTCCTGTCCCATTGTGAATAGGGTGATATGGTTTCTAGAGGGCCTGTGACTCTGACTCCTTCAGCACAGTGCCTTGCCAGAGTACACCGTCTTTAGCTGGAACAGAGTTGAGAAATCCAGTGTTCAATAATTCCATGATTTCAAATTCCTATTTAAAGTGCATTTGGTCACAGAACTAAGTGACAGGAGAAGGGAGGGATGGAAGGGAGGAGGGAAGGAGAGGGAGAGAGGATGGGTAGATTAACATGATGTATGTTACCCTCCCGCAGCTTTGCTTCCTCTTGTCATCTACACTGGGGTGGACTGGAGAGAATTCCTAAGACAGGACAGGGCAAATCAGCCCGGGTCCCCAAACACCTGCCCTTCACCACCCCACCTCTGACTCTGACACAAAACAAAAATAAATTATACTGTGCAAAGTCACCAAAACTTTGGGGTTATCTGTCACAGCAGCTGGCATCATTTATCTCAAATAACACAAATCCAAATGGTATCCAGTCTGTTCAAGTCAGACTGTGTTGGACGGCCCAAGACACAAATCACAGTAAAATTCTAAAATTGACGGACAGCAATTCCACACATTTCCCCCAAAATGTGTGGGTATATAAATTGTTCTGCCTGGAGCTTCTTTGAATAGTCTACTCTCCAAGCATTCTGAACTCATTCTCAGTGATTCGGGACCGTATCTATGAGCGAATTGTGTCTACAGTTCAGTCAGTTAAAAGAGGTGGAAGATTCTGTTCACCTATGCCTTTCCTTCTTCATGACCAACACCTTGTAAATAAATTCAGCTTGTGACTTGGCCCAAGCACACATATTTCATTATTTATGAGAAAAAGTGCTGGGATGTAAGGGAAGGAAACCTGATTGGCAGTCTTGGCCCTGATCAGCCCCAAGCTCAGAGCCAGCCTCCTGTGCTTTCTGGGCCTCATTGTCTTCATCAGTTGCCACAGGAGTGTGGGAACAGAGGTGGAAGTTTTTGTGGGAAATTAGTCCTATTGACACATAATAATTACACACATTTACCGGCCTTAAGTTTTCAGTCAAGTTACCATCCTTAACCTGGGAGTAATAGAACTATGAAAAAAAAAAAGGCTCCTCAGGGGGCTCCTGTTGTTGCTGGCAGTTTAACAAAGAGCCAGCTCTGGGGCTAGAGAAGACAGGAACTCGGGAGGATGGAGGAGGACAAGGCTGATTTGTGTTTTCACCCAATACAACTCACCAAACTGCAGGCTACAAGGTGACCACAGTGACTCACTCCCTCTTCCCGGAAGTCTTCCTCACAACCACCTGGGCAGACACTGGTCCTGTGCTGTGATGCCTCTACGCAGCCTGCTCCCAAAGCACACCCGTCCTTCTCCATGCCAGCCCTCCCACACCTGTGAGTAAGACAGCTGGTTTACTCTTCCTCCAGTTCAGTAGAGTACCTAGCATGCTTGCTGGTGTGTTTGTTAAACTGAGCTGTGATTTAAATACGGTAAATTTATCCCTTTTCTGATACACAGCATTGATTTTTCTATTAATGTATCAGATCATTTGGAACACATTCCTTCTATATATAACAAAACATTTTCAAGAGTTATTGAGAATAATCATTATTTTCTTCATATGTCATTAGGCTATATAGCAAAAAATTAAAACACATTTTAATTTTAAAATACTACTCAAATTCAGTTGAATATTAATATGAACTAAAATGTGTTTTAATTAGACAAAAATACCACATTCCTCCAATGTACATCATTTCAATGGTTTAAACAATTTTAAAGCAAACACTCCAAGTAGCAGTATTTCTTGAGCAAGAATTGCTCATCTCAAATCTACTGTTTTGTATCAAAAGATAAAACACCACAGGATAGGAGACATGAACCAGATGCTGAGGAAGCAGTCAGCAATTCTAAAGCATCCTGAACTTGTGACTACAAACCCCAATATATTGTTCGTGAGATGGTTTGGACAGCTGACTGGCTGGAAGTTGACTGTACTACTGTGGGGTCTCTATAAATTATTCCATGCCCAACATGATGCTTGTTAGAGGACAGGTGATAAAAATATGCTTATTTGAAGCATGCGTGCATTATGATTAAAACCTACCGGTCCCCACAGTAATTATTCAGGACTTGGCCTCACAAGAGTTTTTCTGGAAGGGAATATTTTATCACTGATGTCTAGAATTGCTGATGCAGTATAAGAAAAGGGAGACAACATTTTGGCTAGTTTGGCTGGTTTTAAATTCACTACAGTTAGTGCAGCCCTTCCTGCCTGTGCCTACAGTAGGCTGTGTTCACCCCGCCACTCTTGGGCTTTGGTGTGCAAATGGCATTTGGGTCTATGCCCCAAGTGGGTGTCTTTCAATCAGCTGAAAGGATAAAGTCTGGAACTTTTTGAAATTGGCAAGGAAAAAGATAAACACAGTTTTAAACGCAAACAGAGAGAAAAGTTGATAGAGTTTATAGGTCATGAGGATATCCTAGAGAAAGGATGCTTCTTCCTTAACTTCAATAAAGTTTCTTCAACTAAAGCATGGTTTCCAAAGTCTTGGATATTCACATGACACAATAGAGTCATGTCTGCTGAAAACACACACATTATTATCTTCTTGTGTTTTTCTTTAAACCAACTCATTTTCTCCCTAATGTTCATTCCTGAATTGAACTTCATGTCATGACCATAGTTTGATAAAAAATAATGCATGCAAACAAAAACAAAGTTACTGAGTTTGACATTTAAATCCAAAAGAAGTAAGCAGGAAATGGATAACACTTCACTCAATCAACTCATAGAAGTACGCACTTAAAAATAAACTTCTGAGACAGAAGAACAGATCATTCAAGAGTGAAGCTTATTGCTTATCACTGGATCAGAGCCGCTGGCTCCAGGTAAAGAGAAATCCGTTACTAATAGATAGCTTGAGTGTGTAGGTACAATCTCAATGAATTCCAATGTGTGGAGGATGAAACAGAAAAAAGGACTGAATTACCAAGACTGAATGCTGAGGATCAATTTCTAGCCAGTCAAAAGCAGGGGCTGCAGAGATGGCTCAGCAGTTAAGAACACTGGCTGCTCTTCCAGAGGATGGGAGTTCAGTTCCCAGCACCCACAGGGTGTCTCACCACCACCTGTAACTTCAGTTCCAGGGGATCTGAGGCCCTCTTCTGGTCTCCATGGGCACTGCATGCATGAGTAGCACGGATATACATGCAGGTAAAACACTCATACACATAAAATAAAATAAAATAAATCTTTAAAAATCGACTGCAGCAAGCTCCATACTTATCCCATATCATTGCAAGCTAATAAACTCTAAATAAGGGAAAGATTTAAGTTCTTTGTGCTATCTCTTTACTCTGCTGGAAAAACATTTGGAAAAACTTTGATTAAGTTTTCTGGGTACTTTCTGTACTATGCAGAATACCTTAGTGGGTGTCTGTTGAGCTAATGATGACATCGACAGTGCACTATGGAAACCCAGCTCTTTCTCCAGCTCTACAGCTTTGGTTTGCTGTGTTACTGTGTTGTGCATCTGCGGTAGTTAGCTTTTTGTTGGGATAAACACCATGACCAAAAGCACCATGGGAAAGGAGAGGGTTTGCTTGGCACACCCCATCACAGTCCATCACTGAGGGAAGTCAGGGCAGGAACTCAAGCAGGAGCAGAGGCAGGAACCACAGGCAAGTGCTGCCTACTGGCTTGATCCCCAGGGCATACTCAGCCCAATTTCTTATGCAACCCAGGACCACCTGGCCAGGGATGGCACTGCTCACAGTGGGCTGGGCCCTACCCATCAATTATTAATCAAGAAAATGCCCTACAGGACAACCTAATAGAGACATTTTCTTAATTGAAGTTCCCTCTTCCCAGGTGACCCTAACTTGTATCAAGTTGACAAAATAAATATCCAGAGCAGGATCGGAAACAGTATAAATGCTTGTCTGTCTCTTTGTGACAATGTCTTGTTATGTGGCTCTGGCTGGCCTAGTACTTGCTATATAAACTAGTCAACCTTCCTGCCTCTACCTCTGAATGCAGAGATTGTAGGAATTACCATTACACCTGACCTAATATAAGCTTCTTTCACAGGGATAACCTTAAGTTGTTTAGGTGAAAAAAAAGTTATTCCAATTTGCAAAGCCATTCCTGATTTAACATATGACCTCACAGATGGACAATCTCATTAGGAAAGTGTTATGATCCCCTTAAAGCCCCAGAACCATCACATCGGGCAAAATGAGGCAGACTCAGCCTCAGAACACCAACATAAACATGTATTTTTCTATCACATATGGAATTTAGCATACATACACACATACATACACAAAACATACCATACACATAGAAGAATAATAGTAAAAAAAATGAAGAGGATTATAGTGTGAATTCTAATTGGTCTTAATAAAAACCCAGAGTCAGATATTGGGGTAAATGTTGAAAGACTAGAGAAGCAAAGGAGCAGCCACAGTCACCTCTTACCTCCATGAAATCTCAGACGGAAAAAGCGGCTGAGCTCCTGTCTCCTCCACCTTATACTGCTGTCTCCACCTCCCCAGTGCTGGGATTAAACATGTGCACCACCACCGCCTGGCTCTGGTTCTCTCTTGGAATGGATCAATTGTGTAGCCCAGGGTGGCCTTGAACTCCTGATCTTACTACTTCCTCCTCCCAAGTGCTGGGATTAAAGGTGTGAGCCACCACTGCCTGGCCTCTACGGTTAACTAGTGGCTGGCTCTGCTCTCTGATCTCCAGGCAAGCTTTATTTGTTAGAGCACAAACAAAACAGGGGATTGCTTAGAAGACAGGAGAGAGTAATAGGAGGTTAGTGTGAATTAAATGTCATTCTGAAACTCATCACCTTGTGTGATACAAATATATTAGTTAAGCTGGATGAAATTAATATAACTTTGTAATAATGAAGTGTCTGTCAGTCCTGTGCTGTTGCTGTGATAAAACACTACTTTCTATGGAACAACCCGGGATATCAGAGTAAACATGGTGTTTTGTGGTTGCCACTCTCCACGTACAGCTTGCCAGACACATAGCTCAGATTTATCAATAGCTTCCAGTGTAACCATTAGGTCTCCACAGCTCACACACCCGACACAGGCTTACCTTAACGTGTACAAATCTCATTATAACCCCAAATATGAGAAAAACAAATGGCAAAAACTCAATTCTAATCTGATTATATATGCTAAGTAGACAGTGGTTTCTATACATGGTGTGTCTATACATTCCTGGAAAGAGAACTGTAGGCAGAGACACCAATCACCGAGTGTCCAACTTGCCACTGATGGAGCACAGGTTTCTAAGTTCTTGGCCCCTCAGTAGGAGTTGTTCCATGTTATGGGATCGATGAATTCCCAACTTGAAGGGAAAGAGGACTCACAGTTAAACTGTGGGAAATTAAAATGTTTTAAATTGGAAAAGGCAAAAGACATTGAGTTCCAGACATACTTTTGTATTATTTCATAGCAACTGGGAGCCTTTTTAAACACAGAATGGTGTGAAAAAACAAATGTTTTGATAATATTAATGAATGAAATTAAATCATTGTGGGCAAACAGATGGAAGTAGAGACCATGATATTAAGCAAAATGAGACTGAATCAGGAACACAAATGCATATTTTTCTCTCATATATGGAACTTAGAACTTAGAGCACATGCACACGCGCACACACACACACACACACACACACACACACACAGAAAGAGACAGGGGGCGGGGGGGGGGACATAAATGAAAAGGAGGAATAATCCAGAAAGATGACAGTGACCAACTAGGAGACAGAAAAGGGTAGTAGGAGGTGAATATTGTCAAAGTGTATGATATATTTGAGTTAAAATGTCATGAAATCCATCACTTTGTGCAATGAATATATGTTGGTTGAGCTTAATATAACTAATTTTTGTAATAATGAAGTATATTTGTTACTTTTCTGTTGTTGTGATAAAACACATGGTCAAGGCAATAACTGAAGAGTTTATTAGGGCTTACGTTTCCACAAGGTTAGAATCTATGATGTGGAGCTGTGATGGCAGGCAGATGACATGGTGGCTGTAACAGCAAGCTGACCACTCACTCTGGAACCAAAGCACAAGCATGAAGCAGAGCGCTCAGCTAGAAAAAGACTCTGACTCTCTAAGCCCGCCCCCAGTGACACACTTCCTCCAGCAAGGCCACACCTCCTTACTCTCTAAGCCCGCCCCCAGTGACACACTTCCTCCAGCAAGGCCACACCTCCTTACTCTCTAAGCCCGCCCCCAGTGACACACTTCCTCCAGCAAGGCCACACCTCCTAAATCTACCCAACCACCACCAACAACTGGGAAACAAGTGTTCAAATGTCCTGACTACGAGGGGACACCACATCCAATCCATCGTCTAAAGTAATGAAGACACTAGACACTAGACAAAGTGAGAAGGAGAAAGAGAGAGAGATACAGTTCAAAGAGTATTAGTGGAGTGTGTAAATGTGGCACACAGCATGGAAAGCATGGATGGTCTAGTGTGGCTGAAAGTCTGTTAGATCACATTCTGATACAAAATTCCACAAGCCCATTTGGAGTTAGTAGGCATGTGGGTGTGTGTAGTTAGCCCCAGGCTAGCCCAACTAACTCTTGAGTTTCTTCTAACACCTCCACTTCAGATGAAGGACATCATAAAGAGGACACTCAATCTTAAAAGGACAATGGTGTCATCTAACAGATGCTCTTGCCTAATCAGTGCCCCAAACAGACCCCATAATCCACTCTGTGCCCACATCTCTCATCAGGAGCAGAGCTGTACACATTCTTGGCCCACTTCTGCCCTGCTCCTTGGGGCTGCCACCGCTCCTTCCTTCAGGAGCACCTGCCATGGTTTCTCATGCAGAGGTCTATCAAAGTCCTGCTTCTAGAACTTGCAGTCTTCAATGCCTGCCAGGCATCTTGCTGGGAGAACAGACAACAGGAGCGGGCACTGGAGAGGAGCTGCTGGGGGATTAAGAGAGCTGGGCACAGAGGGACACTGGCAGCCTTCCCATTCCCTCACTGACGGATATTTTACAATAATTTCCACCCTGATCCTGGCTTCTGTGATTCCTGTTTCTCCATGTTGCTGGCTGCCAGCCACTATGGTCTTTGGGGAACAGCTGCTGCCAGCTGCAGCCCAGAGCTCTGGCTCAACTGGATGTCACTGCCATGCAGCTGTGGTCTTGGGATTCAGGGAGATGCCAGGTGGCTACCTCTAGAGCAACAGAGCTGAGCACTCATGGTCCCCAGCAGCTTGGGGAGGGCTCAGGGCAGCTATTGTGAATGAGAAGGACCATGAAATATAGACCTGTCAGGGTGACCTGGGAGGTAATCTGTCTGTTTGTCTTCAGATACTGCAGTGGCACACAGGGTCTGAGTTTATAAGATGTCCTTTGCCTTTTATCCTTTTCTGGAACTGTTCCCCTGGTTGGGCATTACTGGAAAACATTCAAATGCAGACAGGTGACTCTCAGGTTGTCTCCTGATCTTTCTCACTGCTGGGCTTAGAATGGAGACTATAAGGACAAACCATTGTCATAGTAACTCAGTAGCCATTGTGCTGGAGTCTCACAACATGCCACACAAGGTACAAGGTACATTAATTATGGTATTAAATTAACACAATAGGCCAGGACTCAACTTGGCTCTGTCAATGTCTGAGGACACAGTACTCAGACCGTTGGTGGGCGGTAGTCCACGAGATTCCAGATGGATGAACTCGATGCAGTTAAGTATGTGATAATGCAATGAAAAGCCTTCTCCGCTCTCTCACAAGTCCTATACTGTTGGCAAGAGTGTAATTTAGGACAGACATCAGCATTCTTTACAAAAAGCTAAAAATCTGCATATTATAGGATCCTGTGATCCTGGGTACACGCCCCAAAGAAAAAATACACAGGAGTACTCAGCACAGGACTGCTCACAATGGCCCTGAACTGAACATGACCTGCAGGTCCATCAACAGGTGTGGATACAGTGCTGTGGCCCATGAACACAGAGAACTATCACAAGGGGGGTGGGGGAGGGAAGAGATAATCCACAGTGCTCAGAACTGTCTATTTCCTAGCATCTTGCATTTGTTAAATCAAATCACTTGTGAAACCAAACTCACCTCTCGGGCATTTTCTGGATGCTTTCCAACAGAAAATGAGGAAAAGACAAAGACAGCACTCGGTGTTTCCTGTAATTCAGGCGAATGTGTCTTGGTGAAAAGCTCATTTTACACGAGATTTTGCGGCAGAGTCTGCCGCCTATGGATTTACTCCTGGCCTCTTCAAATCTTTCGGGTTTGAGATTACGCCAACTCCCACTCTTATTTCTTTTAATCATCAATGTTTTTCTCACTAAAGGAGCATTGCCTTGCTCACATTAGAGGTGAGCACACTCGAGTGCTTTTTCTCTGAGAAGGAACTGATTGATTTTTCTGGCCTGCTCATTAGAAGCAATCATCAGCATCTCCAGTCATCCTTGACTCAAGAACGTTTTTTTGCAACTGGAAAATGGGAACAGTGAGGTTTGTCGTCTTAATGAGCACATCTGCACAAGGGCTTGCCAGAGGTAGAAGCAGGCAGCCAAGATGCTAGGCTTTGAGAGAACTGGAGATGGGGTTGGGGAAGGAACAGCAGAGCGATCACAAGAGAGAGAATGGGAGCCCAGAGCCTGCTGCGCGAAGGCTCGAGTCGGTAGCACGGAAAGTTCTGATGTTATCTTGGAAGATTTTTGTTTTAAGCTTTGTTTATTTTATTCTGAGCATATGGGTATTTTGCCTGTGTGTGTGAATTGCCATGTGTGCCTGGTATCCACAGAGGTCCAAAGAGAGGAGTAGATCCCCTGGAATTGGGGTGACAGACGGTTGTGAGCTGCCGTGTGGGTGCTGGGTCCTCTGGTCCTCTGGAAAACAGCTAAGCCACCTCTCCCGGCCTGTGCCCCCACTGCTTCCACTGCCATAATGCAGCCCAGGATGGCACTGTGCATTTCAGCCTGTGCCAGGCATGGAATGACAGAAACACAGAGCTAGGTTCCATCCAGATCCCACATACTCCTGCCACTGTCCTATGCCATTCAGCAGTTTGTCTCATTTTTGCTATAACTCTAAGTAATTCGTTCTGCTTTTATTGCCTTATTTTATCATGGAAAAAAAAGTAAGGCACAGAGAAATCCAGTGGTTTGTCTTCATGAAAGCCAAATAGAACTCTTTGGGGAGAATTGATCTCTAAGTTTTCCTTTCTTTCTCTTTGCTCTCCAAACCCCACATGCCTGTCAAAGCCTGTCAGAGCTTCTTCTCCCAGCTGGAAGATTTCATGGTGGCCTGTTCTCTTCTGAATTATGTAATACCTCCCAATTTACACATTTTAATGTTGCTTTTATGACCCATGCTTTCATGTGACCCATTTATGCTTTCTTTTCCCAAACATCCCATGAGCCCATTGGAGATATGTATGCCTATTGGTGAAATTATTTTGGCCACTCCACGTAGTTAAAAGGATATTTATTTAATGGCATAACTCACAAATTAAGTAATAGGTAGGTCGCAGGGTCTGGGGAAGATGTATCGCAGTCCACCAGTGTTCTCTGGAGCTCTGCTCAGTCAATCTCCACCATTCAGCATCCCGGCACAGAGAGAACACACAGAGAGAGCGCTGGCCCATCCAGCTCTCGGGTCTCCAGGCGCCTCCCCTAGCCCCGCCTTGTAGGTGTGACAGTTGCAAGAGTCTCAATGGGGATTGGAACTTCCAGATCCAAGCTGGAATGGCTACCCACTACATCTCCCCCTTTTTGTCTAAATAAGAAGGTTCTAAACTAATACAAGACTATATACAAAGGAATGGTTATCAAATATTGTCCAGGAATAATGAGGGATAATGACCTAGATAAGTTGGAACTACAACCAATGCAAACAATATCAAGTAAAAAATATGGAATGCTTCATGAATTTGTGTGTCATCCTTGCGCAGGGGCCATGCTAATCTTCTCTGTATCATTCCAATTTTAGTATATGTGCTGCCGAAGATAGATAGGACATCTTTAATATTGTAACTGTAATTCTTGCTTGATAATTGTTTTGTTATATGTAATTTTACCATGTTAAAGTTAAAACCTTCCTTTTTAAAAAAAAAAGAAGAAAAGGAGAAGTGCTGTGGATATCATTCTATATAAATAAAACACTGATGGCCAGTGACCAGGCAGGAAGTATAGGCGGGACAAGGAGAGAGGAGAAGTGGGGAAACAGAAAGAAGGGGGAGAGACACTGCAGCCACCACCAGGACAAGCAGCATGTGAAGACGCCGGTAAGCCACCAGCCACGTGGCAAGGTATAGATTTATAGAAATGGGCTGATTTAAGATATAAGAACAGTTAGCAAGAAGCCTGCCACAGCCATACAGTTTATAAGTAATATAAGCGTCCGAGTGATTATTTTATACGTGGATTGTGGGACTGCGGGGTTTGGTGGAACCTGGAGAGAAGCCCTCCAGCAACATATGTCTGTCCAGTCCTTGTCCTGTTTCACATCCCAAATCCCTATGCTTACAGACGCATGCTGGCGACATTGCTGGGTTAAACTGTGCCAGCTAACTGAAGTTCATTTGTGTTTTGAAGTTACCAAATGCCGTACCACTCTTGGCACACGTAAAAATTCTACACATGGGATGTTAAAGAGAGATTACAAAATTTACTTTATGTATTTCTGAATTATTTTGATTTTATAGCAATTAAAAATGTTTTTATCTGTTTGTGCGTATGGGGTGGGGGTGGGGTGGGTGGTGCATGCTGCAGCACATGTGTGGAGGTCAGAGAACAACTTCCAGGAGTTGGTTCTCTTCTTCCACCGTATGGCTACCAAGGATTGAGCTCAGATCATCAGGCTCAGGTAGCAAGTTCCTGTACCCACTGATACATCATGCCAACCATGAGGTTTTATCTATAAACTTAAAGTGAGTTTTAACCTGAACTTGGGGTAGATAAATGACAATGTTTCATATATCCAGATGGCATAAATTTGATGTCTCAAATCTACTGCCAGTATCACTCTGAGTGTGTGTGTGTGTGCATGTGTGTGTGTGTGTGTGTGTGTGTGTGTGTTTCCTCCAGTATTCTTAGAAGGAAATTCTGATCTTTCAGGACCCCAGAGTAAAACTGTTGCTAGAATTTAGGTACCAAAATGTTTCCCCAAGTTTCCTGAGAATCAAAATATAAATATGTTAAGCCATGGTTGTTTAGAATCCTTTCCATTTAAAAAGGCGCAGGTGCACAGCATGTACCACATGCAGGGTGAATTGGGTCTGCAGGGGTGATGCTCTGCATTCCTCTCAAGCCAAATGTGTATTCATTAGAAAATTGGAAACTGTGGTATGCATGAGTATAGAGAAAATCAGGGACATTTGGGGGGATTTTGAAACAGTCAAAGACTTTTTTCATGGAGCACTTTTGCTAATATTTTATGCACAGAAGGTCATCCAACAACTGATAAAAAGAAAATGTGAATTGTGCACATACAATATAATTACTCAGAATCAATATGCGTTCTCTATTAGCTTTTCAAGTCTGTTTGCACAGAAAGTTTCTTCACCAAGCCCGTGCCTCGGAGGGTTTTTGTGGGAAGAAGTGCCTGGGGACATGATCTCTGCAATATTTCATTTTGTTATCTCTTCTTATTACACGATGGCCCAGAGCATGGCATGAATAAAGCTGTCTTGTCATCAAAATGCATTCATTCATTTAACGAGTTCCTGAAAATAATGGAACTGTTGCTAGGCAATGGGGAAATTATACATTCCCAGAGACCCATGCAGATTCTAACAGCAGAAGTAGCTCTGGGGATGGTGTTAGTCTCTGGAACCCACCTCGAGGAGCCAGGGACACACAAGCCTGAAGCCTGTGGGGGCATCTCTTCATTGATTTGCTCAGTCTGACCCATGATTTCTGAAGAACAATGCAGGAAGATTTGCTTTCAAGCAGGGATCTGGGTCCATTTAAAGTTACACAGTCTAGCAATTTTATATCACATTATTTTGAATAAACTATGGTGGGCAGGGATTCTGCCACTGAGCCCCTAATGCTATTCTGAACAAACTATGGTGTGGGCATACACATTCCTTTAACCAGGAAATAGCTTTATCTTACATACATGTTTTAATTGGAAAAAATACACTGAAAAGCAACACAGAGATAATATATTTTCAAAAAATACAAAGTTAATTTTGGAAAATAAATTACCCACAATTCAGTTCTTCCTCAAATAGCTAATGTAAACATTTAGGAATGTATTTGTCACATTACTAGATATGCACTGTCATTTATTACCACTTACAATATTTCACATCCATGCTACACACTGATATACATACATCATTCTTTAAAAGCATTTTTTTTTTGACAGATGTGGTAAAACATGCCTTCAGTCCCAGCACCTGGAAGGCAGAGGCAGGAGGGTTCATGGGTAGCCTGGTCTACAGAGCGAGTTCCGGGCCAGGCAGGGTTACACAGACTCTTCCTAGTAAATCACTGCCATAAATAACCCCCTCTCATCATGCACAAGTATTTAAAAATGAAACACTTCTTCATTGCTAACTAGCACACAGAAAGACATTTTCATGGTGCAGCAGAGTGAAGAACTCAAACCCACACTGCCAAAAAAGCACAAAAACCCTGGAAGAGACATGAACACAAACCTCTCTAGCACTCCGGAAGTAAACCAAAAGCTCGGCACAAGAACAGCAAAGTCCTGGGATTTTAACTCGTGTTATTCCCTCTGCCTCTCCTGAGGTTGACAGAAAATTGAAAACAGGAGAGTCAGTCACCAATGCTGGCTGAATGCTCGCATTGCCTAGACAGCAGAGAGGTGGAGATGGACAAGTTGCTCTCCACAAAGCTGCATGCCCCGAGGCTGTCAACGACTGCAGCTGCCTGTCAGCTCCTTGGAAAACCCCCAATTTACAATGCTTGTCTTTATTTTACCCGACTCAAAGCCTGATCAACGGGAAAGCCCAGTTCCCCAAGGTGTTTGTTGACAGCAAGCAGGAAGATGATTAGGCACCTCGGCGGCCTGAGTCAGCAGTATCTGCACATACAGAGAGGGCTACCCAAAGAACGTAAAAGACACTCTGAGGACAAGAAAGATGTCCATATGCATTTTGAAAAGACACAATATATTCTAGGAGTCTTAGAATCTCCTCTCTGCCTGTAGGGCTGTGGAAAAGCCCAGAAAAATACTTAAGAAGATCTGCATATCTGACCTCTGGGAGACCTTGGAGCTCTGTACAAACAGATGGTAAAGAGTAAGGCAGACATCATAAATTGTGAATTGTTACAAGTTGCCTCAAAACAGAGGAATCCCTATCTTCGTTTCATATGTGTCTCCCAACCTTTGCCACAGCTCTGGGTTATACCATGAGGCATAGTTTCAATACTCTGATAGTTCAATATTCGGCAGTAGCTCATAAGAGGACCTGGCTATTATCCAAAGTACACACACGAAATGTCGCAATGAAACTCATTTATACAATTAATATACACTTTTAAAACTTGTCGCTAGCAACAAAGCAAGAAGCAGAGGCTTTGGGCAAAGGGAATTCACACAGGAAAGTCACTAAACGAGCAAATGCAAAATCAACAACAAGCATGATGACAGTCAATCCCCCGGGGAGGGGACAACTGATTCCAAAATAGCCATCTATTATAAACTAAACTGTAGACTGTTTATCGTTGTGTGGCAGGCTGGTGGTGCAACTTTGTGGTAGAATGCGCGTCTCACATGCACAAGGTCTTGGTTCAGTTTTCAGCACTGCAAATTGAACTGCATGAAGAGAAATGAGCAAGTGTGGCATGGGGGTGGGGAGTGGGACCAAGTCAATAGGAACGGCCCTGGAGGAAGCTTAGTGGCCAGAGCATGGTAAGATTAGGGATCAGATTTCTTTGTAAAGATTTTTGAAGCTCTGTGAAGAAAACAACCAAAATACTCAGGGAAGTACAAGATCAGAGTCTTGTAAGTCATGTAATTTTAAAAAGGAAAAAAACTGTGAAAAAAATAACTGTTCTGTGATTACAAACTATAATGACTGAATCAAAAACTGTATTAGGCTCAGACAGCAGCACATTTAAGCAGTCTGAAGAGACAGCAGAACCAACTTGAAAAGGGTTAACAAAATTAATCATGGTGCTGAGCAGTTAACTGGATACCTCTAAAATAAATACTAAAGAGAGTGTGCTGAGCAACCAGAAAAAAGTTTACATGGAAATCAGTACACACCTTTTAATAATAAATAGGAAATGAAAATGGAATGACTCCCCAGTTCAAAGACAAGATTGGTTGCTTGGATTAAAAAACAGTAGGTCCTGGTGTTTGCTGTCTATAAAACACCAAGCTCTTCAGTAGAGACATCACTCCCGAAAGTTAAAGGACAGAAAGGGAGAAAATATATTCCCAGCGAGTGGAACCAGAGAGCGACAGAGACCGTCTTCCTATGGCTCACAAGGCCAATTCCAGGGCACCAGCAGCTGAACGTGAAGATGGTAAGATAGACACAAAGAAACAACCCGTCAAGTAAACAGAAGGGTTGGAGACATGCCTGGACTGGAGGCTGCTGTGCCCAGCCTCACAAAACAAACACTATGGGACACAAGGAATGGAATGGCCCAGGCACAAAAGTAAGTGGTGACTTCAATACCTCACTCTCATCAACAGAGAAAGATCATACAGGCAAAGCCCATAGAAAACTGTCACAATGAATGTGCCATGCAACAGCTGTGGCATACACTCACCTCAGCAATCCATGGAGTTGTCTCCAAAGTAAATCACATATTAGGCCATAAAGCAAGTCTTAACAAATACCAAAATGAATTATTTTCCTGTATTGTGTCAAATCATACTGGAATAAATCAACATCAAGAGAAACAACAGAGAATAGGTACATGTGGAACTAAAACAACATGTTTGAATGAACAGTAGGCAATTGAAGAAATCAGAGGATGGGAATTAAAATTTCCTGGATGAAAATGGAAACAAAATCTACCAGAATCTTTGGGATACAGCAGAGGCAGTTCTAAAAGAGGACCTTAATAACCATGGGAGTCTATGTTAACAACTCTGAGAACTCCCAGATAAATGCCTAATTATGTATCGTAAGGTCTTAGGGAAACAAGAGTAAGACAAACACAAGATTAGAGGAAAGAAAGAAATAATAGAGATCAGAGGTAAAATGAATGAAATGGAGAGAAAAAACAAAGGTTAGGGGGGTGGGAGGGTACAAGCTGGGATGGGGTTGGGGTGAGAGAGCAACAAAAGCATGATTTTGTTTGAACATCCATTATGAAACCTGATACTGTGTCTACTGATTCAAACAACTTTGAAGGAAACTGTTGCTCACATTGTTAGTTATGCCCCGGCGTTGCCCCTCCTGGTTGGTCGTTATGCCGCGCGCTGCCCCTCGTGGCTGGTCGCCGGCCCGCAGCGACCATGCCGTCGGAGCAGCGTGCTGATTAAAAGAATCTTAGCCATGGTTACCTTTTAAAGCTTTATTGGGGGGGAGAGGGGAGAAAGAGAGAGAGAGAGAGAGAGAGAGAGAGAGAGAGACAGAGAGAGACAGAGAGAGAGAGAGACAGAGAGACAGAGACAGAGAGACAGAGACAGAGACAGAGAGAAACACAGAGAGAAACACAGAGAGAGAGACACAAAAAGGGGGGAGGGGGAGAGGGGAGCCGACGGGAGGAAGGAGCGGAGAGGAGAGGGGACAGAGAGAGCCCACAGAGGGCTCACCCTCTTTTTAGGCTGGGAAGCCGGTGAAGGCTGATGATGTAATTAAGGATCAAATCCTTACACACATGGCAGCAATGGATGAAATAATAGAAGTTTAAAACACCATTCCCCAAGGAACACACTGTTTCAAATTCTGGGAAGAAGACAGGACAGAAGAAATCCTCCTTTGCTGTTTGTAGAAATGTAAATTAGTCCGGCCACCATGGAAGTCAGAATGAAGTTTCATCAGTATGACCCTTCCCTGCATGTCCAGCCACACCTAGAGCAATCAAAGACACAATACCAGAGAGACACCCGCACAGCCATGTTACTGTGGCAGGGTCCACATGGCCGACGTATGGACACAGCCTACGTCTCCATCAACAGACGAATAGAAAAAGAAAACTTGTCAGATACATAGGGTGAGTCTTAGGGTTTCCATTGCTGTGAAGAGACACTGTGACCACGGCAATTCTTATAAAGGAAAACATTAATTGGGACTGGCTTACAGTTCAGAGGTTTAGTCCATTATCATCACGACAGGAAACATGGCAGTGTGCAGGCAGACAGTACTGGAGAAGGACCTAAGAGTTCAACATCCGAATCCAAAGGAAGCAGGAGAGTGTCACACTGGGTATAGCTTGAGCATAGGAGACCTCAAAGCTTGCCTTCACAGTGACACACTTCCTCTAAGAAGACCATATCTATTCTAACAAGGCCATGCCTCCTAACAGTGCCACTCCCTATGGGTCAAGCACTCAAACACATGAACCTATGGGAGCCATTCCTATTCAAATCACCACAGCTATGAACATCCACACACAGATAAGAGGAAGGCTTTGCCATTTGCCATGGGTCTGAGGCTATGGTCTTTGACATGACCACGTCCATGTCAAACAATACACATTCTCTCAGGACTTCACTGTCTCAGGGCTTCCTCCATTCCTCACAAAAATCTATCTCATGTTTCCACTTATGCATGGAGTCTAAAAACAAAACAAAGCCACAAAATTAGAAAGCAACCAACAGAGGGTTAGTGGGGTTAATAAGAACCTCATTATTTTAGGCAATTAATAAAATCTGAAAAGGAAAAAAATTACATAAAATGATACCCCAGTGTCCCTTAGGAGCATGGGTGCAAAATATATCAACAAAACACCAGCAAAACAAATCCATTGGTATGAAAAAGGATTACATTCCATGGCCAAGGAAACATACTCTAATAATGCAAGGTTAGCTCAATCTCCTAGTCATTCTCCATAACACAGTATATTAAGAGCATGAAGGATACAAGCTATGTGGTTATTTATATCATCAGATATAGAAAACATATTTAGCAAAATCTATGCAGTTTTTATGGTAAAGGAGATTCTGGAAACTAGCAAAGGAAGGTAAATCCCCTACCTGACAATGGAAATCTTCAACTAACCATAAATTCCATCCTTATTAATTATAAAAGACCAAATGCTCCCTCTAAGGTCAGGAGCAGCCCAGGGATGTCTATGTCTAGTCACTTCTATCCAACAAAATTTTAAAGTTCTGCCTCAGATAACTATGGAGGAGAAAGAAAGAAAACTATCTTTCCATAGGATACACAGTATTGTCCAAAAGAAATCCTAAGGAAGTCAGAATTAGAAATTAGAGCGAATAACTGGACTCAGAAGAATAGCAGAAAGTGAGCACTATACAGAACTCAGACTCATTTCTTGACACTATCAAAGAACAATTCAGACCTGAACTTGTGAGAAGAACAGCTATCAAACAATGAAGAATACTATGTCTAGGGCTAAATCCCACAGAAGCATAAACACAATACCACAGAACACTGGCAAGAGAAGACCCCAAGAACTGTAAAGGTAACTCATGATTGTGGATTGGAAACACCAATATGATTAAAATGGGATCCTCTCCCAGTGGCTTATCAGAGACACTACTGTACCATGAATCTTTAAAGTTCTTATTAATAAAATCAAACCTGTGGCCAGTTATTAGGGTGAAATGCTGGATGGTCAGAGAGACAGAACAAGCCACAGCTAACCTCACCTGGCCAACTTCTCAGCTGGTCTTGTTTCCTCAGACTGGAAGCTTCTGTGTCCTTATCCCATTGGCTATCAGCTGAACAGCTGCTCGAAAGCCTGAAGCTTAACCAGCTAAATGCTTCTAGTTTCTGGTCTTCACACCTTATATATCTTTCTCTTTCTGCTGTCACTCCCTGGGATTAAAGGCATGAGTCACCATGCTTGGCTGTATCCTTGAACACATGGATTTCTGCCTCTGGAATGCTAGGATTAAAGGTGTGTGCTACCACTGCCTATTCTCTATGTTTAATATAGTGGTTGTTCTGTCTCTGACCCCAGATAAGTTTATTAGGGTGCACAATATTTCAGGGAACACAATACCACCACATTTCCCCTTTTTGTCTAAAATTTAAAAAATATTATAATACAAGAAAAACTATCCAATAAGTATATACAATATATACAGTTAAGATTAAATTAACAATGTCTAGTCCATTAACATTTGACAGATTCAGACAAAAAACTCCGTTTTATATATATATATATATATATATATATATATATATATATATATATATATTATATATATAAAAGTTACCTTTTATATATATTAACAATGTCCAGTCCAGTAACATTGATAAACTCAGACAAAAAAGAATTCATTACTTATCCTATTTAAAACAAGTAGTTCCTTTTTAAAAGTATTTTTCTTTTCATAATAGATTCAGTATTTTGTCATTTATGTATCTTCCCCTTTTTCTTTTTAGTGTAGATTCAGTGATCTACCCATTTATCCTATTATTTCTTTTATCTTTTTTTAAAGACAAACTCTGAATCTAATCTCTTTGTTCATCTTTTTTCCTGACCATTAACAATTAACAACTTGTAACCAACCATCATAAACAATGACAATATCCAAAACTCATTAAATGACCAAAAACCTCCCATCCCACCTCTTGGGAATGTGGGTGTCATTTTCTTAAAATTACTTCCCACTTTCTAGGGGCGAAGACATCTTTAAGGAATACTGAAAAGAAAAATTTTGGGTTAATTGTCAAGTCCTGTATCATTTGTCCAGTCGCTGCATAATGAGAAAGTGCAGGGCTTGTTTCAAGTCCTTGTTCAAGTAGTCTGTCAGGCTGGATCATCTCAGCTGGCCACCTCAAATTGTCCTGAGTAGTTTGTAGTCCAAAGTTGATCTTTCCCTGGTGTTAATCAGCTTAATGGCTTTACCATAGTCCATGTGGAATCAACTTTGTGGGGTCCCATCATCCTTTTGAAGATTTCAAAGTCACTGTTAGGCGTGGTCATGGTTCCCTGCAGATTTTTTTTTGTACCTCTTCTGTGGTTTGGAGTAATCATAGTCTGATAAATGTCTGTCTCTTGGAACCATGAACGTTCTTCCCTAGAAGAGAATATTTTAGCAATTTCTCCTCACGATTTGTCTCTCCAAACTTTTCCAAACTGACCTTTGCCGATGCTTTCTTGTAACTCAATGGTCCTGGCAAGTTTTCTCTGAACAAGCAGTAGTAAACCCTTCGTCCCAGGTAGCAGCATCACTGCAGTCACCAACATGATGAGAAGGAGCCAGCAACTCGGAGCAGTAGCCGCTGCCTCCATGGTCCCACTGCCACTTGTGGCTGGGCCTGGGTCGAAGTTTTTCCTTAGCAAGCCTCTTAGGCCACCCTCAAACTTGGGATCCTCCTGTCTCTGCCTCTTTCAGCAAATCCAACCAGCGTGTGACACCACAACCAGCTTAGGGTAGCTGGGGTCTGAGCAAGGGGCCCGCAAGGCCACAAGCAAGTAGCTTTTTCATGAGTTCATACCATGAATATTGGGCGCCAGATGTAGCAGGAATCTTATAAGTTCTTATTAATAAAATCAAACCTGTGGCCAGTTATTGGGGCGAATGCTGGATGGTCAGAGAAGCAGAACAAGCCACACACTGCCATCACCATCAGCATCCCAAAGCTCACCTAACATAGAGACATGCAAGCAATGAGTATGAAAACTTAAGGGTCAGCGTGTTTGGGTTTCTGCATCCAGAAAAAAGCCTGTATCTTTGCAGTCAACTGATTTTGACAAGATTTCTAAAATGTATGAGTGGGGAAGAGAATTGCTGTGTAATAATCCTTTTGTACACTATGAAGATTTGTCACCCAGATTGGTTTAATAAAAATCTGATCGGTCAGTAGCCAGGAAGGAAGTATAGGCAGGACAACCAAAGAAAGGATGCTGGGATGAAGAAGGGTGGAGTCAGAGGAGTCACGAGAAAACACAGAGGGAGCAAGACATGCGGGAGGACAGATAAAGCCACAAGCCACGCGACAATGCATAGATGAACAGAAATTGGTTGATTTCAGTTGTAAGAGCTAGCTAGTAACAAGCATGAGCCATTGGTCAAGCATTTATAATTAATATTAAGCCTCTGTGTTGGTTATTTGGGAACTGGTGGGTGGGACAGAAACTTCTGCCTACAGAGAATGGTCACTCAAACTATTCAAACTGTGGGACAACTGTATACATGCATGTAGAAGGGCGTAGTAGGAAACACACCCCACGAGAAGAGTAACACAAGGCAGAAGCAAAGCCTGAGAGGAATATAAAATGAGGGCAGCCTTGACCATCGCCTCAGGTCTGGCAGAGCTGTCTTCATGGTGCATCAAGAATCAGCAGCAAGGTAAACAGTGGGCACACTTGACTCCAGAGGATGCCACCAGAAAAGTAAATATCAGTGCAGAGAGGAGCATCATCAGATCAAGTGTCTAATCGGAGTCTTGTGTTTGGGGTGTGCGATGAACCCTTATTGATCAGCAATAAGATGACAATAATCTCTGTTTGTAACTGGTTAAAGAACCCAAATAGACATTTCCCCAGAGAAGGTGTTCAAGTTGTCAACAGTTAAATGAAGCCCAGAACCATCTGCTCCCGGGATGTGAACCGGCAGCATGACTTTACACCTAAGTTGGACTGATCAGAAAGATGAGAAGAGTTGGGAAAGGGAATCAGGGCAGAAAACAGTTCCTCAAATGTACAGAACCCACAACCCGCCACCTCCATTTCTCTGACATAGTGAAGAGAAGTGAAGATGTATCCACCCAACAATATACATCAAAGTTTAGAGCAAGACAACTCACTTCAGTCAGATGTGGAAGTCAGTTGAGTGATCATGTGGCTGATGGGCAAAATGAAAACTATCTTTAAGGTGGAATATTATGTGAGCAGGAACAAAGGAAACACTGATAGAGCTATCACATGAATAAATCTTAATCGCATTACACTAAGTGAGAAGTTCTAGACATATGGTTTAATTCTATTTATAGGAAATGTCCAGAATAGGCAAATCCATAATGACAGAAGGTTTGTTCACCATTGACAGTTTCTGAGGATGAGGATGTAGAGTTTACTGTTAATGGGTTTCTTTGAGGGCAAGGGGAATGAAACGTCCTAAACACAGATGACAGATGATGGCCACAGTCGTACAACTCTGTGAATGGACAAAAGGACTGAATTTTGTGGCCTATAAATTATATTCCTCTAAAGCTTCTGATTGGAAAGTAAATGCATTTGTTTAAAAAAATCAGATTGTACAATGGATATGATGAAAACTCCCTCACCCAAACTCTTTCTGCCCTGCCCCTTCCCAGAGGTGGGACTTCCCACTTTTTGCACATCATTTGATGACTATCCTTTTGCTTCTGAGCACAGATAACATAGATACATTGTGACACATTTTTAAAGACAGATCCTCCCTATGTAGGCCAGGCTGGCCTTGAACTTGTGATCATCCTATATCCTCCACCTGAGTGCTGCAATTGTCAGTGTGTGCCACATTTCTCACAGTTTATAGAATGTAACCATCAGGACTGAGGATGTAGCTCTGATGGATGAGTCCTTGCCTAGTGGACAGTTCTATCACTAGTCCTACATATACTGGACGTGGTGGACTCCCTATGAGCATCTGGAGGAAGATGTATCCCTCTCTGGCCCTGCTCAAGCACGGCTTTAAAGGCATCTGGTCCTTGTCATCCGTGCTTTCCTCTGATCACCAATAACATGGACAGGCCTGTGCACTTAGTGAGGAATTTTACTTATTTTAAAACAACACTTTCGGCAGTTCGTGCGGTGGCGGCCGAGGCGGTGTAGCTCCGTGACGGGTTCGGCCTCGCACGCGCCTCCCACCCAGCGCCGCCACGATGCCCAAGAGGAAGGTTAGCGCGGACGGAGCGGCGAAGGCGGAGCCCAAGCGGCGCTCGGCGAGGCTGTCGGCCAAGCCCGCCCCTGCCAAGGTGGACGCGAAGCCGAAGAAGGCCGCGGGGAAGGATAAACCATCAGACAAAAAAGTGCAAACAAAAGGGAAGAGGGGAGCAAAGGGCAAACAGGCGGAGGTGGCTGACCAGCAAACCACAGATGTGCCTGCAGAAAATGGAGAGGCTGAGAACCAGAGTCCAGCCTCTGAAGTCGAAGAGAAAGAAGCCAAGTCCGACTAACCATCCATCGTGTCTGTCAGTGTCCCGCCTCCCTTCTTGTACAATCCAGAGGAATATTTTTATCAACTATTTTGTAAATGCGAGTTTTTTAGTAGCTCTAGAAACATTTTTAAAAGGTGGGGGGAAGTCCCGCCTCATCCCATTTTTTAAGTGTAAATGATTTTTTTAAGAGGTTAAATCACTTGCTGGTTGTTTATTTTTTGGTACAACCAGAAAATAGCAGGATACTGAATCAGGAGAGGCTGTGACTGTCTCGGGGGTCACCATAACATTCCGTAGAGGGGGCTAGTTTTATATCCTACAACACAAAGCATACTTGGAGTCTTGGTCGTGCATTTGTGTCTGGAATATTTTCAGTTATTTCTGGTCTCGTGTTTCTAGTAGAACTGTATCCTAAAAAACCACTCCTCGGTCCTTGCCCTGTCAGAACTGTCTCTGGTCATGGCAGTCCATTTTCCTAACAGTTGTGATAATGTGCTGTGAAAGATTGAAATTTTGAATATGTACTGTATGTGGCATAAAATTGTGAGTCAGTGGAATTAAGGATTGTGAGCATTTGATTGTTATGTGAGGTCTTAGGGAAAACTTGCCAAGCTTAGGATGGAACATCACTGGAATAAGTTCAAAGAAACAATAATACATGGCTCTTTTGGGTACGTGAACACAATGTATGACTCTTAGAATTTGGGTCCATGTTTTAAGAATTGAAATGTCTGTGTACTCAACCAATAAAGTCTCAGTTGTGAAAGAGTAAAAAAAAAAAAAAAAAAAAAAAAAAAAAAAAAAAAAAAAAACAACAACACTTTCTCTTTTAAACACGCCATTGATCTCATCCTCAGTGGGCCGGGAGCATGGGCCTGACTGTGTAAGGGGAGAAGAAATGTATATACACTCTTTTGAAGATTGACTTTTTTGGTCATTCGGTCTTATGTAATGAGAATAAGGAACCAAGGCTTGTTCAACAAGAGACTGTTGAAGGAATTGATTTCTAAGGTGGTGCCCCACACTGTGGTTCCTTTCAGGCTATTTGTTTTGTTTTGGTTGGTTGATTTTTTTTAAAATATTGTATGAATGTGTTTTGTTTTTAATCAAAGTGAACCTATTCAATTCTATAGATAGCATTCCTAACAATTTCTGCCTTTAAAATGCTTGAATTATTTAGAATGGGGTTATCTGGGTAAGAGTTATTTGTATATTATTGGGTTTCTCATCTTGTTCCTCCCCATCTGGCTCTTCCTCATCTTCCATCTCGTTCCTCTAGTCCTCTCTTCTAGCCCCTCAATCTAGTTCTTCCCCATCTAGTTCATTCCTCTCCAGTTCTTACCCATCTAGTTCTTCCATTCTTTTCTCTTCTCTGTCTTGCCCTCAAGTTCTATCCCTCAAAATCTCCTCTAAGTCTCCTTATACCTCTCAGCCCCCTTATCTCTCAGATATTCAGTTATAAAGCCAAGCAATAGCCAATCTATGGCCAAGCAATGTCACCAGGCTTGAATGAATTCTTACAGGGTCATAAAGGCAGATAAGAGTTTTCCTCAGGGAGTGGCCATCAGACTTTCTTTGGCAACCCAAAAAGCTGAGAGCTAATGATTGATTAGTATATCAAGAAAAAGAGATTTATGTGCTCAATCTACATTCCTAGAAGTGGTTAGGTAAGAAAATAGGAGTCTATAATGTTCGTAAGGCTGTATAAGAAAGGAGGGTCTCAGCTTAAATTGCACAAGAAATAAAGCTATCTGCCTGACCTAGGAGACAGATATTGTTTCCATAAGGGTGTTACTTTAGTTCGGGAGATCATTTGGCCTTGGATGCTTGATAGGTATTTTAGATATATACACTGTTAGGAGTTCTTGGAAGCACACGTAGCATACAATAAAATCATTGCAGGAACCAGCTAATATACATACAAAAGCTAAAATATCACCAACACTTTTTAAGCCATGGCTTGACCTCTGGGAAAAGTTCTTGACTTTTCCAAGTAGTAACTTTTGTGTTCGTAGCTGAATTCCATTACATTTTCCTGCAGCTTACAACAGTTGGGGATTCAGAACACAGGGCATGGCCAGGGCCTGTATGAGAACTCAGTGGGTGAAGGCATCTGCTGAGCAGGACTAAGAGTCTGATTCCATCCCTGGAACCCACAGTAAAGAAGAGACCAGACTCCCAAAAGTCATTATCTGACATGCACAACAATAAGTAAACTCATTCTTCCTACAGTCTTATGGAATACATGAGCAACATGATAGGGACATTACCGGGCATGTCATAATGGAGATGAGGAAGAGTTTCTGAATGAGTTCACCAAACTCTAGCTTATAGCCTGTGAAAGATCCCTGATGTTGTTGGTTGGTTTTGCTCTTTTGGGCATCCTGCCACCCAGCTCCCAAATAAATCACACACAGAGGCTTATTCTTAATTATAAATACCTGGCCTTAGCTTGGCTTGTTTTTTGCCAGCTTTTCTTAACTTTAAGTTATCCCATCTACCTTTTGCCTCTAGGCTTTTTCCTTTTCTTACTTCTGTATAACTTACTTTTACTCTTACTCTGTGGCTGGCTGTGTGGCTGGGTGGCTGTCCCCTAGCGTCCTCCTCTCCTTGTTCTCTTGTTCTTTCTTCTTTTCCTCCCAGATTTTTCCTCTTTTTTATTCTCTCTGCCTGCCAGCCCTGCCTATCATTTTTCCTGCCTTGCTACTGGCCATTCAGCTTTTTATTAGCCCATCAGGTGTTTTAGATAGGCAAAGTAACACAGCTTCACAGAGTTAAGCAAATGCAACATAAAGGAATGCAACACATCCTGAAACATTGCATCATTAAAACAAATGTTCCACAACACAAACAAACGTAACACATCTTAAAATAATATTCTACAACACCCTGCCCCATTGAGCACTGAAGTGTTCTCCCCAAAGCCACCTAGCTAGCATCAGAGAGAAGCTTTACTTTCAATCTATTTCAAATAAATAGGCTAATAAATTAGTGAGACTTGGTGCATAGTCTCAGATGCTATTCACATCTTATCAGTTGTGCCTTGGTCATAACGTATTAGAATTTTTCCATTATGATACTTAACTGATGGATTATAGCAATGTAAAGCAGAGGCCACAGAACAGCCATGCACTTTAAAGGGATGCTTGCCAACTTTGTCAGTGCCGTTACACACCGTGAGACTGTTACATTCCCATCGGTGACACACGCAGTCTTTTGAAGTTTTTAAGATCAGGTCCATATTAAGTTTGTGGTGCCATTTTATTGGAGCATTTAGCTCTTTCTATTGGACTCTGACCTGTGCCTTTTCCATTACATGATAATAGATACTCTCAATTTCCTCCTTTGCCACCTTTAGACCTTGGAGGGCATGACTTCCCACTCCATTGCTTAAAGATTTCCTTAAAAAAAAAGCTCAGCTTATCTTCCACTGCCTGTTCAAAGAGCCCCACCCCAAGGGACAGTTGCTTGTGTTTTTGTTCTTGCAGAAAGGCCCAGCCCGACAGCAGTGTGATGTCCCTTAGAATGGAAATGGGCACTTCTCTTTCCTTGACCCTTGGTGCACTAGAGGTCCTCACATATACTGCTAGACTTGTGGCAGCATCCCCAGGCTTCTGGCAATACCTGCAGACAGCTCTGTGAGGAAGATGGCAGCCTGTCCCACTGATGTGCTATGGTGGGAAGTCCTGCTCCAGGTCTGCTGTCAAAGAAGCTATAGGAAACCCCGTCTTTCCAGACAGGCTTGCACCTGCTCTGTGCACCTGCTCTGTGCACCTGCTCCTCAGCTGCTGCACTGCTTGTTGCTGGTGGGTCATGTGGTCAGGAGGCCTTCATCAGATAACTGTCTATTGGTTATTGTTGCTGCATTAGCCAGCATTGGGAGCCTAAACCCCTGGTGTTAATAGGCTCCCAGGATGCACCTGCCTGCCACAAGAGGGTACAATTTGGCTTAAGACTCAAGGGGATCAGGCTTGGACCAAGACTTAACCTGGACTTGTTACCTTCCTTAGTTTCTTACTCTTTCTCTCTCACATTTTACCTTGAAAATCTTCTATGAAAGGTTAGATGCACACATATCTTCTCCTCAGGAACTGCCTTTGATCAGCTCTACTTCAGATGTCTGCTTTCAGGGAAACAGCACTTCACTCCCCAGGTGTGAATTGCTTTTGCAGACACAGAACCCTCCTTCTATAGGATTAACTCACTTCATCATCTCTAGAGCTCCCAGCTTGCACCAGATCCTCCCCCACAGGCTAGAGATTCTGGTGAGTGAGAAGCAGGAAGTGGGTGACTTTCCCAGAGAGGCAACACATTAACTAGACAAACACATGAGTGAAGGAGATCATTTGAATGGCATTGAGTTGTTAGAGTAGAAATGAATTAATCTGCCAGAAAGTGACCAATGAGGGATGACAGTTCCCTTCAGCTGGGATGTCAAAGATGATCTCTGCTGAGACACTTGAGCAGAGGCCGTAGAACCTGGAGGGCTGATCTACACGAACATTTGTCTGAAGAGCTTCCAGACAGAATACAAGCTCAGCAAGCTCTCAGGGCAACCAGACTTTCTAAAGCCAGAGCCAGTGAGTTGTGGAAGAAGGAGCAGAGGGGAGGCCGACAGGGCGAAGATGAGCCATAGGTTCTGAGAGAAATGCATGGAAGGATTGAGGAGGGGACTGACATAGTCACGATTTTGTTCTAGCACAATCCACAGAGCAGCTGAGTCGGGGTAATCTGCAGAGAACAAACCCAGGAGCCACAGGCCCCGGGCATTCCTTTCGGTGGCAACCGACCCACCTGTTCTATGAAAGGACACTTTCAGCACATGAGAGTTAGCAGAGAACTGGACAGAGGACTCAGTTACAGAGTACTGCTCCTGGGGTGGGGGTGGGGAGTCAGGTGAGCACAGGATAGCCCATGAAATTTGAATTCCTTATAAATAAGTTTTGACATAAGAACCGTAGATGGACAAAAATAGCATGGCACATTCTCACAGTAAATTAAAAACTAAATAAAAGGATGCTGCTATGGAAATCAATATGGAGGTTTTTTTAAAAGCTAAAGCTAGTATTTCCATGTGATCCAGCTCTACCATTCCTGAGGATTTACCCAATAGTACATACATGAGTGAAAAAAATAAAAAATAAGAAGGAGGACACAACTGCTCCTAGGTATGGTGGAGGAGAAGTTTTGTTGTGGACAGGAGGGAGAGCATAACCAGAAGTGGGGACATCTGGGAGAGTCCAGAGTGGACATGACCCTGAACTGGGCCATGTGGGGAGAGGGGCAGCCCAGAGAGTAAAGGGTAGGCAAAAGGGTGGATAACCCAAATAGCTGAATTATATAGAGAAGGTAGCTCGGGGAAGGGCAGCCCAGCTCAAGGACTGGGGAAGCTGAGGTAGGAGCCTGGGTATGCCAGCCATACCCAGTAACACATAGGACTGAAGGATGCTGGGAGAACCCAGTGGCTAGGTCCGCTTTGATATATTAAATAGGCACCTTGGTGTCAACAATTCTCACTCATATAAACCCTCCTCTTTCTCGCTAGCAGGGACAAATAACCAAACGAATGGAAACACATGAACTATGAATCAAAGGCTGAGGGGCCCCCAACTGGATCAGGCCCTCTGAATGGGTGAGACAGTTGATTGGCTTGATCTGTTTGGGAGGCAACTAGGCAGTGGTATCGGGTCCTGTGCTCATTGCATGAGTTAGCTGTTTGAAACCTGGGACTTATGCAGGGACGCTTGGCTCAATCTGAAAGGAGGGGACTGAACCTGCCTGGACTGAGTCTACCAGGTTATTCTCAGTCCTCTGGGGAGGATTTGTCCTGGAGGAGATGGGAATGGGGGGTGGGCTGGGGGGAAGGAGAGGGGGCAGGAAGGGGGAGAACAAGGGAATCTGTGGCTGTTATGTAGAACTGAATGGTATTGTAAAATAAAATAAAAGGAAAAATAAAAAAAAATAGGCACCTCAATTAGCCATTTGTCCCAGGTTTGAGACCTAACAGTATACAGGATGAAATTATATTCAACCATAAAAAAACAAATCAGGAAAATAGATGGAACTGGAAATCTGTCCTGAGTGAGATAATCCAGGTCCATAAAGACAAAAACAATATGTTCTCTCTCATATGCAAATCCTAGCTTTGAGATTTTAGGCTTCTGTGTTTAAGGTGATGTTTGTAGAGGATCAGAAAGCAGTAAGGGAGCCATGTGGGGGAGGCACTAACGCAGGCAGAAAATAAACACAGGTAACATCCAAGCAGGGGAGGAGAACTCTTGGGATTGTGTTAACCCCAAAGATGAGAGGAAAAAGACCACTGACCCAAATCTTCATGGCCAAATTAATTAAAGCAAGCAATTAATTAAACTAAGCTTTCTTATTTCTGTACAACGGCTGCCTCCCTCTAAGGTGGGATTCCAGAGGTCAGCATTAGATGTGAGGAAGACAAGGCTTTTATAGCTCAGGAGTAGGGGGTCTCCAAATGGGGAATTTGGTGAGAAAAACAGGTAGGGTTACAGGAGTAGAACATAAGTATAACAAGTTAGTCATAATGACCTCCTGAAACAAAGACATGATTGCAAGGTGGTGGTGACAGGGTAGTCAGAACAAGGTAGCCATAAAAACCCTTCTGAAACAAAGGTAGGGCTGCAAGATGGTTATTAACTTTTTGAAAGAAAGACATGATTGCTATTCTTGGAACAGGCAGTACAGAACCATTTGTAGTTAAGGCTACAAGTGGGACATAGCCCAATCCTTGAGAAACAGAGGTTTAATCATAAACAAGAATGAGCCTAGTTATCTTTACTATAAGATGGCTTTCCAGCCTGAGATGGAGGCAGGTCAGTTCTTCAGTTGGTTAAAAAAAAAAAAAAAAAAAAAAAAACTGAAAGCCGGGCGGTGGTGGCGCACGCCTTTAATCCCAGCACTCGGGAGGCAGAGCCAGGTGGATCTCTGTGAGTTCGAGGCCAGCCTGGGCTACCAAGTGAGCTCCAGGAAAGGCGCAAAGCTACACAGAGAAACCCTGTCTCGGAAAAAAAAAAAAAAGAAAAAAAAAAAAAACTGAGGATATGTGAAAAAATCATCTATAAACCTACTTTAAAAGCTAAAAATATAATTAAAAAATTAAGCCAATGAGCTTGCTCATGGGTTGAAGCTTTGTCTGATGATCTGAGTTCATTTCTAGAACCCACATAAAGACGGACAGAAAACTGGCTCTAAAAACCTGTCTTCTGACCTCCACATGTGTGCTGTGGCACGTGTGCATTCCCACATACATGTCACACACACACACACACACACACACACACACACACACACTAATAATAATAATAATTTTAATTAAAATAAACCACTTGAAATGGAGATATCCTGCATGAGTGGATAATGTGGCTCCAGAATTCATGAGCCCTTAAAGCAATGGTTCTCAAACTGTGAGTCATGACCCCCTTTGACATCCTGCATATCATATATTTACATTAGGATTCATAGCAATAACAAAATTACAGTTATGAAGCGGCAATGAAATAATTTTACAGTTGGGGGTACCACATCATGAGGAACTGTATTAAAGGGTCTCAGTGTTAGAAAGATTGAGAACCAATGTCTTAAAGAAAACCTCTGGTGTCTGGTGTGGGATACCTCCCTATGAATTTGTCAGTTTCCAGAGGCTTTCAGAAGAATATAAGCAACTGCTATTGCCATGGCTACCCACCAGAGCTAGATGGTAAGAACCTACTGCTGAAGACACACAGAGGTGGGTGCAGGACACAGAGGGACTGAGTTAGAACTGAACTAGAAGCTCTCTCCATGCTGGTGAATATTCACAGTGCTAGAAGGTGTAACACAAATCTTAAAAGGTCTTATAATAAAAAACCCAGAGCCAGATATTGGGGTGAAAGCTGAAAGATCAGAGAAGCAGAACAGCCAGCCACTAGCTTACCTTATAAAATCCTCAGCCTTAAGAAAGTGAGTTCCTATTTCCTCATGCCTTACATACCTTTCTGTGTCCTGCCATATTACTTCCTGGGATTAAAGGCATGTGTCACCACTGCCTGGTTCTGTTTCTCTCATGTAGCCCTGTGAGGCCTTGAACTCACAGAGATCCAAGAGATCCATCCCGATGGATCTCTGCCTCCCAAGTGATGGGATTAAAGGTGTGTGCCACCACTGTCTGGCCTCTATGTCTAATTTAGTGGCTGGCTCTGTCCTCTGATCCCCAAATAAGCTTTATTGGGGTACACAATGTATCACCACATTTCCCCTTTTTTGTCTAAAATAATAAAAGAAATTTATAACTAATATAAGAAAAACTATATACAATAAGACATATAATATATGCAGGCAATAAATACATCAACAATGTCTAGTCCATTTGCATTTGACAAATTCAGAGAAAATACTTGTGGGAGCCCATTTTCAGGTTCCTAGTGGCTTTACCCAGCATGCCTGCATAGAGAGGATGATTGGACCACAGGCCTGAGTGCAGGTGTCTGAGATGGTCTGCACTTGGCTGTGCTATGAGGAGGTATTTTGCTCCACCCCTTGGCATTTCTATAAATACCCTAGGGCAGAGACAGTCAGGGCCTGTTGGAATAGGTTTCAGGTCCTCTTGAGGCTATCCTGTATTTTCTATCTGTTTATCACCACACTCTAAATCCTTCTATCTAATATTTCCTGCTACTCTCACTCAAGAAAACTGTAGGGTTAGTGGGTAGCCACCCCACAAATACTCCATTATCTATCCTATCTTTGTGAATCCAAAGGGTTGCATTAATTCACCTTCTATCCTAAATTGCATTGCCAACCCAAAACTATCTTTTGATGTCTTTCAAACATACACTTTACACCTCTTAGTGAGTTTCTTTTCTGAATTTCTTAACAAGGTAAACTATAACTGTAACTGTCTAATCTTCAACTCCCTCAGAGACCAGAGAAGGAAATAATATTAACTGAGTAAGCTGGAAGTGCAAACAAGTGACTTCCAAAAATGTGAGAAATGACAGAAATAGCTGGCTGCCTGGACAGTCACCTAAGGTTTCTCTGCGACGTTGCGGGGTATACAATATATCACCACAAGAAGATGCTGAGCTCCCTGCTGGAAGAGGGAGCCTCTTCTGGGCCTAGAGCATGCATACTGCCATACTGACCCACCAGGTAAGATGTTACCTGTGCAGTGGTGAGTGACTTCACAGCCCTTTGGGATTGGATCAAAGGCCACCTCTGTGGGAAGAGATGCACAGCTGGGTCTAGATGCCTAGTCAAAAGCCAGTGGTGAGGAAGGTCATGAGACCACGGGAGGAAAACACAACTGCTGTTTCCCTGATGTGCTGACAAACTTCCTTCTACACATTTATGTTCACACCCATAGATTAGTATGTAGAATGAATTGCTAAATGGCCTTATTAATAAAAAAAACTGGAGCCACATACTGGGGTTAAAACTTGAGGGATCAGAAGAAAAGCCTCACCTTACTGACGCCTCAATCTCCAAAGAGACCTACTTCCTGTATACCCATGCCTATATGCCTTTCTGTTCTGCCATCTCATTTCCTTTCTCCTCACTTCCTCTTCCTACCCAGCTCTGTCACTTCCTGTCTGTCTGTACAGACCTCCAGACCTTTATGGTTAACTAGTGTTAGAATTTAAGGCGTGTGCCACCACACCCAGCTCTGTTCCCAGTGTGGCCTTGAACTCACAAGATCCAAATGGATCCCTACCTCCTGAGTGATAGGATTAAAGGCGTGGGCTACCACTGCCTGTTTAATATAGTTGCTGGCTTTTTCCTCTGATCCTCAGATAAATTTTATTAGGGTGCACAATATTTTGGAGGACATAATACATCACCACATTAGTACCACTCTCAGCCTGTAAAAAGAGACCCTCCTTTCTGCAGAGGGAAATAGCTAATGCAGAGACCCAAATCTGGTCAATGTGCTAAAAAGGCTGACTGTCAAGTGCTCAGCCCTAAAGGAGGCATCTGGATCTCTAGACGCAATGTCCAGGGAATGTTGCTGAAAGTGGGGCATACAGAACCTAAGAGCTGGAGATGGGGAGGGGCGCCATGATGAAACGATGGCATCTGGACACAGCACAGCTGCTGCAATCACAAACACAGCAGCTGTGGACACCTGCACAAGATCAGGCCCTTCAACACTCTCTCATGGGTAGAGGAGGTGCCCCTGAGGCTGCACCCCTACTTGAGGAGCTATTGACTATTAATAGCTGTTGAAGGATAGCGTGTCATTTTATTCAGTGGTGGATCCAGGAAGAAGAAAGGGACCAAAAGGAAAGAAACAGAAGATAACAGAGGGCAATGGAAGGGTGACTGCAATCACAACAGAGTGTACGTATTTATGAAACTGTCAAAAAAGGAAGGAAGGAAGGAAGGAAGGAAGGAAGGAAGGAAGGAAGGAAGGAAGGAAGGAAGGAAGGAAGGAAGGAAGGAAGGAAGGAAAGAAGGAAGGAAGAGAAAAGCCCAATGACCTGAACCCTATACCATCAAAATATCTGTCTCTATCCTTTTTGTCCAACAGAAATTCTGTTTTCTTTCTCTTATAGGGATGTGTTGAGCCGACAACAAAGCTAGTCCTTTCTAGTTGATTTGTATAGAGGTGAGAATAATCAGAACATGGGGACAAGTGTTACCTTACACACAACTGACGTGTGACAGACTTCACACATTTTTACAATTCTGCTCACTACAGAAAGGGAACTTACAACAGACCAAAGTAAGGACCTCACCAATGTCCAACTTGGTGAACCAATGCGTTTTTTATTGGGGTTACTAAGAGGAGTGTGGGTGAGTGTTGACTCAAAGGCAGCTGCATCACTGAAAAGCCCACCCCGACAGCCACAGGACAGCCACAGCCCTGGAGCACAGCTTGCAGGCCCTTTCCTCTGCAGGGCAGCATCCCCTCCCTCCCCAGTTACTCCTCCAATAAAGCAGGGGAGGAGCCTTGAGGATGGGTAAGCTTTTGCTTTCCCAGATGTGTAACCCTCTGTTTGCTTCTGGAGTCACAAGTTTGTTCCTCAGCTGTTGGTGCCATTTCAGAAGCTGCAGGACCACTGGGATGTGGGCCATAGCTGGCAGAAGGGGAGTCCAGGGGTGACTCTGAAGATGCTACCACTTCTGATTCTGGCCCAGACTCTCCACTTCCTGATTTCTGAATGTAAACAAGCTACACTGTAAGCTCCTGCCCCCAGGGACCACGTCTCTCTAGCTGCTAAGCCTCCACCACCATGGCAGGCTGACAGTCTCTGAATCTGTGGGCCAGCACATGAATAAATCCTCCCTCTTCGTGCTGCTTCCGTCACGTGTTCTGTGACAACCACAAGAAAAACAACCAGTAAAACACCTCCCAGTTGCCAAGAGTGTGGAAAGACAAGGACTCAGGAAATATTATATTCTTGTGAGGACAAATTGGGATGACTTTCCTGGGAGACAATTTCATAATATGTAAAAATATATAAAATGTTCAGAATGGCATAAATGAATTAAATGGCAGCCCAAGTATTGCTTGGGAATGTTTCCTAAAGCTATTAAACTTCAATTTGTTTTTACTTGGCAAGTAATCATTATTGTGCCTATGAATATTTCATTAATTTTTACTGTAACTTATTTTATAACACTTAAACAGGAAATATTGTAAATGTCTACCAATAGTTGATTTAATTAAATGGATAGACATACATGAATTTCCATTAACTATGCAGTCATTTAAAATGTGATAAAGTTAGTATTGACAAAGATTTTATTCATACATTATGAAGTTGTGCTATAAACAGTGTGATCTAATCTAAACACTTAATACACATACATAGAAAAAGTCAGAAAGGATATCACCAAAATTGTTAATAATAATTATCTTTGGGCACAGAGGTTGACTTTTAATTTGTTCATTTTGCTTATCTATGCTTTTCTAATTTTTCTGCAGTAAACATGTTGTTTGAGTAATAAAAAGGTTATAAAAGTGGTGTATTTCCTCTGTGTGCTTAGTCAAAAATGGAGTACTCTCAGAGGTTGGGTAGCAGTCGGCAGCCCTCCATTGCCTTAATTTCCTGCTCCATTAAGAACATATAACGAAGAGTTTTCCATGGTGCCAACAGGTTGGAGGGCAGCCAAGTGCTGCATAAGAGAGGCCCTGGAAGCCATCAATCCCCAGGTCTTACCTCAGGCAGCAAACAATGACCTCAGGACAGAGTTTCCTGGGGTTCATTGCTAGGGAAAAGGCTCTTATAAGAGATCTGTATGTATGTAGAATCTCAAGCAATACTTGGGCTGCCATTTAATTCATAGCCTTCGCTTTCAGAGTGGCAGGGCCAGGTGAAAAGCTAGGATGATGTAGTATTTGGCTTGGACCACCAGGAAGCCATGAAGTAGCTATCGCAGTAACGTAGTAGTTTTCTTTTTTCTGAATTTAAATGGTGTAAGGCAGATCCTGACACATGACCTGACTGTCCACTGTTCATTGTTCAACTCACTACTATAGATTAACAACTGCATCAGCAACAGAACCTTGATGCTTTAGGAAAACCATAGGCTAAGGTGCTGAGTGTTAGGTCTTAATTCCTCCCTGCCAAAAAAAGAGGGGGCCACTGACCTTGTCCCAAAACGACAGTCTGGGCTCAGCTCGGGCTGAATGCTGACATGGTAAACTGAAGGACTGTTGTCACAGATCAACGATGACTCTCTGCATTCCTCAGAAACCTGGGAAATGGGTTTCTGTCTGCCGGAAGAGCGACTTCCCTCATCTCCCCTTGCCTCTAGCGAATGGGGCGCCTGCTTCTCTATTGGCATTGGTGTATACCTGTGGTGCATATCAAAGCCTCAGGGCTCTTCTAGCTCACAACCCTCCCCCAAAACTCAGGCTTCTCCAGAGCCTACTCCCTCCCTTCTCTAGCCACACTGTTCTCTCTAAACCCAGCAAGCTCCCCGACACACACCACTGCACACACTTCACCTCTCTGCTCCCAAGAGACAGCCATGGCAGTTCCTGGTCTGCTACTCTTTCTGTCCTGGAGAGGTGGATATGGCAGCTTTTGACTCCCCAGGTGCCTCTGGCTATTCTCTCTACCACCTGAGAGGTGCCGTGCGGCAGTTTCATATTTACACTGTCTTTTTTTACACCCTGGGGCAGTCCAGCTTGGGGGTGTCGCTGCACTCCAGGGGAAGAAACCAGGGTGTGAAATCAGAAAACCCCACAAGGCATAGGCCATTGTCAGCCTGAGCTGATCTGCCTGTGGGATCACCATCTTGTCTAGTCTTCTCCTCTTCTCCTCCCTGTGGCTCACAATTACAGTGGACACGCACCCATCCAAGAATCTTCTCTGACACCTTCCTTTACTAAATAGATGGCCTTTCACCAAATTTCCTGACAGGGTCTCTGTAAGTTTTAAATATAGAATGAGTTGGGATTGATTTGTCCACTGACTAAGAAGGATTTGCAAAACAGTTTTATCACTAACCTATGATTGCTTTGAAACATGTTTCATTTGCCTAGGGAACCAGAGAGAATTCCTGGGAGGAAATTTTTATTTCTCCACAGTGGCTTATCAAACAAGTTCCATGACAGAAGCATCCTGCAAATGAAGTATGTTAGACCAACTTTTCCATTTCCATATTCTACAGGTCTGAAATATGTCATTAACGTGTTTCTACATGTGAGTACCTGATTAACATTTTAGTGGTCAATTGCCAAACACAAAAAATCAGAGGTAGACTAACTTCCCAATGTGGCCTACCTGTGATCTGGTCTCCAAAGTCCAGCGTGGCAGCCTAAGTGAGTGTCATCATGGGGTGCTCTGAATGAGAATGCAACCCATAAGCTCATATATTTCAATACGTTATCACCTATTGGTGGAATTGTCTAGGAAGGTTAGAAGATGTGGCCTTGTTGAAGGAGGTGTGTTATTGGGGTGGGCTTTGCCGTTTCAAAACGGCCGTGCTATCACTAGTGAACACTGTCTCATGCTTGTGGATTAACATGTAATTTCTCAGCTAATGCTCTAAAAACATGCTTGCCTGCCTGTTTTCATGATCCCTGCCATGATGGTTACAGACTCGCACTCTGAAACTGTAGGTCCCAAATAAGTTGCCTTGGTCATGGTATCTTTTCATAGCAAAAGTAACTAAGATAAGCCACATGCTCAAAATTGAGTAATAGACAAATTCCAACCCCAAAACAATGAGTATGGAAATATAAATGGCACAGGGGACTCATGATCAAAAACATTGTTTGGTCTTGGTTCCATGGCTCCACTGCTGTGGGATGTTCTATATGCTGTGAATGTGTTGCTCTGATTGGCTGATAAATAAAATGCTGATTGGCCAGTAGCCAGGCAAGAAGTATAGGCAGGGTAAACAGACAAGGAGAATTCTGGGAAGTGGAAGGCTGAGTCAGAAGACACCAGCCTGTCATCCAGGGAACAGCATGGAATGGCACACAGGTAAAGCCATGGAACATGTGATGACATACAGATTAACAGAAATGGGTTGAGTTCAAGTGTAAGAGCTAGTCAGTAGCAAGCCTGAGCTAATAACTGAGCAGTTTTAATTAACATAAGCCTCAGTGTGTTCATTTGGGTCTGAGAAACTGTGGGACTGTGGGACACAGGAGCCAGGTGGGACATAGGAATTTATAAGTGGCTGTGGGACCTTGGTGGTGGGCGAGCATAGAAAAGTTTCAGCTACACTCCACATGTGGTCTGTGCAGGGGGAAAGCTTCTCCCCTTTCTCCCATAAGCATCACCTCCCTTATGTGGCTGAAGACTCCTGGGAGAGCGGACAGAAACCATAATGTCCCGGGTAAGGGATCATGTGAGGATAGGATGCTTCAGAAGCACAAAGCTGTACCTGCCCAGGAGATTTCAACCACAGCTTCTGTGGCTTCCAGGTAATCCATGTGGTTCTATACATCAACTTACATTCTTCTGTCTTGAAAAACTTTAATTCTTTAAGAAACCACAACATTGATAAGTCCTAAATGCCCAGTGTGTTGGGCAAGTAGCTGCAATTTTTTATTCACTCTCTGTTGATTACTATTTAGGTTGTATTGGTCCAACTCTCCATCACCATCACAAGAGCAAAAGAGAAACCACATAGGAGGATTTATTTTGGCTGATAGTGTAGATGGCTGACACCATCATTTTCGGGTCACAGTGAAGAAATGCATCATGGCAGAGTAGGTGGAAGGGAGTAAGGCTGCTCACTGATGATGGGTAAACAGAATAGGAAGCAGGCAAGATACATCTTCATCTGGTTATTAAAGATAAATCATATTCTTGTTTCTGTATGTCTGTGTCTGTTTCTGTTTCTGTCTCTGTCTCTGTCTCTCTGTCTCTGTCTCTGTCTCTGTCTCTGTCTCTGTCTCTCTCTCTCTCTCTCTCTCTCTCTCTCTCTGTGTGTGTGTGTGTGTGTGTGTGTGTGTGTGTGTGTGTGTAGGTACCTGTGTATGGAGGCCAGAAGACATCAGGTCCCCTAGGACTGGTTTCATAGGCATCTGTGAATCCCTGACACAAGAGCTGGCAACAGCAGTAATCACTCCCAATCACTGAGTCATCTTTCCAGTCCTGGCACACATCCTTCAAAGACGCACCTCAATGACCTGCTTCTCCAACCAGGCCAACTTTCCAAAGTCTAACATTTCTCAAAATGGTACCATGAACTGGGATGCAGACCTGAACACATGAGCCTGTGGGTGCATTTCACACTCAGACCCCAACAATGGTTTGCATTTTTCATAATTATTCCTGTGAATTAGTCTACCATTTTATTTTTTCCACTCTTTATTGTATGTATTTTTGTTTCTTGGTTTCTGATTATTGTGATATTTTTGTATTATGTTAATTTCCTTTTATTGGTCTTTTGGTTTGCATTGTTTTATTTTGAGTGTTTTTTTCCAGGAATTAAATACTCTTATCTAAACTTTGACAACTTAGGGATGACATTTAACACTGTGAGTAAAAGTTTAGAAGGCTTTCAATCTTATATCTTCCTTCATCCTTTCTTCATATGTTAAGGTTTTAGGTATGATATATAAAATCCACCAATGTATTAATAATTTCTATTTTTCAGCCTTACTCTTTATTTTAAAGAATTAAAAAAACTATTCAGACAGTTCAGATATTTACTGCAACTATCACTTCATTCCTGAATTTTCATGCTTCCTTTTGATATCACTTAAATATTTTATCATTTTTTACATATTTATTTACTTATTTTATTTACCTATTTATTTTGCAGGTGTAGGGATTGAACTCAAGACCCCTTCCATGCTAGGCAAGTATTCTACCACTGAGCCACACACTACACTCCCAGTTCCAGTATTTCCTTTACATAAATAAGGAATAAAAGAAGAAAGCAAGCAAGCATGGTATTCTAGTCACTTTCCTATTGCTGTGATGAGACTCCCTTGTAAACAAATTTCTAAGCGGTCTTATTAAATAAAGAACATGGAGTCAAACATAGGGGTAAAAGCCTTAGAGATCAGGGAAATAGTGAGAATCATCAACCTTACCTCACCAGCTCTGCAGCTTCCACAAGGTGAGCTACTTACCTGTGCCTTTATTGCCTTGCTTTTCTGCCCTCTCATTGGCTCTTAGCCCAGCTACCTCACTTCCTTGTCACTGCCTGTCTATACAGACCTTCAGGTCTCTATGGTTGGTACTAGGATTAAAGGCGTGTGTCACCACGCTTGGCTGTTCCCTCGTGTGTCCTTGAACACACAGAGAACCTGCCTGCCAAGTGATCGGATTAAGGGCATGTGCTGCCCCTGCTGACTTGTGTTAATGGCTTGCTGTTTCCTCTGATCTCCAGGCAAACCTTATTTATTAACATACAAATAAAATATCATAACATTTCAGCACAAATAAAATAAGATATGATAGGATGAAAGGGTAGATTATTGAATCTACTTTTAAAGAATAACTTGTTTTAAAATATTTTACATTGCTATGGATTTTAGTTTATTGATACAAATTTAATGTTAATTTTGTCATACTGTATGTATATTTTTACCCTTGTTTAAGGTATTATGTTTGTACAGCTCATTTGAAATTGTAATATATAATTAAGAAATACAGATTAATACCTAATCATCTATGATAATCAAACTTGTAGTCATGTTAGTTAAGTTTTCTAGGTATACATAGATATATTTCAGATAGATAGGTAATCTTCAAAAATGTCAAAGACCTACAGAATATGGCATTTAAAATGTTTTAAAAATTTAGACTTTCTAAACAGTGAGACATATCTGCTCCTGGCAGGACCAATTTACTTCAAAGAGACAGATAGGCATCAAAGATACTCCATATGGAGTTTATCTTCTTGGCATAAGTAGCCATTTGGGCAAAAAACTTTTCAACTGGACATGCAGGATCCATAGGAAGGTGACCACTGAACTTTGCAAGAAGAGATGGTCCTTCAGGTTCCTGCTTTGCAGAAGAAACTGCCAGACATTCTACAGGACACCAAGAGAAGCAACTGAGAGACTTTAAGCCTGTGGGCTGAAGATGGATGCCCCAACATTACAGAGGAACTTTGGGTGACTGTCCAGGCAGGCAGCTGTCTCTGTCATTCTAGATTTTTGGAAATTGCTTACAATGTTCTTCCTGTTTACTCAGGTAATATTATATCCTTCTGAGATCTTTGATGTAGTTGAAGACTAGATATTGCAACTGCAATTATTGCTTGATATATGAAATTTTACTAGGTTAGAGTTAAAACCTTCCTTTTGTTTAGAAAGAAAAGGGGACATGATGAAGGAATGTCCTTTTGTATGCTGTGAAAATATGTTGCTCTGATTGGCTGATAAATAAAGATGTTTGGCCAATGGTGAGGCAGAATAGGGTTAGGCAGGACATTCTAACTAGAGAGGAGGAAGGAGAAAGAGAGCAGAGGAGATGTTGCCAGCTGCCAACATGAGAAGCACGATGCAAAGACACCAGTAAGCCATGAGCCACGTGGCAAAGTATGAATTTATAGAAATGGGTTAATTTAAGATGTAAGATCTAGCTAGTGGGAATCCTGAGCCAGTAGGTCATACAGTTTGTAATTAATATAAGCCTCTGTGTGTTTACCTGGATCTGAGTAGCTGCAGACTGGGTGGGACACAGGAAAAATTTAGCTACACTCCCTGACCAAAGCAACCCAGGGAGAATTTTTAACCCTCAGAAGGAGTTGTACTCTGCCACTGTGGGAAAGGCACAGCCACAGGAGCCTGAGACAGAAACAGAGAATGGAGCCAGCAAAATGGCTTAGTGGTTAAAAAGGTGCTTGCCTCCAAGCATGATGACCTGAGTTTACCTATCATGTCCCATATGCTAAAAGGAGAGAACTAATTTCTGCAAGTTGTCCTCTGACCTCCACACATAGGCACATACATGCACATACTCATGTATACATGATGATGATGGTGATGATGATAATAATAATAATTTTTTAAAAAGCATTGAATGCTTCTGCTCAGATAACTTCTTCTTTTTTATTCAGTCTGGTATCCTACCCCAGGAAACAATCCACTCATTTAGGGATCAATTAACTCTATCAAGGTAATTCCCTGACTTAGTTTGAGTTTCTATTACTATGAAATTATTTTCTTAAATAACCCAAGACCACCTGCCCAGGGTTGACACTACCCACATCTATCATTAATCAGGAAGATGCCTGACATACTTGCCTATTTACCAAGCTTATAGAGGGGTTTTCTCAACTGGGAGCCCCTCTCTTCCCAGATGCCATTAAACTAACCAATACACCTCCCAATAGGAATGCTCAGTGGTGTCTCCCAGGTGATTCCAGACCTCATCAAGTCAACAGTTATGATCACCCATCATGTTCATCAAGTTGACAGTTATGATCACCCATCATGTCCATCAAGTTGACAGTTATGATTACTTATCATGTTCATCAAGTTGAAGTTGTAATCACCCATCACATTCATCAAGTTGACAATTGTGATCACCCATCATGTTCATCAAGTCGGCAGTTATGATCACCCATCATGCTCATCGAGTCGACAGTTGTGACATGTGTGAAGACTTTTCTTTTGTTGACAGTTGTGACATGTGTGAAGAATTTTCTTTTGTTGGAGAAGGTCTTTGCTTTGCACATATTGCTGAAGGATACTTCTAATTTTCTTTGCTATTTCATTCGTTTTTAGTTTTTAGAAGTTAATCTTTCTTTTAGGCCACTTCATGCATGTATACAATGTATTTTCAGTCACCCCCTACTGTCCTCTCTTGTCCTCTTCTATTCCATCAATCCCTTCCTCTTCCCAATTAAACACTTCTACTTTCATGATAGGCAATGGTGTGTAACTCAGTGAGCGGAATTGGAGTTGCTTAAATGATCACTTGGGGCAAGATTTATCAGATCATCAACAACATACCAATGGCTATACCAATGATGAAAATGCTTCTCCCTTCCCAAGCATCCATTAACTACCTATAGCTCCTTACGGAGAGGTGGGTCCTCCTTCCCAATGACTCCCTTACTACTACAGAATAATGGCAGGTCAAATGTTGAACAGGTATTGTGCAGGTAACCATGGTTGCTGTGAGTTCGTGTGCACAACATCCATGTTTGTAACCTATCCAGAAGACAGCAGGAGTAAGCAATTACTTTCTAGATGGGTTTGAGACCCACTCCTAGAGGAGGGAATTCATGACTGTTACTGTAAACTTGATGAAAAGCTCATGGGTGGGAAGGTCATAGCCCCTAGCTGGAAACCATGGCTGCTGATTGCTGTTTTGTTAAATAGATATGCTGTACCCATGAAGAGATCTGTCTGCAGGCAAGTCTGTTGGACATTTTCTTAATTAGTAATTGATGGGGGAGGGCCCAGCCCATTGTGGGTGGGGCCATCCCTGGGCTGGTAGTCCTGAGTTCTATAAGAAAGCAGGCTGAGCAAGTCATGATGAGAAACCCAGTAAGCAGCTCCCTCCATGGCCTCTGCATCATCTCCTGCTGTCTGTTTGAGCTCCTGTCCTGACTTCCTTCAGTGATGGACTATGATATGGAAGTACAATTTAAATAAACCCTTTCCTCTCCAGGTAGCTTTGGTCATGGTGTTTCATCACAGTAACCCTAAGACAGTTCCCCTGGTCAGAAAAGAAGGTTCTTTCTCAGGATTAATGGCCCACACTCTCCCAAAGCAGATCACCCAGGACTTATAGGCTGATCAAAGCCTGGAGGAAAATAAGCAGGGCCAGTGGAGAACTCAATCTTGTGCAAACAACCGTTTCAACCTCAACTCCCCACCAGAATCATACTGCTTTCTTTTCAGTTCTAGTGAGAGTCCATAACAGAGTTAGATTTATCCCTCTGTGCATGCATGTGTTCGTGTGTGTGCATGCCTGCGTGCATGCGTGTGTGTGTGTGTGTGTGTGTGTGTGTGTGTGTGTGTGTGTATACACAAATTTTGGTGATGAAGGGAACCAGCCAGCAGGAGTGGGGATAAAGGGGAGGAACAAATATTCACACGATTAAGTGTATGAAAATATAACAAAGTAGTCCATCCTATTAGGGCTGGAGATTTAACTCAGTGGTAGGTTTCTTGCTTAGCAAATACTTGGCCCTGGGTACACTTCCTTCATTACAAAAAATAAAATAAAATAAAAAGAAACCCACCATTTTTACAGGTACTAAAACATTAATTAAAAATTAATTAGCAAGTTATGAGCAATACTTTTGCCTAGTAGCTCCTCTCCCAAAACACAGCAGTGAGAGAACATTCCCAGAGTATTCCCATCCATCCCTGACAGAGATCACCGTGATGCTCCCCAAATTCTTTACTTAAATATTCTTCTTTTCATAAGTAATTTGATTTAGCATGTCTTCTAAAGGAAACCAAGTATCAGGCTACAAAATAGTATGTTCCAAGCATAAGTACAAAACTGAGATGATAACTAAGAGCACAGAACCATGCGGGACTTTTCCTGTTTTGTTGCTGCTCTTGTTTTAAGATAGGGTCTGAGGTAGCCCAGGCTAGCCTCAAGCTCACCATGGAACCCAAGGATCTTGAACCTTGAGCACCAGGCCCCGCTGCTTCTACCTCTCGAGCGCTCAGACTACAGATGTTCTCCACCGTGTCTGGTGTATGTAGCACCAGGGTTGAGCTCAGGGCCTGATGCACTCCAGGCAAGCACTCAACCCAAATTAATCGTAGTTCCCACAGCCATGTGTGCAACATTCAAATAAGAGAAACTGCGTAAGTCCAGACCTCCTGGGTATGCTGTGAAGACTAGAGTTTAAAATGCTGTATTGTATTGGGGATTTTTGCTAAATGAGTAGACTCTGTCTGTTTTTACCACACATGTGAATGGGTAAATGGGTAAGATGACAGGCAGGTTGATATCCTTCACTATAACAACAATTCACTGTATGTACTCCACAGTATGATATTCTCACCCTTAATGGGCACAATATAATTTGTAAGAACATATTTTGTGCTAATGTAACTTTTCCATCTCTTAGCCTCAACATTAGAGTGTTAACTCTTGGTTGACCATGAGCTGCTGTACAAGCATACAAGACTGGGGACCTCACAAAAGGTTAATTTCTGAGACTGATGAAGGCTGAGAAGTTCAGAACTGAGAGGCCGGCATCTGCTGAGGGATGTCTGGCTGTGTCCTCCAAGGTAGGAGGTGAGAGAATAAGAGGGTGGTGAGGGGATGGAGAGGGAGGGAGGAAAGAAAGAAAGGAAGAAGAAATGATCAAAAAGGAGGGTGGGAGGGAGAGAGGCCAAAGCCTTCCTTGTAAGACACAATCAAATCACAGCAAGGTGAGACATTTCAAATACAATTAAAAAAGAAAAAGAAAAACACTTCAGCTCCACCTCTATACAGTGCCAAAAGCCATCTGCTCTTACATCAGACCAAAGATATATCCTATATTAGAAATGAAAGGCCGTGGCACTCTACTCCACTAGGTGTTTGAGGATCTTGCAAACATGTGGGATTAGCTGCAAGATGCTAGCAGAAAACATCGAAATAGAGATCCCTTGAAGCTATTTTGGAGGTGGACAACATTTACTTAATAAGCAACGCACAGAGTCTTTGCCTGGGCAGTTGTATTGGTAAGGATTCAGTCTACTGAAGGCCCCACACATGAGCTCAAATATGCGTTTCTTATGATGGTTATAATAATGTATCTTGTTATAGAGAAAAACATCAAAACAACCTAAATAGCCAACAACAGGGAAATGGCTAAACGAATTATGGCATATCCTTTTAGAAAATTTAGTACTGCCATATAAAAGATGAAGATCCTTATAAAAATATCCTAAGTATACTAGCAGATAAAAGGAAATCAACAAATAAATTACCCTGCATCACTCTCGTTTGTGTTAAATGTATGCACAGAAATGCCCTCTTGTAGCACAGAAATATATGTGGAAATATACACAGCAAACTCTTTTCTACTTTAAAAGTCTTATTGAAACATAATTCATATCCCATTCACTCCACACATTTGGCATGTATGATTCATGGCTTCTATTATATCCAGTCATGCAGCCATCACCGTCATCAACTTGAGACCACTTCATCTACAGAAAATGAAAGCTCAGACCCGTTGGCAGCCTCTTCCACACCTCCTCCCCTCCTCCCCACAGCCTGTGGCAACTTCTAATCTGCTTTCCATCCCTGCAGATTTGTCTGCTCTGGACATGTCAGATAAATGAATCTTTGTTTCCTACGTCTATGCAAGTCTTTACAGCATGTTGATGAAGGTTTTGCCTAACCCCAGGTCACAAGTATTTTCTCACAGCTTCTTCTAATTGTTTGATCATTTTTCACCCACTACTTAGGCCTATAATCTATATATGCAAGCAAAATATAGTGTGTGTGTGTGTGTGTGTGAGAGAGAGAGAGAGAGAGAGAGAGAGAGAGAGAGAGAGAGAGAGAGAGAGAGAGAGAGAGAGAGAGAGAGAAGCCCAGCTTCACTGCTGGGAGAGCAGTCTCCTAGCAGTCACTGGTTGAACTGATTATTCTTTCCCCACCGCAGATCAACCAACCATAGGTATGAAGGCCACACTAAACACTTCAGAACCAGTACGGTTACTTCCAAAGAGACTAAGATTGGGGCTGGTTCAGGACACTCAGGGAAAGTTGTCCTTAACTTTCATACATTTGAGTCTGTGAAATGCTCACAATGAGTACCCATAACTCTGTACCTTAGGTGCATTTTCCTTCTTTTCATGTGTTTGTGTTTGTGTTTACATGTACACACATGCCTGTATTAAATGTATTAAAAGAAGAAAAATGGAATTTGTCATATGTTTTCATGGGTGTGGTATACATAACACTCCAACTACTGAACCAACACCAGCCCCAAAATACCATCCTTTAAGAACAGGATGTTTGGTGCACATATGTAGTTAAGTGAAACTGATTTCCCAAATAAGTGCTCTGCCATGCAGAAACACTCAATGAGGGTATTCCCTGTATTTTTAATTTGGGCTTCCACATCTAAATAATGTGTACAGTCACATGGAAATGCTTATGTGTTCACTTTTTAAAGAAAATATTGCTATTGAAGATGTTGGAGAGATGTGTTGATAGTCTGATGGCAGGGAAAGGATGCTGTGGGTATTATGGGATGCTGTTCTTGTTCTCTTGATTGCCCCACCTTACTTATGAATTATAAAATGTGGGTCCGTGGCTTATGCTTAAGAACTGCTGGATGTCTTGCCCCATATTCATTTCATTTGATGAACTGATGGTGTTTTAATTTTTCTGATGGCTTCCTTTGGAGATCCAGTGGGATCAAATTCTTTTACAAGAGCCCAGAAAGGTCACCTTTTAACACTTGAAAGTGATGGTGCCTCTCCTGTATTCATGGTTGCTAGAAGCATTCTGATGATTATAGTTGCTCATGGTTTTCCCGTTGCCTTTGCTCCCCTTCTTAGCTGATGATTCTGTAACCGCATCAGCCCCCTTGTACCTTCACACTGCTGTGGGTGATGTACTGGTCAGCCACACCATGACAGCAAGTGAAGTAGTGATTGCAGATCTACTTAATGCATGTGGTGGTCGCGAGCCATTTCATAAACTCTTGGGATACAGTGGCCAGTGAAAGCAACCACAGTCGCTCCCCTCAGGGGCCTTACCCCACTGCAGGGACTTTCAGGGGGGACGTTAATCTAATAATGGCACAAGTGGGCCAGTGTCCTACTGAAATGGTGGAGTACCTGAGATAAACACTGATAAGGGGGGAAAGTGTGTGTTGGCTTACAGTTCTGAATGTTTTCATCCCTGGTTGGCCTGCGGCAAGGCAGTGTATCACAGAGGAAGTGTTGGAAGAGAAGGACAACCTTCGTGTCTTGACCCCATTTTTTAACATTCCACTGCTTCCCAGTACTCCATGTGTTCAGGACCAGGTGTTCAACACATGAGCCCTTGGAAGGTATTCAAGATGCAAATTATAGCAATAAATAATTAAGCATGTTATTACCAAGAAGGGTAAGGGCTTTGCCAAGAGAGAAGAGTACTGTACTGCAAAAGCCTACACTGTAAGCCTCCAAGAAGCATCACCTCAGATGAGAGAGTTCAGATGGTGAAGACGGGAGATGCACTACCACGGCGGCAGGGAAATGCACACTTTTGCCAAGGACCTACATTAAAGGGTTACTGAAGGGAGGAACAAAGGACTCATGTGGCTGGAACACAGAGGAGGAGGAAGGTGTTAAGAAATGAAGCTCCACAAGGGAGCAAGGGGCCCATGACCCAGCTTTGTAAAGTCAAGGGCCAGCTCAGCTACCTACTACCCAGACCACAGAGACCACACTGCTTAGCCTCCATGGAATCCAGCTTCCTTAGCTCTAAACAGGATAATGCAAACCCGTGTCACTGATCTTGGGAAGCCTAAAGGAAATATCATTTACATATGCATGAGCTTTCATCATAGCTGCTCCATAATGAAACAACATAATTAGTAGAAGCTATTCCTACCTGGTCTTTCCACATCTTGCACTCTCTGTCCAAGTTAGCAGTAACTGCCAACTTGACACAGTCTAGAGTCACCTAGAAAAAGAGTCTCAACTGAGCAATTGTCTTTATTAGGTTGCTCTTGCTGGCATGTCTGTGAGGGACTGTCTTGAGTATTAGTTGATGGTGGGCCTAGCCCACTGTGGGTGGTTCCATTCCCTGGTCAGGTCATCCTGGATTGTATAAGGAAGCTAACTAAGCATAAGCCTGAGCAAGTCAGAGAGCAAGCCAGCAAGCAGCTTCATTCCATGTCTCCTGCTTGATTTCCTGCCCTGACTTCCCTCAGTGATGGACTGTCACCTGGAAATGTAAGCCAAATAAGCCCTTCCCTCCCATTAGTTGCCTTTGGTCAGAGTGTTTTACTACCACAACAGAAGGGACACTAGAATATTCTCTATTACTCAGTCATTACTTTTCTAGAATCAGTCCTCTGGTCATTGAGGATCCTCTAAAAATAGTTTTTCACACACACACATTGCCTGGGAAACAGTACCCCATTTTTATCATGTATGGAAGGGATAGGGAAGGGGTATCCTCTCAAGCACTGGCTCCAGAGCACAGACACATTTCCAGTTGGCTATTTCTGGACTCAGTAGTAAATATTACAGCAATTGACTAGTAATGCCTGCTATGGACACTGATTTAATATTAAATATTCCAGTAATTGACTAGTAATGTCTGCTGCACACACCAATTGTGAAATCACAGCGTGTTTTGTTCTGCCTGGAGTATGAGAACATCCTTGATCTATCTCTTCAGGTTTTTCCCATGTACTCTCTCCAGCTACCCTGTCAACTTCCCAATGTCCATTTAAAAAATAATTGTATGTGTTTGTGGTGTAGCAATTTCTTCCTAGTCTGAAACATTCCTGCAGGAAAGCCCCTTAAGACAGAAAGTAAACAATTTGAAATCACTTAGGAACTCCCTGAAACTGACCAGATTCACTACCTGTCTCCCCAACATCAAACAATGAAGACTGCAGAGAGTCACACTCAGACAAGCCAGGCTTCGAGGACTCGGAGACCAGACCAGCCTCCTGCCTGGGAGAAGCAGAACCGGCCAAGCTGCCTGGAGGAGACTTAGACCGAGTGAACCCCATGGAAAGGACTCTCTCCAACCTGCTGAGCCGCCTGCACTGTGCAGTGTGCTCCAGGTTCCCAGCTTTTGTGAGCTGTCACCCACGTTGGGGTGGGCCTTGGTGATCCAGCTGTCTTTGAGTAATGTTTACTCATATAAGTGACCCCCCTCTCATATTCCTACCAGTAACCCCAATAAAACTCATTGGTTCGCCAAGTTGGACATTGGTGGTATCCGTACTGTGGTCTGTTGTAGGCTCCCTCTCTGGGGTGAGTAGACGTGTGTGTTGCATCTCCCTAGGAAAAGTCTGTCACAGGACACTGTTCCTGTATCTGTGTGCAGATGAGTGCAGCTCCCATGGTAGCCAGAAAAGGGTGTCAGATTCTCTGGTGGTAGAGTTATAAGTGGTTGTGAGCTGCCCAATATGGTGCTGAAACTGAACTCAGGTCCTCTGCGGGAGCAGCTAATGCTCTTAACCTTGGAGCCATTGCTCTGGACCCCTCTCTCCCCCATCTCTAACTTAACAGTCGAGTGCTGAGAGAGCCCTTGTACATACGGGCTCTGCCTTCTCTACACCCAACCGCACCTCAGCTGATGGATGCTGTTCATTTTGCTCAGAACATACTATTCAACTCAGGGGCCTCTGCCTCATCCTTAGAATCCCTGTGTGCTCTTTCTGGGGAGCCCAGGCTTCCTGTCAGAAGCAATTGTTCATTCTGTGCATGGGCGCACTCAGCGTGGTTAGAATTCTCTGCACTGTGGAGCTGCTGCAGCTGAAGTCTCTCTTATTCATCGCCACAGTCCCATTCGCAGCTTCTGGGACGTGATTGATACTTACATCTTACTCTGCTTTTTGTTGCTATAGTAGAATACCCAAGGCTGGGTCATTTATAAAGAAGAGGGGTTTATTTATCTTACCTTTCTGGAGGCCCAGAGAGTGGAGCACTGCATCCACCCAGCTTCTGGGGAGACCCTCGTAGCAGAGAAGCAGAACTCGGGAGCAGGCGCACATGGGTAGGGAGCAAATAAGAGAGAAGGCTTGCCTCAGCACAGTCTGCTCTAAACACTAATGTAGTCCTTTGAGATCCAACTCATTCCCTGTGTGCAGAAAAGCTAACCCTCCTCTGAACAAAGAACACACACACACACATGCACACACGTACATATGCACACCTACACACGTATACACATACACACACATACATACATACACTCCAATGATATTTTTATTTTAATTTTTAAATGTCTCTTAAAAGACATTAATCTATTGTTGAGAGCAGGACCAGCCTTTGACCTGGCCAGGACCCTGCTCCTAACAAGGCCACATTGAGGATCAGATTTCATTATGTCTCCATAGAGACAAACCATGTTCCAATATCAGCAGTCAGTATGTGTTGAAATAAAAGATAAGTGAATTAACAATATGCCACCAGACAAGAACTTTTCTGTTAAAGGATAAATAAAATTAGAAGGCAGTGTATTCTGTGTGTGGTGGCTAACCTTAGGTAACATTCCCAGACCACAGAAAGCCTGCCCATTGGGACCGGTGATTCTGAGTGGCCATATATGGGTGCTTCTGGCTGGAGCTGGTGTGTGAGGCTGGGCAGGGAGTACAGCAGCCAGGTGGAGGGACATCACCCTGCCTGAAGTCCCTGCTGGGAGGGCTCTCATTGTTGCTCTTTTCAGCCTTGGAACTCAAGCCCTTTTGGGTCCCCAGCCACCCCCCCCAACCCCCCAACCTCCACCCCCACTCCTGCAACCTTCCATGTGGAACTCACAGCATGGGGTGCCTACTTCTCAGGCCTTGCAGCTGAGACAGAAGCTCCTCATTGGTCTGCCTGTCTCAGGTCTTCCTGGATCCACAATCCTTATCTTGTCTTCCCTGACATATCTTCCCAGTTCACTGCTACTTACATTTCCCTTGTAACCACAGCAATTCTCTTGGCAGAGATGGCTATTGAAAGAATATTCTCACATGAGGATTGAAGAGCAAATGTTTCTGAGTGGGGCTCTCAGGGGACCAGTGGAAGTGGAGAGCATGGGAAAGGGCAAAGGACAAAGCCCAGGTGGGATCTCAGGAGAGGCCTCAGTCCTCACTTTTGCCTCAGGGAAGCCATAGCTTGGCTAGGAAAGGAGATGCCAGGCATGAGCTAGATGCTGTCTCAGTGGGGTGGAGGTGGGGCTGGGGACCTTGCATTTGGGTATATTGTGCCTGTGAAGCTCAGTAGCAAAGGTCTCCAAAGCCAGTGCCTGAAAAAGGTCTCTGGTACAGCCTGTCAGAAGTCTCACAGAGGACTGGAGTTGGAGGCAGGAGGCCTGGAGGCCAGCAGAGAAGACCGGAAGGAATTGGGGGAATCACCTGCCGTTTCTACATCAATAACTGCTCCGTTTATTTGGTTATGACAACTGCTCCACAAACGCTCTCACAGTGGCAGGGCTTCTACAGCATCATTTTAGAAGTCGGCCCCAGATGCCTTCTTCTACCGCTCCCCACATGTCAATCAGGGGTGATGATTCAGGCCAAAAACATTCTCTGGCCCTTGTCCTTGACAGCTCTCACCAGACCTGCTCCCCACATACAAGTTGGGGTTGATGGTTTAGGACGTAAACATCCTCCTGCCCTTAGCCCTTGGCCCTTGACCTTTAGCCCTTGACCCTTAGCTCTTGCCAGCTCCCATCAGACAAGTACAAAGCACTAGCTTCTGGTCTCATCCTGGGACACTGCTCTCCACAGCAGACTGACTGACAGATCCTGGAAAAGAAACCTCTGAACCAGTCACCAATTGACATCTTGCTCCTAAGACAGAGTCCATCCTCTCCCAAGAGCTCCAAGGACCCAGGTAACCCCACCGATTCCCCCGTTCCTCCACGAAATCACAATGCTGGTGTGATCTGGAGCTGCTGAGTTCACTCCCCTCCCCTCATGGCACCCGGCCTTTGACATCCCTTCTCTGGACCATGTCCTGCTTTCTCCCTGTGCCCATTTGCTTCCTTCTCATATGACCTCACCCATCACTTCTTTAGAGAATCCTTCACTGACCCACTGGATATCCGTTGCCATGGAGACAGGCCCCTTTCTCACTGGGAAGTCAAAGTTTCAAACTATGGTTGTCAGTCTCCTACCAGTCCCACAAGAGAGGGAGCCAGACTAGTTTGCAACAACCTCTGTGTCTCCAGTACTAAGCACCTACTCTGTCATCTACATCCTGGATGGGCAGATAATGGGTGGCCTCAGGGCACTTCCTTTCGTGTGTGTGTGTGTGTGTGTGTGTGTGTGTGTGTGTGTGTGTGTGTGTGTGGTGTGTGTGTGTGTGTGTGTGTGTGTGTGTGTGTGTGTGTGTGTGTGTGTGGCCATGGCCCCTCTATTTCAGAGGATAGCTGCTGTGCTGGTCTGAAGCTCCACCCACTGCCCTTCGCCCTTGACTGGTACATTGTCGCAGAGTCCCCAGATAATCAGTAGGATGTGTGTGTCAAAACAATACAGAGACATGAGGAAACACACCAGACGCCTCCCACTTTCTCCTCTGGGGCTCTTTTGATGAACTGCTATGTCCCGAAGTCAGTAATTTAGGTTTTCAGTGACATCTAAATATACTTCAGGGTGCACGCAGAGATGGACTGAGGAAGACCCTGTGATCTATCACTGCTGCCTTGGGATGTGAAGGGTTAGAATGTACATGAGAGAAGATAACAATTCTACATGGAGTTCTCGTCACCCTTCTTTCAATTAACAGAATTCTTTCTGTGACAAATCCTAGAATAATGACTAAGGAAAGGCTTGTGTGTACCAAGGATGAGGTTGCTGTTCTGTGGACTCGGGGTCACCTTGGAGTATCCTCCAAAGAAACAATTTACATAGTTTGCATGGTTTTTGTTTGTTTGTTTCGAGGAGGGTGCTGATATGGCTGTCAGAAAACTCCCAATCTAATGTGTTCATTCTACAGATAAGAAAACCTTGGAAGTATGCTGGTACGTGTCTTTAATGCAGTTGGGAAGCAGAGGCAGGGGGATCACTGTGAATTCAAGGCCAGCCTGGTCTACACAGTGAGTTCTAGTCAGCCAGGGTTACATGGTGAGACCTTGTCACAAGACAAAGCAGAAAACATGGATGTAGTTAATGCAAGCTGGACACGTGCTAAAACAGCGAATGTTTCCCACCTCAGAACCCAAGTTTCACAGGATAGTAATACTTATTTCCCAGGAGGACTAAGAATGAATGTTTCCACGTGTTTCAAAAGGATTGAGTTAAGCAAAGGCCAACAAGCCTTTGACAGCAAACAGTGGAACTTCCAGAAGAGGAGAAATCCAAAGATGATCTGCTAGTCTGTACTGCTTTGCACAGGCTTGCTCCAAACTGAGTTTACTGAAAAGCCCTGAGCAAAAGAGGGAAGGCAGTCACCTTAGTCAGGCCTCAGAACAGATTAACCAACAAAGGCAAGAGAAAAACAGAGATGAAAATCCACAAAAGTCTTTAGTCCCAAAGAGAGAGTGCCCACAGTTTAATGAAGGGGCATCTTTGGTGGTATGCGCCCAGCTCCACGCCCAGGTCAAGCAAACAGCTTTCTGCTTAGGGACTGCCTTTGGTTCTTCTGCCTTTGGTTCTTCTGCCTTTGGTTCTTCTGCTCTGCATCAGGAAGAGAAGGAAGGCCACACAGCACTGGAATGTGACTAGACTCCATTGCCCTTCACAAGGGATGCAAACTGGAGAACAGGAGCATTTGAAGTAACTGGATTCCAACCACATCAACTATGCCTTTGGTTACAATTAAATGTGACTGCCTTAACTGTTGTCCAAGGTGTCCATGGGCTGTAAAATATCAAATACTGACTGTTTCACGGTAGATGGTTGAACTGTGTAAAGTGATCTTTGTAAGAAGTTTGTATTTCTTCATATGCTCAGGAAGTGCTCCATGACAGAGGTCAGAGTGAAAAACCCAGATTTACTATGACTATTAGCAACCGTACAAGTGTCATGAAGCCATTCATTCCTCCTTTGATACTGATAGCTGCAGAAAGCAGCTTCCCTGTGCACATAAGACACAGAGTAAGCTGTTCACATCCATCTTCTCCATGGCTCATGGTTCCAGGTGTGTGGAGAGGGCTGTGCACAGCAGCATGGGTGCTGGCTAGGACATGGGCTCTGTGGAACTCAGGCCAGATGCAAAACTCCTCCGTCCTGAGAGTGGGAGACAGACAGACAGACACAGAGCAGGCCACCCGTCTAAAACCTGCCCCAGGCAATCAAAGGCAGGTGGCTTTTTTTAATTCTTTCCTGCTGTGGGATGGTCTGTATGTCAAATTGCTCTGATTGGTAAATAAATAAAACACTGATTGGCCAGTGGCTAGGCAGGAAGTATAGGTGGAACTAACAGAGAAGAGAAAAGAAAGAACAGGAAAGCAGAAGGAGTCACTGCCAGCCACCACCATGACAAGCAGCATGTGAAGATGCCTGTAAGCCACAAGCCATGTGGCAAGGTATAGATTTATGGAAATAGATTAATTTAAGCTATAAGAACAGTTAGCAAGAAGCGTGCCATGGCCATACAGTTTGTAAGTAATATAAACGCCTGTGTGTTTATTTTATAAGTGGGCTGTCGGACTGCCCGGGCTTGGTGGACCCGGAGAGAAAACTCCAGCTACACTTTCCATATTTTTTGTCTTCACTAAATCTCTATTAATAAAATTGGCTATCATGCTTTTACCACAGTCCTAAGAAAAGGGGCATAGAGTGACCTCTCTGACTGGCTGAGAAGCAGTTCTAAAGAATACTAGTCCTCAGATCTTTTGAGGCCAAATTGGATGGACCATGCACTCTGAAATTAGTTTCTCTTGCCCATTCTTTAATTCTCTTACCTGTTCTTTGTGACCAAATGAATATTTTCTATTTCTGTATGTGCCACTGAGGAGAATGGAGAAAGATATGCCTGTGTGAAAGCTGGCAGCTTACAGACTTTGAGTTACCTGGTTTGTTGAGCTTGTTGATTTGGTGACAGGGACAGAAAGCATACCTTAGGTTGATCTCCATGTGTGGATTTACAAAGACAGAAAGACATCTCCTTGAAACCTAGATTGTATTAGCTATCTCAACAAAAACTTTTGTGCAAAACACACTAATGCAGGAGTATGTTCTTCACAACACAGTGGAGATCACAATAATGTAATGTACATATACTGATGAGGAGCTGGAAGAGGAGACTGAAGGTTCTAAACACAGAGGACTGACAAGGAAATGGGGATGCTAACTAGCTGATTTGATTGGTGTTACTATATTAGACCATACCCCAGAAAACTGTGTATTACATGATACAGGTGTTTCTATATTAGACCATACCCCAGAAAACTGTGTATTACATGATACAGGTGTTACTATATTAGACCATACCCCAGAAAACTGTGTATTACATGATACAGGTGTTACTATATTAGACCATACCCCAGAAAACTGTGTATTACATGATACAGGTGTTACTATATTAGACCACACCCCAGAAAACTGTGTATTACATGATACAGGTGTTACTATATTAGACCATACCCCAGAAAACTGTGTATTACATGATACAGGTGTTACTATATTAGACCATACCCCAGAAAACTGTGTATTACATGATACAGGTGTTACTATATTAGACCATACCCCAGAAAACTGAGTATTACATGATACAGGTGTTACTATATTAGACCATACCCCAGAAAACTGTGTATTACATGATACAGGTGTTACTATATTAGACCATACCCCAGAAAACTGTGTATTACATGATACAGGTGTTACTATATTAGACCATACCCCAGAAAACTGTGTATTACATGATACAGGTATTACTATATTAGACCATACCCCAGAAAACTGTGTATTACATATTTTTTTTAATTTATGACTAAAGAAAAGTCGCCATCATCACTTGGTATTTTAAAAGTGGAGGAAGCAACATGAGCTGCGAGTGATCAGGAAAAATAGTTTGTGAGATGGGAAAACCAGACCATGTTTACTTTCCACTTGCTGCCAAGGGTCCCAAGGGGACAGGCTTTGCAGATGGCAGAGGAGGGAGTGAACACCATTAACATCACCCTGTTCTGAGAAGGGGGGGCCCAGTACAAGTGTGGCTGGAAGAAGTAAAGCATGAAGCTGGCTCTCCACTCTCCACCTGCTTTCTCGTTCGGAGAAATCAGTGCCTAGGCCAGCGGTTCTCAACCTTCCTAATGCTGTGACCCCTTAATAAAGTTCCTCATGTTGTGGTGACCCCCAACCACAAAATTATTTTTGTTTCTACTTCATAACTGCAATTTTCCTACTGTTATGAATTGTAATGCAAATATCTGATATACAGGATATCTGATATTTGACCCCTTTATGACGTCACAACCCATGGTTTGAGAACCACCTGCCTAAGAACTAGGAACAGAAAAGCAGAGGTGTCCTGAAAATACCAAGAACTAGCTGCCAGGACCCATTCACACTGAGGGTCCAGTTGAAACTGAAGACTGGATTTGTAATGGCACCAGCTTGCTCCAGTGCATGTTCCCCAGCAGCCCGGGGCTGACAGGCACCACGTGACAGAAGGTGGCATTCAGTTCCCAGTACTGCTCAGATTCTGACTAGGAACATCAGCTTCCAGAGGTGCTGGAAGCCTATCAGACAGGATTTGCGGTCACCCACCCAGGGACAGCAGTGCCCCAGTCAGAGTTCACAGACACAGATACCCAGGGCAGGGTCCCCACTCCAGAGCCCTGAGATCTCCCAGAGCCTAGGGAATACCTGGTGCTTATAGCACTCTGGGCACACAGCTAACAACGAGAAAAGGAATAACAAGTCCACAATGTTCTCTTTAAAAGGTAACGGGGAGCTCAGATTCTTTCTCGTTTATTTAGTTTGAGAAAGAGGCTTGTTTATTTTTACAGCTGTGTTTGGTCTCTACCATATTACCCTCCCTGCTTCTCCCCAAATCATGCTTTTTCTCCTTTGCTAGAAAAGTTAAAGGAAGGAAGGGAGAGGAGGGCAGACAGACAGGAAAGGAAGAAGAGAGGAAGAGAAAGAACAGGAAGACAGTTCTGTGTTCAGGCCTCTATATGCACCCATTTGTTCTGACAAGTCTGGGTTCCATTCTGCAGCCTGGGCTCTGTATCAGCATTGCTCCGTTGGACTTCTGAATACTGAGAATCATAGCCACTTTGGTGGGAAGATGATGTTACAAACCCCAAGCCCATCAGACGGGGTGGGGGAGGGTTACTGTTCATGGATTACACCTCAGCGGGCTAGCGTGAGAGGAGTTTGGATTGCTACCCTGCCTTCTGTCCCCTGAGACACACATTAGGTAAGAGCATCACAGCCCATCAGATCTTCAAGTACACAGCTATGAGTCAGCACACTGAGATTGTAAACTAGAAATGTGGGGGTGGGGTGGATGCTCCTGCCTGCAGACGGTTTCCCCTGGCATGGCTCCCTCCAGGAATTATTTTGGGTTGTAGTGATGAGCAAATCAAGGGTGGCATTTTAAGAGATGCAGCATGCCCACTTTAAAAGGCTCTATAATTACGAGGAAGACTGGCGGCGGTGGATGTGTTTCACTGTCCTCAGCTTGCATTTGGAACTGGATCCCAGTGACATTAGCAATCCCGAAGCTGGAGGCTGTTTTCTTCCACACCTTCAGCTGGAGTCTAAGCACAGCTGGGCAGCAGTCACGCGCTTCTGCATCGAGGTGGAGGTGTCTTTCAGGGTGGAGTTAGAAGGCAGCATATAGGAAACTTGCTGGATTTTTTTAATTTTCTGTCGTACAGTTTCTAGTTTTCCTGGGTAGAATGCCTGGATTTCGGGGAGATGATTTTCACATGGTACTGCTATTTTTCTGGTTGTAGAAGTGGGTTTTTTTTTGTTTGTTTTTTTTTTTACCTTTTGGTGAGTTTTTTATAATTATATTTATAAAATAAGATCAAAAGTGATGACTGCTGTGCGCTTTCATTTCATCCCGAGTGCCAACACAGGCCTTACGGGCTCTGGACTCGGGCAGGAACCTGGTTCACGGCCCGCCCTCCTCACTGCGCTCTCACGAGAGGAAGCACTTGGGGAAGTAACATTGCAGCTCTCGGCTCCCACTCTGCATGGGAAAGTAGACTGAACAGTCCTCTCTCTGGAGATGACCGCCATCAGAGTGCTCGGCACGATGCCAGGCTCCAGCGAGCACTCAGGAAATGCCTTGTCTTAGAGGCTCAGGAGAAGGTGAGGAGTCTCCGTGCATCCTCCACGGAGAGTCTCATAACACCTTCTGTTTTCCTGGCTTCTCCAAGGACCCCAGGTTCCTATGAAGCAACAAGGATATGCCTGCTCTCCCTGCTCAGCAGCTTAGACCTGTGAGCTTTGGACACTAAGCCTTCTCTAGATTTGAATAATCCCTAAATCGTTTTCTAATTGTTTATTAAAAGAGCCAAATGAAATTAGCATTGATGAGACCAAGCCTGCTCTCCTATGCACTGGTGGAATTATTTCAACTCCATCCAATCTGCTGTCACTGGGGACTGAGCCCCCCTTCAGCACACAACCCATAACAATATTTTCATTTGCACAAATGAATTTCAGTTTTCAGAGCAAGCTTAGTGGTGATATCACACGTCCTCCAGGAGGAGAATAGGATGGCTGTCATCTGACACAGACACAAGAAATCCCACTGTAAAACTAGACAGGCCAGAGCTGCACAGGGCCGCCAGTGAGTGAGGGGCGGGGCCAGCAACCAGTCTCTGGCTTCCAAACACAAGCCTCCTAGTTTCTCCCTCCCTGTCTGCTCTTGCGCTTTAATCTCAAGTAAGACACTTAGCCAATGGTTCTTAGATTGGGGGGTTGTACAAAATGACCCAAAGAATCTACAGCTGAGCAAGCATAAGCCCCACCTCCAGAGATTCAAAAGCACCAGTTCTGGGGTAAAGCATGGACACATGCAGGCTATAAGGAGCAGTCGGATTCCAGGAACTCTCTGTGCTTGGCTAAGGCATGAACCCCAGCCACTGAGGCTAGACCATGTTCTTCATCCCATTCATATGCACAGAGGCAGTATGGGTAGCTTCAAGGTAAAGGCTCTCAGGGTCATGCCAAAACATGTCACCTCACTGGCTCATGCCTGCACCATAAACATGGGCCACAGTCCTACTGCATGTCATATGGCATGCTCCCTTATGTTCATGCATCAGAGAGAATCCCACACCCAAGCTTGCCATCAGTTAAACAAGGAACAGTCTCCTACCTTAGAAATGGACTGACTAGTACCAAAGACTGGTACCAACATGACTGTTATAAGAAAACAGTAAACCATAAACCCTGGATGGAACCACTACAACCATCCATTTTCCTAGAATAATCTCAAAATTCTTTCTCCTAAATAGATATTTTCTGGGTAAACTTAATATCATGCCACATGACTCCTCCCATCACATTCTTCTTGAACCATTGCATGTAGATCCTGTGCTTTCTATCTGGTAAGGTCCTAAGCCTGAATATTTTATTTAAACATGCCCAGGTTCCAAATCCCAAAGCTTTACAGTGTTCTTGCTATCTCCTCCATGTTCAAAATCTGCCCTGAAATACTGAAGGCTAACTCTAGTTAGTGACCGACGTGTCTTCTCACATGTACTCTTGGAGCTGGCCAGTGGCTGGTGGGCACATGCTTCCATCAAAGGCACTTTGCTCTTCTCTCCTCAGCTCAGCCTCTGTCTGGCAGAGAAAATAACTTTGAACCTTTCCTGTTTCTGTAGCAAACAGGCACGTCTAATGTCAGGTCCAGCCCATGATTAAAACCCATCTTACCTTTGCCTTCGCTGCACTCTCCCGGAGGAAAATTGGTTCAAAGCCTGACTGATGTGTCTGTTTTGTTCCTGAATCTACAAGGAACGGATATGGCAAGTGTAATCTTATTTCCATTCTGAGTAAGTGGTTGCTGCATTATATATGAATCCAATATATCTACAGATAGGAGAGTGTGATTAGAATAATCACCCAGACTCAGGAACCATATGGTCAAACACTCACATCAGAGCCACCAGTGCTAAACTGAAAAAAAAACAGCCAACTGGAATCGACCTGAGGCCCTAAGATGAGCTATATTCGTTCCCAATTTGATTCTTATCTACTGAGCAGAATTGCAAATTGCATTTGACATTGTGTTTTTAATATAATAAACTACAACGTGGAATTGCCATAAAACCAGTGTGACATGGGAGCGAGCTCTGATGCAGCCATACACCACTCTTCCCTTTCCTTTTTTTTTTTTACCTTTAAAGCCAATAATCTTCACTAGAGTCTTAGTAATGCTCACTTGTCTGTCTACCTAGTCTGCAAGTTTATACTGGAAGTCTGGATACAGTAGACATTCCCTCTCTGAGATATTGGGGATACCCTTGACAGAAAACATATTCTCAGAAGTGTGAATGTCATGGAGTTTTCTATTTGTAACATGCTTATTTATAATATATTCAATCAACTTTGATGAAGTATTTACTTTGTGCTCTGTGTTGTTCCAGATACTTGCCATACAGTAGGGAACAGAGCCAACCAATGTTTTAACCCATGGAGTTAATGCTCAGTGAAGGGACACTGATAAAACTATAGATAAAAGTAACTCACAAAAGGAAAATTGACCAGGACTGGGATTTTCAATGTTCCTAGGATACCTTTGGTCAGAGAAAGAATTACACAAATATCTGGGCCAAGCAGTCCTGGGAGAGCGAAGGTATACAGGCCTTGGAAGAGAGACATGTTCAGTCTTTTTAAAAAGCAACAGCAGGATCCTGATGAAGGTCAGAAGATGCATACAGCCAGGAATGGAGGTGTGTGCGTGCCTGCAAGTCCAGCAGTCAGGAAGATCAATATGCCCATTTGAGGCTAGCCTAGGCTACATATCAAGTGTAAGACCAACCTGGGCTATATACAGAGACACTGTCTTAAAACAGCACAACAAACCCGCTATCTCACACATCAGCCCCTGGCGTGTCTAACCAGCCTCCTAGTCATGCAATTAATCGACACAGAATCATTAACTAGAGCAGAGCAAAAGCAGGCAGGTACAATCAAAAGAGACGTGTTATTTTTATCACCTAAAATCAATATGTGATGATGCAGAGGCTAAAATAAACTGGCCTCTAACAGCTGCAGAGTGTTATATTTGAAGATTGATCCAATAACAGGTTGATATCTGAAATATATTAGGAACTGCAACTCAATGTCCAAACCCTGAAGTGACCATTTTAAAGAAGGAAAGGGAAGGAGAGCGTTTAAGGGGATGGAAAATGTCATTTGTCCGAGTTGTCATGATACTATGTATGCACGATCCAATCATCACATAGTACTCATTAATATATCTAATTATTGTGTGGCTATTTAAGCTTTATCAAATGGGCAAAGTTACTGAATAACTAATTCTCAAAAGAAGACACACAAGACAACAGGTACATAAAAATGGGCTCAACTTCACTAACCCCAGAACCACCACAGAATATCACCCTGTACTTGTGAGGATGGACACTGCCATTAGCTAAGAGGTACTAAATGCTGGGAAAAGTGTGGGGAGCCAGGACCTTGCACTGCTGAGGGATGTAAATCAGCACTGCCATTGTGGGAAACAGCATGGGGCTCTCAGAAACCTGGACAAAGACCTACACATGGCCCAGTGATCCTTAGTATGATCCTGAGAGTACTGAGTATGATACTGCATACTGAATATGATCCTGAGTATTGAGTATGATCCTGAGTACTGAGTATGAGCCTGAGTACTGAGTATGATCCCAAGTACTGAGTATTGCTGGGGGATGTCTTTCTGTATGCTGTGAAATATATGTTGTTCCCATTGGTTAATAAATAAGCTGTTTTGGCCTATGGCAAGGCAGCTTATAGGCAGGTGGGAAATCCAAGGAGAGAGACAGGAAAGAGAAAAGTAGAGGCAGAAGAGACACCAGCCTGCTGCCCAAGGAGCAACATGCCAGCAGACCAGTAAAGCCACAAAACACGTAGCAAAACGTAGATTAATAGAAATGGGTTAATTTAAGATATAAGAGCTAGATAACAAGAGGCCTGCCATACACCATATAGTTTGTAAATAATATTAAGCCTCTGAATGATCATTTTGTAAGTGGCTGTGGGATGGCAGGGCCAGACACAACCAGAGAATACTTTCAACTACAGTGTATGATCTCAAATACTGAGTATGATCCCCAGTACTGAGTGTGATCCTGAGCACTGAGTATGATCCTGAGTACTGAGTACTCATCCAGAGGAAGCTTCTTGCTGCTTAGCTTGGTGGAGCCCCATTCTCAGTTACAGAGGTGGCAGGGTTTCGGGAGGAAGCCAGTGTGTCCTCAGGCCTCTTCAAGACTGGGAACAAAACAGGGCAATCTCAAAGATTGGAGAGCAGAGCACTGATCTTTGCCTGAGGGTGAGCTGGTCCACAGGCTCCTGTGGGCTCTGGCCTTGGTATGTGGCTGTCGGGCTCTACTGGGTTCTGGGTATCCTCAGGCAAGCTGCCTCATGAGCATCCTTGTCTGCTCCCTTCTCTGCAGTAGGTCGGGGCACCCACTTGTGGAAGGGCAGCAGACCTGGTCGTGGAGCTTCCCCCACATCCGGCTCCACTGTGGCAGGTGGCCTGCACATAACTCCCACCCCAGCTCCTAGCTAGAGGCAGCTCTCTTCAGACAGACAGACAATGTAGGGTCTTTCCTTCCTGCTCTCAGTGTCTCCTTTCTTCTTGTTATGCTGAACAAGACACTGGTCTCTTCCTCAGCTTGTGCTGTGTGAATAATTGCTCCTTTTGCTGGTCAGTGGTGGAACTCAACAGAGACTCAACACTTCCCAGATCCATTGCAGACTCTGGTTAACCTATTATTTGCTTGGAATTTGTGGAGAGAGTTGACCCAAAGTGTTCTCAACACAAACACACGCATCACACACTACATACACATAGCATATACACACACAAACATACATCACCCCCCCCACACACACAAAGCCACTATGCATGATAAAGATTTAAACTAACTAGACTATCTCACTACACAATCAATATTTATCAATTACATATCAATAATGCTGAGGGGAGAATTCTAAGAAAGTTTCTAAAATGTATCTTTGTCTAAACAGCATCCTTTTTTTTCTTTAAAAACAAATCACATCCAGATGTTGACTGAAGATAATTAGGAGCTTTATCCATTTAAATCCAGATACTGAAAGTGTTTATCTTTAGGAAGGAAGGCAGGCACTCTATTTTGGGAAGCAGAAAGCTTGAAAAGTACAATGGTTTAACTTTGGCTTTTTTTTTTCCTTTTTACAAAAGCTATAATTCCCAACAAGCTGTCATTTCCTGGGGGACTTATTCCTAAATATCTTTCTGCTTTTCTCTATCTTTTGTGAATTAACAGGCACAATTCCTTGCAACAACATACAGAAAGAGAGCTAATTATATGGCAAATTACAATAAACCATACTCAATACAGAGATGCCCTTGATGACCTAACATTTACCACCCAATATTATTTTTAATGTTGGCATTTCCCCATCAATGCTCTGATTGGTCTATAACATGGGGGCAGTTTTCATGGTCTGGTTGTTGCGGTTAAGAGCCCAACTCACTGTGCTGAGACCTCATGGCTTTGGGATTGCCCTCCATAGGGCGGTGGGCTATGCACTCTGGTGGACTCTCAGCAACTGGGAAACTCGGTGTGTTTATGGTAAACAGCACAAACGAGGAGGAGCCGGGTCACCTGGTCCTGTAGGAGGCGTCTGGGGGGGGGGGACACATCTCCCCTGCAGCCATCACACACTGTCAACATCCTGCCTTGAAAGCCTTGGTGCTGCTGCTGTTGCACACACTTCCAACATCCATCCTCAGAGCAGGGGGAGAACCAGCCATTGCGAGGCCCCGGGCTAGGGCCTTGCCATTTCCATAGGCCTGGGTATCGGAGTCCTTGACAGGGCCGTGCTCTTGTCCATAGTACACATCCAGTCACAGCAACCTGCCTCACTCCCCACATCCCTATCAGCTAAGCCTCCCCGCTGCCCCTGCCCCGACCCCCACTCACCCCACCCCCACCTGCTTTCTTTTCAGAAAGCCTATCCTCCTTCAGAGAGTTTAGAGCAAGGTCACCACTGGCCGGGGACCAGTACTTTGAAAGCAGTATATGTGACACTGTTACTTGGGGGCTGAAGCTGTGTAACCTGGGGCAAGTGACTGATCACCTGTCACACAAAGCAAATAATCACACCTGACAACTTAGAGCTGTTAGTCCTGGTGTCACCTGCAAGATCTTCACACTGTCCCCACATTTGAAGCATGTTAGTTAACATTAAGGAGAAACAGCTGTTGTGTGCGGCTCAGCAGCCACACTGGGAGTGGGACCGTGTTCACAGGGAACCTTTCCCTAGTCCTCCCTCAGGTCTGTGGAGGTCAAAGACAGAGACACCTTCTGGGCTTCCCGAACCGAACAGTGAATGCTGTGTTAATGTCACCTGGGTTTGTGGTGGCCCAGACATGGCCCCCAAGTCTTGTTTTGACATCTCAGAAGAAAAACATTGAGAAAATGAGATTTGCTGTTTGTTAATAAAAGCCCACTTTATCTCAAATCAGAGTTCTAAAGTGTATTATTTTAAAATGGTTAAAGTGTTTCTTTTCAGTACTCTTCTTTTATGCATTGAGCATCCAAGAGAAGAATCATTATTAAACACTCAAAAGGAAAAAAAAAATCTCTCAAGGCAGGACTGGCTCTTTAATAAATAATCCATTGAATTCTTGCAGGCTCTTTCTTTCAGATAAAAAGCAGCGGCCAGGCATGCTAAAGAAACCCATCAGGGCACACCCACACCCGACACAAAGTGTCTAACAGACTAAGACAGTAGCACAAAGGGCCCAGAAACCCACAACTGTAGAAAGAACAAAGACGCCTCTGGCCATAGGAAGCCCATGAGTCCCTGAGCTATGTGCTCAAGGAGAACTAGGGGGAAACCACAGCCTCTGAAGCATGTTAGGGGTGTCCTTCCTGCAGGGAAGGCATGTGACAGGTACACAGTAGATGAGGAGATGATTATCAAACCGGTCAGTTTGCCGTTGGGACTATTTTAAGTCCACAACAGCACAACCAAAGACTCCCCGTTTCGCTATCCAGCCGGCCAGTGTTTGCCCACCATATGGATCTGAGTCTGTGTGCTTGGGTGGAGACAGCCACAGACTGACACCTCTGGGAGCTCTCCTGTGTGCCAGGCACCTCAGCTCCAGGGCTATCACCCCACTTTTGGCATTATTTGACGTTTCTGACACATTTAGCTGACTCTTACCAAACGCTCCGTGTAGGAGTCCCCAAGGGGCACATGCCCTCCCCTGACACTGTTGGCCATGTCTCCCCTCCTCTCCTCCCAGCGGTGCTGTGCCTGGCAGAGTTCTCTCCTGTGGGTCTCTAAGATCTCCCTCACCTCCACAAGCAGACATTCTTATTTCTCCTCAGAGCCTTACACGACCTGACGACCACTGTTAAACATGTCTCATGTCCATGTTGGAATCCAGGATAATTCTGGACAGAGAGAAGGCTTCAGTCAATATCCAAATCAATAAACACCTCTGTTATGTGATATAGATCAATGGATGAAATCTACTCCAAATTTATTAAGTATTTTTGATTTGTCTTCAGTTTTCCTTAAAAAGGTATTCACTCCACTCTTGAGGTAGAAATAGGTTAGGCTGTTGAAGTCTCAGAATGCTCCCATATTTACCAGTCTCCTGGGGCCCAGCCATCCTATGTTAGAAACTGTTCTATGACAATGGGGATAATACCATCCTCTTCGTTTCTACACGGTATGGAAAAGGTAACATATAAGACACCAGATTAATTCTAGAGTAACTGAGCAATGCTATTTTGTTCAATAAACACAAAGTATTGCCAACTCTTTAATAGGTTCATAAGAATTACCAAATATACAAAAACAGTATTACAAATTTAGAACTTTTAAAATGTATAACTTCAGGTTAAAGTAAAAATCTTGCCAGACATGGTGGTACATGCCTTTTATTCTAGCACTTGGAGGCAGACAGATCTCTGTGAGTTCGAGGCCAGCCTGGTCTACATAGTGAGTTCCAGGACAGCCAGAGCTACATAGAAAGACCCTGTCTAGAAACAAAACAAAACAAAATAAAAAAGACCAAAAAAGAAAATAAAAATCTTAAAAATTAAACCATGAAAGCATTTACCTGTGGTCCTAAGTGACTGCCTGTTCCTCTAAGCCTAGCTTCTTAGGACAGGTGACAGCTATCCATCAGATGCCAGGTGGAAGCCAGAGCAAGCTCACTCCCAGAACCTTCACTGAAACTGAGAGCTACAAGCTGTTCCGGTGAAGACACAGTGGACTTTCTCTGTACAGTCTTTCCTTGCTCTAGAGGCAACTGTTAGCTCTGTGACCATCTGTTCCTAAGTCTACCCAAGAAACTTGATGGTTTTGGCAGTTCACATTTACAATGTTCATAGGATAATTATTCAGCATTGGCCAACCCCAAACCATGTGATGCCACCACTCATGTAGCTACTGTCTTCTACTACAGAGTCAAAGAAAGGAAGGGAGGGAGGGAAGGAGGGAGGGAGGGAGGGAGGGAGGGAGGAAGGAAGGAAGGAAGGAAGGAAGGAAGGAAGGAAGGAAGGAAGGAAGGAAGGAAGGAAGGAAGGCAGTAATCTTCCTCTGGAACCAATATACAGTGGGTTTGTGTTTCTAGGGGGAGGGAGCACATTAGGGAACACTCATGTAATTAGCAAGGCTGGCTCAAAAGATGAAAGGGAAGTGGGTGGAGTACCATAATCCTTGCAGTGATTACAGCTGCCCCTGGAGCAGGGTTCAAGGAGGAACAGGGTTCAAGTAGGAGCGCAGAGTGGGCAGAGGGACATAAAGGGTCAAGACATGTTCTCAGGAGAGCATGTTCAGGGGCTGGAGCAGAGCAGAGGGCACATGAGAAGGACACTTAGGATTTGGGACTGGCAGACAGCTAGGCATGTATGCAGGGCAATGAGCACTCAGATACATTGAGCTGGGGTGATGAGAACTCCTTAGCTATTCAGAAGGTGAAGAGATTCAGAAATAAAGCAATTCTTTATTCTGTAATTCACACACTGTCCATTAACTTTCAGACTCTTTTGTGACAAGAATTCTAAACCAATATAACTTTTAACTGTATTCTAAATACTTATCCTTATGCCCACAGACAGGTGTAGCCACTACCCCCTCATCACAGAAGCTTCTTTTTGTAGCAAACAGAAACTAATTAAAAACTCCACAACTGGTCCAAACGCCCAGAATCGGGTGCAGGGTGCCTGCCCCAATCCATATGTCCTGCTAAGTGTCAGGGAAAACTGTAACAGAGGGACAGGAAGATTATAGAAGCCAGAAGACCAGGGCTAACCAGCTGCTAGACGGTGTCTTCTGAACATGACAAGTAAGCTGCATCCGTGAAAGGTAAACAATACGGTCACCTAACCAAGATGTGAATAACGACGGCCATGCCAGTTGACATGTCAATGGGGATGGGAAGATCTCACAAGGCTTCACTCCTAGATGAAGAGCTACAGGCAATCAGTGGCTGCTGAGAACGGAGAGACAGTCTTCTCTAGGGACAATCTCCCTGATGGTCGGTTGAGTTCCAAGTGGTCAGCCTTAAGCACTCCACACAAACTAATTAAAGAAGAAGAGGTCTTGAATTTGGGTGGGGCATGGGAGGGTTTGGGGGACTAGAAATTATGTAAATACAATATTCATTAATGCAATTCTAACAAACTTAAAAACAAAACAAAACAAAAAACCCAAGAATGTATCCTGGGCAGCAAACCACGCTCGGCAGCAAGTTTCTCAGCCCTTCACCCTTTCCTCACCACTTGCTGCTGACTAAGCTGCCTGAGGGCTATCCTTGCATTTACTCTCAGAGCCATGGAGCCAGCTCAGAACCTGCCCCTTCCTACATGAGGGCACGACCTCATTTGCCATGGAATATGAAGATCATTTATCCCTCTTTTATGCCTGAACACTCACCTAGTCAGTCAACTTAAGCACATCTGTGCTGAAATCCCTAAGTTCTTTCCAAACAATCACCTGCCACCAAATTAGAGTCTGCTTTTCCCTGTTGTGTGTCCAAAGCCATGCCCCAGGGCTCAGGCATTTTCTCCCTCCAGAGCATCTGCCTCAGACAGGATGAGAATGGGGGTGAGTAGGGTTGGAGACTTTGAAATTCAGCAAGGTCCTTAAGAAGTCTTCTGTCTCACTGACATGCACAATCTCGTGGTCCAGACTTAGGTTACCCTGTAGCAGAGCATCACCTCAGAATTACTGTGAAGATGACTGCCTCAGATTTAAGACACAGTGAGTGAGGAGGTCTAGGGGAATAGATGTTTACAGTTCCCCACAACATGAGGCTCCTAAGCTGAGGACACACCGCCGTGACTACCACAGCTGAGTGTCCTTTCCCCAAATGAGATGATCTTGTGGAGTCTTACTTTTCCCTCCCTTGCTATTCTCACCCTGATGCTAAAGTTTCAGATTTCACACCTCTTCTTCCCAATGTCCATCTCTTTTGTTCAAAACCTTACTTAAAAGCATCATCAAAAACAAAAGTGTTGGACAGCATTCTCTTGGCATCTCCTGCTCAGGAGGCTGTCTTGAACTCAATTATAGACTCTTGGCTAAGCGAGCCTTGAGATAAGCATGAGTGGGAATCAGGGCATGTTTAGGAGAAATGAGAGCACAGAAGAGAGAATGCAGACCCTGGACCTCGGGGCCAGGGCCGGAGCTGTCTGACAATGATGGTGAGGCCTGGGGCCCCTGGGACTGTGCAGTCAAAGCCATTGCAGCCAGGGCTGGATCTGGCAGAGGTAGAGGAAACACTGACCTTAAGACAGTGTGTGCATGCTGGAGTTAGCAGCAAATTTAATATTGTTCATTGTTCAAAGGGGCCTGTTTCTTTGTGGAATAAAATGAAGCTATTTTACTAGTTATGAAAACGGCAGTATTTCAGACTGTCCCTGTGTATTTTTAGCTGTCAAGATGAGATGACAATCTTGTGACCATAGTTAATGCATGATTTTCAATGGTTCAGATTTTCTCTGGTACAGATCTGAGGATGACATTTTGGGATCTCTTTGTGTTGAGAGGAGATAGATTTCTCTCTTTGTTAATGATTTAGAATAATTTCTGAGTCCTCACATGTTTTGTTCTTTTTGAAGATCGTTTTCTCTTTCTAAAATGGCAAAGAAGGAAAAAAAAAACCGTGAGACCAAAAGGCGTATCAAAGCCGTCTTGTCCAGTCCCCTGGTCATCTGAGTCATTTCAGACAGTAAGTTGTTTGGACACAAATGCTGTGACATTCAAACAGAACATCCAAGTTCAGGTTGTTCCACACCTAGAGGTGCTAAAACAAGAACATGTGAGATTTAAATCAAGGTGTAAACACACCAACTCATCATTTTTGAGGCTTTCACACCTTATAAGAACTTTGGTGAAAAGGCATCATTTCATAAGCAGAGCATGGCTTAAAACTCAAAAACTTTAAAACTTAAAAACTGGCACTGGAGAGACAGCATAGTGGTTAGGCACAGTTGCTGTCCTTCCGGAGGACCCAGGTTCAGTTCCTAGCACCCACACCTGGTGGCTCACAAACACCAGGTCTACTTTAACTCCAGGGTGGCCAACACTGTCTTCTGCATCCTCAGTCATCTTCACTCACATGTACGGCCCATATGCAGATACACACACACACACACACACACACACACACACACAGACACATGACCACACAACATACATATACATAGATAGACACACACACACACACACACACACACACACACACACACACACATATACCCATACACAAACACACAGAGACATATAGACACACAAGCACACACACATACACACAGACAGATACACACACAATAAAAAATGAATTAAATCTTAAAATTTTCATGGCATAGAGGGATATCTTGGTGGCTAGCTGCTTGCCCCCACATGTGGGAGCCCCAGGGTTCTTTTCTGTCTCCAGTGTGGTAAAATGAAATAAAATATAAAATTCTGCAAGGCATTTTATAAAACACATATCAGATACCATCTCCCAGGTGAAAAGCATGTATGTATTCTGTGTTGGGACATAAATTTGTGAGACTAAACTCTGTGAGGATGAGGATCTCATGTCTTGTTCTAAGGATTTTTCTCCAGTGATTATTACTGCCTAAAAATAGTAGACATTTAAAAGGTTCCCATTAATCTTGTGCAAATTAATGAAATTTAATTGTAATTTGAGACCCACCATCCTTATCTAAATAAACCTATGTGGAAGAGGTCTATGGCTCACACAGATACAGTTTCCTCATGGCACTGTTAGTGACAGCCAAAAGAGTGTGAGGAAAAAAATAAAATATGAGATGGAGGAAGAAACTGATTAAATTATAGAATAGTCACATAATGGAACATATGAATCAATTAAAATGGAATTACATAAAATTAATGGTGTGGAAAGATTCATAAAGAATAGTCTCTGCTAACAGGTGCCCATTTAGGCCTGAGAGTTCTGCAGTCTCTCATTGTACCTCGATCAGCTGTGGGCGCTACATGAAACACCATCTACCACAACAAAAGCTTCTCTAATGATGGTTGAGAGATAAATCTACCTATGGATATAACAATAAATCATTAGGAGTCGGTTGAATACTCTATCCATTTAGTAGAATAATAGGTTCTCCCCAAGTGCCGAACTACAAGAAAAACGTGTTTGTGGAACACAACAGGACAATTGCATGTGTGAACTCATAGACTACGTGATAGCATGCACAAGACCCACACAAGCTCAAACCAGACAACATTCCATCAGGAGGGGGTGGGGAGCACGGAGTTCTATCCTCAGCTGAGGAGCTTTCTGCCCCTGATAGACGTGGGGAGAGTCAGTTTCCCTTACGGATCTGTCCCTGGTAGGTCAACCACGCTCCAGCGGAGGATGTCCTCACACCCAAGAGTATAGGGGAAGCATAAGCTGGACTTGATGTGTTTGTTTGTTTGTTTGTTTTTTCAAACTGAGAATACAAAGGTAGATGTGGACGGGAGGTGAACAGATCTGGAAGAAATTAGGGGGAGGTTGAATCTGATCAAAATACATCCTATCAAAGAACTAATGAAAAGTAAAAATAAAAAAGAATAATACCATGTTTATAAAAAAATTCTATATTTATCACAGGGTCTTAGAAATTATCCTATTTATTATATTGTTCAGTTTTTATTTTTAGTCATGAATATATATACTATATTCTGGTATTATACATGTAGCAGTAAGACATTCAAAACATAAAATTCAAAAAATATTAAAATGATTTCTTCCTTTCTCTACTTCTTACCTGAAAACTACATAGCCTGAAGATGGATGATTCTATGCCATCTTCCATTGATCATGTTGCATAGGAAGTCATAAGCAAATGGCTTGGCCATTATTAGTTCCCACTTTAGTTTGGCTTAATTTAGACAGAAATATTAAAATAGAAAAAATTAAGGAAAGGCTTAAAGTGCTTAAAAAAGACAGAATTGGATTCAACTTAACATGTATAAACAGTATTTTGGAAGTGCATTTCAATTTTTTGTGCCATTAAAAGGCAATCAACTACAGTGCAAGCCCACGGTGGGGGGTGGGGCGGGGGGCGGGGCTGTGGCACAGGACACAGCGAGGGGAGGCTGTTGTGTGCAGCATGTCCTCTATGGCCTCCAGGTCCTCCTGGGTAACCTCTCTGGAGGGATGAAAGGCTGCAGGAGCTCTGTTACAGTTACCCCCAAGGAGAAGTACTAAGCTCACATTTATTACCAGTTGCCATCAAGTTTGCCGTCTTAGCTCAGGCTGCCAGAATAAAACTCCAGAGGTAGAGTGGCATAATCATTAATCATCTGCCTCTCACATTCCTGGAGGCTGGAAAGTCCAGAATCAGAACACCAAAAGATGGCCTCTGGGGAAGCCCTCTTCCTGGGTTGCCAAGGTACACGCCTCTGTGTGCACCCTTATGGGATGGAGAAGACCGAGCTCTTCCTTTTCTATAAGGACACTAGTTCCATTCTGAGAATCTTACCACTGTGACTAAACTTACGCACATATCTCCCCACAGCCGCACTTCCTAATACCATGACGCTGGGAACCAGGCACATGCCACTCCATCCAGAGCCACCCCCACTGCTTCCACCAGACTCTGACCAGGTGGAGCAAAAACAGGATTCTAAGGGCAGGATGGACAGATTTTTACCAGATAGAAGGCACAGGAAAATGCTCAGAATCTGATGCCAGCAGAGGGCAGGGCCATGTCTCGGGGGTAGGGTGGGAAGGACGCAACCAGGAAAACTGTCGACGTGTCAGCACTAGTTTGGCCTTTCCGGGTGTTGAGTATTGCTTATGCTACTATTCCATCCATGCCTTGCATGATTTCTGTGATCTAGAATTATGGTCTATGCTTTTCCTGTAAGGAAAATTTGACTCAAGCAGGTTACGTCACATAGCTTACAAGTTTGGGAATTAACTTCAGTGCCCAGAGCTGGCAGGCCCCAAAGCTACTGCTCTTTCTGCTTAATTATGCAAATCAGTGGAATTTAATTCATGGGAGAGCATCCATCTTTGTCTGATTTGTGCGCTGATGTATTCCCAGCATGCAGAATACTTCTATGCACATAGTGAGTGCTCAGGAATGATTTGTTGAATGGATTAACAAATGAATGAACCAAGAAAAAACCATAAGTGACATGGAGATATCAGAAGTCCCTCATTGTTATGAGCTAGAAGCACCGTAGACATTTCAGACTAAATGCAATTGAATTAGTTTTGCTGTGTCCTGGTCTGCAAGATGTTGCAAAGCAGTGTGCGCATCTTAACCCTGTTCACAAAAACAAAGACTTGAGAGGAGATGGAAGTCTCAATCTGGCTGGTGGGGTGTCTGCTGGCTGACAGCAGTGACAGCACACCCCCGCAGGCTCTGGCCACTCATACAGACCTTCACCTGTCCTCAGCGCAGCCGCCCACTGGGACAGCAGAGTCTCCACGCCCAGTGGAGGAGGGCAAGCTGTCGCCAGCCGATGCAGGCAGCCTCGGGTCTTCCCTCCTCTGCAGCTGCCTTTCACATTTTATTTTTTTAAATTCAGTTCTGTCCTTGAACACAGTTCAAAGGATGTGGCTTTAACATTTGAGTCAGCCCCCAGTTCAGCACATCTCCAATTCATTTTCAAACAGCATTTACAGCCATCTCACATAGGCGGTTCCTCCGAACAGTTTCAATGGAAACCTTCTCCCATGCATTTTGGTTAGAGACTTTTTCAAATCCCGAGCTGAAAACTGTAGAAAAACAAGAAATGGTTGGATTCATTTATTCACATGTATGACTCCAAGGGGACCAAACCTCTCAACTGTGCATATTCACTTGGGTGCCAAGAACAAATGGGTACAAACATGCATCTAGCTTTGAGCAAAGCATTTGGGCTCGGTCAGCTCGAGTTCACTGTTCTGAAAGGGGGACCAACATGATCCTCTAAAATCCACATTGATAGCAATGGCACAGTGCAATGCCTGGAACCCCTTGTTATAGAGACAGGTGTATGGGCCTTGAGACACCAAATGGCTTCCTCCAGTGACACAGCTCGTGGGTGACACCTACGCAACTAATACCCAAGTTCCCAGCTCTGTAACACTTGCCATTTTGTGCTGGCACCTGCTGTATACATCCCAACTTCAGATCGGTTAATGAATGCATTTTTACTATATCCTGGCAATAATTTTCTACCCAAAAAATTATTCGGTGTTTTTAAAAGGAAGGAGCAATATAAAAATTATATTTACAGTGATTTATAGCTATTTACTCTGGGACTATAGAGATACTTTGGCTTCCTCTTGCATAATTTTGTTGGTCATAATATCTACCTGGAGTATAGTTACTACCTTCATTATTCATGGAATATTAACTTACTCTTAATTCAAAATGTAGGCACAAAGAACATTTTTCATTTTCCTACAGGAAAAAAATGATTTTTTTCAAACTTTTTGATAAATGGTTTCAAAACTTGATTCTATATTAAGATAAATTTATGTTGAGAAGTATTTCAGTAAATATTTAGGCTTTGTCAAAATATTCCATTGGGCTCACAGAAAATGCATGACAGCTAAAAATGAGAAAACTCTATTGTGGGCAATGTATGTCCAACTGTATTAGAGCACTCACAAATGGACTGCCGAATTACTTAGCACTTGAAACCACTGTTCGAGCATTCTTGGGTGGCTGTACTTTCTGCTCCACAGTCCCACGACTCAGGACTTTAGGAATTGTCATTCACCTTTGAAAGGGACCACAGCACCAGCTGCGCTTAACTTACCCTCTGCTGTGCAGGAGCGTTACACCTAGGACAAGTCATTTAAACTCTGAGTTTGGGGTTTCCTCACCTGAAAATAAAAAAGGAAGAGTTTTGTAAGACGTTACAGAGAGTGAACAGTCCCAATTATCTAGCATACGGCCCCCCAGTTCACCCGCCCGCTGCTAACTCAGTGCTGTGAGGAGATCCCTCTGCACTGTCACGTTCTGAACATTTTCTGGTGAAGGGAAACCCAGAGCAGCCTGCTTCTCATGCTCAAGGTCACACAGCAAGTGAATCTACTCTGTCTGACTCCTAACACTACCGCTCACCACTGTGTGAGCATGTCTCTCTGTCTGCCCCTAAGACAATCTTAGCCATAGTTCAACTCCGTTGCAGACAGCAGATTGTCTATGTGATTAATGAGCTCCTTATAAAAGTTCTTTACCCTGTAACCAAAAACAACCCCTGGGCTAGCAATGAAGCATCCGAATCAGGACATTTCTCACATAGGCCATAGTCACAATGGTAAGTAAAAGATGTCACCTCCTTGGACTGGACCCATGAAGGGCACCATCCTCATGTTATCAAACCACTTGCCTGTTCCGGACATGCTCGGGAGGGCCTGTGAGTCTCAGAATCAGGATATGTCCCCCATAGTGCAGGGCCCAGGACTGGCTGAATCCATCTCTAACCATACTCGCAGAGAGGAAGCTCAATCATCCACTAGAGTGAGGTAATCAGCTACACTTCCTCTAAAAATCTTTCAGCGTATGGAAGAACTAACAATTTGAAAAGGAAAGATCTTTCTTCTACTACGGAAAAATGCCATTATCTGTCACTAATGGGGGATGGGAAGGACTTGACAGACAAAATACATGCCCATGGATTTAACTGGCTGGCTTCAATTGGAGCCCTGTAAATTGTGCCTGCTTTGACTACAGGAAACTCCTCACACCCTCTTCCTGCTGGCATGAATAGATGATGTTCCTCGGAAAAATATTATCCTGAGAGTTTCTTGGTACACGAGGCACAAATGTCTTATTGAATTTTACAACTCCATAAAACCTGAATTAAAGCGTTGGCACTACCTGCTAACTGCCTAATCCATCTTCTCAGAGAAGCATGGCATTTTTCCTGGTTATTTCGAACACCTCTGCTTTGCCTGCAACCTCACTTGAAAGCAGAGATGGAAAATGAACAGTAAAGCACTGAGCCTTCTGGTTCTAGATCCATCCCTGGAGCCATCACTTAGACTGGCAGCCCAGCATCTATCAGATGGAAGATGGTGGAGAACACCATCCATCCCCAAAGAGCAGCCTTCACCATAAATTTCAATCTTGGCACTAATGGCTACCATTCAGTACACTGTATGTAACCAGCTAGACTTACCAGGTCCATCTCTGCATGGCAGACACCTATTAGGTCCACTGCTGAAACACCTCTCCCATGCAGGTGGAGTGTTAAGGTAATTTCTTTTTCATTATTTTTGTTTATGTGCATTATTTTGTTTATATGTATCTGCACAGTGAATGCCACAGGTGTGTGGTACCCATGGCAGCTAAAAGAGGGTGCTAGATCCCTCAGAGCTGTGCTGTGGGATGGTCTGTATGTCAAATTGCTCTGATTGGTCAATAAATAAAACACTGATTGGCCAGTGGCCAGGCAGGAAGTATAGGCAGGACAAATAGAGAAGAGAATTCTGGGAAGTGGAAGGCTGAGGCAGAGAGACACTGCCAGCTGCTGCCATGACAAGCAGCATGTGAAGATGGCGGTAAGCCACAAGCCACGTGGCAAGGTATGGATTTATGGAAATGGATTAATTTAAGATATAAGAACAGTTAGCAAGAAGCCTGCCATGGCCAGTTTGCAAGCAATATAGGTCTCTGTGTTTACTTGGTTGGGTCTGAGCGGCTGTGGGACTGGCGGGTGACAGAGATTTGTCCTGACTGTGGGCCAGGCAGGAAAACTCTAGCTACAGAGCTGGACTTATAGGTGGCTGCGGGCTGCATGAATTCAGGCCCTCTGGAAAAGCAGAAAGTGCTCTCATGTGCTGAGCCATCTCTCCTGCCCCATGGACCTGTAAATGGTATCTAATTAAACCACCACTTGATGGTTACCTGTTAGCTCCCTCTGTAGCCATTTACTAGGTGCCTGATCATTTGAATACACTGAGACTTTTCCAAGCCTCAGTTGCCTTATGCTTTGGCACACAGTGAGGTTCTTATATGGTTTAAAATTCACCCATGAGTTGAGTGCTAGCCCACATGTGATAGTGCACCCAGCACCCAGGAGGCGGAGGCAGGCAGATCTCTGTGGGTTCAAGGCCAGCCTGGTCTACACAGTGAGTTGCAGACCAGCAGGGCTACATCATGAGACCTTATCTTAAAATATATGTAATGAGTGGTGAGAATGGTACTTTTCACACATTAAGTGCTGTATAAATATTATATATGTATATTAGTACCTAGCAGATAAAAGTGCTCGATCCCTATCCCGTATTACTGTTGTTATCACTATCAGCAGCTCAGGCCTAAGAAGGAAACAAAGTTCTTACACATACAGTCCTAAGGGTTCATCCACCTTAGTGGAGCAGAAAAGCAGCTGTGGGAGTGAATCCTGGCCATTGAGCTCGAGAGAAGCAGCTACTCCGATGACCCTTCACCAGTGCAGTCTGCCCAGAAAATACCATAGCAGGGGCCAAGTCATGGCACCCACCAAGCAAGTGGACTGAGGGACAGCTGTTTTCCATGTCCAGTGGTGACGAAGCACAAACACAATGGGTGTGTAAGGAGGAGGAGGTCGACCGTGTCTTAGCATGCTGGAGATGCTTCACAGAAGGGATGGTATTCGACAGTCCTCAAAAGAAAAGAATTTAATATAGCAAATATTGTGTTGTGGCCTTCTGTTTCTCACTGTGATGAAGAAATTGACTCTAGGTTAGGCATCCACTGAAATTTACTGGAAAATAAAGCTAGAAATTAAATGCATGACAACTGTCTTCAGACATTTGCTGAAAGGCAGCGACTGTGCATGACCAGGGAGGAGGGCCAGCCCAAGCATGGGCAGTAATCCTCTGGCCACTGTACGGTGAGCTGCAGTTCAGGTGGGCCATGCTGCTCCTGGTGAGCACAATCCTAGATCTGTGCAGCAATGTCCTGTAGTCTCCCATCTGGGGAATATCTACCAGGTCAGCTGCTGGGGTCAGGACTGTGTGGAGGAGATAACATGAGGCCTCTTAGCAGCTACAAAGCTGAAAATCACAACCAGGGTAAGAGAAGCCAAGCATGCTAGGAGGGCCACAGTTCCAGTCTGGCCCAAAACAACAAAACTTACCAGTGTGTCACTAACATGCAAACTGTTGAGACACTTGAGGCCGAGCCAGGGGCCTGAGAGAAGTCCTCCAGACTCCCCCGAGTACCAAGACCTCATAAGACCTGGAGGGAGAAAGCTGTGTGGGGGCCGAGTTCCACCCACTTAGAATAGCCAGGGAAACAACTCAAGCTTCACAGATCTGGCCTCAGTAAATGATAAAACCAAGAACCCATGGAGAGAAGACAGCAAGCATTCAACAAAAGCTGCAGAGGAAAGAAGAAACTAACACTCTTCTGAGAAAGATAACAAACTCCAAGGGTTCTGGATGTAAAGCTGGTGACATCTAGTCCCAAAGCCAATTTAGGAGCAAGAGACAGAGATGACAGGTACAGGGAGAGAGGGGAGAGAGGGACGGAGGGATAGAGGGAGGGAAGGAATGCTTAAGAAATAAGCCATCAGTGGAAACCAAGCCTGGACGTGGTGGTCACTGGGACTAGATTTTAAACAAGGATAGAAGATGTTCTTTAAAATCCAAATGAAAATGTCATTAAAGAATTGAAGAGATATTGTCTTAATGAATAAACATTTAAAGAAAATAGAAAACCTGGAATTAAGCAAATTAATCAAATGAATTGTCTTACTGGTTGGAGACAGTGGGGAGAAATGTGGTGATATTTTATTTGTGCTGAAAATGTGATTTTTTTTGTATGTTAATAAATAAAATTTGCCTGGAGATCAGAGGTCATAGACACAAACAGAAGTCAGGCGGTGGTAGCACACGCCCTTAATCTGATCACTTGGCAGGCAGAGTCTCTGTGTGGTCAAGGACACAGCCAAGCGTGGTGACACAAGCCTTTAATGCCAGTACCAACCATAGAGACCTGGAGGTCTGTATAGACAGGCAGTGATGAGGAAGTCATGTGGCTGAGCTTATAGCCAATGAGAAGGCAGAGCAGGTTGGCAACAAAGGCACAGGGTAGACAGGAAGAGGTTCTCTTAGGAAGCCACAACGAGGCAGTGAGCTAAGGTTAGTTGGCGGCTATTGCTCTGATCTCTATGGTATGCACCTCTGCATTTGGCCCTGTGTTTCTTATTTAATAAGACTGTTTAGAAATTCATCTACAGAGAAAGACTCTGAGAACTTGACGGTGAAAATTCCATGATAAGAAAAACTCAGAGAAACAGAGAAAATAGTCAGACTCAAAGGCCTGTGGAAAGTATCTACTGCATGTGTAATGGGCATCCCAAAGCAGATGGGAGTGGAAGATGGGTCAGAAAATACATTTTAGAATAGTAGCTGAAATCTCCCCTGTGGTGATACTTTGTGTATGCTCTAACAAATAAAGCTTGCCTGAAGATCAGAGGACAGAACAAGCCACTAGTTAGCCATAGAGGCCAGGCAGTGGTGACACACACCTTTAATCCTAGCACTTGGGATCTCATGCCTTTGCTCCCAGTACTTGGGAGGCACACATGCCTTTAATCCCAGCACTAGGGAGGTGGAGACAGGAAGTGATATGGCTGGGTGGAGAGAGGAATATAAGGCAGGAGGGGACAGGAGTCAGTCTTTTCATCTGAGGAGTTGGTAAGGTGAGAAGTGGCTGTGGGTTGTTCCTTTGTCTCTCTGATCTTTTGACATTTACCCTGATACTGGCTCGGGGTTTTTATTAAGACCAATCAGGATTCATGTTACACTCCCCAAATTTACTTTTAAAAATAAACATCCCTTGTAACTCTCTACTCTCAGGAGCCCTTTTTCCACTTTTCTTTATCAAATCTACAGTCGCTCTACTATAAAAAACAAACAAAATAAATGTATATATCTGAAGGCTCATCAAACCCTGAGGTATAAATATAAACACTAAATCACACTTGGGTGTTGCTGTAGTCAGGGTCTGGCCCAGGTGTTTTCAGATTCTTGCTGTCTAATTAGAGAATAAAATCAAGGCACAGAGAGACTGCCAAGAATGAAATGCTCTACTCAAAGCCAAGAGCTAGCACAGATTCGAAAGGAAGACACTTTCAAGACTGCAGCAGCCCATAGGATGAAGGGACTCAGTGACACTGCTTGGGGCTGCCCTCTATGGGGTCCAAGGGAAGGAGGGAGGCATGACTAAGGAGCATAGTTTGGTGTTTCTCTTCTGGGAGGCCCTGCAGTCTATCATGGCCTGGCAGCTCTCTCTGAGCTCGGCAACATGGATGACTCCCTCCCCTGGTGGAAGGTGCCCAGTTCTCTTCCTGACCTTATTTGGAGACTGTCTCTAGGCCCAGTGTCTGACTTATCTCTAGTGTGACCCTGAACACAGTACCTTGCAGAGGCTCCCCCCACCTCTGCTGCCCATATGGTAATTAGACATTGTGCTAGGAGCTTTACAATAGGACCGTGCTCCCACAGATGATAACTAAGACTTATACTAGGAGCTTGATGATAGGAGCGTGCTGTTTAATGAAAATTAGGTGACTCCCCAGGTCCTGTCCCCAATCCTATATATTCTCTATAAAGCTGAGATAATTCACAGAAGTTATCTCCCAGAGGGCTATCTCCATTGCCGTATTCCCAGGCTAGACAAGGCCCTGCTGGCCACTTCTGCCCCCTTTGCCCCGTGGCCCAGTGGCCAACAGACTGTCGGGGAGGTGGGGACCCACAGTTGTTTTGATTGACAGAGTAAGTTGTATAACTATTTCTCTACTATTCATGCCCTTTCCCATGGTGCATCTGACTTTAGTCATATGCACATCTAATTATGCACAGGCATAAGATGGTAAATATAGGATTCTCCCTAAAAGTTCACTTAAGGACACTGTCTTGCCTCATTGCCCATGTTTCCAAAACCATTTCAGGCCAGATCAGCCTTCCCACTCATTTACCCAGGCATACACTGAGCACAACTGAATAGTTTGATGGTCATAAAGGGGAGGGGATAGTTGTTGTATTGTTCAGAATGGGTTGTCATGAAGATCAATTCAGGTGGGGGTCTTAGGCTGCTAGCATGTTTCTAGAGTGTGTTCAGTTTGTACAGGTAAGGGTATCGGGGTGACAAGCAAATTACTCCAAGAGGGGTATGTGCACAGTCCGAAACAAAACAAGGGGAGTCCCAGGTTGCTAAACTGTTCCCTACTTAGTACCAGTAATGAAGCATGGCTTTGAAACCTCAAAGTCAACTCCAGAGACACACTTTCTCAAGTGACACCACACCTCCAAAACCCACCCAAATAGTGCCACCAACTGGGTACCCAGTATTCAAACGTCTGAGCCAATGGGAAGTATTCTCCTTCAAACCACTACACTATGGAAAGATGATTTTATTTAACAAGTGTTCTATTTCCAGGGTATAGATCCTTTTACTATACAACACACAAAATAAAATGTATTGAAGAAATAATAGAAAGTAATGAGGAAGGAAGAGAATGTCTTAAAAATGTTACATATTCCAACAGCCCTCTAGTCAAGTTCCATTGTACACCAACTATTAAATTCCATTTTTCTATTAGCCAATAACTGCTTAAAAAAAGTAACTACCTCATTTGTTGGTAAATTAAATTGCCATTTTATAAGACAAGGTTTTAACTCACTGCCATAAAAAATTAAAAAATCACATTCAAATTTGTATTATTACATACATAATTTTCTATTTTCAATGCAAAAGCACAAATATGGTAAGCAGTGATGGATGTGATGATATATTAATTACACAGAACAGGGAAGGATGTAGAATAGATGTAGAGGCTAGTGGATAATGAACAAAGGTGGGTTTTTCCAGCTGTGTGTACCTAATCTCAGAATAGTGTATATTACGTTTTTATCTTTTTTCCCTTTTATTGAAAATAGATTCTTTTCTACATAATAGATCCTGATTACATTTCCCCTCCCTCTACTCCTCCCAGTTCCTCCCCACCTCCCCTACAAAGTGGTCAAAGAAAGAAAGGAAGGAAGGGAGGGAGGGAGGGAGGGAGGGAGGGAGGGAGGGAGGAAGGAAGGAAGGAAGGAAGGAAGGAAGGAAGGAAGGAAGGAAGGAAGGAAGGAAGGAAGGGAAAGAAAGAAAACTCAGCCTAGAATTCTGTTTCAGCTAAAACATCCTTTACACAAGAGTAAGCTGGTCAGGGAGTGATGTCTTTAATCCCAGAACTCAGGAGTTGAGGCCAGAGTACTATCATGAATTTGAGACCAGCCTGGAACACATAAGTTTCTGGGTAGCATGGGCTACAGTGTGAGGCACTGTTTCAAACCAAAACAGACAAAGAGAGTGAAATATTCTTCCAGGAAAAGCCAGCTTAGGGAAATCAGCACCAGGTAACCGGTACACAACAGGAAACGCTGATGGGATGTTAGGCTGTAAGAACATGACTGTAGGAGACATGGAAGTGCAGGAAAGAACTGGGAATGGTAAACACGTGTGGACACAAAGAGGGCTGGAGTAGGATGGCTCGTGGTGAAAACCACATGCTGCTCTTCCAGAGGATGTGAGTTCAGTCCCCAGCACCACACCGAGCAGCTCACAATGACCTGTGTAGATGTAACCAACCGTCTTATTAAATAAGAAACACAGAACCAATGTAAAAGAGAAAGCCAAGAGGTCAGAGCTCAGAGCTAAAACCTTACCCTTCCTCCTGCAGTGGTCCTACCTCTCCGAAAGAGACCTACTTCCTGTGTGTTTGTCTTGATAAAGTCTTTCTGTTCTGCCTTCTCATTGGTTGTAAACCAAAACACGTGACTGCCTCGTCACTGCCTGTAAATACAGCCCTCCAGGTCTTAAAGGTGTGTGTCTCCAATGCTGGCTGTATCCCTGAACACACAGAGATCTACCTAGCTCTGTCTACCAAGTGCTGGGATTAAAGGCATGTGCCACCACCGCCACGCTCTTTCTATGGCTCTAATAGCTCTGACCCCCGGGCAACTTTATTTATTAACATACATTTAAAATCACATTTCAGTACAAATAAAATGCCACCATATTTCCCCTTTTTTATTTTAATAAAAAGAAAAAAAGCAAAAGGTTATAACTAACAAAAGAAAAACTATATACAAAAGTATAATAACTATATACAATATATACAAGTAATCAATACCTAAACAATGTCTAGTTCATTTGTATTTGACAAATTCAGAGCAAATAATTTCATTATCTATCCTATTTTGGTAAGTCCAAAATGTATCTAATTCACTTTCTATCCTAATTAATTTTTAACTATAACTAACTAACCTTCAACTATAACTAACTAATCTTCAACTCCCTCAGAGACCCAACAAGGAAATAATATTAGCTAACAAAAATAAAAACAGGAAGTGCATGCAAGCAACTTCCAAAAAATTTGTGAGTTGACAGAAACAGCCAGCTCCCTGGACAGTCATCTGAGGTTTCTCCACAGTGTTGGGGCATCATCTTCAGCCTATAGGCTTAGCGTATCTGACAGACTCATTTGTGAAGTAGGATGTACACAAGGTCAACAGTTCAACCTCACATTGGGTGAGAGCAGTCCATGTACCAGAAACACCTGAATTCCACCAGTGTCCTGTCATGATTCAGGATTTTAAATTCTGGAAATTGTTGATGGTTTTTTAATTCAGCTGTCCATTCTTCTTGGCTGTGTATATATGGCTTCATCTCAGCATCCCCTTCTTCTCCACATCCCTCTATTAAATGCCAGTCTACTAATGAGAGGCGTGAGCTTAGTTACTCTTCAAGAATGACTGTTTCAGCTGCTGTTCCATTGCACATCAGAAGCCATCAGCCCACTGCCTGTTCAGCTGCCTTCGAAGAAAAGGGCACTGTACCTTTTCCGGATTGTGAAGGCCACTTCAGGGATGGTGCCATATTGTTCTGGCCTCAGAAGATGCCTTTTCATAAAGCCATAACCACACTTGTTTTGGCAAGAATCAGTAGTCCTTTGTTTTGTGTTCTGCCTGTCCATTTTGTCCTGTTGATTTGAGGATACTTTGTTGTCCAGTGGCTAACTTTTGCCACAATGAAAGTTAACTCCATATGCAGTTTTTTCAATGTGCATATTTTCTCTGAAGTAGATTGGTACTGCCAGGAGCAGACATGTCTCAAAAAAAAAAATTTCTAAATTATTAAAACATTTTAAATGCCATATCCTATAGATCTCTGAAGGGTTTGAAGATGACCTGTCTAAAATATATCTGCTCAATTTTTAAAACATATCTAATATTACTACAAGTACTATTGTAATGTTTAACTACTAACTTTCATTTCTTTATATCCTAATAGTTGGTAATAATAACATTCAAGGATCAGAAAATTGCATTACATTGTTAAATGAATGGTATAAATACAATTAGAAATATACATATAGCATTTTCTAACAATATCAATTTCAAATTTGTCCATAATATAAAACAACTCAATCTAATGTAAAGTATTTAAAACTAGTAATTGTCTTTTTCTTTTCTTTTCTTTCTTTCTTTCTTTCTTTCTTTCTTTCTTTCTTTCTTTCTTTCTTTCTTTCTTTCTTTCTTTCTTTCTTTCCTTTTTTCTTTTCTTTTTTTTTAAAAAACAAGAACCTTAAATCTAATCTCCTTTGCTTAGCCTTTTTCCTAACCCTTGACAACAACTTGTAACTAACCCCCCTAAACAATGAAAATTATCCCAGACCCAAAACCCATTAAAAAGACCAAAAAACCACCTGCCCCACACCACCTCTTTGGGAATGTGGGCGTCGTATTCTTAAAATTGCGTACTGTTGTATATGGGCAAAGTTATCTTTATCCTGAAAGAAAAATTTTAGGTTAATTGTCAAATTCTAGAAAAGGTAACTATATCCTTCATTATCCAGTCTGTGTATAATGCCAAAGTTCAGGGTTTATCTCAAGTCCTTATTCAAGTAGTCTTTGAGACTGGATCATCTCAGCTAGTCATCTCAAAATTGCTCTGAGCACCTTGTAGTTCAAAGTTGATCTGTAGATGATGTTTGTCAGCTTAGTGATATTATTATTGTCCACATGGAATTGTTGTTGTTGTGGGGCCCCATCTTCTTCCTGGAGACTTCAGTTGATGTTAGGCCTGGCCGTGATTTCCTGCAGAAAACTGATAAGAGACTCGAACACAAAGACATATATATATGCAGCTAATTGAAGCCTTTTTTCTAGAATTAGTTAGTACTCTATATGACCATTCATATCTTAACAAAGTTTAAAATGTATATATATATATATATATATATACATATATATATATATCTTGTAAATTTTGATATAAAGTTCATACTTTAAGAAAAGTTTAAAGAATCAGAATAGAATCAAAGAGTTCAGATTAGTAATAGAATAGTCCCTTAATTAATTTGGCTTTTGTCCTGTCCCAAAGCAGAAGATGGCTCTTTTATTCTGGCATGATACAGGGAGTTTGCATTTTCCTTTTAACAATATACTTGAGTTTAAAGAAGGAGAGAGCCATTCTTCAACTACAAAGTCAGCTTTAAATTTTAATTAAACTGGGACTATTAGAAGACCAATAGTGTTAAATCTTTAGAGAAAAGCAGAAATAAACATTTAGGAAGGCATAAAATTTTTTAGATAATATATACCCATATGCCATTTCACTCTGTTTCCTGGGATAGATGATTTGTCCCTTTTCTTCAGTTGTCTCATTGGTCCAGTGTTCTTCAGATTCCTTAACCTTCATTCTCCTAAAAGACAAAAACAAAAACCTTTCCCCAAGACTAATTTTGGGGATGTTCCTTTTTGGCAAGTTATTATCTGATTAAATGAAAAGGCATGTATTACTGGTACAAGTTAGTTTAAATTGGATGTTCATGCTGGTTGATGAACTATCACCTCCTCTAATTAAGAGGTTTCTCTTGTTCAAATCAAACCTTTATCAATTTTGATGGTACCCACAGCTTATCTTCTCCTGTAGAAACAAAAGCAAAACCTTGTCCCCAATGTAACACATACCCTGGTTTCTATTCTGAGGTCAGCACATCCTTAAAGTATATAGTCTGATTTAATTTTGTAGTTTTTTTTATTATCCAATGTCTCTCTGCAGCTGTTGTTCCTTTCTCATTGGCATTGAGAAAATTCAAAGTTAATAGAGCATTATGCAGTCTACTCCTGGGGGTTTTTGTTACCCCTTTTTGTTTATTTAGCATATCCTTTAGAGTTCTGTTTGATCTTTCTATAACTGCTTGACCTGTAGGATTATGTGGTATGCCTGTAATATGCTTTATATTATAATAAGCAAAAAACTGTTTCATTTTAACAGAGACATATGATGGAGCATTGTCAGTTTTGATTTGTACAGGTATACCCATGATGGCCATAACTTCTAGCAAATGAGTGATTACAAAATCAGCTTTTTCAGAACTCAAAGCAGTTGCCCATTGAAATCCTGAATAAGTATCAATGGTATGATGTACCTATTTCAATTTTCCAAATTCTGCAAAGTGAAACACGTCCATCTGCCAGATTTTATTCTTCTGAGTACCCTTTGGGTGACATCCTGCTGGTAATGGTGTTTGATTGTAGAAGGAACAAGTAGGACATTTTTTTTTACTATTTTTTTGGCTTGTTGCCAGGTTATGGAAAAATCCTTTACTATTGACATGATGTTTTTATGAAATTTTGAGGCCTCCAGCACATTTCCTATCAATAATTCATCAATCTCATCATTGCCTTGTGCTAGAGGGCCTGGCAGACCAGTATGGGATCGAATGTGAGTTATATATAAAGGATGACTCCTTTTCCTGATTGTATCTTGTAATTGAATAAATAGTGAAGTTAATTCTGAAGCATCAGGGATAAATTCTGTAGTCTCAATATGTAATACTGCTCTTTCAGCATACTGAGAGTCAGTTACTATGTTGAGAGGTTCTGAAAAACCCATTAATACCAACAGAATAGCATACAATTCTGATTTTTGAACTGAATTATGAGGACTTTGAACCATTTTACTTAAATTTTCTGATTTGTAACCTGCCTTTCCTTCTTTGTTGGCATCTGTATAAAATGTATGAACTCCAGATATTGGTTTTTCCCGTACAATTTGAGGCAAGATCCAATCAGCTCTCTTTATAAGATCAATTCTATCACTTTTGGGATATTTGCTGTTAATTTCTCCCAAAAAAATTACTGCAAGCTCTTTTCCAAGGTTCATTTTCTGTCCATAATTTTTCAATGTCCTCCTTAGTTAAAGGTACGACAATTTCTGCTGGGTCTATTCCTGTTAATTGACAAAGTCTCAATTTTTCTTTCCAAATCAAGTCAGAGATTTTTTTCCACATAAGTTTTTAATTTTTTATTTGGTTTATTTGGTAAAAATATCCATTTTAATATAATATCTTCCCTCTGCATTAATATTCCAGTAGGAGAATGCCTAGAAGGTAAAATAACCAAAATGCAATCCAGCTTTGGATCAATACGATTCACGTGTCCTTCATGTACTTTCTTTTTTACCAAGGCCAATTCTTTCTCAGCTTCAGGTGATAATTCTCTTGGACTATTTAAGTCCTTGTCACCTTCTAAGGTTTTGAACAAATTATTCAGTTCATCATTTTTTACCCCAACAATAGTTTGTAGATGAGAAATATCTCCAAATAATCTTTGAAAGTCATTAAGAGTCTGTAAAAAAAACTCTAGCTCCAGGGCATCTGGGAATCTAAGTCCTCTTCTGGTCTCCAGATACCTGCACTCACATGCATATATGTACACACACACACACACACACACACACACACACACATACACACAAATTAAAAATAAATTTTTAGAAATACAGACAGTATGATTGTCTTTTTTTTTCTTCAAGTTGCCTTGCAAGACAATTAACTATTTAAACTTTTTTTTTTTTTTTTGATTTTTCGAGATGAAATTTCTCTAACAGTCCTAACTGTCCTGGAACTCACTTTGTTTATCAGATTAGCCTTGAACTCACAGAGATCTACCTGCCTCTGCCTCCCAACGGCTGGGATTAAAGACTTATGCCACCATTTCCTGGCAACTATTTAAATTTTAAAAAGAGCATTGTAAAGGTTTGTAGCATGTGCAGAAGTGAACAATATGACATTAATGCAAATTATAATAATGTTGGCAAGAGGGAATACACTAGTGTGAAGTTACTATACTTACAAAGTACAACATAGGAAAGTGGAAGCTTCCAGTGAAGACAGACGTATGATATATAAAGCAGAAACTTGTGCTGTCAGATGTGAGCTGTAAGTGTGAGCTGTCAGGTATGAGCTGTAAGGTGAGCTCTAGGTGTGAGCTGTTAGGTGTGAACTGTAAGGTGAGCTGTCAGTATGAGCTTCAGGTGTGAGCTGTCAGGTGAGCTGTAGGTGTGAGCTGTGAGGTCTGAACTGTCAGGTGTGAGCTGTGAGGTCTGAACTGTCAGGTGTGAGCTGTGAGGTGAGCTGTCAGGTGTGAGCTGTGAGGTCTGAACTGTCAGGTGTGAGCTGTAAGATGAGTTGTCTGTGAGCTGTCAGGTGTGAGCTGTGAAGTGGTTTTATTTAATTGTGAGTAGTGACAAATTAAATATGCAAACTGAAACCCTGAAAACTGTAGGGAGACGCCATTCAAAGATGGTGCTGGCTTCCTGGTAGCCTAGCTGTAAACAACTCCATATTTGGCTATGCTCTTGGGACTACGTGTCCTGTGACCTGTGCATGCACGGGTATGGTAATCGACCTTATGTCCTCAGCCTATCCCGTGGCTCCCCGTGTTTGCATTCTGGCGGGACCCAATCACAGTACGGCACGTTTGCCTGATTCCCCATATAAGCAGCTGCAATTTAGTTCTGGGGCCCTTCACCTCCCGCTCTCCCTTAACCAAGAGGCGCTCCAATAGAGTGTGATCTGAGAAGAATCCTCGAGTGGTGGTCGTTCTTCCTCGCTGGCCGAGGAGCGCCCCGCAGAAAACCACCTCTAAAATGGACAGGAAAGAGAAGTAGTGACAGGAATAGAAAGAAATGAAGTGGAATCGTAACTGTATCCAACGGAACACAGGATGAGAACACCAGAGGAGCCAACTCCAGAAAGGAGCACACAGGGAAAGCAGCAAGACAATAACCAATTTGAAAATAACATTCATACACTAACAGTAATACCCCAGACAGTTCAAAATCAGAACGTTTCTGGTCGGTTAAAAATCATGGCAATGCATGCTAGTTGAAACAAAAAGACACATATCTATTTTCAAAAAAGAAAAAGAAAAGGCAAAGACATGTCATACAAGCAGAAATCAAGAGGAAAAATAGGTCCCCACAACATCAGCCACAAGTCTCAATAATGAGAACACTGCGGGAAATATAATACATTACACAAGATACATGTTGTAAGAGATATGATCATGATAAAGGAGGTAATTCATCAGAAAGATAAACAAGCCTGTGTCTATATGCCTCTGATGAAAGAACAGGATTCCTGAAACATAAAATACCAGAACCAAAGGGAGAAAAGAAAGATAGGCAATCATAGAGATTTCATCTTCTCACTCAGTAACCCAGCAGACCAAAGGATGGAAAACACACAAACAACATTACTAACCAACTTAGTACAGAACACCATTCCCAACCAAAAATAAATCCATTTTTTTTCAGATGCACACATCAAATGTTTATCGGTAGTAACAGATCACAAAATGAGCCAAAAAGAAGTATCAATAAATTCCAAAAGAAGGTATATGCTCTATTCTCAAACGGGAACACCTTCATCTGATAGCTGGTGTCTGATAAAACCCTAGGGAACTTCATACCCAGAGATGAATGCCTGGGTGTTCCCCATAAACTGGGAGAAGATAGCACCAATACCGTTTGTGAGCAGGACAATTCGGCAAGGAAGAGAAACCAGTCACTCAGATTGGGGAAGCTAAAGTCATCTCTAACAGATGGAAACCCCGAGGTCTCCACAAACAAATACTATTAGATCTAATTATGTACATAGAGCAAAGCGACGGGATGTGAGGTCACTACCCCAAACCAGTGCATTTCTCTCCGTTAGAGCTAAGCCACACACAGTGAGACTTAGTAACTCCCATTTATTTGTAGTTGGGGATGTACTCAGGCCATGTGGGTCAGCTGTGCCCTCCTGTTCTGGGGTAACTTTCTCGCTGTGTTACCAGAGTTGTTCATTTCATGGGAGGATTAGCATTGGCCTCGGAAACTGGACAAAGAACCTTTTCTGCTCAGCCGCTCCCAGAGCGACCATGTAACCCACCTCCCAACCACATGGAAGGCCCCATCTCTTCAGATGCACACATCAAATTTCATCAATAGAGACAGACCATGAAGTGAGCCAAAAATGAAGTATCAATAAATTTCAAAAAGTAGTACAGATTTTAACAAGAGCACCTTGTTGAGAGAATTTCACCCTGGGGTGCGGGTGGAGATAGCTTGCAATGTCTACCTGGCCCCCCTTATAAGGTCCAGTGACAACCCAAATATTTAAAACCAATGAATTTATTAGGATTACTTATAGAGCATGGGTGAATGGTCACAAGCAGAAGTCTAGGTGACCCTAAACCACACTGGAGGGTCTTCATCCAGCATGGATGATGCCCCCCCCAGGCTGCATAGACGGAGCCCCCTTCCCTCAGGCCCCTCAGCCCAAATACTCTTGCCGCTCTCTGCAACCCTGTGCAATCTGGACAGAATTGCATACAATCTGACAGGGGAGGGGCTGGGCACTCAGGCGAGGGTCCTTGACTGTCCTTGTCCTCTCCTCCTGTAGGGAAAGCCGGCGATCAACAGGCCCGGCTGCAGTGATCTTTAAAAGCAGGGGCGGGGTTAGTCCTGTGCGAAACCTTGACCTGACAGCACCATCATCTCCTAGATGTGCAGAAGACTCCTCGCAAATGTGTCTTCACTGCATCCCATCCCAAGTCCCATCTTGAATGAGCCAAGAAAGAAAGAAAATAAAGCTACCAAGGCCAGGACGCCAGAGACCAGGGGTCACTCTGGTCATCACACTGAATGCTGAGCTGGAGGTAATGGCACTGCCCCTCATCTGACCCCCAGGAAGTGGTTCCCCAATCTCTAGCCCATGTCATCACTACGGTCTATCCTATGCCATTTACTTGCAGCCTGCCTAGGTCCAAATGCTGCCAACAGCCCACTGCCCAATCCCAACCCTTCACCACACCCATTCCACTAAAGCCAATGGATTCAGACTCCTCTCTCCTGTCTCCTGTCTCCTGTCTCCTGTCTCCTCTCTCCTGTCTCCTCTCTCCTCTCTCCTCCCTCCTCTCTCCTCTCTCCTCCCTCTCTCCTCTCTCCTCCCTCTCTCCTCTCCTCTCTCCTCTCTCCTCCCTCTCTCCTCTCTCCTCTCTCCTCTCTCCTCTCTCCTCTCTCCACCACCACCAAGAGGGCCACCAGCAGCCTCACACATGCCATCGGCTCCCGCAGGCCTGGAAGCTACAGCCAGCACCAGAGACAAAAGCTTAAGAATCAAAACAAGGATCCAGCTGGAGAAAGGGGTTCAGAGAAGGGACACACTGGTGGTCAGTGGTTCCTAAAGGAAGTTTAAAGAGGTCTTGGAAGGACTCTAGAGTGTCGCCATGATCATGCCACCTGCTAGATATCTAATCCTTCTTGCCAAGTGCTTGTCTCTGGAAGCAGAACCTACGTCCAGAAAAGAACCAGGTGCACAGTCCTCAAAACAAAGGCTCTGCAGGCCCAGTCACAGGTGTCCACACAGTGACATCATCTGAACTCTGGGCCCCGGTCACAGGTGTTCTCCAGTGACATCATCTGAACTCTGTGGGCCCAGTCACAGGTGTTCTCCAGTGACATCATCTGAACTCTGTGGGCCCAGTCACAGGTGTTCTCCAGTGACATCATCTGAACTCTGTGAGCCCAGTCACAGGTGTTCTCCAGTGACATCATCTGAACTCTGGGCCCCAGTCACAGGTGTCCACACAGTGACATCATCTGAACTCTGGGCCCCCTTCAGGTGTCTACACAGTGACATCATCTGAACTCTGGGCCCCAGTCACAGGTGTCCACACAGTGACATCATCTGAACTCTGGGCCCCAGTCACAGGTGTCCACACAGTGACATCATCTGAACTCTGGGCCCCAGTCACAGGTGTTCACACAGTGACATCATCTGAACTCAGTGCTAGTGTCTTTTTTTCTATTCATGAGACAACTCTGAACTTCTGTGGCTGCTGGACTTGTTGGGGACAACCTGGCTGTTGCTTCAAGGCACCCTGTTTCCATCCATAACCTAAGCTCAGCTCCTTCAAGCCTCACATGTGCACCTGGAACTCATCTCCTGCAGAGTGCCTGTGTCTGCAAATTGTCACAGGAACTGTTCCTACCCCTGCAGATAGAAGCAATTACCGTTATAACAGGTATAGAAATCAGTAACAAAGGGCCCTTAACCCCCCCCCCACACACACACGTAAACATTCATACAACAAACACGCAGAGAAAGAAAACGCAAATCAAGACAGTTTGGTATTAGATAAAGGATCAACACATAGATCAACCGAACAGTCCCAAGATGCGAAAATAGCCCTTCACCAATATTAACTGTTCTTTGGCAAAGTGGCAAAGACCATTGAAGAGAGAGAAAATAATCTTCACTAAATGACCCTAAACAGCAAGAGTCACAAGAAACAAACAGGCACAGACCTTGTAGCTTTCATTAAAAAAATGAAGTCAAAGTTGATCAAAACACACACTTAAATTGTAAGTATCCAGCACAGGGCAGTGAGATGCTCAGTGGGTACAGGCACTAGCTGTCAAGACTGACCACCCAAGTTCAACCCAGGGTACCCACATGGTGGAAGGAGAAAACTGACTCTCGAATGCTGCCCTCTGACCTCCACACAAGCGTTGTGGCATCTGCATATACCCGATTCTATTCACAAGAATAAATTTTTAAATATCTTCTTCCAGGAGAGACAATAAAATCTCTGTGACCTCAAATTTACTTTTGAGTTTATAAAACACATGACCTATGAGAGAAAAAAGTAGGGACATTGGGCTTTACTGGAATTAAAATTCTCTGCACTGTAACAAATACTATCAGAATTGATACTGACAGAATTTGACAATATTTGACAGAATCCTTGTCAAAAGACAAGTCAGAACTTGGGTGTGGGGCTTAAAATGCAACATCTCACAAGAGATTTGGATCTGAAACTTCAAAAGGACTCTAAAAACACAACAATAAGAACAAACATTTTAAAAATTGGCCAAAGACAAAGATGTTTCACCTGAGAAGATATGCAGATGGCAAATAGGTGTAGCATCACAATCTACCAGGGAGGTGCAAGCTAGGACAAAAATGAAATTCCTCTGCACGCTGCAGTGTGCAGAGATAATCTGGCAGTGCCGAGGTCTGCCCCGGATACAAGCAGCGACGAAAGCATGACCATCTACTGTATCCACGGTTACCACAGAAATACTAATGTGTTCTATGCAAGCAAACTGTTCAAAGAATATCTTTTAGGTGATTTCACAACAGTATGAGGGGGCTGGTAAGATGGCTCAGTGGATAAGGACCTCTTCAGGCTTTGCCGTGGTACACACACCACACATAAATGAATTTTTAAATTTTACACATGTCTTAGAGTTTCTATTGCTGTGACAAAATGCTATGAGCAGAGCAACTTGGAGAAGAAAGGATTTATTTGGCTTACACTTCCACATCTCTGTTCATCATCGAAGGAAGTCAGGACAGGGCAGGATTCCTTTTATATAGAACCAGTACCACCAGCCCAGGGGTGGCCCCACCCACTGTGGGCTGGGCCCTCCCCATCAATCACTAAGAAAATACCCTACAGGTCTGCCTACCGCTCAACCTTACAGAAGCATTTTCTCATTTGAGGTTCCCTCTTCTCAAAAGACTTTAGCTTGTGTGGAGTTGAAATAGAACTGTCCAGCACAGAATGTGTGAGTGTTCTGCCTGCAAACATGTAAGTTCACTATGCACATGCTTTCAGTACCTGAAGAGGCCAGAACAGGGTGTCAGCTCTCCATGAGCTGCCGTGTGGGTTCTGGGAACTGGACCCAATCCTCTTTGAGAGTAGCAACTGCTCTTATCCACTGAACCATCTCTCCAGTCCCATGAATATATATATTGTTTAAAATTAAATGATATGAGGTATGGATATGTTAATTAGCATGATTGTGATTTCATAATGTGGATAGATATCAAAACATTACATACACACTGGAAGTACATACAATATTATTTGCAATTATACCCATGTAAACCTGGATAGAGAACAGTACATAATGTGGCTCCAAAAGCTGCCTTATTTTTTAATTAAATTAAATTAAAAATTATAGGTTAAAACAAAAAGCCTTCACTCATTACTAATGAGAAATCAAAACTGTGCACTTTAAAAGATGATTTGGCATGTCTTACAGTTAAGTGTGGTTTGTCCACACAATTTAGCAGTAATGCCTGTAAAAACTTGCCAAGTGATATGTAAACTTTCATAGCCACTAAAAGCATATATGGACCTTTATAGTAGTCATTACGGTCTGAATATGAAGTGTCCCCTACAAGCTCATGTTTGGAATTCTTGGTTCTGGAGTAGTGCTCTTTGGAGACGTTGTAGAAACTAGAGGTCATTGGAGTCAGCCCTTGGAAGAAAATACCTCTCTCTGCCACCTGTTCCCATTGTCAGGAAATGCTGTCTTACTCCATACCTAGAGACACAGAGCCAAGCAACCACAGACTGAAATCATGAGTTGAAATTACTCTTTCTTCCTTGGGCTGTTTCTTTCAGTATTTGGTTTCAGTGATGCAAATGTAACTAACACAATAGTTCTAGTCACAATCACTCAAAACTGGAAATAACTACAATGTCTACAGACAGATGAATGAGGAAACAAACTTGTACCCCCACATATGGAGTACTATTCCAAAGAAATGTGTTACCAAGCTATGAGAAGTCAGGGGGGAAGCTTATCGGATACTGCTGTAGAAAATGAGCTAGTCTGAAAAGGCACACACTAAATGACTCAAACTAGTGTATAACCATGGGGATGGGAGGCAGGACTGCAGTGTGTAACCATGGGGATGGGAGGCAGGACTGCAGTGTGTAACCATGGGGATGGGAGGCAGGACTGCAGTGTGTAACCATGGGGATGGGAGAGAGATCTGCAGTGTGTAACAATGGGGATGGGAGGCAGGACTACAGTGTGTAACCATGGGGATGGGAGGCAGGACTGCAGTGTGTAACCATGGAAATGGGAGGCAGGACTGCAGTGTGTAACCATGGGGATGGGAGGCAGGACTGCAGTGTGTAACCATGGGGATGGGAGGCAGGACTGCAGTGTGTAACCATGGGGATGGGAGGCAGGACTGCAGTGTGTAACCATGGGGGTGGGAGGCAGATCTGCAGTGTGTAACCATGGGGGTGGGAGGCAGGACTGCAGTGTGTAACCATGGGGATGGGAGGCAGGACTGCAGTGTGTAACCATGGAAATGGGAGGCAGGACTGCAGTGTGTAACCATGGGGATAGGGAGAGAGATCTGCAGTGTGTAACCATGGGGGTGGGAGGCAGGACTGCAGTGTGTAACCATGGGGATGGGAGGCAGGACTGCAGTGTGTAACCATGGGGATGGGAGGCAGGACTGCAGTGTGTAACCATGCGGATGGGAGGCAGGACTGCAGTGTGTAACTATTGGGGATGGGAGGCAGGACTGCAGTGTGTAACCATGGGGGTGGGAGGGAGATCTGCAGTGTGTAACCATGCGGATGGGAGAGAGATCTGCAGTGTGTAACCATGGGGATGGGAGGCAGGACTGCATTGTGTAACCATGGGTGTGGGAGGCAGATCTGCAGTGCATAACCATGGGGATGGGAAGTGTGTGCCTCCACTGCCTGGCTCTGTTTCTCTTTTAGACTGCATTAATCTTGTGTAGTCCAGAGTGGCTTTGAACTCACAGAAATCTGTATCGATCTCTGCCTCTAGAGTGCTAGGTAGGATTAAAGATGTGTGCCACCACTGCCTGGCTTATAGGTTTAATCTAGTGTCTAGCTCTGTGTTCTGATCTTCGGGCAAATATTATTTGTTAGAGTACAAACAAAATATCACAAGACACTAGCTGGTAAAAGCTGTTTCTTGGGGGGATGTGGTTCAGAGCTTATGACCTGATACCCGTGTACCCTGGACCTGGATAACTGATAAAATGACTGGTGGGTAGAGGAACCAGGTTGGACATCAGATAAGCAAAGTTGGGAAGGTAAAATGATGCATGTGGTGATGGGTTAGACTTGGGAACATCAGTAGGAACCAGTGTTGAGCCACTCTGATTAAAGATGGCTACCCAAGGAAGTGCTGTGGACACGGTATGTCCACATGCATTTTCCTATGCTTGCTGAGAGGACATAGAAACTTGACACACACACCTCAGCCCGGTGCTCAGAGTAACCACCAACAGTGATCGATTGCGTTAATTGTCTGAGACACAGAAGACGCCACCGAGAGACCAAAGGTGGATTCGAGGGAGTCACAGGGATGGATCCGGGATGGAGTTAAGATGTGAACAGAGGAGCCAGAACTGATAGCTCTTCAGGGAGAGGTGTCTGTGAAGGAGAGGTGGGTAAAGGCTGGGGGCTCTTCAGGGAGGGGTGTCTGTGAAAGGGAGGTGGGTAAAGGCTGGAGACTCTTCAGGGAGAGGTGTCTGTGAAAGGGAGGTGGATGAAGGCAGTGCTAGAAGGAAACTTGGGGTCAAGAGAAAGGGTCGAGGTCGATGGAGACTTGATTGTGATTCTATGTTGATGGGAAGGAAGCAAACAAAGGAGATAATTGGTTAGGCTGTCTGTAGGATACAAGAAACGAGACAAAGATAAACACCAGCCTTTTGGAGATCCACTCCTGAAACATGTATGTGCCAACATTTGCAAAAGCACACTCATATTTTCAATAATCTTTTTAGGAGAGAGCCTAGACTCAATGCACACTTGGACCAAGCCTCCCTTCCTGGGTAGATGTAAAGCCAGTAGTGAGTTTCAGGATAGCCAGGGCTATGCAGAAAGAAATCCTGTCTCAAAAAGCAAAGAAGGAAGTAAGAGAAAGAAAGAAGGGGGAAGGGAGGGAGGGAGGGAGGGAGGGAAGGAGGGAGGGAGGGAGGAAGGAAGGAAGGAAGGAAGGAAGGAAGGAAGGAAGGAAGGAAGGAAGGAAGGAAGGAAGGAAGGAAGGAAAAAAGAAAGAAAATGGTTGGGAAAGAATTGTGTCAACCAAACACAGAAGACAGTCTGGAAGAGCTGCCATAGTCAAGCTGGAGGAGTTCGGTCCACAAGGTAAATAATGACTGACAGAATGCTAGAGGCAGTTGAGTACTCCTAATAAACAGGTAAATAATCAGATAAGTAAATAGGGGAAACAGCTCTGATTTAGTAGAAGGACTTCAATTAGTGAATGTAGAAGGAAGGAAAGAAGGAAAATATCAGAGGCGATGGGCTGCCTTGCCTTCTCTGAATGATGGGTTTTCTCACTGCATGGCATGCAATTATATACACGCTTGCATTCATAATAGAAACTAGTCCTATGAATGTGATCATTAATGTAACCTAATGACAAATTGTTAATCATCTCTATTGCATGGTTCTTTCACAAGCTACTGACATTTTCTGAAATACCTTATTTTTACAGTATTTCATTTCCATTATTATCGGTGCAGTATAATATGTGGTTTGGATAGCCCTTCTTCACAAAAGATTAGAACACATAATATAAGTTTAGAAAGAAATAAAATCTGTGTTCCTGGTATTTTTTATCAAAGATGACATTATAATAGTAATGTGTCAGGGTTGTTTTTATGAATCCTAACAATGTATTGGTCTAAAGGAAGATGTTGGTACCAGAAGAAACCAGTATGAGCTTCAGGAAAACTCAAGGCAGTGATAATCCTGAAGACCTCAACTATTCTGAAATAAATTCTTTAATGCAATACAATGTATTAAATTAAATTATATTAAATTCACAAAATTATAGGGAATCAGTTCAAGAAAGATGTACAAGACCATTCTAAGAAACGGGTGCATTTCCAGTCTGGAAAGGTTGCTTGGTTGGTAAAGTGCTTGTCTCACCAGCCTGGGGACCTAAGTCTGAATCCCTAGCACTCGTGCAAAACTCTGGGCATGGTAGCAACGCCTGCCTTCTTGGCACTGGGGAGGCAGAGAGACAAGAAGACCCTGGGCCTCTCTGGACAGACTGACAAACCAAATCAGTGATTCTTAGCAACCACCGGCAGCCACCAGGCCAGGCTCATCTTGCAAAGGACATAACAGGAAGCTCTCAGCACTTATTCACTCAGAAAACTCTTTCTGAGTTGTCCGGAACCCTGACTCCAACAGGGAACCCACCAGTGTCCTGCATGATCCAGGAGACAGGCAAGGGTCCGGAGGACCTTGAAGATGCTAAAACTAGAAGAGGAAGTGTAGCTAGAGTTTTCCTGCCTGGCCCACAATCAGGACAAATCTTTGTCACCCGCCAGTCCTACAACCACTCAGACCCAATCAAGTAAACATAGAGACTTATATTGCTTACAAACTGTATGGCCATGGCAGGTTTCTTGCTAACTGTTCTTATAGCTTAAATTAATCCATTTCCATAAATCTATACTTTGCCACATAGCTTGTGGCTTACTGGCATCTTCACATGCTGCTTGTCATGGTGGTGACTGGCAGTGACTCCTTCCGCCTTCCTGTTCTTTCTTTTCTCCTCTCTGTTAGTCCCGCCTATACTTCCTGCCTGGCCACTGGCCAATCAGTGTTTTATTTATTGACCAATCAGAGCAATTTGACATACAGACCATCCCACAGCAAGAAACCACAGAGTGGTGTGTGGAAGAGTACTCATCGCAGCCCTGGGGGCAGAGAGAAGGCACTGAAAGGAAGAAGGGACCCCTGAACAAACTTCTGATGAAGCAGACAGAGGCCCAGCCTGCACATGTTCCACAGTGCGAACTGCAGGTGTCTGGAGAGCTGGGACATCGAGAATGCCAGGAGGAAAAGGTCCTGACCTCAGTTTTTACCAGAACCTAGTGACAGGCAACCCTGGTGTCTCTCTGGGGGAGCCTAAATAAGTAGCCTCACCTCCCAGAGCCTCTCATCTCTCCCATGGACAACAGCAGCACCCACCCCACAGACTCAGGAAGGAATAATAATTGCACCTCCTGCAGTCTTGCCCTTACAGACTACATTCTCACGAATAGCACAGGTAAGGTGTTTCAGGACAATGACTGACATCATGCTGGCCCTGAAAATGTTACAACTGTTCTTCCCCTTTTGTTTAATATCACTGCCACCACGATGGTTACTCTAGTGCCTCTCCAAAGAGAATGCTTCTCCTACCTGCTATGGAGCAATTTCCTCTGAGGTGAAACCTTCCATCTTGGAGGGAAGCTTGTTTGGGCACACACGATGTTCTAAAGGGAGGTGAAACCTTCCACCCTGTAGGCAAGTTTCTTAAACCCAGGAAGTAAACAACTCAAAAGCTTCAGGAAGTCCCTGAAACTGACCAGATAGGCCAGACCAGTCCCTCTCCAGGCATATATAAAGAGTAATGATACTCTCAGACCAGGCCAGCGTGGAAGGAGCACTCACCGACCTATGGAGCACCTGCAAGTCATGCAGTGCACTCTCGGGTGTCAGCCTTCATGAACCGGGCTTTGGTGATGCAGCTGTCTTTGAGTCATTTCTGCTCCTCTAAGTAACCCCACCCATGATCCTGTAAATCACTCCAATAAAACTCATTGGTCCATCCAGTTCGACTTTGGTAGTATCTTATTTTGGTCTGAAGTGAGTTCCCTATCTGGGGTGAGCAGATGTTTGTTCATGTCTCTACAGTAACAGTGTCACACAATATTACCAATCAACATTTTCTGGGGATTCAAACTTAACCTTGTGTGTAAGCCAATCAAATTATTCTAGCTTCCCTAATCCATACCCCAGTGTAAAGCTATTGCCTTATATAACTACCGGGTGATTATTAGAAAGTACATTTGTTTCTTTTTAATTGGAAATTAAAGACATCCCCTGGGGAAAGGCATAAACACAGGGAAATTAAAGCTATTTCTTTAAGGAAACTGACCCTTATAGATTAACAGGGAAATTAAATGGACTGGAAAAAACTTTCTAGACTCTCCTGGCCTTTAAGGAAATAGTCTGTCTATCCAATGCTAACCAAAGTCAAAAATAAAATATTAGCAAATGGAATCCAGCACTGATTTTAAAGAACAAGAACCAGTGTTGGCGTTAGAAAGTTCCCATCAGGAAACGTATTGATATAATTGATCACATCAATATGTGGAGAGATAAAGGCAATAACTATCTTGCTAATGTTGGAGAGAATTCCATCAGCAGCTGCTGCAGGCCTGAGAGAATTAGGAGAGGAATATGGAGATGGCAACTATAAGAGAATCTAGGAAGCCCAAGCAAATGTATGGAGAAAAGGAAGTGATGTGTGGGGCTGGAGATTAGGGTCCAGGGACAGAGAGAATGGGAGACAGGTTAACATCAAATATTAGACACATTCATAGCCTGCATCATGGAGACTAACGTAAGGGAAAATGCATAACTATTAAGGAAGTAGGTGAGCTGTCCAACACTCAGTGAGCTCAGACTATGAACCAGACCAATGGGTTTGCACCTGGGCTCTGTTGTTCACTGTGTGACTTCAGGCAAGGCAATGGGCCTTTTTGAATTCGTATAACCGATAAAATGAAAACCAGGATAGTGTCTTCCTGTGGGATGGGAAGTGGCTCAGTTGGTAGAGTTTCTGATTGCAAGTATGAAGACCTGAGTTCACACCCCAGAGCCCATGCAAAAGCCAGGTGTGGCCATGTACATCTGCAGTCAAGAGGGTCCCTGGCACTGGTAGGCCAGCCAGTCTAGTCAACTGGTGAAGGCTGGGTTCAGTGAAAAACACCATCTCAAAAGATGAGGTGGACAGCGACGGAAGAAGACCCAACATCAGCATCCAGCCTATACATGCATGTACTTATGCAAGTACATACACATGCATGCACACCTGTACATGCATGGGCATACATACACACACACACACACACACACACACACACACACACACACAGAGAGAGAGAGAGAGAGAGAGAGAAATAACTGTATCTTCAGAGAGTATAAGTATTAAATTAATTAATATTTGTAGTGTTCAGAATAGTGACTGGCAGTATATGTTAAATAAAATATAAAATGGTACCACCAATATTTAATACTATAATGTATAGAAAACACTTCACACATGCACACACACACACACACACACACACAGAAAGAGAGAGAAATAACTGTATCTTCATAGAGTATAAGTATTAAATTAATTAATATTTGTAGTGTTCAGAGTAGTGACTGGCAGTATATGTTAAATAAAATACAAAATGGTACCACCAATATTTAATACTATAATGTATAGAAAACACTTCACACATGCACACACACACACACACACACACACACACAGAAAGAGAGAGAAATAACTGTATCTTCATAGAGTATAAGTATTAAATTAATTAATATTTGTAGTGTTCAGAGTAGTGACTGGCAGTATATGTTAAATAAAATACAAAATGGTACCACCAATATTTAATACTATAATGTATAGAAAACACTTCACACATGCACACACACACACACACACACACACACACACACACACGCCAAGAAAAATGTACACTAAGAATCAAGAGGTGAGACAGCTAGAGGAAGAGGTGGGACTAAGTGCCACTGAAGTGGAGTCACCAAAAGGAGGCTCCCCAGAGTGTCAGGAAGAAACCCTGGGATCCTGGGATTTCACCTTAACAAGAAGAGAGTATCACAGGAGGGGAGGCACAGCAGACTTCAGCAGGACCCAGGAGTGCAGAGGGAGCCCAGAGGAGAAAGACGGAGTCGTGGTTTGCTTCTATGTGCATGGTGGTACAACATATAACTATGAAAATGTGTTAGTGCAATATTTTGTTAAGTACAAAATCTTACCATTGGGGAAAAAAACAAGTGTACAACATTCGGGATTCCCAATACAAGCTCTTGCAAATGTAATAAGTCCAAAGCACCCAAAGGAAATTTCAGTTTAAGGGCATTTGGGGAGATGGCTCAGTCAGTAAAGTGCTTGCCTTGCAATGGGTACCTGAGTTTGATTTCCAGAACCTACCTTTAAAAAATCCCAGACATGACAGAAGATGGTTGTGACCCCACAGGCAGGTCCCTGTGGATCTGGCCAGGCAGCCCAGCCTACTTGGTGACCTGCAGGCCAATGAGGTGCCTTTCTCAAAAGAAAAGGTGGCTCAGGGTTGTCTTCTAACTTCCACATATATGCATGCACATGTACACACACACACACACACACACACACACACACACACACACACACACACACACAAGTGTGCACACAAACATACACACAATCAAAAAAATTACCAAATAATGTTTTAAAGAAATTTAAATTTAAGAAAGAGCAATAAAGAAGAGTATTATTTTAAAACCCCTGTTTGGCCTTCTTCACTGGGACTCCAGCCACCACAGCAGAGGCAGATGAACTCAATTTTACATGTGGAAATTAAAATGAGGGCAGAGGCATGTGCCTGATGGTGCCCATGGTGATGCACAAAGCAGAGACTCCTTCAGAACTGTGCTATGACCCATGATGCCACCACAGTCTCACAGCTCGGGGTCCTGGTCTTGTCAGTGTACCAAGAACTCAGCTGGCTCAGAGGGAGACACACAGAGCCAAGCTCAAGACAGGGAAATGACCCAGATGCCAGCAGGAGCTGACAGGGAAAAGCACAGGTCTTATTTAAAAGAGCTGTGTGACATTGGGTAAAGTCGCTAACCTCTCTGGGTCTGCTTTCCCCATTTATATAACTTTAATGACAGAATCACCGTGACAGATGAAATGTCAAGACACTTCAGAATAAGTATGGTGGGGTTTAAAAAGTGCATTCTTGCCTATGTCCTGCAAAGGCCTTGCTAAAGTAACAGCTGTGGGTTTTTCAAAAGTGTGATGTGTGAGAACAAAGCAGGCAGAGAAGAGATAAGATGAGGAAAGCACCAGTGTTTCTCTGTCTGGAAAAACTGTTGAGGGAGCAACAGATGAGCAGCCGGCACTGAAAAGTGTGTGCACAGTTCGTAAACTGTAAAAGAACCGAACAGAACTGCAGTGATTCCAGAGCTGTGGTTTGAATACGACATGCTCCTCATGGGCTCACATGCATGAACAAGTGTCCACAGAGAATAGCACTGTTTGGGGAGGTTTTAGGACCTTTCGGAGGTGGAGCCTTCCTAGAGGAAGTACATCCTGGGTGCTGACTTTGAGGGTTTGCGACCTCTCCCCACTTCCTGTTCAGTCTGTTTCCCACGTGTGGTTGAGATAAGATCTCTCAGCTTCCTACTCCTGCCACATACCATCACTTACTGTCATTTTGGGCTCTAGTCCTCTGGAACAGGAAGCTGAAGGAGCCCTTTAAGTCGCCCCTGCTCATGGAGTCTTATCACAACATCAGAACAGTGGGTAACACAGGAGGTTCCCTACTGAATGGGGAACTGAGACCAAAGGAAGGCCAGAGCTGGTTTGTGGGCACAGGATAAGGGACAGAGACAGGACTGGACCCATCTGTGCACATGAATGCCACATTCTGCTGACTGGCATCTCATCTTCCTTGCTGTTGGTCCCGGTGGGTCTGGGGTCACAAAATAATGGGGGACAGACCACCAAAGCCTATTAAACCAGAAGCAAACTTTATTCCAGAAAAATAAAAATAAAAAAATAAAATAAAATAAAACACCGCTATAGATGTAACCAACCGTCTTATTAAATAAGAAACACAGAAACAATGCAAAAGAGAAAGCCGAGAGGTCAGAGCTCAGAGCTAAAATCTCACCCTTCTACCTGCGGTGTCCCAGCTTCCCGAAAGAGACCTATTTCCTGTCTGTTCGTCTATTTATAGTATTTTGTTCTGCCTTCTCATTGGTTGTAAACCCAAACACGTGACTGCCTCGTCACTGTCTGAATGTACAGCCCCCTAGGTCTTAAAGGTATAGGTCTCCAATGCTGGCTGTATCCCTGAACACACAGAGATCTATGGGATTAAAGGCGTGTGCCACCACCGCCACACTCTTGCTATGGCTCTAATAGCTCTGACCCCTGGGCAACTTTATTTATTAACATACAATCAAAATCACATTTCAGTACAATTAGATTACCACCACACACCGCAGGGCACAAAAGCTTGTCAGCTAGCTGAGACCACAGCCAATGTTGGAATTTTGGGGCTATGGCAATGGAGGCGGGTACTGGCCCCCTTTTGTAGTATCAGGCATGGAGTGCATGCTGGGAGTCACATAGAAACATCAGGCATGGGATGCATGCTGGGAGTCACATGGAAACAACTATTAGAAGTTAACTTTGGTCCAGGCAGTTGTTGGCTATAAGGGGCAAGGGGGTTAAAAGTTAGCCCCTGGCTGTTGGCAGAGGAGCTGGCTGTAAGCAGACAGCCACTGTTAGCAGTTAACCTTTGGAGCTGATGACTGTCAGCTTTTATCGCTTAAGCTTATAATTTTATATTTCTATATTCCTGGACCCTTCACTTGCCTTGACAGTCCGAGTTTCTAGAGTGTTGGCCAATGTCAGGATTCTGTTTTGCTGAGTCTAAGATACTAGTGACCTGAAAGAGGAAATGAGTTCCTGAATCAGAAGGAAGTGAGAGGTCTGGGGACCAAGCAGGAGAACTGGGCACCTCTACAAACAGCCTTGGAAGGAGATGCTTCCCCGAAAGCATCCTCACAGCAGAGATGCTGGTCATGGACACAGCAAGGCGGGGCTTGGTTTAGAAGCTGTGGTGGCTCCGAGGGACTTTGTCCTCAGTGACAGTGTTGCCAGGAGCCTGAGGGAAACTCGGCAAACTAACCTCACACACTGTACAGGCTCTGATGTTCAATATGCAGCACTCCTGATATTGATCACCATCCCTGACCGTGTAGACGGCTGCTCAAGGGCCATCTCTATAACTGATAGTTGTCACACCCCATCACACATGCACTACAGGAGGCTGCACAGAACACACTTTTAATTTAAAGCTGATAGAATAGTTCTATTTGTAGAGACAGCACTTCCAGTCCTTGAGCTACATGTTCTACTATTGGCCTGGTCCTTGCTCTGGAATGGACCTGGAATATGGAACAGCCTTGCTCTGCATGTGCCTTTGTTTTCTCCCAGAAAAAAAAATGGCATTTTGATGCTGTTATCTGGGAGCAGAGGGAGATGACCTGCCAATCTGACCCTGACACTAGCACCTTGAATGCCCTGTGTTATGTAACAGGTTCCTGACCTCCTGCAATTGACCTGGAGGATGCCTGCATGTGGAGTTTGGAAACACCAGGGGGCGCTGCAGGGAGCCAGTCAACCATCAGGCATTCGGGCTACATACACAAGGAGGCCTTTCCCGGAGTGTTGGGGTTCCTGCAAGCCAGCCTTCCCTTACTGCAGCCATCAATGGGTACATGGCCCAGTGCAGAGCTCTGAGCCTAAATTAGGACACAGACTCATAAAGTAGTCTCCACTGTGAAGGCCTAGAGCATTGTAAAGCAGTGCATGCTTAGCCAGACCTCTCGCTGTCCTGTAGAGTACTGAGACCTGAGTGGCTAGGGTCCTTACAGTCACAGGGAGTTAAGTTCCCCTTCAGCATCAGCACTAACTTTTCAAACCCATTTGTCTCCTCACACATCACAGTCCTGATAAAGTCAAAATATGTCTGAACTTGCTCCTACAATCACACCCTTCCATTTGCCATCAGATGGGCTCTTTCCTGTTTTAAGGACTCGGTGGTCAGTCCTGTACTGATGCTGCCCGGTGAGTGATGGTTTACAGTGTAGCAGAGTGGCTGGGAGCTGCCTGTCCCCTCCAGCAAGTGTAAATGTGGGAAGCAGGCCTGGGTCACTTCCTCTGCCCTCACACAAGAATCTCTACATTTGCCTTCTGGTCCAAACAGCACCCCATACATTTTCCATGCTAGAATATCGCCAAACCCACACAGAGATCAAGTTATCAAGTTTGGTCTTCATGAATTAAAATATAAAGAATGTTCTGTTGAGGTTTGTAAAGAACCTACAGAAACCACTTCATATTTTTGAACTACAAAGCAAGGTTGCTTCTTTTTTTAAATACCCAGTGATCAACACTAGCCACACTTCCAACAAAGTCCCAACATTTTACTCCTGGACCCGCTTTTCTGGCAAGACAGGACTGCCAAACTTCCTGGTCATCACTGGCAAGGACCACATTGTTTCAGCCTTGGGGCAAGAGCTCGGCTGGTAACCAACAGCCCAGGTTCCGGATGTCTACATTCAGATTCTCAGACAACAGCAGTTCTGGCAGCTTCGATTGCAAAGGCCCACAGGCTCTGCCTGGGTAAAGCAGCCGCTGCTCACCCCTCTCCCAGCCTGCCCCACGTGGCAACACCCAACTAGCAGACTCCATGAGACACCCTAAGCATATTTTTATGCCCATGGCCTTCCGACCCCTCTTCTCTCTTGTCTCTAGGTTATGGACAAGAACTTTTCAGACACCTGTCCCCAGCCGATATCAACATTCCTTGCACTCTGGAACAGACAATGGAAGCCTCTACTTACTTATTGAGACAATTACACATGGAAAAAAAAAAATCTTACAACCTACAGTAAACATAGGAACTTCTCTTTGTGATGACAGACACTACAAAGGAGTTCTACATATGGTCATTTGGCCTTGTCTGACCTTGGCCCAAGGCTTCACCTTTCTTCATCACCAAGAGGTGAGCTGAGCCCAGTTCCCTCTTCCCCTCCTGAGATCTGCCTGCCTTCCTCTCTGGGGAGACACCACAGGCAAAAGACACACTTCTTTCCCATCGGCTTAGGCAGACCAGGTCCCAAGGTAGAGATCACAGAGTAATAAAGCCAACTTGACGGGGCCACCTCCAACTGTGTCCACTGCCTTTTCAGAGGAGAGCACACTCTCTGTTTGAAACACTTCTGTTTCGTCCTTGGGTCTAAATGGGATTTTTTCTCAGTAAAAAGTGGGAGTTTCTCATTGGCTACAGCTGCACGACGTACAGCCCCTTCCCCACCACCACAGACACGGTGCCCTTCCTGTCTACTATTGGATTTCCTTTCCTTAAAACCCAAGAGAGGGTCTGGGGCTGATCATCCATCCTTGCCTCTTGTCTGCTCTCTCAGCTTGCACCAGTGCCTGTGTCAGAAGTGCTGAAGAAGAAATGAGGAGGCTCTACCTAGACGACATATTAGAGGGTTTGTGCAAAACAAACAGCTCAGCTCCTCAAAACCGTACAGCATTCTCCAGACATACTGCTGCATTTGGTGACACTCCGTGCTGGTCACACGGAGACCCTTATGAATGTGTCTGGGCTCTTTAATCCACAAGGGTTTGCGGAAAATGCAGCTGACTTTCAAAGGCCCAAGTTGGCAGGGATACAGCATGACCAAGAACTAAAGTACAGACTTGGCAAATTAAAATCTTTTAAAGAAAAAAAATTTAAGTGCTTAAGGGAGAATGGTATAATAAACATGATGGTCCAATTTAGCCAACCACTCCTTGAAAATACATTTTTTACATAAATAAAAAAATGGGCTGTAGCTAAATTAGCAAGAGATCATTTTCATATCCACATGGACTTCCAAATGAGGGGAAAACCAGACTTCAGCGGTGCTGTGGTCAGGAAGACACTTGCTCAATCTAAATTCATAGATGGGGAAATCTCCTGATGAGATTCCACTACCTGTGCAGACTGAATGCCACATCTACACCCCCAGTTGTTGCTAGAACCCCCATAGCCTCTGAAGGACTCATGGTCTGGCCCAGTGGACACAGCTCTGAAAGTCCTCAAAATGGTAGAATGGTAGTGAAGTTGTGCAAAGGACGAGTTTTGCATGGTCTCAGAGGGATAAGAAACACCGCTGCCTTTGGACCCGCCTCCAGCGTCGGGGAGACCACAAAACCTGACCACACGTCAGAGGCCTCAAGCAATAGGAAAGCAAAAGAGAAGACACACATTTCTTAAGATTTCCTGGCCCGATCCTCTGTCTTCAGGATGAGCTCTGTTCAGGAAGAAGCCCCTTGGCCCTCCTGGAGGGAGACTTAGGATTGGATATCCTACCAACATAACAGGAATGCTGTCAGGAGTCTGGGGCCAGCGAGCACGGAGCAGCCATGTTTTACCAGCACAGACACATCAGCATGAAGGGAGAGCTCTTTGTTTTCACTGTTTCAGCAACCAGGTTTTCTCAGAGGAGGCATCCCTTAGCTGAATGAACTGCTCTTGAAAAGTAAAATTTAAATCTGATATTCATGAAGGATGACATCAGTAGGATGTTCCATCTGCTGCCCCCCACTCCTCACGTCTACTAACTCTCAGTGGGCCACACCTAACTGGTGGCCATCTCGGGAAGGGCTAACTACAAGCCCTTACATGATGAGCCCAGAACAGGGCCCAGCAAACCACGAGCCCTTCTCCAAACACGCCTGCTCCCTCAAAGGTCTCCTGATGTCTGATGTGTCCACTGGCCCTGCACATGTGGCCCCAGCCTCACGGAGCTTAGCTAGACTGTGGGAAACAGCGTTTTGTCCTTTGGGGAATTTACATTTACTCCCTTTTCATGAGTGCAGTCTGAGCATTCTTTGGTTCTTGTCTGGGTTGACAAGAAAATGAACTGAAGGATGTTATCTTCCAATAATGAAAGTACATATAAGAACATATGTTGGCTCTGTAAACCAACAATCTCCATGGTGACCATTTAGTTATTATTTCCCATATTTTCTCATGTGCTCTGTGGGGAAGTTATCAGCAGGACTAACAATATAAGGGTGGAAATCAGACCTGAGGCAAAGCAAACTCTATCCCTCTGCTTCTCTTTGCCAATGTCATTAAATTTATTGATGGAATAAATAGGAAGCTTGGCTTTTAGCCACAAACTGCCTTCTAAAGGTGGTGGGGAATGAGAACGCTAGTTACAAAAGTCAAGGCTGTTTTCCCTGTTCTTCAAAACCGCATCCAGTACTACAAATTCCCTCTTACCAAGCTGGGACGCTACTCTGGTAAGGCCCAGGGACAGAACAGTAACCCGACTTCCGTTTGTCCCTGCAGGGCTGCCTTCATAGTGACACCCACAGCAGGAGCCTTGGGATAGTTCTAAGGTCCTGGAAACTCCACTCCCCAAATTTGGAATTTAGGGTCCTTCTGAGACTACCAGCAGGGCTGGGGAACCAAGCCAGCAGTTCCTCAAGGACAGAGACACATCATCCATCTGTCACCATCAAGTCCCCAGCAGAGACTGACACTGAGCAGAGGCACACTAAGTGTTCAAGGTCCCTCCTCTCTGACTGCTGTCATTATTACTCCTGACACCCACAGATGCCTACAGGGGAATGGATAGACACACAAAGGCTCAGCCACACACACCTGCACACGCAGACTCCGTGTTCATGTGTTCAGATGTCCTTCACCTCCGTACAAGAGTTGGGGCTGGAGTTACTCTCCCTGGTTTGACACTTTGCCCCAATGTGCTTTTTAAAGTCAAGTCCATGTCCATGTGTTCCAAGTTGTCTGTTAATTTCCCAGTCATGGTTTAAGAGGCTCTACATTTTTCTAAGTCAATATTGTCATCTCAGATGCTGAGGCCTGGATGGGAAGGGGAAACGGCTTCGGTGAATTAGAACTGGTTAAATCTGGTCTTTGTTGTCCAAAATAAATGGCCCCAAGTTCCTCTGAGGATGACTTCTCAGCCATCTTCTCACCATGGTCATCTGACTTCTGAGGAAAATGGGGCCACAGTATCAACTGCCGTGTCCCCAAAGTACCCCCTTTCTAGTCTTGATGTCCTTGCCAAATGAAAGGGAGCAGGAGAAACAGCCGACTGAGCCAAGATGGGGATGTTGAGATATGAGTGGCTTCTCGCAGGCACTCTGGGAAGAGAGACCCTGCGTGTGTGTGTGTGTGTGTGTGTGTGTGTGTGTGTGTGTGTGTGTGTGCACAGCCAACTCCCTTCAACTGCTGACCACAGAAAGTTGTCACTGACACACCCTGTAAGTGGTCAAACTTACAAACTCTCTCCCTGTGCCAAAGGGCACAGAAAAGAGGCATGGAAGACAAAAGCTTGTGGTCCCAGCAGTCCAGAGGCTGTTCCGTGGCCCCAGCAGTCCAGAGGCTGTTCCGTGGCCCCAGCAGTCCAGAGGCTGTTCCGTGGCCCCAGCAGTCCAGAGGCTGTTCCGTGGCCTCGGCAGTCCAAAGGCTGTTCCGTGGCCCCGGCAGTCCAGAGGCTGTTTCCTATGCAGTCCACACAGTGTTATGGGGCCACCAGACTCCCTCACTCCCCCTCCACCAATTCTCCCCGTGTCTCATGCTGTCTCTACACAACCTACCACACTGGCCTAGCCCAGTTGGGTTGTGGATGTGACAGTGGCTAATCTGATATGGAAAGGTGACGTTGTCTATTAAGGGACCCCACCTGCCAGCCAAGAAGCCAGGCCTTCGATGTCCAGAAAACATGGCATGGTCTTGACTTTAAAAACACGTCCCCAACCATTTTTACTTTTCCAGCTCTCGAATATAAAACCTAACCCCCATCCCATCCCCACATGTGGCCTGAGGAGAGTCAGCCTGAAGAGTCCCTCGCTTGTCACGAAGAGAATACAGAAGTGGGGGGGGGGTGTCACGTTGTAGGCCAGGTTTTGAAAGTTATGAAATGTCATAGACCCACCCCCTCTATCTCCTCAGGGGTAGAATACTGCCATGTCCAGGTCCATCAGGAGTCTACACGGTTGTTTCGGTAACAGTGAGGAATGGAAAAGTGTTATTGGCCTCATGAGTAAACTCTAAAGACAAATCTTGAGCTAAGCAATCTTCACAGACTGCAACCCTGACCAACAGTATGGCTGGAAAGATCTCAAGCCAAAGCCCCCCAAGACCTCCAGAGACCACCCAGCTGTGGCAGGGATTCCTGATCCACAGAAACGCTAAGATGACATGACGTGCTGGGTGAGGCGGGCATGTCTGCAGCGACTGAATAACCAGCACAGCTACCTCCAGCCTAACTCGGCAGAAAGAGGCCACCCACGTGGATGCTCACACGCTACGGCTGAGACGACTTCCTTGTTTCCCCGCATTATCCCCACACCGCCTCTTCTGCTGAGCACCGGCAGATTGAGCTCCCTCCCGGGCAATCCTCTTTTGCCAGGGTCCCTTGACTGCCAAGGCCTAAGCTCGTGGGTTTTTAAGCTAACTTATTTTCTTTTGGTTAGCTAAAATTCAAGCCCTAATGAAACTCAAATTATAACAGCCAAATCTCTGAAGACGAGATATTCCTGTCTGACATGAGCAGGGGCTGCCTCTAAATCACTTCCGGGGTCACAGCACCACTCAGACCAGCCATCTTGTCTCATTGTGCTTGATCTGAATTTGTGAGATGAGAGTTTTCCACTCCACTGAATCACATGCATGTTGACATTAAAGCAGGTCAGGCTTTAACAAAAGGCATGAATGTCTGTAAGTCCAACACAATTCTTACCTTGTACATGCACTTTGCCTTGTGCAAATTATTTAGGACAGTTGTCAGAGGGACAGAATCACACAACTGTGAATGTGGATAGTCCCTCTGTGTTGCTTGGTGGCTGTGGAATTCTACTGGATGGAAATAATATAATGCAAGTGGACTTGAAGCCCCACTGGGAATTCAGAGGTTTAAACGCTGTGGCCTTAAGTCAGCTTGTCCCAGTACTGAGTCACTCAGGCAGACTGGCAGGGGGTTTCTTTCTTGTTCCCACTGTTCCCTTTGCCCCATCTCTGCCTCACACTCTGGCATCTGGGTGTGAAACCACTCTGGTGTCTTCAGAAAAGTTAGGAACAAGTGTTATTACTTGTGGCAGGTCTATCACCGAGGAACCTGAGGTGCTATCCTCTTGTTGTTTGTGACATGCTTACAAGGTTTTTAAATTGCCTTGGGACAATGCCACGTTTAACCTTGGAGAAACAGACAAGAAAATTAAATTGATGTGCAGCTATTTCACAGAGACCTCATACAAAAGCTTACGTTACGACTTGCTCACTTCTGTCCTGCTTCATTCCCTAGCTCTGCCTGCCTCTCAGTGAGGAGCTAACAGCTGTATGCGTGTTAAGAGGGGAGGACATTGGCGCTGAGCTGATGCCATGGGCCCGCTCACCCATGAACTACCAAGCCTGAGCCTCTTCTCATAATGTGAGCACGCTGAGAGATCTAGCCAGGTCCAGGGTGAAGTCTCTCCAGGTGAACAAACCCAAGGCCATGGCTACCAGGATGGAAGTGCATCCTTTAAAAGTTGTGGCCTCATGTAAGGTCAGCCATGGCCAGAGATGTCACACAAATGGACAAAGACAAATCTTAATTAGAAACAAGCAAAAAGAGATGTGGGAATTGCTTGAAATGCTTGACAGAGGAATTCCATCTCAAAGGACAGCTTCTATAGCTTCCTCTTTTCATCAAGTGAACCCACTAAATGAAATACTGAAGCAGCCAACTGGAAACATGATCTGTGCTTCAAAAAGAAAAATCAGCTGTGATCACTCAAATTTGGAGATGTCAACACACCAGCTAAAGTAGGAAAATGGATAAAATCATTTGAGATCAAAACCCAAGAGCACACAGAGGGAGGAGAGAAAAGAAGCTGGGACAGAGACCCCTTTCATTGTCTGGAAGGTCCACCAACTGCAGGCCATGCTTGTTACCCACACAGTCAGTGCCTCAGTCTCAACACTTGGAAAATGGAGAGACTAACTCGATCTTCCTCAGAGGGCTATGGATTCTACACAGGAACAATGTGCGGCAGGCACACGGAACACTGAGTAAGTGAGCTATTGTTGATATTCCCTTGTTGTCCCAATCTGACTCTCCAGGTGGGTCCGCATGATGGACAGCTTCAGACCTCTGTTTTGCTGGATGTGTGTGTTGTCTGCACATCAAAATGGGCAGAGCATTTAGTAGCACCAGACAAGAGTCCTGGGGCCCTGTTTCTCAGACAAGGAGGTTTTAACCAGGCCAGGATGCTGCAAGTCCATTTCTAGTAGCTCCTATCTGTGGTTCCTTCCCACTCTGACTTTCTTTCCCTTTTAATAAATCAGAATATTCCAATCAGTCATTGTAATGGAGAGTCATCTCTGCTTGTGTCTCCATTAATCTTCGAAACAATTCTAACAGTTTACTATCTCTCTTAATGACAAATATTTTGCCCCCATAAAATTGGAAATCTTTAGGATTATCTAAAGACTTTGCTTTGGGCATTTTGTGGTTTCTTCAGTCTGGTAAAACGTTCTCTTCTCTGTGGAGTTATTATTGTTTGTTGACACTGGGTTGTAGATGTAACCAATCGTCTTATTAAAATAAGAAACACCAAGCCAATGTAAAAGAGAAAGCCGAGAGGTCAGAGCTCAGAGATAAAATCTTACCTCCTGCAGTGCTCCTAACTTCCCCGAGAGAGAGCTACTTCCTGTTTGTCTGTGTTTAAATAGTCTTTCTGTTCTGCCTTCTCATTGGTTGTAAACCCAACCACATGACTGCCTCATCACTGCCTGTAAGTACCGCCCTCCAGGTCTTAAAGGCGTATGTCTCCAATACTGGCTGTATCCCTGAACACACAGAAATCTACCTAGCTCTTCTAACCACCATGCTCTTGCTATGGCTCTAATAGCTCTGACCCCAGGGCAACTTTATTTATTAACATAAAATTAAAATCACATTTCAGTACAAACAAAATATCACCATACTGGGTTTGGATGAGGAAAGCATCCACAGTGACATTTCTAAGGAGACTTGAAAATGAGTCACAAATACACAGCCATATACAGGCCTGCTTGAGCTGTCGCTGCAGGGGAATCACATGGGAGACTGGCAGAGGCAACTGAGCAGCATCGGGCTTTAACTGCTTCTTTTCCTTTTTCATTTTTGTTTTCTTTAAGAAAATTTCCCACTCATTCTACATATCAACCACAGATCCCCCTCCCACCCCTCCTCCTGCTCCCCCCACCAGCTTCCTCTCCCTCCCTGAACCCACCCTCCATCACCTCCTCCAAAAGGATAAGGGAGTCAGCAAAGCCTGGTACATTCAGTTGAGGCAGGACCAAGCTCCTCCCCCCTGCTTCAAGGCTGAGCATGGCATCTGACAATAGGTAATGGGATCCAGAAAGCCGGCTCATGCACTAGGGATAGATCCTGATCCCACTGTCAGGGGCCCCTCAAACAGACCAAGCTACACAACTGTCTCCCATATTCAGAGGGCCTAGTCCAGTCCCGTTGATCATCACATTTAAACTGTCCTCATAAACAAATGATAGACAATACTTAGTTGTATCCAAGGAATACTTGAAGCCAGATCACACTCCCACAGTAATGTCAGGTAGCTGAAATGACGCCTTAAATCAGGCATTGTGGCAGATTCCTATAATCCCAGCACTTAGGATGTGCCGACAGGATTACAAGGTCAAGGACAGCCTGAACCACATAGAGTCTGCTTCAAACAAAGATGGAAGAAAAGAAAGGAGGGAGGGAGGGAGGGAGGGAGGGAGGGAGGGAGGGAGGGAGGGAGGGAGGGGAAGGAAGAAGGAAGAGATAGTCGGAAAGCAAAGGGGCTAGGGAGAGGCCTAAGTCACCATAGCGTTTGCTGCATAAGCCTGAGACTCAGCCCTCAGAGCCCGTGGAAAAGCCAGTCATGGTGAACAGGCTTACAACACTGCAGCGCGGGGATCAGGGTAAATCCCAGGGCTTGCCGGCCGGCCAGCCAGCCACCTGCAGCCACTGAGAGACCCTGTCTCAACAACAAACTGGACAGCTCCTGAAGAAAGACACTCAAGGTTGTCCTCTGGCCTCTCCATGTGCACCTATATATGCACACACATGCACACGTGCCTCCACATGAACATGCACCTACATACACACAGCACAGAAGAAAGAAAAGGAAAGGACGTCATCCTAACGTAAAAATACATCCTGGGAACATTGTTCTATATGCCAAATGCTTTCTATGATCTGAACTTTAAGTCTCCATGGCATTGAACCGCGTGTTACACACAGAAAACAGCTCCATTCGCTGGCCCAGCCTCTGAACTAAGAGCAATGGCAGGCCAGGGCAGGGAATGAGTCACAACTCAGCTTGAGGAGCAGAAGCCGCGCCAGGCGCCTAGCAGAGGGAGATTCAGTCAACAGACTGGAAAGACACAACTCTCGGGAGCGCAAAAGAGTCATGGTGCCACTGGAGGTAAAGGAACCATGGGGTCATCCCTGCCCACTCAGGCCTGCATCTGCCCAGCTGTGCCCCTTGGCCTATGTGGACGAATCTCTAAACAGTCTTACTAAATAAGAAACACAGAGCCAAATACAGAGGTAACAGCCGAAGAGATCAGAGAACTAGCGAAGAGCCACGACTGCCTTATCTTACCACCTCACCACTATTGCTTCCCCAGAGAGAGCGTCTTCCTGTCTGACTTGTGTTTTTATTGCCTTTCTGTTTTGCCTTCTCATTGGCTATAAGCCCAGCCACATGACTTCCTCATCACTGCCCATCTATACAGACCTAAAGGTCTCTATGGTTGGTACTGGGATTAATGGCTTGTGTCACCACGCTTGGCTGTTTCCTTGACCACACAGAGACTCTGTCTGCCATGTGATTGGATTAAGGTCATGTGCTACCAACACTTGACTTCTGCTTATGGCTCGCTATGTGACCTCTGATCTCCAGGCAAACTTTATTTATTAACATACAATTAAAATCACATTTCAGTACAAATAAAATATTACCACAGGCTTATGCTGCTGGGGAGGCTGCTTTGCTGCTGCCACCATCTGCTGGTGCCACCAAGGCCATCTGAAGTTCATCTTTCTCTGCCTGACCTTAAATGCCCAAGCATTTTCCCATTGAAGAACTGAATCAGAGCTTGTGGTGAAGGGTGTGGTGAACACAGCTTATAGACTTCAGCCTCTGTTTATCACCAAGTACCCAGAGCCTGGACAGGACTTGGGGACCCATGAACCTGGACAAGAAAACATGACATTGGTGTTTTCACTAAGACCTTGATGGATTTAAGCATGCATTCAGAGGACCAGGGGTTTGCTGAGAGACCATGTCTCCAAGTAACATCAGAATTTACACCCATAAAGACTCACCAACATGACTGCCCAAACTGAGAGCTGATCAAGGATGACACCAACGAATATGCCAAACTGGATGGGGAAAATCCCATAAGGCCTCAACCGTATACAAAGAGCTGTAGGCAACTGAGTAAATTTGGGAGCAGGAGAGGTGGTCCTCCACAGGGAAGAGCATACCAATGACTGGTCCAGTGCCAAATTATCAGCCCTAAAAATGTACATACAAGTAGCATTATATGGAGTCTACAGGTGATCTCTAGGAATATAAAGATATATATATATATATATATATATATATATATATATATATATATATATATATATATACACAAATACATTCATGCAATAACAATGAAAAAAGAGACCATGAATTTGAAGGAGAGTGGGGAGGGGTACATGGGAGGGTGGAGGGAGGAAAGGGAAGGGAGAAAGTGTAATTAAATTACAACCTTCAACATAAACAAGAGGGAGAGCATGAATTTCACAAGTATAAACAACTGTCTACAACACTGCTACCTGAAGTCTACATGCAGACCTGAGGGCATGTGAGGCATGCATCTGACTATGGCAGGAATTTATAATTGCATCTTCTCAGGTGGTGGGGACTCACACTTAACCCCAGCACTCAGGAGACAGAGGCCAGCCTGGTCTACAGAGCAAGGTCCAGGACAGCTAGGGCTATTACACAGAGAAACCCTGACTCAGAAAAAAAAAAAAAAAAAAGAACATGTGTATGCATGCTCTCTTAGTGAATGTTACTGGCCCTATTAAGCCTTGTATGTTTTATTTTGATCTCGTGAAACCATGACTCTGCAAAGGAATCCTCCAGCTTCACCCAATGCTGGAAGGCCTGAGCCCAGGAAAGCTAATTACCCCTGTCCTAGACCCAGTAGAAATAAACTTGGAACTTTCCTGCCATTCTAGAGCAGTGGTTCCTAATCTGTGGGTCATAACCCCTAGGGGGTTGGATGAGCCTTTCACAGGGGTCACCTAAGACCATTGAAAAACAGATGCTTGCAAAATTACAGTTATGAAGTAGCAACCAAATAATTTTATGATTGGGGGTCACCACAACATGAGGAACTGTATTAAAGGGTCACAGCATTAAGAAGGTTGAGAACTACTGCTCTAGAACATACGAATTCTAGGGCTAGTCCATTTATCATTCACTAAGTGAGGAGAATTAATATCAGCCTTTCAAGTTTCCTAGACACCACCAAATCCTACCAAGGCCCATCACTGTCCTTCAACCCAATCCAAGTGCACCATTGGGTGCTGGCCCCATCACTAAGGACATGGAGATGGGAAAGGGACACTTCTTACTCCACTCCTGCTGAATGGAACAAAAAGAGCAGGAAGTGACCGGAACAAACCCGGGGACCCGGCACAGCGCTGTCTGAGCACACAGTCAAAGAAGCATGTCAACCAAACGCCATTGAAACACAGTTCTAGGGCTGGAGATGTGAGTCTTGGTTGCAAGAGAGCACTCTTCTTGCAAAAGACCTAAGTTGTCAACACCCACACAGGGTCGCTCACAACTACCTGTCACTCCAGTTCCAGGGGATCCTGTGTCTCTGGCCTCTCTGACACCAATACTGACGCGCACATATACTCCTCATATACACATAGTTAAAAGTGAAAAATAATTCTTATTTTTAAGCCCACAATTCTAGTGTCTAATTTCCATAAGACTCCCCATAGGAGCCTAGCTTATCACTCACATTCTTTTGCTGCCGAGGTGCTGAGGCAAAGCCGCCCTCCCCTAGGGAGCTGCTTACAAGGGCCTTTTTTCCTTCTATGAATCCCGAGTTTGTAACTGGGTCTTTACCTGGTACTCTGCTGGACTCGAGCCTCCTGGGCCTTCCAGGAGAACTAACTGGAAGATGCAACAACTTCATAGCCCAGTTCTCCCGCCCCATCTGGGGAGGGATCCCAGGAAGCTTATGTTTCCCCCGCTGTGACTGCTTTTCTTGCAAGAAATTCTCCACATCATTTCACTTGCACAAGAGTATCATTTCAAGTACATTGCTAGAGAGGATAATGTGTGCACAGGGAGGTACCTGTGTGCAGAGGTGGGGCCTTACTTCAAAACCAAGCAGACACTCAATTGCTGGAAGCAGCGTGGGCTCTGCCCTGTGGATTTCAGGTTTCTAGGCTGTTCTAGACCCAGAGGAGCTCTAGCCGTGGAAGAAGGGCTAAAGACATGCTCCACCTATCCCGCCACAAGCAAATGATTCTGAGAACCAAATGAAGTCCCCAAAAAAGCCAAGCTCACATGCTCTATTTTCCAGACCACTCGAGAAAAACAGCTTGGAGGTAGAAAAGGCAGCTAGAGCTGTGTGGTATCGGCTACTTGGTTCCCAGAAATAGAGATTCATTACGTCACAAGAGGATCTGAAGTGCTTGCCGAGCAAATGTTACTAATATGCTGGCCGAGGCCTGGGACAGTCATATCTGTATCTCCACAGCCCTTAGGCAGGGTCCTTTGTGGAATATCATTCTGAGAATAAGGATAATATGGCTTCAGACTGCCCAAGTCTGACGCACTGGCTAGCTATGAGATACTGAACAAGGTATGTCTCCTCTCTGTGTTTCTCAGTTTCTACCCCTAAAAGATTAAATGAGGCAACCCGAGCAAATTGCTCAGAATGGTGCTTGGTGCATAGTTAAATATGACATGTTTGTTAAATAGTTTTAACATTTTAAAGACCATTTAATTTGCATTTAGGTACTATTCTCACAAAAGTTCCAAAAGGTAGAAGTTTAACATACCAACAGTTTATAACCAAAGAAACAGACTTGGAGAAAGTAATTCAGACCACCTTCTTCCTGGTTCTTTGCAGAAAGGGTCATAATCTGGAGCTATATCCTATTACCTAATGAACACCATAAGCCCCTGAAGTGTCCAGTAATGTTACTTCTGAAACAACACCCCCTTCCAGCCACTGCACTAATTGCTCTCCGTGGTTCCTCCCTAGTCAAGCATTCCTGGTCTCCATCTGCAGGCAGCCAGGAAAACTTCAAACCTCAAGACCCAAGAGCTTGTTTCCCGGCCATCTGTCCTTCACAGGAGAAGGCACCATGTTGACCCAAAGAACAGCTCAGTGAAGGACTGAGCAAGAAGACTCTCTAAACAGAGGATGTGGAACAAGGGGAACGCTCCTCCACTGTTGGTGGGAGTGCAAACTTGTGCAGTCACTTTGGAAATCAGTATGGCAACTTCTCAGAAAACTGGGAATCGATCTACCACAAGACCCAATGATACCACTCTTGGGCATATACCCAAGGGATGCTCAATCATACCACAAGAACACTTGCTCAACTATGTTCATAGAAGCATTATTCATGATAGCCAGAACCTGGAAAAAACCTAGATGCCACTCAACTAAAAAATGGATAAAGAAAATGTGGTATATATACACAATGGAATATTATGCAACTGTAAACAACAATGACATCATGAAATTTGCAGGCAAATAGATAGAACTAGAAAATACCCTAAGTGAGGTAACCCAGACCCAAACAGACAAACATGGTATGTACTCACTCATAAGTGGATACTAGATGTAAAGCAAAGAATAATCAGACCACAACCCACAGCTCCAGAGAAGCTAGGAAACAAGGAGGACCCTAAGACGGAATATGGATCATCTTGGGAAGGGGAAACAGAGGAGATCTCCATGAGTAAGCTGGGGATGAGCTGGGGCAATAGAGGGGAGGGGATGGGAGATGAGAACTTGAGGGGATGGGATGGTCAAGCTGTGGGAGGGACTGTAAGACGAATTACTAAATGATCTTATTAATGGAAAAACCTGAAGCCAGATATTGGGGTAAAAACTCAGAGATCAGAGGAACAGGACAAACCACAACCAACCTCACCTTACCAACTCCTCAGCCTCCAGAGAGAGCTACTTCCTGTATACTCATGCCTATATGCCTTTCTGTCCCTGCCCTCTTACTTCCTCTCTCTGCCCAGTTACACAAATTTGCTATGGCTATCGCTCTGTGTAAATAAAATGCTGATTGGCCAGTAGCCAAGCAGGAAGTATAGGCAGGACAAGCAGAGAGGAGAATTCTGGGAAGTGGAAGGCTGAGGCAGGAGATGCTGCCAGACGCCGCCATGAGTACCAACATGTAAGATACTGGTAAGCCACGAGCCATGTGGCAAGGTATAGATTTATAGAAATGGGTTAATTTAAGATATAAGAACAGATAACAAGAAGCCTGCCATGGCCATACATTTTATAAATAATATAAGTCTCTGTGTGTTTACTTGGTTGGGTCTGAGCAGCTGTGGGACTGGCAGGAAAACTCCAGCTACACCAATTTCCTCTTTCTGCCCAGCTCTATCACTTCCTGTCTGTCTGTACAGACCTCCAGACCTCTATGGTTAACTAGTGCTGGGAATTAAAAGCATGTGCCATCATGCCTGGCTCTGTTCCCAATGTGACCTTAAACTCATAGAGATTCAAATGAATCTCTGCTTCCTGAATTCTAGGATTAGGGCGTGTGCTACCACTGCCTGACCTAGTGGCTGGCTTTTTCCTCTGATGCTCAGATAAGCTTTATTGAGGTGCACAAATAAAATATCACCACAAGGGACAGAGTGGGAGAGCAATGAAAGAGATATCTTGATAGAGAGAGATATTCTGGGGTAAGGGAGAAACATGGTGCTAGGGAAATTTCCAGGAATCCACAAGGACAACCCCAGATTAGACTACCAGTAATAGTGGTGAGGGTGCCTAAACTGGCCTACACTGGTAATCAGACTGATGAATACCCTAAGTGTCATCACAGAGCCTTCATCCAGTAACTGATGGAAGCAGATGCAGAGATCCACAACCAAGCATCAGGCTATGGGAGTCCAATTGAAGAGAGGGAAGAAGGATTATATGAGCAAGTGGGGCAGGGAGGCGTCAAGATCATGATGGAGAAATCTACAGAGACAACTGAATCAAGCTCATGGGAACTCACAAACTTTAGACTGACAGCTGTGGAACCTGCATGGGACTGGACTAGACCCTCTGCATACAGGAGACAGTTGTGTAGCTGAGTCTGTTTGAGGGGCCCCTGGCAGTGGGATCAGGATCTATCTCTGGCACATGAGCTGGCTTTTTGGAGCCCATTACCTATGGTCGGACACTTTGCACAGCCTTGATGCAGCGGAGAGGGGCTTGGCCCTGCCTCAACTGAATGTACTAGGCTCTGTTGTCCCTGCATGGGAGAATTTACCCTTTTGAAAGAGGGGATGAGGGGTGGGTCAGGGTAGGGAGGTGGAGGGGATGGGAGGAGGGATGAGAGGGGGATCTGTAGTTGGTATGTAAAATGAATTAAAATAAATAAATAAATAAATAAATAAATAAATAAATAAATAATAGACTCCAACCCAAACCACAGCAGTGTGTGATCTACGCTAAACATGGGAGGCATGAGTGGAATGGTTATGATTGTGGGAAATGAAGCTGCTGTGAACTTCAGGGGCAGAAGAATGTAGGATGTTAGCCTAAGCAATGTGCATATCAGTTCATATCCTCTCCATACAACCCTCAACAGCTGTTAATAACCCCACTCCACAAACATGAAGGGAGAAGTCACTCACGAAAGTAGCTAGTGAGCGACACAGTAGTGGGGAGGCTCAGGTCTCTTACCCTTAAATCTGTAAGTCCTTCCTACAGGCTTCAAGATACCAAGATGAAGGAGCCATGTCGGCCATGCATCAGCATCTTCTCTAGTGCTACAGCCACAGCCTGTTTTGTTTATCTTCCCCATCTCCTACTGATCTCATTGAAACTGCCCAAGAATTCTATAGAGCAAGTCTGACTAAAGCATGGACTGGCCAATGCAAACAGCATTCAGAGGTAATTTACACATACTCTTGAGGTCATAGCCTATATTAGAGCTCCTTATGGGAGCATTCATCTGCTTTGCCAGCTCAGCAATCAGATAGGATCCCACTGTGCTGGAATACACCTCTCTCCCCAAGTGATTTTCACTGTGACACACATATACTCAGGCAATTATTCCTCAGTTGTTCCTATGCACTTGTACCAGAATGCTGAGCTGTGGCCCGTCTGCTCTGGTCCTCTGTTAGTGACCTATGGAGGTCTTCATCTGTCCCAGAATCTACTCTCCAAATCCAATACCACTGTGGCTGCTTCTGTGCCCCCTTGTGCACTGGACAAGTCTCCCCCTGTCCTCTATACAATGCTGAACACCGAGAGGATGTTACAAACACATCTCCAGAAAGTGAGGTGCACAGGGTGCTCTGCTCCAGGCTGCCCCAGACATAACTGGATCCTCTGTACAATGCTGAACACCGAAAGGGTGTTACAAACACATCTCCAGAAAGTGAGGTGCTCCAGGCTGTCCCAGACATAACTGGATCCACCCTAGCAGTAATGCTCTTAGAATCACAGGATCCTCTCCACAGGAAAGACAACCTTTCTTATTTCTGTTGTATTTCTTCCAACTCCTCCCCATTAGCCCAGAAATATCTATCTTTACATTCATGGAGCAGGGGGTGGGAGTAGGGGAACATTTCTGATTGATTTTATACTCTCTGGGTCCTGAGTCTTTCAAAGCAAAGGCTTTTGGGATGCAAAGTCCTAAGCTCTAAAAATCCAATATCTTACTTTCAAACTTTAGTCTTGTGTTTTCAAACATATTCTGAAATTCAAAAGCAAAGACTTACACACCCTCCTGCACCGAGCTGCAGCAACTCTTCCCTGAGTCAGAGAATGCCAGCAGGTCTATATTTGCACAGGGAATATACCGTGTGTGTGTGTGTGTGTGTGTGTGTGTGTGTGTGTGTGTGTGTGTGTATGCGCACATGCGCGCGCACGCACATGTATTAAAGAAAAAAGATGCAAGAAGTCAGCACAGTTAAACACACGGCAACAGCATCCCTCTGCTTAAGTAACCTGTCTGGTTCTCTGCAGTGTGCACTTTCATAAACCAATGATCTCATTTGCTTCATTAATGCTTCCTATGTGTTCAGCAGAGGCTGGTGAAATAAATATACAAAGCACGATTGATTTCTGCTCAAGCCTTGGAATTTTAAAGAATTAACTACGTAACTGAAAAATAAAGGGAACACAGTTGAATGGCACGAGGAGGTGAACCAAGCTCCCTGAAGTTTCTACAGTGGAACAGACCATTTTTGACTTTTCTGAATGCCATTTCTTAAAGCATCTAGGAAATTACTGTACATCACACACTGCTGAATTCTTTGTACCTGTTACCTGATCACTTCCCACCTTTAGAGAGAAGTGGGATCTTCCGGGAACCAGGATTCCTCTTCTTTGGGGCCATTTTTCCCACTATGAGATGGGAAGAGTGTCTCTCTAGCTCTCTAGCATGACAGCAGGTAGAATCAGGCCAGGACGGGAAGTCACAGGAGCTAAGTGTCTTGCCTGACATCTCAGGCACTGGCCTCATTAGATCTGCAAGCATAAGACCTGGGAACATATTTATCATTTCATTTCATTTTCTCTATGATCAACTCTCACACTTAGGTAAGTTCCCAGAGGTTAATGTGGGGAAACTGCTTATAATTTCAGGGTTGCTCTTAGAGACCTCATATTGTGTTTGCCCTGAGGCCCAGAATCCGGCTTTCAATCAACAATGCTAAAGGACGTGGCATGAAAATTTTATAGCAAAAGGAAATCTGTGTGCCAGAAGGTAGGCTCCTCTGTCTGTTCAGTATCTGCTTCAGACTCCCTGTTTCGTTTAGGTACTGCCTTCTAGCCCAGGGCCTTACCACGCTGGGCTCTCCTCTGCCCCGGAGCCGCTGAGCCACGCCCACAGCTCCAGTTATCCACTCAAAGGGGAAACGCAGCAATGGAAGCCACAGGCACTTTGTTCCTAGGCCCTGCTGCTGCTCCGCATTGCCAAGCTTGCGGAAAAACAAATGTAGTGACTCCTCCCTCTCCTCCCAAAGCTGCTGCTGTCCGGTCGCGCACACATGGAGACTGGGGAAAGGCAATTTTGTGCTGGGAATGTCTGCCGGACTTTTCAAACCCAGGCCAGGACTCTCTTTTCCCTTGCTAAGTCATGACGTGACCTGAAACTGTCTTCTCATCTGGGGATAACAATTCACCAACCCCACCTGTCATACATGGTTGCTATGAGGACCAAGTCAGTTGCTACCTGTAAAAGAATTTTCCACACTGTGAAATAGCATGTCCTTGTGAAAGAACAGAGGGCAGCCTGACTGCCAGGCTGATGGCTTGTCCCTCTTCTTTGTGTCCTCCATGAACTAGCACAACTCTGGCTAGTTAGTTCCTTAGTCCTCGGTCAAGCCCAGTGCAGTCGGCACTCCTGCTCCCCTCGGAATCTTACAGGGTTCCTTTTCTGTCTGCTAAAGGAGTAAAAGGCAGGAAGGAGAAGATTGGACTGTGACGGGCAGCAGAGGAGAAATTCTCCACCTCGGCTCACAGAATCAGCTAGCGAAGAAAGGCTTTACTAAGGACGAAGAAACACATGCACTCTCACATGCTCACACACACCACATACACTTACACACACCCATACACACATGCACACACGCATATATACCCTTGTACACACATCACATACACACTAACACACACATGCACATACATTCAAACATGCATACACACCACGTGCACACACTCACATGGACCCACATGCGCGCGCGCACACACACACACACACACACACACACACACACACACACATTTGTGTGCACACAGAGCAAGCACACAGAGAAAGACCCGGCAAAACTCAGCCCTGTTTATCTTTGGGGGGTAGAAAGGGGCTTTTAAGGACCTTTGAGGGCATCTTCCTTCCTAATTTAGGGCTGGTTGGTTTGACAAAGACAGGACAACCTATAGCTGTTCTGTAATCACATCCTGTTCCATGTGAGGGAGGGGTCCTATTGGTGAGAAAACACCTAACTGGCTTTTGTTTGAGGCTGCCAAACTTGCCTTGGATTAGCAAGGTGAGGAAGAAGCCAGCCACCTTGGAAGTTCGATACCTTTGTTACCTGGTCATGTCCACCCAAGCTAACTCCTAGTCCCTCACCACCATAACCTTCTCTTACACATAAGAAAACTGGGCCATAAGAGGCTTAGTAACTTACCCAGAATAATAGCTGTAAAGCTGGGGTCTAACCCAGGACATCTCACTCCAGAATAATAGCTGTAAAGCTGGGGTCTAACACAGGCTATCTAACTCCAGGATAATAGCTGTAAAGTGGGGGGAGGGTCTTACCCAGGCCATCTAACTCCAGAATAATAGCTGGAAAGCTGGGGTCTAACCCAGCTTAGCTAACTCCAGAATCTACTCCCAACGCTCTTGGTAAGGCTAGCTTTCAACTCACCAGCTGGCCTTCTCTCACACATTTTATAGCAGGTCCCAGACCTTAGCACAACTGACTCCATGATGGAAGTGCCATTCAGGCTGTAACACTCAGCGTGTAGACAGCACCACCTGCCAAAATGAAAGCAAAGGCCTGACCCATCAAAGCCCACAGTTGTGGGAAGTCTCTAAGTGCACTGACCTTGCCTTTTGGCTTCTGCAGTTAGTTACACTTCTGGCTAACTGTTCTTGTTAACTGAAGTATGACAACCTAAGATATGGTTGCTGTGCTTAAAAATGCACCCTGAGAAAGGGTTGGGGATTATACTTGGATCCCAAACACCCAGGGTAGTTACTGGCTGACTAATAAAGACTTCCAGTTGGCTTAAACTTGTAGTCTTCTCTGGTGGATCCCCCACAATTTCATATGGTCAAGCTGTACTTCTCTGAGCCTTGAAATAAATGAAGGAAGCACATCCCTCCAGAACAAAGTCTTCCTGGGATCCTGAGCTCCCAATGCACTCAGAACTGATCTTCTATCCTACCGTCATATAACTCCTGCTTGCTGGTCTTCCCTGCACTCTCTGGGGTCATGAACAGCAAAGCACATGAGCACCCTCCTCCTCGTGGGAAGAACTGTAAGACTGAAGATAAAAAATGTTCTTTGGACCCTTTTAAGCACCAGCCATCACACATGCTTCAGCTTTTTACACTGTGCTTGCCCCCATGCCCTTTCAAATGCTTTCCTCCCACTTCCGTGTTCCCGTTACCACTTCCTGTCTATGACCAAAGGCCAGAGCTGCCAGGTCCTGCGGCAGGCGGGGAAACCACAGCACACTAGCATGACTAGAGGCAGAGCTAAGTTTTCATTCACCATCTCTGCTCAGCTCCCCTTCCCGCTGAGGAGGTTCTAAGGAAGGAAGGGCTTCCTGGGACCAAGGAGAGCTTAGCTGACTCTCATTCCCGGAGACTCATCGTCCCTGTCTCCCAGAACCTGCATGCTCTGCTCAGTTGCCTTCCTTTATGCAACTTTTGTTGAGCTCCTTCCTTCCTCCCCTCTCCCCCTCCCTCCCTTCCTTCCTTCCTTCTCTCATTCAGCAGATACACAGAGCCTACCAAGCAGAGTTTGTTAGGATAACTTTATTCTAGAGACTTGGGTAGGAAATAAGTAGAACTGTTTAGCGGCTCTGTGACTGTAGAGATTCACTATTTGGTAATGGTTGGAGAACATGACAATCTAATTTATCCAGATTGCCTCTCTCAGTGTTGTAGTAGGAACTCGTAGTTCACTGCTGAATTAAGGTAAAGGAGTAAATGTTTGTGGTATGTGCACCATGCATATCCACTTATACATAACCCAGGATGGTGTTTCCAAAAGCTCGTGCAAGCAAAGAAAGTGTGAGCATGGACAAGGCAGTACTTAGTGTCCACACTCTAATCTCACAGCATTTGCTCAGGGCACACCTCTGTGTTTCTCTGAAACTTGTTCCCTGGATGAAATCAAGAGAGTAGGAAATCATACCACTTTCAAAGAACTGTCTAGATGAAGATCTCCTTCACAGGCAGCCTATCCTTGCTTTTTACTTTGGGGATTTTGGTACTGGTAATCAAGTCCTCAGATGAAGGCTTTTTCTTTTATTTCCTTTAGATTTTTAAAGTCTTCCTGTGTTAACAAATTGTTTTATCCTTAATCTAAAAGCCAAGGAACCAGGTTGTTCTTTTTTTTATTTTTTTGAGACAGGGTCTGACTGTCCTGGAATTCTCTATGTAGACGAGGCTGTCCTTGAACTCACAGAGATCGCCTGCCTCTGCCTTCCCAGCACTGATGTTAAAGGAGTGCTCCACCACACCAGGCTCAGGGTTGTTCTTAAATCAATCTATAATTTAAAAGAGCAATTAACAATTATAAATAATTTTTCAGGCCTTGGGTTCTTTTCCCTCTGTGTGTGTACTTGCACATGAATATGTATTTGAGTGGGTGTGAATGCATGTTTCCATGTGTGGAAGCCAGGATGATATCAGATGTCTTTCTCAGTCACTCTTCTCTTCTCTTCATATATTTTGAGGCATGCAGGGTCTCTCACTTGAACCAGAACTAGAGCTCACTGACTCAGGTAGCCTAGCTAGCCAGCTTGGCACTGAGGGAGTTCTGGAGTCAGGGGCAGAGGCAGGATGCCACATCTGCCCATCATTGACAGATGTTGGGTGTCTGAACTCAGGTCTTCATGCTTCCATATCAAACACTCTCCTGCAGCCGCTCAGACCCAACCAAGTAAACACACAGAGACTTATATTACTTATAAACTGTATGGCCATGGCAGGCTGTTTGCTATCTGTTCTTATATCTTAAATTAACCCATTTCTATAAATCTATACCTTGCCACGTGGCTCGTGGCTTACCGGTATCTTGCATTTATGCTTCTCCTTGTGGCAGCTGGCAGCGTCTCTCTGCCTCAGTTCCCCTGTTCCCAGCATTCTCCTCTCTCTTTGTTCCACCTATACTTCTTGCCTGGCTACCAGCCAATCAGTGTTTTATTTATCAATCAATCATCGCAACATATATTCACAGCATACAGCAACTCTGCCCACAGAGCCATCCTCCAGCCCCAGGCTTTGACTCTTGATAAGTTCTATACTGCAGTACATATCACTCCAGAACTCTGGCTTTTCTCCTGACTGCGGGTTACTGGGACTGAGTGTGGATGGTTGTGTGGCCCCCACTGTAGTCACTGGGGATGACTAAACCAGCAAGGGAAGACCCAAGTGGTTCTGATTTCTAGCATTGAGCTGGTGCCTGTTCTCCAGAGAGCCTCCTTGGGTAGGACTGCCCATACTTCTTCACATAGTGACTAGATTTTAAGAGCAAACTCAGAAGGCCTCCACAGCCAAAGCTGAAAGTTCTCAGAATATACTTCCACTGTTTCCTCCTGGCCAGTGCAAGTCACATGGTCAACCTGGACCATCGATGAGAAAATAAAACCCATCTCTGGGTAAGTGGAACAGGAAAGGCTCATTACAAAGCATGGGGTCGGCAGTAAACAGGAGAAGGGGTAATTTATGTGGGTACTATTTTAAATGACCTACCCCAAATGCTAGCTACAAGTGGGTATAGCTGTTATTCAGAGGAGAGCAGGGGGACTCATCCTTCAAAACCCTCCTGAGAAGCAATCTGGAGTCAAATGTGCTCCCCAGAACTCAAGGTACCACTGAGCAGGGAACGTGGCTAGAGAGTCCTGAGCTTGGAGATGTAGAGCTGGCTGAAGTGAGGATGGCTGTTAGGGACCAGTGCAGACACAGGCAGCCAGACAACCTGTGTTTAAATTCCAGCTTTTCTACCTGTCAGCCCTTGACAAGTTCTCAACCTCTAAAGAGCTTTCCTTTTTCGAGAACAAATGGGTGGAATATCATTAGAGGCATTACAAAGACACAGTGTTTCTGAGCAAGTGCTTGGCTGAGTGCTCAGTAAAGAGTGAGCTTCTAATAAATGATGGCTCCTCATTTCACCGGAGCTGGCAGCTTTTCCCTCTGATGAAAACACTCCCACTGTATTAATGAGCCTGGTATTAGAAGGGAGGCTGGGCTTTCCCTGGTCTAGAAACAACAGCATGATTCACAATACTGAACAACCTATGTAGTCCTGGGCTAGACAAACAGAGCTGAAGAATTCTCACAGCTGGAGCAGGGCCTGAAGCCTCCTGCCATATAGAACATTAACTCTCAGGTTGCTAGATACAGGGAAGTCTAAGAGATCTCAGAGAACAGGCTACAGCAGGCTACATGGCAGTGACACCCTGAAAGGCATGGGGCAGGGCTATTGCCATCAAGCAGAAGTATTTTAGTACTGTGATGCCAGGCATGCAGGTATGGACCAACTACAGCTATATGCTGTCTCGAAGCTGGAAGTGCAGAGGCCCTTCGTGGGCAGGTAACTCAGTGCAGCCAGCCTGGGTGTGTTGAGTTGACATGTCTGAACCAGTGGCATTCATCTGATGCCCAACAATGGTTCAAGCCAAGGAACAACAGAATCCCCCTGCAGTTGGATTGCGCTTCACAGCATCTGAAGGCCTGCAAGCCAGGAACAACAGCTCAGTGGCGGGAGAGACTGGCCATCTCAAGGGCAGGTGACGGTGCCAGTGGCCATCACAGGACCATGTGAGACTCAGTGAGAGCAGCCAGAGGCGAAGGCTCTGCAGTGGAGAGAACACAATATGGTAGAGACAAAAAGTGCCAGAATCCAGGGAGGTCAAGCACGTTGGACTGAGTCAATGGGAGGAGGCTTGGGCTTTCCTGGGGAAATGCTCACACTTGGGCTGAGTGAAAAGATCCGTGCTTAAGGATACTGACAGCCAAACAAGTAGAACTTCCCTATCATGAGGAGCTCACATGGACCGTCTCCAGAGGGCTCGCTGCCTCGGCTCCAGTGGGGAGTCAGAGAAGCCAGTTAGCTGTGGAGCTGAGGAAGCAGGAGGCTGGGAATGACAGTCGGAAAGAGCACCATGGAGGGTGTGAGGAACACTGGGCTCAGAGGTTAGGTGTGTGAGGTTGTTTGCCCTGGCCTGGGCCTAGGGGGCTTGGGTGTGTCGGGGGGCTGGGCATGGGAGGCCTGGGCATGGGAGGTCTGGGCATGGGGGACCTGGGTGTGGGAGGTCTGGGCATGGGGGACCTGGGTGTGAGAGACCTGGGCATGGGTGGCCTGGGTAGCTAAGGGGCTCTGTTGGAAACTAATTGGGTGACCCGGGTAGAAGTCTCATAGACCTACAGAATAAAGTGCGTTCCCCATACTTGGTATTCAAAGTCATCCACAATTTATCTCTAACTTGCTTTTCCTTCCTCTCCAGAAAACTAAAGTTGTAGAAAGTAGGGGAATGAGAAACAGGTTTCCCACCTAGCAGGAGCATGAAAGCAGGGGCTGGAGAGATGCTCAGAGGTTAAGAGCATGGAATGCTTTTTCAGAGGACCTAGGTCTGATGTCCAGTACCCACATGGCAGCTCACAACCTTCCTAAATCTGGTTCTAGGGCATGTGATGCCCTCTTCTGGCCTTCATGGACATTGCATATGCATGGTACACAGACACACATGCAGGTAAAACACCAATACACATAAAATGAAAAAAATTAATTGAAAAGAAGAAAGTCAATGCACACATGAAACACCAGCGCAGGACTTGAACTACAGCTCACACTTGGTAAATGGTATGGTGGTTTCAGCTGGGCACTGTACACTGCCCTTGGTCACTCAGTCACCCCAAGGTGTCAGTTGTTCATTCTCTGAAGCCAGCCGAGAAGCTGGAGTGCTCTAAGCACACCATGAGGCTCTGTGGGGATTAACTGAGATTATGATCATCATGTGCTTAGCTCGGTGTTCACTAGGATTTGTGTTCAATAAATGTTTGGTGTCGCTGCACCAGTATCCCCAATGCTAATGATATTTGAACTTCAACCCTTCATGAGAAAAACTCCCTTTCCCGTCAAACCACTTTTCCTATAGCCTGTTAACTATGGAGCATGCGTCACCATTCCAAGCTTTGCCTAAATCCGTCGTTGCATCTTCTGGCCTCCTTTCAGGTAGTTTAACATTTTTCCATGCTCCAAGCCCTTCTTCAATTCCCACATCCTCTACAGATCCTTCCCTTGACAACTCCTACCTTCCTCTTTTGAGCCTCCAGAGCATTGGTAGTCAGCATAACTCACTTGACAATTAATCAAGCCATGCCTTGTCACAGTTCCCTTATTGTAGTGAAACCAATTATGTGAAATTATCCTTATGCCTTCCTTGCTGCTGCTTAAGAGCTTTCAACTCTCAGCTCTCAGGGCCAGGGGGTGGGGCGCTGAGGTACTGCAGCAGCAACCCAGCATCTGCACCTAGGGTATGGATGTTTACGTGGAGATGCACACCAGATATGATAGAGACCAGAGACATGGTACCTCCGGAGAGTCCTAAGAGAATAATGAACAAACATCCCACAAAAAGCACTGATAAAAACACCTTGCCCAGGCCAGGGGCAGGGGTACAGTCTGAGCAAATGATTCCTTCCTTTGGGTCACTCATTTTCCAAGTTTGTCCTGAACAAAAGGAAGCCTTCTTTTGAGCCCTGGAGATGAGACACTGTAGCCCCAGGGATGTTCATTGTCATGGGAACCTAGAACAGGGTCTGACTTCACAATTTGTTTGAACTCTGAAAGAGATAAAACTCTTATCCAACATTCTCAAGCCTTCTTCCTCATTTGGGACCCCAGGCATCAAACAAACACTAACTCCTGCTAAAATACAAAGAGGACAGAGGACCAAGATGAGTAAGTCCTGAATCACAACCTGAAGAGGCTCAGGGCCTTCAAGGGAGACATCCTCACAAGAACACAAAGGGCCAATAGCCCACCCACATCAGGCCCAAATGTCCTCATGGGCACAAAGGCAGCAGCTGGTCCAGGTGGGTCCCCACATCTTTCACTAGTAAATCCTTCCTCATCTCAAAGACTCTACCTAGTCCCAAATCTCCCTGAATCCTCTTCTGAGTCTTCAATCACAGGATTCATTCCCTAGTTATAGCTAGGGAGTCCTTCCTTATCCATTCCATACCATATCACAAAGCATCCTGCGTGGTGCTGCCAAAAATACTGCCGAGTTTTGCTTCTAATTTCATAGGATCCTGAAGTGATTGCATACATGGAAGAGTCACAATAATGTTCAGTTTCAAATATTTATGTTCAACAAACAACCCATATAAATTACATCATCATGAATAAATGGTATAAATGAAAATGTAGGATATTTCTGAATCAACACAAGGAATATTGAATTTGTTTTTAAATATATGGACCTTGGGACTAAAGAGATGGCTCAGCAGTTAGGAGTGTAGTGTTCCCCCAGATCCAATTCCCCAGTCTCATCCCTATCTCTGCATCAGAACATAAGCTGCAGCAGCCCTCCTTCCCCCTCTGCCCAAATCTCCTGTGGATCCCACAGACCTTCCCCCCGACCCCCTGTCTCTCCCACTTGTTGTTTTGTTCAGGCCCCAACACTAGCAGGCACACTCCCTGCCAACCCACAGACCACTCCTGCCAGGGAAGCAGATAGGCTGTCTGTAGATCCTTCTGTTCCTCTAGATCCACCCCCGACTCTCATCCCCAATGCTATAGCAGATCCTGTTAGGTGACCTCTCTTCACTGTACTCCCCCACACCAAGGAGATGACAAACAGATCCTGGTTAAACACGCTTCTCTCCTCCTTCCTATGAACCCCTTCAGAACCTAGCTTATCCCCATTTCTAAGTGTCAGCTCTAAATACCCAGAAATACATTTTATCTGGAACCTCCAGTGGCCACAGCTATGAGGTCCAAAGAAAATTTCCTGCCAGGCAACACACAGCCACCACACTCTCTGAAAATCCAGACAGGAAACAGAAATCAAAGAACAGAACAGCCACCCAACAAAGACAAATGCAGTAGTCAGCACCTAGACCTATAATCTTCCCAATCCCAGATGCCTGGATACCAACATAAAAACACAATCAAAATAGTCAGAGCAGTGTGTCTCCACTAGAGCCCAGCTATTCTACCAAGCAAGCCCTGAATATTCCAACAGAGCCCAAGCACAAGGCAAAGACCTTAAAACAACCTGTATAAATGTGATAGAAGTCCTCAAAGTGGAAATCAATAAATCCCTTAAAGAAGTCCAGAAAACACAAACAAACGATGGAAGGAAATGAATAAACCCATTCAAGACTTGAAAATTGAAATAGAATCAACAAAGAAAACCCAAACTGAGGGATTTCTGGAAATGAAAATGTTAGGAATTCAAATAGGAACTGCAGAGGCAAGCTTTACCAACAGAATACAAAAAATGGAAGAGAGAATCTCAGGTGCTGAAGACACCACAGAAGAAATGTATATATACATCAGTCAAAGAAAATGTTAAATATAAAAAACTCCTGACACAAAACAACCAGGAAATCTAGGACACTATGAAAAGACCAAATCTAAGAATAATATGAATAGAAGAAGAAGACAGATCCCAGCTCAAAGACCCAGAAAATATTTTCAACAAAATCATAGAAAGAAATTTTCCTAACATGAAGAAGGAGATGCAAGAAACATACAGGACACCAAATAGATTGGACCAGAAAAGAAAGTCCCCACACCACATAATAATCAAAACACTAAACACTCACAACAAAGAAAGAATATTAAAAGCTGCAAGGAAAAAAGACCAAGTCACATATAAAGGTAGACCTATTAGAATTATACCTAACTTCTCAATGGAGACACTAAAACCAGAAGGGCATGGACATATGTGCTGTAGACTCTAAGACCACAGATGTCAGCCCAGACTACTATACCCATAGACTGAAAAAATACGATACTCCATGATAAAGCCAATTTTAAGTAATCTGTACCTATAAATCCGGTCCTACAAAAGGTGCTAGAAGGAAAACTCCAACCTAAGGAGGTTAACTACACCCATAAAAACACAAGAAATAATCCCAGAGCAGCAAAATCAAAAGGAGGGAAACACACATACACACACACCACCACCACCACCACCACCAACAACAACAACAACAACAAAATAACAGGAATCAACAATCACTGGATACCTCTCAATATCAATGGTCTCAATTTCCCAATAAAAAGACACAGACTAACAGAATGAATGCAAAAACAGAATCCATCTTGCTGTTGCCTCCAAGAGACACACCTCAACATCAAGAATAAACGGTAAAGGGTTTGAAAAAGATATTCCAAGCAAATGGACCTAAGAAGCAAGCTGGTGTAGCCATTTTAATATCTAACAAAATAGACTTCAAACCAAAACTAATCAGAAGAGGATACTACATACTCATCAAAGGAAAAATCCACCGAGACATTTCAATTCTTAACATCTATGCACCAAACACAAGAACACCCACGTTTGTAAAAGAAACACCACCACAGCTTAAATCACTTATTGATACTCACACACTGATACTGGATGACTTCAATACCCCACTCTCACCAACAGGCAGGTCATCCAGACAAAAAACTAAACAAGGAGCTAAATATTGGAGCTAATGGATTTTATAAACTAAATGGACCTAGCAGATGTTTACAGAACATTTCTCTCAAACACACAAAAAATATAGCTTCTTCTCTGCACTTCATGGAACTTTGTCCAAAACTGACCACATACTCGGTCACAAAACAAGTCTCAACATATACAAGAAAATTGAAATAACTCCCTGCATCCTATCAGACCACTACAAATGAAAGTTGGATATCAACAACAACAGAAAGCTTACAAACTAATGGAACTGGACAGCTCTCTACTGAATGAAAAGTGGATCAAGGCAGAAATAAAGACTTTCTAGAGATCAATGAAAATGAGTATACAACATACCCAAACTTATGGGACACAAAGAAAGCAGTTCTAAGAGGCAAGTTCACAGCACTAAGTGCCTACATAAAAAACTGGAGAGATCTCATACTAGCAACTTAACTGCACACCTGAAAGCTCTAGAACAAAAAGGGGCAAACTCACCCAGGAGAGTAGACAGCAGGAAATAATCAACTCAGGGATGAAGTCAATAGAATAGAAACAAGGAGAACAATAGAAAGAATCAATGAGAGAAAGAGTTGGTTCTTTGAGAAACAACAAGACAGACAAACCCTTCTCCAAACTAACTAAAGATAGAGAGAAAGATCCAAATGGACAAAATCAGAAACCAAAAGGAGAACCTAGTAACAGACACCAGGGAAATCCAGAGAATCATAAGAACATACTTTAAAAACATGTACTCCAACCAATGGGAAAATCTAAAATAAATGGATAATTTTCTCTATAGATACTACTTACCAAAGTTAAAATAAGATCAGGTAAGCAATTTAAATAGACTGATAGCCCCTGGAGAAATAGAAGCTGTCATTGAAGGTCACCCAACCAAAAAAGCCCAGGGCCAGATGGTGTTAGCACAGAATTCGACCAGACTTTCAAAGAAGAGTTAACACCAATACTCCTCAAATTATTCCACAAAATATAAACAGAGGGACATTGTCCAATTCGTTTTATGAGGCCACAGTTACCAGATACCCAAACTACATAAAGACCCACCAAAGAAAGAAAATTACAGACCAATTTCTCTTATATCTTTGTTAGGGTTTCCATTGCTGTGAAGGGACATCATGACCATGGCAACTCATATAAAGGAAAACATTTAATTGGGTCTAGCTTACAGTTTCAGAGGTGCTGTCCTTTATCTTCATGGTGAGAAGTATAGCAGCATGCAGGCAGACATGGTGCTGGAGAAGGAGCTGAGAGTTCTACATCTTGATCTGCAGGCAGCAGCAGGAGACTGTGTGCCACACTGGGCATGGCTTGAGCATGAGATCTTAAAGCCCACCCCCATAGTGACACACTTCCTCCAACAAGGCCACACCTACTCTAACAAGGCCATACCTTTTAATAGTGCCACTAATTATGGATCAAGCATTCAAACACATGAGTCTATGGGGGCCATTTCTATTCAAACCACCACATTGTATGAACATAAATGCAAAAATTCTCAATGAAATCCTTGAAAGCTGAATCTAAGAATACATCAGAAAGATCATCTACCATGATCAAGTAGGCTTCATATCAGAGATGCAGAGATGGTTTAATATACAAAAGCTAATAAATGTAATCCACCATATAAACCATCTGAAAGAAAAAAACAGTGATCATCTTATTAGATACAGAAAAGCATTCGACAAAATCCAATACTCATTCATGACAAAAGTCCTGGAAAGATTGGGGATATAAGGAACATACTTCAATATAATAAAGGCAATTTACAGAGAGCCTATTGCCAACATCAAATTAAATGGAGAGAAACCTGAAAGCAATTCCACTAAAATTAGGAACAAGATTGTCTCTTTTCTCCGTATCTATTCAATATAGTTCTTGAAGTCTCAGCTAGAGCAATAAGACAACTGAAGGAGATCACGGGGATACAAATTGGAAAGGAAGAAGTCAAAGTATTGTTATTTGCAGGTGATATGATAATATACATAAGTGACCATAAAAATTCTACCAGGAAAATTCAACAACTGATACACTTTCAGCAAAGTAGCTGGATACAAAATTAACTCACAAACCCAGTAGCCTTACTATATACAAATGACAAACAGGCTGAGAAAGTAGTCAGGGAAATAACACTTTTTACAACATTCTCAAATAATATAAAATTATCTTGCAGTAACTGTAACCAAGCAAGTGAAAGACATATAATTAAAAACTTCATGTCTTTGAAGAAAGAAATTGAAAAAGATATCAGAAGATCGAAAGATCTCTCATGCTCATGGATTGGTAGGATTAACAGGACAAAAATGGTCATCTTACCAAAAGCAATCTTCAGATTCAGTGCAATCCCCATCAAAATTTGAACACAGTTCTTCACAGGCCTTGAAAGGACAATTCTCACCTTCATATGGAAAAAAAACCCAGGAGAGTTGAAACAATCTGTACAATAAAAGAACTGCTGGATGTTTCACCATTCCCGATTTCAAGTTGTACTACAGAGATATAGTAATAAAAAATGCATGGTATTGGCAATAAAAACAGGCCTATTGATCAATGGAATCCAACTGAAGACCTGAACATAAATCTACACACCTACAGACACCCAGTTTTTGATAAAGCATCCAAAAACACACACTAGGAAAAAGACATCTTTAACAAATAGTATTGGTCAAACCAAATGTCTGCCCATCGAAGAACACAAATGCATCCATCATTATCACCCCACACAAAACTCATCTAAATGGGTCAAGGACCTCAACATAAAACCAGAAAGATAACTATGGTATGTATTCACTTATATGTGAATATTAGCCATTAAATAAATGATAAGCAACTTACAATCTATAAACCTGGAGAGGTTAGGTTTAGAGGAAAGGACTTTGGGGGTCATGCACATGGATCCCCTGGGAGGAGGGAAATAGAATATATTTTATGGATGGCCTAGGGGCAGATGGGGATGGGAATGGAAAGATCAGATGGGGAAGGGAAGGGAAGATAGGGTTGAGGGAAGGAATTTGAGGAAAGACAGCTGGAATTGAGGGGCATTTGAAGGATGATATGGAAACCTGATGCACTGGAAACTCCCTAAAATATATGAAGACAATCATAATGAAATCCTCTAACAATGGGGGATACAGAGTCCCAAGTGTCATCTCTTGTCACCAAATGAGGATTCCAGTACTGGTATTGGGTTGCGTTGTTGGCCAAGGAGTCCATGGGAATCCCCAAACAACCCAGGCTGATACTAAGACAATGGATCTCCACAAACTGACAGTGGGGCCCCTTTGCTGAGAACAACACCCACACAACTCACTGGACATGGAGATGTCAAGCTCATGTCTACATGGAACCTTCACCTCTACATTCTAGTCTCTGTGGTGAGGGAAGGTATTCTATAGGCTACCAAAAGAAAAATGTAAACACCAACCCAGCCACAAAACCTGTGACCTACAATTTGTCCTGCCAGCAAAATATGCCAGGGCAATGATGGCACAGATCTTGTGGGAGTAGCCAAGCAATGTCTGATCTGACTAAAGGCTTGAAATGGAACCCATACCTGACACTACATGGGTGACCTAGACCCAGAGACTAGATAGCCCAGAGACCTAGGGTAAAACCAAATAGTACTAATCTAAAAAAAAAGCATCAATAAAATGGCTCCTAATGATATTCTGCTAGACTCAGATCAGTGCCTTATTTAGGCATCATCAGAGAAGCTTCCTCCTGCAGCAGATGGGAACAGATGCAGAGAACCACAGCCAGACATTATGCGCAGAGAAAGTCCTTGGAACACACAGCTCTAAATTGGTTGTCTCCATTAAATCCCTCCTTTCAGAGCTCAAGGAACCCCATGAAAGAGGAGTCAGAAAGAGTGTAAGAGCCAGAGGGGATGGAGGACACCAGGAGAACAAGGCCCTCTGAATCAACTGAGCAAGGCTCATATGAGCTCAGAGAGGCTGAAACAGCAAACACAGGTCTGCACAGGTCTGCACCAGGTCCTCTGTGTATATATTGTAGCTTTCAGCTTAGTGTTTCTTATGGGACTCCAGAGTGTATGAATGAGTGGGTCTCTGATTCTTGTGCCTGCTCTTGGGACTCTTTTCCTTCTGTTGGGTTGCCTTGTCCAGCCTCAATGTTTTGTTTTATCTTATATTTTATTTTGTCATATTTGGTTGTAATCTTTTATAAGCTTTTCTTTTCTAACAAGCAACAGAAAGGGAAGGCAGGTGGGGAGGAACTGGGAGGAACAGGGGGAAAAAAGAGTGCCTGATGTTCTTGCAGAGGATGGGAGTTCATATCCCAGCATCCACAGCAGGGGACTCTCCAGGGAATCCCATGCCCTCTCTGGCCCCTGCCGGCACTCATACAAACATACAGATACATACACATAAATTAAAATAATAAAAACAAATATTTAATGAGTCCAAAGTCAACACAAAGCAAAACACAACTTTGAGAAGGACTATTTCCTGTCCTAGGTCAGGTAATTCACCCATAATGCCCTGCAGCATTTCCAACACTGATGTCTTATGCCTTCCGTATGTTTAGTCAGTTTTCTGCCACCATCACAAATACGAGGAAAAACTTAAAAGAGGAAAGATTTACTTGGGCTCACAGCTTTTGTGTTCTGTCCAAGGTAGTCTATCCCTGTTGCTTTGAGGCTGTGGGTGAGACCTGATGCAGCAGGATGATGTAATGGAGAAAATCCCTCTACCCAGGAGCAAATAGAGAGACAGAAGGGATCAGAGTTCTGGTATCCACTTCAATGGCTTCCCCCCCCCCATGACAACCCACACCCTGAAGGTTCTCCCACCACCCACTGGTGACATAGGCCCATGACTAAGTCTTGAATATGGGAGTCCTTTGAGAGACACTTCATATCAAAGCTATAGGAGGCAATATTAATTATCAATTGTGGTGACACTGTGTTTTAATATTTGAAAAATTACATTCAATTTCAGAAGCAGCAGGGGACAGGAGCCATGAGATCTGGGCTCTTGAGAGAAAAGAAGGGAAGAAGCTCTCCCACTTTCCCTCTAGTGTGAGGCACTGGATCTGCTCAGTGTAGAGGGCTGTGCACAGGAGGCAGGGGAAGGGCTGACACCATTTGCTACCCACTGGCAGGGATGCTGCCTATCCGCTCTCTTCCCTAATCCCCTCGGGCACTGATAAAGTCAGTCATCCCGAGGGTCACTTCAGTCTCCCCTCCCCTCTGAGGTGGCTCTTCCAGGAGACCTGTGACACTGCTTGATTAAGAAGAGTTCCTTGGTGAGGAGAGGTGGCAGTGAATAATCAAGCTGCGGTCACAGGTCTCCTCCTGGGAGCCTGCTGTGTCTTCACAGGTCTGCGGAGAGTCGTCTGAAGATTACCAGGGTTTGGACAGCCACTGGACTCTCACGGGCAGAGCCAGGAACTAGAGTCAGAGTCAGCTAGAATAGTTCACACCAGAAGCCACTTCAGTAAGACGAGATACTGCAAGGCATCCAAACAGAAGCAGATGCTGGGGTGGGACCAAGTTTTATTCCTGGTTTCCCATCAACTTGTGACATGACTTTGGGACAGCCACTTGATTGGAGCTTCACTTTCTTGGTGGTTTTTAAGAACAATGATGGTGCTAGGAACTATGTCTTAGCAATCCCTGGGAAAAACCGGACAGTGTGTGCAAGGCACTCTGTGAGTACTTCGCATTTGAGATAAATGTTAGTTACTAGTTTCAATTAATGAAGTTTAATGGTTTGCTTTTGTGTTTTTAAACTAAAGGTTCCATTCACTATGACATTCTAGAATGATGCAGGAAGAAAATGGTAGGTGAGAAAAAAGGCTCACAGCCTCAGGGGCACCAAGCAGAGTGTTCATTCACTTGGCCCTGGTCAGGGAAATCATGATGTCCCCTGGGAAACTCCCCAGGCATTCTTTCAGAGAAAATTCTCAAGGCTTAAAGGTGGATATCCAACATACCCCTCCCCTCCCTCGTCCCTCTCTCCCACTTTTTTAACCTTTTTTTTTATTTCTTTCTTTCCTAAGAGATCATGGCTAGACTCCAAAGATATCAAGGTATTAGGCAACAGAAAAAAGTTTCGAATCAACAATACATTCAGAGCCTAGTTTCATAGCAATCTATGCAAAACATAGGCAAATTACTCAAACTCTAGCAATTTCATTTTCCCTTCTGGGAAACGAGATGACAGCTGTACAGCCCGTGAATGGTCACCTGGTTTTCCACATAGGTCTGTGGTCTGCTTTTTTCATCTGTTGTGTGAAAAGATCTGTTATTTGGGGCTTGTGCCAATTGATGAAAAGGCGAGTATGTCTCCACTGGATTACCTTGGCGTTTTTGTCAGAGGTCACCATTCCACATGCATGTGGGTCAACCTGTTGATTCTCTGTTCTGTCCTGTTCTAGTTTTTCTGCCTGTATGTCTCAGTGGTGATTTCACATTATATTAACTATAGCAGTTGTACAATGAGTCTTAACGTCATAAGGAATATGTCATTAGATTTTCTACAAGGATAATATTCTCTGTGATAAAAGCTAAGTGTATTTTTTCCAATATGAACACCCTCCATTTCTTTGTCTTGCCTCTTTGCACAGGCTAGGTCTGGTAGACACCATTGCCCCCCACCCCCACACTGCTCAAAGCCTTTCACCCTTCCTCCCTTGTGTGTGAGGGTCTTTCTGCGGACATCTTTCCATGTGAGGAAACTCTGTCTCATTTCCACGCTGAGGAAAGTTTAGTTTTTAATCAGTAGTACGTTTTGAATTTAAAAACTGTTTCTATTATACTTTGAGTTGATGTGGGTTTTTTTTTAAGTTTTCAGTTTTACTTTGTTATGATTTATGACATTGTTTTTACTTTTTTTTAGATTTCACTTCTTAATTGAGTGTATGAGTGTGTTTGTGTCTGCATGAGTTCAGGGCACATGCGTGCAGTACCTGAGGAGGCCAGAAAAGGACAATGGATCTGCTGGAGTTGGAGCCACCTGTCATGGGTGCCACCTGTCATGGGTGTTGGGAACTGAACTCAGATCCTCGGTCGGAGCAGCAAGGGCTGTCAGTCACTGAACAACCCTCCAGTTTGCACATGGATTTTTTGACACTAAATACACTTCAACTTTTTAGGATAAAGACCCTGCTCACAAACTATTGCTTTCCTTCTATATATTGTTAGCACAATCTGACAACTTTTTGTTTAAACTACATGCATATTCACCAGGGACATCAGCATTAGTTTTCTTTCCTATAATGATTATAATCTTTTTATGATTGCCTCTGGTTTTGCTCTTGGCTTAACGCTGGCTTCATACAACATATAAGAAAGTATTGGCCTCTTCCTCAGCTCCAGAAATTTATGTAAGATTGGTATGATCTTCAAATGTTGGGTAGATTTCACCAGAAAGTGGCTGAGTGTGGACTTTGTAGGGAACATTTTCTCTAAAAACTCAGTGTAGCTCGCAGGGCTGTACACCTGCAGTAGCAGTACATGGGGCTGAGTGGGGAGGATCAGGAGTTTGAGGCCAACCTGAGCTACACAGTGAAACCCTGGTTCCAAAAATGGAAAAGAGAAAAAGAAAAGGAAAAAGGAAAAAGACCAAACAATAAAAACCAACTCAGTATCTTGGGTGAAGTGAAGGACCTGTTCCTTGAGTGATGGAATTTTAATTCTTGTAAGGAAGATGCATTTGTCCACTTTACCTTAGTCATCGGATTTATAGATGTCAAATCCCAGCACTTGGGAGGCAGAGGCAGGTGGATCTCTGAGTTTGAAGCCAGCCTGGTCTACAAAGTGAGTTCCAGGACAGCCAAGGTAACCAAACCTTGTCTTGATAAAAAACAAAACAAAACAAAAGGAAAAGCCTCCTGTACTGTCCTTTTAACATCTATGGAGCCTGTGTGATGTCACTGAATCCATGGTGATGTCACAATGGATTGATAATCTATAATTTGTGTCCTTTTTATCTTCTCAGTCAGTCTGGCTGCAAGTTTGATTTCATGGATCGTCTCAAAATATAATCTTTATTTTTATTTTTTCTAATCTCTTTGGTCTCAGCATCTTGGACTTTATTTTGTATCAATACTTTTCTCTGCTTTTTCTGTTTTCTAAGGTGGCCGCTTATGTAGCACTAAATCAATACTCCTTAGCCACATCTTACAAATTCTATGTAAAAATAAAATATAATAAAAATATAAAATAAAAATGTTTAAATCTACTTTCATTATAATTCCTTTCAAAACACTAATTTCTCTTTTTTATTTCTTCATTGATCTAGGCATTGCTTAGAAGTATTTTATTTCATTTCTGAATATTGGAGGATTCTCAAGACAGTGTTCTGTTTTCTATTTCTAATTGAATTCCACTGTGATCAGAAGACATACAGAAATGTTTTTGAGCTTACTGACTTGTCATATGGCGCAGTATGTAGTTTATCTTGGTAAATGTTATTTTTGTATTGTTTGCTTCCTATCTGCCCTCTTCCCCCTTTGCTTCTTGTGTGCCTTGGCCTGCGTTTTGTGGCTTCATTCTGCTTCCTTTGTTGCCTTATTAGCTGCATTACTGCATTACTGCATTACTGCTCCTGCAGTGGTTGCTCAGGCTTGCAGCATCACTAGCTTGTACTTTACTTCCAACCGCATTGTCTCACTTCTGCAGAACCCAGGGTCAATGGCATACACCTGTTTCCCACCTTTCACCCACCGATTCCAGATTTGCACAAAAACAATAACAACTTCCAGATAGTTCAGCTTTCAACTACATTACTGGGGTTTTCCTTTCTATTTAAAAAGTGGATTGCATTTAAAAGGCTCGTAAACCTGTCCACAGTAACTGTTGCACTCTTTCTTCCTGGGCGTGGCTGGGACTTACAGCAGCATTGCTATCCTGCCAGCCGAGGGTTTCTGGGCAGGTTGGTTGGTGGTAAAGTCTCAGATTCCACAGGACTGAATGCCTTTATTTGGAAAGAGTGCTCTTCGGGCCCAGCAGACAGCCTGGCACTGTACCTTCACTTCTCCAAAGATGCTGGCAGAGCACGTTTACTTCCTATGGTCCAGTCTTATTTTCCTCCAGCCGTTTAAAGGTTATCCTTTCATTAGCGGCCTTGAGAAACTTTATCATCATGCTTCCTGCTGTTGTTGAATTTCTCTTTCTTGTACCTGCAATTAGTTTCTTGGATTTCTGACTATCCCATGAAGAATGCGTCCTCTGGAGTGTCACATGAAGGAATAGTCTGGACAACCCAAAAATGGCGAACATAAGGCAACTTGTAGCTTACAGCAGCCAAATGGGAAATGTTCTCTGCTGGCCTTCTTGAGCAGAGAGTTGAGTCAGAGGCAGAGCTGGACAAACAGGCCTTACGGACAGAGTGTCAGGCCTTTGCTTTGGGTCAGCGTACAGGCTTCTACTAACAGAAGACATTCCAGGAAAGATTTTTTTTTGTGTGTTCCATAGAAAAGGGAAAGAAATGGACTAGAAGAAACACTTTGGCATAAGGAAATGGGAAGGCCCTGGCAAATAGGACAGGAAGTGGAATTCATCCCAACACAAAACAATAAAAAATGGCTTGCCCAGACTCTCAAACAGCATGCAACGCTTTACCCAAGAACTGGATAGCGTGTTAAAAGAACCTTAAGTCGGGCTGGAGAGATGGCTCAGTGGTTAAGAGCACTGCCTGCTCTTCCAGAGGACCTGGGTTCATTTCCCAGCACCCACATGGCAGTTCACAACTGTCTGTAACTCCAGTTCCAGGGGATAAAAGAACCTTAAGTCAAAAAGGAGGAGGAGGAAGGAGATAAGATGAAAAGGTGGAAATGGGGTGGGCACGTGTTCTAGGTAGACCGCTTTCCACCATCGCGGCTTTATACAGACGGCTTCAGGAAGCCTCCATTCTCTTGGTCTCCTTTTACAAACCTACATTCCGTATTTAGATAGCTGTAAACGTTTCCTCAGCTGTCAAGATAGCTGTCCCAAGAAAACATTTGTAAGATACCTTCATCAAATTATATACACACACACAAGAAAAAAACAACACAAAAGAGTTTAATGATAATGAAGAACCCACTTTGCTGGCTGGCAAGAGACAACAGTTGAACTTGGGCAAAGTAATATGGCATGGGCATCTCACTGAATCATGGGGATTTGATGCAGAGGGTGCACAGTGGCTGCTTCCATCCAAGCAGCTAAGCCTCTTCCTACTACACACCTGAAGCAATGCTTGAAAAAACATCTTCGCAATATGGAAAATTCAAAGATAAACTCAAAGCGAAAGGAAGGAAAGGAAATCCCAATTGCCAAAAACTAACAGAGGAGCTGGTGCAAGCTTCTGCTGTGGGGGTTCAAGAAAATGTGGGAGCAGATACAGGTTCTAGGAGCTGGGAAGTAGGGTTTTTAATCCACACAGGAATCTAGGGTCACAAAGAGTGCAGTCTCAGAGGGACAAACTGTCTGGGAAACGCCTTGACAGGGACGTGGGCTCCTCGGAGCCACTGCTGCAAGAGGGCACAGGGGCTCCGCCATCATTGCATCCGGGTGAGACTGTGCCAACCCTTCCCTGTCAGTGCTCCAGCTGACAGGCGTCTGTCTTATTCCTGATCTCTAGTAACACAGACATCTCTGCTATAAAACTTCAAACAAGTACCCTGGTACATAAAAATAGGCATTTCTTTAAGTTAATATCTAGGAGTGGAATTACTAGGTCATAAAATACTATGAGTTGCTCACAAAACGTGAGTTTTCTTTCAAATGTTCTCAGGCTAACTGATGAGTATAACGTGTTTTTAATTTGCAGTTGTACAGTTACTAAGAGGCTAATCATTTCACACGCTTTTTGGGCTTTTGAGGTCCCTCTTTGATGATATACCAGTTTACTTCTGTCCGTTTTCCTATTGTCTTTGAGGGGAGATATTCGTTTGCTCCAGACATGAACTCTTCATCAGTGTGTGCACCACAAGCACCTTCTCCCCCTTCTTTGTGCTTGCAACTTTGTGCAGCAGTTTTGATAAACAAACACTTTTTTTTTTTTTTTTTTTTTTTTTGGTTTTTCGAGACAGGGTTTCTCTGTGTAGCTTTGCGCCTTTCCTGGGACTCACTTGGTAGTCCAGGCTGGCCTCGAACTCACAGAGATCCACCTGGCTCTGCCTCCCGAGTGCTGGGATTAAAGGCGTGCGCCACCACCGCCCGGCTGATAAACAAACACTTTTAATTGTGCTGCCATCAAAATTAACAACCTTTCCTTTGTAGGAACAGATTTATGACACTATTTAAGAACTCTTTTCTTACCTCAAGATCAGACTATGGTCCTATATGTCTCTTGAAGTTTCAGTTTGGGCATTCATTCTGATTTGGGGTTGGATTTGATGAGGATTCCAAGCACAGTCGGTCACCTATATCAACAGGTCCTGGACCTGAAGATTCAACCAGCTACAGACAAAAATATTTAAGGGGGGAAGTTGTGTCTATACACACACACACACACACACACACACACACACACACACACACATATATATATATATATATATATATATATATATATATATATATATATACAAATGGTTCAAACTCTTTCCTAAACTACGCAGCCTATTTACAATTGATGTGGGTGAGTGCACTCTGCTAGGTGTTGGATGTAATCTAGATGTTGATTTAAGGCATATGGGAGTGGGGGCACATGGAGGTCATATGCAAATACCAAGTTATATAAGGGATTGAAAGTTAACACATTTGGTTACATTAGGAAGAGAGATGCCTTGGAACCCAGCCTTCATAGTCACCATGAGTGGCTATAAATATTTTTCATATGGTCTCAGTAGTACTTATCAGAAAGCTCGCCTTTTCCCCAGGGATGTGAAATTCTATTTATGTGTGAAAATGAACTGTTCATGTATGTCAAATATATGTCTATTGACTTATTTTCTATCCATATATGAATACTTCATTATTTATTTCTTATATTTAAAAAGAAATCCTGGTATCTGCAAGTCCAATCTTCTGTACCATATATTGCCCCTGGGGAATGAATTTTGGCTATCAAGTGCTTTGCTGTTCTTCACAAATTTTAAAATTAACTCAACTCCCAAAACCACAGAGATGCAAAAATGGGAAGGACTATGCAAAAATGGGAAGGACTATATGATTTTTAAAAAATATATATTTTTTAATATTTTAACTCTGTGTGCGTATGTGTGTGTGTGTGTGTGTGTGTGTGTGTGTGTGTGTGTGTGCATGCACATATAAATGCAGGTACCTGCAGAGGCCAGAAAAGGTGTTGAATTCCCTGGACCTGGAGTTACAGGATGTTGCAAACTGCCCAGTGCTGGGAACCAAACTTGGTCCTCAGCAAGAAGAGTCTGCTGTCCTAACCGCTGAGCCTCTCTCCAGCCACATGGAGGTTTAGGGGTTTTGTTTGTTTGTTTGTTTGTTTGTTTGTTTGTTTGTTTTAAGTTTAATAAAGACAGGTAAAGGAAGCTCATGCTAATGGGAAAGTGATGTGTGACAGTATTAATAAATTATTCTAAAACAAACTGCATCTTTAAGAATAAAATAAAGACTTAGTGAAAGAAAATTTCAGCAGAAAAACATAACCACCCTAACTCAGTATAAACACCACCACAGCCACCTCCAAATGCATAAAGAGAGGAAAAGGAAGAAGAGAAATTATCAAGCAATCACCATGGGGTATTTCAACACACACCTCTCAGAACTGATAGATCAAGTGAACAAAAAATGTATGACAATTAAAAAAAAAACAGTATTGATCCGACAGACATATCCTTCAGCAAGAGCAAACACATTCTTCTAGAACGCACATGGCTAATGTGCAAAAACTGATGACAATGTTCTGGGCCACAAAAGAAGCTCCCGCCAAGCGATCAATATTGAACACTGAATTCTGTAACTAGAAGACAATAAAATTAGAAATCAATAGTAAAATGACAGCTTTTAGAAGCCCATAGGAACAACACTTACAGGACTTTTCACATCTTGCTGAGCTGTTGAGAGAGCAGATCACCGGCCTTTCCACTAAGAATAAAGAAAAATACTAGTGAGTGAAGTGGACCTCGGGGAGCTGAGCATCAGCGCTCACTGCCTGTGACCTCAGCATCACCGCCCATGACCTCGGCATCGCCGCCTGTGACCTTGGATACATAGATTGTTGTGTTTAGGGTTTGGCTTTGGCTTTTTAATTTGTCTTTGTTGTTTATCATACGAATATTTGATTTTTATCACAATGTGAGTTTCTCTTTGGCGTATTATCCCAGCATAGAACCTTTTCCAAATCTGAATCATTGGCTGTAGTTCAAAGACAGCATTCTCATGGAAGTCTCGCACTTGGTTCTCTGGGTGCTGGGCAGGGTGGGGAGGACTTTCCAATTTCCTTATATAAAATATCCAAAGACACTGTTAACACTTAACCAGTTCTTACCAAAGAGATGTTGTTGTTGTTTTGGGTTTGGGTTTTTGTTTTTTGTTCTGCTTTGTATTTCCTCTTTATTGTCCACTAACATTTCCCTTTGAAGTGTGGCACTGTGGATACCTGGAAATGCTGATGAGCTAGAACAATGGTTCTCAACCCGTGGGTCATGACCCCTTAGGATTGCATATGAAATACTTACATTGCAATTTATAATAGTAGAAAAATTACAGTTATGAAGTAGCAATAAAATAATTTTATGGTTGGGGGTCACCACAACGTGAGGAATTATATTAAAGGGTCACAGTGTTAGAAAGGTTGAGAACCACTGGTCTAGAGCAAAGTGGCTTGGGTTAGAAATTCAGCAGTATGTAACTCAGTGACACTGGGACTCTGAAAAAACCCATCTCCCAGGAAAATACCAACTTGGCTGAGGGTTGTGGCTGGCCTGGCCTCTGTGCTGGGGCCCTTGAAATCACCCACACTCCCTTTACATTGTATCACATAAGTGGAAAGGAATAGAGAAAACAGGACATCTTTTTGAAGGTCAAGAAGATGTGAGAGGTAATAAATAAATGTCCAACTTGTCACAGATGCAGAGAACAGAGAAGATTTGGGGAACTGGGTCCCCAAATGTCCTACTGGATTCTTCCAGGCACCTCTCCCAATAACACCAAAGTGACATGGGGAAATGCCCAAGGGGACACCACAGGGAAGAACTATTAAAACACAATGCACATGGGATGCATGGGATAAAATGTAACTGTTAGGACTAGTGTCTTGTCTAATTACCAGGATTTGGTCATTTGGAAGAAAGAAGCTTGTGACAGAGTGATAAATGCCAAACTTTAGCTGTGGACACCAATGTCTCGCTTTCCTTTGGTTCTGTGACTGTCTACTTACAGTGCCACAGGCTTGTGAACGCCAAGGCTCAACACTAAAACTGTCTGTGGTTCAAGCATGCCTCTAAGGCCACGAACAACAGGCAAGAGGGAAGGGTATCTAATTTTTCTTTTCATTCCAAGACCCTAGAATAGGATCTGGCCTTAAAGGGTGTGCTAAGAATGTCTGTCAGAGGGAATAAATAAATGAAGTTATAGAAATACCAGCAAATGGAGATGTGAAGAACTTGATTTATGTGAGCATTAGATCATAGGCAAGAGAACACCATGAAGAGTCTGAACACTGTGATAGGCACACTCACAGTGAGATGTGACCACCATCTCTATCCTTCTGTTTAACGTCATTATTAAAGTACAATTAATTTAGAATGAATGGCAATCATTCAAACAAGCAATGGGACGAGTTTTGATGATCCTGTCATCCCTTCACCATCTCCAACGATGAGACTCTATCTATCAACCTGCAATGGTCTCCTTATGCACTTCCACACAGCCTATGTGGTGGAGAGATGTGGGGGTATCTTGGAGTGCTCTCAGGACTGACACCTGCATGGTACCAAGAATAGCAGAACCAGCAAGAGGGGAGACTTTGGGGTGCACACAGAACAGAGGCCCCCACTGGAACCCTGAAGCATTGCTCTTCAGAACTGCCCTGCCCTAAGACAGAGAACCCAGCCTTTGGACTCCCACATCCACCAGTCGTTAGGATATTATTGTGTCCTACAATGAACCTTATCATTGGCACAGTCTTTTGGCCAAGGCAATTTCTAGGGAAGGACTCCTCTGTGAGCCCCAGTAGGCAAAACCCCAGTAATTCTGGGATAAGCACCTCTCTCATACGGAGAGAGCTGAAGGGCACTGCAGCATCCGCCTCCAACGGTCAAAGGATTATACTGGTGACATTTATCATCAACTGACAAAACCTAGAGACATCTGGGAAGGGGAAACCTCGACAGAAGAACTGCCACAATCAGATTGGCCTATAGCCATGTCTTGATTGATGATTGATGTAGAAGGGCCCACCCACTGCGGATGGCACCATCCCTAAACAACTGGACCTGGTCTGTAAGAAGGGTAGCTGAGTGTGAGCCAGAGAGCTAGCCAGCAAGCAAGCCAAGAAGTAGCAGTATCCCAGCTCTCTGTTTCAGTTCCTGCTTGAGTTCCTGCCCTGACTCCTCTTAATGATGAGCTGCGACTAGGAGGTTTAAAGCAAGTAAACCCTTCCTTCCCCACCCCACCCCACCCCACCCCCATGTTGTTTTTGGTTATAGTGTACAAAAGCATTTTCCCATAGCACACATATACTCCTCAAGAAGGGGAACTTGAAGGCCCAGCCCCGTTCCTTCTTCTGTAGGAGATGCTCTTTTATTGAGTAATCCCAATAAGAGAGATCAAGCTTATACCATAGATGCAGCGTTCTGATCAAACTCACACCCTAAGGTGTTACAGGACTGGATCAGAGAAGCAAGACCAGGAAAAAGATCAGCTATGCTGAAAGTCACATAGCAGTCCGACCTTACCGGGTTAGTGGAGTTGACTGAATCTTCTCTGAAGCTTCACCTTATCTGGTCCTGGAACCTGGCATCCTCAGACAAGGCCATGAAGAAGAGGCCTGGATGTGGAATGGCAAAATCAAGGGAAAACTGGTCACAGCAAGAAGAAAACCCAGGTGGCACGGCTAAGCCTACATGGGTGATGTAGGTACCTTCGGGGAAGCTGCACCCCTCATCACCGGGCTAACATGTGCCTGGTGCAAGAGTCAGAGAAGCTAAAGACAGAAGCATGGCTGGAGCTGGGAGGAATGGGACAGACAACCACACATGCCCCAGCATGCAGTGCTCTTGCAGCTGCCCTGCCCTCCTGTGCCTCAGCAATGCAGCTGCTACTTCTCTTGCGTCCACCTCCATAGTGCCTAGAAAATGCCTCTGTGGCTCAGCTTAGCATCATGCAGAGAGCTGAGTACTGAAAAACGTGGTTTCCGCTAAACTTAGGCCATTATTAACCTGCCACATCTGTTCTTCAGAAAGTCCAACACAGAAGGAAAGCACCAGATACTCTACCTTTGATCTGCCCAAAACATGTGAAAATATCCCAGAGATGAAGGACTAAGGTTTCTGCAAAGAAACACTAGTCAGTTACTAAGTATTTGACAGTGTGTTAGTTCCATTGCCCTAGTTAGCCAAGAGTTAGTGCTATGATTGGGACCCTTACTTGGTGAGCAAAAGGAGCAACCATCGTGAAGCTCGGAGAAGTTAACTGGATCGCACATCTGTCTTCCTGATTCCAAACTCCTGCCTGGCACCCCATCAGCTATGGCAGACTCTAACTGGCTGGGCACACCTGGCACCCATGTTTCCTTGACCCTGTAACTGCCCCTGCCACCTGATCCATTATAATAAATTAATAAGATCATCTAGGGCTCTTCATTTTGACAATGAAGCCCAGTGTTCTTGCAATACTGGTTACAGAAAAATCCCAAGAACCAGACTGCTGTGTGCTGCAGCAATGCAGCCCTGTGCTTCCCAAGGAGAATCCTGGGAATTAGAGTCCCAGGGAGTGAGGTCTGGAGGGAACAAGAGCCATTCTGCACCTCAGACAAGGAGGAATGGAGAAGAGAAAACAGAAACTCAAGGAAGAAACAGAGATAACCACGGGTTTGAAAGAACAGTGTTCAGCAGAACAAAGGCAGATGACAAGCGTGTCTGAGGACTCTACCTGTTGGACTCAGAGTGAGCCCCCATGGACTGAAAAAAAAAAGCAGACAAGCCCAACATGGGAGAAATTTCTGGCTTTGGTAAGGCCAGGCTGAAGAAAATGGAGTTGCAGAAAAACACACCATGGACCATAAAAAGACCAGAGAGCAGGAAGTACAGAGTGAGACTTCCTGGACACCTAGTCTAGCTCTCTCCACCTACCTCACTTCATCTGTGAGAGTCCTCCTGACGTGGAGGAAAAGCCACCTGCATGATGGATAGGAGTCACAAAGTACACTGTAAATCCAACACACCATGCTGATGCCTCCAGCCCTGGGATATTGTATTACATTATACATATAATTAACGAAAATAAAAAATAATTCATGGCAGGAGGAAAGGTATGTGAGCAGAAGGAAATTTTGTGTAAGAAGAATAATGGTCTTCTGTCATAAGCAGATCAAGGACCTAAGAAGAATTACAGAGACGGGGTAGACTTGGTAGGGCACAAGTTCCTATCACTGAGACTTCTGGCCCTCACAGTCATGACCATGGGGGCTTTAACCAGCACTACCCACCACCCCCCTTCCCTGTCATGACCATGGGGGCCTTAACCAGCACTACCCACCCTCCTGCCCTGTCATGACCATCAGGGTCTTAAGCAGTACTACCCACCACCCTCCTGCAATGACATGACCATGAAGGCCTTAACCAGCACTACTCACCCCTCTTGACTAAAACCTTTTGCTTCTTCTGGTCAATCCCCATCCCGTCTCTTTTCCTCCAGTGCTAATTTTAGAAAGCTTGTGATTGTCCATTGTTTTCTGTTCCATTTTTAAAAGCTTTTTCTTGGTTTTACAACCCTTCCCCAGTTAGGGTTTTTCTCTCTCTTTTTGATTTTGTTTTGATTGTTTGTTTTTTGCTTTTAGAGACAGGGTTTCTCTGTGTAGAGTTTCCCTGGATGTTCTAGAACTCACAGAGATCCACCTGCCTCTGCCTCCCGAGCACTGGGATTAAAGGCGTATGCCACCACTGCCTGGATTTATTTCAGCTTACAGTTTCATGTCACAATCCACCATCGAAGGAAGTCAGGGTAAGAACTGAAGGTAGGAACCTGGAGACAGGAACTGAAGCAGCAGCCATGGAGGAGGATGCTCATGGACTTGCTCCCCATGACTTGTTGGGTCTGTTTCCTTCCTTCCTTCCTTCCTTCCTTCCTTCCTTCCTTCCTTCCTTCCTTCCTTCCTTCCTTCCTTTCTTCCTTTCCTTTATTCCTTCTTTATTTTCTTCCTTTTATTGAAAATGGATTCTTTTCTCCCATAATGTATCCTGATTAGGGTTTCCTCTCCCTCTACCTAGTCCCTCCCCACCTCCTCTCCCATCCAGATCTACTCCCTTTCCATCTCTCATTAGAAAAGAACAGGCTTCTAAGAGATAATAAAATATAAAAACAATTATCACATCAAAGTTGGACAAGACAAAGCAACAGAAGGAAAAGAGCCCAAGAAAAGGCACAAGAATCAGAGGCCCACTTGTTCACACACTCAAGAATCCCACAAAAACACTAAACTGGAAGCCCATGATGTGTAAGTAGGGGATGTGGTGCAGACCCATGCAGGCCCTGTGCTTGCTGCTTCTGTCTCTGTGAGTTCACATGAGCTTTGCTCATGCTGACTTAGAGGACCTTGTTTTATTGGTGTCCTCCATCCCTTCTGACTCTTACACTCTTTCTGTCTCCTCATCTGCAGGATTCCCTCTGAGGGGAGGGATCTGATGGAGACTTCCCATTTAGGGCTGAGCATTCCAGGGTCTCTCACTCTTTGCATAGTTTCTAGCTGTGGGCCTCTGTATTTGTTCCCATCTGCTGCAGGAAGAAGCTTCTCTGATGATGGCTGAACAAGGTACTCATCTATGAGTATAGCAGAATGTCATTCGAAGTCATTTTATCAACATGCTTTCTTATTCCGTTCAGGACCAGAGGCCCAGGGATGGCACTGCCCACAATGGTCTGGGCCCTTCCACATCAATCATTAACCAAGAAAATGTCCCCACAGATTTGCCTATAGGCCAATCTGATTGGGGGATTTTCTTAATTGAGGGTCCCTCTTCTTAAATAACTCCAGCTTGTGTCAAAATGATCAAACAAACAACAACAGAACAACGGACCAGGACAAACTCCAAGTTTTACAATTGCTGCGGGCCCAGCAAGTCACCCACTTTGAAATGTAAACACTGACAGACACACAAGACTCACCTCCTACTTTCCCTAAAAGTATAGGAACTTAAATTTCATGGGTGCCTTGCTCAATAATTCAGAAGTTTCTTTTTTCTGTAACAGAAGTCCAATAAGCAAACACAGGCAGCCTGTCTGCGCCTCTGTCCAAAGTCTCAGCTTTCCAGCCTGTGCTTGACAGAGAGGTCAGTCAGGTGAGTCCTGCCCTCCCTTCCTCACTGTGACAGCCTTGGAGAGTCTTTCTTATCCACACTTTGCCCAGCGCAGCTTTGACAGTCATCAGCCCCTATGGAAAGGGCAGGTGTTTAAGTGGTATGCCTATGGAGAAAACATTCACTTTGCAAGGAAAGACATTAGCATCGAGTAACAGAAAATTAGGAGTGCAAGCACTCAGAGGGCTAAACAGAGAAAGACCGCACAAAGATGTGGACACAGGCTGGGCGGTGGTGGCGCACGCCTTTAATCCCAGCACTCGGGAGGCAGAGACAGGTGGATCTCTGTGAGTTCGAGGCCAGCCTGGGCTACCAAGTGAGTCCCAGGAAAGGCGCAAAGCTACACAGAGAAACCCTGTCTCGAAAAACCCAAAAAAAAAAAAAAAAAAAAAAAGATGTGGACACAGGCTTTGGGGTTAACCAGATGCCAATCTAAGGAGCAATCTCCCAGCTACTATTCATATGACCCAGGGAATATTATATAACTTCATTTTTCTCTATGGTGTGCCTGAATGGGGGTGGTAATAATAGTACTGATGATGTTGAGAATTAAGTGGTGCCTGAGACTTAGATGAACAGTGTAACTGATGTTACCAGAAATTTGGTAGAATCTAACCTGGAGTACCACAATACCAGGAAACAGGGATTTCTTCTAGGGAATCTCAGTCTTATTAATAAAAGAATTTAACAATGAACTCAGAAGAATGATTAAGGACAATTTTATTAGAGTTTAAAAGAAAAACCCAGGGCAACCAAACTGTAAATCTCAACAGCCACCCTGAGGAGAGAGATGGAAAAGAGGAAGAGAGAAGACCATGCTATTTGTAAGCAGCTGCATGCCAGAGGCCTGAGAGAGTGTGAAAAGCCCACGGCATCAGAGAACGCATCCTCAGGCCCTGGCCAGCATCCAGAACAGAGACAGGAGAGAAGGAAAAGGAGACAACAGTTAGAAAGGTAGGCAGACATAACAGAGCCCAACACAGCTCTGTAGCACTAAAGTGAGGATGGGCTTTCTGAGAAGGAGAAGCACATTATCTCATTAAAGGGGTAATTATTCCTCTTATGAATCTGCCTTCCTGGGGGGTGGCTCCTTAGCCAGGTGATTGACAGGCCCAGCTCAATTAATTCTGGAGGGAGGAAGCAACAGTATGTATTTTCCTTTCTTCTAACTAAAAGGAAATAGCTTTTCTTACTGGACCTCCAATACTACTACAGCATTTCTCACTCTTTTCCTCTAAAACAACCTCCTCTCTTGTCCTGTGGCTGCTCACAAATGGAATGGGTGTCTCTCTTCCTCACTTCCATCTTCCTCATTGGGTCAGCTGCCAAGATTTATAGCTTAACTGTCCTTCAGTTTCTCTTTCAAACTCTAATAAAATGACCATGGAGCTTCCTTCCCAATATATTTTTCAATTCTTTTATTAAAAAGCCTGATTCTTGTTAACAAAACAAGATTCTCCAGAAAGAGAACCCTAATTTTCCTGATAACATATGGTACCCAACATGGAGCTTGCCAAAGTTTCCAGTGACAGAGAAGGCCGGAAAGATGGCTAGATGGATAAAAGTGCTTGTCAAACTGCCTGAAGACCTGAGTAAAGAGACAACCAACTCCCAACGTTGCCCTCTGACCTTTACATTTGTCCTGTGGCATGTGCACACCCACACGCTCTCACCCATATAAAATAATATTTCTTAAGTAAAGGATTGATATGTTACAGAGGTGTCCTTTCACCACATCAAAATTTAATTTCAAATTAGCAGCAATACTGTATCTAGAAAAATCTTCTAATGTATTTGAGTAATCTGTGTGTCAAAGAAGCAATTATAAGAAAAAAATAAGAATTTTATTGAATGATAATGAGAACACAGCAATTTCATTATCTATAGCAGGGGTGTAAGCACTGCCTAAAGATAAATTTATAAGTCCATAAAATTATATGATAAAAATAAGAAAAGTCCCAAATCAATTTCCTAAACTACAACATAAACTCAAAGTAAACAGCGACAAGGAAGGAATATGTATAGAAGTTGACACAATTGGCTAAGGTGTAGACCCTCAGAGCTGTCCACTGGAAAACAGTAGTTTTCTTTTGGCCCAATTGGAAGCCAAACAAGACCAAAACAAAAAAAAAAACTCAAAAAATTCCTTGAAAAAAATTAATAGAATTGGCAAATAATCATAGCAACTAGCTAAGGAAGAGAATAAAGACACAATTAACTATAGCATTAATAAAATTGACTTTACCAGGACAATATCATAGAACATATATCAATAAGTTTGATCACATAGAAAATTTCTTCACAAAACACCATTACCAAAACTGACCCAAGACTGAGATGAGAGGATTTTTTTAAGCAAACACATGTAGATGATATATGACTTACTATGTTCTCTCAGGAGGCATAAGTCAAATTATTTCACTCTAGGCCAGTGATTCTCAACTTTCCTAATGCTGCAACCCTTTAATACAGTTTCTCATGTTGTAGTGATGTGGTGATATTGTGTTACCCAATATATTGTGAACACTAATAAACTTATCTGGGGTCAGAGAACAGAACAGCCACTAGATATAGAGGCCAGAAATGGTGGCACACACACACACCTTTAATTCTAGCATTCTGGAGGCAGAGATCCATCCGGATCTCTGTGAATTCAAAGACACACTGGAAACAGCCAGGCATAGCGACTCACGCCTTTAATCCCAGGAAGTGATGGCAGGAAGCAGAAACGTACATGAGGCATGAGGACCAGGAACTAGAGCCTGGTTAAGCTTTTAGGCTTCTAGCAGCAGTTCAGCTGAGATTTATTTGGATGAGGACTCAGAGGCTTCCAGTCTGAGCAAATGAGATCAGCTAAAGAATTGGTGAGGTGAGGTTAGCTGTGGCTGATTCTGTTTCTCTGATCTCTCAGCATTCACCCCAATACCTGGCTTCAGGTTTGTTTTATTAATAAGACCTTTTAAGATTCATGCTACATAGTGACTCCCAACCATAAAAGTATTTCTATTGCTACTTCATAACTGTAATTTTTCTAGTTATGAATTGTAATGTAAATATCTATTTTGCCATGGTCTTAGGTGACCCCTGTGAAAGGGCCATGACCCATAGGTTGAGAACCACTGATCTAGAGACCCTAAGGCTGATTGCTTGGCTAAGGGGTGGCACATCAGAACCCTCTGCTTCACAAGGACAAGTTTCTCTTCACCCTCCATATCTCTGGGGTGATTCTTGAGACCACATGAGTAGCCTGTTCCCTGACCACCTTTTACCCAATGGTTCCAGCATGCACTGCTCATCCTTGCTTGAATCAAGTGTTACAATCAATTGAGATACTAATTGTCTGGTTGTATCATTTCAGCTAATTTATTACAAAGTACTTCACCCTCTTCTCATTATGAACTCATGAATTCAGTTTTTACTGTGCACATTATAATCAATTGTAATCATTCTTTTTGGTGTGTAATTTGTCCCAAGCCAGCTTTTGTAAGTTTCTTTCAAATGAACGAACTAGTCTCTGTGAAGTTGCTTGGCTTTGGAGATTGGATTTCTCAAGTTTACCTTCCTCAGGGTTAGGAATAAAAAAAAGCATAAGTCTCTGCTCTGGGTCTGGAATGGCCTTTTCTCTAAGGAGCTGCTTAGTGGTGACAGGAATGTGGAATCCAGACCCAGTGCTGGGGTACTCCTTGCTGCTAAGCAGGCAACACTGGACAATGTTCTCTGTCCATGCGTCTGTCCATGTATGGTGGTCTATGCTGACAATTCTGGCTAAACCCCAACTCTTTACAGTTTGTCCATCTAAAAGCATAAAAAATTCTGCTTCTCTAAGTATCAATACATTTATTTACACATTCATTTTATCTTATTAAACACATAAAATAGTTCCTAAATTATACTAACAAACAATACCACCATCAAGAACAAACCTAGAACCAGGAATACAGCTCTCAGTTGGTAGAGTCATCCTCAGCTACACAGGGAGGGCAGGCTAGTCTAAGCTACAGGAAACTGTCTGAAAAAACAAAAACAATAACTGAACAGATCTGTGAGGTAAACGGCAGGGTTCTGACCTAGCGCCGAGGATGGCCATGGTCTTGGAAAGCCTCAGTTAGGCAAGTAGTCTTCCTCTGAGCTGCTCCCGTCCCTGAGATTCCCTCTCATTTTATAATGTATTCTGAGTATGGTGTAGTCAAACCATGTTCAAAAGTTACTTTTATCTATGTGGCTATTTCAGCTTGATATGCACCTAATTTGTTGGTAGTGGAGGTGGTTTTTTGTTTTGTTTTGTTGGGGTGGGTTTTTGTTTTGGATTTTTGGTTTTGGTTTTGAAATTGTAATTCAAACTTAGTACCTGCCTTTCATCTTACTATGATTTTGCACATCTAAACTATACACAGTGGGGCTGAAGAGGTGGATGGCTCAGTTGTTAAGAGCACTGACTGCTCTTCTAGAGGACCCAGATTGAGTTTCCAGTACCCACATGATGGCTCAAATCCATCTGTAACTCCAGTCCCAAGGAATCTGATGCCTTCTTCTGACCTCTACAGGTATCAGGCACATAGGTGACATATAGACATATATGGAAATGAAACACCCATACACAAAAAAATTTATATATACACTAAAAAATGTAAATAAATCATTCACTTCATTCAAAAATAAAACTGTATAGAGAGTTTTCTAAGACAAATGTCATACATGTCCTCCCACCTTCCTTGAAAGTAAACAGATTCATGAATTTCCGGTGTTTTAGTTCCCCTTCCATTTTGTGAGAATGAACACCCTTCTTGTCTGTCTTCAGTTGCCTGTTGAAAAAACTCCACTGAAATTAGCTTTATTTCCTTACTCTTCTATGGAACACACAGGCGCCTCCTCGTTCTCGTTCTCTGGCTGTGCTGCAAACCCTTGTATGCAATACTGTGTCCATCACACCTGTCTCTACATGGTCCTTTAGAAGGACTTCCATGTAGGGCTTGATGTAGTACAAGATGTCACAAATTATCCCTTAATGAGCAACTGCATATATTCTATCCATGGAGGCATGTCTGCAGGAGAAAACAATTAAGTGGATTTTTCTGGGTCAAAAAAATAAGTGTTTTATCTTGTCAGATCCCCTCTAGTGGAACAACATCATTTTGCATCCTACTGGAATTATATGAAAATATTTGAATTTCCACAGCCTCATCAAGTGTGTTACCTACACTCTGAACTTTTGATCAACCTAGGAGGTGAGACACAGTCTCTCCACAATGTTCTAATTTGCACTTATTATCACTATGTGTAGCCACCTTCTCCCGTATTTAGAAGCATTAACTATCATGGTTTTCTTGCCCATTAGTTTTCTTGAACTTATTAGTTATTTCTTGGGGAAATTACCTCAGCTCTAAGTCTTCCAGTTCGTCATTGTCCTTTGATAATACGTGGGTTGTTCTGTCATGTAAAAAACACTTATCATTTTTTTGTGCAACTTATAATGTCAGTCTCCTTTTTGGTTATTTCTGGATTTATGGTTATATTTGAAAGTTTTCCCCGTCTAAGTGAAATGGTCTGTGTTTTCTTTTGTCATTTATGTGGGATATTTTCTACATTTAGGTCTCCAAACAACATGGAATTGGTTCTGCTGACTGTGTGAGATATGAAACTATTTTGTTCTAGATAAATGTAAATTGTTTCAACATCATTTATTTTTAAACATGTATTACCCTAAATTTTAAGCATGGAATTCGTTACATGAATGACAGATGAGCTGATCACCAAACAAGATCACTCAATAATTGTCACTAGTGAGGAGTCACCATCACCTCAAGGGTAAAGTGTCCAAGTCAGAAGAAAATGTCCGTAAGGGTTTAATAAGGTCTCCAGGGAAACGCTAAAATTCAAGGGAGAGATGGTATCTATGGGGGAAAGTTCTAGAAATGCCTCTTTTCTTCCTACTTATTGTTCTTTTGTCAGTGATTCCCATGGGTCAAACCCAGATAGCAACCAAGTTATAGGGAAGCCTGGGAGATGGAGTCTACAGTTGTTAGCACTTTTGTAAAACAGAACAGAGCTGGAAAGGAAAGCAGTGAGAGCTGATGTGAGCCAAGGACCAGTACAACACTTTACCAACAATTGTAAAATGTATCTCCATCAAGACAAGTCCCCAAAAGGTATCATGCATGCATCTTACTAGTATGCTAGGAACCAAATATCTATACATCAATTTAAGAGGTAGATACTTGTTTATAGATAATAATGCTGGTTGAAACACTGTGGACAGAAAAAGCAAATTCATACCCCAAACATACGTCCATGGCTGTGAGATGTGTAAACATAAACCGTTAACCCTACCAAGATGAAAAGGACCCAGTACAGCCACCCTACCAATCTTGATGTCCTTCTTGAGCAAAGGTGTTATATTAGCAATGGTCTCCCTTGTTGATGTTCAGCAGTGGCCATAACTAAAAAAAGCTTGCCCTGTGGGAATATAGACTGTTGGGGGTCACACAGACCCTTTATCATCAGTTCCCATAGTTTCCATATCCATTATACATTAGCATTACAGTGGGTGACCACAGCCTGACACACATCAGCTAGATAGGTCTCTCTTGTTCTCTTCCTCCTGCCATGGCTCCTGTCAGCTAGTCAGGTTCTTCATTGCTACTGATGAGTTGTATATATTTAAAAGCAGATTCTTTTTTACATACAAAGGAAACAACCAGGCCTACGTCTACAGGCTGGGAGGATTTCCATCATCTTTCAAGGCTACCCCTGAATGAAATTTATCTACCACGTACTTTTGACTTGCACTCAAGTACTAAGTCAACTTCTCTATATACAAAACTCAGCTTTGCCCAACTTCCTTATCTGGGGAGATGAGCAAGGGACATCAGTGTCATAGTGGAAGGCACCATGGGGCTGGGTCAAGTGCCCAGGCTCAAGCAGCTTACTTGTCCCTCCTGCCTGCCTAGTGCTCTGTCACAGCATACTGCCTTGATTTTATTATGACTGCTCTAGACCAATCTAGACTTTTATGACAGTGGATCTCATAGGGCCTAGCTCACAGTACACAGTTCTAGATACACGGTCACACAGCTTCTCATAGTCAGTCCAATGTCGTGGCAGAAGCTAGTTTTCAAGATACATATAAAACTATAGCCGTATAACACACTGCTCAGAACAAAGCCAATGCTGCGATTCTCACTAAGACATGACCCAATCTGTGCATGAGAGAGACCACGCCTGCCGCTGATGACCTCCAGCTGGTGTGAATTCATTGGATTATAGGACTCACATGACAGAGTCTGGGCTTACCATAGAGTCACTTCCTGCCCTGGGCTACAGTCAACCTTTCGTGTCTCCCAGAACATGAACTGGAGCAGAATTCCCAGATGTAGAATTTGCTGTGTTCATAGAGGATTTCCAGTCTTTGTTTCTTTCTCAGGGTGGGAGACTGAAAGACATGGTGATCTGTCTTTTACTTTGGAGGAAATTTACTGGCATATCTTGATTTCTTAACTCCTAAGAAGGTTAGTGATGGCAACCCCATCACTTTCTCCCATGGGAGGTTTTGTGCCCTAGCCTCTGGAACATGAGCATCTCACTGGGACTTCTGACATGCCAACCACCTCTTGCTCATCTGGCCAATCAACATACTATAATATCATCAATGTACTAAATCACCATGGCATTCTGCATTATGACCAGATAATCTACACCTCTGTATACTCTCTTATGACAGAGGGTAGGGCAGTGAACATAAGCCCTTTGGCAAAGCCATACATATAATCTGTTATTGATTTCACCTAAATATAAATTATATCTGAGACTCTTTTATAATTTAGGATATGAAAACACTTTTCCAAACAATGACAATGTATCTCAGGCCTATTAATCTACTCAAACAGAGATATCACACCTAGCATAATGATTGTGATCAGACCTACTAATGAACCGAACTTGCAGCCATCTGCAGCTACCATCCTAGGGTCATTGACTCCAATGGTGGCAAGCTGGCCAGTTAAATGAAGAAATCTTGGGAATCATCACCTCTCTGTGTTTCATTTGTTCACTGATTCATTTGGAATCCTTAGACCCTGGATGAATGAAGGATTCATTCATTCACTGATCTCCACCACTTCCTTTCTCTGGGATGCTATGTAGTTTTTAATTTTACCATCATGGTGCAGAATATGTGAGAGCCATTTAGTCATCTTTGTTATGAAGGGTTTTACTACATGACTAGGACTCCAGGTGAGATACAAATGCCAAGAACTTCATACTCATTCTTTTGGGGGCCAGTAAAATAGCCCACAGGAAAGTTCATGGACTCTGTGGGCTTCCTGCATGCTTCTCTCTGCCAGAACTATGCTTATTACCCAGTCACTATTTGTCTCTGTTATACCAAAAAGATTATGACACGGCTTTGGGCCTCTGAGTATTAATTCCAACTCCAAGTTTGGGTCCAGAAGCATTCCCAATTTCCACATAGTCTCCTTTCTTTTTTCCACAGTACAAAATAAGTCAAGTAAATGGCCAGAAGACGGAGGACCTGGAGGTCTGGGGAGCTGAGGGAATCATTGCTCAGAAAAGAACCTTGGTTTCTTTCCCTCAAGGGTGGGTTCACCTCTTCAGGTTCTGGTCTATACACTGGATCAGATCCAGACAACAGAAAAAAAAATTATGATTTAAAAAACAAACAAGAAATATAAGTTTCAGAGTTCTTTGGGTTCACAATAAAATAGTGTGGAAAGTAGTTCTCACATACTCCCTGCTCTGTACACACACAGGTTCCCCCATCATCAACAGCATAACACATGTTACAACAAATGACCATGTATAGAGGCTCATTTTAAAAGGCCACAGTTTACATCAGAGTTCACTCTTGGTATTGTCCCTGTCCCAACATTTGAATATGTGTGATCCCTTCCTTTACCAAATATATGGAATCATTTCACAGTCCTATCATTCCTCTGTGTTGTGCCCATTAATCCTCCCTCTTCCTAAGCTCTGGCAAACACTGGCCTTTTTACCAAATTCATAGTTTTGCCTTTTTCAGGATGCCATATAGCTGGAATTACACAATATGATACTTTCCCATGTAGACTTCTTTCACTTCATAATACACAATTTGTGATCCAGAACCAGCTTTTTAGTACTGCAAACAGTTATCCTTTGAAAAATCATTTCCACAATTACAAACAAAATAATGTACTGGGAAGCTGTCTATTCATTTTGTCTATAGAAAGGCTATGTTCTGGTAATTGTTGCTATATTTCTATGGGTTATGCCCCTTTGAAGGCTGGTCATTACAGTAATTGTAACAACCTTGTTCAGGATGTTTAAGCATAGCCACCTGGCCTCTTTTGCTTCATGGTTCCATCCCACATATTGCCATCAGTAAGCCAAATTCTGTAATGGAGTATCTTCCTATTGACACTGCAGTCCCAGGCCAGAAGCACATTCTTACACCTTCAAGGTCCCTCGTTTATTAGAGGGAAAGTTAGTGAGGGCCTGGAGAAATGGCTAAGTAGTTAAGAGAATGTACTATTTTTCTAGAAGATTCAGATTTGGTTTCCAGCACCCATATAAAATGGCTCACAACTGCCTATAACTCCAGCTCTAGGGCTCCACTCTCTCTTGTGGCCCCCACAGGCACCTGCACTCACATGCACATACACATACACATGCACATACACACACACATACACATACACATACAGAGAGAGAGAGAGAGAGAGAGAGAGAGAGAGAGAGAGTAAATAAATAAATATAAAATAAATCATAATTTTTTTGCTGAATGATTGGTATACTAAGAATTTTTACTAAAAATAAAAAGTCACAATTCTGTATCACAAATACACATTACTAGTCAGATTCTTGGATCTCCACATTTGTGAGACTTATTCATGTCCTCCACCTTCTACAATAGAAATTACATCATTTCAACTTTGTACAATGAATTCCATTGTTTTTTCATGTTTCCAGGGGCATGCAAATAGTCACTTCATAGGATCTCCAGGATGACTGCCAAACTGTTAAATACTATAACTCACGGTAAAATTTGTAGCTAGCCAACCTTTCCTCTAGGCCCACTTAATCCAGTGTCCTGAGACTTCAGTCCTTCATCTGTTCCCCCAGCTCTTCCTGGTACATGCTGGCAAGTTCTTGTGACTCCTTAGGGGAACTAATCTTTCCAGGCTTTGACTCAGAGTCTCCTCTACTGCATTATGAACCTATTGATACAGTCATCGTGGGAAGAACAATGGTGGTGTGGGTCCATCAGACACAAGCTACTTCATATAAATGAGGCCTATATAACATCTAAATCTTCCAATGTAAGATAGATGCCAGGTTCCATCTCATTTTTCTTTCCATTCTAAGGATCCAACTCGTGCATTCAGTGTGCTGGACAAGTGTTGTGCCACTGAGTTACATCCCCAGCCTGGTGACACCACTGAGTAAAGAGGGTAGGTTATATCCTCACATCTGAAAGTGTTCAGAGGTGACTGTGAATCCCAAGTCATTCCACGACCCACATACCCTCATCCCACCAGTCTTGGATGCTAACCTTGACAAGTCTGCCTTGGCTGAGCAGTCGGGGTTCATCTATGAAATTCCATTACTCTGAATACAGATTCCGTGACTCAGACACTGACTTTCCCCATACTGAAAAGGCACTTCTTTACATGCCATAAGGGTCCTTTGCCTTTTACACCCAGATATCAGTATTCTGTTATACGCTCTCATCATTATCTTTCCATCAGACATCAGTAGTATTTAACAACAGCTATCTATTACTATTATGGCAGCCATTAGTTCTACATTTCAATCCATGATACAGCTCACTATTGTATATTCTTCTACCTCCTAATTTACTACAAGTGAAAATTTAACCACTGGACCATCACCTTGTTACATGAGCCATTTATGTTTCATTTATGACTTGTGGTGGGATCCATATTACCATGTGGACAGTAGTGAACAAGTCCAAAACCCCATTGTTTAGTTTCTTAATTTATTCCTCATACCAGTTAAAGCATAATACAGTCTCCAGGAGTTAGTGTTGATAGGGACTTTTGAGTGAAAATATTCATTAGAGATCGATGTCTATGAAGAGAGAGGAGAGGAAAAAGTGACAGACAGAAGGAGAAATCAAACTATGAGGGTTTGTCCAACGGAGCAGTAATCCCTGGAATGAGAAGTGCTAACAAGAGGGTCCCTAGAGTACCCTGTGTTCTCACTCTTTGCTAATTCATGAATGTAATCTGCCCTCAAAAGGGCATGAGCTGAGGTAAGAGAGCTCTTTCTAGTTACAGCTGATGCTGATGGCTAGGAATGTTGGATGCTATCTTTGAACAAATCCTTTATTGAAGAAGAATTCCCATGTCCATGACAGAATCTCAAATTTCTTTTCAAGGCAGAATACAAATAAATATTTTATATTATTTGGAAGAAGAAAAGAGACAATCAAGAGAGAGAAGGGAAAAATACCAAAGGATGAATGGAGACATCAATGTGAGTAAGGTACATTTGTCCTAGTTAGGGTTTCTATTGCTGTGATGAAATACCATGGCCAAAAAGCAAGCTGGGGAGGAGGAAAAGATTTATGTGGCTTACACTTCCATGTCACTGTTCATTACTGAAGGAAGTCAGGACAGGAACTCAAAGAGAGCAGGAACCTGGAGGCAGGAGCTGATGCAGAGGCCATGGAGCGGTGCTGCTTACTGGCTTGCTCCCCATGACCTGCTCAGCCTGTTTTCTTATAGAACTCAGAACCACTAGCCCAGGGATGGGAACACTCACAATGGGCTGTGTCCTCCCCTATCAATCACTATCTAAGAAGATGCCTTACAGCCTGATCTTATGAGGGTATTTTCTCAATTGAGGTTCCCTCCTTTCAGGTAACTCTAGTTTGCATGTCAAGTTGACACAATACCAGCCAGCACAACACTATATTCATTTATAAAATTTTCACAGTAAAACCAATTATTTTATATGCTGATTTTAAAAAGTATTTCATATTAGTTTCTGCTTTCTTTAAAAAAGACCTTCAACAATTTATGCACTGATTATATAGCTTATACAATTCTAATACAAGCTTTGAAATTTCAATGCACATGCCAAATTGGATGAGCCACAACTTTTGATAAGCCACAAGTATAAATACAATTAATTTAGCACCTGCTGCGAGATATTTGATTATACTGTGTAAAGATATGTCGCTGTATTTGGTTTAATAAAAAGCTGAATGGCCAATAGCCAGGCAGGAGGTAAAGGTGGGACTTTCAGACAGAGAGGTCTCAGGGAATAAGAAAAGCAGAGTTGCCATCCAGATGCAGAGGAAACCAGACATTCAGGAAGAGAGGTAAAAGCCACAAGCGATGGGACAGCACATAGACTAATAGAAATGGGTTAATTTAAGTTATAAGAGCTAGTTAGAAACAAGCCTAAGCTAAAGCTGAGATTTCATAATTAGTAAGTCTCTGTGTCATGATTTGGGGGCTGGCAGTACAAAAAAGCCTGCTGCAAACACCATCCTATTATCATGAAGACACTGCTATTTCCAGTTACTTTCTAATTGTGAATAAAGACATATTTCACGACTTGAGAACAGTCTAGAACATAGAATTTTTGCCACATGATGCTCACTGTAAAGATTTTTGCTCAGTGTACTGATATATAGAAGGAACACAAAAGCCTAGGACCCAACCAAACAGCACAGACTAAGAATATTCTGAGAGATAAAAAGAGAGTATCCCAAAGAACTCGCTTATTAGAAAAAAGACTTTCATGCTTGTGGCTACAATTTCTAAAAGAGAATGGGGAAGTGTTGTCTCCAAGGATTACTTGTGAACCACCTGTAAAGTTCGTGGGGGTGAAAGAGCAATTCTCTGAGAAAGGAGAACCAGGAATTGGTACTCTTTACTTCGAACAAGCTGATTGGGCTGTGTGGAGCACAGAAAGCTAAGGATGCTCACTGCTCAAAAATGCTGAGTAATAGCAAAAGCTAACCTCTGTGCCAGGCACTGCACTAACTGAGTGTAACTTACAGCTTTAGCCTCACTGTAATGCTATACACAAGCAGCTGCTGTCATCTGCATTTTCTAGGGAACACAACTGAAAGATGCACTCAGGGAATGGAAGATACAAACACAAGATGTTTGGCAAGAAGTCATGTACTCTATGCTCTCTTGTAAGCCTACATGCTGAGTTGATAGAAAGCCAAAGTCAAGATCTTTTATGGAGGAACCTTAGACACCTTCCAGTCCAAGAACTGATAGCATCCTCAATCCTCAATGTGGATAGCAAAGACCTAATTACTTCAGTGTTCTGCTTATTAAAAATGGTGCTTTCATATGGGTGTGACACTTCCAGACAATAAGTAGCTGCCCATTGAACAAATGCCTCTCTACATATAAGTAAGGCACTCTGATAACAAGACCTCTGATGGCTGCATCCTTCATAAAGTACTAACTTTCATCTGAAATGATGCTGATCTTTCTTCAGCATTTCTATTATTTCTATAAAATATTTAGTTCACTGCCCTTTCTTCTCTTGGCCCCTCCTACTCCTCTGTTTTCCTTCATAGATGAAAATAAAACTTTATTCATCATTGGTACATATTAATATGTTTTCAGTGAAATTATTAGGGATAGAAAAAGGATAGTTTATCTCAGAATATCATGAAAATATACTAATGGCTATTTATTAAAAAACAATCATCTCTATGACTAGCAATTAAAGTCATAACTTCTTAATAACTTTTTAAGTTAAGAAGGTCTTGTTCCATATTGACTCACTAGTCATGATGAGGATGTCACAGTGATACATTCAACTTTGTGGCTGTGTAAGACATTTCTGCTAGCTTCACATATATTGTTCTATGCATCAGTAATATTAAAGAGTTAAAAAATTAGCATTTTATTCAAATGATTAAGCCCACTTGTTTGAGTCTAATGAAAAATTAAAATCCTATATCCTTTAGAACCATAAATATTTTAAAGAAAAATATCCTAATTTTAAGAAAAATTTCTTTTAGAAAAGTATTTTATTTAAGAAAACCATCATTAATATTGGAAAGTTTGTGTGGAGGCTTACAGAATAAAATTAATTTGTCATCAATCTTAGGAAGTTTTTCCTAGAGGAATTCCCTAACTTCTTTTGAACAAAGAAGGGAGAGAAATATTTAAATGTGTCTACTACTGCAGGAAATGCCAACTCTCTTGGGTACTTTGCATATGTTATTTCAGTTAATTATCACCATAACAATTGATAAAGGGCACCATTAACCCCACTATCACCCGCAATTTGCATATGAAGGAGCTAAGATTCAAGGAAGTTAACTATTTACTATTTTCAAGGTCATATAGTTAATAAGTAAATTAACATCCTAGGCTCTTTCTCCACATCTCCAGGGAAAATGCTAGTGGCATACTGATGAGTCAGTGTGATCTGATTTGCATATAAAGCTAGAATGGAAGTGTGCAAAGCCCACCAGAAGCCAACATTTTCATGTTATGTGTTGCATTTGCACATAGAGGCACTTTTTATAGGGTGGCAGTTATTGCTGATCCTTGAGTTGGTGTCAGAGAATAAACACCCTGAGTCAGCAGCCCAAATAGACCCTGGAAACTGCCACAGCATTTCAGGTAAGGATATTTCTCTCCCATGATGTCATCAAGATACCTTGGTGTTTAAGAATCATAGACCATTGGAAAGAATGGGGACTATCAGAGAAATGGACTTGTACACTGGGAATTTCCTTTCAAAATATGGGAAGTTACATATAAAGTTAGTCATCGTAAAGTATCTTTTACTAATGTCAGATGATCCTAGGAAATACTAAAAGATCAAAAAAAAAAAAAAAGGGCAAGTTAGAGAATGCACCACTTTCAGAAGAGAAAGTGGGTGTGTCTTTAGGATTACAAAAGGTTTTAGTTTTCTTCTTAATCTCCACCCCACCTGTGTAAATACCTACAAACCAACAGGTAGAAGTCAACCCATTCCCCAATTTTCACTTCTTTAAGCCCATGAAGACTCTTCATTTTGCTTTACATAACTGAAGTGATGTATGTGATTGTGTGTGTGTGTGTGTGTGTGTGTGTGAGTGTATGTGTGAGTGAGTGAGTGTGTGAGTGTGTTACGCACTGCTCTAGGAGGAGGGGCAGGAAGAAACCCTGAGGGGGGCCGTGGTAGAAAAACAGAGTTACTCTCTCCCTTTCAAAGCTACGTCTGGAAAAGGGGTGGGGACTATACCAGCCCATCATCACGCTGCATGCCAGTCTCACACACGGATGCTTCTCCTTCACATTCTCTGGGAAATTTCCCCCAGATTAGGAAAAGGACAGGAAGGCAAACCGGCCACAAAAGGCGAGTTTTCACCATCACCACACAAAGGAAAGCAGAGCGCGCTTCCACACAGCAACTCCGCTCTCTGGAGCAGGTCTCGACTTCAGCACCACGGAGAGCAGCACCTCCTCCTCGGCCACCCATGGGGAGCCAGATCCCCGAGACTCAGCGCAGGATTTGGGTCATCTAGAGGAGGGACAAACCTGCGTATTCTACTCTCGATGTAAGTGGCTATGATGGTTGGTTTATATTGATTTTCTCAGTAGAGACTGCTTTCTCCCTGAAACATGGAATTGAACTTTTATTTATTAGCCTTTCGGAGACATGGCTTAGATCTGAGGATCTAAGTCTGGAGCTGAAATCTTACCTACTGAGTTGGTGGATTATTTTCCCCCTTTATCGCATGTCCAAGTTTACAAGCCATTTAGAAATAGGAGACCCAGTCTGGTATCCTGACCCTTTCGTGCTGGAGTAGTACAGTTCTATTCCTAGAAGAGAGCATGTGTGTTGTCTCGGCTTCTGCACAACTAAGAGCGTCTCTGGTTTGATTTTAATATAAATATGGAGTTGGGAGGAGAACCGTAGCTACATTATAAGAGACTATCACCATTAAAAAAAACTACAGGTGGTGATTTTTCAAAAGGTTGTTTTTTTCTGTTTTCTTTCTTTTTTTTCTTTCTTTCTTTTTTTTTCTTGTTACAAGTAAGGTCTTGGTGGTATGTTTCCTTTAGGCATTCATTTCAAATAACAACTATGCTTTTTTTTTAAAAAAAAAAAAGAGATGTAAATCTGGGCAGGGCTTAGGGCATAAGCTTTGACACTAGAGATCACAGAGTCTCCCATTTAAGTTCAAGCTGTAAATTCACTTATGTAAGGCTGAGTAGCTATAACCAAGATGCTGTGCCATTAATTGTCATTTAATGGATTCAGGGTAGGTCTGGAAAAGGCAATAATGACTGACCCTGTCTGGTCACAGTCAGTAAATTTTTGCCTCAGAATGCCACCTGCTGGTTGGTCCTCTTTCTAAAGCATTGGGCACACATCAAATTTATGAATGAATTCACATAAAATCCAGAATATCTATTATGGATATCAAACAAATCCACTCCATAAAATCGACCATACAGTAACTTTCCAAGCTTCTGTGTCACAGCGCAATTTCATATTGACTTCCCCAAACATTTGCTCTTTAGTTAAAAGTGTGTAGACCAGCCAACTCCTTTAGGCAGTAATTAACCCAGAAAAAAAAATCAGAACTATGTGGTGCCTCATTGTAGCTAATTTCGGAATGCATATGGTATCTTGGATGAGAACTACCAGGAGCTGTTGCCTATGATAAACAGTCATCCCCCCTCCTCTGGTAAACAAGTCATGGGTTTCTCTTTTGGTTCCTTCCAGACTCTTCTCACAGAGGTAGAGGAACCCACAGAGGATTGTGCACATTTATTTCATCCCCAAACTAGTTTTAACATTATTTGAGCTGGTTATTTCAGCTCTACCTGGAACTGTGTAAAATATGAGAAATAGACATCTAGTTTCATATCCTCTGCAGTCTAAATAGAAAAATGAGGATTTAAAAAAACAAAACAAAACAAAGACAACGTGCAAAGTACTAGTTGATTGCTAATCCATTTTGTAGATACTAGGAATAAGTTCTTCCCAAATGATGTTATTTTTGTGAAAATGAATTACTAATGGAAGCATTTGACATTCAGGAATACTAGGTGATACTTTCCAATCCAAGACAAAATGGAAACCCATCCCTTCTTAGCAGAACTGTAGAGTAGACCTTACTATAAGTAGTATGAACAACAGGGGTGGTCTGCTTGTCCCTTGTAGGGCCTGGCTGCAAAATAGATGAACTCACATACACAGTAGAGTAACTAAGCAGGTATCTGTTTTCTTTTACTCGGTATTCAAACTTCACTCTCACTAACTTAGGCCCAAACCCAAATGCCTTAGATCCATAATTAATGCACTAAGTTTGATGATATTCAATGACACATGAAGACTTGCTGGCTACAACAGAATTTATATGCATTTTTTCACCTCAACTTCAACATGTTGGGAAGATGAAACTCAGAAATAAATGAGATACCTTTGGAAATCCACAACAAATTTCAGGAGTATGGTGAAAAAATGGCAATGTTTCAGTTTTCTGTTCTAGTCATTCAGAACTTATAGATAGAACTTTTGATATTAGCTGCTTCTTCTACCAAACCATTAGTGTCATTTACAGCAGAGATAATCCCTTAGAGCTCATTTCCTTCAGAATTGGTACCTTATTTTTGGAGTTCTCAGTGAGAAACAAGAAATAATAACTATAGGACTATCTGGATCCTGTATGTGTAAGGTAGTGGATACTGGTAGCCATCAATACCAGAGCTTTATCTTTTAAATAAAATTAAAGACTAGTCCAGATCAAGTATTTGAGAATTGACCTATCTGACTATGTACTGCGTCCTATACATTGGGAACACTGGATACCAGGTACACATGCACTATATAAATGAGCAATCCCTTGCCAACAAGGTTCCTGCGCCCTAATAGGAATGTTTACATACTGAATAAACATAGAAAAATGCAAGAGGCATGTGCATGATAACACCATACCAGCTGAATGCAAGCACTAAGAAATCCAACAGAGCACACACCTAACAGAGGGTATTGTGTCCACACCTTAAATACCTTAGGATACGCAGCTAATGCATATCCCAGCTAATGTACTGAAGCCTCATTTCCTCGTTTGCTAAATAGGGATGGAAATAGCACCTATATAATATCATACTTTCTTAGAACTTAAAATGTTGATTCTTGTAAAGTAATCAGCCTAAAGGCTAACATGTGGTTAATGCTGATGTATATTAATTGTTATGATTGAACAGTCATTTAGGAAGATAGCTAAGCTTATCATATGATAATTTACAACAGTAATTTATATGAAGCACTTGACATGGTAATTGGCACATGGTAAATGTATGCGTGTTTACCATCTCTATAGTTCACAGCCATTTGAAACAATAGCTGATTGTATCAGCATAGATTAAGTGTACCTGTGCATAAGGTTTTGATCATCACAGTTTAGGACACTTGCTACAAGTGTTATTTAATCTTCAGTGAATACTGACAAAAGCGCTGAGGTTTTGGAGAAGACTCCATGGTATTGGCTCGTCCCTTACTTTGTGGACTAAAACTCAGAGCATGTTCATTAGGAGAGGAAGCACAGGCCCAAGCTGGCTTCCATGGGCGCCTGATCTGAATTCTGGATTTTGTTTGGTTCTGCATCCAGCTGGGGACTGTTACAGACTGAATTGATTTCAGGCTTGGATGATCTGTACAGAGACCTTTGGTGCATGTAGCAATGTTAGAAAGGAAGGAAAAAGACAACATATCTCACAAAAGACCTTCTTAAGTGCCTTTTCTTCATTGGTAATTAAGATCAACCCTAACTCCAAATCCATACCCCTGTGCAGCTGGACTTAGTTAGGGTGCAAGACTGCTACCTTGGTGGTTTACTCACATCTGGCTTCCTTCAGACTGGCTGATGCTTTGGTAAGAGCAGCTTGATAAAAATAGTTTATTAATCATTCCTCCTCTCAGATGGTTTTGTCTCCTCTGGAGTTCTTCTCAATGACACCAGTGTCAATGTATGCATTCTGGAAAATGAAAACCACAGTATCTTAGCTGGGATGTTCAGATCACTCATCTCAATAGCATGTGTAGATAAGAGGCGTCTGTGTGCAAAGTTCATTTCTAAGGAACACATTAAAGACAACCAGATGTCAGCTGCACTGAGGGGCAGCCCTTTCCCTCATGGGCCCTACACCTGGGATGGGGTCTGGCAGGACAACACATTGAGTTCTCAAGCTTGAGCCCAACCACCATCCACTGTGGCCTGAGTGACTTTGTGATAGGCTGTCTTTTGTGGATTCTGTCCAACCCACGTGGTACACATATCTCAAAGTCTAAATACTGCAGTATCAAGATTAAGTGGCAAAGACATTGAAGTTATATATATTCATAAGTGTACAGAGGTTTAAAAAGACCACCATGAGAAGAGTGTTAGGACAGGGGTTGGTGAGGCTTGAGGGCTCAACCAGTATTTGAGTCCTTTCCAGGTCTGCTGTGAAGCCCTCCTGTTAGAAGCGATCACACTGAGTAGCATATCCCATGTTATGTGTTGCTAGCCATACATGACCTGAAGCCTTGTAAGATCTCATTTTTAATTCCAAGTTCAACTAGAAAAAGAAGAGAACTGATGATTTTTGAACATCCAAATGCACCTCAAAGCTGAGGCTTTAAAGGCTGTGAAAAACAGGCTTCTTTATTGCCTTATATCAGCTTTCAAGGTCATTTGGAAAAAATGCATGGCTACCAAGGACAGCAAGGATGTCAAATCCCAGCCATGACTCACATACATGTTCACATGTGCATGCCCCCCTCACATACACAGAGTATAATTATTATAGAAACATCATATGCTACCAATCCTTATTGCCCTGAGATTCAGACTTTTTATTTCACCTATTTCAGTCTGTTCATTTAAAAGACGAGCACATTAATGTTTTGACTTTTTTCTTTTGTTTTGTTTTGATAATGAGAGAAATGAACAGAAGGCATGTGAGTGTTCTTTAAGTTTGTAGGCTTCGATGTCTATAATATTCATAGAGTCTGACTTTAGATTGGGTATTTCTGTGTTCCCTGCAAAGTGTTCTCTGCTCTGACTTGGTTCAGTGGTTATTCCATTTCCTTTGAATTTACTCCCCAAGGCTTCTGGCTATATAATAGCTTGGTACCCTTGACCTTGCAGTCTGAACTACTGTCCCTCTTGGACATACCTCTAATGGAATGGGGAGAGAGAATCAAGTGTCATGCTTTCTTTTTTGAAGACAGCTGCTACTTCATCCCTAACACACAGCTCACATGTTCTTGATAGGACGGCTGTGCCCAGGGTTGCATTGTGATGACTAAGTCCGGACAGATGCTCCTGAGAGGGACAGAAATGTGTCTTGGAACAGGCTGCATAATTCTATGAGAAAATTACTCTTCTGTGGTTTCAATTTCCACAATGTCTGTGTGTTAGTGTGCCCAGATGACAGGCCCCAAAAGCAAGCTCATTCAAGCCTGGATGAGGGTCAGGGGAGACAAAGGAGGTGACAGTTCTCCCCCTCCCAAAGTGCCTGTAGTAATAAACCTGTACACTATTTGTGACTCTCTCTCTTCTGGAATGATTGCTCTGGGATCCCCTCCTGGGATCTGCCTTTTGCAGGAGGGAGCAGCCTTCTCTGTGAAATGATGGCACTTTGGGAAGAAAGGGCTCAGAAGAAGCTTGTAAACTTGAACCCTGACACTCTTTCCTCTGCATTCTTTTACCAAAGCACACTTTCGAATGAGGCAGCTTGGATTCTCTTCCTGAATCAGCAGGGCTCACCAGACAGGATTGATAGCCTGGAGCTGTCTCAGAGGGGGTTTCCCATGACTACCTCTTTCAGTTTTTGCAGATGAAAGAGCTGCCCCACCTTGTGGTACAGTGGCTTTCCCAAGGGGAGTGTGACCCAGTTCCAGGCAGGATTTAGCATACCAAGCTCTGACCCCTGGTGCTCTACAGCAGAGACCAGGCCCCAAGGAACTGGAGCAGGTCATAGGTTAAATGAGCAGGAAAATAACAGAGCTCAAAATTCCAAAGTCTGCCCAGGCACTAAACACCAAATTTGATTTAAAAGCTTATTTCTCCAGACAGCTTGAGTGAAGAACCAAGCATGCTGCATGCTGCAGACACCATCAGGAATAGCAAGATGGTTCTCTGGGGCCGTGGGAAACGCTTGGGTACTCACTCTGAAACAGATACTCTCTGGGTTATGCTATCCTGAATCATTTAGACAAGATGAATGAGAACAGATAGGAAAAGGAGAAATCAGGCAGGAATAACTCGGGGGACAGGAAAATTCAGTGGTGGCCTGGAGGTACATGTGGTCTAACCCCTCTATTTTACATAATCTGGTACCTAGAAACTGGGTACCCATTCAAAGTCTTGAGGCCAGCTGACAAGGCCTGATTCGAGCTCTAATTACATTATGGCCTTCCTAGTTTGTTATCTTAAATTTTTGTCAAGGGCCAGTGAGATGGCTCAGTAGATAAGGCCTTTCTCAGCAAGCCTGACACTTGAGAGTCTGATGCCTGGGACTCACACAGTCGGAGAAAAGCCAAATCCTTCAAGTTACCCTGTCCTCCAAACGTGTGGTCCCTCCCTCGCCCACCCCTCCCCCCCCCACACACACACAAACAGACAAAAGTAAAGAAAAGGCAAAAACCTTTGGCAAAGCCAAGAAGCCTCAAGACAGCCAGTGCCGTGTGGGAGTCAATAAAGGACGTTCAGGTCCTCTTCTGTGGGCACATCTGAGGATAAAGTGCCTTTGCTGTTGCTTTGATGGAGGAATTCCACACGCTGCTGTACTTACGCACACTCAGCACTGCCCCGGGACATGATAGGTTCTCAGGGAACGTTACCCACTATGACCAGCAGATTCGTATTAACCTCCACTCTGTGCTACAAGGGAAAGAGCAACTTATAAGTAAGCATGGCATGTAAGCTGAGCTGTTCCTTCTCCTGGAAGATTGAATGCAGGTTGAACTGAATCCAGTCTTAAGGAGATGTGGCTGACTTCCTTAGGAGGCTGATCCCTGGCTTTCACAAGAAGCAAGATCTCCAGTCCTGCTTCCGGGCACACCTTGCCTTTGAGCAGGTGCCTGTTTGCCTGAGAACCAGTGGACAAGGCCCACATAGAGATTGTCAGCAAATGCAGGAACAGTCCTGTGTGCGCATGCTTGCAGCCTAGTGCAGCTGAACCGCAGTGTCAGACCTCAGTGGAGGGTGAGAAATGGGAACTAAAGGCAGCATTAACCATGAGGCTGGTTCCACTGAACCAGCCATCGAATCTAGGCATGGCGAGAGACAGGAAAGGGCAGCTGAGGCCAGTGGTGAGAAGGCTCTAGGCTCTACTCTAGGCTCTACGGGCACCTTACACCCACACTGTGGCACACGAAACTCTGTCCACACTGTACAGGCAAGAAAACAAGAATGCAGAGAGGTTGGGGGAATAAAAATGGACAACCCACCTATTTCCCCACAGCCCTGCTGCGCACGCATGCACGCACGCACGCACGCACGCACCACTTCCTGTCACAGGGCTTCTCAACCACCCCTCTAATCCCAGGGACAGTAAGTCAGTCAGTATTCTTCCAGCTGAAAATAAAACAAAACAAAACAAAAACAAACAAGAACAGTACTTCAGGCAATTCAGCTAGTCTAGATGTCAGTGTTAAAGACAGTGTCTAGCAGGATTCCAATCACGATATTCTGAACTCAGTTTTTGTTTGTCCTTCCGAAGTCCTCAGATCCCCCAGAGAAGTAACCGAGCTTCTTTGCCCTTGTCCTTCAGGTTGGGGAGCAACACCTTCAAAAACATGCAGCGCAGGCACACCACCTTGAGGGAGAAGGGGCGCCGCCAGGCCATCCGGGGTCCTGCCTACATGTTCAACGAGAAGGGCACCAGCCTGACGCCTGAGGAGGAGCGCTTCCTGGACTCGGCTGAATATGGCAACATACCAGTGGTCAGGAAAATGCTGGAGGAGTCCAAGACCCTCAATTTCAACTGTGTGGACTATATGGGGCAGAACGCACTGCAGCTGGCCGTGGGTAATGAGCACCTGGAGGTCACGGAACTGCTGCTGAAGAAGGAGAACCTGGCACGTGTGGGCGATGCGCTGCTGCTGGCCATCAGCAAGGGCTATGTGCGCATTGTGGAGGCCATCCTCAACCATCCAGCCTTTGCGCAGGGTCAGCGCCTGACGCTCAGCCCGCTGGAGCAGGAGCTGCGGGACGATGACTTCTACGCCTATGACGAGGATGGCACACGCTTCTCCCACGATATCACGCCCATCATCCTGGCGGCACACTGCCAGGAGTATGAGATCGTGCACATCCTGCTGCTCAAGGGTGCGCGCATCGAGCGGCCTCATGACTACTTCTGCAAGTGCAATGAATGCACGGAGAAGCAGCGCAAGGACTCCTTTAGCCACTCGCGCTCACGCATGAATGCCTACAAAGGACTGGCCAGCGCTGCCTACCTGTCCCTGTCTAGTGAAGACCCTGTCCTCACTGCGCTGGAGCTAAGCAATGAGTTAGCCAGACTGGCCAACATTGAAACTGAATTCAAGGTAACCCTCCACTCACCATCCTGTGGGCAGGTGGCCTGGGGGCCCTACCACTGTACCCAATAGCAAAATGGGTTGTGCACCCATCTAAAGAGGGGTGAAAGACTTTGGGTTCTTGTCTTTGGGGTTCACAGTGGGGAAGGGTGGGTCATACAATCGGCTTCAGAATGACCATGAAAAGAATTTCAACTTTTGAAAGGATTTTGAGATAGAATCTTGTTGTGTACACCAGGCTAGCCTCCTAATTCCCCTGTCTCAGTCTCCGTGGGACTAGGCTTACGAGTATGTGGCACCGTACCAGGCAGGGTCAGTCTTTCTTAAATCCAGTGACATCTGGCTGTTGTTCTGTCAATCAGCTGTGGCAGAAGTGCATGAGAGAGAAAATCAAACTCTTCTTAGATAAAGGTTGAGTTGGTCACTCCAGTGAATTAGGTCCAGGGTTGTCCCAGAATTCAGCCGCCTTGAGAACACCTCGGCCTCCCACCCCAAGGGCTTTCCTGAAGAGTAAACTTACACTTTCACTGTCAACCGACATTCGCCCCAAAAGAGAAGACTGGGCCCAGGTGTAAGAATCTCTTTTGACAGAGTGTTTAATAAGAAGGGCAAACATTCATTACGTACTTGCTGCATGCCAATTACTCACCTGGCTTACCTGTGAAACCTTGTTTAACCTCAACAACCACGTGTCAAGGGTACAGCACCCTATTTTGCATGACAGCACAGGGCTGAAAGCACACAGCCCAGGGAGCAGCCAGACCCCAAGCCTACTCCTAACCACTGCAGCTAGCAAGTACCTGAGCCTTGTCCATGGTCTCCAGCTTCCCGTTTCTCTTGCTTTACAGAAAGGATGAAGGGGGTGTGGCCAGGAGAGTGGAAACCACAGCTAGACTCAGTCTATCTCATTTTGTCACTTGCTAAGAGCATACTGTGTGCTGGGTGCCATGGGAATACAAGGAGGTGTCACACACAGAGCTGGCAATCAAGCTGAAGAAAGATGTCACATACAAGTGAATAATTCATTGTCCAAAAGAGGTGTCCCTGCATGGGGTACAGGGAGTCTCTGGCCAGGACTCAAGGGAGGAGCTGCAGTAGGACTGGGCCCAGATGAGACAGGTGAAGGTGAGATCTAGAATGGTCCAAAGGAGGGAGGGGCCAGAGAAGAAGTTCCCTGTGACTGCGCTTCCTGGGGGGAGGGGTACAGCGGGGGAGGGGGGGTACAAAGAGGTATGGTGTGGGGATGAATGTGGGCAGAACAGAGCCCTCAGGACCCTGCTCATCAGTCTGAGCACTTTGCATGTTATCCTGTAGGAAATAAAAAGCCACTAAAAACTTACAGTGAAGGGACTCCAACAATGACAGCTAGAGATCTGGAAATTTGTTTGACAGGAAAAAAAGATGAATTAGAGGGTGCAGATGGAACTAGAGACAGAGGCAATCTGGTTATGCAATGTGAGACCAAAGACGCCTGTCTACTGGGAGAAGCTTGTCCCATAAGCCAGGGGTAGCTGAGCTCTTCTAATAGGAGGTGAAGGCCCCAGGCTGTGACAAGGCCACGGGCTGTGACAACGGAGTCCTGTAATTGTGCTTATTTTATTCCATCTGTTCTGACTCAGCCCTGTCCACTGGACCGGAGCTACTTCCAAGATCCTAGATTGCTCTTGGCCTCATTTGGACAGAGGTGCATAACCCAGAGAAGCTCCCAAGAAACAGCTGTTGCCTCTTTCCTTGTCTGTCCAGTAACCTCAGTCTCCTGAGGCCAAGGACAGCCCAGCAAAGGCCGGTGGAGCTTTGCTTGTTGCCCAGCATTGAGTGTGGCAGGAACAGCTAAGCCAATTAACTCAGATATTAATTCTGGCCAAAGGTGGAAAGGCAAGCAAAAAGGAAAAAAAATTGTTATTGGATCAGATTATCTGGATAATTGCATGGGTCTCTACTTATCTCACACCTGAGAGCGTGCCGACCTAAATAAAGCAATGCTAGACGAACATTTGGAAATACATCTGAGGCATTTGTTTCTATTAGTGAAATCTGAAGTCTGGCATACTTCAATATACATAATGTCCAAATGTGGATGATTTTTGAAAATATCTTTTGAAAGCAAATATGGTATTTGATCTCAAAAGTAAATAATGAAAATTGTGGACAATTAAGAAAGGCTATGAAGAGTGAGAAACATTTTCTACAATGCAGTGGTTCACTCTGAGTGAAGAACTAGCTGAAGGACATTTACTGGCTATTAACACCCTCCTAGTTAGCACACATGAAATAATGCATTCCAGAATGCAGATAAATGGCCCATTATAAATTAACCTAACTGATCCTTTAGAGCTTACTGCTCATCCACCCGCCTCTGCACATGCATCCCCAGCACCATAAATCTCACAGAGCAGCTTCGCAGAAAGTCTGATTGCAACAAGAGGAAAAAGAACATGTAAGCTCATTCTGCAAAGCCCTTGATGAGTCTGTTCTGTTTTCAAGGGACTACGTGTTACTGTTTAGGTAGCCACTTTATAAATATGACCAGATGTCACCAATTACATAGAGATATCAATGGATCACTGGAAATATGTCATATGTCACCCTTCATGTCCTTTACAACATTCTAGAGTGACTTCTCCTAGGCAGGAAACATTATACTTAATAAGCCTGAATTCAGTTGCCTTGGCTGTTGTTTTTGGAGTCATTGTAATTTATTAACAGAATCAAGTATAGTAATGAGTAAGAAGTATAACCAATGTCAAGGTCTCAAGGTAAATTGTAGTTGAAGTCAGATGCAACAAGCCATTCATTATTTTGGTGAGGATGTATGTAATCACACAGCCACTCAAGGATTGTCTTAAGTCTACTTATCTTGGATCTAGAAAGGTATTAAAATTTGATAGAGTCACTCGAGCCAATAGTTCCTCAGATGGGACCTGGTGAATTAGTAGGCATTCTTAAAATACTTGATGAAGAGAATGAAGGAATTCCCCAAAGGAAAAATCATTCTAGCTACTGAGGCATATGATTACTTGGTATGTGGTTTAACCTTCTCATACGTGTGCGTTTATAATAGGAGGCATTTGATATGCATTGTAAATTTGGATAGTTCTAACAATGGCACAAGCTTTTATTCTAGTTTACATTCTGTTGCTGTGATAAACATGATGACCAGAAGCAATATGGGGAGAATAGGGCTGTATCAGCTTACTGGTCACAGTCCGTTATCAAGGGAAGCCAAGAGAGGAACTCCAGGCAGGAACCAGGGTCAGGAACTGAAGCAGAGACCCTAGAGGAATCTTGCTTCTGGCTTGCTCTCCCTGGCTTTCTCAGCTACCTGTTTTATACAGCCCAGGATGCATGATGCCACTCACAGTGGGCTGGACCCTCCCACATCTATCATTAATCATGAAAATGCCCCACAGACAAACCCACATGCCAATCTGATGGACACAGTTCTTCAAGTGAGGTTCCCTCTTCCCAGTCACTCTAATTTGTGTCAAGTTACAAAAACTAACCAGCCAGCACAGTGGAGGAATAAAGCCCACACATAAATAACTGGGGATTGACTATATGCTATCCTGTGTGGCACGTGGAAGGCAAAAGGTGTCAGTATGTGTGTGTGCATGTGCGTGTGCGTGCGTGCGTGCGTGCGTGCGTGTGTGTGTGTGTGCGTGTGCATGTGTGTGTGCGTGTGTGTGTGTGTGTGTGTGTGTGTGTGTTTGTGTGTGTGTTTTCCTGGCTTTCCTTGAAGTGGGTCTTGGAGACAGTGTTGCCTGATGGAATGGGAAGCTGGGAGGAGACAACCACTGAATGACGTCAGGGCTTTGGAAGGATGGGAGGCAGTGTAGATACCAGGACCTTCTTGCTCCTTCACATTTTGCTACCATTTAGGAGCATCTATGTTGCTAAGTGGCCTGTCAATGTGTCTGTCGGTCCTGAAGACGGGCAAAGCCGACACTAAGGAAGCTTTTCCTTTTGGTACAGTGCCAGCTCAGAGGCATCCCGTGCTTCAGCCTAGAGCTCGGCAGGGAAGAGTAGGAGGCAAGGAGATCAAACTGTAGCCTCATCTTGTTAGAGTGTTAATGACCTTTCGGTGCATCAATGGATTCTTAACCACACGTATTATGAAAAACAGATGATGAATTATGTATCGATGTTTGTGCTGTCATTTTAAGATCCATTTAAAAAAGCCTCTCTGGGCCTAAAATACCTCAAATTAAAAATGCAAATAATGATAAATCAGGCCGATTTACCACCTGCTGTGACGCAGGCAAGCCCACTGAGGAAGGTAAGGATGTTGAGATGATAGTCTGCAATCTGCTGGGAAACTTCTCAAAGGGACAAGGAAAAGAAGAAAGCACTGTCTGTCTCCTGATGCCAAGAGTCCAGAGGACATTTAAACTGTGGCCAGCTGGAGCCTGGGAGCCCAGAAGCTGGGTAAAGGCCCAGCCTGGGCCTGAGACAGAGAGGAAAGCTGAGCAAGCCTCCAGTGTTGGAGTCAATTTCTCACATGCTTTGGATTTTTAAATTGTATAAACCAACACCCTAGGAAAACACATTTCCTTGAAGCTGGCTGGTAGTATAAACAGATGTCTGTTTAATATGCAGGGAACAGCTTGAAAATTGTTTCGTTTTCCACTGGGGAAATATTTTTTAAGCTGTGAAGGCTGCAGGTGTTAAAGGGAAGGTGTTCTTTGTGGGTGGGGTATGTGTGGAAGAGAATCTGGCAGAAAAGTTCCCAATATCATCCCCGATACCCCTGGGGATCTGAGGTGCCACACCAGGCCTGTACGAGAACGTCTGATGATGTACAATCTGAGCAGAGAGGAGAAAGATCTCAGGTGTCTATCAATGCGCTGGCCCTCAGTAAAAACAGACAGGTGTGGTCCCACACGCTGCACGAGTAGTCCCAGCACATTCAGGGAAGGTGCAGTCGGAATGTGTGTGTCTGTTGGCATTCTACTCCTGGGCGTGCTCACAGGCCCCTGCACTTGAGAGCAAGATCTAGGGAGTGGCTTAGTGTGAGAAATAAGAAAAAGATAACTAACTCCCTTCGGCCGTGGTCTTTGTCCATTTTACTCGCTGAGTGTCTGGAGGAGCAGTTCCACAGAGCATGCGCTAATGAGGCAGCATCACAGGAAATCAGCTCCTCAGTGTGCCTTTTAATGACAGTCGTTCACTCAACAGCACCTAAAGTTAGAAGCCGCTGCTCTTCTAGGTTTGTGATGTCGGGGCATCAGGGACAGGAGAATGTGTAGGTTGGGTGACAGGTATTTGATTAGGATAAAGAAGGCCACTCCACTCAGGAGAGTATGGGAAGGGAGGCTCCAGTGGGCACCCAGAGGGCCATGCTTTATTTACTTCTTCAGTGCAGCGTAAGAGCCAAGAACTCGGTCCTGAAGTCAGACTGACCCACCTTCTATGTTCCACTAACCACATTGTTTCCAGCACCGACTGAAAGTTCATTTTCTTTTCTGAAAATGAGCGGGGGAAGGACTGGACACTTGTCTGGTGGATGCTGACTTTGCCACCTAAGCAGTCCCTCTCACTCTGAGATGTCCACCTTATGGTCATCAATCTGCAAAACGTCAGACATCTCTTCCCACTTGTCCAGAAAATCCTCACACCTGTTAGCTGCTCACCAAATACGACCTCAATGACAAGTAAACAAGCTGAGGGAACTTACTTCCCCTGAGGAGCTGGCAGTGTGGAGGAGGGCTCAGTGACATCAGAACATAGGGACATAAAGCTGTCTGCAGAGAGCCTGACACAGTGGACCAGCTGATGGAGGTCCCTGTGGTTTCCTGCTGACTCAGCACCACAGCTCTTCCTTCCAGTGAACACAGCTCACATTTCAGCACCTCCTTTTAGAGGGTCTCCCCAGTTTTAGCTAAGCCTCCCACACCCTTAGAGGATCTTTGCAGAACAAGAAAAAAAAATCTAGGCTATACATGTGAGTTTCATGATTAGAAATGAGCCAAGGGAGTATTTTCAATTGGAAAAGTTCAGACCACTGAAATTGGATAAGCTAAGAGTGCTGCTAAAATATTACTGTGAAAAGAAATTATGTGGGCTGGAAAAAGACAGCAAAGAGGAGGGAGGCGGAAGTGGGCAGGCAGCACCCCTACCAAACACACATAGATTATTTTTTGAAAAATATCTCCATGGAAAATATTCATCACACACACACACACACACACACACACACACACACACACACACACACACACACCATTTCCCGCAGAAGTGCAACTGTCAGTCTGAAATGTCAGAGATCTAAAGAAAATGGCGATGGTTCTTCAAGGAAATCAGCCAGTGAGAAGCGACACAAATTCAATCAAATGGATACACAAGGAGTTTTCTCTGAAAAGCAAAGGTCACAGCGCCACGCAAACTGATCATCTTACCTGCACGGACTGTCAGGATGCAGGCACATGTTTATTAGCAGTTGATTATTAGTGTTTTGTTAGCAGTCTATGCACATTTACATTAGATGTAAAAAAGTACATGCTGGATGGGAAAGAGACAGGATCTAGAGACTCAGGGATGACCTGTAGTTACTCTTTGAAAACTCAGCCTCTGCTCCTGAGACTGATGCACAGGCTATAGGCTGGGGGGGGGGGGGCAGAGATAAAGTGGTGGCATTGTCTGGGGAAGAGATGGGCATGCTTCCAAGAGGCACAGAAATAAGCCCAGCATTCCAAACTGTAAAGTGAAACTTGGTTAGTTAACTTGGTGGGGCAGCTGACTCTGTGTTGGGAGATGGTGCATGCTTAAAAATTTCTCCCAGAAGGCAATGCTTAACTAAAACCCAAGAGCATGAAAAAGAGTAATGGGAGACTAGAAGAGGAAAAGTGTTCCCAGACCAGAAAAGGCCATGAGCTAGCACACCACAGAAAAGAATAAAGAGGCTCCTTCCAAGAATGTTAACATCTTGGAATGAAGCTACTATGAGTTAAGGGAGATGAAGCAGGTGACAGGGATGCTGATGAGAACCACTGGGGCCCATGATGATGATGAGGCAGGGAACAGGGATGCTGATGAGAACCACTGGGGCCATGGTTGGAGCTGGGCCTGGCTGTCAGGTGGACAGTGAACCATCAGACAGACACTTCAGTAGGTGAGCGATTGGTTCATATCTGTAGCTCAGAAGGATCCAATCTTCTTGATGTAGAAAAGTGGCATGGGAGAACAGGCTAGAAAGTATTAGGAGACTGCCATTGATAGACACACTGTTCCCCGGAAGAGGGTGAATAGCATATGAGTGAAGTATGACCAGCACACCTCAGTGAGCAGGTGAGTCATCACAGACAGAAGAGCCACACGATGGAGGACACAGCTGCCTCTTGGACATCTTTGTCAGGAGTTTTTTCAGGGCCAAGATTTGGTCCCTGGGACCTCTCATTGCTGGGAGAGGCACAGGGAAGGGAGGCAGAGGAGAGTCAGCTCCTTGGCTTCTCCTCTAAGACAGAAACCCCATAGAGCAGGAGCAGGCTGGCCTGGAGAGGAGGAGCTGTGTTCCACAGCCCGCCACACTGGTGGGAAGCACGGGGATCATGGGCCTAGCAGAGAGCAGGCTCAGAAGTGATGGTTCCAGAACAGGGAGGAGCCCACTGCATTTTATCTTCCCGCTGGATCTTTCCAATTCTCAGGACACTTTGTCCCTCTGCTGTTTTCCTAGAGCAAACAAGCTTTTTGTTGAAGGAAGGTTTGAACCTTATCTCTGATTGGTATTAACCCACAGCTTGTACTAGACTACGGCAGTCTGAGAACCAGCCCAGCAGCACAGGGCTTGAAGGAGATCCATGGAGTCAGTGAGGGAGTAAGGGAAAAGACACACACACTTTCTTGACTTCTTCTGACTTCTTTATTCTTCTACTTTTATTTTCCCTCTGCATCCTTCCTGGTGATTTCCTTCTTTCATTCTTTATCTTTTCCTTTTACTCTCTTGATGTTTTCCTTCTAACTCACTTTTTTTTCCTTTACAGCTTATATTCCCCAGCAAAATCTTTCAAGCAATATAAAAATTATAATGTGGTTACAATCTATTTTTCAAGTGAATCATTACAATGAACACAAGTGAAAAAACAGCATGTTTTCCCTTACATGATTAAACATTTTACATATTACAGGTGAAAAACAAGTTGTCCCAAGAACCCACATATATTCATGTCCAAGCAACTTGTTATAGATTAACAGAGTGTGAGCAAGCAAGGTATTTTTCTCAGCCAATTCTTTTACTGGCAGGCTGCATTTTGTGGTTATAAAGAAAGGACCAAATATTTTATTATTTATTGCAAAAGGTAACATTATAAGAAATCTTAGAAGAATCACAAATCTAAACTTTTATATATGAAGAAGAACCAGTCAGCTTTACTTTAAATCTTTGGCGTGCATACCCATCATCAACAGTTTTTATATCAAGAAGAGGAAGGCAGAAATGGGCACAAGGAATTCATCATCATCCCATCCTAGCAAGAAAGGCAGGTCAGCTAATGATAACTGGGCTGCTTTGTTTTTGATCCCTGACCTTAATGAGTCCCTCACTTAGCTATGTTCCTTTCTAAAACTTTGGATTGTCTTCTTGGGTTTTTCATCCCAAAGTTATTTGACAAAAACATCTTAGTCTAATTTTAAGTTATTTTCAAAGCTTTGTTTCAGCTATGATACACTCTGAAACCTGTGAACATATCTCTCAGCATAAGGTTGAAAGAATTTAAGCTAGTAGGGCTACTGGAACTCGACTTTTTTTTTTTTTTCTTAATCATTAACCTAAGTCACAGTCTATACGGCTCCTCAATAGAAACTCCTGTGTTCTAGCTGTGTGACACTTCCTTGTTTTCTTTTTTATCCCCTGCAGCCTCTGCTTTATCAGAGGCAGAGGCAACATTTTATCCCCACCTTTACCTATGTTAATTTTTCCACTAAACTAATCTCTACCATAATCCTTTACTATATTTATTAAAATCCTCAATCATCAAAATCCTATTTGAACTAACATTACTATTGAATAAGATCATTGCTTCAGTTCAGCAGCACAGCTTAGGAGGAAATCATCTTCATAACAATCCCCAGGTAAAAATGCCCAGTAGAACAGGATATATCCAAGAGATGATCACACTGCATTAAGGGCAGTGGGGATCTCCCCACACCATTCACACCATGCCAGATACCAGAGGAACATGGCAGCAGCAAACACACAAAGACACTGCAGTATACTGCAAGAGACATTCTGGGGCCCGGGCTCTTGGGGCCTTGCCTATCTGAGATTCACCATCAGGATTTGGTGAACCGATGCCCTGAAGTCAATTGCCACCTGCTACTCCTCTGGCGTGGCTTCGGGCAGTAGACATGCACTCCTTCCTTCCTTGGGTGGGGGGGGGGTGGTGAAAATTGCAAGCCAACAGGAGACTGCGCAGAGTAAGGCCTTTCGGGGCACCCAGCAGCTTCCTTGAACACTCAGTTGAGTCTGAGTCTTCCATGCCGCCCTAGCCTAGCGCCCAAAACATTGGTTTACAAGAGAAGTTTATTAAACCGTACTACTGAGGCTAGCAGTCCAAATCACGGTGTGAGCAGAGGCTTCCTGTCACTCGTTACTGGTAGCTGCTACCGATTCTTCGCTTGTCCTGCATCCCTCCCATCCCTGCCACTGCTGTCACGGGAAAAGTTCCCTGTGTGTTTCTGTGTCTCTTTCCTTCTTAAAGGTGTGCCATAACTGTGGGTTGCGGGCTCACCCTTCTGCAGCAGAGCTTCATTATGATTAGTTCTACCTGCAACTGCCTCGTTACAGAGTAAGGTCGCATGTTCATGGCCCAGGAAGGACATGAATTCAACTCATATACTGGGGAAAGACCAGGCTAAGATGAACTAGAGGAGGTGAAGACCTTGAATCCAGGCTGAGCTTCACAGGAGGGCAGAGAGAGGCAGGTCAGCAGCACTCCTGGGAAGCCAGAGTCAGTCTGAAGGAAACAGAGGGCTACTTTCTGATGCTTTCTGTCAACCAAGGCCAAATTATGAGAATTTCATAAAAGTGTGTGTGTGTGTGTGTGTGTGTGTGTGTGTGTGTGTGTGTACATATACCTGTGTGTGCATGTGTGTACGTGTATGTGTATGTATATGTATATGCATGTCTGTGTATCTGTATATGCATATGTGTGTACATGTGTGTATGTGTGTGCACGGATATGTACGTGTGTGCATGTATATATGCATGTGTGTGTGGTGTGTGTGTGTGTGTGTGTGTGTGTGTGTGTGTGTGTGTGTGTGTGTGTGTGTGTGTGTATTAGGGAAGAGGGATGGTAAAGGTAAGACCAAAGCTGGCATAAGGAGTAAAAAGAAACTTGGTTCCAAGACGCTGACCCTCACAAGAGTGAGGAAGGCATTTTCTGGTTTGAACTTGGAGATAATAAAATAAAACACTATTCATTATAGAAGTGTTTAGAAACATGGAAAAGTGGGTGGAACCAAGAGTCACAATTAATCCTACCATCTAAAAAGACATAGTTTGATATTTTCAACCCAGGGTGGTACAAATACCCTGTGCCTGACTCCCTTCATCTTGAGCTTTATTCCCCTCCCCAAATAAACACCTTCGACTTTGAAACCAGAGTAGCAGAAGGACAAGACAACATGGAACCCAGGAGTGAAGAAGACGGGAGCTAGAACCATCTTTCCCTCAGTGACCAGCTGTGAGACACAGAGCGAAGTTTAATGACACTCCCGGGCCTTGGTTGCCACTCTGCTCTTCCCAGACTCCCTCCTCACCCCAAGTGCAGAGATCTGAATGACTGCGATGAACCCCACTGACAAACACCATAAACAACTGTTGCTCCTGCTTTGCTCCCATTTGCTATTTTCTCACCCTCCCCAAGGATCTCCCTTCCAGTGTTTACACAGACAGGGCATCTATAGCTCTCGTTGGTTTGAGAAACGCATCTTGTATCTACTACATCCCTTCTGTCTGTCCACTTTCTAGTGTAACATTCTCTGTGTCTGCAGTCTGTCCTCTGTCCATTCCCATGCTCAGTAAACAATCCCTTCCTGTTTCACCCCGAGAACACTTTCTCCCAGGCTGACACCTGTCTCTGCAAAGATGAACGGTACATGCCATCATGTCGCTGCCAAGATGAAATGGTACATGCCATCATGTTGCTGCCAAGATGAAATGGTACATGCCGTTTTGGTCTATCACAAGGACCACGGCTAACATTCTTACAATAAAAGAAGTATGGCAAATTTAGTTTTAAAAGTTTCATGGACACTGGAGCCTTCAAAAATAAGTTCCTATTCTTTCCTGCCTCTTGAAGACCAGTCACATCAGAGCACTCCAATATCAAGACGGATATGAGCTAGTCACTTAAGAACTATGTCCTTTGTGTCTACCTGAAACAAATCAGAAAAATGAAGACACCAAGGCTTTGATTTGCCGTTTAAAGTCTGAGTATGAGAACTCCCTACCTGGGGTCTGATGGGTGGGCAGTTGAGTAACCATTTTCCCCACCTGTTCCCTTCATGTTCTCTGCTGGACCCTGTCTTGATCCCTGAACTCCCACAGAAATGCTTAGGTTGGGAAGTTATTGGACTGTCCAGATTTGGTTTTTGGTGATGGTGATGTTTAAGTTTTCTAGGGACTGATGTTTATTGAGTGATGACCGACTGAGGGAACAGAAAAGCCATCTGTTTTTAGGCATGTTCCGTGGCATGTGGAGAAATGTGGCCAGATATATGGCCCAGACCTATAGCAATAGGCTGAGGAGACAACCCAGCAAGGCTCTCTGACTCCTTTGGCGTCTGTGTATACCACCATTCTTCTCCTGGCTCTGAGGCAGGGGAGGTCAGTCATAAAGTTTCTTTATAACTACTCTCAATATAGACCGGTAAGGAATAAGTAAGAGAAACCTTCCTGGTTGTGAATACTTTGGGGAAATGCCTTCTGAGACATAAAATCTGTTAAATGTGTCTGTGGAGCTTTTGTAATTGCTTGGCTTCCAAATAGCTTGGAGGTATTGTCTTGCTCAAAAAGACGTCTTTCCCTGTCTCCTAAAGTCGTAAATGTTCTCTCCTACCCTGTTTTTTCATAGACTTAGTGGTCGTGTTTGTCTCAGTACAAATGAAGCTTCCTTTATATAGAGAGGGGTTTTCTAACAGATTTACTTTTCCTAAGCAAATGGTGTCCTAGCACCATCCACTAAATAGTCTGCCTTCCAACTTCATTGTCGTCGTCATCATATACCAATTCCCAAGTTGCACATGCTTGTTTCTGTGCTTTCTAGGACATTCCAGTATTCCCTCTAGCTGTTATTCCATCCATTCCTCCACTATTTCACTCCTAGGAATTTGATTTTTGACCAATTACTGCGGTGATATATTGTGCACTCTAAAAAAATCTACCTGAAGATCAGAGAACACTTCAGGTAAATTTTATTGGTGTACACAACATGTCACCACATTTCCCCTTTTTTGTCTAAAATAATAAAAGAAGGTTATAACTTATATATAAAAAACTATATAAAATAAGTACATACAATATATACAGTCAAGAATTACATTAACAATGTCCAGTCCATTAACATTTGACAGATTCAGAGAAAATACTCCATATTTTATCTTATTTTGGTGAATCCAAAGTGTACCCAATTCACGTTCTATCTTAACTTGTATTAACCCAAAACTTTCTTTTGATGTCTTTCAAACTAATACACTTTACACCTCTTTAGTGAGTTTCTTTTCTGAATTTGTTAACAAAAAAAACTATAATTATAACTATATCAACTCTGTCAGAGACCCAAGAAGGAAATAATATTACCTAAGTAAGCAGGAAGTACAAACAAGCAACTTCCAAAAAATGTGAGAAATGACAAAAACAGCTGGCTGCCTGGACAGTCACCCAAGATTTCTCTGCAATGTTGGGGCATCATCTTCAGTCTACAGGCCTAGTATATCTGACAGACTCATCAGTAAAGCAAGATTTTCCTTTTTTTTTTTCATTTTTCTTTATTAAGAAAATTTCTGCCGGGCAGTGGTGGCGCACGCCTTTAATCCCAGCACTCGGGAGGCAGAGACAGGCGGATCTCTGTGAGTTCGAGGCCAGCCTGGGCTACCAAGTGAGTTCCAGGAAAGGCGCAAAGCTACACAGAGAAACCCTGTCTCGAAAAACCAAAAAAAAAAAAAAAAAAAAAAAAAAAAAAAAAAAAAAAAAAAAAAAGAAAAAAAAAAAAAGAAAATTTCTACTCACTCTACATGCCACCCACAGATCCCACCTCTTCCCTCCTCCCACCCACCCCCAGACCTCTCTCCCAGGCTGCCCCACATCTCCCAAATCAAGGTCTCCCATGGGGGGTCAGCAGAGCCCAGCACACTGAGCCTAGGCAGGTCCAAGCCCCTTCCCACTGCACCAAGGCTGCACAAGGCATCAAACCCCAAGCACCGTATTCCCAAAAGCCTGTCCATGCACCAGGGATGGATCCCAATACCCCTGCCTGGGTGGCCCCCAAACAGTTTGAGCCAAACAATCATCTTCCATATTCAGATTCCAGTCCCATGGGGACTCCACAGCCACAGCCACTAGTCTACAGTTCATGTGGTGAAGCAAGATTTTCTAAAGGGCCTTCCTACCTTGCCTTGGCAAGGTTTGGCAGCCCTTTCTTTGTGTCCTGCTTGTCCATTTGGACAGCATACTGTCAGCAGTTGAGGCTAAGGCAATTTCTTGTCCAGTGGCTAACTTTTGTCACATTGAAAGCAAACTCCATATGGAGTTTCTTTGGTGCCCATCATCTTCTCTGAAGTTGAATGGTGCTATCAGGAGCAGACATGTCTCATAGTCATAAAAATAAAAGAATCTATGTTATTAAAACATCTCAAATGCCATATTCTGTACATTTCTGAAGTGTTTGAAGATGACCTGTCTATCTAAAATATATCTGTTTGACCTTGAAAACTATTTATGAGTACAAATTTGATTGCAATAGGTGACTAATTACTAACCAGCATTTCTTTATATCCTAATTAGTTGGTAATAATAACTTTCAAGGACTATAAATTTGCATTACATTGTTAAATGAGCAGTATAGGCATAATACCTTGAACAAGATTAGAAGTGTATATAGTATAGTATGTTCTAACAAAATTAATCTCAAGTTTGTATCAGTGTAAAAAATTGTATACAATATACAAAAATCCAATCTAATGCAAAATATTTAAAACTGGTAGTTGCTTTTTAAAAGTAGATTCAATAATCTACCTTTTTATCTATCATATCTATATTCTTTTTCTTTTCAGAGTAGATTAAATAATCTACCCTTTTTCCAATCATTTCTCTGTCTTTTTTTTTTTCAGAGTAGATTCAATAATCTACCTCTTATCTTATATCTATATCCTCTTTTTTTCTTTTCAGAGTAGATTCAGTAATTTACCCTTTTATCCTATATTTTTATATCCCTTTTTTCAGAGTAGATTCAATAATCTACCTTTTTATCCTATAATTTCTATAACAAATTACCAAGTTGGAGGATCTAGTGGTGGCGATGGTGGGTGATGATGCAGTTTTAGATGCATAAATTTGTCTTGTACACTTCTGTCAGGAATGTATAAACAATTTATGATCCTGTCTTTTTCTCGAGTACTATAACTTTGGCGCACACCCCCCCCCTTAAGTTAGGACATCACTCAATAAGTATCAATTCCTAGAACACTCTACCATCGCCATCAACAGAACTGAATCTGTGTCAGCCCAACGGCTTCCCAGGCACTGAAGCAGGGCCAACTCCATGAATGAGGGCTCACCTGAGAAAATACCAGTGAAGGAAGACGGCAAGGGAAATGATTCCTCATCTGTCCATCTCACTGCAGTACGGAGTTCTCAGACACAAATGTTAAACAGCAAATGAAGCTGTTTATCTCAAATCAAGACATTTGTTTCATTTCCTTTAGGTTTGTTTTCAGTGTTCCACTATTACTGTAGAGTTTGGATTTTGGACTATATGCAGATAAGAAGTTATGTTTTTATGTAGCCCACGAGTCATGAGAAGCTGGTAAATGCCACTTCAACCCCTGGGTACAAAAGAGTCCATTTTATGCCAATCAAGAAATCAGAGAACTGCAATTGACTGAAAAGTAAAATCTCTATGCCACTCAAATGTAACAAGCCAGAAATCTCTTTTGACATTGATGAACTAAACATCTTTCTTTTTTCTATTTATAAACCATGTGATTAGAATCAACTGTACATGTCATACAATCAAACACAGTATAGGAACAAGGTACTCTGAAATAAGTGCACCTCAATATCCTCAAAGCTGGAGCAAGGAAAAAGGGTGCAATTTTCTTTTACTTCCATTTACTGAGTAAAATTACACCCTCCTCCCACTGCAGTTACAGTTCCTCCATCTCCTCTCCTCCCACTGCAGTTACAGTTCCTCCATCTCCTCTCCTCCCACTGCAGTTTCAGTTCCTCCATCTGCCCTCTCCTCCCACTGCAGTTACAGTTCCTCCATCTCCTCTCCTCCCACTGCAGTTTCAGTTCCTCCATCTCCTCTCCTCCCACTGCAGTTTCAGTTCCTCCACCTGCCCTCTCCTCCCACTGCAGTTACAGTTCCTCCATCTCCTCTCCTCCCACTGCAGTTACAGTTCCTCCATCTCCTCCCCTCCCACTGCAGTTACAGTTCCTCCATCTCCTCTCCTCCCACTGCAGTTACAGTTCCTCCATCTGCCCTCTCCTCCCACTGCAGTTTCAGTTCCTCCACCTGCCCTCTCCTCCCACTGCAGTTACAGTTCCTCCACCTGCCCTCTCCTCCCACTGCAGTTTCAGTTCCTCCATCTGCCCTCTCCTCCCACTGCAGTTACAGTTCCTCCACCTGCCCTCTCTTCCCACTGCAGTTACAGTTCCTCCACCTGCCCTCTCCTCCCACTGCAGTTACAGTTCCTCCATCTCCTCTCCTCCCACTGCAGTTACAGTTCCTCCATCTCCTCTCCTCCCACTGCAGTTTCAGTTCCTCCATCTGCCCTCTCCTCCCACTGCAGTTACAGTTCCTCCATCTCCTCTCCTCCCACTGCAGTTACAGTTCCTCCATCTCCTCTCCTCCCACTGCAGTTACAGTTCCTCCATCTCCTCTCCTCCCACTGCAGTTACAGTTCCTCCATCTCCTCTCCTCCCACTGCAGTTACAGTTCCTCCACCTGCCCTCTCCTCCCACTGCAGTTTCAGTTCCTCCATCTGCCCTCTCCTCCCACTGCAGTTTCAGTTCCTCCATCTCCTCTCCTCCCACTGCAGTTACAGTTCCTCCATCTCCTCTCCTCCCACTGCAGTTACAGTTCCTCCATCTGCCCTCTCCTCCCACTGCAGTTTCAGTTCCTCCATCTCCTCTCCTCCCACTGCAGTTACAGTTCCTCGACCTGCCCTCTCCTCCCACTGCAGTTACAGTTCCTCCATCTGCCCTCTCCTCCCACTGCAGTTACAGTTCCTCCATCTCCTCTCCTCCCACTGCAGTTACAGTTCCTCCATCTGCCCTCTCCTCCCACTGCAGTTACAGTTCCTCCATCTCCTCTCCTCCCACTGCAGTTTCAGTTCCTCCACCTGCACTCTCCTCCCACTGCAGTTACAGTTCCTCCATCTCATCTCCTCCCACTGCAGTTACAGTTCCTCCATCTCCTCTCCTCCCACTGCAGTTACAGTTCCTCCATCCCCTCTCCTCCCACTGCAGTTACAGTTCCTCCACCTGCCCCCTCCTCCCACTGCAGTTACAGTTCCTCCATCTCCTCTCCTCCCACTGCAGTTACAGTTCCTCCATCTCCTCTCCTCCCACTGCAGTTACAGTTCCTTCATCTCCCCTCTCCTCCCACTGCAGTTACAGTTCCTCCATCTCCTCTCCTCCCACTGCAGTTACAGTTCCTCCATCTCCTCTCCTCCCACTGCAGTTACAGTTCCTCCATCTGCCCTCTCCTCCCACTGCAGTTTCAGTTCCTCCATCTGCCCTCTCCTCCCACTGCAGTTTCAGTTCCTCCATCTCCTCTCCTCCCACTGCAGTTACAGTTCCTCCATCTCCTCTCCTCCCACTGCAGTTACAGTTCCTCCATCTACCCTCTCCTCCCACTGCAGTTTCAGTTCCTCCATCTCCTCTCCTCCCACTGCAGTTACAGTTCCTCCACCTGCCCTCTCCTCCTACTGCAGTTACAGTTCCTCCATCTGCCCTCTCCTCCCACTGCAGTTACAGTTCCTCCATCTCCTCTCCTCCCACTGCAGTTACAGTTCCTTCATCTCTCCTCTCCTCCCACTGCAATTACAGTTCCTCCACCTGCGCTCTCCTCCCACTGCATTTACAGTTCCTCCATCTCCTCTCCTCCCACTGCAGTTACAGTTCCTCCACCTGCCCTCTCTTCCCACTGCAGTTACAGTTCCTCCATCTCCTCTCCTCCCACTGCAGTTACAGTTCCTTCATCTCTCCTCTCCTCCCACTGCAGTTACAGTTCCTCCATCTGCCCTCTCCTCCCACTGCAGTTTCAGTTCCTCCATCTCCTCTCCTCCCACTGCAGTTACAGTTCCTCCACCTGCCCTCTCCTCCCACTGCAGTTACAGTTCCTCCATCTCCTCTCCTCCCACTGCAGTTACAGTTCCTCCACCTGCCCTCTCTTCCCACTGCAGTTACAGTTCCTCCATCTCCTCTCCTCCCAGTGCAGTTACAGTTCCTCCACCTGCCCTCTCCTCCCACTGCAGTTACAGTTCCTCCATCTGCCCTCTCCTCCCACTGCAGTTACAGTTCCTCCACCTGCCCTCTCTTCCCACTGCAGTTACAGTTCCTCCATCTCCTCTCCTCCCACTGCAGTTACAGTTCCTCCACCTGCCCTCTCCTCCCACTGCAGTTACAGTTCCTTTATCTCTCCTCTCCTCCCACTGCAGTTACAGTTCCTCCATCTGCCCTCTCCTCCCACTGCAGTTACAGTTCCTCCACCTGCCCTCTCTTCCCACTGCAGTTACAGTTCCTCCATCTCCTCTCCTCCCACTGCAGTTACAGTTCCTTTATCTCTCCTCTCCTCCCACTGCAGTTACAGTTCCTCCATCTGCCCTCTCCTCCCACTGCAGTTACAGTTCCTCCACCTGCCCTCTCTTCCCACTGCAGTTACAGTTCCTCCATCTCCTCTCCTCCCACTGCAGTTACAGTTCCTCCACCTGCCCTCTCCTCCCACTGCAGTTACAGTTCCTTCATCTCTCCTCTCCTCCCACTGCAGTTACAGTTCCTCCATCTGCCCTCTCCTCCCACTGCAGTTACAGTTCCTCCATCTCCTCTCCTCCCATGCCCTCTCCTCCCACTGTAGTTACAGTTCCTCCACCTGCCCTCTCCTCCTACTGCAGTTACAGTTCCTCCACCTGCCCTCTCTTCCCACTGCAGTTTCAGTTCCTCCATCTCCTCTCCTCCCACTGCAGTTACAGTTCCTCCATCTCCTCTCCTCCCACTGCAGTTACAGTTCCTCCATCTGCCCTCTCCTCCCACTGCAGTTACAGTTCCTCCATCTGCCCTCTCCTCCCATGCACTCTCTTCCTACTGCTAGTGGCCAGGAGGTGAGGCCACAAGCTCAGGTCCTAATAGAGGCAGTGGTAGAAGATTCAAACCTGTTTAAAAACTAATAGTATTTCTAGTCTCCCAAAATTACAGTGACCTAAGACTGATGGAGGTCCAAACAGAAAGGGGCTGCCCAAATGCTGAGTGGTGTATTCGTGTACCATCACTCTGCTCTTACACCACCCTGTCCTATACAGTATGACATTCACAATACTCAGTGGCTTCCCAGGCTCCGAGGAAAGATTGCTAATTACTGATGGCAAAGATGATTGTCCCTCTTTCCCATTCCCTTCCTCTCCTTCTCCCCTTCCTCTGCCCTCCCTGTCAATTTTGTCGCCTCCTTCCTGTCCTTCTCTTTCTCCCCTCCCTGTCATCCCTCACCTGCTTGATCCTGACAGGCAGGAGCCATCAGCCTGTTCTTGGGGACATCAGTTTACAGCCACCAGCAGTCAGCATGACGGGGCTTAGTGATTTGTCTGTTAGGAGCTCTCCACAGCTTCTCCTGCGTGTGGTGTGACAAGGCTAGTTTGGGCCTTTTCTTGTTGCGCCTAAGACTGCTGGAACAGTCTCTGGGAACAATGTCTCTTCTCAGGTGTTTATTGGATTGGAAGTTCATTCTCCAAAGAGTCCACTCAACACTTTGGCACAGCACATTAGAAACTTGATGTTTTATGGGCTTAAAGCAGATATTTTAACATAAACATGGAAATGAGCTCCAGAAAATGTGCAAGAATAGAAAAAAATTCCAATGAGGCTGAAAACATCAGGAGCCAGAACTGAATCCTTTAAATAGTAGCTCCCCTCTGCAGACAGATTGGAAATCCCAGAACCGAATCCTTTAAATAGCAGCTCCCCTCTGCAGACGGGTTGGAAATCAGACCTGAAGCAGTGCTGACTCTGTTCTTCACTGGCACGTGCCACACAAGTTTTACTGAGTGCTCACGTGGTCGTTACACTTGAGACGTTACTGCAGGGAACTGAACAGCTTGGAATCTGTGGTCAAACTCTCCCAGGTCATGCCACATGTGACAAGTGACGTTATGTCATAAAGGAGTGGGACAGGGTGTGGACAGGGAGACAACTCCAGGAGAACAGTAAAGACCCAGGTCCTGTCACCTGACCTTGGCAGAGTCCGTCCATTGCTCCACTTCTTATCCTCATTCTGAAGGGCCATGTTCTCAGGCTACATCATCCCTTAATAGCCCCCAATGCTTGGAGCCTTTTCTGCTACTAATTTCTGTAGAACATTACCATACAGAACACACGCACACACAACTTTATGAACTATAGAGGATTAATCCCAAAATACTAGGCAGCTATAGACAATCTCTTAACTGAAATGGAAGAAGGAACTATTGTTCCCATTTTGCAGATAAGAAATGATCTAAGTAGTTAAAACATTCATCGGCAAAGGATAGTTTCCCTCTTTGTGCCAAGTTCTGTAGCAGGGACTAAAGATGCAGAGGGAATGAGATCTGGGCTCTGTCCTCAAAACAAGGGAAGAGGCTGAAGGGTAAGGAGATATCACAGGATGGTTCACAGTAACGAAAAAAAAAGAACGAAGAAAGCACAAGACCAACAGTGAACTGGCTAAGTGAGCAAAGGCTTCAGTGATCTGAAGGAGTTTGTCAAATGGGCGATAGAAAGGAAAGTGTGAAGATGAGTGTGAGTGTGTGAGTGAGTGTGCACAGAGGCAGAGTGGGCTCAGAGGATTTGGGGCACAGGTGTGTCTGGAGGAAAGTTTGGTTTCTGAACAGGGGTTGGTGGTAGTAAGGTATGTCAAGGCATACCAGGACACTGAGTTTTCCTTATAGTCTGGTGTCTGGGTAGATGAACCTGTGGTTGGTAAACTGGCCAATCGGCAAGCTAGCACGTAGGCCAACACGTAAATGATGAGGGCGCAAATCAAGACCAGGACAGTGGGTATGGGTTCAGCAGTCAGAGGGAAGAGACATTTTGGTTTGGATCTTGGTAACAAACTGACAGAGACAGGATGAGCCTAGAACACCAGCTTTGGAGGCCGAGCAGATGGACACAGAAAGCAAATGAGGCTTGAGGAATCCACAGAAGGAAGACCTGTGTTCAGTTCAGGGCATGCAGACTTTGAGGTTTCTGCTTGGTTGGTTTGAAAGTGATAGTCCAGTCAGCTCCTTACACTGCAGGCTGGGTCTGGAGGTAAAAGCCTGGGAATAAAAGCTTACAGGTGAGAGCTGAAGCTGTGGAGTTCTAGGAAATCATGCCAAAAGGCTCATTCTCTTAGTTTACAGAACAGGTATAACATTTATTTCTGTGTTATCCACTTATTAATTAGACAAGTCAGTTTGAAACAAACACTAGAATCTGACTTTTCTTATCACTTACAAGCACACAGACACATACATACACACACACACACACACACACACACACACACCACATATACACACACCACACCACGCCACACATATATCACACACACACCACATACACCACACACACACACACACACACATACAACACACACACACACACACACACACACACACACACACACACACACACACACACACACACACATCCTATGTATTCCAGAACTTATGGATAGTCACTGCATCCATCTATGCCCAGGATAACTGCCCTTCTTAACAAACAGCTCTGTTTCAAGGCTTAAACCAAATGTTCCCTGAATGGCCTCAGATCAAGTCAAGGGTCCACACACTAACACCTACTACTCCCAACTTCTCACAAACAAAGATATTCTCTCTCTCTCTCTCTCTCTCTCTCTCTCTCTCTCTCTCTCTCTCTCTCTCTCTCTCTCTCCTTTCTGTCTCTCTGTCTCTCTGTCTCTCTCCCTCCCTCCACTCTTCTCTCATGTGTATGTATGTTTTCCTCATGAAGTCCAGGCACCACATCACACACTATGGACTGGAGTTACAGACAGATGTGATCAGTCATATTGGTGCTGGAAATAGAACCCAGGTTCTCAGCAGGAACAGCCAGTTCTCTTGACCTTTGAACCATCCCTCCAGCCCCTAGAAACAAAGATTCTTAAGCCAGACTGCATACGTTCAATCAGTTCATTATTTTACAAGTCCTGTGGGATGTCACTCCTGGGCTGGAATATACAAATGAATAAATTTGATTTGTTAAGTGTCAAAACACAGAGCACTTGACCAGAGTTATTTAAATGCAATGAAGAGCTGCTGTAGGAGCCCAGGGCAGAAACAGAGGGCTTCTCCAAGGATGCAGGACAGACATCCTGGAGCTACCCTTTGGAGTTGTGAGAAGGGCAGGATCTTAGCAGTGGTGAGGAGGAATGCAGGACACGGAGAGTGGTGTGCAGAGGAGGCCCAGTGAGGCCTCAGCCGGGAAATCACAGCCCGCATTTGCCTAACCTGATTCTGTGCTCTTTGTTTTATCATCAGGAGGTTCCACATGTTTTAATTGCTACTTTGCCATCTAGCTATTAGTCCTTCTTAATCAATAGCATTTTCAGCAATCACAAGCAATTTCCAAATGTGCTTCTATACATATACTGCACCTAATGACTTCACAACAAATCTCATGCTCATTTCTTATTCTGAATCTATAATCAGGGAAGTCGAGACATAATGCTCTCTCAGGCTGTCACCTGGGTCATGACCTAATGCTCTCTCAGGCTGTCACCTGGGTCATGACCTAATGCTCTCTCAGGCTGTCACCTGGCAATGCCAATTTCAAATTAGTGCCTCCCTGAACCGTTTTCACCAGATACAGTTAGTATATGGTGCACAGGCCATATTTGCTCTAAACTTTTGGATTTTCTTTTATCTGAAAAAAGTCTCAATTTGTCAGATTCATGGCACAAACAACTGCAACCCTGGCTAAGAAAGCAACACAGGTGAGTTCCCATCTCCACGGGGACTGAGTGGTCAGCACATGCATTCCAAAGCAAAACAGGAAGGGTTTAAAAACCGTAACACAGCCAAAGATTTTTTTTTCTGGTTATACTAAGTGACACATTATTAATATAAAAATGCATTTGTGTGGAAGAAAAATCATTTATAATCATATCAGCTGTCAGCATGGTTAGGAAAGTCCCTCCCCAGTGTTAGGTCTTAAGCACATCACACTCTGAGCTCTGTGCTCTGCACTTTCAATCTTAGAACAGAATCCATACCACCACTGTGACCTGACGATCCTGCTGCTTCCCACCACATCACTCAGACCGTCAGTCACACCTAAGCTCAAATCAGAGCCAAGACACTGCCTGTAGGGCACCGTTGAGGCTTACCAGGGAATTAGACCTCTCTGGTCCAGATCCTGTTTGCTTGCCCTTGTCTGCCTTGCAGCTCAGCCTGCTGCAGATTCCCGTGCTGTGCTTTTCTGTCTCTGTGCCTCTCTTCACCCCATGCCCTCAGCCTGGCTTCCTCCACCTCTAAAACTGGGTGACTAATTTCTCCTTCTGGGCTCAGCCCTCTACCCTTACTTCATCCAGGGTGTCTTCCTTGACTACCCAAACATGGCAGAAGCCATCTCTGATGAGGATATGCCAAATCACAGTCCATCTTTATCTGTCAGCTATTGCCATATAAGACTGTGTAACTGCCAGCTCCAAACTCAGTCCTCTGCAAATGAGCATCATCCATGTTTACGGGGGGGGGGGGGGGGGGGGGGGGGGGGGGGTTTCTGGGCCCGTGGTGGATAGCAGTGGGTGATGCCTAGTGCTGAGGGGCTGAGATACATCTCCATGCTGCCACCCTCAACAACCTGAGACATTTGCTTAGATTTGGGGGACCTTGACTCAGCCTAAACTGGGGTTTGTTGCCTCAACACTGTAAAGAAGTTCAGGATTAGCCAGTTCAGTGAAGCAGGGCTGGCTGTTTTATCAAAGATAGTTTAATACAGGCTTAAGCATGAGTGTTAAGGGAAGGGAAGACCCTCAGAAAGAAAGACACACCTAAGCAGAGGCGTGGGCTTCCTGAGAGAGTACAAGCAAAATCAAGACTACCCACGTGTGGGTATAGGCTCCTACGGAGAAGACTAGGCAATCAATCGCCTTAGTGTTAGCCATGTGTACATCTTTGGACACTCTTGAAATACATCTCAAACGCTTGCTAAGAGGCCCCCTACCTACCTTTTGTCAGGAGAAATGGATAAGGTGGCTTCAGAAATGCCTTGGGTGGAATTATAATTTAATAGAGTGGCATATGAGGGGTTACGTATAGGTCCTTTCCCTGTAAATAGGGCCTCTGAGGGATACGGGGGCAAGAGCAGGTTTGTGGATGGACAGAGGAGAAAGCCTTGGGCAACTGTTAATTAGACTGCGATTCTGTTCTGTTGCTGGGCAAAGCCTCAGCCAGACTCCAGAGTTGGGGCTTCTTGCTCTATTTTCATGTCCCCTAGGTCTCCCCACCTTTCTATTCTGCCCCAAGACCTAGGGCACATCATTCTCTTGAAAGCAATCAGCCACTGGGGGGGGATAAAGAAGAAGACCTGGTGTCCCCAGGCCCAGGATGGAACCCCCAGATTGTCCTTCCCACCCCCATGTTGTCTCCACTGACCACAGCTGGTGTCAGTGGGAAAGGAGGGGGCTTCTCCTGAGACTGGAAGGGGGTTGCTAAGTGCTGCTGAAGCCCCAAACCTCAGAGTCACCTTGACTCTCCTTTCCCTATGCCCTGTATCCAATCTATCAGCAAACTCTCAGAGCATCATGTACAGACTTCCGGAGCTCTACACACCCTAACTCCTGGACTACTTTTCCGGGCCCTGGCCACCTTCACCTCTCCTCTAGGTGACCGGAACAGCACCCTAATTGGTTCTTCTGCTTCTGCTCCTGCTCCTTGCAATTCATTCCATCCTAGCAACCAGACTGATCTTTTCAGTGCATGAATCAGATGGTGCCCGAGGTCTTCCAATGACTTCCATCTCCCCAGAGGAAGAAGAGGACAGTCCTCAGAAGCCATCTGCTCACGGCTGCTCCCTCGGCCTCAGCTCTTCCTTTGCTCACTTTGCCCCAGTCACTGCCCCTCCAGCTCTTCCTCACCAACCCCTGGCACTCTCCCTTTGTGCCACTTTTCTCTGGAGACCATCTGGAACATATCACAAATTTGCATCGCTGCCCCCCCCCCTTCACTCTTCATTCAAAACCATCTCCTCAGGGAGCTCCTGCCTCACCATCTTGATAAAACAGGGACCTTCCTAGGCAGCCTTCCTCCTCTGTCCCCCCAAACCACCCCCCACCCCCTAACCCCCGCCCATGAAATGCAAGCTCCACAAGAGTAGTGGCTACTTGCTTTGCTTATGGTTGCATCTCAAAGACTTAGCGCAGCCCCTGGCATGGCATAGGTACTTAGAGGCTCTTTACTCAGTGGCAATTTAACACTCATCGCATATATTAAAATCATCTACCAGTGTAACCACCTCTTTTCCCCTTATAGCTCCAGTGGGAGACAGCTCAGTGAGCACACACTTTCCAAGGGGAGGTTCCTGGGAGTCACTCAGCCTTTGGGGTAGCACATTCGTACCCAATTTCTACATCTTACCAATAGAGTTTGTTGGAAAGGAAAAGTTTTTCCAAGGATTACTACAGGCTGAGTGTAGACTTGAGCTCCAATTTCACAAGCAAGAGAGCCTACCATCTAACTCAGCCCAGGGCTCCCACTGGCCTCATTGGCTTTGGCCAGCAGCCATACAAGGAAAAGACATGCCTGACCCACTCTCCATGATGTCTTGGCATCCCAGCTAGTGCCTGCACCACAGACTCATGGTTCACCTCTGATGATTAAATGAATGAATGAGAGAAGCTGCCAGTCTTCTGTGATAAAGATGTGGGTGCATGTGGCTTGGGTGAGCTTAATGGCTGGAAGCTTCGGAAGGAACGGGGGGGGGGGGGGGGACGACACTGTTATTTAGCAGTATCTGCAACTCTATCCCGTTTCAGCTACAACAGGACAAAGAGACCCCAGAACTGTGTTTGTTGGAAGCCATGTGCTGTGACTGGGACTCCTCTGGGACTGTGCCAGGCTGTGTCTCTGTGTCCTGAGGAATGAGCTGAAGGTCCTCTGAGCCAATACAGGGGACTCTGCAAGCCTCTTGCTTACCTGCCGAGTCCCATAACTTTCACCATGCAGACAGGATGTGGGTGGGCGGGGACCCATTACAGAGAAAGGGTGAGTCACAAGATCACAAAAGGTGTGTCGAGTGAAGGCAGTGGGCAGAGTATCATCTAACTCTACCTTTCCCTGCCCTTCAGGGCAGTGGGCAGGGTTTGGGAGCACATACCATGGCAGTTTCATGGGAGACTTGGGACCTTGGGAAAAATAAAAACATCTCATTTCCCTAGGGACAACTTCCATCTGTCACACATCCTACTAAACCAAGTATGAAGTAAATTCACCCCTCAGCTCCTCCAGCCTCACCTCCTGGCCTCCCCCGGGTCTGTTAACACAGGGCCCTGACTTAGTCCCAGCACTGCTGCCCTAACACCGGGTCCTCATCATTCACTTCCTTTTCACCTGTGAGGACCCTGCACACTCCTCCTTCCTCTGCCTCACAGCGGTGCTGGGTTTAGAGCGCATGCTAGGCCAGTCAGTGCTATTACCCGATGAGTCCTCACCTGCACTAGGAGACCAACACCTGAGTTTGAATCCTGGCTGTAATCAAGTCTCTAGACTTCAGTTCCCCAGCCAGAAAACAGAAAGGTCAATGGGATCTATGCCCCAGGTTTCCCATGAGAATGTGACAAACCGAATATGTATGGCAGCCCAAGACTGGGCATGTGGTAAGCATTCAATAAATGATAATTAATAGTAGTGATACTTGCAATAACTGTACCTCTTAATATTCTGTTTCTCTTAGTCTCTTGTATATGTCTATAGTAGAATATTACAGATTGGATGAATTACAAAAAAAAAAAATGAAATTAACTGAAGGTGGGGAAGTCCAATGTTTAGGCGTCTGCATCTAGTGAGAGTCTTTTCCTGCTTTATCCCACAGTGGGAGGTAGAAGTACAGGAAAATTCAAAAGATGAGAGAATTCATCTTGTATTCTCCTTTAGCTCTTGTTGTGATGAACCCGCTCCCTCCGATAATGACTCTAGTCCAGTCACCAGGTCAGGGTCTCCTGACTTAGTTACTTCTTATCAGGCCCTAATGCTGCTGCACTGGGAGTTAAGTTTCCAAGATGTGAGCTTTGGGCAACACAGTCAAGCCATGCAATTCAAACCAATCATGCTTAGGCCAACCCCAGGTGGAGGCAGGCTGTGGGGACAGAGGACCCTTCGGGAGTTTCTTGTTTCAATTTACAATCCGACCAGATATCCTCAGTTACAGCTTAGAGCAAGCTTTCTGTCAGAGTGGAGACATATGTTTACAAGAGGAGAGTGTTTGCACAGTGGTGTCTGTGTGTGTGTGTGTGTGTGTGTGTGTGTGTCTGTGTATGTGTGTGTGTGTCTGTGTGTGTGTGTCTGTGTGTGTGTCTGTGTGTGTGTGTCTGTGTGTGTGCAAGTGCATGCATGCACAATAAAGAGCTGCCAGGACAAAGAAGAGGTCAAGGAGGGACAGTTGTGGCTGCAGGGACTGGGTAAGGTGCATCCAGGTTTGGTATCACTGCAGTACCAGCAGCAGGGCGGGGCACTAGGGAGAGGCCCTGCTGAGAACTCCACAACAGAAACCGGAGCAGCATCCTTGCTCTGGGTAGACTTGAGGAGTGTGTGGGCTCCTGTACAGACACGGGAGCAAACATGATGTGCTGAGCAATCCACAGTCCATGCACATGACCAGGCCCTGGTCAGAGTCACCAACATCTTGCACAGCTTACGCAGGGCTGGATGCCCTCTCCCAACAGGGTTTGAAAGCCTCTCTCTCCAGAATGTTCACCCCTGCTATGTCTTGTACCTGCCTCAGCCCTCTAGCCTCTGCTCATCTGCAGGTCTCAGCTCACACTCTGCCTCCCCCTCGAAAGTCCCTGCTATCTGCAGGTCAGTGGCACGCCCAGCTCTGTCCCAGGGCCGTTCCAGCACCTTGTGGTCTTCATTTGGTTGCCTGTAACTTGCATGCACGGGCTATGTTTTATTTAGATCTGTATTCCCAGAGCCTGGCACACCACGGCTACTTAAATATACTTGCAGAATTAGTGGGTGTGACCCCTGAGTTTCCCAAACAGCCCTGGAATTGTTTTCTTGAAACGCAGCTCTGTCCCTCCCTCAGCAAGCCTCTGACTCTGACAACGGACCTGTTAAAAAGATCATCAAGCATGGTAATCTGGAACTTCACAGATGTGTCGCTGTGCTGAGCCCCTCACAATGTCAGCAGCTGCAAACCAAGTAAACTAAAATCCAGGTGGGAAACCAAAGTGTCCCCAGAGGCTTTCATCAGCGCTCTCTGGTATGGAAGCAGCACCCCATGCCCAGGGTCCTGCATCAGAGTGCGAGTCATCAGAACTCTGCCCCATCCCCATGCTCCAAGCTTCTGTCCTCTGCTTGCACCGAGCACCCAAGGGCTTCAGAGTGAAGCTCCAGGAGTGAATCCAGCACAGGCGTTTGTAGCTCCATTCAAAGAGGTACTGGACGCGCTACACCAAGCTGGGTGTGTATCCATGCTAAGGTTCCCTGCAAGCTCCAGAGCATTACAATGTTGGCCAATTCTTGTCGCTTGCTGTATTAAGTGATTTACCCAGAATCCCTACTTCAGCTTGCTTTCTGCAAAAAAAAAAAAAAAAAAAAAATACAAGCAAACAAAATAAAAACAAAAACCAATAAAGTACAAGTGTTGAAGGAGCTCTACCTTGATGAGCTTTGTAGCAACATGGGCTTACTGATATGGTGAAGGAGAATGAAACAATTAATTGTATGAATGAAAGCAAAACCATGGAATAAAGCTTTTCAATTTTCACTGTAATAATGAGCACTTGGGTTCTCGCCGAGCATTTCACATCCGTCAGATGATTTCAGTTATAGTGATAAAAACTCAGCCATGCATGCTAAATCTTAGCATGCACATCCATCAAGCAAGTGAGATGTATGGAGAAGGAAATGCACTAGGGCAGGTGTGACCTGGAGTCCTGTGTTAGCTATAGAGCCCTGTGCACATCCCGCATGCCTGGTGTAGAGACCCACAGAGGCTTCCTAGTGAGAACTCACTCAGGGCCAGAGAATCCGAGCTTGCTTTACCCAACAGGGCTGTATAAGGAGATGTTTACCAGGTGTTTGGAAGGGTCTACACTTGGCTATACGGTGTGCTTTGATCTTGCAAGGGGGGAAGTATTTTGCCTCTCTGCTTGGCATATTATAAAAAGCCTTTTTCAATAAAGGGCGAGGCTGTTGGGTATTGATCCAGGCCCTCCGGAAGCTATCCTATGTTTCTGTCTTTCTTCTCATTGGCTAGGTCTCTCTTTCTATCTAATATTTTCTTATCTCTCTCTCCTCCTCCTAAGAGCCCTTCAAAAGGTGGGAAAGGTTGGAGCTGGACTCCCACAGCCCAGTACACACTGCCTGTTCTCCTGTCTTGGCTCACAGAATCCTCACACCTCATGTTACAAGTCTTCTCTGTCAGCCCCAGGGTAAATAGTGTCTTCACAGCCACTTAGAAACTGCACCTGACACTTCAGGGCCCTACCAAGTACCCCAGTCCATCCTCACACTGGCTTTCTTCATCTCCAGTACTTCCCACTCCATTAGCTGGAACATGCCCTTCAGTAAAGTCCTGTTGTTCACTCTGTTCCTTTTTCTGAAGAGGAGCCCCCTAAGGACACAGCTGCCTAGCAGCCCTCTCAACTAGGACAGCTTTTGCACCTGACGACGTTCACAGCACTGGTCCTGGGGTTGAAGCTGGTACCCCTGGCTGCCCATTGCCACACCTGGACCTTACTCTACCCCTCCTCCCAGGAACGTCCATTTTTAAATGACGCTTCATCGGATCATCTCACCCGTTATTCATCATTGTCCTCACTGTAGGGATCGCCCACAGTCACTTCCCCATGGTGTCAGTTACTGCTGTTTACAGCCTTGCTGTCTCAGCGTGAATGCATCATCACCCTTGCAGCACTCTGGGTTCTGTGGACTCTCTTCTTCCGGTGGTCTTAACCTCACCCTCTCCTAGTTACCATGAGCAACCTGTGCTACTCATCTGTCATGATCAATAAACGTAAACCCTTCGCAATCAAAGCACCGTACACGATATTCTGACGGCGACTTCCAGTGTTTCCATGTCCCGTAAGTCCCCAACTCCCCCATGTCTCCCTCGGGAACTCCAGACTCTGATGCAGTTATCTTCCCCTTCCCTCCAAATTCTCCTCTTCACTTACACCAGCTTCACTTCCACCAGCCGTCGTTAAAACCGCCCCTTCATATATTCCTCAGCTCCTTTGCCCTCTGGGCTTTCTGTTTGGAAAAAACTGAGTTTCTGTCTACTCTGTGTAGACACCCGAGAAGGTGAATGCATCACATTAACTGACCTCATCTTAAATTTATTACCATAAGCCTCAAATGAGCTCTTTTGTAGTGTTTGTTTTGTTTTAATTGCTCGTTCCGATAGAGCCTTGTTTTTTAGCTTCTCTCTGCCTATGCAGCTGCAGGCTAGCCTTAAACTCTGCTCCCCCCTACCTGCACCCCCAAGCGCTACTGATCCATTCATTCCCTGTTCTCCCCCAAACTGTACCTGACCTCCCTTCAACCTACCACCTCCCTTACTAGCTCTCAGCTAGTCACTTTTGTTTGTATTTAACTCAACAAGTGGGGGGAGGGAGGAAGGAAGGAAGGAAGGAAGGGAGGGAGGGAGGGAGGGAGGGAGGGAGGGAGGAAGGAAGGAAGGAAGGAAGGAAGGAAGGAAGGAAGGAAGGAAGGAAGGAAGGAAGGAAGGAAGGAAGTTACTTTACTTTGCTGTTGCTGTGACAAAGATTCACTCTGGCTTACAGTTCCAGAGGGACATCATGAGTGGCGTCTGGCAGGACACAGCAGCAGGCAGGAAGGGCATGCTGTCAGGAGCAGGAGGGAGTCTGTGGTGTATACCGCATCCATAGTCAGGAAGTGGAATCTGAGCAGGATCTGGGGCTGGGCTACAGTTCCTCAAGGCCCCAACCCTAGTGACTGAGTCCCCCAGTGAGTTCTGTCTCCTAAGATGCCACACACACACACACACACACACACACACACACACACACGCACCAAGCAGCATCACCAGCCAGGACCGAGTGTTCAAACAAACAAGTCTATGGGGGACATTTCTCATTCAAACCACAAGGAGGGATGAAGGCAGGGATGGGGGAGGGGGGGGCAGAAATGATTCCCTCGACCCTGCTTCTCATGGCAGCTGTTTATCCGTTCTTCTTTTCTCCTTTGTAACTCTAAAGAGTAGTCTGTTGCAATGGATGCAGCACTTTCTTCCTCAACGCTCTGTGGCTGCACCCCTCAGGAGCTGTTCCATCAGGTGGCCCATGAACCCCAACCACCAACTTCAGGAATGAAATCCCAATCCTCTTATTCAGGGATAACGAGACTTTATGGGAGAGCGGGGCCTGTGTGATGACACAGTACCATGTTTAAAGCACTTTTGCTGTAACTGTTACTCCGACCATCTCTGAACCAGCTGCATGTCAAGAACAAAAGCTCCTTCCAGGCATCCAGCATGCATATCTCTGCTAACTGATTTCCCTTTTCTGCTCTAGAGGAAGCTTTCAGTAAATATTCCCTCCCCAATACTAGGTCCCTGAAGAGAAGCATGTGGGAGTATATTTGAAGTCCACACTCTTTTGAAATTCAATTTCTAAGATTTCCATTGAGGAATGAGTGTTAATTATCCTGAAATGTGTGGGCGTCTCCACAGCATCGACCTGAGAAAGTCACTTCACTTTTGCCCCATCTGGTAATGAGCTTCTCTTGTTTTCTCTCCTGATTTTTACCTGTCAATCACTTTGACAAGTTGGAGTTCTTCAATAAAATCAAGAAAACTAATAACTTGCTAAAATTGATGCTGTTACAATAATCTGAGCACCAGAAGTTTAACACATCAACACGCTTTGTTGCATGGTTTCTGTTCGTTATCTGTGTTGGGACCAGAAATTCATCTATAGATTTAACCCAATATCACTAAAAAAAATTCCCACATAGTTTCCTAAACATATGAATAAGTTTGCTATTAAGTTTATGTAAAAGAGGAAAGAATTTTAAAAAGCAATATTTAAATATATGACAAAGCTAAAGGATTCAGAGTGCCAAGCCTTGGCATTTAATGTAAAGCTACAAAAATAAAAACAAAGATCCATGAAAGGACAGGCCATATAAAATGGTATGCTCATTCCAGAATTAAATTACTAATCCAACAGGAGCTTATCACATCCTCAGTCACCCAGTCCTTAGTATTTACTCTAATGGGGAAAACCTTGAGTTCACACAAAAACTTGTACACTGACATTTATAGCAGCTTTGTTCTTATTTGCCAAAGGCTGGGAACAACCAATGCTTCATCGAGTGAGTAGACAGACAAACTGTGGTACCACCATACAGATTCAAAACAGAAAGAAAGGAACTTTCAATACATGTGACAACATCAATGATCTGCAAAGAGACTATGCTGAGGGAAAGAGTCTGATCTCAAAGGGTTAAATACTATGTTTCCCATTTATATGCCATTCTACAAAAGGCAAAACTCTAGGGCCTCCTTCTTGTCTGGTACAGACACAGTTCATGGTCCAGCTGCAAGCAATCATCCAAAGCATGAGTGTCAGGACAGCTCACCAGCATCCACCAGTCCCCACAAGGTACAAACCCCCTCCTCATCACTTTCCTAAAGAGCAGACTCGAGTGTTCTCTAAGAGGAGATGAAGCAAAACAGGTCCAGGCCTACACAGCAACTCACTAAGATTCCAGCAAGGTCCACATCTGGATAACTCACCTTTATGGACAGCAGAGTCTTTGACAAGACTGAAAAGAATGCCATCTGTCCCAAGGCACCAAGGGACACTGTCTTCATTTCACATCCTATTGCAGTGGTAAAATACAACACAGAAACTTAGTAGAGAGCGGGTTTGTTATGGCTCACAGGTCATCGTGGTGGAGAGGTCAAAGTACTGAGAGCCATGACACTAGGTAAAGGAGATGGCCTAGGACTGGACACTTCTTTAAGACATTCTAAAATAAGGCATAATGAAAATAAATCAACACAGGATGCAGAAAGTTGTTATTTGAGAATAAACAACATATGGAAGTAAGGCAGGCTAGAAATGAAGTGAAAGCGTGTGTGGAGGAGGTGGAGGCAGGCAGCCATGTCAACGCTGTCACCAGGTCAGAGCGAGGAAAACTGGGAGCCGGCTACTGGTCAGAACAGCCACTGTAGAGCCCATGCTGTGAACACGTTATTAAGTGAGACAAGAAGACAGACAAGAGGACAACTAGAGACAATGGATGGAGACAACTCTGTTCAGAGCTTTGCTGTCAAACAATACGGGAAATTGGAGCAGTAGTGGAAGTCAGGAGGGATTTATTTTTAAGACATAGAAATAACGGCATGTGTGTCTGCTGAGCCGGTAGGAGGCGGGAAAGCTGGCAGTGCATGGGAGAGGAGGCTGCGGAGTGTCCTTGAGCAGCTATGATGGAGGAGCCAGCTTAGGAGGGAGCAGAGGGGACTGGTCCAAGGTAAGAAAGGAACAGACTTCATGAGTGCAGAGGCACGTGAGACAGTCTGTGTGCTGCTGTGAGCATGGAGAGCGTCTCTTCTGACAGACAGCAAACACGGTCGTCTGTGACCCAAGGGAGAGAAGGCAGGACTGCACAGAGCAGACATGTGTTCTCATGGTCTCAGCTTCCTTGACTTTCAGCTGGAAATGATGATAGTCCTTCCATTACAGGGTTCGGTTGTGGGAGCCCACAGAGGCTTCCTAGTGAGATCTGAGCTTGCTTTGCCCAGTACGGCTGCATAAGGGGATGGACTGACTGCCTATGTGGGTACCAGGTGTTTGGAAGAGTCTACACTTGACTGTGCTGGGGGAGGTCTTTTGCACCACCCCTTGGCATTCCTTTTAAAAGCCCTGTAGAAGAGACAGAAGGGGCCAGTGGATAAGGATCCAGGCCCTCCCGAGGCTATCCTGTGTTTCTATCTGTTTCCCTCCCCTCTGTAGTTCTATCTAAATCTCTTATCCCTCACTCCTCAAGAGTACCCTGGGGGAAAAGGTGGGTACCCCCCCCACTCACACACATTCTGTGATGGCTGAGGTGATTCCTCTGTGTTGCCTATTGGCATTGGGAAACCTCAGCATCCAGGAACATGACCTTTGAATGATTTGGGCCAGGGTAGGCTCCATGCATGTTCCATTTGTCATCCACTGCTCTCCTTTGGAACTGAAGGTAGATCCCCAGATTCCTTCACCCCCACAGTACTCAGAAGCAATAGTTATATTTCTCACTAGTAACTTCACTACCTGGTATGCAGTAGATTGTTGAGAATGAATGAATGGATAAATGGATGAATGGATGAATGAATGAATGAATGAATGAATGAATGAATGAATGAATGAATGAATGATGAGTGGGTGAATTCTAGGGATAAAGAAAGACAGAATGCAGCTTTCTGGGGCTCAGCCTGGTGCTGGATGCCCAAACCTCCAGCACTTTCCACAGACCCTGCACTCCAATCTGCCCAAGCTCTGTGGCAGCCATGTCTCCACTGAGTTTCTGAAACTCCCTTTTTCTACCTAAATTATGAATAAAATGGAGCACGGCCATTCTTGTCTGAGAACATTTTCTTGATCCTTTCCCTTTCCCCGGCAAACAAGCACTCGCTGAGCTTTTTGTCTAATGCAAAGTGACATTCTGATGCAGGATCCAGGGACGAGTGAAAATCATTAACTCAGGAAAATGCTGCACTGCTCCTCTGCCAGGCGACTGCCTATTTGCTGAGGGGTCCAGGCTTCGGGAGGGCAAAGCTGTCCTATTTGCCAACTGCGGGTTGTGAGTCTGCGGGTTGTTGACAGTGATTAACATAGCAACATTTGACATGAGTGAGATTTCAACTAAGAAATCTAAAAGGAAGCCCCGGGGGAAGATATTGGGGGGAAGGTGGTGGGCAAGTGACATGGAATATCTTTTTTCCCAGTATTTTGGAGCATTGTCTAGAATTTGACCTATCCCTTAGGAAGAAAGACAAGGTGGAGTGTCACTAGGAAAGGAAGTACACCTCCCCAAGACATTCAGAAAGACAGGCCTGGGGAAGGAGAGATCCAGGAGCAATTCATTAAGCCAGGAGAAATGCTGGCGAAACGTCAAGACCTAGGAGTATTTATTCAACAGGCAAGGGGCATAGGAGCCATACTTTGCTAGACAAATGTGTTGGGGTGGGGGGAGAAGCATCATGTTAGATGTGAATTACAGTTCATTTTTAAATTTATAAGCCAGTTTTCCAGAACATGAAAAAGCACACCTGTGTACATTATGTTTTCCAGTTTAGCCTCCCAGCCATGGCTTTCCAAAAAACCCTTGTGAGACAGTCACCTGCGCATACAAGAGTGACATTTCCCTAGTCTTAGCATTGACTCAGCCTTGGGCACAAGGACCTGTTGCATTGAAAGAGCAAAGTGGGGGTGGGGGTGGGGAGGGAAGTGGCAGATGCACAGATCACTTAGGGCAAACTCACAAGACAGATTCCTGGGTCCAATCCCTGGGAATTCTGGCTCAGTGAGTAGGGAGGAATCTGGGAATCTGGGACTTCCGCATGCACCTGAGGTAACAGATACAAGTGGCCTGTGAATCACAAACTCGGCAAATGCTAGCTTAGAGAAGACAAGCCCAGTTGAGAGCCTTGCATTCTGGATCCAGCACAGGCCTCCGCTCCAAGGCCCTCCACAGGTTCACTGTTGGTGGCCAATGCTGAGCCTTGGTGCAATACTGCACAAGCCACCCTGTGGGGCTCAGTGTGACCACCCTGATTTCTCTTTATTCTGTCAGAACGATTACAGGAAGCTATCTATGCAATGCAAGGATTTTGTGGTGGGCGTGCTGGACCTGTGCCGAGACACAGAAGAGGTGGAAGCGATTTTAAATGGGGATGTGAACTTCCAAGTCTGGTCCGACCACCACCGTCCAAGTCTGAGCCGGATCAAACTCGCCATTAAATACGAAGTCAAGAAGGTAAGCTTCCTCGCCTTTCCTGGCCTTCTTGCCTGGCTTTGCAGGGCCGCTGGCCTAGCTTCATGCTCATGCATATTCATGTTCCCACAAAGTGACTGTGATGACACCCAAATTCTGCCTAGATGGGGAACTGCCAGTTTTGCAGAAGTGCTCAGATCTCACCACCCCTTCTACCTGGGCTCCCATCCCCCAACAGAGAGGACACACAATCAGCCCATGCGCAGGCCTTGAGCCTGGAGAGCAGAAATCAGTCTCCAAACTGCTGTCAGAACCCATTCACAGGAGAGCTCCCACAGGCTAGCAAGCCAATCCCAGACTGTGCTGAGAAGCATGTCACAACTGAGCTTTCTCTCTGCACCTAGGAATAGTCATATAGAAAGCAGCTTGGAGGGAAAGGAGGTGAGATCCATGGACCTCAGAGGCTTAGAGGCAGTTCACTCCAGAGTCCCATAAAAGTTCTTAATACAGAACTCAAATAAGTGCCCCAGGGAAAGCTCATCTCTTCGTCAATACACCCCAAGGTGTCTTCAATGGCCGTTGTTGCTCGGTACCCCTCATGTCCCTAGCCAGAGCCACACTGAAAGACCCTGTCTCAAATTAACTAAATGCTATTTTGATGCCCCAGTTTGGGTTCTGGGCATTTCTCCTCTTCCTTGATTATCCAAATGGGGACAGGCAGAGGGCACAAACCAGCCATCAACAAGGGACATAAACCCGTGAGACTCATCTAGGGGGCTTCCATGTTTCATAAGATTTTCTGCTCTTTTACTTCAATAATAATCATAAATCCTGAGGAAAATGTATTTCTTTAAGGCTTTGAGCCCTAAAAACAAAGCAGAGTTTTGCCAAGTGCTGGGGGAAGTCAAACTTCAAGTTCAAATCTATTTTCTTAGCTTATGGAATGCATTTGTAACCGAACCCCGGAGCTTACCGGGTTTTCATTTTGCTTTGTTTTTAACCAAAGCACACAAGGCTCATTCTGGAACTGCGGAGACTTCCCACAGCCTTGGCTTCAAACAAGCCCTGCTGTGGGGCTGTGTGACATTGGGGAAGAAGAGCTTGAAGTTCCTCCAAGCTTCCAAGCACCCCTCTCTTCGTCAGCCAGAGTAGCTTCCTGCCCTCCACAGGGCAGGATGATGGGGTTTGAAATAGCCAGGAAATAGGAGACACTGGGAGTCTGCAGTTTATAGTCACAGAATTTGACTATTATAAGTAATCACAACCGTGCCTACCTTATAGACAATGCCCTTTTCCCCCCGAAATATAAATTCATGTCCTCTAGCAAAACTGTAATTGAGGGTAGAGTCACCTAACAAGCCTGGATATCTGGCCACTTCCTCCCAGCCCCATCCCTCTCATTGACAGCTAAAGGTAGAGATGATCTGACAGAAGGAGATAGATAGGAAACCAAGCTCCCCATGGTCATGATGGTCGGGGTCAGAATCAAAAGGTTCCATGAGGGAAATTATTTGCCCTAATGGAATTTTCCAGTTAAGGGAATCATAAAGGTCTCTGGAAATATCTACCATGAATGTCAAGTATCTGCTGCCTCCATAGGTGGGGAGATGATAAAGGACCTGTGTGGAATGCTAACCTTGCTGATTTCAAAGACCTCCAATGGGCAGATTCTCTCAGACCATGCATGCCATCATGCAAAGGCAGACAGCCCTGTAGTTTTTCTTGACATTTGTTCTATTGTGAATTACTAATGAAAATGCCTAATATTAGAAAGCCTTATGAATCATATAATGGACTTCCAGTTTTAACTTAGGAAATTGGGCATACTTTTATTAATACAGTCCTACCCTGGGCATTTGAGTTGCAAATGACAAATATCAAGGCCAGTGTACAAGTACATTGCCTTTTGTACCTGAGATGGATAGATGGATAGATGATAGGCAGGCAGGCAGGCAGGCAGGCAAACAGACAGACAGACAGACAGACACACACACACACACACACACACACACACACACACACACACACACAGAATATAGAGCCTAGAGCCCTGCCCATGTGCTATCAGATTAGCCCATTAGTACAGAGATCAAGTCAGACTAGTTATTCTTGGTATTTTTACAGGCATCTAATCAGGTGTGACCATTAAAAAGAGACACAGAGAAAACGATTTTATGTTCAAATGCATTTAGATACCTTGAGTTATGCACAATCAGACAGAGGCCTTTGCTTCAAGACACCACAGAGCCCTTAATATGTGTAACTTCTCTCACAGAAAAGACAGCACGCCTCACAAGACCCCAGAGCTCTCTGTCTCACAGTGAAAAAAATTGTCCATTTTACCAGTCTGAGGAAGGTGAACACAGGCTCAGCCTTTGTCTAGAAAACACTTGCACATGAGTGGCGTGGGGCCACTGTGCCTCGTCATACAGAGGTGGCGCCTCTCATCTGAACAGTTGCCTCTTTGCAGGACTCAGCCCTAACATCCAGCCCAGTGTTCATCGCCATTAGATGAAGACAAGGGAGCCCCGGTAAAGAGGACAATCCTGAGCTAGTGTCGAGACAGATGTCGAGCCTGACTCCCGTACTATAGCCTTGTGGTCTCAGCCAAGTCTCTGAAGTGATTTCATGTTCTATCTGCAAAAGTGGGTGCAGGAGCTTTTTCTTCATAGAGTTTTTGCAAATCTACTCTGGAAATGATGCAGTCCCCTATAGTCAAAGGGGAAGCACCATTACCATTCAGTGATGACTACCTCTGAAGCCTCTAGATGTCCTACTGTCTCCTGAGACATTCTCTAACTAGTCCTGTGATATCTCCACCAAGAATGCTAAAAATGGTCCCATAGTAAGAACATCATCTAGTATAAAATTCCTCTTGGAGCGACCAAATGTCTTATGAAGCTGCAACTACCCTCCATGACTTCTGCTTTAGGAGTATAATTTCAAGCATGGTGGTACACACTTATAGTCCTAGAACTTGGGAAGCAGAGGCAGGTGGATCTCTGTGAGTTTGAGGCCAGCCTGGTCTACAGAGGGAGTCCCAGGACAGCCAGGGTTGCACAATGAGACCCTGTCTCAAAACAAAAGAGGGTGACTCAGGCTGGGAAATGTAACACCTAGGAGACAGTGTTGGAGATGTGGCTAGGAGTGTGCCCAGTGAGGTCAGTTCTAGGTCTGACCATTTGTTAATGGAGTCCTTGAGCAGACACTTAGATGCTGTGTGCTGACTTCTCTCATCACTAAAAGCAGAATAATGAGATCACAAGCTCTGATGAGACACAGGTGGAATAAAATGTGTACACCTCAACTATGTCCTGACCTCAGCCACCTGCAGGTACAGAGGGGGTAGTGTTAATACGCTCATTGCAGCAGCTTACAGCCAAGGGAATATGTTAAGGGCTCACTTGAGAACCTATCTGCTACCTACCTCAGAGAGCAACTTCACCTTATTAGTAATCAGATAAGAGCCTATCCCTCATGTTGCCTCACACCAAAGCTCTAAAGTGACTACGCCTGTACCCTACAGCTACTCCAAAACAACCCCTAACTTTGGCTTGTAGCTGCTCAAAATGCTTCATCATCTTCTTGGGCCATAAGCCAACTAAATAAGCCAGCTTGCTGTCTATCTCTGTTGCAGATATCCTTCTCAAAGACCTTCCTCTTCCACAATCTACTGACTCTAAATAAACTTAAGACATTTCTAGGCACACCCTCTAAAAAGATCCAACTACCCTAGATCTCAGTTTCAGCTCATCTGAGCCCAAGCTTTATCCATAAAGCAAACCCAGTATTTGGCATGTGGTGACTGTCACAGAGACCCAGAACCTGCCCCTAGTGATGCACACAACTTGTCTAATGGAGAACACAGATTCACTCCTCTTCCTCCTCTTTATTGCTTCATGGGCTGTGAACTTAATTGGGTGATGTCTGCCTTCCCCAGGGAAATGTTTACCCAGGGTCACTACACAAAGGCTGATACAATTGTGGTTCAAGGCAGCCAGATGACTTCCAAAGCTGACAACAGAATTTGGCAACATCATGCATGTGGTATACTGGTTCTACAAGTATAAAAGATGCAAGAAGAGGAGGGTCATGGAGGCTTGTGCAGTGGTTCCCAAAGGCTGCTGGGCCAGGCATTTGCATGAAGCTGTGAAAACCAAGCCCAGTTTGCAATAGAGACCCCAGGATGTTGGAGATGCCAGGATCTTGGGACATGTCCCTAGGTACTTGTTTTTTAGCAGGAAACTCAGGGACACTTTTAGTTTAGGCTTTTCTCCTCTCAAATGAACTTGGATTTTTCTCAAGATGAACAAGTCTTCCCCTCGGGGTACCTTTCCTATTGTCCCAGTGCAGAGCCGGGAGGCTGTCTTCACTAATCACAGCTACCCCTCTCTCTTTTCCCTTCCAGTTCCCACCCTCTTCAGATATTTTTGCTGCATTTACTGCGCACTCTCTCTCAACCACAGACTTGAATAAAAGTGGTCAAAAGTGGCCCTTGCCTAGCCTACAAACTCATGTCTTGAGATTTCTTCTGACAAACAATGTAGCCCATAATTCTGAATTGAGCTTCATTAGAGCTATCAGATCACAGGCAGAATATAGCCGAGTACTTTGCCAGGAAAAAAAAAATGGCTTTTATAACCTTTCCTGATGGAGTCCTTATTACCCTATGAAAGCTCATTAACTGGGTAACCCCTGTTCATTCTGTCCTTCTAAACTCCCACAGAATGGTCCATTAAGCTCTTCTTATAGCTTTTTAGGGCTTTTCTAACTCTAAGTTACACACACACACACACACACACACACATTAATCCTGAAAACCTTTGAGGCCTACACACCACATGATCATCTTTGATACAGCAACAACCCCACTCCTAGTACCAATTATCTGTGTTAGTTACTTTCTCACCTTGGGACAAAACACCTAACAAAAGCAATTTAAGCCAGGCGGTGGCGGCACATGCCTTTAACCTCAGCACTTGGGAGGCAGAGTCAGGTAGATCTCTGTGAGTTTGAGGCCAACCTGATATACAGAGGGAGTTCCAGGACAGCCAGAGAAAAGAGAAACCCTGTCTCTTAAGAACACTTAAGGAAGAAAGAGTTGATTTGAGCTCACAGTATGAGTGTTCAGTTCATTACAGGGAAGTCAAAGAAGCGGGGCCATGACGCAGATGGTCGCTCTGTATCCAGTCAGGAAACAAAGAATGCTGGTGGACTCAGCTTGCTTGCTTGTGTTGATTCAGTCCAGGACCCCAGACAGTGGAATGGTACAGCACACATTGAGGGTGAACCCCCTAGGAACTCCCCAGCAGACAGAGGCAGAGGTTTGTTTTCTAGATGATTCTACACTCTGTCGGGTTGACAATCCATATGAACCATCGCACACACACACACACCACGCCAGCAACCTCTATAACTCTGTTTCCCTGATGCTGCCCTCATTTCAAGATTTTCTTACAAGCACAGCAACAGAAACTTGTAAAAATGTGTCCAGGACTCAACACCATGGAAGTCTCTCCTCAGCGGAGAATGCTGAGGGAGAATAGCCCAGGGGGAGAGTATCTGGCTACAGGAAAGACTCACTTGGTGATGGAGGTGGAAAGCATTTCCACCCACATCCTTCTACCTAGATTTGAGCCAAATGAACATTTTGTGCTCACTTTATAGACATGGCATAAATGGGTCCATTTTTCTACTGGAAAAGCTGCTAGAAGGAAATAGCGCTTGCTGGACAGCAGCACAGCACTGTAGTTAGGAGCATGACTGCACATTTCTTGTTTCCCAGGTATATGGATATAGACAGACTACTTCACTTGCTAGCCTGGGGGCTTCCCGGGTACATTACGTGCTGTTCTAACCTTCTAGAACCTCACAAATACAAAGGAAAAGGGGAAAAGGTGAGGCCCAGCAGCAGTCCCAAGCAGCTGGCATTGTCTCCCCTGTGCATCCTCCATGGACAGGACACTGGGGAGAGGGTAAATGACCTCTGTTGAGTCCCTTTTCATTTCCTCTGTCTGCACAAAGCACAGGCAAGGCCAGTGAACAAAGGGGACCTGGGGACACCAGGCCTTTCCTGAGGACATCTGAGGGGCCAGTCAGACAGGCACATGCTCGGGCAGACATTGTCCCACTGTGCTTCCCTGCAGCACATTGTTCTAGCAGATGCTCAGGGCGAACGTGAGAGCAAGCAGCCTGGCCAGTCAGGCACTACCCCAAACTGCGCTGCATGACGCTGCTCACTGCCAAACCACGTTGGTACCAAAGCATCAATCATCAACCTCTTTGGGGATTCCTTTCCTCACTGTGGCTCTAGCCTGACCACGTGGTACCAAAGTGACCAGTGTCCATTCATCACCTGGCTTAGAAGTGCTGTCCTTTACTCAAGGCTTTCCTAAGCAGGAAATGTTAATGAAAGAAGGAATAATCTGAATAAATAATGTGAATTGTGATCCCTTTTCTGCCTAGAAAAACCCCTAAAAACAGCCGTAGCGAAGTGCTGGCAGAAGCCTGCCTCCCTGTGTTGACGTCTCAACACCCTGGCTTTTTAGATATGTGACTTTATATGTGTAATTTCATCTTAGGGCCTCAGTTTTCCCATCTATATCTGAGAACATAAGACCTAAGAAACCATCTTCAATCTTTATTAGCACACGTAATCTAGGCAAATGGTATGTACATAATAAATTAACCAGTGGACAGTATTTATCATGTTGGTTTATATGCAGAACTACACCTCCAACTAGATGAGCACCTCTCGGTTCAGTACCTATTTACAACATTTGGGGCCAGATCATTTTTTGCTGTGAGGAGTGTCAAGAGTAGCAGTCCTAACCTCCACCTAGTATCACTTCCCCTCAACTGTGCCAACCAAAATGCATCTGACTATTTCCAATCTCTCTCTCTGAAAACAAAGGGGACCAAAACACTCTCTGTGGGAAAATTCTGGACTCATTTCCAGACTCTGGGCCACACAAACCCCTTAATTCTGAGCCTCCAGGATAGGACTTTATCCATCTCTTCCCTATCAGAGCCACCTGGGAGCCTTGTGACAGAGGCCTATCCCTACCGTTTCCTGAGCAGCTAGCCTGAAGGGGAGTGCATCAGTTAGTATTTTTAAAGCTCTCAAGAGAGTCTCAATTTTGGAGCATGAACTCACAGAAGGTGGGGTCTCTCTGGAAAGAGTATACATCCTACATATCATGTGCTGAGCAGATGAACAGACAGAGTGTTCAGTGGGAAGCAGAGACCTTGCTGCTCCTCCAATATCTGTAATTAGTACTTGTGATTAAAAACACATCTATCAGAATCTAGATGACGTTCAAGGCTGGTCCCAGAGTATGGACTCAACACCTCCAATACCTCTACTATCAACTGTGTCCCTCTGGGTTTGGAAATCTAGGGAAACATCTTGCTATCCAGGAAACCCTGGCAGTTTCACAGGTGAGTCCCAGTGGGTCCTGCAGTCAGAGAGAAGCAGTGGGGACTTTGCCTGAGGGTTTCAGATCATGAAAGAAATCACTGAATGCTTACAGCTCATCTCAGGTATGCTCCCATCTCAGTAATCGGAGTTATTACTGCACCCCCACATTCTACCCTGCCCAGCTCAGGAAAAAAAAAAAACAGTCTGTGGAAATGCCTGTCAGCCCCTCTGCCCTTCTGCAGGCAGGTTGTAAAATGCCTGACAAAATTTTCTCTGATGAAAAGATACTACTGTTAATTTGCAGAAGGGATCCCGTGGGATCCCTGGTCCTGGCTGTGAGAGCCAGTGCAGAACATAGCTGTGGTTTTTTACCTGTTTGCTCTATGTAAACAACTGTGTAAAAGGAGAATTCTTCAAAGCACTTTTTCCTTTGGTTATCATGTTCCCTGAGCCACATAATTTTAATGTGTTCAGTTCTATCCACTGGGTGCTGTGTTTGTTGAGATAGGCTGAGCTTGATCAGGATTACATTCTGATTTGAGGTGCTAGCAATTAGGAAAGAATCTGAAGGGCATTTACAACAGGAACATAAACTCCTCAACATCCCCAAGAATACATGCAAACCATTTATTATCACAACATGCAGAAAAAAAAAGAACTATTTTCAAATTGTCATTTTTACCCCATAAATCAAAAAGATCTTAGCAGTCTCCCCTAAGGACCGCTAATAGACTTAATGCTAAAGACCAAATGTACATTTTGATCATACTTTTGGTTCTAAATTCTCATAAATTTAAACTTTTAATGAGGAATTGATCTTTCACAAATTCCTCCCATTATGTCCCATAATGCACCATTTTTAACATTCATCTGTCTAAAGACACTTGCAAATATTCTTTATGGAAGGGGAGTTTTGCAAGTGAATTTCAGATGAGAAAGTTTGCTTAATATGGATGCATTAGTTAATGTAATCTGAGCCACAGTTGACATCATGCCTGGATGGCATTAGCCTCTAAGTGATCTTCATGCATCTTCTCTCTGCCTTACACACAGACACACAGACACAGACACACAGACACACAGACACACACACACACACACACACACACACACACACACACACACACAAATGCATACACACATGTAAACACATACATGCACACACACACATGAACTCACACACAGTAATCACATCAGGTTATGTCCAAGCTTCAATCTGCTACCTCTATACAAGCAAGCCTGACTGCCTTTTTCTTTAGGAGTTCAGTCTGTGACCATCACTGAAAAGCAGAGCCTGAGGCTGGGCTCATGTGCTCACAATTGGTCAAAGGGTGATGTCAGGGGAAACCTACAGAAGTCGGAGGGAGTAGAGAAGTGAGTGATGGCTTCCAAGAAGTCCAGGAGAGTGACGAGCACTGGAGATGCCCGACAGGAAGGCTGGAGCACTCATCTTTCCCACAGCTCTGTCAGTGCTTAGATGCAAACTGCCTGCAAGGAGAGTCCATTACCTCCCAGGCATCTCCGAGCAAAGTGGCTCCCGTGGTGGGGATTCTGAAAGAGTGCATCTCTCTTTGAGTGAGCCTTCAGCAACCCAAACTCCAGCAGCCAAGGATGGGCACTCTTGCCTGGTCGGGGATCCTGGCAGGGTGGCAGCATCTTTCCCCACAGAACTTTAAACCCAGCCATTCCCCAGGGCCCACAGGCTACTGCGTGGCTTGGTTCCTGCCTTCCTCACTTGCATATCACACTGAACTCCCTCCTGACCTCCCTGATTGCCAGTCCCTCTTCTTTAAACCCTCTACACTCCACAACAAAGTCCCTTCAGATCTCCCCTGACTCAGAGGGCATCATGATATCACCATCTGTGCCTCCCACACAGCCACTCTCCATCCCAGTGCCATCCTTCGTGGATGAACATCATGTTTCATATTTATTTATTTACTTTTTCACTCAACATGTAAATCCTGTGGTTACAGTCTACTGTATCCTTAACTTGGGGCAGACACAGGCAAGTAGCCTCAAAAATATTGTTATCACTGAATAAATGAGTGAATGTTCACATCTGAGCTTTCATGCAGTCACTTTTTTCAATGAGTACAACAGAACCTCAAGTTCAAGGTGAAATGCATTCCTCAAAGCTGTGGGAGAGACTCACGGGTTCTCTTGAGGCTTCAAGGGAGGAGCAGACCACAGCCGAGGGTCTACATTGAGCATCATACACCTTAACTCTCAAACTCCCAGTCCCTGGAAACCAGTTCGTGCCTCATGGCCTTACTGTACTTTTAAAAAGTAATTTGAACATAAAATTCCATTTAATAAAAAAATTAGTTATTTGATCTCCAAATTGCATCTGAAGAAATCAAAAATTAGTATCTAGTTATTATGTACTTGTTAGAATATTTAAAATAATAACCTATGTAATAAGTATGCTAATTATAGACATAAAGTCTTACAAATCACCCTCTTATACTTCTTATTCCATTTACTATGGGATCTAACTGGGTGCACCCTGTGTGATTTCTCTGGCTGCTCCCATTTTCATATGTGTTAGCAGGTAGAACAAACAGGGAGAAGAGGTCTGCTCAGCTGTCTGTGAATGATATGACAATAAAGAGGACCCAGCCTGTATATGATAAAGGGCCACACACAGGAATCTGAGTCCAGACTTTCATCAAACAGCAAGAAGAGACTAATTCAGACAAAAATGGTATGGGAAAGTGTCATGGAGAAAGAGGCAGCTTTCTGAGTCTGGCTTTGAAAGGGGGAGTCAGAAATGAAAGGAAGAAAAGGCTGTCCCCAGCACAGGAAACATGGATTTGCAGATGGTCTGGGGGAGGGAGGGGCCTGGGGAGCAGGAGGCGACATGAAGAGGGAGAGAAGCCTGGAGCAGGGAGATACATGGCTGTCTGGGGGGAGGGGCTGAAGAACCATCTACTTTATAACAAGGAGCGGCCGTGAGGACGGCCTCTCCAGAAAGGAGTTTTTATATTACTCATTTCATTTATTATATGACATGATAAAAATAAGAAAGATAATTAAAAGTAAGACAATAACATTCAATCCTATACCTCAGACACCAGCTGTTTTAATTTGTTTTCAGTCTAATTCTTTCCTGTGTGCACACATATATTAACATACTTTTAGCTTTAGAGTAAATAATTTTATAATTTGATTCATTATTAGAATAGAAATGTTTTTCTATATTTTTTAGGTACTCTTTCTCATCTAGCAGATGACCAACATACTGTTATATACATTTTCTCTATTGTTCACACTTACAATATACTTGTATCTCACAGCAGTATTGATTACATTTCTCATTGCTGTGAAGAAATACCTAACAAGAGGCTGGAGAAATGACTCAGCAGCTGAGAGTACTCACTCTTCTTGCAGAGGACCCAAGCCCAGTCTCCAGCACCCATGCTGGATGGCTCTGTAACTCCAGCTTTAATTTGGCACAGCATAGAGTCACCTAAGAAGGAAGTCTCAAGCCGAGGAATTTCCAGCTCAGATGGGCCTATAGGCATGGGGCATTCATTACCTTGATAGCTTATTGACATAGGGAGCCAGCTTGCTGTAGAAGGGACCATCCCCTAAGCAGACGGTCCTGGGCTATATAAGAAAGCTAACCTGGGTCCAGGAGAGAGCCAGCAAGCAGCATTCCTCTGTGGTTTCAGCTTCAAGGTCCTGCTCAAGCCCCTGCCCAATTTCCCTCAAATATGAGCTATGAGCTGAACTCGTAAGAAGAAAGAAACTCTTTCCTCCATAATTTGCTATTGGCCATGGGGTTTGTCACAGCAACAAAAACAAACCAGAATAGATGCTATGAGACAAAATAGAGGGAGTGGAGTCTGTGGACAATACTGTGTCCAGGAAAGAATGTGTGTTGCAATAATTTTGGAGGTAGAAAATATCAATTTACAAGTCAAGTACAAAGTCAGTCTAGAAACTTCAGTGAGAGTCTGGTCTACCAATCATAGGATAAATTGCTCAGATTCATAAATCACCCCAACAAAAGTGTAATTCTGGTGAGGGAAGTAGTGGAAGCCATTTTACCAGCATGGAGGAGTTGCTGGTAAAACTGGGCAAGGCTGAAGGAGGCCCTGGGGCCCCTCACAAATGGGGCAAGACCAGAGCAGAAGACAGAAGAAAGAGCAGAACTTGAAAGAGGCACTCAGAAAGAAGGGAGTACAGTAGTCCTCTGACAGGTGCCACAGAGGCCACCCTCCTCTTCACATACAAGCCACTCTGTTTTCTAACAGAGAAGGGAGCATGTCACCTAATGTCATAGAGCTAGGGAAAAGCCATGCAGACACCCAAACTCACACACAGACAGTTCCAAGCTCTCTACTCTGAACCCTTCGACACCATACTGCACGGCCACACTGTGCTGGCACCAGGGTGTTAGCAAAGCCTTCCTGCCCAGGAGGCTGACAGGGAGTCCCTGTGGAGACTGACTTCCCAGAGGTCTGCAGAGTACCTCACCTCTCACTAGTTCCTCCCCTACCCTCCTCATCCAGTTCCCCTGGGTCACTTTCAATTAAAGCAGAAACATGTTTATCTTTTTTAATTATCTGTTTGTTTACTTGTTTGTGTGTAAGGGTGTTTTGTCCCCATGCATGTCTGTGTGCCACATGTGTGTCTGGTGCCTTCAAAGGCCAGAATGGAGTATCAGATCCCACGGGACTAGACAGACAGATCCAGACAGTAGTGAGCTGCCATGTGGTGCTGGGAATTGAACCCAAACCCAGATTCTCTGCAAGAGTAGTAAGAGCTCTTAACTCCTGAGCCATCTCTCCAGCCCCCAGTATGGCTACATAAAGACCTTCATTCTGAGGGCAAAGGGGAAGTGTTACAGTGTCAGCTGACTTGGAAGCTGCTTTTGGTGACTACGAAGCTGAAATTTGGTGAAATTAAGATCCTTTAGAGTGGGTTTACAAAGACAGATTTCAACAACCAAATCCATTAGCATCCATTACGGCTCCTGAGCTATTAACAAAGCACCACCCTGAGAGAGCCAAGGGCTCACTGCAGGGACAGGGGACACACACAGGCTCATAGTGTCCCTCATAGTTGTAATCTATCATATTTGTAGACTGTACAGTTTTCCCCAAACCTCCTTACATAACTGTTAAGAGATTTCTCCCCAAAATGATTGAATACTTTCCCCAAGAAATGCATGTCTCTGAAAGGAAAAAGAAAGCCCTTTTAACATGATGTGGAGAAAGCCTCCCTATGGAGTAACCACTGGGACCACAGACCCTGGTGTGATGACTCAGAGCCACCTTGAGTGAATCATTCAGAGTTGCTTCCCACATCTCACCCAGTGCAGGGACAGCAATACTTTGCTCATAAATTTCTAGTGTGTAGTAAGTTCCAGACAGAAGTGGCACATGGCCCCTTGCAAATGTTTTCTTTAATGAACTGTCCAGACCCAGTTAGTGCTCATTAGGAATCGAGCTGTAGGCTGAGTGGCAGGAGAGATACTGCCCACTGTGGTACTGTGTGCTGCCAGGAGAAAAGAGCTCCCCTTCTCACCTAGACCTGTTGTCAGAACCATTTTATTATATCATGCAGTTCAATGTTAATCTGGATACGTTTATATGTAAGATTAAATAGACAATTGGGTGGAGAAGCAGGCATAATCAGTAAGAATTTGCAAGGTAAGAAACTTCCCAGTTCAGGACTGTTGGTACAGATCCCCTGGCAGCAGCCTTGTCTGGGCTCATATCCTGGTATATGGCCTCAGTTTCTTCATTTGAAAACCAAAGCACTAAAATTATATTTATGGCATGAGGTTCTTGCAAAGATTAAAGTAATCAATACATCAAAGTCATTCGAGCATTTTAAATATGCAATAAATAGTGAGTCATTCCATTTTCTGCTTTCCCTTGAGGATGTGAATCTGACTCAGTGTGCCCCACCAGGCTTGCCAAGAAATCCTGTCTCAATCTGGGTTGGGCATCCTCTACTTGGGTCCAAGGATTCACCTGTATCCCCAGAGGAGGAACTTGACTCGTGCTTCCTGCGGACACCTCAGCCACTACAAATGCTAGTCACCAACATCTGGCCTAGCTGTGGATCCCTGTTATCATTTAACTGTTTTTAGAGCATCCATGAAATGCTGGGATAGCAGGTACCAGGGATGGGTACAGAGCAGACAGGAATCCTTCTCTCCAATAGATCTCAATGAAGAAAACCCTCTGGGTCAGATGGTGCTGCCGCCCTAGACTTCCACAGAGAACCTCCTTGGCCCTGCTCTCCAGAACAGTATTTAAATGAAACCTGTATGTACTGTCCATGGGAGTCTCCCAAACCCTTCTCCCCTCCCTGGGTCTCAGGAAACATCTTTCCCATACAAGCAAGCACTCAGTGGGCCTGCATCACCTGAAATACCCGTGATCTGAGAGCTGCTTTCTGCTCTACAGATCCTGCTGCACAGAGCCCTCCTGCCCGGGCCTCGGGAAACCAAAAGCAAAAAGTCACCCTGTCTTTCAGGATGTGTCTTTCAGGATGTGTCTTCAGCTGGCAAAACAAAGCAAGCTTGTCTCCCAAGCAGGTTTTTTTTCAGATGCCAACCACACACAGGGGCCAAAGGAGGAATGCTCAGGGCAGGGCCAGCAGCAGCAGCAGCAGCAGCAGCAGCAGCAGCAGCAGCAGCAGCACACTGCTGTCTGACGGAAGAGAGACTAGGAAGAAATGAGCAAGACTTGAAGAGAAGAATTGCAGGAGCCATATTTCAGACAGAAGGTGGAGAGGGGGAAGAACATGGACCACAGGTGCTGTGACGGGGAGGTCTCAGGGGAAGGCCAGGACACAGGATGAGCCTGAAGCAGAGACGAAGTGAGGAGGAGGGAAGGATCTCTTGCCCGAGCCTCCTAGAGTGACAACCTGGAATGTTGGGCATGGAAACTGAAGAAAGGTGCTCCAGTTAGCTGTGAGGATATAAAAGGTAATGGCTCAGGAAAACAAGTCACCACATCAGCTCACAGTTACTCGGGTCAGTAAGTCAAGCAGGGCTCAGTGAGGAAGTTCTCCATGTGGGGATCATGTGCTCAGCCATATTCACTGGCAGCTGAACTGAGCGACCCTCCATGGCAGCTACCTTCAAAGGAGCCTTCCCAGGACTGAAGGCTGATGCTAAGGATTTCTATGACCCCTCCTTGAGGCCTTTTCAGAATCACACAAAATAGAGCCACATCCCATTGGCCAAAAGTGGTCACTGAGAGCTAGACCAGCTCTCAACGCACAGCTGTCAGGATGGCACTCCAGGGTAACCAGAATGGGAGATACTGACACACCACTGTCTTTAGTAAAATCCTATCTATCTCAGGACAGGCAGTTCAGGACTTCCTTTGTTGTTGTTGTTTTGTTTTGTTTTTTTGAGACAGGGTTTCTCTGTGTAGTTTTGGTACTTGTCCTGGATCTCGCTCTGTAGACCAGGCTAGCCTCGAACTCACAGAGATCCTCCTGGCTCTGCCTCCCAAGTGCTGGGATTAAAGGCATGTGCCACCACCGCCCAGCAAGACTTCCTATTTTTGAAGTGCACCAGATCAGTAGAATGAATCAAAAACTCATTATTGAGGCCAATTGTCCTATCCCTGAGCCATGCTCTGAAAAATCCACATGTGAGTTAAGTATTTCACAAACATCTGCTGAGAGACTACTCTATCTGCTAGAATTTAATGAACAACCCTTGCTCTTAAAGATCTTGGATGTTAGCATGGCAGTAGATAATAAATGCAAAACCAATTCTAGTAGCAGCTAAATGCTAAAAGATAAAGTGAGGGAACAGGGCTGGAGAGATGGCTCAACAGGGAAGAACACTCTTCTCTTGCAGAGGACCCAGGTTCAGTCCCCAGCACCCACATAACAGCTCACAACCATTTGTAACTCCAGTTCCATGGGATCTGATGCCCTCTCCTGGCCTCCATGAGCACCAGGCCCAAATGTGATGCTCACCACACACACGGAAGGAAGGAAGGAAGGAAGGAAGGAAGGAAGGAAGGAAGGAAGGAAGGAAGGAAGGAAGGAAGGAAGGAAGGAAGGAAGGAAGGAAGGAAGACAAGCGGGAGGGACTGAATAGAGGAGGAGTAAGGTCCCATTTTGGACAATGTTGAGGAAGGCTGTGCGCATGTCAGGTTTAGGGAGGAGGTCAGTGGGGCTGGATGGTAAGTCATTAAGGAGACAGTGGCAGAGAGCGATGTAGGTAAGTATCAGATTACCGACAGTCTTGTGGATATGGGAACAGCTAGGAAGTTTTTTCTCATCATGGAAAGCAGCCTTTGGTCTGGCCCCTTGTCCAGCTGCATGAGGCCCAAATCTGAAGAGAGATGCTCCCTTGCCAGCCAAATACTCCTCCTTTCTTGCCTTGGAGTGGTGGAAAGACTTGCAATGGCAAAATCTCCCATCAGCCAATGCACCACCTGGCCTCTGATCTTCCCTGCTGGATCTTAGAGCCTTGGGGCAATGTCTGCTTTAGGCTTGATATTATGTGACTAGAGGCCACCCAAGCCATGTCTGGAAAGAAACATAACAACAATTCTGCATAGCTCCAGATGGCTTTGAAAATTCAATTAAACCCACAAGTAGCCCAGGAACCTTCCCCGTCATAATTATATTATTGATCATTAACATTTAAAGAGGCTGCAAACAGAACACTGGACGATGCAATAAATTATCATTGTCCACTGAGCAAGCTCAATGAATCAGGTGCTTCTGGAGCCTTCTGAGACTGTCTGGTGCTGTCATTTAGAGGATGTTGCTCTACTCTTTAGAGCATGGGGTGCAGCAGGGGTGGCATTGGGGGCAAGTCTGTACACGTAAGAACTTCCTTTCTGGATATCTGGTCCACCCCTGTATAAACAGGTCTACTGAAGCTTCTCCTAGCACACAAGGCACCAACTTTCTGACTCATGTTCAGTCTCCATCTTATCAAGGCATTTCTCAGAGAAGAGGTCAATTAAAATTGAATGGAAGACTTGAGTAGTCGAGTAACCATGGTATGTATGAGGCAAAATAAACCAACATCACCCAAGTGTCAGTCATGGATTTGTGCCAGGTTCTTGGTCTGAGCCAGCGTCTCTCAACCTGTGGGTTGCAACCCTTTTGAACAACTCTTTCATGAGGGCTGCATATCAGATATCCTGAATATCAGATATTTACATTACGATTCATAACAGAAGCAAAATTACAGTTACAGCATAGCAACAAAAATAATTTTATGGTAAGGGGTCACCATGACATGAGGAACTGTATTAAAGGGTTGCAGTGTTAGGAAAGTTGAGAAGCACTGATAAGCAATAATGTTCTTTAAGACACTTGAGTATGAAAGGACAGCATAACATACAGAATTACTAGACACTCCTTGAAAATGCCTTTAGAACATCAGCCTCATTTGGAAAGAGGCTTTTGGAAGAGAAGGGATTCATTGACAGCACACACCATTGTTTGCATGAGGACCAAAGCCACGTGGAAAAGGATTTGAACTCTGCCTACACTGGATCTACCTTAATTGGCCAGAATGGTGCCAAGAGGTAAAGGACCATGAAATGCAGTCAATTTTTAATGAAAATCTGAGGAAAAACTTCCAGAAATGTCAAATCTGGCCAAGAAGCAATTGAGGAAGATGAGCAGTGGTTTTGAGGTTAGAGCCCTCGGGCCCTCCTCGGCCTCCCTTCTTCCAACAAGCCCCAAGAGCTGCGTGCAGGGAGCCAGGAGAACTGGCTCTCTCCATCCAGCTCCAGGGATGGCTATCTACAGAGTCTCATAAGGAGAAGAGAAATTAGCAGTCCCTGCCTTGGATGATCAGAAGCAGAGGCACAGACACCCGAGCCCTGGAGAAGAGAGGCTGTGAAGCCATGGAAGCTACACTCTGCCTGGGGCACATTCTCAGAAGTTGTGTTTATAGACTGCCATTTAGGAGAGACAGACATTTCTCATTATTAGTAGTGACCTAGAGACCGGAACAAAAGGCAGGAAGTGGCTGTCTTTGCCCTACAGTAAAGTCCCACATGCCAAGGAGCAGTATGGTCCAGAAGACTTCAACAACACCCAGCATCATATGATGGATGCTTCTACCACATTCAGAACTACAGAAAACCAGCTCCTGAAGAGCAGCGGGCAGAGCGCTGGCCACACCTGCCATCAGTACAGACCAGAGTACTAACATGAGAGCAGCCGGAGCATGAGAGCAGGATCTTACAGGTTAGCAGAGGCTTGCCTGGGAGTTGGAGCGGCTTACCTGGGGCTCTGTAAGCAAAGCAGAGTTGACAGGCTGCACCGGTACATTAGGAGCAGGTGGAATACCCAGAGACGAGAAGCTGAGAATTCAGCTCAGTGGTGGAGAGCTTAGTCAAGTATGAAGGCCTGAGTTTGACCTCCAGCACCACAGTGTGTGTGTGTGTGTGTGTGTGTGTGTGTGTGTGTGTGTGTGTGTGTGTGTGTGTGTGTGTGTAAATAAAATGGGAATACAAATACATGGGAGTCTATAAGACTGCCATCCAGTCTGAAAGACTGAAAGGACTTAGTACCATAAAGACTGAGAAGTTAATAAACTTCCCAAAGGCTGGGCCTTAAGCATCTTACCCAGTGTCTTCTATGCCCAGAGATGTGTGCCAAGTACCAGAAGCATTTACTGCACATCTGGTGGATGCATGGATAACACTCTACCAACGCAACCAGGTTTATATTCAACAGCAGCTAAGACCTAGAGCATCAGGGTCACACACATATCACTTCTAATTCTTAACCAATGTCTATTGAATTTTTCAACATTTACATCTCAAAATATCACAACATTGGCAAGAGTCACATTTTGTAAGTTTGAGAAACCCAAATTTTAAATTTAAAACTGATGGCACTAAATTCCAAGGATATGCCAAATGTAAAACTGCATATAAAAATAAGTATCAAGAGAACTAAATACGGGCAGATATGATATGCACAAGTCGGCATTATTGTATAAATTCATAGGAAATTAAGGTAATTTTAAAGTATAATTATAAAATAATTACATAAAATGAAATACAATTTTTTTCTTTTTAAATCCAAAGCAGTTCAAATGCATCACTCCTGAGTCATGCACACACTGATTGGCAAGAAAAATCTGGAAAAAACCTAGAAATATTAAGAGATAACCCTAGATAATTTCTCATAAACTCTTTCATCCAGTGCAACTGAACTAACATTTTTTCTGATAATACGAGTGAGTCTTTTTGAAAACAGTACATCCACCCACCCCACCTGAGCCCCATCTGCCTAGGCTGGAATTTCTATGCTGGTCGCACTTATGGTTTGTATTTGGTGAAAGCATTTCCAGTCTGTCTTTGTCTTCTTTCATTTCCTTAAACACAGGTATAAATTCCATGCAGATTTCCTGTATTGCTATCAATAACTTTGGGCATATGTTCTTGTTGATAAAGTGTTTGAATTAGAATCAAGGATTACTCTTGCAAAAAAAAAAATGCTGCTTTTGGTGAAGATCAAATTTCTTTCTCTACTTATGAACTACCAAACAAAATTTCTTTGTTGAGAAAAGCTAGTTCTGGTTAATTAAAATTATAATGCATGACAAAAGTGTTTTATAATTATGAAATAAAATATGTCATCAAATATTAAGAATTGCCCATAAATCACAAACTAGATCAATGTTCCTAAGCCAGTGAGAGCTCCTATGAGTGAACTCGGATTATGGATGGTCCTTTAATAGACAGAGGAGGTGACTTGCTCACTCACAATCCCTGGGACCAAGACTGGCACCTGGCAGACCCCATGCATGTCCCCAACCCTGTGGATCTTGGCACCCACAGGGCAGCACAGCCACCAGAGTGCTGCTGCAGAGTTATTCAACAACCTGACCAGTTTTCCAGCCACAACCCAGCTGCAGGGAATTCCCTGGAACCACAGCCCTGCCTAGTAGGACGGTCAGGTGGGATCTGGCCAGGGGTCTGAGATCCTAACTAGGCCCCTCACTGAGGCAGTTTTAAGGGATGAGTCTGCATTATTTGAGGCTGTAAATCTGAATGACCTTTCATGAGACTCCAGGCAGAGGACTGATCAGGCACTGGGGCCATCATGAAATCAGTTCCTGATACTCTTGTCTATAAATGGGGTTTTGTCTTTAGCATGACAACTTGCTCCTTCTAAGAGGACCAAGTTGGAATAAACTGGCTTTGAGCCTTCCCCCTGCATATTCCCCTTGTCTGTCTGCACGGGAAGTTTGCTGGCCAGTGAGCAGGCGCAGAAAGACAAGAGCTCTCCATCATGTTCAGTGATGGGGCCCTGCCCACGCAAACCTGCGGAGATCACCCCCTGCTTGGCTTGTCTGTCTGATTTTAAATATACCTTTTAGAAATATGGGAAAACAGTTCAAAATATTACATCTGAAGTCAAATCAGCCTGGATTGAAGACCAGATCTTGCTATAAACAATCACTTGTGTAACTGGCTATAAGCTAGTGAATTCTGTGTCTCGGGCCCACGGAAACCTACCTATTTGTGACATCGTGTGAATAATTCCAGCTGACGTTTAACAACTGAGAGATAAGGAGAAGGAGAAGATAGCTTAATGCTCTGCTACAGCCGGAAAGCAGGGATGGAGCTAGCTCTCATAGCTCAACCTGTTTCTCTTCATCTACATTGGCCTTGGGCTTTTTACCTTTCTTCCCTTCCTTCTGTACATCTCACTTTCACTGCTTCTCATGGCTGCCTGGCTGGCGGCTGCCTGGCTTCTGGCCCGGCTGTGTCCCTCTCTTTCTTTCTCTTTCTTCCTCGTTCTCTCCTCTTCTTCCTGCATTTCTCCTCCTCCTCATTCTCTCTGCCCGCCAGCCCTGCCAATCCCTCTCCTGCCTAGCTATTGGCCATTCAGTTCTTTATTAGACCAATCAGCTGCCTTAGGCAGGCAAGGTAAAACAAGTCCAACACATCTCTACATAATGAAACAAATGCAGCACAACCAAATGTAACACACCTTTACACAGTTAAATATTCCACAGCATAAACAAATGCAATGCGTCTTTGCCTAGTTAAAATAATATTCTACAACGCCTACCTGAATGGGTGAGATAAAATATTTGTGGAAGTAAACAGCCATCAGAGGTGCTTGTCACCCTTGCTGCCTGGTAGAATACCAGAGTGTTCAGTGAGAAGCTGCATGGTAGGACCCTCAGTTTTGGAAATAACCAAGAAGCACGCCAGAGTTGGGTGGGTTAGGGGTGCAGAAGTGGAGGGGAGGGGCAGGGGAGACTACAGTCAAGTGCAGCACATGTATACATTCCTAAGAATGGAACCTCCCAACCATGAGCAAGATGTCTCATAGACATACAGTCGGGAGGTGAAAGATTTTAAAGGTAGTACTATACAACAATGGGGGGTGCTTAAAGACACCAGAAGTTAAGAGCCCCAGACTGTAGCCAGAAATGCCCTTGAGCTGAGTTCCAACTCATCCCCTGACTGCTTCCATTTTCTTAGGCCATCTCTCCAAATGGCAGTATGAATTGCCTACTGGCAAGCTCATCCAACTCTGGTCAATGGCCTTTGTGAATGAAGAAGGTTGCCATTACTGTGGCTTTCCAGTCTGCTGGTGGTTCTAGACTAAAAGTAAATTCAGTGCAGACATGAATTCAGACATTCGCCTGCTTATCCTATCTGGGAAGAAAGCAAGCCTGCATCCTCTTATACACCTGTGCCTCTTCAGGATGCCATGCCGTGGCCAGGACTGGTCCTCCCCAGCACCATGGATAGAACCGTGTCTGCAGTACGGATGCAGAGGGCTTTGGCTGTGCCGTTATTTGTGCCCACAGCAGCCCCTGGCTTTGCTTTTCTGTCCCTTTCCTCTTTCCATCCCGTCGGCTGTTTCCCTTGTCAGCCAGGACTCTGCTGTGATGCCCCTTCCCTCTGTCCCAAACAGTGCCAGTGATGGAAGGAATGAACACGGCTTCTTCTGCTCATCAGGAGGAGGAGGGCAGAGGTCCCCTCCCCCCATGTGGACAGAGCCAATGTTCCTGAATAAAGGAAACACCAGGGGAGACTGCCAAAGGAGACTCCCTGGATGGAAAAGCACTTGGCTCTCTCTGTAACACAGCTCACAGTCAGAGACCACGCTTGGCAGGATGAGTGCCAGACTGTGGCCGACCTAGGGGAGAGGCAGGATAAGGATGTAGTCGTGATTGGGTAGGCCAGCATCAAGGGTGGATTCCAGCCCTGGCTCAACATTCCTGCAACTGTTTCAATACTGTCAGCTTTAAAATGAGCGTCACTGTTCCAACACTGGATGATAAGGAGTCAATGAAAAATAACTGGTAATATGCACATCTATTCCAGGGCCTGATACATGGTGAGTTCTCAGTAAATGTTTGCTTTCCACTGTTTTATGACAAGGCACTAAGATCAGGAGAGGTTAATGTCCAAATCAGCCAGAGGAAGAGAATTCAAAGTGTGTCATGGAATAGAAATAGCTCATGCTTGGAGCCAGATGGGGTCTGGAACCTGAACACTCTCCCAGGGCCTGTGAGCCGATTGTGACAGCCCAGCCTTAGTTTCCCCAACTGAAATGTGGAGAAGGAAACACTAGAACATGGGAACAGACATGATGCCTCCAGTGAGTACAATGTAATTAGCATGCCATCTAGAGTGGAACCTCAATAAACAGCAGTAAGAACAACAGGCTGTGCTGTTCAGACTCCATGTCGCCTGATGCCCATGCTCATGGTCTCCTTGCAAGAACTGCTTTTCTGGGCTCCCCATGACAAGCTCACTACAAGTATCCTCCCTGGCCTAAACTCAAAATGAAGAGGTAACAGAACTATGAAAACGGCCCTAGGGAGGACCAGAGAGAAGCCACAGTGGACTCAGGAGACATCAGCTGGAAAGCCATGGCCACCTTCAACACGCACTGAGCCACTGGCCCTGCTGAGCACCCTGCAAATATTTTCATCTCTCTCTCAGACCACAAAGCTGAGAGCAGGCTGTTTGGGGCCACACGTCTAGGAGAGGTCAGATCTCGACTCTGAATCTGGGTGTTCCCACCTGGAATCTGCACACTTAACCACCAGACAATGCAGATGGCGTCTGCAGGGTAAACGTGGAAGGAAGCAAAGCAGTGAGATTCCGGGTGGATTCCAGAGCATGTGAGGCACAAGATGCCAGAAAAACAGAGGCTTTCTCAAGAGAGAAAGAGAGAGAGAGAGAGAGAGAGAGAGAGAGAGAGAGAGAGAGAGAGAGAGAGAGGCAGGGAAGCCATGAGAAATGGTATGGGGAGCATCCATATGACCACGGTCCGAAGGCAGCCTGCGCGGGAACTGGAGGGTGTCCCCACTGAGCCACACTCCACTTCTAGCCACAGAGCTGAGCTCTGCATGGTCCTGGTTGAAGACCAGGACTCCTTTCTTTGCCCCCAATACTGAAAGCAATGCCCAGTGAGAGGAGTCTCTGGGGAACGGTTGGTTGAATGAATAAAGAAATGAGCAAACCAACAAACAAAAGTAGTGAATTATGAACTCCATATCTCTCTTTCCCTCACAACTTTCATGACTCAAGAGTGTGACCAAAACTTTCTTCCGGAATGGGAGGAAAGAACATTGTTGACACTAAGCCCAGGACTGTGCATGATCCAAGTAGAAAGCAGCATTGCAGATGACTCCAAGTCCCATCAGCTAGCCACACTGAGACAGAGCTTGATGGCTGGTACCATGTCTGTCTTCTCTCAGTTTCCAGAGCAGACTTTTGTGATTAAATGCTGCTGCGTGAAGGGATTTTATTAAAGTGGGGACTTTGATGGCACATCTGTATGAAAGAGAAGTATTTTCCCCCACGAGGTCTGAATCCATAAGATTCTTCTCCAGCTAAGTCACTCCTCGGCACATCACAGCGCATATCATCAGACCTCACTACTGTGTAGATGAGGCCCAGGATCAGAGAGAAAAATGAAACACACAGCCTCACCTCTTTCCCTTCCCTGTGACACATGGAACTTCCGGGTGGGAAGGAGTGGGGTGTGGAGGGAGCGACAGAGCAACTACTTACAGACAGAGGGCTTCATGACCTGTAGCAGGAATACCTATGTGTCAGATGAGTAGACAACAGGGCCCTCCTGCCTGCCCCAGCAGGGAACAGCTCGCTCATAAGCTCCACTTTCAGGGGAGAGAAGCAGGAATGATAGAGGAGGGGCCTAATGTACCCATTTAGTTTGCATGGGTTGCAGGTATTAACACCTCAAGAAAATATCTGATGAGACCAAATCAGAAGTCAGAAATAAGGGCAGGAGGATAAGGAAAGGACCAAAGAAACGGGGTGTGAGGGGAGGAAGAGCCACTGTGTAATTGGTTTTTTTCTACTCTTTGGGGCCTGCCACCCAGCTCCCAAATAAATACAGAGACTTATTCTTACTTATGAATGTCCAGCTGTAGCTTGGCTTGTTTCTAGCCAGTTTTTCTAACTTAAATTATCCCAGTTCTCTTTAACTACGTTTTGCCTCTGAGATTTTTACCTTTCTTTATTCTATATATCTTTCTTTCCTTCTCACTCCATGGCTGGGTGTGTGGCTGGGTTGACTGGCCACTGTCATCCTCCTCTCCTTTTCTCGATCCTCCCTTTTCTTCTCCTGAGCCTAGATTTCTCCTCCTATTTATTCTCTCTGCCCACCAGACCCACCTTTTCCTCTCTTCTGCCTAGCTATTGGCCATTCAGCTCTTTATTAGACCAATCAGGTGTTTCAGACAGGCAAAGTAACACAGCTTCACAGAATTAAACAAATACAACATAAAAGAATGCAACACATCTTTGCATCATTAAACAAATATTCCACAACATAAACAAATGTAACACATCTTAAACTAATATTCCACAACACCACTGGCTTGTTTTGATTTACTGCATTCTAATGTAACACCAGGTCCTGTTTCCAGCACTCATCCCATGACTTGCCCCACTTCAGAGAACACAGCTAAGCATGGAAAGAACCAAGACCAACCCACCAGCATCCGGCCAGACTTGACACCCGGTCAGCTCAGCCACAAGCCCTCTGTTTCCGATCACCACCAGGAGAGCCTCAGGCTTGTCTGGGCCTTTTATCTGGGTCATGGGAGTCAATATCCCAGAAAACACCCCCCCCCTACATATTTAATAGGTAGATAAGGCGGGGGGGGGTCCTTTGAGGTATGAAAGAAAAGTAGACCACAGATTAATTAAAACTAAAGCGCAGGCCAAGGTTTAGCCCATATGCCAGGAGTCCCTGAGAACTACCCTCACAGTCTCAGCACATCAGCAGCACCAGGAGGAGGGGGATCACTTTTAAATGAGGCTTTATTAGAAACTAGCTTTGGATACAAACATTGTATTAACCATGAGTGTGTGCGGACAGGCTGCCAGGATGATGGGCTTGGGGTGGATCTGAGAACTAGACCATACAAATTTGGTCTTTCATGACCTTGGGGTCTTATTTCCCAAGCTAGTGAATCCCAGTCCATTGTAGAGAATTTGTCCTCAGTGTCACAGCCTGCCTCTCCTTGCAGTCTAACTTCTCTTAGCTCCCTCCACCACCCACTCACCGAAGAGTTCATCCAATTACAGATCTGGCTGGGTTTCATTTCTCCCACAAAGCTGCTTGGCCTTATGTAAACCCACCTTAACATACTCAACTCCAGCTCATTACAGACTCGGCATTCACTGGAAAAGTCAAGGCAATCATACCAGCTCTTCCCCTGGAGGGCTTTCCTAAAAGCAAGCCATGCTCTAGGCCACAGTGGCAGGGGGCAGGAACGGCTCAGGCAAAGCTCTTAGGACCTGCACCTTTTGATCATCCCATCCTCTGTGAGCTAGATAACAAAGAAACGAGCCCAAGACAACACCAATTTTCTGAGTTCCGTCCTAGTCTAGTCCTGGGCTTTTCTTCTGTGGTTCCTCTCTGGTTTTGCTTCTGAAGCTCTTCTTCCTGCTTCTGTTCCTTGATTGTGTGCCCTCACATATGGTTCTCTTTGTGTCCTGGTGGCAGGCTTCATTTCTTACTCCTACCCTCCTTGGATCAAGGATGATATTTTTCTGTGCTTTAGAATAACAGAGGAAAAGCCCTTTGACACACTGAACTATCTGTCACTGAGTTATCTTCTGAGGCCTGCCACAGATATAGAAAAGTGCTCATGGACAGGCAAGCATCAATTTTGCTTCAGCTATTAGCTACTGTCAACTTCCTGGGAGCAGATTATAAAGTCTATCTACAAATAAACAGAAAATTGGAAGCTAGGTTGTTTTATTGTGGGAAAATAAATGTGCCTGTGAAAATCAGAAAATCTGCCCTGTGGTCAGGGCAGAGTCTCAGAAGAGCCCCCCTTCTTTTAGTTAAGGCCACTGTCTTCCTCTTGGGTGAGAAAGGGAACATGGGGATAGATGGTTCCCACATATTCTCTCAAAACCTTGCTGCCCAATCACAGAAACTATGAAGTAGGCTCTCCCTGCAGAGAAGCTCATGTAACCATAGTGAGAGCCTTCCAGGGGAGCAACAGTGTAAGAGAGAGCCATAGGGGAGTCAAGTTGTCCTCCTCTAGTCTCTCATGGGTCAACGTCCCACTTTCTGTTTGGACTGAGTCTCCAGAGCAGGACCATTTCAGCACCCAGGCAAGGCTGAGCTGAAAATGACTTCCCCTGTGTTCACCCAGCATCCACTCTAGATCCACGTTAGGACTAGACCCAGAGAATTCCAGTAACATCTACATGATTTCCTGTCACTAGTTCCACTTTGCTGGGAGGAAAGGGGTCAGGGTGTAAGAGCACATGCTGGCTCAGGGTTCCTCCCTCAATCAAGGAGGACTTTTTGGAGGGAAAGACCACAATGGCTGCTGTAAATCTACAAGCCTCGCTGCATCTAACACTCAGGTAGCAGTATCACGGGGGTCAAACAACCACTGCCAGTATCCTCACAGATAGTCCGTTGATACTGTAAGTTCCCAAAAATGGAAACATGTGCATGCTGCCATCTGCACTGGGAATTTTCAAAAGCTCTATTTATATTGTTCTTATAATGAAGAGGGAATGCTTTGCATTTCTCAGAGTCATTGTGCATGATCCCTCAATACCCAGTGAGGCCAATGAGAGGAAAATGGGCACCTCACGCTTGGGCTGAGCAGCAGGAAGGCTTTGTAAAAGGTGCCCAGTCTGTCTTCTCTAGCTCATGGGAATCCACAGCGGGGCCCAAGGACAGGCTGGCCAGACGCAAATAATGCCTTCTGTCTGCCATGGAGAAAATTAACAAGTACATCAACTTTTCTCAAATTTAAACTTTATTCCCACAATAATTTTTAGCTTAAATATTGCTTACTATCAGTTACTCTGGCCAGGATCCAGGGTCAGCTAAATAGATGGCCAGGTAGCAACAACTGTCCACAGAAAAAGGATGGTTTTGGTTACAGCAACTCAAGCGAATGTGCTAGATCAAGCAGAATAAGGAAGATTTGTCTACAGAGTCATCTAAGGATAGTCCAGGAGAGCCCCAGACAGGGACATACACCATCACGGCCATTTCTGCACATCTTCACTCCTTTTCACATCTTTCTCCTCTTAACTGGCTTGTTTGGAGAATGAGTTTACACGGTAAAAGAGCTTTCCATGTAACTCCAGTTAAGAGGAACTGCCTGCTAAGCACACCACTGCCCCTCGGCAGAGCCCCAAATAACTGAGAGACAAACTTCAGGAGCCCTAGTCAATGGCTGTGCCAAGTGGAGATAAATGGCCACTAGGGGGTCCATTTGTAACTTAGCCATTAGAACCAACAGTTCCAGAAGAAGGAGGTCGTGTTGAGAGAGGTGGCTGATGTCCCACAGGAAGGTCCTACATGGAGGCACACTGTGTCAGTGTTCCAGCACAAATGCACACCACAGGCCCTTGCCCAACACGGAACCAGTGAGGAAGCACTGTAGAGTTCTCCCAAGGTTTCTGGAGATGCTGTAAGCATTTTCCTCAGCTACATAATCCCTAACTTAATCCCCCAGATGGTATGATAAACTGTTTTGTCTGTGAGACTATTAAGGTTAAGTAGCCTGTCCAGGAGCACCTAGCTAACAAATGATAAGGTGCAATTCAAACCGGAAATTCTTACTCCCAAACCTATTAGTGACTTTACTGTATAGCTTATTGATGAGCTCTGTGCAGAGATAAGTCTCTCTGATCAGATGAGCAGCCTGGATTGGAGACAAGCATTTACCCCAAAGCTGCCCTTTCCTACGTCTGAGACTTCTCCAGGGCCCTGTTTGAAGCAACATTTCAGCCTCTCTGAGGAGGCCCTGGCCTCAGCCTCAGCATGCCCAGGTCAAAAGTCCTGCCTATTCTCCCTCCCTCCCTCTGGTGCTTGCCACAGCTTCCCTGGCTCCAATGTTCCTCCTGGGTTGTGTACTGTTCAAGTGCTATGACGCCATTTTCCTGTTTGCATTTTGTTTTTGTTTTGTTTTGTTTTTACAGTTCGTTGCTCACCCTAACTGTCAGCAGCAATTGCTTACCATGTGGTATGAAAATCTCTCAGGCTTACGTCAACAGTCTATCGCTGTGAAATTCCTGGCTGTCTTTGGAGTCTCCATAGGCCTCCCTTTTCTCGCCATAGCCTATTGGATTGCTCCGTGCAGCAAGGTACAAACTGCTCGAGGTGCATGTCATTTGCATTATTTCCTCTCTTTTCTTAGCTCTTCCTTCCAGTCAGCAGAAGAACTTCTCCTGGGTTATTCAAGGATTCCATTGGAGCTGGAGCTGGGTGAAACACTTGCCTAGCACACACAAGGCTCTGGGTTTGAGCCCCGCACCAAAAAGAAGGATGAAAAAAAGAAGGGAGAGAGGGAAGGAAGGAGGAGGGAAGGGAGGGAGAGAAGTCCTGATATACCGAGCCAAAATAGAAGATCCACAAAAAAGAGAAAAATCTCAAGATCTGTCTTTATCAGTTTTTAAAGAGAAAGGAGAGTGATGAGATGGGATATCTTAAACATGTAAGGCATCTCCGAATAAATAAAGAACAGGATAGCAAGTAAACATACCTTTCCTCTGCACACTGCAGTGGCTGAGCATGTCCTCCAGCTCACAGTGACTATCACCATGGGGTAGAAACAGTCATTGCTCCCTGAGATCTCTCTCTGTTACGTGTTCTTGTTGGGATTGTCCATTTTACTCCCTGATTACATTAGAACATGCGTGCTTAAGGAAGCAGTTCAGAAACGAGAAATCCCAGGTGGCTGAGAGTTGAGCACAGCTCATGCCAGGCCCTGCAGACTCGCTGCAACATCCTTCCAGCCTCCATCAAGAGGTTCTGGTCCACATGGCCAATTAAATAGACCACAAGAAGAAACGGGGAAAAGAAGAAGCATCCAGACAGCGGGGGACTGAATTTTCGCCCAAGGAGGAATGTGGGAAAGGCAAGAGTGATGGGAGGAACGGGCCCTATAGGCACTCTGACACCTGTGCTGCTGTGGGCCCCACCTACTCATGGCCCAGACATGAGGACCAGAAAGCACCCATACCCCAACTCCAGGAAGAGTTTGTGCCCAAAAGACCAAACCATTAAGAAGCCTTGAAACATGTCCCATGGGTTTAAGATTGTCTTAAAGGCTCTCAAACTACATTTATCTAGTGACATATTTTTAAAGGAATTGAGCTTAGGTGACCAACACTCAGTGGAGAAGAACATGCCTTCAGGGAAACAGGCTTCACAGACAGCCTGATCAGCTAATGTGGCTAATGTAGTGTTGCCATTGAGTTGAACCTCCTGTCACGTCCACTAGTGGGACACTCAGGTCAGAATGATGAGTCCAGGTCTGCTGCTGCAACCACCAAAGCAGCCAGGAAAGGAACTTAGTGCCTCAGTGGAGGCAAACAGTGCCAGAGAGGGGGCAAGCTCCTCCCGTGGCGAGAGAACGCATCTATCGCCTTGGCATCTGTTGAGAGTTCTGTTTCCATGGCAGTCTCGAGTCACGGACTTCTAAGTCAAAATTCTCCAAATGACACATATGTAAGCAAGGTCAGGTTTATTTTGTTCTGTTTTCTGTCCTTTTTAAAAATGAGCTCGCAATGTCAGAGAGTACACAGAAAGTAAGCAGACTGGAGCAGGACTGCTGCGGGCCTTAGTTTCGGGAACATGTCTTCATGCTGCGTCTCCAGGCTGCAGCCAAGCACTCTGTAGTGGATTGAAACACCTCTGCCCAAACACACACACACACACACACACACACACACACACACACACACACACACACACTACCTGTGTGGCCAGGGACATCTGCCGTTACTCTCTTGGGTCTCCAAGCACACTCATGAGAGTTCAGTCATTAGACTAACATGATGGAGGAGCTGCTACCAGCTCCCTCCACTCCCATAAAACCGATGGTGACAGCTTCCAGGAGCCTAGGTCTAGCCAACACCAGCAAATGGCTGCACCTCTGTCTGCCCTGTGCCTTGGGAAAGATGCTAATTCTTCTTAAACTCTGGTCTTTCTGAGAAGACTCAGCAAATAGCACACATGTCTTCAACCTTGCCCCGAAAAGGGTGTATATATGGAGAGGGCATTCTGGGATTTCCAGGCCCAAGGAACCCAGAAAGCAAACACACCCATGGACATAGAGGTCAGATCTACAGTAGCCTTCTGGAACACTACAGAGGAAATTATTGCAGCAAGATTTAGCACTTGACTGGGGCTTTCTTTCTTCTTTTCAAAAATTTGATCGACATTGGCACTCCAAAGTTTTTGAGTGAGACTAAAGAAATAAAGCACAAATAAATAAACATAAGCTGATTATCAAGCCACTGTCCCTTCAGCATTTATTAGACTCCAAGTCTAAGCATGACTGGGGGGGGAACAGTGAACAGGTGACTGATGGGGACAGTGAACAGGTGACTGATGGAGACAGTGAACAGGTGACTGATGAGGACAGTGAACAGGTGACTGATGGGGACAGTGAACAGATGACTGATGGGGGTGGACAGTGAACAGGTGACTGATGGGGACAGTGAACAGGTGACTGATGGGGACAGTGAACAGGTGACTGATGGGGATGGACAGTGAACAGGTGACTGATAAGGACAGTGAACAGGTGACTGATGGGGACAGTGAACAGGTGACTGATGGGGGTGGACAGTGAACAGGTGACTGATGGGGACAGTGAACAGGTGACTGATGGGGACAGTGAACAGGTGACTGATGGGGACAGTGAACAGGTGACTGATGGGGACAGTAAACAGGTGACTGATGGGGACAGTGAACAGGTGACTGATGGGGACAGTGAACAGGTGACTGATGGGGACAGTGAACAGGTGACTGATGGGGGTGGACAGTGAACAGGTGACTGATGGGGACAGTGAACAGGTGACTGATGGGGATGGACAGTGAACAGGTGACTGATGGGGACAGTGAACAGGTGACTGATGGGGACAGTGAACAGGTGACTGATGAGGACAGTGAACAGGTGACTGATGAGGACAGTGAACAGGTGACTGATGGGGACAGTGAACAGGTGACTGATGGGGACAGTGAACAAGTGACTGATGAGGACAGTGAACAGGTGACTGATTGGGGAACAGTGAACAAGTGACTGACAGGCCTGAGACTGTACAAGGGATGGCTCTCAGTGGCATCACTCATTACAAGGAAAGAGTCCCTCATTAAAGCGCTTGTCAAGCTTGCTTTGAGGCAGCTAAGGGACAGATAAAAAGAGTCAAGATATTTTTAGTCTTTCCTTCCATCACTTAGAAGAAAATCTTTTCAAGATAGGCAGAGATGTTGCTGGGAATTACAGAGAGGTCAAATCTTGGCTGTGACAAAGCCAGCCTGTTCTAAGGGCCCCTGATGTGCAGAATACAGTGTCCTCTTAGGAGGAGGGCACCGGGAGGAATCTAATAGGCTGATCTTCCAGTGAGGTCACTGCCTTGATAACTATTTCTGTAGTCTCATGGAAACGCAGTGCCATTCCAGGGATTCCATGTTCCAATGGCATCATCGTGTGCCCAGATAAGATATTAGATCACCATATTCGTTTATAGATGGACTTGTAAAATGTCACTGCCGAACTTCATTAACTGGCTCATATCCATCCACATCCAGTGACTGTTAGGAGGTTCTGTTCCCAACCTAATGGTGCATTTTCTTCCTAGCAACTGATGTCCTAATTTGGGGACAATGACTAAGAGATTATCAGATTAGCCTTCTGAGATGAACTCACTATTAATTTCCTATTGAACTCCTAAACCTGACATTTCTACTATTATATTTTAAGTTTGGGGGGTCCCTAAGAAAGAGAGTTAAATAGAGACTACACAGCCAGGCAAATCAATAGAAGTTCAGCTCATTAATTTGTCATCTGAAGAGCATTAGCAAGTGACGGGTGTGTACAGGTGAAAGCAAGCATAGACATGGGCAAGGGTCAGGCATTCCAGGATCAAGAAAAAATAATAGAGATTTTGCTCACCATTACTCGCTGTCATCACCAACATGGGTATGGCCAGGAAGGCCAGTGTGAAGCCACTGGGTTCTTAAAAATAGTAGGATTGAGTTAAATCATTTCTTGGCATCTGTATCCTCTTAGCAAGGGCTCCTGTGCCAAGGGCCTTCATTGCTGATTAACCAGCTTTCCATCCTTTGTGAGTCCTAAGCTAGGTTGCATGCCTGTTAAAATCTCAGGCAGCGTCTTATCAGCAGGTGGAATCAAGAAGTCAGCATCATGGCAATGTCAAGGGGCTGCACAAGTCCAGGTGAATGAATGCTACTTCCTCCATCATCCATTAACTGTCATTGCTCAGTTATTGCCAAAAGTAGTCCCAGAAATCAGACAGCGGAAACTATAAACAACTCCAGAATCCAACCTGATGTCTTTGCAGTGGGCAGTCTACCAATCCTTCCTGTGGTGTATCTTCTGTTTGGAAGATTACCCAAGTGTTTGTAGGCACTCCCCTCCCTCACCCCAAACAAGCATCTAGTGAGGACAGGGTGACTGAAACAGCAGCTTTGAAGGATCTGGGCTTTGCTAGACCAACTTTGTGGTTAGAACAGAAGTCCCCAGTCCACACATCCAGGTGCCAACCAGAAGAGAACAGAGACTCCAAAGGTCTCATCTCCCCCACATCTGTCTCTACCACAAGGCAACCCTCCACTTCAGAAAATCACATTGCAATTCTCTGGTCACAGCAATGGGGGGAACATTTGTGTCAACTGACCGATTTTCCTCTTCCCCTGCCTATATTCTGCCACCAAGTCTCGAGGGTAGTGCAGCTGCGGGCACCCTGCTGGGACAGGTCCTGCTGTGACAGGTCCTGCTGGCTCTGGACTGGGACATGCCAGAGGCTAGTCACTCCACTGCAGACACAGTCTGAACCCTGAACTGTCAGGTCTTATATAGACTTTATCATCATTTTTAGCCTGTGCCTCCCCACTTGGGAATCAGTAGCCCTGGGGGAAGGACCAACTCTTGAGGGCTGTTTTGTCTCTACCCCCTCTAGTGTCCACACAGCCAGCACTCCAAATGGCACACACAAAGATCCCATGCAGGTCCTTCATGAACCTCTGCGTACAAACTCATCAAGACTCAGCCAAAGCACTGGAGATGATGTAGTGGTGTGAACACTCGGTGCTATTGCAGAAGACTGGGGTTCAGTGGCCAGCAACCACATGGCAGCTCAACTTCCGGGGCATCCAACACTCTCGTCTGACCTCTGAGAGCACCAGACACCCGTGATGACAGACATACACAGAGGCAAAAACTTATGTGCATAAAATAAATCAATCTAAAGACATTTTTCTAAACGAGTCAATGAAGTTTCCTAGGTTTCCCACTAGGGGAATCGCTGACCCCCAGTGCCCTAGATCAAGAACTCCCTACAGATTGAGGTATGGTTTCATGGCTGTTATATCAGTCACTGCTTGCCTCAACCACAGGTGGATTTCATCTTTTCATTCTCATTTTATAGAAGAAACAGAGACACTAATCAATTCAATTACAAAAAAAAAATCTGTGGCATTGTGATTGAAACTGAGTGTGTACAGGTCAAGAGATAGGCTCATAATCACCACCGTGGCATCTGTACCCCTACACACAGCTCCAGTGGCAACCATGTGCCAACCCTTGGTGCCTACTGTACACATCTTAGCTGCTGGCTAAATTTGAAATAGGCTTGATTCAGATATTTAGAGCTGACAAGACTTTTCTAGAAAAGAGAAATCAACCTACCACAGGCCAAACACTGCCTGTTCCCTTTCCCCTCATTAGAAACTCTACCTTGTAAAAAGCCACCACCACCTAGTATTTCTTCGGTCCCTAAACCAAGTGTGGTCTCACACTGTAATATGAGAATGCCCCAATTTCAGACTCTAAAACGAATCCACTAGCATAAAAGGAAGATAACTGAGGCCTGGGTTAGGCTTTTTATTTTTGGATTTTGTTGCTTTTAAACTGCTTTTAAATGTGTTCATGTGTATGTCCATGTGAGTGGATGCCATGTGGGTGCAGGTACCCATAAGCCAGAAGAGGGTATTTTTTCCCCTAGAGCTGGAGATACAGTTGGTTGTAAGCTGCCCAGATTTTTGTCTTTAAGACGGCATCTCCTCCCAGGGTTTACCTGGAACTACCTGTGAAGCCCAGAATGCTCTCAAATTCCTGATCATCCTGCCTCATCCTCCCAAATACCATCATAGGCTCACAGCAACCACTGTGTTCCATTCACAAGGGCGAAGCATTGACTGAGCTGCTCCTGCACATTTCCAGACTCATAGGATGGGCACTGCAGGCAGAGAAGCCCACACCTCCCAAAGCCTCAGCAGCAGCTTTAAACCTAGAGCTCTAACAATTCCAGAGCTGGGAGATTTTACTGAGTGGTCTTTTTTCCTTTTCTTGGCTCATCAAGTAGGCTTGAGGTAAACAGTTCCTCCCCAAGGTAATTTGCTTCAGAAATTATTGTTGTGAGTAAAACAGGAAATTTCAAACACACACACACACACACACACACACACACACACACACACACACACACACACACAGGAAAGCTGAGGAGCTGAGTGCAGTGGCATTATACCCTTATAATCCCAGTACTTGAGGCAGAAGACTTCCATGAGGTTGAGGCTAGCCTGTCTCAAAAAGGAGGGAGTTGAGGGAGAGAAAGAAGCAGGAAAAGGAAAAAGAGGAAGGAGAGGATGAGGAAGGAGAGGAGGGAGAGGAGGGTGAAAAAGAAGAGGAAGGAGGGGGAGGAGGGAGAAGATGAAGAAGAGGAGGAAGAGGAGGAAGAAGGAAGAAGAACCACTGAGATGACTGGGTCTCATCTGCCAGTGGTTTGCCCATGGGATGCTTTCAATTTCAGAAGACCCATCAATTCCTAGTCTCGCCTTCTTTCCCTACTGACTATATCAAGTGAAAATTGAGACCAGGGCAGTCTTCCAAATCAGGGCAAGGCACTGTCAGAGTTTTTGTTGCATTTTGCAGTATACATTATCATTTTTACAGGTTCATCTTCTGCTAGAAGATAATACCCTGAAAGAGGTAACAAAAATAACATAAATTTCCTGCAGCAGGGATTCCAAGAACTCTACAGCCACCTTGGGTCACACACATAGTGTGAGTCGGTACCTCGCCTGATCAGGGAGATGGAAATGGTTCTACCCCACCACATTATTACATGGCTCATCAGTGGGAGACCCCATGTAGAGCCCACAGGGGCACTGGCCAGTGGTCTTTTAAGAGCTGTATCTCCATCTTTCTTTGATGGACTTTCCAGGAGAGATGGATCTCATGGCCCCTGTCTGCTCTTCAACACCTCCTCTGCCAGAAGTCATCAGCTTCTCTTGTTGTTTATGAAAACTCAGACAGTAACAAGACACAATGTGATGGCTACTCAAGGATGTCCCTTCGATAGAGAAAAATGCCCAAGGTCAAAAGGTTGGAAAACGAGTCTCCAAGATGGCAATACACTAAAATGTTGAAAAATTCAAATTGATACCTGATGTGTAACAAATCAAAATGCAACATGGCTTAATTCAGATATATCTTGATTCTATTGAATTCATGTGAGATACTTCATTTATCCTTCTATTCTGCATTATCAAATTAGCATATTTGCCTATTGTCAAAAATACCATAAACTCAATAAATGCAGACACATATAGACAGATAAACTTAGAGCATTAAAGTATAGAGATGCATATGTAAGGAGTTTGTGGGCCTGTGGTTGTCAGATGAACATCACTTTACACTTCTGAAGCTGTTCCTAGTGTGTCTTATGGAAATATACATGTGAGCACTGGTGGCTTTCTACGTGACTAGGGACTCCTATTGTCTGGACCTCAGCCATGAATGTTTTAAAAAGATAAAAATCAGTTGTTGGTAAAATTCCAATCAATGTGCTCTATGTTGTACTGACAACTAGAACAAGGGGTGGTTACAAACTGAAACACATTAGAAGAACATCATCAAGCCAGCTGACATACAGACATTATGCTGAACACAGCAGTAACTGGGGAGTCTTACCTTAGAGACCCTGTGGTGGACATTCAGTCAGGCCAATACTCAGTCTCCCAGGTGACACTTCACTCCAGGACTCCTGAGTGAGGTAACGTGTGAAAGCCACTGGTCATGACTGAATCCACCCTGGAGGAGCTTGGCAGCCGAAAAGGTCCCGATCTTTTCAGTATGTCTGGGGGAAAGGTCAAACTTGGTGAGAGTGATGAAGGAGACCTAGCAGTGTGATCTCATCGGCACCATGAAGTTAGCTGGAGTGTCATTAGGAAGAGAAGATGCTACTAATGCTTGCTTCCCAGGGAGGCAGATCCTGGGTCATTCTAAACTCACTGGAAATAATCACACCAGCTAACAGGCCATAAGGAGAAAAAAGTGAGTTTTAAGATAGTAGCATAAATTCTGTGTTCTACAAACATGCTACTGTAAAATTGTAAATGTTTTTTGAGACAGGGTCTCCCTGTGGAGCTCCAGCTAGCCTTGAAATGGTGACTCCACTGCTTTGCCCTACAGTTTTTTTCAAGCAAGCAAGCAAAACAAAAAAGTCCCATGTGACTGCAAAGCAAATAATCCCAGAGTTGAAAATGAATCAAAAAGAAAAGTGTGAAAATATACATATAAGGTGCATCAAATTTCATGGAAATGCAGCTAACATAATACTGGGAGACAGGTGGTAAATTCACCAAGATACAAGAAAGATGGAAAATGAACCATGTAAGCCTGAAGCCCAAGCAAATGGGTAAAACCCAACATGCACTTTCAAGTGTAGTTCTGTTTAGCACTGTGTTCTCAGATTTGAAGGGTGTAAACTCACACCCATGAGGCTGAGGGTACCTAGGCCAACAGTCGTAACTTGACTTGATTGTGTGTCTGCCTGTTCTACTCCCATAGCCCCTCCCCCTGAGAGCTGTCAATAGAAAAGAGCCCTTTGAAGTCAGTACACAGATTTAGTTAAACAGCCACTCCTGTGTAAGCACAAGAGAAAATGTCTGTGTTCCTTCTGATGTCCGTCCAAGATGGGAGATTCTCTGGTTAGATTGTGGTTTTATGAAATAAAGCAATGTGTTAGAGAACTTGTGCCCGCCTGAGCTGTCATTTTAACATGTCCTGTGCACACTTTGCCTCCAGCTAGGACGAACCCTGAGGAGTCCCTTCATGAAGTTTGTAGCTCATGCGGTGTCGTTTACAATCTTCTTGGGACTGTTAGTTGTGAATGCATCGGACCGCTTTGAGGGGGTTAAGACTCTGCCAAATGAGACCTTCACAGACTACCCCAAACAGATCTTCAGAGTGAAAACCACGCAGTTCTCCTGGACGGAGATGCTCATCATGAAGTGGGTCTTAGGTAAGCCAGCCACTCTTTCACTCCCTCCTCTGACTGGCGTCACCGACTTCTAGACTCCCCTTCTGCTGTGCATACTCTTGGCTGATGCAATGACCAACACCAAAGTCAAGATGGTGTACAAGAGGCAACAGAAACTCCAATTTTGAAAGGAGATGTTTAGAGGGGTATCCACTAGGTACTCTTCCATATAGGTGTATTGATTATGATTATAAGGTGGTTTTACCTTGGACACACGTTGATCATTTAGTCCCCTACAAGTCTTAGGACAAGCCTGCTCTATGAAGAGCAAAATTTCATAGCTTAAGGGAAAGCTGTGTAAATCCAATATGTAGAATTTGTATAGTTAATATTACCTAAAATTCAGGCAGTATCTTAGTTTCTATCGCTATGATTAAAATCTTCACTAAAGGCAACTTGGGGAGGAAAGGGTTTATTTGGCTTACATATCCCAGGTCACAATCTACTGAGGAAAGTCAGCACAGGAACTGAAGGCAGGAACCTGGAGGCAGGAACTGAAGCAGAGGCAATGGAGGAGTGCTGCTTACTAGCTTGCTTCTCTTAGCTTACTCAGATTGCTCTGTTATATAAGGCAGGACCAACTACCCAGAGAAAGCCCTGCCTATGGTAGGCTGGGACCTCCTAAATCAATCATTAATCAATAAAATGTCCATAGACTCACCCACAGTGAGTCTATCAATACAATGAAGGCATTTTCCCAGTTGAAGCTCCCTCTTCCCAGACGACACTAGCTTATGCCAAGATGGAAAAAAACTGTCCAATACAGAGTGTGACACGTGATATTTGTTTAAATGACGTGCTAACAGTTGTGAAATTCCTATCTGTGGCGATATTTTGTGCTGCAAAGGTTTGCCACTAGAATTTCCTAGGAAATGGCTCCCAATGTCCCTCATTGATGAGCTCAGAAGAAAAATAAAACAAAACTGGAAATGGCTAAAATTGAATGTAGAAAATTGCTATTGATTTCTTTTTCTAACACTGAAAATTGCAAATAGACCAATAGGAGAAAAAATGTCTCAGGGGAAAAAAATCGAAAACCTGCCAAAGCTATTATCAATAATATAATAAATAAGCAAAACCTTAATAAACTGTAAGCTTTATATTTCAAAGATTCAAATTTAATGGGGATATTTCTAGTGAAATAAAAGTTTAAAAAGAACTGAAATAAATTTATGCAGTAACAAAAGTTGATCGATTAGTTAAATTGGTTTAATGGTATTCACCCAGATTTTGCTTTGGTGGCAAATATTTAACAATTGTATAACTGTCACTCTGTTTATAAATATTAAGTCATAAAAGTATTCAGGATCAAAGTGTTTGTGCCATCAAACAGCAAAATCATGAACAGATGGTAAAACAATTATACAACACATGCCCTGTACTGACATATGGCCTAAGAAGGTTACAAGAGATGAACTGCCAGAGAGCATCATGGGTGCCCAAGCCGAGACCAGCTGGAAACATGGACCCTAGATGGACCACAAAAGAGGATCTTTTGACCTAGAGCAATCAGGACAGCACAGCATGCTTCTCAGGGTCATGTGATCAACTGGAAAACCTGTGGCCAAAGAACTGTTTAGTCAAGTCATTGACCCTAACTCGGGAAAGAGACACTGGAGCCTGGTGTGGGTTAGGTTATGGCCTTTCACAGTTCACAGTCTCTTCCAGTTCTCTCTCAGACATCCCTTGGTTTAAAAAAAAACCAAACACTTTAACACTAGGCACTTTTAAATATTTACATGCTGAGTTTATGAGTAAAAATTTAAAGTGTTTACAGTGTAAATCTTGTACTCAACCCACTTTCCTACCTGTACCCGATTGTAGTGAGTACAAGATCCCCTCCTTTAAACAAATGCAGTTACTATGCACTAAGCCTCCTGAGCCATGACTTCCTCTTGAGGCCTCTTATGGCTCATCCCAGGTGTCCAAGCATCAGAGCACTAGGAGAGACGCATCTCCAGCCATCGGGCCTCTCTGACTTAGACAGCCTGATCCCACCTCTGCATCAAAGCAGAGTGAGTCTTCAGGACTTGCACATCTGAGGTGTTGGAGAAGACAGGAGCCTCTCACAGTGCCCTCTTCTTACCAAGTTTAATACAGAATAAAGGCTCTACTTTCTTACTAAAAGGTGAAAACTGCAAAATGTTTATTACAGTTAATTAAAAATACAAAACTCAAGAGAGGAACAGGATGAACCCCATGTGCCTCTAATAATTAGGGACTCATGGCCAATCTTGCCCCCTTCTCCTTTTTCTTCACCCTGTGTTATTATGAAGCAAGATCAGAGATCACAAAAATTTCATCTGCAAAAAATCTGTTTGTTGCCGGGGTAGTGGTGCATGCCTTAATCCCAGGAACTGGGAGGCAGAGGCAGGATCTCTGTGAGTTCAAGGCCAGCCTGGTCTACAGAGTAAGTTGAAGGACAACCAGGGCTATGTAGAGTATTGCAAAACAGTGAAGTCTTGTTTTCTTCTTTCCAATCCCATGCCCTGTCTGCTTCATATTACTGACTTCTTTACCATGTCTGTGAATCTTAATGCCAATGAATTGTTTTCGTTTCAATTCATGAAATTCATATTCTTTTCCTATTTATCAATTCTTTTTATATCTTTGTATTGCCCATTTCCTTCCTCAATGTGTTTGCATTTCCCTCCTTAAATATGTTGTATAGATTTATGGTACCTTTTAAATCTTGCCTGTCACTTTTGTGTAATTTCCACAGACTGTTCTTTCTCTTATAAATTGACATTAATCAATGTTGGTCAATAATACTTCACATAGTGTGTTGCTGAACACCTGAGTTTTGCTGCCTGAGTCCACTGTTGCTATAACAGAAAAACTAAGGCTGGGTAATCCATAAAGCAAAGAGATTACTCTGGCTCTTGGTTGTGGAGGGCGACACCTAACACAGGCATCTGCATCTGACAAGGACCTCATGGCGGAATGTGGGAGGAAAAGCCAAGTGCGTGACTGATGACCTCTGACCTCCCTTCAACATAACACAGGGCAAAGGAAAGGGGGAGCGGGCAGAACTGGACATGAACCCTAGTGCGGGTGGAAAAGCCAAGTGCATGAAAGATATTGGAGGCAACTTCACCCCATGAGAACCCTCTTCATGAGACCCTCTCCTTCATGAGAACCCTTTGACCATTCCTCCGCGGGAGCAAGAAGCCACTAATGTGAGGAAAACATCAACCCACGCCCATGACCCAACACCCGCTGCTGGGCCCAACCTCCCAACCCTAAGACACTGGGCACTGAGCCTCAACCTGAGCTTTGGCAGGGACAAGTGACTGTCAATTCACAGCAGTGGTCATCCTCCTAAAGAGTGGCTTTATGCGGATGGGTATTACACTATTGCATATCAGCTGGAGTCATTTCTCAGGTTTCTCAGAGTGCATCTCGAGAACTTTACCATAGGACTATTTATTTCTGTGCTGTGGAGACTCGCTTCTGGGGTCTTTATTGTAGGCTTCAGGTGTCAACAAAGTCTTTCGGTTCTGGGTGGTCACAGCTCAAATGTCTCCCCACCTGTGTGAGCTATCTGGCTGTCTCCTGTGGAATCCCACTCCGTGTGTTCGTGGCTCGGAACTCAGCCACGGACTCTACGCTGTTTGCTTTGGGGTTTGCACAGCACCCTTCTCTCTGGAGTTCTGCCACGTGACATGTGACCACCTCTGCCTCTTCAGCCAGTGACCCTATGCCTACACTCTGAGCACCGCAGATGGGAGGTGAGCTTCTAGAAAGAGTGCAGGCCATCCCACTGGCTTCCCTTCACTAGGCTGCTGCCTCTTCCTGACGTCTGCAAATGGGTCTTCATTTTATTCAATTTCTGGGAACAAAAATCAAGACACATTCTCTAGAACAGAACCAGAAATTTTATCAAAGGCTAAAGGGGCCAGGCACAGTAGCACATATGTGTAATCCTTGCAACTTTGGAGGCTGAAGCAGGAGAATCACCAATCTGAAGCCATCTTGAGCTACAGAGGAAGACCCTGTCTGAGGAAGAAAAAGGGGGAGGGAGAGAGGGAAGTGGGGAGACAGATTGGGGAAACAGAGAGAGACTCGGGATGAGAGAATAAAGGAAATCATTTCCTTTATATCTCCCTACATCTACTCAGCAATCGATCTTCATTAAGAGAGAGGCAAGTGGGCTCCTCTCTCCCTTCAGGTCTTCAGATTCCACCGAATAGCTGAGCAGCTAGAGAGCCCCTGTACCCCACTGTGGGGGGCTGAAAGCATCTGGGGCTGAAGGGGTTGTGTGCCCTAAAGCCTGGAATCAATAGCAAATTGAACATGTTGCAAACAAGCATTTCTGAGATCTCTACGTTCGGAGAGAAGAGAGGTGACGGCAATGGGGGAGCCTTTGTAGGTCGGAACAGAAGTGACATTACACGGCCTCAGTTTTTCCAAGAGGGATGTGTTAGTGGACGGCTGCGGGGCAGCAGCAGAGCAGGGGGCCAGTTGCAAAGTTCCTACAGTAAGTCGCACACCGAACGGTTCGCGAGAACAGGTAGCAGAGGGTCACACTTTGAAGGTAAAATCAATATTTACTACTGAATTACATGTGAGATGTGAGAAAGAAGAACTGTCAGGGACAATTTCTAGTGTTATAGCTTGCAAAATGGTATCAAAGAAAGCCATTCACCAGGATGGGAAAGACCGGGCAGAGCATTTTGGAAGGGAAGAAGAGAGGTGAATGTACACTCTAGTTTGAGATATATACTATAGATTTTTTTCCCTAAGGGCAAAGATTTATTCCATCTCGAAATAAACCAGACACTTAAGAGGAAAGGTCAAGCAGTAAGTGCGCATGCGCATCTGAACTTCAGGGGCTGGAAACAGATTTGAGCACGTCAGTATATTTAGGCAAATTATGCTATCACTCTGATTTTGAAAGTGGACAGATAACTGAAGATCAAGCCATAGGTCACAGCAATGTTAACATTTAGGAAGCTGAGCATTGTCAAGCAAAGGAAAAGGAAACCCAGAGAGTGGTGAGACATAGGCCAGCACAGGGAGCCAGGGAGCACTGCAGACAGAGCATGGGATGCTGTGTCCTCAAGTTTGACCATCTGGAAGCAGAGCTCACAGGGAGATGATGAGGGGTGGGATCTAGTGTCCGTGTCCAGGGTTTGGCCTCACTAGGGGCAGAGGTACTCTGTTCATTATTACAGGAGGCAAGGTCAAGTGGAGGGAGGGCATGGAGTAGACAGTGCGCCTGTTTAAGCAGTGGTAGAAGTGTGTTGAAGGACTTGGCTGGTATTTTCTACCTCATTACATTTTCTAAAGAGTTACATCTAAATATTAAGCATTTTATCATGTTTTAGGCAGCCAGGTATTAGGAAAACAACAATAAATATTACTAGTGTAATCTTGCCCTAAATAACTTCTGGAGATCTTTAACTATTGCAAAAGTAATGACTTTGAAAGATCTGATCATCATCTACAGAAGGTTCTTTGAGCTGGCACACCTTGAGATCCTGCATCAAAGCCACTCTCCGCTCAACTATTGAAGAGTATGAAGTACATCATCCCCTGCTGATGGCCTTGGACTTCTGCTCCCTGCTACAGCCAAGAACGCCTTTAACTAGCTGCCAACAGAGATGCACAAATCTCTGCTCCAGTGGCACACCAGATGTGTAACTGCAGTACGCTGGGCAGGCTGGCTATACAATGATGCAAGCTATCGCTCCCTCCTTACCAGAGGCAGCTCGAGAGGTGAAAGGAACTCTGGGTCTTGAAGGAGCCCAGTCTGCTGCTTTCAGATGCGGAGGTCTTAGCCACTGAGAGGTGAAGGGTCTTGTCCAGACCCCCTGCTTCTGCCCTCCCCTTGCCGTGGCTCAACACAGAAGTGATAGGAACCCATTTAACGCCCAATCCTGTCTTGTCGCTCTACCTCAAAACTCTCCCAGCTTTCCGTCTCCTTCGGTGACAGCCAGTGCCATTACAATAGCCTAGGACACTCCCAACTCTCCACCCACCCTCTCTAGCTTCTCTTCTCTCCCACCGTCTTCCACCTCGCTCACTGTCAGTCCCTCTGCTCTTCTTGTCTGTTTCTGCCTCTGAGCTCTTTCTCAGGCTGTTCCTCCTGCAGGGATCTACATGGTTCTCGCTCTTACATATTCAAGTTTCTGTTCAGGTCTTTGTGTGAGAAGAATCCAGGGAACTGACCCCAGAGCCTCAACACACTAGGCAAGCAGTCTACCACTGACTTGGACCCCCAGACTCTCAAAGGTCTTTTTCACATGAGGCCTTTATAATCAACCTGCTCAGAAACCCGAGTCCTCTCCCTCCCAGCTGCCTCTCTTTCTCCCCAGCACCGAGCACTGACCATATGCTCTCCTTTCCAACTCAGCGTTTCTGCAACATGCTGCTGACTCATCCTCCCCATGGGAGTGGGGGGGATCTGGTTTCCTCAGTGATTTCCTTCAGTGGTCACATGGCATAGCAACACTCTAACTTACCTCGCCACCATGCTTCTCCTACCGGGCATAGTATTCCTCTTCCGCAACACGTTCTGGGAGACAGTCAAAATCAGAAAGGTATTCTTCTGTCACTGCAAATGTTTCACCAAGCTGTCATCAAACTATAAGAAAGTTCCCGTGGGGGAACTCAAGCCAGAGACTAAGAAGGCAGCATCAGAGAAAGGGTGAGCACCCAGGAGAACACAACATGGAGGACACACCTGAGAAGGAAGGACAACCTTGCTGGTAAACCCTGCAATCTACAGAGCTGCTGGATGAGTGCCTTTGGAGAGTGGGGCATGGATCAGCCTGGAGGACACCCAACAGCTGCTGCCTGGCTTCACACTAAAGCAGCAACTCTGGGGTGCTGGAGCACTCAGAGATCACCAGCCAAAGAACATGTCTCTAGAGACGCTCTCAGGGAACTATGAAGTCCCAGAGACCTATGAAGACCAGGAACACTCTCCTAATACGTGGTTCTTATCTAGGAATCTTTTTGTGGAAGACTTTCTCTCCCTGGTCTCAGAAAAACCCGGCATTAGTTGTCTTTTTCCCCCCATCACAGTTATTTATTCATTCTTTCCTGGCAAGGCAGGCATGCGCACACGTGAAGGTCAGAAGCAGCTTGCAAGAGTCACTTCTCTCTTTCTACCATGTGGGTTCTGGCGATCGAGCTGGCGTTGTCAGGTGGCCAACTGCTCTGACCTACTGAGGCATCTCTCCAGCCCTGGTATCATTTCTTCCACACTTGAAAGCAGTGCTGAAAACTCCACTGAGGGAAGGAGATGCAAATATCAAGACAGCGTAAAATACATGTAAATGCGGCAAAGAGGAACAGGACTGGGGCAGCCCGTCAGGAAACCGTCCCGTCCACCTTCGTGCTCTCTCCTCGCAGGCTTTCGGTCTCACACCGGCTCTCTCCCCACAACCTGCCAGGATTGTAAACTCTGAGGGCACAGCTGAGTCTGAGCTCCTGACTGGGAGCTAAACCTCCATGTTTAGTCGAGAGGGCAAATGTACAATTCTGTTTCCATTACTTCATCCCGGTTCTTAACAAATTCACTCTTTTAATGGAGCCTTTGCATGTTTAGCCAGGAAGTCCAAACATAACACCCCAGATGATTTACCAGTTTCTTCTAGCATGCCAAAGCATGTTACTGCCCTGCTCATCATGTTTAAAGACTATCGATGGGCTTGGGGTGAACCCCAGCCTTCTCAACAGACCTGGAGGAGAGTCTATTAGATTCTGAAAGGCTCTCCTCACCTTTGAACTTGAGTACCTTACAGTTCCCTAGAGTGACCTACTCTTCCACATTTCCAATGACCACTGCCTGGAACACCCTTCCCCCTAACCTGGCTAATTTCTTGTTCCTTAGCCCAGAAACCTCTCTTCCATGAATTCATCCTTTCCCTGAGTCTACAAATACACAGCACACAGGCACTCTACTTGGTCCCATGAGTACAATGCTGACCCTCTTGCTCCCGTGTCTCCATGGCTGGCCCCTGTATGACTGTTAGGACAGCAGCTGTACTGACAAGTGGCAACAGGAGATCTCTAGCAAAGGGCTCTCACTCTCTTGGTGGTTTCAGCCCCAGATTGGTGCCTGAACCTCCACATCTGCTTAGTGGATGACTTCTGACTAATCAGCCTGAGCTTGTGTCTACTGCAGGGCATGGTGGAGATGGCACCGTAGGCAGCAAAGAGCCTGGACTGCTTGTCTGCCTTTGGACACCTGACTTGCCAACCCTGTGCATGAGTTTCATCTTGAAAGCAGAGATAATTTTAGTTGCTGTCAGTCAGCGTATTCAGAAGGGTCAATTGGTAGATGTAATGCTTAGCCCAGGGCTGGGTGCCTGGAAGGAACCCCAACAATTGCTGGCTGCTGCAGTCAGAATAAAGGGGGTAAAGAGACACAGACATATTCTTAGGAAATTACTAATACCATCTTCCCACCTGCCAAGCAAGCAAGCCCCTCACATGGAGACAGCATTGGATACTAGGGCTGGGTGGAGAGCTTCTGGGTGTATTTCCTTCCTGGGAGTTCACAGAGCACTCTGTGCTGGCCCAATGGTGAGAGACTGACGTGAGGAAGTGGGTAAACGTGGGACCCTGGCTTACAGCAGCAGGAGCCTCTGACTACTTAAGAAATGTACATATTTCTATCTCAAGACACAGTGAAAGCGACGCCCTTCTGAGCACCACAGAGGCCAGAACGGGAGCCAGCACCTTTCCCTCCCTCTGTCAAGTCCCTCAACACAGACTGCAGACGTTACCCAGAAGCTGAGGTGCATCAAGATTCGGATTCCCTCTGAGGCTTCCTGGCATGCTCTAACCTCCTTCTCTGCCAGGAACCTTTCTTAATTATTGGTGACCTTGTTCTCTGAGCTCCAGGCATTCTTGAGCAATGGGAACTTTGCCTAGAGTCATCTCAAGTACCAAGCATCCTTTACCCCTTGGGCCCCTGAGCTCTACACATTTTTCTGATTGACATGCTGTGGGGAAAGACCTGGGGCTCAGCTACTATAAAACATCTTACAGTACCCCAGCCTCTTGGAAGCAGGAGGCCCAATTTCCCTCACTGAAGTACTTAATTTCACACACTTCTGTTTTCATTAGGCATTCCTGCTGCTCAAACCCTCACTCCATGTTACTTTTACTTATGGCCTTGGAATGACTTAAATTAACCTAGGTGATTAATATTTAAATCTAGGAAGACTGACAAGGACATCTGACCATGGAGTCATTTTCAGTGCCTAATGAAAATAATTTGCATTTCAGATTCATAGAGCTCTTAGTGTTTGAAGTTCCTCCAAAACACACTCAAAATCAAGAGACTTATCCAATGTCCCACTGCCAGTGAACAGCTAGGCGAGAACTTGAGCCCAGTGTTTGCTGAATCCCAGATAGTAACCAGAAAAAAACCACATTTTTCCCCAGCCTGTAATGGGTTTTCTAATAACACTTTTAAATAGACAGATACAAGTCTATTTCTGTGTTAAGAAGCTTATGATCCACTGAATTGCTGCCCAGAGTTTGGTAGGGTAAGTTGAGACATGGCTCTGTTAAGAGAAAAATAAGCAGGGGCTGTGAGAAGTCTTGTAAACAGACCTGCAGGGGTAAGGGCATTTCTCACTGTGGGAACTCCAATTCAATCTTCAACGAAGACAGGACTCTTCTACAGACAGATGCTCTGACTGCTTTTGGCCTTGGAAAAATATTTCAATTCCTTTTATTTGATGGGATCGAAACAGTCCCTGGGCAGGGTCCCTGAGGACTGAAGGCAATCAGCCCCTCACTCTCACGTGCTCTGAGGTGGGTTGGAGACCAAGGCAGCCACACTCTGGAGGACAGAGCCGCCACATCATCCACTGCCAACATCATCTTTGATTCCACGTGTTTTCAGCAGCTGAGTCCTCGAAGAGGCCCATTTTGTAATATGGGCAGCTGTCAGTGGGCTTGTTATGCAGTCTGGGGAAAAGCAAGAGGAATACATGCAAATGTCCAGGGCAGAACCATTGGGGTCTGTTGTGGGGACCATTCTGCTGATGTGTGGAGATGGTGGGAGACCACAGGGAGTTCCGACAGTCTACCTTTGGCTATGACACACACACACACTGCAGGTGTCAAAGAAAGAAGTGAAGGGGCATCACATGACTTGTTGAACAGGTGAAGAGGTGAAATGTGAAAGGGCAACATGAAGCTGAAAGTCCATCAGAGGAGCTGCAGACATGTGGTGATCTCTTGTGACTGTCTGCCAGAGGAGTCGGGAATGTGAGGAGTACCGGGCAACGGGAGCCAGGGAGGGTGGGAGGCTAAGGATGCCAGCTTGGGGTATGACATTTCCGGCACCAGCAGGATATTCACTAGCTGCAGTTTCTCTGCATGGTGGGAATTTCATTTTAAAACTCTTAACTAGCCAGGCAGTGGTGGTGCACACCTTTAATCCCAGCACTCAGGAGGGAGGCAGAGGCAGGCAGATCACTGTGAGTTTGAGGTTAGCCTGGTCTACAAAGTGAGCTCCAGGACAGCCAGGGCTAGACAAGAAACCCTGTCTCAAACAAACAAACAAAAAACTCTTAACTAAAAGTAGGAATATATTCACCTGGGATGTTTACAAGGTGGCCACAGTACTAGACAGTGACAGGTCTAGACATCTATACACCAAAGCGGTAGCATAGGCCAGCATTTCTCAACCTGTAGGGCATGACCTTTTGGGGTGTCGAACAACCCTTTCACAGGGGTCGCCTAAGACCATCGGAAAATACAAATATTTACATTACGATTGATAACAGTAGAAAATTACAGTTATGAAGTAACAATGAAAATGATTTTGTGGTTGGGGGTCACCACAACATGAGGAAATGTAAAAGGGTCACAGCATTAGGAAGGTTGAGATGGCCACTGCCTAGGCCATCTCACAGGGCTGTCTTGGAAGAAGGGTGGAGGACCCTGTAACATTTCAATTATATACCTCTATCTCTACATTGCTTACTGTGTAACAATGAAGACAGATTTCTTTAAAATCCAATTCGTTATTTAATTACTAATTAAAAGTGGGAAAATCCAGTAACCTTAAGCTTAAACTCACTGAAACAACCACAGAGACAGAAGACTCTGTAACTTGGGTAACTGAATTCCACATCACATGTGGGACCTTCAGAAATTCCTCATCCTCAGCTCCTCGCATTCCTAATTTATAATTACTCCATATTAAAGTGTGGGTTCCTGCAGCCTTATCTCCCATACACCGCCTCCAAAGTCTGGCCGTGGATGCGGACCCTCTCCTCACTTTCAGAGACGGTTATCTCATAATGTCAGGGACAGAGGCATGTCTTCTCCCAGGGGTCTGTCTTTGAAGGTGTTTCCATCTCTGTCTCCAGCTGTCACACAGCTGACACTTTCATTTCTACCTAGTTCCCTTGGCGTCTGCCAGGGAAACTGAAGATGGGCCTGGCCTTCTCCCACAGGGATGATCTGGTCGGAATGCAAGGAAATCTGGGAAGAGGGGCCGCGGGAGTACGTGCTGCACCTGTGGAACCTACTGGATTTCGGCATGCTCTCCATCTTCGTGGCTTCCTTCACCGCGAGGTTCATGGCCTTCCTTAAGGCCAGCGAGGCCCAGCTGTATGTGGACCAGTACGTGCAGGACGTAACGCTGCACAACGCCTCACTTCCGCCAGAAGTGGCGTACTTCACCTACGGTGAGTTCCAGGGGCAGCATCTTGCGTGGGTTGGGCGGGCTCTGGGATGGGAGTGTGCCAATAGCTTTGCCTGGTCCCAGGACCTGGGATTTGGAACCTGGCAGGTCAGAGCCCACGGGTGCACCAAGTTCTCTGTGCCTACAGTGCTTACAGAATGTGGAATTAATTTGTGACTTGGAAATGGTTCTTTTGTGTTTGGAAGAATGCGTTTGTTTGAGAGGGATTTCTGTAGATTTTTTATTTTGATTTTGAAGAAGAATCCTTTTTTTCTCCCTGATGTGAGGAACATATATACTGAAATTTTTCCGTCCATACTGGATACTCTATTCTGCACAAAGGTATGACCTGTTTTAATTCAGCACTCTTTCTCAGGGTGAGATAGGTTCTTAAAAGAGGCAGTCATACATTGATCATACGAGTTTGAAATGGGTTTCATGGGAGTTGGTAACACTTAAGGCTGCTGCCTCCAAGAATCCTGAGGTCTTCAGAGAGCTCCACTCAGGTGACGCTGGCATTCTTGACTGCCCTGCAGAAAATAATTTCAGAGTGAGCCAGTATGGGTGAAAGTTGGAGTTTATTTAGAAGAGGTTTTTGTAACTAACCCTACTTGAGCCCATTAGGTCACCCCGCCCCCCAAGACATGAAAGTAGAAGAGGGACTAGTTTGGGGGTGGGCATCAGTGGGAGTGGGAGGAGAGCAAAAGGTGTAGCTTAGTGAACGTGATCAAAGTGCGTATGTGTATAAAATATCAGCACAGGGCTCACTGTTAGGTATAATTCATATGCTAATAATTATTTTTTAAAGAAGAGATTGTAACATAGTTCTTGAATATGAGCATTAAGGGAGAGAAAATGAAGAGAAAAATATCAGGCATCCAAGTGTGGGTGTGGGATTCTCAAAAGAGTTGCTTTTCTTTACAATAGCTTGTGTGTGTGTGTGTGTGTGTGTGTGTGTGTGTGTACAATGTTTGTGCATACAAGTGTGCATGTGTATACACACACACACACACACACACACACACACACACACACAATTTTGAAGTTGTATTTGAAAGTGTTGCTAACGAGCATAAACAAGTCCTAGACTGGCTCCTGTGATGGGTGAGATGGGATTACAGCTGCTAAGGTAAAACTGTAGGTCACAGAGTTGCATACTGGAATTAAAACGTTTTCTACTATAACTTTAGAGTCTTGTTTGTGAGATTCCCAGATATTGGCAGGTTTATACCTTGGAAAGGATAAGGCAGTGCCCAGAGGTCCTGCACTTCATTGCTCTTTTACCGTTTGTTGTGTAGAAATAAATGTGTTTGTTTAGAAAGAATGCAGGCAACCCCCACAGCCAGTTTTAAAATATTTTGTTAATTCTTTGAGAATGTTAACAATGCATTTTGATCATATTCACCCCAAGCCTGTCTCCCTAACTCCTCCCTGTTCTACCCCTGCTTCCCCCCAATTTTGGTTCCTTTGCTTTGAAAAAAAACAAAAAAACAACCCATCAGCTCCAGTTTGTGCTGCCCATGTATTCCTGGAGCATGGTCAGCCTACTGAGAGCCACATCCTTAAAGAAACTGGACTCTCCCTCCCAGAAGCTGTCAACTCTCCGTAGCGCCTCAGCTACGTGTGGGGGCTCCCAAACCCTTTCCCTCCATGCTAGAATGCTGACTGGTCTGAACTTGTGCAAAACGTAAACAGGCAGCTGTAGCCATACTTAAAGACTTTTTGGTTTTGTTTTATTGATTTTTTTCCACACAATACATTCTGATCATGATTTCCCTCCTCTCTCATCTCTCCCAGGTCCTCCCCACCCCCACCCCACCCCCACTGGTTCAACTCCAGGCCTTCTTTCTGCCTCTCTTTAGAAAACAAACAGGCAAATAAAGAAACAATCAAACCAGAATGAAATGGACAGGAGAAAGAAAAAAGAAAGAAAGAAAGAGCACAAGAAACATACCCATGCAGACACACCACACACACACACACACACACACACACACACACACCAAATCCATAAAAACATAGAATCAGAAACTGTATTTAAACAAAAGACCCATAAGGGTAAAAAGAAGACCAAACAAAGTGTTATGAGACAAAACATCTTCAAAAGTGCCATTGAACACTGAGTTTGTCTTGTGTTGGCATCTACTGCTGGGCACGGGGCCTCCGTTAACTGTAGCTTGTCTACCCAGTGAGACTCCACTGGGGAAAAAACTGACCTTTTCCTTGTCGATTGGAGATAGCTTCTGGGTTAGGTAAAGGGGCTCTAATCTAGCTCCCCTCTCAGCACCGGGACTCCATCTGGATTGGACCTGTGCAGGCCCTGTGCATGCTGCCACAGTCTCTATCAAAGGCTTAACAACTAACATCCACATATAAGAGAATACATACCATATTTGTCTTTTTGGATGTATGTTACCTCACTCAGCATAATTTTTTTCTAACTCCATCCATTTATTTGCAAATTTCATTATTTTGTTCTTTTAACAGCTGAGGAATATTCCAGTGTGTAAATGTACCACATTTTCTATATCCATTCATCTGTTGAGGGACAGCTAGGCTGTTCACAATTTCTGGCTACTATAAATAGCACAGCAATGATTATGGTTGAACAAGTGTCTCTGTGGTTGGATGGAGCACCCTTTGGGTATATGCCCAAGAGTGGAATAGCTGGGTCTTGAGGGAGATTGGTCCTCAGTTTTCTGAGGAATCTCCACATTGATTTCCATAGTGTCTGTACAAGTTTACACTCCCACCAGCAATGGAGGAGTGTTCCCCCCCCCCTACATCCTTGTTAGCACTGATCCATCATTCCTTCTATTGATCTTGGCCATTCTCACAGGCAGAAGATGACATCTCAGAGTCGCTTTGATTTGCATTTCCCTAATGACTAAGGATATTGAACATTTAAGTGTTTCTATCATTTGTGTTTCATCTTTTGAGAACTCTTTGGGTACTTGGGTACCTCATTTTTGTTGTTGTTGTTGTTTTGTTTTTTGAGACAGGTTTACTCTGTGGCTCTGGCTATCCTGGAACTCACTCTGTAGTCCAGGCTAGCCTCAAACTCATGGAGATTCGCCTGACTCTGTCTTCTGAGTGCTGAGATTAAAGGTGTGCACCACCACCACCACCACCAGGCTGAGTACCCCATTTTTAGTTGGGTTATTTGTTTTCTTAATGTCCAGTTGTTTTTAGTTCTTTATATATTTTAGATGTTAACTGTAGGTGGATTGTTCTGTACCATCAGCCAGCTCCCAAATAACCACATGGTGACTTCTTATTATGAAGGCTCAGCCAATAGCTTAGGCTTGTTTCTAACTAGCTCTTATAACTTAAATTAACCAATTTCTATTAATCTATGTGCTGCCTCAAGGTTCATTTACCTCATCTATGGACTGTCCATCCTGCTTTCCTGCTTCCTCCATGTCTCCTTGTGTCTCTGCTCTTCTTCCCAGCATCCTCAGTGCCTAGAAATCCTGCCTTGCTATTGGCTATTTAGCTTTTTATTAAACCAATCACAGTGACATATCCTCATACAGTGTAAAGGAATATTCCACAACAATTGACTCTCTATCAGATGCATAATTGGTAAAGATCTTTTTCTATTCTGTAGTCTGCTGCTTTAACCAAACTTTGCCATACAGAAGCTTTTCAGCTTCAGGAGGCCCCATTTATTAATTATTAATCTGAGTGCCTGTGCTAACAGTGTTCTGATCAGAAAGTCTTCTCCTATGAGTTCAAGACTATATCCCATTTTTTCTCCTGTCAGATTCAGGGTATTTAGTCTTTTGTCGGCATTCCTAATATTTTAATTGTGCTGAAATTCTTGACTCTCAGATTTTAACTAGACCCCCCAGTGAGGGGTTCTTTTCCCTTCCTTTGTCCTATTAAAGTTTTTGGTCTTTCTATCTTACCTCAGTAAGGCTCTTATGACATTACAAGAAAGACAATATTATTTTGTGTAAGAGAAAATTCTGGCCTCCAATGAGTTGAAAACCATAGCCTGTGAATATTTTCATTTTACTTTTGTGTGTATGGATGATTTGCATGCATGTGTGTCTACACCCACATGCACACCTGGTGCCAGCAGAGGCCAGAAGTGGGCATTGGACCCTCTTGAACCGGACTCACAGGACATTGAGAGCTATCGTGTGGACACTGGAAATAGAGTCTGGGAGAGCGCTGCTCCTAACCACTAAGCCACCTCTCCAGCCCTCTGTTAGCTAAGTTTCCCCCCAAGCTTTGAAATTAGAAAGACCTGGAGTCAAATCCTGGCTCTAGAGATCACTTTGCTGGTTTATTTAACTTTCATGTCTCTGCTGTCTCACGTGTAAGAGGAGGGTAATGCATATGTCAAAAGGTCTGTTTTGGATTAAATAAAATAATGCAGATTGAAAATGTTTGCATTATCCATGAAAATAGTAACAACTCACTAAATAATAGCAGTTATTATCAATACTACCCCTTTGGCCCTTTTTTTAAAATCTCAAACATTGTACTCCATGTTATTAAAGAGAATGACGACAGGGTGAGGCTTAGCAGTCTGGTGGTGGTGGTGGTGGTGGTGGTGGTGGTGGTGGTGGTGGTGGTGGTGGTGGTGGTGGTGGTGGTGGTTAAAAGGTTCCTTAGTAAGTATTAATTAGTGGCACATCATTTAAAGGATTTGAATGTTAATGTGTCCTTCCTGACAGACAAAAACAAATGGCCCTTGTAAACATAGAACATCTATGGTCAGGTACAGCCATGATCTTTATGGAACTGAACACATGATACAAATGTAAAAGATGAGCAGGCTTGTGTTACAGCCCTTGCTTCCTGGCCTCTGCTTCCAGCATTTGTTAATGTAACAAAGTCAGATTTTCTTGAATGGCTTATGATTCCTGCTCTATGCTGCTTGCGTTCCTTAAGGAAAGAAGGGCGCACTCTTCTTACTGTAACGGTACAGGGCTGCCGAACTGTCCCTGTGTTGACGTCATTCCTTTGTGAATTGTATCAGGTCCCGGCTCAGGTCGCAGCACATCATTGTCCTTGCCTTTCCGGTTCACCTTGGGCCCTAGGAAATATTCCGGAGCTGTTTTTTTTTTTTGTTTTTTTTTTTTTTGTTTTTTTTTTGCGCGCATGTGCTCCAGCTTTGGGCGCCGAGCACCCTCTTGTGGCGAGACTTACAGGCGAGCCTTCCAACCGTTTCAGCATCAAAAAAGACTCCGAGGTTTTTTCAGGCTTTGAAAAGCCTTTTTTTTTTCTGGTGGAAACAGCTCCAAGATGAAAGTCCCTTTGTCTGAATCACACGGTGCAGCTTGTTTTATGCCCACCCATCACTACTGCCCTGACAAGTCCATACAGACGGAATGTCCGCACCGGAAGTCCAGCCTCGGCCTCCAGGAACAGACAGAATCTACTAGGAGCAGTTATCACTAAGGTTGAAGATGATGCATTGTAGTTGGCATTTTAACAAAAGAATTCATTTTTGTGTCTGTTTAACAGAAGAATCTACTTCCTATTTCATAACACTCAAATGTGTTATTTATTCATAGAGGGCAGCAGATATTTTAGAAAACACATACTTGGTTCTCTTGATTTGCCCTTCATGGGCTTCTGAATTCTGACCTTGGTAAGAACATAGAGTCTGTGTTAATGTATTCCAAATGTAATTTGAAAGTGCTACATGAGACCTGGTGGCACAGCTTCGCTTACTAAAGGTTTCTATTATAATTATTTAGCAGTCTAGCTTTGAAAACAAAGAATAAAATTCCTCCCCCTCCATCTCCCATGGGGTGCCAAGAACTGCCATGTAATATGCTTTCTATTTGCACTTACCGGCTCTGAAAAGGACCCCATACCCCTAAATCCAATCTTCAAAATGGCAATAGTAATATCTGCTCCACGGGGCTGTTGTGAAAATCACAGCTAATTTAGTGTGAGGGCTAATTTAAGTTTGTCGATGTTTCTCATTTAGCTTCATTCAGCAGTTCTCAACAGGGATGCTCTTGGCTTTGTCAGCAGGGCCGTTTTCACTGTGTGGTGCAGTCTGGGACGTGATGGGACGTTCAGCATCTGAGGGCTACTCCTCCCCAGTCACGGTAACAAGCAGGCCCCTTCCCAGGAGGGAGGTACTGCTGCCCTCACCTGAGACTCCCCTAGTAGGTAGCAGGTCGGCCATGGGTGCCGATCCTTAGACCTGAGGCCTGCAGTAGTGCAGCAGGGACCCAGTGCAGTTCACTCTGCTGCAGGAATGCTCGAAAGGCAGCTCAGACCTCAGGACTCACCAGGAAACCCAGCAGAGTCCCTCCAGTACTGTTGTGGCAAATCCCTGTGAATGGTCACCACCTTTGAGACCCTCGCTCAGTCAGGAAGAAAACCTGTCAGCACACACCTTCTGGGGGAGGTGGTGAAGAACAAGATTATGTTCTCAGGCAAACCCTCGGATTCTTGGTCCCCAGAGGGGCTTATTTGCTCTGACTTGTGGCTATCTGAACTTGTAGTTAGAATAGTCACCTCACAGACCTTTATCAGTGTCTGCTCTGTACCAGACCCTGTTCTGAGCTCTTGGCATGTGTGGCTCAAAAGCCACAGTGATTAAGGCTCATGAGATTGTCTGTCATGATCACAGGGGACAGTGTGGCTCAAGAGAGCCAGTTGACTGATTCTAGGCCCACATTCCTCTCCACTGCCTCCTCCTCAGGCCTCCCCAGTGAGTGGCTCGGCTCCTGTGTGTAGAGGAGAGAAGCTGAATGGTAAGCACTGTGACATATGTCTTAGGAGATGTGCAGAGGACGCCATGGGAGCTCACAGGGGCACAGGAATCCCACAGCCTGCAGGAGGCCCAGGCAGCTTGAATCTTGAAGGATGGTTGGAATGAATCAGACCTGCAGTAAAGGAAGCATGTTCCAGGCACGTGAGCATCTTCTGTGTGCTGGGACTGTGTAAGAGCAGAGAGGACCGGAGAATGGAGAATGCTAAAGGCACCTAACTGGGTCTGGAGAAATGACTGGGCAGTTAAGAGTGCTTGCTTCAAAAGGACCTGAGTTCAACTTCCAGCACCATGTCAGGTGGTTCACACCACCTGTCACTCCAGCTGGAAGGGTTCCGAAGCCCTCTGCTCTTCCTGGGTACCTGCACACAGAGACTTAAAGAGTAAAAGCAAATTGTTGGAGATGCCTAACTGGGTGTCTTCCAGAGCGGCCTCCACCCCCGTGAGTAACCCAGCTTGTTTTCTTTCAGCCAGGGACAAGTGGTGGCCTTCAGACCCCCAGATCATTTCAGAAGGGCTGTACGCCATAGCCGTGGTGCTCAGCTTCTCTCGAATCGCCTACATCCTGCCAGCCAACGAGAGCTTCGGGCCCTTGCAGATCTCCCTGGGAAGGACTGTGAAAGATATCTTCAAGTTCATGGTCATTTTTATCATGGTGTTTGTGGCCTTCATGATCGGAATGTTCAACCTGTACTCCTACTACCGAGGTGCAAAGTACAACCCAGCGTTTACAACGTGAGTATCCTGGCACTCTCCCTCCCCGAGGGCCTCCCCACGTTCCTGGGAATCCTTGGGAGCCTCCTGCCAGTGCTTTCTTGAAGAGCTCAGGTTTCCTTGAGGTTAATGTGAGTTTCGTTCTAAGTGGTTTAAGGTCTGGGTTCTGAAATTAGAAGAGCAAAGGAGTTAAGTTCTCGCTTTGCCACTGTGCAGCTCTGGCTGCCCCAGAAGCTCCTGATGTAGATGAGGCTGGCCTTGGACTCACGGAGATCTACCTGCCTCTGCCTGCTGAGTGCTGATGTTAAAGACATGAGCCATACCCAGCCATTTCTTCATTTTTAAAATGGGGATTTATTAGTTGCTTTTCTGTTGCCATGATAAAATTCCATAACCAAAAGCAACTTAAATAAGAAACTGACTTTATTTGGGTTTACAGTTTCAAGGGGGGGGGGTGGCTTCCATAATTGCGGGAGAGGCATGGCAGCAGGCAGATGGATCAGTAAACTAAGAGGTCACATCTTCAGCCACAAACAGGAGGTGGAGGAAAAGAGAACTGGAAGTAGGGTGGGGCTGTGAACTCTCAAAGCCCACCCCCAGTGATGGACTTCCTTCAGCAAGGCTACACCACCTCCCCACACAGTGCCACCACTGGGGACCAACTGAGCCCCTGAGGGACATTTCTCATACAAACCACCACAAGGGGAAGTAATAATAATGCCTAATTCATGGCGATAGTGTGAGGTTTCAGTGGGATGGGGTAACCCAGAAAACATGCAGTACATGGCTGGAGAGGTATTACCCTTTATGGTTATTATAGCAACATACTTAACCTGTACTACTGAGGAACAGAACCTGGACAAAACCCGCATGCCAACATGCCATTAGATCCAGAGACTTATAATCCAGGGGAAGTGAGCCAGAGGTAAAGGAAGTGGGAAGAGGGCGAGCAGGGTGAGCAAGAGATGAGAGCTGGGAAAGGGAGCACAGGCTGCATGCAACCCCGACATGAGCAAGCAGACTTCTCCAAGAGACAAGATGGAAACATCACATCTCCGAATAGCCTATTGGAGAGACAACGAGGACTATCAGTCAGATCTCTCCCACCTGCTGGGCGGCAGCCAGAGCGCAGGCCCAGGCAAGAGTCAGGAGTGAAATTGCTGCTATGAGGGCTTCAGCTAGCCAGATGCAGAACAGCACAATGACTCCACATACCACTGCACCCCCAAGAAGATAGAGACAGATCTCATGCAGCCTGTGTGCAAAAGATCCAAAGCTCCCCCTCTCTGTGAGGGACAGTGGGGTCTCCTGGAGGCCACCAGCAGCCCTGAGCTGAGTGTAGTGAATGGATATGGTGGAGCCACGTTCACACCCTGACAGACATGACTAGCTAATGACCATTAGCCAAGTCATTAGGTGTATCTGAGCTCCTGTGTCCACAAATGCGCCAACACAAAAACCACAGCTCTCCTCTTAAAGGGAATAAGAGATAGTTTATTCCAGAGCCATTCTAAGTGACCATGGCCCAGGAACACAGGTTTAGGTTACCCCAAATTCCATGTTTCTACGTGGAAGCAGTTTCATGAAGGTGTATAGTTTTACAGACCAATCAAAACAAGTTTAAAATACATTGGTAGGTACATCAGAGAGGCAGGTACAGCAAGATGGGGGAAGGTTCTCTACAGGCTCATACGCTAAGCTCTGGATTGGCAGGGGCTGGTGGTCTGCTAAGTTAATGATAGTAAAAGGTTTGTTGTTTTTTTTTTTTTCTATTGTCACAAGATGTTGTCCTGACACCTTTGTGTGGACAAAGAATGGCTGTTCTGGAGGGCTAGAACTAGCCCAAGATAAGGTAACAGCCTTTGGATGTGACAGCAGTCCAATCTTGGCACAGAACTGAAATTCTAATCAGCCAATAAGTCTCCACAGACACAGCTTCTTTCCAGGGGTTCTTGTTCACATCTGTAAAGAGGGAAATGAGAGTTGTCCACCTTACTCAGAAGTACCTTCACCCTCCACAGACAGCTGAGGTATTTCATGCAAAGTGTCTGGGCACAGTATCTCCAGTCACGGTCTTTCTCCAGACCTATCAGTTCTAGAACTTGCCTTTTCAATCTAGGCCAGAATCTTGTAGCAGCTGGGATCAAGAACATTAAGAACCTCCTGAGACATGTCCCCAGGAAGGCCTGAGCAGCTGACATTTCAGTTTGCCAGCCACTGGAAACAACTGGTCCTCTGAGCAATCTCCCCACCTTGTAACAAGGCTTCAGCTGGCCCTGCTTCTGGAGAAATCACCCATCAAGGGAAGATACATCTATCTAAGAAAAAGTGGTTCGACCACCATACTGCTTACCTCAGAACTGTGGGTTGCCCTGCCTGCTCAGCTGAGCAGCCCCGCATGCTGCTGGCTCACAGGGGTGAAGTGCCCACAGAGAGTACATGCCAGGCCCAGTACTGAGGAACAACGGACGCCTGAGTGTTGTAGGCTGTGTTAGAGCATCAGTACCCAGGGGGCAGAAAGACTAGCTCTCCATCTGCTCCTAGCTGGGACTCACTGTGCAGCCTTGAGCGGGTCCTGGGTTGCTGCAGCTCTGACAGAAGAGGTGTGAAGAAGGGCAACCTCACAGGACTATTGTTAGGATCCAGACAGAAGCAAGGGATGCAGTGCCTAAAGCTTCCAGTGATTGGCAGTGACAGTGATGGGTATGGGACAGAGCTGGCACTGTAGGGCCTACTCTGGGCAGTGGCCTAGCTGACGGACTGGCCTCCAGCACATGATGTAGTCAATCAGACTGCTTTTATTTCTCTGTTGAAGGAATAGAATAAGCCTGACTCACCCCAAAACAAATTTGCTCTGAATGTTCTGGAAGTGTATGAAGAGGATTGGCAGGATTGGAGGATGACAGGACAGGATATAGTGGCATCTAATCAGCAGGAGCCACATTGTCGACAGATGTGGGGAAGATGTCAGCCAAGAGGCAAGGGCTCTGTGTTCCCAGCCTAGCACAGGGCCATGCTCAGAATATTTACCCATCAAATGCTTCATGATCAAGAATGGGGAATGAACAGGAGCAATAAATCCAGATTCGAGGCAGCCTAGTAAGCCACTGGCCAGGTTATCTACAGTTGGGACATCTGTGTTGTCTTTGTCACACTGGCTGTCCTGGCAGCCCCTCTCCCCTCCCCTGAGCAAGTCCACGGGAATGTGAAAAAGGCCAGGGCTAAGAATGGGGCTGGTCCAGCCGCAGCTCTCAGCTAAGTGCAGCACAGCCAATCTACAGATGGAGTTAGGGCAGGTTGCCTGAGCTGGAGCCGGGTCATGGAATCAGGGTGAAGGGTAGAATCTGGAAGGAGAGACAGTCAACCCACTCCCATGTGCCGGTCACCAGAGACCCCAGAGACCAAACCCGCAATGGCCCCAGGCCTTCCAGCGTGGGGATGAGGAGCGAGGGCAGAGCCAACACGGTGAAGGGAGGATAGAAGACCTTCACCTTGGCAGTTCCTGAAATGGGAAGTGTAGCTGTGAGTGGGGCTGATTGAATGGGAAAAGTCAATAGAGTAGTGAAGCAGAAAGAGGAAAGAATGGATTTTTGTAAATGTCATCTCTTACCTTTTGACTGCTTGCTGAAGCATGTCGCCCCCAAGAGATCAGCCTTGGCATTAAAAATGCCACAGGGGAATAAAGGAGGCCTGTGTGCTTGGGGACCTAAGGTTGCCTTGGTGCTGCTCTTCTGGTCCTAAAGTTCGAAACCCCACTGGAGTGCATGCTGCTCCAGAGCAGGCACCCCCGGCTGCCCACCCAGCTAGGTCTTCCCTCTGCACCGCCTCCCCCACACACACACACACACAGGAAGTTCTTTCTATGGATTCGGAAGTTGCAGGCTAAGCTGGGTCTCCTCTCCTCTGCGCCCACGGTCTTCAAAAGCCACAATCCTATGGAAGGAGATCTGGGTTCGAACACACTGCAAGAGTTATCTTACCCTCACTTTTGAACCTGACCCCGAGTTCTACACCTTCTGTGTTCAGGGGAAAAGCTGGGCTCCCAACAGCTCCCAGGGGGTCACTTCAGAAGGCAGCTGTTAAGATCCTACAGGGAACCTTCTTACAGGAGCCCTGCTGACCCTGGGGTGAGGTTCAAGGCCAGCTCAGAACCAGTCCTATCTGACACCCACCAACGTCTGTGCTGTCCTAAGGCAAGGGTGTGATGTACAGTCCGAGGCAACTGGGAAGGAAAGGTAAAGCGAGGTCTCCTGGGGACTGTAGTCCCCAGCCCTCAGCCAAGCCCTTGTTCAGATCCCAGGGTATTCCAGTTCCTGAGTCAAGGACCTCTTGCCCTTCCCCTAATCCCCATTCCAGCAGACTCCAGAGGGACTAGGAGAATGTATTTTGGTTGAATGAGTCCATCTCCAGATATGAACAAGGACCGCATCTTAGCTGAGATCAGCAGTCCTCACACCACCTCAGGATCGCCCAGGGATAGTGGCTAAATGTAAGGTTTCCTAGACCCCACCTCTTGGCATCTAATTATAGGACTTGCAGAGCGGGACCCAGAGCACTGCATGGACAAAGCCTGCCCCTCCTGGAGAAGGCTGCAATGGGCACAGGGGTGGGGGCAGTCATTGCCTTCAGGGGCGATCAGTGGTGAGTCTCATATGCCCCAGCTGATTGCTCTAGACGAGTCTTATGTGGCCAGCCCTGGTTAAACTCAGTGCGCCAAAAGCAAATAAAAAGATGTGAAAGTCTTTTTGTCGGGAGGAACAGGGGTTAACTGAGGTGAGGGAGGTAAGAGGGGATGGGGGTGTGAATGATCAGAATGTGTCGTATATATGTATGAAGTATCAAAGAATACATTTATTCTTTTTAAAGACCCACTGGGATTTTGATACAGGATTAGGCCACAGGGTTTTGGTTTTGGTTTTTAATGTGAATCTAGAGCTGGGGAAGAGGGGAGCTTGTGAGGACCTGTGTTCAGTTCCCAGAACCCACACAAAAGAGCTGAGTGAGATGAAGAACTTAGAAACCCAGAGACAGGGAGGCACCGGCAGGAGGGTCCCTGGGGCTCCCTGCAGCCATGCTAGCCCAATCCAGGAGCCCAGGTTGGTGAGAGACCCTGCCTCCAAAACCAAGGTCAACCACTCCTGAGAAATAGCACCCAGGTTATCTATCCTCTGGCCTCCACATCCATGCACATGCATGCAGAAGTGTTTGTATAAACATGGACATGTGTACATACAGATACACTCACAGTGTGGATTCATCCAGGATTATCACTGATGCAACAGACGCCATCTGTGCCCTTCGTTTCCAAATGGTGGAGTCCGGTGGACTAAATATCTGATTGGCAGCGTGGCCCACACAGGCATGTTCTTCTCAGCACAGGCCTCAGATCGGTGCAGATCTAGCAGGAGTGCGGGGGACAGATCCTAGGGGCATGTCCAGTCTCCCAGCCTTCCACTCCAGAACCTAGGGTTCTCTAGGTCTCCGTGGGTTTGCAGAAGCACTTCTGTGGCAGGGGCTTTTTAAGAGGGAGGAGCAGGCACGTGTGTGCCCCGCTGGGACCTGTTGGACATACTAGAGATCATGGCTGCTGGCAACTGCTAATCTGCAAACCACCCCTGTTAAAAGCTGTGAATGGCAAAAGAAGAGGAAAGGGGACTTTTAGACCAGGCGTGTGCTCTTTGAGTCTCAGAGTATCCAAGCCATGGATGAGGATGGAGAGAGGAAGATAACCTGAGGATATGCCTCCTTTAAGAAACTTCGCTTTAGAATCATAGGAATTTGTTCTCACTGGGGATATATATTTTTGTTACATCATGGAAGTGAACAAAGTTAGGCTTGCTTTTTTGGAGATTTGTTTTATAGTCAACTTTGTCACGAATTCCATAAAGCAAAGACATTCTGCTTAAAGATTATATGGAGATGTTGGCATCCTAGCACTCTCGTTACAGAGTGAGAAAAATAGAGACAAAGGTTTTGGCTCACGTATGAAATTCTACTGGAAGAGACTTCAGAGAGGATATGTGCCCTCCTTATATAATGACACATGGATTAATGAAGACACATCCTGAGCACTGGGCTATTGAGTCATTGTAGCATCATCACAGAATGTACTGACAGACAGCAGAGCCTCCTGCTTGCCTGGGCTGTATGTCACCACCAACAGATCTGCCATTATGCAGCATATGACCAGACAAACGCTCAGATAGGAGGGGCCAGAGCCATGAGTGCCTCCGAGGGAAGCAGAGGACTCACTCACAGAATACGTAATGGCTCCATTGCCTCACCAGTAGGTAAGCTTGGCTCCCGCAACTTAACCCTGATCGGAGATAAAGGGTGGGCTCTGTCCTCAAAAAAAAAATAATTAAAAAAATAAAATAACCCTAGCCAACCTTTTCTATAAGCTGCTGTGGAAGGAACATCATAGCATATTCCTATAATCAAAAACAGCGCCTTTGTTAAAACTGTTCTATCTCCCCAGGAATTACTTTTAATGGAAGGAACTTTAGAAGTGCTGGACAAAATTAGAAGCTCTTGTTTTCCACCATAGCTCTGGGAAATTTCCACGCTCCTTAATGGGAGGATTCATATGTCCCACCTCACCCCAGGAGCAGAAAGGGCTGACACACTGCTTCCCAACGGGTCCATCCTGCAATCCTGGGGGGCACTGGGCAGATATGGAGGGGCTCTGCAGACTGCCACATGTGCCCACCACACCTGGAGACCACTGTCCCCCCTGCCTGAGCCTGAGCCACATGGACTCTGGTTCCTTTTGTAGACAGTCAGAGACAGGAATAATAAGAAATGCCATGCCTTAAGCAACTCCTCACAGTCGCTGACCTTTCATTTAACCCACATCATAGAAAGACAGACGCCAATAAAAAAAGAAAGAAAGAAAAGGAGGCATTGGACCTACCCAAGATCGCAGAGCCAGGAAGTGGATATGAACCTCATTCTTCATGACTTCCAGTCCACCTTCTGACCAGAAATGAATACAAGTAGAAACCCTACATCCGTATGCTATAGGGTGGAGATTGTCTCTTTGCTCTCCTGTGGTGCTAAGTTCTTAAGACTAATGTACCATGCAGGACTTTGTCAGTGAAAATGCAACAGTTTTGCACATCTCAACTCCCAATGTATAACACAGGCATTGCTGTCACTTAACAGACAGTTGTGGGACAACCACTGCATGTCAACTTTTACTTTAGCCCTGCAGCCCTGGGGTTAATAAGAGACTTTACCCTTTACCCCCAAGAACTCTTAAGCGAGTGCTGTTGGGAGAGGTGGATGAGCAGCAGCTATGACACTGCGTGATCATTGTAAATGATGTTTGGGCAGCAGCTGGGAGGAAGTGTTGGATGCTGCCTGGAGGGGTCAGGGGATGCTTTCTAACAGGGATAGCTCCGTGGAGGGTTCTGGGAGAAAGCTAGAAGGGTGCCCAGCCTCTGCCAGACATCTCCAAAGAACTGCAAGAGCCTGTGGGAGATGGGAAAAGATGACACAAGGGGCTCGGGAGGAAACTAAGTTGTGGAAGGTCCTGTGAGTCCTGACGGAGGTTGAAAATCTCCAGTAAGGCCTCTTTAAAGATGAAGATGTGCTCGGAATGCCTCCTGAAAGGATGCTGTGGCAACTGTGTGAAGGATGGGCTAGAGGGGTGAGGATGGAGACTTGGACCTGGCGGGGCTGCTGCTGGAGACTGGATGGTGAGTGAGGAAGGAGGTGTGCGGAAACAGTCCTCAAGAAAGAACTGTGACAGACGCGGCTCCAGGGCGGGGGGGTGGGGGTGGGGGTGTGGACAGAGCCAGGCCACGGTGGTGCTGGGACAGGGGAGGGATGCAAGGATCTGGTCATGTGGAGGTCCTGTGGGGCAGCCAGGACTGGATTATGTCAACCAGAGGCCTGCTGTAAGAAGCCAGGGAAAGGCCCCCCTATGGCACACAGGTCCTTGGCTGCTACCATCTTCTCTGTACAGTGCATGTTGAATTTACTCGTAGGTGGGCAACACGGGAGAGAACCAACATGCCTGGCCTCAGGGGGCAGGTGTTCCCCAGGATCTCGGCCAGGGCTGGAACACGGTATGTCCAGTCTTGCAGTTCTGGGGGCTGAGTTTTAAAATGATACCTTATTATATTTCCAAGGTTATCATCATCTCCCCTTACTTCACAAATTTACAGCAAGTATAAGGTGTTTGATACATAAGAGACTATGAGATAAGTTCTGAGACCCGATGGGGGTATCACACAGTCAGCCACGGGGTTCTGCTCAGACCCAGAGAGTTTGGGCAGCTACAGTTAACTTAAGTATAAAAAAAAAAAAAAAAAAAAAAGTCTTACCTTTACATGCCTCATTACCACATAAGAGAGAGTCTTCCTCTTGGACTACTTTAGAAGGCTAACAAAGCTTTTCGGAGCAAACACTCTGTTATTGTAGAGTGTTGGTTTGGAATGCTCCTCTCTGCTTCTCTCGTGTTTATTCATGACATGAAATGTTAAAGCCTCTACAGCAGACTAAAAGCTGACAGGGTTTGGGGGATGATGTTGTCATTTTGCCACACTAGAGACTGCTAGGCAAGCACTCTGTCACTTAAGTATATCCCTAGACCAAGTTCAAGGGGTGAGCCCCAATCTCACAAAGAAAGTATCCACCATGGCTGGTGTCTTACCATTTAAGCACTAACCAGACCTTTACCTTGCTTGACTTCCAGGGTTAGATCTCAGGGTGGGATGGCCACAGGTCCTTGATGGCTGTCTTTGTGACATCGTCTCAAGCACAGGTCCTCACCTGGTTCTCACCCTGAGTGGAGGCCTCTGCTTGGGAAGAATGCTGACCTTTTAGTCACTAAAATTTCATTCTAGCTGTAGAAGTTGAATTTAAATTCTCGTTCTCTAAGTGAAGGTGTAAGAAGTCACTGGCCTGCCGGGCAGTGGTGGCACATGCCTTTAATCCCAGCACTCAGGAGGCAGAGGCAGGCGGATCTCTGTGAGTTCGAGGCCAGCCTGGTCTCCAAAGCGAGTACCAGGAAAGGCACAAAGCTACACAGAGACACCCTGTCTCGAAAAACCAAAAAGGAAGAAGGAGGAGGAGGAGGAGGAATAATCACTGGCCTATAGCAGGGCATCTTCCCAAGTATGAGGAACTAAACTGCACAGTGCCTTAAAGACCTTGGCCAAGTAATAGGTTTTGACAGCCCCAAAGCCACTAAAGGAGAGGGCCTGGATCCATTTTTTTCTTTCTTTTTCTTTTTCTTTTCTTTTCTTTTTTTTTTTTTTTTTTTTTTTTTTTTTTTTTTTTTTTTTTTTTTTTTTTTTGGTTTTTCGAGACAGGGTTTCTCTGTGTAGCTTTGCGCCTTTCCTGGAACTCACTTGGTAGCCCAGGCTGGCCTCGAACTCACAGAGATCCACCTGGCTCTGCCTCCTGAGTGCTGAGATTAAAGGCGTGCGCCACCACCGCCCGGCCCTGGATCCATTTTTATTGCAAACTCATTGTAAGGTTCCCGAGACTTCCACCCAGATGGTACAACTTACTGCTATTAAGGAAAAAAATGAAAGAAAAACTGCTAGTCCTAAAATCAGTAACACTTCTGAACAGTTGATACTTGAAACTGTTTTGTGCACCTCACAAGAATTATGTTAATTCACCTGGACTTCACAACAACCTTACAAAATGGAGATTGTTGTTTTCCCATTTATGTCTAGAAAGAAAGAGATCCAGAGAGCCTAAGTTATTTGTCCAAAATCCTAAGGGCCAAAGCCAAGGCTTGGCTGGCTTCAGAACCTGCACTCTGGTGGCCGTCAGCAGGAGGCCAGGCAGTGAAGAGCACACGGCACAGCTTCATCCATTCACTCGTGAACACACGTTCAGATTGTTGCGTTCCTTCCATCTCCTCGGCTGGGTAGATTCCACCCACCCCAAGCCAGACTCTTTTCTTCTGGGTTTTCTAATCCCAACTCCTCATTTAGGGCCCAAGATAGAATCACAAGGTGATTCAGAGGCAGAGGCGGAACTCTGGGTAGAGCAGCTTGGCAGGCATACAGACTTCCTTGGACATTTGGCTATCACCCCTCCCCCTCCTCAAGCCTGGTGAATGTTGTGGGTCCGTGAGATCTGGTGTTGGAGAAACAGCCTTCCTACAGCAGCTTTCTCCACTCCACCATCTTCCTCCGTCACCAGCTGGGATGGCAAGCGGGTGCTGCCTTCTGGCAGAACTCGACCGGAGCACAGCTTTTGTCTTCTTTCCTTGAAGAACAGCCCTCTGAGCTCTAGTCCCCTCGCTTAATTTTAGCCTGCTAGCTGCACATTTGGGTAGGTAACTAAACTGATCTGCACGGTGTGGGGAGGGTTTGTGGCATTCTGAAGAAACAGCAATTTTCATAACAATCGCCCTAAACTGTCACCTTGTTGATCAGTTTGTTCTCTGAGGCACATGCAGGCTGCCTCTTCAGGAAACCTGTTATTAAAGTCTCATTATCCAGGCGAGACAGACCTGGTAGAGAACTGATTACCTCGTCCCGGCTTCCTGCATGACAGATCAGCCCCAACCTTCCCACACACACTCCCGCCCAGGGAGACAAGGGTGAATCATGGTCTATTCAGTATTGCTCACAGGCGCTCGCTGCTCCACTTTGCAAAGAGTATTTCTCATGCTACGGTGGCCTGTTGACTCAATTCAGTCCCTCCCCCTGTAAGCCAGGGACCGAAGGGGAAGACAGAGGAAAAGGGCCGCATGGGTTGGAGGAGCCAGGGGGATGATTTGCATGAAATCCAGCGTCTGTAGTGATCTGGCAGACAGGAGGGAAACAGAGCTTGTCCAGGAGAATCAATGACCTAAATGATTAACTTCATTCCGTGGGCAGAGGCCTTTCGAGCTGATGGGGCTGTGTGCACCACCAGCCAAGACAGAGGCGCCCAGCAGCAACTGGCCTACAGCTTGACGGCATTCTCGCTCGCACCTTCTAGATTTCTTTGAGAGCACAACAAACCAGAAAATGAATCCAAAGAATAGCGACCATTCGGGGTACACTCACTCACTGTGTATGTTAGAGGAGTTGTTCATTTAATCGTCCTAGCAACTGAGCAATAAAGCACCATTCTGTCCTTTTAATAGTTGAGCAAACTGAGACCCTAACAGGCTTTGTAACACGTTTAAACACGCACACACTCACGCACGCACGCACGCACGCATCTAGAATGTGTTTTGGGGAGATCTGGACCCAGAATGCCTCTCTGCTTTCCCCCACCTATCTCTGAAGAGTCTGTGACTGACACAGTTGAGGAACCACAGTGGCAAACTCCACAGCCACTGGGGTGAGAGGAGGCTGGAGAGCCAGCAGCTCCACCTTTGACAATGAGGAACCCCAGGTGTGGCCTTAGAGGAGCCAGTTGTCAATGGGGTCTTTTGTGAGAGGCTTTGTGGTAAAGATCAATTAAATCAGTCCCAAGGGGTTTCTTCCTGAAAGGCCGCTCCAGATGGCAATGGTGATGAGGATATAGACCTTTTGCCTCCTGTCCTGGGTCTTGTGGGTCCTGCAACTTTCTAGGCAGTGATCCAGGTACAAGGGCTCAAACCTACAATACCAGTGCTCAGGAGGCCGAAGGAGAAGGATAGCCATGAGTTCAAGGCCAGGCTAGGCTACAGTGTGAGACCCTGTCTCTACCAATTAGCTAAGTAAATAAATGGTGGGTGGTGATTGAGATACCATCTTTTCATAGGACACTAGGACCAGCTGCAGGGCCCAAGCCCTTGGGATCAGTGATGTTTTACTGACTTGATTCTAAGACCACTCTCTTTCTAAGAACATACTATGTAGGCTTCCTAGATGTAGGTAACACAAACCTTTTCCTACTGAGGGCAGAGAGACTGAGTTTCTTTTATTTTTTTTTTTATTCCTGCCACACCCTAGACTGGACGATACTAACCTGGCATCTCACGGTGTCTGTAAAGCTCTTGCACTTTAAAAGGCAGACATTTTTCATTGACATTTCCCCAGCCAACACATCCTTTGCTTTTTTAGAATGCTGCTGTTTTCATACTGGTTTATAAAAGTGTTTATGAAGCCAAGTGTGTTGGCACAAATCTGCGATCCCAGCACTTGGAGGCAGTAGGATCAGGTTCAAGGCCATGAGCTTTAGCAACATATTGAGTTCAAAGCCAGCCTGGGCTATGAGAGACTGTCCCCAAGACATTATTTAGTGTTGACACAGGCTCATGTGTCTGTGTGGATGGGTTATGGGACCTTGAGGAGATGGAACCTAGTTGGAGGAAGTAGGTCACTGAAGGCAGGCTTTATCTGTTACAGTCTGGCCCAGGCTTCGTCTGAGCCCCTACCTGCTTCCTGGCCACTGAAACTTGAGCAAACAGCCTCATTCTCCTACCACCATGATGTTTCCACCATGACATCTTCTCAAATCACAAGACAAACACAGCCTTCCTTCTTAAGGGGCTTCTTGCCAGGCATTTGGTCAAATGGACAGAGGAGGTTCTGAGTGTGGCAGCATCTCTGGCTCACTGTGCTGTTGACATTCGGGAGCTGATTTTGTTGTAACTCGATCTCGTGATTATTTTTGTTTGTTTTTTCAAGACAGGGTTTCTCCATGTAGCTTTGGTGCCTTTCCTGGATCTCACTCTGTAGACTAGGCTGGCCTCGAACTCATAGAGATCCACCTGGCTCTGCCTCCCGGGTGCTGGGATTAAAGGCGTGCACCACCACCGTCCGGCTCTCTTGATGTTTGTATTCATAGTTTCTGAAACTTTCCCCAAGTCAAGATCATATAGTAAATTCTCAACAACATCATATGCTAGTTTTGGTCATAGGAATTTTTTCCAATTTTAACTTTTTAATTCCACTCAGAACTTACCTACTCAGATTGTGTCAGTCTAGATAAAATATGATACCACTCACAGCTTAGCCTAGATAATCTGCCATAGATCAGACAATAATAATAGCAAACACTAGTCTATTCACAGTGAGTACACTGAATGCCCCTGGGGATCAGGCTGGGTCCAGATACAAATCCCAGCACCTGACTGGGGTTCTAATGTCCTGACTTGGTCAGTCATCCCACCTTTTACTTGTGGATAAGAGGATCTGATGCTTCAGCTCATCCTGCCTCATACAAAGAGAAGACGAAGCCACAGATTTTTTCCTCAAGAGCCTAAAAGAGATTGTTGCAGTCTGGCTAAGAGCCCTTCCCAGACAGTCATGTGTGAAGGTTTTCTGTAGAGGAGGCCTTCACTCTGTCAATCTCTCCATCTGGGCCTCTTGTAGTTACCCTCTAGAGACAAGGCAAGTGGAAGTTCAGAGGTCAATCTTTCCACTGTAGAGGGGATGTCAAATGCCCTGGGTTGGAGTCAGGGTGAGAACTGAGCTGTCTCTTTATAGAGACCACACTGTGAACACACCGACAGATCACACTGTGAACACACTTAACAAGAGACAACTACAATGTGAACACACTTACCATAACACAGTCTGCTAGATGGGCCTCTCTGCTTCCTTCTTGTTATAGACAGAATGCCCGCATGAAGGAGCTGGGACTAGATGAGGGCTCAGAGGCAAACTTCACAGTGATCAATCATACACACTGGATCGGAGCCATCCTCCCTAACTGAAATGCAGATGGTTGGTCCTGCATGTGTTCCACGTGACCTCATTGGTGTCAGCCGGGGGCCTGTGGAGGGATCCAGGGTAAAGAACAGAAAATAAGTTTGGGTGAAACATCTCATTGTCCCAAGTATTAGCCACCGTTTCTGTTGTTCAGGACAAGTGCACAGTCCTGGGCCAGAACTGATTGCCCAGCTCTCCCTCACACGGCATGCTTGGCACTTTTCACTGGATCCTATGAGAAGGGGACGGATGTGCAAGAGATGGAGAGCTGCTGCCTCCTTCCAGTTTAGGATGAGGCTCATCCCACATTTGGGCCGCTCTGGCTATTGTTCCTTTCCACAAGGAGACAGCAGAATAATCCCTTCATGATGGGAGATGGTGCCTCAGTGAATCTTCTTCACACACAGTGACACCATGTTTTCACATAAAATGGATTTGACATCTTGCATAAGGAAACCATTTTCCCTGTCTAGAAGAGCACTGGGACCCAGAAGTGTGCAGAAATGACTCTGTATCCAGTCTTCACTTCAAACCCTGCTGCTGAGCCAGGCATGGGTCTTTAATCCCTTCCCTCTAAAGAAGGAAACATAGGCAGGCAGATCTATTTAGGTTCAAGGTCAGCCTGATCTACACAGTGAGTTCTAGGCCAGCCAAGGCTACATAGTGAAACCCTGTCTCAAAACAAAACAAAACAAAACAAAACAAAACAAAACAACAAACAAAAAAAAACAACCAAAAAAAAAAAAAACCCCGCTACTGAACTCCTGATTACATGTTACAAACCCTCAGCTTCAGAGGAAAGAAAAGACGAGCAGCAGCAATGCGAACTCACTTCGGATACCGGCTTCTCAGACTCTGCGATGTGCAGGGAGTGAGCCATGCGGCTGGCACTGCACACTAACCCCCATCCCACACACATCGACACCCCCACATCCTCACATGAAGGGGAGCTGTAAATTCATGCAAGTCAAGAGTAGATTTTTAGCCCAAGTTGGGAAACTCACATTTTTGTACATTTTCTCAAATAAATTTCAGTGCTTAAGAAACCCTGGTGGGGGGTGGGGAGCTCAAGTTAATCCTGGTCATTTGTGGGTAAGTGTTGAAAATCTGAAATGTTAAAAGAGGAAAAAAGAAAAGGTCTGTCTTATAATGGCGCTGAAAATTTGGATGCAGACTAAAGAGTTGAACTTTATGTCCCTTCTAAGCCAGCCAACCACAATCTAGCTTTTTAATTGGATTCTATGTATTAATATACAGAGTCAAGCCAGAAGGTTCAGACTGTGAAGTGTGCTTGGGGATTGAAACTGCTGTATTCAGTAACTTCAAAGGGTCAAAGAGCAATCTACTAAAGGCCAGGTCTTCCCTGGACCACCCTTGGAGCATGTACGGTACCCACCAGATGTGGCACCTGCAGAATTAGAACAATGTGGACATTGCCCTCAGCCTCTTTTCTAACCAACTGTCTTAGCTAAGGTTTTTATTGCTGTGCAGAGACACCATGACCATGGCAATTCTTTCAAGAAAACATTTAATTGGGTCTAGCTTACACTTTCAGAGGTGCTGTCCATTATCTTCATGGTGAGAAGTATAGCAGCATGCAGGCAGACATGGTGCTGGAGAAGGAGCTGAGAGTCCTACATCTTGGCTTGCAGGCAACAGGAAGTCGACCGGGTAGTATCTTGAGCAAAGGAAACTTCAAAGCCCACCCCCACAGTGGCACACTTCCTCCAACAAAGCAATACCCACTCCAACAAAGCCACACCTCCTAATAGTGCCACTCTTTACGAAATTCTGGAGGTCGGTTACATTCAGACTACCACCCCACCCCACCCTGGTTTAGAGGTCTTCGTTTATTGACTGGCTTAGGATAATAAGTGGAGATAAACGACATGAGCCTGCCACTGAGCACCAGGAGGCCCAAAGTGCCAGGCAGCAATGTCATCTCTGTCTGCTGGACACGGGTCATTGCCAGGCTGTGCAGCCGGAGAAGAGCTGTTTGAGAGTCCACGGAAGGAACAGTGTGCTTTCTTGAGGTTCAAGGGTAAACATTTGCCCCATGTTTCATTTTAGAGTCTGATTACTTACAGCAAGATCCAAACAGTGCCTCAGCCAGGAGCCCCAGCAAAATTGAATTTAGAAAGGAAGAAATTGCCATATAAGAGTCTTTCTGAGTCTGCTTAGAAATCTGAGTGTTTCAGCATTTTACAATATAGGCATCAGCAGCTCACCACAGCCCCCTCCGGGGGACCATTAAGGCCTGGTAATGGAGGGGCAGCCTTCATTTTGAAAGTGTAAACTAGTTCAGACTTCATGAAAGGACTGTCTGTTTCCTCGTAGAGTTGAAGAAAGCTTTAAAACGTTGTTTTGGTCCATATTTGGCTTGTCTGAGGTGATCTCGGTGGTGCTGAAATACGACCACAAATTCATCGAGAATATTGGCTACGTGCTGTACGGCGTTTATAATGTCACCATGGTGGTCGTGCTACTCAACATGCTGATAGCCATGATCAACAACTCCTATCAGGAAATCGAGGTAAGCCAGCAGCTCAGTGCTCTCCCTCCTTGGCTAATCATAGCACTTCAGCAAAGAGCAGACACGCCTGTCGTCTCACATATGAAGCTAAAACAGTAACGGACCTTCTTCCTGGACCGTACTTCTCCTGCTAGTCAGTCTGCCATGGCCCTGATGCCACCACCACATGGAAGGGCCCAGTGAGAGCCGAAGGAACCAGGACTGTGCATCATTCAGACAGCCTGCCCATGGCACATGAGAGTGGCTAAGTTCCTGTTTCCCTTCTGCCTGTCCTGTGTTTCTTATTAGGAGCCTTCTGTGTGCTGAGCCTGTGCTGGGCACCAGTCAGACTGTCACAAGGTAAATAAGTCCCCACCCCCAAGGAAAGCAAAGAATGGAGCTGGGGAGATGGCTCCGTGGGCGGGTAAAGTGCTTGCTTAGCGAGTGTAAGGGCCTGAATCTGGATTCCCCAGAACCTATGTAAGAAGCTAGGAGGCTTGGTGGCATGCGCCTGTAATCCCAGACCTGGGAAGCAAAACAGCAGCAGCTTGGGAGCTCCCAGGCCAGCCAGCCTAGCTAGTCAGTGAGCTCCAGATTCAGTGAGAGACCTTATCTCCCAAATAAGGTGGAGAGCGATGCAGACAGATTCCCAACATAAATTATGGCCTCTACATGTAAACACATAAGCACGCACACTCGTATATCCATGCATGCATATCCCCCTATACATATACACATGCAAAAACAACAAACAAACAAAACAGGTCAGGGCTGGTGAGATGGATCGGCAGGAAAAGGTACTTACTATGTAATCCTGACAACCTAAGTTCAGTTCGCAGAACCGACATAAAAGTGGAAAGAAAAAACCAACTCCACAAAGTCGTCCTTTGACCTTCACATGTGCACCATAACACATGCATTCCCACATCACACACACACACACACACACACACACACACACACACACACACGCGCGCGCGCGCACACACACACACACACACACACACACACACAGAGTAATAAATAATGTTTCAGTGTTAAAACACCAGGTAAGACAGTCATCAAATCACCATGCTCTGGGGCCAATGCATCCAGGCCTAGAAGATGCAAAGCAAAGGGAGAGAGACTGACTGGAAGCTACTTTGCCAGAAACAGAACATGTACCCAGCATGGGCAAGGCCTTGGATATGCTCCCCAGTGATGGTGCAAAGAGAGGGGGTGGAGAGGAGGAAGGAAGGGGGCACTTTTAAGTAAAGAAGTTGGGGTAGAGCTCAGCGGTAGCATTGCCTGACAAAGCTGTGGTTCAATTCCCAGCACGGCAAGAAAACAGAAAGTATCAACAGATTCTTTTTTAGGATCTGAAATGCGCAGACCATGAGCAATTGGTTGAGTCTTATTTAGAACATCAAGAAATTACAAGCAACACAAATGAGCAATAGTAGGAATCAAGGTAAATTGATTATGATGAATCTGAACTAAGGGATAGTGTATAGCTTGGAGAAAAAGAAAAAGAACGCATGGTGGAGATGGGCAGCAAGAAGGCTCAGTGGGTAAAGGAGCTTGATGCCGAGCCTTGACCTGAGTGCAGCCCCAGCACCACATGGTAGAAAGAGAGAACTGACTTCCACAAGTTGTTCTCTGATTTCCACACATGTACCATGGCATGTGCACACCAAACACATATGCACACAAAATAATAAATAAATGCAATACATTTCTTAAAAGATTGGTGCACATACCTGTAATCCCAACACTCAGCACTCAGAAGCTAAACAGGAAGATCAAGCTGAGCCTGGGCCAAGACTATGTCTCAAAGCAGACGAGCAGAAAAGTTGAAGAGTTTACCCAAATGATGGTAGTGAAGACCCCAAGCCTTACTTCTGAGAACAGCAGAGGCAAGTGCAGAACAATATTGATAGTGCACTCTCCTGTGGAAGAGGAGACAAAGGGGGTGTACGGCCATCCCCCTTTGTGATTGTACTTGTGTTTGGGAAAGAAAAACCTTCGCAAGGAGACCATAGGAGAGGTATGGCTGGGCTGCAGAAACGGCTCGGTGATTACAGGTGGGCACTATTGCAGAGGACCCGGGTCAGTTTCCCAGCACCCAGGCGATCTTACGCCATCTTCTGACATCTGTTGGTACCTGCACTCACATGTGCACATTACACACACACATACACACACACACACACACATTTTTTTAAGGAGGCAAAAAAATTAAAGCCCCACTGGGATGCCAGCCTGTTAACAGGTAGAATTGGGAGAAAGGTGATGGACAGGGTCCCTTCAATTTATACCTTCCTGTGCTTTGTAAGTTAGGAGGAAATTTGTCAGATATTATTAAATGAAAAAATGCAAGTTGTATTTCTCCAAATGTACACAGGCAAATCTCCTGTTCTTATGATGATACAGCTGCAAACATGCATGGGAAACATGCATGGGTAGAACAGGATGCCAAGGATGGGGGGGGGGACAGTCTTCCTGTGGGGCAGGGAGCTGGAAGGAGGCTCAGCCAGGGCCTGTCACATTTGCTGGTAAACCCTGGGCTTAAATGATAGAAAATGATTATTTCCACGTTTCTCATATAGAAATTAGAGAAGTTAATTTAATATGGCTTTTATTTAAGAAAAAAAAAAGTAAAATCAAACTGTGTGGCTTAAATGTCAGGCATTTATTGCCTCCCAGTTCTAGAGGCTAGAAGATCTAAATGTCCGGCAGATGGCTCCCTGTGAGGCCGCCCTTCTTGGCGTACAGACAGCAGCCTTCCAGCTGTGTCCTTACGTGGCTTCTCTACCAATCCTGCTTGATCAGGAACCTCATTTAACCTCAAGCACCTTTTTAAAGGTTCTGTCTGCAAATGCAGTCCCATCCCTGAGTGGTGGGGTTAGGGCTGCAGTGAGTGGGTTTTAAGAGGACACTGTTCAGCCGATAACATACTCTCCCAGCAAGATCATTCCAGACTATTGGATCAGCATGTTTCAGGACAGAGGGGGGCAGACAGAGTGCTGTGCTTGGCACTGCCGGAGCCCAAACTGGGCAAGAGGCTAGAGGAAGAAGGGCAGGTCCTGAAGCATCAGCTGCCCATCCCCTCACCACCCACCCCTACTCCCTGGGAAATGCAGCACTCACTGTAGGGATGGACCAGTTGACCAGTAACATCTTTTTAAGAAACGTTTTTTTACATGTTTGGTTACCTGTGCAAATGAGCTATTGCCAACTAGTTCTTCCATTCTCATGGGCCTCAGTTTCCCTGAGTGTAAGAAAAGGCGAATGGAGATTGAAGAAAATCCGTGGGTCTCTTTGTTTCCAATGCAGAGAAGTCTGCCATATCCTAGCAAGCATACCGTGCTTTGGTCCCCCAGCTGTGGCATGAGAATGCTGCTGAGTGATGCCCACTGACTTGGTGCAAGCTAGGCAAGCTGGCAGCTCATGGTGTCAGCAGGATGGTATCTGAGGTGGGCAGAACACTGAGGCGCCTCCCCTCCCCTCTGGCCCTGAACAACTGCTTGGCCAGGTCAGACTGCTGTGCCTACCTGTCTCAGTGAGCCATGAACTGTTGGATAAGGCAGGGTACTCATGAGCACATTTGGCCACGGGGAGTGAATATCCATACGCCTTCTACAAGGACGCTCACTGACTCATTCACTAGAGCTGTAGCACCTCTTGTCAGAATCCACAGGCTCGCCTGCCCCTGCTGCTCGCCTCTCTGCTTCCTCCACTGGGACAGTCCTCGCTCTCTCAGGAGCCACTGGACATTGTCTCCCTCCCTGCACCCTCACCTCCTGCTCTCCACCACATTGTCTACCTGCACCCTCACCTCCTGTTCTCCACCACATTGTCTCCTCCCTGCACCCTCACCTCCTGCTCTCCACCACATTGTCTCCTCCCTGCACCCTCACCTCCTGCTCTCCACCACATTGTCTCCCTGCCTGCACCCTCACCTCCTGCTCTCCACCACATTGTCTCCCTCCCTCCCTGTACCCTCACCTCCTGTTCTCCACCACATTGTCTCCCTGCACCCTCACCTCCTGCTCTCCACATTGTCTCCCTCCCTGCATCCTCACCTCCTGCTCTCCACCACATTGTCTCCCTGCACCCTCACCTCCTGCTCTCCACCACATTGTCTCCCTCCCTGCACCCTCACCTCCTGCTCTCCACCACATTGTCTCCCTGCCTGCACCCTCACCTCCTGCTCTCCACCACATTGTCTCCCTGCACCCTCACCTCCTGCTCTGCACCACATTGTCTCCCTGCCTGCACCCTCACCTCCTGCTCTCCACCACATCGTTTCCCTCCCTGCACCCTCACCTCCTGCTCTCCACCACATTGTCTCCTCCCTGCACCCTCACCTCCTGCTCTCCACCACATTGTCTCCCTCCCTGCACCCTCACCTCCTGCTCTCTGCCACATCGTCTCCCTCCCTCCCTGTACCCTCACCTCCTGCTCTCCACCACATTGTCTCCCTGCCTGCACCCTCACCTCCTGCTCTCCACCACATTGTCTCCCTCCCTGCACCCTCACCTCCTGCTCTCCACCACATTGTCTCCCTCCCTGCACCCTCACCTCCTGCTCTCCACCACATTGTCTCCCTCCCTGCACCCTCACCTCCTGCTCTCCACCACATTGTCTCCCTGCCTGCACCCTCACCTCCTGCTCTCCACCTGATGTTTTGTGTCAGCATTCAAATAAATCCCTTGATCAAACAATTTCCTCTTAAAAATGAGAAAATCCTCTTTCCCCTGGACTCTCGCGGCTCTGCCACCCGTGGTTCATGCTTCTCAGCATCCCTCCACGACTGACTCAGACCCGTTCTTCACTCCACCTCACCCCCTCACACTGGTTGAGAACTATCCAGTTCGAATATCAGCCATGAATAGACTTTGAACCCCAGGTTAGGCCAGCCCCAACACAGATCCCCTCTCAGCTCTGGCACATCTCTTGATCAAGTCCAAGGTGGGCTGATGGGTGATTTATCCCGACATGCCATTGGCCAGACTGTGTATTCCAAAAGACATGCTTCCTCTTTTAAAAATATGGGGTAAAATATGTTTGCTGTGTGGCTGAAAGCTGACAGCAAGGCCCGTGCCCAGCTATGGATAAATAAAAGGAATAAACGATATTCCTAGTCAGTCCTGGCATGGTTAAATGTCTTTTATGCATAGTTCCTTTAGTTCTTTTGCTACCTATGAAGCAGGTAATTATTATGTATTCCCATTTTCTAAATGAGACAACTGAGATCCAGAATGGCTAAGTCAGATAGCAAGCATAGTTTCACAACTAGTAAGGACCATGGCCAGGATTTGAACCCATGCCAGCTCCAGAAGCCATATTCTTACCAGTATCCCTGCTATCCCAAGAGTGACCCCATCCTCACAAAGTTTGTAGTGTACAAGATCCATTTGTTGTGTCCCAGTGTACACAGGTCAAGTGTGGAGCTTTAGCAATAGAAAGCAAAGGACAGCCTGCTGGTTATGGGCTCATATGCTAGTGGTCCATCTGAGCAGGCTCGCATAGGTGCATCCTTGACGGGCGCACAGAGCCTTGGTGTGTAGCCCCTGCCTGTGCAAACAAGCATACACTTGATGCCTGCCTCAGCACAACATGTCGGAGCCCGTGGAACCCACACTCTGTGGATTCACAAGCTCAAGCCACATAGTCAATGAGAGACTTCTACACCAGATGTATATGATTCTAAACCCCATCGCCTCAGGCTCTTAGTTCATTTCTGGGTGGCTCCCCTTTACGAGATGATTGACTTGACAGCGCAGTGGCCAGAGCTGTGAAGCTGGCAGACAGAAGGATGAGGCTGCAGTCAAGACAGTGCTCATGAGTTGCGGTGGGAAACACTGGTGAGGACACCAGGGGAGTGGGGCGGAGGGGAGCGCACAGCCCTGGCTGGGGCTCTCCCACCATGATGCCGAGGCAGGAAGAGAGCTTTAGAAGTGATGCTTGCACACAGCCTCGGAGATACCCCTGTCCTGTGCCATCACAAACGGGTACATACCCACAGCACACCAGTCCTGCCCAGCGATCTGCTCAAACACTGTGGACCTGGTCCCTTCACACTCTGCTCAGATGTTAAGCTGTGGCCTCTGGTGTGTGACCGATTCCTTTGTTTCACAGGAAGACGCAGATGTGGAGTGGAAGTTTGCCCGAGCGAAGCTCTGGCTTTCTTACTTTGATGAAGGGAGAACTCTGCCTGCTCCTTTCAACCTAGTGCCAAGTCCTAAGTCCTTTTATTATCTCATAATGAGAATCAAGATGTGCCTCATAAAGCTCTGCAAATCTAAGGCCAAAAGCTGTGAAAACGACCTTGAAATGGGCATGCTGAACTCCAGATTCAGGGTAGGTAGCACCTGGCTTATGGGGTGAGAAAGGGCAGAGGGGGTGTGGGTGGGGCTGTTTGACTCCTGGCTTCCAACAGCCCCCTGGCACAAAGCAAGCCAGCGAGCTAGGAGCTGCAAGGAGCCATTGCCTTGCCGGATCTACCAGGCACCTCCTCGGCAAAGCACCACCCAGCAGAACGTCCCAGAGTCCCTTAGAGATGCTTTCAGTTCAGCAAGCTGCCCGGAAAGAGCTGACCCCAGCACAGGGAATTCCCCAGAGCAGTGGTTCTCAACCCTCCTAACGCTGCGCCCCTTGAATACAGTTCCTCATGGTGTGGTGACCCCAACCATAAAATTATTAGTTGCTACTTCATAACTGTAATTTTGCTATTGTTATGAATCATAATGTAAATATCTGATTTGCAGATGGTTTTAGGTGACCCCTGCGAAAGGGTTGTTTGACCCCCCCTCCCCAGGGGTCCCAACCCACAGGTTGAGAAACACTGCCCTAGAGCATGTGGAGGTAGAAGAGCTTTTTACAGAAAGCAGCTGAGGATGATCTGAGAACAGAGTTCCCCACTTCTTCTCTCCCACTTCTGGGGTCCCAGTGTCCCAGAATCTCTGAGGAGTTCTAGAAGAAAGACACAAAACTCAGGGCTTCCTAGATCAAATGGGCCAACAACAGTCTGTTACTATGACAACCCTACAGAAACTCAGTTCCCAGGAGCAACGGTCTAGGAAGCTAAGCCATTTCCAAATCCATTTCCAGAAGGTTCCCCACACTCTGTATATAGATTACTCCAAGCCCTGCCATGCATGTATGTATTTTCCTTTCTTTGTTCTAGAAGGCTCGCTACCAGGCTGGCATGAGGAATTCTGAGAACCTGACAGCAAACAACACTTTCAGCAAGCCCACCAGATACCAGGTAAGCACCCTTACCTAAGTGTGGGCACAAGTAGATGCCACACTCACAGTTACGTGGCTGTGAGGACACAGAACACAGCTCCCTTCTTTCAGAGTGCCTTCTGTATGGCAGCCACTATGAGGATGCAGACAGGGTTCCTACCTCAGTGGCACCTCCAGGCTACTTGGGGGGAGAGACAAAGAAAAAACACGTGGATAGCATATGGCACCAAACTGACAGAAATCCCAAGAAATAAAGGATAAGATTAAAACTGGAGAAAACCCAGAAGGCCAGGCTAGTGGCTGGGGGCATCTTCATGGAGAGGAGTGTTGGCCGAGACCTCAGCCAGGAAAAGGAGACAACCATGGACCTTCCTGGTAAAGGTGGAGCATCTACAAAGTCTCGAGCTGCAGGGGAAAACAGATCAGAAGGTCAGAAGGAAGGCAGAGTCCTGCCCCTCAGGATGGGAAGAGTATCCGGTGTCCTCTAAGGTCCAAGAGAGGAAGGTAACTTTGCAGGGGACAGAGGTGATTACATTGTACTCAGCCTCAGTGACCAGGCAGACACCAGTAAGGAGGACACATGATGTGCCTGTGATTCAGACTGAAGGGATGGCCGTTTCAGTTGGGGTGTGTGAGCAGGCAGTGTGCAAACACCATGCACAGCAGGGAGGGCCTGATGCTAGGTAGGGATAAGGGAAGGAATAGCATCTCCATGACTCCCAGGGTGTCCTCGGTGGCTAGGTGGGTCTTAGAACCGTCACCTTAGACTGCCAATCTGCAGAGATAGTTGCTACAGAAAATCGGGGGAGCCCTCTATGCTTGCAATCCTCAAATCCTTCCTGAAAACTGGGGCTAACTCTGTTCCGGTTTGAACCGGCTCCTAGCAGTGATGAATGGTAACTACAGGTTAGCTATTAGAACCTGCAGGGCGTTCTTTCCTCCCACTCCCCACAATGAGCAGATTCATCCTTGTCCATAATTTCTTCTGGCTGTAATGTGATGTTATCCTGGGTATCACTTTGGGCAGAGGTGAGAAGGTAACATGTCCCTGGGTATCACCTTCCCACAGGGAACCGCTGCAGACCTGGCATCTTCCAGACATAGGTCTCTAGTTGAATCTCCTCGCCCGGGTTACAGAAGCCAGCTGTGCACTGGAGAGAATTTAATTGTACAATTAAGAAATAGCTCATCCTTGAAAGCACTTAAGTCTTATCAGATGACATGAGCTCAAAATTGGCAATGGGCAAATCTTGAAATTAATCGTGCACAGAATCGGGGCTGCCCAGTTTGATCTGTTTTGAGCTGTTTTACAGGCTAAATCCTCTGCCAGAGAGGGGTTCCCGTTTCTCAGCTTCTCCAAGAGCACAGATTCTCTGTGTCACAGAAAAGATAGCAACTCCTAATAGAAACTCCTGGTCTTGGACAGAACCAGCTACCGAGATAAAGGAAGAATGATTGCCTGTGTATGTCCTGCACCCAGATGAATCACAGTCAACCTCACAGCTGTCCCCGGCTGCTACCAGCACCATAGCTACCAGCACCATAGCCTCCATCCATCTTGCCTTAGCGCTCCCAAGAACCCCTGCTGTGATGACAGAGATTGGCCTGTTTGCAGCCTCAGGCTAGGGATGACCTTGGGAAGCTTTCTTCACTTGTATTTTGTCAGCTTGGAGAAAAGCCCCAGGCTACTTATTCAAGTCGTCATCACAGAAAAGCACAAAGGCACCAGGAACAGGGGGCCTGAGAGAGCAGCCAGACTGAGAACACTGCTCTTTGCACATGGCCACTCTGGGCCAGCTGGGCAGTGTGTCTAGGCATCTTTCTGAGCTGTAGCCATCTATTCAGGATCTAAATTAACCTTGAGATGACCCGAAAGGTCATCTGGATTAGACTGGACATTAGTGGCGTCCTTTCCCTCAGATTCCAGCAAATTTTACAGATAACAGAACTGATTCCTTGGCTGAGGCTTCCCGGCAGGTTGTGACCTGCCTGATTCTCAGGGCACTCCTCTCTCCTCACAACACACCGCCTGTCATCCTGCTGCTTTCCCAGAGTTCCCTCAGTGCCTCTAGTGTGGGATCTGTCTAACCCTCCAAGCCCAAGGTGAGGACAAGGGGCCTTGATCAGTGTCCTGTTGCCAGCAGCAACAGGCAAAGCCAAAGGATGGATCTGAGGGTGACCTGAGGCTGTTTTCCTGCTTGGGGGCCCACTGGGAGCCTCCCAGGCTGCATACTGTCTCACGGCAGTTTGATGTGCAGAGAACCTGCAGTCTGGGAGCGTATTCTGTCAGCCTTGTACACTCTGGTCATTGCCAGAAATCCTGTAGCATCACAGAGGACAGCGGCACGCTTTGCTCTGTCACAGAGTTCCTGAGCCTGTCTCCCTCTGTCTCTTCCTTAGGAGGCCCCTGGTGGGTAGCATTCTGTTTTAAGCTTCTCAACGCTTCTGCTTTGTGTGGTGGGGAAAGGTGCTTCCTACAGACTGGAGCAGCCACCTGGACTCACTAGTCCCCTCAGCACAAGCTGCTTGCTTTAGTTTGGCCTTTTCCACGCTGGGCTCCCATGCCAAGAGACCAAACAAAGGAATAGAATCATGATGGGATGGGATGGGCTAAGCGCGCCTCCTCTCAGAGCTGTCTTGTGGCCTGTTCCAAGAGTCTGTTAGTTAGGGGTACAGACCCCAAATACACACTCTGTGGGGAGCAACAAGCCGCATCCTAGACATACATAGAATCCAGGCACAGTCCACTGTCCAGATCTGAGTCTGCATGACATAGTCTCCTGACAGTGCGTTGTTTGGGAGGGAGGGAGTTAATTTTGTTGTTATTTGAGAGCAGTGGTTTGGTTGTTTCGGTTTTGTTTTTTGTTTTGAGACAGAGCCTCATGTAGCCCAGGCTTGCTTTGAACGTGAAATGTAACTGAGGCTAGCCTTGAACCCCTGCCCCTCCTGCCTCCACTTTCCAGTGCTGGGATCACAGGCTTGTGACACCACACGTGGCTTCCCCAGGAGGGGCGCCTGCCCTGCCATCTTCTAGCTGGCCTGTGCCGAGAACAAACCAGAGCTGCACCAGACAAGCTGCCGGTGCTGCCTTCTTCGTATGGGGTCTCACAAACATGACCTTCGTGTGTGGCTCCAGATGAGCTCCACCTTCCAAAGCTCCTGCCTTGCTGCTCCTGGAGAGCAACATCTCTTCCGTCCGGCTGCCTCACTTGCCTTTGTCCAGGAAGAGCCTGTGTTCTCCTCCTGACTGTGTTCATGGCCACCTTGGCAACACAAAGCGCACTGGTCCCCAGGGAACAAGGATCGTGTCCCCTCCCACCAGTACCCAAAGGCCACTGAGGCGGGAGTCTGTGCTACAGAAGTGTGGACCTCGTGCCGGGTTGCACGTCTGAGACAACCCATTTGTACTCATTGTACAGCTCACTTGCATCCACTTGAGAGTCGTCTGTGCTGAGTGACATCACTAAATACACTCACCTCTGCAGCTGGCTGGAGGCTTGGGGGCAGGGCCAGGACCTGGGGAGTTTCATGAAGAAAACAAGGAGCTGTCTACAGTTCAACACAAAACAGCACCCTACACACCCACACCCACACATACACACACACTCCATCCCACACACACACTCCGTCCCACACACACATACTACACATACACACACCCCACACACCCCACACACACCACACACACACACACACACACACACCCCACACACACACACCACACACACACACACACACACTCCATCCCACACACACACTCCGTCCCATACACACACTTCGTCCCCACACCCACACACACACTACACATACTACACCCCCCCCACACACACACATATACACATTCCACCCCCACCCACACACCCACACACACCCACACACACCCACATACACACACTCCACACACATACCCACACACCCCACACACACTACACCACACACACACACACACACACACACACACACTCCCCCATCCCCCCACCCCCCACACACCCACCCCACCCACACACACACTCTACCCCCACCCATACACACACACACACACACCCCACACACACACACTCCACACACACACACACACACACTCCACCCCCACCCACACACCCCACACACACACACTCCACACACACACTCCACGCACACACTCCACCCCCACCCACACACACACACACACACACACACACTCCACCCCCACCCATACACACCCCACACACATAATGAAGCAGAGGAAGCTTTTGGTAAAATCTTCCCTGGAACTCTCCAGCCTACGTGTCAAGGAGGATACCTTCCCACCAGTCCATGCTTCCGGGGGCATCCCAGCATCTGGTCATGGCAGCCCCCATGCTGTCTACCATGTGCAGACCAGAGAAGCTCAGCCCTATGAGGACAGTCAGAGGCCCCATTACTCCCCGAGAGGACGCTCCTTACCACGGGTGAGGAGCAAGGTCAAAGGCCCCGTGTCTGTCGCCCTAATACCAGTCTGTTTGTACATGAAGGCACCATAACCCTGATGTATATTGAGGGCCTCAAAGCAAATCTTTGATTTCGACCCTTTGAACCCTAAGACTGCAGAAACCCCACTCAGATTAAGCACTTTAGTAACCAAGAGTGGGCCGTGTGTATTCAAGCCCAAAGTGTGTGGGGCCAGCGACCCTTTTCCTCTGCAGAGCCACCGTGAGTTTACAAAACATCTGCTGACATAAGGCTGCCTTCTGCGGGAAAGAGGTACCGAGGCCGCCACCTAATGGGGTCCAGTTAACGAACAATGGCTTCTCTCTCCCCAAGCCATCAGGAAACTGACCTTCTAATGCAGCTTTGGTTTCCATTTGGGAAACCATTTTGCACTGCCCTTCTCCCCATCTGTGGTCCCTCACACCCTGAGCCTACAAGTCCTCATTTGTAACAATCCCCTGTCCCTGAGTTTCTGGGGAGATTGAGTGAGATCATTTTTGTGAATAAGACTAACACACCATGGTAAGATGCAGCATGCATGTCTGAGTTGCTTCTGCTGCTGCCTCCTCCTCCACCTCCTCCTCCACCTCCTCCTCCTCCTCCTCCTCCTCCTAGCTCATGTGAGCTTCATCTCCCCAATTCAAAGCGGAGCTTGGCACGCATGTTTTGGAGTGGTCATAAGCATAGCCCTTAGGATATTTTTAGAGACTGTTTAGTTGTGTGGCTCAATCCAGAGCACAGTGGACACTAGCTACTAACTAGGCAGGACTGCGATGGCTGCTGCACCCACAAAAAGGTGCCACTCCCCTCCCTTCACTTTCAGGCTCTGCCTGGTCATCTTCCATCATGAACAGCAAGACTCCTTCACTCATGAGACCAGAAGTGGAGAAGCCATTCGCTTGGTCCCCTAAGACAGGGTCTCACCGTGTAGCCCAGACCTGGAACTGGCCCAGGAACTCACTATCTTCCTGTCTCGGACTCCTGAGCGTTGGCATGCCAGGAGTGCATCCAGCAGGGACAATTATTGAGGTCTGCCTTGAAAGGCAGCTAACTTTAACTAGCTCCCTTTCACTTGGTCAGCCTAAAAATGTGCAGTAGACAATGCTCTTAATTTCTTAGAGTAACAGGGACATAGATAACTGCCATTCTGTGAGAACCAATTAAGGACAGTTTTTATTTTTGTGTTTGTTTGGCTTGCTTTTCCTTTGAAGGTACCAAGGGGTGGGTACACACTCCTGTGATGTAGGTAACATGCTTCCTGGACTAGAAGAATGTCCCAGAGAAAAATCTGGGCTACACTTCAGACACTGCTGAGCTAACACCACCACATGAGGATGGACGGGGGCAGCTTGCTAATGAGCTGTTCTCAGCGCCCAGACCATGGAGCCATGGCGAGGGGAACCTGCAGGCTCAGGCAAGCAGGGCTCACTGGCCTTGGCTCACCCAGGCCATGGGCGAAAGACACTTGGCTCAGGACATGTAAAATCTTGGGACTGAAGTCTGGAGACATCTCCTTGGCAAGGCTGCCCCTACTGAGGGCATGAAGGGAACCATCGGCTGACAGGAAATTCATTGAAGTCTCCAGCACTTTGTATACAGCTCACTTCCACGTCTCTGTGGTCAGAATTAGGACTGAAGCCAGGTCCACTGCAGAAATCTGAACTCTAGAAGGTGCTGCGTGTCCTCTTGCTTCTGGGTGTGACCAGGGGAATGGGCTGCTGGCCAGGGCAGCACCAGCCGCAGGAATTCTGACCCCTCTTCCATGCCGCTCATCTCGCAAGAGTTAGAAATCTCAGCTCTCAGAATATTTTTAAGCTCTGTGATTTCACAGGAACCCTGGAACAACTAGCTAGCAGAATCCAAAGTTCAGCTCCTCCAGGCTTCCTGACACTCGGTGCTATTCTTGGTGTCCCTTCAGTGCGGCTCAGGCTTTGTTCACAAAGAAATGCTCCCCTCCTGCTATCGGGAAGCTAGGCCAAAGTCCCTGCTCCCCCACAACTGGGGGCAAAGGTCAGACCTGCGGGCATCTGGGGAAGTGGTTTCTCCACCAAGGCCCAGAGGCCCAGCTGAGAGTGTGGCTGATGGACGCGGGCAGCAACTCTTCAAGGTGCAGACGAGTTCCTCCAGCCTGGCCCTGGCCGCTCTCAGGATCAACACACCACTCACTGTCATCTCTAAGAGCTGCAGTTACCTGAGCTGACCTGCTAAGATTTCCCAGCATCCCCTGTCTGGCCAGGGCAAAAGGGGGCCTAGGGCCTCAAGTGGAGCCATGTATCCAAGGGTCCCTCTCTCCTTGGCTTGGCTTCCTGTCAGTGGGAAGTGTTCTGTTCTCACCTCCTAAGGGGGAGAGAGGCACTAGCCTGCTAGTGTCCAGTGCTGACTCCTGGGGTGCATGAGGGAAGGAGACCTTGAGGCCACACCACCTCTGAGCCCTTCTGTGCTCTTCATTTCAGAAAATCATGAAGCGCCTCATAAAGAGATACGTGCTGAAGGCCCAGGTGGACAGAGAAAATGATGAAGTCAATGAAGGTACGTGAGGGCCCGAGGGCGATTTCATTCTAAATTTTGCAGGTCAGGGGTCAACTATGGTTCTCTCGGGACCAAGACTGTAGTGCCGTTGGGGTTCTGTGCCCTTTTTAGAGAACCCCTTGCTCTTCAGTGTGAGCAGCTGCATCCCTGTGAGATGGGAGACCAAGGTCTTTATTTCCTCACTGCTGCAGCAGCTGGTCCACCCTGAGCCGAAACCTAGAGGCTGCCCTGGCTCTCTGCCCTTGACTCTCCTCTCAGTTTCCACCCTGCCTCACTACCTCCTCTCCTGCCTGGCCGCTGTCACCTCCACCCTGACCAGTCTCCTTCCCACCTTCTCTTCCTCTCATAAGGATGCCTGTGATTAGGTTGGCTCCTAGACCATGCAGGTACTCCCCTCTAAAGTCAGCATGTGAGCACAGGACTCCACATGTCACCTTAGTTCCTGTTTGCTGTGAGACATGACTCACCCTCAGGCCAACCACCCGCGATGACAATGTGGATGTCATGGGGGTGTGGAACATCAGTCTGCCTCCCACAGTGATGGCGTCCTTGGTTGGCTTCAAGCCCTTTGAATTCGGGATAGCCTAGAAGCCCACCATTCAAACCTTCCTGTGCGGGCAATATACAAAAGGGTCAGTCTGAATTTCCAAAACCTGCCACTAGCTCAGCCCCAGCTGCCCCTCCTGCCTCTCTTCTGAATTCTGAAACTCTCAACAACAGCAGTGTTTCTCTGAGGATCTCCATCTTCAGTACCCGCTGATTAAGGTGCTGATCCCAGCCTGATGCATTCCTGTATCTGTGGCAAGGCCTGCAGTCTCCATTTTTAGATAATAGCATCAGGTAATTCCCATGCACACTGGAGTTCCCATCTACATCACTCTCGTTTGAGTTATTTTCAGTCTGTTTTCAGCAAGTATTCTTAGGTAAGAAGCAGATGCCTTATACCAGGTCATTAATTATGCAACACCTCGGATAAATATTTGCTACCCAGAAAGGCCCTTGTCTATGACTAGAGATACTCTGCCTCCCCTCACTGGGGCCACAAGGGCTACCAAAAGAGCCCAGCTGCTGAGTGACACTCTGCCTCATCTTGGAGTACCCAGTATACAGCCTGAAAAGCAGCAATGCCCGATCTATCTGCTAAGCAGACAGAGCGAGAGGCTGAGTGGCAGCCCACTTACTTACCTCTCCTTCGGGCCTCAGTTATGAGATCACCAGGTGCCATGTCATCCAGCCTCACAGGTGTGTGACTGTGGTGGACATGAAGGTAACTGATATACAATTTGTGGGTGGGTCCCCCGAAGTCATTTTAACCGAAATGATACCATGAGCCTGGGGCCTAGTGAAGCCCCTAATAAAAACGGGGGGTATAATTGTGTGTGTAAGATCTCTGCACTTCATATATTTAAGCATACCTGTGTAAGAGATAGGAATAATACACCAACAAGTGGTGGACTCCTGCCAGAATTAAGTCTGGTGTCTAAAATTTGAGGAAAGAACCTTCTACTCCCCTTTGAGCTTAATAAAGACATCCCCACAGGCCAGACCCCTTGGGCTTCTAACCATGTGGGCCACTATGGAAACAGAAAATGAAAGTGACTGCTTAGTGGTCCCCTATTAGGGGAGGAGGCAGCTGCAGGCATCAGGGAGGCTGGAACTGGGTAGGTCAGGCTGCTTCTGAGAACAAACTGAAGCTGCTCCATGCAGCTGGCCAGCCCTGGGGCTGCATCCATTGTGTACAGCCCTGCTCCCGGGTGCACATATCCACAGAGCATCATGAAAATGAATGTTCCAGCTAATGAGCATCTTGCTCACTCTTGACATCTACCTGTTACGGCTCTGAGACCAACACTGGAGCAGCAGTGTGTAAAAAAAAAAAAAAAAAAAAAAAACAGTTGCCAGAAAATGTGCACCCCTGAACTCCACCTCTCCAAGCTGTGAAAGGAGAGGCTTTTCAGGAATGGGAGGCGGGGCTGTAAGTGCATAGTGGGAAGCCAGGTGAGTGGCACTTTTTTCCCTGGAAATCTGTGGGCACAAGGACCGTCATGATCCCAACACCTTCCCCTGCCTCATCCACCCCAGGGGGCTGGACCTGCACCCAGAGCAGAATACCTCCTTCCTGCTACATGCTCATCCTCAGGAAGCCCTCTTCTGTCCTTGCAGGTGAACTCAAAGAAATCAAGCAAGACATCTCGAGTCTTCGCTACGAGCTTCTCGAAGAGAAGTCGCAAGCTACGGGGGAGCTGGCAGACTTGATCCAACAGCTCAGTGAGAAATTTGGGAAGAACTTAAACAAAGACCACCTGCGGGTGAACAAGGGCAAAGACATTTAGTGCCTGATGGGCACCTGTGACGTCTACCAGCATTCCAAAGTCAGGCTGGATGTCCCAGTCGCAGCCCTGTTGGGGAGGGGTTCCACTCCACTCCCCCGGGATACAAGGGGATCCACTGGGTCTGTTCTGGGCATGTGGCTGACATCTCAGCCCAGGACCTGCCTGGACCCAGGATGGTGAAACTAGGCTGTTGGGAAAGAAGAGCTTCCCCAAGGAGTGGGGAAGTGCCATCCGACACACAGGACCTCCCAGCCAGCCTCATGGCCAAGGCAGGACAAGGCCATCTTCGATGCACATGTGTGTCCTTCCACCCCACTCAGGACTCCAGCTGTGTCCTGGGAAGTCAACCCTCCCCATCCTGTGAGTCCCTTCTCATTCCTCCCTGCCACATACACACACACAACCAGAACCGGGAGGTGGCCTGTGATCTACTCTTAAGTGCCAGATGAGAACCCAGAACCGGGAGGTGGCCTGTGACCTACTCTTAAGTGCCAGATGAGAACCCAGATAGCCTAATAGCTAAATAGTTCTATTTGTTTATATAAAAAAAAAGTTTAAAAACACTAAATCAAAAATTGTACTGTAGAGAAAAGTTGTCATTGTTTAGAAAACAACAAAATCCAAATAATGTATTTTTACCTTTATTAAAATTATCTTGTATTTACTATTTTTACCTAAAATGAGAAGAAATAAAATTACCTCATAAGAGCCTGGGGATCTCTACGGATGTGCTGCTGGGCCATCTGTGACCAGTGGGTCTGGCTTTGGGCACCCTCGGGGTTGGGGATGCCGGGGAAGACAGGGCCAAGCCCCGGAGTCCACAGCCACGCCCCTCAAGAAGATCCTGGCTTCTACCTCACTGCCAAGGCCCACTTCCCATTTCCAGACCAGACCCCAGTCTCCCCATGGTCAGGAAGGAAGTGGTGAGGGGCGCGGCAAGTTTGCTCCCTGCCTGGGCATTCCTGCCCTGTTGGGTGTAGAAAGGAGGGCAGGGGGTCCAGGAAAGGGGCCTCACATCATCACATCCCAGGGACCTAAGTGGGAGTAGGGAGAGCAGCCACCAGGTGGCGCCCAGCCCAAACAATGTGCCTCACCGCAAGTTGAAGAAAATGCCCTGGGATTGAAGGAGAGTCGGCTGGTCCCAAGGAAACACAGCTGGTGATGCAGACCAGAGTGGGACTGAGCACTTACTGTGCACCGGCTTCAGGATTACCAACTTCAGGATTATTTCAGTACCCATACGTCAGTTTCCCAAATCTTCACAGCAACCCCAAAAGGAGGGTCAGGATTCCAAATTCAAATACCTGGAAGAGACTGTGGAGGAAAAAGAGAAAGAGGACAGGTATATATGCTCACACACACCCACACATTGTGGGTGTGCACATATGTATAGATGGGAACTGTGTGATGGATGATGTTTCAGCTTTGCAATCTCACCAAAGCTCTGCGTTCAGTAGGAGCCACACTCTCCATTTGGGTTTTTCTGGGCTATTGGCACACGGTATGATAGCATCTTGAGATGCTAGGTGGCAGTTGTTGCTAGACAGTCATGTGATCCTGTGTACTGACAGGCAACCCTCTACATGGGACTTAGTGGCTAGTATTTTTGGATACAGGTACCCTGTGAGGTATTCCAATAGGTGGCTTTGGCCAACTGAGCACAGGTTAGTCCATACTGCTGTTTGGTAGAGTAGGTGTAATAAATGCATTTTGTCTTACAATATTTTCAACTCGTGATAGATTTGCATGTACTCCCCAAAAGTCCAAGAGTGAGCGTGCACACATATACGCAGAAAGATCAGACTTGCATTTCGAGGTATTCAGTTGCAAAAGCTGTTGGCTTAACTCTGATGTAAGAAAGCAGCAGGTAGGATGGAGTGATAAATAGAAGTGAAGTTGGTCCCAGCACCGAGGGAAGCGGGACTGGCACACCCCCATTTACTGCTAGCACAGACTGTTCTGCCGCCCTTGCCCCATTTGGAAGGGCAGGGGAAGTCAGCATTTGTTGGACCCTGGATGCTGAGATAGGCAGCTAGAGAAGATGTTGCAATGAATATTCTGTATCTGGGTCTTCCCACCTGTACTTCAACCCAGGGCACTTTGCAAATATAAATTCCTGTCTTTAACCTGGAGTCAGTAGTGGGATTGTAGGTATATTTCAAAGAACTTCTGGGGCTGAAGAGATGGCTCAGTGGTTAAGAGCACTGGCTGCTCTTCCAGATCACCTGGGTTTGATTTCCAGCACCCACATGGCAGCTCACAACCTTCTGTAAACTCCAATCTAGTGAATGTGATGCCCTCTTCTGGCTTCCGTGGGTACTGCATGCACATGGTATCCCAACACACGCAGGCAAAATACCCATACACATTAAAATAAATAGTAAGAAAAAAATAGAACTATCAAGTCTACAGGTGCCTTTTAGTTGTGTGCTGGTTTCCAGGGAGAATTCCTTCCCCTCTGTCATCATCCTTCAGGCTCCCGAGCCTGCACAAGATGAGTGAATGCACGCAGCAAGTCTTCACTCAGTCTCTGGCTAGGACCCAGTGGTCCCGTTCCAGCCTGGACTCTGGATAAAGGCATACACGCTTGGTAGGAAGAGCAAATAATCTGACCAGAGAGGACAAATTACCAATGTTTCCGCAAGATTTCCTTTCTGATCCCCGACTTATCTCCCCCCGAATGCTGATAAACACTTCTAAGATGTAGCATTCCATTTCCCGAGCTGCCTTCAGCCGGGGGCGCTTGCAGCCCTGTTTTCAAACTGTGTGACAGCCTTTTCCTAAAAAACCTAAGCTTCAGATCCGCTCCTCAGGGAGATAGAGGAAAACAAGCCGCACCGTAGAATTAGAGCTGGCATCAGACTGGTACCATCCATTAGGCTTTCAGGGACATCCAGGAGTAGCCTTGCGGCTGCCAGATGGGCGAGAGGGGAGGGGAGGCTTGGTTTCTAGTGGAGAGCCTGGGACTGAATGAAGCCTGGCAGAGCTCCCCAGCCTGGAGCTTACGGTAAGTTCCTCATGTGCCCCTGGTTTGTGCCCCCCACCCCACGCCTGCCGCCCTCCCATGTCTCTGATCCCCCATGACCCCATGCCTATGACCCCTCCTAGGCCTGTGACCCTCCCATGTCTGTGATCCCCCATGACCCCATGCCTATGACCCCTTCCAGGCCTGTGACCCTCGCTAAATTAGCCAGTGCCAGCGGGGGAAGCAGTTCAAGTGAACACCAAGCAGAACAGTGAGGAGAGAACTGGAAGGGAGCACAAGGGCCGAGGGCGGGACCCGCACATCTGTCCCTGCAGCTCGGCCCCCTCGTCATCGTGCTGTCTCACGACTCTTTAATGTGTACATTTGGTGTCTGTCACTGCCACCCAGAGGGAAGACCCAGGAGGGACCCAGGCTAGTCTCCGCTATATACTGGACTGGAGCCAAAGAGTGGCACCCAGTGGAGCCCTGCCGGGAGCCTCCCAGGCCCCAGATTTCTGAAGCTCCTGCAGATAGCACCATCAGACCCTGAAAAGCTCCGTGCATTTGCAGAAAACGCAGGTCATCCCCAGCTGTATTTCTGTCCAGCTGTGGCTGAGCTATGTTGCCCACTCCCTGTAGCCTGGAGGATGTGCCTTTCCCAGCACAGTACCACTCCCTGGCCAGGGGGAGGCTGCAGATCTGGGGTAAGCAGAGGAGGTCTTCAGTCATTTGTCACTTTCAATGGCTTCTAATAGGACTCAAGTCCTACTGACATTTCCCAGACAAAAGCCCCCAATTAGCGGTGGGGCTCTGCTGACAGGAGCCTTCTCAGTACTCACCTCACACGCTTGAGCAGGCAGCACTCCTCTGCCTGTGGAAGATTACCTCCTTCCCTCCCTCCAGGCCCTGACAGGTCTGACTCCAGGGAAGTTGCTCGCTCACACGGAGGTGGCAGGCTGGGAGGGCTGCGACACCCTGCAAACAGGTAGTCATGGACTGTCACTCCTCCAAGGGCACTGGTGAACTGCAGCAGAGGAGGATGGCACTCGGAGACTGCCAGGGAGTTCTGACCTACCTGTGCAGCCAGGCGCACCTCCCTCTCCTGTTTGGCTCTTCCCTTCGCCTCTTGCAGGGAGAAAGTACTAGAGAGAAGGAAGCACAGGACAGGCAGAGAGATACATCAACTCTCTCTGTCCTGGTACTCAATGAAACCGCTTCCAGCTGGCTCCCAGGCTCAGCAAGATCCTGAGGCTAACCCACCCTCGCTGACCCCAGGAAAGAGCCACAGGGGCTGGACAGCACCATGAAGCACCTATTCCTTTGCCTCAGAAAGGAAATGATACCAGAAGTGAGGGAGCCCAAGGTAAGGGGCTGGGGTTCCCAAAGGCTTGAGTCTGTACAGAAAAGAGACCTTTGGAGAAGAACACAAGTTTGGGGGGCATGGCAATGGACTCTCTCCCGGCTCTCCCTCACACCAGAGTGCTTTCTATCAGCCTGGGAGAGACTTGGAGGCCACAGAGGAGCACAGGGAGGCCCAGCTGGAAGAGGAGTGTCCTGGAACCCTAGAGATCAGGGCCTTGACTGGACCAGCTCTGCCCACTGAAAGTAGCTAGGAACAGCTCAGCCTTTCCTGTGGGCACCTAGCCTCTGTCATGACTTGTGGGGAATGAGGAGGAGGAGGATGGGGAGTGGCCTCCTCCAGCCCTTGGTGTTCTCTTATCAAAGTAAATTTAAACTCATGGATCTCAGATCCTCCATGTGTCTGAGTCAGAAAGGGGTGAGGCAAACACAGTGCACCGGTGCATCAGCCACACTGACAGACAAAAGGCCCGTGTGTTCTTTGGGTAATTGACGCACAGAAGCTGCCTGCAGGGCCACCAGCTTGTGTCAATGGCTCCCACCTTCCCAGGGCAGGCAGGGAATGGGAGAAACATGTCTAGCCATGTCACGTCCATGCAGGATTCAGGTAAGATGTGGCAGGTGCAGAAACCAAGAAAGCAGACGTTGAGCATGGCATACTGACCTTATGCAGGCAGTGAACGGCTCTCACCGCAGCCAACAGAAGCCAGTACCTGATGCCAGCACAGCCGACCCAAGGCACAGTCCTCCTGATGAGCACAGCCGACCAAAGGCACAGTCCTCCTGATGAGCACAGCCGACCCAAGGCACAGTCCTCCCGATGAGCACAGCCGACCAAAGGCACAGTCCTCCTGATGAGCACAGCCGACCAAAGGCACAGTCCCCCCACACTGTCAAGAGCTGACCAAAGCAAGACAACATGGAGTTTCACACATGCATGTGACCACAGGGTGCACAAGTTCCCCTGGCGTGTGGAGAGGAGCTGTCTGCCAATGAACTAGAGGGAAAGGAGCTGCAGAGGGGACAAGGGGAAGGAGTGGAGAGAGAAAGGGAGTGGGAGAGGGAGGTAGGAGTGGGTGCAGAGGAGTGGGTCCCTCGGTGATACCCACCCCTCCTGCCCGCTTCCTCCAGCTCTTCCTTCCTGGTCACCTGCTACATGTGACTTCTTAGTTCACTGCCAAACAAATGCCACTTTAGTTCAAGCTGATTTGCAGTGGGCGTCCCTCAGTTACGTCTTGAGTCCGGCTAGATACAGAAGCATCACCCTCCGTCCTTTGTCCACCCTTCCCTGGGCTAGGCTTCAAGCTTCCACAGTTAGAGACACCAAGGCCGGAAGCTGCTCACACACACTATCTCTCTTGAGGGCTCACAATTTCCGAGCTGACAAGGAGAACCAAGTTAACACTCAAGCAGAGTATTCGGCATGGGGCCTGGTGGGGTTGCTCAGTGGCCCGGGTATCTGGGCTCCTCAGGATTAGGAGAAGAGCTGTCTTGCCCTGCCCAGGCTTCTGGCTCTGGTCCCTGTGGAAGCAGCTGGAAATGGAGGCGCCACACAGGACGCACAGCAGAGAGGTCAGAAATGATGCAGGCATGGTGACCACATCCTTACCCTTGTTTGTGGGGTCAGTCCTCAGATATTCCAGAAATAACAAGTAGACAGACACTGCGGATGATCAATTTCTAGCTGGTAATGCTGTTGCTATAAATAGGACCTATGTAGCCTCATTTTGTACAGGCTGGTGGAGTTGACTATTGGCGTTACATAAATACAAGTGAGTATTGGATTCTGGGGACATCTGTAGCTCCCCATGTGCACAGACCATCAGGAGCAGAATTACAGCCACCATGCCTCTGACTCACTATTTTTCAGATGCCCAGATCTGAATGAGCAGAGGAGAGGAAGTGATCTTTGGATCACTTCAATGATAACAGAGAACGGGCCCCAGGGTTTCAGCTCTGTACCAATCAGTCCCAGAAAGGCACTAGCAAAGTAGACCCCCTAGTGCCTTCCCGATTATCTGTCCCCAAGCCAGCAGAACTGCTGAAGGTGAGCATTTCATCAGAGCCTCTCTGGCTCCTCAGCATCCCATTCGAAGACTTAGTGTTATCATCGTCTGTCACCAGCAACGTCAATACAATGAATATTCTGTGCTTCAGAAAAGGCCACACATCCTATGGTAGTTCTCCTCCAGAGATGCCGATGAGTTTCATGTCCTGGGACTCCTGAGCCTGCCTGCCTGCCTGCCTGCCTGCCTGTCTGCCTGCCTGTCTGTCTGTCTGTCTGTCTCTCACAGCAGTGCAAGAGGGCATGATCTAACTTGAGGAAGAGGGAGGAGGAGATGGAGCTTCCAGGCACTGAACACAGATTCTCAGTGCATCTCCCAAACGCCGACCTTGCAGTCTGCCTCCTGGCCAAACATAGGATACAGAGGACTTGTGCTGAGATGGAACACCAACAGCTCCTGGGAAACAGGAGAGCACAGACCTGTGAGGATACCAAGTGCATCAGATTTTATTGTGTAAAACATCATGACCAAAACAACTAAGGAAGAAAGGGTTTATTTTGGCTTCTGGCTCCAGAGGGTTAGAGTTCTTAACAGCAGGGAAGACATAGCCTCATGGCAGGATCAGAAGTGAGGCTGGATATGAACCCTCAAAGCCCGCCTCCAGGGACTTACTTCCTCCAGCAAGGCTGTACCTCCTAAAGGTTCCATTACCTCCCCAAGCTCCACCAGAGGATCAAGTGTTCCAGCATATGAGCCTATCAGAAACATTTCTCATCAAACCACAACACTAAGTGCTGTCAACCTGCACCCAGCTCTTATGCACAGCTAGCCCCAGGTCAAGTCTCCAAAGAGACAAGAAGTGTTCCCAAGCCCACTGCGTGCAACTCACACCATGCTGCTCCACAAAGAAGACACCGGAGAGGTATGTGAAGGTGAGACTGTGATGCTGAGCCCCAGCACAGAACCAGAAGGGGAGAACAGAGGTAGGCGGGTGGGGAGGGACAGACAAGCAATTCCATACAGGTCCACTTCGTGGCAAAGACCTGAAGGTGACCAAAGACGTTTGGAGGCTTCATCTTCATGATGGGCCTCACTGGAGGTCACATCCAAAGCCAGTGAGCAGGAGGCAGCATCAGACAGCCCAGGGCACAAGGACTAGTGGCAGAGGAGTCTGGCTTTGTGTGACCTCCGGCAAGTCCTACACAGGACAGGAGGGGTGGACATCAGCACCAAGTCCCAGCTGAAAAATGCACTGTTCTGAGGCAGCTCCGTTACCACAGACTCAGGTGCCTGCTGTGGCTGCTGTACTGTCTGTGCTGTGGAGTGTTTGGATGACTCCTCAGGAAGGAAAGGGGAAATGGCTGTGCTCAACTGTGGCATCTCTGGCCCCAATGACACGTGCCTTCCATTTCTCAAATCCCAAGAATCCCATTGCACATTCAAGCCTGACCCAACCATGTGGCTTGCATTAGCCAATGAGACACTAGCAAATATAGCACGAGCAATAGTTTGATGAGTTCACGGTCATCGGGGCTTGCCTTACAGCAGGACAAGCACCATGTTGTAAATCAGTTCACAAACCTCATGAAGTATGACCACAAAGAGAGAGAGACGGGGGCTTCTTGTACTTCCAGTCTAGCTCAGGCCCAGCTGAGAGCAGCCCACAGGTGACTCAGCCGCAGAGAGCCAAAGAACCACCCAGCAGAGCCTTGTCAGCCACAGGATCCCGAGAAGAAACATTTTGTTGCATGGGGGCTAGAGAGATGGTTCGTGGTTAAGAGTGAGCACTGTTCTTGCAGAGGACCTGAGTTCAGTTCCAGCACCCACATCAGATGGCTCACAACCACTCACAACTGCGCTTCCAGGGAACTCGATGCTCTTTGACCTCCAAGGGCACCTGTACACGTGTACACATAAACCCATACAGGCGTACATACGTACATATAATAAATATGTTTGTAGGGTTTGTTGATTTAAGATCTTGTGTTTAAGGTAGATGGTACCCAGGAACAGACAATTAAAACAAAGAGGCTGGAGGATGGTCTAGAAACCTCTTCTCAGCGCTGTAGAATGAACCCAGGGGCTCCTGGATCCTAGGCAAATACTCTACCATTAAGCTGTATCCTGTCTCCATGCTACTTGTCTGTGGAAAAGCAATCTCATGACTAAATCCCCAAATAATTATGTACTCATGAACCTTAGCTGCCTCCATTAACATTATCCAACAAGTTCACATCAACAGGTGCTACTGAAACTGTAGTCAGGGCTTCCAACCTACCCAACCCAGCCATGCTTCAGTTAGAAACCTGTCTCCAGACACCAATAAAATCAACACACGCACACACATGCTCATATACACATACACATACACACACACACACACACACACACACACACACACATGCTCATACACACACACATACACACACACACATACACACACACACACACACACACACACACACACACATGCTCATACACACACACACACACACACACACACCAAGCAGCTGGGGTCATCAGACAGGAGGATGCATACTTTGTTGAACAGGCTGGCACGGGCAGTTCACTCCATCTCTGCCTCAGCTCACATGCACTGTGTAAGGACCAGCAGGACTGCATGGACTGCTGCTGTCTCACTAGAGTGAGAAGAGCAAGCCTGGGGACAGGGAAGGAGAGCCCTGGAATGTCAACAAGAGCTGTGGCCACCACAGAAAACAGCAAAAGGAAACAATAATTGCTGTGTGCTGCAGCTGACTGAATGTCCCCCAAAGGCCCATGTTTTAAAGGCTCAGTCCCCAGTAGAACCTAGGGCCTAGTTGGAGGTCCTGAGGTGACTGGCGTATGTCCTTGTAGGGGCCTGTGAGACCCTGGCTGCTCCCCCTTCCTCTCCTGCCTCCTAGCTCAGGCTGTTGGTGGTTTTCTCTGCCGCATGCTCCCATCATGATGAGCTGCCTTGACATCACTTCCTAGGATGCAATCAATCATCCATTCATGTCCTGGAACTTTCCAAACTGTGAGCCAAAATAAACCCTTTTAAAATAAGAGAATCATCTCAAGCATTCAGTTATACTGAATGGAAAGCTGGCTAATGTGTTGTCCGAGAGACGAAAATGATGCCTTCTTAGATTTCCACATGGCATCTGAGAGCTTTCCTATCGCTTGTCTCGTTTAGTCCTAACAACAACCCAGTGGAGTGGGCAGGGCAGGATTTGCTGTCCTTGTTTCATAAAGGGAGCTGAAGTAGGGCAAGTGTCCCTTTGAGTGGGACCACTGATAAAATGAGAGTTCATTAGGTGGCATGGCTGTCAGGTTGTCCGAGGGGAGGGTGGGAATGAAGGGACCGGACCCCGATCCGGGCCCAGTCTCTAGGCAGACCAGTGCGGGGCTGGTCTAGTTTTTGAAAAAGGTTTCGGATGTGAGCGTGTAGGAAAGACAGGGGATGAAGCACTAGAAACAGCGAGAAGGAAGAGCCAGGGCGGGGTAGCTCATCCGACCACCCTTCATCCCATGGCCAGGGAGCCCTAAGGAGGGGCAGTGCACGCGATTGTATAACAGGGGTCGCTGTGTGAGGGTTTTCTCTCCCTTTCTTAGAGGGACAGAGATGTCATTTATCCCCTAGGACATGGCGAGGTCCGTATGACCCTCAGGCCAGGATACCCAGGCTGCAGAACCAAGGCAGATGACCTGCCAGGGTTACAAAACAAACTTCCCAAGTGCCTGGCACCTCCAGTGGGGGAGGGGATCTTCATCCCTAACACACTGTGCTGAGGAAGCTGAATGGAAGACTGACAGGCTGGGCAGAGGTGGGGTCTACCCCTCTCCCCACCACAACGAATAGGGGAGAGGTGACATGGAGGAATGGCTGGTGCCTTACCTGCTCTCTCTCCTCCTCTTGGGGACTGAAAAGATAGTTACTTCCGATCTGCGTCAAGAGCTGTGTTGTTAAAGAGCACTCATAATTAGAGCAGGTAATTCCATCTTTAATAATCAGCCTGTTTGTCCCTCCAGCCCACTAAGCCCTCTTCCTCCCCCACCCCCCCATACCCATTTCTATTTCCATCCCCACCCCTCCCTGGCGGGAATTCCTTAAAGCAACCCTGCAAGCTTTCACGGTCATTTTTTCCCTTTCCAAACAGGCTGGGGCTGATGGTGGGCTTTTCTGTTGCCTTTGCCATTGGGAAGGTTCTCTCTGAGCAAAGGCTCCACAGGGCCAGAGAGAGGCTGGTTGGTAGTGTGGCTAGGTGTGAAAAGCCCCTACCCAGTCACCCTCTGGCTCAGCCCTCTTACTGGCCAGATAAGAGGGAACTTCTCCCCAAACCCTAAATGACAAGGCTCCATCCATCCGTCTGTCCTCTCCAGTGAGTGCAGAGAGGAGAAGACTGTTCTTCATGATGAATAGTCTCTGGCATGTCAGTGAGACTCTTGCCCTGCAGCGCCCAGCCCATGCCAGCCTTTGCCGTCTGCAGGTTGGCAGGGGCTGGAGGAACAGGCACAGATGGAGCACTTAAGGAATGGAGACCCCAGAGACGGGAGAGAAGTGGCAAAGCAAATTGCTTTAGCTGTTCCAGTGTGTGCTGTTTTCTTAAAATATCATTTTCATCAAAAAGCAAACCAAAATTTCCAAAGTCCTTAGCACTCAAAGGAAAAGGAAATCACTCTGAATCCATCCGCTCTGGGGTAGTTTCTAGGAGGCATTCGCTTATGGTTGTCTTTGCATATTCATATAAATCTTAATCCATGGAACAATTGGCTACAAGATACAAGTTTGTTTTGTTTTGTTTTGTTTTTTGTTTTTTTCTTCTTTCTGTTAGCCAATCTCTGTCTGGAGCCCCGGCTCCTGCTCCATTTCTGAGGAGCAGACACCTCAGCCCAGCTCAGAGTACACACAGCCACTGCCCTGGTACTGCAGTAGTCAGGGTCTGCCGCACAGGCAGAGGACCTCCCACTCATGAACCCGTCTGTACCCGCATCCACCATGCCGCTCACTGTGCAGGTGCTTCCATGAAGTCCCTCCTTCAGGTCACTGCTGCTCGGACCCTCAGCCCCACAGGAAACACCTCAAAACACAGCTGGCCTCTTTCCCACTCTTTCCCAGGCACTGGCCTGGAAGTCCCCAAACCACTTCACAGGTAGAGGCTGCAACCCAAGCCCAGTGCTCAGGTAAACCTATGGGATCATCCAAGACCTCATACATGGTGGGGCTAGGAAGGCCAGCCATACTCTTTACAAATCGTCAGGAAAAGCACTTTCTTTCCCTGCATCCCGAGTCCCCATACCATCTGGGTTTCTGTTAGCCATCCTAAGGCAGAGAACCCCTCAGTCTCCTCTCACTGACCACCCAATATATAAGGCCCCTGTATCTCCCAACCAACTCTCTCTTCTAGGTACCCTCGCCAAGATCTGGGGAGTGGTTCCTAACTTCAGGGATGGGAAATGTTGCCACCATTCAGGGCTGTCAGTGAGGTTAAGCAGTGTGTGCATGGCACGAAGAAACCTGCAGGAAGGTGGGGTTGAGGCAAGGCGCCAAAGAGAAGGGCTGCTGGCCACGGCCCTGCCCCCCTTGCTCATGACGCTCTGACACAGTTTACCTTCCCTGTCAGCTGAGGGCGGCAGTGCTGTCCCTTCCCCTGGGCAATTGATGATGAACAGTCTGACTGCTTCCTGGCTGCCGGGGAGGGTCTTGGGTGTCAGCAAACGCAGGGATGCCCTGGTTCATCTTAGCCAGTGCCGTGTGTGCACATGCCCTGCCCTCCCCGCCAGCCCCCAGAGCATGTCTGTGGGGCATTTTCTTGATCAATGACTGATGTGGGCAGGCTCAGCCCACCCTAGGTGATGTCACCCCTGGGCAGGTGGGCCTGTGCTGTATAATAAAGCAGGCCGAGCAAGTCACGGGGAGCCAGCCTGTAGCCGGAAGTTTTCTCTGGTCCCACCCAGCCCTGTGGTCCTGCAGCCACTTATAAAATAATCATTCAGAGGCTTAATGTTATTTACAAACTGTATGGCCTATGGCGGGCCTCTTGCTAGCTAGCTCTTATATCTTAAATTAATCCATTTCTACTAATCTATGTTTTACCACGTGTTCCGTGGCTTTACTGGTCTGCTGGCATGTTGCTCCTTGGGTGGCAGGGTGGCATCTCTCTAGATTCTGCCTTTCTCTTTCCTGTCTCTCTCCTTGGATTTCCCACCTGCCTCTAGGCTGCCTTGCCATAGACCAAAGCAGCTTATTTATTAACCAATGGGAATAACGTATATTCATAGAGTACAGAAAGACATCCTCAAGCACCAGCCAGTAAGGAACATTTCTCCATGGTCTTTTCTTCAGCCCCGGCTTTAACTTGCTCTGTAAATTGTAATCCATAAGCCAAATAAAGCCTCTCCTGGTTTCGATCAATGTGTATCACAGCTACAGAGAGCAAACTAAGACAGAGACCATTAACTATTAAAAGCACAAGTGATTCTGATGGGAAAGAAGAAGTCCCAGGAGGAGACACTGGGACCACAGCTAGTGAACACTGGCCCAGCCCTTGGTTGCTCACGTGAGTTGGTGGCCAAGGACGGAGGACCAAGGCTGGCTGATGGCTTGGCATGTCTTGAATGCCCTTCCCTCCCCTGCTGATGTGGGCAGGCTCAGCCTCTCTAGGTTATCTGCTTGGGTCCCACAGCTCCCTGTTGAAACCCAGCGTTATCTATGAGGTACTGTGATCTGCAAGGCTCTTCCATGAAGCAGCCCTCTGACTGTGTGATATAGCCCACATTTCCATGTCCCAGACAAGGCCACCCAGCCTCCTCTGGGCAAGGGTGTGAGAAGCCCTGGCCCCAGCAGAACAGGGACACAGGGAGCTACAATTCATTCCCAGGATGGAGCCTGAGTGTCCTTGCTGGGAGCTGAGAGGAGGACAAGGTCCCCTCATCACAGTATAGCAGTACTGGTGGAATTTCAGATTTAGATTTGCAAATGCCACTTAAAGGACAGCTTCTCACTCGCGCATTTCCACATTTCATCACGAGGCAGGCCATGGGCCTGTGTGTCCCTCTCTCCCTCCCCACCAAAGCTAACAGGAAGTATCCCTCTGGTCTTGATGACCCCTGCATCGTTCCCTTGGTCAGGGGTCCTTTTTCTGCCCCTACCCATAGCCACAGTTCCCAGAGCAGTTCACCCTAACCTGCAAATTCTCCTTGGGAAAGGACAGCACTGTCCCCGAGGCAGAGTGAAGGAAAGGGGTGAGAGCTGTCCCTCTCGGATCATCACAACAGGGACAGTTTGGAGCAGAGAGGCATTGGCCCCGCGGAGGGACTTAATGAAACATAAGATAATAAATCCTTGTACAACCACTGTCCCAGAGGGACCAGCTCCAAGATGCCTCAGATACTCAAATATCTTGAATGCCCAAGACCTGGTATAAGATGGAACATTGTCTGCATGTAATGCATACAGCACACTGCCCTGTAGTTTATTTATAATCCTAACTCAATGTCAGTGCTACCTAACTAGCTATTATACTGTACCGTTCACAGAGTTTAAAAAAATAATATAAAATAAGGCTTCACTTCTTCAATACAGAAACAGCATTTTGTTTTTCTGACTATTTTCTGCCCACAGCCAGTTGAACCTGCCCATGCAGATACAGAGGACTGACTGTAGTTTTGTGGGGACAAACCAAGCTGCTGGGAAAACCATAGTTTCAAGTCCTAAATGAATATCCTTCTGCAAACGGGCTCTCTGCCTCTTTTTGCCTGCTCTGTGTTTGATGGATTTGGGGGGACTAGTATCAAGAGCAGATGCCCAAGTAACCAGACTGGTGTCCACAGTCGGGCTCTGTGGAGGCCAGGCCAGCCACCAGAGGCTCCTACTGAAAAGCTTCCTCTGGAAGCCAGAGATTGGAGGCTTGGCCTTGTCTTCTGGGAGTGAAGTGAGGCAAAGGAAGAGGCACCTGCCTCTACATCACCAGGACTGTCCCTGAGGGGAGCTCCAGCCTGTCCCCTGGCACCTCCAGCAGCACCAGCCCCAAGTGTGGTGTGGAGCAGCAGAGACAAAGCAGCATGTTCCTCACCCCAGCCTGCTGCTGAGCAGACCAGTGTCTTTCCAGCTCCTGCTGCCCCCAGCCACAGGGTGGGCTGACTGTGGGTCACAGGGACCATCCCAGCACCTCTCCTCAGACCAGTTACACAGCCTAGAGGAATGTCCTTCCAGGTCTTTCTTCTGGGGCTCTATGTCAGCTAGGGTTCCTATCGCTGTGAAGAGACACCATGACCATGGCAACTCTTATGAAGGAAACATTTAGTTGGGGCTGGCTCACAGGTCAGAGGCTCAGTCCATTGTCATCCTGGCAGGAAGCATGGCGGCACACAGACAGACACGTGCTGGAGAGGTAGCCAAGAGTTCTACATCTAGATCCAAAGTCAGCAGGAAGAGAGAGTGGCACTGGGCCTGGCTTGAGCATCTGAAACCTTAGAGCCCAGCCCCCAGTGACACACCTCCTCCAGCCAGGCCACTCCAACAAGAACACACCTCCGAACAGTGCCAGTCCTTGGGTGTCTATGGGGCCATTTTCATTTACACCAGCACAGGCCCCAAAGCCAAGCTGGCTCATTTGGTTTTCTTCTCATTCTTGGCACAAACAAAACAAAAATAAAAACATTTCCTTTGATCTGTTTCCTGTACTAAATAAACGCTCACTTAAAAACTGAGTCCTGAGTCTTATTCTCAGAGTACACCCCTAAAATGTACAAACACCAGGCTTTATTCATCTTAGACCCACCCTTGAGAATGGACCTCCCTCCGGAGAGCAAAGGCAGGAAGCTGCTGTGATCTCCAGGCTCAGCAACACAGGCTGAGCCTGGGCGGAAGCTACCCCAGCAAAAATAGGAGAGGGAGGAAGAGATGGTCAGCCCAAGGAGGACTCGAAGCCTGAGATTCACGAGGGCCTGACGCTACTGACCTCAGAAGTGACACACTGAGCAGGTGAGGCGCTTGCCTCTGTGACCTCCCAGCACTTGGGAGGCTGAGGTAAAAGGCTGTCCCAAGGTCAATGACAGCTTGGCCACAGTATGAGAGCATGCCTTGAAAAACAAAACACAAAACAGAAAAAAGGGGGAGACACTGACCACAAGGGGGTGCTCACCTTGGCCCAGACACCAGTAAGATTCAGACGGGCAGGCAGGATGGACAGACTGGTTGGGGCCAGCGCTGAGTGAGGAGGTTTCTGAGGAAAGGTGAGCCTCTGTCATCCGTCTCTTCTCCCAGAACTCAACAGACCACTCAGTCACCAGCCCCAGCCCGAGTACAAGAACGGTAGCCTTCCGATGAATCAGCAAGCTCAAAACTGCCGCTGCCTCCCAAGAGATTCCAGTGGGGCTGTGTTTGCTTGGGAACTCCTCACAGGCCTGGCTGATGACATTTTAGTCTGAAGTGCTTCCTCTCAGGTCCTCCTTTCCAGAGTCCAGTGCCGTGACTGCCCAGTGGCTTCTTTCATCCCATCCCACATGGTGCTCCCATGCTTCTCAGAGGTTTGTTGGGTATTGTTGAAGCTGCTCCCAGGGGAGATAACCAAACCATCACCCCTGGCAATAGTTAGCTGTTGTTTTATACATAATCTCAACAAGTGTAGTGCCTGGTGACCTGGCTAAGGTTACCAGTTAAGAATGGCCATTTTAAGAAATAAACAACAAGTGCCTCCAAGACTCCAAAATGAAGCAGTTTCCCAGAGGAGACCAGGCAAGTGGCTGGGAGAATGGGCACACCAGCTGTGAGAGGAGCCCTAGGAAGGTGGAGGGTGCTACACCAGAAACATGCCACCTCCTCTTTGTCCTCAGGTTGAATCAGATGCTGAGGCAAAAGCAGTTAAAAAATAAATAAAAATAAAAATAGCCGGGCAATGGCGGCACGTGCCTTTAATCCCAGCACTTGGGAGGCAGAAGGATCTCTGAGTTCGAGGCCAGCCTGGTCTACAGAACAAGTTCCAGGACAGCCAGGGACACTCAGAGAAACCCTGTCTCAAATATAAATGAAAATAAATAAACAAACAAACCAATCCCCAAACCAAAAATATGTTCTGTAAGAAGGGCATCTTCAGCACTCAGAGGAGAAGTATGAGCCCATCTACCCCACACACAGGGAGTCTCTTCACCCCCAAACTTCACCACCCCACCTCTGTTTGACACTAGTGATTTCATAGTGAATCCCCAAACACTGAGAAGAAACAGAAATGACTTCCCCACGCTGTGGTGGTATTGTGTTCCCCAAAATATTGTGCACCCTAATAAACTTATCTGGGGTCAGAGACAGAACAGCCACTAGATACAGAGGCTAGAAAATGGTGGCACACACACCTTTAATCCTAGCATTCCAGAGGCAGAAATCCATGTGTTCAAGGATACAGCCAAGCATGGTGATTCACGCCTTAATCCCAGGGAGTGATGGCAGAAGACAAAAAGATATATTAGGCGTGAGGACCAGGAACTAGAAGCATTTGGCTGGTTAATCATTTGGCTGGTTAAGCTTTTAGGTTTTGATCAGCAGTTCAGCTGAGACCCATTCTGGATGAGGACTCTGAGGCCTCCAGTCTGGGGAAACAAAACCAGCTGAGGATCCGGCGAGGTGAGGTAGCTGTGGCTTGTTCTGGTTCTCTAATTGTCCAGCACTGACCCCAATAACTGGCCTCAGGTTTGATTTTATTAATAAGACCATCTAAGATTGCTGCTACACCACGCACCACAGCAGTTTCAGCAAAGTTTACAAAATCCTGGGGCTCCATGCTCCCCATCTCCCCAGTTTCCCCTCAACAGCTGCCAATGGCTGTGACGGCAGGAGGATGTCCTTACCCCATCTCTCTCCGGTCTCTGCAGACAGGCATCAGGAAAGGCATGCATGCCACTCAATAACTACGTAATGGGACAGAGGTCTCTGTGAGCTCACAGCCCTGTGACCTCTGCCAGTCAAAGGCGGCCTCGGAGGCCCCTTTTATAATCTTTCCAATGACTTAAATGCGTGAGTACACAAAGCGCCCTTAATGGAAGGTCACTCTGGCTTGTATAAAAAGCTGTGTAAACTTCATCTCTGCATTTACTCAGTACCAACCTTGTTTAATTTCCTGCCTGGGGATGTGCAGGGAACGTGATCAACCCTCTCAGGGTTCTGACTATCTTTCAGAAAATAAACTGTGGCTTCCCCATCAATGGCTCTCCCAAAAGGGCAGTGTACCCCTCTAACTTTGTCAAAAGAAAAGACAGCTTGACAGCATGCTCCTTATAGACTGGGTGGACACTCCCAGGCTGTGGAATTTGAGGCACCCTCATACTGCAACCCAGCTGTGTGACCTTGGAAGTGACCTCTTCCAGGTTCCACCTCTTGCCGGGGGCGGGGACACAGAGGCACAGCAGTGCCATCGCAGGAACGCTGAAGTCCGTTTGTGCTCAATTTGTGCACAGAGGCATGACTAGCAACTATTCTTCCTCGAGAATGGCACAAGTGAAGTCAACTGCATGCCTTGGTGGCCCAGCTCCTGCAGTGCCAGGTGTGTGGGGGGGCTTACACAGCACGGAGAAGGAGCTAGTGATGTCAGGGACCCCAGCATCAGAGATGACTTTGTCCCCACCAAGAGCCTGCGGTGTTCCAGGGACCCTCCCTTCACACCAAGCCCTCTTTATATACCCATGTTCCACAGCCATGTCCTAGAAACACAACCTGCTACCAGAGCAGGGCTAGGCATCCGTCTGCTCTCAAGCCTCCCTTTACAACCCAAAGGTGTTTTCCTGCCCAGAATGCACTGGGGACCTCGCACCTGAGTTGCCCACCAGCTGTAGGAAACCCACCGCCTGGGCCCTTATCTAGCCAGGCTGGTACTCAGTGTAAGTAGACAAAGTAGGCCTCACCACTTCCCATACAGTGCTCAGGAGCAAGTTCCAGGCCAAGACCCAGACCTAGCCACCCGAGCCTTTCATTCAAGCCACACAAGGACCCAGAACAGAACCTCCATTCGGCCCCCATGCTGACCACCACGTGGGTAAGGTGATGGTGAGGCCTGTTCTGGCTTGGCATGCCTGTAGGACCCCAATTCCCATCAAGTGCGGTAACAAATGGGTCAGGCCTACCGAAAAAGCAACTCCTGCCCCTGCTGCTGCGGCCCTGTGCCAGTGATGGCATCCTGTGCTCACAAGGATAAGTGCTGGCACCTCTCAGAGCCAGCTTTCCCATCTGAAAAGCCAGTTGTTGCTTTAAACAGTAGCCAGATGTAGAGGCCGAGGGGCCCACGTCCTTTATGCACATAGGCTGCTTGCCAGGACTAAGGCTGGCAAGGGTGGCAGCTGAGCAGGTATGGGCAGGGCTGAGTCCTGCTGTGTCCTAACTTGTACATGGCCCCCTCCTCGTCCAGGGAGGCTCCCCAGAACCCCTACATGGGACTGCAGAGGCCATTGGAGCACTTTGGCACATTGTTCAATTTGGCGCTTGGGGCCACCACGTCAAGTCAGACAGAGGGTGCAGAGGCGTCCGCACTACTGAGAGGAGCTTGTGAGAATGACTTCTGGCCTGCCACAGCCTGGCCCTCTTGCAGTCCTGCCTGTGGCCAAGAGCCCAGTGTGCAGTGGGAGCGGGGAAGAGCTAGCTCCTCTTCCCATTGGCTCATTCAGCAGACAGCCCAGGTTTCCTGAGGCACTCACTACTTCATGTGAGGAGGAAAGGGGGCAGAGAGACAAGACATGAGCATGGCTGATTGTGTAAAGCTCTCCCCCAGTTGGTGAGGTAACAGAGCTAGGTAAGGAGTGAGAGAGACATCTCGAATGTGAAACAGAAAGAAGCGTCTGCCCTTGCACACCCTGAGGGCCACTGTGCCTCTCACCTGCAGCGCCTGCCTCTGGCCTTGCTAAGCAGTAACTTCACAGGCAGCCCGTGGCTGTTGAGCTGGCAGCTGTGTGTTCGTTTGCCTCGTGCATGAAATGAGGACTTGCCGACACCGCCCCCCCCCCCAGTCCCACTGACTGCCTGCTTCTGCTGTGGCCACCAAGCCTTTGCCAGGACTATCAGTCTGAGCCGCCAGTGGCCAGCTCATGCTCTCTTCTTGCCTCTTTATGGGAGAGCAGAGCAGGCAAGAGTTGCTGAGCAAGGGACCAACTCATGTGGAAGCTGAGTACTCACAGGCCCTGTGTGAACAACTGTTCTTCAGGCACCTTTTGCTCAGGTGTGCCCAGCCTGAGCAATGGGCAGCCAGTTACTGGGCCCTACGCAAACTGACCACACCCCGGGGTGTGGGGCAGGGGGTATACAGCCAGAAAAGCAGAAGGGAGGGGAAAGGCAGGTGTGCGTGTTCCGCGGCACTTGGTCTCTGAATCAGGCCGTGCCTATTCTAGTTTGCCTCTCTGACCAAGCCCTGCTTAGAGAAGGAGAGCATTTATTTGGGCTTACTTCCTGGTCACAGGCCATCACTGAGGGAGGGCAGGCCAGGAGCTGAGGCAGAAGCCATGGAGGAATGCTGCTTACTAGCTTGCTTCCCATGGCTTGCTCAGCTGCTTTCTCGTGCAACCCTGGACCACCTGCCCAGGGTTGGCACAGCACACCCTCCACATCAGTCATTAGACAAGAAACTGCCCCACAGACATGCCCACGGTCAATTTCCCAGTTGAGGTTCCCTTTGGGGGTTCCCAGATGACTCTAGCTTGTGTCAAATTGACAAAAAACTAGTCAGCTCACCCCTCAATTGAATGCTCTGTCTGATGGCCTGTGGCTGGTGATTAATTAGCTGTGTTCCACCCTCCCCCCAAAAAAGGTGGACTGGCACTGAGCCTGGCCTCCCTTGCTCCATCCACAGCCCGGCTGTGCAACCTTGGCAAGTAACATCATTCCTGGGTTCCAGATCCCGTCTAGGGTAGGCAGAGGTGCCACAGCACTATGACAGTGTGGGACATTAACCCCGAACCTATGTCCTATATTCAACTGTGGGTAAAGACATGACAGCAGCTACCAGAACTACTCTGCCACGAGAGGCAACTCACTGTGCAATAGCCCGGGTTCAAATCCCAGCTCCTTCAATCCCAGGTGTGAGTGAGGCTTTGCAGACAGGGAGAAGCAGCTGGGAAGAGGAATTAAAACCCCACTCCCCTACCGGCCTTCGCTGTTCCTTTTCCTCTCTCTCCCTCTCCCCTCCTCAGTATCCTCTGGTGAGCGGTGAGAGGCAAGGCAGGCACAGTGCTGCCCTCGTCCGTTCTGGTCCTCATCCATTGGTTCGCAGCTTCTCTCAGGGCAGTGCTACAAATCCTGTCACCTCCCTGCCTCCCGCCCAGGACAGAAAGCGCTAGGAGCTCAGGCTGGCTCCAGCTCAGGCAGGAGCGCAGCGGTGGGAGCGCAGCAGGACAGGCTCGCAACGCACCAGGCATCTAGACAAGGGACTGGAGAAGCGGCGGATCCGTGAGCACCCCGAGTCCAGCGCAGAGCCCCACAGAGTTGCTGCGGCATTCATCTACACCCTTTGCAGCTGCTGCAGCTCAGGAGTGCTCCGGAGCTCACCCCAGCTAAAGAGCGACTGAAAAACGGCGAGATGGGCCAGGGGCTCGGAACTCTGTCCTGGTAGCAACAACCAGAAGCGGGAACGCCCGAGGTGCGGGGTTGCCGAGGCTAAACCTCTGGAGCAGCGGACGACCCCGCTCCCACCCCCGGAGTCTCAGTGACCTAGCCGCCTGCTGGGCACCGAGTCTTCCTCAGGTGCGCGCAGTGGGGCAGGAGGGGAATGCCATGGGGGCGCTGAGCGGCGCCAGTCTGCCGCAGAAGTGAGGTGGTCCTGCCGGGGTCGGCAGGACTCGCGGACCATGTACGGCGACGTGTTCAACGCCACCAGCGGCCCGGAGGTGGCGGGAAGCGGCGCGCTGGCCCCGGGAGCCACGGTTAAGGCAGAGGGTGCTTTGCCTCTGGAGCTGGCCACTGCGCGTGGAGTTCGGGACGGCTCGGCCACCAAGCCTGACCTGCCCACCTACCTGCTGCTCTTCTTCCTCCTGCTGCTGTCGGTGGCTCTTGTCGTCCTCTTCATCGGCTGCCAGCTGCGCCACTCGGCCTTTGCTGCGCTGCCCCACGACCGCTCGCTGCGCGATGCCCGTGCGCCCTGGAGAACGCGGCCCGTATAGAGCAGACTGAGTCAGGGCCTCTAGGCGCTTGGTCTTGGCCTCGCAGAGCCTCCAGCAGAAGCAGGGAGTCGCTGGCCCCTGGAACACTTCGCCTGGACCTAAAGACCCTTTCGGACCTGAAGAAATAAGGGATGGCGGGAGAGCCGTTAAGAGGTCGTGTGGTGTCCTGGTCCAGGTGACTGAAAGTACTCCCCAGGAGAGTGGCTCCTCCGTCCCATATAGCGGGCCCTGCCAGGAAACCATCCAGAAAGAGGAGTGCCCACCCGGATGGACGATGGACGCAGGAGCCTGGCCTGCCTGGTGAGTTCCTGACTTTGCTCGCAGAGGGGCAGCAGGCACCGCGAGTGAGCGCGGGACTATCGAGGAGCTGCTTGTCCGAACTGGACTTCCCGGCCCTATGGCCGTCTCCCTGCAGCTGCTACCAACCCTCCTGCTCTTTGACCCTGGGGATCCGATAGAGAAATGATGCAAGGTTTCATTGTGTCCAGCTCGGGTTCAAGTACCCAGTTTCCTTTAAGAGCGAGGGCCAAGGGGCCCGGTGGAGGGGCAAATGGTCACAGCTGCAGGGTGCTGCGAAGGAGAGTCTGCACCTCATGCCACCACGGGCCATATTTCTACAATAAAAACTCATCAAATTAATTAAATCCAGCGCTGAGAACACTGATCATTGGTCACACCATTTTGGAAAGGGAAGATGAGTGGGTCCATCCCCATCTCCTTTCCTGCAAGGGCCAGGTTGGTGTGAGCATATGGCCTCCTCTCTGGTTTTCCCCAGCATTTTACTTGCTCTGGAAAGTGTTTGTTTTGTTTGTTTTCTGGCAGACTCCAGGGATAACTTCCATCTGACCTGCTGAATAAATTCCTGCTCACAGGACCCCATGGAGACCCTCTCTGTGAAGTAGGTCCTTCCCTCACACCTTTGCTCTCAGAATTTGGGGGAGCCTGAAGCTCCTGAAGCCAGGGGTTGGTGAAGGTAGGTCCTGAAAGTGGGGAGACAGCACTTCCTCCCAAGCAGACAGAAGCCAGCCCTGAGAACCCCAAAGAAACCGATGCATGGGGGTGAGGACAAAGAATCAGAGGGTGAGGAGCTAGGTCCATGACGACCTTGGCTATTTTCAAAGTTTGCCTGATTCCAGGGAGGCGGTTTGTTTTTGAGCCAGGGTCTCACAGCCCCGGCTGGCTTGCAACTCAACGGAGGTCTACCTGCCTCTGCCTCTTGAGAGCTGTGATTAAAGGCATGGGCTACCATAGCAGGCCAGGAAGTTATTTTAATGGGCAGGTAAACTACTTCCAGGAGCCACTTGGCTTAAAGAAGTTCACTTCACTTGAGCTTCAGAGATGTTTTTTACTGAAGAAGAATTTGACATGTTAATCCAGTTAATGCTAAACCATGCTGGAGTCATGGGAGCTTTGAGAATCTGAAGCAGGAAAGCACATTAACCCAAATGCACAGAGAATTCTGCAATTTATAGGGATTTAAGACATGTTCTGATGGCCAAACAGGAGGCTCCGGGAGACTAAGCAGGGCTCTCCACCACGCCTCCTACGCCTATCCGAGGAAGTTGGGGAGGTAGCAGGAGGAACTAGGAAAGCAGCGTGGTTACTCACAGCCAGGATCTAGAGCTCCCTACTCCAAGATATCCTCAAAGCATTTTAGATTATTATTTAGAAATGGAGCCAAACATCTCCAAGCCTTCTATAAGAATAGCCCAGCTAATCCACATGCAACTTGGTTGCAGAGGAGACTCCGTGAGCATAGATATATAAACCACAAGCCCCTAGCTGGCATACTAAAATCACGTGCATGGGGCTGGGGACTAGGAGGGGTAGGGATGGCATGTAGGAGCAGGACATTCCTCTACTGCATCCCAGTGGTCAGCTTTGAAGGTGGTATGCCGAGTCAGAGTCCACACTCCATTTTGACCCTCCAGTTTCATGTGCCAACTTGTCTCTCAAAAGCCATATGACCTTGTATGAACTATTTAACCTATGTCCTGTGGCCTCTTCTGTGAAATGAGTATGGTATCACCTAGCTCTTCCAGGTAGCATACTAAACCAGTGTAACAGACTGAACAATGCTTGCACAAAATGAGTTATCAAATGTTAACTATTCTTAAATTGAGATACAGACTTGAGGCAGTGCTGCTGAGTGGGAAGCTGACTCCCAGACAAGGTGTGCTCACCAGACTTCTGTGGCCACAAGAAAGAGCAATGGCTGGCCCCCTCAGAAGAGCATGCCTGAGTAACAGGCTACAAAGTTAGTTACCTGTGGTTCCTGGACCACTATCAGCTATAGCCACAGTGATCCAGTACCATTGGGATCCCTTCATAAAATATTGAGCATGGTGACACATCTCTGACTCCAGAACATTGCAGTGGCTACTTGCAATAGATGCTCCTGGAATACATTCTCAGATCATTGGGCCTACGTGGAGCTGGAATCTAGAAAGCAAGCTGAGTCGGAAAGAGCGTCATGTGCCAGCACTGCTATTCTGAATAACTCCATTCCATTCCCTAAGGTAGTGGTGGGCTAGCTGAGCAGTAATGTTTCTTCCTTATGTTGGACTGGGATTCTCCAGGAGCAGCAGGATGTAGCCGAGTTCCCATCTGTTCTCTGCTAATATGCAAGCAAGTGGTCTATAATGTGATGACTACAATTTAGTATTGTATACTGAGTGATATGTATGTTCTCCCCAAATTCATTATGTTGAGGTCCTGATTCCCAGAATGGCTGCATTTACAGGGAACTGGAGCTTCATGAAGACATGGATGAAGCCCTCATCCATATCTCGTTCTCTGTAGCTGAGGCTATGTGAGCACATACAGAGATGCTGGCCATCTACAAACCCTCATGAGAAACCGACTTAACCAGAGCCTTGAAACTGGACTTCTAGCTTCCAGAACTATGGGAAAATAAATTCTTGTTTAATCTATCAAATATGGCATTTTGTTCCGGCAGCTAGAAACAAACACATACACCTTTCTTCCTTTGCTATCCTAATCCCAAACTGTAATGGAAATAATTTAAGAGGCCTGGGTGTGGCGGGTTAAAAACTGGAAGTGACCCTGTCATGGGTGTTTATGCCCTCCTGCTCAAACAGCCCCTGGAAGCAGAAGCATTAGCAAAAAGACATTCTGACAGGGTGAGGAGGGAGGGAACATGGGGGCTGGAGAGAATGGGAACCAGGGAGAGACAACAATGGGGACCAAGAGCCTGAGTTCTGGAGCTAGATGGCGAGCTGAGTTTGATCACACACTCTATACCCAAATCACATCCGAGAGTCTCTGAAGCCTGTTTCCTCGGCTGTAAAATGCAGAGAGTACCTACCTTGTGGGACTTTCAACAGACATTTCAGGTCAAGTGCTCAGCTTATGTTGGATATGTCGGAAGTGCTTGAATACGAGCTATTGTTGTGGTTAGTAGGGATGCTGGCTCCAGAAGTGCTTGCCGCAGGACAAACAAACTGCTTCCCACAAGAGACTTGCAGTCTTCTCATCCACATAGCACAAGGGAGCTAGAGGTCTGCACTTCCAGCATGTCTGCCTAAGTCAGAGGCAGCTGGACCTCATCTATTCTCATGGTTTCCGGTGCTCCTCAGAGGGCCCTCTCCACCACAGCTGAGCTGCTTTGTGCCCCAGCTGGGCATCTTACAGGAGAATTTGAGTCTAAGACCCATCACCTTTCTATCTCAATTTAAAGGGTCTTCAGTATTCTCAATCTCAATGTTAACTGCATCAGCACATGACTGCCCAAGGTTAATTAAAAAAGAGGATGGTCATTTCGTTTGCTCATATGCTCATGTTACCTGCTCAACGCCCTTCTACCCTACCCCATCAGATCCCTCACCTCCACTACTGCCACTCAACCTAGAGCACGACAACCCCTTTCTTCCGCCTCCAAGCACATGTATCTGATGGCAACATCTGCTTCCAGTCCCGCTCACACTCTAATGGCTTCTCCTTTCTCTCTGGATTAAAAACAACTTGGCCCACAAGGCCTAAAACCTTCTGGCCCACAACCAGCCTCCCTCCCTCATATCCTCTTCAACTTGAAACCCTTTAGTCCCTAGGAACCTTCTGCATTATGCTGCCTCCTCGTCCCTCTGGCTAATGTCTTCTAATCCTTCTGATTTTCAATCTTTGTCAAAAAGGACATGCCTGAGCTGCCTGGGCTGATCAGTTCTATTCTCGGCTAACCCAGTCATCGGGAAGATGACTTCCAAGGATATTAACTCAGCTGAACAGAACAAACTACATTTATGAGAGCACAGCACTGCCCATTCCCCACTGTCTCCCTTTGGGCTCATTACCTCATTCTACACTCTGGAAGTGGTCATTTCCAACTCGGTGTATTCTGACCTCAATTCCAGACTCAAGTGTTTTCTCCTCTCTTATGTCCCTAATGAGAGTTATGACATGACTATAATTAGCCTGTTTCTTCCCCACAATTGCATGCAGTCATCTGCGATCAAGACATCTGTCTTGCTCACCATTTTTTCCAGATGCCTAGCATTTTTAAAGATACAAAACAGGCACTCAGTAGGCATTTAATTACATTGGAGAAATAGCTGAGTTTTACTTACGCATTTATCTTTGATTTTTCACCTGAAACTAAACCTGTAACTGACAAAATAGAGTTGAACTCTCCCCTACCAACTGATCTTTCAAGCAGCCTGTTTCCCAAGGTGGTAATCTAGTGTTAGCAACTAGCATTTCCTGTCTCCTTGTATGTAACACCTGAGTTATTATTATTATCTCCTGTGTATGTAACACTTGAGTTGTTATTATTATCTCCTGTGGAGACTGAGCACGGCATTTATGTTAGTACATGTCGTCCTATTTTTGCTCCCAACACTCCACTTCCTGCAGGAAAGAACAGATCTTAGCAATGTTGCTCCCATGCCTTCTCAACTGCCTGGAACAAAAATGTTCAATCTATGTCACATACCGACTTCCTCACTTTTTCCTGAATTTTAACCCAAAATTAGCTTTTCATGGAAGCTCTTTCCTGGCTACTACAGCCACAGTTGTAACTCCTTCCTGCTCATCCTCCTTCCCCAGCATTGTCTCCTTAGAACTTACCAGTAAACATACATTTTGTTTATCTTGTCTGGTGTCTCCATCGAGAATGAGGATGTACAAGGAAAAATTATCTGCATATTTATCTGTATATCCACATGACACATAACAGTACTCAAATATTAGGTGCATTATATTGCTCAAGGTCAGAAATACACAGGCTGGGCAAAGGGAACATAGGTGTATAAAGGGAGGGAGGTGAAAGCCTGCAGGGTGTTAAGCAGACCACGCAGGACCGTTTCTCTGCAGCACCCTGCAGCTGAGCTCACGGCATCCATGTTTGCATCTCTCCATATTTGCTGGCATCGCTCAGCTGGCCTAACCCATTCTAAGTTAATGAAAATCCACATTTCGCAGAAGTGTGAGATTAATTGTGCAATGTTTGCTGTTAATTACTCTTCGGAATTAATGTTGACACAATTGTAAGTTACACAAAGCTGTCCAAGTCCTCTGGGCCTTTATCACCCACATAACACCCACCAAAACTACTCTAGCTCTGAGCATTCTCTGCAGTGCCCACCTGGATGTAATGAAAGGCCTTTCCTACATGAAACCTTGGGAAAAGCCTGCCTGGCCTAAGGCAGAGCACAAAGATCAGAGCACATTCACCTCTCAGCTCTAAAATAAGAGTTCACATCTCTTCTGGTCTCCTCTTGGCCTTTTGACTTTCTCTGAGAGAACACAAATGCCAAGAGGTGAAAGCAAGTTACAGCACCTGATTACTCAGGGCAAAGGCCCAAGAGTTAAGAGAGAAAGAATAGTTAAGATTTCTTACCTGAATTTCCAATTGAGATATGGTGATGAGCTCTAACGATGCTGAGCTAGAATCAACTAAACATGATCTTATTACGTTACTTAAAAGGTGAACTCTGGTATTAAAATCACACCTGGCTTCAGTTCTGTCAACATGTCATACAGCAGACTTCAACACTTGGGAAGTGCTCCAGCAGGTGATGCAGGTCTGTCTTCACAAGTGATGACACAGCAAAGTGGGTACTAGCACCAGCCTGTAGTGTCTGGAGTCTCTTGGATAACCCTGCCATCAACTCTAAAAAGGCCTTCCTATGCCTGGTGTTGGGGGTTGTCAGCTGATGGTCTTTGGCTCCTGTCGGGAACACTGTCAGACCAGATGAGAAATTTTCATTGAAATTCTATATTTATACCTAGACTTACATGTATTATAGGTTTTCTAAGGTAGTTAACAGTACGATTCCTTATAATTTTTTCAGACATCTTTACTGTTATTTTACCTCTTTCCCTCTACATTCATCTCCCCCTTCGCAACCAGATCACTTATTGCTCCCTCAACTCTGGCAATGGTCCCCTTTTACTTCCTGGTTTCTGCAGTTACTCCAGGATATATCCCACCTGAAGATTTGCCCCTAGGAGCCTCCAAGAAGAAAGAAATTGAAAGGTTCTTTTTCTGGGTCCTGGTTTACCTCACCCAATATGATCTTTTCTACTTCTATCTACCTGGAAAGCTCGTGATTCCCTTTTCTTCACAGCGGAACAGGACTCCATAGTGTCTGTATCACATTTTCATTATCCAGTCTCACCTGAGGGTCATCTAGGTTATTTCCATTTCCTAGCTCTCACAAAGAGTAGCAATGAACATGGCTGAGCAAGTATCTGTTGAGTCTTTGGGGCACATGCCAAGGAGTAGTAAACAGCTGGGTCATATGGCAGATTTCCCTTTCACTTGAAAATTCTCCATGCTGACTGTCAGTTGCTGCACCAATTGCTATACTAAAAAGTCTCCCCCAAATGACAGCCTAAACATGTGCTGAACGAGAATAACAGACATGCCAAAGTGGGTGGATCAAAGACCACGATGCCTCAGCCCTACACTAGGCAGCTGGGCAATCCTGAGAGTGGGAGAGGGGTCTTACTGGGGAGAAGCACACCAGTTAGTTGTCCAGTGCCAAGTGGCCAGCCCTGAAGGCAGGCATGCAGGCGGCATTGTACAGGCTGAGCAGGTTGTGTTTGGGAGTACATATGTATGTGCATGTGCATATAAGCATGTAGTAACAATTAATGAGGGAAGAGGCCACTGTTTGAAGGAAAGCAGAGGAGAGGTTGTAGGACAACTTGGAGGGAGAAGACGGGGTAAATGATAAAATTATATTGTAATTTCAAAAATAAATTAATTAAAAATAAATTAATTAAAAATTGGCATCACACCAGTTTCTCCGAGAACCCACTTGAGAAGGAAGGCAGAGGGCACCACTCATAACCTGGGGCCGGGAAGGCGGAACAGTGAGTCAAGTGCTGTGAAGTGAGAGGGACTAAGTTCAGATCCCAAGCACCCACAGAGAGCCAGCATGTGTGGGGACCCAGCACTGACGGGCAGACTGATGGATCCCAGAGCTTGCCGCCCAGCCAGTCTAGTCAAGTGGTGAGGTCCAGATTTAGTAAGAGATCCTGTCTCCAACAATAAGACAGTAACAAAGGAAAAGAGCCAAGAGCAACCTGAAGCTCGCACAGGAGAGTGGTCACCCGCATACCCGTGGACCTCCCCCCCCCCACCCCCAGAGTGTCACCAGCGATTAGCTATAAATTTGTTAAAGGAAGCAGAGGACCAATATTGAGTGACTACCTGAACAGATAAGAAGGGTGCATGCCTAAATGTCTAGTGGTTTGCTACTAGTTTGGGAGTTTTTGTGTGTGCTCTTCTTTGCTGTCAAAATTCTCTGAATTTACCTTGGGTTAAAAAAAAACAAAAAACAAAAACATAAAATAAGATGAGTAAAGTTTACTGAATAAAGAAGAGTTGAGAGATTAAGACAAAGTAAAAGGAACTTTTCAAAATCAATCTGCGGGAGGTATAGTTCAGCTGAGGCAGCGTCTGCCTAACATGCACAAGGTCCTGAGTTGGATGGACACTGCCTGGTGGGCCATGTCTATAGTCCCAGTACTCAGAAACCAGAGGCAAGAGGTGTGGAACTCAGGGTCACCCTTGGTGACTCTGGCTCAAACAAAAAATAAACAGACAAAATCCATCTCCAAACATGAATAAACTGCTTCAAGACATTACTCTACCAGGAGACACACATACTTCCCTCTCAATACAACATGGAGACTAAGAGTCCTAAACATTGGCCCAAATCCTCCCATCTTCTCCCATCTAAATACCTTTAAGTCTGGGGGAGATCAAGATGCCTACAGCTTGTCTTCAAGATTTCCTACTGCCCCACTCCTTTAATCTTTTAGCCAGCAAAACAGAAAAGACTAGGCTGAAAGAAAATGAAAAAAAAAATCACAATCACAGATTCTACAAAAACTAGAGGACACTTTGAAAAATCATCTTTCCAGCATATATTCATACACAGTTTTAAAGAACTGCCAGCATGTCAATGACATCACGGACACCACCGTCTCCTGGACTGGTGGTTCCTGTCACTGTATCATCTCCACTGTTTGGGTCCTAGCAACCTGAAAGCTAGCCATGTTAGGCTTAAAGAAACCAGTGTCACAGTGCACTGTGCTTCCAAAACAGCCAGAGGCTGCCACAAACCCCTCACTAAACAAAATAAATAAAATAAAGCACTAAGGACTGGTTTATAGAAACTCCTTTATGAAAGTATTTTCTCTAAAGAAAAGAATGCTGCATTCTTTAAATGTATTCTCTTGGGGTGAAGAATTTCACCCCAAGTCTGGAGTTTTCTCCTTCTGGCCATGGTGCCTGGCAGGACAGGTGCACACCAGAGGGAGCTCACAGAAGCTAGTCTGCCTCCAGTTACCAGAAAGAAAAGGAGAAAAATTAAAGACAAGGAAGCTCGAGCTGGGCCAGAGGGTAGAGCATGTGTGCCAAGCCTGAGGACTTGAATTTGATCCCTGGGATCCATGTGATAGAAGAGAATCCCTAGTTGTTCTCTGACCTCGACTAGCACACCATGACATGACAGCTCATAAACACATATACACACAATAACTTTTAAAAGATTTTTTTTTTAAGCTTAGCTAGTTCACTAAGTAGATCATTGACCAGCAGTTTATCAACCAAGGTGAAGGTCAAACAGTATTAGAAATATTTGCTTTATATCAAAGTAACAAAACTTAAAAGATAATTTTAATGATTTTATCCCAAGCAGTAGTCTAAATGCTTTTTTATTTGTATTGCTTCATTTAGTTTTTCTATGACACAGACCTTTATTTTATAGAATCAGAATCTGAGGCACAAAGTGGTTAAGCATCCTGCTGAAGAGCAGAGCCATAAGGCCCAGGACTCAAGTACAGCCAGGTACACTCTATAGCCAGCTTTGCTAAGCAAGCCCCCTCATCTAGAAGAAAGATCTAGAAAAACAGTGATTAAAACACTTCAGAATAGGCCTCAATCTTTCTTCAAAATAAAACACAAAAAAGAAAGACAGCAACTCCCACACAAACGGAGTGGACAAAACTACCTTTCTGAGCACGGCTCAATGGTGGGAGGGAATGCACACATGTGACCTGTGCAGGTCCTGTCAACAGCACTGAGGACTCTGCATCAATGAAAATCCCACCCTCCTACATCACCACTGTATGAATCATGAATCAGGGCAAAGTACCAGAAAATAAACAAAAGCAGACACCACACACAAATTTTAAGGTTTATTAAAATAAAGTATTAGCAAACAATATGCAAAAACAAATTTCTTAAGAGTTATGGCTTTGAGAAGCACAATATAGTAAAACCTAATACCTTTTTGTAAGTATCAAAAAGTAGCAGTTGAAGCACGCTGCTAGTTTCCTTTTCTACACCATGAATAGAAGCAGGACCAATACACATAAGCAGACCACAGTACAGCCATCAGCTTGCTCTTCACCATCCACGTGAGATCTCTTCCTTGCAGAAGGCAGACAGGCGCATACAAGCTATTCATTCTCCATGATTATATTCTTACCCACATTTAAATAAGTAAACTTACAATTGCAACTTGACACGTTAAAGAGTGCCACTGCCCAACAGTCATGCTTGAGATTCCCTATACCACAGCTGCTTTACGAGAATGCCAAAGCAGTGGCACTGCCAATGGTATCAGAAGAGCACAGCGGACTCTTCCGAGAACCTGGGACTGACTCTTTGGCCTACCTGGAGTGTTGGTAAGGCTAACACGAGCTCACAGTAACAAAGGCATGACAGCGGGGCAGGGAGCAGGCAGCTGTCCTGTCTGTACACAGAATTCAGAGCTTTTTAAAAAGAGCAACTTCACACAAACATTAAATGATAACTGTTATCTGGACAAGGTCTTCCTCTCTCTTCGAGGACAAAGTCTGCTCTAACTGGATCTTTGCAAGGTAAGAGGTGATCACTGAACAGCAACTGTCACCAGCTAAATGTTGTAACATGTATTCTCACTTGTTCAAGTGATCACTATGAACTTCCTTTCCTCGGTTCTGGCATACCATCCAGTTGTCGTGGTCACTTCACTGACAGTACAGATGAATTCTGAGAGCTGTTTGGTTTGGTTTTGTGCAGTGCTGGGGACTGAATACGGGGTTTTCTGCCTGCTAGGAAAGTGCTCTGCCACTGAGGCCAGCCCTAACCAGGAAGTGAGCTAGCTTCTCTCCTGGGTGACCCAGTAACTCCGGCCTAATGACGGGTACTGTCAAATACTGCTACCCTTTCAGACAACAGTCCCCAGAACTGTCCAAGTGTCTGTCCAGCAGACAGAAAACTGTTAGTGTAGAACAGATGCCTTCAATGTTCCCTTCCTATACATGCATGTTATTAAACAAGAAACCCTCCTAAGAACTGGCACCCTCCAAAGGTGAAAACCCTACTGCCGTGAGGGAAACAGCTCCTTAAGTGAATTACCTTCAAAAGGTCACCCTTGTTACCATCACCTATAAAGCACCGCTTAGGAAAACTCCCTCCCCTAAAATCATGAAATGCATCTAAAACCACAGGTTGTCTACATGAAAAGCTGCCTGCTTATTTAGCTGTGTGTATACTGGGAACACACACTTTTACTGAGACCCAAGAAAGCAGAGGATTTACTTGGTAAGACAAAGAAGGGGGTTTGGAGCATTTCAAAGATAATAGGTCTAAATGCGCACCATCACCAGGGGCTGAACTTTAAAAACTATCAGAGGTCACTGTACCCAGGGCACATGCCTGTAATCCCAGAACTTCAGGGGCAGAAGCAGGAGAATTACTTCAAGTTTGAGGCTAGCCTACACAGTAATTTCCAGGTTAGCCAGGGCTATACAGAGAGACTGTGTCTCAAACAACAAAAACCCAAAGAAATAAAAGAGTCTTTCGTCTTCAGGAAGCAAACAGAGACAGGACTTAAGTGAGAATGGAAAGCGCTCCAAGAACTCCCAGGGAAATGACTGGGAACGGTGTGAAGACAGGGACCCGAGCCACCTCCATGCTCTGCAGCCCAAGCACAAACCACACCCTGACTGGGGTTCCCTGCATCAGTAAGTTTCACTGTTTTGTAACTCTCTTCTCCCAAGGGCACTACTGGCAAGGGAAGGAAATGTTTCCACAGGTCCTCAGGCAGCAGGGAGGCTGAGCAAGGTAAACTGCAGTCTTTACTCTGACAGTACACTTTGTATTGTAATGTCACTGTCATTTTCACCCCCCAAGGGTGTCTAACTTTCAAACCCTATAAACAATAGCACATTTCCTATCTGCATTATTAGTGTAGCTAGTTGAAATGTTTTATCTGGCAATCTTAATACTGATCTTACCTTAGCAACCCAGCTCCTTCTACGACCACTTTTCATATACCAGCAACCATGAAACATTCAAGAAAAAAAAGATTCATATTCTGTCCTATTTGTTTGCTGTTTTAAAACTGTTTTCTTGTTACAATTTTTTCTGAAGCAAAGTAGTGATTCTGGAAGGCCAATTGCACCCCTACTAGTTTACAGGTCATAAATTTAGTTTATTAACAACACCCAGGCCACCATGATATCCTGCAGATAACTAGTCACATAGACCTCTCAGGTCCTGCTTTTTTTCTAGTCGGCATCTTGCTGCTAAATCCATGACTGAGATCTTGATTCTGCCATTTGCAGAATTCGACAAACTGATGGCAATTTTCAATGTTTGCAAATCTATCTTTTTATCTGGCATACGTTAATGTATTTTGCATGCTAAAAATGTGATCCCTGAACTAGGGTTGTCACTCAGTTGGTACAGCACTCACCTAGCAGCATGAAGTCCTGAGTCTGATCCTCAACACCACAGAAACTGGGTATGATGGTGGATGCCTGTCATCCTAGCACTTGGGAGGTAGAGACAGAAGGATCAGGAGCTCAAGGCCACCCTCAGCAACTTAGCATGTTCAATGCCAGCCTGGACTACATGCTACTCATCACAGTCATCAAGTCTGTACCAGCGCTGCTGTTTTGGGTCTGGTGGCAACCATTCTTTACACAATACAACAAAGTCAGAACCACCCTTTTCTGAAATGGCCTCTTTAGAAGTACTGCTTTCTGCAGGCCAGAGTCCTGCATTGGTTTGCTTTCACCTTACAAGCACTTTTTCCTCCCCATAGACACAGTATATCCTCAGACATTACAGGAGCAGCTAGACTGCACTGTTCATTTACAGACCACAGATGGGATATTGACAACTTTGAAGAAACAGGCTGGACTTCTCCATGAAACTCTAAGCAGATAGGAGCTTCAGTCCTGCCATCCACAGAAGGTCAGTCACACAGAACCCTGTACCCCGGAGAGAGGGCTGGGACATGATGACTGTGGAAAAACACATCTAACCCACTGTTGAAAAAGGAGCAAGCATGGCACTTGTTTCTGAAACTTCAACAGAGCTCACTGGTGTGTACTGATCATGCAACTCCAGACGCTTTCCTACAAATTTGCTCTTCAAGACTGTGTCCTGAGCCTGCTAAATAAAAGAACAATTAATTACGAAGTACAGAACAGTCTCTTTCATGTGGCTGGTACACTCTGCAAGTCTAAAAATTATGCTATGGAATACTTATGGTGAAGGCTCAAGCTCCTGAAGGCCCAGCAAAGCAGTTCCTCTGAAGGAGTAAAGCCACCCAAATGGCTATCTAAAAGGCAATAAATAATGACACAGAAAACAAAAAGAATCATACCCCCTCCCCCCAAAAAGCTCTGTTTTCCTCATAAAGGCAGGAAGGGCACTGTAAAACGTCAAACCAAAATAACATTTTCAGCAGCAGAATAAAGTGGCACCAGAAAAATCAAGCTTCTCGTATTGACAGGAAAGTTAGGTCATTTTTTTCTTTATCAAAGTAGTGTCTTCATTCTCAGGCCGTAACTGTCCATGACTGCTCCCTAGAAAGTGGTTACAAGTCCAAAGGCACAGTGAACTAAATGGGTGTCTTAGAGCATTCACATCCTTTGCCTTAGAAAAGGGTGTTCTGGAGACTAGCATCAATGTAGGTCTAAAAGGATAAAAGGAAAAAGCAGAGCACTGACACGGAGAGACCAGTCTATGTTCTCTGTTACATGACGTTGAAATGAGCTATCCCAAGCCCACTGATGGTTCATTTACCAGCACACCAGCAGCCTCATCCTCGGAGCCCAACCACAGAGCCTCTGACGGTAACATTGCATAGGTCCTTGTATGAGAAGTCAGGTACAGGAGCAATGGTATTAAGTACATGAGCTTTCAACATTAAAAACACCCATAAAGTTGTAGGGAATTAACAGGCTTAGTTAGAGCTATAGAATAACAACTCTATAGATTGAAAATAAAAAGCTAGAAAAATGCATCATGTCCTACAACTGTAATCTCTAAATGGCAGTGTTGATACAAAGGCGTGCCAAGGAAGTAAAGAGAAGATCTAAGACCAGGTCACCTGACTGTGTTTTACCAGAGATTACACTAAAAACTGTCACCCATAAAAGTGCAAAATGAAAAGATTAATGCACATTAGAATTAGAGTTCTTGAAGCATTGGCCCAAAGCAGCAAACACAGCTGAATAAGGCCGTGCACACACTGTAACTGTTAAGTAAAACTTATGACAAATTGAGTATATGACATCTAATAGAGATTTTTAAAAAGGAAATGTTTTACAAATGATATATAGCACAAAGTCACATTACACTGACGAACACTTGTTCCACTAAATGTCAATGTATGACACCTAGAAATCCACCACCTTGCTCTCACTGAACACCACATCAGGGGTGCACAGTGTCCTTCAAATACGAGATTCAATGGTTTCCTTTACGCCCCTACCCCATATGTCTTTGCAAAACAATGTACTATGCTTTTCAAGGTGGTAGGACAAAGAAATTACTAAACGTATCGTCTAGCACTTTTCACGTTATATGCCCTCTTACAGGATAAATCTTCATTATGTGAGGCACTACTCTGTAAAAAATTAACAAATTAAAAAACTGTTGGGACAATAAACAAAAGCCTGTTCCAGTTTCAGATCAATGCCAAACTTCTCAATGGGGGCAAAATACTCTACACATTGTTTACAATACTTTTGAAAGTTAATCACAATGAACATGAATACAAACAAATGTAAATTCATCACAAGATACAAATGTGTTGGTCACAATTATGTAGAAAAAATAAGCCATAATATCTGTTTTTCCATGTCAGCTCACAGTATCTGTACTGGAAATTCCTCTAAAATTAAAACAAGTCCACTAAAAATATGGTTGAAAAGAATACTTCTGCACTATGAAACAGAAGAAATGGGGTTCAGAGGAGAGCCCATCTGAGTAAGGACTTTATCCAGCCACTGAAGAGGCCCATGGAGGTGAATCTCAATCCAGCATGGAGTACTAGTAACATCCTGACGATGGTACTCTGCTCCCCAGCCCTGAAAAGGAACAGACAACAAAGGAAATCCCTCTTGTTGAACAGTCAACAGTCTACACCAACTCTAACAATAAAAAGCTTAACTGTAAAAACACAAAAAGCACACTGAACTGAACAACTACAGAAAACCAATCAGCATTTACCACAATATTAAAAGAAAATAGTTGCATTACTCAAAGCTATAAACTTTTAATAAATAACAGAATTTGTGATACAGACCCATGGTGCCAAATATATATTTCACAATGTTTTGAAATTTTCAAAGGCCACAGACTATGATCGCTTACAAAGAAAGTTTTAAGGGCTTTGGGGACTTTTGTTGTTGTTTGTTTTTTATTTACTGTAGTAATCACATTAAGCCATTATCCTTAAAGGTAAGAAATTAGTAAGATAAGTTCCAGATAAAAACTGAAATACATATTTACTTTTCTTTTCCTGACTTATCAAGTTCTGTCTTTCTGATTATAGTCGTCCTTACTCCAGGGAAACTAGGGGGAGAAGAGAAACGGGGCAGACAAAGGAACTGGAGAATAAAACAGACAAAAGTCACGTTTCAAGTGGAAAGAGAAAGTCAATTCAGATGACTGATGAGCAGCAAGGAAACAGTGGGCTAAGATTAAATGCCAAAAAATAAATCACAAAAATAAATAAGCGAGCAAACAGAATCGCACACAGCATGTGCTGCTGCTCTTCTTGAACTAAACCTACAGGACCAGGAGGGCGCAGTGCTGACTCCTGAAATCTACCACTATGTGTTCTCAACATTCTGTTAATGAGACACAATCTTTGGAATGTTCAATAATAGCAGGCCGAAAAAGTAATGATAGTGTCATTCTTGCCGGGTGGTGGAGGCGCATACCTTTAATTACAGCACTCAGGAGGCAGAGGCAGGCAGATCTCTGAGTTTGAGGCCAGAGTGAGTTCCATGACAGCTAGGGCTATACAGAGAAACCTTGTCTGGAAAAAAAACAAAAACAAAACAAACTAACAAAAAATAAATGACAGGCTTTATAAATCCTTTGCAGCAGAGCTGAAACATAGTAATTTAATACTATTAATCTCCTGAGTAATGGAATGGAATCTGAGGCACTCAAAATGCAATTTTAGTATTACATGCTTTCCAATAATTTAGTCTCCTAACTGAAATATTTTATAAACCCAATCCTCACCTAGTATCAAAATTGTCAAGGATTTTATGTGTAGACTATAAAATTAAATAACCTGTCATATGGTTAAAATGTTAAATTTAAGATTTCACTTAAAATGTATCAAACTGGGTCCAAAGTGCAATGATTATCTTCATCTAATAATTTTTTTAGATGCATACATATTTATAATGACGAGAGTCATGTTAGAGATCAAACCACTCACCTTGACAAAACTCATTCGAATGGTGCACATCTTGGTGAGCTCATACACGGCCTCAAACCCATGGTTGACAGACTGAGCCAAAAGTTGAGCAAACTCCTGATTGTTAAAAATCTTGAGGCTGCAGCTGCTGGGAATCTTACAGACAGTGGTGGGGTGGAAGCCATGGTGAAAGTTGCAGTTCCTGCTCTGAACGAAGATGCTGCTGTCACTAAGGCACTCGGCGTACACCTCCCCACCAACATAGTACAAATGGACACCTAAAGAGAGGCAATGGGAGAAAGAAAGGCTTAACAAGCACTGTGAAGAGCCACAGATGTGTGTGGCACAGCCACAGCACCCAGAAACACAGCAAACGCCAACAACCACCACTAGATGGCCTTCAGTGGCCAAAAATAATCAGCCTAACTCTAAGGATCCTCGGGGCTGCAAATGGCAGGGTGATTAAAATGTCTGCTCCCAAGCTTCGTGTTTGCCCTCCAACCATCATTTGTTTCTCTACCAAAGAAAGGATGCTCTTTAAAGATTCACTGTATGAGTACTTTCAAAGAAATGCCTGGTGCTATCCATCAGCATTAAAGTTAGTTAGTGAAGTTTCCCACTGTTGGCTAACAAAGAGGACCTCAGCATTTCAACCATCACTCAGAAATCCAAATGTACACATGTGACTTCAAATTACAGAAAGAACTCAAAACGGCAGACTCATTTTACTTTCCTTTAAAAAGCCATTTCTTTCTTCTTCTCTCTCTCCCCGCCCCTCCCCCCCCCCACTTCCCTCCATGGAACTGGAGCAATGGCTCAGCAGTTAAGAGCACTGGCTGCTCTTGCAGAGGACCCACGTTGGATTTCCAGCACCCACAGAGGCTCACAACCATCTAACTCCAGTCCCAAGAGGTCCCCTTCTGGCCTCTGAAGGCACTGTATGAGTGTCATGCATAGATAGGTAAAATACGCACAAAATAATAAAATACAACTTGTTTTGTTTTTTGGGTTTTTTGTTTTTTTTTTTTCCCAAGACAGGGTTTCTCTGTGTAGTCTTGGTGACTGTCCTGGATCTCGCTCTGTAGACCAGGCTGGCCTCGAACTCACAGAGCTCTGCCTGCCTCTGCCTCCTGGGTGCTGAGATGAAAGGTGCATGCCACCACCACCCAGCACAACTTTTTAAAGTTTTCTACAAATATCCTGTGAGAAAGCAGTTCTAATAGTAAAACTGAAGCTATATTGCTAAAAAGCCATCTCACCAAATACTTCTCCAATACATCTAAGAATTACCTCAAATTTTTCTTCCCCATAAGTCGACACTACTCTGAATTTGGTGTATATCCTTTTAAACTTGTCACATGCAGCACAGATTAAGTTACAAGTATGTTCCTATACAGTATGTTTGTGTGCTTCTGTGGAGGCTTTGCTTTATTTTTAAATGAAATTAGTGTCACAGTCTGTTGTTCAGAAGCACACACTCTTGCCTCACTCATAAGATAGCGTGCTGCCAACTGCCATATTTTAGATGACAAGAGAGAATGCTGACTGCCCTCAATGGACCAGTTTCCTTTACTGTCCATGACCATACATGGTGCCTTTTAGCAAGATCTCCATAGATGCAAATCTCTGCCCAAATATAACGACCAGAATTGTGTCAATACATGGTATTGAAAACTCACTGCTTCTGAGTCAACAGAAATGGAGCAGGCTCAAAAGACTCCAGAATGGGAATACTGGCAAGTAAGAGAAAAAAATCGATCCTAGCATTGACCAAAGAGATGCCTCTTAAATTGTCTCCACTGAGTAGGAGAGGACTGAAAGTTCAACATTCAAGAGACACATTTCACAAAAAAGGTCAGGCAGGACAAGTTGACAATGAAACCAATACAAACTGTTCAGTTTTGTTGTTGTTGTTGGTGGTGGTTTGTATGGTTTTTTGTTTTATTTTATTTTGTTTTTAAAGACAGTCTTGCTATGTAGTCCATGATGGCCTTCATCTTGGGACCTACTTGCCTCAGCCTCCCAAGTACTGGGATTACAGGTGTGAGCCATTTCACCTGGCTTCAGCTTATTTTTTTGGATCTTTTCTGTAAGAAAGCCTATCACAATTATCATTATCTGCCACTGTTACCATCTCTAACTAACCCTCAAAGAAGCACAGAGCAGTAGGGCTATAAAAGCAAAACTGCTCCAGAGACACCCAAAGCACTCTACTGAGGCCTCCTGATGTGCAACACTGTACTGGCAACTACACTCCATGGCGGACTGCATGTGAACTCCACTGGGTGAGGTTTCTGGACATCCTCCCTCCATTCCCACCTCACAGCCTACTTCTCCAGCACTGTGCTCATCTTAGAAAAAAAGAGAAAACACTTCAAGTGCAGTCATTTCACATTTCTAATCCTTCACCAACATGCACAGATTCTGCAAAGATTTTTTTAATATGTCATGAGCCAAGCATTGTTCTAGCTACTGAGGACACTGTTGTGAACAAGGTAAGTTCCTATGTCTCTTCTATTCCAGTTAGGCCCTAACTTAATTTACCCTGACTGTTAGGGTAAATACTGCAGAAGCTGACAACAGGACATCAAGACGTTCTTCAGTACTAGAAACAAAAGATAAGCAGGAAGCTGGGCGGTGGTGGCGCACGCCTTTAATCCCAGCACCGGGAGGCAGAGACAGGCGGATCTCTGTGAGTTTGAGGCCAACCTGGTCTACAAAGCGAGTTCCAGGAAAGGCACAAAGCTACACAGAGAAACCCTGTCTCGAAACCCCCCCCCCCCCCAAAAAAAAAAAAAAGATAAGCAGGATAAAGAAGACAGGACTGTCATGTCTTTGATTGCATCTTTAGTATCTGCAACCTGAGGCAAAAGCCATGCCTCAAGATTTTTTGGATGTTTCCAGTACCTTATGCAATGAATTATACCCAGCCAGTACAAAAAAATAAAAAAGACTTAATTCAACCGAATGAAAATAAATGACAAGATTACCTTTTCCAATATGCCGCCTAGTGTTTTCAATAGTTGAATTACGATTAACATTTGACAACAATCCCAAGCAGAATCTACTTTTGTTATTTGAAGGGTCTGTGAATCCATCTACTAACACACTAGTAGAAGATGCATGAAAAGCTTCCCCAACACGGTTGTTCAGTTCATAGTAGACAATTGAACACCAGTGTTTAGGCTCTTCATAGGCAACAGGCTGAACATCTGAAAACAGAAAAGAAGTTTAATAATTGCTATCTGAACCACCAGACCCTTTGAGTATTTATTCTTTAGCCTAAACAAGCATTATGTAACAAAGAAAATAGATACTTCATTTAAATTTCACTGACATTCATGCCTTAGAGTCCAAGGCAACTTATTTTGGCCTGCTCAGACAGCTATAAAATACCACAGACTGAATGGCTTAAATTCAAAACAAAATAACAATAACAAAACCACCATATTATTTCTCACAGTTTGTTCTGGAGGCTCAGATATCAAGGTGTCAGCAGATGTGCTGTCTAGTGGAGACTCACTTCCTGGTATATAAACAGAGCTGCCCTCTTGCTGTGTATTCATAAGGCCTTACCTCAGGGTAGCTACCTAGTGTGGTGGCAGTCCGAGATGGAAATCCAGAGAGAGCAAGAGAGATCAAGAGATCAAGAGAGAGAGAGAGAGACAGCGTGTGAGACAGACAGACAGACAGAGGGGAGCCCACCACTCACCAGGAAAGAGAACGCCAAAGAGATTCCTGCCACATGTTCTGGCCTGAGTCATGCAACTGGGCCAGGGGCTCTGTAAGCACACATGCAGTCTGGCCGCGTGTAGCTCCGGCAGTGTGTAACTCCAGCCACTTGCAGCTGCAGCAAAGCTGGGGCCCACAAGTGGCTTTTTTATGAATTCCTGCCCCATGTTGGGCGCCAAATGTAGACGAATTTCTAAATGGTCTTATTAAATAAAAACACGGAGCCAAATATAGGGGTGAAAGCCTTAGGGAGAGCCACCAGCCAACCTTTCCTCACCAGCTCTGCAACTTCCAAATGTTAGCCACTTCCTGTCTACCCATGCCTTTATTACCTTACTATTCTGCCCTCTCACTGGCTATCTTAGGCCACTACCTCACTTCCTTGTCACTGTCTGTCTATACAGACCTCCAGGTCTCTATGGTTAGTACTGGGATTAAAAGCATGTATCACTACACTTGGCTCTGTTCCCTAGTGTGGCCTTGAACACACAGAGACCCTGCCTGGTAAGTGATTGGATTAAGGGCATGTGCTGCCGAACTTCTTGTTTACTTAAAATGGCTGGCCTTTTCCAATATCACCACAGCTTAGAGTATGTGGCAAAGAAGAAACAAGAGAGACTCTGTCTCAAAACAAAGTGGAAGGCAAGTTTTGTGTGCACGTGTATGCACGCACACGCACACACACACACACACACACACACACACACACACACACACACACAGTATTGTGGTGATATTTTATTTGTGCTGAAATGTGGTGATATTTTATTTGTGCTTTGATAAAGCTTGCCTGGAGATCAGGGGGAAAAGGCCAGATATTTACCAACCACAGAGACCTGGAGGTCTGTACAGATAGACAGACAGTGACAGAGCTGTGTAGGAAGAAGAAATGAGGTAGATGAGCTAAGAGCCAATGAGAGGCCAGAAAAGCAAGGCATATAATCCTGGGTAGACAGGAAGTCGCTCTCCTTGAAAACTGTGGAATTGGTGAGGTGAAGTTAGCTGGTGGCTTTCCATATTTCCCTGATCTCTCCAAGGCTTTAACCTAAATTTCTGGCTCCGTGCTTTTTATTTAATAAGACCATTTAGAAATTCATCAACGATAAGATCACCCACTTCCTCTCTCACTGGAGAAGTGCCAAGATCACAGAGACATGCTCTAACTCTTTGTTCGGTGTTCCAGGGATCTGAAATCAAGTCACCAGGCTTGCCCAAGCAAATGCATTTACTCATGGAGCTATCTCCCTGGGCTCTGTGTCAAATTGTGTAATGATAAGTTAACTATCTCGAAGACCCTAATCTTTGGAATTTATTTAAATCTAACTGTCTCTATCTCTAAACAGCATTATACTGAGAGTTAGGGTTTCATTGTAAATTGGAGGGACTAACAATTAAGTCCATTACTATTTCACACCTGTCTCACATGCAAGAAATACATAAATCCTATCTCCCAAGTACCCAGAGACTTAATTCACGTCAGCAAAAACTGAAGGTCCATAGCTAAGCTAGAGAAAATTCCTCAAGGGAAAGTCCCTCTTCAGCCACAGCATAGGTGAACTGTGCATTACGTTATGCATCGTGGAGAGGTGTACTCCCAACCACCCTCACCATCCTCACCCACTGGTTCATCCACTGTGGAGGCCTGCTCCCATCTTCTACATTGTTTCTATGAGGAGGAGAGAGGCCTAAGGAATTTGTAGATAAAAAGATAGTAGGATGGGAGAGACAGAAACACAGGATCGCTTTGAGAGGGCCCTGGGTCTGTACCCAGCCACCTAGGTTTATTCAAAGGGGCTTTTTAAACAATGCCAAGGGGAGAGGTAAAAGACCTCCCCCCTTGCAGTTCAAAGCACACCATACTGCCAAATGCAGACCTTTCCAAACACCTGGTAACCACACATATGCCACCCTCTTAAGCAGCCCTGCTGGGTAAAGCTAACTCAGATCTCACTAGGAAACCTCTGTGGGCCCCCACAATCCACCCTGATGAAACAATCACCCTCAGGGCCAGCTCTTTTGCCTTACAACCAACTAGCTTTAATGTCCTGACTTGTAAAAGCCTAAAGGTCTTCCTTACCCCTGATCCATCTCTGTCCTCTCAAGTCAAATTACCTCTGTCCCTGATGGAGAGGATTAATCAGGTCCATACTTCATACCCATAGTAATACCATTATCAAATGTAAACAAAATCCTTAGTTTCTCTCCAAACACACATTCTTATTTACAATGTGTACAAGATTTAAAAAAAAAAAACAACTCTTAAATCTTAAATTATTTTTTAAGTAACAGTTCCTTTTTCATATTTTATTATTAGCAATCAGGAGAAACCAGTCATATTTTGCGTAAGAATCTCTTCAGCCAACTGATTTTGCATCTCTAAAGTTCTACCCTCTACAAGACACTAGAACATCAACACAATCCAACCAAGTTTGCACTTTGTTACATGACAGGCCTTTTCTCCATCTCCCAGTGTTCCTCACTTAGGTCTGAGAGTGCAGAAGCATCAACCTCAGCACTATATTCCCACCAACATTCTAAACACAAAATTAGTATTCCTTAAGGAGATACAAGGATTCTTTCCACCTTTTTATCAGTCACTTCACTAGCCCTTTCTCCAGCCTCTATAGGTTCCCAAACCACACCCATATTTTTAGACATCTGTATAACAGCACCCCATTTTAAGTACCAACTTCTAAGAAACACCACTGATGGAGTGATGGAAGCAACAGAATCCTATTTCTTACAGTCCTGGTAGCAAGGAGTCCAGGATCAAGGTGGCAGTAGCTTCAATGTTTAATGAGGGGCCACTTCCTGGTTTGTAGACAGCTATCTTCCTGCTTTTTGCTACCAAAGCCTTTCCTTGGTTTGTGTTCAAGGACAGAGAGAGAACAAGGAAAAGCCTCTCCCTAGAAGGGTACTCACCTCACCAGGAGGACCCCCCATTCTAATGACCTCATTTAGACTCATTTACCTCCCCAAAAGCCCAGATTTCCAAATACGAACATACTGGGGCTTAGGGGTTCCATACATAATTTTGGGAAGTTACAATGCCAAATGTAGCAACAGCACCTCTGAAACAAGTCTACAATAAACTAATACAGACTTAAATTAGTCAAGTGAAATTCTTTTCCAGCAATTAAAAATACGTAACTACCTAAGTATCTGTAACATTATTCTAACAAAAAGATGAACTAAAGAACTAAGTGAAGGTCTAAGCAAACAAGGACTACCTGCAGAGGTGTCAGCCTTGCCCTGTTACTGATTTTAGCAGAAAATCTAGTTTTCATCATTAGGTATGGAGTTAGCTGTGGGTTATTATCACAAACATAAAACACACACACTGATTTTTAAAAAGGTGTAAATGACAGTATCTTTTTACTTTATGTTGTGGCATGCTGTAGTGCATGTGTGAATGCCAGGGACAATCTCAAGCACTGATCCATGCCTTCCACCTTTTGGGACAGGGGCTCTTTACTGTTTGCTACTTGATTTGGAAGACTAGCTGGCTCTCAAACTTCCTGGGATTCTTCTGTCTCCGCTTCCTTTCCCCTGTAGGAGCACTGGGATTAAAGGTGTTATGAGCCTGGCTTTTATGTGAATGCTTGGGATCTGAATTCAGATTCTTATACTTGCACAGCAAGACTTTACTCAGTGGCTCTCCCTAGCACCTAAAATGGCAGTATATGATCTGTAAAACACTTGTAACAATGTAAGGCATTACCACAATGGTAACATCATGGGAAAAACAAACAAACAAAAGCCAACCACCCCATTCTTTCTTATTTGTCAATTAAAGCATGCTATGTAATACACACTGCCATTAGGACAGCCATTATGAGGGTGAGGAGAGCAAGGACAGTGACACAAACAACAGGAAGCATGCTGGCGAGGACGTGGAGAACTCCACTGGGAACACAGTGATGCAGCTGCTGTGCAGAGTTGGGGAGTCTCAAAAGTTAAACAGGATTAGCACATAACACAGCAATTCTACTCCCAAATCTATACAGCACTCAGACAGATGGACTGTACAGAGACCCAAGTAATAGTCTGCTGTGCAGCAGCCAAAAAAGAAAAAAACCAAGTATTTATAAATAGATCAATGAGTGAACAAATATATAGATGTCATCCAGCCCTACTAAGAAATGAGATTTGAAGTCCGCCTAGACTTGACACCCAGAACAGGAAAATTCAGACAGGAAGTAGACTGTTATTGATCAGGGACCAGAGAAAGGAAAATGGAGAGATTTCTAATGAGCACAGAGTTTGTTTGTTTAGGAGGATGACAAGCTCTGGAAACAAACATTGACAATGGCTGCACAATGCTGACTGTATTTAGTATTACTGAATTGTACATTGTGATAAGAATCCCCAAATACATGAAGCAACCCTCAAAGGAACTGAAAGTAGAAACAGGTAGGTCTGGAGACTTCACTCTTTCACTCTCAATTTTAGAAAGAAAATAGGCAAGGATACAGAAAATTTGAGTACTGTAACCAACCAGCCTAACGTAACAAGAGCCAGCATCTACACCACACCTACTGCAGCAGCCTTGAATGGTGCTGGCTGCAGCTTACAGCAGAGCAAAAGGGGAACAGCACAGACACTCCCTGTGGAGAGCAGGCAAACAATGGTGGTGCGCACAAGGGAGTAAGCACTGTTCACCTAAGGAATGAAATTCTGACAAACACAGCATACACAGGCCTCCAGGGTATCATGCTAAGTGAAATAAGCTAGTCATAATAAGCAAGTATCATACGGCTCTATTTATATGAGGTACTTAAGGGTAATCAAAATTATAAAGAAGGACAAGAGAATGGTGGTTACCAAGGGCGAGGGGTTAAGTGAGTATAAGGATTTATTTAATGGGTACAGAATTTCAGTTTCACAAGGTAAAATAGTGCTAGATGATGTCAAAGGAACAATAATGAGAATGTGACTAATGTCACTGAACTGTAGACATAAGAACAGTAAGATGGTAAAGTTTATGCTATAAGCATTTTGCCATGATTAAGAAAAAAAATTGGATGGAAAAGCTCTATTACAAAATTTAGTAATCAATACTACCAAGTACAGTTATGAAGACTAATTGACAAAATTAAGATCTCTAAACAAAAGCTCAAATTCACAATAAAATTATTTTTAATAAAATGCCAATTAAATAGAGAAAAATTGATCTAGAACAAGATTTCCTCATGCAAACAATCAATCTACAGTCACTCACTGTGACTTGGGTTAAATCACTCCACCACAAAAAAGGGTAGAGGTGGTTCACTTCCAGGACATACAAAGAACTCTATACCCCAGTAAAGACATACCAAAGCCAGTGGGCAAAATATTTAAAATAAATAATACTAAAGAAAAAATTCTTCAGTGTTTAACATCATTACTCAATAGGGTGTAAAAAATAAATACAATGAGTGATTCATACCCACGACGTGTAATATCTTTAAAGGCTAGACAGTAACAGTACTAGGAAGCATGGAGAAGCTGGACCCTCACACAGTGCCAACAGATATTGGCACAGCCACTTTGAAGAAAAGTCTGGCAATTTTTCTCAAACCATTAAGCTTACCATATACAAAGACCTGTACACAATGCTCCTAAGAGTGCACCTACTCAGAACACTAATCAAAACCGCAAATAATTCAAATGTCTGCTGGTTACCACTACACCACAGGTGACCTTGACAACACCATGTCCAGTGAATAAAATACAATGTAAAAGATCAACACCCACACAGTAGCTCACAACTGTAACTCCAGTTCCAGGGCAGCTGATGCCCTCTTCTGGCCTCCGCAGGCACCAGGTGTGCATGTGGTACACATACATGCAGGCAAAGCATATACATAAAACAAAAATCTTTTAAAAATATTATATATTTATCTGGGAGGGGTTTCTCTTCTACCATGTGGCTCCTAGTAAACAAACTCAGGTCACCAGCCTTGATCATTGGGCTTAGCAGCAAGTGCTCTTACCACTAACCCATCTTATTGTTCCCGTGACTATTTTTATGAAATATTCAGAAAATATCTGTACAGAGAACAGAAGTATGTTGAGCCCAGGATGGGGTAGAATCTCTTGGGAAAGGTTATGGCAGTGTTTTTAAACTACATTTTGAACCAAAACTTCATATATTTGCCAAAAAACACTAAATTGCATACTCCGTTGATTTTACAGCATTTTACTCCATTCAAGGTGTTTGCGCAAGTGATCAAGACTGGGATATTAATTCAGTGGGAGATGATTTACCTAGAGTAGAAAGCCCTGGACTGGATTCCTAGCACTGCAAAAAGTAAAGATAAGTGGCCAAGAAATTAAAAGAAATAAAAATAGCACCAACAAAAGAAAACAATGTGCACTCTTCTCACCTCTGCTGGATATGCTGGGCATGATCTGAGGAATCATATTATTGCTTGTATCCATAGGCTGGGAATTATCTTGACCCATCTGATCATCGGGAGGCATATAGGCAGGAGGAGGTGTGTCAGCTAAGAGGAAGAGAATTAGACATATTCATTCCTCAAAGAATACGGTCTTCATTCTGCTTAAAGCTATTACTCTAAAAGCATTTTTAAATCTACAAGATTATCAGCAGGGTTCATTATTGAACACTGCATACACAGATGTAGGACACTGTGCAAGAGCAGAAAAGACAGCACATACAACATCTCCTGCACACCTACTACAAGCCTACTTAGACCCTCAGTAATCCAGGATACCAGGATCAACAATAAAATGGAACCCAAGGTCAAGATTTTTCCTTTATCTTAAAGCAAACTATGTTCAAAGAAACTGCAGCTCCTGCGCAGTACTCTGAGGCCACGATCACCCAGGACAGTACATTTTTAATTACCGTCCTCATCACATACTGCAGTGTCATTTAAAACTATGTCCCTTCAAAGTTCACTGTAACAGTAACAATGATTATTTCATTCTTTGGCGATGCCCCTAAATAACCATCATGCCCCATTAAATGATTGAATAATTAGCTTAGGAAACTGAATGTTAACAAAATCTTTGGCACTTAAGAGTTGTGAAGTCTTGCAAAAGCTATAGCTAGACCTTTTTGTCTCAGTAAATCTAAAAGTGAACAGAAGTTGTCTTTTGCCTCCAGGCTTATATGGACTCTGAGACAGAGTTACACACAGCACAGAATCTAAGATGAAATATTCAAAATTTTTTGAGACAACTCCTAACAGCAAATTAAACACTTACACTTAATTCCCCTATTTCCAGATTTTTTAAAACATAATGGAACTTGAAAAATAAGTTCTAATTCTTGTGGAAATAAATTCCTAAAGAAAATGTCATCAAGAGCAAGCTCACTCAGAAGAGCAGCACTTAAAACAATTCCCATTCTCCGAGATATCAGTGACGTCTTACCTGGGAGCTGAAACGGGCTTCCTGGTGCAGAGCTTGCTGGGGAGCTGGGATACGTGCTGCTAGCGGGGGAAGGGGGGTAAGGGCTGTTAGGAGACAAGGGGAAAGGGGTGCTGTTGGGCTGCTGGAAAGAATCTGGAAACGTGGCGTTGTGTGGCATGTGCGGCTCATTGTGGCTCAGGTTCCTAAACTGAACCAGAAGGCTGTGCTGTGGATTGAATTCGTTGTGGCGAGGCACTAACACTGGAGGTAAGACTGAAAGAAAAACAAAAATCAGTTAAGGGGCTGGTGGAAAGACCCAGTAAGCTGGGGTTATCGTTCACTGTTGAGGGGACTGTTTCGTAGAATGTGGATTTGAATTTACATCAGAACCAAACCCTTTAGCACTCAGCTTGTATTAAGGACTCTAGAAGCAGAAATTCAGAAAGGATGCCATCCCCATGTAAGTCATTTAAAAAGCAGCCATAATAAGAAGCATTTAATGCAATTAATGAGAAGTCAAAAAATGAGCATGCCCAGCCAGCAGGGAACCAAATAAATACGGTGGAAACGGTACCACCTGATTGGACCAAGAGGATTTCACAAGAGGAGGAAACAGTTTAGGCACTGACCTAGCCAGAGGTCAGACTAGGGAGGAAAGCTGAGGTTAGTGTGGTACCTGAGAACGGAGCATTTCCAACTTTGAACATTCTCAGTTAGTCAGAGACTCATGTTTAACACTTAGAGAACTGGTGAGGTTTTCCTCCATCAAAGGACAATCCTCCAGAATGAAAAGCCTTCCGTTAACTATCAGTTCTCTAAATACGATCATGAGGACACACATAAAAACCTCTCAGCATTTCAACGAGTATTTTCCTTTATTCCACTTTCTCTAAAGACCCCAACTACAATGACTAGTAGCTGATTATTTTCCCCTGAAGGAAACTAAATGTACCAATTCATCTCTTTTACAACTTTCTTTCAGTTGTCAATGTAATTCCATTTCAGGGGGAAAAAAAAAAAAAAGAAGAAGAAGAACTGAATTTGATTCTAGTACCATGCAGCACGAACAAAATCAAATATCTATGTTAACCAGGTCATACGTCCCCTCTCTGAAGTAAGGACACACATAAGAAACCAGAACATCCTGCTGTCAGTGTTTTGTGCTGCTATTTTTATTTTACTGAATTAGTATATAAGTATGTAAGTCACCAACAATTATTTTGCTCTATTGTACATTTAACTGCTATTGCTGGAGAAAATGAGGCAGCTGCCATTGGAGAGTAGAGCAGAAAATATTAAGGATGTATGCTTAGCTATCTAGCAATCTGAAAAATAACTAAAGAATTTGGTTCAGCCAAGATATTTTAAGGTACAGTTAAAACCCGTTTTCCCTCTCATTTGTATACTATCTATGCAAATGATTATAAATTCTTTATTTTTACATAAAGTATGTGGAGAGTTAAGAGACAAGATTGTACTCTTAACATATTTAGTAAGAGACAACAACATGTGAGCAGTTTCTTCTGGGTTCCTCAGGCACCAGGCACACACAATGCAGGCAAAACATCCACCCACATAAAAACGTATTTTTTTTCAATTAGGTTCAGTTGGTATCTAGTGTTTAATACATATACATATCTTATACACGCTCATACCTACATGCTATATATTCCTAAAATACACATACAAAATCCATTGTGGAGCCAAGGATAGTGTCCATTTTCTCCCTGAGCAGTGTTTTTATTAAAGTTAACCATTTCCTTAATTTCAAGTATATACCACTAATATTTCCAGTATCCTAACACATTTTCCTGAGCCTGTCAATAGTACTTTTTTGAGATTTATAAATCAAATGATTATGGACTTCCTGTGTTCCTCTGGATTGTTCAGTCCTTTGCTCTAATTGGTCCTAGTTGCTGCTTAGGACCATCTCCCTGCTGGGTCCCCTTTCCTTGACTTTGCCCTCTTGCTTCCTAAGAAAGAAAAGGGAGATAACTATGCACGAAGTTATCTTCCTTTTCACTTCTCTACATACAGAAATCCAGGTCATATATTCCTTCTGATTTTGAAGGCAATCTTCTAGGATTCAGAATTGCATTAAGAAATTCAATAATTTAGATTTCTAGGTTTTGCTACTGTTTTTTATGTGCCTTGTATTTTCTTTCTGGAAACTTTCAGAATATTTGTATCCGTGATAAACCAAAACTCCATCAGTAGTAGGTCTTTTTCAGTCCTTTATTCTAATTGTTTAGCCACTTTACTCTCACAGTTTTCAGTTCTAAGTAGCTGCAGTAGTGTTTGCTTGAAAATTTTCTCTCCTCCCACTCCCCATATGCTCTTATTTCCAGAATGGATCCAGAATGGTCCTTGATTTGAAACTAACTGGGACTACATAATGTTTAAGCACTTACATACACACTGACTCAAACAATTTCCCTAACAACTCTGTAAGGTTGTTAATAATAGTATTATCTATCCCCATCAAAGAGGACACTAAATCACAGAGAGATTTTGTGAACTGCCTGAGGTTACAGGTAATAACTATATAGTAAAATCATGACTCCAGAATCCACAACCTTAGCCACCAGATAATACTTTCTGGTCAATAAAATACTGGACCATTTGTGCTAGCCTTATTTTTCTATGCTCATTATACCTCCCATCTTTTTCTTTCTGCAACACTTTCTCATTCCAATATATATTCCTTGTGTGCTCTGTATAAGTTAAGACTTAGCTCCTTTGTCTACATAGTTAGCATACGTCAATGCCGTGGAAAGTCAGTGCTTCTCTCTCTAACTCTACAACAAAAGACCTCCAGAGTTAGAAAAGCATTTTTGTCCATGAGCACTCCAAACTGTGCACTCTCACCATATCACCAACACCCTCCTTTATTAGCACTGTACCAGGAAGTGAGGCATCTACTGTCCTGACTGCTTAGTCAAGGGAGAACACTAGTTACTCTTCATAAACAAAGCTGCCCCTTCCTCTGAGATGTGTGGACTTGGGACCAAGCACATGAGGTTTCTACAGTTTCTTTCTAGTAGCTGAACTAGTAAGATATTTCTGAAGTTATTTTAAAGTATTCTAACTGTTCCTGTCCCTCATACAAAATGATAAAGTGGGTTAAAAGAGACAATTCTACTGGCCACTGTCCATTACACCCTCACTATGAGAAGAAACAGACAAAATTCTTAGATGTATTGCTAGCAAATACCTAGCTTGAGAATTTTTCAGACAGTATTTCTCCATTAAATCTACCTTGTTCTTTTCTTCAATTCCCTCACACTATGGCTCTCCTTGGGCTCCATAAGAAACTGAGACCCATCTCAAATATGAAGCAGCAACTTGTGGGTGAACTGTAACATACAAGTCTCCACATTCAACCACACCAGGCTCACAATTCTTCCAGTATGAAGACACACTCTGGGTGTTCATGTGCTTGGACAATCCTCTCCCTTCAGCATATGACCTAGGACTTGCTTCTAATCAACAGAATTATGGCAAAGTAATGGGGTGTGTGTGGTCATACTCCCTAAGAATTCAATGCCCTCTTGCAGAAAAAACGCTCTTACTGGCTCTGAAGAAGACACAGCACCATAACATGCATGCATGCTATCAGAAATAGTCTGGGAGAGAGAGAAAATGTAATATTGTGAGAGGAAATGACAGTGTAAGAACAAATATAAAGGTGAACTACTGATGAGCAAGGCCACACAGTAAGCAAATGAAGGCAGTCTGTAGCCAACAGTCAGCAAGAATCCAATGGCCTATATAGGAACTAAATCTTATCAATATCATAGTGAGCTTGAAAGTAGCCCCTTATGTATCTGAACATCTGAGAAAAACCCAGCCCTGATCAACACCTTGATTAGAAACTCACAAAAGGTTCTGTTAAGGGCAACTAGATGCCTGACTCCCAGAAACTATAAGGTAATAAATGTGTGTTGTGTTTAAACTACTACATGTGTGGCTATTTTATTGTGTAGCAACAGATAACTAAAAAAAACACAACTAGTATCTCAGCTGCTGTGGGAAATCTACCTTGCCAAGTTTATGGGCCAGAAACTTAATTCCCAACATGACAGTGCTGGGAGGTGGGGCCTAACAAGAGGTGATGAGATAGTATACCTGTGGAGGTAGACTCCTAGTTACATCAACAGGTTGCTTGGGCTGGGGTGTAGTTCCATTGTAGAGCCCTCGCCTAAAATTCACAAGACTCTGGTTTTGATCCCAGGCACCCAAGGGAAAATCAAACTAGGTTTCTTTCTCTATGCTCATGCTTCCCTCTGTTCACTCTGTCTTGCTCACCCATGTGCAGTTCCTTGGCGCAGTTAATTAGAAGACCTACACCAGATAGTCTCTTAGTCCCAGACTTCCTACCCCCCAGGACTTCTACTGTTAATCCTTAACAAAGGCTAATGTAACCTTTTAGCTAATAAACCTAGTTACGTGCAAATTAGAGAGACACATATTTTGTTTTTAATTCTTCTCAACAGAGTGAACTTATCCAGTCTGTGGTATTCTGCTATAGCAGCAATAAAAGGACTAAGACATCAGCTTATGTAATTCATTCACTACACAAAAAACTGACCACTACCTACTAACAACTAGTAAAGAGTGTTATCCTAGGCACTGAAGAATGAGTAATGAGTAAGATCATGAAAAGACCTCCTAACTCCTAAAAGTTGTCTTCTGATCTCCACATGTGTGTTGTGATACACACACACACACACACACACACACACACACACACAAAGTAAAAGTAATTTAATGGAAAAGAAAGACTCTTGTAGACAGAGAAAATGTAAAGCCAGAAAAATAGTTGATGTGTGACAACACAGTTCCCAAACTAGAGGAAGCAGAGTCTAATATGAACATGGAACATGTGTTTACCATGACAGATGTCAGCCACAGAAGAGAAATGGGTATTATTAGAGATAGTTCCAACAGCCAATCAAGAGTTTAATTTTCAAAAAGCTAAATTTAAAACCTACTATTCCTCCTAAGACAAAATTTTTAACAAAGGCTAATGTAATAAGCCTAGCTATATGCAAACCAGTGAGAGACATGTTGGTTTTTTGTTTCTTCTTAATTCTTCTCAGTCAAGTGAAACTTACCTGGACTTTCCACTCTCTTATAGTGGTACGGATTGATACAAACTTCCTTTTGCTTAGATCCAAAAGGAAATTCACAAATATCCAATGGCTTTAGCTCATGATGACTCTGCAAATCTGGCCAGCGCCAAACACGACAATATATAACGTGGGGTAAGCCTTTTCTGTGAGAAACTTGTAGGCGTCCATCCAAGGACCTGGGGATAGTAACACACTTGCTCGGCTGTCCTGGGCTACTCAAGGCTTTCTCCAACTCCTCCATGGCACCCTTCTTCTTCTTCAGCTTTTTCACTAAAGCATCGACTGCCTTTTCTGCCCATTTTTCTTCCTCGTCACCTTGTTTCCAGCCCAACAATCGCTTCACGGCTGGACTAGTGAAAGAAAACAAGCTGGCCATTGACGTCATTTGATACGAATCTTCAGAGACCTTCCTGTAATCAAAGTCAGTAGAAATGAAAAGCGTGGCTCATAGACCAAAAGTCACACGCAGGTCTCAAGCAGAAGGCCCAAGTGGAGAGGGAGTGGCACTGAACTGTACAGCTGCCATCTATGCTTCTTTCAGTCACACAAGTCCTGAAAGAGAGGGGAAAAGAGCCTAATTCAATCTAAGAACACAAATCAACATAACTCAAAGTATGCTTGTTAACATAAATAAAAGTAAAAAAGCATTCAAAGTAAAACAAAAAGCATAAAGTCAGAAAACAAAAATGTCTCTAAAATTCCTGTAACCATTTACTCCCTTCTTTAGAACACAAATAGTTGAGCAGCAAAGCAAAGGTTGTAAGAGCCATCTAAGATGGAAAAATTCTAAATAAGAGTTGCCATAAGCAGCACTTGGGAGGTAGGGGCACGTGGATCTGAGTTGGAGGCCATCCTGATCTACATAGTGAGTTTCAGGTCACCCAGGGCTACACAGAGAAACCCTGTCTTGAAAAACCAAAAAAAGCTGTAGATGCATCAAACTGTCAAACTCTGCCTAACGCAAAAGTGTCAACTATCTTAGAATGAAGGATGCTAAAGAGATGTAGAAAATAAATGTTACTCAACTGCTCAAAATGTCAGTTTGCACTTTATAATGAGTATGGGCTTCTATAGTTAAGCGTATGAGTTAAGGAAGATGCTCTATCCAGAAGCCCTTGGAAATAGCAAGAGGATGCCATGGAGCTCTAGTGCTAAGAGTGGGTACAATTACCTGTAGATCGCTGTAGCACCAACTACAAACAGTAGCTAAAATAGCAGGACAATGTCTAGAAAAAGAATGTCAACTAAAAAAAATGCTTCTTCATGTGCTGTTTATCAAAGAAAAGGAAGGAACACTACAAACTGGTTATATGAGGTCTTACCTGAAACTAAAACCAAGTAAGAGCCTAAAAGAAAAAGAAAACTATATAGACCAATATTCCCATACATTAGACAAAAAGTCTCAATAAAATTCTTGCAAACCTAATTCAGGAATACATTAAGAATGCATGTAGTATCATTACAGGATGCATGATTCAACAACATACACAAATCATTAAGTGTTAAATGTAACACAGTATACAAACAGACTTAAGGACAAAAATCACACCATCATCTCAAGAGATGAAGAAAAGACCGCTGACAGTCCACATCCCTGCAGAGTCAACGCCTGAACACACTTCAACATAATAAAGACTATAAACAGCAGGCCTTTAGCCAACATCTATAAACCTGGAGATTTTGAGAGCATTTCCTCTGAAGCTGAAAGCAAGACAAGAGGGCATGCTCTCCACACTCCTATTAAATACAACGTTCAATGTCTTAGCTAGAGCAGTAAGATAAGAGAAAAGAAATGAAAGGGATACAAACAAAAACAGGTCAAACTGTCCCAATTTCCAGACAACATGGTCCTATATTAATGTTCCACCAGAAAAAATCTTATAGCTCTAAACCATCAGGAAAGTAGCAGAATCCAAAAATCAACCAAGACAACAGTAGCTTTTCTTTGTATTAATAGCAAACTTGCCGAGAAAGAAGCCATTCACAACAGCTTTAAGAAAATGAGGAATAAATCTACTAAGGAGGTGAAAGATCTCTAAAAAATACAACTATAAAGATACTGAAGAAACTGAATACATGGCCATAGTCTCAGGATACTGCAAAAATGGCCCTATCGCCCAAAGAAATCTACAGATAAAACATAATCCCCATAAAATTCTAATGATACTCTTCACAGAAATATAAAAAAAAAAAAAAATCCTGAAATTCACACTGAGTGCCAAAGATTCCAAATAACCATAACAACCCTAAGCAGAAAAGGCCACGCTGGAAGTACCACAACAATCAAATCTCAAATGATACTACAGAGCCAGAGGAACTAAATCTCTATGATACTAGCAGGACACAGACATGTAGGCCAATGGGGTAGAATACAAGACCCAGAAATAAACCCACACAGGTCCAAACAATGATATATACGAAAATAGAAAGATTCTTCATCAAATGGCACAGGAAATTTACATATCAGCATGCAGAAGAATCCGTTCAAAATGGATCAAAGATTTTTTAATAATTTGAATTTACTTTATGTGCATTGGTGTCAAGGTGTCAGATTCCCTGTAACTGGATTTATAGATAGTTGTGAGCCTCCAAGTGGTTGCTGGGAATTGAACCCAGGTCCTCTGAATGAGCAACCAGTGCTCTTAACTGCTGAGCCATCTCTCCAGCCCCTGTATCAAAGATCTTAATGCAAGACTTGAAACTCTAAAACTGCTAGAGGAAACCATAGATAAAACTCATCAAGATATAGATACAGCAGGGGACTCTTTTGAAATGATTCCAACAGTACAAGAAACATTCCCAAGAACTGACAAATGGGATACTGTGAAATCAAAAGGCTCTGCACAGCAAAGGTAACAATCAGCATAGTGAAGAGATAGACTACAGAACAGGAGATAAACTCTTCAGAAAGTACACAGTAAACTGGGGACTGATACCTAGAATAATGAACTACAAATACTAACACCAAAAAAGTAGGCTGCTGAAATGATAGACAAATTTCAAAAGAAGAAATACAAATGGCAAATAAATGTTTGATCAAGTGTTCAACATCCTTACCCATCAGGGAAACACAAACTAAAATTACTTGGAGATTCTATCTTTTTCAGACAGAATGGCTGTCATTAACAAACTCTGGGTAAGGAAGAACTCTTGCTCACTACAGACGTAAATGTGAAGTGGTACAGCCACATGAAAGCACTATGGAGGTTCCCAAAGAATTAAACATCAAACTGCCATTTGACCCAGCTATACCACCACAAGCTCTGTGCCCAGAAGGCTCTTAATATGTCAAAGAGGTCGGAGGGGAGAATTCAACATTCATAATACAGACCAAATGAAATTCTTATATATCGCAACTCAGCCACTTAGGAAAATGTTTAACAGCATCCACTAATGCTAAACAATTATCCTTGTGGTCCAACAATTCTATTTCCAGGTATATGTCCAACATAAATGAATATTGTGAACTAAAAAGACAAGCGTATGTCCACAGCATATAAAAGCCCCAAATCATGGAAATGAATTCAAGTGATGTAATATATCACTCCAGACACAAAATATGACTGAACTTCAGATATAAAAATAAAGTAAAAGCCGGGCAGTGGTGGCACAAGCCTTTAATCCCTGCACTCGGGAGGCAGAGGCAGGCGGATCTCAGTGAGTTCAAGGCCAGCCTGGTCTACAGAGTGAGTTCCAGGACAAGCTCCAAAACTACACAGAGAAACGCTGTCTCGAAAAACAAAAACAAAAGAAGAAAAACGCATATCATTGCATTTATATGACATTGAAAACTAGGCAAAACTAACAGAGTGCTTTAGAGACCCCAGGTCCCAGGGGTCAAGCTCTCTGTGGAACTTGAAATTGTATCTTAATCTGGGCAATGATATGAAGCTACAGATACCTGTGGTTCTATATGCTTCATCACATGACATACTCGATGTCCTGCTTACTGTCAGGTTAGTCCAAGTTCACTCTTTGTATGCTGACAAGGGACCTAAGCATCTCCCAGATCAGAAATTAAAGATGTGATCATTCACAGCACAGCAAGCAGCATAGACGTCAACATGATTGGAGGTTTCCTTTGCCTCTAAGATGCTCACAAGAAATGCCAAAGGTTCCAATAGATGGTTTTCATTCTGTCAATATTATCTATGAATACTGAGCTTTCCGAGTCTACTATTTTTATGGTCATAAGCAAGCAAACACCATATTCTTTGCAATGGACTCAAGAATAATTTGACTATGAAAAGATTAATAGAAACCCTTGTGGGAAATATATACAGACACATGACACACACACACACACACACACACACACACACACACTCACTCACACAAAGATGGCAGTAAGATGCAAGATACAGATATTTAGAATGTTTTTTTTGTTGTTGTAGTTTTTGTTTTTTACAAGGTCTCACTATGTAGCCCAGACTGGCCCTGGAGTCTTGATTCTCCTGCATCTGCCCTGAGCACTGAGATTACAGGCATGAGCCAGCACATCTGACTCTGGATACATATGTTACACATATTTCTGACAAACAACTTAATGCTAATGATGTAAATGCCATGTTGAAGGACGTTTTGCTAACTATTCTGTGAGGAAAATTAAATCTATTCATTCACTGTTTATCATAACAATTAATTCATGTTTATAATTTAATATTTCCCCCAAAACTGAACATTTTCTTTTCACAATAAAAAACCAAGATGTCACTAGGCATAATGGCACATCCCTTTAATTGCAGCACTCAGGAGGCAGATCTCTCTGAGTTCAAAGCCAGTCTTGTCTATAAAGCGAGTTCCAGAACAGCCAGGGCTCTGTTACAGAGAAACTATGTCTCAAAAAACCAGAAAAAAAAAAAAAAAAAGTCCAAGGAGTGGGGGACTGGAGAGATGGTTCAGTGGTTAAGAGCATTAACTACTCTTCCAGAGGATCTGGGTTCAACACCCTCACGTAGATATATGCAGACAAACCAACAATACACATAAAATAAAAATAAATTTTTAAAATGCTCTACTGAAGGAATATTTAATTCTTAAAAAAAAAAAAGAAAATCCAAGAAGTGCTGTTACTCTAAATAAGCACTTTCCTGATCAGTCAGAGTGGTCAAACAGTGTGGCAGGGCTCTCTCCATGGCTGTCAATCTGTCAGAAGGCATGGAATATGGCCCTGTTGGCAACCAGCAGGATCTTGGTACTCATAAAGGTTAAGTTTCTGCACTTTTTAAAAAGAACACAGCTATTCCAAGAATCTCAATATTTCTTTTTTAAGAGTGTAATTGCTGGGGCTGGAGAGATGGCTCAGTTAAAAGCACTTGCTGCTCTTGCAGAGGACGCCAGTTTGGTTCACAGCACATCTAGAGACTCGCAGCTGCCTGTACCTTGAAAGACACAGTAATTCAGGCTTGGTCTTTGCCACCAGCGGGCCTGACCATAATCACCTGCCCTTGTGGAAGAGGCATGCTGACAGAGCTACCACCGCTGATGGACTCGGAGCTCTGAGTTTTGAGTAGGGATTTCTGTGGCAGCCGACTACAAGCAGCAAAGTTCTCACCTAACAGCATCACCAGAGTGCACAATGCACCCAGTGCACAATCATTTCGAGTCCTTTGTCAGGGTCTAATGCTAATGGGGTACACCACTGACTTCCTTCGTACTTAGTTACATATATCAATCTAAGAGGACGGAGTTTTAGGATTATCTTTTGGAGTGGAATATAGGTATGAAGAAAGTTAAATGAACAATTTTAAAAAGCTCTATGCCAGGAGTAACTTTAAAACATAATGCTAAATGAAAGAAGCCAGTCAACAAAAGCCTAGACAACAAATATGTCTGTAACCATGACTACATTGCTGGCCATTAGACCAACTTAACCTTCAGCTTCTTCTCCTCTGCCAGCAGTGTGGGAAATGGGGTTGAAAGTTCCATTCTTGAGAACATGTGATTGAACATGCCTTACTCCGGTGAATTATCTAGCCTCAGGTACATCTGAAAAGGGTTGTTATAAGTAATAAAGGCTATCTTTCATCTGTATCTGAGATTGTTTCATCAATTATCACATATTTTTTTTACACTGAGAAGTTTTCTTTACAGTATGTCCTTCCATCAAGACTATATACAGGTAGCTTAGCCACTGTATTTCTAGTACTGTGAAAAGATGCCATGACCAAGGCAACTACTGTAAAAGAAGCATTTAACTGGGACTTGATTATGATTCCAAAAGTTTAGTCCATTATCATCATGGTGGGGAGGATGGCAGCATGCAGACATGGTGCTGGAGCAGTAGCTGAGAACTAGATCCTCCTGATCTATAGGCAGAGAAAGTCTCTGGCCCTGCATGGGCTTTTGAAAACTCAAAGCCCACTCCTAATGACACACTTCCTCCAACAAGGCCACACCTCCTAATCCTTTTAAATAGTGCACTCTCTGTTGACTAAGCACTCAAATCTATGAGCCTATGGGGACCATTCTTATTCAAATAACCAAATTCCATCCCTGGCACCCATAGGCTCATAGCTGTGTCATAATGTAAAACTGCTTCAGTCCAACTTCAGAAGTCTATCAGTCCCAACACTGTTTTAAAGTCCAAAGTCTCTTCTGAGACTCAAGGCAATCCCTTAACTGAAACCCCCATAAAAATCAAAATCAAATGCAGATCACATACTTCTAACATACAATGGCACAAAATATACATGACCATTCCAAAACACAGGGAAGGGAGCATAATGAGGAAATACTGGACCAAAGCAAGACCAAACACCAGCTGGGCAAACTCCAAACTCTGTGTCTTCAAGTCTGATGTCAACACTCTTAAAACTCCAACTCCTTTCAGCTTTGTTGACTGAAACACACTTCTCTCTTGGGCTGGTTTCACTCTGTTAGCAGCTCTCCTTCGCAGGTACCCCATGGCTCTGGCATCTCCAACATCTTGGGGTCTTCAACACAACCCAGGCTTTACCTTCACAGCTTCACACAATGGCCTCTCTGGGCCTCTGTGCAGGGACATCACTGACACGTGTCTGACTTCAGCAGCTTTCCTTAGCCATGGAGGGAGATTCTATAACCCCTTTCTTGTATCCTTGACTCTAAAGCCAGAGCCACGTGGCTGAAGCTGCCAAGTTCTGCTACTGCTAGGGCTGGAACATGGCTCCTAGTTTAAATACATTTTTGTCAGCTTTCTGTTTTCAGTGGTTTCCTTCTCTGATGAAGCTTTTCTTTAATTCCTTTTCACAAGTTGGAAGCTTAGCTGGTGGAGTCTTGCCCTGAGGTCACCACTCCCTTTATTCCATTTAGCGTCAGGTTTTTCTTCAAATGTTTGATCTCCATGAGCACTGAACTTAGCTCCATTAAACTTTCTGGTGTCCCTTTTCTCCTCAAACTGTATGTTTTGTACTTCAGTGTCCAGCTTCCTCCTTTTCATTATAGATCTGCTTAAGAATGATTACTAATAAGCAAAGGACATGTCAATACTAGGCTGTCTTGAAATCTCTTCTACTAAAGCCATTGATCTAAAACTTCAATTAAGCCTCAGGCATTTTATTGGGACAGAGGCAAAAAACAGCTATATTCTTTGCCAAAATATCACAAGAATGATCTCTAGGCAACTTAACTAATATTCTTTCTCTTTGAAACCCCTTGAGCTGGGCTGTCATGATCTACATTGCTCTCAGCACCGATGTCTTCCATACTCCTACTAGTATATGGCCCATTAAACCCCACTTAAAGTGTTCAACTGCTGTCCTACTCCACAGTCCTAAGGTCCACATTCCACCAACAAGCAGTATGGTCAGGACTGTCACAGCAATACCCCACTCCTGGTACCAACTTCTTAGTGCCTGTTCCACTGCTGTGAAGAGATACTATAACCAAGGCAACTATTGTAAGAGAAAGCATTTAATTGGGACTTGCTTACAGTTTCAGAGGTTTAGTTCATTATCATCATGGTAGGCAGCATGACGGCATGTAGACAGACATGGTGCTGGAGCAATAGCTGAGAGCTATCTTCCTAATCCATAAGAAAAGAGTCAGTCTCTGGGCTTGGCATAGGTTTCTGAAACCTCAAAGCCTACCCTCAGTGACATGCTTCCTCCAGAGCCACACTGTCTAATCCTAATCCTTTCAAATAATGCCACTCCCTGGTGATTACGCATTCAAATATATGAGCTTATGTGGACCAAAGAATTCACACCACCACAAGAAGTCTCAGGAGTACTTCAGCATAATCCCAGCAAGCACAGACAGCCAGTGACTGAGCAGATAGAAACATGTGCTATTCCAACTGTAAAACCATGACCTGCAATAGGTACTGTTTAACTTATCTCTGGCTTATGAAGATATATATATATAACTTCACAATACAGTTTCTGTCATTTCTTTCTTTCTTTTCTTTTTTTTTTTTTTCTTTTCATTTTTCAAGATAGCGTTTCTCTGTGTAGCCCAGGCTGTCCTGGAACTCATTCTGTAGACCAGGCTGGCCTTGAACTCAAGAGATCTGCCTGCCTCTGCCTCCTAAGGGCTAGGACTAAATTAAAGGCATGCTCCACTCTTCTGACATTTCTTAGAAAAAAGAACACCGAGCTGGAGAACAAAACAAGGATGGTAAGATACAGAAACTTCTGAGTGTTAAATTCCCTGAAATTCCTCTAGAATGCTCCTACTACTGACTGAACAAAATTCAGAATATCACTCACATAGAAATGCAATGGACCCTCAGCCAAGTGAAAGCCTTCTAAAACTAAAAGCCACCACAGGGCTAGTGTCTAGCACAGTGGTGGAGCATGTAGCCCTGGGTTTGATCTCTGGCACAGAAAAAAAAAAGGGCAGAGAGAAATTATATATTCATGTATTACAAAACAATTCATTACATTACAGACACATTACAAAAGTTCCCACATACATCTCTTTGAACACCTCTTCTCCAGGAGTCTCCAAGTTATCCTCCTTAAGAAATTCCCCTATCAGACTTAAAAGTATCCCATATCTCTCTCATAGCACTTCCATACCTGTATTCACATTGATCTATCCAATCTGTCCCAAGAGAATGTATATTTCAGAGAAAAAATAGTATGTTTTCATTTAGGACTACACATCCAATAATAAATGTGCACTTGCACACACATGTACACACATACACACTACAAGACAAGTGTGCATGTGCACACATGCACATTTTTTTCAAAAAGAAAAGTAAGAAATATATTTCTAGACTAGAGATATAGCTGAGCATTTGTATAAGGCAATGGGTTCAATCACTGACTAAGCACCACAAAAAGTAAGTAAATAATTTAATTAAATTAACGTGTGTTTCTGAGAGGAAGGGGAAAAACCTAACTTTTTAAAACCTAAGTACAGATATGCTTCAGCCATATTAAAATCCTCACTAGGAATACTTACATTATCAGAAGATATTCCTATTTCAAAATAATTCCCTCTAATTTATTTAGGGATACATAAATTTCTAGACTAAAATTAATTAAAGAAACATCAAAGAGACGAGATTGGGAAGTATTTCTGTTAATACTGTATCCTAAATCAACAGGAAAATAGAAATCATGTACATAGACCTGCTTCAGAAGATATCGGGGATCACTTTAAGCCTTTACTGATTGTCTTATCTATGAGCCACCACTCAACATTTAAGGAATTACCAGGACTATGAGCAAGGTTATTCAGTTTGTTCATTACATAAGGCTGAAGGAGAAAATGAAGGTGCCCTTTTCTGTGTCATTTGCAGAGATACTATGAAAGTTAATAGTGCAGGTGATCCAGAATCTCCTTTCAGAATAATTTAGCATAAATGACACCAGTTTATATGTAAACTATATGTTTTATGTGTAATTATAAGATACATGTGAGGTATCAAGAAACAAAGAGGGACCAAGAAAGAGTATCTAACCAAACACACAGCACTCTCCAGTGTGCCCTTACTACAGATGAGGGGTTACACCTCAATCCAGTGTGCCCTTACTACAGATGAGGGGTTACACCTCAATCCAGTGTGCCCTTACTACAGATGAGGGGCTGCATCCCAAGACAGTAAAACTCCAGAAATAATATCCCTGATCCCAATTCTTGAAAAGTGTATTTCTTCCTAAACTAACTATCTTTTGTTCTCTAATTTTACAAATGCACTTTTTTGCCTGTTACATTCTACTCAAGAACCAACCACTAAATTCCATCTCTTATCTCAGATTTCTGCTTTGGCTATCATCCCAAGGAAGATAATTAAAAATGAAATTAATATTTAAAAATAAGTAAGTTAAATCATTCACTTCATAATTACTACTTACTAGCTACAAAGTTTATCAAACTAAAGAATAAAACATTAATTAATTCAATATTTATTGAGGCATTATTAGGGGCTGGGAACATAAAAGTGAAGGGGGTATCCTTTAATCCCAGCACTCAGGAGGCAGAGGCAGGCAAATCTCTGAGTTCATGGCCAACCTGGTCTACAGAGCAAGTTCCAGGACAGTCAGGGATACAGAGAGAACTCTCAGGGGACAGGAGGAAGATTAAAAAAAAATCCTTGTCTTCTTGTGACTTACATTCCAGTGGTGGGAAGGACACAAAATGTAGTTAGTAACATGTCTGCTAGGCAACACCTGGCAGAATATGGTGCAAGGCTTATATTCCCAGCAGGACTGCCCAGAAATTCAAAGTTGGTCAAATCTACATAGCAAGTTCCAGGCCAGCCAGGGATACATAACAAAACAAGACCCTGTATCAAAAATCCAAAACTGCTATGAAGGGGGGGGGGGGATCAGATTGTGGGGGAGGTGAGACAGAGATGGGTTAATGGGAAGTGTGAAAAGAGATACTGTTTCCAGTAAGATGACTGGGCTGGGCCTCATTGAGAAGGACCAAATGAACCAAAACTGTAAGGAAACAAGGGGAAAATATTATAAGGCAATGCAAAGATCCTAAGGGGAAGGGGGCGCACTCAAGGAACGCAGTATAACCTGGGAATAAAGTGAACAGGAAAGAAGGTCGGATTGGGGTCAAAGAGGGAAGAAAGGCAGACCAGCCATTGTGGCAATAAGAGATTCAGTTTCTACTGTGGATCAAATACGGACTGATTTAGAGAGCTGAGGAGGCACAATAGCTGATTTATATTACTGAGAATTATTCTAGTGCCCGGCATAGTGGACCACACTTTTGATCCCAGCACTCAGGAGGCAAAAGCAGGTGGACCTCCTTGCATGCAAGGCCAGCCTGGTCTACATAACAAATTCCAGACCAGCTAGAGTTCTGTCTACACAGTGAGACCCTGTCTCAAAAACAAAAAACAAACAACAAACAAAAACACAACAGACTCTGGCTAGTGTGTTGAGAGTTGAAGTAATCTAAGTGAGAGGAACTGGCAACTACCACCAGGGTGACAGTACTGGTGTGGTGAGAAGCAGACAGAGATACAACAGAATCCCTGATGGAGAGATATGAGCTGTGTGAGAACAGGAGTCAATAATGACTCCAAGGTGTCAGCCTGAGCAACTGAAGAATGGGGTTTGTCATCAACTGACTTGGGAAAGGCTGATAAGCAGTCTAAACAAAGATCAGGACTTTAATAGTACACGTATTAAATGTATGAATAAAATGTTGCTTAGATTCAAAGACTTCAATATCATTTGAAGTCATATTGACATAAATTAGTACTCAAGGGTTCGGCTCTTTCCTCATCTTGACCAACACAGAAAACACTCTCCAACACCCTCCCCAGACAGATACACAGAGTTCATGCTCGGACTTCTAAAGTACTGGAAATAGCAGCTCCTTGACTCTTTGCTCCAACATCTCTTACTGCTTCAACCCAAGATAAACGGCAAGCAAAACAATTCAAATTTCCCCAAAGCTGGCAGGCAAAGTAAACTCTTAGCAACATCATCCCATGCAAACCACTGTTCCATAATGAACCACAACTCACCATCACAAACATACACATATAAGACAAGTTTCATAAGCATAAAGCCACATCCCAAGAACAACTTTTAACAGCTAGGTTCTCATTTTCGTAAGTGATTTGATGCCTGCTGATATGGGAGTGTGGCTGAATGCCTTTTCCATAACCCTTGCATTTACAGACTTTCTTGATTCATCTTTGAAGAGAAAGTCAGCATGCCTCTCGACCTTACTGGGTTTTTTATGCCATTTGAGTTTCAACTTCAGCTGAAGGTTTCACATAGACTTGAGTTCATGTTACATAAGGTGTATGTCAAGTAGAATTGCTTTTGGTTTTCTTGATAGGTAACTGTGCTGTCAGGCTAGCCTTCAACGGTCTCAGAGAACATGTATCACCAAGGATTGGGAATGGGTTGGGAATGAAAGCATGTGTTACTATTCCTTGCTAACACATTAGCTGTATACAGTGTCTCACAAGTAGTTTATGCTTCCAATGCAGAGCAAAGCCTGACTTCTACTTCAAGGTTTTCTATGCAACTCCTTTTCACAGACTCCTTTAACTGTAGTTTACAGATGTGAAATGATGGTTCATTCTGTGACAAAACTTTCCTGTATTCTTTACAATCAGAGTTACTCACCCTACATGTATATTCAGATGTCAAATGAGGTTTAACAAAGCTTTCCTACATTCCTTAAATACACAGACATTTTCCATATGTATGAATTCTCTTATGAAAAGCAGCATTACAATACCATTCTTTCCCAAAATTCTTTGTAGGCATCTTGGGGCAGGAGAGATGGCTCAAAGGTTAAAGAAGCATATTGTTCTTGCCGAAGATCCTAACACCCACATCAGATGGTTCACAAACACCTGTAATTATTCCAGCTCCAGAAGATATGACGGCTTCTTCTGTCTCCTCAACAGGCACCTACAGTCATGCACACAAACACACACACAAGAGAGAAAGAGAGAGAGGGAGGGAGAGAGGGGGAGAGGGGGAGAGAGAGAGAGAGAATGTTAAAAAAGAAAAATGGCCAGATGTGGTTGCCCACGCCTTTAATCCCAGCACTCAAAAAGCAGAGTGATCCTTGTGAGCTTGAGGCCAGCTTGGTCTACACAATGAGCTCCATGCAGCCAGGGCCACATAGTGAGACCCTGTCTCAAAAACAAAACAAAACCTTCCCACATTTCTAATAGGAATCCCAGGTTAGGTAGCAAGTTTGGGAACCAAGAAGTTCAATCTGGTTAACTAGAAGCAAGCCACCTGCAAATACACACCCGAGTTCATTTTCTAGGTTAGTCAGAATGAAGCTTTAAAAATCTCTCACCCTCTGGTTCTAACATAAATAGTAGCTACCAAGGGTCACAAGGGACAAACACCCACCACCACTGCCTAGGGAATAAAGCCAGCTATACGGTTACTTCAGAACTTGAGGCTACAGCTATGATTGCTGGCAGAAAAGTCAAAACAGAAAGCAGGTACCCACAGCTCCTCTACAGTTTCAGAAATCCAGTTCTTTAAGGAACATCTAAAAGGAAAGGTCATTCAAACTGTTTTCCTAGAGAAAGGCTGAAAAAAAAAAAAATCACCATTTCCCCTATGACTCCCAATTTCAAAAAAACATCAAGATGAGCTGGAGAGGTGGCTCAGCACTTGCAGAGGACCCAGGTTCAATCCCCAGTACCCACAGCAGCTCACCACCAATACACATAAAAATTAAATTTAAAAAGGACATCCAAAGTTCTGAAAAGCTCTCGGAGGTGAGTGATAGCATGGGGTCCTGACACTTTTCAAAGCATTATCTTGCTTTGTGCCCCCAGATGTCACTCCTTTGAATCGCCCACATCCAGACTTCTGTTTCCCAGTTTTTAATCACTCTTTAAGCTTCAGCTGCTTCTCTGAGTCCTTTAATTAAGCAGAGCCTGATGATCTAGATCCTGCAAGATTCCTTGCCTTGCCACCAGAAGAAGGAGACTGTGCTTGTACAGGCTTGCAGGCACAAGGCCAGAAATAACGCTGGCCAGTCTATGTCAGTGCTTTCCTTTGAATTACACAAAATCACTGCTGCTCTTCACAATCTCTGAAGCACAGAAAGCTAGCTGATGTCTACCACGTCCACTCCAATGTCTGCTATGCTGTCCTCCAGCACCTCATGTGCACCTTAGAGTACAAGTACCCCACTTATTAGAAAAGAAGAAAACAAAACAAAAAATTCTGGCTAGCTTTTCTGTTCTGGCCATCATTTAAACTAGTCAATGAATTAAGCAGACTCTCACCTATGAGAAGAGGAAGATGTAAACATGGGGAGATAACAGCCAGCTTTGGACTTCTGCACTGTCCCTTCTTCCCAAGAACACAAACCAGGATAACGAGACCTCAAGTTGTGCAGCCTACCACCTAAGGAAAAAGGCAGCCGTGCCCCCCAGTACTTTAGGAAGAACAAAACCCCTGTGAACACACATACTCTCAGTGAGCAAAGTTAAATTTTCAGGGTCAGCCTCCTCCTGAAGCATGTTCTGAGAAGGTGCAAAGGACACTTGATGTTTGGGGCTGTTACTGTTTTCATTATGTTCAGTGTAACAAAGCAGCACTTAGGAAATCAGAAGGAAAAGCTCCAGTTAAAAAGCTCACAAGAGATCAAAATATCTCCATAAAATGCCAAACTAGAAAACACAGATACATACAGGCAAAAACTGTGGTCACCAAGGATTCAGAACAAAACCTATTTACAAAACGCACAGAAACAATAATAACTAGTGAAGTAAAATTATAGGATCACATAAGAGAACTGTCTTAATAAGGAATTTTCTTTAAAAAAAAAAAAAAAAAAAAAAAAAAACTCAACAAAATTAAGACACAGTAATTAAAGCCAGGGAGAAAAGCAAGCTACTGAAAATACTTCTCGTAAAATTGAACCAAAACCTCCAACCTGGGTGTGGAAAAAAGTGTGTTTGTGTATGTGTGTAGGCATACATACTCACACATCTATCAAAGCTACACAAAGAGCCCGGAACTAATTAATTATAAAAAGTATTATTGTTCTATGAGTACATCTTCCCAAGTAATGAAACAATAAAAACTTAAAATATGTGACCTATGAGATTTGAAATTAGCCAGTGGCACACACCTTTAATCCCAGCACTTAGGAGGTAAAAGCAGATGGATCTCTGTGAGTTCAAGACTAGCCTGCTCTACACAGTGAGTCCTTGGACAAAACTACATAGTGAGAGACTCAGCCAGAGTACATCGTGAGGTTCTGACTCAAAAAAAAAAAAAAAAAAAATCAATAAAATAAAATTCTAACAATCTAGTTTTTAACAATTATTCTGAAAGACTTCTAAATGTTCATGTTCCATTTAGTAAACATACATACTAAATTCAAGTTTTGGTTGGAGATAAAAGATATATGGTAGTGGCAATAAGTTAGATGACCCAGCCCTGATAATTCCAAATGCTAATATTCTACTAAGTTCAGAAGGGGAAAAACAAGGTGTACAAGGCACTTGAGGGGAAAAGCCTGTATCATCTTTTCTGGTGAAAAAGGACAGTTTTTTTGTATCCTACTTTCTCCGTTTTCCTCCAGAATGACACCTAGTGAAGATAAGAATCATTCCTCAGGCTACTACTGTCCATTACAAGAAGGGAATCTTCTCCAATATCTGACCTCTTGAAGGCATGCTGACAAACCACAGGGCCTAAGGTGCCTACACCACCTGAAGAAATACCATGTTCTTAATACAAAGCACTAACAGGTAAGAACATAGAACAGAAATAAATACAATGTGGAGATGAATAAACCAGGGAAATGAAACCTCTAAAATTAGCCTTGGTGTGGGTCTCACTGTCCAACCAACATATAAATCTGGTAATAATAAACGCTGATAAGTTATAAACAACAACAAAAGAGAGCTTTCTTGATTCACACTACACAAGTCATTGTAAATTAACTTGTACAACAAAGTACATATGAAAGTGATATTTATATTTAATTTTGATACAAGTTACTAAGAAATGAAACACCATAATTTTTTGCCTTATCTTCAAAACACTAAAATGGAATTTGTTCAACTGAGCTGCCAATCTGTTTTCAGTAGGGAAAACATGCTGCCTCTGTTTAACACAATGGACGAGAGCTCATCACTGCAAATCATTCTGTTTGGGTCCATCATGAAAACAGGAAACAGGCTGCCCAGGTATAATTACAGCTGTAGACTAATGTGCCTTCAGGTTCAGCCAGGAATTAAAGCCCAAGAAGAGAGTAAGCAGAATGTACTTGCCTCTCTTCCTTGCTACTGAAGGCAACTTTTAATAACACTCTCACAACATGTTACATAACCAACAGCACACAACAATCTGATTCAAACCTCATTAGCAACATTCTGCCGCTGTCTCACACTGCAATTAATGGCTGCCTTTGCCAGAGGGGAGAGAAAGGCCATACACCTATCTACTCATTTCTGTGGTGCCCACCTCAGTGAACCAGGTTAAGCACAGATCTGTACAGAACAGACAAAAACATTTTACTTTCCCCCAAGTCCATTGCTTTCTTCCTTCTTCCCACAGATGCATGGAAAACTTAATCTGAGTGTTTGGTGCCGTAGGGTGTGTGAGGCTCCAGTCAGCTAGAGAGCAAGCCAACCAACCAAAATAAACAACCAGGTGAGATGGCGCAGGCCTGTGAGCCCAGCATTTGGGAGGTAGGGTCATTCAGGACTACATAGCAAGTTTGAGGCCAACCTGGGCTACCTGCCTGGGGAAGGAAGGAGTGAAGTCAGTTGAGAAGATTCATCTATGACCTAACTAAAGTTACAAAATGCCGGGCGGTAGTGGCGCACGCCTTTAATCCCAGCACTCGGGAGGCAGAGCCAGGCGGATCTCTATGAGTTCGAGGCCAGCCTGGGCTACCAAGTGAGTTCTAGGAAAGGCGCAAAACTACACAGAGAAACCCTGTCTCGAAAAACAAACAAACAAACAAAAAAAACCCAAAATGATGAATAACATTTGCAACAAAGACACAGTAAATCTTGAGTGGTAAGTGGTGACCACCAGGATCATGTGTAAGTAATCATAAACAAAATGAAATGTCTTCACACAAGGCCTCACTATGTAGCCCCTGGCTGGCCTAGAACTCACACTGATCTACCAGCCTCTGCCTTCCAGTGCCTCCCAAGTACTGGGATGGATTAAAGGTGTGAGCCAGCATGCCTCGCTGCAAAAAAAAAAAAAAAAATCTGAGCAAAATATACAAACTTTATAAAGGTTGTATTTTGATAAATAGTTTCTTCTGAGTTGTATTAAATTCTTATCATTTCAGGGTTCATTTTAGAGGGAAAAAATGTTACCAAATGGGTAAAAGAAAGAATATAATTTGTTACTACTGACCCACTAACTCTTTCTTTATAAAATCTGAAACATAATCTCATGACAGAGCAGTTGAGTGTGAAACTGTCCTGTTTGCTCCAAACAACAGGCACTATGGGCTGGCATTTACCAGAAATTAATCTACTCTGAGTGTTACTAAACTTACTAGGTTTTCAACTTCAAGTTAAAATTAAAAGCTAACTGGCTGATGGTAACTCTCATACACTAAGGAGATCCAAGCACTCTTTGTTTAAAAAAAGAAAAACAGCCAGACTGGTGATGGCTCGCCACTGTAATCCCAGCACTTGGAAGGCTGAGGCAGGAGGATTGGCCAGAGTTCAAGATCTGCACTGAAAGACCCTGTCAGAAAGAAAAGAAAATCACGTGTACCCTTTTCTCTCAGCTCCTGTAAAGCCAACCAACCGAGTCCACTGATCCCAGTCTCTGTTGCTAGGTAGGAACACACTTGATAGCGCTAGGCAACAGCCATGATGTGACAAACTCCACCAGACTTCAAAACTTTTTCCACAGAAAGATAAACAAGATATACTTAGCACCACACCCATCTAAACGCGAAAGCAGCCAGGAATACGCCCCCCACCTCCAGCTGCTCAGGAAACATTGTCTTTACAATCAAGATAAAGATCTGGCCTAGAGTGTTCGGCCATTCCTGGCTTCCAGGTTGGCCTGGGTTCCCTTCGCCGGTGCCATCAAAACCGGAGTCCGGACACACGCTTCGGAGAGCTGGCACGCCTCCAAATACCTCGACTATCCTCGCCAGCTCTTTCTGCAACCAAAATGTCCCGGCTACTGAGCATGCTCCGACCTAAAGACGGGCGCCACCGGGGAGTTTTCAAAGCTCGGGCTCCCAACGCGGGTACAGCAAGAGTCTCAGCAAAGCGAGGAGACAGGCCGGGGGGGGGGGTGCACTTGGGGAACCACCGGGACCGGACGAAAGACAAAAGCTGCTTCAGTTCCTCACACAAACTTGAGCGAGGCGCTAGACGCTCTGCAACGTCCCCCAGCGTGCCGAGCGAGCGGCGGGGGGCGGCGGCGGTGGCGGGCGGGCGCAGGGGCGGCAGCCGGGCGCAGGGGCGGGTCGCCGCGGGCCGGAGTCTAATTCCCCCCGATAAGCGCGGATCCTTATCTCGGGCACACAAAGCGGCGGCGGCGGGCCGCGGGCTCTGCCTAGGCCGGCCGGGACGTCGGGGGCGCGCCGAGGTGTCAGGGGCCTCGTCCGGACCGCGCAGGGAGCGGGGCCTCCTCGGCACCCAGGCCTCCCCCGCCGCGCGGCGCCCCCGTCCCGTCAGGTCCCGCGCGGGGACCCGCTAGGCCTCCGCCCGACCGCGGGCCGCTTCCGCCGCGCGCGTCCCTCTGCCCGGTGCCGAGCGCCAGCCCCGGGGGCCCCTCACTCACCTCCCCGCCGTCCGTCCGGGCGCGCTCTCCTCACGCCGTCGCCGCGCTGTGCACGCGCCGCAACTTTATTAGCAGCTCGGCCGCGGGACAAGCGCACGGCGCCCGCTCGCCCGGGACCCGGATGACGAGGGGGAGGGGGGGGGGCGGAGGGCCGCGGCGGCCCGCGCATGCGCGTCGGGGGTGGCCGTGGCCAGGCTTCCCCAGTCCGAGGCAGGCCTGAGCGTGGCCCTGGGCTCCAGGCACCGCGCTAACGAAACTAACCCGCCTTGTAACAGAACAATTATCCTCGCTGTGGATAACTGGGGACCTTTCTAACCTATACAGCGCGTTAAAATGTATCTTCAGCTACAACTTCGCCTCTTTCATTGACTTGTAATATAAATCCTAAATATCATAAGGCTTACTGGCTGCAGCCCTAACATCGCGCCCAGAGGAAAAAGCCTCTGCGGATAGAGACAGTGCTAACCCAGGGTTCAGGAAGACTGCCCGTTTCTCGGGACAAAATCCCCGCTGTTTGAGGGACACTGCCCCACATCTGAAAGCAGGGAGTGTCTCGGGGCGCTCAAGCTTTAGCGAGTAGAGGTGTGGAGGTGCACAGACTGTTCACAGCTAGCCTTAGTCATCGGGCTGTCTGGCTTCTTTCCCTCCTAATTCACCAGAGGGTCAGCATTCCCAGAAATACGATATCTGTACTAGGGCGCCCGATTTGTACAGCAAGGGAAAGCTTTTAAATAATTCTGCTCATTTTTTAAAGTGTTCAAAATTGATTGTACCGTTTTCTTGTTAAATAAATTGGAACTATTTTTAAGCTTTTCCAATTAATCCCATGCTCCAATACCATTAAGGTTCAAATTTCTGTGTACCCTAAATCTGACTATTTCTCATCACCTTCACTGCCCCTTCTCTGGCCTGAGCCGGAGTCACCTCGCTTGACATACAAACAGGGCAGCAGATTCTGTGCTGTCCCAAGCTCCAACGGCTTGTTTCCATGTGGAAGAAATAAATGCTGTGTTTCTGCTGCATTGAAGCAGCCATCTCAAATGTGATAGAAGCGAAGTGGGTCGGAGCTGGGGAACCAGAGAACATCGATTGACTCCTACACTACGGAGGGTAACTGCTGTTGACTCTAGCCAGCCATCAGCAGGCAGAGGTGTGGGAATAAAGGACCAGTATTTCCAGATCTTCTGGCTTTGCAAAGAAGGTTGGAAATTTGTCTTTTTATACAAAAAGGAAATCGCACATTTATCCAATCAGCCTCTTTGTCCCTTTCCTGGGCTCCCCTCCCCCTCTTCTTTGACGTTGAGAAGATTCACCCTGGTACAAGCCAAACAAAACAAGCCCATGTTCCCAATTTAGCCTGCTGGCCGTCAGTTTGTAATCTTGGGTCTCCATCTTAAACTTCTTTACTACATCATAAACTTCGTGAATGAGGACTCCATGTGCACTGACTCTCTGTCATGCTTACAGATTCTTTGTTGTTAATTTTAACGTTTCCAGCCCTTGGAAGGCATGAATTCTGGAGCCTGACATGGATTTACAATTCTCAGACGTACCTATAACCATACCAAGAGAATGCCCTTTTTTCAGAACTGATGTTTGCAGAGGACCTCATTGAATATTGAGTGTGCCAGCAACGCTCCTCACTTCAAACAGCTAGTAAAAATCCTTCCACAAACAAACATGTGCATATTTGTAAGGACAATTTGTGAGGCTTGGAGTCCTTTCCCGAATCACTTTATGACCCTAAAATCAACAGTTTCACCTCCTCAGCTGTGTATCTGCATAGTGATCAAATCAACTAGACTCCAGGTTTCCAGCTGACTGTGTGCACTCAGGCTAGGCCTTCTGTTGCAAGAGATAATAAATAACACAGAAAGGAGGAGTGGAGACTGTAGCAGCCAGTAGAACTCTTCCAGAGAACAGAGAAATAACCTAAACTTCACAGGGTGTAGAAATCAGAGGGCCCACTAGCCACCCAAGTAATCAAGATGCCAGGCTTGCCAGAGGCAAAAGGAAGTCTTGCTTTGGGTAATCAACTGGATCTAAGAACAAATGTAGGACAAGGTGATCTGAACAGATCGATATATGCAGTGGGACATCAAGACTCGTAAAAAACTGGTTTTTGAGTTCAGACAGTCACCTGATCAAGGTCACCTGACACTAGCTTCAGTGCTTGATTTTTCTTTACTGGGAGACAACTCTATTTCAGAATCATTAAGGCCTGCAGTTGCCAACCAGGAATGACTGTCCCCTTAGGAAACACTTGACCATTTGAAGACTTTCTCTGTTGTCCCAGGCAGAACGGCCATGGGAACCCAGCAGGTAGAGGCCGGAGGTGATAGAAGTGCCCTAAATGTTTAGCATGCCCTCCTTCTGCTAAGAATGACCCAGCCTCAGTGTTAAAGTGTGGAGGCAAGAAATCTCAACCCCAAATGGTTTGTGTTTGATTTAAGTTCATTTTAGGAAGAAATTGGGCCTTTTTCCCAATTCTTTTCAATAACTGATGAAATTAGTTATTTGATAAATAGAATTAGCCTAAAGGCTTTATCAATGTCTACTCCCACCTTCAATTTTTCCAGACCCAAGAAATAAGCAATTTTCAGGAAAAATGGGGAAACACATGGATCATATTTTCTTAAGTTTTATTTTAAAGTATAAAATAATTAAGGCAAGATGGGTTTTGGTTGGAAATCATTAATAAATGCTTCAAGTCCACATTTTGCTGTAACTCAGAAGAGTGTCACTAATAACACCTACACACCAAGTGGAACAAGAAGAACTCGGTGTTTAGAGATGTCACCCAACAGGAGCATCCGTGAGTGACATCATCACAAGCATCTTCACAGCCCCAGAGACATCTCCCTTCCTCACGGACAGTGGGCATCAGAGGAAGAAATGTCCAAGTTTATATGCACTCTCCAGACAGGGTCCTGAGATAGAATAAAACCTCCATGTCAAACTCCAAGAGTTCTCTGTATGTTCTTCCACTGGCAGACTACCCCCAGCCTCTGTCCTTACTTCTAGAAACAGTGTAGGAAGTACAGCTAAACCAAGCAGAGTTCCAAAACCTATGAGGCTCCAAAGGAATGACAAATGAACGCTGCACAGGCCAGAGGGGGAAACAAACAGCAATACATAGAACAAATGGTCAAAGGAAGCCTCATGGTCCCCTTTTCAGAGAATAAACCATGGCTGGAGAGGTGGTCCAGCAGTTAAGAGCACAAACTGCTCTTCCAGAGGACCAGAGTGAGATGCCAGAACCATTGGTGTGGTTCACAGTCACCTGTTACTGCCTTTCCGGGTGAAACAATGCCCTCTTCTGGCCTCTGTGGGCAATTGCACTTACATGCACAAACCCACAATAGATGGGCAAATACACACATAATTAAATATAAAAATAGACCTTAAAAAAGACAAAGAATAAAGCAAAAGGCCACACCAACAGAAGATTACACTAAAGTGATTTTTAGAGAATTTTGTTTTGTTTTGTTTTGTTTGTTTTTTGAGACAGGGTTTCTCTGTGTAGTTTTGGTGCCTGTGCTGGATCTAGCTCTGTAGCCCAGGCTGGCCTGGAACTCACAGAGATCCGCCTGCCTCTGCCTCCCGTGTGCTGGGATTAAAGGTGTGCACCACCACTGCCCAGCTATAGAATATTTGAAAATATTTTCCAGAAAAATTCTAGTGTTCTGGTGTGGGAGGCTCACACTAGTCAATAGCCAGCTGGACGGGCTGAGAAGGGAGGATAGTGAGTTCAAAGCCAACCTGGACTGCACAGTGTGCCCCTGTTTCAAAAATCAAAAAGAGCCCATAGATAAATCTATTTTCATAACTTGGAACTGAAACTATAACACATACTAAAAAGAGGAGGAGGAGGAAAATGAAGAGAACGACAGCTGTGTCCAGTCAAAGCCCAGGAAGTATCAACCGCAGCCTCTTTGAAGCTTGAGGAATGACAGCAGAGAATCCGCCATGGGCCCCTGCAATTATTGAGCACAGCTTTCGTGTATACCTATATACAACTTTTCTGAAGAAGAAGTCCATGGCTTTCACCGGATTCCTGAACGGCTTCCTGACTTCCACATTCTTACAGACACAGAAGGCAGTGGCTGCTTTACACACGGTAAACAACCAGTATGTCCGTGTAAGTTACAGTCTCTCTCCTTTTTCACATCGGCATAATTAGGAGACTCCTCTCTGGGGAAGACAGCTTAATGTAGGATGTAAGAACCTGGTTTGCCTGTCTCCAGCCATCTGCTACATTAAAGAAGACTTTCTATGGCTGGAATCCAAAACACAAAATTAAAAGGGTTGCTTGCACCCAGAGTCATAAAACAAAACAAAGAGGCTTTCCGCAGCGGGGCTTGGGAGGACACAGTCTCTTCCTGGTTGAGGCACCATCTGCTGTCTCCTGCTGGCGAACGCCCCCGAGTTAACTCCACTGACTCCCGTGGTTCTGCTTTCTCAGTTTACATCCTCAGAGACTCCATTGCGCAGCAGTCAAACCACATGTGTACCTCACTTCAAATCCAGAACAGCAGGTGAAAATCTGGGCTTGAAGGGAGGGAGGAGACCAAAGATTCCTGTCCCCAGGAAGGTCTTGGACTGTGTGGAGCATTAATCACAAGAGCTCTGAAGCCAGAATTCTGATTTGAAACACGGCCACCTAACTTCTACCTGTGTGACCTTGACCAGGTTTCTTAGCCAATTCCATCACTTAGCCTATAAAAGAGAGATAACAGGAGTAGCAACAAAATAGAATTATCCTGAGGATTAAACTCATGGTGCCTTCAAGGCACCCCAATAGCACCTGACACAGAGCAAATGCTAAACGGTGTTTGTTTTGAAAACATCCATTTCCTGCTGATATGCCAGAAAATTCCAAAAGATTCTTATCAAATGCATTAGTTACATGAAATGTTTTCACTTTATAGGATAATAAATTGTCTTTTCTCTATACTGTAATAGGTAATCTCATTCATTTGAAGGTCTATGATACCATCTATTACAAAGAATGTATACACACACACACACACACACACACACACACACACACACACGAGGCAAGTGTGTATTCTTAGGAATCCACACATGCTAGGCAAGTGCTCTCGCGGTAAGCTGTTCAATTCCTAAACTGGTGTGTCCACCTTTGAACGTGAGGCTAATGAACTCCAGACACTTAAACCCACCTTCCCCTCCCTCACAACTTCCCTACTGTGGGGTAGGTAGCAGCTGCAGGGCTAGCTTCAGCCTTTTTACCTCCTGATGCTTTCTCCTGCCTCCTTTGTGACATCATTTCTTTCCTACTTTAACCACCTGACCCAGGGAGTTACCATGGTACCTTAGCAGTCTAGGTCCTTGTGACTAGCTCACTGATGGACAGTAAACTAATGGACACATAACATCCCTTAGGTCAATGAGTGATGTGTGGATGTCAAGAGAAAAAAGTCCTGCTTCTTACTGTGAATGCTGGTTCTGGGGCTAACAGGGACCATCTTGACACCATATGGAGGAAATCTGTTTGGAAACAAAGCCGACAGAGAGAAGCAGAGCTGAGAACAAAACACAGTAACAAATTCCTGCCAGGTTCTTTGTGTTTCTGGGTCCAGCTTCACCTGAGGCTTCTGAAGACCCTCCTTAGACTTCAACCACTCCAGTCTGTTCCTGTGTGCGTGTGTGCATGTGTGTGTGTGTATGCATGCATGTGTGTGCATGTGTAAGGACAACTCTTGGAAGTCTGTCATTGCCTTCCACCCCTGTTTTGAGGCAGGGTCTCTGGTTTGTTGCTGTTGCGCTGCTCTGTGTACTCATCAGCTTTGAGCAGCACTGACCCACAGAGCCTTCTCCCCGGCCCCCCAGTCTGCCTCTGTGTCAGCTAGTTACACTTCTACCCCTTGTAACATCTCCCAGGCAGTCTCACTGGACGTGTTCAGTGCAGCTTTGATCTTCTGATATTGACATCCTGCCCCTGCTGCCTGGTCCCGCTAAGCCTTCCTCTATCAAGAGATGGCAGTTCTACCACACAGTCACTCGAGTGATACAGACATGCGCTGATGTGTATGTCTTCACTCTCTCTGTGCAATGGATGCCTGTAGCATCTTCCACTAGTGATGATGGGATTTGTTTCCTGGCCTCTTTGGAGTCAAATTTGCCGTGATGACTTTACAGCAAACATGATACAACTATTCAAAGTGTTTGATGCTTTTGAGTGGTCTTTTGCTACCCATCTTTCGATCAGCCCCAGAACCAGGCATCATGACTCTCACTTGGAATCCCAATATACAGAAGGTAGAAGCAGGGACATCTCAAGTTTGAGGCCGGCCTGGCTACCATGGTGAGGCCCTGTCTTCAAATAAAACACAGTGGAGTTGATACCAGCAGGTCCTAATGTGGAGCCTCTCAAGAGCTGCAAAGCAGATTCACAGACCCAGGTGGGAAAAAAACAGAGACTGGGGTGTTGTTGGTTGTTTTTTGCTCTTTGGGCTTTTTGGGGGCCCTGCCACCCAGCTCCCAGATAAGTCACACATGGAGGCTTATTCTTAATTATAAATGCCCAGCCTTAGCTTGGCTTGTTTCTAGCCAGTTTTTCTTAACTTAAATTATCTCGTCTACCTTTTGCCTCTGGGTTTTTTCCTTTTCTTACTTCAGTATATCTTACATGCACTCTTACTCTGTGGCTGGCTGGGTGGCTGGGTGGCTGGCCCCTGGAGTCCTCCTCTCCTTCTTCTCTTGCTCCTTGATCTCTTTTTCTCCTTCTATTTATTCTCTCTGCCTGCCAGCCCCACCTATCCTTTCTCTGGCAAGGTATCGGCTGCGCAGCTCTTTATTAGATCAATCAGGTATTTTAGACAGGCAAAGTAACACAGCTTAACAGAGATAAACAAATGAAACATAAAAGAATGCAACACGCCAGGCAGTGGCGACGCACACCCTTAATCCCAGCACTCAGGAGGCAGAGCCAGGCGGATCTCTATGAGTTCAAGGCCAGCCTGGTCTACAGAGAGAGATCCAGGACAGGCATCAAAACTACACAAAGAAACCCTGTCTTGAAAACAAACAAACAAAAACAAACAAACAAACAAAGAATGCAACACATCTTTGCATCATTAAATGAATGTTCCATAGCATAAACAAATGTAACACCTTAAAATAATATTCTACAACACTGAGATTTGCTCTGTGGTAACCAATGACCAAAAGACTCTGCACTTACTCCTAGTTTTTGCCTTTATTTATTTATTCCTAAATTCAACAGGACAGTAAACATGTATTAAACACCCATCAGCTATCAAGCATGCTTTAGGCATCAGGGATAAGAAATTAAATAAAATAGATAAAATCTAAGCTGTTATGTAAATAGGTCATTTTTAAAGATATAATATTGTTTTTTAAAACTATGGTGGCGTGGGTGGATTTGTGCACATTAAATATAGTTGCCCAAGGAGGCTAGAAGCATCTGACTCTGCTGAAGCTGGAGTTACAGAGGGTTGTGAACTGCCCAACATGGGTGCTGGGAACTGAACTCAGGCACTCTGGAAGAGCAGGAAATAATCATTAAGCCATCTCTCCGGGTCCTTTTTTAAAAATAGGGGAGCAGATAACTGTCAATATGTAACAAGGTAATACATACCTGGCAGGAAACTGGACTCTCAGAGGGAGGCTGGGAGAGAAAGAGCTGGGATGCAGAGCCCCTGAGGCATCTGTGTGGCTGGAGCCTGCATGGGTCAAGAGCTTTCCTCTGCCCTCAATACAGCATCAAGACTTACCTGTCCTACTTGGAAACTATCTCCGATCCATCCACTTATCTCCACGTCTGTTGTCATGGACAATCAGCACTAGATCCAAGCCCAGGTCACTATCATGTGCCTCCTGGACTGCCTGCTGCTTCCAGTGTTGAAAATTAAATAAGAATGTCACCCTCAATTGAAAGCCCTTCAAAGCCCTTTCACTGTATTTAAGATCAAATCCAGACCCTTCCCATAGCTCACACAGGGGCACCATCCCACCATTTCTAACATCCTCAGGTGCCACAAGTTTTTATGCAAATCAGAGCCTTTGTGTGGTCCCCTGTCTCTCCACCTTGGAAACTTATGGAATGCTATGCCTAGTGCTATTGTTCCTTATCAGCCAGCATCTCCACTTCAATGTGTAATTCCTACAAAGGCCTTTCCCTGCCACATCTGCATTCTCTTCCTCCCTTTCTACCACTTCTGGGTTGGAGCTCTCCCTTCTGTACTCAGAGAACATCCAGTTCTTGCCTTGCTGGGATTCACTTCTCACAGGTCAAGACTTGATCAAAGTCTGCATACCCCACTGTAATTAAGCTCCACTTCCCAACTAATGCAGCCCTCAATTACTGTGTATGAGGGTGCGACTCCCTTCTTCCTGTGACAGAAATTCAGCCCTTAGATTTAGCATTTGTTCACTCACTCACTCACTCATTCATTCATCCATTCATGCATGCATGCAATATAAAAGTTTGTATTCATGGGGGCTAGAGATGGCTCAGTCTATAAAGTACTTTCCACACAATCATCAAGACCCAAGTCCAGATCCCCAGCACCCATTAAAGACTGAGGCATAGCAGTTCGTGCCTGGAATCCCAGCACAGAGAGACTGAAGACAGGAAGATCCCTAGGGCTTTCTGGCCAGGCAGTCTAACTGAATCAGAAGCTCCCATTAATTGAAGACCCCCACCTAAAACAAATAAGATGGAGAGTGATTGAGGAAGGTAGCTACCCAACATCAACTTCTGGCCTCCACACCTTCAAATACAAGCACATACACCAACACACACACACACACACACACACACACACACACACACACACACACACACACAGTGTGCATCTTGTGTACCAGGCATCATGTTAAGCAATGGAGATTGTGCTGAATGAGGTGTCCAAAATCTGGCACACAAAGATGCTTTCCCTGCCCCGGTGACACTCCCAGTCTCTCGGTCTCCCAGTCTCCCAGTCTCCCAGTTCTCCCAGTCTCTCAGGCTTCCAGTCTCCCAGACTCCTGGGCATGCTTGCTTATGTGTTGTCTTCAAATTCCTCAAATATTTCATGTGAGAGCTGGAATGGAGAAAATCAAACCTATCATATCAGTCTGCCAACTGTCCACTGTGAGTGAGATGCTTGGTCCTGATAAGGAGCTCCTTGTTTGGACCATACAGTTGTGAAAATGCAAAGGAATAAACTTTTCCTGAGGTGAAGCTTTTAACCCAAAATGATGAAGCTACTCACTGTAGTTATTTGAAAGCTAAGTATAATTAGAATTATCATAGGTAACTCTTCCTGAAATATGAATTTACCAAAGGACCTTCAGGACCTGGTGTGATGGTACAAACTAGTAATTCCAGAGGCAGAAACAGGAGGACCATGAGTTCAAAGCCAATCTGGGTTTGTTCAAAAAGAAAGAAAAAGAAGGAAGACATCAATCCTCCCAAATTTACAGTTTCATATTTTCTGGAGAAATGCGTATTTATTGAAAACTTTAAATCCTAGAGAAAATATAAAATTACTTGAATTCCTATGAATAAAAATAGCTATAGTAAACTGATAGGTAACATCTTGCCACATCCCCATGCGTGTATCAGTGATATCTCACACTGAGCAAGCATACACTTTTTGCTACCTCGTATACTTCATGAAAAACCACTGGAAACTTACAACTCAGTTACAATTACTAACATTGTCATCTTTATTTTTTTAAATTAAAAAACTATAGTACAGCCGGACAGCAGTGGCACACACTTTAAATCCCAGCACTTGGGAGGCACAGCCAGCTAGATCTCTGTGAGTTCAAGGCCACTCTGGTCTACAGAGTGAGTTTTAGGACAGCCAGAGCCACACAGAAAAAAAGAAACTCTAGCACAAATCATTAGGAAACTGCCAGTGCCGCCACATTGCTATGACTAGGCTCACAGCTCTATGAAGTAGTTGTGGCCCTGCCATAAAAGGTGTCTTTGGGGACTGGAGAGATTGCTCAGTAGTTCAGAGTGCTGCTGCTCTTCTGGAGGACTTGAGTTTAGTTAAGCCTCACAACCACCTGTAACTGGAGTACCAAGTGACCCGATGACTGCCCAGCTCTTGACCCATCTCTTTCCAGGTCTTCTGTAAGGACGGACTAGTTCTTAGAGGTCTTCTCTTGATACTTGGTGTTCTGGGAAGTGTTTAAAAAGGAAAAGCAGCATGCTGTGTATGGCAGTGAGGGGTTACACAGCCATTTCACAGACACAGAAATGGAAGCTCAGTGAAGCCAGTTCTCAAATGTATCCATGTAGTCAGCAATGGATCTAGAATTCACAGCCAGCTGCATCTAACCACTGCACAACACTGCCTAACCTCTTGGCTCAATGAAACACAGAACCATATTCAGCTTTCCACCCCAACCACATGGTTTTTATGCATCGTATGACAAATGTTATGGAACCACAATACTCTGCAAACTGAGCTGGGAAAATAATAGGTTACTAAGCAAAAGAATAAATAAATAAATGTGTTAGTGCACATAATTGCAATTTGTAGTCAGAATCCATGTCATTTGGTGGTGGCAAAGTCATATAGAGCAAGTAGGCCATAAAACTTTATTCTAACAGCCAGGCCAGGGCCCTGAGCAAGCTTTAGAGGCCCTCACTGAATGGAGTTTGTGTTCCAACATGTTTATCTCGAGGTCTAGTGAAACCCATTCACTCCCTTTGCTCAGTGGCTAATGCTTCTGTGGGTGTATCATTGACAAGATGAGGGTGTTACTATCATGCCACATTAGAGGCAATTTGGACTGATGAATCAAATCAAGGAAACTATTCAAAGGGAAGCCTGGATTCTTGACTCATGCAGAGAAGGTGTAATGTTTCCACAGCAAAGAAAAGCCACCTGCAGCGGCACAGCCTGGCTGTCACAGGTTCACAAACGTAGGGCATATGTGCACAAACCTGACTTTGCAGAGCGCTGCTGCACTGTATGCTAAACACCCAAGTTCAGATTTTTGAAAAACAAAATAGAAAAATAGTAAGACGCTCACAACATGTTTGCACTCCGACGTGTCATGATGGAGAAGGAGCCCCTGTCAGGTTATTTTGCCAGACTCAGAGAATCTGTGTGAATTCAGAAGACCAACGTGGTCCTGGCTCTAATGACCTAAAGTTAGAACAGAAACCAGCTGGGGCCTGCTTCCGGCTGCAGGACCACAGGAAAACAACTGTTTTTCACAAATTACGGTTTTTATTTTACTTGTTTCTGGTTGCTCGATGAGATTCTATTATATGCCAGAAGCTAAAATGGTCATGAAATGGTGTTGTATATTCCTCCATTTATTCATTAAAAACTAAGGAAAGTCAGAGGTATTAGATGTGAGTTAAAATGAGCATCCACCTCTCCCCTTGAGTCTCCCTTCCCATGTCTTGCTTCAGTCAGTTCTCTATCTGGTCTATGTATCGCCATTTCCTTTCTGATTCACTATTCCCTCTAAAAACATTTGATTGCCTCTACGGACCAGGTCCTAGGCTAGACACTGGGATGACTCAGAGAACAATCCATTCAGAAGTCCTGTTCTCACTGACTACAACAAAAGGCAGGCACAACTTGTTCTACTTCTACCCAAGACGATCCCCCGACACTGTCTATTCTTCTAAGCTACTAAACTTTTCAACTATAGAACTTTCCCCTTCTCTCTACTCATCTTATTGTCACTGAGATAGCTAACACACAAACTGGAGTAGCTAGAGGCCTGAGTGTGTGCGCGCGCACACACACACACACACACACACACACACACACACACACACACACACACACACGCACACACACACACACATTCATTGACTTCCCTAAGTACTTAGGATGTGAGAGAATTGGTATCATTGACATACAAGCAAGCCACACATTCATGATGATGTGATGTTTCAACTTGAGGACCCCAACAGTGCTGGACCCTGCCCCCCCCCCCCCCGCCCCAGGTAGACAAATAGGGAGAGTGGTTTCTAGATTCAGGCTCACATGATGAACGGCTCTGGCACGCTACATTTAGAGACTCATAGAAGCTTTAAGAAGACATCAATAACAACCTCTTATTCTCACACTGGACTGTTTTTACTTCTTAAAATTGAGAGAGAAGGGTGAACATGAGCTCCTGATGGCAAACGTAGACCATCACAAGGATATCTGGGGTGTGGTATGGCAATATGTAAGCTTCCTTCGCCATGAAGTCCTCTGGTCCCTGGGCTGACATTGCTACCAGGCTTCTAGAATGACAACAATGGCCTCCCTGCTTTCCCCACACACCCACTCAGAATTCTTGGTAGTTAGAACTCCAAAGAGAAACTCCACAACTCATCACCACCCAAAACAATGCTCTCTATTAGGTAGAAGTTCATACCAAACCTCTCAAGAAAGCAGTGGCTTCAGTTACCTTCTATCACTCACAATTTGGCAGGAAGAGCACATCCATCCTCACTTAGGTAGCTGTGGCCAGAACTGTAGGCTGATTATGCTTTGATTACGTGGCCAAAGCCAACCACTGGTGCAGAAAAGAAGCGCTCAGGTCACTTTCCTGATGAGATGGTTGTGAGCACAGCAGACATCATTGGCTTTCTGAACCCCACCATTGCCAGACCAGCACCCAAAGTCAGAGCCAGGAGATCTCCTCCATATAGATAGCTCTCCCTACACAAGGCATGCATGGACTTGCAATTATCTACACACTGGACATACATTTATTCATACTCTACTATGTGGTATTGTGATTACAAGTAACACGAAACCTGCTCACATAGACTGTATAACCCAGTTGGAGGAATGGGGCAATGACCAAGAGCCACACTGTGTAAATATGAGCACGGGACAATGAAGCCACAAAGCCAGGGGCAGGTACGCTGCTCTGATAAGGGGAAGAGCTGAGGTGAACAGGAGTAAATTGGGTAAGGGATTGATAGAGTGGCGTAGGGATGAGCCTTCTGAGCGGAGTGATTACTGTGGACCAGGACCCCAGCAGCATGAGGGATGGAGGTGGTGACTATGAGAAGCCAAAGGAAGTAGCGGGTGTTGGACAGAGGAAGCAGAGCAAGGGAGCTTGCAGAAGTGGACAGGATAGTCAGTCGGGGCTTTGAGGCCAGCACAGGGTTTCAGAATTGTCCTAACGGAATCACATGTCATCAGTGGTCACCAAACTCTTCTGGGCCTTACATAGCTGCTTTTATAGTAAGGAGGAAGAACCAGAGAAAATGGCCATGGAGCGGGAGTTTCCAGGAAACGTAGTGACTTCAAGACAAGCCTTCATCCAAACTTCCAGGGGCAGTGCCACTGTCTTGCCTGTGACTTCTACTCAGGGCCATCTCAAGACCCCTTCTGTCACTTATCAATCACATAGCAGGCCTTCCTGAAGGCTGCAAAGCTCCTCTGCTGTGCTGTGGTCCCTTCCTTGGTCACTTGCTAATGGGCAAAGCATGGATGAGAAGAGAGAGGACCAGGGAAGGCAGGTGGGGGAGATGCCTCGAGGAAGGACTGGATGGCTATTTTCATCCTTCTGAGAGGATAGCCTTGAAGGAAAAGTCCGGGAGGAACACCCCCAAAGTTAGCTGCAAAACAACCTCTGTGCACAGGGTGAATGGGGGCTGTATGAGTTAATTACAAATGCTATAAAAGATAACATTTATTCGGACCGACATCACCTACTGACTTGTTTGCTTGCTTTTTATTTTGACCACAGGGGGCTTTATTTATTGAACTCGGGTCAGTGCTTCAGGATGGCTGGAGCCCAGGTATTTTCCCTTGGTGTCTGTGCCTGTGAAGGGATCCTCTTGTCCACAGTGCCCTGTGGGACATCCCTGAGTCTGACTTGGGAGGGTACCTGGGTGAGGAGTCAGCCCACTCTAGCTGAGGCTGGGACAGACTTCTCCCTTGGGCAATGTTATAAACAGCCCTTACTCACCTGTGACCTGGAGGGAAACCCCAGAGAGTCCAATTTCAACTACAAGAGTGAGAAAGAGCTCGTGTTGATGGACTGCCTGAGAGAACGACAGAAAATGTACTCATCCACATGATCGTTCCCTTGCTCTGGACTTGGGGATTGCACCCTGGATGAAGCCAGGATTCTCCCACCTTCTGGCATGAAGAAAGGATTAGGTACCTACCTGCCTGCCACTGGGAGCCAAGGTCTGGCCCTCCCATAGTAGAGACCTGTTAGAACACACCAAGCTAGGTACACTTAAAAGTGTAAATGTTTTTATTGAGAGGACCATTTCCTGTTTTCAGGGTTTATGATTGCTCCCCAAACCTAAGGCTCTCTTATGAAGGGAATTATTTTTTGTTTTGTTTTGTTTTTTTTCATTTTGTTTTATCTTCCTAAACGCTCCACTGAACCTGACGTCATCCCCGCTTGATCCTCTCAGCGCCTATACACAGACCTGGCACACAGTGCCACGCATGGCACACTAACAGTGGAAGTGACCAGCTAGGAAATGTCCTTGGGAACGAGAAGGCAGCTCTGCCTAGGCGATCGCTTGCTTACTTGGAAGCGGAACTCACTACGAAAAGCTTCTTACCAGCTAAGTCTCCATGCCTGTTCGGCTTCACAGACCAGCCATCTCTCAACTATCGATACTCCTGGGAGGTCAGAGACGGGGGAGGATGTGAAGAGAAGGGGCAGAGCCAGGGCTGGGCAGTGGGGGCTCCCTGTTCCTCTTCCTGGAACCCGAGGCTCTTGAGAATGCTTCCTCATTCTCTTCCCATGTATGCAGCCTGGGGATCTGTCAAGACAAGCCTTGGGTTCTAGCCAAGACAAAATAAAATGGCAGCATGAAGGATGCAGCGAACTGAGAAAGAGAAGTGAGGGAAGGGAGAAGAGGCCTGGGAGGACTCTCAGAGTCACCGTGAGGGAAGGACCTCTGTCTGTGAGGGTGACAGAGGCTTGGGTTCGGTGGCAGAGAGGGTAATTCAGTGCTTCAAAGTTCTTTGGGTCGAGGAGGGGGAAGGTGTGGGAGTCTGAGCTGTGTGCAGAAGCCCGGGTTTCCTGCGGAAGGACGGAAGCCAGAGCATCTGCCTCGTATCGAACCCCACAGTCCGGACGCTTAGGCTCCTGTCCAGTGAGAATGACAAAGACCGAACTAGACTGTCCAGGGTACACTTCCATTGTGTTTATTCAGGTTCTCATCATGGTTTTCATTGTTCTTAATTAGCAGGCACTTGAGTCAGCCCCACTCTTTCCCCCTTAATGAAGGATCGACTAGTTAATCGACTAGTCCAGCCCCGTGAAGACTCCTTTAACCTGGATAAGATCCCCCTCCATCTACTCCAAGTAAGATGAGGAGAGGCTGTGTGTGTGTGTGTGTGTGTGTGTGTGTGTGTGTGTGTGTGTGTACATACATGGGCAGTAGCGCTGATGGTCATGTGTGGGCTCACAGGAAGATTCTTTTCTCCTCCTCATTGTCCCCCTTCTCATCTCTGTCCCCACCTCTCCCTCTTCCCTGCTGCCCCACCCCCACCTCCAGCATGTGCTCAGAAGGTCCACACATCTCCTCCACCTCCTTGACCCGTTGAGTGTGTCTCCCACTGACACTAACCTTGTCTTCTCAACCCCACCACCTCGCAGATTCACACCCTTCAAATGGCCCCAGCAGGCCATGGCCTCCAGCTCTGCCCCTCCTCTACCTGCTGTACCCCGGCACTGGCTTTCCCTCTGACCTCTCACCCTGTCTTCTCTCTCTCCCTAGACCACACGCTCAGCACTCATGTGCCCTCTCTTCACGGCTTCTCCTCAGCTGCCCACATCATGTGTTCTTCATGACTCCTCATGCTAGAGCATTTCCTCAGTCTGGGTTCCTCAGAGCCTCTGTGTTCAGAGCACACGGCTGTGCTACTCTTACACACTGAGAATAGAGATGGCTGGGTGGAAAGCTGCTTCCCTCCTTCTGTATTGCGGGAAGCTAGCCTGGGTGTCCAGGAGATACTGAAAAACAAAACAAACAATAACAACAAGCTTCTGTAAGTACATAAATGAATGCTGGAAACTGTATTGATTCATTCCTTTATCTAACAAAATTCCGACAGAGTGGCTGCCACAGTATGCCAGGCTCTAGGCCAAGAGCTGTGTATTTCACAGCAGATTTCAGATTCCTGTCGTCAAGGAGCTTACAATATGATGAAGGACATAGATATGTGTATGATGAAGGTGGGTAAATGGTAGGCGACTAGTTTTATGCTAACGATATGAGCTAGAGTCATCTAAGAGGAGGAAACTTCAGTTGAGGAAATGCCTCCAGGAGATCCAGCTGTAAGGCGTTTTCTCTATTAGTGATCAATAGGAGAGGTCCAGCCCATGATGAGTAGTGCCATCCCTGAGCTGGTGGTCCTGGGTTCTATAAGAAAGCAGGCTGAATTAGCCATGAGGAATAAGCCAGTAAGCAACACCCCTCCATGGCCTCTACATCACCTCTTGCCTCCAGGTTCCTGTCCTGTTTGAGTTCCTGTCCTGACTCCCCCCAGTGATGGACTATTACCTGGAAGAGTAAGCCGAAACAAACCTTCTGAACTTGCTCTTGGCCATTGTTTCATCTTGGCAATAGAAACCCTGACTAAGACAGTAGCTGATGTGGGATAGATGTATAGATAGATGGTGGGTGGACAGATGTGGTATTTGAGGTGACATCCAAAGCCAGAGGTAGAAGTTAGTCAGGTCAGAGAAGGGAGGAGAAAATTCTGGAATAATGGGAGAGCATACAGAGGCAATGGAGCTACAGAAACATCTCAAGAGAGAAAAGAATCAGCAAGTGGGAAGCAGAGACATAGCGGTAGGACCCATCCCACCCTGTCCCTCCCCCACTCTTACAGTGACTCTGTGGGTGGAGCTTGGGACAGTTTGGGGCGTCAACTTTCTACTTCCCACAGAGCTGTAGAGTTCCTCCGGGAACCATGCCAGGTGTTGGGGGATGGAGAGCTCAGGTCCTGGGAGGAGAGAGGGCACTCAAAACTAAATGGTTCTTTCCTCTAATCCAGTATTTGCCTTGTCTTGCAAGGCTCCAAGAATGGACGTGAGCTCTCTGATGGAGAAATCACAGCACCGGGAAACCTAGTGTGTTTATTAAGTACAGTTGAATTGGTAGGTGGGGTCATCGAATACAGCTGAACACGGAGGCGGGGTTATTACATACAGCTGAACAAGGAGGCAGGTTTAGTTAATGTCTGCAGGAGCCATCTCATCAGTGGGGAGAGAAAGCTCTGGTAGACATTTCCTACCCACACTGTCAACATCCACATATGGACCAAGGAAGGTTTGTCATCTCTCTGAGCCTCAGCCCCCGCTGTGTGTGTGACAGGGGTGGGGGGTGGGGGGATGGGGGGAACCTTGGAGTCCTTGACATCTCTATGCCCGTGTCAAAGAGTACACATCCACTTGGAATTTCACTGATTCAGGCTTCTTCCACTCCCCTTAAGAAGTAGCCTTCATTCTATTTCCAGGGCAGCTGCTGTTTCCCATTATCTCTGCCTCCCCACTTCAACCTTTAAGGTCCACAAACTGCCCAAAAGTCAGGAGGATCCGAAAACCCCACTTGCCTAAGCATGTTGCTTTCTGGGTTAAAAACAGCCAACAGCTCTCCCTGGTCTGAAGCCCGACTTGAGACACCCTAGCCAGACCCCTGTCATCAGGAACCAAAGCATCTCCTCAGTCTCCTCTCTCATCCCTGTCTCCTCAGGATGCTCACACTGCCTCATCCACACCATTTCTACAATGTGCCAGGCCTTGCTCTGGTGACCATGGGCCACCAGTTCTGTCCTGGATGATTGCTGTGTGGGGAACATCTGAGTCCCCAAACAGAACCTCTGGAGTGACATTGTTCACACACTGCTGCATCTGTGGCATAACTCAGATTTTTCTTAGTTCCAAGCATCAAATGACATCAGTTCAAGGGATGCTAGTGGTTCGTGTCCATAAACTGGGTTTGGAGCCCAGGCCATGATTTGCTGACCCAGCAGATGGCTGAGGCTGCTACGGTATCCCCCAAATCGAGAATCAGGCCTGACAGAGTGGGTGGTGAGCAGTAAATGTGTCTGAAATGAGATTAACAAGTTCCCATCCCAGAGCACCCCCCGAGCCATCCAGGGGCCTTTCCTGGGGGACGGAGCAAGGGGAAACTGACGGTGCTAGCTAGCTCTCTGCTGGTGATCCTAGGCCTGGACCATGGAGTGTGGGCAGAAAATGAATGCTGAGAAATGTGGTTCAGAGAGCTCGCCTTCCTGGAAGTTCCATTCCCCAAGCCTGATAGACCACACTACTATGCTAGGGAGTTCTCTGTGCTTATGAAAGCTACAGCTGTCCACCTCTCCCTGTCTACAGCTGTGAGGCTGAGTCCAAGGATTTCCCCCTGTGAGGACAGTCTTGCCGGCCCCTCCTCTCCTAGAGGGACGTGCTCCATTGGCCGGAGTTTGCATTAGGTTCTAGATAGACACCCCTTACTCAGGACTTCTGAACACAGGCAGCACTCCCCCACCCCTATCTCTCCTACAATGTTTGTCTATGGATGACAGCCATAGTCTCTGTACTTACTGCTTGCTTTCTGGCAATCCACACTTGGAGCAGCCACCAAGCCCTGAGCCTAAGACTAGCGGCTCCAGGGAGGCTGGCAGCTCTGCAGAAGCCATGAGATAAGCAGACAATACAGAACTTTTAACACGAATTTGAATGTACTGTGAGTATTTTGTTTTTGCCCCTGTCTTAGTGAAATAACTGAGGTCCAGAGCAGTAGCAGCCTGAGGTGACACTCAAGGTTTTCTTTTTTAGATGGAGTCTCACCATGTGGCCCAGGTTTGCCACAAACTTGAGATTCTGCTGTCTTTACCTCTGGGGTAGCTGAGATTTATAGGTTGCACCATATGCCCTGATCAAGGTCATATTTTTAAGTGATTTTGAGTCAGTTGTCAGACTCCAAACCCCAGAATTTTAATGTCTTACTGTGTGGCTGTAGGCTCTGAGAACCATACAGATCTGATATTTTTTAATTTATTTATTTTTATTTTATGTGCATTGTGTTTTGCCTGCATGTATGTCTGTGAGGGTGCTGGATCCCCTGGAACTGGAGTTACAGACAGCTGTGAGTGGCCATGTGGGTGCTAAGAATTGAACCCAGGCCCTCCAGAAGAGTAATCAGTGCTCCCAACCACTGAGCTATCTCTCCAGCCCCAGATTTGATGTTTTTTAAAGCCTAGGTGAAACATAAATGTGGAGTTGTGTTTGAAATTCAAACAAATTTGAATGACTCTGGAAATCACAGGGGATTTGGCTTTTTTGATAATAAAAATGTTAGCTTGAATTTATGGAAAAGAAAATAATTCTGAGGGTCCAAGTAGACACCATGTGAAGCATTTTCCTCTGCTCTGTAACAGGATGTGTGGTGGGCAAAGACTACACAGAGCTCCAGTTTCCTTCCTTCCTTCATCTTTTTATTATCCTGTTAAAAAAATATGCAGCGAACATCCTCTACATAGCCTTGGCCCAAATTCTGGATGTGGCCTGTAATCAACAGCTCTCAAGGAGGCTGCACTCAGTGTGATGCTGGGAGGGAACATCACTCTGAAAGGCTTGCTGCCATTTCCCTTTACTGTTCTAGGAACAGCAACTCCTCACAGTGGGAAGAAATGGCTTCTTTCCCTCATAATGCATGCCCATTATTGACCAGGCTGCACATATTCTAGAATCCACAGATTAGCTGTGATAGCTTTTTCTGTGAGGCAGCCTTCTAAATATTCAAGAATGTGTCACATGATATCCTGTCAATTTTCTATATGTCAGAAAGTAGAGAGAGAGAGAGAGAGAGAGACAGACAGACAGACAGACACAGACACAGATACAGACACACACACACACACACACACACACACACACACACACACACAGAGGGGAGAGCGCACTTGCTCAGTTGCTAGAACCTTCCTTTAGAAACAGCATTGCAGTCCGCAGTTGGTGGATGTGGTAGTTTGAATGTAATTGGCCCTCATAATCTCGTAGGGAGTGAGACTATTAGGAGGTGTGGCTTTGTTGGAGTGGGTATGGCCTTGTTGGAGGAAGTGTGTCACTATGGGGACGGGCTTTAAGGTTTCCTATGCTCAGGGTACCACCTAGTGCAACAGTCGACTTCCTGTTGCCTGCAAGATGTACATAGGGCTTTCAGATACTCCAGCACCATATGCCACATCCCCTGTCATAATGATAATGGACTGAACCACTGAAACTGGAAGCTAGCCACCCCAATTAAATGTTTTCTTTATAAGAGTCACCATGGTCATGGTGTCTCTTCATGCCAATAAAAACCTTATCTAAGACAGGGTCATTCTCAGTTTGGTCAGAGTCCCACACTTCCTATGAGTCCAGGTGACCAGGGAATAAACATGCGTTGCTTCTGAGGCTCTGGACTTGGCTCTGGAGCTGCAGCTCATGTCTTGCTGGAGACGACTTACCCAGCCCACCCATCTGTGAGAGCCAGTTACTGTGGGTAGAATGTTTGTACCCCTCAAAGTTCCCATATTGCTTCCTGCCCTACCCCAAAGGGATATGTGATGTTATGAAGGGGGAGGAACCTCTGGAGGAGCGTAGGTCGTGGGGCACCACCTTAGGATTAGGCTCAGTGCCCATGAGCACGGTCCATGAGCTTTCCTGTCCCTTTCACTTATGAGTGATGCCTCTCACCAGATCCCAAGTCTGCTAGGCCTTGATCTTGGAGCTTTCCAGCCCCTAGAACTGAGAGCAGTGAATCTCTAAATGGCCTGGACTGGGATAGTCTGCTTCCACAGCTGGGAAGGGAGCAGAGCACAGGGAGCTGTGGAGAGTCTTTTTCTTTGAATCAACGGTACCTTCGGTTGCTTGAAGAGTCAGAGGGTCACAGAGAAACCATGAAAACTTTCTAGGAAGCAGGAGAGGAGGGATGAATTGAAGACCTGATGTCAGGAGTCCCCAGCCTGCGTGAGAGATGGGCTCCTGTGTTAGCCCCTCTTCCTCTGTTGGCTCAGACCCAGATGCCTTCACAAAGGGGAGCCACGCTTGGCCCAGAGATCCGTGGGAAGAGGCAGGCAGGGAGCTGGCTCTGCATCCAGATGCCTGGCTCCCTGCGCTCTGCTCAGAATCCCCATATCACTGAGCAATGCAGAACACGCCAGTGCTTGGCATGTTGTAGTCCTCATCGGAATCAGACCCTTCAGCTGCTTGTGCCTCAGGACCTGGCAAACCATGCCTACTGTCCACCAGAGATCCCCACGAAGAGCATAAATCAACCCCTCTCTGTATGTCTGCGGGTTGTGCGTGAGCCACATAGTCCCAGCCCTCAGGTTTATTTGTTCATGTGTTCGTCCTCAATCATTCTTCCTGGTTTTTTAATTTAAAACTCTAACTTAATATATGTTCACCAGAAGTCAAGTATCACAGGAACAGGTAATATAGAGCCCTGCTGACTTCCACCAGCACTCAAGACCTCGGCAGTGAATTCCTATCTATTCATGCAGTCATGTTCCTATGCATCTGCTACCCCCCCTAAATTCACTCCACATAACACTTCGCAATCTCTTCCCTCTTATCACATATCTGCAGCCTTTCTCCTCTACCAAGGGCTGTACACTAACTTACCTCAGTGCGACATTAAGCAGCTCCAACCAGGTGCTTTTGCTTTATCTTGCTCTTTGTTGCTGTTACAAAGCTGACATGCTGAGCATGCGTGCATCTGTGTGGATCTGGATGAGCGCCATGGCTCTTTCCAGTCCTCCCATGTTGCTGGCATAGGGTGAAGAACAGGCTTGAACCTGTGCCTCTGTGCATGCATGTACATGTTCCCACGGGACAGAGTTCATAAAAGGGAGACATGAGTTAAAGGATGGGTACATCTTTAGTTTTGAGAAATCCTGCCAAATACTGTAAAAAAGATTGAGCCAGTTTTCACTCTGACTAGCAGAAGCTAAACCACTCAGTTGTGTTCTGGTGTTGTCTTGGCTTTTGCTAAAGGGCATGTTTAGACACACAAAATGCCATTCCTGGCCTGGCCGTAAGATTTCTGCATGGCATGTGATGGTGGACATCTTCCAATACTGGCTAGAACATCCCACAAAAAGCTGTGTGTGTGTGTGTGTGTGTGTGTGTGTGTGTGTGTGTGTGTGTGTATGAGAGAGGGGGGGGGATCTGAGGACATTTTCTGAGAAACCCCAAGAGACAGGCAGAGGCAGGACAGAGACAGCTGGGGATCCATAATGTCAAGCACCTCTCCTTTACAAGGGAGCAGAGCATCTTTTTCCTGAGTAGATAGCCCACATCCATTCTCTAACACACACACACACACACACACACACACACACACACACCATGGGGCACAGGACACACACTCTCTGGTGTCCCATGTCAGGGACACCATCAGTTGTGAAGATGGAAGGCTCACTGGAGGTACCATTTACACTCTTCCTTGGCCCTTCAGATAGCTGAGCATCCATGGAATGAGCTCCTAATGCAATGTGATTTGGGGGACCACTGGACATAGTATCTCCATAGGTTAGATCTCAGCTGTGTTGTTAATGTTTAAAACACTCACTGCTTTACTTACTTAGTCTATGCCTACTGGCATGATGCAAGACTGTTACGGGCAGAATGTGTGTTGGGTCTAGGTGGCCAGACATGATTGTGAGAAAAGTTTAATATCTGAGTTCATTCACAAAACATTCCAAATAAACCATCTGTCTCCCCCAATGCTCAAACAAAGCAATGTTGGAAGCTAGAAGACAGAACTAATGGACTGATTCAGTAGACCCATGCCCATGGGGCTGGAGTAGTTAGAATATATAGTGAGTCCTGGCCATGGAGATTTCACATGATACCTCAGTTGAGGGTCCATCCCAGAGGGACATCCTTAGGTTTCAGGTGTGTCCTCAAACCACAGGGTTTTCCCAAGGCCTGACATACCACTTGCCAGCCTGGGTGACTCTCAGCCAGATGTTGAATCTGCAGAGCTGTTCAGGCCCTGCCTGCAGCTTGGCATCCCCAATAATTATTATCAGAAGCCATGGGTACCTCAGTTGGCTTTAGGGAGCCTGCTCTGACCCACTGCCCAGAACCTGAACTGCTCCTGGCCCCGGGTTCCTAAGTGCCTGTTATTTTCTCTCATTACCACTCTCAATTAAGTCCTTGTTTAGAACACAAAGCTAACAGCAGAAACCCTTCTTGGGTTTCAGTTACATTACGGTTGGGGCTCTGGCTTCTTCTTCTTCTTCTTCTTCTTCTTCTTCTTCTTCTTCTTCTTCTTCTTCTTCTTCTTCTTCTTCTTCTTCTTCTTCAATTGAAAACCTTGGTGATACAGCTCCTGGCTGTGGACCCTGGACAGAAGGGTCTTCTTCCCACAGTGATCTTGCCGCGGTGTACCAGTCCATTATTCTACTATAATAAAATACCTGAGATGGGTTACCATGGAAGAAAAGAAGTCTGTGCCTTGTTTTCTTTCTGTTGCTGTGTAAAACACAGACATATACAAGCTTGGGGGAGGAAAGGGTTAATTTCATCTTACAGGTTAGTCTGTCATCGAGGGAAACCGGGGCAGGAGCTCCAGCAGGGCAGGGACTTGAAGCAGAAACCACTGAGGAACACAGCCTGTGCCCTCTGGATTGCTCAGCTACCTTTCTTATGCAGCCAGGTCCACTCCCTAGGGATGACACTGCCCGCAGTGTGCTGGGCCCTCTTAACCCTTAAGAAAATGCCTCACAGACATGGTCACAGGCCAGTCTTATGTAGGCAATTCATTGTCTGAGGTTTCCTCTTCCCAGGTGACTCTAGGTTTCTGTCAAGTTGAGAACTGACATCATTTTGAAGGATGATTTTGATGGAGGCATCATAACAGGAGGCATCACGGTGAGTGCCAATGTGAAAGAAGTGATCACATGTTCAAACAGGAAGCCCAGGACCAGGTCAGAGGGCAGGCTTGCTCTCCCAGCAACTGAAGACCTCATGTGTCCCATGAGAGCGACACTAATACCTTCTGAGGACAGAAGGCCTAGGAGCTCATGAGCCTCACCACTTAAAGGCCTGCCGCCACCATATCACCATGCTTGAGAGCAAACTTCCAGCAGATCTTGAATGGACATGCTTGAACCACAGCAGAGGCCAATGCCCTCCCAACCCAGAAAGCTTGAAAACATGCTTCAGGGCCCAAAGAGCCTCTCCTTTTGGAAATAGCCAGAGCTTTAGGACAAAGATCCGGGTAAATCCCTATGGGAAATGCTGAAGAGGGCCCTCCTGCTCTTCAGGGACCCATGCCTGACAAGCACACAGACTGGTAGGTGCCTTCTGTGACAAGGGAAAGAGTTCACCAGAATTAAAGCTTATAAAAGGTCTATCACCTGTTAATTATGTCAATTGTTCATGTAACTCCTCTAGGAAATTGTCAGATACAAACTTTGTCCCTGTTTTACAAGTGGAGAAACTGAGGCACAAAGATCAGTGACTCTCCCAAGTGACACTTTTAGAAACAATGGAATGGAGTCGTATGTCCATAGAGACAGAGGTGTGTGACGAAAGCCCAGAAGAGAAAAGAATGAGTGGACACTGGAGTTTCTGCAGTTAACTAGACTTTCTTAAAACCCCACTTCAAAGGCTTCTTGCAGCTCCCCACCTGGTTCACATGCTCTTCTTGGAGAACTTTCCATTCCCCATACACAGAATCAGAGCGCCAACTTGAAAAGCAGAGCCATTTCTCAGTATTTCCTTTTATGTGTATTTTTCAAATCTGGGCCTGGTGGCACAGGTCTGTAATCCCAGCACTCGGAAGGTCAAGGCAGGAAGAGCATGAGTTCAAGGCCAACCTGGGCTGTACAGCATAAGCTGAAAAAACAAAACAAGGCTAAGCTCAGCAAAGCAAAACAAAACAAAACAAAACAAAAGCCCTCTGCCACTAGACAGAAAAATTCCCATGGTAGCTGCTCCTTCCTGGCTGGCTGCAGCAGGTCACTGGAAGGGCCCACCTGGCCATCATAAGACGCAGGCAGAGAGGGTGAGCAGGTCAAGCCACACTACCCACCATTCCAAAGAGCCAAGCATGGTCCCCTGACCTGGGCGCATTCTGCCATCCAGCAACAGACCCGGGCAGGCAGGTCCTTCCCTCTCCAGCAGAGCCTCGGTTACCCTGATTGGGAAGCAAGGCAGCTAATGAAGGAGAGGCTCTCTGTGGTCTCTTTCTGCTCCCAGCACTCTGCTTTGTGTCAGGGAAGCAACCCTTCCCACCCCCACCTCGACCCCCCACCCCCACCCCCACCCCCACCCCCACCCCCACCGCTGCGTGCTTGCTCCAGCTCCAGACTGCCAAAGCTGCCTTGCTCTTGTTTTTTCACAATCAAATACTTTGAAGTGACAGCCTCTGCATCTATCTATCTCTCTTCCTCCGTGTGCTCTTGAAGTTGTACATTTGTTTAATTATCTTGTCTTTGATCAAAGTCGCTAGTCTTCTTCAGACTTGAATTTAGTGATACAACAAATGCATCTAGGAAGGGGGCAGCTGCCCTCCCCACACCCGCCCTCTCTGAAACCTCAACAGCCCACTGGCCTTCCCACACCCGCCCTCTCCGAAACCTCACCCACTCACTGGCTGCTAGGGCACAGAAATCCCCAACATGTTGGCTACTCCTGGCAGGCTACATTTTGTTTCTTCTCCTCCAGAGGGTGTTCCTGTGTCTGAGCTGAGGGAGATGGACCATGAAGAAACCGAAAGATCTAACAAAGAGGACAGGCCGGAAGTGTTCGGGAAAGATGGCTAATCACTGCCAGTGGGGTGAAGAAGTCAGACATCTGGCTGCTGGTTTGTTTCCTGCTGAAGTTTAGGGCAAAGGGGTCCCTAGAAGTCTGGATCTGGGAGGGTGGAGAAGAAAGGGAATAGGAGTGAGAATCCTTCAGTGTGTGTGTGTGTGTGTGTGTGTGTGTGTGTGTGTGTGTGTGTGTGTGTCCCACTGTTCTGTATGCTGTGGGCTGGAAGCTGGGCAGGAGGCTTGGCACAGCATTCAAAGCCCCAGGCTTCCGGGAGTGGGCTGTATCTGAGAGGCCCTTGCATGTTTGCCCTTGGCCCAAGTCCATGCCTTCAGGAGGAGCCCATGGCTTTGGTCCAAAGTCCTGCCAGATAACAGAAGCAGGAGTGAACTTCAAGTGCTTCATCCATGGTGCAAATCGGAACGAAGGACAAGAAACCACAGCGCTGCACGGACCCATATCGCCAGGCCTTTGTGGTTTCCAGCACTTCCTGCTCTTTCATGAAGGACAACGGCCCACCTCTGGTTCTCACCATCCACTATTGTCAGGGTCTGTAACCAACCTACACCTCAGAGCCTTGTCAGGCCCTGCCCAGGTTCAGATTTGTTCCAACGCCTGGTATCCCCAGGACCTGTGAAGAAAGCTAAACCTTGTAGCCACTGTGGCTTTGCGTTCAAGGTGCTGTTTCTAGGCCAGGTAGGATAGTGTCAGTTCTCAAACCCTGGGGCTTCCTGAAGTATCTGCTGGTCATTGCTGCTCCAGGGCATAGTGTGTCACAATCAGGCAAGCCAATCCAATTTGAGACCATTTCCTCCAAAAGAGCTTCAATTAATAGCTCTTATTTTAGATGACTAATCATTGAATTGATACTACTCAATTCTTTCAGCTTTCCATATTTTACTGTTTTTGTAATATCTGGGGAGATAGTTCTTATTTTATGTTTAAAACATCAAACGAAAGTGATGTATTGATCTCCCGTCCTTCCCTTCTTCCAAGCACAGACAGACCAGTATTTGTTGGGAAGTGTGTCTGATGCTGGGAGTATGGGAAAAAGTCAGGCAAATGGGAGCTTTGACTTCATGGTGGGGGCGACGGACTATCCACAAGAAAACACATTTGAAACTATAGTGATGTCTCTTCATAAATGGCTGGGGAAGACATGTCAGCACTTGTCTTATAGAAAACAAGGTGGCAGGAAGACCCATGTTCCTCGTGGGGAGGGAATAAGAGACCATGAAGGGGGCCGAGGAGCCCCGGGAGGGTGACAGCAAAGACCCTTCATCAGGCAAGACCATAATGAGTATCAGAATCGGAACCAGAAAGCAAGGGGGGTTGGGGGTGGGGTGGGCAGCTAGTTCACAAGTGCCTCAGCCACCTGCGTGTTCACCAGCAACCTCCGTCTTCCCAGCTGTCCAGAAAACCGCACCAGCTTCACCGGATAGTCAGAGAATTATCAAGGTTTGGCCCAGTAAAGTGAAGAACCCAAGCCAAGATGCACAAATGTGCCTTCATGCCAGATCTGCTTCATCCGAGTGGCCTGATAAGCCCAGGGGACAGGCGCCTGCCAAGTTTGATCACTTTCCAGTTTGGCTGTACTCACACCACTTAGCAGATGGCATAACCAGGTATCAACTCCTGTGTGTGTATTTTGTCTCCTCTGTTCTCACTCACAGAATGAGGAGGGTTGCCTGCCTTGTGATCATTATACACCCAGCACCTAGAATGAGGCCTGGCCTGTAGCAAGCAATGAGTACTATAAATGCAATGGATTGACTATTGAAGCTTATTTTACAGATGAGCCCCCGAGGCTTAGCTGGGTCCAATCATCCAGCCATTAAAGAGTTGAGATGCAAAAGGAAACCCTCAGCTTCCCCAAGGACTCTTGCTGGGATACTGTCCATCTTTGGCCTAGCGGTGCACACTAACTCAGAGGGGGTTTTCTGATCAGCTAGAATGGTGATATGAGAGAGAGCAGGGAAAGACACAGGCTAACGCCAAGAGAAAAGCAGAGGGACAGAAGCCTGGGCCCTTAGAGGTTGGTTGGTGAAGCTGATTGTCAGGTCCAAAGGACAAATGGCCACCTGTGGTGCCTGTTAGCATACCAAAGCCTGTGCTGGCCTCCCTTGCTTTCTCAGTAACGCCTCTAGGCAGGGCTCCCCTCAGCCGCCTACCCTAAAATTCTCCAGCTCACTGGCTCCCCCTCCCCCAGCTTCTCATTCCCATATAACCCTGCCATTTGAGCTGCACAGTCTCTCCTTAGTTCCCTCTCTTGGTCTCCTCTCTCGGTTTTCCTCTTCTTCCCTCACCCCTCCCCGCCCCCACACTCCTTTTCATGGCCCAGTCCAACGTGCTGGCCATGTTCAGTCTACTGCTTTCTCTCCCTGCTCTGGACCTTTGCAGACGCCTCTGGCTGTTCTCCCCTCATCTCTACAATAAAAACCCTTCCCCTCAAGCACACCCTGGAGCCGTCACATCTTCAGTTCATCCATCTGGTGCCCAAACCCTCAGTTCATCCAGTGATGTCCTGAGTGCTGACAACCTTCTCCCAAGTGTCACGGCTCCGGATGCAGCATCCCTATACCATGACACTTGGCAGATACTTGGGGGAACACCAAAACCAAGGATGGATATGCCACAGACTGGAGAGTTGTGGCCTGGAGAGACTGCATTTGCTCATCTTTGCACAACAAGGTATATCGAACTTTTTTTTTTCTAAAGCAAAAACCATTCACTGTGTTCAACCTGTTGTGAGATGAGCCCAGCAAATATGCACTTTTGCCTAAAATGTTTCCATTAAAAATAATTCAGGTATATAAAAAAAATTAAGATATAAACAAAGGGCTCATTTCTATGGTCAAATCAACTCTATGAAATATCAGCATTAAACATAAAACACTGCCAGGACCTAAACACTTTTCTTTCTAAATAAAATTTTCATATTTATTTACTTAGTGTGTGTGTACACATACTAGTGAGAAACTAGGAATTAGATGGACTATCTGGTAGATAGACAGACAGATAGGGAGAGGAACCACGGCTAGGCAATAAAGGTGTAAAATTTCCAAGATGGCCGGCTTCTTCCTCATCCTCTTGACTTGAAACAAAAGCCTGGCAGCTTAAAACAAGGCCTTGTGGGCTTTGTCTTTCAGCAGCTGGCCCACTGCTGATGGACTAGCTCAACAAGTTCAAGGACGTGTCACAGAGCAGTTCTGGGCCAACCAACCATCCTAGCTTTCTTCAAACTAACCAACCCTATGTCAGGGAGGAAAACTCTCCAGAGTTAAGCCCCCAGACCTCAGAAGAGACGGATTTGTTGGCTTTCTGAGTCCCGCTCTGCTTTGCAGAGGGTCCTTTTCCCTGTGTGGCTTCCCTGGGCTTCTTGTCTCTCCCTGTAAAAGCCACTCACAACTGCTGACTGCCTGTGGTGCACGAGACGTTCCTGCTGCTACCTGTTGTGCTACAGATTTTTCCTGCATTTTAATTGTTTAACTGGTGGGGAAAATGAACCTGATCAAGACCCCTAGACTGTGTCATTTTGGGGGATCGTCTTGGATTCCTTCTGAAGATGGTGTCACCAGCATGCATGTGGAGATTAGGACACCTGAGGGAATCGGCTCTCTCCTGCATCCACATGGGTACCAGGAACTGAACTGAGTCATCCCACTGACTTGTAAACATTTTTCTTGCTCATGTCATTAGCTACTATGTCCTTTTTACTATCATCACAATTTTATAGGAGAAATGGGCTCAATAAGACTGCAAACCTTGCTCAAAGGCACCCCAGCCAGCTGTGGGGCCCAGGCCTTCCCGATACCAACGCTCTGCTCTTAAAACAGCTGCCCTAGGGGTGTGTGTGAGTCCTACATTAGTAGGGGCTGACTGCAAGGACACAGAAGTATCTGCATTCCACACAAATGCGTGTTTACCCACTCTTCCCTTGCATCCACCACGCACAGATGCTCACTCAAGCCCTCTCCAGCTCCAGGCTGCCCACATGCACCCCTCCCCCACAATGGAAACCTTGTACCAGCTTGCTTTGCCTTGGCAACTCCTAGCTGCCTTCTTGGGAGCGTCTGGAGAGACAGGGTCTTTGCTTGATTATCTTTAAAGGTGGGGGGGCTTCTGTACTTATTGTACATGCTGGCCCCAAACTTAAGATTCTCCTGCCTCTGCCTCCCCAGGGTTGGGATTATAGGTTTGAAGGCTTGATTTTACTTAGAATCTGAATGCGCTCTAAGACCCAGTTAGCAACGCTCTCCAGTCAGCGTTCTCTATCTGGCTCACACCAAGCAACATGAAAATGGAAAAGCAATTTCCTCCAGGAAAACAAGAAAGCATCCTCGGGGACTCCACTTTGCTTTGTGTCTTTTTTTTTTTTTTTTTTTTTTTTTTGGTGGCATGTAGCATCCTAAAATGCATTCGCTTCCTAAAAAGAAAGGCAGGCCAGGCCAGTGCGTTTTGAGGCTTTTTTCTGACTTAGCTACTGGCTCTGCACCTTTGAGATGTAGCCATGGTCAGGAGTGCACTGCAGTAGGCTGCTGTCTGAAGCCCGGAAAGAAAGAGCCTCTTTCAGGATGGAGGGCACTTTGCTTCAGTGTAGACTGGGATAGGAGAGGGCCAGCCTGTTACCTGGAAGAGCTGTGACCTCTCTGAGCTCCAAAGACCACATTGTAAGCTCATCAGGAGGGTTGGATGGAATAAAAGCCCTTAAGTAAAAGCAAATGTTGAATATAAACTCTAGTTACTATTTATCAGCCTTGTTGGGATGTCAAACGGAATAAATCCATCAGTTGTCACCAGGCAACTAGGTAAGAACTATAAAGGGAGCACAATGGCCCGAGTGGCCGGAACCCCTCCACCCCCCGACCCCAGGCTGGAGAAGAAGAGATAAAATTGAACACACAGGATTAAGGATTCTGTTCAGTGGGAAGGGGGCAGCAAGTTCAAACTGCTTTGCAAAATCAGCACAAGCATCATAAGTATAAACCTCAGAACAGCTCAAACTTTGAATTACTGATGAAGTTAAATGTTTTCAAAAATTCATCAGTCATTTGCATCTTTTTAAATTTATTTGTGATCATTGCTCTAGTTCATTATTGGGGCTCTCTGTCTTTAAAACTTATTTTAAAGTTTATTTTTATTTTATGTTTACAGGTATTTTGCCTGCATGTATGTTAAGGGCACCATGTATGTGCAGTGCTTACAGAGGCCAGAAGAGAGCATTGGATCCCCTGGAACCATAGTTATAGATGGTTGTGAGCTGCCCTGTGGGTGCTGGGAATTGAACCTGGGTCCTCTGAGACACCAGCAACCACTCTTAGCCACTGAGCCAGCCCTCCAGCCTATTTTCTTTATTTTAAAAAGCTCTTTGTATGTTGCATATTTTAGCTCTGTGCTATGTCTATTTCAGGCATTTTCCTGAATTTGTAATTTACCTCACTGTGGAAAGAGTGGTTCAGACAGGTCTCAGTGTCGCCTCGGCTAACACAGAGCTTGCTACGAAGCACTAACTCATCTTGAATTCTCAGCAATTGTCCTGCCCTGCTTCCCAAGTACTGGCTTACAGGTGTGAGCTATTGTACTAGGCAATATCTTCATTTTGTGATGCTTTTTAAATTCCAAAACTTAAGCCAGGTTGATGATGGCACATGCCTTTAATCCCAGCACTCAGGAGGTAAAAGCAGGTGGATCTCTTTGAGTTTGAGGCCAGCCTGGTCTACAGAGCGAGTTCCAGGGCTACACAGAGAAATCCTATTTCAAAAAACCGAAAAATAATTAAAAATTAATATACCCAAATCTACCACCCCTTGCCGTGTGTGTGTGTGTGTGTGTGTGTGTGTGTGTGTGTGTGTGTGTGTGTGTGTGTGATATGTATATACCATGATAAGCAGTTTTCTGAAATTTTCTTCTGGTTTTGCTACCATCATTTTTACTCTTCTGTCTTTTTTCTGAGAGTCCAAGGTGTGATGTGTGAGCATATGTACTTCTGGGGGGTGTTGACTTTCTGTCAGGAATGGGACAGACTGATGCTGTGGGCTGCCTGGTGTGGGGCATTGGGAGCACCACTCTTCCTTAGGGTTTTAATTTTCCCTCTCACTTCCCTGTCCCACTTGTCTCTGCACAGAGAGACCCCTGGGTAGATGTGTGGCTCTCCCAGCCCCATCTCTCAACAGTCAAGAACAGAGCACGTGGCAGGACTGGTTCATGACCCAATTGTCAGTGACATCGGGAACAAACATCATGTCCTGAGCAGAACTTTTTCTTCAGACAAACTGAGCCTTACTGTGTGTGAAGGGCGGGGATGGTCACGTGGGTGTGAGTGGAGGGAGGGGAAGGGGGCCTCTCGTCCTAAAGTGGGTTTTCTCCTACCCCCCAGACCCTGGCTCTCTGATGGTAGAGTGGAGGAGGAAGCATCAGGAACTGCCATGAACATATCCTCCCTCTTATCATCAAAGCACCGACCGCAGCTCGCCATCTCCTTTCCTGCCTGCCCTTGAACTCGGCCTACCTCCTTCCTGGGAACTGCAATCTTTGAATGTGTGTAGAAACACATGCTAGCCTTCAGTAGGAAATGACATTCCTCAGAGTACATCAAAAACAACAAACAAATACACTCCCGAACAACCTCCTTTTCCAAATATAAAAACCCACTTCTAAGGCTCCGAGACAGCCTGATTTCACAGCAGTCCTGGAACAGTCCAGAGTGCTGACCGCTGAGGTGTGCTGAGGATCCTTCCAGGGGAGCAGGGACAACTGTGCCACAGGTAACACATGATGTCAGCACTGTCCCTACTTAGTCTAGTATTCTGTTTGGAGACCTTATTCCCAAATTCGGTTGATAAGCATTTTCTATGCATTTTTCAATCTTGGGCCTTTTCTGCACATTCAAGAATGTTTGCAAGCAGTGTGTGTGTGTGTGTGTGTGTGTGTGTGTGTGTGTGTGAGAGAGAGAGAGAGAGAGAGAGAGAGAGAGAGAGAGAGAGAGTCAGCATGAAACTACTCACTCAAATTGCAAAGTGCAGGTTCCCAAGAGCTTTTCTGATTCAGCCAGAGCCCCTGGGAAGCACAGATACGGCTCCTGCTATGCTGAGGAAAGTGTTCTATTTATCTTTAAATTTCATGCTTCAAGTTTTAGAATTTTACAGTTCAGAAGACCCTTATTTTTATCATTAGAATAGGTATTGAGAATATATGCTGAGATCTCAGAAACAGAACTAAAAGGGAGCCCACTGCTCTATAAGATTTCCATGTCTGACCCAGGAGGGTTAGTACCTCCCCGTTCCTCCTCTTCCTGCCTGCCTGGGCCCAGGCACGCCCCAGGAAGTGGGCACATAGGGAGCATCCACCCAGCTCTAGACCAGCCCAGCCTGGCTCCTTCCCTCCCTCCAGGGCTCAGAGCCAGATGTGAGCACCCCCTTTTCCCAGGTTGCTGCAGCCATGATCTTGCCTTTAGATATTTTATTCAGTTCAGAGTCCCACAAAATCAGCATTTAGCTAAGGCATATAGTAATTTTGGGGGATGCAAAAGACCCCATTGTTCCCTGACTCCTCTATGGAGGGACATAGCTTCCTGAGGAGTTAGGCTCATCAATAGCTTTACAAAGAACAGCTCCTTGTGCCAGTCATGCTCAGGGTGGGGCTGAGGAAAGTATGGCAGGATATGGTGTCCTTCAACTTAAATCTATGAAGAAAATTTCTTAAAGCCTTTAGTAAGGTATGCAAGCTTGAACTCAGGATGTTTCAACAGTACTCCACATTCTTCCTCATCTTAGAATGTCTCAGGAAGGACTGCTAGAATAGAACACTGGTACAGAGAAAATTGTCACACCAAGATGGATAAACGCAGAGTTCAGTGGGGAGCAGGGAGCATCTGGAGGCAAATAGCAAAAGGAAGACCCTCTTAGAGAAGAGAAAGCCACAGAAGGCACTCTGCTCCGGGGAGGAGCTCTCTCCTTCTCTGTTTCTCTGTTTCTCTGTCTGTCTGTCTGTCTGTCTCTCTCTCTCTCTCTCTCTCTCTCTCTCTCTCTCTCTGTCTATCTGTCTCTCTCTCTCTGTCTATCTCTCTCTCTCTCTCTCTGTTTAATTGCTGTTGTTCTTTTCATTTTTGTTTTTGGTAATGACCAAAGCAACAAAAACCATCACTATGTGCTTTCTTAGCTTGAGTATAACTGAGACCTGTAAGATAAGCAGCTGGGAGTGAAAAGCTTGAGCTAAGGGGATTTCAGGGTAGAGCCCTGAGCCTTGTCAGTGGTCCAAGAGGCAAGTGTGGAAGGAGCCCGGAAGGACCTGCCTTTATCTTTTTGTTCAAGCACTCTTCGCCAGTGAGGCTTCACCGTCTGTGCTACATACTTTGGTGACCCCAGGACACAGCTCGGGCAAGAGAGAAGGCAGAGGCGAATGTAGTAGGTGGCTTCCGTGGGGGGAGTTTGGAGGCAACACAGACCACGAAGGCTGTTGTTGAACCACTTTCCACTGTCGGGGAAGACTTGGCAACAGAGTGCCTCCCACTGAGAATCAAGCTGACTGGGGAGGTGAGGCATTGGTCCATAGGGTCCTGACCTTGTGTTTGTTGAGGACTGATTCATGAGTACTGCAGATAGGCTTCTGTCCCTTGTCCAGAACAGCCATCAGAGGCTCCTGCAGCTGACAGAGAGCCACAGAGCTGGGAGGTAACCAATGAGGAGCAGACAGGGCCAGGGTAGCAGCTGCCTCATCATTTTCCAGAAGTGCCACAATTCCTAATGGAACTCAACATGGCTTACTTAGTGGAAGAAATCAGAAATCTACCGATGTTTCTTCCCTTAGATAGACACACACTGCTCCCTGGCTGCCCAGAAAACCCCTTTCTTTGAGGGAGATTTTTTTATTCTATGTTCTAAAAGAAGAGAATCCCTGTGACCAGTTTAAATGAGAAGAGTTATCACCCTGAGTGCTGCATGAGACAATCACAAGAGCTGACTCCAGAGCTCAGTATGTTCTGCCCAGGAGGACTGTCAACAGCATCATGTATGGTCCTGTTATGTTTCTTCATCAACAGCAAAAGGAACAGACAATCTACTGCCAGGCAGGGTGACATACACCTAGGTTCCTGGCACTTGGTGGGGTGGAGCAGGGAGGGGGCGTGGGGGGGGGCGAGGATCAGAAAGATGAGGAGTTCATAGTCATCCTATACTACAGAGGCAATTTGAGGTTAGTCTAAGCTACATGAGACCCTGTCTCTTACACACACACACACACACACACACACACACACACACACACACACACACGAATGCTCTCTCTCTCTCTCTCTCTCTCTCTCTCACACACACACACACACACACACACACATTAAAAAAGAAGAGACAATTTAATAAAGATGGCAGTGTTTTCAAGGAAAGTGATGTCAGGATGGCAGTCATTAAGAAAGCAAATAAAAACTGCTGGTGAGACACAGATCGAAAGGGAATTTCTATGTACTCCTGATGGGAATCCAAGCTATGGATCTCAGAATGGAGGTTCCTCAAAACCCTACTAAGACACACACCACAGGACCCAGCTCTATGACTTCTGGGTCCTCATCCAAGGACTCCAAAGCAACATCACAGACACACCTGCGCATCAGTGTTCACCAAGCGGTGAACTAAGTTGGGGTACCAGCCTGGGTATCCACCAATAGAGGAACGGATAAAGAAAGTGTGGCTTATATTATACAATGGAATTTTGTTCCACCATAAAGAAAAATAATTACTTGCAGGAAAATGGACACAAATAAGGACAATCATATTAAGTGAATTAAGCTGGTCTTAGAAATACAAGGACCTGTGTGTTTATCATTCGTGGTTCATGTATTAAACCACGCATGTGTATGAAAGGGAAGTGTGGTTCCTGTATTAATCCACGTGTGTGTGTGACAGGGAAGTGTGGTTCCTGTATTAATCCACGTGTGTGTATGCCAGGAAAGTGTGGTTCCTGTATGAATCCACGTGTGTGTGTGTGTGTGTGTGTGTGTGTGTGTCAGGGAAGCAGAAGTGGAGCCACATTGGGGGAGCAAAAGGGACCGGTGGGGGGTGAAGGGAGGAAAGAGCAGGGTGGGATGGGAGACGCTCTAAGTTCTTTATGTACAAGTGTGAAAATGAGTTTATGTAACCAGAAAAATGTCAGGTTTTTTTAGAGTTTACTTGTTTAATTTCAGAGACAAACATTCTGCTTCTGTTGGTGATTTATATATACCTAATATAATTAGAGCATTGTCGCAATGCTAATAAATCACACAGCTTGGCTGACTTTAAATCTGAAAACAAAAACAAGTTAACAGGTTGGTAAATCAAATGAAAGAAATCTCTCACATATATACTATGAAAGGCAAACAAACCAATCTCACATGTGTATACACACACATGCATGCACATACACACATACACATACATAAACACACAGGCACACACACAGACACACACGCACATACACACAAACCACCCAAAAGTAAGTATTAGATATGATGAATATCAGATAATGTTGTATCAAGTAGCTGCAGAGGTTCTGGTATCTCACTATCAGGAGACACTAAGGCATTAAGATAAACCATCAAGAAGCAAAGGATTGGGGAGATGCTTGCTGGATAAAGTTCTTATCACAGATGTGAGCACTGGAGGGGTGGGGGTGGGTGGGGACTGGACGCTCAGCACCACATGAGAACAAGACAGCTGTGATCCCAGAGTTGCTGGGTTGAGACTAGGGCTGTCCCCCACAAGCTGGCCAGCTAGCTCAGTCTAATCAGCCAGAGACTCCCTCAGTAACTAAAGTGGAAGGCAACGGAGAAGACATTGACATCAAACCTCTGACCTTCACGTGAGTGCACACAGGTGTATGCAAACTTTCACATACTTGTGGCCATACACATATCTACCCATGCAGGCACCACACGCACATTAAAAAAGAAAAGAAATAACAGATGTCTAAGCTGTAGAAAAGCCGCATTTGGCTGGGCATATCAGCATGGGCTTGTAATCACAGCATTGAAGAAGCTGAGGCAGGAGAATGGAGACTTCCAGGCCAGCCCGGGGTTTCACAACAAGACCCTTTATGAGAAATAAAGGCAAAGAAAGACAAGCTGTCAGTTTTAGAACTAATGGACTAATCAAATTCCAAGTAACAAACAAAACCCCCAACCATATCTCGGGAAAGGTGCTCACAAGTGAGATTAAGGAAGAAATGTTTCCAGGCACAGGGAAAGCTCACCTACAAAGGACTCAGACAGCTTTGTTTCCTAGGAGAGCACTGTGCACTCTCACCAGGGGAGAGAACCCACAAGCTCAGATCAGGGAAAACCATGTGGAGTGTGCATGTGGAACATAATGGCTAAACTGAGACTAGGGAATGACAGGGCTGCGGGCCGGGGGTGCTGGGAGGTGGCTCAGCGGGTAGAGCACTTGCCCTGTGAGCATCTGCTCTAAGTCCCTGTCATCTCGTGTGATGGCTAATGCTTGTTTGTCAGCTCGACTACATCTGGAATGAACTACAGTCCCGAAATGGAGGGTACTCTTGTGATCTGGATCTTGAGGCAGAATGACACACTTTTAATCTGAGCCACACCTTCTGCTGGAAGCCTGTGTACGGACAATGGAAGAAGGAAGGGTTCATTCTTCACCTGCTCGCCCTCCCCATGTCAGCTCTTCCGTGTTCCTTCACCCCTTCACTGGCACTGGAGCCTGCTTCTTCGGGATTCCAGCACATACAGAGGACCAGCTGAGACACCAGCCTCATGGGACTGAGCAGCTACTAGACAGATTCTTGGACTTTCCATTCACAGCTAGCCATTGTTGGACTGCAGCCTGTAAGTCATTCTAACAAATTCTATGTGTGTATGTGTATATATGAATATGTATTCATATAGATGCATATATGTACACATACACACACACATATATAGATAGATAGATAGATAGATAGATAGATAGATAGATAGATAGATAGATAGATAGATAGCTTCATTCCATAAATTCTATGGCTCTAGAGAACCCTGACTAATATATGATGTAAAATGCCAGGCATGGCTGCGTGTGCCCGCACCCCAGCACTGGGGAGGCTGAGACACTGATCCTAAGGGCCCAGCCTAACTGAAACGGTGAGCACCAGGCCAGTAAGAGACCCTGTCTCAAGGTGAGCATGGAGAATGACGCCTGCTGTCCTGCTCTGGCCTCTGCATGTGTGAGCAAATGCTAGCACACCTGCACACTCATGTGTATGCACTATATGCATACATGCAAATAATAAAAATGAGGATGCTGGCATCAGTGTTGAGAAAAACGGGAGAGTGAAAGCTGTGAGAAAGGTCAACAAAAGTTCCATTTGGGATGCTATAGAAAAGAATGCAGGGTTAAATTTCTTTGGCAACTTAATACTATGCGTCCTAGTTACTGTTCTAGAGACACTGTGGCCAAGGTGACTTATAGAAGAAAGCATTTAATTGGGTCCATTATCATCACGGTGGGGAGAGTGACAGCAGGCGGGCATGGCTCAAGAGCAGTAGCTGAGAGCTCATAAAGCAGGAGAGAGGGAGGGAGAGGGAGGAGGGAGGGAGAGGAAGAGAAAGAGAGAGAGAGAGAGAGAGAGAGAGAGAGAGAGAGAGAGAGAGAGAGAGAGAGAGAGAGAGAGAGGATACGAACGAACTGGGCCTGATGCGGGCTTTTGAAACCCATTATCGGTAGCGATGGCTGGCCTTGAACCTGTGCTCTTCCTGCCTCTGACCCCTGAGTGCTAGGATTGCAGGTGTGAACCATACATGGCTTTGTGCCCCTTACATACTATCTACCTATTTTTGTCTGTTAGGATCTCTTACTTTCCATGTTCCATGTTTCCATGTTCCGAGTCTGACCCAGAGCCATTGGACAGTGCTGTCCCTTGGGAAGTCGTCCAAGGATAGGCAGAGCTGTGTGAGACATTTAGAATTCACATCCCTGTGGATTCTTTTGTCCGAAACAGCATGAGGCCATCCTTGTCAGGGGATGACATCTTCCTGTCAGGTAAGTCAGTAGGAAGAGAGAAAACGGTGCAGAGAAACAGACACGTGGACATCTGGAGCCTCTCTACTCCTGCTCCCTCCTCGGAGCCTCCCACTGTCTGGGTTGACACATTTCCTCTCGAGCCTGAGCCAAATGAGCTACTTTCACCTTTGTGGACGAGAAGCACCCTGGAGGACTCCAGAGGTTTAGGCTCAATGCTGAACTGTGGCCTCTCGGGGCTTACTGTAACGGAGGATGCCTTCCTTGGCCGGCCAGGACCATAGGGGGAAGAGGGCACTTACGACTCCTCCCCTTCCACTGTCAAGAATGCTGCTGTGGGGCTGTTGCCCTGTAGCAAGAATCTTAAAAGGGCTTACTAATAAAAACAAACCCAGAACCAGGTATTGGGATGAATGCTGAAAGATCAGAGAGACAGAACAGACCACAGCTAACCTCACCTCGCCAGTTCCTCAGCTGATCTCGTTTCCTCAAACTAGAAGCCTCTGTGTCCTCATCCAAATGGATCTCAGCTGACCTGCTTGCTGCTCAGAAGCCTAAAAGCTTAACCAGCTCTAGTTCCTGGTCTTCACACCTTATATACCTTTCTGCTTCCTGCCTTCACTTCCTGGGATTAAAGGCGTGAGTCACCATGCCTGGCTGTTTCCAGGGTGGCTTTGAACTCACAGAGATCCAGATGGATCTCTGCCTCCAGAGTGCTAGGATTAAAGGTGTGAGTGCCACCATTTTCTGCCTCTATGTCTGTCTAGTGGCTGTTCTGTTCTGACCCCAGGTAAGTTTATTAGGGTGCAATATATTGGGGAACACCATACCACCACAGTTGCCTGGCCCTCTTTAGCACCAAATGCTTACCCGTGCTTCCCAGAGCAGCCCCTCATCAAGGATCTGCCATCCTGCACCGCACCCCCGGCTCCAACCCTCTCACTGAGGCTCCTGCTTGCTTTATCTTCTGTGACTTCAAACCTACCAAACTTTGGCCTCAGCCCAGGGCCTTGTTGACCTAGGCTTTTCTCACTGCCAGGGCAGCTCTTTGAGACCTCTCCTTTCTTCCGGCTGACTATGTCATGTGTCAGCCTGGACCTTAGTCATACTAATCCCTCTTCCTATGACCTTGATGCTCCCATTTAAGATCTGACATCATTTTGGTCTTTTCTGTAATTATACGTCTAATGTTGTTTTCTTTCCCTAGTCTGCAAATGCCTTGGGCAGGGTCTGGTTTTCACGGCCCTATCCCTGGGCTCGGACACTGACTGCCCTTACTGAATTGCTGTGGAATGAGGCATATGCAATTGCCAGCCCAGGGTCCATGGAAAGGTTCCTGGACACAGCCACGGGATGCTGCTTTTAGCAGCAGACTATTGTCTAGGACACCTGCCAAGGCAATGCTGCAGAGATGGATGGGCTCCCTTTGACATCAGCATGACAGGAGAAGCAGAGGCAGCGGGTGTCCAGGAAGCATCCACAGTAGGCAGAACAGGTGGACAGCTCGGACTGGGGACTGTCTTGTCACAGGCCTCACGTTCTCTGTGGGGAATTTCAGGCCACTGCAACGGAAAATTAGCTTGGGAATCCAAGGCACAATCTACTTGATTCTCACAGCATGAAGACAGCGTCTGTGGAATTCAGGGGCAGTATTAGGAACATGAAACAGCAAAGTTGGAGGCATCGCAGAGTAAGGTGTTATGTGCCCAGCGGATGTGTGGATGAGGGAATAAACAACGGTTTCTGTCTTAGTTAGGGTTTTATTGTTGTGAAGAGACGCCACAACCATGGCAACTCTTATAATGGAAAACATTTCATTGGGACTGGCTTACAGTTCAGAGGTTTAGTCCATTATCATCATGGTGGGAAGCATGGTGGCATGCAGGCATGCAGAGTTCCACACTGGAATCGGTAGGCAGCAGGAAAAGAGGGTGACCCATTTAAGTGGGCCTGGCTTGAGCATCTGAAATCTCAAAGCCTACCCCCAGTGACACACTTCCTCAAATAAGGCCACAACCACTCCAACAAGGCCATACATCCTAATCCTTTCAATAATGCCACTCCCTGGGGGTGGGGTGCTCTATGGGGGCCATTTTCATTCAAACTACCACAGTTTCCAAGATAACTCTACAGGCATTTTCAAAAGACCCTCCAGTACAGAGTGACTCCGGAAGAAGCTCTGGAGTCAGCAGACCTGGGTTTGTCACTTACTGCCTGTGCTAAGGTTTGGATATGATTTGTCCCTCAAAAGCTCACGGGTTAGAGAATCGGTCCCCAGTTGATAGATAGAGTCGCTGAGAGGTGATTGGGTTCTGAGAACTCTAATCTGATCAGTGGATTGATCCCTAAATAGATTAATAGGATGATGGCATTTGGGGGTCAGGGCTAGTCCCTACTTGGAGGAAGGAGGCTATTGAAAGCATGTCCTGAAAACGTACCCCATCTCAGTCCCTTCATCTCCCACTCTCTGCTCTGCTTCCCAGAAGCTATGAAGTGAGCAGCCTCCTTCATATCCTCCCACATCCTCCCAAAGCCAAGCCACCTGCCCCCCAGCTCCCACCCCCAGGCCCCGCCCCCCAGCTCCCACCCCTCACCCCCCTCAGCCCAAAGCAATGGATCTAGCCAACTGCAGACTGAAACTTTGGAATCCAAGCATTGGCTAGTTATAGTTAACTAGCAGGATTCAGCCCCAGTGACAAACTGCTGACAAGAACTGAGCCCCATCCTGTGGGCATTCTAAACCACCAGCTTTAGTGCTCCCTCGGTGACCAGTGGCCCGGAATGCCCCTGACATGCCTGATCCTTGAAGGCTCACTTCCCACATGAGAACCATCAGCTTTCTCCATGCCCAGTGTTTCCACCCCGCCCCCACCATGCCACCATGTGCCCCATAACACCCTCGCTGCTTCTCTCCAAAACTCCCCCCTCGCCCCATCAGCCAGCTGGACTTAGCAGCAAGGGTCCCTCAAGGCCTGACCTTGCCACCCACGGTTTGCAGGGGTGCAGTCACCTAATCACCTCACCTGTCGTCTCCACCCAGCCTGCCACCTCAGGGATCCTGAACATTTGTCCAGTTTCTGTTCTCTGAGGGACTGTGGTCAGAGGCTCCAGGGCTCTTCCCCGTCCGTCCCTGGCTAACTCCCACTCAGGAAATGGCCAGTCTCTATTTTGAGCAGAGCAAAGTGTTGTACCTTCCTGAGGCAGGCCACCTCCCTGCCACACCACTCACCAGCTGGGCTGAGACAATGACCTCTCAGCCCCTCCTGCAAAGCCATCGGCCCCACTCAAGCTGCCCAGATCCTTGAACCTTCACAAAGTAAAGCTTATTTTCTAACCATCTGCTATATATAGCTCTATGCACCACGGTTAACCTTGGAGGGCTGAGCACTTGGACAGGTTTGACCCATTGTCACAACACCCACCCACAGGCATTCAGAGACCTGCAGTCACCCAGTTGGGAGCTGCCTGAAAGGAGGGGCCTTGTCCCAGGGAGAGGAAACCAGTCCGGCCATTTTAAGTCCCATGGATGTAGGCTCTGTCCTTTCCTTGCTGGGCAGTCTGGACAGCCGACTTTGAGATTGCTGGGTTGCCTCTGTTAAAATGGTGTGACCCAGTTGGAAGGGTTAGGAGGGTCACTGTATCTGTTCGTAAGAATCTGATAGAAGCTTATCATAAAGACTTGCTGTTCATTACAGTATCCGATGGCTTTTTGAAATCTGTAGGTGTTTGGGTAATTGAGAAAGGTCAGTTCTCTGTCTCCCATGAAAACACACACACACACACACACACACACACACACACACACACGCACGTGCAGGCGCATGCACACGCACGCACGCGCACACGCACGCACGCACAAATGCATACATACATAAGCACACCCCCACACATACACATATTCACACACATGCACACATATATACACATTCACCCATATCCCACACTGGAAAAGCTTTTTGTTCCTCATCCCTTTCAGAGAATGTCTTTTATTATTTTAATTATGTGTAGATCTCTGTGGGTGTGTACACACCTGAGTGTAAGTGCCCATGGAGGCCAGAGGTGTTGCATCCTGTGGAGCTGGAGTTACAGGCAGTTGTGAGTCAGATGACTTAAGTGCTGGAAACTGAAGGAGGGGTCCTCTGGAAGAGCAGTAAGTGATTTTAATCACTAAGGCATCTCTTTGCTCCTCATCTTAAAGCTCAGCTTTTTCCAACTGAAGTCCCACCACTAAGCTCAGCCCTACTCTTTGCAGCCAGAGGCTACACAAGGAACCCGTGGATGATAAGTCTTTTAAGGAATATTGCAATTGAGTTGGTGGACAATGAACTCATAGATTGTGACATTCATCTAGACCAGTGTTTCTCAACCTTTCTAATACTGCAATCCTTTAATAAAGTTCCTCATGTTGAGGTGACCCCCAACCATAAAATTATTTCATTGCTACTTCATAACTGTAATTTTGCTACTGTTATGAATTGTAATATAGATATCTCATATGCAGGATATCTGATATGTGACCCCCCAGAGGGGTTGAGACTCGTTATGTTAAGAACCATTCATCTAGACCCCTGAAAATATCACAATCAAGATGGCGGACGTTTCTAAAGCCCTCCTCTTTGTAACACTCCTCTCCTACTCCCAACTCTGCCCCGCCACTCTTCCTTCTACTTTATCTTCTGACAGGATAGACCAGCTTTAGACTCTTAGGTCAACTGAGCCAGATAGTAGCACTGTCTTCACTGGGCTTCTTCCACTAAGTCTAATTATTTGAGATTCATTGGTGTGGATGCAAGTCTCTGCTGCTAAAATTATCTAAGGCCATAGGACCCTGGACATGCTCCTTCTTGTCTGTTGCTAAAATTTCTCCCCTGGGAGAGACGATGTTTACCCCACCCCCTAACAGACCCAGCTGTGTACAATTAGGGCAGAATTGTGTACAACTGGTTAGGAGGAGTGGCTGGATGCTTAGGATCCCATGACCCTCCCATGCCTCCTTCTGTGAGGAAAGGTAATAGTCAACAAGCCTAGCTGTGGTCAGCTTTGGCAAGCAGCCCCAGATGAACTCATGAAGATGGTGGTGATTTGGCTCCCATGACAGCTCTGCAGAACAGTCTCGATCATTCCCTTTTCCACAGATTATCAACGTGTTTTTGGCTCAGGAATTATAATGAATGAAGGTGTGTCTTAGATATTTCTCTGTTGCTGTGGAGACACCATGACCAAGACAACTTATAAAAGAAAGCATTTAGTGGGGAGAGGGGAGAGGGGGGAGGGGAGAGGGGAGTCAGTAGAGGGAAGAGGGGGAAAAAGAGGGAAGAGGGGAGAGAGGGGGAAGAGGGAAGGAGAGAGAGAAACTAGTTCTGGTGTGAGCCTTTGAAACTTTAAAGCCTGCTGCCAGTGACACACCTCTTCCAACAAGGCCACACCTCCAAATCCTTCCCAAAGAGTTTCCCTTCCAGGAATCAAACCTTTGAACACATGAGCCTTTGGGGGCCATTCCCATCCAAACCTCCACAGGTGCTCAGAACACTCATATATGAGAACTTGTTTTATGTATACTTCAGTTTTTAAAAGATTTTTTTAATGAATGTTTTGCCTTCATGTATGTGTACCATGTACATGCCTGATAGCCTCAGAAGAGGGTGTTGGATCCCCTGGAACTGGAGTTATAGATAGTTGTGAGCCATCATGTGTACTGGGGACCCAATCTGGGCCCTCTGCAGGAGCGGCTGAGCGCTCTGAACTGCTGAGCACCTCTAAGTGCTCTGAGTCCTGAGCATCTCTCCAGCCCGCCTCCACCACCTGCGTGTGCTTTGAGTAAATACCTCGTAGTGGGGGTGGCTGGATCATATAGTAGTGTGTGTTCAGCTTCTTAAGGAACCACCAAATTCTGTTGACGCAAACCCCTCGAGCCACAAGAGTGGCCAGGCCCCTCCCCCAGGACCGCTCACTGCCAAGTGGATATTGCTGTGGATATAACTGCTGTGGCTATCGATCTATATAAATAAAACATTGATTGGCTAATGACCAGGCAGGAAGTATAGGCGGGACAAGGAGAGAGGAGAATTCTGGAAAGTGAAAGGCGGAGTGGGGGAGAGACTCCCAGCCGCGGCCATGTGAAGATGCCAGTAAGCCACGAGCCACGTGGCAAGGTAGAGATTTATGGAAATGAATTAATTTAAGCTATAAGAACTAGATAGCAAGAAGCCTGAACCATTAGGCCAAATAGTTTAAATAATATAAGCATCTATGTGTTTATTTTATACATGGGTTGTGGGACTGCGGGGCTTGGTGGGACCTGGAGAGAAGCTCTCCAGCTACACACAGTATACTCTAACTGCATAACTTCTGGACCCTGCCTCCATCCTGCAGAGTAAAAAGCCCAGTCTCTGGACATGAAATCCCACCAATCTCCACTCTGGAAAGCTCCACCTTGAAATGTTCCACCCTTTTCCCAAGAAACTCTATATAAGTGCTCTGTCCTGTTCATTTTGCTGCTGTTTCTTGCTTGAGCAGAGGCAGCCACCCTCCTGGGTTTTCCCTCCCAATAAATCTCTTGTGTGAGGTTTGTTGTGCAGTGTGACTTTGTGGTATTCCTTGGCTCCTGGCTGCCAGAATACCTTTTCCTTCTGAGCTGCAATGCTTACATTTGGTGCCGAGACTCAGATAGGCTCTCCTCTTGCCTGTGTTAACCGGTCTAAACCGCACTGGGATCCCATCCCTCATCTCCAGTCCACCTGCAACAGACTCGCCTTCTTGCTCACTGATCGCTCAGCACCACATCCACCACAGCAATTAGGTAAGTTTCCCCTTTGGTCAGTATAAACGTTTCCCTGAGTCTGAGGAAGAGATACCCCCAGCCACGGTCGGTCTCTAAGGCTATGGCTGACCCTCTTCACTTGACCCCATCCCGCCACCCTTGGAGCTGCAGTCCTGCAGTTTCCTTAGTCTCAACCGGGTTATTGCGCCCCTTCCTTCTCTCATCCCCCCCTTTCCCCTGGAGCTGCCTGTGATCCCACAATTCCTTTAGGCCCTCATGGCTTTTGTGACCCCATTCCCGACGCTTTCCTGTGGATGAGACCCTCCCCCTAGAGCTCAGTTTTGTCCTTGCCTTCTCGCCTCTATGGAAACCTTGGTACCAGGCACTTAGTCTCTCCACTGGCTTAGCCAGGCTAAGCCCCTGACCCCCACTGAGTGTGGTGATGACCCACTGAATGATTTGGTCCTTGTTTGGTCCTCCCTGAGTCCTGGCGATGCCCATGACTACAGGCTGCAGTGACATTTTCCTTTTCTCTCATCCATGGGAACGTGTCTTCCATCCCCTCTCATTCCCCACTGGGATGCCTCTTAGAAAACCTCCAGCCTCTCCACCTGATACCCGACCTGAAGGGCACTAAATTTACTTGCTTTTGCAATCAAATTTGGCTTCAATAACCCTAAGATAATCAATCCAAAGGGCCACCTAATGACACTTTAGATCCTGTTATTACTTGGGACCTTTACAAATACTGTGAGCGATCGGGAGATGAAAAGAGATTCCCCATCCCTATTTCTCCACTCCAAGCCCTGTTTGTTTTTGTCTAGTCTCCCCCCGCCCCAACACACACACTGTGTAAATGTCCTGCCTTTTAAGTTATCATAGATGGACCCATAAGATTTTAGCAAAGTGGGAGCTAGGAGCGAGCGACCCAGCAGGAGGGGGTGAAAGCAAAGGAGTAGGCCAGCTGCAGTGTGCACACAGGTTGGCCAGCTGCAGTGTGCACGCATCTGGCACACACTCCTCCCTGGCTAGTGCACCTCTCAGCTCCTTCCTATAGTGTCCTCTGTGTCCACAGTTCAAAAATTCCTGTCTTAAGCCTTCTTTGTTAGATGTCTGGATTCAGTTTTACAGGGACTCAGGAGTCTTTTAGGGATGAGTGGCATTAAACTGTTGTTTTATGCTGTCCCACTTGAATTAAAATCTGACTCTAGAGTTAGGGTAGGGCTCCCCCTCCTCTAGACCCAAGCATGCTTGTTTAAAGGTTTCCTCCAAAACCTCTGTCCCATATCAGGCGTGCCATCTGCTGTGTGACAGAGAAAGGAGAGCAAAACAGAACAAAGGGACCAAGTCCCCAATGGTCATTCCCAATGGGGACTAGTGCTACTCATCTCATACCCTTTCGGTTTTGGCTTAACTAAAAATTTTGCTAAGGTGTTGGGTGATATTTTGTTTGTGTCCTGACAAACATAAAGCTTGCTTAGAGTCAGAAGGCAGAGCTAGCCCCTAGTTAACCATAGAGGTCTGGAGGTCTGTACAGAGAGGAGACAGGAAGTGATTAGGCAGGGCAGAGCCGGGGTCTGGGCGCTTTAGGATTGGAGGAACGGAAGAGGAAGGAAGCGACTGTGGCTGCTCCCCTGCTTCTCTGATCTCTCAGGTTTTACCCTGATATCTGACTCCTGGTTTTTATTGATAAGATTAATGAGGTTTGTGCTTCACTAAGGTATAAATTTTACCTCAAGATTTATAAAACTATTGTGTAAACTTCCTGCACCTCAAGATTTGTAAGCGTATTGGGTCTGATTAACACTCTGTAAAATCTGTAACAAAAGGGTTAATTTAAAACTCCTAACACCAGGAATGATAGTTAAAAATCTGTACATAGGTCAACGCAAAGGACACGTGTGGCTTGCTGCCACTGTAGCTGCTGTCCCCCCACTGGGATGGAGGTAGCCACGGGGCTGACAACCATCTTTGCTGGGATTGGAAAGGATGGACTCTGCCATGTGACCTCAACCCCATCTTACTAAAAGTGACCACATGACATAAGCTATCCAAGGAAAACAACTCCTCCGGCTGTGAGGCCAAACCCAGGCGATTCTTCCACTATTTCCGATCACACTAACAAGCCCCAAACCACAGTCCCTGCTCTTCCTCTCCAGCCTCTCTGGTTTCTCTTTCTCCCTTCTCAGTGTCAGGCTGCCCACCTAGTCAGGGCTGAGGAAGTTCCTGAGCAGGACTCTGAAGGAAATTACAGTACCTCAGGGGGGCATCTTTACTAGGGATCAGTTTGTAACTTGCCTCCTGGCTGGCCACCCTTAAAGATAGATGGAAATTATGAAAAAATCCAAGAGGTCATCCAGGACAGACAAGATGACCCATCTCAATTCCTAGACTGCCGCACAAAGCCCCTCCTACAATATACCAATCTGAATCCCAAGACCCCAGATGGAAAACAACTCTGTTTGACCTACTTCTTCTCCCAGAGTTTCCCTGATATTAGGGCCAAGCTTAAATGTCTAGAGAAAGGACCCATGACTTCACAGGCAGAAGTCTTAGCAATGGCCTCTAAGGTGTACCATGGAAGAGATGAAAAACTCCGAAAACAAAAATACCTGATGCTAGTGAAGGCCTTTCAACTGGCCATAGCAACTGCCCAGGCTCCCTGGCCTCCCAAAGCCTGAGAACCTCTGGGTCTCTGTTTCAAATGCAGTCAGGAGGGTCACTGAGCCCAGGCCTGTCCAATCCCTCATGAACCACCCAGATCATATACAAGGTGCCATCGAGGAGGGCATTGGGGTGTTGACTGCCCCTATGACCTTCGTGGTGTGAGGACATCAAGCCCAGATGGCCCTTCCGCCAACCTCCTAGATCTGGTCATGGACTACTGAAGGAAGGGGCCTGGGCTCCCATGGCCTGACCACTACCATCTCACACTGGGAGCCTCAGGTAGACATCACATAACAGGGAGATCTATCTCTCTCCTTCCGGACACGGGGGCCACCTGTTTAGTCCTGACAGAGTTTTAGGGACCAACATCTTCTTGTTCCCCTATTGCCAGGGTAGGGTGACAGCTTTACCAGCCTCATCAAACCCCACCAAATATATCACCCAGACTAAATACCCACTCTCTCTCCATAGCCTCAGGGGATTTAAGCCTCTTATCTCTGACCTTTTAAGAAAGAATCTTCTACACCCTTTGGGCTGCCCAGCACATGGGCATACTCCCTGCAACGCCCTTCAGGGCTCCAGGATGTGTGCAATTCTACTCACTAAGACACTTGCACTTCTCCAGCTATTTTCTTCTCTACCTGCTCTAACCACTTGCCTCTCCCCTTCCACTGGCAATGAGCTACTACAGAGCTACTGCTTTGTTTACTTTTACTACAAAAGCCACATAGGTGTGCCAGGATAACTTTCTCCTCTGAGCTGTAGGTGTAGCCTGGCCTCTGACAGTCAGGATACCTTTCCCTTCACAGCTGTAGGTGTAGCCTGGCTTCTGACAGCCAGGATAACTTTCCCCTCAGAGCTGTAACATCTACAGGTGTAGTCTGGTTCCCAACATATGGATTGGATACTACCCTTCTTAACCCCCTTTTTCCTGTTTTTCTTAAGCCTACCAGTTACACCCTGCCTTATAAACTTCTTGTCTAGATTTCTTCAACAACAAACCCAAGAGATTTCTAACCAGACATTTAACCGGTTATTATTACAGGATTACCAGCCCCTAGCTATGCAACCAGAGACCTGCAGCACCCAGTTACATCCTGCTGATGAAGATGAAGATTGCCCAAAGAACCTTGATGCCCTGATTCAGCAGGAAGTAGTCTAGTGATAACATTGCCTCTTTTCCTGTGACCTGATTGTTTATCAATAATAAATGAAAAGGGGGAGGAATATAAGCCCCTTGAGCCACATGAGTGGCCAGGCTCCTCCCCTGAGGACCTCTCACTGTCAGGTTCCACCCACAGAATACTAACTGCATCACTGCTGGACCCTGCCTCCATCCTGCAGAGTAAAAGCCCAATTTCTGGATATGAAATCCCACCAATCTCCACTCTGGAAAGCTCCACCCTGAAAAGTTCCACCCTCTTCCCAAGAAACTCTACATAAGCTCTCTGTCCTGGTCATTTTGCTGCTGTTTCTTGCATGAGCAGAGGCAGCCACCCTCCTGGGTTTTTTCCTCCCAATAAATCTCATGTGTGAGGTTTGTTGTGCCGTGTGACTTTGTGGTATTCCTTGGCTTCCAGGTGCAATGCTTACAAATATGGATTGGATATTACCAGTATGTAGTATGGCGCATGTACACCCCCACTGATGGGAGTGAGCAGGGAGAGAGGCACAGGTCTGCTATTACCCACAGCAGCCAGAGACAATCCCCTCATCTCCTAGGGACCCTGACTCAGCCCAAACAGGGATTTGTGGCTTTAGTGACCTATTTTATGACACACCAATGTGAAGTAGAGTTTTGGTTTCATTAAAGAGAGAGGAAGAAAGACACACCCCAGACACGGGTCCGGGCTTCTCAAACAATAGGGTGTGCATGTTCCAGAAGCTTCTCTACCACTGTCCCCTTCCCACCACTGCAGACACACGTGAGGCAGAGCAGGGACCAGAAACCCTGGAGATGTGTTCTGCCCTACCCACACTATGCCCTTCACTTCACCGCTGGGTCTGCGGGTTAACGTTATACATTATTCATTTCTTTATTATTCATTTCTTTAACATCTGTCGGTGCTGCTCACCCAGGCACCATGGCAGACACTGGGGAGGTGTCCTCTGTCCTCAGAATACCTACACTAGGCACTGTTTGGGAGTGTTCAGGTGTGTTCCTGTTAGCTGAGGAGGAGCACAGGCTGACCGGCAGATCAAGGACAGGAAGTGGGTCGTAAAGCAGAAAGAGGTTCCAGTCTGTGGCACATGAAGAAAGGGATGGGGTGGGAAGAAGCCTGCTCAAGGACTCTGCACAAGTACTCGGCACAAGGACTCAGGCAAGCAGTGTGGTCGCAGCAGAGCGAGGGCAGAGGAGAGGGGTGCCCGGGACTGTGGGACATGCAGGCGGCACCAGCTCATGCAGCCAGTGGTGTCTGGATTGGCTTCCAAGACTAAAAGGAGGTCCTTCAAAGGTGAGTACAGAGAACTAGGGTTTCTGGTTCCCAAAGATGGGGGATTTTTCTTGCAGTCCGGAATATTTGCCCACCAGGGGGAGCACCTGGGATACAGGGCTGGGCCCTACCTTCCTGCCTGCCAATTCTCATTCTTAACCCAGGCTTCTCCCAGCCTCTTTCAGCCCCAAAGACAGGACCAGAAGACAAATCCAGGCAGGGGATTGGGGGTAGGGGACAGGGAAATGACAATTCTTCCTGTAACTGCTAACAAAGCCCACAGTGTGTCTGGCTGCCTGGGCTGAGTGATTTCAGACGCCTCTATTAGCAAATACTGTTAACAGTGCCGTCTTCCTGTCCTCTTGGGAGAGCAATTATACGGCCTCCTGAATGCCAGAAATCCCTGGTCACCTTCCATCAGTTCATCCCGTCCTGGGTTTAAGACGTGCCGATATATTCTGACTGGCTTCCCCGAGCTCTGCATTCTTATTTTGAAGACTGGCTGTGTGATTTGTTGTTTCTTAATCCAATGGTTGATGATATAATTTGGACTGTGTTGAGACCTGCTAAGGTCTACACTGGTCACTTCTCTGCATAAATTCTCTTTGATCCTATACTGAACAGTTGTTGCCAGTTCCGTATACCTGGGGATACTGAGAAGACAGAGATACTGGGAAAATCTCAGCAGGGACGAAAAGCTTTGGTGTTTTTTTTTTGTTTTGTTTTAGTCAGTGTTCTATTGCTGAAAAGAGACACCATGACCATGGCAACTTTTATAACAGAAAGCATTGAACTGGGACTTCCTTACTGTCAGAGGTTTAGTCCATTGTCATCATGGAGAGAAGCATGGCAGCACACAGGCAGACACGGTGCTGGAGGGGTAGCTGAGAGTTCTACGTCCAGCTCCACAGGCAGCAGGAAGAGAAAGAGACACCAGACCTGGCTTGAGCATTTGAAACCCCAAAGACTACTCCCCCCACCCTGTGACACACTTCCTCCAACAAGGCCACACCTCCTAAGAGTGCCACTCCCTGATGACCAAGGATTCAAATATATGAGCTATACAAACCACCACAGTATTGGTTATCAATTTTGCTCCAAGGACTCCAGGAGGGCCTTGGAACCTTAAACAGCCTCCACTCAGTGTTCTATTTTTTAATTTCTCTCTCTCTCTCTCTCTCTCTCTCTCTCTCTCTCTCTCTCTCTCTCTCTCTCTCTCTGTGTGTGTGTGTGTGTGTGTGTATTTTGCTGGTGCCTATGTCAGAGGAGCAGCAGGTAGCAGCTGACTTCAGGACATTAGCCCACTAGGATGCAAGGCACTGATGGGTGAATCCCATAGGCAAGGCCCCAAGGGCCAGGCTCCAGAATGTCTCTCCTACTGCTGTGCCTCATTTGCTGCTGCTGTTTTTCTCTGGCATGGTGAGAATAGGGGTGGGGAGATCCCCACTGCCTTTAATGCAGTATGATCATTTCTTGGAAATAACCCGTTCTACGGGGCATTTTTACCTGTGGATTATTATGAAGACGAGTTCCTCTTAAGCTGTACTGTTTAACTGAAGCAATGATTTTATGCAATAATAGTGTTAGCTTAAATAGAATTTTGATGATTAAGGATTTCTTTAAGATTTATTTATTTATTATGTATACAGTGTTCTGTCTGCATGTGTCCTTGCAGATCAGAAGAGGACACCAGATCTCATTACGAATGGTTGTGAGCCACCATGTGGTTGCTGGGAATTGAACTCAGGACCTCCGTGAGAGCAGTCAGTGCTCTTAACCGCTGAGCCATCTCTCCAGCCTGATTAAGGATTTCTAACAAATGTAGTAAGGGATTATGATAGAGGCTAGTTTAGTGGAAAAATTAATACAGGTAAAGGTGGGCTATAGTGTTGTCTCTGCCTCTGATAAAGCAGAGGTTCCAAAGGATGAAAAAATAAAACAAGGAAGTGTCTGTCACACAGCTACGACTTAAGGGTTTCTCTTGAGGAGCCGTATAGATCGTGGCTTGGGTAATGATTGAGGAAAACAATTGAGTCCCAGAAGCCAAGATAGCTCAAATTCCTTTAATCCTAATTTAGGAGTTGTGTTCACAGGTTTCGGTGTGCATCATAGCCAAAATGAAGCTTTAAATAATGACTTAAGGTTAGGCTAAGATGTCTTTGTTAACAGCTTTGAGGCAGAAAATCTTGAGGAACAATTTAACGTTTAGAAAGGCACACTTGTAATAGTTGAGTGAGGGACATAAACAATGGCAGCCTGGCTTTTGCTGGCTGACGAACCTTTCTTCCTAGAATGGGTTGGTGATCAAGGGTGGAGATTAATTCCTTGTGTGCATTTCTGCCCTCCTCTTCCTGCTATAAAAACTCTTGGTGAGTGGGTATGCACCCTGAGGATTTAAAATAGAGCTGACTTGTTGTTTTTCATATGTAAAAGTTTAAATTTGTGATTATTTTAAGTTTTTTTTATTATAAGATTACTCTTTGAGATAAATAATAAAATGAATGATCCTTTCTTTGTAATTACAAAATACAACTTGCCAGTAAAAGAATTGGCCGAGAAAAGTACCTTGATTGTTTACACTTTGTTAATCTATAACAAATTGCTTGGACATGAATGCATGTGGGTTCTTGGGGATAATTAGTTTTTCACCTGTAATATATAAACTGTATTATCATGTAAGGGATATGGAAAACATGATGTTTTTCACCTGTATTCATTGTAATCATTCACTTGAAAAGTAGAATGTAACCATATTTTTATACTGCTTGAAAGATTTTGATGGGATATATAAGTTGTAAGAAAAAATTAAGAATGTATAGGATGAATACATCTAGGTAGAGGTAAGAAAAGAAATAAAGATGAAAGAGAGATCAAAGAAAGATCCTGAAGGTGTGTGTGTGTGTGTGTGTGTGTGTGTGTGTGTGTGTGTGTGTAAACACGTGTCAGTCATAGCTCTTATGTGGAGGTCAAAAGACAGCCTCAGGTGCAGGCCTTGCTTTTCACCTTGTTTGAGCCGGACTGTCTTTTGTTGTTGTTCACAGCTGTGTATACACCAGACCAGCTGACTGCCATGTTCACAGCTATGTGTACACCAGGCCAGCTAACTGCCATGTTCACAGCTGTGTGTACACCAGGCCAGCTGACTGCCATGTTCACAGCTGTGTGTACACCAGGCCAGCTGACCGCCATGTTCACGGCTGTGCGTACACCAGGCCAGCTGACCGCCATGTTCACGGCTGTGCGTACACCAGGCCAGCTGACCGCCATGTTCACAGCTGTGTGTACACCAAGCCAACTGACCACCATGTTCACAGCTGTGTATACACCAGACCAGCTGACTGCCATGTTCACAGCTGTGTGTACACCAGGCCAGCTGACTGCCATGTTCACAGCTGTGTGTACACCAGGCCAGCTGACTGCCATGTTCACAGCTGTGTGTACACCAGGCCAGCTGACTGCCATGTTTTGGTGCTTCCTTCTTGTGGAGGCATGCTGCAGGTCACACCATCGTGCCCCTGATGTGGGTTCTGGGGATTCGAACTCAGGTCCTTGTGCTTGGAGGGCAAGTGCTTCCCCTACTGAACTGTCCCCCCACCTGCCACCCAGCATTTTATTTGTATGAAGGACCATGTGACAATCCCTGGCAGTGAGACCTCCAGTGCAGTCACCCAGGACTTTTTATAGGTCTTGTAAAGAACTAAGTCCCTTCCTCCCTGTCCTGCGTTTGTGCTGACCTTGTGGGGTACTGAGTAGCCCCTCCCCATCCTTACTTGTCTCCCATCTAGTGCTCTGCACGCTCTCCAGATGCTCCATGAGCTTTGTCTTCACTTGTGTGGGGTGGACGTGTCACTCAGGGCAGGGACTTTCTACCCTTGTGGTAGCTACATCATCTAGGACTTACTAGGCCAGGTTAAGTATTTGCTAAGAAAAATGAGTTAATGCATATAGACACATTCATGTGTTTCTTCTATTAAATTCTTGTCTAGCAGATCCTGCCTGTCCCCAGGATCTTAGGTCTGGGTGAGAAAGGCCAGGTTGATGGGGTGGGGGTCTTCCTCAGCCCAGCAGGTCCCTGGAATCCCTGTGATGTGGTGCAGAGTGGGACATGAAGGTGCAGGGCAGGGAGGCCCTCTAAGGCAGTGCCAATTCCTCTCCACCCTCAAATCCCAGTTACCCTTGCTGACAAGCCTTGATGAGGCACCAACGGGATCCCACTTGTCAGTTCATGCCGTCCAGTCTCAGTTTCACAGCACGGTCATGTATGCTCGGCCTGATTGTGTGTCTTTTCTCTGCCTGTGCCCTGCTGCACCACACCTAGAACCACCGATCTAATTCAGAGAGAAGAGCACCCCCAGCCCAGCCCTCGTACCCCCAGCCCAGCCCTCGCACCCCCAGCCCAGCCCTCGCACCCCCAGCCCAGCCCTCGCACCCCCAGCCCAGCTCTCGCACCCCCAGCCCAGCCCCTGGCACTCCCAGTCCAGATCTCAGCACCCCCAGCCCAGCCCTCGGCACCCCAGCCCAGATCTCAGCACCCCCAGCCCAGCCCTAGGCACCCCCAGCCCAGACCTTGGACTTTGTAAAGGAAAGAAACTAAACTCCATGAGACACTTGAACTAGACAGTGATGCTGCCTGTGGTGGTTTGAAAGAAAATGGCTCCTGAAGGGGAGTGGTACTGTTAAACGGTGCAGCCTTGTTGGAGGAAGTGCGTCACTGTGGGGCGGGCTTTGAGGTCTCTTTTGTTCAGACTTCCCTCAGTGTGACAGTCAGTCGACTTCCTGTTGCCTGCAAGATGTAGGACTCTCAGTTATTTCTTCAGCACCATATCTGCCTGCATGCCGCCATGATGATAATGGACAGAACCTCTGAAACTGTAAGTAAGCCACCCCAATTAAATGTTTTCCTTGTAAGGGTTGTCATGGTCATAGTGTCTCTTTACAGCAATAAAAACCCTAAGACACCGCTGTTGCTGGACTGAGTAGGCAGGGGATTTCAGCTTGATATCTCGCTCAAACCTTATTTTCCAATTATTCTTGATGAACACACAGTACCAAGCACAGAACAAAGTAGACAAGGAATCCTAACTGCCTTGTGGAGGAGGACTCCTGCACCCAGGGACCTCCTAAAAGCCAAGCTGACAATCAGGATTAATCATTACAGCCCCTCTTCCCACAAAATGAAACGCAACCCCTCCCCCTGCCCCCTAATCCATGTCTCCTCCTGGCAACAATCCAATTCTTGGGTCCCCTTATGGCTAGGCATTGCATTCCATTCTTCTCTCAACCCACTTCCTTTTCAAGATTTATTTTTTTATATATACAAGTGCTCTATCTGCATGTATTCCTGCACACCGGAAGAGAGCATCAGATCCCACTATAGATGGTTGTAATCCACCATGTGGTTGTTGGGAATTGAACTCAGGACCTCTGGAAGAGCAGCCAGTGCGCTTAACCACTAACCCATCTATCCAGCCCCTCAACCCACTTCCTTAAAGGGCTTTTTTTTCTCCACAAATCAACAGCCCACATCAAGGCCTCAAGCCAAATCCAACTTTTCCTTTTCTTTGAATACCTTAACGGCATCAGTCATGGTTTCCCCTCTAAACTTCCCCGAAGCATTTTCAAACATAAATCTCTAGCTCAGAGAGATGCCTCGGGGGTTAAGAGGACTCATGGCTCTTGTAGAGGACCTGAGTTCCATTCCCAGCAGTCTCGGGAGGAGGCTCCCAACTGCCTATACCTCTAGCTCCAGGGGATCCAACACTCTCTTCTGGCCTCCACGGGACCTGCACTCAAGTGAGCATTCTCTCATACAGACCTACACAAACCCGCCATTAAAAACAACCCCTCTAGCCCGGGTTTTTCTGGCCTTTAGATTCTAGCATCCAATACTCTACTTGAAGTGTTCCAGTGACGTTTCAAATGGGAGAAACCAGAACTCTCAAGTCCCTCCTGCCCACATGACCTGGTCTCCCTTGGGTTCCTATCTCAGGAAGTGACAGCACAGCCCACTTGGATGCTTATGTCAGAAGTTTAGACCCCATCTGTAATTCTCCTCTTCCATCGCCCCTGCCCCCAGTCAATATATTAATAAGCCCCATTGGCTCTGTTTCTGTAATGCGTCCACTGAACTCTGGGCCACATGAACCCAGACCCCGTCCCTCTCGGCGGGACCACTGCCATTGTGCAGCGGGCTCAGAATCGTTCCCTTCCCATTTTCTGCTACAGAAAAGGCAAGACATGGTTCAAAGCTCCTGGGGTCATATTAGGATACAGACACCAGCTGGCTTGGAGGGATACAGGGAGAGAAACTGACCTGATTTGAATCCCTAAATGCCCCCCCAACACCCCCAGGAACACACCGCATCTCATCGCACACCCTTGGACAGGAAACTGCTAGATCATGGCAAATGAGGCAGCTCTCCCCGTGCTGGCACAGCTCCAACTGGTCACCTTCAGTGGCCATTGTGGGTGACTCTTCATGTCCCCTCCATCCCAGACTTGAAACTGAGGCATAGAATCATTACTTCATTGTTCTATGAGAAAGTCACTCTTAGCTCTTAGGGACCTGTGAGCAGGACATCGCCCTGCTGAGTATGGACTCCTCATGCTGGTGTCCTGATTTGTAAAAGCTTCGGAGGCATCACTAGGCAGAGCAGTGGGACTTTAAACCTCACGTGACCTCTTGGATCTCAGGAGGTAGGAAGCTGGAGGGCAGGGCTTGCACTTGGGAAACACAAGAGGCCTCTTGCTCTTGCCTCCACCAGTAAGGCCCAGGGCCCTTGTTTCCTCTCCAGCACTTTCTACATCCCACTGTAACTGAGCACCCTGAGTTCAGGGCAGAGCTCCAGCTCAGAGAGGCATAGATTTTTCCGGGTTCTGCATTTTAAAGATCTTTTGGGGACAGGGTAGAAAGATGGCTCAGTAATTAAGAACACTTAATGCTTTGACAGAGGACCTGAGTATTCCCAGCATTACACAGTGGCTCATAACCATCTGCAACTCCAGTTCCAGGGACTCCAATGCTTTCTTCTGACTTCTGTGGGCACCAGGCATGCATGTGGTACACATACATACATATATACATACATACATACATACATACATACATACATACATACATACATATGGGAAAAACACTTATGTACATAGAATAAAATAAAATATTTTCCAAAAGGAGAGCCTTTGGAAACTGTAAATCATCCCCCTCTCAGGTCATAATTGATGACATTGAAAAGGTTGGGATACTGACCTATTACCTCTGGGGTGGGTGTGGTTGGAGGGATGAGGTCTCTTAAGTGCCCACCAATCCTGATATTTAGGCCGGAAAGTCAAAGCCATCTTCTCCATCCTTCCTTGTTCGTCTCCCCTGTACTGTGTGCCCAGTGACAAGAACTGCGCCTGCGGTGTGGCCAATGAAAAGACAGCAGTCACTAAATAAAGAAGGAGAGATGCTATAACAAGTCGCCCCAGGTATAAGGCAGGACAGAAAAACAGGAAATGAACAGACTGGGGCGGGCGGGGGGGGGGGGGGGGGGGGGAGATTCTTGCCATGGAGTCTGGTAGAAGCCTCCTTGCTAGTTTTAAGTCAAGAATTTCAGCATAATTAACACCAATTGCTGTGAAGCCTGTCTACACAGGGACAGTACCATTTTTACAGAGTGATGTCAAATAAGAATTCTACAATAGCAAGGGACCCCGCTGAAGGCCTAGGGGTAGGTGACCTTTGAGTTTGACCTGTTCCTTTTCCAGCTGTCAATTTGCAAATGCCTTCCAAGAACCTCACAAACAAAACTATGAACTCAGCTCACAGTCAAACCACATCTGCACTCCCCTTCAAGTGGCTATACTAATCCTCCCTTCATCCCTGTGACCTGTGGTTTTTACCTTATCAGCAAACTATGAAATAGCAGTGATTGCTCAGCAAAGTAGGCTGACACATGAGGTCGACCAGGGATGAGGGTTATTATGATGCTAGGCTCTCAAGGCCATTGCTGAGCCTCGAGGAGAAAGAGAGAACAGGAGAAATAAGCAAAACAACATTCAAAGATCTCCAAACTTGATGGGGTCTCGAAGAAAACAGAGACTTCCCTTTAAGTGAAGGGGAGCTTCATTAGAAATGAAGGAGGATGAGAGAGAGGAGATAGGAGAGAGAGAGAAATAATAGGAAGAAAGAGAGGCAAGAGATAAGAGAGAGGAGAAAGATAAGAGAGAGAGGAGAGAGAGAGAAGAGAGGAAGGGAGAGGAAGAAATGAGAGGGAGAGACGAGAGAGTGAGAAAGAGAGAGAAGAGGAAGAAATGAAAGAAAGAGATAAAAAGAAGGGGGTTGTTGTTGGTGGTGTGTGTTTATGTGTGTATGTGTGTGTTTGTGTGTGTGTGTGTGTGTGTGTGTGTGTGTGTGTGTGTGTGTGTGTGTGTGTGTGTTATGGGAAGGATGGCTGGGAGAGGCCAGAGGAGCCCCTTCAGCCTTCATTTCTGGGACCAAATCCCTGAGCAGTCTCCCCAAGGATTCCCTGACCATTCTTCTAAACTGAAGGAAGGGCTAACTTACAATCTTTTAGGGATGGAAGGATGTTTCACAGCATCCAATTTAGTGCAACATAGTGTATGTGACAAGCAACATGGAAGAGCCAGTGCTGAGGGAGATCAGGGGCTAGGCTGTGATTCAGGGGATGGAATCAGACAGAGCTTCAGGGAGATGTGGCCTGATCCAGGCAATGGGATCAGCCTTCAAGGTGCAGGCCCATAATCTAACACCTATCCAATGCACCTCAGGGATCAACTGTAACTTCATTGACTGAAAAATAAAAACTAAGTTCTTGAGAAGCTATTTAAACAATGTAAATTCCAATGTCACCAAAACCATGTATTATTAGGACACTTATGCTCTCTAGGCACACCCATGTTCACATTTCTATCTGTAATATTCCTTCCTTTTGTTCCCCTCTCTCCCTTACAGCACACATGCTTAAATCTGTTCAAAGCTTTCCTTAGGAAAAAGAAAGATTTATTTTATTTATATATGTGTGTGGGTGTGCACTTGTCTGTATGTGTGAATGCCGATAGAGGCCAGAAGGGGACAACAGACCCCTTGGAGTGGAGTTACAGGCATTTGTGAGCTGGCTGCTGGGATCCAAATTTTAATCCTCTGACACAGCAGTATGCACTCCTAACTCCTAAGCCATCTCTCCAGACCCTAAAATATTTTCTTAATGAATTCCTACTCCAGCTTTGGCAGCTGTGGCACAGGACTCTAATCCCAGCACTTGGGAGGCAGAGGCAGGTGGATCTCTGAGTTCAAGGCCAACCTAGTCTATAGGGTGGGTTCCAGAAGAGCCAGGGCTTTGAAGAGAAACCTTGTCTCTAAAAAACCAAAAAACCAAAAGCAAAAACAAAAATTCCTACTCTGCTTTAGCTTCCTATTGACTTGTCTTGAAATTCGTTCCTGTGGTGAAGTTAAAAAAAATCCTGGCACTGCAGAACTATAGTAATAAAAACTTCATAGTATTGGCTTAAAAACAGACAGGTGGATCAATGGAATTGAAACAAAGACCCAGATGTAAATCCACATACCTATGGATACCAGATTTTTGACAAAGAAGCCAAAATTATAGAATGGGGGAAAAAGCATCTTCAACAAATGGTGCTGGTCTAACTAGATGTCAGGATATAGAAGAATACAAATAGATCCATATTTTTCACCCTACACAAAACTCAAGTCTAAGTGGATCAAAGACCTCAACATAAAACCAGATACATTGAACCTGATAGAAGAGAAAGTGGGAAATAGCCTTGAATGCATTGGCACAGGAGATACTTCCTGAGCAGAACCCCAATAGCACAGGTACTAAGATCAATAATTAATAAATGGGATCTCATGAAACTGAAAAGCTTCCCTAAGGCAAAGGATACCATCAATAGGACAAAACAGCAGCCTACAGAACTGAAAAAGATCTTCAACCCGACATTTGACAGAGGGCTAATTTCCAAAATATATAAAGAACTCAAGAAACCAGACATAACACCCCCTCCCCAAATAATCTAATTAAAAAATGAGGTACAAGTCTAAATAGAATTCTCAATAGAAGATTCTCAAATGGTAGAGAAACACTTAAAGAAATGTTTAATCTGTTGTGGAATATTTAACTATGTAAAGATGTGTGGCTAAAAGAAAGCCTGGTACATTTAGCGCCCAATATGGGGTCTGAATTTCCTCATAGGGCCTGAGATAGCTGGAAAAGAAAAAAAAAAGCTGGTACACTAAGTAGAAACAGTGTCCTGGGTAGGGAAGCTTGCGCAGGTCAGACACCAGCATTTCAGAGCTGGGATGATTGAATGCAGTTCCCAGTGTAAAACACAGCTCTTGGCCAGGCCCAAGAGTCATAGAGCTCTTCTCCCATGGACCACGGAGAGCTACCAGCAGAGGGCTTTTTGCTGTGACACAGTCACTTTGCAGTTTCAAGTTTGGCTCATGCATCAGAGAACACTGCGAGTGTGCAGCTGCAGGCACTTAGTAAATAGGTCCAGACAGAAAAAACCTCTAAATAGGTTACAGTGTATTTTAAAATGTACATAGGTTTAAGAAGGAAAAGAAAATGGGTATAGACAGTCATAGAAAAAAGTAAATAGTTTTTAAACAATAAAGTAAAGTCTTTAAAGAAGGAGTAAAGTAATATAAAGGGGAAAAGTCACATAAAGATGAAAAATACACAGGGAGTCTGGATCTTGTACAGTGTTGTGTTGATTTTGAATGCTTTGAATGCTACTGAGAGATATAGGATTGCAACAATGACTGCTGAATTAAACCAGCCGAGATACTTTAGAGATGGCTTAACTTTAAAAAGGAAGCCAGAAAAATGTATTGCTTTGGGGAAGAGGTTATGCTTTTGCTTTCACAGAAAATGAAAGGCTGTGAATTCATTCAAGGTTAATAGAGATCAGGTTTGATCAGGGGAGACTCCCTGAAAATCCTGGCTACAGACATAAGGAAATAAACCTAGAAAAACTACAAGACAGGTGATGTATATTTTACCTACAGAAACATAAAACAAAAAATTATCTTTGGTTGGCTTATGTATAATGCACAGTCCATACTTGTGTTAATGCAGATATGTATGTTACCTTTAAAATTTTGTATGTTTTCAGAACAAGAGGACCATACACCAATGAAAATAGGTGGTCCTGGTGATCCAGCCTTTCAGAGTACCTCTGTTGCAGTTTCCTCAGAGTTCTGCATCCAGAACAGCTTCAAGGCTGCTGGCTGAGATGGTCCAACCTCACAGACTAATTCTAGCCAGGACTTCAGATAAGCCTCGTGCTTCACCATTGCATAGAGACTGGATAACAAATGTTATGGCTAGTTTTCTTAGGACTTGACCATTACCTCAATTTTCTCAGGTTCCCCAAAGATGCCATCACCCACAGACAACAGGAAGCAGTGTAGAGAACACAACACCCACATTCCCAAGATGTAGGGTGGCTTGTTTTGGGGTATTCAAATGGGTTATAGATGCTTGTCATCATTTAGTGGGAATATAGGAATATAAGATAAAAATAACTATTAACCTCAAATATTTTGCATTGGTATGGATTTTGGTATATTGATACAAATTTTAAGTTTTTTGTTATATCGTTTGCTTCTATTCTTGTTTGGGGTATTGTACTTATGCAGTTCATTTAAAAATGTAATACATAATTAAGAAGTGCAGGTTAGTAGTCATCCATAATAATCAAACTTATAGTTGTGTTAAGTATGTTTTTAAGGTTAAACAGATATATTTTAGATAGATAGATGATCTTCAAACACTTCAAAGACCTACAGAATATGGCATTTAATCCAGGAAAGGCAACAAAGCTACATAGAGAAACCCTGTCTTGAAAAACCAAAAGAAAGAGAGAGAGAGAGAGAGAGAGAGAGAGAGAGAGAGAGAGAGAGAAAGAAAGAAAGAAAGAAAGAAAGAAAGAAAGAAAGAAAGAAAGAAAGAAAGAAAGAAAGAAAGAAAAAGAAAGAAGAAAGATTGTGGCATTTAAGATGTTTAACAACCTGAGGCTATTCATGACAGCGAGACACATCTGCTCCTGGCAGCACCAATTTATCACCATAAAAGGATGATGGGCATCAAAGAATCTCCATATGGAGTTTGCTTTCATTGTGGTAAAGGTAACCAGTTGGGCAAGAAACTATTCTTGCCTTGAATGCTGACAGTATACCATCCAAACTGGACATGCAGGATGCAAAGTAAAATGAACTACTGAACTTTGCCAAGACTGGGCAAGACAGTCCTTCAAAATTTCTGCTTTATAGAAGTGTCTGCCAGATGTTCTAAGCCTACAGGCTGAAGATGGATGCCCAATGTGACAGAGAGATCTTGGATGACTGTACAAGATGGTTGATTTTGTAGTTTTTGAAGTTGCTTGCATTGCATTTCCTGTTTACTCAGGTAATATTATATCCTTCTGGGGTCTTTGATGGTGTTAAAGACTACATAGTTACAGTTTTCCCTAGTTATGATAGAAGGTAAATTAGGTACAAAACTTTGGACTCATCAAAATAGAATTAATAATGGAGTATTTTCTTTGATTTTGCCAAATACAAATGGACTGGATATTATAAATGTAAATCTTAATTAATAACTGTTCTTATTATATATAGTTTTACCATGTTAAAGTTAAAACCTTTCTTTATATCTAGACAAAAAGGGGAAATGTAGAATATTTAACTATGTAAAGATGTGTCACATTTGTTTATGCTATGGAATATTACTTTAACTGTGTAAAAGTGTGTTACATTTGTTTCACCTTACCTGCCTAAGGCACCTGATTGGTCTAATAAGAAGCTTAATGGCCAATAGCTAGGCAGGACAGGGATAGGCAGGGCTGGTGGGCAGTGAGAATGAGTAGAAGGAAAAATCTAAGCTCAAGAGTGAGAAAGAGGAGAGAATGAGGGAGAAAGAGGGGGACATGCCCAGGGCCAGAAGCCAAGCAGCTACCAGCCAGCCAGACATGAAGACAGCAGGAAAGTAAGATATGCAAAAGTAAATAAAGGTAAAAAGCCCCAAGGCAAAATGTTGATGAAGAGAAACATGTTAAGTTATAAGAGCTAGCAAGAAAAGAGCATAAGATGAGGCTGAGCATTCATAACTAATATTAAGTCTTGTGTCGTGATTTGGGAGCTGGCTGGTGGCTAAAAGAAAGCCTAGCACAAACATCCTTAGCCATCAGGAAAATGCCAACCAAAACAACTCTGAGACTGCTGTAATAAAACACCGGACAAAAGCGACTGGGAAGGAAAGGGTTAATTTGGCTTACACTTCCAGGTCACAGTCCATGATTGAGGGAGTCAGAAGAAGAACTCCAGGCAGGAACCTGGAGGCAGAAACCACGGAGAAATGCTGCTCGTTGGCTCACTCACTATCTTACTTATATAGCCAAGGTGGTGCCGCACACAGCGGGCTTTGCCCTCCCACATCAACCGTCAGGTCAGTCAGAACAACCTCTCATAGACGCGGCCAATCTGATGAAGGCAGTTCTCACCTGAGGTTTCCTCTGCTCTAGCTCGTGTCAACTTGACAATAAAAACTAACCAGGACATCCATCTCCAGGATGCTGGTCTATGGTTTAAAGTTACAATTTATTTATTTATCTTTTTATCTATCTATCTATCTATCTATCTATCTATCTATCTATCTATCTATCTATCTATCTATCTATCTACCTACCTATATTGTGTGTGTGTGTGTGTGTGTGTGTGTGTGTGTGTGTGTGTGTGTGTGTGTGTGTGTGTGTAACTTGCAGGATTGGTTCTCCCCTATCATCTGGGTTCCATGGATGAAACTCAAGGTTGGCAGACTTAGTAGCACATGTCTCTACTGGCTGAGACATCTCTGCCCCAATGCTCAGGTTTAGATACAGGGCAAGAAGTACTCCTAACTAAGCAGCCATCTTAGTCAAGGTGTGGTCCTGTCTATCACTGACCCGCATTTATTTCCAGCATCTCCTACAGTGATGTGATGTGTTACGTGTCTCTTTCTGGAAGACAAGCTCCTTTCTGGCTGGTGCCAGGCTTCAGTCTTTTTGTTTTTGGCTTTTTTTCTCCACAACGTGAAAAGCCCCGGGGCATTCCCACTTTCTTGGGGCCCATCAACTCAAACTGAGGAGCACAAGTGTCTCTTCAGAGTGTCTTCCTGCTGGTTACGATGAGACAACAATTGTGAAGACATACTTGACTGTCAGGACAAACTGCTCCAGCTCCGGTTCTTAGCACAGAGGCTGCCATCCGGCAGGCATTCTACACATTACGGGAAGAATGTGTGCATGCACGTTTAGAATGGCAAACCGGTCTCTTCCTTTCAGAGAGATGCTTTCCTGTTTCCTCATAGGGAAATCCCACAGCTTTCCAGAAATGAGTGTTTAGACTCTAGAAACTGATACATTAAATTGGGAGAAAATAAACAAATCAGATGTGTTTTTATCTCCCTGGCAGCTGTGGTGGAGTAGACATCTGGCTTGGCCTGAGCCTCAGCTCATTAAAGTCACAGAGTGAAGGGCTTCCTTCCAAGAATGTTGCTCTTTGAATATTTACATAATGATACCCACGCAGTTGCCCCTGACCTTATCAGGAAGCAGAATTCACACTGGCTTCCAGATGCTCTGGCAGAGGGTAGTCTGCTTCCTGCCCTCGAGGCTAGGCCCTGGGGGAACAAGACTGGAAAGGGCCAGGCATTCCCTCCCTACAGGCCTTGCTGCTATCCTACTCAGCAAATGCATTTCTCCAACCCTGGCACCGGTTCCCAGACTTCCTGCAACTTTTAGTGGGTTTCCTGAAACTATGGGGAATGTCTGATCCAATAGGGCTGAGCTGGGGTCCCCAAAGTTCACCTCTAAGAAGCCCCTAGGTCAGTGGTTCTCAACCTTCCTAATGCTACGACTCATTAATATAGTTCCTCATGTTGTGGTGAACACCCCATCCCACCACCCTCCCACACAACCATAAAATTATTTCGTTACTATATCATAATTGTAATTTTGCTACCGTTATAAATTGTAATGTAAATATCTGACATGCAGGATGTCTGATTTGAGATCCCCAAAGGGGTCATGGCCCTCAAGTTGAGAACCACTACCCTAGGGAATGCTCTCAGTCCCACGACTTTACTTAAGGATGCCTAGGGTTGACCTTCTGAACCTGCTGAGACTTTGGCCTTGACTGTGGCTCCTAGGACTGGTGGCATCAATGTCACCTGTTGAGTTGTGTGAGATGCAACAGTCTGCAGCTCCAGCCCAAAGTGATGGCATCAAAACCTCCATTTTCACGGCTTTTAAGAGGCCTCGAGCTGGAGCGTGTGTCAAACATGCTGAGCTAGGTGTCATGTCATGAGAACAGGCAGTAGAAACTGGTGAGGTAGCTTTAGGGGCAGGGACCTCCATTCTTGTCCTTGGCCAGAAGCCAGAAAAGTATTTGGGGGCTCTGGTTCCTTGTTCTACTTCCTCTTTTACACAGCTGCCTGGAAGCTGCACATGAAGATTTGCTTGAAACTTCTGTCCATGGGCCTGGGTGGAGAGGCACACAGACCCCCAGATGTAGTCGGACTTTCTTTGGACTGCCAGCTCCCAAATAATGACAAGAGACTTACTAATTATGAAAGCTTGGCCTTAGTTTAGGCTTGTTCCCAACTAGCTCTTAAAACTTAAATTAACCCGTTGATATTAATCTATGTTCTGCATGTGGCTTGTTACTTCTGCTCCATACTGTACTCCAACTCCCTTCTCGTCTTGCTGGCATATCCCTGCCTCTCTGATTCCTTCCTAGAATTCCTATCTCTGCTTGGAAGTCCTGGTTATCCTCTCCTGCCTGGCTATTGGCCATTCAGCTCTTTATTAAACCAATCAGAAGGTGCCTTGGCAGAGACACATCTTCACAATGTATCCACAACACCCAGAGGTGGGGCCAACTGGACTGACCAGGTCACCACCACCACCACCACCCCCAATGCCTCAAGCTAAACAATCCTTATTAACTCCAGACATACTCTCACTCTACAGCCGCAGCTCTCACCTCTGAACCTACAACACACTTTCTGTAAAGCTGACGGCTCTAGTTTGCTTTTCTGTTACTGTGATAAACACCATGACCAAAAGCAACTTGGAGAGGAAAGGGGTGATTTCAGCCTACACTTCTATGGTCAGTTAGTGAGGGAAATCAGGGCAGGAACCCAAGGCAATAACCTAGAGACAGGAACTGAAGCAGAGACCCTGGAGGAACCCTGTTTATGGCTTACTCTCCCATGATTTGCTGTTGTTTGTTTTTCTTTTGAGGCCCACCACCCAGCTCCCACATAAATCACACACAGAGGCTTATTATTACTTATAAATGCCCAGCCTTAGCTTGGCTTAGTTTCTAGCCAGCTTTTCTTAATGTAAATTATCCCATCTATCTCTTGCCTCTGGGCTTTTCATATTCTCTTACTTCTATAAAACTTATTCTTATTCTGTGGCTTTTGTGTAGCTGGGTGCCTGGGCCCTGCAGTCCTCCTCCTTCCTCTGGCTACTTCTTTTTTCTTTACTTTCAGATTTCTCCTTCTATACATTCTCTCTGCCTGCCAGCTCCACCTATCCTTTCTCCTGCCTTGCTATTGGCCATTCAGCTCCCTTATTAGACCATCAGGTATTTTAGACAGGCACAGCAACACATCTTGACAGAGTTAAACAATTGTAATATAAACAAAAGTAACACACTTTAAAATAATATTTTACAACAATGATTCACGTTCATCTTGCTTTCATACACAGCCCAGGCACATGTAACTAGGGATAGTCCACCCATAGTGGGCTGGACCCTCCCCTATCAATGTTTAGCTAAGACAACGTCTCATCGATATGGCCACATGCAAAGTTACTGAGGCAACTCTTCAACTGAGATCCCTCTTCCAAGGTGGCTCTAGGTGGTGTCAACTTGACAGTAAAAACTCAACAGCACATTTGCCCCTGTGAAATTCATTCTTCAACTTAGTGAGGAAAAGGACCTGAAGCCGCTGGCCTCCTGGGTCTTTGGTGACCACTGGTTCTCTAGGACTCAGTACCTCAGCTGCTACCTGGCTGAGGCAAGAAGGCTTTAGTTTCTCTTTAGGATCTCAGCATCCTCCCCTTATCTCCCGGCGTCAGCTGTGCCTACCTGTAAGTCCAGAACTTAAGAAATGGAGGCAGGAGGATCAAGCGGAGTTTAAGACCAGCTTGGCCTTCTTACAGGAAACACAAGACTCTGGTTTAGTCGTTGTTTGTTTTGGTTTGGTTTGGTTTTTTTGTTTGTTTTATTTTGTTTTCCTAATCCCTAGGCTTCTCCATACAAACGAGAGAGGGGCATAATTTGACATGATGGAGCCTGGAAATCTGCACTTGTAACAAGGGCCCTATGGTGGCAGGATAAAGAATCATCATTCTGCACAGTAAACCACCAAGGGAGGATTGTACTGGTTGCTTCACAGAACACCTGTTTCTCATCTCATGCTTCGTAAAGTAGAAATTCTCTAAGAGGGAGCTGGTTGAATTCCGTACTTAAGGTCTGTCTCTCAGGCAGGGACTAGGGTGTTGACAGAGCTCTTACTGGATGCTCAGAAAATGAAGGGTTCCTGCCAAGGGTCATTGGCCTTGGTGGGAGAATCCAGTTCCTTGTGGCTATGGATCAGAGGGGTCAGTGTCCTCAGTGGCTCTGAGGGGTCAGTGTCTTCAGTGGCTGTCAGCTGAGGACTGCTCACTCCCACTCCAGGCTGCCTGTGTCCCTTCTTTCTTGGTCCCCCACCTATCCATATTCAAACCAGCAACTTCGTGGAGTCTTGCAGTTCATTCTGATGTTCAACTCTGCCACCAACTGGAGACCCACTCAAAAACATCTATTTTGAGTGGTTTGTGATATCTATCCAGCTGGATGACCCCCCCCCCCCATGCTGTTAAGGAGACATCACTAACAGCCATAAGTCACCAAAGCTGCCTTTGAGTTCTTCCCACCTGCACGGCTTTTATTTTTATGTTGACGTGTAATTGAGCACAGTAATGGAAGGTGACAGCTGGGGACACAGCTTGGTGGCAGAGTGTTGTTTGCTGTGCACAGGGCCTGGGGTTGATTTCTAGCCATATGTTATGGAGAGACACATTTTCCTCAAAACACAAATTCAGAAGAAGTTCTAAATTCCTGCCACTGGTGGAATGATAGGTAATTTCACATTTTTACCTCAAAACCCCAACTTAGAAGGAGATCTACATGGCCACCACTGGCAGAACAATAAGTAACTTCACTTTTTCTTTCAGCTTCCTATATTTTCTAACATTTTTTACAAGAAGAAAGTGTAAATTTGGGGGAGAAAAGAACAAAAAACCCCAACTTATCTTCAAAAAGAAAGAGCTCCAATGAGATCTAAGTGTATAAGATGTTTAAAAAAAAAATAGGAAATTAACACCAATTTAAGTGGTGTGCTATAGATGTGCTCACAGCTCTGCAGATCAAAGGGACAAAGAGACAGGCTGCTGAAAGGTAAGACAGCAGAGGACAGGGAGCCAGGGAGAACTTTACGGTTCAGGGAAAACAGTTCATAGATGAAATAAACTCCCCGAGACGCTGCACCTCCTATGGCAAAGGAATCAAATTCAGATGAAAGTCACCGTAGAGCAAACAGTGGGCAATTATTCTATGTATTTCCAAAACTGAAAGTATCCCCCCTTCATATGATATATACTCAGGTGTGTGCACACATTCGTATTTGAATATAGCACACGGGCCATGGTGCATGTGCTGAGGTCAAAGATAAGCCTCAGGGGCTGGCCCCACCTCCTGTCCTGTGGAGACAGGGCTCTGTGTCTGTTTTTCTTGTTGTTTGTTTTCTTGCTGTGTGTGCTGGGTTAACTAGCACGCAAGCCTTTGCGGTCTTCACCCTCTGTCTGCACATAGGAGCGCTGGGGTGACAGGTTCTGGGGATTCAAACCCAGGTCCTCAGGATTGCATAGCAAATGCTTTACCCACCGAACTATGGTAAAAAAAATCACTCAACATGGTCCATTTTCAGTATGAGGGGGCATGTAGAGCTCAGCAATGAGTTACAGATGAGCAGGGGGCACTCTTGTCTTCCCTCGCTAGTGGCTCATGCTTGCTTGCCAGGACACTTCTTAGTTTATCTTAGGGTTGAAAAGTCACAGACCATCAGCTGCATGATTCAGGTCTTGTTTCAGAAAATGGGTGGGAGCTAGAGCCAGCAGGATGGATAATTTGGGGGGTGGGGGCTAGGAGTGGGGGCTGCTAGACCAGAGGGAAGGATCACACCTCCCTGAAGAACTCGGTCAATGAGGAGTGTGAGGGGCAGGAGAATGTAATTAGGAATATATAAAAACCTGTTATGCACCAAATCATGGTAACAGACATTTTTGCCTCTTGTCCAGGCTGACGCCTGGCTTCTGTGGAAAGGAAAGCAGATGTGTCTCAGGTCTACTATGCTGTGTCTCCAGCACTCTTCTCATGAAGTGAAGATCATTGTTTTTCAAGCCATTTTCCCAGCCCCCGAAGTATCTGTCTGAAGTTAAACATCTGGCTTAGAACGATGACAAATGGGATTTTACTTTCAATCATTCACAGGTATAAGTTCCGTGAGCTCCATGAAGGCAGTTGGCTGTTGATAAATGTGCTCTCTGGTGGAAGGATATTCTTGAGTAAGTAATAGATAGCCACTGGTAACATGATCTTACATCACTTAATGGCCCAGAATTTCCCATCAGACTATGTTCTCTGTAGTCTTGAGATTTCGGTCAAGGTCTTGCATGTCACTGGCATCTGCGGGACCCCTCAGGTTCCCTCACTAAGATGGGTGCACCATGAACTCTGAGGATGAGGGTCCTTTTTCTTGTGACTGTGTTTGTGCACGCCTGCTGTGCATGGCCACTAAGCAGGAGCTTGCTCTCTGCTTGAGAAGCACGTGGTCTGCAGAATTCAGGCCCGTGTACAGCACGTGGTAACGAGAATGGTGGCACACAGCTGCAACCTCAGCACCAACAGTGTTCACCCGGCATCCTGTATCTCTGTCCTTCCCACCAGGGCAGCAGTCGTGCTGGGCTCAGCTGGCTGGAAACAGCAGGGCTTTGTCGTCATCCTATACCCCGAGGGTCCTGAAAGCTCAAGGACGCTGCATGCACACCGCTTCCTCGAACCTCAATTATTGACAGGTTGCTCTCAAGAAGCCATGGGGACCACAGGCACCAGTGACTGGAGGGAAGAGGAGTTTCCCATCTGTTCATGCAAAACCTCATTTCGGACCAAATGAGGGCATTTAATCAGAAGTCTTCACCCTCTGGTATTCCCAAATCTCATAACTTCCTGCAAATGAAACTGGCGGGGGGCAGGGAGGATTCTGGGAATGTATGAAAACCATCTCCTCCAAAGGGTTAGAAAGTCAAATGACCTGTCCAGGCCCCTGCAGTGTGGGGGTTAGCGTTACTTACAAAAGAGCGGGCGTGACTAGAAAATTGCGGTCTCACTGAGAGGTGTGTGGTGCCATCCCACCTCCAGCTAACCTTCCACCTCTCAGATTCAGCAGCACCCCTCAAGAGCATGTGCGGGGGAGGTGGGGGCAATGCTGAACCCCAGGTGATCTGTGAACTCTCCCTTCCTTCTACTAGGGAGTGTTAACAGGCTCAGTACCATAGACCTAGGGGCAGCTCTGTCTATTTCTACTCCATGATGGTCATGGGATGGTCATTTGCTCCATCAATGAGGAGCGCAGTTGTTCATGTCTGGCCTTCTGTCTCAGACCTCTCAGGCCCTAGTGTGGTGTGGGTGTGGGGCGGGTGTGTGTGCAGACGAGTGTAGGGGACTCCAGGGCCCTGTCCCCTCCCAGTTCCGTCTTTGTATTGGCTCTCTGGAGCAAGTGACTTTCCATCCTTGCCAGGCATGAATGGTTGGTCCGAGTGGCCCCATTTGACTTCTGCGGGTGGGGCACTGGGCCCATCCTTTATTCCAGGGCCGTCTTTCCTGGCTTCGAAACAAATCTGAGCACAATGTTCCATGCCGCTCTTCAAGGGCTGGGTGTTGAATTATGGTCCCATCACAGAGGGGTTTCCCTCTGTCTTTCATGACGTTGGTGTGCTGCTGGGGCTCCGTGACTCTGACTGTTCCCCTATACTAGTCCCTCAGTGGTGTGGTAGCAAATTATAGTTAGGGAGGTGCAGCAGAGATCCGGCTTCCTGTCTGGGGAAGGGTGATCTCAGGAGAGTGGGCTCCCCTTTGCCTGTGTCCCGCTTGCTCAGGGTTGGCCCTGGTACAGTGGGCAGAGGGAGCAGAGAAGTCCAGGGCGTGGGCTTTGGAGCCAGGTCAGCTCCTACACAGGGTGATGTGGCACACCATTTTCCGCCCCTCATCCTCCAGTTTCCGTGCAGGGAGTGAAAACTCCCCCGGCAGCTCCCTGCTCACAGCACTGGGGAGGAAACAGCAATGCTCGTTCCTGCAGTTCTACTGCGCAGCGCTGTGGACCCTCTTTGGCCAACAGAAAGGCTGTCCTCCCAATTGGCCAGTGAAGCCAGGTGTAGGCAGCCCCTGCCCACCGGGTGGTCTCTGGGCCCAGGATGCCGAGGACCTTTACCCTCTGTAACTCCAGAGGGTCCTGTGCTCCCAGAAGACAGCAGTAAGAGGCAGAATCTCCTTCCCCTTCAATCTCTATCGCCTCCCCTGATTAAGGCTGGGACTCAGGGGAGGCCTGGGCCTTGGCTGGTAGATTTATCAGCCTTAGGAGGGCAGCCTCCAGGTGGCAGCACACGTTTAAAGCTTAGCCTGAGCTTTATGAGAAGCGGCATGTGGGTGAAGGGCTGAAAGGTACTGAAGGGAGAGGATCTCTGGTTGTGGCCACAGGGAGGCTGATGGGAGAGGGGAATTCCTCATTGGAAGGGCTGGGGCAAGGATGTGGTTAAGGCAGGATGGAGAAAAGGTCAGGAAGGGTTCAAACCCAGGTCGGCATTTGGCATTTTTAAGGAATCCTTTGGCAGGTTTTATTTCAAATATTTTTTTAAAAATCTATTGGATTATTTTATGTGTATAAATGTTTTTGCCTGATGTATGGCTATGTACCACATGTGTTCCTGGTACCCATGGAGGTCAGAAGAGGGCATCGGATCCCCACCGAAGGAGAATAACAGATGGTGTGAGCCACCGTGTAGGTGCTGGAAACCACAGCTAGGTCTTCTGTAAGAACAGCCAGTGCTCTGAACTGCCGAGCCATCTCTCCAGCAGAGTTTTATCTAAAGTGTAATGGGTTTTAAGAGTTAGGGAGCCATCCCTTTGGGGTCTGCTGGAGTCTTGGGTACTGTGTGTACTCACAGTGAAGCACACCTGCAGGCCACCCAACAGGAGCAAGGTCATCACGGTGCCAGGCAGGGGGACTGCCCAGGAGGCCGGATGAGCTATGGGGAAGCGGCGGGACCTTGCACACACAAGGCTGTGCCTCACCTCTCCACACGCTGTGTCCCCCAGCCCCCACCCTAGGCTCCACAGTTGGTCAGCTGAGCTCCCCTCAGCACCTCCCACTTCGGGATACAGTGGTTGCTCGAGGCTATCCCTTCCTCTCGCCCCGCTCCCTCGGGTTCCTTCCTGTCACAGAGCTGAGGTGCTGAGCTTCAGTCTTTGCACTTGTCACCATTGGTGCCATTAACTGAGTGACCATTCTCTTTCCACCCACAGGGAAGCTTCATGACAACAAAGACATCTGTTACCCAGACCTAAGACGGATGTGTGTGACCCTCTAAAGGTATCTGTGCACATGAGAGAAAAGATTTATTTTTAATTGTGTGAATGTATGTGGGGGTATATACATGTGGGTGCAGGTGTCCAAAGAGGGCAGGAGAGGGCATTGGACCCCCAGGAGTTGGAGTTCTGGGTGGTTGTGAGTTGTAGGACAAGAGTGCTGGGAACCCAACTCAGGTTCTCTGCAAGAACAACATGCACACCTACCACTGAGCCATCTCTCCACCTCCCACCCCCCACCCCACACCCCGACAGTTAATTTTAATGGACTGATACAATGTCTATCTTTCTCTAGACTCAAAACTATGTAAGAGAAGAGCTTTCCTGCCTGGCCATCACCCTAGTCCCAGAATTGACTGGTGTTATACTTTCTCTCTCTCTCTCTCTCTCTCTCTCTCTCTCTCTCTCTCTCTCTCTCTCTCTCTCTCTCTCGTGAGTCACCATGGCAGAGCAGGGCTGTCTCATTCTCCAGGGGAGCAGGCGACCTTCAGGAAAGACCTGAGTGATGGCTACAAGGATCCTGAGCATCCAGGAAGACATAACAATAAGGATACGACACTGCAGTACTCTATAGACCATGTCTTAACTTACCCTCGTATCCACAAATATCTAACCCAGGAAGTAGGTCACTACCCTGTTACATAGAAGGTCTATAAAGTTAAGTCACTACTACAGTCACATAGTACGGACCCCAGAGTACTGAGCACAGTCTAGATGGTATAGGTTGAGGGAGCAGGAAGGAGATCTGAACATGGGTGGGTCCAGAAGGCAGAGCCTGGGAAAGATGCACTAGCTCTCTTGTCAGATACTGGTCTCTGGAGCCGGGAGATGGGCTCCAGCCCCAATGTGGCCTCCCTTCCTGGAGTACCTGCCTGATCCCTTGACTGATGGGTCTGTGTTGGCAAGACCAAGTCATCAAAAGCCCAACACAAAGATGGCATCTCATTCCTGGAAGGAGGAAGGTTCAGAGAAATAAAGGGGTACAGTGCTGGGTGATGTGAAAACTGAGGACTCAGGACCGGGTGGAAATAAGCGCAGCCAAGGCTGGGGTTCACACCGCACAGCTGTGTGGGCATCCGAGGGCCAAGGCTGGGGTTCACACCGCACAGCTGTGTGGGCATCTGAGGGCCAAGGCTGGGGTTCACACCGTACAGCTGTGTGGGCATCTGAGGGCCAAGGCTGGGGTTCACACCACACAGCTGTGTGGGCATCTGAGGGCCAAGGCTGGGGTTCACACCACACAGCTGTGTGGGCACCCGAGGGCCAGGGCTGGGGTTCACACTGCACAGCTGTGTGGGCATCCGAGGGCCAAGGCTGGGGTTCACACCGCACAGCTGTGTTGGGCATCCGAGGGCCAGGGCTGGGGTTCACACCGCATAACTGTGTGGGCATCTGAGGGCCAAGGCTGGGGTTCACACCGCACAGCTGTGTGGACATCTGAGGGCCAAGGCTGGGGTTCACACCGCACAGCTGTGTTGGGCACCCTAGGGCCGGTCACTGGAACCATACCAATACCCACCCTTGGAGTTCTTTGCTGACCTGGTCTTGGGGGGCTTCAGGTGTGTAGCAGCTTGCAGGCTCCAAGGAGCAGAACCCATCCCCGACACCAGCCAGCACACAGCCATAAATCTCTTTGGTTTTTATTATTACAAATACACCATGGCTCCATCACACTCAGGAAATCTGTATTCTACATGTTCTATATACCCTTTCTTTTCTACCTGGGCAGGGCCATATAGAAGTGTCCAAGCCACGTGTGGATACAAGACATGTCTGACAGAAACAGTTCAACTCATAGCTTATCGTGATGCCATTTCTCCAGCTGTACAAGAGCTCTACAGAAACATGCCAGGGCTTTCCAGAATGTGGAACTGCTTGATTCACATTTGTGAGCTCCGAAATGCTGCAGTTCCCTTTTTCAGGCCCTCTGCACAGTCAGAAAAGTCCATGCTTTGGAGAGGTCCTTTCTGGAGGTCAGAGCCAGGTAATCTGTATGTTCAGTGGGTCAACAACCACGAGTAGAGGGATCAAAATCTAAAAAAACAAAACAAAAACAAAAACCTGTCTCTCCTCTATCCCTTCCCTACCTGTCCAAGGCTCAGATCTCAATACGGTGCAGCCCATGTATGTTGAAGTGTGATTTGGTTTCAAAACATTCAATGGTCTCTTTGGCAAACTGAGAGAAAGTGGCAGGGAGCTGCTGCAGTACACTCCTCCTTGGTCCTTCCTGCTAATGCTTCATCCTCTCCAGTAACCGCTGATAGACAGGAGCTGAAAATGGGAGCATGAGAGCCAGTGAGATGCAGGTGTCCCCCGTCTGTCTGGTGTGCCACCATCTGTCCGGGACTCTTAGTCTTTTTGAATTAGTGATACTAGGGGATGATACTAGAGCCACATGCATGCTTGGCAAATCTCTCACCCCTGAGTGATCGCCATGCCCACTTTTCACTTTTACTTTTGAGTCAAGATCTCACTAGATTGATCAGATAGCTTTGAACTCATTCTGTAGCCTATCTAGACCTTAGGTTTGCAATCCTCCTGCCTCAAACTACCAAGAGGTTGGGATCATGTACCATCGGGTCCAGCTTCAGAATCTCATGGGCAGAAGCCATGAGGCCCCTCTGCCATGTTCTCCTGTTCTGGTACATAGTGGGGCCTCTGGGGTTGGTGAACTTCATGTCTTACTCAGTATTTGATGTTTTGGCTTTTCTTCATCTATCATCTCGGAATGATATCCTCAGCGTGGGAGCCTGCCAAGCCCTGCGCAATCTTCCCAGGCTCCCTGAGCCCAAAGCCACATCCACCCCGACGGGCTGTCGCCCCGCTATCTTCACGTCACAGAGAAGGAAACTAGACTGTCTGTCTGACCCCAGCTGACCTTGCTACTCTGACCCTGAGGGCCAGGCTTCTTTTACTGCACATGATAACAGACGGCAGATTGGCTCTGCTAGGGACTGGTGGGCTCACTAGCCCAGACGGGACAGCAAACCCAGACACTTACCGAGCCTCACGGACCTCTGGGCAGCCTGAAAGAACAAACAGTCATGGGTCAGGCTTTCTTTTCATTTATTTTTCTTTCCTTCCCCTTGGTCTCTGTCTTCCCCTCCCTCCCCACCTCCCACCTCCCAACATTCTTTCTTTCTTCCTTCCTTCCTTCCTTCCTTCCTTCCTTCCTTCCTTCCTTCCTTCCTTCCTTCCTTCCTTCCTTCCTTCCTTCCTTCTTTCTTTCTTTCTTTCTTTCTTTCTTTCTTTCTTTCTTTCTTTCTTTCTTTCTTTCTTTCTGAGACAGGGTCTCACTATGTAGCCCTGGATCACCTGGAACTTGTGGCAGTCCTCCAGAGAGGAAGGACTGTAGCTGTGTATCATGCCTGCCTCGGGTGTCAGGTTTCCTAGTACACATTGTCACTGAACCTGTGTAGGGAGGGGCTGTGCACTTGGCCATCTCAACTTAGAACAAATGCGAAGGAGGGGAAGAGGAAGGGGAACGCTGAGCCCATGGGCCTCAAAGACCCCCTCCGTTAGCTCGGTGGCCTTTGGTTGTACAAGCCCCCTTTCAAGTGTGGGCTTATGTAGAGATAGACATTCCTGGGGGACCCCAAGTGAGGCTTTTCCACTGAGGCCAAAGCTTAGAGTTGGGGGTGGTGATCAGCTGGAGCATCTCCCGAGAGTAAGAGTGCAGAGCCCTTGTGGAGGAGATCTCTGTTCAAAAGTAGAGGGCTGTGTTAGATAGAGCTCCAGCCTAGGCTCTGGGGTCAGGACTCAAGCCTGAAGCCTCTTCTCTTGAAACCAAAGCTTTAGTAACCTACTAATGGGCTTCCCCTGACTCAGAGGACCCCTCACCATGCTCTAAGCTGGCAGGGGACCCAGCAAGGAAACTCAGGAAGAGAGAGATTCTGGGTGAGGCATACAGGGCTGAGGCCAGGGAGGCCAGCTCCACACACACTACAGGAGCCACACACTGCAGAGGATGGGTAAGCTTTGGAAAACGGAAGACTAATTTGGAGGCCTCCGAGTGAGCTGTCCCCACGAGCAAGGTGGATCCCACGGCTGCTTTCCTTGCCCACGGCTTTCTGGTGGAAGAACACGTACCCTGGAAAATGCCGATGCCTGTTTGAAGATTTCAAGGGCAGAGTCCGCCAGCTCATCTCCTCGTTCCTGTGGCCGGTTGGCTAGAGAGAAAGAAAAGCCCACTGTCTGCTACCCGCATTTCAGTGCACACACAGCCCGGCTCCCTCTGTCACCAGCGTCTCCATGCACACACACATGTCTGGACCTTGTCTGCTACCAGCACCCCTGTAAATATGCATGCTGGGAAATGTAAGAGTTGGGATAAGATAGGAGGCAACTCAATAAGAAATACACCCTCAAGTTCTTTAGTGTGTCATCTTGAAACCATAGCTCCCATTCACTTTCCAGTCAGCCACAGGGAGGCCATACTCATGTGCACCATTAATTTAGGACCACAGATGAGGACCTCACCTGGCAGTTGCAGAACACTGTTGATGGCATAGACCACGCCATTGGTGGCCATGATGTCAGTTTCGGCAACTGGTTCCTTGTTGACGCTCACCACATTGTTTTTCTAAGGGAAGAGACAACAGTTGTTAATGTGGAGATGACTGGCTTCATTTGTTCAGCAGGCACCTGCTGACCACACACCCACACTGCACATGGGTGGCAGGGCTTCTCTGGTGAGCAGTGGCCCTTCCCCACTGCAGACTCCCCCTGCCTTGTGTAAGCTCAGCGCAGTACAATCGGCAGGATTCCTGCCCTCACCCGATGGGGCTAAGGAGGGAGACTGTCTCCCAATAGAAGTGAGAGCTGAGGTGCAAGAAAGGCCACAGAGCCCCTTGAAACTACGGAGGTGGGGAGGTCGCCTCGGGGTGAATGCTTTCTTGGACAGCCCCTGTGCCTGCGACAGACAGGATTCTAACAGGTGAAACTCAATCCTGAGAGACCCTGAGTGACCTTGAGTTAAAGAGATCTCTCCCAGCCTTCCTCCCATGTCTTCCCATGCTCTCCAAGGATCTGCTGAGCAAGGGACACCAAAGATCCAGAGAAAGGAGCAGACAGCCACCAGCGCCTATCACAGGGATGGCCTCTGCTGAGTGAGGCTGCTGCATTCTTTCCAAGGTAGAAACACTTTCAACACAGCTCCAAAGCTGAGCACCACCCTCAACACACAGCTAGAGATGGCTCCCAGAGGAGCGCCAGAATGGAAGGGCCTCTTAAGATGCCAGTCATGGGATAGCTCAGTGCGAGCCTGGCTTCAGGGACTGGAACTGGGGAAGAAGGCAGGGGACCGACTTCTCACAATGAGTAACTACTTCCCACTTCCTGAAGTTCACAATCCGCATCAGTTGCCCTATTGCCCCGAACATCTGGAAGTTCTTACATCTAACTATAACTCCTTGGCATCCCTCAGGAGTTCCTCTCTCCTCTCTGTCTTTGGACAAACCACACTCAGAGGTTCAGTTAGCATCTTAAAAGTTGTGTGCCTGGTGAGGCGTGTCCTCAAGACGGCACGGCAGCACGCAGCCAACCTTCCCTCGACGTACTCACCGAGCTAACTTCCAGCTTGTCCCCTTGGAGAGACTTCAGCCGCACCAGGGCTCCGATGCCTCCGCTAACCAGGATTTCGTCACCGATGTGGTATTTCAGGATGTTGGTAAGTTCCTTGGCATTTGCTGTAAGATTGTGGGATTGTTAAGCACAAGAGTGGTGGCTGGTGAGGTTAAGGGACAAGAGAAGATACCCGTGGTTTCTCCTGAGGACAACCCACTGAACCAGCAGAAGTGTGTACTGAGTACCCACTGTGTGCACAGATGATGGTCCACTCTGCCTAACGGTCAGCAGACAAGTGTGTCTGTGAGCTGGCCCTGTAGCCAGCAGGCAGCTAAGTTAAGCTGAATTCTGTGGCAGCTGAGAAGGAGTTAATCCATACTCCTCTACGTGTATGACTCATGTTTCCATGAGCTAAATATTTGCCTGGAAAGCCAGGGACCTTTCCAGCATCGGCATCTGGGATGCTTCACCATTGACATGGCTCCTGCCGACTATAACACAGTAGTGAAATATTTACACATTATGCCCTCAAGTGCATTTTCTGCTGGAGAGAGCTATTTCCTGGAGGGAGAACTTGAAAGATTGAACAGCTGTGCTTCGGAGGAGCCATGGAGCCGATGAGGTCAGGGCTGAGACAGTTGATCCCTCCACAGCATCCTTCCTCCCCGGCACATCACAACATTCCCTCCAGCCCACATCAGTTTCTCTGCCAACTGGGGCAGGCATCCGATGCCTTGCCCAAGTTACAGGAGAGGCAGCACCTAAATCTGCCAGCTATTCCCTGGTCTCTGATCCTCCCATAGACAGCCAATGGCTTTTTTCCCCTAGGGCTTATGAGTGGCTATTCCCAGGACCAGGAAAGCCAGAGGAAAATTTAAAACGTTTTAGAGAGTTCATTTGGTCATCAACACGTCTATACAGTGTTAGGGCCTAGGGCCCCCTGTACCGAGGGACTCCCAGACATCTACACTGAAGCTGGTACGAGTTCCCCTTCCACAAAAATATGGCCCAGAGGTGCAAAGTCAAGCTAGGGCCTCCTATCTAGGTCCCCAACACCAGGGCCAACCTTCTCCCCCTCAGGTGTCATTTACCCTACCCCTAGGGCTGGGAGGCTGCTTGGGAAGCTTTCTCCACACCCCTCCTCCATTCTCACACATCTCAACAAGAGGGAATTGGAGCAGGCACAGGCCTCCTGGGGAGTATTCCATTATGGGGCTGAGAGGATGGACGTTTATGTGCAGACTGAACTTCTCCCCTCTCCTCAGGAACCTGCGTCAGCACCACAGACACAGGCATTTGCTTGGCAATAAATAAAATTAAACAGGACACAAATGTAGTTCCTTGCGGACTGCAACCTGAGCCTTCTGGTCTCCTGCAGGAAGGGAGGCATAAACAATGTTTGTTCTGAGGCTGGCTGAGTCTCTTCCTTTTCGTCCATTTTGTACCCCGGCTCACCTTGCTGGGAGGGTGGGCATGCATCAGAGGTAAAGTCCATCACCCCATCCCATCTCACTGTCAAAACCACTGTCTTGTTAATGGAACGTGTGTCTTGTCCTGTGTGTTACATTCAATCTGCATCACAGTGAGCTGGGAACTATTGCCAACCTCATTTGTCTAAAGGGGAAACTGAGGCTCAGAGAGGTTCAGCAGCTCGCTCACCTTCTTGGCCACCACCCTCAGCTGAGTTGCCCAGGGAAGGCTTTTTAATCTCTGAAGACACTTAATGCAGGTCAGTGGTTTCATGATCACAGACCCCCAGTGGAAAGCACACCTCAGTGGCTAATTTCTTTTTGCTTGGCACTGTGTCCAAGGAAACTGAGTGGCATCACCTCTGCCCTCCTACAACCAGCTGAAAGTCAACTGGCCCAAGAGAGGGAAGGAAGGGAGGGGCCCTCGGGTCCCCCCTTTGCCATGGCCCTACTATGAGGGAAAAGGCTCTGGCTGTTTTCTGTGTCCTTTGTCCCAAGTCTCCCTGGCTCCTGTCCTCACCCCACCCCATTTTCCACTGTTGTCCCATTTGCTGCCCCCTTAATCCTGCCCACATGTCTACAACATGGCCTCACCACCAAGTCCCTCTGTAATGCATTACTTGTCTCCTGGGATGGCCTGGATGGCCTGCTATTTCAGAGAAGCTGGAATATCTGCTTAAATTGCTCTTTACCCAAGAGTTTGTTCAGTTCATCTGCAGGCATGGCTTGGAAAGCTTCATTTGTGGGAGCAAAAACAGTGTAGACCCCTTCCCGGTTGAGGGTCTCCATCAGTCCTGCAGACTGGATAGCGGCCACCAGCATGCTGGAGACAAACAGAGAAAACCAGTTTGCTTTCCGTGCCCCCTGGCAGCAGGAGGGGAGACCGCTGCACTTCACGTGTCTTCACTGAGAACCAGTGTTACACACAGGAGATACGGCCACAGGGAAGAAGAAAGGGGAGAACCAGCATGGCTGACCCAGAGCCTGGCTGAGGCAGTGTCGGCTGAGTGTGTGATCCTGGGGAGCCAGAGGTCCAGTCTCCCAGCCCTTGGGCAGATGGCTGAAGTCAGTGCCTGGGAAACATTGGCTTGATAGCACTCATTAGAGAACTAGCAGTTGGAATCAGAGGGATCGAGGTAAGAACGCAAAGGGACACAGTGGCCTCAGCTGCCTATAAATAAAATGCAGAAAGAGGAAGGTGCGACAGGTCCGTAAAGCCTGGGCTCTTAGCTCACAGGGGACTTTCTGGTGTGAGTGATACCCTTGTGTAGGGATAAAAATGACCCCCCGTACAGTGGGCATGAGGAGTACACTGCTGGCGGGAGTCCTGTTTGAGACCCTCATCCTCTCCACACCCCAACCAAGGATGATCACACCAGTGTGTCACTAGCGTTAGGTCACCCCCTGGGAAGTAGGACAAAAGAGTTGAGGTCCAGCATGACCACTCGACAGCCCTGGGATGGTTACCTAAAACGATTGTCCCCCTTCAGGACATCCATAACGGTCCCCATTGGGGGGGTCAGCATCCGGTCCATGGTGAACAGGGTCCCATAGCGTCCCCTCTTGTCATGAGCAGCAATGCAGCTGTTTTCAATGCAGAGGCTCTGCACAGAGAGGGGGAAAGGAAGGGAAGGGGTTGTCCTCTCTGGCAGGGGCCTCCAGTGGCATCCCCCGCAGAGTGTTTCTCAAGGAAGGGTGGGCATAGCGGTTCTGATAAAATGACACGAGGACTCCATGACAAGATCAGTCTCACAAGACAAAGATCAACAGACGGACTAGAGGTAGTTCACTGTTGATTTAACCAGAGATGATTTCATGACTGGTTCATTTCACCAGTCACTGGACATCTTTGGCTAAACGGTCCTGTTTGGCCCCAGACCAGGAGCAATCCGTGCTCTTTCCTGTCCCATATGGGACGGTCTTGGATCAAAGAGGGCTGAGTTTCGTGGGGCTTCTCTTCACAGAGGCCTGGGAGGACCCAAAGTCTCCATGCTCTCCCCCGTCTGTCCATCCTGCTGGGTCTCCGGTAGCCCCATTCAGTTAGGTTGGAGCCTTATTCTCCAAGCCTGCAGGAGAGGAAGTGTCCTCGAGCACCAGGGACTTCCCAGAAACTGCTTCCCCTTTATTAGAAGCCAGTTCTTACATAAGCCCCTGGCTATTGAAGACTTTAAAAAAAAAAGAAGAAAGAAAAAACATTTTGTAGGGCCAAAGCCAAAGAAGGGGCGTGAGTTAGGACCTAGAACTTACATTCCGATAAACAAAAACTCGCAGTTTTTTGCCACCCAGGGTGTCCAGTGTCTGTCCATGGTACAAATACTTGGAAGCCAGTTGCTCTTTGACCATATGATTCAGAAGCAAAGTCTTCATTTGGGCATCAATGTGAGGGGCACCATCTGCAAGCAAAGGGGTGGACAGATCCAGAGAGTCAGGCTCCTGAGATGGAGTGGATGACGAGACACACAGAGCAGAAAGCCCATCCCCCTCGTGGTTTGGAAAGGGAGACAGAGAGGAAGCGTGGCTGCCAAAATCCCTTAATATTTGGCATCTATTATAGAAAAAAGTAGCTGTAGATACTGAGGGGTTTTGTACTTTTGCCCTCAAAGGGAGGAGAGGGTCTTCCTTGCCATCCCCATGGTGGTAGCTCAGCTGACCTCTGCCCTTATACACTGATGTTGACCCTGCAAACGAAAAGCCGAAGCCTGCTCCATTCTCCCGCCAGATGCGAAATATTGAGTACTGAGGAAAAGATTCCCCGGTACATTTTTGGCAGTTTCAGATAAACAATGGGTAGTCCAAAGTTTCTGATAGAGTCACATCTGCTTTGGACTATGGTAGGCAGAAGGTTCCAAGGCTATTGTTGTAAATCAGGGCAAGTGCTGTAGGGATGCGGCAGCTGTCCCAGAGACAACAGAATAGCAGAATGTGTTCCCCATGTTACCTTTGAACACAGAGTTCAGAGGGGCCAGGAAGGTCAAGTGCTCTTTTCCAGAGATATGTGAGCTGAGGCCAGCTTGTCTGAGGAGGTCAATGGCTGTGGACACATCAGATTCTGCAGCCAGCTCAAGAAGTGTCTTGGCTACAAGAAGGAGAAATGGAGTTCAAAAGGTAACAGGGCCATGTGTATATGTCACGGTCCACCCTAGACAGATGGACATCGGCAGGAACCACAGTCGCTTGGTAGCAGGCAGCAGTCCCAGGCCCCAGACTGGCTTGGCCTGGGCCTGTTTGACTGGGGAGAAGAGGCAGCGTGGCCTGTGTAGCCACTTCTGAAGATACTCCCATAGGAAGAGACTGGCTTCCTTTCTGAATGGAAATCAAAAGTCCATCCAGCCTTCTTCCCTGAGCCAGTGGCCTTGGGTTCTCTAAGGAGAGAAAATGCTATGACATCAACAAATGGCCTTTTGGGCCCAACCACAGGATGCAGACTAGAAAGAGCTCTAGGATGGAGTCTCATTCCTTTCCTAGATACCCTAAAATGTTCCTGGTTGCCTCAGGACAGTGTCTGGTTCACATTTCCCATAGACCTTAGGTTCATGGTAGGTACGGGGCTGTGTACTGTACCAAGGGCAGGGAATGGACCAAAAGATTGCTGGATACGCCTGGCCCTGCCTCAGGGGTGACTGAAGAGGGAGGAAGCTGGGTAGGACAGAGGCCCTGAGGCTCACTTACCAGAATCTGGGATGAGCAGCTCATCAATGAAATGGATAACACCGTTGGTGGCCATGACGTCTTTGTTGGAGATGACAGCCTTCCCATTGATGGTGAGCATGTCTCCACTGCAGCCCACCTCCAATGTGGTGCCCTCTAGGGTCTCCATGGACACTCCAGCGACAATGGCCTCAGCACACAAGGCTGACTTCAGGATGTGATTGTTTAGCAGGTCTGTGGCAGAACAGGACACAGGTCTAGCGCCTGCCATGGCCTGTCTGGAGGGGCCGACTCCCAGCCTGCCTGTGGCTGAGGACTTTGCTGGGGTACCACAGGGACCACATCCTCATCTCTTGCCTATCACTGTCTAAAACCATTGGGACTCTGTGGTCAGACTGCCTGGGTTTAAATCCCCTGGCTGCGGATCCTGGGCCAGCTACTTAGCCTGCTTGAGTCCCTTGAGTCTCATCTTCCTTATGAGTAAACAGATGAGATTGGCATTGTCTCCTAGGCCTGAAATGCAGGCCTCTCCGTGACAGTGAAACACCAACCATTAGCTCATAAGCACTGGGCTTCAGGGTGAATTCTCCTAACGGGCCAGGGAGAAGGGGAAACCTCCACTGGGCCCACCGTGGGTCTTTATGTCTTAGGCCTTTATAAGACATTAATTAGAATGCGGCAGGAAATGATGAAAACTGCCCCAAAGGAGAGCTGTGAGTTACTTGTATGTCTTGTTTCCTGGCTTATGTTCATCTTACCCCAAGGTCTAATGGTGGCCGGGATCTGTCTTAGAGGATGGTGCAACCATTGCTTACTCATATGTCTAGACACTACTTTAGAGGCAGGTGTCGGGGCAGTCATAAGGTGAAGCCTCCACATTCACACCTCTAACAGAATCTCAGGGTCACTTAGGATCCCTGTGCAGAGCAAGCAGCAGGGACCAGTCAAGGACATGCCCTGCCCTCTCCCCAAGTCCACAGGTTCCCAGATGCTGCTCTCCAATGTCACCAAGGTCCTTTGTCTCAGCTTCACCACAGAGCGGAGTTTCAGTTTATCCTTCAGCGTGGGAACCAAAACTGCCCTGTCACAGTTCGGAGGAAGCTCTGAGGCTGACAGAGGCACCAGAATTCTGGAAACAGACTCTGAGAACCAGTACTGACCCAACTCAGTCAGCAGAGAAGGGACAAATCTGTGCCGGGCCAAGCAAGGTGGTATGCTTGTAATCCCAGCACTCAGAAGTAAGACTGCCTTGAATTGGAGGCTAGCCTAGGCTACACAGTGAGCCCTGTCGGAATGAGGCCTTTGGGGGATCATGCTTCTTAGAGAAGTAAACTGAAGTCCTGGGGTGAAGTAGGGGCCACACGGGTGTGAGAAGAGCAGGACCAGAAGTCAGGCTTCAAACAAAATATGCCAGCCCGGGGCTGCTTCCTGCCTGCCTGTCAAGCACCTAGAGACAAAACCGGGCACTGCTGATGTAGACCCCACCCCTCTGCCTTCAAGTCTGCAGCTATAGCAGCAGAGGGCGGGCCCCTGATTTGAGCAAACTGGTTGCTGCATAGAAGAAGCAGATAAACAAAAGGCCTCTATAGCTGGGGTCTGTAATTGAGTTCCAATATCAGCGACTATAAAAATGCGCTGTGTACAAGGGATTTTTTGATGCACGTGATAGTTTAGATGCTGAATGCCCCCTGCCCTCCCCAAGGCCTCTATGTTAAAGGTTTGGCCCCTAGGGTGGTACTATTGGGAGGTGGTGACAACTTTAAAAGGTAGGGCCAGTGAGAGGTCTTTAGGTCACTTGGTGCCCAACCTCCAAAGCCACAGGCTTGAAAGCCATGGGGTCAAGTGATCATGCAATAACACATCCAAGATTGTGAGCCAAAGGAAGTCTTTGCTCTTTGTAATCTGGCTCTATCAGGCGTGTGTGCAGAGATGCAGCCGCACCTCTCCGGGAAGCTTCCTAGCCCTCGACGCTTCGCCCATCCTCACTGCACTCACCAGACCATCTCAACAGCTTCTTCGAAAGCCTTCTGCCTACCCGACTTTGACTTTCTTGAAGGCACACTTCGGGCTGTCCTCGCTGCGGGGTACCAGTTCTCAGGCCACAATAGGCATTTTAAAGGACAACACTCATCTGGTACAGCCCCCATCTGTGCTTTCTGAAGTGTCCCCGTCCTCCTCTGCCTGGCCCGTCCTCCCCTGCCTGGCCTGAAGAGTTTAAATGCAGAGGGTGTCTGTAAAGCACTAGGCATCTTACATGGTACACTGCCAAGGTAGGTGTCAATGAAGTCATGCCTAGTGATGTCTGGGAGGAAGAATGTGGACTTTACAGGGTCTAGAGGTTCACTGGGCAGCTTAGTGCTAGTGATCCTCCAGAAGTCCTAGAATTAAAGGGGGTCGGTCAGGTGAGGTAAGAGTGGGAACACTCCTAAATCTACCTTCCACGCCTAACTTAGGAGCTGAAAGATGGAACCAGCAATGGAAATCAGCTGACCATTACTGATTCCTAACTATTATTTTTTGGTTACCCATGAAGCCTCTGGCCAGACATAGAAAGATAGACTTAAAAGGTCACCAAGATGATTCCAGTTGAAGGATGCCACCGCCAGCCACCCACACCTGATTCCTCCAAGCTGCGTAAGCATCACCCATCCACCTGACAGTTCGGGCCACTCCAGTTTTGTTGCCTTTATTTAGCCAGGGTCAGCTGGGGACCCCCAGAACTGGCTCTGCTTGGCTTCCACAGCGACATGGCCACAGAGAACAACACAAGCCAGGGTTGCCATGGACATCCTGAAACTGTGGCATTAGCGTAGGCCAGGGCTCCGTTGGGCTCCTCTAAGGAGGCAGCAACATGAGCTGAGACTGCTCACCTCTCAGGGCCTCTGGGTCACCCAGGATCCGGTTCAAGGTCTCAGCGGGGATCTTCTCAAAGGCCTCATTGGTTGGAGCTAAGAGTGTGTACTGACCATCACCCTCCAGCAGGGTATTGAGTCCTGATGCAGCCACAGCAGCCTGTGTGGGGAAGGGAGGAAAAGTTCCTAGGCCCACCTGGCAAGACGCACACATCCTGGCTATGCCTCCCTTGGGGACCCGAGACATTTAGGGAAGTCCCAAGCGAGAGAGGAGCCTGGCTGAAGTTCTGTGTCAACATGGACTCCACAAGCCCCAGCCTGTGCTCCAGCCACATTGGCTCTTTTTCAGGTGTTGATGGATTCGCTCCATTCCACCTCTACATCTTTATCCAGTAGTTCCCTCTGCCTCTCTCTCTCTCTTTGCTTCTCGGACTCCTATTCCTTCAAACCTTGACCAAAATGCCATTCCTCTTGGCATAGGTTCTCAAAAGACAGTGAGCCTGACTGTCATGTCTCCCAGCTATAATCTTACAATTATGGAGGGTAAAGATCACATGACTCGGGGTTACACAGCATCCAGAACAATGTCCTAGCAGCCGGAGCTGCTTCTCACTGCGCTCAGATAGAGAGCCTCCCCGTCTGTAAGGCCTGCAGGATCTTCAGCCCGCAGGCTTCCCTTCAGCAGCGGTGCTTCTGCATTGGGGCTGTGTAGCCTGGGATGTTCTCATCGTTCAGCCTCTCCACTCAAAGCATTTCTTCCAAAGAAGCCTTCCTTGGCCATCTCTCTTGGGCTACACTGCCCACCATTCATTTGCTGACTCTCCCTGGCCATCCCTCTTGGGCTACACTACCTGCCATTCATTTGCTGACTCTCCCTGGCCATCCCTCTTGGACTACACTATCTGCCATTCATTTGCTGACTCTCCCTGCCCATCCCTCTTGGGCTGCACTGCCCACCCACCATTCATTTGCTGACTCTCCCTGGCCATCCCTCTTGGGCTACACTGCCCACCCACCATTCACTTGCTGACTCTCCCCAAGCTCATCACACTGTCCTGCCTTGTTCACATCTCATCTGTCTTCCCAGAAAGAATAGAAGCCATTTGGCTCACTGTGTCCCCCGGCACCTAGGCCTGGAAGTGACAGGGTTTAAGAAGCATGCACTAGAAGGACACATGGGTATCAGGGAGGGCTAAAGGAATAAGAAAGAGGAAATCTTTTTTTTTTTTTTTGTCAATCCCAACAGTAAGGGGAAGCTACTCAATAGGACTCTGTGCTGATAACGAAAGTTTGCGCTGTCAAATTTGGGGTAACAGCCCCTTGAAGACCCAGAAGAGGCAGGGAGAAGCCGTTAAAGAGCTAGACTTCCTGGGGCCTCCCTCAGCCAGCCAAGAGCTCTCCCCAAATGCCAAGGCCCCTCTGCACCCATGCTGGTGTGTGTTTGTCTCTGCATTGGAGATCTCCAGGGAGGGGCTGTCCCACTCCCACTGTGTACTCTGTGGTTAGGAAGTTCTCCTTGAATCAGGCAAAATCCCTGACATGGCAGCCTTTGCCCACTTCCTCCTGTGTGGCCAGTGCCAACAGGAAACCTCTGGCCTTTCCAGTTGTTAGACATATGCCTTCAGCCAGAGCAGTCAGGGGCCGGCTCAGGAATCAAGACTACACTCTGAGTCACAGCAGCAGACTCTCTGCAAGGTCTATACTCCAGACACATTGGAATGAGGACATATGGCCTAGAAACACCACACCAGCTGATGAGCCATTTGTAATAGTGTCCTGTGTGGGAAGGAGCATCAGGAAGGAGGGCCCTCATACTTCTGGACTTTACAGTTCAGCCTTAAGGCTCAGAATACTGTCTACCACTGTAACAGACCGCTGGATTATCCAGAATAACCAAAGAAAGGAAATCTTTGCAACAGGGGCATTGCTTGGAATGGGTCAAGCTCAGTACTCATTAGTATCTTCTCCAAATAACCACATTTGGGACATCCTCAGGCCCCTTTGGGGAAGCCAATTGTCCCCAGCATGGGCCTCTACTCAAAGTGGTCCCTTACCCGAAGGGTCTCAAAGGTGTCTTCAATCTCAATGATCTGCTGAATATTGTTGGTAATGGTGGAAATGACCTTATCGATGAGATGCACCACACCGTTGGTTGCATGGTGGTCAGCTTTCAGCAACCGGGCACAGTTCACTGTGACAATCTGTCCGGAGAAGAAGCAAGGGTGAGCAATACAAGAGGCTTGAGGAAGGGCAAACTCCAGGAAGGGCAGACCGTGGGTCCACAGCTGGGAGCCGAGTGGGAGCAGGGAGGGTCTGTAGAGAAGACCCAGGAGGCAAGGGCTTGTCACCGTTTATCACACCACAGGATAGAACCCTAGAAAGAAACACCCCAGGTGGGCCAGGGGAGGGTTTGCTATGGACAGAGGACAGTGCTGGGTGCTGGGTAACTGGGCATGCCCCTACCCCGTTGGGATAGTGATGGATCTGGATGTTGGAATTCTGGTACATGGAGGTGAGGGCCATGCCATGCTTCAGCTCATCGGTCAGGACCCGCCTGTCCACCATATGGTAGCGGAGCGCGTTGAGCAGTTCGATGTTGACGTTGCTTACCAGGGAATCCAACACTTCCTAGAAAGAAAGGGCAGACAGTTAAGAGACAGCAGCCCTCTACTCAAGGGAGAGGCCCCGGCTCCAAGTGGACCCACACCCCTCTTCTGCCAAGAGTCCCTCCTTTAATAAGCATCAGTGGGTAGATGAGGCCACTGGAAGGCACCCGGGGAGCCCCGCTTTAACTTTCCCTCAGGGGTTAAGGGAAAGGGTGTCTGACACAGCAGGAGAACCCCACTGTGTGACCAGGCCTCAGGAGAAAGGCAGTTCCCAGGACAAGCGCCCCGAGCAGGAGGCTCCTCTCACCGCAGGCAAGGAAGCCCAGGCCTCGTTGCTAGGGGTAAAGATGGTGAAGCTGCCGGGTCCCTCCATCTCAGGCCTCAGCTTTTCCGTGCGGTCTGTGTAGAGCTGCGTGGTGGTCGATCCCACGACTCCCAGAGTCTCGTAGAGGTTAGAGAGCGGGAGAGCTGCAGAGGCAGAGGGATGGCTGTGAGCCCATCCTGGATACACACCTACCCTGTTTCTTTGTCAGCAGGGATGGTGGGCACAGCTGCAGAGCAAAGGGAGGCCAGGTGGGTGGAGAGAAGCCCAGACATCTGTTGATGGAGGTGCCTAAAACTCACGCTTCGTAGAACCAACCACTCCGTGAGCGAGCCAAATGCCCCCCCCCGCTCCCCCCCCCCCCCGTGTGGACCAGCCTAGCGGGGAGTTTCTAATTGTTTTAAGCACAGCAGAGCAAAGCTTCTGCTCCTGTGTGTTTGGATAAAGCAGGCAGAAGCAAGAGGGAAACTCCCGACTGGTCTCACAGACTTCCCTAGCTGTTACCACTTACTCCCCGACAGCTTGGCTAGTGTGAAAGAAGTGTAAACCTTCCGGGTCATTTGCGCATTTCTCAGGAACTGCCTGCCATTGGAAACGGCCCTCTTAGATGGCAACTGGATGTCTGTTCACTTTCTAAGACAGACTCACTGTGGAGCCCCAGGCTGGCCCTCAGCTCACGGTGATCCTCCTGACTCAGCTTCCTGAGAGCTGGGATAGCAGATGTGTGCACATACACAGACTAGTGTTCATCCTTAAGTAATCTGAGACTATCACCCCAAAGTTGAGTCCCCCCACAGGCCAACGCCCTTATCCCTTTTGATCTCTCCAACTGCCCTCTGCTTTGCTTAGTGATGCTATGGCACTGGCCACCTAACTACATCATCATGATCTTGACACTAAGTCAAATTGCTTTCTTTTTTAAATTCCTGTTCATATCTTAATTTAAAAACTACCTTGAATTTCAAAGCTAAGACAAATGCAAACCCTGAGTAATTGCTGTGTGGCACTAAAGGTTCTGATACGATTCACAGGTATCACCCCATCTTTGGCTGACTGTGGCCATCTGTGGGCCCCTTTGTTGCCTATGGGTCTGTGGGCCCCTTTGTTGCCTATGGGTCTGTGGGCCCCTTTGTTGCCTATGGGTGAGCCCACCAGGTCTGCTGTGCTCCTCCTGCTGGTCCAGAGGCCAGAGACCTGTTATCCTGGCTGATCCCCAGCAGGGCTAATGAGCCCCTGAAGGGCTAACGGATCACCCTAATTAGATGTTCCGAGGATCCCTGCCAGAGACTGAGGCAAGGGCAGAGCCTGCAGCCACTGGGAAGAGGCTGGACAGAGTGGAGTGGCCTTTCCCCACCTGCTTGGTGAGGGTCAGGAGTAGTGGGGGAGAGGTGCTGTTTTCACCTCCGTCCTCTGCACCTCATGGCTCAGTGAGCGCATGGGAGGGACAACTCAACCTTGTGCCCCCCACTCTGCTGTGGTTCTGCTGCCTTTTGCAGGATAATTCTTCCTCTTGCCCTTCCGTCCCATCCACCCACAGGCAGGGCCTGGCTCACTCACCTGCTGGACAGCCCTTCTCTCCTGGGACCTTCTCATAGCCAGGACAGCACTCATAGCTGATGACTCTGAAAGAGAGATATAGGAGTATGTCCCTCAGCACATCACTCTTCCTCCCAGATGTCCTCAGGGAAGAAATGTCACAGGGACGACAGAAAACAGGCGGCAGGCACAGCGCCCTGACTCTTAGGACAGCGTGTGCTCTATCATGATTGTCCTGATCAGTGGCCAGGAGCACCTCACTTCAGCCTTGTAAAATGTTTCTGATGGTTGCTAGCACCAGCTGTCAACTGACTGGGAAACCAGGTGAAGGTGGCACACTCAATAACCCAATCAGAAACATAACTCACCCAGCAATGACCTCCAACAACCACGCACAGGCAACCAGATGAATGGTGTTCTGGGGAAGGAGCTGGGGGGACTAGAAAGCCCCGTGTGGGTTCTAGCTCTGAACCTACCTCATCCTTACAGTCCTACCTCTTCTCTGGGTCTCAACACACATGTAAAATGCATGTGTGGAGGGTGGAGGGGCTGTGGTTTCTGTCTCTCTTCTGCTATTCTAGAACTTAATTTAATAACCCAAAAGGCAGAGTATGGGTGATCACTGTGCTCTCTTGGTTTTTACTTGCAAACGAAAATAGAGCGCCTCTTCATGAAGCACTTGTTTTGCTATTTAGTTACATTAAAAAACGTATTAAAAACATGTTTACAGTTTCAAATTTAAGACATCTTAGTGATTATTTATAAATTACTTCCCACCTACCCTCATCTTCAACCTTGCCATTGTCTTTCCAGAGGCCCCAATAGCACCAATTTGCATGATCCTCTGCATTTGGATGACATAAGATGTGCAGGGCACTTAACAGTCATTTCTTCAGAAAACTAAAGCCTGTCTGCTCTCCTCCTTCCAAGGAGCCCATTGTGGGCTGCTGGCTGCTGTCGGGACTTCACAAAACATGCTTCAGCCACCCCGATACTCTGAGGACCCCACAAAGCTGAGAGAGTTTCAAATAACATCGCAGCTAGAGGAGCCTGAAGCCCTGTGCTCACGGCTGCCCACAGATGTGCAGCCCCCTCTCCCCCTGCCCCTTCCCCCAAGGCCTGGAGCCAAATGCAAACAATCCAGTTTCCCTCTCTTTCTTGTATCTTAGAGATTTGCCAGTCTTGTTCGTTCAGGGATGACATCATCAGAAAGGAGGCAGGCAGGCGGGAAGAGATGTGGTGCTGGGGGGTGGTGCTGGGGGTGGAGGTGGGGGTGGGGAGGAGTGTGGGCTGAGGAGGCTGCTGGCTCCTGTGAATTCCTTTGGAATCAGTTCAGGAAAGACTCAGTTACGTGAGGATGAAGCATGGTCATCTGTTACCCAGGGGAGGTTTCAGGTTCTCAGACAGCCAGGGAGCTACAGGTGTCACTCGGCTAGACAGACGCCACCCCCTAGACAGAGGCACAACAGGCTACACATTAGTCCGTGTCCTGCTCTCTCCACCCTCTGGCATCCTGCTCTGCAGCACCCCCCCCCCCCACACACACACCTCTCCCTTCTTACCTTGAATCCCTGTACTTAAAGAACTAGACAGACATCAGGGCTGACACTGGCCAACCCACAATGCTAGCTTCTGAATGTGTGCCATCTCCGCCGCTGAAGAACTTGCCAAGGCAGAGTGGTGTAGGAGAAGCCGTCCTGGATGAGGAGGCTCACCTTAGGATCCCTCCATGACTAGTGGGGTGACCTTGGGAACCCACTTCTCTCTGTGGCCTCTATTTCCTGAACCACAGAGTGCAGCATAATTAAAGCAGCTGCTCTACAATTCAGGGAGATCCCCAAGCTTTAAGCCTACAGCATCAGGACCCCGTACCCCAATACACCCACGCGCGCACGTACGCAAGCACATACGCACGCACGCACTCACGCAGAATCCCAGGTTTTCTCTGATAAATACCAAGGCTGGATGGCAAGACGGCTCAGCAGGCACGTGCTATCAAGCCTGACAGCCTGAGTTCGATCCTCAGCCCTACATGGAGGAGAGAACCGATGCCCCTGGGCTGTCCTCTGACCTTTGCGCGAGTAGACACGAGCACGCGCGCGCATGCGCGCGCGCGCACACACACGTAAATAAATAGAATAAATAAATGCAGAAACACCACCAGGGTTCTATGACTGGAGTTGGGGAGGTGGAATCAGATAAAGCCATCGCCTCGATTCAGTTATTCTCCCCAAGTGCCGACGCGGAATTCCACAGAGTTAGAGACGCATTTGGGGAAAACTGGCCTATCCACACAGTGCTCTCTGGGCCCCCTTGGTGAACATGGCTGTTTCATGTTCCGTGGCTTGGAGCGCCCAGCCACACTGCCCACAGACTCTATTCACCAAATGTTAGCTTTCTGAGTTCTAGTCCCCCTCCCCCAAACCAAAGGACAGCCAAACAGCTTGGGTGGCCTCACCAGGATTTCAATGAAGATAAAAGAAGATAAAGTCCTCAAAGTGCATGTGTGTGTGTGTACCTGTGTGTACATGTATGCACAAGAGGGATAGAGAATGACATGAAGGAGAAGTGGAAAGTGGAGGGGCTGATGAGAAAGGGACAACCTGAGCAGAACGGTCTCAGAAGGACAGACAGACAGCTTAGGCTAGTCAGAAAGCAAACTGTGGGGTAGGACGGGCCAAGCGGTCCTTGAGAGCCCAGACACGTGGGGATGTCCCTAGGCTCTCCCCGTTTTAGCGAGGCTAGCTCTTTGACCACTGCTCTTGACCAAGTGCACATTTGAGGGGTCAGATGGATTTGGTGCTGTGTCCGGAGCGCTGAAGGCAAAGCCTTTCTGGTGGGCTCGCTGCCCCGGCCCCCCCGCCCCAGGGCTGGACAGTGCCCTGCTTTCACATGGGCATGGCTTCTGTGCCACAGTCCTCACAGCAGAGCGTCAGTCTCTAAGGCTGTGAATCCTTCTCCAGACAAAGGCCGGAACCAAGCACAGCCCTCTGGAAGACTTTTCCAATCCTCTTGCGCTGGAGACTCTCCTTCCTGGGCTCACTGGCAGCCATTCCAGGTATCTTCTCTAGGCCATGCTCTCATTTGAGGACATCAGCCTTCTGTGCTGAGAAGGCTCTGCGGTGGCAGGTTCCATGCTCCTAGCTATCCAGACAATATAAGCCCTTTTCAGAACCAGCCGGCTCAGGCCCGGGGTAGCAGGGACAGCTGGGACTGTAGACAGAGAAAGCAGCTGACTGGAACATTCTTGACCAGGACCTTTTGAGCTGGCAGTCTCCAGAGTGAACTCTCCTACCCTCTCTGCCCTGCTCCATTCTACATAGGCTCCCACTGGAGAATATACAGACTTTGTAAGAATAGAACTTAAGTCTGGTACCACCTCTCTAGACCCAGCAGAAATGGACGGAAACGATGGGTGCCTCTCCTTGCATGTCCCCAGTCCCCACATGTCCCTTCACAGGAAGGACCAGGCTACTGGTTTCTGCATCTTGTCTCGTCAGCTAGATTCTGATTAAAGGCTCCCGGAACACACATGATGGTGCCCTTTCCCATGCCTATCTAGTGTTTTCTCTTGGATTGGATGGGGAGAGTATCACTAATTTCTCCCCAAATTTATTTTCCACTGAGCTAATACAAACTTAGAACATTCACTCCCCAAAATGTGCAGCATGGGTCTCCTGCTGTCCTAAGAGGCAGGAGACTGACCACACTGAGGGAGAAGGCGGAGTAAGGAATGGAGACCAAGCAAAGCCTCCTGTGATAGGGAACACTCATGGCGTCACTCTGCCTGAGATGAACCGTAGAGCAAACACACACTCACGGCATCTAGATATCGGCATGCCCCATGGACTGCCAGCCTGGAGCAGCTCTTTCTGCATGCCATTCCTTGGACAGAGGCTAAGCTGATTCTTGAAGTTTCCTAACCGACTGTGCCCCAGTGAAGGCCTCTGCCACAGAAACTTTCAGAGCCTAGTGCGCTGCGAGGTGACTTCAGAACATAGGTTCATGGCATTTCCCATATGGATGGGAGTGCATTTGGGTGGCTGTTGGATGCTGACTGTGTCTCCAGATCCCACACTCGTTTTCTGATGAGAAATTCTGGTTCTCAGTCTCATGTCAGTCATCATAATGACCACCAGACTTGAATAAGCCACTGGGAGGTGACAGTGACTCTGGCACAAAGGGCATCTCTGACTCCAAGAGGACATGTTTCTAGGAGACCCTGGCTACAGATGTGGGGCTGTAAAAAGAGACGTAGGACAATCCACCTAGACCCTAGCCTGCTCCCTTGGATACCTGTGGCATTGCTGACCCTAGCTGCCAGGCTTGATTCTCCAGGGGATGGCACAAAGTGGCCAGACCACCCCATTTCTCAGTGTATGACTCTTCAGTAGGTTGTGCAGGCTTCTGGAGCCTCAGTATTCTCATCTACAAATGGGCTCTTTTTGTCTTTTTTCTTCTCTTCTCCTTCTCTTCTCTTTTCTTCTTCTTCTTCTTCTTCTTCTTCTTCTTCTTCTTCTTCTTCTTCTTCTTCTTTTCTCTCTCTCTCTCTCTCTCTCTCTCTCTCTCTCTCTCTCTCTCTCTCTCTCTCTCTTCTTAAATAATCCCCCACTACTTGGTCAGAGAATGACTATGGGAACGGAATGGGCAAACATACAGGAACTACTTCAGTGCAGTGGTGTGTTCTAAGTGCTCAGTGTGGAGCTTTTAAAGCTGATGAAAATAAAAACGCCCCCACAGAACTGTTAAAATAGAAGCTCAGTTATAATCTAACATAACAAACACAACTTCATCAAAAGCAAAGCCCTCCATGAAGCCAGGTGATCAAATCACATCCTGAGGGCTATAAACAGAGCAGCGAGGGTTGTTATTAGTTTCTGATACCTTGCTGTGACAAATTACCTAAAACTCAGTGGCTTAAAATCCTACAAACGTGTTGTGTTACAATTCTGAAGGTTAGGGTCAGAAATCGACCTCATGTGCCTAAAATCAAAGGCCATCTTCCTTTTAGAAGCTGCCAGGACACTCCCCTCTCTGCCCTTCGGCTTCTGGAGGCTGCTGGATGGCTCAGCCTTTGGTGACATTGCTCCAGCTGTGGATTTCGGGATGCCCCTTTCTCTGACTCTAACTTTCGCCTCGCTTTTACCAAGACCCCTATGATCCCATCAGATTCACCGCAGGTAGACACCCCAGTCATGTCTGTGAGGTCCCTTTTCCATGTAAAAGAATGTATTTACAGGTTTCAGATTAGGATGTGGGCATCTACATGGGCTCGTGAAAATTCTCAACAGAACAAAATTCCACATCAGCTAAGCAGACTACTAGTTCACAGAATGGTCTAGATCTAGAATTTTTGGAAAGCATTGCCTCATGGGGCATTTGGAGTATGCTCAGTCTCTGTTATCTTAGAGCAAGTTATGGATGGGGACCGGAAATACGCACAGGCGTGGTCTGGGGACAGTGCAGCCTGCTTCTGACCACCTCTTTCCCTCTTGGGACCAGAAGAAGGGATCCATGGGAGGGAGAAATGGAGGGCTTCTTTGTGCCAGAATGACCATCTACTAGAAGTAGACCTTCCAGCTGACAGGAAGGCGCCACGATGTCCCCGATGGCTTCAGGACATGTTCGATTTCTGCTAATGCTGAGGAACTATGTTATGTAGCTGAAGGGCAGAATAACACCAGGAGCTGGAGAAACAGGAGGGTCCTGTCAGTTCCTCTTGGCTCCAGAAAATGGCTTCTCACCTGTGAGCCATGCTGTCTGCCAGGGGGGCAATTTAAAGACTTTGGGATGGACTGCTGCCACCCCCACCTGCTGGCTTCCACATTGGCCCCCACCTGCTGGCTTCCACATTGGCCACAGTATCACCTCAGGATGCTGTAGCTCCAGCCATGGCTATGACATCCCTGTTATGTCAGCTTCAACCTGTCTGTTGAGCAGACCCCCATCCCCTGGCCTCAGATAAGAGGCTTCTGTCTAGACTCTTAGAGCCTAGAGCCACACATAAAACTTTTATGGTTCCCTATCCTTTTATGGTTGCCTGAAATCACAGAGCGGGTCCTGTCTGTCAGCCACAGGTCTATTGTCTGATCAGTGATTGCATCACTCTGGGGCTCTACAGCTCTGAAGTAGAGGCTGAAGTGAGCTGCTAAGGAATAGAATCCACTCAGGTCACCAAACAGGGAGACCTTTGCTGACCGAACCCTGCCGTAAATCAGTGTGACAGCGTTCGCTGCTTTGACACACAGCACCAAAGTCTCCGATTCTTCTCTCCTTGGAAATGCAGACAGTTAGTGTTGGGAGACTCAGTGGCTTCACCGGTGTGGCAGGGACCACACTGAGTGCGGCAGGGCCACCCCCTACCCTCTGGAAGACAGCACCCAGGGCCTCACAGGCACAGACAAGGGGTTCTAGGCTCCACAGTCACTAGGCCTGTTTCCATGTCTCTGGTGACCTCACATGGCAAGATCTTTACCTCACACTTGGTGCTCATCATCTGTTTTCGGGACCAAAATTTCCTTCTGGTCTCAGAAGTACATACTTTTGCTGTAGCCCGCCTGACATCTGGCTGAGAAAACGCCAGTGCCCATGCTGGCTTGTCAAGACAGTCCTCTGTTCCAAGTGCCACGCTTCTAGTTCCCACTCATCGTCAACTAAGCACCTCTAGGGACCCAGTCGCCATTAACTCCAGCCAGTACAGCCCCCCACCTAGCACTTAATTGTGGCCATATCAGGTCAGAAAATAGCTCCCTTGGAGACCTCCCCCCTGTGCTCACTGCTCTCCTGTGAAGCTCTTAGTCCTTGAGGACCACAGAGATGAGGCCCATCTCCCTCTCTTTCCCTCTTTGTCCCCTGGGTCTCTTCCAAGGCAGCTCCATCTCCTGAGGCCAAGGCTGTGCGTGATGTTCCATCTGGGATCATAAAGTTTTTTTATCAGCCCATGTTTTCCTCATCTCACTTCCTCTTTTTTGAGGCTTCCCAAAGCCTCAGCTACATTCAAGAGTTGGATGTGAATGTTTTTTTTCTCTTAGCTTTGTGATCCAGGTCAAAGCCTGGATGGCCTTGGACCTTGACTGACCGCCACTACAAACACCATTCTTCCATCCTCAACCCCATCCATCTTCCCCTTCCTGGAGCTGGTGGCCGGTGCCTGCCTCCCCCGCCTCCTACACTCACTGGGGTGAGAGGGCTGCCCCAGTACCTCACTGTGCTCTCAAAACCAAATCAGGTTAGAGGAGAGGACTCTACCCAGGACCATCTGGCAGCCCCCTCCTGTGGCTTGTGCCTCAGCCTGGCACACAGAGAAGAGACATGGGTAGAAGTCAGTAAAGCAATACAACTCACTGTCAACATCATGAGTCTGGGAACTCTCAAGGAATGCCGTCAAGCCGCCATGAATTCCTCAGTCAAATTCCATAACACAGGCTCATCTGACACAGCATGGCAAATGCCACCTTGTGGCCAGCTTGCTACAGGTGCCCTGTGAAACCTGAGGCTCTGACTTGAAGATCTGCCGCTTGGCACCAGCATGCTGGCCACCTTCTGAGAAGCAATTGTGTGGAATCTGACTTCACGTTTAATTAAGCAACTAAAGTTTGAGTAGATCACGTATGTACCTATCAGTACTGGAGGTAATTGGTTTTTAAAACTTGGGTGTCCTACAAAGATGTTCCATATAGAATTTGCATAATCTCTTTTTGTTACAAAGAGCACGAACTTCTGCTGAGCATCTGTTCACTGGATCTGAGCGGTGTCCCAGCTCACACCTTGCTGCGAGACTGGGCTGCCCACGGGCTGTGAACCGCTGCCATGGACTGTGCAGAGGCTCCCAGAGAGCTGCTGGTCTCACTCCCGCTCTATGAAAGCAAGATCAACAACTGCTTAACATAATCTGAGCCACACACCGTGGTGTTCATCTCAACGAACATGTTAAGGGAACATGTTTCCTCCTCTCAGCTGGAGACAGTTGCTGAAAGCGATGGCATAAGGAACACATTTTAAAACTCTCTCACACTGGGACAAGTTCAGGGAAATCTCCTATTTTGCTGAAAAGAGGAAGGTCAGGCTCCCACAAGTAGCTCAAGCGGTTTTGTATGGCACCTCTTCTCTTCTGTGAGAGACAGTCAGTTCTGAGGTCTATTGATTGTCAATGCCAAAGCTGATCAGCTTTCCCCATAGTTCTGTTAGAACATGCATTCAACTGCTCTCCCCAGGCAGCCAGCAGTGAGGGCAAAGGCTACCTCCCTCCATGAAGAGAGGCACCCACAAGGCCTACTGTGACCATCACACTCTGTGGGTGCGCCCTTCTGTGTGTGTGTGAGCTCCATTTGCATATTCTGGGGTTTGTAGTTACATGTGCCAGGTACCATATTGTCCTTTTACGTATATTGCTCAGTTCAACCCTCCTTCTGCTGTGTCCATTTTGCACAGGAGGCAACTGAGGACACAAAAGACGAATCCTCCGCAAGTAAGCGGCAGAGCCTGAGTCTAAATCTGCTGCGCTGCTCCCTGGTGTCCGGACTTCTAGGCACACTGAGACTTTCTGAAGTGTTCACCTTGGCACTTGCTGAGCAAGCCTGACCTTTGGGGTAAGTTCACCAACAGCTTTTCATCCCCAGGGTCACATAGCTTCTCCTCTGAATAGTTGTTCAGTATCGTTTAGTGAAGACTGAGACACACACACACACACACACACACACACACACACACACACACACACCACAGAGTGTGGCCTCCTTGGCAGCTGACTTATACACATACAGTGGTGGCTGCCTCTCTCTCTCTCTCTCTCTCTCTCTCTCTCTCTCTCTCTCTCTCTCTCTCTCACACACACACACACACACACACACACACACACACACACACACACTGTGCTCTCCTTGGCAGGTGGTGATCTTGGGAGGCTACAGATACTCACGTGGACTTGCCGCAGATCTTCCTCTGGTACCACTGCTTGCAGTTGGTGAAGTATTTCTTGTTGGTTCCAATGACCTTCTGTACAGCGCATACATTGGGACTGGAATCAAAAGTAACAGTGTTAGTGAGATGGTCGCAGGCCAGCCCACACTGAGGTCCGTCCCATCATGTGAACCTCCTAGGGCCAGCAGCGCTGTCTAGAGAGAGGAGAGACAGCCATTTTGGTGGTTTGGGGTAAACTCTGGCACGGTCTATGTACATCTTTCTTTCCCATAAAAATCTTCTCCTCAAATAAATCCTTCAAGTCTGTCTTACACACTAAGCATCCTTCTCTGGCACAGGCCAATATTAAGTGCAAAGCACCTTAAAGTCTAGGTTACCTGTTACAGACGGAGAAAATGAGCAAAATCCAAGCGACATTGCTGAGCTGTGCCAGCCTCCCTCTCTATCTGTACCTGCCCTGAGCACAGACTTGGCATCCCAGTGTGCATCACAGGTCCTGTTGTCAGGAGGCTTCCAGCACCTCTCAGCCAGCTCCATAAACAGACATGCTCTGCGTGTCTAGACCAGCTGCCTGGCTCCTGGGACAACACACTGGGAGTATCCACCCTGTAAACCAGGGTGCGCGGCCAGCTGCTGTCAGTACTGACAGGGAGTGCTCTCCCACTTAACCCTCCATTACCCATTGCTCAGGGCCACCCCCACACCCCCCAGGAAACTCCTGGACAACACTTTCCTTTCCAGACTCTAACCTGGGGTGCTGGCTTTATTTTGTGCTGGGTACCAAAGAGAGCCTGTGACTGATATGTCATGAATGTTACCTCTCTCCAACTACCCTCAAAAGAACTGTAAAGACAAGAGTTCTCGGCCCGTTAGAGTCAGTATGGGAACAGGCTCGTTGGAAACAATGTATAACAATTTCGTTTAAAAAGATCTTCAATAACTGTGGGAAAAACAAACTCCCTGGGTTTCTGCTGAGAAGGCTTCTCTGGAGCCTTCTGGAGCCTTTGGTGTTCTGGAGAATGCTATTTGAATATTTTCTTCTCCTGAGCAACCAGAGTGGTGTTCAGGCCAAATGATGGTGGCATCTTCTTTGGCACTCCGGGGCAAGGGAGCTGCCATGTGTGATCACAAAGGCGAGGCTCTTTCTGAGCAGGCAGTAGCCATCTGACTAAACTGCAAGTCAGAAAATCAAAGAAAACGGACTGAGGGTGTTCACAAGATTTCCATGAGCCCACAGCTTCAGGTGCATTCAGATGCAGGCAGCCTCAATAGCAACTCTCAACACCTTAAGAATGCATTGCAGAGGCAGGAGGATTGCTCTGAGTTCAAGGTGAGCCTGGGCTACACAGTGAGTTTGAGGACAATCTGGACTCTGTTTCAAATAACTAATTAACTATAACTAACTAACTAACTAACTAACTAACTGTGATCCACAGAGCACAGTATTTGGGGGGGTCTGTGGCTACCATGTCATTATTTGGACAGTGTCCACAGCTGGATGATTGGGTGGTTGTTCGCTCTGACCCGTTATTTCTCCTCCCCGTTTCTTCTCCGTATGAAGAATGCATTTTTGTTCTTGTTGTTCAATAGACAGCAGTAAGTGAGCAGAGCAGGCGTGATACTAGGAAAGTGACGGTGAAAAGTCCAGCTTGACAGGTGACCACAGGTAAAGGCTGGGTCAGCCCACCTTAGTTGGGTCTCACCAGGTGCTTAGAGACTCTGCAGCCAGTGATCCACGTGTTTCACGGTCCTTGAATAACCCCTGAAGAGCTTCCACAGGCCACACTCCAGCCCCAGCTCATCCTTCCCACTGTACAACCCCAGCTCTCTTGTCCAACTGAGCAGGAAATAATTACTGTGGATGAATTCCCTGCAGCTCACCATGGGCGGCCAGCCGCTCGTCAGTGAGTCCCTGTGGACTTGGCTCCAGCATTCCTCTCCTCTGCGGAGAGAGTTTGCACTGCTCCTGCCCTGTGACAGGAGCAGAAGCTGGGGGTGGGGAGAGGTGGGGGGGATAAGCTGTGTCTATGCTGAGATGTAATCAAAACGAGCAGGCCATTTCCAGGCTTCTGCCCTAGGACCGGCAGCCCCGCTGTTTGAGGCGCATCTGAAAAGCAAGGGCTTCCAGAACTTCCCTCCAGTTTCTGTTGAGGCTGTTCAAACGTGCAGCTGCACTCTGCTCTCACTGCTTTCGCATTAGCATGCCCCATGCAAGAGTAACACAGAGGCAGCTGGGAGCCAACAGAGCACCCAGCAGCCCCCCTCCTCCCACCAGCTTTCGGGACTTGCATCCAGAGGCTCTCAGTGTGCTGGGGGCAGCATGTGGGGAGGTGAGTGCATCAGGGGATAGGCGGCCATGCACTGCTGCCCAGCGGCTAGGCACACTGTCCTTTCTCCCCCCTCGCGGGACACCCCGCACTTCTTTAAACTTCCCCTTTCTTCAGCTCTCACTTTGAATAAAGGGCTGGAACTGGAACAAGGTTATCCATCTGCACAGGGGGCCACACCCATGTGTGCAAGGCCAGGCAGTCCCGTGGTTCTTTAGGGACAGTTAGATCAGAATAAATGCAACTATGCCCCAAATCATTGGCTGTGGTTTGTGTGCCTGGGCATCCAGATTTCCCTTGGGGAGGGGTGCGGATGTGGTCTTCCTTATATTTATTTTGAGATAGGGTCTCCCTAAATTGCCCACCTCTTGCCCCAGCCTCAGGAATAGCTGGCCTTAAAATAATGCATCACCCTGCTTAGCACACATCACCTCTCGATCACTCAGCCTGTCACAAATTACTGTAGGTTTTCCAACTCAGTGCAAGAAGCACTGGGGATACATCAGAGAAGCTGGTCTAAATCATTTCCTCATTTTGTATTTGGATGGGGAGCACACGCCACAGTGAGTGTGTGGGTCAGCAGACAACTCTTGGGAGGGAGGCTGGTTCTCTCATCCCTTGTGGGTCGGCAGGCTTGGCAGCAACTGCCTTAGCTGAGCTACCTCGATAAGTTTAAATGCTCAAGTTTTCTTGACAATTGGTATTCTGGGCTCTGAAGGGAAGGAGGGTGGCTTCAGCAGGAGACCGTCTGCGGTGTCTTTAGAGACTTCACCGTGGCTGTGGCCTTCTGCTCTGGGTGGCAGTGCTGCAGCTTGTGTGTGACGTGGAGCTCACACATGACACACGTCTTCGAACCTGAAGGCATCATGCAAGACAGGCAGCTGGGCCAAAGGTGAACCAGGCAGGGATGTAGCTCCAGTTGTCATTGCTTGGTTTTGAGGTTTCCAATCTGCGTTTTTCTGATCTGTCCCCTCAACCCTTCATGCACACTGCCTCCTTCCTTTCTGGAGGGTGTGAGGCTGTGGCTCAGGTCTGTAGAGTGGTCAGTCCTGCACCCATTGCTTGCTTCCCCATAAGCCCTGAGACCTGGGAGGCTATAAGAGACCTGAAAGCCATATGTAGAAAAAGGGTGACTGCTCCCTAAAAGTGCAGCCTTTACCCAAGTTCAGGACATGCCCAGTGTTGGGGGCTGCAGTTTTGTCTGGGCCTAAAAGCCAACCCTCACTAGCCACATGGATTTCTCCTTCTCCTCCTCCTCCTTCTTCTTTAATCTGAGTACAGATCTGTCTAGTCTCTCCGAGAGTTGGGCACAGCCTGGGGGTGTGGGGCACCTGGACCACTCCTGAAGTCATTACTCCACTCTTTCCACAGAAGTTTCCCGACGATGTTGATGCAGCCAGGTAGACTGAAGTGCCGGGCTATGTCTGAAGCAGGCATGGCCTGGTTGTGTGTAGAAGTTCTGTGCAGACTGTGCCCATGCCAGGCTCTTCATCGGGGCATACCCTTGGTCAGAGTGTGTCTCCTAAAGTCCACACATCTGCACTGCCCAGAGGAATATCTGAAGCATTAATGATTCGCATTGACAAAGTTGGCCATGGCTTCAAGACAGATTCCAACCCTGGCTCCAGCACATTCTGCATGACAGGCTGGTACCCTCTCAGGTCTTGGTTTCCCAATGTGTCTAGCATGTATAAAGGGTAGTGAATTTTCCTGCTCTTCTTTTACCAGGTGCCACACTGCTCTTGTGGCACTGTTTGGGGATGAGTGTCTGGGTGCAGAGCAATGCCAGGTGTATAGGAGCTGCGGGCATTTAGGGTCCTGCTACCTGGTGTGACCAGTCTCACACCTGGAATCACTGGACAGTGACCTGGCTGGCTTCCCCTCTGCAGAGGACACCTTCTCAGGGTGATGGCGATTCTGTGCTGAGAGCTGCTAACGCCCCCTTCTACCTAGAGTTAGGAGAGGAGACTGAAAGTCCCCTAAGATGTATCATAAACTTTGGTCTGAGTGGTCACTGGTCAGTGTCCCCAACCCTTTTGCCACAAAGCATTCCACTAGGTCCCCGCATCTCATCCTCCCACGGTCCCTCCCTCCACGCAGGGCTAGTCTCTCTGTGTTCTGGCTGCTTTTCCTTCGGGCTTTGTCCCCTGCAATTCTGGCCTACTATGATGATGTCCTCAGCGGAGTGCACTGGCAGCTCAGTGACCTGTCCTTGCACCGCCCACCATGGAACCGCTGGGGCTTACCCGTGTTGGCGACCCCGGAGCCGACTGTGCTGCAGAACCTGCTGGTAGGGCGACTTGCCAGGACCTGCCAGGGTCGCGGTGGGGCCCAGAGCCAGTGCCAGAGTCAGGGTCAGCAACTGCACCAGGAGCGCCATGGAGCAGGAACACGCGCCGCCGACCCAAGACGAAAGCAGGCGCGGAGGCGGTAGCAAAGTGAGAGCGGCCAGGCAGTGCGCGTTGGTTTTAGTAGCAGGAGGGAGGGAGCGGCCGAGGGCGGGGAAGGGCGGCCGGCGCCTCCCAGGCCAAGCCACTACTAAGCACCCGCGCCCTCCTGCACCGCCCAGCCTGCTCGCACACCCTCCTCCCACTTTGCACAAAGTGCGGGTCCAAAGGAAGGCGCCCTCAAGTTTCACTCTTTCTTTTAAATGTTCATGCCTGGAGCCCAAAGATACCTCCCTACCAGACTAGAGGAAAACAGAGGGTCTGTGCCGACTCCCACAAGCTTTGACCTGTCAGACTGGTCTCTGCCATCCAGTACAGATGCACCAGCCATGCTGATACACTGTAGATGAGGAGCAAATATTCTTGTTGACAGAGAGTAGAAAAGTGAGGAAGGGTGGGGTTCACACCTTGGCAATCAGGAATCCCTCACCTGGCTTCAGTAAAATCTGTGAATGCCAGATAGATGCAGCAAAGAGAGGGAAGAGCTAGGAACATGCCCTGGAGGAGCTCAGAGTATGCAAGCAGTCACATAGTAAGGAGGTGAGTACTCACCCTAGCACCCATTAATCACCCTCCCTTTACCTGGTTCTACTAGCCCCAGGGATGAGCTCCCAGAGGTGGAGAGCATGGGCCTGGCCAAGAAGACACCATGGAGAGAGGCAGCTGGGGCTCCTGCCTCAGGCAGAGTCTGATAGCATCTGCTTTTAGATCTGAAGGCTGACCAGGATTTAGACAGGCAAAATGGGGATGGATTGAGAGGACCCGAGCTATCCAGTTGACTGAGGTAGAGTAGGGCAGAAGAAGACAGGAGTAGAGCAGGGCCCAGATCCAAGCTGAGAATCCTGCCAGTGTTAGGGAAGCAAGCAAATGGCACAGCCAGTGTCGTGAGCAGGCTTTGAGAAGACCAGATAAATAAGGCAAGACGGGAGACGGAAGGGACCACGTAGGAACTTGAGCTACTGTAAAGGTGGGGATGGAGGGAGAAGTGATGGAGGTATGTCTAGGAGACAGTAGTCTCAGGGGAACACATGAGCTACATGTGATGGCTAACTTTGGTTACCAACTGACTTAGACTGACAAATGCCAGGGGCATCAGTGAAACCCAGCTCTGAGTGTGTCTACAATGGTGTTTTCAAAGATGAGCCGAAAGGGAAAAACCTGTCTTGAATAGGGATGGGATCATGCCACGGGCTGTGGTGCTGGGTTGGATAAAGAAGGGAAAGAGAAGGTAAGAGGAGCATGAGCAGTCTCCATGCTCTGCATCATGATCTGCAGAAATGTGAGCAAGCAGCCTCTACTTCCTGCCCTCCCAGTCACAATGGATGGCATCATCTGAACTGCAAGCCAGTTTAAACTGTTTCTTGTCAGGTCCCAGCAGCGAGCAAAGTTACCGATACACTATGTACAGGGGACAAAGAAGAATCAAGGATGAGCTAGGTGTTTGAGACTCAGGCATCATGATGGCTGCTGCTGCTGCTGTTTTTCATATGAAGGGCACGGAGACAGGTATACTCTGCCAGGGAAAGATGAGTAGCTTGGGACCTGACGAGTTTGAGGTACACGTGATTCATCTCAGTGGAATGTCTACAGACAGCCTGATCCAGGGCTTGAGGGAGGGGTAAAAGATGGAGATTCAGACCTGGAAGCCATTCTCCTGTGAGGGGACACGAGCAAGAGCTAATCAGCGATTTGCTGGAGGGAGGTACCAGCAGAGAAGAGGCTGACAAGCCAGTGGGTGGAGATGCATTGGGAGGAGGGAGGCCTTGATGGAGGAACTCTCAACAGAGAAATGCTGCACACAAAGCTGGTCCAAACAGCCTCTGCTCTGCTAGAAAGCAAAACACAGCTCTGCATTTGACGACTGTCTGGTCTAGGATGCTAGAAGACACCCATAGAGAGTCAAGTGCAGACCTGATCCCAGAAAGCATCCCTCAGGCCAGGAAAACCAGCAGTGTTAACTTGGGAGAAGAGTCTGGGAGGCACGTTCCACCTTCCAGTCCAGCACCCCCATCTCTGGAGATGGAGGGGGTCTGAGCGAGGCTAGTGATCTCAGCCACCCTCACTCCCCTCTATAAAACTAACATTGGATGACTCGAGTTTTTCCATGAGCTCAGTGAGGAGATCACAGTAATGCTTCAGTTACTGTTTAGATATTTTTAAAAATTCCACCACAAGCTCCACACCACCCCTCAGCATAAAAGGGAGTAATGTAAACATACCCCCCATGGTAGTGGCTGCTGCTTCAAAGACGGTGATGTTGCTGTGTGGGGAGGTCCTCTAGCCCCATGACCTGGAGCTGCCAGGGCAAAACACAGTGCTTTCATTTAAGAACTTTTTTTTTTTCCTTTTCCATGTTAGAAAATCTAAACACAAGAAAATGAGGCTTGTTTGGAACAATAATTACTAGACTTTTTCCAGGTACTTTAGAAAAATGACGGCTTTTGTGTTCGGTGGCACATGCAAGATCACCAAAAGCTATTTGAAAACAACTTTGGGACACTTGATAATGAGCCTTCAGAAGCAGAAGACAAGCCAGTGTTTCCAAGGAGCTTTTTGCACGGGATCCCGTGTCTATGGGTGAAAGGTGGGCATCAGGCCAACTCAGGCCTGGCTGTACTGCTCCCAAGCCAAGTGCTTGGGCACCAAGAGAAATGGTCAGACCTTTTCCAGGGGACACTCAGCCTCTCTAGCCTGCTCCATACACCACCTGGAAGGGATAGTAAGACATATTTTGCACAGGATTTCCAAGAGCATATGTATCAGACCTGGGAACTGCCGTTTCTTACGTCACACATAGTGTGACCTCATGTAGGGAACATAGGCAAGAAACAGCCCCATTTACTACAGTGAGGGGATGACCATGGTGCTGTGTGGGATTCCACTTTCCAGAGCTCTCCCTCAGCCTTACCACTCCTGGTGTGACGTACAAAAAGCAGCATCCACACCGCTGGAGAATGTGCTAGAAATGCAGACTCGAAGGCTCTCTTCACACCTACAGAATCTGACTCCATATTTTGACAGGGGCCCTCTGTGATGTTCCCTAGAAGGCCCGGCCTATGGGGTCATGTTAGATAGGTAACCTTCAGGTGAGGGCAGAGTATGAATCATATGATTGACCCAAAAGTTTTCAAATAGTTTTTGGTGATCTTGCATGCGAAACAAGCGCATAGGAAATCTCAGCTCATGCCGAGGTTAGCTCCCACTGTGGATGGCCATCAAGGTGTGACCTCCAAGTAGCTATTGCTCTGGGTCTTGTTGAGAGTCGGTGTCCTCTACACACTGAACAGGGAGAGGAAATCAGGCTCCAAGTCGTCTTCTGTTCTTCATCCCCGCTTCCAAGACTCTGAGGGGCTAGGACAGACCAGAGTTTGTGGCAGTAAGATCTTAAAACAAAGCCACAGCTTTGGACTTCCCAGCTGATGGGAACAGCAGCCGCCACAGCCCTGAAACAGCAGTAGGGTCCCAGGTTTGCTCTGCTCAATGACTCGCTGTGTTCCTCCCTCCTCCAAACACTGGTTTTCTTCAGGAGAATTTGCCAAATGCTACTTGCTGGTTAGAACCCAAATTTGTTTTCCCGGGAAATTGACTTTCATAAAGAGAGCTTCATTGATTTGGCACAGCTCTAACCTCTGAGAAGAAGCCAGAGGCATTCCTGGGGTGCTTTAATTGCCTAACCTCAAATCCTTTTGCAGAATGATGCCCACAGATGCCGGTTCGCTGGCTTGGGGGACCAAGCTTACCCACACCATTCGGCTTCCCTGGGTGTGTTGTCCTTTTCTCCAAGGCAGGCAATGGCCCCAGAGAGCTGGATAGCACCAGGTGGCCATGCATTCCAAAGTCCAGGAACCCACACAGCTCTCTAGGGTGACATATCTTTTGGTTACTCTTGCCGATGGCAGCATTCAAGGTAGGAAACCCTGTGTGGGGGTTTCCCTCTCCTCCCTTCCTGATCCCATATGTCCTCTGTGACCAAGACAAAAGTTCTTTCCAAATTTCTCCTCAAAGTGTCTGTTCCTCTCTAACACTTGAACACCCAGACTCCTCCTCTTATTGACCCACAGCCAGCTGCTTAACACCATCTCCTACTCTACCCCTCACCCACGTTTACCAGCGTCCTGTCTTTCCCAACCACCAAACACTGCTCTCCCTGACACTCCTGACAGCTACTATTTATGGAAGAAGATCCAGACTGCTCTGTTCATTTTTTTCTTTCAACATATAGAAAAAGGAGCAAAGCTTTATTATTACATTGTTACAAAAAAGTAATTACATTTTTACAAAATAATTATTACAAATAAGCCACGTTATTACAAAGTGTAGGGGAAAGACTAGCTCAGTGGAAAATCCATCCGTATCACCTACAGCAAAAGATCTCATGACTCCCTTCCCTCCTCCTGTGCACCCGACACCCGAGCCCCCTTCGAAATCGTTCCTGATTCCCCTCATCCGCTTGCCCACGTGCACCGTTGTCAGCTCCTGCTGGCTCCCCTCCTTCTCTCCTCCCACAGCCCCCCCACAGCCCCAGCAGCTTCCCCACGCCTTCTTTGTCTTGTGCATACATACTAGCACTTTTATAACCAACTTTACCATTAAAAAGTTTTGCTCAGGCAAATGACTTAATTTCTCTGGGCTGGAGCATTTTCAGCTGGCTTCCCTTCCTGGGTTTTCCCACTTGACAGGCCTCTCCTTTTGAGGGTGAAAGTCTGTCTTGACAGACAGCCTGTGTGTTTGCCCAGTGGTCTTTTTATACACCCCATAATAAGACAGCATGGAAACAACCTGATATTTATGGCCCATCAGTGGCCTGCCCTGCTGAGTTTTGAAAGGTCTTGTCTAGATCGTTTTTGGTGTGTTCTTGCTGTTTCCAATGGAGAGGCCTGGACCAGAGAGGGACTTTGGTGGGATTGCTTGGGGAGCCACTCGCCAGCCTGTCTAGGACTACACTGTCCTGCGTGGCCTCCGGCTCTGCCTACAACTCTGAAGGGCTCTAGGAATGTTATTCCTGGCTTCCTCCGCTGACTGCCCACTGAAAACATCCCATCCAAGCACGAAGGACTGAGAGTCTGAGAGTATGACTCCCTAAGTCATACACTGACTCTGGCTGGTCCTCAAAACCATGAGGAAGTCAGTCTCTACCTCCTCAGCTGCGGTGTTGTGCCAAAGGCAAAGGCAAAGGCAAAGGCAGACTGCAGCAATGGTGACTTCCGGCTCTGCTGAGTCCCAGATCCTAAGAATGCTCTTCTCCAGGTGTCAGCCACTCCACCCCAGAACACCCCAGACCTTCAAACCATGCCATAGAAGGGGATTTGTGGAGGAGAGGATGGTAAGATTCTGTCGTTGCATTTTTGCCCAGCCATGAAAGGATAGAATTAAATCCCATACAGAGAGCCACATGAAAACCATTTTGGACTGTTCCCAACCCTCCATTAACCACACCCAGTAAGACACTAGGCCCAGTCAAGAAGACGGGATCCAAGGGCAGGTCTGTTGTTATATCTGCTAGCTACACCCTATCCCTCATAGTGAAGGGCACAACATTTGTAGTGATAAAGAGGACACAGATAACAGACTTGGATTATTGTCTCTGAACACAATGAAAGCAAGGGCCAGCCTCCATGGTCCTTCTAGGCTGTGTGGCGGAAAGACATCCCGAGAAAGGTGGCAGGAAGAACCAGAAGAGGAACATCAGAAATGGACATGCATGTGCACACACAGAAGGCCGACCTGTCAGTGGATTACCAAAGACACGCATTAAGCCATCCCATCCTTGAGAGAATCCTATGGGTTGGTACTGTTGTCTTCAGTACTCCACACAAAAAGAAGTCAAGGCTGAGAGAATCAAAGGAACTCACAAGAGTGTCCACAAAGCCAGCAAAGCAGAATCAACATATGAAGAGAGCATCCCCCCTGTCCCAGCCTGCTGTACCCCAAAATACCGTACAAGCTTGCCATGTGTGTTGAATACCGGTGTGTGAAATCCTCAGTAGATGTGTGTTGTGTCCTGGTGTGAAATCCTGTGTGGATATATGACAGGTGCCCATGTCAAGGGCTGTAGCATCAGGTCCATGGAAAATGGCAAAGTCCCTCCCTCCCCTCAAGGCTCAGAGGGATAGAAAAGTCTTCCTTGGGGGGGGGGGATGTCTAAGCGTGAATGTTGACAGTGTGTGCAGAAAATGTCCATCATTAACTTTCTCTCCCCAGATGTTCATGCCTAAAGACTGCTCCCCTACAGAGATGACTCCTATAGACGTTAGTTAACCTGCCTCTGAGTTCAGCTGTATGCCATAACCCCACCTACCTGTTCAATTGTGTATAATCAACACACTGCGATTCCAAGATATTGATTGCAGTTTCTCCATCAGAGAGTCCCATTCACCCAATTCCAACTTTCCTATGTGTGTGTGTCTTTTCTTCATTCCCTCAATCCTCCAGTCAGGTCTATTCCTGGAGGAGTTGTTCAAAGATGTACCCTTCTCCATGTATAGTGGCTATGTAGCTTTGAAATCCTATCACCTTCTTTGCATAGAGGTTCATTGAGCAAATCCTCCCAGCTTTCCAAAGCCACTCTGGTGAGAAAGGCAGCTTTGGTAAGGAGATTGGTAGCCAAGTGAACTCTCCTCCAGAGTGAAATGGGCCCAGAGCTACTGGGTCAAAGTTCAGATTCACCTCACAGTCAAGGTCCTCTGAATTAGTGTCCTCAGAGGCAAGTGGACCTCACACAGCAAGTTCCAGGCCAGCCAGGGCTACACAGTGAGACCCTTCTCAAATAAACAACAGTTCTCACCAGCACATGGTCTCTATTCCCAGCATACAAGAACACTTCTTATCATGGCTTAGTGAGTCTCTGTGGTCTGGGGCTTCCCAGGCTCATCAGAGCAGGTTCTAATCAGCCAGCCACTCTGCTGGCCCCTAACTATGACTTTCTGCACCCACCCCACAACCCTACTGCAGGTGCTAACTCTGAAGAAGCATCTAGAATTTCAACAAAAAATAAAAATGTGGCTAAGCAGGTTGGAGATGCAGCCTGGTGATGGAGGGCTTGCCTAGCCCTGGGTTTGATTCTTAGAAGTGAACCGAGGAAGTGGCTACTCACCTTGCAGGGCAACGAGGGACTTCATCTTTAGGTCTGTACTATATCCCTGGTGTCTGCATGGACACCTAGGTAATTTAGGACTAATATTTCACTCTCTGTATCTTGGGGCCTCTTGGAGGGTATGTCCCCCAGTCCTCACACCAGGGATTGTCTAGGTCCCAGGCAATAATTTATTTATTGCTCTAGTTTAAAAGAGACTCTTTTAGGTTTTTTAAAAACATTTTTATTTATTTATTTATTTATTTATTTATTTATTTATTTATTTAGTCATTCATTCACTCATTTTATGTGTGCACACGGCTGGTACAGGATGCATGTCCAGGTTGGAGTCGTTCCTCTCTTTCTACCATGCTGGTCGCAAGGATGGATGTCAGGCGGGACTCGGGCCCCAGGCTTGGTGGTGAGTGCCTTTACCCCTAAGCAATCTCGCCAGCCCTCGGCTTCCTAAGCACACATTGGCAGGTGCCAGCCAGCCTCCATCATCCTGCTTAGACTGTCTAGATCCCTCTTTAGCTTTCTGCACTTAAAGCACTAAACAACCTCTGTCTGACTGTGGCCAGGCCGGGCTCTTTTCCCAGTGCAGCTCACTCTGGAGAAGGACTCACACCCGTGAAGCAGTTGCCATTACTCCAAAGCACCAGAAAATCGCATGAAATAAGAAGGAAAAGGTCCCACGGGAAGGGAGTGGCTCATACAGCCCCACGGATGTGCCACAATACTGCGCCAGGCACATTGAAAGGAAAAACTTGGACTACTTCATTTCATTACTGATCAACTATAAGTTAAACTAATGGCCTTGTCTAACACTTAGGACATCAAAGTCTTCAGACAACAAAAGAGTTACCTCATTTCTAATACAGCAGCCACATTAGGGGCTGAGCTGATCCTATTAGTCAGTCCTTTAAAAAAAAATGTCCTGACAGTTTTCAGAAGCCAGCACACTCCAGAAAGCAGGCCTGGATGGGGTCTTCTCAGCTGCCTGAGCTAGCCTGTAGGGGCTGCTTCCAGACAGGAGTGAGTCATGCCTGGCGGGAGGCACTCAGCCCATAGAGCCAGAGGCATACGCAGTGAAATCAGCGCCTAATACGAGGCCCTACGCAAAAGCAGCTCCTAAGGGAAGTACCAACCACATGCCACACCATACAGCTGGTGTGGGCAGGGAGGGGGGCAGGGGTCCCAGCATCTTCCCAGAAGAGGTGATTCATCATCCGGGCAAGAGGAAGCCATGTCAGCAAGGTAGACTGCAACTCCTCAGGCAGAAACTGGAGCCAGGACTGCTGGGCTGGCTTTCTGGTTCTTGTTAGTACTTGATGATTTGGGAGACTCAGGAGAGCCCAAAGAAGTCATATTTATACGTACTTATTCTGACTTTTCACATTAAACCATCTTTTACTCTCTTCTTCATGGTATAGCATATACTCAATACCCCAAGGCTTGATTCATTCAGTCTTCTCAAAATTAGACCTGATTTTTCTCTGGGCCACTTCTCCAAAAGCAAGAAGCCCTAAAGTAGGCCCCAAGGACTTGTGGATCCTGATGTCATCTGCAGGACCACCAACCAGCATCACGTGTTGGTGCTGTTCAGGCTCCTGCTGAACTTTCTGGTTGCTTGCAGTTTCAAGGAGACAAGGAAGGATAAGAAGTGTGTGTCTTTGTGGCCTGCAAACACCCAACTCTCTCCGTGTGACCACATCCAATAAGTGCAAATTCTGAGCCCTTGGGACTACGAAGCAGAGTCAGCCAAGTTTGGGAAAGACACGGACCTCAAGGCTGGGCTCCCAAAGGCTTGGCATGGGGATTAAAGTACAGCATGATGTGCAGCTTCAAACAAGTGTTTATTTAGATACAAAGCCCCCTGAAATAATATGTTGTGCCATTGTGAGTTATTTTTTCCTTTAGTCTCTGTACTTATACTGGAGACCCACTTATCGCTCTAACCAGTGAATTAAATAGAGCTACAGAAAGGAAGACGGCAGGGTCATGAGACCCTGGCTTTCATGCTCTTCTTTCTTCCTAACTGATTCCAGATGTGCGGATTGGCATGGTGTCAGCTCTGAGACAATAACGAATGGCAGTCCTTTCCCAGCTAACAGCAAGTGGCTACTGGTCCCAGCAGCAGGGTCTGTGTGTTTTTCTTTCAGAGGCCTCACTTGGCTGGAGGCATTGGCCCATGTTGAATGTTTACCTGGCATGGACCTTAGAAAAGATGGTAGCAAGCCACAAAGACCATACCACAAGATGTCCCCTCCAAAAGAAGGCATGCTTCTAAGAAATCCTAAGCAAGGGTCACAGCGGGGGCTGGATTGGGGGTAGAAACCTCTTATTGTGGAAATAGCACCAGGGAAACCATTAGCTCAGGAGCCTGTCCTTGCTGCAAATGAAATGTTTGTCTGTTCTGTGGTCCAGGAGGGAGGATGCAAGAGAGGATTATTCCCGATTGTGAATGTTTACAAAAGTCAACCACATGCATGAGACAGAATCAAGTGACTGGGGCCACCAACAGGCATACGACAGGATTCAGTAGGGACAGGCCTGCTTTCACAAAAGGGGTTCTCTGGAAGTGGCTGGATCGGCTTGGCTCAAGGGGCTGGTCTCCCTCTCTGGGGCAAGGTAAGCCTTGAGCACCTTGGTCTATGAACCAAACCCTTCACGTGTGGGTCAAAGTTTTGAGGCCGATTAGCTGAGTCTGGCTTCCTACATTGTGCTTTGCTTTTCCCATGGACTTCAGAGTCTCCTCTGTGTTTTCACTCACTGGGCAACTTCTTTTGGCATAACCACAGGAAAATCAGCACTGAAGGTGGGCAACTGGAAAACACACAGCTTGATCTGCCTTAAGTGTGGCCTTCTTCAGCAGAGGGGTCAGGAGTTAGGCTGCCGGGATGGCACCACCAACCCTCTGGAGCCAACCATAAGATTGGGATGGTTTGGCAGTGTGAGAATCAGCTTCATGCTCTTGGGAACACAAGAAGCTTTCCAGGAACATCCCACAAATCGAAGATTCTGAAGTATCCCAGAAGGTCTTCATTTTGGGTCTTAAAAAGAATATCCAGTCCCAGCTGGCTTTGGTTTGTTGGTGAACAGGGCTTATTTCCCTGAGTCTGTGAATTTTGTGGGCTTGAACAGAACAGCATGAAGGGTGTGAGCTGGGGTGAGGGTGGGGGTTTGGCAAAGGTCACTTTGGGGCAACAAGACAAGCTGAGGCTGTCAGCTGAGTGACTGGATCTGACTTGCTAAGAACAAGCGAGTGTGAACAGACCATCCTGCCCTCTCATCCCCACTGATGACTCTGCTTTTCTCTGGTCTGGGACAGCAGATGCAGGCTGAGACAAGTCACAGCATTACCATTCACCATTATTGGCCCAAAGCCCCAGCCGGGGGATCAGTGGGCATACACTCCTTTGCCCAAGTGCTCCCAGGTAAATCCTGATTTTGGAGTCACGTGTGAACATCAGAATATTGCCTCTTAGGGATTCATGCCTTAGGATCCAACAGGTGGGATTCTGGTAGGCCCTGTCTGGCTAGACTGGGTTTCATGAAGTGCTGCCCAGCCCCAGAGAAGACACAGCACAAGAATTTCCAAGAGGCCTCCCTTCCTCTTAAGCTTAGTAACACTTACTGCCTGTTAGCTGTGGTGTTGCATAATTGAGCAACTAGAACTGTAAACACAAAACTTAGAGGAGAGATTCTTTATGTTTGCCAAGTATATGCCATTGTCTAGGAGGGCAAGGAAATGAGTGACATCAAGTTCAAGACCCATAAACATTTATCTCCACAGCTAATGTTAAGGAAATCTCAGTTCTCAGAATCCAGCGTGCCTTCCGATTGCCCCCTACATTTTAGTTGAGACAATTTTTCTCTAGGACACTCTTGTTGGTGACTTTAACCTGGTAGGTACCTTCTCTGGGCTTCTTCCACTGGCCCTGATGGTCCACTGTCACCATGCCAACCAGTGGATTCCTGTTCTCCTTACTGGATCACCAGTTTGGTGAGGGTGGGAGAAATGCCTGGCTCATTTATTACCCTATTCCCAGAATTCATCATCAGCCCATTATTTGTTTATGAAGCTCCTAGCATGATGGGTCTGAAAGGCCACTGTGGTCCTACCGACTTCAGGGAAGCTTCTCGGAGAAGGCATGTCTTGAGATTTTCTTTGAGAAAGTTTGAAAAGGGAAGACAATGGGAACATGGAGCCTAGCTGCATCATATTCCCATTCCACATGAGATTTCCATGGGAACAAATGTGGGAACCATTGCTCTTAGCAAAGGGGGGGATGCTCACTTAAATGGACCCTCCTCCCATGCCAGGAAGGTTTCCAAGATGCCAACTATGTTAATGATTCTTACTATTCAGCAGAGTGGGCTACAAGCCAGGCCGCTTCTTGGGATATCTCATCTGATCTTTCCAACAACCTTGCTGAAAAGAGACACTTGTCTTCATTTTTACAGATGAGGGCTGAGTCTCAGAAAGGGTGGGGCTTGGCCAGCACAGCATAGGGACTGAGCCAAGAGTCTTAGCTGGGGCTGTTTGGCTCAAAGTCAGTGATCTTCAAATATATTGCTTATAAACCTCCTCAAAGAATTGACCTTATTGTACATTTAAAAACTTATAAAGGTTTATATTATATATTTAAACAATTACCTAAAATGCCAGAGCATTATATTGAATATGTACAAACTTTACTTTTTGTCAAAATATTGGAAGTGTAAATTTAGTTAACATAATTTATGAAAAAAACCTCTGCCCTATTTCAACTGCATCTACTCTGTCATGGGCAAATTATTAATCTCTTGTACATGAATATTCTCTGTAATTGGAAATAATGGAATGAATAATGGAACAGGCTGTTGGAAAGGCTGGATGAGCTACACGTGCAAGGCTTTGCATAAGAGCTGGTTCACACAGCTGGATCTATGTGGCCACTACTGAGGGATCTCACTGTGACAGCCGCCCTTGCTGTCACACCGGCCCAGACTTCTTTAGGTAAAAGAAGCATGACTTCCATAATTCAAAGGAGCATGTTACTACCTGCCTTCCTGACAACTGTCTCATTTAAAGAGTCTAATTCTGGGGAGAAAGACAAGTCTGTTTTGCTAGAGACGGCCTGGACTGCACCAGGTGCACACTTTGCCTGCTTCTGCTGCGGATCCTGGAGCCTGTGCTGTCTCCCTGCCCTTGCCTGAGGCTCTGGCACAGTGCCTGGCACGGTTGTTACAGGGAAGTCTTACTTTGTTAAGGTGAGGAGGAAAATGGGGAAGAAGTGCCAGAGGAGAGGAGGGGCGCTCTTAGCATGCACTCCAAGGACCTGGAAACGGATTCTGGTAAGGTCTGCGTACATCCTCCGAAGCTATTTTAGAGCCTCCATTTGTCCGTAAGTACCGAAAGTACAGGGGACTGAAGCAGTCCTCTCTCGGCTGATGCCAGCATCCCAAGATCGGCCCAGTGAAGGAGGTCAAAGGTCTTCTTGTTCTGTCCTCCCAGAAGCAGTTAGATTGCAGCCTGCAGGCCATAGACTCATCGCTATCACAAAGATGGTCCACGGCCCAGAATGCTAGCATCCCTTGCACATTCTCAAGAAGACCCATCCTCTGAATCAAAATCTTTCCTAAGCCTGTACTGCTTGACCCTGGCTTTATTTCGGAGTCACTGATCACGGGGAGTTCTTATACACCCGGCACCTAGGCCGTACCCCAGACCAACCAAACTAAAATCTTTAAGAACCAAGCTGTGTGTGGTGTCATTGTGTTCCCCAAAATATTGTGCACCCTAGTAAACTTATCTGAGGTCAAAGAACAGAACAGCCACTAGATACAGAGGCTAGAAAACGGTGGCACTCACACCTTTAATCCTAGTCTTCTGGAGGCAGAAAACCCTCTGGATCTCTGTGAGTTCAAGGCCACACTGAAACAGCCAGGCATGGTGACTCACACCTTTAATCCCAGGAAGTGATGGCGGAAAGGTATATAAGGCATGAGGACCAGGAATTAGGCTGGTTAAACTTTTAGGCTTTTGAGCAGCAGTTCAGCTGAGATCCACCTGGATAAGGACTCAGAGGTTTCCAGTCTGAGAAAATAGGATCAGCTGAGGAATTGGCAAGGTGAGGTAGCTGTGGCTTGTTCTGCTTCTCTGATCTTCCAGCATTCACCCCAATACCTGGCTCCGGGTTTGTTTTAATTAATAAGTTCTTTTAAGATTCATGCTACAGTCGTGCACACTCAATGGATGGAGTGTGATAGTTCAGGACATGCACACAAAGTGTGGTATCAGATGAGGAATGAGGCCGGCCAGCTTATATATAAGGTAGAATATGAATCATTTCTTGGTGTTGTGGGTTGAATATGAACCTCCGTCCCCAAAGGCTCACACATGGAACAGCTGGTTGTGGAACTTAGGAGGCGGGGTCAAGCTGGAGGAAGTAGGTCCCTAGAGACATGATTTAAAGTTGTACCTGGTCTCCAGCCCGTCTCACTCTCTGCATCCTGTCTGCCCTGAGGTGAGTGACCTCTGCCACGTGTTCCCATCACTGCCACATGATGTTCTGCCTTATTGTGGGCTCAGACTCACAAGTCAAAGGCTCTGGACTGAGACCCCTGAAAACAGGAGCCCAAATAAATCCTCTCTTCCTTATTGCTAGTACCGGGTCTGTTGTTTTAAACTAAGTCTCTGTCATTCTATTTACCAATAAAGACTTGGGAGTCAGATGCTGGGGTGAAAACCTGCTAGATCAGAGAGGCCAAGCTGACCTTCCTTTTTGGCCAGAGACCCACCAAGAATGCATCTCTTTAGCCATCCCAAACCAAAAAGACCAAGCAACTCCAAGCCCCTCCCTACTCCTTCCTGTGCGTCTCTCTGTCTGCATTCCTAGCTCCTCCGTATTCTCTATGGCTAACTCCTATCAGCTAGTTGTTGGCTCCACCCCCCTGATCCAAGGTTGATTTTATTGACATAGGTCATTCTGTCTCAACAGATCTGACTAGTACAGTTAGTAACATGAAAGAACATCTCTGCTAGCTAGCAAGCTACCCTGCTGTGTCATAGAGCATTAGGAGTCACCTCTCCTACCCACCTCCATCTCTGGACCTATCAGCCATCCTCCCAGCTTCTGGGAGCTACACTTCTGCTCGATATTTCTGTGAGATCCATAGTTCAGCCCTGATATGTAACTGACAACATGTGGCATTTGTCCTTGTGTGGCAACTGTCCAGTTTTGTTTTATTTTGAAGTTCTCAGGCGATTCTAATGTGCAGCCTCAGCTGAGAACCACATCCTCACCTAGGCAGCCACACCCCCACGCATCTGCTGTATCTCAGTGACTCTGAGCCTCTAGCCCTTTCTCAGCCACAGCATGGCTTCTCTCTTCTCCCTAGACTTCCCCTTCCCCCACCCCTCTCCTCTGACTTTCCAACCCAGCTGAATGACTCACCCTTCTTCAAACATGCCTCCATTTCCCACAACCCCACCCTTGATCCGCATCCTCCCCATCTTATGCTCACTTTTGATGATCCTCCACGGGATTTTGCAGCACACGATCTGACTTTTTTCTTCATGGCCCTTATGCTTTTTCCTTTCTTTCCCCCTGTGGGAGTCCAGCTCTGACCTGCTCCCACCTTTTGCAGGGTTCTTGGTGGAGGAGAGAGGAATGAGGAAATTAGGTAGAAAGATAGACCTAGACGATGAGAAGAAAGACAGAGACACAGCATAGCTTCAGGAGGGCCCTGCAATACCCAGCTGCCTAGGTTTATTCAAAGGGGCTTTTTAAACATTGCCAAGGGGAGAGGCAAAAGACCTCCCCCTTGCAGGATCAAAGCACACTGTACAGCCAAGTGTAGACCCTTCTAAACACCTGGTAACCACGCCCATGATCAAATCATCCCATTATGCAGCCCTGCTGGGTAAAGCAAGCTCAGAGTCTCTGGTCCTGAGGAATTTGGGCCCCCACATCCTGCCACACTGTTTTCCCACTAGGCTGAGGGCTGTGAGGACAGAGTGAAGGCCCCACACTTGGCTGTGCACACGGCAGCTGCCATGGTCACCCCTTGCCCTGTACCTCATCCAGGTCGAAGACAGACCTACATGACTGGGAAACCTGGGGGAGGCAGGTAGGGAGTGGCCAGCCCACTTTGTAGTACACTAACTTGTTTCACTAAAAGCTGTTACAGTAGTGCTTGTCTGCAGGCTGCAGGCCCTGGGTTCGATTCACAGTATTAATGGGGGGAAACAGCTCTTTTAAAATTACGGTTCTAAAGGGAGGAGGCAAACCTGACATTAAACAAATTGCCCTCATTCCTGCAACATAAAAGTTTCTGTCATATATATCAGTTAACACAGAATTTTAAAATGGGCCTCTCCCTTCTAAATAATAGCTTTACCCTTTGGTGGGACAAGATGGGTTCATTACCACAAGTGGCAGGAACTGACCACCAGACTTCAAGGGAAACATCCTCCAAGCCTCCAGTCACCGCCTGCAGCTTGCTCTGGCAGCCTGTCTCTGGCTTCCAGACAAGCTCATGATAAAAGTTCTTTTAGTGTAGAGACTTCTTCTGGGCTTGGAGTCTGCCTCTGCTTTCCTTCACAGTATGGAAGTCATCTCACAGTTTGCCTATAAAAAAACAAAAAACCCGGGCAGCGTGCAGATATTTAACATGAGAAGCAGCACACAGGGAGGGGACCTCGCCTGACCATCGTTGGCATCCATAGCCCTTCAACAGTTTCCACTCCTAACCCTGCCACGCCAGGCCACACTGCAGACAGGGTCAGGATATGGATCTGCACAAATCACATTCAAGATGTAATTCTCCAAGATCAGATTTGGGATTTGGGTGTTGTAGGCGAATGGTAGGATTCAGTCATTCATTAGCTTCTCAGCCGCAAATCGTAGGCACAGGAAGAGCGTTAGAATGTGCTTTCCTGTGGGACACAGCAGCCAACGAGAGCAGATCTCTAACTCAGAAGTGGTTGGCCTCTGCTCCCCACCTCCACACCCCCTGGGTGTGCAGTGTGTGGCCAGAACTCCACAGGCCCAGGTCAGAACAGGACTGGCTTATCTAAAGTGATTAGACACACACACACACACCAAGTGTTAGCCTTGGAACAGGCTTCAGAAGCTGCTGGGAGGCAGCCCAAGAAGACCTTGAGGAACACGCAACCATGTGTCACACTTGGCTGATGACTAGCACTCTGAAGGCTGCTCCTGGGATCTCTGTGCAACTGGCCTCAGGCCGGAGCCAGGCGACCTTATAGACTGTCTAATTTTGGCTTAACTTTAGTCTGTATTTCCACAGAAGCTTCCCATTCAAACTTCAATCTCCCCTAGGGACTTCAGTCCAAAGGGGAAAAGCAAACAGGGCTTTCTGAGCCAAGCAGAGAAACCTGCTTGAATATGCCTATACATTCACCTCTCCAGGGATGAGGCAATAGTGAAGAATCTACATTAAGAATGGTGCTCATTCAAAAATAAATCTCTAAGAGAATTACACCAGGAAGTTAACGAAGAACTCAGAAGTTTTTGTTTTGAGTTTAAAATTTCTGTTGAGGCAGGCTAAGGGGACGGCTCAGCCAGTATGGTGCCCAGTGTACAAGCAGGAGGCTCTGAGCTCAAGTCCCCAGCATCCAGGTAAAATGCTGAGTGTGGCAAGACATGCCTGTAACCCCAACTCTGGTGGTGGTCAGGGAGTCAGAGACAGGAGGAACCCTGTAACTTGCTGGCCAGCTAGTCTATCCAATCAGTGAGCTGAGCTCAGTGAGAGGTCTTATGCCAAAAAATAAGACCGAGAGTAATAGAGAAAGACACTTGGCAATGACCTCTGGCCAAGGTCTAGGTGCACAAGCACATAGATGTGCACACAAATGACCATGTGCACACAGATTTCTGATGAGGGCTGCAGTTTTGACATTTGTCCAGAAAAGCATGAATTAGACACACGAAGAAGAGGAAACAGCTTACCAAATATCAGCATTAATTCCTGAGATTCCATCCAGTTGCATAACATTCTACTTCCTCTTCCTCAATGAACATGAGCAAGCAATTGTCTGAAACATAAAACTACAGCAAAGACTAACATAGCCTTAAACTGTAAGTGTGTGCTCTCACGTGCAGAGAACGGCGTACTGCATTACAGACAGAGCTGAGAGAGCGCCCTGTCCCTGATTTCACTAGAGAGAGGTTGGAGGAGGCCACTTCTCACGCCCCTGTATTATCTCAAGCCCACAGGTTGATAATGACGAGCAGTTTGCTTTTAAACCTTTGACTAGAAAACACCCAGAATAACTAACTCCTCCGCAGGTCTTGAAGGATGGCCGCCAAGCCCGTGATCCTCTTTCCTCCATTAACTGTAGAATGTTTCTACCGCACACATGTGAATACTTAGGCATCCAGATAAGCCTCCCATTAGCTATCGGTACGCATTGCTTTTCAATCTCCCACAGAAACAGATTGAAAAGATCATCAGATAAGAACTGTTTCAAAGCTTAGAGCAAGGCCTCTTTTGTACGCCCAACTACCTTATTAGGAGGATTTGTCAAGGGCTTTGGGCCGTGTTCTCAAACTCCCAGGCATATTTGTCGGGGGTATGAAGTCCTGGTAGCTTTGCTTTTATGGTTCAGGAGAGTTTCCTGGGTGGAGAGAGAAAAATGGAGTATCCTAAGTTGTTGGTGATTGTGGATTAGAAAATAATTTATCAAAGTAAAGAAAACACAGCCGACACCCCTGCTTGCCAACTTGAAGTGAAAGGAGCCCATGTCTTGTGTGGGCTGTGTCACCTGAGGTGTGAGGGTGGGCTTCCTCGTCAATGAAAGAAACTGGGGTGAATGTGAATGCCAGGGTTCAGAGGGAAGAAAATGATTCCCTCTTTCCACCCATTCCATACTGTTTTCTGTGCAGGGAAACTTTATGATGTCAATTTCAACCGAGACAAAGTCAGTTGTTAAAATAATTATTTTATTGCTGTGGATGTCACCTAGAAAAGTAACTTCCATTGTTCAGAACTGAATTAGGTTATCAGTGTGATGTTCACTTTCCACGTAATACAGAATTGAGAAGTACAGTGTATTCCAGACAGAAATGTTCTTTGCCACTCACTGATGTACCTGCCAGCCAATAACGATGCAAGGTCAGAGCTCTTTCTTCTAGCACTGTTTGCCCAATAGTCCCCTAGAGTCAATTAAAACGGATCGCACAGGAAAATTAAATGTATATTTGGTAGAGCTTAGACTTATAAACACCTTTAAAGGCAGAATATAGTTATGATTACTGATGATTTTCAAAACATTTTGACACCTTTGGTAGTTGTGTGCCGTGTCCTTAATTTAAATGTGCTTCTTTTTGCTTGGGCTATAGTCTTGGAGACCACTTGGACCTTGGGGCCAGTCCTAAGCACTGACACCCTATCCCAAGGATCTGCCAGCATAGTATCAGTTTTTAAGCATTACTAGCCTGGGCATTAACTTTACACCCACCCATCCCTATAATGAAAAGGATTAAGAATATTCAAGTAATCTAGGTGAGAGTGGTGGGACGTCTGCTCTTCAAGTACAGGTGCTGCTGTTCTCTTGCTCCTCCGTGCGTGACCTTCCGTTGCTCCATTGGTGTATGAGGTGACGTTAAAAGAGCGTCACTGAATGTTTGGAGCCCTGAAAAAGGCAGCTTCATAATCTGTGCGTCTTTGGGAGTTTTGAAGGAATTTGACTCCTTGGAAGGAGCTGCTGTGAGAGTTTGAAACTGCACCTGTATGCATATGTTTTTAGCAATAAAGCATGAACTGAGAATGAACTGCAAAAATCTGTTTTAAACCAAATGCTACTCAACACATGTGAGAACAATGAAGTAGTGAGACTGCCGGTGAGGAGCCTTTGCCATTGATGTCCCCACCCAACGAGTCTCATTTCTGCCAGGTCAGTGCCTAGAGCGTCTGTGTTTCTGAATGAAGATAGTTAGGAAAATCACAGGGGAAGGAATGAAGGAGAAAACCTTCACAGAGGTGACTTGGCCAGCATTGCATCCTGGAGCCACACAGTGAGCTCTGGATGTGAAGGCAGGTTCTCCTCTCTCTCCTTCCCCCGTCCCTCTCCTTTCCTTGCCCCCTCCCTTCCTCCCCTCCCCTCCCCTCCTCTCCTACATCCTCTCCCCTCACCTCCTACATCCTCTCCCCTCCCCTCCCCTCTCTTTCTGCCCCTCCTTTCCCCCACTTGCTCTTCCCTCCTCTCCTTCTTCCCCTATCTTCCCCTTCCCTCCTCCTCTCCCTCCTCTTCCCTCCCCCTTCTTCATCACTCCCTTCTCCTCCCTCCCCCCTCCTCTCCCTTCCTTTCCTCCCCTCCCCTCCCCTTCTCTCTGATGCTGGGGATGGCGCCCTGGGCGTCACCCATGCTGAGCTCCACCCCCACCCTATACTCTTAGCAGTCATCTGATGAAATAAAAAGGAAATGGGTGAAATTTAGTCCTAACTATATATTTAATTGAAGCCAATGCATTTAAAAATATTTCTTCAATATAAATTAAAAATTCAAATATTATATAGATAGTCTTCAATTCTTTTTTTTTTCATGCCAAGTATTTAAAATCATACCAAATTAGACAAGGTATATTCCAGGCACTACCAACCATGCCTTTCTGGAAGGCTTCACATTGGGCATCACAAATATGGACAAGAAGGTACTAGGAGGGAGGAGCAGAAGTGAAGAAAAGCCCCGTGTCTCCTGGCCACTTTGGCAAGGTAAGCTGTTGGGTGTGTGCAAAGAATCCCTTTCTAATTTTCAAGGAGCAATCATAAAATATCTGAGTTATTTCCAAGTCAATCTGAGTGAACAGGCGGTTTCATTCAATGGCTCCTCCTTTGAACTAACTAGTCTGTCTGTGTAAGGCTTATCTACACTGAGGAGGGAGGAGAGACAAATGGAAATGCAGCAGAAAGATACCAACTACCAATGGTTGTGGGCCCCATCCACGTGAGTGAGATGGGCAGGGGCCAGAGCACAGTCATTCAGTGTTACTCATCTGGAATGTGGACACAAAGCCAGCACATCAATCATGAGCCAGAGAGGACAGCAATCCTAAGTTGGAATGGCTTGTTGGCCTTATGCAACAATGATCTGGAACCCTTGGAGGACCAGACACAGTTTGGGACAGAGCCCAGCAAAGAGCAGTGCATACCATAATCAGAACTCAGGCAGCAGAGAGAGATGCCTGGGTGTCCAGACAGTGCAGCCTGGGGCTAATGCAGCCCAGCACTCTTCCTAACAGGTGGGAGTTAAGAACATCTTAAGTTGGGTTACTGGGCAATGGTGGTACATACCTTTAATCCTAGCACTCAGGAGGCAGAGGCAGGCAGATCTTCAGTTCAAGGACAACCTGGCCTACAAACAGAGTTCCAGGATTGCCAGAGCTACGTAGTGAAACCCTGTCTTGAAAAACAAAACAAAACAAACAAACAAAAAGAACTTCCTGAGCTAGCATGCCAAAACATCTCTGAGTTCATGAGGTTCAGTGAGAGAAATACCACACCAGCCTACGGGAGTAATCTCCCCACCAGGCCATCTTCCTGGTGATGAACTGAGTCTAAATCCCAGGGTCTCGGGATAATCACACAGAGGAGAGCCTTGAAGTTCCTCAGAATATCTGGGTGACACACAGAGCAGTGACAACATGAAGATGCTCCACGGTGAAGAGATGAGGCTTTGGCTTAGGGTACCCTGTCCAGATGGCACTGATAATCAGGTTTGGGAGGGGACTTAGAACATTTCCAAGAACTGATTCCAGAATGTGGGCCTTCCAAAGGCATGGGCAGCGCTTCCATTTGGGAAGACGCTCTTCTAGACAAGAGAGAATAAAATCACAAAAAATACAGAAGGGGGAGCATCCAGTGACAGAGAGAGTCTTGACACAGATTCCCTGAGGCATAATCTACCCCTGCCATGACTTTGGCTTCCAACAAATGGCCTTTCAACTTTCCCTAATTTGCATTGTGTTTATTACTCCCAACTGAAAGAAACTTGGCTAATGAGAAGTTGGTCAACGCCAAGTTTGTGGCTTCTTTCTTCAAGGAACCCACTCTGTTTCAAGGACATCTCCCTCCCATGAAGGTACAGACAGACATCCCAACAGCTGAGCAGGCCCAGTGCCTGAAAAAGACATCCCTCTTCCCCGGAGTACAGAGGAGGGGTGTAGGGGCATTTCCACACAGGAAGAGCAGAAGTCCCTGGTTACCAGGGGACTCTTCTCAAAATGCCTCCAAGAAGTCTCACCTGGACCCTTCCCAGGGCACCACAGTGGCATCCCAGTGCACTAACAGTAACCTGTGGGACCTGGTCCCAGCCTGCTCTCCAACCTCAAGCCACCCACTCCTGCTCCCCCGCCCTGCATGTATTCTTCACTCTGTTTCTTTACCATGCCAAGTTTATTTCTGCTACAGGGACAGTGTGCTGGCTCTCTCTCTTTCTCTCTCTCTCTCTCTCTCTCTCTCTCTCTCTCTCTCTCTCTCTCTCTCTCTCCCTCTCCCTCTCCCTCTCTCTCTCTCTGTCTCCCCCCCCCCCACTTTTTACTATTCAGAACTTACTTTAAAGAAGACAGAGAGATCGTCCCAATCCCATGCAGTCCATCCTTTTGCTTTATCTGAACAGCCGTTCTGTTTGACTTGTTTATTTTACGCCTCCCCACTACGTGTAAACTCCTGTGGTGGTCATCTTTCTTCCACGCCCCAGTGTGTAGCAGAACACCTGGTACATAGCGCTGTCAACAGATGTTTACCAGTTGCATAGACCGAACACACACAGGCTGTTTGTGCCGACAGTTCTGACCCGCCTTCTCAGGGGCATCACCATTTAGTACATTAGTACATTTAGTACATATTTCCTGGGATTCAAGCTGACCATGGAGCACCTACTCTGCACAGATTTGTCAGAAGTGGTGAGTCGACATGCGTCTTAATCTCTGGGGGTTGAGACTGAGGCAAAGGTAGAGAAATGCACACGACAGTGTGGAAAATGCTCTGGTCAGCCTATGCATTTGTGCAGGAAACACAGGGCTGTATGCACCACCTTTGCGGGAGGGGGAGAAGGGGGTAAAAGGTCCAGGCAGTGAGATTGGGGAAAGCCCCAGACAAAGATGCTTCAAGACGTGTTCATTTTCTCTCTTGTAGCATTTCATGATGTGAGTGATGAAGGGGCTTCTCCACACTCTTGCCTTTTTCTAAAGCTTATTACAGAGAGGGGCAGGAGTGCCAGTCTTGAAAGGGTGTGATAGAGAACATCAAGTACTTTTGAGAGCTGTGATTGCTCTGTTTATGTGTTAATGGCTAATTAGATTATTTACGCCCCTGGGGGGATTTTGTATTAACTTGAATATCTGGTTCAGAGTTGTCTCATAATCTGCTAAATATGCTTCCTGTCCTTCCTATCAAGTTGGGAGTAAAAATATGTCTGAAGGTAATACAGGGCAGCCAGCCTCCTACTTCCAGCATGGTGGGGAGAACCACCTGCCACCTGTGCCTCCAAAGAGAGGACAGGGCTCCAAAGCCCTTGGAGGTCTTACTGCTTCCTCTCATTGCTCCAAGCGGGTTCACACCCAAGTTCAGACCCAGGAGACAGCAGGGTGCCTGCCTGCTCTTTACCAGGGGCACTGACTCATCTCTGCCTGTCAGACAGTAGATTTAGAATCTGAATACAAGAGAAAAAACGCCACCTGGAGAGTGGAGGCGCCTTCGGGCCAGGCCCCCAGGTCTGCAAAGCTGGAGGAAGCTTTGCACACCCTGATGCATCAGAAATTACTCACTTGTGCCTTGGAGCTCCCGTCTAAACTTGGCCTAACAAAAGGCCCATGCCTCACCACCAGCATGAGGCAATGTCCGACTCCTGTGGCTGAGCCATGAATCAGTCCTGAAAGAAAGAATAGGCTTCATTTCAGAGGGAGCCTGAGATCAGATGCACACATACACACAGTGACATGAAATGACTGGATGACAGCTTGGTAAACTGGGTGGTCACACAGCACACAGGCTGTCTGGTTATGAGGGATTCCAAGAGACAGAGATGAGGGAGAGAAGTTGGAATAGAGCAGAAGCAACGCACCCTGGCATGAGGCTGGGCTGGAGAGGGGTGCGTTCCTTGTGTTCCTTTGGCTGCCAGAGCTGATCAGTCAGCTCAAGGTCAGCCCAAGGTCAGCCGATCCCTCTTTCCCAAGTGTTCCCACTGAATCACTGCATCCAAAAAGAATGATGAATGTTGGGACTGGAGGCGTGTTGGAAACTTTCTAGACCAATCCCTGTATTTGTAAACAAAGCGAGAGCCCTGCCTTGTCCAAGGTCACACAGCCAGTCGGTCCCAGAGTCAGAACCTGGAAGCAGAGCTTCTAATTCCTGGCACTCCTCACTCTCTGTGAGCCTTGATAAACCACCACCTGGCCTTGTTGGTGTCCACATGTCTGTCTGTACTTCTCCATTGAGATTCTAGGGAATCTCCCTGGATTGCCTAAGGTGCATTATTCTTTATGGTCCCCAAAGTTCCCTAACTAGGACTTTTAGGACGTTGGTTCTAAAATGATGCTTTGATAATGGTCCCCTAAGTGTGCTGATATCAGTATCTCATGAAATCTAAGACAATGAAGAAAGTCAAAAGCAACTATTGTGGCTTAGACTCAGCATAGAGTAAATGCCGGGTGAGGAACTGGGTTGACCATGCCAAGGCTGCCCACACAGTTCACCAAAGAGCTTGTCCCAAGACCAGGGACAGGGTTGAGTTACCTGGCCTGGGCAAGCTGGCTCAGGATGCACTCTGACTCCACAGGTCACCAATCTTCCCCCTCCCCTGACCCTGGGGTGTGAGGGAAACCCCACAGACACACCAGTAGGGGGTTAGGGAGTGGAACCTTGAAGCAGGAATTCTGGGCATGGTTCTTTCTAGACACACCTTTCCTTTTCTTTTTCCTTTTCAAAATTTATTTATATGTGCACACGTCTATGCATGAGAGAGAGAGAGAGAGAGAGAGAGAGAGAGAGAGAGAGAGAGAGAGAGAGAGGGAGGGAGGGAGGGAGGGAGGGAGGGAGGGAGAAAGTGTGTTTGTGTACCACATATATGCAGGTGCCCATAGAGGCCATTGGATCCTCTGAAGTTGGAGTTGCAGGTAGCTATCTATGAGTTGGATACTGAAAACCAGACTTGGTTACTTTGCAAGAACAGTAAGTGTTCTTAGCCACTGAGCATCCTCTCCAACACACCTTTTCTTTAGCTCATCACAGATGTTGAGGTAAAGGATGGCCAGCAGTTTAACAGATGTTTACTGAGTTACAACCTTTGGGTACCGGGAACAGGACTCTAAGCTGTCCGCCACAGTCTGTCACTCCATCACTTGTCTGACAGACCAACAGACACCCAGGACTCCAGAGGTGGTGACCCGCGGAAGTCCCAACACTCCTGGAAATGGCTGAGTCTTGGTAGATTCCCATTCTTCGAAGATGAGTGGCAGTGGGGTTACGATAGGAAGAAAACAATCATGGAATTCTGAAAATGCTCTCAGGTTCGCGACTGAAAAGACGCTTTTAGTGCAACACTACAAAGGGAAACCCAGTGGCTCACGTCCCAGTTCACAGTGATTGTCCATGGGACAGGCTCGTGAATGACCTAGGGGGCCAGCCCTGACCACGCCCATGGGGGGATTACCTAGTTAAATGAGGTGGGAAGACCTATCTTAACTGTGGGTGGCACCTTTTGTTGGCCGGATCATGAACAGAATGAAAACACAGGAAGTGAGACCAGCAGTCTTCCTGCTTTGCCTCCTGACTGGATGCGAAGCCACCAGCTGCCTCGTTCTGCTGGTGTGCCTTCCTGACATGATGGGCTGCACCCTTCAACTGTGCGCCAGAACAAACTCTCTCAATTAAGTTGCTTTAGTGTTTTATCACAGGAGCAGGAACTATCTAAGACAGCCAACGAGCAGCCAAGCAAAGACTGCAGCCACGTGAATGAACAATGAGGACAGGCATGAGGCTTGGAGAGAGAGCAGAAAATGAGGAGAGTGAAGGAATACACCAGGCAGGAGTGGATGCAGGCTCCCTCCCCACCTTCAATCCAGTTACACTCAAGATACAGAACTTCTGGAGAAAAGAGTCGGAGCAGCTGGAGCAGAAGTGATCTCAAATGAACAACCATGCACTTTTACTGATGTGCAAACTGAAATGGCTCAGAGTCTTCTAGGTTGAGTAAGTCTGAAGGTGGCTGTGTGAGCAGGATCGCCTAAGCAGGCCTGAGACTGCCTTCCTAGCAAAGCCTGCTCACTGGGGCCTGAGAACTTGGCTGGTGGCATTCCCCTACTGTTTTATAGAACTGTCCCTAAATTGTGGTGGGTCACAGCATCTCAACTGTTGAGCATCTGTTGTTCCTTCTGGGCGTGTGAAATGTTGGTACATGGAGTCCCTTTGTGAGCAAACCCCAAAGACAAAGACCAGGTTGTGGGTTGTCAGCGTGCAAACTGATCACACAGTTTACCTGACTGGTAAAGAGTGACTGTAATAGGAAGGAGAACAGGAGGAACCCCACAGGTCCTGGGGGAATGTAGAAGAAGTAACTGTCTTATTAAATAAGAAACACAGAGCCAATGTAAAAATAAAAGCCCAAGAGGTCAGAGCTAAGAGCCTTACCCTTCCTGCTTCAGCAATCCTCTTCAGCCAAGAGAGGCCTACTTCCTGTGTGTTTGTCTTTATATAGACTTTCTGTTCTGCCTTCTCATTGGTTGTAAACCCAACCACATGACTATGGTGGTATTTTATTTGTACTGAAATGTGATTTTAATTGTATGTTAATAAATAAAGTTGCCCGGGGGTCAGAGCTATTAGAGCCATAGCAAGAGCATGGTGGTGGTGGCGCACACTTTTAATCCCAGCACTTGGTAGACAGAGCTAGGTAGATCTCTGTGTATTAAAGGATACAGCCAGCATTGGAGACACATGCCTTTAGTCTCAATACCATAGAAGACCTGGAAGTCTCTACAGACAGGCAGTGACGAGGCAGTCATGTGTTTTGGTTTACAACCAATGAGAAGGCAGAACAGAAAGACTATATAAAGACAACCACACAGGAAGTAGGTCCTTTTCAGAGAGGTCTCTTGGCTAGCTGCAGCAGGTGGGTAAGGCTCTTAGCTCTGATCTCTTGGCTTTCTTCTTTGCATTGGTTCTGTGTTTCTTATTTAATAAGATGGTTGGTTACGTCTACACATGACTGCCTCGTCACTGCCTGTCTGTACAGATCTCCAGGTCTTCTATGGTTGGTATTGAGATTAAAGGTGTGTGTCTCCAATGCTGGCTATATCCTTGACCACACAGAGACCTACCTAGCTCGGCCTAACAAGTGCTGGGATTAAAGGCGTGCACCACGAACGCCCAGCCCCACTATGGCTTACTCCCCAGGCAACTTTATTTATTAACATACAAATGAAATCACATTTCAGTACAAATAAAATATCACCATAGGGGAAGCCTTCAAGCTGGCTGCATATCCATCCTTGGGACATGACTCCGGAGTTCTGGCTATGAGTGTACTTGACACTGTTTTGTGAATCATTTGGTGAATTTCTAAATGGTGGCGGACCTGATACACAGGGGCTGCTACTAAAACACATCCTAAAACATCGCAAGACCAATCTGCCAATATCACCATGAAGGGAAAATAATCTAAAACAAACAAAAAACCCCAACAATTTGGTTGGCTTCGGACTCATCCTTTGCGACTTTACATGGAACATTGTCATTCTCCTGTAGGATGGTCTCAGACACATGGCGGCTCTCCACAGCCTCCCACTGGCTGAGATTACAGACATGATCCATCACTTCTGGCTTGTATGTTGTTGGGTTCTGAAGAGAGAAGGTTGCCTGTAGATGAGTCTATCCTCTTTATCGTGAAGGCAACAGACATGTAGGGACTCAGAGCCGACATGCCGTGGTTACTGAGGTAGTAAGCCTTAAGACTGAGGTTGGGGATTCTCGATATGAAGGTCTTGTGAATAGACACATAGATCCCAATTCAAACATCCAATGAGATGGTTTTATCGAGAAATTCCACAGCTGTATGCTTGCTGCTTCCCTCAGGGGTCCTGTAGCTCGAGTCCATCAGTGAAACCAAGAAACACAATTCCTGTGCCAGATCTTTCTCTGCACAGTTGAGGGTGATCACAAGTTATGACCGGTGCTGCTAAACTACTGTGGAGTGTTGGTCTCTTCCCAGCGACTGACAAATTCAAACAGCTGGAAGCAGCTCTGTGTGTTCACATCTTCACACTAAGCAGGATTCCGAGCTGCATCTCAGCTTCCTGTCCAGCAGGGAAGTCGATGAACGCCATCTCGACTCGGGGTGGGGGGTGGGGTGCACCACAGCACTGTTCACTTTTCCTCATCTTTGGATCCAGGACATGGCAATTTAAAAAAGTAATTAAGCTGGGTTGTGCAGACCTTTAATCCTAGCACTCGGGAGGCAGAATCAGGTGAATCTTTGAGTTGGAAGACAACCTGATGTACACAGCAGTTTCCAGGAAACAACAATAACAAAAAAAATTTAATTTTTTTCTACCAAAGAGAGTCGGGAGTGTAGTATAAAAACCAAGATCACTTGAATTTCAAGAAATTCAAGTAACAAATTTCTGCTTAAAAGCAAAAAGAAACCCCAACTTCACTGCCTCTGAGCGACTTGGGTCCTTCTGAGTGTGTGTGGGTGCAACTGTTACCTGCCATGATGTCCCTCTTTGCATGGCTTCTGTTTGCTTGTGCTGGAGTGCTGGGCTGAAGCCCAGGCCTTCGTGCTGCTAGGCAAGCGCTTTCCCATGGAGCTGTGGCCGCAGCTCTTTAAAATAGCTTTTGTTTGGGACTTCCAAGTACATGTGGTTAACTTCGCTTTAAAAAGAAACTGTGTTGTGCTCCCAGCCCTAGGCAAGAGACACAGTCTAAAATGTCCTCGAGGAATTCTTCCCAAGCACTTCCTCTAGGTGGTAGACTTGTGATGCTCTGCTTTTTTGTCCTGTTACTTCCTGTTCACCCCCCCCCATCCTCCCCTCACTGTTGTCTACCCTGCTCTGGGACCCCAGATGCTGTGGCCTGTACAGTCCATAGGGCCAATTCTTCCGACTTCTGGCTGCTGATTGGGTTTAATCAATGTGTGTGTGTGTGTGTGTGTGTGTGTGTGTGTGTGTGTGTGTGTGTGTGATGTGTAGTTTGTGTGGATGGATGTGATGTGTGATGACAGTATATGTGTGTGTGTGGGTTGTATGTGTGTGATGTGTGGTGAATGTGTATGTGTGTGTGATGTGTGGTGTGTGGGTATATATGATAATGTGTGGTGAATGTGTGTGTGTGTGTGTGTGTGTGAGAGAGATGTGTGGTGTGTGTGGGATGTGATGTGTGATAAATGTGTATGTGTATGAGAGAGATGTGTGGTGTGTGGGTATGTGGGATGTGTGGTTAATGTGTATGTGTGTGTGTGAGATGTGTGATGTTGGGTATGTGTGATATGTGGTGAATGTGTGTGTGTGCAGTGTGTGTATGATGTGTGTGTGTGTGTGTGTGTGTGTGTGTGTGTGTGTGTGTGTGTGTATCTGGAAGAGATCAGAAGAAGGGAGGAAAGAGTTCCAGGAAAGAGAGGTCAGATGGTCCTGCAGCCTGTGTTCCCGGCAGCTTGAGGACCACTTGTAGCTAGAGTTTTCCTGCCTTGCCCACAGTCAGGACAAATCTTTGTCACCCGCCAGTCCCACAGCCGCTCAGACCCAAACAAGTAAACACAGAGACTTATATTGCTTACAAACTGTATGGCCGTGGCAGGCTTCTTGCTAACTGTTCTTATTGCTTAAATTAGTCCATTTCTATAAATCTATACCTTGCCACGTGGCTGGTGGCTTACCAGTGTCTTCACATGCTGCTGGTCATGGCGGCAGCTGGCAGCGTCTCTCCGCCTCAGCCTTCCGCTTCCCAGAATTCTCCTCTCTCCTTGTCCCACCTACTTCCTGCCTGGCAACCTACTTCCTGCCTGGTCACTGGCCATCAGTGTTTTATTTATTGACCAATCAGAGCAACAGATTTGACATACAGGCCATCCCACAGCAACCACTCATTCATGGACACCCCTGCTCTTTCCTTTCTGCTTTGTAGATTTTCTTCAGTACACACATAAACAAATTGTGTCATCTCTAAAGTCCCACAAATCATAATCTAGTCCAAATCTTACTTACCTCCAAGTTCTGTTCCTTCCTGCAGGGCAGAATAGAGAAAGCATCAGGGATTTGGGGAAAGAGGCTGGGAAGGTGAGGTGTGTCCAGGAGTCTAAGTTCTGTTAAGCATATACCATATACTTGAACTTTGAACATTAGACACTGGGCCTATTCTACCTTGGCTGAAAATATTTCAAGTGATAAGATGGTAACTTCCTAATAACTACGAGTAGAATTATACACTTCTGCTTTTTTTTTTTAAGGAAAAAAAGACACCTATGAATTTCATTAATTGCATAAAAAGTAGTTAGGTTTTTATTTTAAGTTTGAAAATCTAGACCAAAGACAAACATAAACAATATTCTAGTTATACTACATAATAATTTTGTCTTTGAACAAGAGTATAAAAAATCTATACACAATACTAATGTTTATTTAATATCTAGGGGGAGATGGAAAGAAATTAACAAAATGAAAAAGTGAGAGAAGAAAATAGTGAAAAAGACTGATAGACTAGCTATGTAACTTTGTGTCTTTCCTGCTTTCAAATTCCTAGGCTCAGTCTTTTTGCCTTCGCCTCCAGAGCAGCCCCAAGTCCGGTTCTCCATACCGCTGTACCTAGTTACACTTACTGAATTGAAACCTTTAGTTCACAAATACAAAAACACCATGAACAAGACACAGGGCAAATGACAAACTGAGATACAGAGTTGCTAAACAGGGCACAGGGACAATGTCCTTAACTTACTAAGCTTCTGGAAGTCAATTTAAAATGAACTTAATAATAGTCACCCAGCCAGAACCTGAAGAGTGAATTTAAAGAATAAGAACGTGAACAAACTCCCTCTTGAAGCACTCAAAACATGGCAAAAAGGTTATAGTGCCCAGTGTGGCGTGGAGGACAGTCGTTCTGGAAGGTGGTTTGTATCTTTCAAGTGTGCATGCCCACTGGCATATCATGGGGGATGAGTTTGAGGATATCCACACTGAATGCGTCTCAGGATATAATGACAAAATGTGGAACACTCGGAATCAGGTGACATGTTAAATCGGTTCAAGTAAGACTCTGCCCAAGGCGCACACAGCTCTGAGGGTGTGGCACAGGACCGGTGACTACAGGAAAGTAGTCCCAACATATCTGTCTAACCAGGGCAGGAGCATGCGGCATTCCACGCACAGTGTGTACTGGGGACCGAGAAGAGGCAAGCTGTGGAACTGGAGTCTCCCAGCTAGCTGCCGCTGCCCCTGCCCCAGGCCCCCGTGACCCTCCCAACAGAGACGTCTTAGTGTATGAAAACCACTATGAACACAAGCACTTACCTTGTCATACTGAATATGCAGCCCGAGGTCATCTGCACGAAGCACTTAGTCCATTCCCTGACTCAGAATTGCACATCAGCTTGTTATTACGTTTTAAAAAGAAGGCTATAAAGTGCTCAGGGAAACAGATCCGCAGAACACACACTAGAACTCTGGGTTGCGGGGGTGGGGGTGGGTATCAAGTCACTCCAGGTTTTCTGCACTGAATGTAAATTATACTTAGGGAAGTTATCAGGAGTCTTGGGAAAACAGCTGAAACCCATCTTTCTAGGAAGAAGAGGAAGGGGAGCCACCCCCACACTCTAGGAACCAGCTCCCCAGCCCCAGGGCCAGCTGCATGGTGGAGGAGGGCCTCTCCCAGCCTGCCGCCAGCAGGCTGCAGGGTCACGGGGCAGGGCCGTGCTTGTGCAGGCTGCACACTGCTCCATTGTCTGAGAAACACACCCCACTGGAATCAATGAGAAACAGATGGCCAGGACCATTCTTGCTCCACACACCTCCAATGTCAGCCTGCACACAGCCTCTAGGGCCAGCCAGAAATCTGCTTTTCATTTTACAGACAGAGAAGAGCCACAGAGGAAGGGGTGAGGGAAGCTATAGTTTTCAGGCTGTCAAGGGAGTTGATGCAATAGTAGCTCCATTCCCACCCCCGACTCTGGAAGGCAAGACCATCCAACCCAGCAAGATGCCTGCAGCCTGCAGCCTGAGCTATAAACTCCAGCTCACCTCCCCCTCCCCCTGGCTCTAGCAAACCCCTGCAGGAATCTGTGGGCTGTTCCTCCCACCCCTCCACTCCCCACCCCCGGCTCTCAGGGCCAGCAGCAAAAGAGTTCAAATGGGGTTTTTCAGTTTGCATTGTGAGAAGAAACCTTCTAGTCAATCGCAGCAGGAAACGATCCCAGCTAGGTTGGCTGAGAGGAATCTGGGTCTGGTGGCCACTCACAAGAGGTCATTGCAAACACTGACGAGGCACAAGCCGGGGCAGCCATTTGGTCAGAACAAGGCAGGAGGTCACACATTGGGTATCAGGATGTGTGGTGGTATTGTGTTCCCCAAAATACTGTGCACCCTAATAAACTTATCTGGGGTCAGAGAACAGAAAAGCCACTAGATACAGAGGCTAGAAAATGGTGGCACACACGCCTTTAATTCTATCACTTGGGAGGCTGTAGCAGGAATCTTAGATGGTCTTATTAATAAAATCAAACCAGAGGCCAGTTATCGGGGTGAATGCTGGAAGATCAGAGAAGCAGAACAAGCCACAGCTATCTCACCTCAACAGTTCCTCAGCTGGTCCTGTTTCCTCAGACTGGAAGCTTCTGTGTCCTCATGCCAATGGCTCTCAGCTGAACTGTGCTGCTCGAAAGCCTCAAGCTTAACCAGCCAAAAGCTTCTAGTTTCCGGCCCTCACGCCTTATATACCTTTCTGCTATCTGCCATCATTCTCTGGGATTAAAGACTTACTTCTTGGGATTAAAGGCGTGTGTCTCCATGCCTGGCTGTTTCCAATGTGGCCTTGAACTCACAGAGATTCTAGTTCTCTTAATTGCTGTTACCTTAGGCCAACTACCTCTTAACCCCTGCTTCCTTATCACACAGCTGAGCATGAAGCTTGTGTCACCTTGAAGGCAACCAACACTGCGGGGGCCAAGTCACCAGGGCGGGTCCACACTGCCTGCCACATAAGAAATGCTCCTTAAAGGCCAGCTTTTATCTTTCTTCAAGTTAGCATCATTTGGGATCATGGCATGCTTTTGTGTATATTTTCCATAACCCCAGAGGGCACAGGCTCTGTTTGAGGGCGGTCTCTGCCTGGGTACCACCTGTGCATCCTACCTACAGCCACTGTCTCTCTAGATTGTGACTTGTGTTGTTATCTCCAGATCAGTGTGGAGCATTGTATACGGTCACTGTGTGGTGGCCCCTAGGCCCACCATTCTCCTCCACCAGGCACTTTGGAGCAGTGGGAAAAGGTGTCTTGGTCCAAATAGTGGCTTGCATATGACTCCAGGGGAGAAGTGCCACCCCAGAACCCTAAGATGAGACAGTGGAGGAAAAGTAAACCCAGAGAAGAGGCTTCCCATAAGGAGGGGGTGACAGTCCCCAAGGAAGGGCCAAAGACTGTGGCTGCAAACAGAAGACACTGAAGAGGAGGCAGAGGTCCCTTTCTCCAGGAAGGAGACAGGCTGACTGGCCTTTGAGATGTGGAGTCAGAAAGGGGAAAACATTGCATCGTGGGAGTCTTGGAAAACAGGAGTCTTAAGTTTACTCCACTGACAGTGTATGTGCAGGGGAAGAAGAGAGCGGGCGTGGCAGGTGCGTGGGAATGAGATTTTTCAAGCATGGGATGTCAGGGCAGGTCCCAGTCAGTGAAGATGAGCCTGCCCAGCAGCCTGTCCCAGTGATGACGCAAGCTATATAAGCACTGGTGCCTCGTGCCTCTTACTCTCCGCTCTGCTCAAGCGGTCTCAGGCATCAGGGACAGAGACATCTTTCAGAAGTCGGAGTGTTCTTCACCGAGCGCCACTGCTCCTGCCCTTCCGGAGTCCTTCAGCCATCTTCTTTTGTTGGGGACATCAAATCTGAGCCTTCCAGACCACTCTCCACTCACCTTTACTGAACACAGATGCACATTCCAGTTCCAGTATATTTAAACGTCCCTTCAGCTGCCCCATGACTGATCTTCGGCAGAGAGCAGGATGGCTCCCAAACAGCACCCCTGAGGGGGCAGAGGCAAAAGCCATGTAGAGGGCTAGGAAAGGAAAGAGTGTTCAAAAGCCGTGAGACTCAAAGGTGCCTGGGAAGTGAGACTGGCCAGGCAGGAGGAGGGCAGACTCAGTTGGCCCTGTTGTGTGGTGTAGAAAATCACCAGTAGCAGACTTAGAGGGAAAGAGGGTACCATGGAAAGGCGAGTGAGGGGTGCTCGGAGGTCAATAGGGACACGGCTGTACACTCGAGTAGTTAGCTGCCATCTCTCCTCTGCCTGAGCCAATCAGAATACCCTCTCTCCCCCGAATTCCCCAACCTGCCAGCAGTACTGTGCATCAGAGCTATCATCATCATCAGTACTACCCACCATCTCTCTCCAGATGCCTACACTCTCCTCTCTAAGTCAAGGCTCACCCATCTCCCTCTGGGAGGATGGCTGGGACTCTTCAGTTAGCCTTCCTGCTTCCTAACCCGCCCAACTGCATCCGCAAGGTCCATCCACAGAGAAGGGAACCAACACACAGTAAGCATCTATCATTGGAGGCGTTCAAATTGAAATCCCCAGATAGCTCAGAGGAAGGCGGCATTATCCTTATTTTACCAGGGAGAACCTGAGGCTGTGAAGAATTTAGTTCTTCGCAATTCAATGGGCTTGTGAGAGGCCATCTGAGCCAGGGTCCCAACCCTCCATTCACAACTCCCAGGTAGACCTAAAAGTTCCTTCTGTCCACTTCCCTCTTCCTCCCATTTCTTCTCCTTTCCTTCTCTTCATTTGCTGTGGGATGGTCTGTATGTCAAATTACTCTGATTGGTCAATAAATAAAACACTGACTGGCCAGTGGCCAGGCAGGAAGTATAGGCAGGACTAACAGAGAGGAGAATTGAGAAAACAGGAAGGTGGAGGGAGACACTGCCAGCCGCCCCCATGACAAGCAGCATGTGAAGATGCCAGTAAGCCACGAGCCACGTGGCAAGGTATAGATTTATGGAAATTGATTAATTTAAGCTATAAGAACAGTTAGCAAGAAGCCTGCCACAGCAATACAGTTTGTAAGCAATATACGTCTCTGTGCTTACTTGGTTGGGTCTGAGCAGCTGTGGGACTGGCGGGTGACAAAGATTTGTCCTGACTGTGGGCAAAGCAGGAAAACTCTAGCTACATTCCTTTCCTCCTTCATTTCCCTTCCCTGGAACTTGTGATCCTCCTGCATCAGCCTCCTGATTACTACGGTTGCAGCTATGGCCCAACACCTGCTCCTGTATGGGTCTTAATTCCGATTCCATTCCATTTAGTTCCCCCACTAAAATTCTTTGAAGAGCCAAGCCCTCACTGCTTTCAAAAATAATTCCTAGTGTTTTGAGTCAGTACAGAACTGCCTATTAGAAACATCTTGTCTTAGTCTTATGTGTCCCTCTGACAAAGCACTGAAGTGTAATTTGATAAACAACAGAATTCCTCACTGATAGGCTGGAAACAGCGGGTGAAGGCTGCTCTCTGCTTCCAAGATGGTACCTTGACAGCTGCATCCTCTGAAGGGAGGGAACACTGTCCTCACTGGCCAAAGAAAAACTCCCCTTTCAAGCCCTGGTATTTGTGTGCTTACATGTGCATTAGTGTGTGTGGATTCAGTGTGAATGGGAGTGACACCAGGCACCTGCCTATTCCCTTTCCTAGGTGATACCTCTACTGAGGACATACTGAATGGGGGGTGGGGTGCAGCCTGAGAGAGCAGAGAGCTTTTTTATTTTATTAAAAAATTATAACTCTGAGATTAGAGTGTCTACCAAAAATGTGTGCTGTGTGTATAAGCATTTATGTGTGTATGAGTCTCTCTGTGTGTAAGTGTGAGTGTGAATGTGTGTATGTATAAAATGTATATATGTGTGTGGGAGTGTATGTATGTGCATACATGTGTTAGTATGTGTGTATATATGCATGTGTGTATATATGTATGTGACTGTGTGTACGTGCACATGAGTGTGCGCACGTGAATGCACACTGGGTTGCTTGATTTGCTGTGACTAAGAGTATCCCCAGCTACCAAGAGGAATTAGTAAATCCACTGCTTCTCTCTTGTCCACAGTTGTCATGAAATGACTTATGCAGAATATTCTACTTGGAATTAATTCCTAGGAGCATATATATCTGAAGCAATCATGTATCACTGACCAAAATAGTAAACCTGAATATACAGACATCTGGTTGACAGTGTGATGTCCTAAGACATAAAACTGATTTTGATGAAATAGTTAGATGCCTAAATTTCACTTGTATCCAGAACAAGCACCCTCTCAGAATCTGTATTTATTATACATGGAGTTGGTCACAGGATCACATAAATCACAGGGGAATTTGGAGCAGATGTTGTCGAGTAGCCGGGATTCTGTTGGGATTGCATTTTAATGAAAAAATGACACAGAGCAGACTTGTGCATGCTTCGCAGACAGAGCAGCATGACTACTTGAAAGGAATATTTATATTCCAGATAGGCTGATTTTTAATCAAGAAGTGTGATTACTTTATTGCTGGTCCAGGATAAGCCAGATGGCAGAGTATGCAGGCATTGTGAGCAGAGGGGATAGGGCCATGGGGAGAAGGCTGTACGGTGCCTCATCTGTCATGTGGTCCTTTCTGCTCTTGCTGGCAACTGAGACCTTTCCTTAGGCCCTCCCCAGAGTGGGGTAAACATGAGCTGACCTGAAATCCCAGTCACAGAATCCGTTCTCTGGCAGAGTCCACGAAGACATGCTCAGCAGGATCCTCTGCTCTGCTGTTTACTCCACCAAGTCTGCTTTGTCTGAAGTCATTGTTTTGATCTCCATTTGGAAGAAAGTTCCAGGCATTCTTTCCTAGGGAGGAAGAGTGCTCCTCTTAAGACAAATGCCTGCATCACCGAGATAAAGTGAGTGATGTCTGTTCCATGTGGCCTCTGGCTTCCCTGCCATCACCTCCACACAGCACACCCATTCCATGTGACCAAGTGGAATAAGGTGGAACCATAGGCCAGAGTCTCCTCTCTCTAACTTGGCAATGTTTAAGGACATGGGAGGTCTGGTGGGTAAACGGATTAGAAGATGACTTAAGCCAAACAATGACTCGATTTTCTGGCACAAAGACCATGTTGTTTAACACTGCTGTGAAATGAGCCTAGGTGCTCTGCTGAAAGAAATCACCCTTCTGGGCTGGGTGACTGCAACTGTAGGCTAAAGAAGAGGGACTGTGTCAACCACTTCCGGAGTGCAGAGCAGGTGGGAGGCCAGGGAGAGGCCCAACAAGCTTCTTCATTTTGCTCCTGAGTGCAAGAAGCCTCCCCCACTAGCCTCCTTCTGCATGAGAAACCTCAAGTCCTTCCATGAGAGACACCTCAAGTGCTTCCTTCCATGAGAGACACCTCAAGTCCTTCTTTCCATGAGAGACACCTCAAGTCCTTCCTTCCATGAGGGACACCTCAAGTGCTTCCTTCCATGAGAGACACCTCAAATCCTTCCATGAGAGACACCTCAAGTCCTTCCATGAGAGACACCTCAAGTGCTTCCTTCCATGAGGGATACCTCAAGTCCTTCCTTCCATGAGAGACACCTCAAGTCCTTCCTTCCATGAGAGACATCTCAAGTCCTTCCTTCCATGAGAGACACCTCAAGTCCTTCCATGAGAGACACCTCAAGTCCTTCCATGAGAGACACCTCAAGTGCTTCCTTCCATGAGAGACACCTCAAGTCCTTCTTTCCATGAGAGACACCTCAAGTCCTTCCTTCCATGAGAGACATCTCAAGTCCTTCCTTCCATGAGAGACACCTCAAGTCCTTCCATGAGAGATACCTCAAGTCCTTCCTTCCATGAGGGACACCTCAAGTCCCTCCTTCCATGAGAGACACCTCAAGTCCTTCCTTCCATGAGAGACACCTCAGATCCTTCCATGAGAGACACCTCAAGTCCTTCCATGAGAGACACCTCAAATCCTTCTTTCCATGAGAGACACCTCAAATCCTTCTTTCCATGAGAGACACCTCAAGTCCTTCCTTCCATGAGGGACACCTCAAGTCCTTCCTTCCATGAGAGACACCTCAAGTCCTTCCATGAGAGACACCTCAAGCAGCATTATTTTCAGTCTGGCACAGTGAATGGCAGACAACAAAAAACAATAAAAGTGTCCTCAACCTGAAAAATCACTTCCTGGTTGTAGTAATCACAAAGATCAACCTTTAGACTGACTTGTGCCGAATACTGATGTGTCCCTGGCTCTCCATGATCTCAAATATCAAGTAAATGCTTGTTACACACTCATTTATGTGCTAGGCTTGGTGCTCTGGGATAGGCTTGTGATAGTGTTTTTACTAGCATAGTGTAGTATTCAAAAAGGAGTTTGAATCACAAAAAGACATAGACTAGGGGACACACAGCAATGCATTAGCCATGGCGTTGCTAAAATTTCTTCCTGCAGGGAGTGTGTTAGGTTTACTTACAGAGTAATGGGAGGAGCTACCGGCAGCTGAGTGAATTGCTTTTGAGCAGCCACACCAGAAGGGAAGATCTGCACCCGCCTGGCTGATGACTCTCCCAGAGCTGTGGAGATAGAGTCCCCTCTTCTGATCCTTCCCCACCAGTATCCTCTAGCCCTTCTCAGATGCTGAGGCCACAAGCAACCAGGGTACAACTACATGCAAATGGTTGAGAGGATACTCAGGTGAGGGTCCCCTGATCCTACCTGCCTCTTCCAAGAGAAACATCAATAGTCATCCAGCCCAGCTGTGACGATCTCTGGTGAGCAGACCCAGCTGAACTCCAAAGATGGCAGAAGTTAGGCTGTGAGGATAGCTCTCTACAACATGAGATTTTTGGGTAACTGGATAATAAACAACATTTAAATTTTTATAGTATTTCAAACTTAGAGATGTTCTTACTGAAGATCTAACACAGGCTACCAGGAAAAAGCTTTTCCGAACCATGAACCGTCTAGAGCTGACAAGGGATGTATGCTATTTGTTGCCACAACTACACGGATCATTACAGACTGAACACTCACTCTACCTAGAAGCCCTGAGATGTCTTCATAGCTTTGCAGTACATGAACCAGGTGGGCAACCTGGGAGCAAGTCAAGGTTCAAGTTCTAGAGAAAACATGTCACCATCTCAGTTCTTTACACAATCCTTATGTGTGGGAAAACAAAATTTGTGCGATTAATCAGCATGAAATCAAGTTGCTGAGGTCTGAATGCGCACCCCTCCCCCCACAGCATGATAACATTAAGAAGTAGGGCCTTTGGTAGGTGGTTAGGTCATGACTGTGGAGCTCTTGTGAACAGGAGAGGAGGCTCATGGGAGGTCATGGTGAAAAGGCTCCACTGAACCAGGAACCAGTTGATTACTGGGCACCACAACTGCCAGACCCTTGATCTTGGAAATCCCAGCTTCCAGAACTGCAAGAAATAAATCACTGTGGTTTATAAACCACAGGCTTTATAGTGTTTCATTAGAGCATTCTGAATGGACTAACACAGCCCTTCCATTTTCCACCAGAAAACTGCATCACGCAATTGCTTTTGATCTTTTCTCCTGGGCCAAGTTTAGTCAAGAGACATAAACTTCAGGTAATTCCTCCTGAGCCGCAGTGTACTGAGGACATGTGCTCCGGGAACACTGGGGTTTTTGATGAATAGCATGGGAGCCACATCACCAGCAAGATGTGACCAAGGACTTAGCTTTTCATAAGCACTGATCACATTACCTGAGTATTTTTGAATTACACATAAGGCTTTATTTCTCTGAAAAATGTTTCTGTCTTAAAATACTTACATAACCCACAAGAAAAACAATAATAAAGATGAAATATTTGGTGAGTTAGGCATATTCATAGCTTATTGCAGGGAAAAGACATGGAGATTTATTTCTAAATGAAATTTGATACTGTCTTGAGTTATAGATGTATCCTAATGACATGAGACAGTTTGAGACGTATGCATGGCCTGGGAAAACCAACTTCATGATTACTATGATGTTCAAGGCACAAACTACATGAATGCTATTTTTGTCTTGCCATCCCCCAGTGGAAAATCCTGGTTTTGAACTTGGACCTGTCAAAGTCCACCTCTATGTTATGTTTTGATTGTCTCAGCATAAATTCTCTTTGTATGTTTGCTAAACAGGATGGCATTGCCATGGATACTTTCCACTGCCCCATAACTTCCCTCACATATTCTGGCACCTTCTTTCAAAGCTACCACATATGATATCAATTGAACATATTAGCATGTCATTTGTTTCCAACATGGATGGGAAATCCAGAGAAATATGCTTAAAAGGGAGGAGACATACAATGGGAGAGCTGGAACACACAATTTATCTTAGAAAATGTTTGGGGGGTGGCTTTCTGAGCTCACGTGGGACCCTCTGTGCAAAGGGACACACTTAGTAGTGCTGACAGACACCAGGACATGGGGAGGACGGAGACTGGCGCACAGTGAAAGAAGACAGCTTTCCCTGACCTTGATAATGGGCAATAAGAACCAACAACCCCTGTGACTCTAAAGGCGTCCCACCCAGGGACCACTGCTCAGCCCTCAGCTTCCTCACACACCTGTGCTGGGTGGGGCGAGACCTGTCCCCCCGAGTCAGTGTGGGCCACTGGGCCACTGACACGTCTGCTTGTCGTGTGTTTGGCTGACTGCAGAGGATGGTGGGTGTATCTCTCCCCAGGTGGGCACTGCTTGCTGAGCTGTGACAGGCCAGGGGCAGGAGAGTAGGACTCCACAAAGACAAAAGCTGCTGGGACTGCCCACCCTGCTCTCTAACTCCACGGCAAAGCCAAAGTCAACGACACCATGTCCTGCTCACTGCCTTGTCCAGTCTCTCTCTGACTTTCTCTAGTCTACTCGTCTCACTGCACACGAGAGATGTCCTTTCAAAACCACAGCTCATAGACATGGCTTTGTTCTGCGCAAACACACGCACGCATGCACGCATGCACGAACGCACGCACACGCACCCACACACGCACGCGCACGCACACACGCCCCAGGACAGAATTCCAAACCCCTCATGTGGCCCTCAAAGCCCTTTGTGGTCCTCTTCTGCTCTTCTGCCCACTGCTGGATCGACCCAGCCCTTTGCATCATGACGGATGAAGACTGTCAGGGCTCAGAGCACGCTTCCTGACCCCGGTAACCCCGAATCTGGGCCAGGACACTTGCCATGCTGCTGTGGCAGATCTGTGTTTCTTTTCCTCGAGGTACTTTCCTCATTTAGTGAGGAGACCCAAGCAAATCACCACAACCGGGGCAACAGCCCATGCCCGGGACACAGCTGCCACGGGATGGAAAGGGACTTGGACTCTCTGTCTTGTCTTTAGCCTCCTGAAGGCCTATATACAGTGAGCACTTAATAAATGCCTTGATGATTGCAATGCGTGTCATCTGATCTGACCGAGTCATGCCATCGCTGAAACCGGTTCCCAGGAGCAGCTAGCGTGTCCTTCCTTCTCTTTTTACACTCCACCTCTAAACGGCTGTTAACAACAAAATGCACACTTTGCTTTAAAGTTGATAAATCATGCTTTGACCAAGGACTGGAAAGAGCTACAGTGGTTTCATTTCCTTATCTCTCTCTGCCATCTTGTGTTAACAATGATTTTTGGATGATTTTCAACTGTTGTATTGGCAGGCTAAGACTACTGGGCGATGCCAGATTTCAGAGACTCTAAAGTGAGTCCAGGTCAGAAACAAAAAGGCTTAATTACAAGCTTCCTCCAACTGCAGTCTCCCAGAGCCAGCTATCCGGCATCCCTGGACAGCCAGACAAATGCAAAAACCAAATGCCAACCAATGGTTCCGAGGTCCTTCTCAGACACCCATGTGTCTTCCATCCCATCCCCTAAAGCCGTGGCACAAGGGTGGCATGACCAATGACATGAAGGCTAATGCCACACACAGCCACAAAGAACATTACTGTATCATGAGCCCTGTAACACACATCTACAATCCCAGCTCTGGCTGAGGCAGGACCAGGGCACTTGTTAGTCTAACCCTAGCCTGGATCTTAGAACCGATTTGATGCTAACCTGGAGCTACATAGTGAGACCCTGTCTCAAAAAAAAAAACAGATAATTAAAACTCCAAGTGCTATTCATTGCTGCTGCGTCACTGTGACCAGTAGACACAACTCGTGGAGGGAAGAGTCCTGTGCCTGTTTGTGGAAGTGTTAATCCATTGGAACGAGAAGCACTGACAGTACTGCTGTCCTTGACAGCAGGAGAGGTTGGTGGCTTCCCAGGGTGCAAAGAGGAACCTGGACTTAAAGTACACCCTTGACACAGCTGCACCCAGAAATCTGCATTCATTCCACTGCCTCCAAGGAAAGTGCCAACAGCTGAGGGTGATATTGGACTATGTAAAGAGATCCATCTTCAAGACCCGAGCCTGTGGGGGCATTGCAAACTGAAACCATAGCGTAGTGTTGTTGTGAAAGCCTTGGTTTATACCAACACACAGGGGGATCCTAGGATGTCTCATTGCAAAATCTGCCTGGCAGACAACCACACTATAGGACAAGGATTCTTGTTTCAGGACAGGAAACAGCAAGTGTTGCTCTTTTCCCATATTCATTCACAGAACATCCGAGGAGGAGGGTGAGTCAGTAACCCATCTCTCGATAATAAATTAAACTCGGCGATCCACAGTGAACTGTCTAAATTCTCAGAGCAAGACGATAGGAGGGCCAACCTAAGGAATAACCAGTGCACACACCTTTAATCCCAGCACTCAGGAGGCAGAGGCAGGTGGATCTCTGAATTTGAGGCTGGCCTGGTCTACAGAATGAATTCCAGGACAGCCATGGCTACACAGAGAAACTGTCTCAAGAAACCAAAAAGAAAAAGAAAGAGAGAAAGAAAGAAAAAGAAAAGAAAGAATAGCCAGTTCATTAAAAGGGGTTTTACAAAATGACTTGGGCCGGGCAGTGCTGGTGCATGCCTTTAATCCCATCACTCAGGAGACAGAGGCAGGCAGATCTCTGTGAGTTTGAAGCCAGCCTGGTCTACAAAACGAGTTACAGGACAGGTTCTAAAGCTACACAGAGAAACCCTGTCTTGAAAACAACAACAACAACAAACAAACAAACAAAATGCCTTGGGAGAGGAGTCACCTACATTAAAAAATCACACCATAAAGTTTGTGGAAAACATTCTAATGAAACAAGTCTTTTTCTGTCCCACCAGCCAGCCAGATCTCAAATAACAACAAAGAGACTTATTAATTATGAGAGTTTGGCCTTACTTTAGGCTTGTTCTCAACTAGCTCTCATAACTTAAATTAACCCATTTATATTAATCTACACTCGTGTGGTGTTACCTCATGTCTGTACTGCCCATTCTGCTTCCTCTAAATCTACCTGTCAACTCTGCCTTTCTTCTTCCCAGAGTTCTCTCTCTGCCTGGAAGTCCTGCCTATACCTCCTGTCTAACTATTGGCTATTTAGCTTTTTATTACACCAATCATAGCAATACATCTTCATACAGTGTACAAATATCCTTTAACATTTCCCCCTTTTTGTCTAAATAAAAAGGAAAGGTTTTAACACTAATACAGTAAAATTATATGTTCTTATTGAACAATTTTCAAGTAAGAATTACATTCACAATGTCCAGTAAATTTGTATCTGGCACATTTGGAGCAATTATTATCTATCTTATCTTGATGAGTTCAAAGTTTTATACCTAAATCATTTTCTATCATAATTTGTATTACCATCCTAAAAATATCTTTTCTGACCTTAAAACATCTTCTTAGACAAACAACTTAAGCTTTTGTTTCTCAACCATATAAACTACATCTCTTATGTGAGTTTCTTTTCTGAATTTGGTAACAAGGAACACTGTAACTATGACTATCTAATCTTCAACCCCATCAAAGACCTGAGAAGTATATAATATTAACTGAGTAAATAGAAAGTACAGAGCAACTTCCAAAACTATAGAAATGACAGAAACAGCTGGCTGCCTAGATAGTCACCCAAGTTTCCGCTGTAACATTGGAGCATCTATCTTTGGCCTACAGTTCTAGACTGTCTGACAGACTTTTCTGTGAAGCAGGGATTTTGAAGGACTTTCCCACCTTGTCCTAGCAAAGTTCAGCAATTGATTTCTTTTGTGTCTTGCTTGTCCAATTTGGACAATATATTGTCAGCAGTTGAAGCAAGGGCAGTTTCTTGCCCAGTGGCTAACTTTTGCCACAAAGAAAATGAACTCCATTTCTTTGATGCCCATCATCTTCTCTGAGTAGATTGGTGCTGCCAGGAGCAGATGTGTCTTACTGTCATGAAAAGCTTTGTTATTAAAACATTTTAAATGCCATATTCTGTAGATCTCTGACATGTTTGAAGACCATCTGTCTATTTAAAATACATCTCTGTTTTGCCTTAAAAACATACCTAACATGGCCACAAATTTCATTGTTATAGATGATTAACTACTAACCTACATTTCTTAATCATCTTAAACAATTTGTAATAATAGCCTTTAAGGACTAGCACTTTACATTTTAAAATGAGCTGCATAGGTACAATAACTTAAGCAAGAAGAGAAACATATATACAGTATGTTAAAACAAAATAACCTTACATTTGTATCAACATACAAAAATATCTTAAACAAGAGTAGAAACATATATACAGTGTGTTGTGGAAATTACTTAACTATATAAAACTGTGTTATATTTGTGTATGCTGCAGAATATTACTTTAACCGTGTAAAAGTGTGTTACATTTGTTTATGCTGCATTTGTTTGATTATAAAAAAGATGTGTTGCATTTGTTTCATCTTTCCTGCCTAAAATACCTGATTGGTCCAATAAAAAGCTGAATGGCCAATAGCTATGCAGGAGAGGGATAGGCAAACAGAGAAATAAGTAGAAGGAGAAATCTAGGCCTGGGGGAGGAATGAGAGAAGAAGGAGGAGAGGATGAAGGAAACGTCTGAGGCCATCAGCCAGGTAGCTACCAGCCAGCCAGTCACAAGAAGCAGTGAAAGTAAGATACACAGAAGGAAAGAAAAGTAAAAAGGCCAGAGGCAAAATGTAGATAAAGAGAAACAGGTTAATTTAAATTACAAGAGCTAGCAAGAAACGCGTCTAAGCTAGGCTGAGCATTCATAACTAATATTAAGTCTCTGTGTCATGATTTGGGAGCTGGTTGGTGGCCCAAAAGAAAAAGCCTGGTACAACAGTATAACAAAAATAACCTTAAATTTGTATCAATATCCAAAAATCCATACCAATGTAAAATATAACTAGTAGTTGCTCTTTTAGTTTAAAAGTAGAGTCAGTAATCTATCCCTTTATCCTTTCATTCCTATATCCCCCTTTTTCTTTTCAGAAGGAGATCCCTGAATCTAATCTCCTTTGCTTGTTTTCCTCCCTGACCATGACCAATAACAACTTGCAACCCCCCTAAATGATTATAAACATCCATAATCCACTGAATAACCAAAAACCACCCACCCTACCTCTTGTGAACATGGGTGTCATGTTCTCTGGAGTGCTTCCTGATGTCTGGGGGTGATAGCACCTTTAGGGGACCCTGAGAAAATTGGGATAATGGTCAAGTCCTGGAAGAGCTAGCTGTTATCCAGTCTCAGTGTGATATGAAAGTGGAGAGCTTAAAAGAAGTCCTGGCTGGAGTAATCTGTGAGGCTGGACCATCTCAGCTAACCACCTTGAATTGTCTTGAGCAGTTTGTAGTCCAAAACTGATCTTTGGGTGGTGTTTGTCAGCTTAGTGGCATTAACACCATCCAGGTGGATTCATCATTGTAGGGCCCCAACATCCTTTTGGAGACTTCAGAGGTTGCTGTTATAAATGGTCATAGTTCATTGCAGAAAACTTGAACATTTTAAATGTCATATGCAGCATATCTCAGAGAGGTTAAAAGACCACATCCACTAAATATATCTGGGGTACACAAGCTTAATTCCCAGTTACCTTGTTAGGACTCAAGCCCAAAAATCACATACCAGAAGCTAGATGGAGCCTATTTCTAGAATTAGTTAGTGCTCTATATGACTATTAATATCACAACAGAAAGTTATATATATTTATTAATCATAAATTTTGAGATAATATTTATATTTTAAGAAAAGTTTTGAAGAGTCAAAATAAAACCAAAGGATTATGAGATTAGTGACAATATATTAGTCCTTTAATTTTGTTTTTTCTTCTGTCCCATACCAGGTAGCTCTTCTGACACGAGACAGAGGTTTTGGATTTTCCTTTAACAAGCATTCTTGGGTTTAGAGAAAGAGAGATCCACACTCCAGCTCCAAAGCCAAAATTAATTTTTAATTGAATTGGGACTACAAAAAGACCATTTGTCTTATATGTTTGTAGAGAACAGCAGAAACAAACATTTGGGAAGATTTATGAAATTTTATTCTATCGGAAATGTGATATACCAATAGGCCAATTTATTCTTTTACTTGAGACATTTTCTCTGAATGATTCTCTCTTCTTCATATGTCTCATTTGTCCAGTAGCCATCAGATTCCTTAGTTGGCTGCTTTTATTCTACTGGGAAGACAAAAACAAAACCCTGCCCCAACCCTAACTTTGGGGAGTTTCCATTTTTGCCAGGTTATATCTGATCAAATGACAGGTATTTGTTAGTCATATAAGTTGGTTTAGATAGAATGTATACACTGTCTGATGAACTATCATCTCTTCTAATCAAGAGGTCTCTCCTGTTTGAATCTAATTTTTATTAATTTTGATGGTATCCATAGTTTTTCTTCTCCTGTGGAAACAAAAGCAAAACCTCTTGCCCAATGTAACACATATCCTGGTTTCCATTCTGAGGTCAACACATCTTTAAAATATACAGGCTGATTTAATTCTGTAGTTTTTTGTTTGTTTGTTTGTTTCTATTATCCAATGTCTCTCTGCAGCTGTCATTCCTTTCTCATTAGCATTTAAAAATTTAAAGTTAATAAAACATCCTGTAATCTGTCTCTAGGGATCTTTATTACCCCTTTCTGTTTATTAAGCATATCTTTTAAAGTGCAATTAGATTTTTCTATAACTGCTTGTCCTGTAGGATTGTGTGGTATACCTGTAATATGCTTTGTGTTGTAACATGCAAAAAACTGTTTCATTTTACTAGAGACATATGCTGGAGCATTGTCATTCTTTTTTTTTTTTTTTTTTTCTTTTTGGGTTTTTCGAGACAGGGTTTCTCTGTGTAGCTTTGCGCCTTTCCTGGGACTCACTTGGTAGCCCAGGCTGGCCTCGAACTCACAGAGATCCGCCTGTCTCTGCCTCCCGAGTGCTGGGATTAAAGGCGTGTGCCACCACCGCCCGGCTGTCATTCTTAATTTGTATAGGTGTTCCCATAATGGTCACACCTTCTAATAGATGTGTAATTACAGAATCAGCCTTTTCATAACTCAAAGCCATTGTCCATTGAAATCCTGAATATGTATCTATGGTATGGTGCACATACTTTAATTTTCCAAACTCTACAAAATGAAACACATCCATTTGCCAAACTTCATTTCTTTGAGTACATTTTGGGTTACTTCCTGCAGATAATAAAGTAGGATATTTGTGCACTGTGTGAAGATGTAGTGCTGTAATAAAAAGCTGAACAGCCAATAGCAATGCAGGAGGTATAGGTGGAACTTCTGGGCAGAGAGAGAGGAAGTCAGAGGGATGAATCTAGGCATGCCAGAGTCACCAGCCAGATGTGGAGGAAACAGAACATGCAGAAGGAGAGGTAACAGCCATGAGCCAAGTGGTAGGACATAGCTTAATAGAAATTGGTTAATTTGAGTTGTAAGAGCTAATTAGGAACAAGCCTAAGCTATAATTAGTAAGAAATCTCCATGTCATTATTTGGGAGCTGGCTGGCAGGATAGAGAGACTCCTTACACCCTGACTCAAACACTCCTGGGGGTATAACATCAACATCCCCAACACATTCAAATCCTGGCTGAGGATCCTGGTGTCCACTAATAGGTGGGATCACACTACTGAACCAAAATTTCTGCCTTGAAAGTTCCCATCTTTTCCAATTTTACATTCAAAGTAGGTTTCTAAGATAGAGAGGAAGTAGGGTAGTCTTATATTATCCCAGATGATGTCACTGGTACTGGAACTAAAAGGGGGGCTTCTATATTATGGTAGATGGAGTGTAGTAGAGGAACCATTTCGGACATGGGAAGGATAGTGCTTGCTAGTGCTTCTGTGGGGAGGATCCGATCTGCGGCCTGGACTTGTCTGAACAGACTTTCTACAGCTCTAGGATTCAAGCAGACCTCTTTCTGGAGCGCAGAAAGAGAGAAGAGCAATCCTGCTTTAGGTGGAGACCACAGGACTGCACACCAGCAGTGGTGGATAGAGAAGCAGGCATGCCGTGGCAGGGCTGTCCCTATGTGTGGAGTCACCTCAGTCTCTGGTTCCCATCCAGCTCTCCTTGGCTTGCAGAGGTGCCGAGGAATCTGGGGAAAGCAAACACAGTTCCTTCTGGAATTAAAACCTCATTCTGGTGTTCCGCCTCTACAGAAAGTTTATAAACACAAGGTTTACCATAAGCTAAAAATGACCAGAGTTGTTCCATGACAGAACCCCATGGGAGAAACAGCAGGGGAGCTCTGGGGAGGAGTGATGGATCCACATGGCTCTAAGTCACTAAGTTTACCACACAGACATTAACATTCCCATTTATTCATTTGTTTATGGCCAGCACCACTCATTGTAAGGACCGTGGTTTTCTCCCACATGTGTGACTCCTTTGTGTCTATAGCTATGTGGATTCCTCTCTGGGTCCTGGACTGCATGTCTGTTTTTGTGCCAATAGCCAGCTGGAAGCTTTAGAAAGTAAATATATAGTAACTAAAACTTAGGAAAAAAGTGGATCGTTTTTATGATAGACGAATGAAGAGAAAAGTGACTGGGCTTCTCAAGAAGACACAGATGGCAAGAAAAAGGACGGTGGTAAAGCTAATGGGATGCTCCGAGGATCCCTCATGATAGGAGCTGTGGCTTCGAGCAACCAGTGGCCAGCAAGCAGGAGGACCCAAGCAGATGGACCAGAAAGGAGGGGAGATGGAAGAGTGAGGCTTGAAAGCCCTTAACCATCAAACACGCCGAAGTGCAATCAGATGCTAGCAGAGACAGACTCATCCAATATGAAAACAGAGACATTTTTGTTTACCTTTGCAATCTTTTTCAGTGTTTTAATTTTTTCCTCCCCCTTCTTTCTTTTTGATTATTCTATTTACTTGTTTTTGAGAGGGACTCTTGCCCTTTATAAACCCGGGCTGGCCTCACTATGTAGGCCAGTCTGACCTTGCATCAAAATATCACTGCACAAATCAAGTTTTCAGTACTAAAAGGAACAGAGATGTGCAATAATAATGTTACAGTAACTGACAGAATAAATATACAAGAAGGCAACCGAGATGGAAGAAACATCAACAGCAGGATAATGACAGACAATGGACACATATCCCATGTTGCTTTTTCCAAACTGCAAAGAATACATGTTTCCATGCATATGGAAATTTTACACAGTTTGACCAAGCTGAGGTTACGGAGTCCTTTCTCTTCTGATAAATCATCAAACTACCAATTCCTGTCTCATGCATAAAATTGTTTTTGTACCATTTCCCACAGTAGTTTGGGATTCTGTATTCTGTCTAGGACTAGTATGATCCTCCATGGCAGGATGTTAGAGACACACAGGCTCACAGGTACACACACACACACACACACACACACACACACACACACACACCTTAAAAAGTAAAAGAAACACTTTCTAGAACTTGCAAATGCTATTTCTACTTATAACATACCTAATTCATAAAAGGCTGGGATTAAGTACACCATCACATAGTGCTAGCCCAGGGAAGGCTCATAGTTCAAAATTGACACATGGTTTCCATTGCATGAGTATTGCTTTTGCAGCATCATGAAGTTGAAAAATCCCAAGTCAAACACTGTAAGTCAGAGACTGTGTTCCTTTGGGATGAAGTGGAATCAGATAGGCCAGGGATGAAGGGGCAATTGTCAGTCAAGTGAGCTCTGCATCTATTTGCTGCCTCTTAAGTTAAAATGAGTGAGCTGTGTGGAAACTGAAGCATTAATAAGGACAGCCCCTATTTTATGTAGGATGTCCAAGTCTAAATCAAAGGCAAGTGTTGGAAGGCCAGATGTTCTTCCCATCACTGCATTTTAGTGTTTTCCTGGAAATGATCTCATCACAATGGCAGCGCTGTTGGCCAACTGGGCATGCTATTTATATCCTGAGCTCCTATGCTCAGGTTTGAAATGCACCAAACTGAATACACAGCTTTGAATGTTGAGCTCATTCTGGAGAATCCTTTGGCTAGGGCTGTAATGTGTTAATTGTGACAACCTGTGTCATATGTACACATGTGATGTATTATGACCTAGAGCTAGGGGGTGGTTCTGAGTGACACCTCCATGTTAACCAACATGTGAAGTCAACTATTTCACTGTTCCCTTCTGCAAAGGAAAAAATGACTGCACCTAATTATTTCCTACAAAATAACATTGAGAGGGTCATTTAATGTCATAAACAACACCAATACTTAAAGAAGAAAAGGCCAACAGAGGAGATATGATAACGCTTTTTATCTGCAGTAATTTCTTGGTTTTCTTTTTATCTTTAAAGTTCAAGGTAAAGAGAGGCATCATAGAAAAGTTAACTTTTTTGAGAATATCATAGATTTTTTTATAGCTGTCTAATTTTGATTTTATACATTCATCTCACAAAAATCAAGAAAGCAAAACAAGAGTTACTGACACACATATCTATGTACACTTTTAATAATTTGTTGAAATGATGTGAAATTGAACATTTGGGGAGAGCCCTTTATTGTGAATCAGTATGAAGGAAATGGATGCATACACTGACAAAAAACCACAGTGGCCATTTCCAGATACTGTCTATAGGCCAGGTCCCATGCTGACTGATTTCTACACTTTATCTCGCTTCGTTGGTCAGCTTTCTGTTACTTTGAGAAAGTACCCGAGGTAACCAGCTTATAAAGGAGAAAGGTTGGTTGGGGCTCACAGTTCCATGGTCCACTGACCTTGTTGCTTTTGAGCCTGTGGTGAGGCAGCGCATCATGATATGGAACAAAGAGGAAAGCCCTTCAATTCATAACTAAGATGTGAAAAACGGGAGAAAGCGGAAGACATTCCCTCTCAAGGACACCCCTCAGTGTCCCACAAGGCTTTACCTATAACACCATCTGTCTCCATTAACAGTATACTGGAGACAGAGCCCATCACACAGGAGCTTAGGCGCAGGTGGCCTGTCTCTCACCCAGTGAGGCGCTTGGGGAGTGTGGCTGGACTTGAGTCCAGGTGGGTTGGCTCCTTAGTACAAAGCTCCTAGACTGTGTGAGGTAACAGCTTAGGGCTGGGCACACAGTGAAACACCAGTCCAGGGGAAATGGGGGACATTTTCACAAGAGCAGAGAGCAAACTGAGAGCCACGCCATTCCCCATCGGAGATGGAAGCACCTGGGGAGCCCCGTTTGGACCCACCTCTGCCTTAGGCTGTCTCTGCTCTCCAGCTCAGCATCAGTCACCACGGTGTTGACTGCTCAGTCACCACCTTTCTCCTGTGCAAGGGGGGATTCACCAGAAAGATGAAAGATTCCCAAACTTGCTTTCTGTTCTGAATTTAAACAATTCAAGTCATGTGTGTTTCCCAACTCCATCCCCTGTCTGTGAAAACTGCTTGAAGCTGTCAATTGTCTTCAATATGTAGAAAAAAGTTAATTTCCTTATTTAAAAAAAGCAAGAGCAACAATCTGTGACCAGCTTTTTCCACAAAGGGTAAACCTTTCCAAACAGCAACACGCTGTGGTGTCAAGACTGCAAGCTTCCATTGTGGGTATGACTCAGAACCAGAGGGCCAGGCCAGCTCGGACCTTGAGACGTGCTGGTCCAGCTAGTCCAGCTACTTCCACAAGTCTGGACCGGTTAAGATGGGCTTCAGGACTGGAAACAGCTCCGGAGCATTGGGAGGGTTCGCAGTCTGCTCAATGGCGCCCACTCGTGGACGTTCGCGCTGCGGCCATTGGTGGGAGCAGGCATTCCGCCGGAAGTTCTGTGCGCCAGCAGATGGGGAAACTGAGGAAGAAGTAACAAGAGTGGTCTCTTGGCACCCAGTCTGGTCCATGAGAGACGTTACCTTCTATACAAAACTCTAGTTGCTCATCATAACCTATCTGTCATTTATTTGTGCTATGACAAGTAAGTGCAACCCACCATGACATCAATCTAAGGGAATACAGAATGTCTGGGTAAAGTGTTAGCCCTTTTCAGTTCTGCATAATTTAATGGCCATTCAAATAAATGCTTGGGATCTCCTCTTCCATAAATATTTTACTCAACCTATAGAAATAAACAATATTGTAGATAAGAATTATTTGACAAATATTTTAACTTCTTATTTAAGATGATGCTACATATCAAAACTCAAAATACAAAAAAAAACTTGACAAAATTTGCCAATAAATTTAAAATGAATCACAGGGGGAATGGGATTTGTTTAAAGGACAAGCAACCAGTTAAATGTGAGGACTGGGAAATGGGTCAACAGGTAGAAAGTCTGCACAGCTGGATCCCCAGCACCCACTGAAAACCAGGCATAGCAGTGTGTGCCTGCAACCTCAGAGGGTGGGGACACGGTGCATGTGGGTTCCAGGGACCTACCAGCCAATCAGTATAGCCCAAAGGATGAGCTCCAGATTCTGTGAGAGACCCTGCCTCAAAAAATAGTGTGAGAAGCAATAGAGGAGAACACATGACATTGACTTCTGGATTCTACATGTCCACACTTGCACAGGTGGGCACACCAGTGTTCGCGCATGTACATACACACAGAAAAAAAATTTACTTGTGCTCAAATATGTGATCACCTTTGGGACATAAATGCAAGGGGTCTTGTCCTTCAAGTTGTCCACTTTCACAAAGTAACGGGGCCACGTGAAGGATACACATGGAGCTATAGTTCTGAAGGGACTTTAAATGCCTCACAAAAAAGTCCTGAGGTTGTTTAGAGACAGGGTGGTAAACCTGCAACCAGCTGGGAGAATGGTGTAGAGCAAACAAACAGGACTTGAGGTGAACCATACGTACAAGGACAGGAAGGGCCTTTGAGCAGAAGGGAAGGATGAAAAGAGCACAGGGCAGTCAAAATGCCAAGTACTGTGCAGGAAAGATGCATTACATGGGAAGAATGCAGGTATTCAGAGTGGTCCTGAGCCCCACAGCTCAAAGACTGGCTTTTCTGATGTCACCCGTGTTCTCACTGGGTTTTTTTGTCTCCAGGTCCAGCCTTGGCTCATGGCTAAGCTGACCCCCTGGGTCTTGGCTCCTCTTGTTTGTTATTTCTGGGCAGCCAGACATTGGTGGGGGGGGGTGCAGACCTTTCCAGGATCCCACCATGTGACAATCCTATAATTAGATGAATTTAAGTCCATACCCTGTTTCATTTCAACCTCATGGTCATTTCCTCACCTACTTTTACTTTCTCAAAAGATTGGGGCTGTTCTACCGTCAATCCCCCACCCCCACCCCACGCACTTCTTCCTTAGACCAGGCTTCCTCTCTAGGTACCCTGACTCTGCTGGCAGGCTCTCACTGAAGAGACCACTCTTTGCTTCTGGCCATTCTGTGCTTCGGCTCAGCAGGAAACACACGTGGTGAAATCTTCACCATACAGGGACCTCCCTGGGATCTCAGGGATGGGGATTTGGCTGTCTGTGCTTGGACCAGGAGCATGGACGTAGGTGAGTGCTTTCCAGGGGTCAAGGTCAAATAGCTGTGGCTTGTTTGAGCTCCAGCTGTGGAGGAGCAAACTGTAGCAAAAGGTAAAACAAAAAGTGCTTTGTTCCCTGTGAAAGACACAGAGGAAGTAGCCTCTGGAGTTGTTAGCAGAGAATGTACATGTAATCCTCCTGCCTTAGCAAGGCAGAGTTGGCCTAAAAACAAAAACAAAACCATAATTTGATGGGAATAAAATGAGCAACCTGGAACTTTTGACAGGGAGGAAAATGCTCCAAAAGAAGTGCTACTGGTCCATAAAAGAAAACACACACACACACACACACACACACACTAATTGCTTAACGGGCAATTTTTATTTCAAAAGCCACAGAGGAAATATCCCTCCTCCATCTCATGCATGCTCCAGTGTTTGTGGAAAGAGCCTCTTCCTGAGCTGGGCTGAGGGGCCTGAGGCCACTGTACTGGTGTGTGTGTGTGGGGGGGCGGTATTTGATCACACTGTGTGAAAGGCACCTTCTGATTGGTTTAATGAGGCCTTACCATCTCTGAGGAGTGGGAGGGGTTGGGGTAGGGGTAGGAGGTGAGGGGAGCGGGAGGAGGGGGGGGGAAACTGTGTTTGGTATGTAAAATGAAATAAAATAAAACTTTACGTGTGTGTGTGTGTGTGTGTGTGTGTGTGTGTGTGTGTGTGTGTGTGAGAGAGAGAGAGAGAGAGAGAGAGAGAGAGAGAGTTGAATGGCCAATAGGTAGTCAGGAAATGTTAGCCAGGACTTGATGGCAGAGAAAGGCACTAGGTTAGAATCTATGTGCGCAGGAGATGCCAACAAAACATGGAGCAAGTCGGATATACAGAATGGAAGAGAAGTAAAAAGCCACGAGGCAGAATGTAGATGAATAGAAACAGGTTAATTTACATTATAAGAGCTAGTTGAGAACAAGCCTAAGCTAAAGTTCAAGCTTTCATAATTAATAAGAAGTCTTGGTGTCGTTATTTGGAGACTGGCGGCCCAAGAGAAGGTCTGATAAGAAAGACCGGCTACAATGTTCTTTGTCTTCCCTTGTGGGATCCTCCCTGGCTGCTACAGCCACCTTCCAGCCTTGGCTGTCACGAAGGCCCTTCTCTTCCCTATTGCTGAGAAATGACCAGGATTAGAGCAGAGTGCTCGCAAGACACAGCCTTCCACTGAAGGTGGGACTCAGAGATGCTTCCCTGGCTCAGATTTTTTCCTTGTGTCTTATTTCTCTGCTTTTCATCAACTACGGTGAACTGGACAGACCACAGGTGTCCTTGAGATTATTGCAATTAGTAAATCAGCAAAATGAAATTCCTTGACATCTCAAGGCCATGCTCACAGGGCAGACTCCTGTTCTAGTTCCATTCAAATCAAACCCATAGTTAACCTGAAGCAAAGGTACCGACTGTGTGGCAGCACAACAGTTGCTTCATGTTCTCTTGGGTTCCTCACAGTTTCCAGATGTTGGTTCAAACACCAGTGGAGGAATGAACGTGCCTGTGAAGTTACTTTTTGTTGGTGAGAGTAACATGTAAATGTTTTCCCACAAGCTAATTACTGCATTTCCTCTTTGTATGCGAGTGTGCACATGAGTAGGCAGACGCACGCCACAGCGAGTGTGAGGTCAAAGGGCAGCTTACTGGAGGCTGTTCTCTCCTCCCACCACAGGAACCACAGGATTGTACTCACATCGGCGGGTTTGGCAGACCACTGAGCCGTCTTCCTGCCCCAGATTAACGTTGAAATCCCTAGTCTCCCAGTAAACAGATCTCTCTTTAAAACAGGGTGTGGCTCGTCCAATCAGTCGAAGGCTTTACTTCTGCCTCCTGAACACCTTTGGACCTCACATTGCAGAGCCAGCTCTTGCCAGCTCTCCGGCCTGCCTACCCTGCTTGCCCACACAGTTGCCGGGGCAAATGCTTTAAAATCGGTTTGTCCTCCCCCTCTCCCTCCCTCTCCCCTTCCCTCTCTAGCTCTCAGAAGATGCCTCTAGGGCAGAAAGACAGCATTCTCCCTGGAAACCTGTGTTTCCCACCAACAGCCTGGCAAAGACTTGCTTTAAGTCAGGCAACGCACTTACAGTCACACCACCCTTTGGGGCAAGGGGTCCAACCAAGTTTCTTAAATTGTTAGTCCTGATCTAGTAGCGACAGGATTCTCTCAAATTTCTAACTTCGTATTAAACATGCTCACAGTAAACCTTGAAAGCAGATAACCCAGCATGGGACATACCCATGAATGTTTGTGACTGTCCAAGGATGGCATGAATGTTTGTGAATGATGTCCAATGGTTACATGTGTATACTCTCTGCCAGTCTCCATCAGAAATGTTTCCTGGGGGAAGGCCGTGACTCCCTGGAGGAAGATAGACTTTAGAAATGTCAGCTTTGGAAACAGCCACAAAGTGAGCTGGATCCCCAGCCCTGAAGTATGTCACAGGCTGAGCTTGCTACAGGTTGTTCCTGCTTCGCCCACTCATCCCACCCCTGGGTTCTCTCTCATCCTCAGTCTCTCCTCTGAGCTGCACTCTCTTAGGTACCCATCTTGCCAGGTCTGCCTGCCTCCCTGCTGGGTCTCTCTGTGGAGCTCAGTACTCTGCCCACACACGGAGCCAGTGCATGATGGACTGGCTTGCTGAATGCTGAAGTAGCATCTTCGTCATCACTGGGAAAGACATTCTTGTTGACAGTTTCTTCTTTTGGAGACGTCAGTAGCTAGATGGCATTTTAATCCCTGGCGGTCCAGCATCATTTCTTCCCTTGTAATGGTAGAGCGATCCTCTGCTCTAAGATGTTCAGCTGCTCTGAGTCAATCAGAACAACTGTGCCAAGAATGTGTGTGTGGTAACTGCTGGCAACAGAGACATGTCCGTGTGTGGTACAATTTCTGGGTTCAAAGTTCAGTGTTTACCCTGGCATGAGGTAACCAAAGTCTGTGTTTCCCTAAGTGGCAATCAACTATTTGCTTTCTGTTGGTCAAAGTACCAGCAGATGGTAAAGCTGAGTGGGACTCTGTGAGTGCTGGATAGAGTGAACTGTCTGCTGCCTGGCACTTAGGGCATTCTGGAATCTTGAACTCAAATAGTCTGTTTCTATAAATTAAATCTCAGGGAGGGATTTGAAATTAGGAGATCTCTATTGAAAAGGATTTAAATGAGTAGCTGTTGAGTCTTCCCAGACTGCCATTTGAACTAAATGGAATGAAGTATCTAAATGCTACTGACTGAAGGGCTGAGCTTGGTTTTGTACCATTTATCACCAGAGTCTTTTGGCCATGAAAGTGTGCCAGAGACAGAGTCCACCAGTCACAAGAGGCAAGTCACCTGAGTGAATGTTAATACTGAAGCTGTAATGTAGACTGAGAAGTTTAGAAAGCTGTGAGAAGCAGATTCCACACTTTGAAGTTCTCTGTCCTTAGCATGCTGTGGATACAGTCAACACACATTCCACTTATCTATGTTTCCTGAGGAGGCTGTGTGTGTGTGTGTGTGTGTGTGTGTGTGTGTGTGTGTGTGTGTGTGTGTGATATCATCTCACCTGTCTGGATAGTTATTATAAAAAATAGTAAAGTCAAAGAAATTAAAACCCTTATGTACTCTTGATAGAAATGGAAAATGCTGTGTTGGTTCCTCAAATTTATTAAAAATTTATTTATTTTTATTTTATGTGTATGGGTATTTTGCCCAGAGGCCAGAAGAAGGTATCAGATCCCCTGGAACTTGAGTTACACAGATGGTCGTGAGCCACCATGTGGGTGCTGGAGGATCAAACCTGGATCTTCTTCAAGAACAACCACTGCTCTTAACCTCTGAGCCATCTCTGCAGTTCCCAACATTTAAAATACATGACTACCATGTAATTTAGTGATCCACTCTAGGCAAACGTCTAAAAGAATTGAAGCCAGGATATCAAAGAGATGCTCACACCCCCATATTCAATGCAGCATTCATCCACACCCCCATAGTCAATGTAGCATTCACCCACACGCCCATATTCAATGCAACATTCACTCACATCTCCATATTCAAATCATCATTCACCTGCACCCCCACATTCAATACAGCATTTGCCTGCATCTCCATATTCAATGCAGCATTAATCACAATAATCAAGTTATGGAAAGAACCAAAATGCCCACCAATGACCAAATGAAGCATGGTTTGTACACTTAATAGAACATTATTCAGCCTTAAAACATCGTTAGCACAACATGGATGAATCAGAGGACACTGTACTAGGTATACCACGTCAGGCCCAGAAGGACAAAGTCATGATTCTACTTCAGTGAGAAACTGAAAACAAACTTGTAGGAGTGGAGAACAGAATGGTGGCTGGCAGGCACAGGAGTAAGCTGGATGTAACAGGTTCAACAGGTATAAAGTTTTACTCAGAAAAGATGAGACAGTTCTAGAGGTAAGCTGTACATACAACATGGTGCCCATAGTTCAGGACAGAGTAGCGTGAACTTAAAGTGTGTTGGGAAGACAGAGCTCATACTCACCATTTTTACTCTGAAAGAAATAAAAAAAAAATAAAGACAACAAACCACATACAAAAAAGTGCTAAGAAGTGTTTGGTGATGATGGATAAATTGAATTAAATGTGTCCAGTGTTGTACATCAATTATAGATCATCTAAATGACATTTTAGAAAATGTTTTTTCAGATGACATACGGGTCACAAACAGCTAAAGGTAAACACAAATACACAGGATTTCATTAAAGTTCCAAACCTCCATGCTTCTAATGATGCTATCTAGAAAGTGAAAATACAGCCCATGTAAGAGGACAAAACATTTGCAGTCAGGTATCTGGCAAAGGTTTGGTGTCCACAATATGAAAAGATTTCTTACATCTCAACAACAAAAAATGACAAAATAAAAATCGAGCAAAATATTTAAATAGACACTTCTCCAAATGAGAGAAACAAATGGCCAATTGCTTTAGCACATGAAAATACATCAACATCACTAACCAACAGACAAAAGCAGTTCTTTAAACCTGTAGTTCCACCTCTCACCTATTGTTTTAAGGAGATGGCCAACAAGTGTTGGCAAGGTTGTGGAAAATCAGACTCACACACCACAGGGACCAACAAAGATCAAAGGGAACCTTGGAAAATGGCTACAATCTTTGCTCAACACAGTGCCAATAATTCCACCTCTATGTGTCTATCTACCCAAGAAAGTTGAAACCTTATCCCCACAAAAACCTGTAGGTGGATGCCCATAGAAGCATTATTCATGACAGTCCTCAAAGTGAAGGAACTTAAGTGTCCAGTCCTGATACATGTTAGATATGGACGATCCTAGAAAACAAGGAGAAAGCAGCCAGACTTAAGACATCACTGGCTCCATGACTCCATTCATGTAGAATGTCCAGAGTGAATAAAAACCACAGAAGGGAACTGCAGACCCCGAGTTATCAGCAGCTGAGGGAAATGGGGAAGGGTGACTAATAACGCCCATCAGATTTGTGTTGGGGGTGATGACAACATTCTGGAATGAGAGAGTGGTACTGTGATTCCCTGAAGATACTAAAAAGCAACATGTTATAAAGTCTGAAAGGATATATTTTATTCCATGTGAAATCCCAATGGAAAAAACTAAGTTTGTTACAGATGTAAAAACACTGGCATTTAATCTATGCAATAGTTCTTCCTCTTCCTTGTGCCTATTTCTAAAGAAATGAGGACACCCTGAGTGGCCATGCTTGCCCGGTGGCTTCTTGTGATGCTTGGCTGGCAGAAAAGGAAGTTCCAAGTCTGTTTGGTGACCTCTAGTGGGGAACACTTTCTGTTTCTTTTCTTCACGGGAAAGGGGATGATTTCACACTAGACTGCAACATTGGTTGGAAAAGCTCTAGATTCTTCATCTTTTTTAGCTGTTAAAAACACTTTCCCAAGGACTGGAGCAATAAGAAATACATTTCCTATTACATAGGAATCATCTCCATTGAATATCATAATCTTTATCAATCTACCTACCTACATGCCTATCTATCTACCTACCTACCTACCTACCTACCTACCTACCTTTGTGGAGTTTCTCCATGTCTTGGCAGCCTCTCCCAAATAACCATTCAGAGACTTAATATTAAGTATAAATGCTTGGCCTATAGCACAGGCTGGTTACTAGCTAACTTTTACATTTTCAGTTAACCCATATTTCTTATCTACCCTGTGCCACATGGCTGTACCTTATTTTTTTTTTTATCTTGCTTCTCTCTGCATTCTCGAGACTCCTCAAACTCCACCCTTTGTCCTCCCAGTGTCCGCCTTCTGGCTGTCCCACCTATATTTTCTGCCTAGGTAAGGATTAAACCAATTAGAAGGCACTTGGCAAAGACACATCTTCACAGTGCACAAAAAGATTTTATGCCATAACATTATCTATCTATCTATCTATCTATCTGTCTGTCTGTCTGTCTGTCTGTCTGTCTGTCTGTCCGTCCGTCCGTCCGTCCGCCCATCCATCCATCCATCCATCCATCCATCTATCTATCTATCTATCTATCTATCTATCTATCTATCTATCTATCTATCTATCTATCTATCTATCTATCTACCTACCTATCAATCTGCCATTTATCTGTGTATATATGTATCTATCATCTATCTATTCATCATCTATCATATATTTCTATCAATCAATCTACCTATCACACCTTTCTATCAACTATTTATCTATCTATCATCATCATCTGTTTCTGTGCTCATTAATTTGGTCCCTAGGCACTTGACTCATTCTCTCTACATCTGAGACTTGAGCACTGAGAAAACTCAGAGCCAGAAATTGGATTAAGGTAACTTATCCTCCATTAATAATGACCATTGGATTTTAATCTCCATGCTAACCTCAATAGAGTAATAACTGAGGAAGATTTTGTGCTGAGCAAAATTCTGGTGACATGTCCAAATTTAGTTTGACATAGTCCCCATGCTTGACTAGTAATTTCTGCTTGGAACACATGTGCAAATTCATGGCTTGTATTCTACATACTTGCCAGCTAGACCTAGACAATTTTGCTCCAGGGGCCTTGGGGCAAAAAAATCTATGATATCGCGCAACATTGAAATGCAGCATTACCCATGATAGAAAGCTGCACTGTATAATATATGTTCTATAAAGAGATAGTGTGTACCTTCTATAGCTTACAACCAAATTTAAGGTAAGCCAAACCTAATCTCTATTCTGTTGTCAGGGTCTTGAACCCACACATCTACTATTGTTCATTCCAACAATACAAAAAGAAATGGCTTAATGGAAAAGATTTTGTTAGATTCTAGGATAAGCTGATCACTCCCATCCAATGGAAAACCCAGAAATCATTCCCTATATTGAAATTATTTTCTACTAAATTTTCCTCTTGTTTATTCCACCTCCCAAATTGTTCATACTAATTCCCATGCTTCTAATTGTTTCCCTCCCTTGTGGGTGTGTAGGAAGGGTTGGGACCCATCACTACAGCACGGTTCCCAGTCTCCGAAGGATGCACATCTAGTGCCTTCTCTCTGACAATGAGTACAACAGGCGCACTTCAGCAGAGAGGTTCTGGCCTTGTTTTAGATTTCTGAATGCACTTGGCAAGAAAGCCAGTGTCCAAGAGCTTCAGCACGTTCTTCCGAGTGAACTCTGGAGGAAGGACCAGCAGGAAGCCTGGGTGTTTGACCAGGTCAAACATGGATCAAATTGTAAAGTGACTGTAGAGCACAGTGTAGTAAAATACTACAAACCCATTCTCAATAACTGCAACTTTGTGACGTCATGTTTAATACACATGTCCACTCTTCAGACCCATGGGCATTTTGAAGTCAGTCAGAGCCATCTATGTTGTGAGAGTCATGTATGTTTCCTGTGTACTTTGAAAAGAGGAAGATGATAAAATCCGCAGAGGATTCTTTTTACATAAGCAATAAATCCCACTGTGACCCAAGTGTTAAAACGGGCAGTGGTAATATCCCAGCCCCATCCCTCTTTTGTGTAACCTCTGATCCACCCACTGCCTTTTGCTGCTCAGGGTCATGATGTTCTTCACAGGGACAGCTTCCCACAGTCAACCTTTGGCTGACTGCATCACCCTGCTATCCTCTTCCGTCTGACCTGGGCCTAGAGCTTCTCTACACTGGGTAGTGGAGCCTTTCATCAGCTCTGAGTTGCCAGGTAACTGTTAGATGGCACAAAATGTTTCCTTCCCTCCGCTTTTTTTTTTTTTTTTTTTTTTTTACAGTGGTACCACTGCAAAGACATTATGAGCCTGCCCTGTCCGAGTTACATTCCCCAACAGCTTTTCACATCACTCACACCCGCCTGGACCCTATTTCATCAAGGGTTTCAAGATGGAATGCTACCATCTCTTCTTCAGTTTGGAGAGTTGCTCCAGTCTCAGAGAGAAAGATGGGTTAGAAAAAGGTTAATAAGGAAGGCAGGAAAATCAAAGAAAGGGTCACAGGCAGAAAAGGCAATAAAGTTGCTGGGACAAAGGTCTTGGGCATTTGAAAATGAGAGGTATTGCTAAATTGTCCTCTGGAAAGGTTAAACTGTCTTCTATTTTCAATAAGTGTTCAGGAGTCCCCATATCCTTGCTCTGCCTATCTGACAGGTGAAATTCTTCTCCTGTTTTGTAACCATTTCTAAGGGAAATGAAGCTCATGCCCATCACTTATTGGTGATTAGTATTCATTCTGTTGTGAAAGTCTGTTGATAGCTTCTGTTTGTTTTCCTATTGTTTTGTTTACAAGGTGTTTCTTGTAAGAATTCTCAGTATGTAGAGGTGACAACCATCAGAATGCACTACATACATGCTTGGAATTGTCAAAGAACAAGGTGTAGACGAATTTCTAAGCAGTCTTAATAAATAAAAAACATGGAGCCAAATATAGGGGCGAAAGCCTTAGAGTTCAGGGAAATAGTGAGAGCCACCAACCACCTTCCAAAGTGAGCTGCTTCCTGTCTACCTGTGCCTTTATTGCCTTGCCCTCTCATTGGCTCTTAGCCCAGCTACCTCACTTCCTTGTCACTGTCTATCTTTACAGACCTCCAGGTCTCTATGGTTGGTACTGGGATTAAAGGCGTGTGTCACTACGCTTGGCTCTGTTCCCTAGTATGACCTTTAATACACAGAGACCCTGCCTGCCAAGTGATCGGATTAAAGGCATGTGCTATCACTGCCTGACTTTTGTGTTAATGGCTTGCTATTATTATTTCCTCTGATCTCCAGGCAAACTTTATTTATTAACATACAAATAAAATATCACCACATTTCAGCACAAATAAAATATCACCACAACAAATTTAATAAAAACTTTAAGAGGTAAATACCTTATTTTATATAGAAAAAAGAATTTTGTTAGGATATTGGGAAATGGATGACCTTGAACTTCTGGTCCTCCTGTCTCTATCCCTGAGTGCTGAAATTAAAGGTTTATAGCATCACATCTATTTTATGAGCATTGTGAGTGCTTGGCAAGCACTCTATCTACTGAGATTTATATATGTGGGTGCGCGTGCGTGTGCGTGTGTGTGTGTGTGTGTGTGTGTGTGTGTGTGTGTGTGTGTGTATAATATATTATGTAGCTGCAACAACCCATCAGCGAATGGTCCTTCAGTCTCTGGGGGTTTGGACATTGAAAGGCCTCATCTATTTCAGAACTGAGAAAAATCCTGTGAATTTCATGGTTTACACTTCCCCTTCTCTCTCCTCCTCTTCGTGTGGAAACACTGGTCCGCTTTGACCAGTTTTGATCAAGTTTTGATTTCCTTTCAGATGTGTCCACTCCGCTCTACCTTCCCTGATGGTCTGAAGTGGTGTGTCTCCCGTGTACGACATGCTACATGGATTTGGGTCTTCTTCAGGAACCATTTCATCCCACTGGTCTATTATTCTTTTTCTCATTTTGACTCAGTTCTGCGAGGCCTCCATTGGGGTGGCACTCTGCCCCTCGCATTCCTTGAAGAGCCTGTGAAGTAGCCTTACCTGCACAGTTCTGTGACTGTTGCGGCCTCAGTGACGTCAGGCGACACCCAGCTCACACTGCTGTAGGGTGTTCTGGCTGACTTCGGCTGTCGAGCCTCTGCTCTACATGACTTTGTTCTGTCCGCGGGCCAGTGGGTTAGCCTGGGAATGTAGTGTAGCCCCCTTGGCACTGGCAGAGCACAGGAAGGTGAGCACAAAGACAAGGTCCACAGGCCACACTGTCACCTCTGATTCACTTGGTCCAGGCCATGTAGCTGAGCCAAAATCAAGGGCTGGAGAAGTCTGACCAGGAAGAGACTCCTGCAGATGGTGAAGTGTTGAAAGACCCGTTTCCTACAGCTGCTGACTAGGCATGCAAAGGAGGATGCTTCACAGAAAAGTCCAAGTCCTCCTCTAATGTTGAGGCTGTCAAGAAGCTGGTAGTTTATATATGAAAATCTCAATTCAGAAAATCTAAGTACAAAAAATGTACAGAGAGAATTAGGGAATTTTGCATTATGTCTCCAATAATTGATAAATTAATGTTTTGCATAGTTGCTATTGATTTTTTTCAGAAACAAAATATTTAGAGCTTAAATAGTCTCTGTGCCTCCAGCTCTCTCCTCCCCAGTCTGTGCTGAATGTTTTTGCATCATTATTATAATGTAATATTCATGAAAGGCTGCACTTTTGTTTAGGGAATTTAAAGAAATTATATAGTATACATAATTCTAGAAGTGCTTTTTATTCAATAGTGTATTTATAATCTAACTATGTTAATATATACAGTCTTCATTTAAGCTCTTATACTCTATCAAATGACTGATATCATAATTCAAATACATTTTTTCTACTGATGGATGCTTTGGTATTAATTTCCACTATCATAAACACTTAAAATCACATGCTCAAAAGAAATAAATATAATTTTGGCAAAATGTTAAATTTATCTAAAATCTTATGTAGATGAAATCTAACTGAACTGACAATAAAAAAAAAAAAAAACCAAACACCACTCCTAGTAGATATATTGTTGTTAGGGAGCATCTGCCATTATGACTAGTCAGTTCTCTACTGAAACAAGCATTATCCACGAAAAGAAAGGTCTTCAGCAGACAGTAAATATCTATACCACCATCCACACGTACATGCTCCCTCCAGTCCCAGTCAAAGGACACCAGTCTGCATCCAGCACTGTCATTTCTGTTAATATGTAGTCAGGATTCCTGATAACACTGGCTGCTTCCCCAGATCAAAGGCTTTTACAGAGGTCTCCACGGCATGTTACAGTTTAACTTGCCTCATTTTGTTTTCCGTGTCTCATACTAAATCTAGGAGGAATACAGGATTCTAAAGCTAACTTAGCAGAGAATTAACCCAAACTTGAATGCTGTATGTATGGAGCAATTCTAATTAGAGGAAGAGACAAGAAGCAAAATCCAGATGTTTTCTACAGCAGTCTTCATTTCAGCTGCTTTGATTTCCACTGGTAAGTTGAAAGTACATTGTTATAATCCTGGTTAAATAAAAAAAAATACCTGATTTAACCCTGATCTTAGGGGTAGACTTAAAAGTCAATGATAACAAAATTGCAACATAAAATTTGATATTAATAATTAAAGTTGCAGTAGGTGAGAAAATGGTGTAGTGGGTAGGGCAGTGGGAATTTCTCCACCATCTCTTCTTGATGTTCTGATTCTTTAGTGAGGAAAATGTAAACACAGTGTAGGAAGACTTTCAGACAAGCCTTCCAATCCTGGCCTGGAATTTATTTATTTATTTGGTTTTTGAGACAGCATTTCTCTGCGTAGCCTTGGCTCTCCTGGAACTCACACTGTAGATCAGGCTGGCCTTGAACCCACAAAGATTTGCCTGCATGGGGAGAGCAAGGGGGTTCTCAGTCTCTCCCTTCAGTGTTTTTTTTTCCCATTCCTCCTCTCCTAAGAAGTGGAGTAGACCAATACTCCAGGGTGAGCACGCTAGCTGCCTCTCTTCTTTCTCCTGGACGCAGGTCAACCAGATGTCCAGGCTGGGCTTTGCCTCCCAAGCGCTGGGGGTAAGGGTGTTCACTGGCCTGGCCTGGAATTTAATCAGTTAACACTCCCACCCCCTCCCCACAAAAACCCTAGAAGATAAAAATCTCAAGTAAGAGTTAGATGAATTGGATGTGGGAAATTCCTGATGCAAGGCCGGATTGGAATGAAGGGAAAGTCCTGTTGATGCTCATGGTAGGCAAGAAAAACAGATTAATAATAAAATGTCCACTAGATGCCTCAGTTGTCCAGGATAGATGCTGGATATTCCAGAGCCATGCTGTTGGAGCCTGCTCGAGGATTCATTTGAAGCTTGGATCTACAGTAGAAGGCTTTTGAGACTAACAGTTTAAGTTGCAGTAAAGAATATACTTAACAGCCATATTCTTTAGCTTTTCTTCACAGCATATATATTAGTGAAGAGTAAAATGTTTTTTTTTGGTTTTTTTGAGACAGGATTTCTCTGTGTAGCTTTGCGCCTTTCCTGGGACTCACTTGGTAGCCCAGGCTGGCCTCGAACTCACAGAGATCCGCCTGGCTCTGCCTCTTGAGTGCTGGGATTAAAGGCGTGCACCACCACCACCTGGCTTAAAATGTCTTTAAATAAAACCAACTATCAAATTAGCAGGCTCTTGTTTTTGCCTCAAAGTGAGAGGCTAAAATTGCTAACTGTTTTTCTGTGAATATGAACATCAAGAATTGGGGAATTCAATTAAATTCAGTTGATATTACTTACAATATTAACGGTGTAGGCTGCACTTAAAGTTTGTACAAAATATGCTGAGAGAGACAACTGCCTCTCACCATGTTTACTCTTCATAACCGTAATATAATCATTTTTACTCCCTTCCCAGACCCCTTCTGACCTGACTTCAGGCTCACTGTAGTTTAACACTTTAGATTACTTCTCAAATCCCCACTTCTGTGTCTGCAAATATGAGACTTAGTCCATGCTGTGTGAAGTTCACAAGTGGAGAGTATGCCTTGCCTGTGAGTCAGACATTTGCTGGGGTGCCATTCTTAGACCTGACTATAAAGCAACATTTCATGGTTACCGTACAGTTCCTAAAGTTGTTTTCTTTAAAGCTACGCTATTTACTTTTGCTTAACCATAACAAGCAAAGTAAAAATTGGAAAGCACAATTTATACCATGTATTCATGAATGATTTGAAACAGTGAGACGAGGAGTTTAGTGCTTATAAATAAGTACTTTATATGCCACAGACAGAATAATATAGCAAGGGGGCTAAGTTTTATGTCTGAGTCAGTTGTCCATAGGAAAAACTGACCTATAAACTCCCAAAGGGACTGGGGAGTAGACATACAGGGGAGACACAGGCTGGAGACACCCATGGCTCTCACGTTTCTCCTCTGCAGCCGTGGCAGGACCTTGGGCTAACATATGTGCCAGCAAATCTGCCAATGAGATCCGGACTTGTGACAGCTATGGTTGCGGACAGTATTCTGCTCAAAGGTACTTTGTTGTTGTTTTGGTTTGGTTTGGTTTTTCGAGACAGGATTTCTCTGTGTAGTCTTGGTGCCTGTCCTGAATCTCTCTATGTAGACCAGGCTGTCCTCAAACTCACAGAGATCCACCTGCCTCTGCCTTCTGAGTGCTGAGATTAAAGGTGTGTGCCACTGCCACCCGACTCCTCTCCTCTTTTCGTATTGTCTTTGTCCTGTGTTTCCTAGAGGGCTTACAGTGACCTCCCTCCGACAGACTGGAACCCAGTGGTATGTGTGCAGCAATGACTATATCTGAAGCAGTTTGTGAGATTATGCTTCAAAGATGAGGTCTGTACTGGAGACAGCAGGGACTGAGTGAAAGGGAAAGGAATCAAAACGCTCCTTCTGGACTTCTTTTCTCTACACACTCCTACCTCATCTGGCTTTCCAGTGTAAAAAGAGCCAAACTATTCTATTGTATTTTATACATAAGGAATTTGAAGTGATCGATCATCCAGCAGAGCTGGAGATGGCTACACTTGAATTCAGCCTTTTGGATTCTTTTTGCATTGGCCATGCTGTTACTGACCAAGGTTCTGGAATTTTAACATTAGAAACTGACCCTGAACAGGCAAGAACCTCTTGACCCCTTCTAGATGAAGGTCATAGTCCCGAGGTTCCAATAACATGCACGCTGTGGACAAAGCAGCCATATACAAACGGTATCACTGACCTCCACCCCAATCACAGTGATGCTCTTGCATTATATACTTACAAAGAAATGCAAACACTCACAACAGAACTGAGAGATGCCAAGCTGTAAGAATGACTTCAGAATGAGTGCACACTCAAAAGTTTGTATATTGGACTGACTTCTTAACTTCCATGGAACCTGATCAATGTTGCCTTATACACAATCCTAAGAGTCCCATCCTTGTGCATCTGATTGTTCAGTAGTGCCCACTAGAAGGGAGGAAGCTGGGGGTGGCGGGGGGTAGGCAGGCAGTGAAGGCAGTGGAAGCCAGAATTGCTGGATCAGAAAGACAACTTCTAGATGCCTCACTAGGAATGGTTTTGTTTGTGTTCCTGCAATCTGACAAGCCTGGGAGGAGGTGTCCCTCACTGCGTTAAGGCAGTCTTTACACCAAATGAAGTGTATAACTACTTCTACTATGAGAAAAAAACAAGACCCGGGGAACATATGCTATTTATACAAGAGGTTCCCTAAAACAGTAACTCTTTTTAGTTGGTCTTGAGAGGAGTGGGTGTGTAGTGGTATTCAGTAGTACAGCACTTGCCTAGTACCCACGAGGCCCTGGGTTTGATCCCCAACATTGAAAAATAAAAGGCCTTGAAGGGACCAAGAGTCAGACAACTATAAAATATATTTATACACCCTGACTCATTTTTTAAAATACCATAATTATAATATTTAAGGCTTACTGTCAAGCAAATATGATTTTAAATTATTTAATTTTTACAATATGGCCATTAGTACTCATGGGCAGAGAGGTTAAAATTGGGCTAAACAGAACAAAATATCCCTGGCCCTGCAATATTTTCTGCTTGTTTCAAGTTTGGATGCCCAAGGCTAGGATCTGTGCTCTATGAACAGAATCCTGGCAATAAATTTCCCTGAGGCAGCCCCTCAGTCTGATGGCTCTTCTTTATATTCTAGAAGTCCCAGGCATCACCCAGGTGTGGATGTCCTCTGCTCAGATGGATCTGTTGTGTATGCACCATTCACTGGGACGATAGTGGGCCAGGAGAAGCCCTACAGAAGCAAAAATGCCATCAATAACGGCCTGCGACTGTCTGGAAGAGGTAAGAGTGTAGATCTGGGACACTGTGCTGGCGCTGTGCCATGACCAACCTCCCAGAGACCCCTTGTGCTGCCTCTGTACCACTCTTCTTAGCAAGGACAGTTACTAACCCATCACCACACATTAGTTTGGCATGTTTGAAGGATAAGTGGAATTAAGTGAGCTGTCTGCACTATTTCTTGTGAGGCCTCTTGAATTATCTATCACCGCTGTGAAATTCACCCATGTTTTATAGCCATGCTCATTCTTTTTGTTTAGAAATGAAGAAAGCTTATTAACAAAGAGAAGGCATTCCCAATAATGGAAGTGGACTAGTGAGCCAAGGATAAAACCCCCCAAGGCTCCTTTTTGTGCACACACTCCGCTATTCATCTCTCCTCCTTTAAATGGACACTAGAGTAATGCCTAGTTTTAGGTGGCTGGAAAAATGCTGCTAGGGATTTTCTGGTGCCTGTCTGTGGTGCTGAGGATGGAAGCAGTATGCATGCTGGCTCTATCACTGAGCTATACGCCCAGCCCCACGGGTACTCTTATTAAGTGTGTTTATGTGTTTGCAAGTTCCTATGTGCAAGTGCGTATGAGTGTATGCACACGAGTGCATGTGGAGGTCACAGGGCAACCTGGGGTGTCTTCCTCGGGTGCCACCCCACCTTTCTCTTCCTTCAATTTTTTACATTTATTTACTTACTTACTTTCATGCATGGGCACGCGTGTGGAGGTGAGGATACCCAGTAAGGCTTCAGTAGGCTACCCATCTACTCCTTTCTAGGGTCCCAGGATCGTGAAGGTTTGGATGAATCTGCTTGCTGCTTCCACCTCATTACCTGTTAGGTGGCCCTACTGACCTTGGCTTTGGCTATGAAACATCACTTCGGAGACAGTTTAATGGCACCAGTTCCTGCTGCCACTTAAGCCATAGAGAGCAGCCAAGAAAGAGCTCCCCAAAGCCTTGGGGTCCCTCAAAGCCTTGGTGACAAGTTGTCCCCAGAGCCTCTTCCTCTTATTCCTTCCCCGCTAGTGTGACAAAGCACACACAGCTATCAGGGCAGGAAAGCCAGGCAGTGGGAGCACAGGGCAGCGCTTGCACTGGACCTGCAGTCAGGAAGCTGAGATGAATGCTGACGCTCATCAGGCTTCCTCCTCGCTCCCAGCCCTTTCTTCAGCCTGGGCCCCTAGCCCACGGTGCCACTGGGCTAGCATGGGGCTTTCCTCCTTGGTTGAACCTCTGCGGAAATCCTTCACCTGAGTGTCTTCTAATGACTCCAAGTCCAGTCAGACTGACAGCAAAGATTAACCATCACACTACCACAGAAATAAACATATGTACTCACGAAAAGGTACAAGATCAGGGCTGGGAGAGAGCCTTTTCTGTAAAATGCTTGCCTCACAAACATCAGGCCTGAGTGCCATCTCCAGAATCCATGGCAAAACCCCACATGGTAGTGTACCCTTTGAACCCCAGCACTGGGGAGGTCGAGGCAGTGGATTCCTGGGGCTTAGCATATTGGGTGAGCACCAGGCCAGTGAGACACACACACACACACACACACACACACACACACACACACACACACACTGAGACAACAACCACAAAGGAGAGGGAGGGAGATGGAGGGGGAGGGGGAGGGGGAGGGGGAGGGAGAGGGAGAGAGAGAGAGAGAGAGAGAGAGAGAGAGAGAGAGAGAGAGAGAGAGAGAGAGAGAGAGAGAGAGAGAGAGAATGCTAACCGGAATGGAGTGGGCCTTTGAAAAAGTCCACCCCCACTGCCATCTCTTCCAACAAGGCCACACCTCCTAACCCTTCCTAAACAGTTCCAACTGGGGACCAAGAATTCAAGCATAGGAGCCTATGGGGTCCATTCTCTGTCAATCCACCAGTGACCCAACCCAAATCCTCCTTCCATTCAGACTAGGGGATTACTGAGTCAGCTGATCAGTGTGTCTGTGTACTAGACTAGTTCATCTTCACGTGGTCCCAGTACATCCAACCTACCCAGGGCTACTTCCCTGGTGCCAGATTGCAATGTGGTTAACACACTCGGCACCCCACAGTGTGTATTTTCAGCTGCAGGAGATGCTGCCATGCAGTTTTTCCAAAGGCTGTTGTGATTTGTACCCTTGCTAAGAGTCAGAGAGTTCCAGATACTCCACACATGCTCCATGCTTCCTGCTGCCTGGCTGGTGTGTTGAGTCTATCACTGTAGTTTGAATTTGCTTTCTCCTGATACCTCAAGGTATTGGCACCATTACATATATTTTGACAACATGGATGACAATCTTTTGTAATGTGTTTATCTAAATACTTTACCAAATTCCTACTAGACTGTCCACTTACTGATACACAGGAGCTTTTTACATTTCTTGATGGGTGTCCTCTGCCAGATGTGCACATACACACACTTCCTCCACTCTCCAGGGTGCCATTTACTTACCAATGTCTTTTAGCAGACAGAAATTATTTTCATGTGGTAAAATTCAGTACTTTATTTCATTTCTTTTGACCTGTTAAGACGCATCTGCCACCACTGAAGACAAACTTTCCTGTTGCCCTCCTGTTTTGATCTGCAGTCAGTCTCCAATGGGCTCGTGTAAGACACTAGACAGGGGCTGCACTTCTTTTGGCTTTATTATACTGCTTTTTCCCAAATAAATTGCATGTCAGATGTCAGTTTCTATAAATCCTACTGGGGTTTTGGGGTGTGTGTGTGTGTGTGTGTGTGTGTGATGTGTGTGTGTGTGTGTGTGTATGTGATGGTGTGTGTGTGTGTGTGTGTGTGATGGTGTGTGTGTGTGTGATGGTGTGTGTGTGTGATGGTGTGTGTGTGTGTGATGGTGTGTGTGTGTGATGGTGTGTGTGTGTGTGTGATGGTGTGTGTGTGTGTGATGGTGTGTGTGATGGGGTGTGTGTGTGTGTGTGTGTGTGTGTGTGTGTGTGTGATGGTGTAATGGTGTCTTTAAGCCAACAGTCCTTCAATGAACCATCGTGCCCTCTGATTAGAGCTCTAACTGTTTCAATACTTGCCCTATTAGTTTTTGTATAGAAACTCCCATATCTTGTCATCTTTTGTTTAGTGTCTAAGGGTAACGTATGAGTTTTCTTAGACCGTCTGCAGCAGCAGGATTTAACAGAAACATAATACAAGTTGAATATGGAATTGTATATTTCTAGCAGCCTCACTGAAGGAAAATAAACATAAAACCGATTTTAATATTTATTCAACCCAGTGTCTCCAAAACAGTATTTTAAATATGATTAAATCCACATAGCTGAGTGTGGTCGTTCACACGTGTGATCTCAGCACTTGGGAGGCTGAGGCATGAGAACTACATGAGCTCCAGGTCAGCCTCGGCTCCAGAGGGAGACTCTGTCTCCAGCAATTGCCAGCTGGGTCACAATTCCAGCATTGGGAAGACCTGCCATAGTTACATGGAAGACCGCGTTTCAAAAAGCCAAACAAGCCAACAAATAAAATAAAATAACTACTGAAATATTTTTTCATTTTATGCTGGTTGCTTAAAATGCACTGTGTATTGATCATGAAGCAAATCTAAATTCACACTAACTCCATGTTAACCGCTTGCCTTGTTGGCTTCCAGTTACTATACGGGGCAGTACAATTCCACAGCTTCACTTCCCACCCCGATCGTCCTTTCTCCGTCTGCACTGAGAGAAACACGTTCAAGTTTCCCCTTTAGCAGCTCCTGTGTCAGTTAGAGCACGGACAGTGGTGAGGTCGCCTCTTCCTCGGGAAGGGGCCGCCAGTGCCGAACATTATTCCCTGTCTGTTTCAACGTGTTTGGAGTCATTCTGGTCTCTGGTAACAGGATCCTTGCTTTCTGCTGCCTCCGTCTCCTTGGCAAATCTTTGTCCAAGTCTTTATCTTTGGCCTTTTCAATCACTGGTATTGTTAGATGCAGCACAAAATGGGTTTATTTGTGCCACCAGGGAAAAGTTATAAGAAGACAAGCCTGTTCACACTTTTAGACCACTCATATTTGATCCCAACACTATCCTATTTTATAATTATTACATTATACTATGTCTCTACTTGGAATTATATTTAGGATAGATGTATACATAAATATATATATTCTAAATATATATACACATTTACACATATATTTAGAAAAGTATCTTTTTGTTTGTTTCCATTTTTCTTTTTTAGGATTAGTAGTTTTGTTAGACTATATATGTCTTAGACATAACACTATTCTGGGTCAATTTTCTACTGTCTAATGCTTTTCTGCTACTATTCTCCAATATTTTATTAGATTTTTATTTGAATCTATTCTCCATAATCTTGTTTTAAAACAGGATTCTGTCTTCCTGAGTTTATCCAGTTCTGCTTCTTTCTGTTTTTTTGTCCACTTCTGCCTTTCCCCACCCCCACCCCACCCTGTCTGATCATTACTCGTCATTCTTAAAGGCTCACGTTTGGCTGGACTTAGCAGCGGACACTCACAGCAAGAACAGCCTACGTCTCTCGGCCATCTGTTCCTGGCGCTCTCCCTAGGCTTCGTTTGTTCTCTTGGCCCTAAGCTTAGCACTTTCTGCAGCCTCCTCCTTGCCTTTAGCAATGCATCGGCATTTGTGTGGCAGGACCCGCGGGACATGTGGGGTAACAAGTTCCTGAATCTTGGGATCTTTGGTCCTGGCTTTCTTACCTTCTTCGTTAAGGGCCTTCTGACAGCATATTGGTGAACGCCATCTTTTTTAAAGAGATTGTAAAGTTTCCAGATTAGGCCAGCTTTTGTGGCTCCAACCACTGAGGCACAGTACTATCTGTCAGTCCAGGGAGATCCATCTCTCCTTTTTTGCAATGACCAAGTTGAAAACGCCCAGAATGACATCCACAGTGCATCCCTGAGCAGCCTGGCACCTTCCTCTCCAGTTCTCCTTGATCTGCAACAAGAACGCCCCTTACACAACAGCAGGTGCACTCTGCTGTGGGTCAAGACCTCTTGCTTCATGGGAAAACCTTGTTTGCCATTCCCACCACAGATCTGGACCACTTAGCCCTCCCTCTCTTCACCCAGAGCATCAGAAGCCACTTCTGTGGCCATGAGCTTCTCAGAGAAAGTACAAAATTCAAATTCATCATTCACTTCAGTGAGTTTCTGACAGCCATGGCTGGGAAGGCGAAACCCAGCTTCATCCTGACATGGCGGACCACCTTGGAGGTCTCACAAGAACTCCACTACTGTTTTTATATTTTAAGTTTGTGTGTACACATTTTGCATTTGTATGCATGTGTGTGTGTGTGTGTGTGTGTGTGTGTGTGTGTGTGTGTGTGTGTAAAGGGCAAAGTCATCTTCTGGTATCATTCCTCAGGTATCATCTACTTTGCTTTCTGGAACAAGGTATCTCATTGGCCCAGTGCTTGGCCAGTAGGCTAGGCTAGCTGGCCAGGGAGCCAGGAATACATCGGTTTCCACCTCCCCAGGCCAGAGATGACGAGAACATGCCACAATTCTCAGCTTTTTTCATGGGTTATAGGAATAAAACCCAGGTCCCTATGCCTGCAAGACAAGCACTTTCCCAACTAACTTATCCCCCCAGTCCTGTGCTTTTAATTTCTGATTCAAAGCTACAGAAGTCCAAATAATATCTTCATTTTCTTTTAGGTTTCTGTGTCAAAATTTTCTACATTAAGCCAATTAAGTATAAAGGTTCTATCAAAAAGGGAGAGAAACTGGGCACCCTGCTGCCCTTGCAGAAAGTTTACCCTGGCATACAGTCACATGTACACATTGAGAACTGTGACTCCAGTGATCCCACTGCATACCTGTAGGTGAAGATAAAAAGCAGCCACATCCTGTTCAGAATGGAAGGCGGAAACATCCGCTCCCGAAGAACTGTGTATTCCAACAGAAACACAATCGATGCAGAACCCACCATTCTGACGCCCACTCATCGTCGCTCGGATCTTTCTGCCATCTAGAGGACCAAGGTGTTGTGTATTATAGATGTTTAAGTCCTGATGACTGAAATAAACAAATGAATTCCAACATGTCCAGACTGTATTTCTGAGACCTCTGAACTAGCCATTTCTCTGCCTGAAAGTGACAAAGAGCTCGAAGGTCCTTCCATGAGAGAAGAATGACAGAAATGAAAAGCCGCTGTCAAGGCTTGGCACGTGACCACCGTAATAAATGCCAGCTGACAGAACGGAGGCTTCTTTTACAAGGAGCTGATGAATTCTCAGCAACGCCCTGACCTTTGTCAGGCCTGAAGGAGGGTCAGCTATTCACAGGGCTAAGGCTTGCTGGTCTTTCTAGCCGCACTCCTTCATGCTCCATGAGTGACGGGCTTCCTAAGAAGTGAATGGTGGCATCATCTAGAAAAAGGCACATTCTAGATCTCAGTGCGGCTGCAAACATACATACATACAGGGCGGATGAGGGTGAGAGAGAACTACTCTTAACTGAAGTGCTTAGGAACTAAGTCGGGCAGCGTCATCCAGCAACGCCATACATCATTCTATATACAATTACCCAACTTATTACACATCATTCTTTCTTAATGCTGCTGAAAGTACGAGGAGAAAACAGAACCAAGTAAGCGTGCAAAGGAGCAGATCAATTCTTGCTCAAACTTGGTCATAAGGAATGAGGAAACTGGAGGAATCATCTGGAAATTCCACTCATGAAATTTTGCTTAAGTTATTTAGAAATGTAGAATGACTCCATCCTCATTTATAGGTATGGTAAAGGAAAAGACAATTACTTGACCTTTATTACTCTAGAAATGACTCCATTTGTATTCCTATGCATAATAATGTCCATGACAACACTACTTGTCATAGTAAAACCAGAGACAATCCAAATGCCCATTAACAGTGACAGATTTTAAAGACCAGGTCATAATTACAAAGACAAATATTACACAGAAGTCATAATAAATGAAGCTTAGTTGAATATAATAACATATGCAAATGATAGAAATAACAGTAATTGAAGAAAGGTGAAAAATTCACTTAAAGTGGGATGCTCTTTTTCTAAGGTCAAAACCAATAAAATAACAAAATTTCCAAGAATACATATAGGTGATAAAATTAAGAAAGAAAGAAAGAAAGAAAGAAAGAAAGAAAGAAAGAAAGAAAGAAAGAAAGAAAGAAAGAAAGAGAAAGAGAGAGGGAGATAGGGAGGAAGAGAGGGAGGGAGGAAGGAAGGAAGGGAGGGAGGGAGGGAGGGAGGGAGGGAGGGAGGGAGGGAGGGAGGGAGGGAGGGAGGAAGGAAGGAAGGAAATAATGGCTTAATTACCCCGGCATTAGGGAGAGCAGAGCCACACACATTTTAGTCACTGCAGTGGTACAGTTGTGCAGCCAAGGGTGACACATGAGTACTTCTTGTGAAGTACTATTCAGTATGTCACAGAGGCAACTGGACGTACGTGTATGCAGGTATGTCCTAGAAGAGTCCGTGATGTTCCTCAGGCATTTAAGGACCCACGTTGTAGTCAGCACTTTTTATATGCAGGTTCCTGTCATCATCCAGCACGTCACAATATCGATGAAGGACTAGTACACTGAAATTAAAGTTCTCCCGGGATGTCATGGCTCATGCCTTTAATCCCAGCACTTGGAAGCAGAGCCAGGTGGATCTCTGTGAGTTCGAGCCAGTCTGGTCTACAGAGCGAGATCCAGGACAGGCATCAAAAGTACACAGAGAAACCCTGTCTCAAACCAATCTCCCACAAAATTAATTTTGATTTAAAAATATGTGCATCACTGTTCAGTTTGATGACCTTCTGTAACACTCACTGGTGCCCACTAACTTTGTATCATTCCAGTGGATTGCATTTGCTTCCAATAGCCAAGCATCACACTCCCACTAAGACTCCGAAGGAAGTGGCTCTGAAGGCCACTGAAAAGGATCTCAATTAGCTGACCAGTGAAGTTTGTTCCACATAATCAACACCCTGGATTGGTGCTTAGGAGGTGAAACACAGTAAAACATGGCTAGCATTTTCAAAGCCAAGCTGATTGTAAGTCCACAGAGCAGCGCAGGAGCACTACCTTCTGCCTGCCATGCACATTTTATAGAAATGCAAACTCCAGACAAAGAGCATCTTCCTTAGGAAGAACTAGAATACTGCGCCCTCTAGTGGATTACATCAGAGCTGCTCGTAGGTTCTGATTTAAGGTCCAAATGACAAAAGACAAAGAACCCTAAGAAACTTGCTTTTCCTCATAAAAGTTATTAAAAATGTGGAGCCAGATATTGCCATGTTTTATAACTGTGAGTGAATATGGATAAAAGGATTTTTATTTTGAAAATGCTTTTAGTTAGTTGTAGAAAATTAATTTAATGGAACAGCAAGGTCAGCAGCCAATTGAGGTTAGGTCCACAGAAGGGTGAACTCGCACATCTTTTAAGAGGGCACTGATCACACTTGGGGGACAAGAGCAATGCAGATGCACTCACTGTCTGCCCACCTTCCTGACCCGTCCCCTGACTCTGCAAATAGCAAAGGAGGCCTGCAAGGACCACAGGAAGGAAGAGGGGAAAGAGACAGTCCAGCTGTTGTTTCTTCTGTTTGACAGACAGAAGGACCCTTCTCTCCACCTGCTCCGTTTGCTTCTGCCCACAAAATTATCTCAAAGTTCCCAGAATCCTCCAACAAACACAAATACTTTAACATGAACAGGCATGCAAATAGGACTAAAATGCTTTCAAAGGCTAAAGTTTACGACCCATCTCTAAGAAATGCACTCATCTAGCCAGGTCCTCCGATCCCAGGTAGAGCAGAACTCACAGGCTTCGAAAGGACACGGAGACGCTTCCACCAGGGGAGGCGTTGCAGACCCAGCACCTTCTTGTGTTGTTCCCAGCTGCCTTTATAATGTTTGCCCTTCCTTTCACTAACCCAGGAGGTTACCAACCAGAGGAGTGAACACGAATTAATAAACGTAGATCACTGTGATTCAGTATGGTGTTTGGTTCATGAGGTTCCCACGGGAGCCACCGAAAAGCTCTTCTTAGACCAGAACGTGTCATACTTCTCAGAGATGCCAGTCTTCCTTTTGTGGTGCAACCAGGCTGTAGGGAGAACCATCCCTTGGTGGCTCTTCTCTAATCCCACTGTTCTGTTCTGCTGCCTTAGCTTCTAGGGCAAATACCACTGACACTCGGTCACCTTCCTATCCAGCTGTGCACACCATTGGCACTCGGTCACCTTCCTATCCAGCTGTGCACATCACTGGCACTTGGTCACCTTCCTATGCAGGTGTGCACACCACTGGCACTCTGTCACCTTCCTATGCAGGTGTGCACACCATTGGCACTCTGCCAGCCTCCTATCCAGGTGTGCACACCACTGGCACTCTGCCAGCCTCCTATCCAGCTGTGCACAGCGTTATCTCACTGAGGCAACAGCAAGTGAAGCCACAGGCTTATTCTCCTCAGTATTTCCATTACCCTGACCCCAGCTCCATCGCACTTAAGCCATTTCTTTTATGCCTGAGGTGCTGTTACCCTGATTAGATTTCAAGTTTTAAATTGTGGCACACCTTTCTAGTATCTTAATGTGTATAAATGATATGATCTGCAATACTAAGAACTCTGTCTTCAAGAATTATTATTGTTGTTACCCAGGACACACTATTGCAGCAGCACACAGTTCGAAGATCAAGGAACACACAAGGGAATGTAAGACACATGTCTTGCAGAGCTCGCCATAAGAATGCATAAGTATGGACAATAAGTATGGAAAATAAGTCTATTTCCCAAACTATTTACAAACTACAGTGCATCCTAATTGCTTAATAGGTGAGGATACTTGCATTTTGATAATGAAAAGTACTCAAAACTGGAAAATAATAAAAATGTTTCTTTTTTTGAAAGCTGACCTCTAATAGTAACTGTACACACACACACACACACACACACACACACACACACACACACGCAGTGATCTTGTCCTGGTGGAATTTACAACACAATGAAGTAAACCGGTCATAACGAGATAAGCAGACCACACACAGCACAGCAATGGGTCTACAAAGAAGAGCAGAGTACTCTGGACGCGAGCAAAGGGACAGCGGCGAGGACAACGTCCCCCAGGAAGTGCACAGGGGAAAGATCTGAGGGAGCACAGAGGCAGCAGGTAGAGAGATAGACAGATGCTTTGCGGTGGCCGAGTGCAGGGCAGTTGGAGAAACAGAGGAGGTGGGAAGTGGGCAAAGGGCAGGTACAGTGGCTGGAAATGAAGCCGAGCATCCAGGCAATTTCCGAGACTACATCTTCATCCTAAGGGCAAGCTGATGAAGGATGTCACCAGTGTTACTAATTAAATGACAGGTCACATGTGCAAAGGACATGGCACAGTCCCAGATCAACAGCAGCAGGCTAGTAAACACTGATTTCCAAACACATTCTGCAAAACTTACCTCTTCACCCACACCGTGTGTTCAATTAATAATCACAGTATCTTCTATTTGCTGTATCTTTATGAAATGAATTAGTATTACTGGATTTTAACATAATGCAAACTACCTTACAAGTTAAATGAATTTAAAGTACTCTAGAAATCAAAGTTGTTTACTGAATCACAAGATGCTAAAAATTTTGTAAGCACAATGATGAACAACTCTATAATGGTACCTTGATTTTTAACAGTATATATTTTGTAACACATGTATTGGTCCCAAAATGAAAGAGATGAAATTAAAATAACATGAGGTTGTAACATAAAAATACATAACTTAAAGAGATCTAATACTATAAATTATAATTATATATTAATTATATAAATTTCTTAGTAAGCTAAAATATGCCTCCAAAGAGGACTGAGAAGTCTAAGTCTATCTAAATCTTAGGTATCTGTAATCTGCCCTATCAACCATCTAATTAACACATAGTATCTGTGTCCTACTGATAAAGATTTCCGGCTATTCAAATTTGTTATATTGTTTTCATATGATTCTGCATCAACCAATTAAGACAGCTGGCAAACAGTAAATATTTAACCTAAAATAGTTCAGCAGCTCATCTCAAAATTTACATTTGCATAGACAGACAACAACTAATTCTACCAACATTTGGAACCTTTGGTAGCTGGTTACCAGATAGGCATCACATCTGGGAACCATACTCTTCCCAGGTGCTTAGAAACTTCAGTGTGAACTTCATCTGGGGTATAATTGTCATCAGGGACCAGAACCTCCTCCATGATAGACAGCTGGGTGAGCCTTCTGCCGCAGAGTCTTACAAACTCAATGAACGCACTGCAGCTGACTTCACACTCACTCAGGCCCAAGGCTGTCAGGTTTTTACAGTGCTTGGCAATGCAGATAAGTTCAGTGTCCAGGGGCTGAAGGCCGTTTGCACACACCACTAACTCAATGAGCCGTGGGCAGTGAAGACCTATCCGGCCTAGAATGGTTCTGCTTACTGAACGCCCGAAGTACAGGTGAGTGACAGGGGTCTCTTCTCTGAAGAATGTCTCAAACTCTTCTTCATACAAAAAGAAGTACATGACAATGTTAACTCCCGGAGAGTGTTTAATCAGTGCGTCCCAACTGTGTTTTTTAATAGAGTGAAACTTGACCTGTCCAGGATTTTCACTTACAACATCTATTCGGAGATGTTCGAGGTTCACATGAGTCTCACTAGATAGTGCAAGGAGAAGTTCGTCACTCAGAATGTAGTAATTCAATGCCAGTTCTTTGAGGCCCTGACAGTGGTCAGCCACACAGAGGATTCCTGTGGGAGGTGAGAGAAATCCTTAACAACAAAGAATCACACTGATACTAAAATGGATTTTGTAAAATTAAATTTTCTATTAGTTAGTTTACTACAACAGATAACTAATGATACTTGAGGAAATGACTGCAAACATATATCATTATACATGTGCAGATTAATTAAACTTGTCCCCAGACCCTTACACATTGCTGAGGGGAGGGATATGCAGCCACTGGGGCAGCCACTATGGAAATCAGTGTGGAGGTTCCTAAAGAACTCAAACCAGAGCTACTGTAAGACTTGCTCCACTCATCTTAGGGACCCCCAAAAGGCTAATTCAGCACAGCAGAGATGCTTGGGCAACCATGTTGGCTGAGGCACTATTCATAACAGCCAAGATGGGGAAACAGCCTAGGTGTCCACTAACAGAGGAGCGGGTGAAGAAAATGTGCTCCACAGATACAACGATTTCTACTGAGTCATAAGAATGAAGTTGTGACATTTTTAGCAAAATGAATCAACTGGAGATTACTAGGCAGATTCTGAAAGATAAATTTCACACTTTCTAACATTACTCAAAGTTTATATTTAAATTTATACACACACACTTAAAAAATGGTTGCAAACCAAATATAGGAACTCATCAAAGAGGTCATTCAGCATGATCAAGTTAGTTTTATTCTACAGCTGCATGGAGGGGTCAACATGTGTAAATCAATAAATGTAAGACATCACATAAATGGTCTTAAAGACAGAAATCACATGACTTTCTTAACAGAAGCAGAAAAGGGTTTTGACAGAATGCCACATTCCTTCATGATAAAAGCTCTGAAGAAACTGGGAACAGAAAAAATGCATCTCAACATAATAAAGGCTATCTATGATGAACCTATAGCCAACATTATATGAATGGGAAAAGATCCCAAAGCATTCTAACTAAAATAGGAATGAACCAAGGCTGCTCACTTCCTCCACTCTTACCATAGTAATCAAAGCCTTAGAACGCCAAGCCAAGAGAAGCAAATAAAAGGAATATAAATAAGCGAGCTGGCTGGTTTTATGTCAGCTTGACACAAGCTAGAGTCATCCGGGAAGAGGGGGCCTCAATTGAGAAAATGCCCCCACCAGATAGGCCTGTGAGGAAGCCTGTGGTGAGTTTTTGTAATTACTGATTGATATCTGAATGTCAAGCCTATTATGGGTGATGCTACCCTTTGGCAGGTGGTCCTGGGATGTATTAAAAAGCAGGCCTAGCAAGCCATAGGAAACCAGCCAGTGAGCAGCATTCCTCTTTCTTTATGGCCTCTGTATCACTTCCTGCCTCCATGTTCCTGTGCTGACTTCTCTGGGTGATGGACTACAAACTAGAAGACGAAATAAACTCTTTCTTCCCCAAGTTGCTTTTGGTCATAGTGTTTTACCACAGCGGTAGAACCTAAGGCAACAGGAAAGGAAGTCAAGTACTTGCAGACCACATACTTCTGTGCATTAGACTCTTCCAGAAAACCTCTGGAGCTCATGAACATGGATAAAGGTGGCAGAATACAAAATAAACATACAAAAATCACTGCATTTTTCTACATACCAATAACATATATGCTGAGGAAGAAATCAGGAAAACAACCCATTCACAATTGCCCCCACCCTACATGCACACCTTGGAATGAACCAAGCCAAGGAAGTGAAACCCATCTACAAGGAAAACTTCAAGACATCCAAGAAAGAAAGTGAAAAGGACACTGGATGATGGACACAAGCTCTGGCCACAGGATGTAGATGAATCAAGCTGAAACTGAGCTGGAAATTTTCTGCAGTCTAGCTTTCATAATGCTTCAAAGTGCTCTGAAGGCTGCCGGGGGAGAAAAGGATCTACAGCTATGAATCCTGTGAGCCACCAGCCTCCACTGGTGCAGTGGCAATACCTCTGTTACAGGAGTAACATGTTCTAACTGAATTTGAGGCACCTCTGTTCTGGGAGTAACACGTTCTAACTGAATTTGAGGCCCACTCCACAGAAGAGAATCCATGCTCGGTACTGCAAACCTGTTCAAAGGCCCACAGTTGGGAAGGTCACAGGACCTGACATGGAAGCTTCTACCATCATTCTGCTAACGAGGCAGGCTACGCCCGCCAAACCGACCTCTAAATACCTGTCTCATGCTCATGGGTTAGCACCGCTTAGCCGGAGTCAGAGAAGCCCCATTTTTGTGGACAGCGGTTGCTGCCGAGACTTGAACTGGTGCAAGAGGTGGAAATGCAGGTGGCTTTTGAGTGCTCAACCCGAAAGCGAGACTCGGGGGCACCATAGAGGGGACAAGTGAACCGATGCAAGAGCCGGAGGGCGGGAAGGAACCCGTGGACTGCGGTCTTCTGGACGGGACACTGTTCCTGCACTCCTGAGCGAGCTCACAGCAACTGAGTTACCCACCAACAGATCACCACGGGTGGGGGAGGGGGTCGTGAGGTCCCGCCCCTCTGTGAGGAGCTATTTTCTGGTGACTGTTGCTGGGGAAAAGACTTTCTTCAGTGGTGCTGCCACTGGTAAACTGCCCGTGTGCCAAAAAATAATCCCAACCCAAGCTCATGAAAGTAATCCCATTAAACTCAGTAGGTCAAAAAATGGAGACGACATTAATTCTTCGACAGGGAGCTAGCTGGGGAGGAGAGGGGCTCCGGCAGGGGAGGAACAAAAGACGGGCATGGGGTGAACGTGATCAAAATACAGTATATCCGTGCATGAAACTGTCAAAATAGGTCACTAATTTAGAAAAGACTAACACATGCCCAAGGAAAAAATATTCTCAGAAGAAGCAACTTACATCTAATTTGAAGATTAAGATTGCTTTTGGATACAATCAATAAATTGTGTTCCAGAGGCATGTACTTCTCAATGAGTAAACTATTGTTACTATAATAAAGACCATCAATCAACTTACATAAAAAACCACAACCTACCATCAGATGAAACATGAGGACAGCTACTCATTTTCAGGAGCCGCAGAGTGTCACTGTTGTTGGCCACCAGGATCTTCAGGGAGGGGTCGTCCACTGGCGTGTCTTCAATTTTAATGGATGATAATGATTTTGAGTTGACAAACACAACTGTAAGCGCTGACACAAAATGAGACTTGCGTGGCAATAAGAAAGAAATTATGAAAATGTTATTTAAAACTCATAGTTGCAATCAAGTAGCATTAAAAAAAACCAAATTGTTAATGCTAAAAAGTTCAGTAAAGACAATGAATACATTGTATTTTCACACTGTCATTAGCCAGTAGAAGACATTCCTATTTCCTTTTTAAATAAAATTTCAAGTTAGTATATGAAGTATGGGTTTCATTGCAGCATTTTCATGCACATATGTCCTTGTGCTTTCTTCTCATCCATCCTCTGCTCTGCCATTCCCTAGCCTCCCGGCACCCATGCCCTGCTCTGCCATTCCCTAGCCTCCTGGCTCAGCTGCCTCTGGTCTCCTCAGACCTGCAATACTACCCCTGCTCTTCATGTGTATTCCATTTCTCTCTGTGTCTCTGTCTCTCTCTCTCTCTGCCTGTCTCTGTCTTTGTCTCTGTCTCCCCTTCCCTCTCTTTCATGGTTCCCTTTCTGTTTTCACACACACACACACACACACACACACACACACACACACACACACACACACACACACACGACACACATAGTCTGCATATGAGAGAAGACATGCAGTATCTGTTTTCCTGAGTCTGATTTGCTCCAGTTAACATAATGATCTCCACTTCCATACATTTTCCTGAAAATACCATGATTTCACATTTCTTCATGGTGAAAAGAAGTTCTACTGTGTATGTATATGTGTCTGTTGATGGACATCTAGGCTGGTTCTACTTCTTAGCTATTATGAACAGTAAATCAATAGACATGGCTGTGCATGCATCTCTGTGTAGCTGACTTAGACTATACTCCAGGTAGTTTACCAGTAGCATGACTGGACCACATAGTAATTCTTTTAATGTGCATTCATGCCTTTTGTAGGGGATTAGGTGGCTGGAGCTGTTTGAGCTCAGTTTTAGGTCTTTAGCTCAGTTTTAGGAATTCCAGTGATTCCTGTACAGGGTAAGAGATAAGGATCAGGTGGTGGTGGTACACACCTTTAATCCCAGCACTCGGGAGGCAGAGGCAGGTGGATCTTTGTGAGTTCAAGGCCAGCCTGGTCTACAGAGTGACTTCTAGAACAGCCAGGGGTGTTATACACAGAAATTTTGTCTCCAAAAACAAAAAAAAACAAACAAAAAAACTGCATAGGAGATAAGGATCTAGTTTCATTCTTCTACATGTGGATATCCAGTTTTCCATCAAACCATCAAATGAAGATGCTGTGTTTTTTCCAATGCATGTTTTTGACTTGTATCGAAAGCCAGGCGGCTGTACCTGTTTGAGCTCTATAACTCAGCTTGTATGTCTGGTTTTGTGACCAGCTTTTGTATTCCCACACTGCTTTCTGATTAGAACTGCTGTGTCGAGGAGGGTTTATTCAAGCTTCTGTATAAACAACAGAGTGCTTTTCTCTATTTCTGTGCAGAATGTCAATGCAATTTTGATGGAGACTGTTGAATCTGAAAACCACTTTGGTTTTTCCATCTTCTAGTATCTTCTTACTTATCTTTCTTTGTTGTCTTAATGTTTCCATTGTAGATCTCTCCTACCATCTTGCTCCCAAGTTAGGTTTGATTCTGAGTTTTGGGGATCTTTTTTGGATCATAAACAGGATTTTCTTCTTGATTTCTTCTCATTATTAATACATAGAAAGGCTACTGACTTTTCCATGGTGATTTTGTACCTCATTACTCTGCTGGACTTTAAGGTTCTCTGGTGAACTCTTAAGCATCTTGAAAGTATAGAATCATGTCTGCAAGTATGAACAATTGTCTTCTTCCTTTCCCATCGGCGTCCCTTTTATTTCTTTCTCTAATTTTAGTGCTCTAGCCAAGATTTCATGTTTTATGTTGAATAAGAGCGGTTAGAGCGGACACACTCATCCAAGTTTAGAGGAACGTTGGGGTGTTGGTCTCTGTCAGAGTTCTCTTGTGCTCTAGTGAGATGATCATGTGATTTCCATTTCTAAACCTATTTATGTGTTACATTACATATACGCAGATGCAAAACCAACCTTGAATCTCTGGGGGAAAACTAATTTATTTGTGGTGTAGACTTTGTTTGGGTTTGTTGTTGTTGTTGCTTATTTTTTGTTTTTTTGGGTTTGTTTTGTTGTTTTGTTTTTGTTTTTGTTTTGTTTTGTTTGAAACAGGTTTTCTCTGTGTAGCTTTGGCTGTCCTAGAAATTCACTCTGTAGACCAGGCTGTCCTTGAGCTCACAGAGGTCCACCTGCCTCTGCTTCCCAAGTGCTGGGACTAAAGGCATGTGCCACTACTGCCTGGCAGTGTAGACTTTCTTAATGTGCATATCCATTCCTATAAAAAAAAAAAAAAGTTCCAAAGTACAACTAGAAATGAAATGATGAGACAGAAAGAAGTCCCAAATATCTCATAAAGGATGGCTTAGCTATTTTCAATCTTAAGAGCTTAGTTATTTTCAACCTTAAGAATTTGAGGTCTACTATTAAAAGGATATAATTTATTTATTTTCTAGAATAGGGATTACCTAACTATGGACCACCAGCCAAGCTCAATGCAGAGTCTGTTTATCTATGTTGCTTGAGTGAAGAATAAATTGTTGACATTATTCAAGGGTTGAAAACATCTGAAGAAGAATACTGTATGGCACGAGAGCTGCATGAAATAGTCACTAATGCTCACAGGGGAAGTCTGCATGGCCCACAGCCATATGCTCTCCTGTTGCATGGTCTGGGTTGGCTTCACCCAGCTCCACAATGCAGCTGAGGATTTGAGGCAGAACTACACAGCCCTCACAGCCTAGAATCCTTTGGGTTCTTCCCTACCTCTGGGAAAAATACAGTTCCCCTATTTCATTTGCTTCCATATTTCCAGACTTACTCAGTACCTGGCACATAGTCATCAATAAACATTTGTTAAAAGGATGAATGAAGGCCGGGCGGTGGTGGTGCATGCCTTTAATCCCAGCACTCAGGAGGCAGAGCCAGGTGGATCTCTGTGAGTTAGAGGCCATCCTGGGCTACCAAGTGAGTTCCAGGAAAGGCGCAAAGCTACACAGAGAAACCCTGTCTCGAAAAACCAAAAAAAAAAAAAAAAGGATGAATGAAGGGATGCATAATCTTACGTTCTTTTTCTAGTGGATTTAAACAAGTAAATAGAATAGTTACATTTTTGAAGAATTATAAGATAAAAGCTTATTAATAATTTGTCCTCAATGTAGGCAGAATTCCACACATTTTCAGATTCACTATTTCTGACAAAGTCAGAAAGTGTGGAAAGTTTCCTTCCACAGACTCAATCTTGGTTGTATTAAAGGTTCTACTGGTCCTGTTAGGATGACTACATTGGTTATAAATGTGTAAACATGTTGTCTTACACTAATTCCAAGTGGTTTTTGCATAGTAGAAAATTATTATAGTACTAAATTATTATAGAACCGTATCTCTTTTTCAAGAACTAGAAAGGTGATTTTTTTCTCTTTAATCAACTCTGAATTAGTTGTTTTAGTCTTGAAGGACACTGATGTGGCACAGCACATGCTTCATCACAGTCACATTTGCTATAGTCTAATGTTCAAATTCCCATCATCTTGTCTAGTTTTCCCACTGGTTTATAAGTAGGAAAAACAAGACAGGGTCCTGGAGAGCTTCTCCAGCTGTCCGGAGGCCACAGAGTTCACCGAGACAGAGCAGGCTACCTACTGCCTGGCATCTGCTGGGTAACTGCATCAGCAACCCAGATGCTGGCCCTGAAGGCTGATGGGCACTGCTAGCCTTAGCTTTAGAACCTAAGACTCATCAGGTCTGTCTGAGCCTGTGGTTTATAAACAAGGAAGTAACTATTTAGCACTAGTCGGTTTTCATCTGATTACTTATATTATTCTAAATCCCTAAATGACCCAATTTTTTCCAGCCTATCTCCTAAAAAGATAACAGGCTAGCAGAAAGCCTGGCTAAGAGAGCCATGACCCAGTTTACTGGAGTGAAGACACGGTTATCCCGACCCTCTACTGTGGGAGGTCTCCATGAGGTGATTACCAACAGCCATAATGAAGTGCTTGTTACAAACCAAACGCTATTTAACCTGGGTTTCTGGTGGTAAACAAAATGGAGAGATTCCATCCTTCAAAGAGTTAGTCTGAGTGTGAGAAGACAATAAACAGGCTACATTAATCATTAAGGTGGCTTTGAGTACTAACAAATGACGTAGAGAAGATACAATAGTGTAGCGTTAGGTTAGTGTTAGCTGCAAACTTGACAGACTCAAATCGTCCTGGAGCCTTTAGGGATCATCTTATTATTTATTAATTACTTATTTGTGTATGTTCGTGCATGTGCACATGCTAGTGCCCATATGTGGAGGTCAAAGGACAAACTGCAGGGATTGGTTCTCTCCTGCCACCATATGAACTCTAAATTCAGATTCTTAGACTTGGCGCGAAGCACCTTTACCCAGTGAGCCACCTCACTGACCCAGAATCCCCTGATGATGTTGACCGAGGTGAGAAGACTCGCTGACTGTAGACCGCACCTTTTCCTGTTTGGGATCCTGGACTATGTGAGTGGGGAATGGACACTGAAGAGCAGCAGCAAGTACCCAGCAGTCTCTGCTGCCTGACAACGGATGCCATGTGAGCAGATACTTCAAGCTCCTGCTCCTTGGCTCCCTGACCATGATGGACTATGGCCTGGAACTGCCAGGGCAGGCCTCTTCTCCCTGACATTGCTTTTGACAGAGTGTTTTCTCACAGCAATGGGGCAAGAAACTAAGACAACAGGACAGAGAGTGACAGTGTGAGAAGGTGTCTCTGAGGAGCTGGGGACACTCAGGTGAGGCCCGCAGCAGACAGTGCTGTGGACTCTGAAACAAGCCCATCTCTCCTCTCCGATTACCCAGCACCGAATGCTAACCGACAGGCAGACTCCTGGGGCTACTTGGCCAGCCGCTCTAGCCTAATTAGTGAACTTTAAGCCAATGAGAAACCCAGTCTTAAAGGAGGTGGATGGTGTTTCTGGGGGTGGGGGACACCTGTCCTCTGACAGTCACATGCATGCACCCATATGCACACCTGCACACACATGAACACAAACATCATTTAAAAAGGAGTTTATCATATCTCACAAAAGGTACAGTGGTCTTACCTTTGGCACATTCATAAAACTTGGTTTGGCTGTTGAAATCAATCCCAAGGTCTGGATAGAACAATTTACCAGCTGAGAAAGAATATCACAGGCAGCTTCTGCGGACTCAGTACTACTGTCAACCTATAAAGACAAGTTTTAATCTGAATTTCCCAAAGGCAACTCATCAGAACCACTGGAAATGCAATCATTTAATGGAATTCAATAACCAAGTTTTGTTGATCCCTTTCATCAATATAAACAATTATTTTCATATGAAATGTCTGAGCTCACAAAGGGAGAAACAGAAATATGGCAGAGTAACTTTGCAGCGCTTCATGCTTTCAGGTCTTTATGGGTATTAATAATAACAGCCAAATGAGAAAACTGAACCTTAAGTCACTCAATTACAGTCGACCTTCTCTATTTCAGTCTGTGTGATAACTAGAGAACAATCAGAAAGCAATGTGGGATGAAAATCCCGGAGCATTTACCAGTGCCTCAAAGTTAGGATCCAAACACACAAAAGGATCTAGCGATGCAAGCTGTTCCTACCTTAAAGCTGACATACTGCAGATGCGCAGCATGCCTTTTGATGATCTGCTGAATGAGATCAGGATGAGTGGACTTAAAATAGGAAGTGGCTGATTGGTTCAGCTCAAACTCAAACTTTCTCCAGAGGTCAGGAATGTGAAATACTTCATTCCATCTCCTACACACAGAAGATGCGCGGGCTCGGTCTATTAAAGGAAGATACTGGAAAATTTGTAATATCACGTGGTGAGGTAAAGTCCCCCAGTCTAGAAGAACAGAGAGCACATGAGTCTGGGTGAGGGAAGGGCAGAGCCCACGTTTGGGCTGCTTCACTACTGGCGGAGTCTGGACAACTTTATTCACAGCAGAGAAATTATTCCTCTTCATTCTGTAAGTATCAGAAAGTGTTGTTGGTTTCTTTTTCATCATTCCGCAAATATCTACTCTAACTGTACAGAATAATATTAGAAATGGACACTAATCCCACTAACACACGTTTAACAGTAACCTTCCACTTCTGGTGCACCGATAAGTGCTACACTGTGCTGAGGACAGAGGTTAAGTGCAAACCCGCTCTCAAAACCATGATCAACGGCTGAACACCACGGTAAATGATATGAGTGAGGTGGAGCCAGCTGTATGAGAGGGGAAAGAGAACTGCACGTGACTGACTTTGTGTATGAAGAAGTGGTTGGGGGCTCTAAGAAGAAGCAAAGTAGCATACACCCCACATGTGTTTTCCCCACCGTTAAGGGCTGCATCTTACTGTGTCCTACAAAGGAACTGCCACACACTGAGATTCCGCCAGACTCCTGGGAGATCGGGGAGACAACTCAACTCAGCTATGCGGTGCACTAACCATTGACTCTAACCCTGGCTTCTCATCCATAAAGCAGGGATCAGAGCACTCATAAAGCTGCTCTGAGGATTAGACCCCTTTCTGTATTGGTGCATTGTGCATACTTAAGAAGTGCTGCTATACTAGCTTGTATTTTTCTGAACTATTTTCATTCCATAAGTCAAATCACAATTCTAAGAGAAAACCAAATGATTCCCAATGAATTTCACGTGACAGCTTGGACATAAGAATTCTGGGACATGTGGACACAGCAGGGACAGAGTTGTTACACGAGTCCATATCTGCTCCTCTGTATAAAGAACATGAGAATGAACATTCTTCTCCCCAGAAAGAATCCCCAGGTGTTAACTACTTGGGACAGTGTTGACATCTGAAGCCCAGATACACCGACACATATAAGAAATTATCTGTAATCTTCTCTGCATGTTTTATGTAAGAATCTAAAGTAATAATGCACCATTATTTGAGAGGCTTTATAATGGTAAAAATGGTTCTGAAGGTAACTCTGATCACTGACTTAACCGTACTTTCACCCATCAGTGTTAGGAATGTATATACAAATTTAGTATCAGATTTGAACATACCTTCAAATTTACTGAGATATTTATTTACAGTGTAGGTACATTTGTCATGTGATCCAGTCTGAGTGATGTGAAACATTTCTTAACCACAACACAAGGTAGGATCCCAGAAGCAGGACTGACCTATAAAACGACTGTAAAAAACATGAAGCCATTTTTAGAGCTTGGGAACTGGAATGGAAAACAAAACCCCTTGTAACTCAAGCGTCAGAGAAAGAGCTCCTCTGTGCATCTCCATCTGAACCTGCAAACAATCCCAGCACTCGGGAGGCAGAGGCAGGTGAATCTCTGTGAGTTCGAGGCCAGCCTGGGCTACAGAGTGAGATCCAGGACAGGCGCCAAAGCTACACAGAGAAACCCTGTCTCAAAAAAAAAAAAATGAATAAATAAAAAGAAAGGCTATGCCTAATATAAAACTTTACGAGGAGACAAAGTGAGGACAAAGACTTTATCCAAATGCCAGGTCTTGTATAACTGCCTCACAGTTCTCTACACAGAGTGACTGTGTTATACACTAAGCTTAACTGTACATAACAAGAAATTGTTCAATTTGCTCAATTCATTAAATTACCAGTTTACTGGTAAATAATTAATGTTATTAGGAGCTGAAAAGATGGCTCAGTGGTTACAGCACTTGCTGCTCTTACAGAGGACCCAAGTTCAATTCCCAGCACCCACATATGCATCAGTACACACATGGTACATAGACATAAATGCAGGCAAAACACCAATATAAGTAAATAAACTTCTTAAAAAGGAATATTCTATTAATACCAGTAATTTAGTGAAATACATGTTAATTTTCCTTCTCCTCACATAAATAAAGCATAAAACTCTACCCTTCCGATCATAAACTTCATATAGCACAACATTGCAGGTATATGTGTCAGTATATTTTAGAATGTAAGATAAATTGATTTGTATTACTTGGAAATACTTTTTTAATCATATATTCATTTTTAGTTAAATAATATGAGCTACATAAAATAATTTATGAATATGGAATGCCACTTGGTCATATTGTATTCCCATTAAAAATTTTTTCTTGGAAATGTTTTATATAAAAATCCTACCTTAAATACATGGGGCCATTAAAAAAAAACCTGATCATTTCTTTTTACATTAAAAAAATGGATCACTTCTTTTTCAAGACTCTCGTATGGAAGTTCACGCTGAACCAATGAAATGAAGCAATTGCTGCATCGGGTACTCACCAACATCCCTTTGCCCTCACTTTCAATCTTGGAAAACACCACAAAAGCATCACTAGGGCATATAATAATTTATGCTTAGGTTATTCATAAATCATTATATATTAAGCGATTGTATTAGTAAATTATTAATACGAAAACTATTTTCTGCCCAAATGAAAAACTAGCTTGTGGAATTATCATAGTACTTGCCAGGCGCTACACTGGAAGCTATACTAAGGTTCCATATCAGGCAGTAAACGACTCTGAAAAGTCACATTTTACTTACTATCTGTGGAGAGATAGCATGAAAATTTAAGGTGGTTCAATAAATACATGTATTTGTTTATAAGCTGTATAAATCTTTCAGCACAGTTCAAACTTCTCTGCAGTATTGGGATATATTTACTTACGAAGGAAATTTCCTAGTTGAAAAGATACATTCATTTTTAAGTACAGTATCTGAAGACTGAAGTTTGCAAAACTGTTCTTGGATTGAAAACACCTTTTGAGATTCGAGGATGCCAGAAAGGCTGCACAGAACTTGACCTGGACCATCCCTTAGAACCCCTTAGGGAATTGGAAACCTGGTAGCCTGCCCCATTTTCCTGCAACCTCTGCTTCCAGACTGGGCTAGAAAGACAACGCCAAGCCAGGGCAGAGTTCAGAGTCTAAAAATGAATACAAATGACAGTGCAAATGCACCGCTCTAAAGCTGCACCGTGCAATTTATCTTACATTCTAACTGCCCAGAGAAACCGGGCTTGGGAACAGCCTTACCCTAGCCAAAAAACCTCTACAGAACTAGCTGCGAATCGGCCAGAAGGCTGCGAAGCCCCGGGAGGGCGGATCGGCTCGGCTCCACTCGGCAGGCTTGGTTCCGAGCTGGTTCGGTTCAGCGGTCCCTCTGCAGCCCTGCGGATCCGAGGGCTCGCCTCTGCGGCTCGGCCCGGCCAGGCCCGCCACGTCGGCTCCCCGGGGCTGCTCCACAAATGTTACCTCAGAACGTACGCCTGAGCTGCAGCCAGCCCAGGTCCAGCCCTCAGGTCCAGCCCAGGACTCTGCTTCCCGAACCCCAGCAGCTCGCTTCTCAGGTGGGCGCCCTCCAGCGCTGCCTAAAGCCGTGGGCTGTGATGGACAGAACGGTCCTACAGGCCAGGCCCCGCCCACGTCACGCCCCTCCAGGAAGCCCCGCCCCAGCCAGTTTGCTTGTGTCCAGGGCTTACCTTACCACAGGTCCCCGTCCCCGTCCAAGCCCCGCCCTCCCGGATGTTCAACTGCTGTAATCCCCGCCCCCGGGCAGCCTCGCCCCATCCCCAGCAGCTGAGTTATGCCTTATGCCCGGCCCCGCCCCGCCCCTGTCAATCCCGCCCCGCCCCTAGCCACTAAACTTAAAGCTAGAATTCATCTAGAAGTAGACCTTGACCCCCGCCCACGCCCCGCCCCCTGGAAAATGCCCCGCCCATTGATGGAAGCCCCTGGAAGCTTTGACCATAGGCAGCCTCGCCCTGCAACCCCCGCCCCCCGGCTCCCCCCCCACACCCCTGTTGGACCCTAGGGCCTCATCTAGCAGATGCAGATTGCCAGGCCCCTAGAAATCTCTTGGTGGTACCAGGCACACCATGGAAGTGCTCCTTAAGTAGCAAGAGGGATGCTTAGTTGAATAACTGACAGCTTGCCCAAAACTAGCAGTTCCAGTTTCCGGGTTTTAACTTGAAGGCCACCCCACTTCCACCAGCATGCAGATACTGGAGGAACCTTGATAAGAAGCTGCAGTGATAGCCCCTTGGGTCTGGCAGCTGCAGGCCAGGACTGCAGGTCACCTATGAGCTGCCAGCCTGCCAGTACGAAAACAATGAACAGTGAGCTACGAATGTTGAAGCTTATCTTAAAAATTGTTTCAAAATAGGAGATCAAGCCATCCATACACAGCATGCTGGAACTTTCCCTTTTGCTTATTACATTAGGACACGATTTTATATCAACCTATAGTCCCTCGGATACTCATTTGTTAATGACCAGCTAGAACTGTATAACCGACACACATAAATTGCACATTCCCTAGGTTTTGTTGCCTTTGGAACCAGCATGGCAGACAAGGATATGAACATACCGTAGATCTATCTGGGTCTCCCTCTGTAATTCCCCTGTCATCACCCTCCCTCACCTGCTTTCTGAAATTTAGATAAATTTGCAGTCCATATTATAGATTGGATTCTGTGGTGTCTAGCTGTCAGTTCCTTCATCCGCAGGAACTCAGTTGACACGGACCCTGCCACATTGGCCTCTAAGTGACCTGGACACTTTTCCCCTGTCTTGTCTCCCTTCCTCCTTTGACCTCTTTTAGACTGTTTAGTCATCTTATGAACTAGATTCACATGCCAGTCTAGACTTCAGGTCTGCCAAAGCCTCTACTCCATAAATTCACCTCCAACCTCCATGTTCAACAAAGCCACTTCCAAGCTCTTGGACCCCAGGCAAGGCTTTTCAACTTGCGATTTGGGATCCCTACTCTGACCCCCTATGGCTCAGCCCTAATTATGCATCTCATGACCCATAACAAGAATCTTGCAACTCCAGCAATAATAATAATAATAATAATAATAATAATAATAATAATAATAATAATAATAATATCAGGTGCATTACCGAAAAACCCGGAAGCCTGACGCCCTCTGCTCAGCTCACAGGTAGTTCAACAACCAGAGACGCTTCTCAGCAGCTCGCTGGTCAGAGTCTGGCTTTGAGCAGCCGTGTACTGCTTCTGTGCAGTGTGGGAGGAGCCTCTGAGAATACGCCAAGATTCTGCTTCCCAGGTATGTGACCTTCTTGTTACCTCCTATGTCTCATGAGCCTCTTCCCACCTCCTGGAGGGGCTGTTTCAGTTCCAAGAAAATAGCCATGCACTATCTATTACTCAGTGTTTTAGATTTCATCTTTTCATGACATCCCAAAGATCATGTACCTTACATTTCCATTTTAAAAACCTTTTATTGTTGTCCTTGAATGAATATACCAATTCCTCCATCTTGTCTTCAAGTCCTGACATTTCATCCTCTCCGTGATCTGTTTCACTGGTGAGTCTTTCCACGGGGCTTTTCATTTCAATCACTGGAATTTTCATTTCCAGCGTCATTTCAGTTTGGTTTCCCCCTGATATTTCTGTCTTTATTGAATCCCATTCATATCTTACGTTGACTTCCTTATTTCATTCAGCTGTTTGTGTTCTTGGGGATTTCATTCAGGAGTGTGTTTATGCTATCTTTCGTTTCTATGAATGGATTTATCATCGTGCTTTTGAATTCTTTGTCTGGAATTTCATCTAGGCCACTCTTGTTGAGGAACATTATTCTAGGATGGGCAGAATCTGGAGGAGACATGTCTTGTTTTGTCCTGCTGCTGTTCCTTCTGTTTTTACATTGGGACTTGCATGTCAGGAGTTAGGTTGGTTCAATTTTATTATTATTATTATTTAAGTTTGTTCTTTTAGTTGGATGTATTTTCAGTGTTTAGGAGGGACTAGGTTGTAGTAGTGTTGAAGTGTTGCTTTCCTCTGTTAGACTGGTGGTTAGGGAACCAGGCTCTGGGCCCAGCTCTCTCACTGTTTATAGCCTACCCACTTTATGGTAATTTGTTTTGGCAGACCCCATGGACTAAGACAGCAAGTCACTAACCAGGATTAGACCCACTAGGAAAAAAAAAATAAAGAGTGGTAATCAACTATGCAACTCACGCCTGTGCAGAGCTAAGAAAGCCCTGAGTGACAGGGAAGATTAACGTAACAAGTCCTGAGTGAATGTGTGTTGTTGCCCTGCTCACAGCCATGTCAAGGACCCACTGCCTCAGACCCATGGGAACTGACAAAGCCTTTCCCCAGGATGGGGTTCAGAGGGACGGCAAAATCGTCTTTTGGTCCCAGTGCGAATGTTGACAGTGTCTGCAAGTATGAGTGTTTGTGAACGATTAACCAGTTTGTGTAAAAACTAGTGCCCGCAGCTTCCTGCTCCCAGGTCTTTACAGCCTGAGATGACTTACCTTAAGCAGCCTCCTTCAGAGCTAACTCCTCCCTGATGCTGGGGTCCCCTGATGCTGGGTTCCAGGATGTTGTTTTGAGTTGGTGCCACTCCATCAGTGTGCCTGTGGCCCACCTGACCCCAGCTTTTCTGCACACATGCCTGCTCTTTCTTCATGCCCTCACCACCCCAATCAGGTTTCCAGGACATGCAGGCCACAGCACACCCTTAGGCAGTAACCGCTTTAGCGAGTAAAGGGACATTTACTGTACTATGAGTACTTGTACATTAGTTATTGTCGCTGTAAGTGGAAAGCAAAAGAAAAGGAAGGAGGAAAAATCACACACTAAGATTCGTGGTTAGTGGGTGACAGACTGCACACAGAAGAAAGGACTCTCATGGGGTGGGTTGTAGGAGAAAAACATGTCAGGGACATGCTGTGGGATGGTCTTTCTGTACGCTGTGAAAGACCATCCCACAGCAGGAACATGAGGAAAGATTTAGACTAAAGAGTGGTAAAGATGCATTGTCAGATAACATGGGGTGCTCCCATCAGGAGGCTAAGGCACAGGGACCCTGAAAACCAGGCCAGGCATGGTCTTTGGGCAAGGGGTGGGGCAGAGAAAGAATAATGAGAAAGGGTCAGGGAACCACAACAATAGAGGACAAGAATAAAGGAGGCCACCCTGGCTCTGGAAGACTGGACATGTCTTCAAAAGTAGCAATTGGTGATAGGACTTTTCCAAGATGATATATCTACCTTTATGAGACAGATGGCAAAATCACCTCATTTCCTCTGCTCTAGGTTTCAGAGACAAAGTCAAAAGCCCAGAGGTGATGGAGACTCACATCCTGACTCTGCCTCTTCCTGTTGTACCATGGACAAGCTACTTCACTCTCGGCCAGCTGCTTCAGATAACAACACTGTTTTCATAGAGCTGTTGGATTAATTAGGACAATTGGTTCACAAGGGCTTAGATAGTGGCTGGCACACCATGAGTGCTATGCTATGAATGTTTGTGTCTCCCTCCGCATTCATCTGTTGAATTCTGAACTGTAAGCTCGTGCTCCTGGATGTGGTGTTTTGAGAAGCCAATTAGATGCCGAGGGTGGGCCTCTCATGATTGACATTGGTGTCCTTACAAAAAAAGGGTACACAATGCTAGCTGTCTCCTACGCAGTGAAGGCATAGACAGTAAAATTGATAAAGTAGGACACAGGCCCACAGTGAATCTGCAGGCATTTAATGTTAAACTCCACTGTTCCATATTGTGAGAAATAAGTTCCCATTGTTTATAAGTTACCCAGTTTACAGTTCCTTGTTATAGCTCGCTAAATGGACTAGGACAGCAAGTCATTCAATACCTGCAGAATGGTGGTCATATTCCTTCTGGTGCTTTGAGCCCAGAGCTATGAATTTACTATGCATAACTCCGACAGTGTGCTCCCACGCTGAGCAACAGGTCCTGGGTCATATACATGAAGATGCTAAGCATCTTCAAACATTGGTCTCTAACTTCCTGTTTTTTCTTTCCTTCCTCTCTACTAAAGCCTAACTTCCAACGAAGACCCTTATCAGGTCAGACGTTCACAGGGCTGGAAGATCACTACCCTGGAGCTGAGGCCAAAGGCCAGACCCCCTCCCTGAGTAGAGGTAATTGTTTTCCATACCTGGATTAAATCAACTTGATTTGAAAATCACTTCAAAATCTACAGTGATAGTGTTCATTTGTCTTTTGGGGAAGAAAAGTGCATTTGAAATAAGCCAGTAACATTTTCTGATAAAGGGTTTGTTATTTGGGGCCGCGTAATCCTGAGGTTACTTTCAATTGCCTGCTCCTGGGAAAAACTCCCAGGATGCTGTCTACATTTTGTTTCTTGTAAGTCATCAGACTCATTACCAGGAGGTCAGGAAGGAGGGTGGATCTGAGAGGAGATAGAGGGAGGTGTGGGAGGTAACATGATCAAAATATATTACATGAAATTCTCAAAGAATTAATAAAAATATTAAGAAAAAGTTCCTCTAAGACTTGCCAGTGGGCCAACATGAGCCAAGTCCAATGATGCATACAGACAACACTGTCATCAAGCTCATTGTTTCCACACTGACTTAAAAATTCATAAATATAAAACTTTACCTTTGTTATTATCCCACTTGAACCTTTAGTTAATTATTCTTTGACTATTTTTCATCAAATAAATTTTTTTCATTTAAAAGGATGTATAATCTGTTTTCTAAATAAATTTCCAAGGAAACAAACAGATTACTAAATAAATATTTTCTAAGTAGTTTTTGCCTGTGTAAAAAAAAAACATACAACTTTTACTTCATAATCCCTTAGGCTAACTTTTTCCTGAAGGAAATCAGTAAAGGAAACATTTAATTTTACTCAAAGATTTAGACTATTCATTTTAATAATCATGACTCTCACATTGTCTCTGAATGCAGAACTCAAGAGCACTTGACTGTTCTCACAGCACGAAGCCCCCACAAACAGGGAATTATGAAATAAGCATTTCTAAATGGGTCAGGCTTAGTCACCACTGCCAACATTGATTCAAAGCCATCACTCTGCTTTGGAGAGTGAATAAAGCCAGGGCGTTGCATGGAGCTCACGATTTCATTAACGCCTGCTTCTGGCACATTGTAGCTTTGTCCTACCCACTGAGTCAGAGGAGACAGTGAGCCACATACTTCCTGTGTGGCTCAGCCAGGTGCTCCAAACAGTGATGGTCTCTGCTGTTTGAATCATCTCTGGTCCTTCATACAATTCACCAAGTCTCCCAGATAGTACGATTAATGAAAATTATTACAAAACTAAAATTCAAAGAGAACACAGAGTATCTTATCTAACTTTCATGGATCCTTATATGGACTAGCTGTGTGGAAAGAGCATCACCTATAGACACTGATTGTTTTCATGGGAACCTTGCAGAATGCAGTGAGGCATTTATATACTGATTATTTTTTCTTTTTCTTTTCTTTTGTCAAATAATTTTTATCAGTTCTTTGATAATTCCATACAGTGTATTTGACCATATTTACACCTTTCCCTTAATCCTTCCAGTTCTACCCACACCCCCTTGCCCACCTAACTTCCTGTTCTTTCCTCTCCTTTTCCCTCTCTTTAAATGCACCAAGTCCAGTTTGTGTTGGCCAATGACTTGTAGGTGTGGGGACTGCCGTGACTGTGGCGGGTAGACCAAAAGGAGATCACATGGTCAAAGAGAACTGACTCTTAGCCCAGCAGCCATCAAATGCCAATAGTTCTTCAGCTAGGGTGGGACTTTGTGCCCACCCTCCCTCCATTTAAGTGAGACTGTTTGTTGGACTATGTGCAGATCTGGTGCGTGGAGTGGGGTGGCTCTGAGGCCAGCTCAGGACAAGTCCAATCCTTGGGATGGCAAAAAGCCCTGTGCTTGGAGAAGAGGTTTTCTCCCTGAAGGAGAGAACTGGGACAAGCTTTTCCTGCCATAATCATCTCATCACAGAAATGCACTTTGGCTTGGATCATAGCAAATGGGTGTAAATACTGTCCTCAAATCCTTGCTGGATCTTTTTACCTTTCTTTTTAATATCAGAGGATTTTCTCCTCAGAGAATAATTCATCATTCATTTCTCTCTAGCAACGTCTAACACACATTCTTGCCTTTAGGGAACTTTTTAAATTTTTGAAAGGAAATCTTATAACACCATTCATCGCTGAATGAAGTGTGTTTTATGAAAAGCAAATTGCTATTGAGTCACATCCTGAAGTATATTGTCAATTTTAGTAAGGTGCTTCAGAAGATAACCCAGTCAAGACTGATTCTATTGATGTTTTTCTTTTGGGCAGAGCTTGGAAGTTAGCAGACACATGTAAGCACACATGAGCACACGCTGTGAGCATGGATGTATGCTGCCATTTAACAAGTAGTGACTATGGTAGCCAAAGACCTCACTGATTCGCAGTTGCGAATCTTTGGATACCATAGCTAGAACTTAATAAGGGAAACCCAGCATTGCTTATCCGAGTGTCATGATACCCCTAACACTTTCCATGATGCTTTCCAGGTTAAAGGCGGACCACTATCCAATCACGAGATAATTACTGTTAGCAAAGGTACTTTCCACAATTCAGATTCTTCTAAATTTGGGACTTGATGGGAGACTGTCTTAGGGTTATAACTGCTGCGATGAAACACCATGACCAAAAGCAACTTGGGGAGGAAAGGGTTTATTTCACTTACATTTCCATGTAACAGTTCATCATCAAAAGCAGTGAGGGCAGGAACTCAAGCAGGGCAGGAACCTGGAGGCAGCAGCTGATGCAGAGGCCCTGGCAGGGTGCTTCTTACTGGCTTTCTCCCCATGGCTTGCTCAGCCTGCTTTCTTATAGAACCCAGAACCAACAGCCAGAGATGGCCCCACCCACAATGGGCTGGGCACTTCTCCATCAATTACTAATTAAAATGCCCTACAGGCTCACCTACTGCCTCATCTTATGGAGGCATTTTCTCAATTAAGGTTCCCTCCTCTCTAATGACTCTAGCTTGTGTCAAGTTGACACAAAACTAACAAGTACAGAGACATAATCCCAACTTCATTCAGATCATTTGGAGGTATTATTCCATAGAAATATGTTAAGGTTCTCCCATGGAGTCTACTGCTGTTATTCTGCTAATGGTCGCAGTGTTACTCTGAACCCTTAAGGTTTATTCCTACACCGGTAGTTTAGTCTGCATCCTTATGGTAGAAGCTTCTCTCTTCAGTAGGTGGTGACTAACACAGAGGGGACTTGGCCTCTGTGGGTCCCAGAGTCTGCTCTTCTACTCTGCATGGGATGTTGGAGAATAAAGAGGACTCTGCTCCTGCTTGATGACCGAGTGCTGTGAATGCATGTGCCGTCCACACCTTGGACATTAAATGGAGAATAACCAGTGCAAGTGCCCTGTACTACAAAGAAATCGCTTGTCATCTTGGTTGAATTTCAGTAGGTCGTGAGCAGCTAGAAATTTATCAATTTTAGATTTCCCATTTTAGTGAAGTATAGGTTTTTAAGGTAAATCCTCATGACTTTCTGGATTTTATTGGTATCTCTTGTAATTCTTCCATTTTTGTTTCTAATTTTATTAACTTGGGTGCTCTCAGTCTGTTTTGGATAATTTGGCTAATGGTTTGCCAGTCTTGTTTATCTTTTCAAAGAACCAACTTCATTTCTTTGATTCTCTGTATCATTTTTCATTTCTATTTCATTAATTTCTACCTTAGTCTTAATTATTTCTTGCCATCTACTACTTTTAGATTTGTTTAATTCTATTTTCTAAAGATTTAAAGTGTGTTATTAGGTTATTTACTTGGGATCACTTGAATTTTTCTGATGTGGGCATTTACTGCTATAAACATTCCTCTTATATCTGACTTCATGGGAATTGCAGTATTGATATGTTGTTGTTTTATTTCAATTATTTCATAGATTTTTAAATTTCCATCTTGATTATTTCAGTGACCCAATTATCATTCACTAATATGTTGTTTAATTTCCATGTGCACTTTCTAATTTCCCTTTCTGTTGATATCCTAGCTTTATTCTATTTGATCAAATAGAATATATGATTATTTCAATATTCTGATATTTGTTAATGGTTGTTTTGTGTTATGAAACATGATTTATTTTGGAGAACATTTCATGTGTGGCTGAAAAGAATGTGTATCCTTTAGTGTTGGAGTGGAATTTTCTGTAGCCATCCATTGGTTCTAATTGGTTTATGATGCCATTTAACTACAGTGTTTCTGTGTTTAATTTTTGTCTGAATAACCTGTCCAATGGTAAAAGTGAGGTATTGAAGCCCCACAATTACTGTGTTGGTGTTAATTTATGGCTTTAGATCTGGTAGAGTTTGTTTTATGAAATTAGGTATAACTGGGTTTGGTAAATATTTGTTTAGAACTGTAAAATCCTCTTGATAAATTGTTTCCTTAGAGCCCATTTATCTCTTCTGATTAGTTTTGGTTTAAACTCTATTTGTCAGATATTAAAATGGCTGTATCTGCTCGTTTCTTAGTTCCATTTGTGTGGAATACATTTCTCCATCCTTTTTTTTTTCCCTAAGGTAGCATCTGTCCTGGATGATAAGATCTATTTCTTGAAAGCAACAAAAGGTGGGTCCTGTTTTCTAATCCAATCTGACATTCTATGTCTTTTTATTGGGAGAGCTGAGAACATTAATATTCAGAGTTAATTTAGGTGTGTATTAGTTCTTGTTGTCTTGATTATTGTGTTTTCTTAGGTACCTTTCGATGAACTGCCTTGATATTGCTTTTCTTTTCCTGTGATCTCTTGCATGTATTTATCCTTCTCTTTAGTCTAAAGTATTCTTTTCAGTATCCTCTGTAGGGCTGGCTTAGTGATCATGAATTCCTTTAGTTTGTTTTTATCTCCTCTTTACTCATAAAAGATAGCTTTGCTGGGTATGTTATTCCGGATTGCCAGTCAAGATCTTTCCAGGATCATGACCTTGGGAGTTTCCACAGTCTAACAGACTATTATTCTAAACCCTGCTTTTCTATGTGACTTAGCCCTTCTCTTTCTCAGCTTTCAATAGCTTTTCTCTGTCATGTGGTTTTAGTCTTTTAACTATAATATATAGTGCCATATATATATGGTTCTGTCTGCTCTTGGATCTGTATGAATACAGATTTTAGAAATTTTCTTCTGTGGTTTTTATTGAACATATTTTCTATGCTCTTGACTGAAACTACCTCTCCTCGATACCTGTAAATTCATAGATTTGGTTTTTCTATTGTTTCTCCAGAATCCTGCATGTTGCATCTAGGGGCATGTCTATGATTCTCTATGAATCCAATCCCTCTACATTGTCTGTCTGTCTTTCACATGGTCTGTCCTGTTAGTGAGAATTCCCACCGAGCTCTTTACTTGACTGGTTAAAACTTTCTCAAGTTACTTCAGTTGAGGTTTCTTGAGTATTCGTCTGTGTTGAATTCTATCTCTTTCCAGAACTGATTTCCTTCCTTGGTTGTTCATATTTTCTTGAACTTTAGTTCATCCTGTCCTCTTTTGGCTCATTCAATTTTGTTTGTTTTTATCTTCTTTAAGTTATTGGTACTTTTTGAAGATGTTTTGTTTTTGTTCTTTTGAATTCCATGTCTTCTATTTTATCTAGGTCATTTTCTTTTGGACAGAGAGACTGCTGCTTTTGGAGGGAAGCATATTGTCTCGGCATTCCTGATGAGATCTGGGTGTCCAAACTGAGGCTGTTGGCTGTGACTTCTGCTATGTGTTTTCAGCCCACCAGGCTGGCATCTAGAGAGAGATGAGCCGTGGGATAGACCATTTTTGGAAGGCTAGCAGGCAGGATGCAGGTAGGGAAGATGAGGATGTCTTCCCAGGTCTCCATCAGACTGGATTATTTGTAGCTAGTCAGCTGGAGCAGGCTTCTAGGGCCAGAGAAAGGTCACAGGCAGTGGGAACGGAGGGAGTGCCTTACCTGGTCCCTAAGAGCCTGGTCATTGTGTGGTGACTCAAGAGGTCTCTAGGTGGCCTCTTTTTTGAACTTCAGACTCTCTACTTAATTTCAAACAGATTTGCAATAGTTTATCTCTTATTTCTGTCCATAGTAGATCCCAGATCTTCTCCAAAAGTCAGCCTCTTACTGTCTTCCTGTCTCAGCAAATAGCAGTTCCTGTTTTCAGTTGCTAGGGCCTAAACTTTGAAAATATCTGACTCTTTAAAAATTTTTTATTTATCCCCACATGTCAGCAAATCCCCAAACATGACCATAATCTGAGTTTCATCACCCTGCCCACCACTAGACTGGCCTGAGTCATCTGATGGCCTTCTGAATGGCCTCTCCCTCCACTTTGCTCACCCACAGTGTCTCAATCCAGGAACTAGAGTATTCCTATCACAATATCTGCTCTAGTCAGCCAGTGGCTTTCTCTTACTCAGAGTAAAACCCAAGTCCTTAACAAGACCTATGACGACTGCTAAGTCAGCCCTCACACGCCTCTCCCCACTCTGGCCTCCTTTCATCCCGCCGCTGCCTTCCTCTCTCCATGCACTCCATTCACAGCATCCTCTGTGCTGTGCCTCAGACCCTGCAAGCCCAGTCGTACTCAGACTCTCTGCGGTCACTTTCCCTTCTGCCTACAAAGTTCATCCCTAGGTACCGGTCCCTCTCCTCTCTAAGGTCTTTAGTCAGACGGCACCTGCCTCTTTTTTCCTCTTAGCACCACCCCCTGTATCACCTAGGCAAGCTGGATAGCCTCAGGCAGGCTGGATACTCTAAGTAGTGCTTGGCATCCAGTGAGTACAGAGTGTACAAAGACAGAGATGAATACATTAGTGCCCCACCATCTTACAGAACCACTCCAATAGTGAGAAGGCAGGTAGGAAGATAGTTAGATAAATATAAAGACAGGCTGCTGCTGATAGATGGAAACTGTGGGTGGATGGGAGTCCTCTATCCTTCCCAATCTCTCTTCCCTAGGAAAAGCAGCACAAGTACTCATAGCCAATCACAGAGAGAACGCACCCATGAAAGGTTAAAGAAAGCATAGAGTCATTATGTATTCTGTATTTTTCACAAATTAAGTACCAATACCTTTCATTTGATGATCTTAAAGCACGTTACAAAAAAGAGCACTGTAATTACATGTAGTTATACATCACTACTGTATATCAAGCAGCATTAGAAGGCTTAATGGATTCAAGATCTCACTTGCTCCTGACACATCTATATTATAAAAGAAAATGCAAGATGAGCCCAAGTGGCAGGCTGACATTTACACTGCGTCATCTGAGCCTCTGAAAATCTATTACAGTGTGCCTTATTAGCATAAGAAAAAGTGAAATGACTTGTAGACTGTCAACAGTCTCATGGCATCTCTGGGCCAGCCAGTCACCTCAGCTGACGTCGTCTGTTCTGTTTCCCCGGGCATGCCACTGATCATGATCTCCAGGGAACAGACCACTGAAGGAGGGCCTGGGGGAGGAAGTGGGGCTCACTTTTGGTGGTTAACCAAAAGTACGTCTCTGAGGTCAAAGTGTGGCATGTGTGCTCTGTGTTGACCACACTTGTGTCAAGAAAAGTTCTCTTCATGAGACCAAGTTCTGGCAGACTTTCCAAGTGTTCAGAGCCTGGCTTTGGTGTTTAGTGACTAAATGGCATGCCCCTCAGCACAGTGATCCTCTTTTCAGATGCCAGCAACCTTCCTCCTCCTTCCCCTCAAAAGTGGCACACAGAAAAGCCTCTGGTAACTGCTTAAATGCTCACCTTTTCTGAGATTCCTACACAACTATTTGAATAGATCATGGCCAGAGGCAAAACTACAGGCGGGCCTACAGTGCGATTTCAGGGTCAGCCTCAGGGTCTGGGTACAGGAATTTGACTGCCAGAGCCATGGGGGTGGAAGTGAGTATGATGCCCCAAGCATATCTAGCCTGAAACGTTTCTGTTGCAATGGATGGTCTCACTGTTGTGAAGTACGAAAGGAAGGCTAGCAGGCCTTCCTCAGTCTTGTTCCAGATCTCTGGAGGACCTTAGTAGTTACTGCATCTCATCTTGTTACATGAAATGGAAGTCCCGAAGAGTTCACTGCTGACCTGTGAGCCCCAGGGTGCTGATTCCAGGTCTTAAGTTGCACATTTGCTTGGTTGTGAGTAGAGTGAAGCTTTTCCAAAGCTCATGTGCTTCAGCATGATCGTTCTGTGAGTCTTTCTAACCTGAAGAGTGACTGGAGTTATCAGTTAGGACAGTCCAAGGGCCTCATAAGACGAACCACACAGAGTGGTGAGGCTTCGAACCTGGAGTTAGCTTGTCTCTTGCTGGGATGGTTTGAATAAAAATGTCCCCCATAGGCTCATACACTTGAATGCTTAGTCACCATGGAGTGGCACCACTTAAGAGGAATTAGGAAGTGTGGCCTTGTTGGAGTAGGTGTGGTCTTATTGGAGGAAGTGTATCACTGGGGGTGGGTTTGGGGGTTTCAAACGCCTAAGCCAGTCCCAGGGTCTCTCTCTTCCTGCTGCTTCTGACCCGAATGTAGAACTCTCAGCTACCATGTCTGTGTGTGTGCTGCCATGCTCCTGCCATGAGGATTCCAGAGGAAACCTCTGAAACTGCAAGCAAGCCCCAGTTCAATGCTTTCTTTGTATAAGAGTTGCTGTGGTCATGGTGTCTCTTCACAGAGATAGAACACTGAACAAGACCCTTCCCTTTACACTGGAGTAGCCTCACATCTACATGACCAACGTTAAATTATAGGGACAATGGAGAATAACGAACAACCCTGCACAGCAGCTGTTGAGTGTTCGCTCAGGCTTGGTCACAGTCTAGCCATTTCATCTCAGACAAGTATTTCATCCCCTTTGGAGACAGAAACTATTGTGTGACTTTGCCTGGGGAGGTATGAACAAATATCTATTCACCCCATAAATAGCAGAATGTAGCCATTCTGCCCAAGTCTAACTTGCAAACTAGTGCATTTATCAGGGTTACTTATAATAACCTGGATGATTCAAAGGCAGGTGCATCCCTGAGAAGCCCACCCAGACTGGGCAACATGACAGTTGCATCCCTGGAGCTCCTGCTCAACCTATAGGCAGCTCAGGGGGTTAAAGTTGGTTTGGCCCTCTGCTGGGCAGCTTGGCTGCTCACTGTTTCTAGGTGATTGGGTTGATCTGAACTTCTTTTAAGCAGCTCATCTTGTCTGAGAGTCTTTTAGGCAGTGGGCTGGTCTCTCTTTCAGGTGCCTTGCCTGGTCTAAGAGTGTCTTTCAGCAGGCCTTACTGCTTACATATCCTTGGGGAGGGACCTAGTGAATCTGGTCAGTTTCAGGGACTTCCTGAAGCAATTGAGTTGTTGGTTTCCTGATTTAGCTTAGCAAGCTTCCCTGCAGGATAGAATTGTTCATGTCCTACTGTGTCTAAAGGAGCTTTCCTCCAAGAGGGAAGATTTTATCTTGAAGGAAATCACTACACAATAATATTGGAAGGGAGGGAGAGGGAAATTTGGAGAAGAATCCAAGGAAGAAAAACCAAGCAAGTTTCCAGTAAACTGTTTTTCTTCTGTTTAACTGACCTTATAATTTGCTAACTAGTATGTTACAGATTTCAAAGGATGTCATGAAGCTAGTCCTCCACACAGCTGCTTTTCCTAAACTGAACAGAAGAAACTGCAAGAGAAACCTCAGACCACAGGGGCTTGAAGATTAGGAGCAAATGAGGTAACAGAAGATAGTGACACCTGATAGAAGTCCTCATCGTCCTGGTTCTATGAACTGCTTATGACAGGGCTCCAGCATGACCAGTAGCTTCCTTTGCAGAGGCTTCATGCTGAGGGAAATCGTGTGAAAGTGGGCACTTCGTGGGTTTAGTAGCACAATGAATAGCGTTTTTAGAAATTTGAATATTTGACAATGAAGTGGGAAGATTGTTTAGTATGAGTTGTATCATTCTCTGTGATCAGATTTTTTTCAAACCGCAAACAGGATGCAGATGATGGTGCTGAGACAAAAAAAGTTTGGGTGCCAGAAACAAAAATGATAACCAAACGAGTATGTTTTGCATGCTTTGTCAAAGTATGCAACCACTTTAAAACTTGCCGTGTCTAGTTTTAAATTCAGTCATGACAAGCAACACCTGAAATGATTGATTCTTTATTGGTGTAAACACAGGCTGAAAGGTATCTTACCCATCACTTTATATGCAGACATTATAAACAAGGAAAGGTAAAAACATTTTGCTACTGTTTATACTATAAAATTATATTAAAATAATGTTTTTTCATCAAAACAATGAGGTATAATACCTCTCTCTAGAGCACCACAGACTGGAAAAATACTTATTCTTAGAACTATAGCAACATTCTCCATGATGTATTATGTACTGCTCAATTAATAAGCCTCAATAATAAACTTGTAAATATTAAATAAAAATAAGATTTTCTTTATGTAAAAAAACCTTCAAGGGGACATACTAAAAAGAAATATAATTTCAGCCATAAATGAGTTTTAAAGCTATTTTCTTGTAAGGCTGGTTAGCTGGCTCAACAGGTGGACGCACTTGCCACCAAAGCTGATGACCTGAGTTCGAGTCTGGAGACCTGTGTGGTAGGTGAACCCTACGCGGTGTCTTCTGACTTTCTCATGCATGTCATGATGCGCGCGCGTGTGCACACACACACACACACACAAATAAATAAATACTAAATAAACTTTCTTTAATAGTTTCATATTCCAAGCACATAATAGTGTAACTACTTCTCAGCTTCTGAAATACTGGAAAACTGAGCCGTGGATGAGAAAACACTGGATGAGAGCCACCACCGAAGGTGTTGGCATCAACCTGCTATGTTGTTGAAGTTTGGGGACATGAGTGCACAGTTCACCGCCCAGCAAACTGCTTTTCATTTTCTGGCATTTTCTGTTTGTGTGTCTCCGACTGCACGTCATAACATCTCTGAGAAATTCTAAAGACTTGGCTTTGCTGACCAGCAACTCCTGCAATCTTGTTAGGAGTGTGCACAATAGCACCCTCCGCAGTTTAACCACTGATTCTTTAATCCGAGCATCCGTTCAACAATATGTGCCATTCGCTGCTCAAGACTCTGAAAATCAGAGTGGGCCAGACGTTTCCTGACTTTGGAGTTTCTACTTCTGGGGAAGAAAAAGAAGAAGAAACGAAATTTCAAACAGATGAATAAATGGGAAAATGATTTTGGAGGCTGATACATGTTCCTAAGGAAACAAAACAAGTAATATGATAGAGGGTGCAGGAGGAGGGTTGCATTAACAGTGCCATTTAGGTCAGCCCTTCCTGAGGACATGGCAGCTCAGCCAGACCTGAGTGACAACAGGAAGGAGCCGGCTCTTTACTCCAGTCCCACAGACAAAACAGCAGGAGCAAAAAGAGGAGACTGCATCAGGTTGTGGGGAAGGGGACAGTTGTGGGGGAAGTGGTGAAGCTGGAGAAGGAAGCAGGGGCCGGAGCAGGTGGGACATCACAGGCCATGGTGGGAAGCCGCAGCTCTGGCCTCTGAGCAAGGATCTTCACGGGATAAGGAAACCTGGTCTGCATAGGTGTCACTGTTGGGGAGGGCTGCTGACTGCTGTCGCAGGTTCAGTCCCACGCAAGGGTGTCAGCACAGCAGGTAAGAGGGGGCCAAGATCTAGGACTTGCCAGTCTGCAAGCCCTGTGTCCATCACGGGGTGACCATCTGTAGAAAGAAGGGGTTTTGTTGTTTTCTGAGTGTCTCACCTGGCCCAAACCGGCTTTGGACTATATGGTTGAAGATGGCCTTGAACTCCTGATCCTCCTGCTCCCACCTCCCGCGTGCTGGCTGGGATCACAGGCATGTGTCACCATCCCGTTTTATGAGGTACTAGAGTTTGAACCTAGAACTTGGTGCATCCTAGGCAAGCGCTCTGCCAGCTGAGTCTCATGCTCAGCTCCAGCGATCTCTCTTTCATAGCACAAGACACACCATGTGGAAGAAGTAATATGATAGAGGGTGCAGGAGGAGGGTTGCATTACTAGTGCCATTTAGGTCAGCCCTTACTGAGGACATGGCAGCTCAGCCAGATGTGAAAGCAAGGGAGAATGCTGCAGTGATGTTTACAAGGATAGCAGTTATGGTAGAAGAATAGAGAAGCAGAAGATCCTCCCTGCGTCAGGGTAGAGACTGCTGGTGGGTGGAGCAGTGTGAGAGCCGAGGGGGAGGAGCAATCCCAGGGAGCATTGGTGTACAGGGAGCACTGGTGGGTGGAATGTGAGAGCTGAGGGGGAGGAGCAATCCCAGGGAGCACCAGGTGTGCAGGGAGCACTAGGTTTGCAGGGAGCACTGGTGACCATGACTGAGGCAGGGAAACTGGAAGTTTTTCTTTTGGGGAAAGAGTAAAATATTTTTAGGTTACAATTAAAAACATGCAGCATGTTAAAAGCCAAGCAGCACCTATGCCAGCTGAAGAAATTTACAGTTTCAGTAAACACAACCTAAGAAGCACAAAGCTGTAGCTGCATTCTGGACCGTCCCATGGCTCCTGGCCCACTAGGGGAAGATGGAGGAAGGGAACTAGAGTTAGTTCAGTCTGGGAGGCTTCAGTCAGGGAAGGCACAGCCTCTCCTTCCCTTACCCATGGTGGCAGGCACCCGCAGAAGCCCATGGAGGGAGTTGTCGCCATACATGTCCTCTCCCTGCATGTTCTCGAGGTCTTGACTGCTCAGCCTGCTGACATTCCTTGCTGTACCTGGGAGCTAACTGTGATCTGATGGAGACTGGTGAAAATCCCGGGACTCCTGACTGACACAGCCCCATGCAAGCTGGACCAGTAGACCCAGATCCTAGCTCTGTGGTCCAGAGTACCTTGTCCCTCATACATGATGTCCGCTAACTTTCTACCTAGACGTGGTATAGAAACCCTTTGTAACATGGGATTTCTGACTCTCATCCATATGTGGGGAAATGAGTGGAGCTTCATCTAGCCCCAGCCTCCTTCTGTCTCCGTCTGACTGTACCATTGGCTGTACTCAGGTATGCTGCCAACGCCTCTTCCCACCGCCCAGATGGGTGGCATAGTGACTAGATGGGGAGATAATGGCCTCTCAGGCCCTCAAAACAAAACAAGCAAAAAGCTCTCTCCTCGTCCTCTAGAGATTTCGAGCACATCTCCCCTAACTGGCGGGGCTCAGAGAGAAGACAGTCACCCAGTGTTTCCCTCTGCTCCATTCTGCCCTCCTTCCCACGGTCCCTTGGCACTAGAAGAGGTAGACTTCCAACTTGAATTCCTCCTACTCCATATTTCTGGCCTGGGGCATCTAGGCTCACAGCCCAGTCACCCTTCAGGAGGGCAATCTGCCGTCTATATACAGAATCTTTACATAAGGTGAAGGAATTAAAGAATTCTTTCCAATCTTGTTGCTACACCTTAGTGTTTGAGGAGGAAATCTGGTTTTTGTAAATACAAAAAATATGCTATTTTCACCCCCAAACATATCATACTTATAACACGAGTCTGTAGTCCATGAAGCTCTCAGGGCTGGAGACATGATATGAGTCTTTGGCATGAGACTGAGTAACACTGGGGGCTGGACAAAGACTTTCAGTCACAACAGAGATGAGCAGAAAGATCAGGGCTAGGTCTGAGGACAACCTGTTACAAGTACCAGAAAAACATGAAGGAGTCTCAGAGCCCACAGAAACAAGGTTTCATCCGAAACTGGCACAAAATTACCATGTGGTGACCTGGAGTCCAGGAGATTTCCAGAGGGAGGGGCACTCAGCTGAATCAAGGGCTGCTGGAAGGCCCAACTGGTACAAGATCCCAACACATACTCTGATCCTGTCTCAGACAGACACTCACCCAGAGCCTCAAGTTTTCCTTGAAAGAAACTGAGGATGCCTTTTCCAGATCATAAATCAACTCAATTGACCAAAGAGGACCCCTGGCAGGAAAAATGCACAAACTCGTGCCACCATTTTAAAGGAAGATGGTGCTCTCCTAAGCAAATGCTCTGCTCTTTGAGCCAAACTGAAACTCCAGAAGCTGACGGTACCAGTGAATCCTGGCCACCGGAGAGTCCCTGTGGTTACTGAGAAACATCTACCAGCACTCCAGGGGACCCGCTGTCTGCTCTTACTGAGCATCACACACACCAGGGGGACGCCCTGCTTTGCCCATCTTGTTCTGAAATCAGCTTGGGAAACACTGTCACTCTTTCAGGCATACACTCAAGTGCTCAGTTGTGGGCGAGGCAGACAGTACATTCAGTGTCGCAGGTAAACTGGGGGTGGTGAGAATATCACCAGAGATAGATCCCCAGTTTCCACCAGTGAAATAAAACCTTGGGATGTAGAAGATGCCCACATCCTCCTGCCTCTCCCCATCTCTGCTCTGAGATTCTGGTGACCACCTCTCCTCTCCTGACCTCAACTCCCAACTGTGACTGTGGCCACTGTGGATGTCTTATTCACGTCTCCGGTCCCATCTGACCTACTGAATCCAATTGAGCAAGAACCAACCAGGAAGTCACTGGGCTACAGTCCGTCCAAGGGAGCACAGTGAGAGGTAGGAATAGAAAAGGAGGCCAGAAGTTTGTCTTTGGGGCCAACTCCAGCAGGAGTTGGCAGATCTGAAGAGAGATGAGGAAGTGGACTCTGCTCTACCCACAACACATTGTCCCAACACAGAGCCTTTGGGATGGAGGGCGCAACTGAGTAAGTCGAGCAACTCATGGGAACATGTGGGAGCTTCTCAGGGTGTTGGATGGCCAGACTCTGAGAAGCTGTTCACCCTCTCTATCTAGACCTCTGGTATCTTATCAGGTGATAGCAAAGTCTTCCCCGTAGACCTGAAGCCGGGTGCCATATTAGAAAAATTCATGATAGACTCTGAAAAGAGTCCCCAGCCAACGGTCTCAGTCCAACCATCGGTGAGGAACCAGATCCACATAAGCTAGGAAGCAGTTCCTGCTCCCAGTGGACCTTCAGGTGGGAGCACATCCCCTTTGTTGACACCTGGATGCAGCCTTGAGAGAGGCCTGCAGCACAGGATACAGCTGAGCCATGGCGCATTTCTGCGATACAAACTCTGGGACAGTAAACAACTGTAGTTTTAAACGTCGAGTTTTGAAGTCGTTTGTTACTCGGCCACAAGTAAGTAACAGAGCAGCCTTGTCACAGTCTCACCGGTGTGGGGAAGAGCCAAACCTGAGCCATCTTCATGCCCCGAGAGTCCTGGCCACGTGACCAGGTCAGGAGGAAGTGAGGAGCAGAAACAGAATTCAATGTCTTTGAATCTTCCTCCTCAAGTACCCAAAGAAGATACTGGAGGCTGAGCGGAGCGGGACTGTCAACCTTGTTCATAAGCTGTGTCCTCACAGCATCAAAGGACGAGCCAGTCCTCTGGGAAGAGAAGGATTCCATGAGGTCAATGATAACCGAGGTGCCACCTAGTGAGAGCTGCTGCTCAAATGGCCTCCAGCCTCTACAGGAGAGGATGACATTTCACACAAGTAGCTCTCAGGTCTCACACCCCCCTCCTAGGTCTCTAAGCTGCTAAGGTACACCTGGGGCCCCCAAGACTGAAGACTTGGATTCGGTCCCAGAGCCCACAGGGTGGAAGTAGAGAATTGACTCACACAAGTTTTGTCTCCACATTCCAGTGTGTGCACAACCCTCCCCAAATAAATGGGGGAAATTGAAAGTACCCATGTAAATTCTTTTCTCTCCTTGTTAAGGATGGAGAGGAATCATATTGGTTTACACAATCCCAGCTGGAGGTTATCTCAGCCACTAATACTGATTTTATTACCTTTCTGAGCAAAAACCCATTTGCGTTAATAAAGCAAAACATGACCAGATGTATAAAATACTCAGCAGTTTAAATGGATCATTCCGTGCAAATGACTCTCACCGCAGAGGCTCCTCCTAAAGAGCGGGCCCCATCTACTTCCTATGCTAATTATAATTCTCACTGTCACATTGCATCAATATGGTGAGGACAGGTTGTTCAGGAAAGGAAACCGTGTTCAAACCATCACCAAAGACAAGTCTCGGTGGGACTCTAATAGCGGTGAGCACACCTGCCGCCCTCTTGGCGTCTAATGTCATTTTCCTGTAAAAGGAGCCAGAATTCCTCAGAGAAATGGAAGCATCTAGGACTGCAGCAGAAAACAGACAATATGAGCCTGGAGAATCTCGTGGCAAAAAAAAGAGAGACAGAGGAGGAGAGGAAAAAAGAGGTGTAGCAGGTCTTTCTTCGGACCACCGGCTCCCAAATAATGACACAGAGACTTCTTATTAGTTATGAAAGCTTGGCCTTAGCTTAGGCTTGTCCTCAACTAGCTCTTAAAACTTAAATTAACCCATTGATACTAATCTATGTTCTGCCATGTGGCTCTTTACCTCTCCTCAGTACCTTATGTCTGACCTCCTCTGGGTCTGGCTGGTGAATCCCCTGCTCCAGATTCTTCCCAGAGTTCCTATCTCTACCAAGAAGTCCTGCCTATCCTTTCCTGCCTAGCTATTGGACATTTAGCTCTTTATTAAACCAATCAAAAGGTGCCTTATCAGGCAAGGCAGGACAGAGACAGATCTTCTCACAGTGTGATCAAATATCCTGTAACAGAGAGCGGGAAAGGAGGAAAAGAAGGAAGAGGATGAGAGGAGGGAGGGAAAGGATTACTGGATTTAAAAGCTTTATTGATGAACTCAGAGTACACGGAAGACAACTTCAACAGGCTCCTGGGGGCAGGTCAAACTCAGAGTGATGTGAGCAATAAGTAAAACATCATCAGATTATAAGATGAAATGTAAAATATCCACAAATCTATATTGATAATATTTTACTAGGTAAACTGGGAGACCAAATTCCCATGTGTAAGCCTTCTAAACCATTTGTGAAGATACACAGCCATTGAGGAGGCTGGTTATGCCCAAGTGCAGCCAGTGTGCAGCGGCTTTCTTCCAAAGAGCATCTTATGGGGAGGGGGGTAGGGAAAGATTCACCTCACAACAGAGAAGCAGCAGGACCACCTCAGCTGAGCAACCAAGGCAACATCAGGAGTGAGAGAAAACGTTGACAATATGTGCCTTTGAAGTCAAAGAACTAACAGGTTCTTTTGAAAAATACTAAAATGGAGAATGTGATCTTAAGATTAAATGAGCCAACCTCATGCTGGTCAGGAATAGCCAAGGACTAAACTAACTAGCCATAACTAAACACTTTCTGCTAGAGTTTCTGAATTTCCATAGAGAAGGTAATGTAGATAGAGTCAAGGGGTTTCCTGCAGAGAGGAAACAACAGTAGCTTCATCAGAGGAGAGATGAAACTGAAGACAGAGACTTTAAAGACTGGACTGGGCAGCCAGAGACAGCTCAGTGGTTAAGAGCACCTGCCGCTCTTCTGGAGGACCTGAGTTTGGTTCCCAACATCCATGTCTGGCAGTTTACAGCTGTAACACCAGTTCCAAGGGACCTGACACCCTTCTCTGGCCTCCAAGGGACCTGCACACACATGTCACACACACCCTCCCCACATATACATAAATAAATTTCAAAGTAAAAGGAGTGTGACTGAGTGAACCACATGATGGATTTCACAAGATGCTATAGGCTGTGTTCTGGGAGCAGCTGTGTGACCTTGTGCAAAGCACTGGGCCTTTCAAGCTCTGGTTTCCTCATCTTCAGACAAGGGTATCAATTGCTTCCATGGTAATGAGTGGGTTCCACGCTGTTGTAGGGGCTTCATATGTGCAAATTCATTGATCCTTTCTCTATGACAGGACTCAATGGGGACAGCCTGTGATACAGATTTCCTATCATCCCCTTCCCATGCATAAAGACCCAGATATACAATGGCAGAGGTTCTTCAGCTCAAGTTTATACCCAAAGCCACCATGCTTTAAAGACCCCTTATGATGCCTCTCAGGATGCTATGAGGACTCAGTAGAATAACATGTTTTAAATGTGAGGCTCTACCTGTGAATAGATCAACAACTGTAGGTCTATTTGTGTGGAAAATAAAACAAATGTGCAGCCCACAGAGCTAGAAAAGAAGTGGTAAAATAAATCTAAATCAAATGGAGAACAAATAAAGGAAAGATATATAATGTCAAATTAGTGTGGTGGCTTGAATGAGAATGGGCCCGTGGTCTTCTGTGTTTGAATACTTGGTCCGCAGTTGGTGGAACTGTTTGAGAAGGATTAGGAGGTGTGGCTTTGTTGGAGGAGGTGTGTCACTGAGGTTTGTGGTTTTAAAAGACTCTCATCATTCCCAGTGCCTCTCTGCCTCATGCTTGTCTCTCAAGCTGTGAGCTCTGAGCTACTGCTCCAGCACTATGCCTGCCTGTCTGCCGCCATGCTCCCCATCATGATGTTCATAGGCTGTAACCCTCTGAAGCTGTAATCCCCCCAATAAACTCTTTCCTTTATAACTTGCCTTGGTCATGGTGTCTTATCACAACAATATAAAAGCAACTAAGAGAGAAAACTAAGGCAAAAGTTGGTGCCAGGGTACGCTACTGCTGTAAAAAGCTGACTATGGAAGTCTTTGTGACTTTGGATTAGAAAAGCAGTTAAATTCTGGGAGAAGGGCTTAGTGGTTCATCCTAGTAGGATCTTGGAGGATGGTAGTACTGAGAGCAATGTGGACTATGGAGACCCAGCTCAAGAGGTTTCAGAGGGAACGGATATTAGCAATCAGGCTAGAGACCATACTTAAGATATTTTGGCAAAGAATGTGGCTGTTTTCTGCCCTCATCCTAAAAATCTGACTGAGGCTAAATTAGAATGTATTGGATTAATTTTCTTAGCAGGGGAACATTCAAGACAACCTAATATTCACTCTGTCTCATTGCTATTAGTAATCACTCTTATGCAGGTCTACAGTGAAAGTTAAGAAAGTTTTTTTAAGAATTTAGGAAATTAAAAAGAACTTGAAATTCTGTGAAGAACAAAATGTAAATGTTTTACTAAAGAGAAAACTGGGTATAGCATATAATTTGTTAATTTTGATTTTCAACAAATTCTAGGTCATGTTCTAAGAAAATTAATATAAAAAAAGTTAAGAAGTGGAGGCTTATGGGTAGAAGATAATATGCTAGTAAGTTTCTAATGTGGTGGGTTCCACTTGGTTCTAACTATTCACTTCTCTCCACACACATGCTCTCGGCTGTGTCATCATCCAGAGTTTTGAACAGTGGGCCAAGTGGCCTCTTTTGGCCATTGATCAGCCATATGGCTTGCTTTGGCTCTGAACTATTGGCAAATGTAATTAGAGTAGAACCTGATATGACTCTTAGCCTTGAGGTTGATATACTATTACCCTATTACTATGGGACGAATATATCTGAGCTACCCTCAGGCATGTGAGCAGCAGGCACTTCATTTAAGTCCACAGAAGTTCAACAGATCCTTCTGGGAAAACTCAGCTGAGCCCCATAGAAGTGTGTAAAATTAATGACTATCATTAGAAGCTGGTGAGGTGTTGGGATTGTTCGTTACACAGCAAACGCTAACTGTGGTATTTAAACATCAGTAATAACCAGTTGGAAGACACACACTATAAATAAGACCTGTGACCTGTAAAGGATCTGGTCTTCCATCCTTGTGTCCCTTGTCTCAGCTCTTCTCCATGCAATAGCCAGAGGAGCCTTCCTAAGTACAGACCGGTTCATGCTGTTCCCAGGCCTCACACCCACCAGCAGTTCCTCAGAGTGGAATCTGGAGTCCACCTTCACTGCCTGCACGGCTTCCTGAGATTTGCCCTTTTGCCTCGGACCGTAACTGTCCCCAGCCCTTTGCATCGACCTACAGGAGCACTGGCTGCCTTGCTGTCTGTCCCTCTTGCCTGGGAGGCACACTGGAGCCATGAGGCCTTTGTGTTCCCATCCTTTTTTCCCTGCCAGAAAGGCTCTTTCACAATCTGTCTGACTCACTCGCTTTCTTTGAGCATCTGGCCAAATCACCATCACTGGAGAGGCTTTCACTGGCTGCACAATAGGCCATAGCTCTGCTCTCCTCCCGTCTCCCCTGCCTCCTTACTGGCTTTTGTCTCCCTCGGCACATCTTGACACAGTACCAGTATGTTTACTTGTTTCGCGTTGTCTTTCTGCACTTTCTGAAATGTAGGCTGCACACACCAGGAATTTGGTTTTTGTTCACTTCTTAATCCCAAGCCCAGAACAATGATCAGGATATAAGTCCTCAATAAATAAATATAAGTCCTGAATAAATAGGTGAACCTAGGCAGAATTTTTGTAAAAACTCATGGAACTTGTATGAAATAAAAGAACAAATCTAAAACTGAATTGAGGGAGATAGAAAAAAACATGCTGAAACATATAGTGATAAGTAAGCTTTAGGAAGAGAGAGCCAATATCTTAAGGATATGATTTTCTCTCAAATTCATTTTAATTGAACCCATTCCCTAGAGTATTTACTGGAGGAATCATCAAATAGATCTTAAGGACAATTTAGACATGTAAATGTTTACAACTATCTAAACTGCTTTGTAAGAATGAATAGTAAACTGGGAATATGCTAGCTCACCCTGTGCGAGGACCTATACTTCCTTAGAACTAAAAATAAATAGGTAGGCTTGTATTCTCCTCCATCTGTTAAGACATTTAGAAGGCTACAGAAATAAAATCTTGGCAACACCAGTGTGAACAGTCATTTCATTGGAGCAGAATAAAATCCAGAAACAAACCTGTGACCATCCACACTGATTTTCAACTTGATGGGAATTAGATTCACCTAGACAAATCTCTAGACATATCTGTGAGGTAATTTCCAGTTTGCATTAACTAACATGGGAATGCCCACCCTAAATGTGGGTGGTACCATTCCCTAGGCTCAGATCCTAGGCTAAATAAAAAGAGAGCAGGCTGGGCACTAGCAGACATTGCTCTTTACTTTCTGACTGTGGATACAATGTGTCCAGTCACCTGTTCCTGCCCTGTGCCTTCCTCGCCATGATGAACTGTAACCTCACACTGTGAGCTGAAATCAATCCTCCCCTCAAGTTACTAGGATGTTGGGATGGCAGCTTTGGGACAGTGACACAGTTAATCTTTCTAGACTCTACATCCATGTATAAGTTACTTGCCTCACTGTGACAAGACATCTGAAGAAAAGAACTTCAAGAAGAAAGGATTTGTTCTGCCTTTCGGGGCAGATGGTGGCCGGGGACACTTTCCACCCTGACTAGGAGCTGCACAGCAGCAGCAGCCAGCTGGCCACACTGAGTCCAGTCAGGAAGTCACAAGTGATGACTCGTGCTCAGCTCAGTTTTTAGAAGCATTTTTAAAATGTATTTATTTTGTATGTCTGGGTGTTTGGCCTCCATGCATGTCTCTGCACCATGTTCATGACTGGTGCCCACAGAAGCCAGAAGAGGGCCTCAGATCCCCTGGGACTGAAGTTACAGATGGTTGTGAGCTGCTGTGGGGGTGCTGAGAATCAAATCCTGGTCCTCTGGAAGAGTGGCCAGTGCTTTTAATATCTGTACTATTTCTTCAGCCCCATTTTCTTCTCTTTACTCAGTCTAGGATCCCCTGGTGTGGGGTCCTCTCATCTCAATTAACCTGGACAGTCCCTCAAAGTCACTCCCAGAGGCTTGTCTTTCCGGTGACTCCAGGTTCTGTCAAGTTCACAGTGAACACTATCTACCATACCTCTTGCCCTGAAGGGCACTGACTTTCTGACTATATTAAGCAATCTTGGGACATGGACTGTGTGAAATGGGTCAACAGAAACAAAGACTGAGTCCTGGCATTGTCCACACACACACAAGCTTTGGGGTTTGCTACATTCTGTTCAAGATGTGGATTCTGTTGACTAAGATACGCCTCTGAGCACTCCAGCATATATAAATATATCTGGTCTTCCATGTAAAAACAATTACAAAAGGTTGAGAGAGCCCAGTGTGATCAAATATAGAACGGTGCTTAATACATTACCTTATATAATTAAAGGTTTGACTGAGTCTAAGATCTCCAATGTGACCACAAGAGTATCAGTCTTCGGAGTCACATGGACATCAATAAACCGGCCGGAGCCACGGAGGTCCCTGCAGTGTCTGAGAAATGGGACAAGCTTCAAGTAGTGATAGACTATGCTGACTCAGGATGTGAGATCTCCACTAACAAAGGTAGGCTGGGTGCTTCAGACAGTGGCAGGGAGTGAGGAGGAGAGGAATGGACCCTAAGGCTCGGGCTGGGGAGAACTTCGTGTCAGGTAAACAGGGAAGAACATCCCTGTGTCCCTGTGTCAGGAAAAGAAGAATTGGCTTAGGAGAGATTCTGGGGTAGTGGTCAATGGCGTGCAGTTAAAAAGCATCCTTCTTTGGGGAAAAGTGTATCCAGAGGAGCCTTACCCCTATCATAACTGGTGAGAAATATTGATCTAGAAATTACCATTTGATGAAGAAATTAGTGCTAGAAGATTCTTGGAACTAGTTATCTCTTTACTGTTTAAAGTAAAATGTGGAATGGTTTTTATGGCTTGGAAATTTAGCTTTTTTACAACAAAAAAAGTTTTTGGTCATTTTGTGTTGTGTTTTCCTAGAACAAATAACCATTTTGTATTCCTTGAGAAATAATCCATGACACATGAGCTTTTTAATCACAAAATAAGTATGTTAAGCTTTATCATTGGAACAAAATAAATGGCTGATTATTGTCACTTATTGCTAAAGATGTTATCTGTGTTCGATCTTGGCCTGCATTCTGCTCCCCAGCCTCCCTGATAGTTAATGTCAGTGAGTCATTTTTTTAGTTGGGTGCATTTCCTGCCGGTTATTTGCATACTTGCATTCTGATGCTGAGAAAATCCTAGAAGCCAAGCTTCAAAGGTTGCACACGGCCTGGCCAGTGCCTGCCATTCCAATGCTGTTCACCTGGAGTGCTTTCACCGAGGACCTGCTGAGTGTGTGTGTGTGTGTGTGTGTGTGTGTGTGTGTGTGTGTGTGTGTGTGTGTTGGGGGGGGGCGGAAACAAAAGATAAAGAATCAAACACCTATCCTCTTTCTGTTTCATTCTTTACAGAATGGGTGGCCCCGCCCCACAGCCCCGCCCCACAGCCCCGCCCCACAGCCCCTCTCTGGGCAGCCACTACTGAGCGAACCCTGCAGCAGGGGTTCAGAGCATAGTGATGACTCTGTTCCTCACCTATTTGCTCCTCAAATGCTCCCATGTTCAGCTGCTTAAAGCATTCGGTGATCATCTGCTGGGAATGTGTCCTGGTTATTTCTAATAATATATATGTCTAATGATATATATGTCTAAGGGCAAATGTGTAAGTCATTTAGTCAGTAATTGCTGAGCACTTAGTGAATTCAGAATTTGTTTTGCTATTTCTCTAAGAATGTAATTGGTATTTGGGTGGAAATTGCATTGAATCTATAAGCTACTTCGGGTAGTATAGACACTTTAAATATATGAATTCTCCCAGGCCACAAGCATACATGGTCTTCCCCTTGTGTGTGCACATACCATCTCCAGTTTCTTTTATCAGTGTTTTGCAATTTTATTATAGGACTTGTTACTTCTTTGCTTAAAATTATTTCTAGGCTTTTGGGGCTTATTTGTTTGCTGCTGGCCCTGAATTCCCAGGTTCGACCCATCTTGCTGCCTCAGCATCCTGAGTAGCTGGGACTATGGACTTCCACTCCCCTACCTGGCTTATTCCAAGACATTTATTTTTTTCTTTTGCTTTAATTTTGCTGCTGTTGTGAATAGATAGAATGCCTCTCATATCTTTTGAGTAAGTTCATTACTAGTATATGCAATATGGCTGGCTTTTATGTTGGATTACGAAGGATTTTACATCCTTCAGTTTTATTGAATTCCCTTATCTGTGTCTTTTGGTGGAGTTTGCAGTGTTTTTTTTTTTTTGTTGTTGTTGTTTGTTTGTTTTACCTATATATTATGTCATTTCCAAGAAGGCAATTTGATTTCTTCTCTTCCTATTTATATACCTTTGATTTATTTTACTTGATATCTAATTCAAAATAACTATTATAAAAAATAGCAAATGTTGACTGGAAGGCTGCAGGGTGAACTCACACACCGCCGATCAGTGGAGGGACGCCGATCAGTGGAGGGACGCTGATCAGTACAGACTTCTTAGTGTCAAGGTTTCAAAACATGAAAATCAGATTATCCAAAGAACCCAGCAATCCTGCTTCTGGTTCTATCCAAAGGCAATGACTGAAGGTGACGCTGCAGGCGGAGTGTGGCACTCTGACAGCACCTCGGACGCAGGATCAACCTACAAGTCTGTGACAGAAGAAGAAAACGCATTGTGCATGCATGCACAATGGAGTATGGTCCTACCATAAAACATCTGCGGCAGGATGGACACAACTGGAAGACACCACGGTGAAATAAGCCATGTCCCACATCCTTTCTAAGCAAGGATCTCACAGTGGAAACTAAAGATACTGTTCTCATAGTAGACGAAAGTGGAGTAATCATTCCTAGGGCATGGGAAAGGGAGAGGAAAGGAGAGATGAAAAGATGTTGGATAGTAAAAGGCGAAAGATTTATATGATCTGAAGAGATACCTGCCAGGTGGTGGCAGCACACACCTTTAATCCCAGCACTTGGGAGGCAGAGGCAGGCGGATCTCTGTGAGTTCGAGGCCAGCCTGGGCTACAGAGTGAGTTCCAGGACAAGCTCAAAAGCTACACAGAGAAACCCTGTCTAGAAAAAACAAAACAAAACAAAAAAAAAAAAAAAAAAGATGTTGGATAGTAAGTACCAAGACACAGGTAGATGGAGGGAGGGAGTCCTAGCACATTATCACCATCAGTAGAAGGTTATAATTCACTAATGCACAAGACCCCAAAGGTTCCTAAATTGGGGATAGAGAGATGACTCAGAGGTTAAAAGCACTAGCTGCTCTCACAGAGGACCTGGGTTTGATTCCCAGAACCCATATGGCATCTCACATCTGTAACTCCAGTTACAGGGGATCCGATGCCCTCTTTGGCCTCTATGGGAACTGTACACAAGTGGGAACTTACATACATGCACACAAAACACTTATATGTACATATAAAATAAAATATACACATCTTTTTATAAAAATACATCTTTTTATAAAAGGCTCCAAATATAGGCAAGTGATAAGGAGATGGAAAGCTAGCTGCCTTGGTTAAAAAGGACACACTGTATACATGCACTGAAATATCGGCACATTGTATCCCACTAATACACACAATTATTATGAATTTATTTTAAGGAGAGATAGAGACATACAATTGCAATAACTATCTGGTCAGGGAAGTCCTGGTGAATGAGAGCAGGCCCGGTATGGGAAAGGTGAGTAGGGACATCCCAGGCAGAGCTTAGCAAGGATAAGGGCGCAGAGGCAGAAGCAGGTGGCACCACAGTCTGGAGGGTGGTTTGAAAGAGGAAGTCAGCACCCAGTGAGACTGGACCAGATCAGACCAGACTTCCAAACAGAACTGCGGTTCACCGCTGGACATTGTGTTCCAAATCAAATAGTGTATCCTCTGGGAGGGAGGACTCAGTGTATGATGCCTCCACCCTCATTCGTCGGAGCTGCAAAAGGTTGGAGACCAGCCTAAGAAGCACCCATGGGTATGGACACCATCTTTACACCATTCTTTTTCTGGGTGGTGGCAGGGAGGTGACCCAAGGGCTATGGGTCAGGGTAGAACTTTGCAGGTGGTATAAGTAGCCAGCATTAAAATGAGACACGGCTCCCACTGCAGCAAAGTTGCGGGGGAGAGTAGGGCATTGGCTGGCTGTATTGCCACACTGAACTGGCCAGCGTCCTACCAGAGAGAGGCGCAAAGCTAGACTTAGAAACCAAGTGTTTTCCATAGGCTAGGAGGCCATCAGTTTCATCAAGTGTCTGTAAAAGGCAGGTATGCAGGACTAAGCTGTGGGGAGATTTGGGAAATGTACGGAGAAGTCATCTCTAACTTGTTAACCTCCAAGATGGCCCTCTTTCCCATTGTGCAGGCAATACCCCTCTCTCCTGAGAAAAGAAAATAATAAAAACCAACATTGCCACCACTCACATAACAGGCCGCACAAAGCTTAGGAGTTCACTCCTGCTGACAGAGAACGGACATGCTCTCGCCTGCTGATCTGATGGTACAGAAGGCAATGTTCTTACCTGAACTTACCTCCAAGGAGAAACAGCTTTGAGATCTCTCAGGAACATTGTTTCAATGCACCTTTCCATTTAAAAAGAATGCTTCAAATTAATGTTTGAAGTCAATTGACAAGCATTTAGTCGGTTTGAGTCTCTAGGTGTCTCAGCGTGGAGACTGCACTGGAGAGTCAGACCATGAAGACCCTGGAATACATACACATGGGCCTGAACAGGACAGGGAAGCCCTTAGGACTGTCAAGGTGGATCATCTGGGAAAAGCACCAGCTCCACAAGCCCACTAACCCAGGCTCGATTCCCAGAAACCTCGTGAAAAAGCGCGATGCTGTGGTGTTCATCTGCAATCCCGGAATGCCTACGGAGAGACAAGAGACAGGAGAATTGTCCAGAAACTTGGGGGCCCACTAGCCTGGAGCAACAGAGCAAAAGCAAAAAACCCTGCCTCAGAGTCAAGGCAGAGGGAGAGAACTGACTCCTCCAAATTGTCTCCTGATTCCATATACATACACCACAGTAGTAATATTCAATAAATACATTGTAAAAGGGTTTTTAAAGATGCCTTTGGGGACCAAAGAGGGTGTAGCCTGGCAGTGTGGTGCACTTGCCTGGGAAGGTGTAGCTTGGTGGTATAGCACACTTGCCTAGCTGAGTTCTGTTTTACACCCAAAAAACCTGCACTTGTAACTTTCAATACAGAATCTACAGAGTCCTAGTTGTATGACTTTGGGCAAATTACTTGCTTCTCTGTGCCTCGGTTTCCCCATGGATAAAATACTGAGGAAATGTGTTGTATTTACATCCGTGGCCACAGAGCATCTGCTTCCAGTCATAGTAATGAGCATAAGAGGTGGATGGACATAGGCACACACGGGAACCTGGAAGCTAAAATGTTTTCAGTGGCTGAAGTGGGAGAGATGAGAATGGCAAATTAGTGCCCATCTCATTTGAAGGCCCAATTTACATCAAGTACCTGGGATGGGGGCTGATACGCTGTAGGTGCTCCAGGGACTAAGCATTACCCTGTTTTAGTACTGAGTTTTGTTTTGTATTTTTAACCTGGTGTTACCCAGGGCTACACATGGTCTGTAAAGAGTCCAAGGCCAATGTTAGCAAGAACAGTTGCAGCATTCCTGTGCTTATAGAGCACAGCCTTCATAGACTCAGTTCTCAGAGGCTATGTTCCTACGCCTGAGAGACTTTGAGTAACTAAGCAATCATATAGTAAACTGAGGCTACAATGACTCAAGGAAAACCCCAATTAGAGAGAGGGGTGCCCTGCTTTCCCCTGATATCCCCAGCATGACCCCTTTATTACAACACTAGAACTGTCTATCAGCATTTCCACTAATGCAAAGGGGAAAACACAGACCTGGGCTTCATGGAAAGTGTTCTGATTCTCACAACCAGAATTCCTGCCTTTAGAAGGGGGTGGGGGTAGATCTTTAACTTTTCCTTTAGCATTTCAGAACCCAACTATTTGAAGAGCATCTTTTCTGAGGAATGGTATTTCCTGGCACAAAAAGTCTTTGTCAAGTGACTCAGACTGATTATTTTTCAATATCAATTGGCCTCAACTTTACAGAGAAAAAGTGGGCACTGGGTATCAGTTTGATGTCAGGGTTTTTCCCGGTTTGAAGAGCTTTAAATACGGCTAGGCTGGAAGGTGCCATCAGGTTGAGCTCCAGACTCCTGCCAAGATGTTTGTGGCCTCCATCCTTGCCTCTGCCCTGCTCTTCGGTTCTCTTGGTTCTATACTGGACTGGAAATGCAGCACCAAGTTGGGGATCATAGACACCAATTTCCTTATTGAGAAGCTGCAGGTAGATTATGGGGCTGGGGGGAGCTGGCATCCTGGAGGATGAGGAAGGGCACTTTACTCACTCTGAGTTATCATCTCTTTGCCTACTGTAGGGAGACCCAGCCTCAAAATGCAGCTGCAGCACCAATGTGAGTGAATGATTTCTTAAGAGCCTTCCAAACCTGTCTTAACATTTACAGCTAGAATGTTTATGCTGAGATTTCTCTCTTGCAGGTGACCAGCTGCTTGTGTCTTCCCATCCCATCTGTAAGTATAATTGAAAAAGATCACTGGGACTCTGTTTAAGCTTTGAAGAAAAGTAACACGATTTACTTGACATTCTAAATTTTAAATTATTATTTAAGTGTAACTGTTATAGTATAGACCCCACCTTTAGAACTTTTATGTTTATGTGTACATTATACATATATCTATATATTTAAGTTAGCTTCATGGCCCTTGAGAAATTTGAATATTTTTCAGAGTCTAAAATTTATTGACTATCTTGAGATAAATGGTCATTCAAAAAATGGATATTGTTTTCTGACTCATGTGCTGATGGCTCCAGTCTGTGAACAAAGTAACAGCACCAGGCGTGGACTCTCTGGATGTCACACACCTCTCCTTTCTCTAGCTCCTCCTCCTCCCTGCCCCCACTACTTTCTCTTCCTTCATCTTCCTGCTGGCTTTTGGTGGCTTTCAAATGGTTCCAACTGTCCTCTAGGAGGACAGTGTCAAAGTTTGGTGCTGGGGACCGAATGGGACCCCAAGAGAGCAGCTGCCACTGTGGCAGTGAAGGAGGAGCCGGAGGCTGTGGTCCTGTTCTAACTCCTGCTGAGGATGAGAGAGCAGTCAGCCAGACCTCTGCAGGGCTCCCCCTGCAAGCTGGGCCTGGGAGAAGCGGAGTTTGGAACCGTGTGAGGTCAGACGCCCCATCCTTTGGGGTCTGTGGCTAGGGAAGGGTCCAGCCTGTTCCCTCCTTTCTCAGGGTAGGATTTTAGCTTGTCTGAAGCATGAGCCCTATCCAATGGCATGCCTCAGCTGGTGTGAGAAAGGCTTTTCCTTTTCTGGACTTTCAAACTCGCAGCCACTGGACCTGGACGGGGCCACCAGGCGCAAGGCAGACGCGCAGCACGGCCTCTGTCAGGGCATCACGCCCACATTTCCTGGACAGAATCTCCTCCGGGGTGTCACTAGAAAAATGACTCACCTTAAATTACTTAAGATCATTTCCTGGACTGTCAAGGAACAGAAGGGAAAACAGCACGAGTTTGGGTGACACCGTTTAAATGAAGATGCTCTTTAAAACTCTCTTGGTGATTCTTTCTCAAAGCTGTCCTAGACAGTTTCACGAAGCCTTGTCCTAAGCCCTTATCATTTCCCAGGATGATTGCACCACACCGTGCTTCCAGGAGGGCCTGTCACAGGTGACCAACGCCACACGCAAATCCAGATTCTCCTTTTTTTTCACTCGGGTGAAAAAAACAGTTGAAGTTCTGAAGAGGAACAAGTGTCCGGTGAGTTCTGTGTTCGCATGTGACAACTGATTTCTGAGTGGATGCTGACACCAAAGGAGCAGGGCCTTTGGGTCAGAGCTGCAGCGGGAAACTTGATGCAACACCACTGCTTGTCCCTGAGCAGATGAGAAAGGGTGGTAGTTAGGGTGAGCAGCCCAGGCTGGAAGGGGGCAGGTAAGAAATCTAACCAGAAACAAGGCTCCAGAAGGAGGAGCTGCTCTGGACTCCGTGGCTCCCCTGGCTAAATGGAAACACTGATACCTGTGTGGCCAATGTCTTCTCTCTGCTTGTTGGATGATGAAAGAATTCATCCTGTTATAATCAAAAGATGCTCTCTAGAGTCAGACTGTGCCTCAACATACTAACCAAGGATGTGGAAGCCTCTAAGTCAGGATTTTTTGTTTGTTTGTTGAATGGCTCAAAAGGTTTGTTTAAAAAAAAAAAAAAGACACCAAGGTCTAGGCAGGTACTTGCCACCCACCCCACTCACTACCAGCATGCGCCCTGGTTCCCGGGCAGTGGTGGGCCTCTGTGCCTTGGTATGCGTAGGAGAGCACCAGCAGTGCAAAGCGCTGTGGTTGGCCAGTCGAGTCACATAACTCTGCCCAGAGTGGCGTCTGCCCCAGATGTGCCACATGTTAGGCTAAGCACCTGCCTTAGAGGCCGGTTTTAGCTCTGCCACCCCTGCTAAAGGAGGGCGGTGATACCCAGGAGAGTTATTTTTCCCATGCAATTGTGTTTAATAAGAGACAAAGTTGGGACTTAAACTCTGGTCTATGTGAACGCAAAGCCTCACTCAGAACTACTGTGTTATAAAGTGACCTTGAAAGGATGGGCGGGGGGAGATAAAACGTGTATAGATATTTAGTTCTCAGAGAATCCCAAGAAAATTTTCCCTAATGACATTTAGGGAAGTGTGTGTGTGTGTGTGTGTGTGTGTGTGTGTGTGTGTGTGTGTGTGTGTGTGTGACGTATTCGCACGCATGCATGCAGACTCCTGGAATCCTGACCCCAGATTAACCCCTACACAGTCTTTTCAAATACTAGCTGTCCCAGGATCACCTTATTTTCCCCACATCTCACTCCTCTCTCCCCTGCCCATCAGCTGGTCCCAAGCTCAGGGGGAGATGGTCCCGGGGCTGCTAGGCACACAGGACTGCAGTTGCTCACTCTCTCGTCCTCTCCCCTCCCTGCAGTTTTTCTCCTGTGAAAAGCCCTGCAACCAGACCACGGCAGGCAACACCTTGTCATTTCTGAAGAGTCTCCAGCAGACGTTCCAGAAGGCAAGGGAGCAAGGGCCGAAACGCCGAGCATGAAGATGAATATTATTTATTCTATTTATTGAATTTATAAAGCCTTTCCTCTTTAATTGTTACAATGAAGAAATAAACTCAGCTATTCTAGACCAAAGCCAGCTGCGTGCTTTTGTTCCACATTTGCTTTTGGAATAGAGGTCCACGGGGAAGCGGAAATACGAGCTGCCTCCAGGTGCTTTCTCGTTGCTTACTCATTCATGCTGCTCAGAACAGCTTCGAACTTTGTCATAGGTGGGACGGATCAAAGACTTGGTGATAAGCAGAGTCATAAGTCCGAGCCCAGAACTAGAGGCTTACGCCTTGACTGGCCTGTGGGTGAGCAGCTGTGCGGGGACAGTCTGAAAGGTGACAGTAGTGGAGGCAACAAGCCGCCTAGGGGAGGCACGGGACATTACCAAGGGGGTCTGCTCCTAGGAAACAAACTGTGGACCTAAGTGGTTAGGGCCATTGTTTGGTGAGTCCAAGGGCTGAGGGACTCCTTGGGAATGTGGGGGCTGCAAAGATGTGTCAGTGGTCATGAGCATTTGCTGCTCATCCAGAGAAAGAGTTCAGTTCCCAGCATCCTTGTCAGGAGGCTCACAGCCATCTGTAACTCTAGCTCCAGGAGATATGGTGCCTCTGCGCTCTAAGGGCACCTTCACACACACACACACACACACACACACACACACACACACACACACACACACACACACACGCGCGCACACGCACGCATGCACACGTGCATGCACACACACACACACGCACATGCACACACACACACACACACATCTACATATAATTTTTTTTAAATAAAAATAAACGTGGGCATGGCTTACATACGAGGCTGGCAGCGGGCCTGGAGATGAGTCACAGAGCAGGGCCTTCATGTTAGAGCTCAAAGCAAAGAAGTGTGGGATCAATATGGTCTGTTTACCCAAAGCTGTTCGGGGAGCACCCACCACGTGTCAACCCACAAAACCTAGTGGGCAAACCCCAGAAATCCTCAAACCACACAGCACGCTGGCAGAGTGTGGGTATGGCCATTCCCCTCACCCGAACACTCGACCCATCCCACCCCAGTGTCCACTCTGGCCTCCATCCCACAATGCTCACAGCCTCCGCAATGCCAGCTCTCCAGATCACGTGCCAGCTCTCCAGGGACCTGGTTTGTTCACTCCCTGTACTAGTACTGAGCTGTCTTGGAGCAGGCACTGTGTGAATATGGGCTGAATGGATGATGGGTCTCCAGATGCAAGGGCACAACTGGAACTGAGTCAGGAATATGCATGCCTGATGGATAGATTGGACCCAGAACATTCTATGGGTGTCTTTGCAACATCCCTAGGCAGGTCAAGGCAGTTTATGCTACCTGCCTACCCAGGATGGAAAAGACTTCAGACCTTCTGTTTGGCCCCTTTAGCATTGACTGATGGACTCGTGGACACAGGGTTAAGGACAGGTGAGAGTCTTTGGCAGAGAGAATGGCCCTCTCCCCCTCCATCTGCTGATACAGAGGTATGTGGGGAACCCCGGGTTCGCTCTTCATGAGTGAAGCTTCCAAAACTAGGTTCCTGCCTCTACACAGTGAAATGAATAGGGAGGGTGCCTGAGTATGTGTGTCATGCCTGGTGTCTGGCCTTTTGATCTCCCTAAAACAAGGTGCCTTTCCTCACCCCTTCCAAACTTACCACTCAAAGTGTGATACACAGAAAATGCTGAGAAGTCTAATAAGCCACACACTTAGAATAACCATTAGTGTTGAGTCCTTAACATTAGACATTCTTTTGGGACTGGAAGAGAGAACCTTACTTAATTACCCAAGACTGGTAGGAAGTAGACACTAGTATTTCTTTTTTATAAGCATGAACATCGAAGCTTTCTAGGTTGGACAGGTTCACAAGATCCCTCAGCTGGTGAACACTTAGAGCAGAGAGTCACTTCCAGCTGGTTCTGCTTGCCAACCCATCCCTCTGCCTACCCTGTTCTGTTCTTCTTCTATGTAAGATTTCCATGCTGCCTCCTCTGACCACAGCCCAATGCACACCCACTTATCCAGAGAGCCACCCACTTATGCAGAAGTCAAGAGTTAGGCAGGGTTCAGATGTTAAGCTTTTAGCCCTTTCAAAAGTTAATGCACAATTCCGTCTGCCACGTGTTACATAACACCCACAGCAGGGCCTGGGGCAAAATTCTGTGATTAAATGCATCAATAATATTCTGCAGTGAAACCAAAGAACATTCACACAGAGTGGTCAAGGTCTACAGTCACATGAGTCACAACAACCTTGAGTTGGCTGAGCTGTTTAGGTTTAAGGAAGGTGATAAAGGATTGAGGAGCTGCGTGAACAAAAACGCTTTGCTCCCGCTCAAAGCGCACGTAGGTTTTCCTTGGCTCTGGGTCATCCCCAGGAGAGACGGAGACTTCTGCAGCTCCCTGGCTGGCTACATGGCAACCCCGGTGGCTTCCCCTGCATCTGGGTCTTCTGAGTCAGACCACTCAGCGTGGTTTGCAGTCTGCACTGACCTCAGTGGGATCGCAGGCAGGGGAGGGTCCCGACAACACAGCTGCTGCTTCTGGAGAGGAACTGAGCAATGTCAACTGGAGCTCATCACCACATCAAAACCACCTGCCAGCTGGGTGCTTCCCCTCAGCCTTTCTGTAAAATTGTGTGAGATAAGACTCCACTCCGGCAGGCAAACTCTGAGGAGGGCTCACCCAGAGAGAGATGGGCTGTACTGGGAGAGCTGGACTCTCTCAAGAAGCACCTTGGAGAAAGGAGAAGAAACACGGTGTTTTGTTTTGCTGGGCATCAGGCAGTACTGTGTTTTGTAGGATAGTGAGTTGGATCCTCATGTTGACCCCATGGGGTATTCACTAACAGTTGTGCATGACTATTCTCATTGGACAAAGGAGAGAGCTGAGGCCCAGAAGCACGTCGTTCAAATGGGTGAGACTGCTTCCCTGCGTGGGCAGCTACGTCACCAGCAGATTTGTTCCAAACCCCAGAGGATACAACAGATACTGCCTGGAGAATCCCTCTCCCTGCATCCCAACCTCAGAGCCCCAAGTCTCCTCTGGGGAAGAAGGAGGCCATCTTGAGCTGAACATTTCACTTGGAATTCCTAAATTTTCCCCAGCAGTGGCAAAATCATGTTTCCCCAGCTATTGGGTAGAACGGAGGCTGAGGGTGGGTGACAAAAGGCACCTGCATCCTGAACACCTGAGTATATGATCTGATGACTCAGCAGCCATCATAAACATGCAGGTGCCAGCTGGGCAGGACAGGGAGACAATGTGGAGCTAGGAGGAGGCTAGAATGATGGTTCTTGTTGGGATCAAAACCCAGTTTGGGTTCCTTCCATGCTCAGAGGAACTAAGCCTAGTGGGCTCTCTCTATGCTCAGCCAGAGGCCAGAAGCCATACTTCTCTGGGTGTCTGGCTCTCTGGATTCCACTGTGGGATCACATGCTTCTGGAATCTTCTTTGACATCAGCTTAGCAGAAGGGATTATGGGAGTTAGAACCTGAACTAATAACCTGTCATGTGCCCTGAGCATGCAAAGATTTGCTCAGGATTTGCATCTACCCCGCGCCAAGCATGCTTTATGAGATGTTCACTTGAAGGCATAAAGGAGCAGCTATGGCTCTCAGGGTTTCACAGGGATCAGGCTCAGGGAATAGAGATGCAGCCACCCTGTCGAAAGCTAAGTGGCCCAGATTCAAAGGGGAAGGCAGACAGAAACAAAGACACATCAGAAAAAGTTCCCCTCACACACACACACACACAGTCTTCCAACCTCTACAGAGGACACTTTACAGTCCCCAAACCTACTTCTGTCCTTAGTTCTTACTGTCGATTCCGACAGTAGATAAAAGAAGACTGGGTGTTTGCAGATGAGGAAAACTGAGGTCCAAACAGGCAGACTTTGTTGAGATTATTCACATAGACACTGAGTCTGCAATCCAAGAAAATGACAGCCCCCAGTAGCACAGAGAACCAAGAGACAGGAAGAGAAGTATCAAGGACCCCACGCTCCACCAGACCTAGGTCACCAGCTAGAGATGCCTCTAGGGGTTTAGTTGACCTCTGCTGCCATCAAGTGGCAATTCTATGATATATCAGCCAGAGAGGCTTTTGAGGGACGCTGTTTCCTGCTGGGTGGAGCATCTGTCCTCAAAGTGACCCACAAGACCAGAATCATCTTCCTATGATTCTGAGAGACCCTTCCTTTGCACTCTCCTCTTCTCATGTGCACATGCGGTTTCCAAAGGCTGAACAACCAGTGACGTCACAAGACAAGCAGAAGGGTCTCCAGCTGCCCCCACCCATTCACTACAGAGGAGTAACTCAGCCTAGTCAGGAGAACACAGTGGCAGACCCTGCCTGGCCTCCGAACATACAACCCCTCCCAATCTAACTGTGCAGCCAGGGCAGGCACTAGGGCATACCTACTTGACACACCCTGGGACGTGATCGAGGAGGTACTCTGGGTTCACCTCAGCATTATCTAACATGCCAGGAGCATCTCCTCCCCAGCATCCTCAGAACCTGCTTGTGATGCTGAGGAGGGGAGGAATACAGTCTCTTTCTGCTAAAGGGTTTAATAAACTAGCGTGAAAGCATTGCTGGCGCTCCTCCATCCTCGACCCTCGAGACAGTGCCTACACAAGGCAGGTGCACAGCAATTGTGGATGACTAGGTGACCAGAGGCCCCATAGCCACAGGCTCAGAGCTGCCCAGGGGACTTTGCAGCCCTGTGGAGGAGCTGTGGAGAATGGAGATGGAGGAGAGCACTGTGAGGGTACGAGAGAATACCTGTGAGCTACATGCTACACTGGGAAGAACGACCCATCGGCCTCTGAGGGGCAGCAGTGATTTGGTGCTGGCTCTGTCAGGAATTTGCTTCAGATCACACAGAGGTGGGAGCAGATGGGGCATAAGAGAAACTGAGGAAGACCTGTAAAGGTTTGTTTTTTACTTGACTGTGAGGACAAGTTCCCTTGCTGGGATTTAAAAATCACCTTGTAGGGCATTTCTGCTTGGCTGTTGGTAGCTGTCCAGGTTACAGTGTTGGGCAATTCTGAAGTCACATTCAGCAGTGTGCTGAGATTCGGTGGAATAGGTGTGGCTGCTACAGGTACAGAATCGGAAGCGACATTATGAACACATAGCAATGCAATCTCGTATGTGCTTTCAATAGGAGATAAAAACAGACACATAAAATCACACTGGAAGGCAGAGTGCAGATGACATGCGCATTTTATTATGGTTTCCATATAAGTCAGGTCCAGAGAACACTCACCTCCTGCAAGCCTGGGCTGCCATCTGCTATCCGTGACACCAATACACACTACTGCTCAGGCTTGAGAACCTCTGGATTTCTCTCTCCTACATGATCCCTTTCCAGCCACTGTGCCCTCCCTACACACCTCAAGGACCTGGGAGAAGATGCTACTACCCCCTTAGTTCCATTACCAGACTGCATGGAGCTGGTTTCTCTCTGAGCTGGCAACATTTCCACAGACCTAACCTAAGCAGAGATGGGGGTGACCAAGGCATCCCAAAATCCAGGTAGAGGCATGTGACACAGAAATAACCCAAAGGGCATTCAGTGCTTTTATTTGGAAGCACGGAGCCACCTCAAGTTTCTCCACAAGTCTCTGCTGTGTTTTCAACATTCAGGGGCACAGGCATTTTGCTCCAGTTTTCCACAGGTTCTAATCCAGAGCTGAAAGAGATGGTGGTGGATGCTTGGTCCATGGTCTGCTGCTTCCTTCCAGCACTCGGGGCTGGGGAGAGAAATGGAGAGCCTGCAATCCTGAAGGAAGTGACTCTGAGCTCAGTATGACGGCTGCGGCCCACCAGCACAGAAGCGGGAAGGCCGGGTCTTTTTTCTTTCCAGTAACTCACTGGTGCTGGTTCTACAGGCATGGTCAGCACCAGCCCGCCAGGGCATGAGGCCTGGTCTGCCCTGGGAAGAGAGAAGGGATGTGAAGAATCCTCTTTTGAGTTGTGGCCTGCAGGATCCAGGCTCAGACAACCCACATGGAGATGGTTTGTGTTCCACAGAGACGGTGTAGTAATCACCAACACACTGAGGCCAGTCAGAACAGCTGTCTGAGATCATTTGTGAATGTTCAAACCAGGCAGCATGGAAAGAATGCATCTCCTTTCTTTGGGTATGAAGTTCCCTGCAAATGGAAAGTAGGCTTCCTGGGTCTGGAGCATGCATGCAGGGCAGAACATAGAACGGCACTATTCTAGGAAGGTTCTGGAGCCAGGACTCTGGAAAGGCAGGGAAGGATGACACAGTAGGACTTGTGAACAAACCTAAGAACTGACTACCCACCAGTGACTAGGACCCTTTCTCTCAAATTATCCCTATGACAAAATAACTACCTCAAAAAGTTCTCACTGAGTTTCATGTCTCTGTTCTGAGTAGCCTGGAAGAAAACAGAACAAGGGATGGATGAGAATTAAGGTGCTGTCTCCTTGAGACTCTAGGGAGATGTGTCCTCCATCCCATGCATATATTTGGAAACAATTTTCATTGACCCCTGTGCCTAGGACTCTGGAGACAGTCACCATCCCGCAACTTCTTAGGGTCTGCAGTGTTTTGGGGCAATCTGAGATACATCGTCTCCTCCATTCGGGTCTAAACGAGAAGGGAGGCGTTGCTGTGCATATCTTCAAAGAGTTCACGTTTCTGCTGCATAGATTGTAGCCTGCTCCAAACCTTTGTAGGTTAAAGCCCAGGCTTGCTAGAGGACCTGGTGTTCATGACTCCTGGTTAGAGCAGGATGTTAAACACCTTGAGCGAAGCCTGTTCAAGACAAAGCTGCTGGGCCACCCATTCCCACTTAAGGGGACCTGCTCTTCCCACTGCCACCCTTAATGACTTCTTTCTAAGGAGATGGGTTTCCAAGCCCTTTGCAAGAGACAGGGCATTCAGGATGAAAAGTTTCCAACTGGCTCGGCTATTGTTCTCAAATGCCAAATCTAGGACAGTCCTGACTTGGCTCTCTAGAAACTTCCTCCAGCCTCCTTCTTAAAGAGCCAGTCCCAGGGTGGCAAAGAGCGGCACAGTATGACAACTAGGGCAAGTGCCCAGCCACTCCAGACCCGAGGTCTTGGTACCGAAGCCATTTTGTATTTAAAATTTAGCTGCGTGAGACACGGTCTGGGCCATTAGGCAGGAAGGCACCTACATCATGCAAAGTGGGTTCTGGGTCTGAGGCTCCGGTTGGACCCTATGGTGACTGTGGGAAGTTGTACAATGTTCTTTCTGTAGTTTCTATATTTTCCTACAATATAAAAATGCAATGATTTTGTAACAGGTCTTTAAATTTTTATTTCCCTGTTAAAGGGGATGTCTAAGCACAGCTTTAGGAATGAAACAATATCCGTGTCCTGCCCTGCCTTGTCATGGACATCACCCAAACACAGGATGCTTCACCGAGAGCTTTAATTATGAAAAATGCATTACTACCCTTTTTCATTTTGTATAAAAGGTGGCAAAAGGCCGGAGAAGCTGTGAGTGTCAGAATTCTATTAAGGCCAGCTTCTAGGTTTGCTGTGGTCAGCCTGACTGATGGCTCTCTCTGCCTCCATCAAGAACCTGGTACACTGTCTATGCTTCCCAGCATCCACTGCAGCATGGAGTTAGAGGTCAATAGTCAGGCTCCCCTGATGGTGGCCATCCTCCTTGGCAGTCACAGAGGCAGAGTGAAATGGTTTCTTGGTTGATGAGAAAGTCCAATGATTGACCACTTCATTTTCTGAGCTTGCAAGTGACAAGCTTGAGGCTAGGAAGGAATAGCAACAGGACAGAGGGACATGGGAGGTCCACCATTCTTCATCCAGGGACAGTGTTAAGTCTCCATCAGGAAAAGGGTAGAGGAGGGAGAGATGCCTTGCAGAGGACCTCCACTGGGAAGGATGGAGGGGAACAGCAGGCAGTTAGGGGGTCCTTTGTAGGAAGGCCACATCTCAGCTAAGAAATCAAGCCGTTTGCTGGAGGAAACCAACAGTTAGGTCTGGAGGACAAAGCGAGTGACATCAAGACCAAGGGGAGTTGGCTCAAGGCACAGCAAGGTCACAGACCCCAGGAGAGAGAGGGTAGAATGTTCAGGATGGGGGCAGGTTGGAGGCGGGGGCATCAAGGACTGACTCCCGGGTAGCTGAGGCAGAGAGCTGCTGAGAGCATTTGAGCAGGAAGTCAGATTCACGGTGCCACACCAATCCTTCCACAGTGAGATAGGAAAGGGCCTGAGGACTCTAACGGTGGGAGGCAAGGAATGGCCGCCCCTCTGGAGCTCTGCGAAGGAGCGTGTTAGTAGGAAGTGGGGAGCTGACCCCATATTGGCATAGCGTGGCCTTTGGGGTCAGTATCCTCAGATCACAGATCACTACTGTGAAAGGGAAAGAGAGCGGGTGAACTGGCTGTGAGATGTTGAGTTGTGCCCAGCTCAGGGACTAGGGGCCCAGCATGCCGCGGTCAACCGCGGGTATTTCAGAACAGCAACGTGTTGGTGAGAAGGCAAGCTTCTCCACTGGACTTACCACAGGGGACAGAGGGGCATGTCAGAAGCTCAGGACAGTTTTGTAAGGAAGAGCGGAGTCCCAGCTTCCCCCTTGGCTAGAAGAAGCCACACTCACCTACAACCATGGGCTTGTCACAGTGTGGTGGTGCGGAGTGCCTTCAGGGAGAGCTCATACCCGAGGAACATGGCCGCACTCATGGGGAAGCCACGCACAGCGTTCACAGTGAGACCCCTGAAAAACACCTTTGTGCAGGGGGGTAGTTACTCCAGGGCTAGCCCTCTACAGTGCCGACCCACACTCTTCTGACGGTGAGGGAAAAGACTGCAAATGCACTGCAGCCCAGCCCTAGCCTGACCAGAGCCCAAAAGATCTCTATGCGGGCGGGCAGCCTCTGGCCTGTCCCCAACCCATAGTACCTGTGATGGCACTTGTCATCATGGGCTCTGCTATACATAAGGCTTCAGCAAGCTGAGATCCAAGCAATTCTGAGCTGGTGTGGTGGGATGCACCTGTGTTTGTTCTCTGTCTCTTTCCTGCCCCCCACCCCAGGGTTCTGGAATCTCGATATAAAGCACTCAGCCCCACTCAGTGATAGCAACAGGTGCTTCCTACAGCATCCCCAAGTGGTACAGTACAGACGCAGGACAATGCTTAAAGTCGCAGGCCATGGATAGGGTCACAGCATGGGTGGGTGACAGCATCTCTAATTATAGTGGCAATGTTGGGCTACTAATGGGAGATCCAGGGAACAACCCAGACAATGCTTCTTAAGCTTCTCCTAGTGCCCACTGAAGCAGCAGGTACCCAGTGACTGACTGCCATCCTCATCCTCAACAGCCATCACCTGTGGAGGCTGAGGTAGCAGTCTGAATGGAGAAGTGGCTAGCAGCCTCTGCCTCTGTCACGAGCTGTCACCTGTTTCTGGGCAATGCTATGGCAGGGCTCTCATGAGCTCCTGACTCCCTGCATCTTTCTGCCTGGTGTCCGGTGGGCGGCCTATACCCTCTTAGGTGAGCTAAGAACATTCTGGAGCAATGACAATATTACCAGGCGATGACGGGGACAGAGAGGGGCTAGGGAAGCGGGGAGGGAGCTGCTCCTTACGGTCTTCTCTGGAACTTGCACACAGTCAAGAGGTAAACCCTCCCCCAAGCACGATCTGAGAGCTGCCAGGCACGTGAACTGTCTCTCACACAGAATCATGGCAAAGACAGAGTGGGTCATTTTCAGAAAGAGGCAGCCAGCCTGTATATTCGTCCAGTTTCAGGGGACACTGGCAGCCACAGGACAGTTTGGCCTAGGAGAGGAGCGGATAGAATACAAGCTGGCACCACTCAGGCAGACCCACATGGGATCCGGGTAACATTAGCACTCTGTTCTAATGCCTAACCACACTGGAATTCCTCAGGCTCACCCGGAGTGACTAAGTAATAGCAAGGAGCTGGGTTCAGCTCCAAGGGGAAAATTCCACACTGGGTTCCCAGACTCTCTGTAACCTTGGCTTGACTCTGCTCCAAGGCTACAGGGAGAACCAGGTTCCAGGTGGGCCCAGCCTGGCACACAGCCTCCTATCCCATAAAACAACATTCAGAAATTTTGAGCTAAGACCCTCCTCATGAAGCCTCCATGGCTCCCTACTACCCGGGACATGTCTACCTAGACTCCTCACTGGGCTGTGATGAGCCTCCTGCCCAAGCCTTGTGTTCTCTCTGACTGCATGTCTCATCTGTCGCCCTGGGACATATCTGGTCCCCTCTGCTTTAAATGCTCTCCAGATATGCTTGCAGCCTCAGTCCATCCAATCAAGGCCACCCCAGAGTGGACAAGAGTAGCTTCCTAATCACACCATGCCTTCATTGTTTCTCGTGGTCCATGACCCATGAGTCCCTGACAGGACAAGGAGCAGAGCCTGTGGGTGTAGTGCTCTTCCCATCCCCCATCTCAACACTCATGGACCTGAGCAGACCTTCTGTAACTGGTCAAATGAGTCCACGGAGGATGGGCAAGTGAATGAACGACAGAAGGAGAGCCTATGCCGAGGGAGTTCTGCTGGTGGTGGCTGTAGGGTTCAAGCAGGGTTAGGACTTCAGACCCAAAGGGCAAGACCACCAGGCAGCTGACCTCAGCCCCGCAGGAAGCCTGACTACCAAAAACACACCTCTCCAGCCCTGAGCCAGCCTTGTCCCACCACCCGGAACGAAAGGCTCAACTCCAGCCTCCTCACTTCAGCCCATGTGGCCCACGTCAACCCTCAGAGTGGGTAGAGTCAAGGACCACAGCACTGGGGGCCACTGATTCTAGTTTGGTGGTAGATCCCTAAACCATGAGCTTCTGGGTGTGCCCTCTCTCAGCAACCCTTGAGCTACAAAGACCAGATCACCCTGCCTCCAGTGCCATGGTCCTTCCTGAGTCCTTGTCACTACTGAGTTCCTGTCTATGGAAAGATGAGGGTGGGTATGCTGATGGGGTGTGTAGGGTTTTCATAAGCCACAGGCAGAATGTTCTAGAAGTTATTCTCTAGCCAGCAGAGCCCACGTCATGGGGACTGCAGTTACTATTGGCCTTGATCAAAGGAACTCTTCCCACTTGGTGGTTGCCAAGTTCGAGACAACCGATGGGTATGGCTTGTGCACACTACTGTTATATCAATATGAAATGCCCGTATGTGTGAGCACACACAGACATCCACTCGCTTGCGTGTTTGCAAGTGCACTGTGTGTTTGGGGAATATAGCCCAAGAAACTCAAATTAGTAGCTGCTTTTGAAAGGATGGGGTGACAGGTGGGACACTAAGACATGTGGTGTCCTTGTGTTTGGGAGCTTCCTGCTTTCACAGAGCACCGACCTTTTCATCAACTAGTACACGATTTAAAGATTAATCTTCATCACCGGCTGGTGAAGCGGTTCATCAACTGAGCACTGTGTTGTATTTAATGACGCTCAATTCTTGGCGCCACAAAAAGCAAATAAAATCTATCTCTGAATAAGCACTGCAGATGAAATACTGCGGGGATTAGGAAAACAACCGCCCAGTCTCAGCTGTCCTGAGGTCTTTGTTTCTATGAAGTATGGAGACTGGGGAAGGGGAGAGGATGGCAGCAATTTGTTTTGCCTCTACAGATTTTTCTTTAGTTATGACACATTAATTTGGGAGAAATAGACAAAAACTCTCAAATAAAAAGTAGCATCCCGAAGGAATCTCTTTGGGTTCAGTAACTGCTGATGGGATCATAAGCATTTGTCTTCTGAAAAAAAAAAAAAAAAAAAAAAAGCTGGGTGTGGTGGCGCACACCTTTAATCCCAGCACTCGGGAGGCAAAGGCAGGTGTATCTTTGTGAGTTCGAGGTCAGCCTGGGCTACAGAGTGAGATCCAGGACAGCCAGGGATGTTACACAGAGAAACCCTGTCTCGAAAAACAAACAAACAAACAAACAAACAAAAAATCAAGTTTGTGCCCGAGCGGCACCCTCTCAGTGGCTGCCATTAAATAAAATAAGAATTAAAATAACGAAGACAGCAAAGCTCCAAATGTATCCATCCCTGAAGACAGAAAGGCTCTCCTGAACTGCATCCCGGGCAGATGTCAGTGCCTGGCCTTTCTGCGCATGCTCTGGGTCCCATCAGTGTATTAATTAATGGGAGCTGACTAGAGGTGGATGCAGTGTTCCAGCCGTGGTCTGCTCAGGGCAGAGGCTTCCAACTCCCTTGTCCTCTCCAGTACTTCTACACTGCATCCTGGTCCTGCCAGATCCATCAGAGTAGGCTTTTCCTCTTTCTTTACTGCTCTGTTCTCAACTCCTAAAATTGCACCTGACCTAGCCCAGTCTTCTAAAATTAGGCAAATTAATGGTGAACTTGTGAAAATGAAACCCCTCAGACATTTTCTCCAGGAGCTTTTGTCAAATTTGATTGACAACTAACTCTTTACTGCTAGGGGCTAGATGTGATGTTGATTCTAGCGGTTCTGCCTTTAGATGTGGGTCTCCCTCTAGACAGTAGGGAGTCCCCTGGATCTTACATCCTTTCATACAGCATGCTAGCTCACCTCTGGCTCAGCCAAAGCTCTGGATCTTTCCCTGATCGGAATAGGAGAGAGAACACGCAACTTCTCTAGAGAGAAGGCAGTAGAGAGAGCTTTGTGGCCCATGGTGCTGTGTGAGAAGCACCCATGTGGGCATAGAAGTGCAGTGGTCACTGGGCAAAGGTGTGCCAGGCATGGAGGTATGGGTGGAGCCAATTGGCAGGGCTTGGGGAGAGACAATACACGGGCACAGACACAGGCCCTATGGGAACATACATTAACCAAACTATCTCAAGTAAACTAGCATTCGGGAACTTCGGGGTGAGGCATGGGCTAGCAGCTGCCTCTGTGTGTCCTCATGAAGGAGAAATAACAGACAAAATAGATTCTATTCCAAGTGAAAAAGAGGAAGGGTGTTGTAAATCCACAAATGGGTGAAAGGCTGCCTGGGAACTATGAAGAAAAACACAGAAAAAGAGCTTTAGTCTTATGGCTCTGTGACAGGGGCAAGGAAGCAGAAGGCACATTCGGAAGGCGAGCTAGGTGTGAGGCAGCCATATCTGCCTTGGAGCATGCCTCTGCGTGCACAAGTCTCAAACCCAGCTGCAGGTTTGGGCAAGGCGGTGGTTCCTCTGGTCAGCTATAGAGAGATGTTCTGTTTCTGTCGTGGTAATATAGCTCAGAGGGCAGTGGCTGGGTCTTGCCCTGAGAATGACTACTGCTTAAAAACTGAACCAGCAAGGCTACAGAGAGCCAAGCTGAGCTGGCTCTGAGGGTAAGGGCATTTGCTGCTCTTCAGGAGGACCAGAGTTCAACTCCCACCATCCACATCAAGTGGTTAACAACTCCCTGTAACTTCAGCTCCAGGGCATCAGATAATCCCCTCTTAGACCCCGGGGACACTGGCCTTCAAATGTGCCCTCAACCCCACATGTACACATAAAGAAAACAAAAACCTGAGCTAGCCCTGGGGCATGCAATAAACTATATCCTCAGGCAGGGAGCCTCTGTTCCACCATAGCCTCAGGATTAGGAAAGGACCAGGGAGATTGTGGTGAGCAAGAAAGCAAAGTGCTGACAGTCAGAAGGGCATGGGCAACAGGTTTGGCTCAAGGAGGCAAGTGCATAAGCCTTGGATGATGGCAGGAAACAGATCTCAACTGTTTCATGGAGTTCAATAGCCCTAAAGCTCAGGTCAGTGAACTCTTGATTTCTGGTCACCTGTCTGCGTTAGAAGCTCCTTCTGACCCACGCCTGTATCCTTCCAGGAGACACTGAAACTACAAAGACAGGTTCTCCACCTGCTCAGGTCTCAGTGCTGTGCTCACTTCCTAGGCTACCAACACACAAAGATGAGATCCTCTAACTAGACTATAGCCACTCCAGGGGGTACAGTCTAGGGTGTTTTAGGAGAGTGAGACAACCCGTCCAGTCCACAGACTGCAAAGTTAAATATGGCCAGCAGAGGCCTCTGGTGCACAAATAAACAAATTAATTAATTAGTTAAATAAATAAAAAAAATAGCAAAATGAAGACAGTGCTGGTGGACAAGAGACACTTGTCTAGTACAGAGTAAGCAACAATATACACCACAGGCAAGACACGAGGTCACAAGTTCAACTGGCCTGCACTTCCATGCGTGAAGACCACTGAGGCAGCATCACAGAAGACAGACAGGACTGCTGCCCAAGGAAGAGGATAGAAGACGGTCGCGATCGTGAGAGCACTGGGAAGAATGAGTGACAGGAAAGAACAGGTGAAGAAAGGGGGCTAGGAAAGAGTCCATCATGTCCAACCCAGCAAGCCAGCAAACTGCTGTTACTAACGGGGGGGGGGGGGGGGGGAGGGGGCAGACAAGAACAGGCAAAAACCCAACCAATCAGAACAATAACAATAAAAATGACAGGAATCAGTCAACTTCTCTCAATATTAACCTTAAATGTATGTGTCATCAACTCATGAATAGAGAAATTCAAATTGGCTGACTGGATTAAAAGATTAGCCCAGCTGTCTGTTGTCTGCAAGAAACACACCCCACTGGTACACACACCCAGGGGTTAAAGGTAGAAGACAACTCATCAAGAGAGTGGAAGATGAACACAAGCTAGCATAGCTATTCTGGTATCTGATAAAGTAGACATCAAACCAAAATTGAAAGAGATAAGAAGGTCACTACATATGAAGAAAGGGAAAGCTCATCAAGAAGACAGTAATTGTAAATATATATGCACCAAATGGTAGATGTTTAATTTCTAAAATAAACACTAAAGGTCATAAAAGGTCATACCAATCCTGATATAATAACTGGGTAGTTTAAGTGTCCCACTCTCATCTAAAGATGGACCATCAACCTAAAAGTAAACAAACAAAAGACCCTAATATGGTGGTATTCTATTTGTACTGAAATGTGATTTTAATTGTATATTAATAAATAAAGTTGTCCAGGGGTCAGAGCTATTAGAGTCATAGCAAGAGTGTGGCGGTGGTGGCGCACGCCTTTAATCCCAGCACTTGGTAGACAGAGCTAGGTAGATCTCTGTGTGTTCAGTGATACAGCCAGCATTGGAGACACACACCTTTAAGATCTGGAGGGCTGTATATACAGGCAGTGATGAGGCAGTCACATGTTTGGGTTTACAACCAATGAGAAGGCAGAACAGAAAGACTATGTAAAGACATACACACAGGAAGTAGGTCTCTTTCGGGGGAGAGGTAGGAGCACCGCAGGAGGAAGGGTAAGATTTTAGCTCTGAGCTCTGACCTCTTGGCTTTCTCTTTTACATTGGTTCTGTGTTTCTTATTTAATAAGACAGTTGGTTACATCTACACCCTAAACCCTAAATTACATGAGATAGTAAATGGACTTAACAGATAACAATGAAATACTCCACCCAACAGAATCAGAATATATATTCGAAACAGCCAAGCAACCTTCTCTAAAACAGGCCACAGTCTAGGACACAAATTAAATCTTGGCAAATTCAAAAGCATAAAAATAATTTCTTGTTTTTTATCAAATCTTAGTAGAATAAAACTAAAATTCAATAACAAGATAAAGTGTAGAAACTGTGAAAACGCATGGAGACCAAACAATATACTCATCAATAATTCTTAAAAGTTCATTGAAGAAATCAGGGAGAAAATTGAAAAATTCCTAGAATCAGAAGAAAATGAAAATACCTGTAGTTATGAATACTTACATACACAACCCAGAGTGATTGTCAGGAATTGCCCAATGGTACATTTCAAAGTCTTAGAAAAACAAGAATCAGCCAAACCCCAAGCAGTGGTGGTTAAAAAAAAAAAATCAAAAAGATCAGGGCAGAAATTAGTGAAATGGAAATTTTTAAAAATGTACATAGAGTCAATCAAAGAGTTGGATCTCTGAAAAAAATGAGCAAGATTGACAAACTCCTGGCCAAACTAACTGAAAGAGAGAAAGAGAGAAAGAGAGAAAGAGAGAAAGAGAGAGAGAGAGAGAGAGAGAGAGAGAGAGAGAGAGAGAGAGAGAGAATGCTAGCATTAAAAATTAGAGATGAAAGGCTGACATTGCCACAGACTCCAGTGAACCCAGGCATTCACTAGGGAATACTTAGAATATCCATGCTCCAAACAACAGGAAAGTCTGGAAGGAATGGCTAAGGCCCTGGACACCTATGGCTACTAAATTAGTTCAAGATACAAACAATCTAAAAGATATAGAAAAATCAATATCATCAAAGCTGTAATAAAAATCTCCATCAAAGAAAAGGCCAGACCTGGACAGATTCACTGCTGAATTAAATTATTTAAAGAAGAACTGAAACTAATCCTCCAGAAACGTCCATAAAATAGAAAAGCCAGAAACACCACCAAACTCATTCTACAAAACCAGCATGGCCCTGATACCAGCAGGAGAAAAAGACAACAAAGGGGAATTATAGACCAATTCCCCAATGAACATAGACACAAAGATTCTCAATAAAACCTCACAAAGCTAATTAAAGAACACAATGAGAAGCTAGACACCATGACCAGGTTGGTTTTATTTCATGGATAGCTTGACTAAACATATGCAAATTAGTGTAAATAGAGATCACATGACCATTCCAATAGCTACAGGAAAGACCTTTGACAACACTTAACACTTCCGTTCGTGATAACAGCCTCCTCGAAGAAAATTAGAAGGGACACCCATCAGCACACCAGGGCTATATGACACACCTGAGCCAATACTATACCAAATAGGGGCAAACTGAAAACTTTTCTGTGAAATCTAAAAGAAGACAAGGGTGTCCACTCTCTCTCCTCTCCTTTTAGTACAGCGTGTGAAGTCTTAGCTGGGAAACGTGACAAGAGAAGAGATAAAAGGACTTCAAATAGAAAAGAAAGAATTCAAGCCACCCCATTTGCAGATAGCACCATCTTTTTCTTAAAAGCCTACGGACTCCAAAACCCTCAGACTTGATCCACAGTTTCAGCAAAGTAGCAGGGTACAGAATCAGCACACAAAATCTAGTAACTTTTCCATACACCAATAACAAACTTTCTGAGAAAGAAATCAGGAGGTGGAAAAAAAAAAGTCTCATCCACACTGCTTCCTAAAACAGAAAGTATCCAGGAATAATCTTAAGGACAGGCTGGTAACCTCCAATACCTGCTCTCTCAGTCCCTGACCTCACCCTCACAACATCCGAATCCTCTGCCAGGCTTTTGCTCACGGTGGGGGGGGGCGGGCGGGGGGCGGGGTGCAGCTCACCTTCAAGCCTTCTTGACGGTAACTCTGGGAGATACAGTCCAGGACTCCACTGTATCTGTTTAAATAGACCCCATCAGCTTGGAGTCGACTTTTCACGACATCCATCGGAGTTGCTGTCCCCCAGGAAATTGCCCCTGCAAAGTCAGAGAAAAGCATGCCAGAGCTGGCTGTCTTGGGTCTTCAAGGCATGGCTTCCTGAGGATGTTGTCCTTCAGAAAACCCATAGTTGGTGGCGAGGGACATGGGCCGGGAACTGGACTTCTGGTCCTCTCTCCACCCACTCTTGGACCTCGAAGAAGCCTCCTGCACCTGCTCTGTGGACTGGGGCTGAAGTGCTGTGTTCGTGAGGCAGCTGTGAAGACGTGTGAACAGATGCCTGTGGTTGCGTGGAAGGTGAGACCAGGCCACAGTGAGGCTCCACATGTGGCAACATTTATCTGTGGGACAGCAACTGCTTCACAGGCCTCTGCAGTCCTTCCTAAGCAGAGAGAGAGAGTTCAGGGTGAGACCTGTGACCAAAGGCTTGCAGCTACCCACAGGCAGGGTTTAATTTGAATCTGGGAAACGAAGCAAAGCCTGCCACACAGACCACTCACTGAGAAGGGCCAGCCTGGGGACTGCAAGGCAAGATTCGGCACAGTCTTTTTCTGTGTAAAAACTTTTCTAAATCTGTGGCATAAAACTGAGAGACCACATATTGGGGTCATCGTCACTGGATCAGCTGAAAAGTCCCTGTTTAAGCATCAGTGTGACTCCAAAGGATTAGGAAAGCAGTGGTTGTTTTGTTTCACTAATGCAGAAATTGGCACATTCTTGGCTGGGGAGAGACAACACTCCAATGTCAAAGTCCAGGGCAGCTGGCTTTCTAGGTTTGGTAACTGCCGCTCAGCGGCTCTCCAAAGAGACATCCTGGACCCTCTGCCCATGCAGGCCTCCAGCGCTCCAGTTTTCTCACACAGCCCCCGGAAGTCTGTTTCCATGTTCACTCTCTCCTGATCTTGCCAGGGCTCCTAGCTGCCTCCCCATGTGTGTCTGGGATTCTCATCCCTCAGTCACAGTGAGAATGTCATGAAATGAAGTCCTCGGGCCCTTGGTACCTGCTCTCCACGCAAAGGAGAACAGATAGGAACTTGAGGGCTCTTCCTAGGAATAGGTCCAAGGATGGGCCTCAGACACACAAGGGCATAAGCAGAACACCACTGCTGTATGGTCAAGGCATGGGCTTTGTGCATGTCTGATGTGAGTTTAAAACACAGATTGGAGGAGGGAGTGAGGAGGAGGGAAAGGGGAGGAGAGGAAGAGGAAGGGAAGAGGAGGAGGAGGAGCAAGAAAAGAAAGATGCCTGAGAGGCAGTAGGGAGTCATATCAAAGTAGGTATGGCAAACCACTCGGTGCACGCTGACCTTCCTTCTGATGAATCGCAGCTGTGGTGCAGGGTAGGAGAGTGACAAGTCCATGGCGACAGAACGAGCAAGTGTGGCCCCACCTGGCTCTTTCTGACTGCAGAGCCCCCCACTGTCCTATCTGCACCGGCTCCGTGGCCTTGAGTTCTCAGTGCAGCGTGTGGAGACTGGCTCCCCCTCACACACCTAACAAAGTGATGCTCAGTCAAGGGGAACTGCACCAATAACTTTCCCCAAAGCTCAGCAATGCCTGCCACCGAGAGCATGCTCGGAGTGCGTCCAGGGCCTCAAAGTCCAGTGAATTCACACAGAGACTCACAGCCCCAGAAAGAAGGACACGAGAGGTCACCGGACTGTTCCCACTACTAGTTAGGGCACATAGTAAGTGAAATAAAGGGTCCTGCGTATACGGCTGGATGAGTCCTGCCTTCTCAGAGGTGGGAAGGTCATGGTGGGTTCCTCTGCACTCTGCCATCACTGTGGCAGGCCCAGGACCCAGGGATGGGACTCCCATGCTGTAGCCCTTACCTGCAATGCCACCTGCCAGCCACACAGCATAGGGGCTGGGCCCTGTGCAGGCCTCGGGTGTGATCCATTCACTCAGGAACACATAGGGAATAAAGTAGAGGCAATATCCTGGGATGTCCCTCAGCAGCATGGCACTGGCTCCCCGGTATAGTCCTGCCAGGCCCTCGGTCCGCACAATGGTTGCGATGCAGTGTATTGGTCCCTGGTATGCTGCCTGCTCCCCTAGAGCCACTGCCCTGGTCTTCAACCCATGGTTGGCTGAAAAGACCGGAGAGAGATGGTAGCAAGTGATCAGGCAGGTAAGAGACTGGCCAGCCCCTGGCACCACAGCCGGCCCATCCCACTGACAGACTCCACTCACATGGTACATTTGTTTCTACCAAGCTATCTGTCACTCTTGGCAGCGTATACCAGAGTTTTGAGGCTCCAATCAGGAGCCCTGGCAACCTGCACACAAGATTGGAGACACTCCCAGCCAAGTTGCCCTGGGATTCCCAGAGCCTTCTGGTCAACCATCACTATGCATTTCTAAGCAGTTGTGATTGTAGAATGCCCAGGATCATTTAAGACTGTCAAGTCAAGATCACTCTTGATGGGGAATTGATAGTCATTCATAGTCCCCCACACACACACACACCTGTCTCTCCCAATACTGTGTGTGTGTGTGCACATATGTGAACATGCATGTGAATGCCTGTACTCTGTGTGGTAAAGTAAATGTGATTTGAAGCTAGGCTGTCCTGGATGCAAATCCTCTTCCACCACTTACAAGTGTCAGCATTTTCTATCTTTGTTTTCTGATCCTTAAAAGACTGACAGACTACTGTCACAGATACATGTCAAGTAACATGCCAAGTCCTCAGTGTGGTAGCTGGAATAGTGTTGGGTCCAATAAGTTAGCAAATAATGGTCAGTGAGAGGACCCACTGGCTGGCTAGAGAATAGGCATGTTTTGACTCATGCCAGCCCTGGCCTGGTTGTGCCCTAAAACAGCTGCAAGGCGGTATCAATGGACCCTCAAAGTTCAGGGGCCTAGCACAACTGACTCCATCACAGAAGTACCATTCAGACAGTAACACTCAACACGTAGACAGCACCACCTGCCAAAATGAAAACAAAGGCCTGATCCATCAAAGTTCATGACTCTGAGAAGTCTCTAAATGTGCTAACCTTGCTTTTTGGCATCTGTAGTTAGTTCTGCTTCTGAGTGTTCTTGTTAAGTCAAGTATGTCAACCCAGGATATGGTTGCTGTGCTTAAAAGCTCACCCTGAGAAAGTCTCAGGGCTACACTGAGATCCCAAACACCCAGTGTAGTCACCAGCCGGCTAATAAAGACTTTCTATGGCTTAAACCCATGTCTGAGCAGTCTTCTTTGGTGGATCCCCACAAGTTCAGGCTGCGGGGCGGGGCGGGGGGCTACTATGCTGGTGGTTTTCTCTCTCTGTAGCATCTCTGGGGTACACAGAGCAGCAGACTGGTCTCTCTCCCAGATGGTCCTCCCACAGAGCACCCTCCACCTTCCCTTGTGCTCATCTTCTCTGTTGTGGCTCTTGGTCGGATAGGCCTTCCAATACCGAAAAAAAGGTCCCTTCTGAAGGCTCCTACTAACACGATGGGACCAGGATGAAGCATGAAAGCCACCCATGACCACAACACTATTTGAGCCACCTGATCCCAGGTCTCTTTTGGTCTCACACATGCTGTAAACAGGAAGTGGCCTTTCATCCTGGGAGCTAACTCCCAAGTCCCCAAATGTCCCCATCTTTCTCCGATGAACATTCAGCCTTGTGGCTGTGTAGTTCAAAGTGGAGATTAAAGGACATGAACTTTAACTCATCCCAGAATTCCACAAGAGCAAGGGGAGGCAGCACTTGCCTGAGAAACACGCCTGAGCAAACTCCTACATACACATTTCCACCTGTGTAGGGGAAGGGAGGTGAGGGGGATAAAGGCCACCTTGGGGTTCATTTGAGCAAGAGCAGACATTGTGGCCCTTGAGGGGCCCCAAGAGATCATTATACATTCTTTCCCCAAACTGTGACAACATTACCAGTGTGCCCTGGGAAATTTGCCATAGACCAAATAGGTGCCGTTGTCTGGCTGTATAAATGCTGGCTAGGCAGCTCCTCTCTAGCTGTGGCTGACCTGACCCAGGAGGCGGTGTCCAGATAATGATCTGCTAGTTTGGCAGTGCAGATGTTGAAAGAACACTGGCCAAACTGCCAGCAGCCCTGTCCATAAACCCCTGCATTTTTTTCCCATTATCTCTCCTGAGTAAGCAATAAGAAAATTCTCTCACATTCTTCTAAGTTAGCAACATAAGCAATCTAGCTTTTATTGGTTTATAATTACTCATCTGTGGCTATTAAACCAATATAATAGCCAGTAAAGTATGCACTGGACTATCCTAGACATGAAAACAACCACCCGGATGCTGACGCAGCTCCGGACCAACCCAAACTCACACTGTTAATACTTGTCAACTTGGCAGTTCTATCACAAAACACCCGAGGTAATTATCTTCTGAAGAGAAAAGGTTTATTTTGGCTCACAGTTTGGGGGGTTGTTCTTTCAGTGATTAATTAGCCTCCTTGTTTGGGGTCTGTAGCAAGGCAGTGCACCATGGTTACATAAGATGATTTAATGCAAGTGTGTAACATACTTGGAGCATATGTACCCCACGCCCTGCTGCGTACCCCTTTCTCACCTCTCTATTCCCACTGTTCCCTACTCAGCCTTACTTCTTTCATGCCATATGTATATGTATGATGTCATGCACCTATATAAAATATGAGAACCACAAATGAGAGAAAACATGTAATATTTTTTTTCTGAAACAACTTAAATTGCTTACTAGGTTATATCCAGTTGAATCAATTTTCCTGTAAATGACATAACTTCATTCTTCATGGCTGAAACACTTCTACTGTGTGTATAACCACATTTCCTTAGTGCACTCTGTGCTGACTCCTGGGCTGGTCCTATAGCTCAGCTACTGTGATGAGCACTGCAATAATATTGATGTGCAGATATCTCTCTGTTGTGATGATTTGGAGTGGCACAGGTAGCTAGGTGTTAGTTTTTGAGGAACCTCCATATGACTTCCACAGTGATTAGACTAATTTATACCTCTACCAAAAGTTCCTCCCTACCCCTATATCTTCTCTAGAATTTTTATTTATTTTCTCATTTTGTTTGTTTTTCAAGATAGGTTTTCTTTGTGTAGTCCAGGCTGGCCTCAAACTCAGAGATCCGCCTGCCTCTGCCTCCCAAGTGCTGGGATTAAAGGCATGTGCCACCACTGCCCAGCTGTGATGTTCTTAATGAATGCTATTTTGACTGGAGGAGATGGAATTTCAATGCAGTTTAGTTGGTATTTCTCTGATGATCAGTGACACTGAATATTCTTTCATGTTTATTGCCCATGCATTTATTGACATGTGTCTACTCATTTCATTAGGCTGTCTATTGATTAGATTGTTTGACTTGCTTAGTTCTTTGAGCTCTTTGTATAATCTAGGTATTAACCCTGTTAGATATCTAGCCATCAAAGAGCCTCTCCCTTTCTGTGGGCTATCTCTTCACTCCATTGTTTCCTTTGCTGTGCTGAAGCTTTTTAATTTCATGAAACCCCACTTGACAGTTGTTAGCATTATTTCCTGAGTGACTGGAGTGCCATTCAGAAAGTCTTTGGCAGGCCACTGAGCTGACTCAGTGGGTAAAGATGCTTGCTGCCAAGCCTGATGACCTGAGTTGGATCTCCTAGGACCCACATAATGGGAGAGAGAACCAACTCTCATTAAATTGTCCTGTGATCTCCACACATGTGCATGGCATGTGTCTCCTCCAACACTAAATAAATAGAATTTAAAAATCAAAGTCCTTGCCCATGCTGATATCTTAAAATGTTTTCTCTTATTTTCCCTCCAATGCATTCTGGAGTTCAGATCTTACATTAAGGCTTTTACTCCATTTGGAGTTGATTTTCATACAGGGTGAGAAATAAGGATCTAAATTCATTCTTCTAATGTCGCTGCCCAGTTTCACCAGCAACATTTGTTGAAGAGGCTATCTTTTTCTCCAATATAGATTTTTGGCTTGTCAAAATTCAATTGGCCATAGTTGTGAGCGTCTAAATGTGGGTCCTCCATCCTATTCTATTCTATTCCACCCCATCTTATCTATCTTACTCTACCCTACCCTACCCTACGGTCTACATGTTGGTTTTTGCTCCCGTGACTCTATATTACAACTTGAAATCAAGTATGCTGATGTCTCCAGCATTTTTCATTTTGCTTAGGACTGTTTTGGTTTTCTGGAGTCTCATGCTTCTGCAGGTATTTTAAGACTTTTTTCTATTTCTGTAAAGAGTGACACTGGACTTTTCATGGGTTCGCTTGTATATAAGACTCGGTGCTTCTCTCAGCTTTCAGTATCTCCTTTGCTCTCTTGTTTAGTGTTACTATAATATGGTGTCAGCAGGTTCTTTTCTCATCTTGTCTGTTTGGTGTTCTAAATGCCTCCTGGTTCTAGATGCCATCTGCTTCTCTACATTTGGGGAACTTGTGCTACTATTTTGTTTAATATAATATAATATAATATAATATAATATAATATAATATAATATAATATAATATAATATAATATAATATAATATAATATAATATAATATAATATATATATCCTTAGACTAAAGTTCTATCACTCCATGACTTAGAAATTTGATCTTTTAATGGTGTCAAATAGAGCTTGTGTATTCTATTCATATTTTATCACTTTATCTTTGTCAGCATCTGAATCGATCTGTTTTCATCCCCGACAGTCTGTCTTTTATTTGAGCCATTCATGAGCAGAGCTTTGTAAAGAGTTTATTTGACTTACTGAGCTTCTATCTCTTAAATTTCAATTTTATTTGTATTTAGTATTTCTATCTCTTTCTTGAGTTCTTATGTCAAATCCTGTTTGATTCTCTTATTTCATTTATTTATTTGGATTCTATTTCAACTCATTTGATAGTTTATTTGTATCTTCTATTTTTATTAAACTTTCTTACAATCCGTCCTTTGAATTCTTTATCTGGGATTTAACGCAATGCTCTCTCATTGAGATCCATTGCTGTCCTTCATGTTTCTTATATATTATGTGTTCTGACTTATGCATATTGTGTTGATTGGATTTTATCAGCTGCATTATTTTTGTTGAATTATCTGCAATGTTCAAAGTGAGCTAGACTATGGTAGGGCTGAGGGGACAGTTTAGCAGTTAAACTCTCAATCCATGTGCATGAGGCAGAGATATGGTCCCCTATAGTACTCCAAGAATATAAACTACAGAAACAACCTCAGCAGCTGGATAGGACCACTATGCCAATATCATCCTAGCCGGTTGAAAATACTATCCCTTTGATAATAAGTATCAAAGAATAAAAGAACAAGACTTGTATGGCATCTACAAAGGTATTAGTTGCTAAGATTAGGAGTAGAAAGAATCAGGTTGGGTAGTAGTATTATGCTGTGGGATGGTCTATATGTCAAATGCTCTGATTGGTCAATAAATAAAACATTGATTGGCCAGTGGCCAGGCAGGAAGTATAGGCAGGACTAACAGAGAGGAGAATTGAGAGAACAGGAAGGTGGGAGGAGACACTGCCAGCCTCTGCCATGACAAGCAGCATGTGAAGATGCCGCTAAGCCATGAGCCATGTGGCAAGGTATAGATTTATGGAAATGGATTAATTTAAGCTATAAGAACAGTTAGCAAGAAGCCTGTCACAGCCATACAGTTTGTAAGCAATATAAGACTCTGTGTTTACTTGGTTGGGTCTGAGCAGCTGTGGGACTGGCGGGTGATGGAGATTTTTCCTGACTGTGGGCAAGGCAGGAAAACTCTAGCTACAGTATTACATCAACTGAGATAAAAGTTGAAATGGAAAAATATCCGAGAAGGGGAAGCTGGAATAGTTTTAGGGCCCATGGAGCTCAAAGATTTTTAGAGCTATGGAAGGCTAGAATTAAGAAGTAAAAACAGAAAGTGCAGGGAACTAAAGAGAAGACATGAAATAGGAATAAAAGACAATACAGGGGCTATTCACCAAAAGAACAGTGGGTTGTTGGCATTAGGACAGGTTGGAAAAATACAGGACAATCTAAAACCTAACAAAGAAATATACAAACTCAAAGATGAATGTGATGTAATTATGCAAGAGTTAAGATTATAAATTAACAAAGGTTAAAAGTAACAAAAAATAAAAACACAGCATATAAAAGTCCATTAGATTAAAAATACCACATCAGTCTGTATTTCTTCCTTGGTGGGATGGGTTTTGAATTATTTCCCTGTTGTGATGTTTCCTGGGGCAAACTGCTAATTGAAGGAAGCACAATTTGCAATTAGAGTTCAAAGCTATAAAAGCAGATTTTGGAGTGTGTGTTGCCCAGGAGAATTCACACAATTCCCTTTCAGAGTGAGTTTCTGGTGCAACCATGTTGAGTGTGCAGTTCTCAGACCTGAGTGTTGATGCTCTCGCGCTCCTGCTCTCAGAATGCATCAGCACCGGCAAGGGATGGGAACTTCTGCCTCAGGTCCCCCTGGCCTCAGCTACCTCAGCTCACAGCACATACTTGGAGCCCAAGACTTCATAGCCAGGACCAATGCCCTAGGCTTTCTACTCATAGTGCATCTGGCCCTTAGTCCCACCCCCTAAGCAGCAGTCCTCCCTGGCTGCACAACTGGTTCAGAAACTCTTTCAGGGTGGGCTGCATGCACTGAATGTCTAATCCTAACTGCTTCTGAACACATATCCTAAAGTTTGAGATGTCATCTTGTCTATCTCAGTGACCAGGTTCAAACTCTACATTGACGAGACCTTTATCTAATCTACCATCTGTAGCAGAGCTGTCATTTGACCTCATGACATCCTTGATAGCATCTCTCTCCTCCAGGAAGGAATCTAGTCTCTCCATCTATGACATCCCCACAGCCTTTAGCTGGTTTTTACGACACCGACATGCAGGAGGGGAACAGCCAGTCTCTGCTCTTTGTAGAACATTCGCTCAGGGCGTGTCAGATTTCCTTGTGCTTACACTGGAGTGGTTTGCTCCTTGTTTTTCTTCCCGGTTTGTCTTGCCTCCTACTTTTTTTTAATCAATTTGTTTCTAAATTTACACTTAATGAAAAGGTTAGCGCTTAAGTGCATAATTGGTGAGCTCTGTCAATGGAGTGCACCTATATAACCACACCTACCATGGAAAATGTCTCCTACATTTGCAGCAAACTTCTGTGGCCTCCACAGCTGCAATGCTCTGCTGATACTCACGGTTAAAGAACACCACAGAGCCATCAAGGAGGCACTCACTGAGAAGCAAAGCGCCTCTGGAGCACTGGTTGTTTGGGGTCCACCTCACAAGTTCAGCATGCATGGCTCACGCTGGCACCACAAAGCATGTCGTCAGCTGCGGATATTACAATTCTAGGCCCACATAAAAATACACCGCAATACTAACAATGGCTAGGTCAAGGTCATAAAGGCCTACAAGGATGGAGACTTTACACCACAGTTATCAACTCTGCAGCTATGGTAGGAGTAAAAGAAACCGGCCAGGATGTGTGTTCTAGTTCAGTTGCTATTTACTGTACAACCATGTACAAGGGACTGAACACTTCATGGACCTTGGTTTCTTCATCTCTTAAGTGGGGGCAAAGATGAATGGCCAGTTCACTTCCATGGCTTTGTAATTTAGACAGTGTTACAAATGACACTTCACTGAGATGGGAGCTGTGAGAATGCACTTTGCTCAAGGGAAACTGTTACCATTCCTATGTGTACTGCCCTGTGCCGATAGGAGTCTGGATTCCCAAAGGACACACCTGTCAACCTTGTTGCCTGCAGTCCAGCCTGTGGGAGCTCTGGGACCAAGAACGCTCAAGACGGATCTCAAGTCCCAAAACCAGGACAACACTTAGTCTTGTCCATTGATTAAAAACAAAACTAAACGCCATGGTGTACCTCCACTGCATGCAACTTTGGCAAAAGTATATTATGCTTAGTGCATGGCCATACGCGTAGCCTCTCTGTGAACCTCCTCCCTCTGCTTCTAGGCTGCCAGAGCCCAGCCCTCACTTCCTCTCAGCTTCTCAGAACCTCCTAGAGAAGCACAGCCAGGCTACAAAGTCCTGGAACATCTCTGGGTTTTTGTGTCTCTTGTGTTCCCAGGGGGTCTGACTTTTCACATAACTCCCTTAATTCGGAAGTGAATGGAGGTATCATCAGTAATTCGTGAACTTAAAGAACCTGTTGCTCCCCCCAACATGCCTGGAGAAGAGGGGAATGTGTGAGATATGCAAGTGTGTGGTGTGTGTGTGTGTGTGTGTGTGTGTGTGTGTGTGTGTAGTGTGCATGTGTGGAATACATGTGTGAGGTTTGCACATATGGTATGTGTATGTGAAGTGTGCATGTGGTATGCATGTGTGTAAAGTGTACATGTGTGGTATATGTGTGTGAGGTGTGCACCTGTGTATGTGAAGTGTGCATATGTAGTATGCATATATGCGAGGTGTGCACCTGTGTATGTGAAGTGTGCATATGTAGTATGCATATATGCGAAGTGTGCATGTGTGGTGTGCACATGTGTGAGGTGTGCACCTGTGGTATGTGTATGTAAAGTGTGCATTTGTGGTATGCATGTGTGTGTGTGGTGGTTCAGCAGTCACTCATCTGTATGGTGTCCCTCCTGGGGACCTCTGAGGACACGTGAAGCAAGCAAATGGGTCTCTTCCCATCTTTGTTGCCATACAGATCTTGGTTCTAATGGCTTTGGGTTCTAAAAGGCCCACACTGCCTAGAGCAGTGGCTCTCAACCTTCCTAATGCGGCAGCCCTTTAATACAGTCCCTCATGTAGTGGTAACTCCCTACCATAAAATTATTTCATTACTACTTCATAATTGTAATTTTGCCACTGTTATGAATCATAAATATCTGATATGTGACCCTCAAATGGGTCATGACCCACAGGTTGAGAACCACTGGCCTGGCTCAAGCCCGCAGCTAGCCTTCTCTTCTACTCACCATCCGGCATGACTCATGCGCTATTGGCAAGCTCAAAAGCAGGGCCACATCCTCCAACCCCAGCTATATTCTGCCCCCTGCTCCAGGTAGAGTATCCTCCCTATGGCGGCACCAGGTCCAGCACTCCCCCGTGGCCTTCCACTCACCCCCAGCACTGCCCCGTGGCCTTCCACTCACCCCCAGCACTGCCCCGTGGCCTTCCACTCACCCCCAGCGCTCCCCCGTGGCCTTCCATTCACCCCCAGCGCTCCCCCGTGGCCTTCCACTCACCCCCAGCGCTCCCCCGTGGCCTTCCACTCACCCCCAGCGCTCCCCCGTGGCCTTCCACTCACCCCCAGCACTGCCCCGTGGCCTTCCACTCACCCCCAGCACTGCCCCGTGGCCTTCCACTCACCCCCAGCGCTGCCCCGTGGCCTTCCACTCACCCCCAGCACTGCCCCGTGGCCTTCCACTCACCCCCAGTGCTCCCCCGTGGCCTTCCACTCACCCCCACCACTCCCCCGTGGCCTTCCACTCACCCCCACCTCTCCCCCGTGGCCTTCCACTCACCCCCAGCACTGCCCCGTGGCCTTCCACTCACCCCCAGTGCTCCCCCGTGGCCTTCCATTCACCCCCAGCGCTCCCCCGTGGCCTTCCACTCACCCCCAGCACTGCCCCGTGGCCTTCCACTCACCCCCAGTGCTCCCCCGTGGCCTTCCACTCACCCCCAGCACTGCCCCGTGGCCTTCCACTCACCCCCAGCACTGCCCCGTGGCCTTCCACTCACCCCCACCTCTCCCCCGTGGCCTTCCACTCACCCCCAGCGCTCCCCCGTGGCCTTCCACTCACCCCCAGCGCTCCCCCGTGGCCTTCCATTCACCCCCAGCGCTCCCCCGTGGCCTTCCACTCACCCCCAGCACTGCCCCGTGGCCTTCCACTCACCCCCACCGCTCCCCCGTGGCCTTCCACTCACCCCCATCACTCCCCCGTGGCCTTCCACTCACCCCCAGCACTGCCCCGTGGCCTTCCACTCACCCCCAGCGCTCCCCCGTGGCCTTCCACTCACCCCCAGCGCTGCCCCGTGGCCTTCCACTCACCCCCAGCACTGCCCCGTGGCCTTCCACTCACCCCCAGCACTGCCCCGTGGCCTTCCACTCACCCCCAGCACTGCCCCATGGCCTTCCACTCACCCCCACCTCTCCCCCGTGGCCTTCCACTCACCCCCAGCACTGCCCCGTGGCCTTCCACTCACCCCCACCTCTCCCCCGTGGCCTTCCACTCACCCCCAGCACTGCCCCGTGGCCTTCCACTCACCCCCACCTCTCCCCCGTGGCCTTCCACTCACCCCCAGCACTGCCCCGTGGCCTTCCACTCACCCCCAGCACTGCCCCGTGGCCTTCCACTCACCCCCAGCACTGCCCCGTGGCCTTCCACTCACCCCCAGCGCTCCCCCGTGGCCTTCCACTCACCCCCAGCACTGCCCCGTGGCCGTCCACTCACCCCCAGCACTGCCCCATGGCCTTCCACTCACCCCCAGCACTGCCCCGTGGCCTTCCACTCACCCCCACCTCTCCCCCATGGCCTTCCACTCACCCCCACCTCTCCCCCGTGGCCTTCCACTCACCCCCACCTCTCCCCCATGGCCTTCCACTCACCCCCAGCACTGCCCCGTGGCCTTCCACTCACCCCCACCTCTCCCCCGTGGCCTTCCACTCACCCCCAGCACTGCCCCGTGGCCTTCCACTCACCCCCAGCGCTCCCCCGTGGCCTTCCACTCACCCCCAGCACTGCCCCGTGGCCTTCCACTCACCCCCAGCACTGCCCCGTGGCCTTCCACTCACCCCACCACTCCCCCGTGGCCTTCCACTCACCCCCAGCACTGCCCCGTGGCCTTCCACTCACCCCCAGTGCTCCCCCGTGGCCTTCCACTCACCCCCAGTGCTCCCCCGTGGCCTTCCCCTCATCCCCACCACTCCCCCTGGCCGTCCACTCACCCCCAGCACTGCCCCGTGGCCTTCCACTCACCCCCAGCACTGCCCCGTGGCCTTCCACTCACCCCCAGCACTGCCCCGTGGCCTTCCACTCACCCCCAGCACTGCCCCGTGGCCTTCCACTCACCCCCAGCACTGCCCCATGGCCTTCCACTCACCCCCAGCACTCCCCCGTGGCCTTCCACTCACCCCCAGCGCTCCCCTGTGGCCTTCCACTCACCCCCAGCACTGCCCCGTGGCCTTCCACTCACCCCCAGCACTCCCTCGTGGCCTTCCACTCACCCTCAAAAATCCCTCTGTATTTCCTCCTTCCCTCCCGATTTGAAGAAAGCCTTTCCCTTCTCTACGCCATATCTTCCCCAAATATTTATTCCCTCAACGACACCCACCCCACCCCACTTGGGTGACCCCTGTGTCTCAGGACCCTGCTCCTAGACGTCATAGAGTAGCAGAGCTGAGCTGTCACCTCGAACAGGCGGGGGAAGAAACTGAGTCACACAACCCAAGCTCCCGCCTCCAACGCCAGAAGTCCAGCTGTCATTTCACGCTTCCTGCTCCCCTCAGGCCGGACACTGCCAGCTGCTCTCACACACCTCCTACAACACAACCCAGCCCCACTTACCCACCCGCCAGGCTCCAGAGCAGGAGCTCAGACAGTAGCCACTGACCACTACTGCGCGCCAGCCACTGAGCTCACCCTTGCTCACTGCTGCCTTCTGTGAGGAAGCCTCCTCCGCTGCCCTCATGGCCCATCGCCCAACTTTGAAACCCTGGGTCAATTCTGACACGTTTCTCTCCTCAAACTTGGGCTGTCAGTTCTGCGCGATCAGTGCATCTGATCTGTCACTCCTGTCACTCCTCTGTGTCCCCAAGTCTGTGACCCTGGGCTAGGGCAGCAGCCACCACCTCATCCTACCCATCCTACCATTCCTAACACCATGTGCTGCCTCCAAAGGCCAGATCTCTCTTGCTGTGACACAGCTCTGGTGGGCTCATCCTAGGGTCCAAACTGCTTCCCTGTGGGCTAGACTCACCCATCCTCTGCTAAGAAATCCAAGCTCTTCCCAACTCACCCCTTCTGTCCCCAAGTTCCTGCCCTCCCAGGTTTTGCACCCTGCCACCACATGCTACTTCCTGCCATTGACCATTGCTCTGCATTATTCCCTCGATATGAAAAACACTCCACTCCAGAATTTATCTTTGAATCAGTGTCCAGAGAACTCATCGTGGCTGCTGCCTCAGTGCCTTCCTGATCCACAAAGCCAGAGTCCAGGGTTCCAGAGAGGGCCCTTGACACGGAGGTTTCCAAAGGCAGGGGGCTATGCGTCCCACAGCTCTGCTTTACCCCCTCTCAGTCACTCAGAGGGGCTCAGGAAGTGACTGTGAAGGATGGACTGAGCCCCAGAGCAAACGGCAGAACATAGCGCACCTGGCTCCAGCTGGGCCTGGAGATGACTGGGATCATGGCCAAAGCTGAGCCCCTCTGGTCTCTCAACCTCCTCCTGCCACATGTGGGCCTTGGGAGCTGCACTTCAGTGTTTTAGTGCATACCCAAGAGCTTCCAGGTAGAGGAGAGCATCACTGGCCATCAACCTCTAAGATACAAATGGACAGGACAACAGGAAAATTGCTGGCCTCAACACCTAGGAAATGACCTCCATTTCCTGACAGACCCAACAGGGCACCAGGTCAACTCATTCATGCCAGTAACAATGCTGAAGGGAAAGCATGTTTCTTCACTGTGAGGGGCACATTTGAAAGAACCCAAGCTTACCAATGCTCACAAATGGGCAGGAGCCCCAGGAGACTAGCTCTGGTGATCTGGAGTTTGGAGGAGGGTTAAAGGCTGTGACATGCAATGGCCCTAGGTGCTGACTGGCAGGGAATTCCCTTTCAACTTCAGCAGCTGCCAATGCAAATGACAAGGCCCGGCTGCACAACAATTTCACAATGTGTACCAAGAATCTCAAAAATGGCCACACCCTCGGGCCCACTCATGGCTCCAAGAGCCCACGCGCTGAGGGAAATAATCCCAATGAGGCATGGCTTTATAAACAAGTTGGCTAATAACTTCTCTGCTTGGCGGTGAAGACAGACTGCCAACAGGCGGTCACCAGCAGGGAGATTCCTAAATAGCATAGTTACCAACCACACAGGTGACAATTATTTCACAGTTTCAACATGACAGCCACTGTGCTAAAAGCCTCATGGACATCCATGTGCCCTAGCTGTGAAGTGACACACCTGAGGTTTGGTGACACCAGGTGACTTGTCCTAACGCTCTCAGTTACTGGCAGTCTAACTCCAGGAATGGAATTCTTACCATAGAACGTAGGCCCTGTGTGCATGCACATGTATGTGTGCACATGTGTGTGTGTTTGAGGGAACAGTGCACATCTATTATTTTAAGTATCACACCTATTTTAAATAAATGCATATGCTATTAGAATGACAGAGAAAATGTGTCTGCTTCTATCGGGAGAACCAGAGGATATACAATTGTGCCTACTCTGAGTGACTTCTCTTAAAATCCTTAACCTAAGATTAGCAAAAGAAAGCACCTCAGTGAGTCAGCAGTCTGTCTGCTGGTGGGCTCTACAGGGTAGCAGGGCATGTTCAGCGTTCTGTCAGCTTTCAGCCATGGGACACCGCAAATACACATTCAGGAGGAAGTCACCAGTTCTCCCAAAAAGATGAGCTGGGCCACCTCACTGTGACCTCCAAATCTGTCACATTTCCTAAAGTAGAGGACACAGTCATCTGGCAATTGGCTTTAGAACGTCAGGCCACCTCTCATATCACGCGATCATTACTCTGGAAGTAGACTGGCAATTTTGAATTAAAATCACAAACCAAGGGAGATCTCACAAGTGGTGCCCACACTTCCTGTGAATGCTCAGGTCAGCAAAGCCATCCCTCATGAGGGCCTGACCTGCAGCTGAGACTGTGAGTTTTCAGTCTTCCCTGGCCTCGTACTCATCAGGCCACAGGAGAGGCTTGCTGAGCTTACTTGTAATTGAAGTACCTGATGCTTTCCGACTGTGATATCTTACAGTAAAGTCCAGCTTTCTGTCTTGTCCTAAAAACATCAGAGGCTCCAAACACTTCAGGCCCCAGGCTAGCAGCCATGTGGAAACAGTGTCACGGCTGTCCCCTTGGAAGGACACCACGCAGGTCACCACAGCCCCACTGCTCCTGCCACTTCCAGATAGAGGTGCTGCCCCTTCACCTAGGCTGTAGCTTTCCAACAGCACAGGGAGGCCTGCAGTGAGATGTGTCCCGAGTTCATGTGTCAGTCAAACAGAGGAAAGCTGAAACAGGAAAGTCAGGCTGGGTCTCAACAAATGGGAGAGGGTGCCCATCCTAGGACCTCTGCTCACCCATGTTACCTCCTCGGTCTTAATTGCCTGCAATTTCTCTTTCTAGCCTCGAGAGTTCCTAAGAAGCAAGTTAATGAAAACCATATCCTTCCTCGTTTTCTAGAGAGTTTCCTATCTGGTGACACTCTGCATGCCACAGCCCTTCTTCAGAGTTCCTCTGACATTTGTGGTTACCCAAGACCTTGTCCCAAGTAGCTATGACGAAAGGTGAAGAGGGGGATGCCCATGTGAATAGCCTGACTCATGTCACTCAGAGCCCCTTTCAGGGTCCAGGAACTTGGAACTGGGCCCATCTTAAGCAATATTTTGGAGACATACCCCTAGTCCAGCTCTCCCGGAAATCTGAAGCTTTGTACGAGAAGATTTTGTTCAAAGTCCTAGGTGGCCAGGAGTTACAAAGTCACTATAACCTTCCTTCTATAAGCCAGAAGCACACCTGTGGGCTCAGAGTGAGACCCGTGCTAGGCTCTCTGCCGTACCTCCAGCTGGGCAAAGACCCCAGGCCGGGAGGCCTGTGTGACCTGTGCTAGGCTCTCTGCCACCGTACCTCCAGCTGGGCAAAGACCCCAGGCTGGGAGGCCTGTGGGCTTCAACTTCCCCTTTACAGGTGCCCAGACAAGCAGGAACCCTGCCACTGAGTCTAATGTACTACAGGACTCCGTGCTATGTGGCCCCCAGGGCTGTGACCCATGTGAGCCCAACTCAGTGGGCTTGTGGGCATTGCTCAGGTGATCCCTCCAATCCAGCCTGAACCCTCCCTCCACTCACTCAGGTAAGCTGTCTTTGTCTTTGTTATCATCTAGGACCCGGACATAGACTTTGAGGACTAGAACTTTGTCAGCCCTCCAGACACTTACAGAGGCCTCCCTGGGCTCCTAGAGGACTTGTCTCCTGCATGCTCAGAAGGACAGACAGACACACATTCCTCTTCTGTTGCTGCCTCACGGGGTTTAAGACAGCAGGTTTCCCCCAGAACCACAGATGAACTGACGCTTGAGGCCAGAGGTGGGTGCTCACACAGGCATGGGGTCAGGGAAGCCCAGAGCTAGGTGCTCACACAGGTGTGGTCAGGGAAGCCCAGCCCTCCTGTAATACCTCACCTGGGGTTGGGAACTCGTGGTCTCTGTGTTCCTACTGGTCAAAGGGATTACCTAGAAAGTGGTATGCTAGAAAGAACTTCCTAGATGGGTAGATCCAAAGGGTCCTGACCTAGGTGGGCCATATCACAGGCTCTCACACTCTAGGTGAAGCAGGACTGGGTGGCCCTCTCCAATATTTTTAACTGGTATGTAGTTCTGTCCTTCAAGCTGGGCCACTCAGAGCTGCTGGTAGCAATGGCTTTACCAGAGACTGTAGAAATATACAACAGATGGCAATTAATAATTCAGGGGTCGACCCACCAGAGGAGTAACCCTCTGATGGAGGAATCCCATCAAGCAAGGCTTACGGAACCGCAGACTCTGGACTGGTTGCTTCTGTCTGTAATTTTTCTTGTGTGTCATTACATTTCTTCCCTAAGAACTGCTCTGGGTGTTTTCCCTCTGCTTGTGTGTTTATCTCATGAATATATTCCATCTACTGGGCACACATATAGCTGTGGATGGTCAGGAAGATGATTTCTGCTTAAGCTGTATAATTCTGATGAATAGAAATAATACTAGGATATTTTTCATTATTCAGATGGACATAGGAAAATACTCAGCTACAAAGACAGTCTTTTATACATTTTTGCTAAGATCTCAGAGCAAATCCAAAATAGACTAAGTTGCTCCTGGAGACAATTTGTTCAAGGACAAATTCCCAAGTGTCTGTTGAGCCAAAGTCAGGCTGAAAGCATTAGGACATAAACCCCCTGCAGTAATAGACCTTCTGCACGTACTCTTAACCTCGGTTTATGATACAAGACTAGGTTTAGCCAGCTAATTGTTTACCGCTTAGGTCCTTGGTTTCAATATCACTTTCTGTCTGGGAACCCTGACCACTTAGGCCAAGTGTTACTCACTGGCCCATCAGTGTGACGTCTGTAGTCTGAGAAACTGTGTGACTTATCATGTGTTATGAGAATGGGTCAGACCCTGTATATGTAACTCAGTATTGCCCAGAGTTTAGCTGTTGAAGTGAGTGTATGTGTGTGAGTGTGAGTGTGTGTGTGCTAAAAGAGGGATGGAGCTGAATGTGCAGAAGAGAAGTGAGAAGGAAGTGTGAGGAGATGTAGCTGAGTGGGTAGAGAGGTGTAGAAAAGAAACGTGTATGTAGGGGAGATGTATGTGAAGGAAGAGATGTGGCCATATGGTGACAGAGCCATATAAATGAGATGTATAGCTGAGGCTGTGTGGAGATTTGTAACTGTGTGGAGACAAGGAAAATGAATCTGTACAGAAAAGAGATATAACTGTGCAAAAGAAATATGTAGCTGTGTGGAAATGTAACTGTGTGAAAATAGATGTAATTATGGAGAGAGATGTATGGCTGTGCAGGAAAGAGATGTATGCATGTAAAGATATATATATATATCTGTATATATATCTGTATATAAAGAATGTAGCTGTGTAGAGTTCAGAAAGAAAAATTTTCAAGATAAAGTAAAAGAGAAAGTTACCATCACAAAGTGTGTATTTCCTTATTTCCCCTAAGAGAGAAAAAGTCTAGCCCTTGCCACATCTGTGGATTTTTTTTTTACATACCCTGGTGCTTCCTAGAGGCTCTCACTCCAGTTAACAGTTTTTATATCCTGCTCTCAACTCTGCTCCAAGCCCTCTCAGATCTAGCCTAGCTGAGAGCCTATATTTTCCCACAATCCATCCATTTTCTGTCTAGCTCTTAGATGGAGGTACCTGGAGATGAGGCAATAAAGTCTTGTTCCAGGGTCCTCAGCACAGACCCCTGAGTGCATCGTGCAACAGGTCCATAGATGGTACTCATGTCTACCTTACACTGCCATAGCTCATCACCCAGTTTTGAGGCCCTTTGGGGTCCATCCATTTCCCTGACTGACTCCCACCTTCCTCCTCTCTAGACACTTCCAAGCAAGCCTTCAAATCCCCGTGGCTCAGACCTTATCCCACCATCATCCCAGCGTCCTCCACAGAGCAGATGTAGGTAGGAGAAGTTAAAACAGGATGACATCAAATCCTATCAAGAAACTTCACCCACTTCTGGGCCTGGTGTCTCAGACCTGTAATACCAGCTGCTTAGGCAGCTGAAGCAGGAGGATTACAAGTTCCAGGCCCTGGATAACTTAGATCTTCTCTCAAAAATAAATAAGTAGATAAATAAGTCTGGGGAATGTGTGTCTTCATTGAATATCTTCCACCGTCTGGACCCAGTGAGGAGAGTCCCTGTAATTTCAGACTGGAGAGCTTTTCTGAAGCAGACAGGGCAGGGTGCCTGCTCATGAAATGTCATTCTGCATACCCTTGCTTTTACCCCTGGGATGGGACGGGATGGGCCTGCCTCATACCTCCCTGGTGGCTCTGTTGTGATCCTGCATCTCCTCTGTCCTGACACTGACTTTATGTATTGGAGAGAGACACATCCTCATGGCAGCTGGGCAACAGGCCCTCCCCTCTGCCTAGTGGGGAGTATCAGCCTCACACTCAGAGGACTTGGGACCTGCACTAGACACTGCCTGGACAGGGAGCTGGGGACCTGGGCCAGGGTGCTCTGAGTAAGCTCGTGGGTCTCCCATTATGTCACACAGCTGAACCCCAGGCTCAGTGAGCAGAGCAGTCACAGCAACATTTCGAAGGCTACCAGCAAAAGGGGCTTATCATATACATAACATAACAGGAAAGACCAGGGATCCAGCCCCTCCATTCTACAGAAATGGAAACTGAGGCAGGGAGAGGGCAACACCTCATCTGGAGAATGGTAAAAATTCAGTGAAAGAACCAGGAACAAAACTCTGAGGCACTGAAATATGCCTCCTCCAGCACCCAACTCCACCAAGGCTGACACACAGTGTGCGCCCCCTCCTCCAGCACCCAGCTCCACCAAGGCTGGCACGCAGCGTGCGCCCCCTCCTCCAGCACCCAGCTCCACCAAGGCTGGCACGCAGCGTGTGCCCCCCCCCCTCCTCCAGCACCCAGCTCCACCAAGGCTGGCACGCAGCGTGCGCCCCACCCCCTCCTCCAGCACCCAGCTCCACTAAGGCTGGTACACAGCGTGCGCCCCCTCCAGCACCCAGCTCCACCAAGGCTGACATGCAGCGTGCGCCCTCCTCCAGCACCCAGCTCCACCAAGGCTGGCACGCAGCGTGCGCCCCACCCCCCCCTCCAGCACCCAGCTCCACTAAGGCTGGTACACAGCGTGCGCCCCCCCCCCCCTCCAGCACCCAGCTCCACCAAGGCTGACAACAGGACACGCAGCGTGCGCCCCTCCTTCCCTTCCTCCTCTGCCAAAGCCACTTTTAAGAGCAGCATGGAAAACTCTCAGGAAGAGAAGGTGAAAGGTGGTACTTGTGGTGAACAGGGTGGGGGTGACCTTGCGCACTAACAAGGCTATGGACAATGGTACCCCAGATCCAGCCAACTGGGAAAAGGTCACAGGTCCTCAGCACCAAATTTCCCTCCATTGGCCTCTTACCTTCCCGAAACGGCTGTGTTTGCATCTGCAGTCGGATCTTGATGAGGTCCACGGGACCGCCCAGCCCAACAGAGATCACACCGGCCACCATGCTGGCCAGGAGGAGGTCAGACAGACTTCGGCCAGGGCCGGTCTCAGGCTCCTCACAGCGGTGCCGGCTGAGGAACCGTTCCGTGTTACTGAAGACCCCGAACACCACCGAGTTGTAGACGGCAACGCTGGCCAGGGGGAAGGACATGCCCTTGAAGAAGCCAAACACCTGTGGCAAGGGGATCCAGTGCGAGGAAGTGTGAGGCCGAACCACTGCCCCAGGGTCTCTGTCTGCATACTAGGTGTGGGACTCCCCTGATGCTCTGGGCCTCCCTCCTGGGAGCTTTGGGTAATACATGCTGGAGACATCCCGAGTCAATAATCCACTGTCTCAGAAAAGAGCTCCAAAGAGGGTCTAGATGGCACAGATAAGACGGAGGAGGAGGGCCACACACAACCCAGGCAGTCAGTCTAGACCCAAAGAGGAGCCTTCTGCACAATACAGCCTTGGCATCGTATATGATGCTAAGATGGTGTGTGTGTGTGTGTGTGTGTGTGTGTGTGTGTGTGTCTGTCTGTCTGTCTGTCTGTCTGTCCCAAACGGCAGTGTCTGGAGCTGGAGAAAAGCAGGCTATGCTGCAGAACACCTGAGAAGCCCTAAGGAGCAGTGGGCATGACCAAGCACCGACACACCTCCTCACTGGCCTCTCAAGCGAAGCATGCGCTCTCTCTTTGGTTGCTTTCTGTATGTCAAGCCTTCGGGGACACCAATAAGAAAACAGTCTTCACCCTCCTGAGCTCATGGTCTGGGGGTGGGACAGATGAGGATGGGGAGCAGGGTACAGACAAACTGACAGGCAATATAGTACAACTCACTAAGTCTGTGGTAAGGGGCTAACAAAGGGATCTCCCAACAGTGCCAGGAACAGCCTGTAGGTGACAGCACCTCAGAATGGGGCCCCCTCCACACACAGACACATATAAATACACACACATACAAACATGCATGCACACACATATATATGCATGTGCACATACATACACACACATAGAGAGAGAGAAGAGGGTAGAGTGGGGAGGGGGAGGCTGAGAAACAATGCTTCCTGCTGGGGTCAGGGTCTCCTCTATAACTGTGTTCTCGGTAAGACCACAGCTGTTCCAAGGAAAACTGGAAAATTCCACAGCCGCTGGAAGAACTGAAACAGTACACACGTGCCACAGATGAGAACGTCCTAGGAGGCCACTTCACACACTGAACATGTGCAAAGCTATGCCACAGACTGGTGCTCCTGACAGGGCAGGACACCCCACATACATGTGCGCACACACACATGTATGTGCAAGTCTTGTTTCAGGCTCTTCCTCCATAACTTGGGATGCTGAGCTACACTACCCCAGAGGCACCACCTGAAGTCCCTGCAGAGTCCTGGCAGTGGGACACTGGCTGGCAAGTACTGCAGAGGATGTGAGCCAGAAAAGGAGACTCAACGGCTCTCTCAGGAGACGGGGAGTCACACCCACCACCTCAGAACGCCAGGTTGGCGGTGCGCACCCTGACTTCAGAGCAGCCAATCGAGGGGGTGGAAACAACACTGGCCGTCAAGACGAACTTGTCTTCTGACAAGCTCGGTACTTGCAGGAGGCCACACAACCGTGGGGCGTTGGTTAGGATGGGGCCTGTGGCACCAACAGTCACAACTGGGTGCATTCCCAGGACTCAGAGGAAAGTGCAGAGCTGCCACGAACTGCCTTTGACCGTTTCTTTAAATTAGGTCATTTCACCCTCAATTTATTTATTTTTTATTTTAGATTCCCAATGGGTAGTCTTAGAAAGCAACCCACTAGTTCTTAAAAGGGAGCTGGTGTTATAAAATATCATTCTGTTTCCTATTTGAAAATCAGCGCCTGGTCACATGGGGAAGGTTCTGTACCCAGATAAAGGGAAGTCTGCTGTGGCTCAGCTTACCCAGCAATCATTGTTTCAGGAAACTGACAGTGGGCCTTTCCATACTGTGGTGCTAAAAGCCCTCAGAGCTTCTCCAGAGTCCATACAACACCAGTGTCTCCCCAGCAACGCCATATGGTGCAAAACGAGAAACTAGGTGATAAGCAGGAACAAGCTGCCTCATGCCTGTTGCTCTGGTGTAGGAGTGTGGCCCTGGCCCCAGCCCGTGGGAGAGCCCAGCAGGCACCCTCCACCCGCCCCAGGACACTCACACTCTCCCTCTTGTACACCATGCGGATACAGTTGAATGTGTTCCCATAGCCAACACCAGCCTGCAGGCGAGTCTGTGGAGAGAGGCAAGGGCAGAGACACACTCTGAGATAGGTCACAAGCCCACGAAGTTGCCCAAAGTGACCTAGCCAGGGAGGAGGACCAGGCTCAGTCCTGGCCAGCTTGGTGACACATGATCTTCAGGGACACTTGCTCTGATATCCATCCAGCCCAGTTCCACACAGCAGAAGGCTGCTTGAAGTCAGAGAATGACCCAGATCAGTTAGGTGTGTAACTATGATGGCTGCTGAATTTAAGAGGCTCGCCTCAAGTACAAAAAGCCAAACCGTGGCTCTGTCCTACCTCTGAGGTCCATCACTCCACATCAGTCCATTGTTCTAGATGTCTTTGGGGACACCTGCCCATTTTTCCACCTTTCTAGTCTCTGTCCCTCTCTCACCTGGACAAGGCCTCCAGCCCTTCTCTACACCACAGCCAGGCTGATGTTTCTCAAAAATCACTGCAATCATGACACTCTGTTTACAACTCTCCAGGGCCCTCTATCAAATGCTGCCAATGCCCAGGCACTTTGAGGGTGGGGATTGGCCTGCCTGTTACCCTCCACACCATTTCCTCCAATGGCATCCTCCTTTCCATGCCAACCACACATACATTTCCTGCCTCCAACCTTTGCTCTTGCTGGTCCTCTGGAATTCCCTCCCGTCCCTCTTCTGTTGGGTCTGCGCTTCGGTAGACTATGTAGGGTTCATGTTAGATTAAGACACACATAAGCTTAGTACATGGATTCCCTACCAGGAGAGGGCCACCCATCTCGCTCTCCTCTTGTCCTTGCCTGGAGAACAGCCTTAGCACAGTAACAACTCTGCAGCCACCTAAGAGGTCACATGGCTAGGGCATACGGCATCCTCTAGGAAGTCTGGATAACCGGGGGCAGGAGGCAACAGGCACAGAGCCCACAGGACTGTTCAGAAGAGCGTCTGCCCTGGCCTCAGAGGGTCCCTTCTTTATACATACACTGAAAGTCTCCCTGAGAGGGCCCAGAGTGGTCCTGCCCCCTGCAGCACCTAGTGGGCAGCAAGGAGTGAAGGTCCTCAGAAGGCAGGACAGCAACAGGCTCCAAGCTGGCAGCTGTCTGCAGCCCCAACCTTCCATGATAAGCAAGGGTATCTTCTAGCATGTATCGTTTTAAAAATAATTCTAATGCCGAATGTCATTTATTGAAGGAGGGAGGAGGTCTTAAATACAGGCTTACAGCACAATGGGGGAACCTCGGAGGGCAGAAGTTCACTACCGATGTTTTACAATCTTGCATTTAAGCTGTTAACGCCCAGTATGCAGGATACACAGACAAGGAACTTCCCTTAAGCATTCAGGAGGGTGGAACCCGGCAGGGAATTAGCATAGGGAGGATATCAAGGTCAAGGTCAGCAAGCAAGGCAACAGTTACCCAAAACAGGGGCCAGGGACCTACAGGTCCCCCTTTTACTAAAAAATGAGCTTCTGACTTAGGTTTCATGGGAAATCAGCAGGTCACCTTACACGTCATGGAGACGCCTGCCCAGGCCACATAGGCACTCTGTCTTAGGTTGGTGAGCGCCCCCAGGCATTACCAATCTCTGAATACTCATTATCATACAGGCTCAGTCGTGTGTGAGCTGCAGAATTAACTGCTGCCAAAGATCTCAAAGTGGCGCTGGGCTTGCAATCTGTGTGTTCAACACAGAAAAGACCAACAGAAGTCCTCCTTCCCTGCCCCAGTCAACTACACACATTATAACTTTTTAAATATCTTTTTTAATTTAATGGCTTTTTGTGTCTAGTCTTGTTTATAAAATCTTAGTACCGATTATATTTTAAATTGAAACTTCATAAATCATATTTAAAACACAGAAAGCATGTTTGACTGTATCCAAAATATCAAGTACAGGCAAAGTACAGTGTGGGGGCCCACAGAGAATCCATAGTGAGGCCTTATTCCATCTTGACTGAAGGTCAAGAGAATCTGAGCTTGTTTTGCCCCACAAGGCTACATAACAGGATATTTTGCCAAAGGTGTGGTTACCAGGTGTCTTGAGTACTAAGGAGGTGTTTACACTTGTTTGTGTACTTTGAACCATGATGTCTTTTGTGCGCCTTGCTTTGGGTATAAAAAGACTGTGGATAATAAGCTCAGGGTGACTATGGTATTAACTCAGAGACCTCCTGATGCTAAAATAATAATAATAATAATAATAATAATAATAATAATAATAATAATTCTAAGTGTGCAACTAATATGGGAATACATTGTCAATAAAAGTTTCACTATAAGTTCAGAGGCTCCCCGAACCCTATCTCACTCACCTTTCTCTAAGGAGCAGCCATGGTCAGTGGCATAACCAAGAATTTGACCGACATCTACTTACATTAATAAACATATGTAGCATAGATAATAGATGGGAAATGCTATCATGCTGTGCTGTTCATAAGTGTTAGGTTTATAATTAGGGAGATGAATTACCTTACTCAGACACCATTTGTTAAATGTCAATATTATAAGATTATCAGAAGATTCAGCAATAAAGACAGCAAAATCTCAGACCTCATGGATAACATAGCTTAGTAGGGTTGGAAAAATATAATGAAAAAAAATCTCCAAGAGTAGTTGAGCAACATATAGATGAATTAAAGGCAGAAGGAGGGGCCAGAGAGATGTCTCATCAGTAAGAGCACTGATTGCTCTTGAAGAGGACCTGGATTTAGTCCCTAGCACCCACATGGCAGTTTACAACTGCCTGTGAGTCCAGTTCCAAGGGACCTGATGTCCTCTTCTGGCCTCTGAGGGCACTGCACACACTGTACACAGACACACGTGCTGACAAAATGCTTATACACATAAAATAAAAAAATCTAAAAATGTAGAGTGAACACAGAGCAGGGTGGGTACTAAGGAGGGGTCGATCTGGGAGGAGTTGGGGGAAGAGAGTAAATATAATCAAAATACACTATGAAATACTCAAAGAATACATAAAACACTGCTTTAAAAAAAACAAAGCATGGCAAAATAACTGGAATATAAGCAGACAGTAAACCTCAAAGCTTTGAGAATAATAATTTCAAAATGAAGTATATCTGCTAGCTGAATGCTATAAAAAAAAATAAGCCCATGTCAAGAAAGGCTGAGTGGCAGTGAAGGAAACTTAGGCTGCTGAGTGGGAGAGACACTCTGGAATTCGTAGTAGTAGGGGGCTGAAAGCCACAGAAACCAAACTTGGGGTGGTATGTTCCCAACCAGGATGATGACAGGGACTATGCAGGTGATGTAGGCCTCTCTCCATATCCCACTTAAAGCTGGCATAAGGTCCCAAACTATCTCTCCCTGGCCCCAGCTCTGCCACAGGGTGGTAGAGACAATGGAGGAACAAGTTCCCCCCAAGGTTGAACAGTTAAAGCACTCAAGCCCACGTGGACTTAACTCTAGAGCAAAGCCTGGATCCCAGAGCCTCCACTAGACACGTTGAGCCCTTGGCAGAGTGCTGAGGCTGGCAGCCGAGCCAAAGCTCCTGGCCCTGGTTACACCAGCTGCAGACCGAATGCACATCGGCACCCGGAAGCCCTTATCAAGCTGCATCCTGAAAGTGCCACACCTTACAGATGAAGTACACTGTTGGCTTTAGTTTCCACCATTGCCTGAAGCAGCCCAAGCATATTGTCACTGTCATACAGCTCTGGATATCAGCCATCCCAGTTCCTCACTGCAGGGGAAGAAGCCTTTCCCTGAGGCTGCCAGCCCAGGGCCTGATGGTCAGGGTGCTCCATGGATGAGTCTTGGGCCCCTGGTTTACCTCTTCTACCCCCGCTGTTGTCCGGGCAGGAATGAATTGTCCCTGCTCTGACTGTAGCACTCCGTGGACAATCCTCATGACAGATTCACCAGGAAGGGATTATCTGCCCATTACTGATGAAGTGAGGAAAGTTCAGCACCAAGAGAGGGTGTGTTCGCTTTCTATCACTGGGACAAGACAGTGAAGACCAAGGCCACTTAAAAAGAAGACATTTAATTTGGGGGCTTACAGGTCCATCAGGGCAGAGAGCACAGTGGCAGGCAGGCAGGCCTGGTGCTGGAGCAGCAGCTGAGAGCCCACATGACCCACAGAATGAGGAGAGAGTCTAACTGGAATTGGGGGCTTTTGAAACCTCACAGCTTGCTCCAGTGGCACACTTCCTCCAACGGGGCCACGCTTCTTCATCCTTCTCAGACATTTCTAAGGGAGAACCAAGTGTTCACACATGAGCCTACTGGGCCATTCTCCTCCAAACCACCACAGAGGGCAAGGGTGTGGCTAAGACTGGACTCTTCTGACTGTGTTTGTGGGTACACAGATACATGGGGGTACACATGCACACATGTGTGTGAAGGCCAGAGGACAGCCTTGGGTATCATCCTCAGGGACATCATCCACTCCTTTTGAGATGGGATCTCTCACTGTCCCAGACCTCACCAACTAGATTAGCCTGGGTAGCCAGTGAGCTTCAAGGATTCTGTCTCTGCCTCTCAGTGCTGGGGTTCCAAGTGTGTGCCACCATGAAGTGTGTGCCACTGTGCCCAGCATTTTCACATGGATTCTGGAGATTGAACCCAGGTCCTTGTGCTTACAAGGCCGGTGCTTTGCTGACTGAGCCATCTCACCGGCCCTGCCTGGACTCCTATTTGGGGCTTGCCTGAGCCTTTTCATTTGGCAGAAACTCTAGAGAAAATGCCAGCCAGAAGGAGGAGAATGCTCCAGGGCAAACGAGAACACAAGGATATGTGTCCTGGTAAATCCAGGGCGAGCCACAGGAGCACGCCGCCACACTGGGGCTTCAGCAAGAGGGTTTCTGGCTGGACACCACCTGGATCTTCTCACAAGAAGGGTTTTTCCAGATGCAGAACAGGATGGGAAGAGGACAAGGCCAGGCTTTTCCAGTGTGTGTGCTGGGGTGGGGGAAGGCTTGCCTATGCAGGGGACAAGGAGATTCACTTTCCTAATGGCATGAATCCAGTGGTTCATGTCCTTAGAAAAGAGACACATCTTTGACAAGACACAGGCCATGCGAAGGCAGAGGCAGAGGTGTTAGAGAGGTGAAACCATGATCAGGACTGAGCAACAGCATAAGCCAGGACGGAGCATGGGGCACAGTCCCCTTGAGGTCTCCAGATGGGTCAAACAGCTTGATTTTGCTTTCTGCTTCCTGACTGCAAGAGAATCAATTTCTGGATTTTTAAAAAAGATTTATTTATTTTTACTTTTGTGTATGAGTGTTTTGCCTACATGTATATCTGCGCACCATGTGTGAGCAGTTACTGTGGAGGCCAGAAGAGCGCACCAAATGCCCCTGAACAGATGGTTGTGAACCACCTCATGTGGGTACTCGGGATTGAACCCACGTCCTTTAGAAGAGCAGACATTTAACCACTGAGCCATCTCTACAGCACCAATTTCTATTATCTTACGGCAGCCAATGTGTGGTAATTTACTACAGCAATCCAAGAAACTAATACCCCAGCCATCTTTTTATAGGTCAGTGTGTCACATCCTATTCAACAATAATGTGTTATGAGTTCACTTTTATCCAGTGAACTAGAGAAACAGTGGCATGTCCCTTGCTGTGACACAGAGGAACACATTTGGTGAGCACATCCATGGCCAGTCCACTGGGGAAGCCACTTGGGAGAAGGACTTCGGAAGTGCTTCCACATCATCCCAAAGAGAAATGAATGTATACTGCTTAGATTGCGAACCTTTAAACACATCCTCTGGATTTGGTTAAAGTTGCAGTAACTGGGGAGAAGATTAATTTACACTGATGATATTAAAGCGACAGCTGCCAGCTGAGCATGCCTAGTGGGTATCAGGAACGACTTTCTCACAGTCACCCTGCGAGGCAGAGTAACTGAAGCCTGCATCACAGGCTGTGCAAGCAGGAGCTGCCCGAATCCGGGTTTAGACCCATGCTGTGCCGCTCCACAGCCAGGATTTCTAGTTTGAGTTGTGCCTACCAACTGATCCCACTGGCGTTGATTATCAGAGGGACCTGTGGTGGGGTAGACTGGGAAGGAATTTGGTGAGTCTGAGCAAGTTGGGAGGCAGGAGTAGTCAGTGCCCTCCAGACAAAAGAACAATAGCTGAGCCCCACCCTGGAGAGGTATACAGCAGGCACAGAATAAGCCTGGCCCTGACCTAGGAGGGGCCATTGGCACATGCAGAGGAAGACAGAAAGAAAAGAAATTGTAGACATTTGAGTCAGGCCTCAGAGCTTCCTCTGTGTGCAGACCAGGCAGTCTTAGGAAGCATTGGAGCTCTATTGGTGGCCATGGCTGGGTCCCACTCGCCATGCATGGGTCATGTGTGGGATGACTGGGACTCAGGCTGTCCTTTTGTGGCATCTCACTCCTTCATTCCTGTTTTTCATGATATGACCTGAGACAAGCTCCCCTACCCCTTCAGGGGTACCTGTGAATGTCAGGAGGGCTCTGCTGGCTGCAGGGTCCTCATGCCCTATGTGCCTTTTCAAATTATTCCAACCCAGGTCCAAAGCCCCAGCCTGACAGCCACGCGCCCTCAGGACTGAGTGCTGACCTGCCTACATTGAGTCCGCAGTTGTAACGCAGATTCAGTGCAACACCAAAACTGTCTTGCTGGCCTTTGCCAAGCATGGTGCCCACCTCAGCACTCCTTCCCATGGAGCTCCCTGTGCCTGGCATGAATTTCCAGTGACTGGAAACCCAGTCCCACAAGCTCAGACCCCAGCTCACATCTGAAACCTTTTCTGATTGTTCAGCTCCCCAGGGACTTGGAGGAGGACAGTCATCTGTCCCCAGGGACTTGGAGGAGGACAGTCATCTGTCCCCAGGACTTGGTGAAGGACAGTCATCTGTCTCCAGGGACTTGGTGAAGGACAGTCATCTGTCCCCAGGACTTGGAGGAGGACAGTCATCTGTCCCCAGGACTTGGTGAAGGACAGTCATCTGTCCCCAGGACTTGGATGAAGACAGTCATCTGTCCCCAGGACTTGGTGAAGGACAGTCATCTGTCCCCAGGACTTGGAGGAGGACAGTCATCTATCCCCAGGACTTGGTGAAGGACAGTCATCTGTCCCCAGGACTTGGTGAAGGACAGTCATCTGTCCCCAGGACTTGGAGGAGGACAGTCATCTGTCCCCAGGACTTGGAGGAGGACAGTCATCTGTCCCCAGGACTTGGATGAAGACAGTCATCTGTCCCCAGGACTTGGTGAAGGACAGTCATCTGTCCCCAGGACTTGGAGGAGGACAGTCATCTGTCCCCAGGGACTTGGTGAAGGACAGTCATCTGTCCCCAGGGACTTAGAGGAGGACAATCATCTGTCCCCAGGACTTGGAGGACAATCATCTGTCCCCAGGTACCTGGAGGAGGACAATCATCTGTCCCCAGGTACCTGGAGGAGGACAGTCATCAGTCCCCAGGTACCTGGAGGAGGACAGTCATCAGTCCTAGCTCCTTCCTCACCAACACAGAAGATCCTGCAGGCAGACAGGAGACAGTGATGAAAATAAAGCAAGCCTCCTGGCGTCACATCCCCCAGGACAGAAGACCTGCCCTTGGCTGGAGAGTCCCTGGGGATCAGAGGGAGGCATGGTCCCAGGGGCAGACCCACTCCAGGTACCTTCCCAAGAGGTCATGAAAACACAGCGACTGTACCTTGACTGTGTCCAGAGGGTAGCCAACAATGACACTGGCTGCACCTGTAGGTCGAAGAACAATACTGGTCACCCAAACTCTGGACTCCTGGGTTGTCCCTGCCGTCCCCTAGAGGAGGTCAGAGACTGAGGCATGGCAGTCATGAGTCACCGGGGGTCTTCCAGCGCACAGGCCTGGCCCAGTTACTGAGGAAGACGGACAGTAGACTCAAACCTGGGCCTCATTCTTTAAAGTACCCCAAAATTAGAATTACAGCTCAGGTACAACTGGATATCCATGTGCTGAAGAATGGATTTAGATCCTGCCTCACACCACATACAAAAAGTTATCCAAAACAGACCAAAGGGTTAAAACTATAAAGATACAAATATGTGGAAAATACTTTACAGCCCGGGTTTTGTAACATTTGTAACATTCGTAGTTACACTAAAGAAGGCACAAACAGCAAAGGAAGAAGACTAATAAAATAGGTGAACTAGACATCACAATAGATACTCTATGAAAGTGAAGACAGACAGACAGCGAAAACTGAGACATTGTTTCCAAATCACCTCTCTGTTAGGGTCTCAATTCCAGAACACACAGAGAACTCTTAAAACATTGTTTAGGTGGCTATAATTAACATCTGAGGAAGACATGCCAATGGTATGTCTTGGTATGTCAATGGTATATATATGCTCAACATCATTGGTCACTAGGGAAATGTAAATCAAAATAATAATGAAACTTCACATCCACTAAGATGGCTGCAATTTTAAAAAAGAAAAACAGATAAAAAGTGCTGACAAAGATAGAAAGAAATTGGACTTTTGTTTCTTTGTTTTTTGAGACAGGGTTTCTCTGTGTAGCCCTGGCTGTCCTGGATCTCACTCTGTAGACCAGGCTGGCCTCAAACCCACAGAAATCCACCTGCCTCTGTCTCTGTCTCCCAAGGGCTAGGGTTCAGGGCGTGCCCCATCATGGCCTGCACAAGAAATTGGGACTTGTGTCTGTATGTGCACTACATGCATATGGTGCCTGTAGAGGCTAGAAGAGGATGTCGGATTCCCTGAAATCGCACATATAGATGGATGGTTCTGAGTAAACAGATGCTTGGAAGTGGGCTGGAAGAACAGTGCGGACTCTTGTGAGCTCTCTCTCTCCCCCTCCAGCCCTGAGAACTCTTGTACATTGTAGATGGCAATGTGAAACAGTGCCATCACTGCAGAAAACTGGTTATTCCTCAAAAAAGTTAAACACAGAATTACTACATGACTCAGCACTCCAACCCTGGATCTATACCTAAGAATTCAAAGCAAGAACTCAAATAAGAACAAGCATACCATGATCACCACAGCGTTTATCACAGGACAAAGAGTGGGAACACAACCAATGGCCATCAAGTGGCATATAATGAATGAATGTGGTCGAGAACAATGGATAGCTAGTACTGTGTAGCCATTTCCTCCGAATGGAAACATCCCATCCTGGAAGAAGGATCCTTAAGACTCAGGAAGTAAAACTCACAAGTCTCAGAACTTCCTGAAACTAGTAAGATTGACAGGGTCCTCTTCCCAAAGTTATATAGGCAGTAAGGGCTGCTGGAGAGAGGAGACTCTGTCTAGTTAAGCTGAGACCAGGTGTACAGCAGCTTTTAGGAGCTGTTGGCCATGCTGGGGTGGTTCTTCAGTGAGTCTCCCAGGCTCCTCTAACTAACCCCTTGTGTGTACTCCTGGAAGGAACTCCAGTAAACTTCCTGACTGGTTAAGTTAGACCTTGATGCTCTGGGGGGGGGGGGGGTGAACAATTCATATCTACCCAGGTAAAGTCACAAAACAGGTAGGAATGGAGTACTGAACCCTGCTGCAATGTGGGTGAACCTTAAAAACATAGTATGCTAGGCAAGAGAAGCCAGACACAAAGGCAGACATGCTGTGTGACTTTATTTAAATGAATTGTGGAGAATAGGCAAAGACAAAAAGAACCCAGAAAACAGGTTAGGTTCCAAGGCTGGGAGGAGGGGAGGAGGTTAGGAGTGATAACTGAATGGATAAGGAGGAGGCAGGGAGGAAAGGGAGGGAGGGAGGGAAGGAGAAGGGAAGAAGGGAGGGAGGGGGAAGAGAGAGAGAGAACAGGACATCTGGCTACACAAAGTCTCAAAGTCACCTAGATGAAGAAGCCTTTGCGGTCCCTAGCAACTGACATTCACACAGGGCTGTTTTTCCAGGACAAATTCCTCCACCCCATTGGTGAAAAAGGCAACATCTCCCCCAGCAGAGGAGTCTAACAAGCCAGGCAACAGGGACGCTTGTTGCTTGGTCTAGAACCTCCTGTCTTCTTCACCCTCCACTCTCCCCTGAACTGGGCAGCAGGGAGTTGAACAGCAGCCAAAGAAAGCCTGGACCTGCTGGTCCAGCTCAGCCCAGGTGCCACTGTCTCCCCCCAGGGTGGGGCAGTCATCCTCAGGTCTGGAGCAGCAGCTCAGAGCCCTGCTCACACTCAGCCCACATACCTGAAAGCAGGGATGCAAAATAAAAATCGAGGTACTAGGGCAGTAGTTTCTAGAGCTTGGAAAGTCTGTAGGGCTTCAGAAAAACGTGGGGGACACTGTGGTGAGATTTTGTTGCACAGTGTCATTCAGGAAGACAACTAGTGGCACTTGACAGGGACCTCAGCACACAGCTAGCAGCAGCGGGTGGTCTTGGGCTTTACTCTAAGACTGTTTTGTTAACTATTCCAGTCATGTTTTGCTTTGCGACAGTAAAATGATGGTGCATGTGGTGACCCCTAAGCACAGGGACCAAAGAGTCCAGAAGAGCTGTCGAGAAGGACATTGAAGAAGGTGAGAGCTGATAGGTGACAGTGGTGGATCAGAGGGATTCCTCTCAGCTGTCTCAGGCAAAAGCACCAGTAATGCTCCACTCCCTGCCCCATGGATCCGCTCCCTCCAGGGGCAACGCCCTTGAGAACAACCTGATCTTAAAGTCCAGGTTCTTGGCCACCCTGAGACCGGGGTTCAGGAGCCAAGCCAAGCGCCAACCTAAGCACAAATTTCTTGGAGAAATGTTCCCATACCCAGGTGCGCTCTGGGTCACTGAAGGGTGTGCACACACTGGGGTGGCTCCATTGGTTGTCTGCCCCGACCAGCGGTTTAATCATTATGGGATCCAAGTTCCTTGGGACCTGACATTGAGGCAAATCAGAAGCTTGAGGAAATCACTGTGAATCTGAAGAGCTTGGCTTCAGAAGCTAGGAGGGACATCAGGACCAGCCAAGCGGACTGGGTTAGGGACGCGGGGTACTGCAGGCGTCACTCACGCCAAGCAAACCAGGCAATGCAAAGCGCACTGAGAACACCAGGTGCAAACAAGCTGGCGCAGCTTGCCCTGTAGTGCGGGGGTGAAGGGGGGGCGCTGTCCTGAAAGCACACTCACCTCCGATCCAGCCCGCCGCGAAGTCTTCCAGCTGGAAGTTGCCCATGGCTAATGCGACTTGCGCCCGGGCAACGTCCGCTCAGTGTGTGTCGAGCATGGCCGGTGTCCACAAGCGCAGGCGACTCGATCACCCTGCAGGTTCTTCCCCAAATTCAGTGTTCCAGCCACCCGCGCTTGGGCAGTCAGCGAATGAGGGCGGGTGGCTGACAACCCGCCCCCAGAGGATCTTAAAGGCACAGCACTCTAGAGGCGTGATCCAGGAGGCTGTCCCAGTTACCAAGGGAATTCCCTTGGTATGTATGGCCACCGCCCTCGCTCTTCCCAACAACACAGCCTCAGGGTCCTCCATGTCTTCCAGGTGAAAGCAGCAGCCAGAGGAGCGAAAACCTGTTTAGGACACGCTTGCAAAGCTGTTCAAGAGAGTGAAGGAGGGAGACTTCACAAACACCACACTTGCCTGCAGTAGGACCCACCCGGCAAGACTCTCCGCTGTGTGGAAGGGCACACAGCCTTGTTAGGACTAATAGAAGGTTTGGGGAGATGGGTTAGTGGGGAAGAGCACTTGCTAGATAAGCATGAGGGCCTGAATTTGGGTTCCCAGGACCCACATAAATGCCTGGCATCGTTAGGTGCCTAGAACGTCAGAGTTGGGGGGCAGGGACAGGGGTCCCCAGAGACAAGAGGATTGCTGGGGCTTGCTTGACAGTCGGCATAGAGGAAAACAGAGTAGGACACTTGAGATCCTCGTCTCCTCAACACACATATACACATGCATGCATACATGTGCACACACACATGCACACACATGCATGTGTGCACACAAACTGTAACTGAACAGCATCTACAAACCAAAAATTCTTAATGATTTGACCAGCTGATGGAAAGCCATGGGCCATTTCACTATATGATGGAGTACACATGATTTTTCCAAGCTAGTTCTAGAGTTAAGAGACTGCCTCTCCTCCTCCAGGTCACACACTGTCCGCATGCCCTGGGTTGAGAGTCACATCCATCACTGAGTAATTGAATAAGGTATGGGAGTACCTCATTCAGAAATCAGCTCAAGCCAGCTCTGAATGAGTCTGTTATCCTGCACTTAACTGAAGCCCCCTTCCTCTGCTCTTGATTAATCTTTTCATCAAGTCTGTGGACTCCACTCCACAGGCCAGGAAAGCCATTGTGTGTTCAAAGTATAAAATGTATATGCATCTCACACAGAAATGATAATCCTTCAGAAAAGAGGCCAAAGCAGGCCATGAACATGTCCAGATCCTGGTCTGAAATCAGATTCCAAATTATTCCCCCAATATTGGCTTCCACAGGGAAAAGCCCAGGCAAGCCCTACCCAGAAGGGAAAATCCTGCAGCCTCCTCTGAAGTGTGCACACAGTCCCCTCCTGCAGACAGGTCTGGCCTGAATGGGCACCCCTGTATCGACCAAAGAGCCTCCTCACTACAACGGGAACACGGGAAAACGTTTCCAGCAGTCAGGCTGCAGTAAAGCAGCGGAAACTCGACTGCAGCTCGGACACTCTCTGATGTGTCCTCGGCTTTCGTGTTGGTAGAAACCAGTGGTCTCAATGCATTCCAGATGCTTTACTAACAGCCCAAGTGTTAGTCAGATGCAGACATGAATGATAAAAAGATAGCTAAGGGAACAGAGGGAATGTTGGCTTCAGTCTGCAACATTCCATCTCTCCACAATCACACATTCTGATGGATCAATCAGTAGCTCCACAGAGCCTTCTATATAAGTGAGGCTGTCTTAGAGGACATCGCACCACAGCCCTGGAGAGCTAGGCTCAACCTGACCAGCCTTCAGAGCAGGGAGGACAGAGTGATTCAACCAAACACTAATCTGGGTGGTGCCATGAGGGGTATGTTTAAGAGTATGGGTGGGTGATGATGGATGTTACTAGGGATGTTAACCCAGGGTTTTAAACCTCCTAGCTGCGAATGTGTATATGTATGTGTATGTGTATGTATGTGTGTGTATGTGTATGTGTATGTATATGTATGACCAGCACCACAGTCAACTGAACCTTGATCACCTGGGAAAGCTTCATTCAACCAATTCAAACACCCTAAAAGCAAACCACATGATGTCCTGAAAGACTAAGCTCTTGCCAGATGATTTCAGTCTTCTGGTCCATCCAACAAATGAGACCAGCTCAGATCAACTCTGACATTGCACACAGGGGCTTTGTTTTCTCAGGTAGAGCCCTGATGGGTACTCCGCATCACTGTGCACATCTTCAAACACAGATGTGGAAACTGAGGTACAGAGTGAGCAAACAAGATCCTATCAAGCTGGGGGTATTATCCCCCAGCTACAAAGTGGTGGCATGATTCTAGGGGCAATCTACAGATGCTGGCTGACTTTTCTGACACCCCCCCCCCTTCAACACCTCTTTTTCTGCCCCTCTGCTCTCCCATCTACCCCACCCCCAGCCTGAGATGGCACTTGGCAGGTGCTAGTATTGTCCTGTGCTGGCTTAATAGTGTGATTCCAATCAACTGTGGCCCTCCTCTAGCCATGCCCTTTCAAAGCCCTGAGCTCAGAGCACCTAGCAGTCCAAAGTATCTCTCTTTGGGGTGTGGTGGTATTGTGTTCCCCAAAATATTGTACATGCTAATAAACTTATCTGGGGTCAGAGAACAGGACAGCCACAATATTAAACATAGAAGATAGGCAGTGGTAGCACACACCTCTAATCCTAGCATTCCAGAGGCAGAAATCCCTTTGGATCTCTGTGAGTTCAAGGCTACACTGGAAACAGCCAGGCATGGTGACACACGCTTTTAATCCCAAGAAATGAGCCTTTAATCCCAGGGAGTGATGACAGATAGCAGAAAGGTATATAAGGCGTGAGGACCAGGAACTAGAAGCATTTGGCTGGTTAAGCTTTCAGGCTTTGGAACAGCACAGTTCAGCTGAGATTCATTCTGGATGAAGACTGAGAAGCTTCCAATCTGAGGAAACAGGATCAGCTGAGGAACTGGCCAGGTGAGGTAGCTGTGGCTTATTCTGCTTCTCTGATCTTCCAGCATTCACCCCAATAACTGGCCTCTGGTTTGATTTTATTAATAGACCGTCTATGATTCCTGATACATTTGGGGGTATGGTGTGGTGGGGATCCCCACCAGGTGCTGGCTCAACCTACACTGTCCTAGCCAAAAGGTAAAGGGTGGCCCTCTCTACCTTCCTCTGCAGGTAGACCACACATCCAGCCAACCCCCACCCCCCACCCCCCACCCCCCACCCACTGCAGTCCAGGGATATCCAGGCTGGCCACATGAGGCACCTTTGCTCCATTTGGAATGTCCTACCTCCCCCTGCCTCTAAGGAAGGTGACATTGTGCTCAACAGTGTCCAGCTAGCTTCCAGCAGGGGCGCAGCTCGGGGTTGATGGGAGTGGGGAGTGTGGCCTGGAGAAAGTCCCTCGGCTTGGCCTGCTCTTGTCCCACTGGCACTCTTGGGTCAGTGTGCAAGAGCCATTGGTCAGGCTTCCTTCTGCCAAAGCAAGAGTCTGACGGCTGGCACCTCTCCAGAGCCTCCTGAGGCGTGGGGCTCAGTGTTGGGCAGGTCCTCCTGTAGCCCTGTCCTCTTCCTCCATGAGGTGTGCACAGACTTTGGTTTTTAATTCCAGAGCCAACGCCCCCCCTCGGCGGGGAGAGTGTAGGACGAAGCAGGAAGCTCAGGCTGGCAGGGGTGGGGGGGTGGGGGGTGAAGAGTCACAGCCTGTGTCTGAGCTCACTTCATAGGCACATGGGGTCCGCTCAACCTTGAGGCCACAGCACTAGTGGAGCTAGGCTCTACCATGCCTGCGAGCCGGGCCTGTGACCATCTGGGAAACGGAAGGTCTCTGAAGAGCGGTCCTTTGGCGAGTCTACTGTTGGAGTGCATCCAGTGTGAAGCCAGCCAGTTCCCAAGGCCACTCTTGGAGGACCACCTAAGCACTTCCAGGCAGACTGCCAGCTCCTCAGTGCCGTGTCGGCCCCGTTAGGGTGGTCTTGAGTTGGCAGGCAGCACGGCTGGCAGACAGGATGGCCTCCCTGGCCCAGGGTTCTGCTGCTTGGTTGTCAATGAGCCTGAGATGACTGGAAGCCCTCACATTCCCGAGTGCATGCTGTGAGTCTACCCTGAAGCACGTCACAAGAAGAGTACAGAGAACCCTACATGGAGTGGCAGCATGGAGCAGGCAGGCCCTCAGAGTCCTGAGCCCTGGGGTGTGGGACCCGGCAGAACCCTGGTTCCTGCAAAGGAACCACCCATCCCTGGATTTCCCTCTTGGGGGCAGCATTGATGCCGCTGCTGAATCTATGCTGATTTCTGGGCTAGGATGCAACCAACCAGCTCATAAAGTAACCAGAGCTCAGAGTTAGCCTCTCAGATAGAGGGGCTACCGAGGCTGCCATGGCCAGAGAGAAATTCCATTCCATTCTCCCTCAGCTCTTCCACACAGAGCTCTTGCAGCATGCCTATGTGGTAGGGGCATGTGTAGGATGGGGTGGGTGCTGGTGTCCTTGGATAATGGGACCCATTTCCTGTGTCTCCTTCAAGGGCAAGAGAAGCTCCTGGGTACTGGTATATGCCAGCCTTTCCTTTGGAGAAAGCCGCTAAAGAAGAGACTGTTTGCCTGGAATAGGACATGGATGCCACTGGGAAAGCGCTGGAGGAGTTGTGTTTCCAGAAGTCAGGGAAGGCTCCACAGCCTGGAGTCTCCTGGCGATACCTTCAGTCTACTTAGCCATGGCTCCAGCTCTCTAGCACTTTTCTCAGCCAAGGACTCAGTCTCTACCTGAGCCCACCATCTACACCTGAGCTCACCAACTACACCTGTGCCACCATCTACACCTGTGCCCACCACCTACACCTGTTCCCACCATCTACACCTGAGCTCACCATCTACACCTGTGCCCTCCATCTACACCTGTGCCCTCCATCTACACCTGTGCCCTCCATCTACACCTGTGCCCTCCATCTACACCTGTGCCCACTATCTACACCTGTGCCCTCCATCTACACCTGTGCCCACTATCTACACCTGTGCCCTCCATCTACACCTTGCCCACTATCTACACCTGTGCCCTCCATCTACACCTGTGCTGTGGATATCGTTCTATATAAATAAAACACTGATGGCCAGTGGCCAGGCAGGAAGTAGGTGGGACAAGGAGAGAGGAGAATTCGGGGAAGCGGAAGGCTGAGGGGAGAGACACTGCAGCCACCACCAGGACAAGCAGCATGTGAAGACGCCGGTAAGCCACCGGCCACGTGGCAAGGTATAGATTTATAAAAATGGGTTAATTTAAGATAAAAGAACAGTTAGCAAGAAGCCTGCCACGGCCATACAGTTTATAAGTGATATAAGCGTCTGAGTGATTATTTTATACTTGGATTGTGGGACTGCGGGGCTTGGGGAACCTGGAGAGAAGCCCTCCAGCAACAAATGGCACCCAACGGCTCGAGTTTCCACCTTAAACCTGAGAATATTTAATAACCAATTCTAAAAAGAGCCAAAACCAGGTTCCTGTTTCTTGTCTCATATGGGCAGCTAGACGCCGCAAAACACAGGTTTGAACACTGGCGGGTTCCTGGCGTGTGCGTTTGACCGGCAGTATGGTGGGAATGAGGCATCTGCCAGCGGCACAATACGCTGTGTGGTAGATTTAGTCCTTACTAGTATTTAAAAAATAAATAAATAAAAGAGGTTTCTGGGCTACACGCTGCTTTGATAAAAGCGTAGACCCACTATTTCTGAGTATTGTTGACTCCCAGAGCTGGAGAAAATGTACCACTGCTGTGTTGAAAAGATGAAGTGGGCGGAGCCAGCAGCCACAATGCCGTTTCAGGCTTAAAAGGCTACAGTTTAAACCAATAAGTTCGCAGTAAGACTGATTCAGATGAAATAATTTATAATGCATGTAAAAATGTACGTAGGCTTAAAACAAAAAAAAAATATACCGTTATATAAACAAATAGTATCTAAAAATAAAGTGTTTAAAAAAATAGTAAAGGTAATAAGCCACGTAAAGATGGCTATCACACATAAAATCTGGATTATGTTGTCTTTGATATTTGTAACTAAAGAAAAACATTTGATTGTAAAAGCTGTTCAGTTATGCCAAAATGTAAATTTTAAAGGTACCTTGACTTCAAAATTTGGATATAAGGATATGTTACTTTGGAAAAGAGGTTCTGCTTTTGTTTCCACAGAAAGCCAGAGGCTATGGATTTGTTCCAGATTAAGATACATCAGGTTTGACCAGCCAAGACCCCCTGAAAGGTCTCTGATGACACCATGGCCCAGATGATCCAACATCCAGAGCGGTTTCAAGGCAACTGGTTCACACAATACAGCCTCACGGACTACCCCATAGGCCTAAAATTTTCTTTGCATCCCCATAAGATACAGCGCCCCCCTCCAGCAGGAAGTAGTAAGAGATGCTACGCCCAAATTCCAAATATACCAAGCTGGCTTTAGAGATGGAATTGGCTCACTCCCCCTCTAAACCCAGACATATTGCTTTTAAAAAAAAATGGTTAAGAGATTCTTGTGTCCCAAATCAGAAGAGCCCTCTGGTGTGGGACAGAGGAAAAACAATATTTTTATTTAAAACAGGTTGATTATAAATGTGATCTCTTTCTAAAAAAGAAAAGGGGATATGATATAGATATATAGGAGGATATGGAGATGATAAGATAAAATGGTAGATTAATGACCCTACTTTTAAAGAACAACTTGTTTAAAATGTTTTACATTGGTATAGATTTTAGATTATGTTTAAAATGTTTTACATTGGTATAAATTTTAGTTTATTGATACAAACTTGAAGTTAATTTTGTTATACTGTATATGTATATTTCTATTCTTGTTTGAGGTATTATGTTTATGTAACTCATTTAAAATTGTAATGGATAATTAAAAATAGATTAATAATTAGTCATCTATGATAATCATATCTGTAGCCATGTTAGTTAAGTCTTCTAGGTATACATAGATATATTTCAGATAGATAGGTAATCTTCAAACACTTCATAGACCTAGAGAATATGGCATTTAAATAACTTCAAATTCTGTTGACGTGAGACACAATTGCTCCTGGCTGCACCAATTGATCCCGAGAGAATGTTGGGCTTCTAAGACATTTCCATTTGGAAGTTTGTCCTTTTGGCACAAAATGGCCTACTGGGCAAAGAACTGCCCTTGCCTTGACGGCTGACAGTACAAATATAATGCTGTCCTTTCTGGACAAGCGGGACACAAGGAAAGCGACCACTGTATTCTGCCAAGACAGGGTAAGATGGTCTCTCAGAATTCCTGCTTCTAAAAATGGTCTGTCAGATACTCTAGGCCTGTAGCCAATTTAACTGCACCAACAATGCTGAGAAACATTAGGTGACTGTCCAGGCTGCCAGCTGTCTTGGTCTACTTTTGCAAGATTCCCGAAAGTTGCTTACATCTATCTACCATTTCTCAGGTACCATTATGTTCCTTCTCAGGTCTTTGATGTGGTTGAAAACTAGATAGTTGTAATTTCCTCAGTTATGATAAAAGATAAATTAGATATAAAACCTTAAATTCACAAATATAAGATAGATAGGACATTTTCTTTAATATTGTAACTAATTCTTGCTCGATAATTGTTTTGTTATATGTAATTTTACCATGTAAAAGTTAAAACCTTACTTTTTAAAAAAAGAAGAAAAGGGTGAAAAGAAGCTCTCCAGCAACACACCTGTGCCCACCACCTACCCCTGAGCCGGCTGCTGGCCTCTGACGACGGGCCTGCAGCTCCCTTCTTTGTCTCCTGTCTGTCCCTAGGCAGGGTTCCTTGGAGACCTCCGTGGGCCTTCCTCCATTCACACCACCATCCATCCCCCTACTTTACTTGTCCCCAGGCTTCACTTCTGAGCACAGAACCTCTGTTCTACTCAAGACCTCCACCTGGGAGCCTCACATCTCCGCCCAGCACGTCCATGAGAATGCGAACCCCAGTGCTCTCCTTCCAGACCTCTCCACACAGGAGACTGCACCTCCACTGCGCTGCCACGCACACGTGGGTATGAGCCTCCCTGCTCTCTCCCAGGCCTCACCCCTCCATCCAGGAGCTCCTGGTGCTCTCCCTTCTAGTGACTCCAGCGTCCACCGTCCTCTGGTGGCCCAGCCCATGCCTGTGCTGTCTGCCTCAGCACTGTGGACATAGACTCGGCCCCCGTTGTTCCCTCTGCCCTGGTCCTGGGCTCCCTCTCTACTGTTGCCGCAGCCGGCGTCAGAAGCCTGACCTCTGCTCTGGCCACCTCTGCAGTGTCCTCTGTGACTCTCCGCGGTGTCCCCTGTGGCTCTCTGCAGCCCGGTCTGCATGTCTTGTTTCCCCATTCGGCGTGTGCAGGCCTGTGAGGCGGAGTCCAGTGGCCTTTCCACGTCTTACGCCTACTACCCAAGCTTTGTCCAGCTGGACTCCAGCCAGGCAGAGTGGCTTCTCACCCCACATTCCTTCCCTGTGTGGGGCGATATGTGCTAGTCCCTTGTGGGGGTGCCCCCTCCCGCTCTCTGGCTAAGCCCAGTGCCCACTCCTTTGTGATTCTGCTTGGCTTCCACGTGCCCTGGCAGGCCCTTGCTGAAGGACCCACCATCACATTCCACCTCGACTGTCTGAGCTGGACATAGCCACCTGCCTGCCTGTGCACTCGGGCTTATAGTCCGCCTGTCCATCAGATGGGAAGCCTTTGAGAACAGGCATGACCTTGTCTCCTGGGCCTGTGTAGGCCTATGTTCAGTCAGCACTCAGAGGTCCCTTAATCAGGGAGGCTATGGGGCAGTGACTAAGGGACTGGCCACCTGATGTCAGCAGAAGAGGGGGTCTGGGTCATAGCAGAGCTGAGGAGGCAGCCACCTCACTTCCAGCTGCAGTAGTGATGCCTCTCCGTGGGCCTTACCAGAGCCCCACAGAATCATGGCTTCTTCTGGGGCCTCCAAAGTATTGGCCGCTTTTCTGCCTCTAGGCCTTTGTACTGACCACTAGGACCCCACCCACCACCGAGAATAAAAGGATGTAATTGAAGAACCCAGACCCATGCCTGGACCCCTGCCTGGACTATTCTGCAGCCATGACCAACTGTGGAAAACACCCAACAGAATGTAGGCCCCTGGCACAGCGTGATGTGCCCTTGAGCCCCAACCTTGGGCCTAGCTCTAGTTACAGGAAAACCCCGCCAGATGTCCCCATATCGTAAAAGAAGCCATCAAGTCACGGCAAAGCAGGGTCATGATAGAAGCTGTAGTAGCCACAACCACCGCTTTCTAGAAGCGGCAAACTAACCAAGCATGGGAGGTGCATCAATCCTGAGTCCGCTCCTATGTAGTCTGTAGACCCCAAGCCCCCCTTGCTTTAAAAACCCCGCCCCTTGCTACTCGGGGTCTCTCCTGCTCTGCTGCTGAGTCAGGGGGACAGAGTCTCCTGAGTTAGCTCGTAGTAAAAAGACCCTTTGCCTTTGCATTGGATGCGGTCTCTTGATGGTCTTTGGGGGACTCTGGGTACAACAGTAACGACTGAGGACTGTAACAGGACTCCACACACGTGCTTTCTTTGGGCGAGCATTGTCCCTGTGCTGGCTGCAGGAGGTAACTGGGGGGACAAAAAAGCCACAATGATTTTGGGGGTGCTGAATGAGCCTGTCATTGGGAACAGGGTCCCCCCCCCCATTGGCAGTTCTCTGGGGTCTGTCCAGAGAATGCTCAGCCCATCACAGAGCTGAGAAGCCGCATGGGGGTGGCTGAGGAGTGAAGGCAGATTGGCCATTTGAGGGCTAGGCTGCCTGGGCTCTGCACCAGAGCTGAGGCTGCTGCTGTCGGCTCCGTCTTTATAAGGCAGGGGTGGCGCTTTCCTGGATGATGCCCAAAGAATTTTATTATCTAGACCATGGAGACACCCACTGTGTCTTGACAAGATGTGCCAGGAGAGGGCGCTGCTCCACAGCACTAGGAACTTTCAGGTGGAAAAGGTCGCGAGAATGGAGCCAGACTCTATAAACAGGTCCAGAGGGATGTCAGAGGGTGCCAGGGGGGCCACTGAGAGAGATGTCAGAGGGTGCCAGGGTGGGTCACAGAGAGAGATGTCAGAGGGCGCCAGGGAGGCCACTGAGAGAGATGTCAGAGGGTGCCAGGGGGGCCACTGAGAGGGATGTCAGAGGGTGCCAGGGGGGCCACTGAGAGGGATGTCAGAGGGTTTCAGGGAGGTCACAGAGAGAGATGTCACAGGGTGCCAGGGAGGCCACTGAGAGGGATGTCACAGGGTGCCAGGGAAGCCACTGAGAGGGATGTCACAGGGTGCCAGGGAGGCCACTGAGAGGGATGTCAGAGGATGCCAGGGAGGCCACTGAGAGGGATGTCAGAGGGCGCCAGGGGGGGTCACAGAGAGCCAGCCACTCTGGCACCCTCAGACATCTTGAGAGCTGTGGGCTTCAAGGAGGAAGCGCTTCCTTCGGCATCCCCTGCAGTTTGTAAGCCGGCTCTGCTAGGCAGCTCCTGGCTTTCAGGGGGATGCTCAGACAAGGTCACTGAAGCGGTGATGGTTCCTGGCTCCCAGCTGTTTCACTCCAAGCCCCAAATGCTGCTTCTGGCCAGGACTCAATAAGGGAAGTGACTTTCCTAAAGGCCTGTAGTCCCACCCCTCAACATAAATGCCCTAACTCCCCTGCCTCAGCCTCTATATCATCATGAGACAGGAATAACATGCCAACTGCATCACATCCTAGATAGAGGCCTCTGGTATCAGAAGGGGAAATCTCTCCCAGACACCAATGCAGGACCCTGGGGCTCAGGGGTTTTCTTCCATACTGGGTCCTGAGGGCTGAGGGCTGCCTGGCTCCCTCCAGTTTTCTCCTCAGGTGATGGCTGTGTTAATGATGAGCAGAGGTGTTGTGGGGTATTTGTACTGTGTGAAGATCTAGTGCTGGGATGGATTTAATGAGAAGCTGGATGGCCAAGAGTTAGGCAGGAGGAAGAGGGGGGACTTCTGGGCAGAGAGAGGAAGTAGGAGGAGGTCATTGGGTGCAGGAGAGAGATAAGGAGACACCGAGGAAGCAGGATGGGCAGTATGTGACAGAACGTAGATGGATAGAAATGAGTTAAGTTATAAGAGCTAGCTAAAAACAAGCCTAAGCTAAGGCAAAGCTTTCCTAATTAATGAGTCTCTGTGTCATTATTTGTGAGCTGGCAGCCCAAAGAAAAATCTGACTACACAGTGGTTTCCTGATCAGGGGAGCCTGTGTAGCACAGGGGAGATCTGAAAATGAAGGAAACCTGTGGAAGAGGAGCGTATAAGAGGGTGACCAGGGCCACAGCTGCTATTGAAACCTCACTGGGGAGTCAAGTGGGGTCTGTGGTGCCCTAAATGGGAGGCAGCTAGATCACATGGTTGTCCTCCGTGTGTGTGTGTGTGTGTGTGTGTGTGTGTGTGTGTTCGAGGCTTCGATGCAGGCTCACCCACATACCTACCTAAAGAGCAGAGGCCAGCAATGTGCAGAAAGCAAGTCTGAGGGTGGACTGGGAAGTTGTGGGGGAGACTGTTGAAGCTTGCAGGTGATTGAGAACAGGGCACGGGGCAAGGGTACACCAGAGCAGTGGCTGTGGAGAGAGAGCAGAGTTAGGCAGACCTTTGCGCCGCTCCCTTGGGGGTCAGGATGCTGAAGGCCAGGACCTAACTCCAGAGGACCTTGGAAGGCAGGGCCAAGAGCTGTGATGGGATCATGTGGACAGTGGCACCCAGGGGTCAGTGCTAGTCCTCAGTGAGATGGCCACCTCTGTGAGTGACAATCACAGTGCTCACATGACAGGAATACAGGCTCCTCTCAAGCTAGCATTTGCTCTCAGGAGACCTGGTAGATTTGCCACCTGTCACCCCTTATTCCTGGGCACACATTCGCATCAGCCAATGCTCTCCAAATATCCTCTGAGGGTAGAGGTCAAGTCTGGGGCATAGGACAAGAGACCGAGAACAACATGATCAGCACACTGTTTCAGTGAACCAAGGTCTGCCCACGTGCTACACGTTTTGTATGTGTCCAGTACTTCTATGCCCATTTACCACCTGCTAAAAACGGCCTGGCACTAGGACCCTTTGTTTTTTAGTCTTTAACTCTGAGCCAGTATCACAGGTTATTAAGACTAACAACTCTCTGCCTCAGCCTCCTGAGTGGCTGAGATTAAAGGCCTGCACCACCAGCCCTACAGGACCCAATGTCAAGGCTGAGATCACTCTCAGCTTTGAGCACACCCATCCCCCACTGTTTTTCTGCTCCAGGGTCAGAGTAATCACCGCACAGGCAAATTCCCCAAGTTGAGGAGGAGCAATTCCAAAGGACTCCAGAACCGTTTGTAACAAGCAGGGGGTGGTGGTGCGGGGGGGGGGGGTTGTTTAAAGAATAAAACCTTAAAGCAACATGGATTTTTTTTTTCCCCCACAAAATACACCAAGGTTTTCCTAAGTGGCAGAACGGCCAGGTGAAAAGATTCGGGAGAAGCAGACGCAGACGAGGCCTGGGTGCACACGGGGTGGGAATGGGCAGGCCGAGTATGTGGGCTGTGCATAAGCTATGGAGTCGCGCTCCAGCTCAGCTCCTCCCAGCAGATCAATCCCGCCATCCCTGCAGCCCCAGCCATGGGCCTCTGCTAATGTCAGTACTGAGTCAGAAGCCTGTCGCCCCGCCCCGCCTGTTTCTTGGCCTGTAGAATGAGCCGGCAAGGCCCCCAGCTCATAGTGAGTGCTCAGTAGAAGGAAGTTGGGACCCGGTTCTGAAGCGCCACACTGAGGTAGTAAGGCACCCATGCCCACAGGATTTATTTACAAAGCCAGCTTCGGGGGTGTGTACCTCCAAGTTGTCCAGGAGGCCCCTGCTCCCTGTGTCGGGAATCCCTGTGTCCAGGCCTGTGACAAGCTACGGAAGGACAAATGAGGTTCTGATGGGGGGCACAGCAGGAATCCCTCTGCAGCCACGTTTGTGGTGCCCACCCCCACACCTCATCAGGCAGACTTTCTGCCTAGGAGAATAAAGTGGGATAGATGGGATAGGATGGTTGATTTCCGGGGGCGGTGTTGGGACGCCCCAGGAAGGACGAATGGTCCCAGGGCAAATGGACTGAGCCGTGGAATCCTCAGCTCCAGTTTTCTTCGTCCCTCACCCGACTGGCAAGTTCACTCCCAGAAGTCCCTACGGCTTTCACGGATGCATCCTCACAGGCTGGCAGTGCCAGGTTGGGGTCGCTCCCGCTCCCTCGAGCTCCCCAGCACAGAGGAGGGAGGCACCGGGCTGGTGTGAAGCCCCTCTTCAGGGCTTCTGTAGTATGGTACAAATCCTGAAGCATCAAGAGCACAGTCCCCAGAGAGGGGAAGATCCTGGTCGCCGTCAAGCATGAACCCTCCCAGGAAGTGGCAGCAGGCTGGTGAGGATGAAAAGCCAGAGAGGAGGTCAGGCCCTGCCAAAGCACACTGGGTGAGGAAAAGCAAGGTGTCAGCCCGGCTCAGGCCCAGATGCCAAGATGGACCCTGCCTTATAACTCTACAGGGCAATCAGTGAGGGTGCCAGGACCCAGGCCGGTCCTGCAGAGTGGGGAGCCCTTGGTGACATTGTCTACCCATCCAGGGGCCCCCATGGGAAGTTTGATCCCGGCTTTGAACTTATTATCTACCCCACTTCCTGTGCCATCCCTAGACCCCATGCCAAGCTGTGTGGTTGCCAGGGGGATTGCTCATAATATTAGAGGGTATGGGGCTGGACCAGAACCCAGGCTTGGCACCTGCTACCTGGGTGACTGAGGTCGTGTTCCTTTGATATTCGAAGAGATGTTGTCTCACTTGTAAGCTGCCATTAGCATGGGGTCATTGGGATTAAATGAGATGGCACAGATCCAGTATCTGGGTGTCTAACAAAGTTCAAGAAGGTAATGTAAGTGTTTCTATGGGCTCAGCTCTGGCTTCCGGCCTTTCTTTGAATTGTTGTATGCAATTCGATCTCCAGAGCCACCTCCCTGAAAGGGAGGAGATGAAGTATAGTTGGACAGTCCCTCTAGCCTTTGTGCCCATAGCTAGTGTGCCATCTGGCCAAGGGCTCACTGGGGATAGGTATCTGGAGCATTCCAGAGGTTTGGTGCTGCCTGCCCTCCTGTGGCCTCTTCAGATTCACAGGGCATCCATCCCATGTCACCTTGCAGCAGCCATCCTGTGCCCCACTTCCAGGAAAGCGGTCTCTGGTGCCCAGACACCAGCAGCCTTGAGGGGTGGTGCAGTTGAGCAGCTCTTCCTGAGAGCGGTAGTACGGGAAGAAGCCACTGGGTGGCGCCGACTCCTCGAGGAACAGACCCTCTCTGCAGCTCCTGCCAGCTTTGTGTCCTGGGCAGAGTTCAACCTGCTGAGCCAGCTCCTCCATAGCCAGGGGCTGCTCAGGAATGTGGAAGAAAGGCCGGTATTCTGAACCCGGCTCAGAGAGGCTGGGAGAGCCAAGTGGCTCCTGGTCCTGTGAACTGGTGGCCTGCGGTTGCTGGAACAGGTGTCCTGGGTCCTCCCCCAACAGGAGGCTCAGAGAGATCAAGGCACTGGACTCAGTCTCGTGGCTCTTCTGAGTTGTCTAAGAAGAGAGGGTATCCATTAGTCACAGCTGCCTGCTTCCTCCATAGTCCTGTGCTGTGGGATGTTCTGTATGTCAAATGTGTTGCTCTGATTGGTTAATAAATTAAACACTGATTGGCCAGTAGCCAGGCAGGAAGTATAGGCAGGACAAGGAGAGAGGAAAATTCTGGGAAGTGGAAGGCTGAGGCAGAAGACGTTGCCAGCCGCCACCATGAAAAGCGAGATGTAAGGTACTGGTAAGCCACAAGCCACATGGCAACTTCTAGACTAATAGATATGGGTTAATTTAAGATATAAGAACTAGATAACAAGAAGCCTGAGCCATTAGGCCAAACAGTTTAAATAATGTAAGCATCTGTGTGTTTATTTTATAAGTGGGCTGTTGGACTGCCGAGACTTGGCTGGACCTGGAGAGAAAACTCTAGCTACAAATGGCGCCCAATGGGTTGGCAAGAGTTTCCACCTAAAACCCGAGAAAGAAGATGCTAAAACAGCTTCTTAGTTGTCTCTCTCAAGTCAGCGGCAGCCTGCGCGTTTCAGCTACTCTATTGTGGATTCCTGGTGTGCATGTGCGTGTGCCTGTGGGCTTGACCTACCCTATGTTACACAGAGGTGTCTCCAAGCTGCACACTATGCTGTGTGTTGGATATAATTTTTGCTAGTTAAAAAAAAAAAAAAAAAAAAAAAAAAAAAAAAGAGGTTTCTGGGCTATACGCTGCTTTGACAAAAGCATAGACCCAGTGTTTCTAAGAGTTGATGGCTCCCAGAGCTGGTGGAAAAACGTACCACTGCCATGTTGGGAAGCTGAGGTGGGCGGAGCCACCAGCCACAGCGGCCATTTTTGTCTTACAAATGCTACAGTTTAAAGCAATAGTTACACAATAAGGCAGATTCAGATGAAGTAAGACTTTAAATGCTTTACAATGTGTGTAAAAATGTACGTAGGCTTGGAAGAGAGAGAAAAATGAATATATGCAGTTATATAAAGAAATAGATAGTTTTTAAAAATAAAGCCTTTAAAGAGACAGCAAAGGTAGTATAAAAAGTAAGCCAGGTAATGATGGATATTACACAGAGAATCTGGATTGTGTTGTCTTTGGGATTCTTAACTGCAGAAAAACATTTGATTGTAAAAGCTGTTGAGTTATGCCAATATGTATATTTTAAAGATATATTGACTTCAAAATTTGGATCTGAGGATATGTTGCTTTGGGAAGGAGGCTCTGCTTTTGTTTCTACAGAAAGCCAGAGGCTATGGATTTGTTCCAGATTAAGATACATCAGGTTTGACCAGCCAAGACCCCCTGAAAGGTCTCTGATGACACCATGGCCCAGATGATCCAACATACAGAATTGTTTCAAGGCAACTGGCTCAGACGGTACATCCTCACAGACTACTCCATAATCCTAAAATTTTCTTTGTGTCCCCATAAGATACAGTGCCCCCCTCCAGCAGAAAGTACTATGAGAAGCTACACCCAAATTCCCAAATATACCAAGCTGTCTTTGGAGATGGAATTGGCTCACTTTTTCTCTAAACCCAAGCATATTACTAAAAGAAAAGGTTAAGAGATTTTTGTGTCCCATATCAGAAGAGCCCTCTGGTATGGCACAGAGAAAAACCAATATTTCTATAAATGCAATCTCTTTCTAAAGAAGAAAAGGGGCTATAATATAGATATAATAGGATGAAAGGGTAGATTAATGAACCTACTTTTAAAGAGCAACCACTTGTTTAGAAATGTTTTACATTGCTATGTATTTTAGTTTGCTGATACAAATTTAAAGTTAATTTTGTTATACTGTGTGTATATTTCTACTCTTGTTTAAGGTATTATGTTTGTACAGCTCATTTAAAATTGTAATTGATAATTAAGAAATAGATTAATAATTAGTCATCTATGATAGTCATACTTGTAGCCATGTTAGTTAAGTTTTTTAGGTATACATGGATACATTTCATATAGATAGGTAATCTTCCAACACTTCAAAGACCTACAGAATATGGCATTTAAAATGTTTTAAAAATTTAGACTTTCTGGACAATGAGACATGTCTGCTCCTGGCAGCACCAATTTTCTTCAAAGAGGAGGATGGGCATCGAAGACACTCCATATGGAGTTTTTCTTCGCCTTGGCAAAAATAGCCATTTGGGCAAGAAACTGTTCTTGCCTGGACTGCTTGATCAACTGGACATACAGGACCCATAGGAAGGTGACCACTGAACTTTGCTTGGTAAAATGATCCTTTAGGTTCCTGCTTCACAGAAAAAAAACTGCCAGACATTCTACAGGACACAGAGAAAAATGACTGAGAGACTCTAGGCCTGTGGGCTGAAAATAGATGCCCCAACTTTACAAAGGAACATTAGGTGACTGTCCAGGCTGCCAGCTGTCTCTGTCTACCCTGCAAGACTCCCAAAAGTTGCTTGCATCCTTCTCCCATTTCTCAGGTAGTATTATATCCTTCCAAGGTCTTTGATGTAGTTGAAGACTAGATTGTTCCTCAGTTATAATAAAAGATAAGTTAGATATGAAACCTTAGACTCACAAATATAGGAGAAATAGGATATCTTCTTTAATATTGTAACTGTAATTCTTGCTTGATAATTGTTTTGTTATATGTACTATGTGAAAGTTAAAACCTTCCTTTTTGAAAAAAAGAAAAGGGGAAGTGCTGTGGCATGTTCTGTATGTTAAATGTGTTGCTCTGATTGGTTAATAAATGAAACACTGATTGGCCAGTAGCCAAGCAGGAAGTATAGGCAGGACAAGGAGAGAGGAAAATTCTGGGAAGAGGAAGGCTGAGGCAAAAGACGCTGCCAGCCACCACCATGAAAAGCAAGATGTAAGGTACAGTAAGCCACAAGCCACATGGCAACTTCTAGACTAATAGATATGGGTTAATTTAATATATAAGAACTAGATAACAAGAAGCCTGCCATGGCCATACAGTTTGTAAGCAATATAAGTCTCTGTGTGTTTACTCGTTTTGGTCTAAGTGGCTGCGGGACTGGTGGGTGAGAGAGATTTGTCCTGACCGTGGGCCAGGCAGGACTGGAAAAAACTCCAGCTACAGTCCTGTCTACATTTGGGGGACTTGTAGGGCCCACAACTGATCAGGGCTCCCTTCTGGGAAAGTCCAGTAGTGGTCCCAACCATGCCCTCAGAAAACCCTGAGCTCTCACTTCTCACCCTATTGGCTCTGCTCAGAAGACCCTGGTCCCCCCAGGCCCTCAGTCACACCACGCTTGACCCTGTCTGAGCTTCTGGGGCCCTCACCTCAGAGGAGTCTTCCCAGCTCCCAGCCTCCCCCATAGTGACTGTTATCCCTTCGTTCTCACAGAAATGTTTTTTCTCCTATTCTGCACCGGGGTGTCCATGCCTCTGACACTCAACCAACACTTTTCCAAGAAAAAAACTCAAGGTCTAGTTCCTTATTCTAACCTCCTGGTCTCGGACTCCCCTGAGGTCTGCTGGGTCCACACAGGCCTTCACTCGGCATTTCCTAGCAGGTCCTGAGCACACACTAGTGTGCTCTCCTGAGCCATCCCTTTGCCTGGGTGATGACTGCATATGGTGCCTGGTAGGGGTGCTTCCTCTACCATCCTGGTTTCATCACCTTATAGACAGACCCCCTCCCAGCTGAGGACACGTCTCCTTTCGTGTGCCTACTCCGCCCAAGCACTTGCCGGCATTGCTTTTGGCTATCTTGGATTAATTACACATCTCATCAAGGCAAGGCCCAGCTATGCAGTTGATGTCCGTCTCCATGGGATCCAGAAAAAGCCCTGGTGTGTGGTGGGCAATAAGAGGACGGGCGGTGTGGAAGGAAGAACCCAGATGGGGCTGCAGAGCTGGCTCGGAGCCTAAGAGCACAGCCATCTTCCGGGGGAATCTAGATTCAAGCACAGCATCCACTGGGTGGCTCACGGTCATTTGGAACCCTGCTTCTGAGAGGATCCAATGTTCTCTTCTGGCCTCCACAAGCACCAGGCAGGCATGCAGGTGGTGCACAGATGCGCATGCACGAAAAACACCCATTCACATGAGGGCGAGTGAGTGGGGGAGGGGAAGAGAATGAGAACATCAAGTAGGGCTTGACTAGGATCTAAGTTCTTGCTGACCCAGGGTTGGTAGGAGAGGAGTCATGTCATACGGAGAGGCAGAGAAAGAAAATGGTGGATTCCTTCTTGGCCGGGTGGGGGGTGGGGGTGGGGACACACAGAGACCTGGAGTCTCCCATATCCGTCAGTGCTCATTGGGACCATTTCCAGAGGCCTCAAGCTGCTCCAATGTATAGACTCTGGGCTTCATGGGAAGTCTATTATGGTCTGGCCCCTGGTTTTCCTGACTCCTCTAGGGGGTCCCAGCTCTGGTCTCCCCTTCCTTTGTCACAGGTACAACCAGAGCAGGTCCCTAACTCCCTGAATGTCGCCTAACTCCTGGGAAAGTGTTGTCCATGGACCGAGAGCTCCTGGAGATGAGGGACCAGAGCACACATTCGACATTCCCGATCCTACCCCTCATCTGGACTGGTCTGTCCTTGCACTGGGCTGGGGGAGCAGGCTGAGCCCCGTCCACACTCTCTCTCCGTGTGTGTTGTGCATGCTCCCCGTAAGGTGCATCCCAGCCCTGAGCCCTGGCAGGCACTGTGACTGGGCCTCCCTTGTCTGTGTGACCTTGGCAGGTGCAGCATGTGGAGTTCTACTGGGCATGCCCGAAATCTCTGACAGGGAAACTCGGACACCGATACTTGGGGAGCATGTCATACATGATCTCATGAGTGGAAACTGCAGCGGTGGTGCCACAGCCAAGGGACGCCAGGTCACCAGCATCACCAGAAGCCAGAAGAAAGGCACGGGACAGCTTCTCCCTTGCACCCCCAAGAAGGAAGTCACTCTGTTGACACCGTGACATCAGGCTTCGGGCCTGCAGCACTGTGGAAGTGAACTGCCACCATTTCACCGGGGTTACAGCAATTTGTTAGAGCACCTGAAGACCTGTGTGAGTGGGCTGGATGGCTCATCGCGGCTCGGAGGGCTCTACTGTGCTTCCTATGGAAGCCCCCTGTGGCGACTCCCCCTCTGCCTTACCCTTCCTGCCATTGAGAGGGTGCTGACCAGGACAGGCTGTTCTGGGTGGGAAAGATCCACACTTCTGTCTTTCCTCCTGGGGCCCTGGCTCCTCTTCACCTGCTAGGCTTGGATTGAAGGAAACCAGGTGTGATTCCTCCAATTCCCCAGAGGGCTTCAGCAGAGAATGGCCCACGTGCTACGCCACTCACACTCACTAGCACTTGCCACTTGGAGTCTTCTGGAGTTGACTGGAGCCCCAGATGCTGACAGGAAGAAGCCTAAGCCTCAGACTAGAGCGAGAAGGCCAAAGCCCCTCCCCCACCCTCTTTACCGGGCAACCTCTCCTGCCCGCTGTGAGAAGATTCCGCTGTGAAGTCACAAGGCTCCAATGCCAGGCAGCAAAGCCAGATGGCTCTGTTGCCATGGAGACTTCTGCCCTACACCCAGCACCTGTGCGCCTCACCTGCTCTTCATTCAGCTTAACTCAGATGGCCCCAAGAGACCAGGGAAACAAAGAGAATGAGAACATCTGCAGTCAGACCAGGTCTTTCCTCTGGGGCCGGTGACTCATGGGAGACCTCTGTCCAGAGACTACAGGGTGACAGCCCTGGGGAAGAAGAAGAGGAAGGGCTTCCACAGTCCATCTGTCCACGGACTAGGGGAGCTGGCCAGCTGTGTGGATTTCTACTCACCTGATGCTCCAACCTCTCAGTGCCCCGGGGCTAAGGCTACGGCACCCCACCATGGCTCTTCCCAAGTCACCTGTAAAGGGAGCAGGTCTTAAGGACTGATTATATACGACCATGCTGGCCCCTGTAGGAGCACCAAGTGCTCCTCCTAGGAGGAAGGGACCAGCACTGCTGACCCCTTATGAAGCGTCTGCAGCCACTCTGGGCCGCTCTGATGAGTGCTGCCTGGTCCGAATTTCTGCAAGCTTTCCAGTAGGAAGGACACCACTGCTGTCCGTTTCCCAGGGGGCCTGAACAGAGAAGGGGAAGAAGGCTTTGAAGTTCTCTCTAGTTTTGGAGGCATGAAGAGGAGCCTGGGGACTCCTTTCCTGTCCTGTCCCATCTGTGGGACCCTGGGCTTCCCCAAGACTAGACTCCAAACAGTGTGGCCCCATGGGACTCTCTGGGCACAGGCATGGCTCTTCCAAGCCACACCACACACTCACCCGGAGGCCTCTACTGTTCATTTAAGATGATTATGTTTTTAATAGACTTGACTCTTTAATCTACATGAAATTCTTTTTTTTTTTCCATAAGTGGATATAGGCCTTAATTTTGTAACTGGAATGGCCAACTGACTCAATATCATTTGTAAATATTTCTCCCCCAAATTGATTTGAAATACCAAATAACCCAAATGATTAACTTTAAAGCTCAAATCAGTTTCTAGATTATTTTTAATATCCATCTCCTCAACTGTCTTTGTACAAATATCATGTTATTTGTATTTTTCCAGCTTTATTTTAGTTCATGTTATATAATCAATTTTTTTAAAAATCAGCATTATTTAAGGCTAATAAATATTGACAAATTGGTATGTCCATGGAACAGCCCCCAAGTAATGCCTCCACTGATTCCCATACCCAAAACACTACTGATTTTGCTTTTTAACTAGAAATTATTATTTTTATTTTATGTATATGTATGCATGCTTGAGTGAATGTATGTGCACCGTGTGCACACAGTATCCTGAGAGGCCAGAGGAGGCAATAAAGTTTGTGATGGAAACTGAAGTGTCTATGCAACCAATAGCTGAATATGAGACACTGTGTCCATGTACTTTGTATTTCTAGCTAGGATTTGTCTAATTAGATCATATAGTTAATGTATGTTTAAGTAAGACATGGCTTAATTGTTTCCAAAATGGGCACACTCACTATCTTTATTTCCCCCAGAAAATTCTGTTTTCATCACACTCTTGCTGGCACTTTAAAATTTTTGCCATCCTTGTGGCTTGTAGCACATGTCAGGCTTAGTTCCGTCTTCCTGATCGTGGTAGTTTGGGAAATGTTCCCTCTTTCTCCCAATAGTCTGTGGCATTTAAACACTTGCCCCCCACTTGGTGGTGCTGTTTGTTGAGTTTTAGGGGAAGAAGTATGTCCCTGGGGGCAGACTTGGAAATTAAAATCTTTCCATTCCCACTTCCCTCCTTCCACTTCCCTCTTGTCAATCAGGAGGGACCAGCTCCCTGCCCTGCCACCAAGTCGGCCATTTGCTGCTGTGCCTCCCCGCCATGATGGACTCTGATCCCCTTGGGACCATAATAAACCCTTCCCTCGGTCAGTGGCTTCTGGCCACAGTGTTTTGTCACAGTAGCAGAGAAGCGTCTGATGTGTGGATGGCTGAAGAAGGTGAGAAAGTTTGCATGTGCCCAATGCCAACTTACATATTTTCCTTTGTGGAGTCTTCAGATCCTTTGTTCGTCCCAATAACTCGTTATAACTAAAGCGCATTAAATTGGGTTTGTTCAAAGGGTAAATGTGGTCACTTCGTACATAGATCCAAGCAGAGAGGATACCACAGTCAAGATACGTTTCTACAACCCTCAAAACTTTGTCATGCACTTTTATAATGTCGCCAGTTTTCTCTCATGCTCCTTCCCAGCCTCTCTTGCGGTTTCCTCTGAGGTTCAAACCTTCCATCTTGAAGTGAAGCTGTTATGACCCAGGAAAGGAAACAACAAGGTGTTCAAAGGGGACGTGGAACCTTCCACCCTGCAGGGAAGCTCATTGAAACTCAGGACTAAACAACTCACTCGCCTCAGAAAGTCCCTGAAACTGACCACATTCACTAGGCCCCTCCCTCCTCAAGCTTCTGTAAGCAGCAAGGACTGCTGGGAGACACTGTCAGGCAAGCTGTGCGGCCTGGAAGGGGCTCAGACCAACGGAGCCACCTGGAAAGGACAGCCTCCAACCTGCCGAGCTGTCTGCAGGCGGTGCAGTGTGCTCCCGGTTCCCAGCTTCTGTGAGCTGTCACCCGTGCTGGGGTGGACTTTGCTGATGCAGCTGCCTTTGAATCATTTCTGCTCCTGTAAGTGACCCCTCACCCACACTCCTCTAATCAACGCCAATAAAACTCATTGGTTCATGAAACTGTCTGTAGTTGGTTTCCTACCTGGGGTGACTAGATGACTGTTCACATCTCCCCAGGAAGAGTCATACAATACACCAGCTCCCTCCTCCTCTCTTCCCTCACCACCCTCAGGAACTCTGCTACCTGCTACCACTGTCCATGGCTTTACACTGTCTAGAACTTTATGTAACTGTAATGAAAAGGTCAATGAGTGCGGTTTATTGGCTTCTCTTCCCCACACACGCTCCTGACGGTAGCCCTGTGAACCACTGGCTCCTCCCACTTCTCGGACTGGTAGTGAACCACTGGCTCCTCCCACTTCACAGACTGGTAGTGAACCACTGGCTCCTCCCATTTCTCGGACTGGTAGTGAACCACTGGCTCCTCCCACTTCACAGACTGGTAGTGAACCACTGGCTCCTCCCACTTCACAGACTGGTAGTGAACCACTGGCTCCTCCCACTTCTCGGACTGGTAGTGAACCACTGGCTCCTCCCACTCCTCGGACTGGTGGTGCTGCCCCTGGATTAGACACATCACTACTGTGAGCTGTGTCTCAGTTCTTTGTTCCAATGGAAGCTTTATCTTGTTTTCAGCAGTTCCTGCTGCATCCAGGCGCGGTCTGACGGAGCACACCCTCTTGGGGTGCACAGAGCCTCCTGAACGTGCCAGGCTCTGCCCTTTACCAACTTCGGGCCTTTGTTTCTTCAAGCATTTCCCCCACTCTCTTTCTCCTCTTCTCCCAGAAATCTAACGACCAACACTTCATTATATCCTAAGAATAATGTTTCCACATTTGTCCCTGAGGATCATTTTAAATCCTTTCTCCCTGTTCTTCAGATTGAATCATTCTGACCCACCTCACACACCTTCCCCCACCTCACACACCTTCCCCCACCTCACACACCTTCCCCCACTTCACACACACACACACACACACACACACACACACACACACACACTCAATCTTCCCCCACCTCACACACACCTTCCCTCACCTCACACGCACCCTTCACTCTTCCCCCTACTGGATCATGCAGGGGGAATTTTAAGTTTCAGCTTTATATTTTATACTCAATCCTAGCATTTCCGTTTGCTCTTTTTAAAGTGTTTTTGAAGTTCTCTGTAGACAAATATCTTCTTAGTCCTCTTCTGTGTATTTCTCTGGATCTGATGGAGCATGCTATCACCACAGCCTCTTTGAAGTCTTTGTCTGGTAATCCAGCAGCCATGACTCACCTTGGGATCTGAATGTATTCTTTTCCCCTGAGAACTGCCTGTGCTTTCCTGGCTCTTTGCATGCTGGGTAGATTTGGATTGTCTTAGAGATGGGAAATGTCACTGAGTGTAGACTTTGGGTTCAGTCCACACTACTCTGTCTGAAGAACACGGTGGTTTTGCTCTCGCAGATCAGCAGTTTGCATGGGTTCAAGCTCAGGTTCAGCATTGCCTTGTGTGGACAGCGGTTCCTGGGTCAGTTGCTGTGCTGATTTGGGGCTGTCCCAAGCACGCACTGTTTAGTAAGTGTGCTAAAAAGGTGTGCCCATGGTCTGCATTTCAGTTTCATTCCCAAGGTTTCACTCTGCTGGTTTGGACCTGTGTGATTTGTGCACGGCGCAGCAGCCATGTTTCCACAGAATTAGGGAACCACTTTTTGGCTATCTATATCCCTGGATATTCCTTACTTCTTCCCACAAGGGCCCCTCCATCAGATTCCCCTGACTAAAAAGGAGCTCTCTTGGGGAATATACTTTCGCCTCTGCTGCTTCTGTGAGAAGTGGGGGAAGGAAGAACAGAAGGGGGAGGTGTGAGGGAGAGGAAGAAAAGAGGAACAGGAGAGGAGGGGAGGAGGGAGCGAGGAACCACGCCCGGCACGTGTCTGTTCAGTTTTTCCTCTTTTTTCCCCCAATCTGCAATCACTCACCTTTAGAGTTCTCACATAGCAGCTTGTATATTCTATTTAGAATTCCTAGTCGCAGTGAGAACGGGCTGTGCTGGGCTTATGTTACCATCTTAGGCTCACTTGGCCCGTTCATTCATGTTGTTGCGTTGTAAACACTTTATAGATGCTGGATACAAGTCCTTTGTCAAAAATTTGCATTGTAAATATTTTCTTTTTAGCTGTGCCTTTTTCTTTTTATTACTGACGTCTTTCTGTGATCCAAAAGTTTAATTTTTATGAAATTCTGCTTACCAATTTTCTTAATCTGTGCCAGTTTATCCCTGTCAACAGCATAAGGGATAGGAAAAGGCCCATGCAGGGTTTGAGAATGGTGGAGCCAGGGCCCACTATGAGGGCTCATGGCAAGGTTTCACTTAAACTGTGTCTTCATAGGACCATCCTGAATCCCAGGGCTAGAGATTCAGATCTGGAGAAGTGCACTCCAGGTCAGTCAGCCAGCCAAGCCTGGGCCAGGTCCCTCTGACCCTAGTGCCTGAAATTTTCAACTTCTGTTTGCCAGGAACCCTGTTCTCTGCCCAGAGAGACTTCACTGGATGGGGGCAAAACTGAAGGACACAGCCAAGATGGAGGTTTGAAACTCCCGCTGTCCTGATTTCCAGGAGCATGTGATCTCGCAGAGCTGGATGCAGGCAGGGTCTGAGAAGCCCGTGACTCTGCAGGCTGGGTCTGCAGGAAGGAGCAGGGCCAGCTGTGGCCAGGCTGCAGAACTTCTCTAAGGGACAAATGCGTGCGCCTTGGTCTCCAGGATGCTGCCAGAGGAGGCCCAGGCACAGAAGCCCCTGTGGGCGCCGCTGCGCTGCATTCACAACCTTGGAGCCATCAGGGCGAAGTCAACTGCAGCCTGCTTCCATGCTGGGAGAAAAATATCCCCCAAACCCTTTGAGTTTTCCTCCTTGCCTCAGTCCCAGTCCCATGTTTCCCCAGAAGCAGCTCATGGCATTTAGCAGAACCTGTTTGGACCAAGGATCACCACCGTCCATCAGGAGTGGAGCCGTTTGACAGTCCCTCTCTCATGCTTCCGGTGTCTCTCTGCCAGGGAAGTTTTCATAGCATTTCCGTTCTTCCTCTCGGAGCCCCATGCCAGGGACCCCGTAGTTTAAGGACGTCAGGACTTAGCCACACACCGCGGTTCCCTCAGATCTTGTGCTTAGTGGGAAAAACTCGGCATTTCCCTAGTTGTCCACAAGGGGGAGACTGATTCCCATTTATTCTGGAGGGTCTCCATTGGGCCATCATTAATGATTATTTAAAATGATATTTCTATTTCTTTGTGTGTGATTGTTTCAAAGAAATCCAATCTTGTGTAAGGTTGGCGCCATTGTTTTCCAGCTGACAACTTACAGATGGTTCTTTGTTTGGAAACGTATTTCCGAATCATTTACACACATCCTCCCCTGCAGTTAGTCATGGAGACTTCTAACACATACCACATCTAGACCACGAGGGGAGAGTCTTGTGGTCTTTCCACCAGAAATCAGGCAAATTATTTAAATACTCAGGAAAGGGGGGAAACCATCTTTTGTAGACATCAAACAGAAAGTGTGCTCTCTTTGAACATGAAAATCCCTTAAACATATTCAAGAATTTTAACAAGCATTCCAGAAAGCTATCCTATTACTCTTTGAAGCCTGGAAAGATTTTCTTAAAGTAGTCGCAGCCCCTCAGGGAGGGGAGAGGCCTTTGCAGTGACATGGGGGTGGAGCTGCACAGGTCCGGTGAGCCCCTCTGGTCCAGAAGGGAACAGCAGTCCCCAGAGGATGGGGATGCCTTTGGGAGGATGGGAAGTCTTCCAGAAAGAGGAGGCATTGAACCCATTTCCCATCTGCTCTGCACCAAGGGTTAGAAAAAGGACAGGAGCTGTGACCCACAGGGCAGTGCCAAGACCTGCTCATGGCCACCGCACTCTCAGGGAGGGGTGGCCACAGCTCTGGACCAACAGCTCTGGCCAGGAAGCTACATCTCCTTCAGGGGTCAAGAAACTGAAAAACCAAGACAGTTCAGCAATGCTACTGCTTAGGAAATGGTCGGAAGTTTTCAGAGACTTTCTGGCTTTCAGATATTGATAGTGATTAATAGTGTCAATAACGGTGGTGGGAGGGGGAATTGAAATTATTTAAAACACCTAAGTATCCAACAGTGGAAGATGGGATGGACAAATGAAGCTGCATTTTTATTACAAAACAGCAAAATGACAACATAGACCCGTGTTTACTGTTATGGAAAATACCAGAATGTTCCACTTACAAAGGGAGAGCTGGCGAAGAGGGAAGTTCTCCAAGATCCGCACGGAAGGCAAAGGAACTAGAGAGTTTTCTGGGCCATGCGTAAAATGAGTCGCTCTGGCCTGGAGACTCACTGCAGCCACAGTGATCAGGACCACACGGACAGGCAGAGAGAAACCGGAAGTAGATTCACCCAGATATACACAACTGAGTTTTGACAGGCATGTGAGGGGAGTCTACAGGGCTTGGAGATAGTCTTTTAACAAATGATGGTGGAACTTTGGGGGTGTGTGAGAGAAAAAAACTCACAGTACATTTGAAAATCAAAATGAAATTAAATGTAAGAAATAAAAACTCCTCAAAAGCTTCAGGAGGTTAAATAACACACACACACACACACACACACACACACACACACACACACACACACACTCACTAGGAACTAGAGCATGGTAAGAGTCTGAGGGCATCACAGCCTCATGCGCAGGGAAGAGCTGGCAAACTGAACCCCAGCAAAGTGAAGCTGCTCTGAAAAAAACCCTCTGAAAGATCAAACACAACACCAAAAAAAGTGCAGGAACAGGAAAAAAAACCAAAAATCTGGCAGAGTGCATGCGTGACAGAGTTACTGTGGGGCTCTAGAACTGACTGGCAAAGCACTCCGTGTCCCGACTAGAGAGTGGGCAAATGAGCAGAGGAGACACCCCACCAGAGGACCTACGGGTGACCGGTAAGCACTTGAGAAAGTGTTCAGCATGACCAGCCGTTAGAAAAACGCAAATGAAAGCCAGGAAGACACGGCACACTACGTCAGACAGCTGTTTAAAAAACGACAGCAGCAAATGATAGAATTTATAGGATCACTCCAACCCTATTGATGAGAATACAGAACAGGACAGGCAGTCTGGGCGGGGGACTCTTTAACAAAATATGCGATCCCCACAGAATCCAGCAATTGTGCTCCTGAGCATGTATATATCCTTGAGGGATGAAAACATTCACACCAAAATGTACAGAAATGTTATGTCAGATTTATCCATAGTAACACCAAACAAACATAATCTAGTTATGGGTTATGTCCATGGGTGAAAGGTTAAATAGATTGTGATATGTCCACAGTATGGAGTATTAGTCGGCCATAAAAAGGAATGAACTATTCACAATGCACACCCTCAACACAGCCAGAAATCATGCTGAGGAAAACAAGCTAATCCCAAATGTCACCCTGTGATTCCATCTTTGTAACACTCTGGAAACACAGAATTTCAGGAAAGGAGAACAGTTCAGCTCCTAAACTTGCAAGCTCTTGGGTGGCTCAGACACAGGGAGGTGGATACAGCTACCGGAAGACAGCGTGGCTGAAACCAATCTGTTTGCTTATGGTGATGAAGTAACTCTATTGACCATTAACGTCGATATCCTGGTTAGCAGGCTGACAGGACGGACGGCTCAGGGGGTAAAGTACTCGCTGCCACGCCTGATGATTCCTAGCTTGATCCTAGGACTCATGGCAGAAGGAGAGAAATAACTTCTAAGTTGTTTTCTGACCTCCGGGCTGACCCTGAAGTCATAAGTAGCTGAGGGTAACCTTGAACTTTTGATTCTCCTGCCTCTGCCTCCCAAGTTCTGGTTTTACCACATGCACCACTGTGCCTGGCTTTAGGCAGTTTGGGCTGCTTGAACCCAGGGCTTCACCTGTGCTAGGCAAACAGCCTAACCGGAGCCCAGCTCCCATTATTTCTTAGATGTGTGAATCGCTCGTGATCTCAGGATTCCAAGTTTAATTAAAAAGGACAGAGTGTGAGACTGCCCTGGAAACTGGAAGATGTGGATGTGTGTCCAGTATTCCTGGGGCTTCATCCCGAGCCTCACATTTGCTGGGCACCTAGATGGGGTGGTCACGTGGGAAGTGGAGTGTGCATTCCAGGAGGCACCTGGGTGATAAGCCACAGGGTGAAGTGATTAAGTCCCTAAATGGCAGACCCGTCCCTACTGAGTCCCTGCTGCCTGCCCTGGCCTGCTGGTCACAGGGCTGGCGGAGGAGGGTGGGGAGGGCAGTGCTCTCCTGCCTTCCATTCAGAGCTGCTGGGCAGAGTGTGCAGTGCTGTGAGCAGGCAGGGCCAGGCTCCAGCGTTGGTGTGGGGACCAGTGCACACTCACAGCAGCCCTGGGAGGCAGGATGCAACACTGCCCTACACGAGTGAGATCTTGCAGTCAGCCAACGTCCATCAGCAAGCAGGAAATGAGCAGGCACCTATAATTAACGCTCTCTCCAGAGCTGGTGAGCATTGCTCAGCTCAGGGCCCTTGACAAGAGCAGCCTTCTCCAATTAAGTAACCACAGGTAGCTTTTTACAAATCATAGCCATCTGCCTAGTAACCAGAAAGTAAACATGACCCGATTCAGCTCTCTGTAAAGTCCAAGAAATGCTATTTTGATCTGTCAGCTGCTCCTAATGAGGACACAGTTATATGTAAACAGGCCATCCATTTGAGGGGACTGACTAAGTGAGTCAGTCAGAAAAGCTCACCAGTCACGCAAGCAGCCTGTCAAGGCAGAAGGGAAAGCTTCATGGACCACAGAGCCAAGGCTAGACCTGAGAGAGCCTGGCAGTCCAGGCAGGGGGCTGGCTGTGCTTTCAACAGCACCAATGCTGAACAGAAGATAAGATCCATTCTAGCGACCCTCCCTTCTGGTCCTGGAACTCACGGCACCATGTCCTACCTCAGGACCTTTGCCCTCGCTCTGTCTCCTGCCTGAGAGCCCTGCTTCCAGGTCTGTACTTGGTAGATTCTTCCATTCCTGCCTCTTCCTCAGAAGGCTCACTCCCTCCAAACTGGCCGCTGGGCCCACCTCAGTCCCCCTGACTGCCTCCTCAAAGCACTTCCTCAGGAAGCATGTTGCTTTCTTGGTGGCTTTCTGAGTCCACCAAAGCAGAAGTTCTGAAGACAAGAGCGTGTACGTCTTGTTCCCTCCATTTCTTCCACGTTCACCAAATGCCTGAGGAGGAGATCAGGATGGGGCTGCCTCCATCCCAGAGGCTTCATTCTGTCAGGAGAGCCTTGTGTTCCTCTCAGAGGTCCCTCTCCAGGGTTTGTAAAGGTAAGTCCTTCTGCTCTTGGGAAATCCCTGTGAAGAATAAGCCTGAAAGGGCAGGGCAGCAGGCTGGAGGCTGATGAAACCCTGGGCTTGGTTTCTCAGATACCCAAGTCTCTCACCTGCCCTGCTCATCTCTACCCTCCACATCAGGCTGTGGTCACTCCCACTGCACCTGGCAGTCTGATCCCCAAGCTCGCCACCTTTTCTGAGGACAGAGCAGCTGTTCAGCTCTGACTGTCCCCTCAACTGCAGGGGTGTCTCTTAGAACAGCTCCCAGGGAGGGTCCGAGCCTGGTCACAACCAAGGCCCTCAGATCCTAGCCTGGCTCTGGTAATGGCTGACCCATGCTCTGAGGCAAGGGCCTTCCTGACTCTGGCCGCTAATGTCTACATCCCAGCCAGGCATGCTTTGCCCTGCCCAGGGCTCCTGCAGCGTTGAGTGTGGAGCCTGCTTCCCAGATAGACAGATCCCTCATGCTAAGGCTGCTTGGGAAGTCTTGCAGCTTAAGACCACCCATGCCCACAGGTCAAGCTCTCACTGGAGGAGCTGGTTGGTGCTAAGCTTTGCTCACCCCTGAGTGGGCTTCAAGGGAATTAAACGGTGCGAAGCAGGCTCTGAAAGTGGAGATTTGGCTGTGAAAGAAAAGTATCAGCATCCTAAGCCTGCCTCCTCCTCTGAATCTGAGGGTAATCCCAGCGGCCAATGGGATTAAACAGTCACATAAAAATACTGAGCACCAGGGCTAGAGGGGTGGCTGAGCAGTTAAGAGCACTGGCTGCTCTTCCAGAGGACCTGGGTTCAATTCCCAACACCCACATGACAGCTCACAACTGCTATAAGTATCCAGTCCTATGGATACTTCACCCTCTCCTGGTCTCTGTGGGTACCAGACACAAATGTGGCGCATATAGATGCAGACAAAACATTCATACACATAAAATAAATTTTTAAAAAACACTGAGTGCCTGGCACAGAGACATGTGATTTAGAAAGATGATGGAGGCAGTGTCGGTGATGGGTGAAGGGGAAGATGAAATAAATGTCCATTGAGAGGAATGATCTCTCCTTACGTTACGATGCCATGGCAGTACAGGGGAGCTCTGTGCGAGACTTGTTAGAAAATGAGGGATGTGGTGAGTCGACATAAGCTCCACAACAATGACCATCGTGACAAGGTAAGCCAGGTGTGGTAGTGGCATCGCATACCATGGCAGTAACCAGCAGCTCTCTAGCTGGACTTAAGACCCACTCAACAAGAGCTAACCTACTTGGTACTGGAAACCCAGACAACTACCCAGGGTCAGTGAAGTCGTGGATCTTGGAGGAGAACCTGCAACCACCGCTTTACCAAACTGAATTCTAGACATTGTCCTTAGACCTAAGGATAAGTGTAGTCCTCGCCCCTTTTCAAGGAAGCTTCTCCTGCAGCAGATGGAGGCCATTACAGAAAAACACAATGAATCAAATGCAGTTGTACTTCCAGTCCCAGCGGACACATCTACAGTACAGCTCCTGCACCAAGGCTCAGGGACCACTGAGCCAGAGGAGTTTGCAATGAGACTCTGCCCTCTAGTGAAGCCAGAAGGCACACCATAACGTCTCACAAACATGGCTACCGAAACATGAGCTGAATAAAGACAATACAGACATGCCAAAGCAGACAGGGATGGGGTCTGGGGGAGCCCACGGGGCTCCTCCACAACTATAGGAAACTAAGGAGCACTGAGAGTGAGAGAAACAGTCTTCCCTGGAAGAGCATTCCGTTTGTCATCCAATACCAAACAGTCAGCTCCGGAAACATACATACGAGTAACCGTATAGAGACGGAGCAGGTGGCATTTACGTACTTTGGAATATGTATATATGTATATGCAAATAAACATGTGCATGTAAGAACAATTAATGAAAAAGGAGGCCATGAATTTGAAAGAGAGCGAGGAGATGGGTATATGAGAGGATTTGGACAGAGGAAAGGGAAGGGGAAAATGATGTAATTATAATTTCAAAAAAGAAGTAATTAAAAAAATAAGTTAAAAAAAAAAGTTCCAGCCTTGGAAACAGTGATGTACCTGTTCCAGGGAAATATTTTATATTTAACGCCAGATGACTCAGTCCAGCAACACTGAGAAATTCTTGCACTCTAGATGTCCATCCCTGGCTAACTTTAACCTCTTCTGAGTGATGACATAATGGACATTTGGGGGACCGGCAAGCAGATTGCAGGAGCCTCACCAGGGGGTGGGTGAGTGGCCCATTGAAAAGGACTCCCAAGAAAGGCTGTAACAATGTGGAGCTAGGGCTGAGAGACAAGGGGCCACAATACAAAGTGCCGTGATTATAGCTGTTTACAGATCCGTCTGTCTACTCACAGGCTCTGGGAAGATTAGGGAAGATTAAAAACAGTTGATTTGGTTGAGTGATGGGATTTGGGTGATTAAAGCCGCATTCGGTTACGGTTGTTACCATGTGGTTTGTGCAAAGTTTTAGGCAAAAAAGAGTAAGAATTGAAATGGAGTCCACATACCTTAGGGGTCCCCGAAGTCGTTCCCCAACCCTCCAACTTATCATTAGACGAGTCTAGCTCCAGTGGTGCTATCCAAGGGGGGGTTAAAAGAACACTGAATCTGCTGCTGCACCCAAGTTTTGGTCTGCCCACTACATGCATAAAGACAACCACCAGAGAGGCAGGAGGCGGCAGAGACATTGCTTATATCAAGCTAGTGGATGGGAAGAAAGCCACTTCACCCCCTAAAGAGACAGCTTCCTGGTGGGAGGGGTGTAGAAGGTGGGAGATCACAACCTATGAGCACCTTCTCACAGCCGGGTCATCAAAGGACACTTGAGAGCAAAGGCCACCATCTCCTCAGGCCATGCTCATCCCGAAGCTTTGCCATGAGCTCCTGACATTTCTCACGGCAGACAGACTGGGGAGGGCAGCGCCTGATTTCTGAGGAAGACAAGGGTCGGTGAGGGTGAATGGGGATCAACCAGTAAGAAGCCACTGCCAGGTTTTGTCGTGTTACAAACACAGTGGGAAGCTTGGCCCCCCCTTGGGCAAATTATGTCCTCAGGGAGAGGGCTGTCCTTTCCACAGACAGGACACACTTGGCCACACAGGCTTCTTAGAACAACGGGTGCTATATAGCAAGCAGAGCGGTTCTTGACAGGGTCTGCTCATATCTAGAGGTGACTCCTTGAGTGCAGCGAGGGTGGAGTTGCTGGACTCTGCCTGCAAGACAGTAGAGAGGCCCAGCTGAGGCCAGGCAGTCGGAATGAGGATGGCGTCCTCAAGATATTCTAGGATCCCTCGGCTGTCAGGAAAAATAACGGTAACCACAGTTATTTTAAACTGGAGTCCTTATGGCAGAATTGTCCTTCTGGGTCTCTTCACGTAATCTCCACGATGTCATATACTCATTCTGATTAAATTCCACCACAGGTGAGAGCCAAGCATCCAGGAAATGGAACTGGTCTGACATCCAAAGCCACACACCCTTGTAAATGGCTGTGATTCCATATCCTTCCTGTTCTTTGTCACATGGAAAACGGAGCATAATTGTGAGTTCTGAGAGGAAGAACACACACTGAGGCTGAGCATGCTCTGCTACATTGTAGCGGGTGGTTGTCCATGCCATGTTCTGAAGGACCCTTAAGACCTGGGATGCATGTAAGTGAGCTCTCTTCTCTTTGCTTCCTCTGGCCTTGGATGCTGGTGCAGATCAGAGAACAGCACTAGACTGTGCTTCATCTTTCCAGGATCTGCTACAATCCCTATTTCCTGTATTATGAGTTTCCTGTATTGTGAGTTAACCACCCATTGAATTCCTATAATCATTAAGCTATTTCCGTGGATTGGTAGCAATTTAATTGCATTACTATATACATGCATAGGTCCCTTAGCTGGCCTACCCACCCAGAGGGTGCCAGCCACCACCCCTAGTGGGAGAATCTTGAGACAAGCTCCCTATTACTTCAGGTGGACAGACCAACAGACATCCTGACAGCCTGACAGAGTGCTGTCTTCACATCTTTACCTAGGCCAAGAAATGCAAGAGATTTAAAGTACAGATAAGAGGGAAGAGGCTTCTCCCTCCGTGGCTGCCCAGGTAGTTAGTATACACAGTTACCATGCAGCAGATCAACGTATTGAAATTGTGTCCTGCTCGGGCCTTCTAAAACCGTTGACAGCAAAAGCTGAAGCAGAGCACACAGAGCCCTGGAGGATGAGCTGGTCAGGGCTGCTGTGGAGCAGTCTGGGGAGAGGGAGGCCCCAGCCCCACCTAGCTGGGCACCGTGCCCACCCTGCTAGCCATTGCTGACTTTCAACAACACGTTATCACCCAAGCACATCTTACAACAATCAAAGAGGAATTCGGAGCATGGCGACCTCATCTTTCTTGGGCCGCATCCAGGTCGATCTCCATCTTCCCAGAACCTTGGCATCCTCCGTGCCGGTGAGCAGGGCTGTCAGCAGCGCGCCTGAGGCACACGGAGCTTCTTTGCAGCGCTCTTCCCTCCCGCCTCCTCCTCCCTCGGGAGCTCCACCTGTCACCCCTCCCTCCCTCTGAAGCTGCGATCTATCTGATCATGCTCTCATATCTAGCTAATGTCTCTTAAGCAACTGTTGAGTCTTTTCACAAATCTTTCCTAGGTGGGATCCTGAAGGGCACCAGACAGAAGATGCCTTCTGCCTTCTGCCTTCTATCCTTAAAAGCACTCTTTTCTTCAGCACCATGTATAGTCCCGCCACACCCAAGCACACTGAGAAAATGGGTGAGCCAGCATGAGGCAGGAGCCGAGCCCAGGCCCAGAGAACCCTGCAGCGTGGTCTTTCTTCTCTGCTCCACTCTGCTCCCCTTCCCATCTTTATAAACGAGCCCGGGTGTCCTCAGACCTGGCTAATGTTCCTCCTTGAAGCAGTGAAGTATGTATGGGAGAGTCGCGTAAGAAGGACCCTCTGTGGCTGGGCTGGCTCTTGGCTGTGTACAGGACAGGTAGATAGGTGCCAGGTGCCAGGGCATCAAACCCTTGTGAGGGACCCACTGCTTTTCAGTATCTGTGACAATTGATACTGGATTTTCTGGGGTTACTCGTTCCCATAAGGAGTCATTTCAGTCTTCTGTGAACGTGCCGAGTCAGACAGGCTGGTAGGTGATGGGAGTGGGGTGTCAGTGGGGGCACAGTGGAGTGGGTGTCAGGGTAGCCAACCTGCTGTCAACTCCTAGTGTCTCAGGTAGTGGCCCCTCTCCAGGAGCTCTTTCTGCAGAGAACCTAGCCTAGCTTCACCTGGAAATAAAAAGCACACAGCTGAATTTGGTTGCCGGGGTACAAGGGATCTGGGTCCTCCTGTGGATGCAGGATGCTAGCTATGGGGACCCTTGGTGAGTTCCTTCATTACCACCCAGCCCACAGTAAGAAGCTGACCTGCAATCATGGGCAGAGGCTGGAGGGATTGTGGACAACTCTTGAGTGAAGGAATAGTGAAATGGACACACTCAATACTTGGAGCACATGATTAGCAGGGTCTAGATCAGCTCATCCACAAACCACTTCAGAATTTGCTTCCAAGGGAGCTTCCTGGCTGCCAGGCCTGTCTCTGGATGTAAGAGACCTTTACCTGTTGAGGTCCACCCCAATCAGTAGAGAATCAGTGTCTGCTGCTGGAGACAGCAGCCTTAGGCATTCAGGAGAGTGTTAGCTCAATTCACAGAAACACTATCCGGAGTTTATTTCCAGCCCTCCTGGGGGAGAAGGTTAAGGACTCAGGCCTGCCTGTGGCCAGGGCCAGCTGTGGACACTGCTTCTCTCTCCCTCTCTCTCTCTCCCTGTCCTCCCCACCTCTCTCACACTCCCAGCTGCATCTGGAGCAGGTCTAGGCACATCCCTGTCTGGGGGTTCCTCAGGCTCAGCACTGACCCATCCTTCTGCATGCAGCAGCTTGAGGGGGCCTCCCCAGATGCTTCTGCTGCTCCTTTGAAGGCACATCCCCAGGCGAAGGCACCTCCCAAACAGCATCCTCCCCTTGGACTCTGGGGACTTCCTCAGTGTGGAAGGCATGTTTCCACTCTGTGCTCTACTTCTCCTCCAGCCTGCCTGCTCACTATCCTAGCCTGCTCCTAGACCCAACACACATACGCGTGCGCGCGCGCGCGCGCACACACACACACACACACACATGCACAAGCACACGCATGCACACGTGACCGCACTGTTCCTGGTACACAGTGGGCTCATGTATGTATCTTTCAAGTCAATTTGACATGCACTGAGAAAACGAGCCTTAAGAAAATCCCAAAGGGAGAAATAAATCATAGATTTATTGCTGCGAAGCCCAAGGAGCTCAGATTTATTTTGTTTACATTCTATTTCCAAAGTCGATGTTTCTCATTTTAATGTGTTATTCTGTCATGATTGTAGTTTTTTATGTCCGTGTACTCCTTATCTGGTGTCCTCAGCGAAGGCAACTTGTGAAAGCAAGCCAGCCCATCGCAGCCAGGACAGTCTCACATCCTGGGCTTGTTCACACCATCCACAGTTGTACCTGCATTGTTCTCCTATGTACAGGGGGAGGGAGAGGAGGAGGGAGAGGGGGAAGCGGGGGGGGGGGCAGAGGGCAGGGGGGGAAGAGAAACATTCAGTTCAGTTTTATCTTGTTCATGTGTCTACCAATCTGCTCAAGATACAGAACAATTCCAAAGTGACGAGGATCCTCCTGTAGCTCTTTTATAACTGCATCCACCTCTCTACTGTCCCTCAACAGCGCAGATGGTGCCTTTGGGGACCGTCAGGCAGCTCAGTGCTTTGGGAATTTGTTTAGCTCGCTGAGGGACTGATAATTTGTTCCTTCTTCATGGAAGAGGAGTGGAAACATTGTAAGAGCCGGAAGACCGGGAGTCTGCTGAGACACCCTTCTTCCATACAGGACAAGGGAGCTGCACCCCCAAACTCTCAGCATATGGCTGCCTAAACAAGACCTAAGCAATGACAGTACCAGTTGAAGTGCTATTGTGGATGATAAAAGTCTCCCAAGGACCTACCCTAGATGAAGAGCTATAAGCCATCAATGGCTGTTAAGAGAGGGAACATCAGCCTTCCTCAGAAATAAGCTCTGTAAGTGGTTATCTAATCCTAAATAGCCATCCCTAAAAACGTGCACATAAGCAACACTAGAAGGACACAGGAGGTTTTATTCATAATATTTATATTATTTATACAAGTAACAATAATTGAAAAAAGAGAATAAGGAGGTGGGAGGAGTTAAGGGCAGGAGTTGAATGGGTATGAATTTGATCAAAATACATCAAAATTACCAAAAAATAGTAAAAATACTACATCAAAAATAACACGTTGTCCCTTATTGTAATATTGGAAAGCTCTTCTTTTTAAGAAGTAGATTCTTTGTTGACAGAACCATGGCCATAATCGCATGCTCACAGTCATTAGCACTGTGTGAAAGGTACTGTATGAACTCCTCTGAGGGCCTTACCTCCACTCAAGATGGACACCACGGAACCCCCAGTTCAGACACAAAGAGGGCAGCAGGGTGAGCCCTAAAGACACGGCTCCTCTTGGCTTATTGTAACCTGCTGGTTTGGAGGAGTTTGGCCTGTCTAGGCTCATGACTTCACCGCCATGGGCTTGATGGGAAGGATAAGGTTTTGTAAAGCTGGAGCACAATGCCTGGTTATTAGTTCTCATCAAGGCTGTAAGGCAGCAAAGGTTCCAGAACATTCCATGAGACAAAGTCTGTTTGGGAGCCATGGGGCATCAGTCAGCCTCCACCCCTTTCCAAACCTGAGCTCACTCCTTGTCAGGCTATGATTCATTCCAGAAAGTTGGCTGTGTGTGTGTGTGTGTGTGTGTGTGTGTGTGTGTGTGTGTCTGTGTGTGTGTCTGTGTGTGTGTCTGTGTGCACACGCATGTGAGTGGTACCATGGATTGAACCAAGGACCCACACATGCTAGGCAAATAGTCCACCACCGAGCTATACCCCGGCCCTTCTTTTGCGGCTTACTTTGTTACAGGGTCTTGCTAAATCACCCAGAGTGGTGCTCAGCTCTCTCTGGAGCATAGACAAGCCTTGCAGTAGCGGCCTCTTCCCTCAGCCTCTCGAGCATTTGGGATCACAGACCTGCAAATCTAGGCCAGGCCACAAAATTGACTTCTTGAATGCTCTGTGTGGTTATATACTGGTGCAAGGGGGGGTCCCTTCACCCAATCTTTCCTTTCACTGTGCTAGCTTCCTGGGTCTGCTGTGACATAGAAATTTCTTCTCTTGTCCTCTTGTGCTGGAGCCTGGAAATGAGGTGAGGCAGGTTGTGCCTTCCTTCCTTGCCCCCTCCAGATTCTAGTGGCTCTCAGGAGCCTCGAGCTCCATCGTCACACTATCACACTTCCTGTGTGTGTGTCTGCCCCAGAGCATTGGGCCCACCCACCCTGATTCATATGACCCCATCCTAACTAACTACTCCGGTGAAGACCCTATTTCTTTAGATACCGTCACGCCCACAGGTACAGGGGCTGATATTTCAACGTATGGGAGCATTACTCAACTCACCCATCAGTGCCTGCTGTGTGTATGGTCTGACCCTAGTCAACTCAGGTCAGTCAGCAATAGAATCATCCTCTCCTCGAAACCTGTTCAAGCCCAGGGCCTCCCTCAGCCACCAGCCCGCACGAGGCAGGTGGAGCTGTGGAGTTCTCCTCTCAGTCCTCAGTGATGATGCTTAGCTCTGTTCTCTGCCCTGTGAGGGTCCTGCTGGGTGTCCAGGTCAGGTAACACGGTGGTCACTTTCCCCACAGTGTTACAGCCTTGGGCTCTCGAGCAGATCCATTTTCTCTGTCAGTTAAAGGATGAAAAGGCAGGAACCATCTGGACCACAATGGATAGCAGTGGAGACCAACGCAAGACTCAGCAGCTGAAGAAAGGTGTTTATCGGGGGCGAGGGAACACACACACACACACACACACACACACACACACACACACACACACACTAGCACGCAGCAGACACACAGGGAAAAAGACTCTCTGCAAAGCAGATGGGGGGTCTCAGAAAGCAAAAAAAGCCAGTCTCTTCTTGGGGGCTGAGGTTTTTTTAAGTCTCTGAAGAATTTTCCTCCCTTAATTTAGATTAGTCCTCGTGAAGAAAGACAGGATGGTTGATTGGGGGTGGGGGACACTGCTGTATAACCTGTCCTGACCCAGCCTTGAACTTGAGCCAGCCCATCAGCAGGTGGCCTGCTAGTAGGAGAAAAAACTTACAAGACCTTTGTTTTAAGCTGCCAAGCTTTTGTCTCAAGTCATGAGGGTGAGGAAGAAGCCAGCCATCTTGGAAATTCTCCCCATTTATTATTATCTCCCATGGGCCCTCTCCCTTTCTGTCTGCCTGCCAGGGAGTTTGTCTAATTCCTAGTCTCTGGGTGGTTACAGGGAGTCCACCAGAGAAGACCACTCAGACACCATCGATAGCCAACTGAAAGTCTTTATTTCAGCTTCCTGGGAGTACACTCGAGTATTTGGGACCCAAGTGTGGTGCCAGGGTTTAGAGTGAGAGTTTTTAAGGCAAAGACCGCATCTCACTTGGCAGCTGCAGGGGAGGTTTTGTGCAAACAAGCGGTTTAACAAAAGTTAAGATAAGCAGCTGGAGAGGTAGGTTCTGCCCAAGCAGGCTGTGTTAACAGGATGCATTAATCAGGGTTCTCTAGGGTAACAGAACTTACAGAATGAATCTCTCACCTATATATACAAAGGGGGGTTATTGGAATGACTTACAGGCAGTCCAGCAAATCTAACAATGGCTGGCTGTGAACAGAAAGTCTTAGAATCCAGTAGTTCCTCCGTCCACAAGGCTGAATGTCTCAGCTGGTCTTCAGTATACACTGGAGTCTCAAGGAAGTAGGCTCTAATGCCAGTGAAGGAATAGACATGCTAACCAGTCAAGGGCAAGCAGGCAAAGAGCAAATCTTCCTCTTCCATGTCTGTATATAGGCTTCCAGCAGAAGGTATGGCCCAGATTAAAGGTGTGTCTTCCCACCTCAAGATCTGTCTTTTCCCAGCTCAAAAGATCTGGATTAAAGGCACGTGTCCTCCTAACTCAAAGATCCAGATTAGAAATGGATCTTCCTACTTCAAATTAAGAGGGAAAAAAATCCCTCACAGGTGTGCCCTCCATTTTGGGGTTTTAGTTTCAGATAGAGTCAAGTTGACAACCATGAATAAACCATCTAGCACACAGAAGCTAAGTTAGCTGAGGCATCTTGACCCTGGGTTCCTAGAATAGAGTTGGGTAATTTTCCACAGGACTTCCCATTAAGGTGATCAAATTCTAGTTAAACTAAAATTGTCTCAGAAAGAATACAAGATGGAGGGACAGCTCCACTGTCCTGCCCTGCCACAGCAGGAAGTGGCTTCCCCTTTGCACGAAGGAGGTCTTTATGCACCAAAGCTTCATAACTAGTGAGTGTTCTACACTGTGGTAACACACCATCAGATAACAAGGGCGGCAGACGGTGGCTGTCACAGAGCCTTGGAGAACAGACTCTCAGAACTGTCTGGGTAATGATTGCTAGGAATAAAAGCATAAATCATGCGAGACCCAACTTGTTCCCAGTAAAAGCTGGGAAATGTACTGTGAGATTCCCAGCTTAGGTAGCAAGACGATACCCAGCAAAGGCTTGTGAACCCCCCTTAGCCTCAGAGAGCCGTTCCTGCTCTGCGGTGCTAGGCAAAATCCTTCATAACAGGTACCAGCAGTTCCAGGGGAAGACGGCTTGGGTGATCCAACTTGGATGTTTTCTTTCAGGAGGCATTAACACAGTACTGATGGATTTGTAATTTAAGAAATGTGTTTTCTCTTACAAATGCCTTGTGCATGACAACATACTGGTGCCCAAACATCCATCCACTCCCTGAGGCTCTGGAGAGTCCTGAGAGGTGAAGTCACCTCCGGTAGTCACAGCCTCCAAGCACCACCTGAGCAGCAGGCCACCCAGCAGCAGCAAGCACCTAAGGCCTATGATGAGGTGATAGGCCATGCTGGGGTGGGGCGGGGTGGAAAAGGCCATCAAAGTCAACAGGAGCCCCCCTGAAGCACAGTAGCCACCTTGGCAGGCATCTAGGAAGAGCCATGGCACCCAGGAAAGGGTAGTGGCTGCTGGCCACCCTCCAGGACCTAAACACAGCCTTAACCCACTGTGCCCCTGCCATACCTTGTGGCTCATACAGAGAAGTGCCCATCTGGGCTGGAAGTGCAGCCTGGACAGGGGAGCAGTGTGAGCATCCGCTCAGCAGTCATTCTCTTCCAACTACACACCCCTGCTGTCTCTCCCTGTCCACCTCTGTCCTGTAAAGTAGCTTCCTGGCCTTCTATGTCTCCCGACTCACTCATCCATCCGAGCCTGCTCTCTCTCCTGTCCAGCCCACAGCACGTTTACCTGCACTGTGGCAGACCGTCCCCTTTGTCACAGACTCGGGCATCGACTTGTGTACATCTAGTTGTACATCTATTTGTATCATCTGTGTCGCTTCCCCAAAGCCCCAGGTAGAGTCTGTAGTCTGTGTCCTCTTTGCCTATGTCCTCTTGTTCCGTGTACAGGCCACACAGCCTTTCCCTCTGGAACCCCAGCAGGTGGCCGCAAAGGCCTTCCCACGCACCAGCATTGTGGCCCCTGGCGATCACCAGGCCATTGCACTTCCTTAGCACCATCTGTGAAGCATGATCCATGGTGGGACTTTGCTACCTCCTAGGGCTAGAAGATGGAATGACTTCAAATATGGAACGTGTCTAGAACAAAGCCCAGGGGAGAAGCACTCAGAGTTTCTGTCACCTTTGCCCGCCTGTGTTTCCTGCCAGAGGATCTAAGTCGGGATGTGGGTAAAGATGTACCCCGAGCTCAACGGCACCAAACTGCCCTGTACCTGGCTGGCCTCACTACAGCAAGCTATCCTCGAAAGCCAGAGATGGCAGGCAGAAGTTGCCTTCTCTGAGCTGGGTCCATTGCAGGGCAGCATTGATGGGCGGCCAAGAGTGTGGGAGATGGCAGAGGGTTTGCATGGAGAGACCTCTGCCCTTCCGGCCTCCAAGCCCCAAAGAAGCAGATCTGTTCCAAGGCCAGGCAAGGAGCTGAGGAATTTATGGAAAGGAAGATGCCTCATCTGCCTGTCTTCCTGTGGCTCTCAGGGGAGGCTTGGAGCATTCCTGTGGTCCAGGTTCCCCTACGCAGACACCCTGCCCTTCCTGATTATCATGCCCAGCTGGTGGCCTCTGTGGAGGCAAGCACTCGTCTACTAATGCATCTCTCTGTACTCAGAACACATCTAACCAGCTCCAGGTGGATGGCCAGGACCCAACGCCTGCGGGATGGGGAGCCAGGGGAGATGGCTCCAACTTCACAAGCCCACAACCCGGAAACCATTACGGATAAGCCTTGCCTCACAGCACTTCTGCGGGCCTTTGTGGCTGCTTCTTCAAACTGGGTCCTGGGGCGGTAGTGCTGGGGGATGAGCAGCAGGTGTTCAGCCTGTCTCACTGCATGGCTCCCCATGGCTAACAACTCTCCCCGGAGGCATGTGGAGCCAGGTGGGCCTGTGGCTGCAGGATGGAGCTAGGACTGGGCTGTGCCAAGTGCCCCAGCTCTCTGCTCCGTTCTATACAGGACCTCACTGCAGTCCAAAGAAGATTGCAGAATTGGAGACCCACAAATTTCCCTGCTATAGCCTGTCAGAAGGTATCTAATCCCAAAGATGATCACTTTAGTCACTAAGAGATATGCCAAATCAGAACCTGGGCCTAGAGGGTAAGGAATCTCCTACCACTATGAGCCAATCTCCTCTTGGTCTACTGGAGCCTTAACCTTTTCTTTTTTTTTCTTTTCTTTCCTTTTTTTTTTTTTTTTTTTGATTTTTCGAGACAGGGTTTCTCTGTGTAGCTTTGCGCCTTTTCTGGGACTCACTTGGTAACCCAGGCTGGTTTCGAACTCACAGAGATCCGCCTGCCTCTACCTCCCGAGTGCTGGGATTAAAGGCATGCACCACCACCGCCCAGCAAGCCTTAACCTTTTCATGTTCACAAGGTAGACCACAAGGTAGACGGTCTCCCTCAGGGGCTCACTCTGCACTTGTGTCTTAGTGCAGCTATTAATTAAACAGCTATTAGAAGCCAGGCCTGAACGAGGGTCGCCCTGGAGGGACCTGCTGAGCCCCTAGTATTTCCAGAAGCTCAGTCCAGTGCCTCAAATGGACCGCACCAGTTCCTAGTTTTGAAAAAGCTTTGTAAAATGTGAAATGCCAAACTCCTGGCAACATTAAATGCCTAGCATCAAAAGTAATTATGCTAGTGAGAGGGGTAAATTACACAGTCTAGGTTAACACTCCACACTGCAGCGTGCATCTGAAACGATCAGGATCTCGCACATCTGGTCAGTAGTCTAGGCTGAGCCTGTATTTCAGCCAGGGACTGCCACTGTCAGGTGTCTGTTGATGTCACACTTTGATAGTAAGTTACTGGACTAATGCTGAGAAACTGCTGTTCATTAAACCTAAAATATAACTCAGTTGATCCAATTAGCTACCTAATTGCAGGATTTGATGGGAGAGGAACATAAATTCCTGAGACTAGGCAACTAGGCTCTTGAGGGTGGGCTGTATATCTTCTCTACCTGCCTGTCTAGATATAAATCCTGCAATTAGCTATACAGAGAAAGCTAGAGAGAGAGGACGGACAGACAGAGTGATATATGGGTCTATACACAGACATTCTGTTTTTCAGATGAGACATGGGGTAGATGAAAAACACTTCACAATCTTCTCAGTGGAATCTGAAATGCTTCCTGGGGAGGCAAGTTGTCCAGGTGCGAGAGGCAGGCACAGCCTGAGCACAAATCTTGGACAACATCTTTTGGCACCCCGATCTTTTGGTGGGTCTCATCTAACTGAACAAGGGAACGATACTGTCAATGCTTCAAACATGAGCCCAATGCAGAGCCTGCAGCTGGGGTGAGGGCACAGCTGGAGTCCGGACTCTTCCTCAAGCTCTTTCTCTTTTGACTCAAAAGCAGAAGCCCACTCAGAGACACTCTGCTGCAAATGGGGGGTGAGGGCACCTGAAAATCCTGTGCTTTCCTTGATGAACTCTGTTCCCAAAATAAAGCCCACAAACTGTCAGCAGCTGGAATCATCCCTCTGCCGAGAGCACCTCGCCTGGCAGTTGACTTAAGCAGTTATTTTCAGGCTATAATTTTCACAAAAACAGTAGGGTGTGCCTGGCGGGAGATGTTTTCTACAATTGGAAAGAAAACAATGAGAAAACTTTGGAACAAAGAACACTCAGATTCTTACAGACAATTCAGAGTCAAGGCTAACAAAGAGAGGCAAACTTTTCAAGCGACTTGTGAAGAGTTAGGAACTATGCTTCAGAAGGCGAGGCCGAGGAGGCATGCTGCCTAAATGGATGCCAGGGGTAAGCTAGAGGGACAGGGGAGCCAGTGAGGACCTACAGTGGTCCAGGGGAGGAAGCCCAGAGGTTTCAGAACTAACAGCAGTGGAAATGAGCAGGAAGGACATAGGCACATGAAAGCCACCAGGGTGTGACAGTGGCCAAGAGAGAATACAGTCTTGGGGTACCCATCCCAAGGGCTAAAAGGCATAGTCCAAGCAATGAGAAAAACACATAAAGGCACAAGCAATTCTAACCTGAGGTGAAGACTGTGGGGGCCAGCAGCAATTTGAAAACACACTCCTGTTCTCATATTTACGTCTCATGCACCCCTGGGCTTATAGGAAGAAAGAAGGATGATGTAGATGGAAGGGGGAACCTATGGGAACCCCACCTCTCAAGGCCTCTTCCCAGTGCCCTTTATTCCCTCCAGACATGAATACGACAAGTCACAAGGCACCCTGAAAAAATGCTTTTGGTTAGTTTGTGCCAACACATGAGGCCCAAGGCCACCTGTGAGGCAGATCCTTGGAAAGTTTGAAATTCTTTTCCCACAGCCAGGAGACACTAACAGCCCACAGACAGGAAATGACAGCAGCCCTCTGCAAGGCTTCGCCTCTGCCCCTGGAACTCCTCAGCACGAAGAGCAGGTGAGTGTGAAGGACAATGGAAAGGCCTTTGATCCTTAAACTAGCCAGGTGCCTCATGTGGCTTGAGGGACATCTCTGTGTGCAGTTTCTGACATTTCTGGGTGTTGGCCACACACAGCCTTGCCTATGAACAGCACTCCATGATGCGGAACCCATCTTTTGAAGTTACGGTTCATATTTGAATCTGCTGGCCTCTTTCCTGCTACGCCCATGATAATGGCAGTACCACAAGAGTCCAGCGCCTCAGCTTAGCAGTTCTGGAATATTACTGACTCTAGAACACTTCTTTGAGTAGTTCCCAGGCTCTCTAAAGGGCATTGTACTTATACAGTACCTTGGGATTTTCTAAGTCTAGCTGCTATAACAAAAATATCAGTGGTCTACATAAAAACCATTCACATTTGACCTTTGAACCACACCAAGTGTGGCTGCTGACCTCATCCCCCTCAAACACATCCATCTGAAAATTTACATAAGTGTTCTGTTGGTCGAAAACACTCCTCTAGTAGCTGGCTATTCCCTAGAAGCCTTGGTGATGACACAGTTGACTTAGTATGCCGCATACGCTATGTACAAGGTAGGTACCCAGAACCTGTGAGGGACCACCTTTTTGGGTAATGAGCCCTTGCAGGGATGGTCAGCACTCAGGGTGGCATTTTAAGCAGAGACTTGCAGCATGTGAGCTGGTGGCAGCAGTTACAGACAGGTAGCACAGTGGCTGTCCTCTGCCATAAACTGTATGCAGCCACCATTTAACCAGGCTTCTCCACATCCACATCAACCACAAATGGCCTTTCGGGTGTGCATACATTTGGTAAACTATGAAGCTCATCTCTGAGCTTTTTGTTTGTTTTTTCCAAATTATCACAAACCTCAAAACAGTAAAATTCTCACCTAAGTGGGTGTGTGTCCAAGCCTTTATTGCTCAGTCATCTGTGTCTGTCACTCCAGGAAGATCCACAGGGCCTCTGTGCTGCAGGGCACCCTCACTGCGAACTTAGGGGCTTGTGGCTCCAGCATCTTTGAACTTTGCATACTTCTTGGATAGGCCTACAGATTGTACGCGAGTACTCCACACACACAGTGTTACACCTGTCCAATGGACAGAAACTTATTGTCTCACAGGTCTGGGGAGTTTGAGAGTGAAGAGTCTGGAGAGGTAGATCCTAGCTTCATCGTAACACAATGAAAAGGTGGCCATGGGAGGAAGGCTAGGAGGAGCTACCTTACATCTTAAGTAAGTCAAGAAATTACTCCAGATTAAAAAAAGAAATCCACAGCCGGGCGGTGGTGGTGCACACCTTTAATCCCAGCACTTGGGAGGCACAGCCAGGCAGATCTCTGTGAGTTCAAGTCCAGTCTGGTCTACAGAGTGAGTTCCAGGAAAGGCTCCAAAGCTACACAGAGAAACCCTGTCTCAAACAAAAACAAACAATCCACACGAGGGGTTTTATAGGAATAAGTTTGACATTTCCTTATGTAGAAAAGACCACCCGGGGGCTAGATGATGAAATTCACCATCATGAAAGTCATGCTACCTCACCTGTAGTAGCCAGTCTACTCTCCCAGGGAGCTAGCTTCCTGGCTCCTAGAATAAAGATGGCTTCCCAGGTGTAGTCAGGAGTTTGCTCCCCACTCATTTGCCTGTCTTTCTCTTCCACATGTATCCAAGGGCATATGAAAAATGCTTAATTCACAATCTTCCTGAGAAGCAGGGTGGTTGGGGAACTGACCCAAGGTCACACAGATCCCCTCGAGTGGCAGCATAGGCATTACTTTCCCAACAGTTGGCTCTGAGACCCACACTTGTTTCCTGACACAAATATGCTTTTGCCACTGACCAAAACTTTAAAAAGAGCAAAGCCAGAAGCAGCTGGGCAATAGCAGTGTCTTCAGAGCACCATGCCGTCCCGTGTGGCTCGCAGCCAGTGGGAAATGTTAGTGTGCTGAGCCTTCCCTGCCTCTGATAATCATTTCTGGCTGGGGTTTCCAGGGGCTATAATTGGAGGTCACAATCATTTCCTGCATAGCTATGGCACACATGGCCTGCCCATGGGCTGCATGTACCACAGGATACCCATGAATGTTCCTAACACAAGCATGAGACCTTTAGTGTGATTTTTTTTATGTCTGTGTGTGTATGCATGTGCATGACTATTGAGGCCAGAAGCCAGACTTCGGCCGTCCTTAATCCCTGTCACAGTTTTTGAGGCAAAGTCTCAACTGAATTTGGAGTTTGCTGATTCCACTGGACGAGCTGGTCAGCAAGCTCCCAAGAGCCTCCTGCTACTGCCTCCCCGGCACCTGTTTTACAGGGAGCATTTTTACACAGATCTTGGGGATCGAACTTGGACCCCCGTGTTTTCCCAGCTAGTACTCTGCTGACTGAGCTATGTCCCCCCGTGATTTGTGTGTGCTCTCAAACATGAACTTTTCGATGACGAAGTCCTGTCGAATACCCCACCCTCCCCTTGCAGCAGGAGGGCGTAGCCAGTGCTGCTCACAGTGAGGAGCTGCTGGGGCAGCAGCCAAGCTGGAGCTCAGAACAGAGGGGACCGGTGCTGGGGTGTGGAAGCTGGCCTGTGCCAGCCTGGCTGGCGATGGCACATTTATTCCCCAACGTGTTCAACATCATCGCCTGGCAAGCTTTAAATTGGCCATGCTCTCAGTGTTTATGGCACAGGAATGAACAAACTCTTCAGGTCAGCACCTTGGCCATATGTGCTTTGGGGTGAGGCCCAAGAGTCTAGATTTGTTTTATGGTGTTTTTTGTTTTTGTTTTTTTTTTTTTTAATGTGCATGTTGTGTATGGCTTCGTGACCTTATGTGCACCATGTGCAGTACCTGCAGAGGCCAGAAGAGGGTGTCAGATCCCCTAAGGATGAGTTACAGCTTGTTATGAATACCAAATGTGGGTTCTGGGAACTGAACCTGGGTCATTTGCAAGAGCAGTAAGTACTCTGAAGAGCCATCTACCCAGCCCCAAGAACCTGGATTTGTAGCAAGTTCTCTCCTGAGTTTCCTGGTCCCCAAAGGAGTGTCTGACCTTGAGCAGGGCTCTTCAAAACTTCTCATACAAATTAGTAGGAAATCTGGTCAGAGAGTTAGTTGGTCTAGAACTTAGGGCCCAGGTCCAGGAGCTCAGTCAGAGTCCATCTCCTTCCTGGGCAGTAACCCACATCCCAGACACGGTGGCAGTACTGGTGGCTCCCACTCAGGGCCTGGGGCATCTTTGTGTCAGAGAGTGGTCAGTTTGGGTACAGATTTCAATCTGTGAGGCAAAGTCTGCTTCGTGTCATTTTCTCCTCAGAATGGATTTCCATCTTTAATAACAGAACAAGAAGCTTGGCCAAAGCTACACAACCAGAAGAAAACCTGCCAGCACAACGGTGTTCTGTCAACTTCAGACGGAATAAAGTCATGTTTTATAGCAGAGGTGAGGGCCTGGGGTGTGAGCCTATCTGGCCATTGTGTCCATGACCATCTAGTTTCACAGAGATGGCCCACCCACCCGCTGGTATTCAGGAGGGCCGACGCTGGTATTTTTCCACCAGAAGTCATGAAGGGTGATTCTCAAGACTCATTGGCTCTCCCCAAAGCACCCCGAGGCCTGGCTGACTCAGGAAGCAATCCTTCCATGGCCCCCATCCCAGCCCCACTCTCCCAGAGCACCCAGCAGCTGTAACACAGGGGCCGGCCCAGCTGTGACCAAGCCGCCTTGGGACAGCGTGGTCATCTCTGCCTGTCTGATCGCCAGGCCCCACCCACCATTCCAATCCAGAATGAACTCCTGTCTCCCAGTGACCATAAATCTCAGCCATCTGGACCTCCGGGGGAGTGTTCAGCGATCCTCTGCGAGGGCTAATCTTAAGGAGAGCAGACATAGCCCGGAAGACTCGGGGTACAGGGCAGAAGGAGAGAAACTGGGACAATCTGGGAAATACTCGCCAGCGAATATTTCTAAGCTACCCACCACCCACCCACCACACACACAGTCCCTGTATTAGCCTTGGAATAACCCTCCTGGGTGAATGAAGTGAACAGACAGACGAAGGACCATGGCTATCGAAAGAGAACAATGAGCACGAAGGTGTGGTTATAATGCTCCTTGAATTTTGCTGGTGTGTGTGTGGCCTTGTCTGTAAGACACAGAAGCCTTGACTGGCCATACCCTGCCCTCCTCACTCAACATGCAAACACATATTTACTGTGATTTTTTTTTCAGACCAGGAAGCCTGCACATTCCAGCAGCAAACAAAGTCATCGTGGGCCCTGATTCCATGAATTCACACATGAGCTGAGGGGAAGCAGACAAAATTAACAATGACTTCTTGAGACCATTTCAGATGCAGACAGCCACGAAAAGACCAACGGGAGCGAGGGGCGGGGAGGCTACTTGAGCTAAGAGGGTCATGAGATGCTGCTATGACGAGGTAACATGTACAGACCTAAGGGACAGCAGTCAGCCATGGGGGTGGAGGAAGGGTTCCAGGTGAACCACAGGTGCAAATGCACTGAGGGGTGTCCTCGGGGCCTGGGGGTGGGTGAGAAGTGGGAATGAAGCCAGGAGACAGGATGAGGAACCAGGATGGCGAGGGGTGTATGCAGCGCCCAGCATGAGGGACTTCAACCCCTCCTGGGGGGGGGGAGTTTATGTTTCTCTAACAGGAGGAAGGAATGCTATATGTCACCAGCGTGCAGTGTGCACAGGAGTCTTCCAGAAAGAACTGGACCAGGGACCACAGGATTTTCAAGGCAGGTGCTAAAGACAATTTGGACCCAGCTGGTGGCAGGGGGACAGAGGGAGTGATCCGGCTCCAGGGCAGAGGATGCGCTCGTGGATGAAGGGACATGGGAAGAGAAGACCCAGAAGCCCAGAAGAGGCCCCTGGGTGGAGGGTTGACCACACAGCTGAGTGAAGAGGCTGCTGAGGGCCTGAGGTGAGCTAGGCAAGGTGACCAGGAGGGAAACGATGCCCTAAGGTCAGCAGGAGGCAGTCCGTGGACCTTTGGGGCCCACAGAGCTGCTGAACAGACGGTGTCGAGTTCCAGAGACTAGCCATCTCCTCCCTCAGTAACCCACGGGTCACAAGTTCAACCACAGGGGCACACCCAACAGGACATGAACCACACACAACTGATTCAACTGTGAGCCCCCTGCCCCTCTTCAGCCCCAGCTTCCTTGGGCAGCACACACACCTCCCCCTCCCACTCCACATGTGTGTGTGTCTCTCTCTGGTCAAACGGTAGCACTTCTTAGACTTTTCCACATTTGGTTCCCCTTGCGGCCTCCATCCACCATAGCTACAAGAAGCCCCTGCCTTCCCAGACCACTGCCCTACAGTCTCTCTCAGCTCTTGTACAACAGTTATCCTGGCTTGGATAGGGAGATGATGGGGGGCGGGGGAGGAGGCATGTCCACATGTTGGGAGCTTGAAGAAAGGATGTGCCCCTTTCTCCTCTGGTCCTCCCGGGAGCTCCTCCTCTTTCAGAATGGCCAGGCAGCTCTAGGCTCATGGAGTCCTGCAGTGTCCATGGCTTGCCCTGGGGTTGTCTCTATGCTTGTCCCTTTCCTACAAATGGGGGCTTCTCAACAGAACAGTGATGTGCAGACTGTTGCTGGGAACACTGAAGGCTTGCCATTACATTCCAGGCTGCTGCCAAGAGCATCTCATGCCCTTAATCCTTTGAGGCAGGGGATGTTGCTCACCCAGCTTACAGATGGTACAACTAAGGATTAGAGGACTTAAGCATCTTGCCAAACTCACAGGCAAGCTACAGCAGGAGGACCTGAGTGGAGCCTGGAGTTCGTTTCATTCTGTCATGGAGTCCACATGCAGCTCCAGGGCAGACGTCTGGACCTCTTGAAGCCTCGGAGCAGAGAGGACACAGCAATGCCTGGCACAAGTCTCCAGGGCCCTGGAGGCTCACAACTCCCCTCTTCTTGGTTGCCCAGTCCTTAGCCAGTCACCGCCCTGCAGAAGCTGCCCGCGGAACAGCCGTATTTACTCAGGTGACAGGTGTGACGGGCAGGGCTCTGGCCTCAGAGGCTGGGCAGCTTCTCACAGAGAGGCTTGGAAAAGAAAGGGCAGCAGCCGTTCAAAGAGAGTGACTCCTGAGAAGGAAGGCGGGAAGCCACAGCTCAAACACACCTGCACCAGCCAGGCCTGCTCACCACAAAAGCAACTTCCGCCGGTCACTGGTAGGGCCAGCTGAGAGACTTTGCCAGAGAGCAGCCATCTGTCAGAAACTGCTGACCTTCCCTGTGTCCTGTGAGAGGAAGGCTCAGGCTTCCCTCTGCAGGCAAACTGTCTCCGAGTGGGTGGGCTCAGAGATGGCTGAGACCCTGAGAGACCGGGGCAGACTCACTTCCTGCGTGGACAGTTTTACGTTGGTGTGTTAGGCAGGTTCCAAATGATTCTGTCTAGTGCATAGTCTGGAATGATCTGGAACCTGACACACGTGCACTGTCAATACCATTGTCGTCCTTACGGTCACCGTCATCAAGCCTAGAGGGCACATTTACCAGGTATTAATCACTTGGCTCGTCTCCTCCCAGACACCTCACAGTGGCTCATGAGATAAATGTCAATGCCTCCACTCGGCAGAGCCAGCAACCAAAACTCGTGGCCGAAGCCCCAAACCCCCCACTACAGCAGGGTGAACCTCTCACTGCTCCACAGTGGTGACACCGAGAGGAATCATCTGGAGGCAGCAGCCCATTCTCTACGAAGCTGCACAGCCACAGGACAGGTCCTCGTGGATCTCACCTGCATGCCACCAAGAGTGCCGGGCAGCTAGCAAGTCTACTCCAGCCATGCTGACCACACCTGCTCATATCAAAGCCACCCTCAGCTCCCTCTGGCTGCCGAATGTGCAGTCAGCCAAGACAGGAAAACATTCTAGTCCGCCTGATACCCGGTATCAGCTGGATGCTTGGCAAAGTCAGAAAATTCAGTTCAAAACAGAACTTGGCCATCAGCCACCACCAGTGCTGGGTTTGAATCCTGGCTCTGTCCGGTTACTCTTGTTATGTTCAGGAGTTACCCAGCTCCTGCATCTCCATTTTCTAATCTAGAAAATGGGGATAATGCTGCCCTTGAAGAGTTAATAGAGGGACTAGATAAGAACAACGAGGTATGATTCACATAAAGGTCTAACTATGCTTCCTGAAGCACAATAAACATGAGACAAACAAAAAAGAAAGGAAGAAAGAGAGAAAAGAAGAAAAAAGATCAACCCTGAGCCTTCCTTTCTTACATCATCAAATTTATGAACCAGACTAGTCTGGCAGCCAAAAATACCGAACCTGTAATTTTAGCCAAAGAAAGACACTTCCAAGTCTCAGATCTCTCTTACTTAAAGTAAAGATGTTGCCACCATCCTGCTCACCATTAACAGAAGCTGCATGCTGCCGACGCATGAGGAAAATATTTAGAAAGCTTCAAACCAGGGCTAGGTGGGGTGGATTAGAGTTGCCATGTCCTCTACCCATCTAACCCAGAATCTATTGTTCTGGTTAAGTTGGGCCTGGGCCCAGCCCGAGGAAACTCACAGAACTGAGAAGCCAAGCTGGTCAGAGCAGCAGCCTTTACCACTGACGTGCATCTTCAGAGACTCGGTCACACAGCAAAGCAGCCTGTGTCCTGGCTGTAGTCAGCTCCGCCCTGCACATCACAGCCTAGCCTGGAACAGCATGTATGCCATCACTGAAGCCCTGACCTTCTTCACAACCTCAAGTCAAGTCCAAAATGGGATGTGACAGCCAGAACACGAATCAAATGGTGCAAACCGATGCAGACATTATTGTGTGTCTTGGAGGAAACTTTTGCAAGAGCCCGAGGCTGCTGCAGATTCCAAGCACAGCACGAGGCACAGCACAGGCTGGCTCCAGGGTTGCTCAGGTTTCCACAGACACTGCCCTGGACCTTCGGGGGCTGGCACACAGCAAAGGGATACTCATGGGACACTCAGGAGGCAGAGGTGAACATGGCCATAAGGCCCTTGTTTCACCGTGAGGTATCAATACCTCAAAGGAGGACATCCCCGGGCACAGAAAAGAGAGGTAGGGACACATGGTGGGGTGGAGGGTCAAGGAAGGACTTCTGAAGGAAAGACATCTGTACTGAGAAATGAACCAGGTCAAGGTAGGTAGTGGGACAAATGGCGGACAGCGGCATGCCAGAGGAGCGTGGTAGACACTGCTCTTTAGAGCTCAGCCAGGTCGATGGCTATGTGGTGGGGTGAAGAAAACAGGCCATGGCACACATGCCCTCAGGCCTAGGTACCGGCACCCAAGGTAAGAACATGCTGCACGTGGGCCCAGGGAGACCTATGGACATATCACAGAGACCTTCTGGCTAGGGAAGGAACACAAATGAACGTCCCTAAGTAGTGATTGAAGGCTCCAGGGATGCCGTTAGCAGATGCTCCCAGCAAGCTGCTCCACATCCCAGTCATCTCTTTACACCAGATGAACCAGCTCTGGCTCCCACATCTGCCTCTGCTATTTTTGCCTGTGGGCTCTGCCTGATACTAAATCTTAGCACCTTGCTCCCGGCTCACTGTGAATGGCAGTTTCAAAGCTGTTTCTATAATAATTAACTGTCTTGAGGTCTTTCATGTCTCAGAGTTGAGGAGGGTGACAGGGACTGTCAGAAGTGAAGAACAAGTCAAACACGTTCAGTCAGGAATGGCAGGGCCAGAAGCAGCAGGAATGCCTGATGGTGCTGGACGGCATTTCTCCAAGTGTGTTCCACTTTGACTGACTGGCGTTCTGTGAGGAAGGGACTCCCAGGTCAAGTTAGTTTAGGAAACACTGGCTGAAAGGGTGCTGAGTGGCCTTCCTGGCTGTGGACCTTCTCAGGCCCCTCCCGTGTGCCGACAGCACTGAATCCCAGTCCCCAACCTCCGAATGGCCCACACTCTCATGCTGCAAGACGAGATTGCAAGATGAGATTGAAGAGCAGAGCTTGGTAATGCAAGTCTGTAACCCCAGCCACTCTGAAGACCGGGACGGGAAGACTGTTTAAGGCCAGTCTGAGCAACTTAATGGGTCTCAAAATAAAACAAACAAACAACCCCACCCCCACCCCGGGGTAGAGCTCAGTGGTAAGCACTGCCCTAGCATATACAAGGCTCTGGGCCCAATCCTGAATACCACAAAAAGGAAAGAGAGAATACTCCATGCTGTGGGATGTTCTGTAGGTCCTGTGGGAGCCCATTCTCAGGTTCTTTGTGGCGTTACCCAGCAGGTCCGTATAGAGGATGATTAGGACCATGGGCCTGAGTGCAGGTGTTTGAGATGGTCTGCACTTGGCTGTGCTGGGGGATGGTCTGTATGCTCTGATTGGTTAATAAATAAAACCTGATCGGCCGTGGCTAGGCAGGAAAGATAGGTGGGACTAACAGAGAGGAGGATAAAAGGACAGAAAGGCAGAAGGAGACGCTGCAGCCGCCACAATGACCAGAGAGGCTGCAGCCGCCACAATGACCAGAGAGGCTGCAGCCGCCACAATGACCAGAGAGGCTGCAGCCGCCACAATGACCAGAGAGGCTGCAGCCGCCGCCATGACCAGCAGCATGTGAAGACGCCAGTAAGCCACCAGCCACATGGCAAGGTATAGATGTATGGAAATGGATCAATTTAAGATAAAAGCACAGTTATCAAGATAAGGACAGTTAGCAGGAAGCCTGCCACGGCCATGCGGTTTGAAAGCAATATAAGTGTCTGTGTTTACTTGGTTGGGTCTGAGCGGCTGTGGGACTGGCGGGTGACAGAGGTTTGTCCTGACTGTGGGCGAGGTGAAAAAAATCAAGCTACATTTGGCGCCCAACGTGGGGCTAAAGAAAAAAAGGGCTAAAGAAAAAAAGGGAAGAAAAAAAAAGGGACTAAAGAAAAAGGACAAATGAACAGGGATAAAGGCCGGTGTTATGAAAAAAAAAAAAATACTAAAGACAAAGTCCCTTAACCAAGAGGCGCTCCAATAAAGTGTGATCTGAGAAGAATCCTCGCGTGGTGGTAAAGAGGATTCAGAACTCAACACACGGAGCGGTGACGTTGGTAAGTTCTCCAGGAACGGTGACGTCGGTAAACGCCCCACAGTTCCTAATTCTCTCTCTCAAATGAGCGGCAGCCGCCGGTTTGAGTTACTGGCGGGTTCCTGGGGCTTGGAAGAGAGAGGAAAAGGAACATAGACAGTTATATAAAGAAATAGAAAGTTTAAAAAAGCCATGTAAAGATGGATATCACACAGAGAGTTTGGATTATATTGTCTTTGGGATTTTTAACTACAGAAAAACATTTGATCGTAAAAGATGTTGAGTTAAACCAATATGTATATATTAAAGATATCTTGACTTTAAAATTTGGATATAAGGATGTGTTACTTTGGAAAGGAGACTCTGCTTTTATCTCTACAGAAAGCCAGAGGCTATGGATTTTTTCCAGATTGAGATACATCAGGTTTGATCAGCCAAGACCACCTGAAAGGTCTCCGATGACACCATGGCCCAGATGATCCAACATCCAGAATCGTTTCAAGGCAACTGGCTCAGACGATACGGTCTCACGGACTACTCCATGATCCTAAAATTTTCTTTGCATCCCCATAGGATACAGCGCCCCCCTCCAGCAGGAAGTAGTTAAGAGAAGCTACGCCCAAATTCCCAAATATACCAAGCTGACTTTGGAGATGTGAAAAAGTTAAAACCTTCTTTTTAAAAAAAAAAAAGAAAGGGGAAGTGCTGTGGGATGTTCTGTAGGTCCTGTGGGAGCCCATTCTCAGGTTCTTTGTGGCGTTACCCAGCAGGTCCGTATAGAGGATGATTAGGACCATGGGCCTGAGTGCAGGTGTTTGAGATGGTCTGCACTTGGCTGTGCTGGGGGATGGTCTGTATGCTCTGATTGGTTAATAAATAAAACCTGATCGGCCGTGGCTAGGCAGGAAAGATAGGTGGGACTAACAGAGAGGAGGATAAAAGGACAGAAAGGCAGAAGGAGACGCTGCAGCCGCCACAATGACCAGAGAGGCTGCAGCCGCCACAATGACCAGAGAGGCTGCAGCCGCCACAATGACCAGAGAGGCTGCAGCCGCCACAATGACCAGAGAGGCTGCAGCCGCCGCCATGACCAGCAGCATGTGAAGACGCCAGTAAGCCACCAGCCACATGGCAAGGTATAGATGTATGGAAATGGATCAATTTAAGATAAAAGCACAGTTATCAAGATAAGGACAGTTAGCAGGAAGCCTGCCACGGCCATGCGGTTTGAAAGCAATATAAGTGTCTGTGTTTACTTGGTTGGGTCTGAGCGGCTGTGGGACTGGCGGGTGACAGAGGTTTGTCCTGACTGTGGGCGAGGTGAAAAAAATCAAGCTACAACTCCACCCTATTGCAGCCATAGGGGCATCATAATAAACTCTCATGGTCAACTACTGTCAAATGGTAGAGGTGTGCTCTCGCAGTTTGGAGGTTAGAGATTCCTAATTAAGGGGCTTGGCAGGGTCCTGCTCCCTTTGGAGGCTCTGGGAAGGGTTCTTTCTAGTCCCTTCCTGGCCTCCAGTGGTATCCAGCAGCGGGTGGCATTCCTCAGAATGTTGAATCAGTCTCATCCCTGCCTTCACCTTAGTCCTAGGTCTTCACACGGCCTGCGACAGCCCATCCTAGTCCAGTGACACCTCCCCTTAACTTGGTTACACCTACCCATATCCCATTCCAAACATGACAAGTCCCAGGGGTCAGGACTTGGACATCTGTTCTGGGGGAGTAGGGGTATTACCAAGCCCACTATGGACTGGAGAGGGCAGAGAAGTGGGAAGAACCGGTGGGCTCAGCACAGAAGAGTTCTGAAGCCAGGATCTGTCTTTTCAGCCTCCGATGGGATTTCCCGAAGGTTCTCCAGGCTCATCTTTGGCGTCTGTGTGCAGAATCCTAACACCAAACATGGAGGGTGGTTGTAGGATCCGAGCTTGTAAAGTCTACATAAAGCCAGAGCCTAGGGTCCCAGTAAGAACAATGGGATACTGTCAGATTTGCTCTTTGGGAAAAAAAATAATAACAATTATCCCTTTTCTGTGTTAATGATAAAATTCCTTCCCAAAGGGGGCAGGGCATACAAATGATGTCTACCCTCCTTCTCAGGTCCCAATAACAAACTGAGGTACAAGTCTACTGAAGTTCACCCCAGGGAACCCATGAGTTTATCAGGGTCATGAGCAGAGTGGTTACAGGTTGCCACACTGGAAGGTCTGCACCCAGCATGGATAACTCACCATGGCCACACAGGTGGAACCCCTACCCTAGTCCTTCCAGAGCCCCATACACTCTAGCCTCTCTCCATGCAATTAGGTCACATGCAGTTAGGGCAGGATTGCATACAACTGGCTGGGAGATGGCTGGATATGCAGGCAAGAGGCCCATGACCCTCCCCTTCCTTCCATGGGGGAGGGAAACAGCCAACAAGCTCAGCATTGACAATCTTTTGGAGGCAGACCCAGCCAAACTTCTGAAGATGGTGGCCGTTTGTCTCCAAGGATAGTCCTCAACAGTATGAAGGATAGCTGGGCAGGAACAAGGCTGTCATCTCTGTCTTTCTGGGTCCCATCTTGAGTGCATCTGAAGAAATCCCCCAACAGCCCATCTGGCCAGGTGTGGCCAGCAGCTGTTTACCAGGTAAAGATCTATGGGGAAACATCGAGTATGATCTGTCCATTTATGTCAGCTCAAACACCACCACTAGACAACACACACGTTATCAAGAGTTTGGGGGGCCGTTTTCTCCTTAAAGTGGGAATGGCAGTTCCTCACTGAGCCCCCTGATGGTTAATATGAGAAATGAAGTAAAAATGCAGAAAGAGGCTTTATGGTGTACAATTCCCTGTTCAAAAGAAGTGTGTGGTGATTCTGTCGCTCAGTGTCCTGCTCCCAGTGGGTCACCAAGTCCCTACCTCAGGCTTACTTTGGTGACAAGGTGTAGGAGAACAAGACTCAGATGATCCTCCATAACTGTGAAGATACTGAGCGTCAGCTTGTGACCCCATGGGGAGCCATCCTCGGGCCTGCTGTAGCCTTGACTTGCAGTGACAGAGCTGGTCCAAGGTGGGAGGCCATGCCCAGGCTGAGTGACTAGGTTAGACATCCAAGAGGTCTTGACTGGAGCCAGATGACCAGGTGCTAAGACAGGTGACTCTGCCCATCTCTGCTGGAGCTGGGAACATGTAGGAACAGGGAGAGGTGTGGGTCCCCAGGTGATCATCGTGCAGGTGCAGTGGGGACACCCCATCACAAAGCGGCATGCAGGGCAGGGCCCGCAGAAACTACCTCCCTTTCCAAGGCAGGAATGTGAGTTCCCTGAGGCCTGGCTCTTGTGATTTATGAGGCCCGTGATGTCTCAGCCTGTACCAAACCTACTTTAAAAGCTAGAAACAGGGACAGGTCTGGCCTCCAGGCCACAAGCATGTGCATAAACACAGACCCTATGTGCAGGTGTGTCCCCAGAGCCCCAGAGAGGGGGAGCTGGCACAGGCCCATGTGCACTGTGCCTGATGAGACCTCAGAACTCACTCTCAAACTGTCTGTGTTTCTACCTGCTTCCACGACCAGCATTGGTGGGAGGGGGGAGGCACCTGTGCCAGCAAAGGAAGCATTTCCAATCAGGGACCCCCTCAGGCACAGGGTGAAGCCTTAGAAGGTTCTAGAAGAGGGTGTACTGGGTTGGGGGACAACAGGCATGAGTGTCTGCGGGCTGCTGCAGGGTGCTGCGGTCTGCTTCCCTCTGTTGCTCTCCACGCCCCTAACACGGTGCTTAATGCTCAGGGCATCCTGGCAACCCTGAGGTTCACATTGCAGTCAGTACCATTTCCCAAGGACCTGCAGGACATGTGACAAACACCGGTGGAGATCCCAAGATCACAAAGTGAGAGCCAAAGAGACAATTATTGTGTGAGGTCCTTGGGCCCACGGAGTTCCAGGTCTGGCTTAACTGTCATGGCCTTGCAACCCCCTCCGAGTCTCTGATTCCTCAGGAGACAAAATGAGGTGTCTGTGGCTCCCACCCCACTAAGTGGCTGTGAGTGTTGTAGGAACCACTGCTCATGCAGCTGGCCACCACGCTTGCACACACCGTTTCCCGTGTTGGCTACTGACACTGTTTTTTAAAAGTTGTTTTTTTGTAAATAAAAGCTCAGATCATAAGTGTTGCTGAGAACTAGCAATTATGTCCCCTGAATATCCATCTCCAGGGCCAGATAGCACGGTTAAATGCTTCCAGCAACCCTAGAAAGCCCCCTGGTGACCTTTCCACTCAAGTTCCGTGTCCGGATTAGATTCTCTGTTGCCTTGATTAACATGACCAAAAAACAGCTTGGGGAGGAAAGGGTGCATTTGCCTTACAGGTAACAGTCCATCATGGAGGGAAGTCATGCAGGAACTCAAGCGGGAACCTAGAACTAGGAAGTGAAGCAGAGACCATGGAGGGAGGCTGCTTACTGGCCCACTGCCCTGACTTGCCCAGCCTGAGTTCTTAAACAGCCCAGGCCTACCTGTCTGGAAACAGCACCACTCACATGGGCTGGAGTCTGCTGCATCAATTAGCAATCAAGAAAACGCACCACAGGCCAGAGTGATGGAGATAATTCCTTAATGGAGGTCCCATCTTCCCAGGTGTCAGGTGACAGCAAAGATTAGCCTCACCCTGCCTGCTTGCTCCCAGATGAGCCTCTTCTGAGTCCCAGCATTATAGACAGCGGTACTATGTAGTGTCCCCCACCCCCACCACCCCACCCGGACCCCATTCTGGTGTCTGGAGTTTTTGCTCAGCATGTGGTGTTTTAAGGTTCATTCATGTTGTTGCAGGTATTTTGAGTTTGTTGTTTTTCTTTGGTGCATAGAATCTTACTAAATATTTATTTATTTTGTTCCTGTTGATAACCATTTGATCCATCTCCAGTTTGGGACTGTTATAAGTAACTTCACTAGAAACACTGCTGTAAATATTTCTTTACAAGCACACATTCTCACATCTTTTTTAGTAGTAATTAGGGTGGAACCACTGGGCTATATTAGAAACAGATAAGTTATGTGAAAAAAAATCTATTTTCAATAAAAAAAATCAAAATTATATATTAAGCAAGGAATGTGTGCATTAGTTACTTTTCTATGCTGTGATAAAATCCCATGACAAAAGCGATGTACAGAAGCGTTTATTTGAGCTTATGATTCCAGAGGGATGCGAGTCCGTCATGGCAGCAAACAGCAGACGTGCTGGCCAGAGCAGGAAGCTGAGAAGGCCCGTCCTCAACCACATGCATGAAACGGCGGAGAGCGCAGACTGGAAGTGGAGGGAGGCTTTCAACTCTCTGAGCCCGCCTCCAGTGACGTGCTTTCCTCTGTAAACGCGGCTTGTTTGCCTTGCAGTTTTAATCTCTCGGCACAAGTCTTCACTTTGCCTATGGTAGACCAGTCTGCCTCTAGGCACAAGGAGCCTTTTCCAGAGAGAGGCCCCGAGGAACAAGCCAGGCCTCAGGCTCCTGCCCACAGCACACGCTCTTCAGAAATGTTTCTCACTGTGTGTGGCTGGCACTGTGTTTACTTTCTTAATGGAATCTCTCAGTTTGTGCTCTTTGTAGCTAGACTGAGAAAGCTTTGCTTACCCCAGGGTTAAGCTGTGAAACTAGGGTAGGATTTTGCTTATTTTCTGAAAGCTGTTTTGTTTCTATGTTTTATATTCAGACTTATGATCCATTACACCACTATTTTTATAATTGTGGTGGTTGTCTGGTGCCATAAACACTAAGGAAACACTCCGGTTCTTTGCAGGATTAGACTTGAGTTGAGCCTCAGGCTAAATACATCATTTCAGTCCTAAGAAAGGCCTTTTGTTACCATCATGGCTTAGACCCATTCACAGAGATACCACTGACGGACCACAGGCCGCAAGTGGCTGGTTTCACAACCACTGGTCAAACAAAATGCTTCCTCCCCTTTCCTGGATCTACCAGGTACAGTCACAAACTCTGATGAGCACAGAGTGGCCCAACAGTAGCCCAGGAAACCATGGTTTTGCAGTCCCAGGCTTAGGATAACCACCAGGAGGAGGCACTGAGGATTCTTGGAACTCCAGTCTCTAAAGCTGTTGCTCCCCAGGGGCCTCTAAGCTGACAGTTGAGAAGATAATGTGAGTGATGGCACCCGATACAGATAGCTCCAAGGACATCAAGGCCTGATACAGAAGGGCTCCGAACCCCCCACAGCCGAGACAGCAGGTGCAGGGACACACTGGTGTGGACACAGGCAATGTAAGGATGGGAGGTGGACCTCTCATGATCCCAGAAGCTGTGGTCCTGAGAACAAATGCTGTCAGGCCAGCCTGGCAGCCAGAGGCCTGTGAGCCCTGTTCCTGCTACTCTCAGAACATGTGGAGGTGCCCTCCCCGCCCAGGGCTGATCCATGTCCCAGGGAGGGGAGGCCTTGTCTGTACCTCAGTACCCCAAGAGCCCTGCTGGCTCTGCTTGCACACTGACACACCCCTTGTCACCCACTCATGAGACAGGGGCCAAAGACTGGACCCTGGCACTGGAGCCTGGGACTCACAAAGGGGCAGGGCTTGGCAGCTCTCATACAGGTCCAACTCAAGAGAGATCAGGGTGTCACACCCAGGGGGAGCTGAGTCTGGGCCGTCTGACTCCAGAAACAAGGACACCCCAAGGCCTGTGGTCCAGAGGGGCCTGGCTACACCCTCAATGTCCTGAACACAAAGTGCTCAGGTCTCAACTTAAAACCTGGTGACCACCACTTTGTATGGAGCAGGAGAGCTGGCTGAGTCAAGCCGGGCCACACCGCAGAGGGGGGCGGCCTTGTGTCACCTCTTTCCTTAGAAAGGAAGCATTACCTTAGGTGACCTGTGACATTCTGGGTTCATCTGTGACTTAAGAGTTTTTAAAAAGCCAAGTTTCTTCTCCCCGAGTCTCTTTCAAGAGAGTCATCTGAGCATCATTTATAACTCAAATAATTCTGGATGTCAATTGTGTGTCTTTAATGAGCCCAGAAATTTTCATAATTATCTTTTTTTTCCAAAGACATAATTATAGGTTAGAGTATATGCTACAGACAAGACATTTAAATGGAGCTTTTTACACACTTAGGCATTCTGCTTCTTTCAAAAAACATTTTGAAGAGGGTTTCCAATTACCCTTTTTTTGCTTTTCTTTCTTCCTCTGGGGTAAACACTGGGAGGTAAGATGATAATTGTCCCCAGGCAGTAAGTGTCCCCATTCCTGGGGAGTGTACCCAGCCTAAGGCCATCTCCCCTGGGTCTGCACTGAGAACAGAGACTGGAAGAAGGTGGCACAGGTTGCCCAGAGTGCTGTCCTGTATGGAAGCCCAGGTTAGCCCCCAAGCACTCTGGGTGTCTCTGATGGGTACAAAGGAATGAATGAACTAAGCTTTGATTGGTACTAGGGTCAGAGTCTGTTCCCAGTGACAACCCAGGACCTCATTAGCTCTTGTGGCATGAGTTGGAACTGGCAGGTGGAGGGGCCTAGCTGAGACAGGGCAGGGAGACTGCCGATGTGTCTTCTGACTGGGACAAGGTGTTTGGACTGTAAAGGGCAGCGACCCTACAGACCTTACAGAGACCTCTGCAACTCTCTCCTGGTAAGTGACTAAATCATGGTCTCCCCTATTTCTAGAGCTGCTGGTCACATGTTTACTTCTGAACCCAATAACCCATGTCCTAGGGAGACGTTTGGGGAAGGAGCAAACACGTGTGGCCAGCTTCAGAGAGCAGGCTCCCGGGACCTCTGTTGCCGGCTGGGGTCCAAGAGGAAACGGCCACCTCCATCCAGCACAGGCAGTGGGCTGAGGATGCCAGCGCAGCTGCCCGAGGTGGGGGCGGGCCAGAGAGAGGCCCTGTGGGGGAGGGAGTCCAGTCATGTCCAGCAGGGGCAGCTCAGACAAGATGTCAACAGACCAGCTGCAGGAAGCCCATGCCCATTACAGGCCAGCACCCCACAAAGCATGCTGGGAAAGCACAGGGATAGAAAAGGATCCCCTGGCTCAGAAGTCCTACCAGAGACCTTTTCATAGTTGCATGCCGATTGCCAACACATTCTTGGCCTCTTTGCGGGCTAAAAGTCTTACCTCTTGTAGATCGTGCGTTCTTGGGGAAGAGGGGGTCTGATGACAAAGAAAAGGTATCAGACAGTTTCAGATAAGTTGGAAGAGAGGGTGATTCTGTGGGGGAGGTTTCTGTGTGGAGGGACCTTTGAGCTGACCCACATATGACATCAGCATTTCTCCCACAAGACTCTAAGGCAGAGGAACAGGCTGGTGCAGCCAGCAGAGGCTGGAGCTAGGCTCTGAAGAACAGGAAAATGCCAACTGTGAAGATGGCGGCGGTCAGCTTACAGCCATGCACCCCATCTTCTGAGAACCTGGAATTTCCCAGTGAGGGGCCCAGGAAACCTTTGGAGAGTTCAGTTCTGAATCATTCAGCTGTCTGAGCAAAGGTCCAGCTGAGCAAGGGTGATGGAGGGACTCCTGCTCTTAATATTGTTTGTAGCTGTCTCTGAGCCTTTTTACATCTCTAAGTACATAGTGAATGTCCTGGCAGATGGGCGGGTCTTACCCTCGCAGACCGTAAGACAAAGGCCATTCGGAAGATTCTACCTCTGCAGACTCCCCACCCAGCCTGTGTGGGTGGACACATCTGTGTACTCAGTGGTTCAATAAAAAGCCTTCACACGGCACACTAGGCCGCCCTGGAGACACGGCCCGTTTTATCCAGCTGCCAAGAGTCGTCTTGAAAGTCTCCCCTGCCTTGGTGAGGGGCCAGCCAGTTGCTCCTGCCCACTGTTATGGCTGTCTGGCTTCCTGAGACACACTGTCCGGGAACAGACACCCCTGGCAAGCTGCAAAGGTGAGCTGGTGGCCTGGGGTTCACCAGCCCCTCTCTCTAAACAGCCTTTCAAGTGTATCTCCTCAACCATTTGGTGAGGAAATGTTTTACTGGAATGTTCTGTCCAGATGACCCAGGAAACTATCAGGACAAAGGGTCCAAGAGGCTTGTTGCTTTTTCTGGGAAGCTAGGGAGGCCCATCTCCCCACATGTGACACCACAGGCCTCATTCAGGCTGCTCCTGAGCAGCTCTTATTTCCTTAGCTCTCAGGATGACACACTTGTGCTCGGCTTTGGTATCCAGGTCCTTTATTTGAAGGCAGCTACTGTGGAAACAGTGTTAACAGGACTTTAGATTGTACCCTGTCTCAAAAAGTGAAGAGTGATTGATTGGTGATGTCTGACTTTAACGCGGTATAGGAGTGGGAGGCAAGTGTGTCAGCTAGTCTTTAGTCCAGTCTATCCAACGCTGGTATGTTTGGGGATATCGGGAAGAGACCTCTCAGAGTCACCTAGGCTCTGATCGTCTCAGCTCAGTGCAAGGCTCATGGAATAAGAACTGTCCAGTACTTCTCAGGCTTAATTCCTTGACTTGATGCAAAATTTCCTGTCAACATGGCAGCTAAAACAGGTTTCAAACCCAGAATCCTCTGGGGCAGGCATTCTCCACAGTAAACAAGACAGCTTTAGATTCCTACTAACAAACTGAGTTAGGGGGTAGGTATTTCAATTAAATAAAAGTTTAAAGTTCAAAATCTTAAATAAAAAAACCATGAACACTTCAAGTTATTAGCGTTCCCCTCAAAAATCAAACAAGGAAAAGCAGGCTGATTTAAGAGACTGGAGAAAATACATCCCAACACACACACACACACACATACACACACACACACACACACACACACACACACACGCACGCACGCACGCACGCACACACACACACACACACACTTTTGAAATTCAAGATGATTTAGTTTGAGCATTTTTTTTAGATAGGGTCTCACCCTGTAGCCCAGGCTAGCCTTGAACTTGTGGCAATTCTCCTACCTTAGCCTCCCCGGACCTGGGGTCACAGGAGTGAGCCACCATCCCTGGCATGATTTGAGCATTTACTTTGACTTGAACTGGTCTGAAGGTCCACTCTTCAAGGAGGTAGGAGGACCAGGAGATTGAGGTCAATCTTGGCTACACAGTGAGGGTAGCCTGGGCTACATGAGACCCTGTCTCCAGAAGGATAATTTAAAGGTATTTGGAGGGCCTTGCATTCTAATGCAAAACTCCAGTCTGAAGTTGCAGTTGCAGACAGGCAGAGGCAGATCCAGTTCACTTGAAAGCAATATGCATCTCTTGTTGACTGGCAGGCTTAATTAGCAGCCACGTTCTATTTTAATTGTTAGATTATCGGCAAAGACAGCAGATGGCTGCACAGCATGTAAATGTGGCGTGAGATACTCTGCTCTGCAGCGTTTTCCAGATTGAGACCTGGGGAGTCACAGCTGTGCTCTCTGTCTTCCCAGACCTGGCCCTCCTATGCTTCGGAACAAGCAGTAACCCTTTGAGAAGACAAAGTGGGAAGGAATTCCTGAAGATGGAAAAGCTCCATCAATAGCCCGTCTGAATTATTGATACCTATTTTCCTATTTGAATGATACAGGCATTCTAAATTCATTTATAGAAAACTAAGCCAGGCATGGTAGAGCATGTTTATAATCCCAGCACTCAAGAAGCTGAGGCAGGAGGATGCTGTGGGTTTAAGGCTAGCCAGGAACTATATCATGAGCTCCAGGCCAGGCTAGACTGTAAAATAAAGAAAAAGGTAGAGAGGGAGAGAAGGAGAGGGAGGAAAGCTGGTACTGGACTACATCATGAGTTCCAGGCCAGCCTAAACAGTAAAAGAAAGAAAAAGGGAAGGAAGGAGAGAGGAGGGAGGGATAGAGGGAGGGAGGAAGCGGGGAGGGAGGGAAGGAAGGAGGGTAGCCCGTGGGTTACAGATCCACTCTCATTAGTACATCTTACGGTCCATGACTCAGGGCCTCCTTGCTGGCTGCTCTGCAATGGACCCATTGCCAGATCAAGAGCTATCCCGAGCTATTACCCCCTTTCCCCAAATACTCCTTAGTTTGAATGTGTGGTTTGTGTGGCTCTTGGGAGGGCTTTATTCCATGCCCAGCTCCGGGGCTTCCTAACGCCCCTCTGGGCCGCAGCAGAATGGAAGGGAAGTGAGCGAAGGGTCAGACTTGGGCCCTGCAGTGGGTCTGTGTCCTTGTCCTAGGCTCAGGGCCACTGGTCCCATCCACCCAAACCATGTCTAAGCCCCAGCGGTGTGAGCCTGGAGCCACCCACTGCTCAGCTGTGAGCGTGATGTCTTCATGAAGCCAACAATCCAAGCTCTATCTGCATTTCGTGAAGCTGTTGGACAGAAAATACTCCCACAAAACAACCGAAGTCACATAGAACGGGCTGCTTACACTGTTCCCCTTGACATCCCCTTCACCCGAGGAAAGCTTAGGAGGCCCTGGTTATATAGGCATATAAAATAAAACATTTGCTGACAATAAATCACAAGGAAAAAATTTAAGCCATTGCTTAATATATAAATACTTAAAGGCTGACAAGATTAAATATATATAATTGTGCATATTAATAAGATACATTTTTTTCTAAGGAATTAAATCTTGGCCAGTATTTAATATTGTCAGACCAAGCATTTCTACACTTCTCTGGGTTGATCAGAATGTTTGTTATTATCATTAATGCCAAGAATGCTGCTTTACATATCTATCTTCTACAAAATGGCAGAAGTATGTGAGGACTGTCTTAGGATTTTTCAGAAATTCCATCCTAATCCCAAACCTTTTTTTTTTTTTTTTTTTTTTTTTGAGACAGGGTTTCTCTGTGTAGTTTTGGTGCCTGTTCTGGATCTCACTCTGTAGACCAGGCTGGCCTCGAACTCACAGAGATCCACCTGGCTCTGCCTCCCGAGTGCTGGGATCAAAGGCGTGCGCCGCCGCCGCCGCCGCCGCCGCCGCCGCCGCCGCCGCCGCCACCACCACCACCACCCAGTGCCATTTTTTTAAATGATTGTTTTAATGAAACTCAAGTCAGAAACTCAAACAGCAACTTTTAAAGTAAAAAAGCCTAACAAGGGCTGGAGAGATGACTCAGTGGTTAAGAGCACTGGCTGCTCTTCCAGAGGACCTGGGTTTAATTCCCAGCACCTACATGGCATCTCACAACCATTTATAAATGGGATCTGATGCCCTCTTCTGGCCTGCAGGAATACATGCAGGCAGAGCACTGTATACATAAAATAAGTGAATGAATCTTTAACAAAATTCTAACATAATCCAAAGATAAACAAAATTGATACTTGTGTAAGAAATGAATTGTTACGCTCTGCTGTGGGATGTTCTGTATGTCCTGTGGGAGCCCTTCTTGGGTTCTTTGTGGCGTTACCCAGCAGGTCCGCATAGAGGATGATTAGGACCATGGGCCTGAGTGCAGGTGTCTGAGATGGTCTGCACTTGGCTGTGCTGGGGGATGGTCTGTATGTCAAGTTGTTCTGATTGATCAATAAATAAAACCTGATTGGCTGTGGCTAGGCAGGAAGGATAGGCGGGACTAACAGAGAGGAGAAATAAAAGAACAGGAAGGCAGAGAGAGATGCGGCCAGCCGCCGCCATGACCAGCAGCATGTGAAGATGCCGGTGGGCCACCAGCCACGTGGCAAGGTATAGATATATGGAAATGGACTAATTTAAGCTATAAGCACAGTTAGCAAGAAGCCTGCCACGGCCATACAGTTTGTAAGCAATATAAGTCTCTGTGTTTACTTGGTTGGGTCTGAGCGGCTGTGGGACTGGCGGGTGACAAAGATTTGTCCTGACTGTGGGCAAGGCGGAAAACTCTAGCAACAATGCTCCATTTTCAGAGTGGGGTACACTTAGAGTTTGTCAAGAATTTCAGAAGAGCAGGAGGCACCAGGCCCCTCTGTTTCTGGCACCTGTTCTCAGAACTGACAGTGTGAATGGGACACGTTGTCTACTGTGTTACTGAGAGCGGGGTCAGGAAAGGGAGCAGACTCGGGCCCCAAATGACTTGTTAGATAAGGCTTTGTGTCCTATACCAATCTGATCAGGAATTTGGGGTAAATATTGCCCTGTGGGAGGAGAGGTCAGGAATATCTCACAATGTGGGGAGGGACTTTTAAAGCCACTGTCTCGGGCCAAATCAACAAGCCAACCATTTTTGCTTTTTCTCTATGCTGGTGGCCTTTTCTGCAGAATGATACGTTAAAACTGCTTCATGCTGGGCATGGTGGCAGGAGTCTTTAGTCCCAGGAATCCAGGGCAGAGGCAGAAGGATCTCTGTGAGCTGGAGGCCAGTCTGGTCTACAGAGTGAGTTCTAGGCCAGCTAAGACTATATAGTAAGACCCTGTATCAAAAATCTCGACAGGAAATGGGAGGTGGGTTGCGGGGAAGGCTGGGGGTAGGAGGAGGGAGAACAGGGGAATCTGTTGATATTCCCTTGGTTGATATGTAAAACGAATAGAAAATCTCTTAATAAAAAAAAATCTCAATACCCCCCCACACACAAAATAATGCTTCATTTTCACTTGTTACCTTATTTTCCACACTTATGTGCTGAGGAATGAACATAGGAAAATAATACTCTTTTTTTTCTATAACTAAATTTATAAAAACCTGAAAGTATATTTTTAAAAAATCTCAATTCGTAACACACAATAGTAGCAAGTCTGCTTCAGTCAGTATCTCCTGGCTTGTGTGGCACACACAGTGTAACGTGAACCTACTGCATGCACAGGAAGCTGTAGTGATGTCTCCTGCTGCAACACAGGTGAACACTGACAGAAACAGCTAGCATTCATTACGCACTGGGAGTTTTATACGCTGTGTGTTTAAAACATTTTTCCTGCCATCAACCCTGTCACCACCCCCACACTCAGTTACATGACCCCATATGAGGCTGTGGCCCTCACCTGAAGAAGCTAGAAATTAGGTCAGCCTGTCTTAGCTTGCCTGGGTCTTCCTTCGTTTCTATAGTAGGAATTGCACACCTTAGGATACCCTCCAGGCCTGGGCAAACTGGGACACTGTTGAGCCTATGTCTAAACAGCCAAGAAGGCAGAGGCACAGAACCCTCCCCACAGGGTGGCATTTCTCAGGATGGACCTGGAACAACTCAAGGCTCCCCAGACCCTCTGCCCTGCCGAAGCCCAAACCTAGTGCTGGGCACCATGCAAGACCCTCAGGCAAGCAAACCTGGTGGAATTCAGCCCTGGGTGAAGAGCACTCTGCCTCACACAGCTCCTCTTCAGAGCCATAGCCTCTGAGCAATAGGGATATCGGTGAGTAGAATTTACGAGCCCTGTTTCCACTGGATTCAGCCTTTTAACCCCAGGAGCACTTAATTGCCTTTTCCAGCCTCCCTTTATAATAACCAGCTCTGCTCTTGCCAATTTTGGCTGAATTGAGAAACATTGACTGTGTGACTGGAAATGGAAAGCTCATTACTTGATACTTGATACAGCCTGTGCCAAATCCTTCACTCATTCATTTCATTCATTCTCTGCAGCATCTTTTCGTATAGAGACTTGTGCCCTAGCAAAAGCTGCAAACTGGAGCTTTCCTTGAGCCTGCGTTTTGAGGATGCCTGCCCCTAACTCTTGAGCGTAAGTCACACAGTGACTTGTAACTCTTAGACTCCCCCAAAGTAGTCTAGCCCCTCTTTGGGGGCTCCCAGCCCCACCTCCTCCCTCTAAAGCAAGCATGGCGTAAGGTGTAGACATCTGGTTCCTGTTTCTGGATTCAAAATTGATCTGCTGGGTGATTCTTGGCAAGTCACTTAACCTCTCTGAGCTTAAGCTTCCCTAATCCTGGCTCGCCAGACACCTCTCATGAGGAGGGGCTGGTGACCAGTTAATGAGCAGGTGTTTGGGGGAGGGATGCTGAATCCTAGGAAAAGAGGGGACCAAAGTGGGGCCGAAGCTGGGGGTCCTGAAGGCATAGCCCAGCAGAAGCTGAGCCCTGCAGAACTCAAGTTGAAGTGGAGACAGTCATTTCTTCAGCTACTCTTGCTTTATGCCTATGCAGTCACAAGTGTTTGGACCTCGGAGTATACTGGCTCCCGGGTAGCCTCCCTCGAGTCCCCTTGCCTCATGTTGGCTTTGTCCTATGATGTGTTCCTTAGCCCTGTGCGATTCTCCCTCTGTGGATCTCCAGAATGTTCCAACCCAGGTGATTCCTGTCCTTCTATATGGTCCTCTCTTGTGCTAGCCTCGGGAGTTCGCTACCATTGTCTCATTTTTGCAGCTAAGGAAAAAGGCTCCAAACCTTCTACAGTGACCCATCTGATCCGTGTTTTGGCAGAAACTTCCTGGTACTGGCACACAAAGCCTGGTTCCCAAGATACCTCTCCATCTACAAGCCCAGACAGGTGGCCATCAGAGTCTGAAGGAGCAGGTCCTTCCCCAGCACTCCCGGTTCCTCTCATCGCTCTTCTGCTGCTGTGGTCCAGGCAGACCTGGACTCCCAGGAACAGCAGCTAGGTCTTAAAGCTTTGCCGTTTTGACAGAAGCCAGGCCAGAGGGGACCCAGATAGGTTGGGGGAGGAGATAATGCCAATTTGAATAAAACACAATATCTTTACCTTTAATGACCCAGCCGGCAGCTCTTGCCCCGTTGTAAGGTACAATCCTGCATGGAGAGAGCAGCCTTCCGGGAACATCTTGCCCTCTTATCAACAGAGATGACCGTCACGATGGAGGAAGACATGGAGTTGAGCTGGCATGGCTGCCTCGGCCCTTTGGTAGTTTAGGTTTGTTCAGTGTGTGGGTACGTATGCTGCCACCAGGGGCGGGTGCTACCGAGAACAAACCTCCGCTGACCAGTTCCCCACTTCTCTCCCATAACCATGAGCAGTGAGGGGGTGGGCACAATGGCTACTCAGGGGTGCAGCTAAGAGGCCACCTTACTAAGACTTGGATGGGAGCCGCCTTTGAGACAGAGAGGACAGGGGGATGACCCTAGGGGCTCTGGAGGAGCCAATGGATGGTGGGAGAGCATCTGCCTTGTCTCACTGAATTCACAAGGGCAGAAGTCAGAGCATCAGTGCTACCCAGGTAGGTTCACAGTGGAGCTGGGCAAATTCACCAGGTGTGGGGCCTGGACCAATCAGCTCCAGGTGGCCTTGACCCCGACTCCGAGAGAACTCAGCCAGGTGTAGGTGGCAGTGGCTGACACAGAGAGTGCCAATCTACTGCCCCCAAGCTGTCCACCTCGTTGTGCCCATGACAGCTGGGATGGCTCCCCAAGGACTCAGGTCAGCCACAGGGACAGGTTCATTTCTACTGCTTCCACACTGAGAGTCAAGCAGAGCATTGGAATCATAGTCCCTGGGTAGTGATCCCTAGGTCCCTCCCAGCATCAGCTCCTGAGTGGTCCTTTCAGTTGTTTGTGAATGTGGCCCAGCTGCAGCAGATCTATCCATGACAGGTTTCTGCACTATGTCTGGACCTCTTCACACTCATACAGTCCCAGGCGTAGTCAGGAGGACTGGCTTCCAAAGTCATGTCTCCCACAGGAATGTCTGGGTTATGAAGAGTCAAACCCCAATAAGGCCAACCTTTCAACTGGGTACTGAGACTATAAAAAGCCACAGAGAAACACAGAAATTACTCAGTCACTGAAATGGATAGACAAGAAGAGGACCTTACGTTAAGTGGAACCCATCTTAGGGAGGAGGGAAATCTGAAGCATGCTACAGTGTGGATGAGCTTTGAGCACAGTATGCCAAGAGAAAGGCTATGTGCCATTACCTGGGGCACTAAGAAGAGACAAATTCATAAGGAGAAAGTAAAATGGTGGTGACAAGGAGCTGAACCAGGGAGAATGAAGAGTTGGTTTTAGATGGAGATACAACCATTTCCTCAAGCTTCAAGGAGTTAAAGAAGTGGATGATGGAGATGGAAATAGAGATAGATAGTGGAGTTGGATGGTGTAGATGGAAATGGAGATAGATGGTAAGTTGGATGGTAGAGATGGATGGTGAGTTGGATGATGGACATGGATTGTAGAGATGGATGGTGGAGATGAATAGTGGAAATGGATGGTGAGTTGAATGATGGAGATGGATGGTAGAGATGGAAGTAGAGATGGATGAAGGAGTTGGAAGTAGAGACAGATGGTGGAGATGGAAGTAGAGATGGATGGTGGAGATGGAAGTAGAGATGGATGGTGGAGACAGAAGTAGAGATGGATGAAGGAGATGGAAGTAGAGATGGATGAAGGAGTTGGAAGTAGAGATAGATGAAGGAGTTGGAAGTAGAGATGGATGGTGGAGATGGAAGTAGAGATGGATGGTAGAGATGGAAGTAGAGATGGATAGTGGAGATAGAAGTAGAGCTGGATGGTGGAGATGGAAGTAGAGCTGGATGGTGGAGATGGAAGTAGAGATGGATAGTGGAGATGGAAGTAGAGATGGATGGTAGAGGTAGAAGTATAGATGGATGGTGGAGTTGGATGGTAGAGATGGATGATGGAGATAGAAGTAGAGATGGATGGTAGAGATGGAAGTAGAGATGGATAGTGGAGATGGAAGTAGAGCTGGATGGTGGAGATGGAAGTAGAGATGGATAGTGGAGATGGAAGTAGAGATGGATGGTAGAGGTAGAAGTATAGATGGATGGTGGAGTTGGATGGTAGAGATGGATGATGGAGATAGAAGTAGAGATGGATGGTAGAGATGGATGATGGAGATAGAAGTAGGGATGGATGGTAGAGATGGATGGTGAAGATGAGGAAAGATGGTTGTACACTATATTTAACACCACTGTCCTGCACACTTAAAATAGTTAATGTGGTAAATTTTGTAATATGTGGGTTTCATTGCAATTAATCCATACACAATAAGCCCCATTCAGAGTAAAAGCAGATATTCAACCAGGGGCATGCAATAAAAACTACAATGAGAAGAATCATTAGCAAAAGCAAAGCAGATACCATTTCCTACAAGGCTACACGGGCTATGTCCTCCCAGAATCAAGAGCTCAGGAGGAAACGTTGGTTTATCATGGCAAACCAGTATTGGAATTGGGACTTGCATCCATGGTGCTGTTTACCAAAGGAGAGCAACATTAAAGATAAAACATGAGATGATACAGAGAGAGTGAAGCTCCCCAGCACTGCCGTGGGGATGTCATCAGTACGGCCATAGTGGGCAACACAGTGGCAGGTGTTCAGAACACTAGGAACACAGTTGTTGTAAGATCCAGACATGCCACTATTGAGTGTGTGTCCAAAGGAAATGAACTCCGTATGTATCGGGCTGAGGATACGACACAGTAGTAGAACACTTGTCTAGTACGTAAAAAGAGGACTTTGGTTTGACTAAAAATATGGAATCAACCGAGACTTCTATTGATGAATAAATGATAAATAAAATGTTGTACATGTGAACAACAGAATATTAGTCTGCTGCAAAAAGAATAGAATCCTGTCTTGGCAAGGATAAAACTGGAGGGTATTATACCAAGTGAAATAAAAAAGTCACAAAAATCAAAATATTGGGGAGCCAGCAAGATGGCTCAGTCGGTAAAAGCACTTGCCTCTAAGCCTGAGGACCAGAGTTTGGTAACTGGCACCTACATGGTGGGAGAATCGACTTCCATGAGTTGTCTTCTGACATTTACATACCATGGCGTGCACATGCGCACACACACACACACACACACACACACACACACACACACACACACACACTTTTTTTAATGTAAAAAAGAAGTGAAGGTGAAGGATGCTCACAAAGCCTATCAGGTCTCTCCCACGCCAGCAGCATAAACCTCTGCAAGGTGACATCCAGGTCATGGCTCTGAAGCCAGAGGTCATGGTCATCCACCACCTGCTGCCAACAATGTAAGAAAAAACATTTTCTTTTCTTTCTTGTCTATTGCTAAACCTAAGGGACATTCTGGGTCAAGCCAGACTGTGAATAAGAAAGAGTTACTACAGGATTTCTCTATCTGGGCAATCCACAGGGATGTTTCCAAAATCCAAGCTGATGGAGGAACCTTGGGCCTCAGTGAAAACCCGTATTCCCACTACAGAGGAAGGATGGGTAGGAGGTCATCTGGCCAGGAGCACCGAGAGATGACGGACTGACCCTCCCATCAGGCCAGCTTCTGGGAGGATACCGGAAGCCTGGCCCTGCCCAGCTCTGCTGCCGCCGACCACCCAGCCCTTCAGCACATACTTGGCAGGTATGTGTTCTTCCGGAGTTCCTTCCAAACCAGAATTGCTGCCTTCACAACCTGCCAAGCCTTTGCTTCTAGAAATTTCTTCCTTGCCCCCTTTGTGGCTATAGAATTGAAATGTTCCAAGAGCAGAATTTCTCAAAACTGCTCAGTTATCAAGAATGCTAGTTGGCCAAAGGCGAGGTTGGGTGTGGAGGCACTTTCTGGCTTCTCGGGGTGGGGTTTGGGGCAGTAAACTCCAGTTCTGCTCCCGACCACATGTAAGAAGTCTTTACGAAGCTTGTCTCTTCAGTTACTAGAGCTTGCCTCGTTCCCAGACCTTTGGGCCCTGCCCTCTTTGCACTCCATTCCTTGGCCAGCGCTGACCGCACACACAGTACTTTCTCCATTCCTGGGCCAGCGCTGACCCCACACACAGTACTTTCTCCATTCCTGCTCAGTTGATAGCGCTGACCCCACACACAGTACTTTCTCCATTCCTGCTCAGTTGATAGCGCTGACCCCACACACAGTACTTTCTCCATTCCTGCCTAGTTGATAGCAATGTGTGTTATCAGGAGGCCTGGCTAGGCCCATGGAGACCTGACACCAATCCTGTGAATGCAAGCAATGTTAGCAGTGTGGGGATTCCTTGGTCCACCCTTCAAGGACTTCCTCCAAAGGATGTCAGCTCTTAGGAGCAGCCACAACCAACCAGTGACCAGACTCTCTCTCCGCTTCCTCCTACTCAACCATAAAGTGATTTCAAAGTAGCAGGGCACATAACTGGTGATCACAGCAATCATACTAAATATAGGCATGTTACATATCTCTATGAAATCATGGGTAGACACACATGTTTCATATGAAAAACTGTGCCAGGGCAAACTTTGTTTAGATACCTTATCCCCATGCTCCAGACTGCATTAATTCTATCTGTCTTAGGAGACATTCACTAGGCCATTTTGAGGACCAAATATATTTTTAATTGGAGTAAACTTTCATTGGGACCCACATTTTATTTCTCCATGATTGATAAATGGCAACTGTATGCTAGTGTTATTCACACACAGATATGCACACAAATATAGCCATCATGCATGTACATGCAAATCAAAACACAGATGCTGTTCCCATGCCTCATCCTTGACCAAGTTGGAAAATACCAAGAAATTGCCTTGAATAAATATGCTGGATAAGGCCAACAGAAAAGAGACACCACAGGGCAATGACTATGACTTGCCTGTGTGTGTGAGGCCTAAGTTCATTCTCTAGTAATGGGAAAAAGTACAAAAGGAAGGGTTAGTGAACTTGAAGACACACAAATTGAAAGTATCAAAAGGGAAACAGAGGGAAAGGGCATGGGAAAGGGTAGGAAGCAGAGAGCTGTGAGACAGCTTTTGTGGTTGAGAACATGCAACTGTCGTTCCAGAAAGACAACAAAAACCAAACAAACCAAAAACACTTGAAGAGAATATTTTAAAATTTCTGAATTGTGCCGGGCGGTGGTGGCGCACGCCTTTAATCCCAGCACTCGGGAGGCAGAGCCAGGCGGATCTCTGTGAGTTCGAGGCCAGCCTGGGCTACCAAGTGAGCTCCAGGAAAGGCGCAAAGCTACACAGAGAAACCCTGTCTCGAAAAATCCAAAAAAAAAAAAAAAAAAAAAAAAATAAAATTTCTGAATTGTAAGATGAATTCACTTATAAATTCATTTTAATCCTTGTCAATTTTCAAAAAAATTTCCAGGGTAGGAACTGTCAAGTTAAATATGCATAGAATATGCAAAGGGCCTACACTATCAAAAACTTTGAAAAAGCTCAATATTGGAAACTTTACGCCACCTAATTTCAAGATGTAATTGTACACCAATCAGGCAGTATGGTGTTTACATAAGGTAGATATAGATATACAAGAAGCATAAAAAATCCAAACACAGACCTCCATATGTACCACTGATGCACTTTTGATGAAGATGAAGAACAATCCAGTGAGGGAAGGAAGCCCTGCCACAGGTCACACGAGAACAGACGGCCGTGGGTGAAACAACACAAGCCTCATGCTAACCTCTCACGAGGCACGAGAGTTAATCCCAACCCAGAACAGACCCAATACAAGAGCTAACACCATGAAATCTATGGAAGACGGTCTCAAAAAATCTGAATGACTCTGGACTTGGGGGGCACTACTTAAACACAACACAAAGACCATAAGCCATTTTTATAAATAAATTGGACTGCATCGAAATTTAAAGTATTTTCTTACTAACAGATCTTCTTATGGAAATAAAAGAGGCAATCTATAAATTAAAAAAAATGCAAACATCTGACTTCTACATAGAAAATATAAAGAATTCTCAGAATTTAGCAATAAAAAGAGAATCCAGCTTCAAATAAGGATGGGTTTGAGCCAGCATTTCACTAAAGAAATGCCAAACACATGACAAGATACCGACAATGTTAGTCATTAGAGAACAGAAGAGAAAATCACAATAGGCTGTTACTCTGCCAGAATGGCTAAAGGTAAAGTGTCCACACCAGACTTTAATGACTATGCAAGTAACTAACACCCCCATGCATTTCAGGTGGGGGACAGTATGGTGCAGGATGCTTTGAACCACAGCTGAGCAATTTCTCAGGACCTCAGAACTAACAGTTTCATCCAAAGAGAAACAAAAACCCACTCCCACAAAAAGACTTCCCCATGGAGTTTGTGGTTGTTTGAACAAAAAATGGCCCTGCAGGCCCATAGGGAGTGATACTATTAGGAGGTGTGGTCTTGTTGGAGAACGTCACAGCCGCCTCTTCCTGCTGCCTGCCATTCTGGATGCAGAGCTATCAGCTCCTTTTCCAGCATCATGTCTGCCTGTATGCCGCCATGTCTCCCACCATGCTGAAAGTGGACTAAAACTCTGAAACTGTAACTAGCCCCAATTAAATGTTTTCCTTCATAAGAGTTTCAGTGGTCATGGTCTCTTCACAGCAATAAAACGCTAAGACAACATTCATTACAGTTTTAGCTGTAATAGTCCCAAGTTGGAAATAACCCAAACACCCATCAACAGGCAAATGAATGAACATTGTGGAATAGTCACATAATGGAATATGACTCAAAAGGAACAACTCTGGGTACGTGCAACAGCATGGGTGAGCGTCAACATAATTACCCTGAAAGAAGCCAGATCAACAAAGATATGTCCTGAATGATTCCATTTATTAATCATCCTACAAAACTCAAATTCATCTCTAGAGACAGAAACCAGGTTTTATCTGCCCGGGGGTAGTGAGTTGGGAGAAATATTTACAAGGCCCTGAAAGAACTCTGAGGAATAAAGAGTATAATTGTTACCTTAAAAAATTTATTTATTTGTATGTATGTGCATGAGTTTATGTGCACTACTTTCATGCGAATGTCCACTGAGACCAGCAGAGGGTGCAGGATCCCCTGGGACAAGAATTACATGCAGTTGTGAGTTACCTGGGGTTGGTATTGAGAACAGAATCCAGGTCCTCTGCAAAAGCAGTGAGTGGTCTTAACCACTGAGCCATCTCATCAGCCCCTATGTTTTTTACTTGTGTGTAGTCGTGGTTTTCATTGGTATACACCTACACCAAAATTCATCAAACCGCATGCTTCAAATGTGAGTATTTAGTGCACATATACTCAATGAAGTTTTGAGTAACGATAACGTTTGCAAAGCCATAAGAAATAAAGGATGAGATCGGGTGTCCGCTCCCAGAACACCTGCTAGGATCTGACTGGCCACCCTCACTTCCCCATGTCACACTGCTCCAACCGGACCGTGGCTAGTCTCACCGGTTAGCAGCTGGATCTGTGACCTTAACACTTCAGAACTTGACACCTGAAACAAGACCATAGGCTGCAGCAGCGGTGGCCACAGTCCCACACTCTGGTGGGGAAACGCTCTTCCTGTCATTTAGACTGCACAGTGACAGAAAATAATGTGAGAAATAAATAAAAGAAAGAAGGAAGGAAAGGACTAAGCGGTGTGTCTCAAGCACTGCTGACAGCTGTACATACAGATGCTGCCGGCTCATGAGAAGTTCACCACGGTCAGCATCTTGCTCGCTCATTCCAGGCCTCGAGCCCATATGACACCCCCCACCCCGTATGCATCCCCAGCCCTGAGAAACCCTCTTCCTTTACAGTCTCCTTCTCTTCCCTGGCACATCTCCAGGGGGGCTATGATTGGGTTACGTACAAGTTTCCAAGCCTGCAACTTCCTTTTGCTCATAAATCACGGCATACACACTCAGTTTCTCCTTCTTGTTCTTCGGTATTAATAGCCCCAAGTCCTGGGAGCATTCGAGAACTGTTCCAATTTTGGTTTGAAAATCAATTTAGAAGCTCGTGGTTGGCTTTGTTCAGACTTCTGATCCCCCTGGGAAGGCTACTTCCTACAAACTGACCAAGCCAGGGCTGAGGGGCTTCTCTGAAAACACTGGATACTTTGGTCCCAGTGTTTTTCTTTCACTCTACCTCAAAAATTTTAATGTTAATTTGGAGGAGAGGAAAAGCTGATAAGTCATTTTAAGAGTTCATGCCAAAGTAGGTCAAATTCCATTACAAAAGCAAAGGGGTAAATATGAAATCCAGTGGTTGTTCAGACTGCTACGCCTCTCAATGTTTGTTTTAGAAACATCTTTCTCCTAAATTAGTCCTGCTTCCTCCACAGGCTGCTGGCCTCCTGCAAGGAAAGTGAGGCAGTGTCAGGTCTCAGCAACAGCTGACAAGGTGGGGCTCCCCAGCAGGTGGGGGCAGAGGTCGCTGGCTAATGGGTGCGGGCCTGCCCTGAGCATCAGCCAGCTGGGATGTGCTTCAAAGACAAAGGAAACAAAGGGGCCCTTGGATGAAGGACAGAAGACCAGATCTCACCTGAAGTCAGGAGAGAGCAGCCTACTTGGCCTGCTCCAGAGCCTCCTGTGTAAGCAGGAGTTAGCATAGAGTCCACTGGAACCGCACTGACGAGCACCTCCCAGCTCCGGGTCAGGGTCGACCTGGCATCCTGCTGGTCCCAGGCTTGTCTGTACAACACTCGTACATCACAAGCTTGACACCCATTTCCCATCTTTAGCTCCTTCTCACTATACCTTCTGACTTTAGGGTCAAGACTTCATCTTTCCCTATGTAGTTGGTTGGGACCAGCCCATGTGGTCACCCACACCATGTGTCCCCTGGCTGAGCCTCAAGCCAGGTCACATTGCTTTGGCTACATGATCCCTGCTACCTCCCGCAAACAGGGACTTTGATATACTGGGGTGGATTGGTATTTCCCTGTAGCTCCCACTCTGAGATACTCAGCATTTCAAGAGGTTGATAAAGACCCGAATCTGGGGAGGGAGGTTGTTAATCTATTCATTAGGGAGAAACAATGTGCCTTTTGAACCTGATACATCTAATTGTGGAAGGGAACAAAGCCTGACAATCATAGAGACAGGCGATGAACCATCTGCTTCCATGACATCGGGGTTCTGGGTGGCTGAGGGCACCCAGCATCCCTTCCTAGCTCTCTGAGTGGGAACAGGATCGACACTGAGATAGATGATAACAACAGGAAGCTTACATTAACTGAGTCCTCATCATCACAAAGGCTATGCTTGCTCAGTTGGGCTTAACTCTTGGCAGCACTAAGAATTGAGTGATTTTTTTAGCTCCATCCTAAAAGTGAGGGAACTGGATGAATGGTTTGCTTGGAGTGAGCCGGTCAGTAACCTGCAGAGACAAAACTCTACTCCACAGATCACAAGGACTATGCTCTTACCCACCACTAGGTCCAGCCTGGCTTTCCCATTGACAGGAACCAGATCCAGGGTACTGACTTGGGCAGCCTCAAGCTGACCGCCCTATGCAAGAACTGAAGAGAGCTTCAACAGCAGGTCATCGGCCCCCACGCCTCAAGAGCTATGCTGGTGAATCTTGGTGCTGCTGGGAAACTGGTCAACAGGGACCTGGGGCGGGCTGGGCTGGGCCGGCTCCGATGAGACCCTTTAAACAAGAAGAAAAGTAACACTGGAGGAAGTTAAACAAGCCCAGAGTTGCAGAACTACAGCATAGCCATGGCAAAGCCGACTCAAATCCAGCTGGAAATTCTGCCCTGAGTCCAACACGGCTTAACAACTCACAGGCAAAACCCTTTTACACCAGTTTACTGCCTACACTATGGCTTGGTGATCACATGTGGCTAGGGCAGGCATGAGCACTCTCGTAAATGGAGAAAGGCTGGCCAAGTACCCACAGTCCTCTGCGGATAAGAGGCTCCCTGTGTCTAGGCTCAGGTTTACCACCATGGAGTCTAAAGATCTGTCATTACTAAAAGAGGTTAGCAGCATGTACCTCCCAGGCATAGTAAGGGGACAAAGGCTGCCATGTCTTCCTCTGTAGACCTTGGAGTTCTACCACCCAGGGACAGACTCTGGGAGATACTTAGATGAACACAGAACCTCCTGCATGATACTGCTAATGAGAGCTCTGAGACTGCCTGCTGGCCAGCATCCTCCTAAGGGCTGGGGCAGGCTTGGCCAGTACACAGGCAAGCCAGTATTCCTGTGAACTGGAGCCCCAGGAAGCAGCCCCCAGCTAGAGGCCAGTGATAGGTGTGGTATTAAACGTCCACAGCTCCTTCCCACTAAGACACAGTAATTCTGAGTTATGGCCTATATTGTCCTCCTCAAGTCCCCCGTAGCATTCACAGCTCATTACCCATAGGGTAGCTGCCCGACTGTGCACCCTCATTTGATGCCTTTCCTATCGCTATTCTTGACATCACTTCCTAAGATAAGCTCCCACAATACTACACAAACTCCATTCCACGTCTCAGAGTTACTCAGCCTCATTATAGACGTTCTCTCCATTCCCAACACCCCAATCATCTCTTTATGCCTCTGGACTAGGTACAGGGCAACCGTTGAGAGCACAGGCTGTGCAAAGGACAGGCCTTGATTTGAACCTTAAATAGGATCCTTATAAGTTGTTATTCTTAACCATGAGCTGGCCTCTCACAGCCTCAGTAATGGCAATGAGAAAGCAACGCACAGTTTGACATGTGGCGGGTGTATGACAAGAACGTAGCAGAACACCGAGCTCACACGGAATGTTCTCTCAAGGATGGCTGCTGTTGTTGACATTTTTTCTGGTAGAATAATCAAGCACTTGTTTTCTCTCCCTCCCAGAGTTACGACATCTTTGAAGTCATACACTACAAGTACTTCCTCCCTGCCGTCCACGAAGAGCCTCTCCCTGGGCTGCTGTTCCATGTAGACCTGTTGTAGGGACTCACAGTGTTTGACCTTTGAGCTACCTGCTCATTCCTGCATGAAACCAAGGGGCCGCGCTAACTGCCCCGTGTGTCCAGCCCAGGGAGTGCCCCTAACACACTGGGTGCCTCTTCAACTGCCTCTTCAGCAACTGCTTGCTGCCCTGGGCAGGCTTTCACTAACCAGCGCAACTAGATAGGGATTCCCACTGCCTCTAGGATGGTACCATGTCCCTCTATATCAGGCTGGTGATGTTTAGTAAATGGATGTCAATTGACTGGAATAATCTGATAAGGGTATGTCAGCACCTGGCAGTTGACGTCTGAGTTCACGTCAGTCACAGACAAAGGTAGCCAGGGATAGACTAGGCTGATTTTGAAGAGAAGATACTTTAGACTTTGGAAGATGGCAGATTGTCACCACTTTAATGTTGCATAACTAGATCTATTTAATGGCTTCAGCTTTCATTTTACTTGGCTGTGTATATAAAATAGCTCATATTTCATTTTCAAATCACAAGTCAGTGTATAGGCTCTTGAGTTCTGTTCATTTAACCATTATGATGAAATCCCCGGCTCCTTGGAAGCACCAATATTTATTAGCTGAGACTTTAAACACATGATTAGGCATGAACTCATCCACCACTCAAGACTGCTGTACAGGTTAAGACACCTTAGAGTGTCTCCAGTCATCTTGGCCTCCAGCAGCACTGCAGAGTCAATACACTCAACCTGCAGAGAGGGTCTGTCTTCACACCCCAGAGTTTTAACGGAAGACTTGGTACTGGGGAAAGATCTGTCACTAAGTCCACGGCCTGAATACCACAAGTGATGTTAGTGCCATTCCCAAGTGCAGTCCAAATGTATTATTTAGGGTTGCCCTTAGTGCCCTTCTCGTGCATCCAAATGGATCTATTTAGGGCTTCCCAGAGTACCATTCCCGTGTATCCAGATGTATCTATTTAGGTTTGCCTGGCTACATGGTAACTTCAGCTTGCATTCTAAGACCCATCTAGACCAAGTAAGTTGATACTCCAAGACAAGAGGGGACCCCAGGAATGTCCCATGTGCTGCCAGTCAGAAAGGCTGAAACTCACTGCTATACAAAGGGATTTTCTTCTCATAAGTTCGACCATCTAATATCCTCAAACTCTGAAGATTAGAAGCATCAGGTTAGGAGAAGGAGGGAGAGGTGACCACATGAGATACATCAAGAAGAGAGAATATGAAGATCAGATAGATAATGTCTAACACCTTGGTTTGAGTCACCAAGTGATAGGGAGCCGGCCCCTTTTCTAGTGACACCTAAGGAAACAGCAGCAGAGCACTTAGAATATTGTGTCCCCTGTATTCTTAATTTGGATCAGAATTTTAAGGGACTCTGGGAACTTCCCTCTCAACAGTCACAAGCCAGGTCTCACCACCCACTAACTCTCTGAATTCTTAGAGTTCAGGCTCCCATGGAACAGCCCACTGAGCATGAGCACTCAATGGCTTTCCTAGTCCAAAGTTCAAATGTTACCACAATCCTCCACAAAACATGGCACGGTCTGCCAGAGCAACAATTCACTCTCCGATACTGATTGTTAGTTAGGTTTCCATTGCTGAGATAAAACACCATGACCAAAAGCAATTGGGGAGGAAAGGGCTTATTTGGCTTATTGATGGAAGTAATGGCAGGAATTCAAGGCAGGAACCTGAAGACAGGAACTGATGCAGAGAACATGGAGGAGTGTTGCTTACTCTCTTGCTCCTCATGGCTTGCTCAGCCCCCTTTCTTAGAGCACCCAAGACTAGCAGCTCAGGGGTGGCACCACCCACAGTGATCTGGGTCTTCCCCATCAATCATTAGTTCAGAAAATGAAATATAGACTAGCCTACAGGCAGATCTTACAGAGGCATTGTCTCAGTTGAGAGTCCTTCTTCCCAAATGACTCTAGTCTGTGTCACTGGTCTCTGACTTTAGCAGTTCCTCAAGACTAAAGGAAACATTCAGGGAGCTGATAGCTGCAAGAATGACTGGGTTTCAATCCTCACTCATACCTGCTGAGTTCTTCCTGAACATGCATTCTTTATGTGAAAGACACCTGAAGACAGGATCACTAGGTATTTTACTGGAAAAACAAAACCCGCAGCACCATTTCCTGGTTTGAAGTACACAGATGACTCAAACTGGCCTCTAAAAAATGGGGACACTTTCCTCCCTGAGGCTCAGGGTCTTTCCAAATCCCTGGGGTGGGGACTGTTCCCCTACATCACAGATGGGGACTACTGATGGAAAAAGAGAGGTGGCTAGGGTCCCAGAGAAGGAGGTGCTATCCTGGATACTTGTAGAAGGATCTCATGTCACATGAACTCATCTCTGTCACCAAATTGTAGGACATGATGAATATCATGTTTTCAAGAAGTTGGTCACACAGCTAGAGTTATATCAAGCAGATATGACCTACAGGAGCTTGGGGGATACTCTGTGCCCTAAGAAGTACATACATGGACAAAGGAAAACATCCCTAAACTATTTGGTTCTGGGCCTATTAAAGGACCAGTGAGGTAACAAAGCATAAGACCTTAAGGAGGACATGTCCCCATGACCCACCGTCTTTGGAATGGACATGCCAGCAGAAGCGAGACAGGATGTGAGGATGAATCACAGTTTTTCAAAAACAACTAGAAAGTATGTTTAAGAAAATTCTACATCCAAAGGTCAGTCACAATCCCACTTCCCACTGTAACGGAGGTCCCATCCCACACTGACTCATGCTTATCACTGGGGTTCAGACAGGTCCAAGCACAGACACTAGCACTTCTTTGCCTTAGAGACACAGGCTGGGTCAGCAACAAAGCTGAGGCAGGAGAATGACGAACTTAATACTAATCTATTCCTCGGTTGGGGTTCCAGCTAAGCCTGCCCTGGTGAGCCATGTAAGTGACAAAGACCAGTTCATTCAAATTGTATTCCACTGATCTGCAGGGGACCCACAGAGACCAGCCTTCCAAATTTGCAGGGCCACATGAGGCCCTCAGGATCATTGTGTCTGATGGAGAGCACACGTATCTGAAAGGTGGCTCATACCTGCACACCACCCAGCCTGACAGGACAGATTCCATGTGAAGAGCAACCTGTCAGTCACGGGAGTCTGTGTGGCCACTGGAGGTGAAGGGCTCCCAGACATTTCTGTGAGAGACATCCAAAGGCAATTTCCAACCCAGCATGGCATGTCCCAGGGAGACAGCTCACATCACTATGCTCGCTTCTGCCTATTTTTCCAATCCTCATCTCTTGCACACTTAGCAATCCTAGTGTATGCTTTTGTTTCTTTCTTACTTTGAAATAGTTTTATTAGTGTGTGCTAATTGCTCAGAGTAATGGGCTTCATCATTGACATTTTCATATATGGATACAATGTACTTTGATCATATTGACACCTGTGCTGGCTAGTTTTATGTCAACTTGATACAACCTAGACTCATCAGAGAGGATAGAACCTCAATTCATAAAATGCCTCCCTCCATAAGATCAGGCTGCAAGGCATTTTCTCAATTAGTAATTGACATGGAGGGTCCAGCCCATTGTGGGTGGTACCACTCTGGGCCGGTGGTCCTGGGTTCTATAAGAAAGCATGGTTGGGCAAGCCCTGAGGAGCAAGCCAGTAAGCAGCATCCTCCATGGCCTCTGCATCAGCTCCTGCCTCCAGGTTCCTGCCCTGCTTGAGTTCCTGTCCTGACTTCCTCCCGTGATGAACAGTGATGTGGAAGTATAGGCCAAATAAACCCTTTCCTCCCCAAGTGGTTTAGTCATGGTGTTTTGTCCCAGCAATAGCTACCCTAGCCAAGACAAGACCCATGTATCCCCCACACCCTCTCCCTCTATCCCTTTAATATCCCTAATTGTTCCCCTTTTTACTTCCAGCCCCCTTTCATTGTTCTGGATTCTGCACATGAGACAGTAACATGCAATACTTGTCTGTGTTGAGTCTGGTTTACGTAACATGATGATTCCCAGTTCTATTTTTCTCTAAACAACATAATTTCTTTCTTCATTGCTGAATAAAATTCCACACTATATGTATGCTACATTTTCTTTATCCATTCATATGTTGATGGACAGTAGATAAACCTATTGTGGCGATTGTGGCCACCACTCTGGTAAACATGGATGTGCTTCTGTATGTGATGGCCCACCCAGAAGTCATCTAGCTGAATCACACTATAGCTCTATTTTTAGCTTTTTGGAAGACACTCCATAATGATTTCCATAGTCACTGCACTTATATCATCACCAAAAATGTCATAATATAGACTTCTTATAATCTGCATTTTCAAGTCAAGAAGGGAGAGATCTAGGCAAGAGCTTTGCCTGGTAAATCAGTATGACTTTGGAGCTCTGGTTTTCACCAGGGTGAGGTTTTGTCTCCTGGAAATGTCTGGGGGGCATTAGGGGTATGGGCTAGGAATGCTGCTGAATAGCTCATAGAACACAGGACAGCCACAAGAAGAATCTGGTTCAAATGTCAGTAACGCTAAGCCTGAGAGACCTTGGTATGGATTCGGAGAAATTGCCAGCAGCCCAGTCAGACCTAAATATAGGACACATACAAAGAACTAAGGGCCGAAAAGGCAGGACGTTAAATGAGGACAAAATCTTAGATTTGAAGTTTGTTCAGTGGGAAGTGAGCAGTCAGAAGCAAGTTCCCAATGACAAAGAGGGGCCCCAAGGACTGGCTCTTGAGCTCTCTGGCCTAAGTGACTGGTCAACTCGACTGAGACACAATGCATAGGAAGAGAGACATGGTGAAGTATGTTCCATTGTGGACACATGTGCATTCCTGTGTCACTGGGAACAAGACAGCAAGCTGCCCTGCTCACAGAGCAGTGGAGAGTGTGGAATGGTCACTAGCAGTGAACGTCTCACTGGAAGCCAATGCCAAGGGACAGCACAGCCATCCTGGGGATCTCTAGGGGCAGCGGGATGGACTACCCACAGGAACTGGAAGACACCCAGGTGTGTCCTTGCAAAAGCAGGGAAGGAAGAGGTGCCCCAGGACTAAGGAGGAGCTAATAGCACGGAAATGGGGCCACAGAGGACACATGAGCAATGGAACCAGGAGAGAAGGGCCAGTGAAAAGCTGCAAGATGGTGATGAGGGTGGCGAGGAAGAAGGCTGAGGCAGCTCACCGTGTCCTTCCAGACAGAGCTGGGATTTGAACCTGTCAGCTGGCCACGGGCCCAGGGATTTTCCTGCTTACAGACCTGTGAACAGGCTCCTTGCTTGGACCCAGCAGGCTGGATGCAGTCACTCCTGCACAGACAAGGGATGACGATGTACAGTCACCAGAACAGAGTCTCGTGTCACATGGAGGCTTTCTTTTTTCCCCAACATGAACTACAGGCCCCTGGGGCTGCTGTGTCTGCTTCTGCAGCAGCTTTACATTAAGCAAATAAATATAGCTTAACCTCTCCGTGAAGCTCCAAGTTTGAAGCTTAATGCTCCCTGTGATGCCAAGCCAGAGGTAAGCGGGGCCGGACAGTGCAGGTCTGGACCTGTGCTTCTGCAAACCTCATATCCTGAGATGCAGGTGGACAGAGAAGAATCAGAAAAGATGTTCAGCCATCCCGGTGTCCAGAGGAACACAGTTTAAAGTAAGTACAAGACATTACCTTCCCCCCAGAAGACTGAAAAAAGAGCAGCAGCAGGAGTGGATGGGTCATGTGGACCATGCGCACCATTAGATGAAACAAAGTATAGAAGCCATGAACTTTTCAGAGGCCGTCACTTGTGGGAAATGCACACACAGCTACCCTCTGCTCTAGCAAGTCCACTTCCAGGCATCCATCTTTGAGTGTATTCACTACAACACAGAGGGGTAAAAACCTACCAAGGGCTGGTTCATCAGCAGAACATAACTCAGGAGCATGATGAGTTATCCATGGTGTGTGGCTATTGGGAACAGTGAAGCAAAATCCTGTATTAATATGAGAGAAGGTCTGGGATGTATTAATTTGGAAAGAAAAGGCAAACTGAGGTAGAGAGACATGGTGCAGTGTGACTCACTTTTGTTAGACACTAATATCTCTTGGTATGACTCAAGAGGTTCACACCACTAAGATGATGGAGGCTGTTCCTTCTTAGGAGAGGGAAGGGGAGGAAACCCAGGGTCTCCATTCATATATCAATATGCTTTCTGAATTTTACAAGACATGTGTTCCTTGTAGCATTTCATGCCAGAGGATGGCCTTCCAATGGTCATGGACCAAAACCATAACCATGGTAATATGGGGCAAGCAGACTCTGGGAAGGCACACTAGGAGACTGTTGCCACACCATGGCTGCCCTTCCCATGGTGACCATACTGTGTATTAAGGGCAGACCGCTCACAACCAGCTGGCCACAGGAAGCTTGCTTCCCTCACTTTCTGAGGCTGTTGCCACTCTCTGGACCACACCTGCCTTCCTAGGTGATGGCAGAATAAGAGCAGACATGGATCTGGAAGAGAGAGAGAGAAGAGGGAGGAGTGTAGAACCGGACACCTCCTTCTGGGGAAATACTTTTTCTCCCTGCATGTAGCAGGAAACCAACATCTGCACTCTTACCTGTTTCCTTGAAGGCTGATCACCAACCTCATTCTCAGGACCACTGGTATGGTCAAGGGTCTGAGTTCTAGCCAACATAATTGCATGTGTGTGGTAAGAAGACAAAGGCAACGGTTATCTCATGCTGTGAAACCCAGCATTCCAGAGTCCTCGATATTCAAAATGTGAACAAGACCCACATGACTAGCATGCCATTTTAACCCAGGAGGCACTGCCCCTGGTACCTTAGAGCTAGTACTTTGGTTAGTCCATGACACCCTTCTCAGATGGTCTCATTATCACCCCAATCTTACATATGAAGAATCTACGGCCCAAACAGAGTAAATATCTTAGGTCACACAGCCAATAATTTTGATGGGGAAGATTCACGCCCCTGGTAATCTGAGTCTACACCATGCACATTGGTCACTACAGAACAACAATGATTGGATTTAAGAAAAAAGTTCAAATTTCCAGAAGGCCTAGGCTGCCAATGAAAATAGTCACCAAGGTTGAAATGATGGAACCACACCTTTTAAAACTATGGAAATGACGGTCACAGCAGTGGTTGCTGCTACAGATGGAGAAGTGGGCAGGAGTCTCATGGTAGAAGTGTTGTGTCTTGAGGGCATCAACATCCTCATCCTGCTGGGGAGGCTTTGCTATGGTTTTTCAAGATTTTAGAAGGGGAAACTGAGTAGAATACACAGGGGATATTACCAGGGTATGCACAGGAATCTCAAAAAGTTTTAATTTTTAGAAAAGCATTCTCCATAGTTAAGTCTCTAAATGCAGGACCCTGCTGGGTGAGCCAAAGTTAAATTTCATACATATGGACCACAAGTGTGTTCTGATTAAAATATGCACAATTAAAGCCAGAGGAATGAGTGGAGGCCCCAGTACCAATTGCAACCATGGACCAAAGCCACTTGTATTTTTACACTTAACTATCCTTAGTTCCAGGACCTCACTTTCAAAACACACATGTGCATGTGCACACACACACACACACACACACACACACACACACACACACACACACACACACACTTACCTACATTGGATACAACATATTTGTGAGTTTGTGAGTCATTTAGAAAGAAAGGATCTCATTGGGCAATAGAGACAGAAAAGAAACCTCCAAGGACAGACATATCCTCAGCATGGAGTAGGAGCAGAGCATCTGCTGGCTAGTGGTGGCTTTTAAGAGCAAAGAGTCAAATCTCTGCAGAATGTCTTGGGAAGGTAATTATCCTGTTGAAGGATCAGCACAAGGGACCAGCATCCACTGACAGCTTCAAACAACAGGACAAAGCTTCACCTGGGTGTACAGATGTGTGCAAGCTGTGCTTCTGTACCTCTAGCTGAAGCCAAAGACTGGTCAATAAGTTTGCAAGATCTATCACGTACTCTCAATAGGGGACTTCAACCCTTCAGCTTCTCCTCAGTGGCTGGACACCAGCAAGGCACAAAAAGATGCTATCAGCACCAGGATCTCTACATATTGTCTGCCCCAAATCACTTGCTCATATCCAGTGCATTCTATTCCCCAACTAGTTTCTGGTCCTTCCAGCTTATGACTGCCTCCCTGGCTTCATTTTTCCTCTTATCATCATGTCTGCTGCTGTTTCCATAGCATGTATATCTGGTATGAAACTGTAGGTAAAATTTTCTGTCCCATCAGCCAGGCCCCAAATAACCACACAGAGACTTATTATTAATTATAAATGCTCAGATGATAGCTTAGGCTTGCTACTAACTAACTCTTAGAACTTAAATTAACCCATGTTTTTTATCTATGTTCTACCACATGGCTCAGTACCTTTCCTCAGTAAGGCATGCTCATCTTGCTTCTCCCTTCTTCATCCCAGAGCACTCTCTCTCTCCACAAGTCTCACCTAACCTCTTCCTGCCTAGCTATTGGCCATTTAGCTCTTTATTAAACCAGTGAGAGCAACACATCTTTACAGTGTACAAAAAGATTATTCCACAATGCATGACAGCCACTCAATGAACATTTGTTGGAAGAGCAATGACCTAAGATTAGCCGCTCAGAGTGCAACCTCCCACTGGTATCTCTGCTCAATGGCTACAGCTTACATGGCTCACTGGCCATTGTGCAGAAATTCTTCTTTCTTCTACCAAAGCTGTGGAATGTCATCTCTTCCCAGCCTGTGCTTTTCCTGTGGACACTGTAGTTCATGGAGCAGGGACGAACACACTGCCAGGGTTAAGTCCACACATGCTGATCTAGTCTTAAAGATGCCTCTCTTCAAGGCCTCTGTGAGAACTGAGGTCTTAGATAAAGTCAGCTGCTAAAGAATAGAACAGGCAGCCAGACATGAAGCCCTTATGCCAAAAGTGGTAGAGAGATCATGAAGGAACAGGCCAAGGCTGGAACTTTCTGGAAAGAATCTAGACCACATAGTGATTACCAGGGCATCCAGAATCTGTCTCCAAAAAAAAAAATTTACCGATTAAAAAAAAGCAAGAGTTTGCATTTCATAAATTATCAATTTTCACAAGTCTTACACTTCTCCATCAGCATCCCAGCATTTGGAAAATACCTTTCATCAAATCAGGGTCTCAGATTGTTCCCTATGGGGGTTGGGGGGAAATCTACTAATAAAAAAAATCCATGCCTTTGGATAGCAACTCTAAAACCTAACTGGCCAGAGTCATCTGCCAGATAATATAGCTTTGCTTGGGACTAAGTAGTGGCTACTACAGCTACTCTTAGCCTTGCCTGCCTGACACACAACCTCTGAAAAGGGTACCCAGTGCTGCAAATGCTCGCTGGGTGTGCCCAGTAGGTGCACCTGTTGGGTGTACCCTCTGGGTGGCCCCGCTGGGTATGCACTGAGAAGAGTGATGCTGGCCCTCCCAGAGAGGGGTTAAGCTGTGACAAGGGACAGGAAAGGGGCTCCCCTGACAAGAGGGCAGACTCAACACTCACAAACCATCCCAAGCTGCATGGCTGAAGACAATAGAAACTAATGCCTCGCTTTGCTAAAGGCCAGAAGACTGAAGTCAAGTACCTGCGGGGCCTTGAACCTCTGAGGCCCGGAAGGAAACCCTTCGCCTCCTCTCAGCTTCTTAGGGTTTGCTGCCAATAGCAATCTTTGTCTTTCCTTGGTCTGCTCCCACCTCTGTCCTCCGCATCACACGCCTTCTCCCTGCATGTCTCTGTGAGTCCTCTTACAAGGACATCAGGAAAAGTAGCCTGCCCTGTGCAGTACAGCCTGTACCTGAAGGTTTCCCATGTCCTGCCCAGCCCGCAGCTGCTCAGACCCAAGTTGTAGCTGAAGGTTTTCTGTGTCCCACCTGGTCCGCAGCCGCTCAGACCCAAGTAAACACACAGAGGCTTATATAAATTATAATGACATGGCCATGGCTCAAGCTTTTTGCTAGCTCTTATATCTTAAATTAGCCTATAACTATTAATCTATGAATCGTCACATGTCCCATGGCTTTACCTGCGTCCCATTACATGTTGCTCCTTGGGCAACTTGCTGGCACCCCTCCTGACTCAGCCTTCCACTTCCCAGAATTCTCCTCTCTCCTCTATACTTCCAGCAAAGCAGCATGTAGCCCAGAAACCCCCCCCTTTTTTTTTAACTAGCAAAAGCTATATCCACCCTGCAGCATACTGCATGGCCTGGAATCTGCCATGTTGCATGCAGGTCAAGCCCGCACGCCGAACCTGCCATAGAGTAGCTCAAGCTCACATGTTGCGGCATCTAGCTGCCCACATGAGACATGAGGTAGGAATCTTTTTTGGGTTCCGTTTAGAATTGCTTATTAAGTATTCTCAGTTTTTAGGTAGAAACTCGATCTGTTGGGCACCATGTTCAGCTGAAGGTTTCCTGTGTCCAGTCCACAGCTGCTCAGACCCAAGTTGTAGCTGAAGGTTTTCTGTGTCCCTTTCTATCAATCTATAAGTTGCCACGTGGCTTGTGGCTTACCAGTACTTTACATCTTGCTTTCCATTAAAGTGGGCTGGGTGGGACTGGCGATAACTCCAGCAACAAAAACCTCTTAATGTAACATATTACATTACGAGTAATATGTTACATTACAGCCTCAGTGACTCCATTCTAGATAAGATGCATTCTGAGGGACTGGGAGTTAGAATTTGAAAGTATCTGCTTTGGAGGGGATACAATACACCACCACAGTGAGAAGTGGTCCCAGGATCTAGGAATTAATCATGGCCCAAGGGAATTCACAGTTGCTAGGTGCTGTGCCCATCACAGGAAAGACAGCAGACATCCAAGAACAGCTGCAGAGAGGCTGAGACCAGGACCCAGGGCAACCGTGTCCCAGCCAGGCACCAAAATAGCAATCTGTTCACCACAGCCCTTGAGGGCTTAGACAAGGACAGAGACAGGGTAGCCAGTGTGAACAGGGACCAGCATGTCTTCCCTAGTCGGCTAGCCATGGCAGTTCCGGAAGCTTCCGCAGTGCAGCATGGGAGGAGGTCATAGCAGGAGGCCAGTATCAATTCTTGCAATACTAAGTAAGATTGGCCTTAAAGTCAAGCTTATTTTGGTTTAGAGAAAATTAGTAGACACAGAAAGTGCAAAGCCCGAAGCAATGGCTGCGGGTTTATGGTGGTGATAAACATGTCCCCCTGCCTAAGGTCACACTTTTATTTCTATGAACTGCACAGGACCAGCCCTCGGGATACTGAAGACATGAGTCAACGTGGCAAATGGGATTAAATGTGAGAGAAAGAGGCCAAGTCTGCATGCCTGCCGGGAATGCTGATAAACCCGGAGAAAACAGAGTTAGTCCGGATCTCCCCTCCCCCCAGAAAAACTCCCTGTGGAGAAAGAATATTAATAAAATAAAACTCCAAAATTTGATCCTGGAGCAATAATAGAACCCAGTGCCAAACTTCACAGGCGCACAGAGGATGTGCAGAGCTGAGCAATCTGCGGACAGCCGTTCTCCAGGGAACTCTGGAGAGCTCACAGTGTTCAGGCCAAAAAGCCCTGGAAACCGGGTCCTGTGGAAAATGCAGACTAGCTTTATGAATTGCACATGTGGCCACCGAGCCAGCTCTGGAGCACTGAGTGAAAGGATCTGCATAGAAATCTGTCCCCGTGCTGAAGACCACCAGGGCGGATGCAAAGCATCCCAGGGGTCCTGAAAATTCACCCAGCCCCAAAGGGCTTTCTGGCAAAGTCAGGAAAACAGAATCCAGCTGAGACCTGCTGGGGTTAGATGTGAGAGACAAAAAGGCCACTTGCCTTTGCTGGAGGGGATTTGTCTGGAGAAGGTGTCCCCAGGGAGAGCAATGGACCCCTTCCTAGCTACTACCTGTATTTGTTCTTCCCTTTGGTCATCTTGGACATGGGGCGGCATGGTGCTTATCTCAGAGTCTTGTGCAGATGAAAGGCGTTAAGACAGGGAAATGCTTAGGCAGCGCCTGGCTTGTCAGAAGGGGTGGCCATATGTCCTCACCTGCAGCAAGTGCTCCAGCCCAGGGGAAGCCCAGGACCCACCCTTTACATCACTAGACTCTTGCTCCCCACCCACCCCCCATTCCATTTTACTTTCCTATCCCAGATCCCCTTCCCATCTTGTCTCCCAACAACCTATTCATAATCTGGAGCACTTCCCACTCACTGTCACAGGATCTAAGAGCAGGAAAGGCCCTCCAAAGGCCCTCAGCTTCCGCCTCTGCCCCAAGGCAGAGCTCTGTTCACACCGATTCCGACAGATGGATGTCGTTTCAATACAGGAAATATTTATTGTGCATCCAGGCTGGGCCAAGCCCTGTGCTCAGGATTGCTAGGAGTCTGCAGAGCAGTGGGGATAGCTGAGCTCCTGTTGCCCACTGGGGGCTGGAGCTAGGAGGACACACCCACAGGAGTAACTTCAGGTGACTGCAGACTCATCGTGAAATGCAGAGAGAACCTCTCCCATTGGCATCTCTACCAGCTTCTACAAAGTGTGTCAGGTCCAATCCTCATAACAAAGCTTCCATCTTCCATTCTATCGCAGTCACAAGAGTTCTGAGCATAGTCCGTGCTCCAGAATGCTTTTGACTTAAAGAATAGAATAGCATAGGGGAAGCCTTGGCTGTAGCTGTGAGCCTACAGCTTGCAAGATTGGAAACTCTTCTATGGGATGTGGGTTAAGCTGTAAACCGTCAACGGATGCGTGATACTGGCTCCCCATAGCCACCACGTGTTGCCCAGAAGCCAAGCTCCTCACCACCCTCACACTCCAGCCCTCTGTCCCTGGCGAGTCAGGAGACATCCACGCTTACCCTACTCCCTCCCAGGCTGCCTTTCACTGTCAGCTGCAGGAGACCGCAGCTCTCGGACAGCCGTTGCCTCCAAGAAACAGAGGTTTTACATGGCAGGCTCCAGGCCAGCACTGCCTTGAGCCGTGTCACCGCCATCCCAAATGCCCAGCATCACCGAAGCCCCCAGCCCCGAGAGAACCAAGTTCCCTCTGAGGACTCTGGCCCAGTCAGGCATGGCTGCAGAACTCCAGTCCGAGGCCTTGGGGCCTCCTGAGGTGGCATTCCCTTGTTCAGGCAGGACCACCTCGTCCACTGACTTAGATCCTTGCTGCCTTCCGCTCCTTTGCCACCCAGGAAGCTCATGGCAGGTGGAGGCTAGCCAGCCGTCCAGGCATCTCTCTGTCCTTCCCGAGGCTCCTCACCCAACATTTTGTAACAAATTATATTGGTAAACTGCTGTAATTATATTGGTAAACTGCTGTTGCTGCTTAAGCTTGTCGCAAGTAGATTCTGAGAGCAAGGTGGGACCTCCTGTCCTAGACTCCAGTGTATTTATTTCAAATGTTCTCCATAACACCTTTTCCTGGGACAGGCTGCCCCCCTAACTCTGTGCCCAGGGAAAAGAGAACAGCAAACAGCTAAGGGTATTAAAAACATTTTGTCCTTGAGGACAGCTAGAAGGTAAGCCATTTCCAATAGATGTTACTACTTAAGTTCCTATTGTTTATCCTGTGATATAAAAATGGCTGCAGTGGGAATGGGAACACGGAAGCTGGGCCATGGGAAGGAAGCTCCTCCACGGAGACAATCTGCCCAGATCTCTCAATTGAGAGTGCCAGCACGACAGTTGAGCTGGCCTCCCCAGCCATTTCTGCTGTGTGTTTGTGAGCACCTGGCATTGTCTAGCTGCTGTGCGCCACTTTTTCTTTTGCCTGGAAGCCACACCCAGGGACACAGTGCTCTACCCAGGACTCAGGCTGGCTGCCTCAAAGCTTCCCCAGCTAACCTTTGCTGCATGCTGTGAGCTCCTCCCCTGTCATCCCCAATGGACGCTGTGAGCTCCTCCCCAGTCATCCCCACTGGAAGCTGTGAGCTCCTCCTCAGTCATCCCCAATGGACGCTGTGAGCTCCTCCTCAGTCATCCCCACTGGAAGCTGTGAGCTCCTCCCCAGTCATCCCCACTGGAAGCTGTGAGCTCCTCCCCAGTCATCCCCACTGGAAGCTGTGAGCTCCTCCTCAATCATCCCCACTGGAAGCTGTGAGCTCCTCCTCAGTCATCCCCACTGGAAGCTGTGAGCTCCTCCTCAATCATCCCCACTGGAAGCTGTGAGCTCCTCCCCAGTCATCCCCAATGGAAGCTGTGAGCTCCTCCTCAGTCATCCCCAATGGATGCTGTGAGCTCCTCCCCCGTCATCCCCACTGGAAGCTGTGAGCTCCTCCTCAGTCATCCCCAATGGAAGCTGTGAGCTCCTCCCCAGTCATCCCCAATGGATGCTGTGAGCTCCTCCCCAGTCATTCCCAATGGATGCTGTGAGCTCCTCCTCAGTCATCCCCACTGGATGCTGTGGGCTCTGGATCGGATGATGCTTGGCTGTCTATCTCCTGCTTCCTTCTGCTACTTACCACTTACTCTTTTCTGTTGCTTGCTGTAAACTTAATAAACTCATTCAAAACCAAAAGCACCACTGTGAGGTCATTCTCCAGACAGACCAGAACACACATCCTCTGCAGAAAAGACAAAACCTCACTCACTGCCCTCTCTCACGTGACTGTCCTGACTGTGGTCGCCAATGTGTATGTCCTTCTCTCATGGCCATTCTGTGTTTCTCCTATGCTCAGTCGGGGGCAGGGTGGGCTTCTAAAAGGTGAAACAGCCCAAACCTTAATTTCTGGAGGGTCTGAGTCCTTAACTATCCTGCTATCCAGTGTTTTGTTTTGTTTTGTTTTGTGTGTGTGTGTGTGTGTGTGTGTGTGTGTGTGTGTGTGTGTGTACTGATTCTTTGGTAATTTCACATCATGAACCCCATCACACTCGTTTCCCAGCCCTTCCATGTCTGCCCCATCCTGTGACCTACCCCACACCCCAAAAAATAGAAATAAAAATATTTTTAAAAAGAAAAAATTTTTTTAAAAAAATCCAGTTTGGGTTATCTATGTATTCCCTGAAACATGGTCAAACTCTCAGTGGCCTGTCCTTTAAACAGAACCGAGTCCTTCCCCTCCCACACCCCCACCAGAAGCCATCAATTGTGGAGAGTTAACTTCTGCATCCTTATCACATTTTTTAAGAGTTCTCTTCCTTGGCTTCCTGTTTAGGCTGTTACATTTGGGGGAGGGGAGCGCGGGTAGGGGTTGTCGCAGAATCTTTCCATGTCCCTCTTTCTCAACTGTGCATCTGCAATCAGCTTGATGTCACTGCAAAAGCAGCTTCCTTGATCTTTACAGTCAGTGGGAGCATGGACCGTGGGCTTCCACATGCTTTCTAGCAACAGCACAGACCATGAACACAGCCCCCGGCTACAGTATGACCGTGGCCCAGATAAGGCCCTCAAAAGCAGTCTGGACCATGGACGTCAATTTGGTCTTAGGTGACAGCACAGGCCACTCACATCAATGTGACCCCAGGAGACAACGCACCCTCAGACATCAACTTTGGGCTCAGACGGCAGCACAGACGACAGACATCTGAATGGCCCTCAGTGGTGACACAGGCCGTGGGCATCAACACAGACCCCAGCCACAGGAGGACATAGGCCCAGACATGACCCTGGGCAGCAGCAGGGATCCAGAAATAACCATGACCTAGGTGGCAGCACAGACCAACCAGATTAGCATGGCCCCAGCAGCAGTGTGGCCCACGGACATCTACATTGCCTCATGCAGCAGAACAAACCACGGACATCTGGATGGCCCTCAGTGACAATATGAGCCATGGACGTGTATCAACACAGACCCTGGCTGTGGTTGGGTGCAGATGGCAAGCACAGGCCATTCACAGGAGCCTGGTCCTTACTGCTGCAGTGCCTCCAGTTCCGACCCTCCACAGCATGTACACTGCTCCACTTCTCTCTCCCCCATCTTGAGGCAGGGCAGCCTGGCTTCTGCCTGCACTGCAAGGTGGGGCAGCCGGCCTGCATGTGTTTTAATGACCTTTTCCCTTTAACCCTTAGTACAGAGAGAAGATTGTCCGAGAGGTACCCAGAATTCCCTGGGCTCCTGAAATAGTCTTTCTTGTCCCGCTATGTGACTACCATCCCATTGGTGGATAGGATCAACCATTCCAGCCAGTAGAGTAACTCTGTCCTCCCCTTCATTCAATAGCTTAAGAGCCCCAAGGTGGCCAGGTCTTATATTTCAGTTTAGTGGAACCACAGCTCCGGTCCCTATGTTGACTTTTTCTAGAGCAAGGTAAAGAAAATTCACTCCAGATAGAACACCAAGGACAGACCACAGAAATGATTCAAGTCTGGCTTGACGGACCAATGGGTTTATTGGAATTTCTTACAGGACCCTGAGTGAGACGTTAATTCTAGGAGTGTAAGTGAGTCCCCAAATAGCACATCCCTAAAAACCTACCCTGGCATGGGTGACAACCTCCTGAATGCTTCATACATGGACGGAGTCTCTTATTCACTTATCCATCACCTCCTATATATTCTAGCACCTTCCTAGAGCACATTCAACTGAGACAGGATTATGTGCAGCTCGGGGGGGGGGGGGGGGTATGGGGGTGACTGGAGTCTCATTTGAGTATCTAATGACCCTTCAACCCGCTCTTCCTATGGGGGAGTGCGAATAGTCCCAGGCTTGTGAGGGTCTCTCTTGAGCAATCACAGCGGCTCTGTTTTCAAGATGATAAAGACTGTGTCATACCTCAGGGACAGAGTGCCACCACAGCCCTGTTTGAAGCAAAATAGTAAGAGACATGGTATCCAGCTGTATTCCTTGACTCTTAGGCCAGTATATCCTGGCTCTGGGGAGATAGCACCAGGCTATGGTCTCTGACTCTAAGAAGACACCGTGCTCTGTAAAACAGAACCCAGTTCTTTCAGGATCCTGCACTGGAGTCTTTAGTAACTCCCTGCCCCCTTCACTTAGCACAGCCACTTCCAGCTAATAAAGAGACATGAAGCACTCACTCTCCAGCAGGGGCCCGTTGCTCGCTTCCATGCTAGGATCAGAAGTGTTCTAGAGAGAGTCCTAACAGTGGCCGAGGTGTCGGGCCACCCTGTACCCATCCTTTGGGGATGCTGGCAGAGGTATGTTCTGAGAGTCAAATCTACTGATAGAAATGCAGAGACAATAAATGCCTGTCACGTCTGTGGTAGAGGAGGCCAGCGCAACATTCTGCCACTGTGTGGCTGGCTGGTTACTCCAGTGCCAGCCTCTCCTATAGGCAGACTAGGCACCCAGGCAGGCAGCTAACCAAGATAACACTCATAACAGAGAAGACCCTGCCAGCTCACATCCCTCTTCATGGGCCCCTGTTCATATGAGCCTTGGGTATGTGGCACCATACTTCCAGCTAGTTCTTATTTCCCTTAGTGGACAATCAAACGTTCTGCTCAAAGTTCTGCCTATAAAGTCCAATCTAGACACAGAAACTACATAGTAATGCACATAGAATTGCCACTGTCAGGTTGGTGTGATAACCAGTAAGAGTTAATGAGAATCCTGAAACTCCAGGTACAGCAGACACAAGTCGTGGCCCACTACACCTCAGGCTGGTAGTGCACATAAGGAAAATGCTTTCTCCCTGCTGGGTTGGGATAAAGAGCCCAGAGAGGGCATGACCCTGCTCCATGGACCACAGAAAGGTCATCGCCTCTAATGAGGCTTACTGGGACAGCACCACCTTTGGCATCAGAAGGTGCCGAGGAGGGCTCCATAACACAGAACGTGCTTACTGCACTGTCACCGGGGGAGACTGACGGAAGGTGGTTCCTGAGAAGGAGCATTCTACTGGGAAATTTCCAGAAAGGATGCCTGGGGACAGGGCAAGATGATAGCCACTGGGAACCACGGGAGCTCAAACACTGCCTCTGCTGAGCCAGGCGCTGGGGAAAGCGTCCCTGTGGGAGCCCAGCGTGGCAGAAACCATGAGCTCTGGAGCCTGAACCTTAGAAGAAGTACATCCTGACCAGGCTCACAGAAAATAGACAAACCCCCTTTTTCTTTCCAGTCCCCCATCAGCAAGTTTTACATATGCCAGCTGACAAGGAAAAACCTTTGTAAAGCCCACCTCCGCCATCATGAAGTGGAGCACTAAGGGTGGATTTAAGTGCTACATTGTAATAAACTGATGACTGGCACCAGGAAGGAGGTGTGTTAGGGGATGGCATCAGAGGGTAAGCAAACAGAGAGCAAGCACACCAACACATGACAGCACAATATTGTCCAGGTAAAGTCCAGCAAATAAAACTGTTGATCAAAAGTCAGGAAGAGGTACGTGTGGAAAACAGAAAATGCACCTTCTTCCAACTATCAATAAGGCAAGCTGAACCCAAGAGTAGGGGCTGGGTGTTCTTGGTTCTACTTGACTCTAAGCAAGCCACCTTCAAGGACTTTCCTATGAGCTTGACATCAAGGTGAGTACTTCCTTTCATCTGCCCAGAGCCTGACCAAGGCCAGGCTAACCACAACTTCTCACTAACAGCCAAAGCTATGTGGGAGGCTACGCTTCACTGGCTCATCCCTTGTCCTAAGGACACGCAACTCCAAGGCCATCTCCTCTTGGTACCCTGGGCAGTTGCTGAGAACTCTATGTCTAGAGGTCCCCTTCTACCCATGTGCAGCAAACACTGACTTTGAGCTACAGCTCTGGCCTCCTGGATGCTGGCAAGGTCTCCCAGCCTTATGATTAAGAAAGCTTATATTTGTGTACTGATGATGGAAGAGGGAGGGAGGGGAGCTGGTCCTTGGCCGAACTTGGTTCTGTCATAACCAGGGTCTCTCTGACCTTTGCTTTTGGTAGGCTAGACTTTTAGAAAGGGAAACGGAGACGCAAACAGCCACTCTGGGATCTGCAACATTTGAGGTTGAGGAAAACATTGGTCACATCCGGTCCCTGAGCTCTCAGACTTACACTGTCTCCAAGTTGTGGCCATGATTTCATAACATCTCGGTTCAGGGTCACAAAGCGAACACTGTCTTGGTCAATAATGTTCCAAGAGCTGCAGAGCCTTCTCCAGGAACCTTGAGACCTCCATAATCTGCTCATAATGCTCTCTTCTTGCTCTCTCGCCTCCTTTCGCTACTAATAAGTCCAATCCCAGTGCCTGCATAGATGGCCATGATCTTTCCCAGACCATGGGCCACACACTGGGTAGCAAGGGCCTGCCGTATAGGGAGAATTGACACAGGAACTCACAAGCTAAGTACACAAGTCTCACCAATCCAACAAGGCTGGAAAGAGCTGCTGGCCCTGGAGCTGGATCTCATGCATGGAGGTTTGGAGAATGGGCAGGGCTTATACGGGCTCCTCTGAAGTCCCTGTGAGAAGAGTAACATTCTGGCTACCTCCCCTCCCCTCACAGCCTCCCCTCCCCTCACAGCCTCCCCTCCCCTCACAGCCTCCCCTCCCCTCACAGCCTCCCCTCCCCTCACAGCCTTCTCTCCCCTCACAGTCTCCCCTCCCCTCACAGTCTCCCCTCCCCTCACAGCCTCCCCTCCCCTCACAGCCTCCCCTCCCCTCACAGTCTCCCCTCCACATCACAGCCTCCCCTCCCCTCACAGTCTCCCCTCCCCTGAAAGCCTCCCCTCCCCTCACAGCCTCCCCTCACAGCCTTCTCTCCCCTCACAGCCTCCCCTCACAGCCTTCTCTCCCCTCACAGCCTCCCCTCCCCTCACAGCCTCCCCTCCCCTCACAGCCTCCCCTCACAGCCTTCTCTCCCCTCACAGCCTCCCCTCCCCTCACAGCCTCCCCTCCCCTCACAGCCTCCCCTCCCCTCACAGCCTCCCCTCCCCTCACAGCCTCCCCTCCCCTCACAGCCTCCCCTCCCCTCACAGCCTCCCCTCACAGCCTTCTCTCCCCTCACAGCCTCCCCAGCACAGCCTCCCCTCCCCTCACAGCCTCCCCTCCCCTCACAGCCTCCCCTCCCCTCACAGCCTCCCCTCACAGCCTCCCCTCCCCTCACAGCCTTCTCTCCCCTCACAGCCTCCCCTCCCCTCACAGCCTTCCCTCCCCTCACAGCCTTCCCTCCCCTCACAGCCTCCCCTCACAGCCTCCCCTCACAGCCTTCCCTCCCCTCACAGCCTCCCCTCACAGCCTTCTCTCCCCTCACAGCCTCCCCTCCCCTCACAGCCTTCTCTCCCCTCACAGCCTCCCCTCCCCTCACAGCCTCCTCTCCCCTCACAGCCTCCCCTCCCCTCACAGCCTCCCCTCCCCTCACAGCCTCCCCTCCCCTCACAGCCTCCCCTCCCCTCACAGCCTCCCCTCCCCTCACAGCCTCCCCTCCCCTCACAGCCTCCCCTCCCCTCACAGCCTCCCCTCCACATCACAGCCTCCCCTCCCCTCACAGCCTCCCCTCCCCTCACAGCCTCCCCTCACAGCCTCCCCTCACAGCCTCTCCTCACAGCCTCCCCTCCCCTCACAGCCTCCCCTCCACATCACAGTCTCCCCTCCCCTCACAGCCTTCTCTCCCCTCACAGCCTCCCCTCCCCTCACAGCCTCCCCTCCACATCACAGTCTCCCCTCCCCTCACAGCCTCCCCTCCACATCACAGTCTCCCCTCCCCTCACAGCCTCCCCTCCCCTCACAGCCTCCCCTCCCCTCACAGCCTCCCCTCCCCTCACAGCCTCCCCTCCCCTCACAGCCTCCCCTCCACATCACAGCCTCCCCTCCATATCACAGCCTCCTTCACCATCACAGCCCCTGCCTTGAGCTCTCTACACCCTCCTCCCACCCCACTTCTTCCTGACCTCCAAGGACAAAGGTCATTTTGTCACTGGGTAAGGACACACATGGAGAAATGCCTGCCCACTCTCCTCTCAAACAATTATGGGCTAGTGCGCCAATGAGACTGCAGGAAACCTAAGTGGGCACATTTGGAAGATATGAATAATTGCAAAGACAAAGTCGAGAATGGCCCCTGCCAGGGCGAGCACAGGAAGTGGGTGGAAGTGGGAAGGACTCTATTAATTCTCCACGGCCTTGAATGAGTCATGATTTTCAACTTTCTACCCAAGTGTCTGGCATTTAGCTGCCTGGATGCTATGCTTTGGTCATGACTAAGTCTCTCTGGTGGGCACATATTGCCTCCTGCATCAGCAAAGCCGTCCTCATTCCAAAGGCCATAGACAGAGCTGCCTTGCACACAGCCACTATTGCCACGTTTTGGTCCAGCCCCTGAGCTTTAGACCTCTGCCCGTGCAGCTGTATGGCCTGGGATTACTCTCCCTATACCTTAGCACACTGGGTCCTCAGCTCTCACAACAAAGCCATCTCCTCAGGGCGGCTGTCCCAGGCCTACTGGTCCATTCTCAACAGGCCGGCACCACCTCTTCATCGTGACTCTCCTGCCCATGCCCTCACAGGCTTTAGCCACCATCAAGTCAGACGCCAGCACTGTCTCCATAAACACTGGCACAGGCATGGAAAGAAGAGAGCTCTGTAGACCCATGTTCGGCTCCTAAGCGTCCCCAGACTGCTGACTCCACTCTGATCATGACATTGATCTTTCCAGTTGGAATATTATCAGCCTAGCAGCAGGCCCCATACCCAGTGGCTCCTATAGAGTCCCGGCTGGCACACACTCAAAGAAAGGAGCAATTACAGGCTGGAGTTTGCCTCTGGGGCCTGTGGTCCATTTTCCCAGAGGCTGTCTAACTGCTGACACCAACACTCAGGGTTTGGGAGCTTCAACGAGGTCTCCAAGTTGGCAGGAAGGAATCTGCAAGGGCCTCTCATGAGAAGCTGGAAGTCTGGACCACAAACTTTGAAGTCTTTGTTGTGGCAGAGAAGTGAGGAACTATGGCCATACCCACACCCGGCAGTTGGTCCCCTTCCTGGGCAGCCAGGGATGGAGCCTCCAGTTCCAGCCTCTACCTCTGCCAGCCTCCTCGGTACTGTTATCCTCATCCAGACTCCAGCAAGCTCCAGCAGAAAGGGCTTTGCTGAGCGAGTGCTGTTTACATTCTTGTCGGGTTTGCCTGTGTTTAGACTTGTGAAAAAACACATTTCAAACATTTACAAGCAATCATAGGCCCTTGTGGATTTCACATAAACTCTTCTATAAACCAGTGAACTTCAGAGTCTCTAATCCCACAAGAATCATAAACCCTCAAAGCTGTAGGCCCATGAAGAGTCTCTGCTCCAACATTCTTGTTTCATGGCCAGAAACACCCAGGCTCAGGAGGGCAGGGCCCTGCCTAGGCACAGTCGAGTTAAGTACAGAGCTGATCTCTGCAGTGCAAACCCACGAATCCCAAACCAGGTGCAAAACACTAGAGCCCACGACCTTGCCAGCATGTGGTTCTGGTTTCTAAAAGAACTGATTTGAGGTTTCAAAATATTAATGTGCCTAGGATTTTGGTAAAGGAATGTGTGTTAAGTGGACATGCTTGGCTGGCAGCCATGCCCCAGCGCCAGGCAGGCTGCCCGCCTGATGAGAATGCCCTGGGACTTGATGTGTGGGATGCATCTACTGCACAATGTCCCAGAATCACAGGCTTGTGGCATGGCTCCACGTGAAGTCATATTGTCTACCAGCGGCTGCTCTCATGGGGGATTTCAGACAACCTTGCTTCAGGAGAGCCTCGGTGAAGCCAGGAAAGAAGATCCCTGCAGAGGCTCCCACCTCAACCCCAGAAGGTGCTATAGGAAAAGCTCTAAGAGCCAGGAAGGCACCAAACAGACCCTAAGCCCTCTGGGCTAACACCTTCCCCTCTACCACAACAGGCCCAGGCAGGAAATTAAGCAAAGCTCTTTCTGAACTTCTACGGAGGAATTTCCTGGAGGGTCCTGGAGGCCTGTGCTCCCAGGAATCATGTTACAACCAAAGCTGCAGGCCCTGGGGTTCCTGCCTCAGCACCTGTTATGCAGAGCACCTTGTAATCCAACACTGGCCTGTGATGGCAGGCCTCGGGGAGCCAGGGAGTGTCTAACGGAGGACAGCACAGAGACCTCCCCACTCTACCCACCTCTGTGTCTCAAAGCTGGGGAGGCTCCTCTGCATGTGCCCTAGGCTGCATCCTCTCTAAAGCTGGGAAGCAGCTGATTGGTAGGCAAGATGATGGCCACCCTGGCCCTAATGGTCTTTCCAACCGAAGGCCTGGGGCGTGACCTTACAGCACTCAACAATATCCCTAAGCCCTCACCACTGCTCTGTGTCAAGACTTCAGGACCTTGCAGACAATAGAAGTCTCAGAGAAGTCAGTTCACAGTCACCTGCTACATGGCGTGATGTTAGCAGAAAGACCAATCAAGTCCAAATAAAACTTTCAGTCTTGTTAATTCAATGTACCAACACTGGTTTCTCAATTGTTTTCTCTCTCCCTAGCCTCCCTCTGTCCCTCTCCCTGCCTCTCTCCCTGTAGCCCAGGCTGCCCTGTTACTAAAACAATGCCTTCCCAATAAGAAATCACTCTGTACCCTTAGAAATTAATAAAGGAAAAATTCTATACTGGAGGAAAAAAGAAAAAGAAAAGTGCATGGCCGACTGGGGCCAATGTCCAGTAAAAAGCCAGCCTTGATGTGACTAACATTTGCACACCTTAGACTTCTGCATTTCACAGGCACACATCCTTTCAGGTCCCAGCCCCAGGTTCAACTCTGAACAGTTTAAACAGACAGGAAGGAGGCTGCACGTCTGGCCACATGGGCAGATGGGAAACTTACACAGCAAGGCATTGCCAGAATTATTTTAAGTTCACCAGTGTTGGTCTTTTCAAGTAGTTCTTACCCTGGTCCATACTGCCCACCTGGCAGGATTAGGCTTTTCCTGACAAGCGCTCTGGAGACTAACGGTCAGCCAGGACTTGAGGGCAGTTGTGAGCCTGCGCTGCCCCACGAGCTGCCCAGGGAGGCATGGTTTGGGAATGGACTTAATGACTCCTCAGTCCCAGGGAACCAAGATTGACATTCTAGCACTGCGAATGTGTCCCGTCCCTAGCCGGCCTGGTTAGCACACTGCTCTTCTTTGGGTATTTAGGAAGCAGAGCTCCGTTAGCTAACTTCTAGTGCATGTGATTTAACGTCCTCCACGCAAGGCTCTTAGTGAATCCCTTGTAGCATATATTCCCTTACTCTCCTTTTCCGTCAGACCACATTCCCAGTCCTTCGGCATCAGTCTCCCAGTGCTGGGATTGCAGGTCTGTATCATCTGTGCATGTGAGTGTGGGCACACAGGAACCACAGATGGGGGGGGGCTAGAGGGCAATTTTCAGGGACCAGTTCTCCCCTATTGTGGGATCCTGGGGTCACATTCAGGCTGTCAGCTCTGTGTAGCAAGCCTATTGACATGCTGAGCCATTTTCCTGGCCTCATGCCTGGCTTTCTTACATCTTTTTAAGTTGTAAAATATCCTTTACAAAGTCATTTATTTCCAGATTTTTGTGAGGCATTGCTGACAAATAAAAGTTGTATTTAAGATGTCCAAAGTGATGATATTGTTCACATAGACTATGATTGTCACATCAAACCAATTTATCACCTCACAGTTACCATGTGTATGTATGTGTTTGTGCATGTAGACGAATCTTTAAAGGTCTTATTAATAAAAACAAACCCAGAGCCAGGTATTGGGGTGAACGCTGAAAGATCAGAGAAGCAGAACAAGCCACAGCTAACCTCACCTCGCCAATTCCTCAGCTGATCCTGTTTCCTCAAACTGGAAGCCTGAGTCCTCATGGATCTCAGCTGAACTGCTGCTAAAAGCTTAACAAACCTCTAGCTCCTGGTCCTCACGCCTTATATACCTTTCTGCTTCCTACCATCACTTCCTGGGATTAAAGGTGTGTGTCACCATGCCTGGCTGTTTCCAGTGTGGCTTTGAACTCACAGAGATCCAGATGGATCTCTGTCTCTGGAATGCTAGGATTAAAGGTGTGAGTGCCACCATTTTCTGCCTCTATGTCTGTCTAGTGACTGTTCTGTTCTCTGACCCCAGGTAAGTTTACTAGGGTGCAAAATATAATGGGGGACACAGTATCACCACATTTCCCCTTTTTTTGTCTAAGTTAATAAAAGACGCTTATAACTAATATAAGAAAAACTATAGCCAATAAGTATATACAATATATATAGTCAAGAATTACATTAACAATGTCTAGTCCATTAACATTTGACAAATTCAGACAAAAATTTTCATTACTTATCCTATTTAAAACAAGTGATTCCTTTTTAAAAGTAGATTCAATGATCTACATTTTTATCTTATATCCATAGTCTCTCTTTTTTCTTTTCTGAGTAGATTTAAAAATCTACCTTTTATCTTATCATTTCTATATCTTTCCTTTTTTCTTTTCAGAGTAGATTCAATAATCTACTCTTTTCTATGTGCATATGCGTGCATGTGTATGTATATATGTGTGTGTATGTGATGTGCTATATATATGTATGTGTATGTGTATGAGTGTATATGCACGTATGTATAATATAGGCATATGTTTTATGCATATGTTGTATGTATATGTGTGTATTGTGTGTGTAATGTATGTAATGCTGTATTGCATGCTGTGTGTGCATGTGTATACATATTATGTGCATTTGTGTATATAAGTGCATGTGTATTATATATATTTTGTGTGTCTGCGTATATATTGTGTACATATATACATGTACTTGTGTATATGTATTATGTGCATATGTATATATGTGTATATATACATGTATTTTTATGTGTGTACATATGTATATATATATATGTGTGTACATGGTTTGTGCATGTATGTGAGAGAGATAAGACTACTTAAGATCTACTTACTCATTGAGTTCCAAGCATATACTATGGTATTATTATCAGTTTTCCAGAGCTTACTCACCCTGTGTAACTGAAACTTACACTTTCCCACCATTTCCCATTTCTCCCAGCTCCCGACAACAACGTTCTACTCTCTGCCTCTTCTGAAAGATTCTGTACAGAAATGAGGTCATGCAGGACTTGTCTTCAGTGCCTGGCTTACTTCACTTACATCACGTCCTCTGGGTCCACCTGCGCTGAAGCACATCAGGGTTTCCTCTTCCCGGAAGGCGGAAGGATTTCTCACGGCATGTTCGCCATGATTATCCACATGTGGGTAGACATCGGAGCTGTTGCCACATCCCGACTGCTCGGAACACAGGAGTGCGTCTCTCTCCCCCAGACTGAGGTGTCTTCTCAGGACATGTGCTTGTGGAGTGAGTTAACACAGGAGGAACGGGGTGCCGGGAAGATGGGAACTGGGTGTCCTTCCCTTGAGGCTGCCATGCCCATCTCAAGTTATTCCACAGTAGAACCCTGACTGGAAAAGCACCTTCCAGCTGTGCGGTCTCTCTCTTCAACTACCGGGCTGAGTAATTACACGCTAGATATAAAGTAGCTCTCCTCCAAACAGGACAGGGACTGCCATTTTAGAAGCTCCATTTTACAGCCAAGAAAAGTGAAGCCATCACTACAGACATCCAGAGCCCAGGCAGGCAGCAGATGTGAGGTCAGAAGTCATGAACGGAAGCAGCTGCCCAGACCTCCCAGTGCACAGAGGGTCTCCTAGACCAGCTAGCTGAGTGGAGGTCCAGTCGATTTGTCCTGAGGCCTTGAAACACAAACCTGACGGGGCACTTCCTCCGCGTGCATTCACCTCGGACACAGCGGCCACCCTTCCCTGTAGCCTGCAGACCCTCGGGGGGATTCAATTCCTTCTTATTCCCACCTCAAGGGCCTTTGAATACCATTCTCAGGGGCTTACCAAGAAGGATTCTCTCCTCCCTCTGTTCATAAGCTTGTTTTTAGTCAATACTCAAAACCCTCCCTAGCATGGTTTCTTGCACACGTGGAGGTGGGCCCCACCACATGCAGCTAGCTGGTCACATCCCCCAGGACAAATCTCTCCGCTTTCCCTCCACCCCTCCTGGCCTGAGCTTCCAGCCTGGAGACCTGTCTGGTTCTGGAAGAAAAGGGGAGGTCCCTTCTCATTCCCCTCCCCCTCACACCTTGCTCAAGCACGGAGGTGGAGAACAGGCCGCAGTGTCGAGTCGTCTCTGTTTATCTTTGCTCTACGAAGTTCTACTACTCATGGCCACTGCTGCCCAAGATGAACCGATGAAGAACAGACACACTGCGGTGCAGAGGAGGAAGAGGTTGTGCGTGTGGCTCAGTGGTCTCTGCCCGCACCTGCCATTGCCCCGCAGGCCAGACTGCCTTCCCTTCTGTGAATTCTTGGCTGAGAGAAATTGAGAAGGACTAGGTCAGGGCGCATGTCACAACAATGCAGGGTGAATCCAAACTCCCATGTCACAAAACTACAAGTCTCGGGCTTTGTTCTCAATGGTTGTTTCTAATTAGAAAAAAGTATCCTTCCTCGTTTCACACCCCCACCCCAGGTTTGAGCCATTTCCTAACGTCCAGCAAACATGGCCACAGCTGAGGCGCTCCAGGGTATTTCACGCTCAGTGAATAATTATGTGAACAAAATAACACAACGTGGTTGCCAACAGCTATTAAACCTGTGAAAAATGACAATAGAAAACTCAGTTGAGTGGCTATCAGGGGCCCTCATAGAAGGAGGAAGCCAGCTGTGGCTTCACATCTGTAAGCTCCAAATGCAACCAAAAGAATCGAACAACCAAAAGAGAAACTGTCCGTGAGTCCTGACTCTGGGAGCTGCCCATTGACTGGATGGAGCCGGTTTCACTGCCGGTGTGTGCCTGAGCAGAGCAAAGGCGCCTGGAACAGCTTTGGGCTGCTTTAGGATGGAGACGGCTGGGAGATGATCAAGAGTATCCCCCAGCCTCCAATACAGAGGTTCTCCTTGAAGTCCCAGCCTGAGAGTCAGAAGTGATGGCCACACAGCCCACGGTTGGAGTTTATTCTTGACAGGTGAACTCAGAGCCAGAGAGTGGCTTCACTATCAACTCACACCACAGTAAGTGGCCTGTGTGGGGAGGAGAGCAGAAACTCGGTCTTCCTCCTATACCTAGTCCCTCATGACACGCCCCCACGTCACACAAAGAGCGTGGCTTTGCAATCCACAGACCTGGCCCTGACCCCACCAGCTTCACCCGCACCCTAAGTGGTCCACAGAGGAGGTCTGGCCCAACAGAGCTTCAGCTTTTTAAGCTGCTTTGCAGGGCTATGGTAAAGACCAGAGACAATGTGCATTAAGCCTCTAGGATGGCAGCAGTTACACAGACAGACAAACACTGGCTACATGTGAATGTTAGACGGTGCCCCCAGAAAGGCTAGGGACCTCAACACCTGGGGCTTGTCAGGCATCTCCAACCATCACACTTCACTCAGATGGCAGCCATCACTGCCCCAGATCTCACAGTTCTCACAGTCTGCCCGCTCTGGAGTCTGACGTCCCAGCATGTCAGATGTCCCATGTCAACTTACACCTACTTCTCTCCCAGATGCCAGGTTCCCACATCAGACTCCGCAGTCAGAACCTGCCCTGGCTAAGTTCTGACACAGCAGTTCCTGTGCTGAGGCTGGTCTTGCTGTTGGGGACTTCTCTTCCCATCTGATACTTGTTGAAGTTCTATTTGTTTTCGGAAGCCTGTCAGAACATGTTGGCCTTCCACAGCAGAGTAATGAAATATTAACTCATCTGCCTCTTTTATCTCCATGTGATCCAGCTCCATGACCTTAGTTTCCACATCTGGAAAATGGAACGATAATCCTAGTGCCAAACAGTTGAGATGGAAGAGTTGGGAGGATTAAATGAGATTATGCAGATGAAATGATCTGACCTATAATCAGCCAGAAAGCGCTTGTTTCTACCTGAGAACTTGTGTGACTTAGTAGACTCGCTAGCATACTGATTAGAAAGTTCTCAAGGCCAAAACCTGGATGGTCCCACAGAAAGAACATGGATCCTGGGTAACTGAATAGGACTGGACCCTCTCTTGGGAGGTCAGCCTTCAAAGGTGAGCTGCTATTTGTCCTGACCTATCTGACAGTGCTGAGGGGTAACAGGGGGCAAGTCACCCCTCTTTGAGCATGCCCCAAAAGCAAGGCCCAGAGAGACAGGTTGTAATCGGAAATGACCTTCCGTGTAGAAACAATGCCATTCAGCCCCACCACTGCCCTGAAAGGCATACCAGCCCAGGCTTCTGCCTTCCTTCTGTACCCAGACCAGAAAATTCCTCCTACAGCAGCACTGAATCCTGTGCTGAGGTGGTCACCATGGAAGAGCCTAGAAACTCCGCTCCCACCTCTCTCCAAGCCCCCTGCAAGCTCAGCCCCATGGTAGGTGGGGCCACAGATGCACGAGGACTCGGGCCTCCTCACTCAGGCCACAGCTGTTCTCAGCTTTTCCCCACTGCCCATCAGGAAACAACTCAGAAACATAATTGAGCAGCTGCGCCTGTAAAAAGAACCCAGTTCAGAAGGAGACATCGCGTCCAACAAGTATGTGCTGAAGTCTTGTGACAGGGCTGAGTCCACTCAGCAAGCCCAGGGATCCCACCATTCTTTGTGCACCCTCCCCCCACACCCCCACACACCCCCACCCCCGCTTGTGAGCCACAGGGTCAGGACAGGCCTTCTGCTGCCTTGATTCCCTTTCAGCGGCCACAGTGCTGTGCTCCTGGGGTTCCTGGGTACCCCGACCCTTTGCTCTGTTCAATGTGCTCCTCAGAAGCCATGTTTGAACCAGAACCTACCAACGAGTGTTCATTCCATCCACAGTCCGCCTGTTATCTGGGCCCACTCGTTACGGGATTTCAGGAGACTGTAGCCTTGTTTGACCAAAGCTCTCCTGCACGTGTTGCTTTGAATTCTAGCACAGAATTCAGCATGACATTTCCCTTGGATTTCTCCTCCAAGGCAACAGAGTAAGGGCCATTTCCCAAAAAACAACACATTATTAACAAATGAATAGGAGCCAAGAAAACAATGCAGCCAGCATATTTAGTCCATTCAACTTGTTTAGAATGCAAATTGCAAATATATTTAATTCACAAAGCTCTTTGGGGAAACTTTCATACCTCTTATATCCAGCAGAGCCAAGAAAGCCACCAAAGTGAGGCCTGCTCACTGGCTTCACACAGGACAGTGTCAGGTCCCCGGGAGCAGGAGGACTCATTCCAGAACCCTGATAAGGCCCCTCACCCCACCCTCTGGCCAGCCATACGCCTTCATCCCATGGTCTGCCTTTGTCTTGAGAGTGTTCAACTGGTCATGGTCAACAGCATCCAGGAACCTTCCCTGTGATCAAGGGCAGGTACGCATAACAAGAGAAAACCAAATGCCACTGTGACAGCCACCATTAACACATGGCAGAACCGGCCCCTGAGTACGTGAAGGTCCAAACCAACTTGATTTATGAAAACCAAGCAAAGTTTCCAGCAGGTCTGGCATGTCTACGGCACTGGAGAAAAGCCTTAATTACACTGCCTGTGCTCATTAAGTAGATAGGATCTCAGCAGAGGCAAGCCATGTTTTGTCTTCAGGAAAAAATGTAAATCCATCTGGCTCCATATTTTACAGTAGTCATCAATATCCTAAGGCCATGTGAAATACCGAGTTTCCATCTTCCTGAGGTTTGGGGGCGGAACTGAAGTGAAACATCAACAGAAGAGCTCTGAGGCTGACAGCGTGTTGATGAGGATGATGTAGCCGAGCATTCCTGTCTCCATAGATCTCCAGAGCACAACAGGCCCCACTTGGACCAGACCAGGTAATAAAGGATAGAGAGCCAGAGGAAGAGACAGCCCTGGGGTTTACACAGAATTGCCTCCTGCTAACCAACCAGTAGAAACAGTCACCACTGAGGAGAGCTCACTGTGACAGCGGCAGTGTGCCCAGAACCCTTGTAACCCACCACTCCGTTCAAGCGGAAGCCCTCTGAGACACACTGCTCTCTACGGAGACACACCGCAGTGTGGGCCCAGGAAGTCCCGCCTCTCACGCTCAGGACTCAGAGGAATAGTCAAGTGCATGAAATGGCAGAGTAGTTTAAAGAAATCACCCTCAGTCCTGGGACTTTGTCCCCTCTGTTCTTTTTTAGGGGATTTCATCCCACATGTTTTCTCTATCTCCTAAAATCTGTTTCTCCCATGCCATTATTCCTCAAATCTTCAATAGTAAATCCAATTGTCAACTTGACCCCTGAAACTCAACATGCTCCAAAGCAAGCTTCAGATCAATTGATTTTGTGTATGGCCTTATAATTATGCTAAGTTCATTTAATTCTAGTATTTCCACTGTGGGTTCTATAGGATTCTCTATGTACAACGTCATATTGCTTGCAAGTAAAAATGGTTCCGTATTATTCCCATTTGTATGCCTTTAGTTTCTCTCTCTTATCTTACTGTCTATGACCACTAGTACTGGGCTGAATAGAAATGTACGAGTGGACATCCTTGTTTTGTTTTTGATCTTAAAATGAAGAAATCTAAGGAATTCCTTATTTAGATATTTGTACTTTATTCATTATAAAAACAACGCAAGTGTAAACATTAACATTCATGCTAAATCTATTTTTTCTAAGTTCTTAAACGTGCTGGCTCGTCTATGAGCTTCGCTTTCCCCCTGGGTAGCTGCCTTGTTTTACAGCTTCTTGCTATGTCTGACAGATTTTATCGTGTTCCTGACAAGAGCCCTGTCTTCCAGGAGTCCAAATAATAGAGCATCCTTTAGAGCATATCCCCACCTGCTCTAGGAGAGAGCATGTTCACCGACATGCATCTGCCATCCTGCTGGGCTTCGTTCTGTTCTGGTTGAGGCTGATTCCCTTGTTTCCTTAGTCCTAGGACACGGCCCTTACTCTAGGACACGGCCCTTCCTCTAGGACACGGCCCTTACTCTAGGACACGGCCCTTACTCTAGGACATGGCCCTTACTCTAGGACATGGCCCTTACTCTAGGACACGGCCCTTACTCTAGGACACGGCCCTTACTCTAGGACACGGCCCTTACTCTAGGACACGGCCCTTACTCTAGGACACGGCCCTTCCTCTTATCTTTACTGAATGTTTCCTGTGCCTACTGAGCTGTTTTGATTCTGCCTTGACCATCACCCAGTTCTCTGAGATCTTCAGATACTTCTATCAGGCTTCCAAGCCCAGGACATCTCACCCTACTCAAAAAAACCCATCCCTCAGCCAAGAACCGCGAGGATTCCCACTTCACTTCCTGCAGTTTCCTTCTCTCTGCCTCATGGCATCTTCACCCTCTGATTTCTGACTCATCAGCGCAGCCTGGTTTGCTGTGATGCGCTCCCGTGGAATAGCAAGCTTCCTGAACAGCCCGTAAGAGCAGTGAGAGTCGAAGTTTTTCACCCTGGCTCTGCTCTGGCTCTTGATGCACAAAAATAACTTGCTTTCCATGGTCCTAGGATCATCACACTAAGTTGGTAGTTAACAGTGGCCTTGCCAAATAACTTTTGCCTGAAGGAGCATAGAAAGGGATTTTTAGACCTGTTGGTGTGTGAGTCGCCCATTTTCTCAGTCCTAGCTAGTGGTTTAATCTGATAGCTTGGCTATGTGACTGATGCTATTTAAGATGTTTGAGTCTTTGCCAATCTAGTTTAAAACTGCCAATCCAGCTGAAGTATCTAATCATTGCTGTTAAAAGAAGATGAAAGATGGTATTGGCATAAAAACAGACATGTGAATCAATGGAGTCAAATAGAAGGCCCAGATGTAAACCCACACACCTATGGACACCTGATTTTTGAAAAAAAAAAAAAAAAGCCAAAATTATAACATGGAAAAAAGAAAGCATCTTCAGCAAATGGTGCTGGTCTAACTGGTTGTTGGCATGTAGAAGAATGCAAATCGATCCATATCTATTGCCCTGCGCAAAACTCAAGTCCAAGTGGATCAAAGACCTCAACATAAATCCAGATACACTGAACCTGATAGAAGAGAATGTGGGATATAATCTCAAATGCATTAGCACAGGAGAAAACCTCCTGACCAGAGCACCAATAGCACAGGTGCTAAGAATGACAATTAATAAGTGGGACCTCATGAAACTGAAAAGTCTCTATAAGGCAAAGGACACTGTTAATAGGACAAAATGGCAGACTACAGAATGAGGAAAGTTCCTCACCAACACCACATCTGACAGAGGGCCGATCTTCAAAATATATAAAGAACTCAAGAAACTAGATATCAGCAAATCAAATAATCCATTTTTTAAAAAAATGGGGTGCAGATCTAAACAGAGAATTCTCAACAGAAGAATCTCAAATGGCTGAGAAACACTTAAGGAGATGTTCAATACCCTTAGCCATCAGAGAAAGGCAAATCAAAATGATTCTAAGATTCCATCTTACACCTGTCAGAATGGCTAAGATCAAAAACACAAGCAACAGCCCATGCTAGAGAGGATGGGGGCAAGGGGAACACTCCTCCACTGCTTATGGGAGTGCAAACTTGTACAGCCACTTTAGAAGTCAGTGTAGCAGTTTCTCAGAAAACTGGAAATCATTCTACCACAAGACCCAGTGATACCACTCTTGGACATATACCTAAAGGATAGTCAACCATACCACAAGGACACTTGTTCAACTATGTTCATAACAGCCAGAACCTGGGAACAACTAGATGCCCCTCTACTGAGGAATAGATAAGGAAAATGTAGTACATTTACACAATGGAGTATTACTCAGCTATTGAAAACAAGGACACCAGGAGATTTGCAGACAAATGGATGGAACTAGAAAAAAATCAACCTGAGTGAGGTAACCCAGACCCAGAAAGACAATCATGGTTTGTATTCACTTATAAGTGGATATTCACTGTAAAGTAAAGGATAATCATGCTACAATCCACAGACCCAGAGAGATAGCAAGGAGAGTTCATGGAGGGATACCCAGATCTCCCTGAGAAGGGGAAATAGAAGAGATTTCAAGAGTGGACCCAGGGCAGGTGGGGATGGGAACATGAGCGACCAGGTTGTGGGGGAGGCACTGAGGGGGAAAATGTTGAGGGGGACTGCTGGGGGCTGGGCATTTCAACTTGGGGGAAAATCCTGGTGCAGGGGAACCTCCCAGGAGTCTTATCTACTATTGCTAAGTCTCTAAGGTGGGGTCCTCCCCATAGACTCCTGGGAGCTGTGACCAAGATTGATGCCTGGCCCAATCGTCATCCAGCAACTGATGGAGGCAGATGCAGTGACCCACAGCCAAACTTTAGGCGAAGTTTGGGAATCCTGAGGAGGAAGGGGAGGATAAAGGAGTGTAGGAGGCAGAGGGGTCAAGAACACCACAGGAAGACTCACACAGTCAACTAACCTGGGTTCCTAGAGGCTCGCAGAGACTGAACAGACAACCAGGGAGCCTGCATAGGACTGACCTAGGCCTCTGCATCTATGTTACAGTTGTGTGGCTCAGTCCTCTTCTGGGACTCCTAATAGTGGGGACAGGGGCTGTCTCCAACTCTTTTACTGGCTTTTGGGACCCTACTCCTCATACTAGGTCGCCTTGCCCAGTCTTCATACATGGGGAGGTGCTTAGTCTTACAGAAACTTGATATGCCATGTCTTGTTGATACTCATAGGAGACCTGACCTTTCCTGGAGGGAGACAAAGAAGGATGGGGATGTGGGGGAGAGACTGGGGGGGGGGAGGCTGCAGCCGAGATGTAAAATAAATAGATGAATAAAAAAAAATTTTCATGGAAGCTGAAAAAAAAGAAGATAAAAGGTTGTGAGGAGGGTAACATAAAATCTGGAAGAGTGTGTTTTGTTGTTTTTGAGAACACATACTTTGGCTTCTGAACAAGACATAGAGGAATCCCATCAGGTACTTACAGAAAGTTGAGACAAGGATCTGGAGCTTATATGAAGTGAATAATGTGGTCAGGCTGTATGTTTTTAAATCCAAGGCCATTCGGGTGGAAGATTTGTCACAGTGGGCATCTCAGTTAATTGAGGCTCTGACAGTAGTAGCCACCGAGACATCTGAAACCAGTCACAGCCCTGAAGCAGACTGACACAGCTTCAGTCACATCTGGCAAACCTCTGTATTCAGGTCTTGTGAAGTCCAGTTACCCCAGCGTGTTCACAATAATTGACAATCTCCAGGCCTGGCCTCACCTAAGAGCTGCTCAAAAATGAAGAGCCCCAGCCTCCCACAGTCTACTTTTAAACAGCATTTCCATGATTTGACTTATTTTTTCACTGAAGTGTGAATAGCATTTTCCATAAAATACTTGATAGTTTTGTAAGAAAATACAGGATTTTGTTCATGTATCCAATGGCAACTATTTGCTTCACCAACACTACCCTTGCATACCTCTGGTCTATATTTCAATGACCAAGTATAATGTATAATTTAAAATAATTAAAAATACCAATTACACTTACCAGGCATGCTCAAAATGCACAAACCTCATAACTGAAGCGACAAAATACACAGCTAAGAGCGAGTTTTCACAAACACACATGGTGACAACATCAGCTCCATGGCTGCCAGCAACCACGAAACGCCAGGAATTTCAGGTCCTGCTCTGTGGTTTCCCTTATTGCTTAGAGACGAGGCCTCTCACTGAACCTGAGGCCAGATGGCCAGAGTTCCAGAGATCCTCTTGTCTCTGCTCCCCACAGCGCTGGAGTTACAGGCACGCGAGTGGGCACACTCAGCACTTTATGTGGGTGCTGACCTACTTCCCCATCAAGCACTCTTACCCACAGTCATCTAGCTGGGATTAGTTTAACTCATCTTGTACCCACTCCAAATCCAAATGATTACTAAACAAATGCCAATCAGCACATGTGCCATGAGTTGAATAGAAATTGGGTTGTTGGTTTTTGGTTTTGGTTTTGTTTTAGGTTCATTTATTTTTATTCTGTGTGTATGACTGTTATGGCTGCCCACGTCTATCCACTATGTGCATGCAATGTTCTCAATGCTCAGGTACTGGAGTTACAAGTAGTTGTGAACTGCCATTTGGGTGCTGGGAACCAAACCTTGGTCCTCTGCAAGAGGAGTAAGTGATCTTCATTGCTGAGCCATCTCCCCAGCCCTGAGAAACTCATTTTTAAAGATTTTTGCTTCAGCTCTACTCCTAACAGACACTCTTTCTTCCCTCAGTACTAAGGCAGAACAGAGCCTGACCTCCTTTTGTTGGCCCATGGGAAGCGGCCCGCACTCCAGCAGGAGCTCTCCCACACGACCTGGATTGGCAAGCCACAGCACATGTGTTTCTCTGTGTGTTGACATGGTATTGCTCAACCTCAGGGGTAACAGGCGTTGGAAACTGGAGCGGAGCCATCATCTGAAGCCTTGGCTACTCTGTGTGTGCAGTTGCTTTGGAGGATGATTCTAGGGCGAGAGCTTTGGGTCTCGTCCACTCTACATGCTGAGCTATTGATGGAATTCACGGTGGCACTGGTCACTCTCCACGCTGTCACTGACACGTGGGCTGGTTCCTGCAGACGTGTAAGACAGAAGCTGCCCAGAACTCCACTGGGAATTTGGTTTCTGTTCCGAGAAGTCAGTCATGCTAACTGGTCCATTCCCGTACTATGAACACTGGAGACAGAAAACTATGATCATGGCAACAATTTACAGCTGATCTGTCACCACGGGTTAAAATTTCATGTCTTCTCTGACCACCTAGTCAGAAGTGACCTTTCCACAGAAATATCAAAGCAGTCTCTGCCACAGAACAAGGCACTTGGGTCATTGGCCAGTGTGTCTCTCCCTTCCTAAACGAAGCCCCTTAGGAGCTGAAGACTGCCTCGTTCTGTTCATCCCAGTACCCAATCCAGGGTTTCCACGAAGTGGATGCCTCGTGTGCTTGTTGGAGGATCCTAGAAACACAATGTGCTGCTGGAGTGATCCGGAAGTGACTGAACTAGAGGTGACTAGAATATCACTATCCAAAATGGTCAAACATGTTCTCATGGGGATGGAGAGAGGGCTCAGCAGTTAGGAGCACTGGCTGACGTTCCAGAGGAGCAGGGTGCAATTCCCAGCACCCACATGGCATCTCACAACCATCTGTAACTCCTGTTCCAGGAATCCAATTCCCCCTCCCGGCTTCTACACACACCAGGCATGCAAGTGATGCACAGGCATGCATGCAGGCAAAACACTCACAATATATAACATGAAAAGCAAAAACGAAACAAGTTATTGTTGTTTTTGTACTAGAACTGTTTGCCCTTGGTCTTAAAGTCCTCTTGTGTCCCTTAAACATCCACAGACAGAGGAACTAGAAATGACCGTTGGAAACTTTCCTTTCAAAAGTTCAGCTGAATAGAAAAGAATGACAGACTCAGGTTTGATATAATTTTCTAAAATATTTGCTAATGGATGGATGAATTTGTGTTCTTGAGTGTCTCTTCCCATCCTCATTTGGAAACACTGATAGCTTGAAATCAGTCAACTGGCAAAACACAAACAGAACTCTTCTCTTTCCTCCAGAGAGCCAGTCATTCAATATTTGTCACCATGCCACCAATTAAAGATTAAGTAGCTGGCATAAAGGGAGTCTGCACATGAGACCCTGCACTGCAGCTCTGCTTGCCAAGGAGGCCCTTTAAGGCCCTCCAACAACCTGTGCTTCTTCAACACCAGCACCTTCACAGGGTGGACACCTCACCCACTGAAACTCCATGATGGAATTAGCTGGAGGTCAGACTCTGACACTAATGTTGCCATTCCCACCAGCTCAAGTTGTTGACACCAGCTCCATACACACAGCCTCAGAAGCTGGCTGCCTATTCAGCTCAGAGCCTGGCTTGACAGCCTTCTTGGAATTAGGTTCCGATCATAGACTGAGAGCTTCCCACAAGCTCCCCACAGGGAGGGAACAGCCTGGACGCTCTGCTCCTACACCAGCTAGAATGAAAAGTTCCAGAAACTGAAGGTGTTTTCCTATGCCAGCTCCTGGCATCCAGTCCCCACAGGGAACAGATGTCCATGGGGCCACTGGGATAGAAGGGTAGGCACTGGAGTCAGGAGACACAGGTGCAGGCAATTAGCAGCTGTTATCAAAGAAGGCTGCGACAGCAGTGGCCTTCACTGCCTAGGCAACACTTGGCATCTTCCCATGAATAAGGAACTCATCTGCCTTTAGTTTTCTTGACTCCCACCATGAAGTTTTGGCTACTTATTTTTCAAGGTGCAAGACCCAGGCCTGCCATACAAAAACACTCAAAAAGCATTTGTTGAGTGAGCTGGCAATGAGAAGAGCATTGGAGAGCACAGATGGCAATCTCTTTGGAGATTCTAAAAATGTTCATTTTCTCCAAGAGACTTCCCAAATTCAGATGCCAAATAAATCTCCAGCCTAGGATACCACGAACACCTGAATCACCCATTCCTTTCTCAAAAGCTCCACAGTGCAAGTCAGACCAGCCTGGCCCTTACTTGGGTTTGTCTTGTTTCTTCAGGGAGAACATGAGTTCTATGACATCAAGGACCACAATCTTCTGTTTGGTCCTGGGTTCTTCCATGGAGTCTAGCTCAATGTTCTTGAGTTACACATGTCATAGGGGTCCCATGAAATCATGACAGTTGGTCATTGGCCAAGATCTCATTCACTGGATCCAGTTCAACTCTAGAAGAGGCTTTACATACACACCTTTTTTAAATATAACATTTTATTAATTCTTTGGGAATTTTATATAATGTATTTGGATCATTCACTCCCACCTCTAGCCCCAAACTCCTCCAAATCCACATATATCTTCTTTACATCCCTCAGCTTCATATCACCTTTTAAAAAAAACTAAATAACTATTGGGGCTGGAGAGATGCTCAGTGGTTAAGCGCACTGGCTGCTCTTCCAGAACACACAGGTTCAATTCCCAGGATTCACATGGCAGCTCACAACTGTCTGTAATCCAGCTCCAAGTGATTTGACACCCTCATACAAACATAAATGCAGGCAAAATACCAATACACATAAAATAAAAATCAATAAATCATTTTTAAAAAACTAACTATCAAGACCAATTTATGCTCCCAGGAGAATTGTAGGTGTAGGGCCACCTACGGGAGCACGGTGCCATCAACCTGCCAGAGGCCACATCCCTAAACAAGACTGACTCTCCCTTCCCAAGAAGCAATCAGCTATCCATAGCTCCTCAGTGAGGGGGTGGAAGCTAATGAGATGCTTCCCCCTCCATGCTAGAATGTTGCTTGGCTTGGTCTTGTGCGATAGTTACTGTGAGCTTATGAATATAGCGGTCTGCCATGTCCAGAAGACACTAGTTCTCTACAGTCCAACCTCTGGTTCTTACAACCTGTCTACCTTCTCTTCCATCATGGTCCCCCAGCCCAGAGGGGGTTGATAGTCCCACTGGTGGCTGAGTACTTTACTGACAGTCCCTGCACTTTGATAAGTTGTGAGCTTCTGTCTTAACCGCTCTCCACTGCACAAAGAAACTTCTCTGATGGGATCTGAGAGCTACAATTGTCCATGCCCCACCTTTATTAACACACATTGCCTAGGCGAGTCCAGAAGATGTTCGGTTCTTCACCTTTGGTTGCACAAAGGACTCCATGTTAGCATTGTTACCCCTCAGCCCCGAGGTTAGCGGAGCAGCAGTCACAGCCCCAATGAGGAAGATGCATGACCCATGGGCCAAGGACAAACAGCACTGCCGTTACTCAGCCAATGCTAGAGTTGGTTCCTCCATCATCTTGTTAGTGAAGATCATGGGCTGTGGAAGGGTAGACCCAGGAGCAAGGTGCCCCACAGAATCATGGGAGCTGCAGAAGGCACCTGGCTTTCCCCTATTCTAACTCAGGCTCAAAAAAAAAATCTCCAACTCTGGGAAGAAAATATTTTCCTCACCACTGAGAGACTAAGTCATGCAGGGAATATGGCAGGCACTTTGCAACCTAAGATATAAATTACATTTTTAGTTCCTCGTACAGCTTACAGTGCTAGTGTAGATACTAAAACTGAACAACGAAAGTATCTGCTACTTCACTACTGCAGAACAAGATAATCTCTCTTATCCCCTTTAATCTTCTTAGATAAAAACTCTAAACCCAGAAGACTTGGTATTTGTAATTGATTCCAAACTTGGCTCCATGGGAGCAGATTTGTTTGTTCAAATCAAATACTCTCATTCTATTATCCTTACATATACTTATCTGTCTTAGTCAGCATGGGCTGCCTTAAGCAAGCATCACAGATGTTTATTTTCTCAAAGTAACAGAGACTGGAGGTCCAAGATCAGAGAGCTGTCACCATCCTAGAGTGGCTTCTTCCCCTTCTAGATGGCCACCTTAGGACGTGTTCCCATGGCTTTCCTTAGCATGTGCCCATGGAGTGGGGGTAGAGAGACACGGGGAGAGAACATCAAAAGCTGCCAATCCTCGTGAGTCAGGACTCTATTCATCTGGTGTCTTTAACCCTAATTATCTCCCCAAAGCCCAGATACAGCCACACTAGGCCGAGTTTTCAACATAAGCATTTGGAGGTGGGGTACAACTTGGTCCTTGGCAGCATCTATGAAAAGTTTCACTGTGCCTCAAAGTCCAAGGTTCTTGCAGCCCCAGGAATCTTTCTCAGGGTGGGGGGATGCCTGTGATTAGACTGCATAACCCACTTACAAGAAACCTGTAAAAATGCTCTCCATCCGCAGCCTCCCCCTCCAGAAGCACCACTAAAGCACAGAGGTAATTAATTACCCATCTGGGGCCTTCAGTCCTCCCACATCACCTGAAGCCATCGCCTTTTGTCACAACAGATCACCTCATGAACTCTGACAGCCAGCCCCAGGAGCAGGAAGAATGCTCATTTCCCTCACCCTGCCAGGGTTTCAGAAAGAACTCAGCTCAAAATAGATGCTATTGAAGCCGGAGACACACGAGGAGGTACACACGCAGCCTATCAATACCTCCTCCCGGCCCCTCCTCACCCTCCAATCCTATTGACTGTGAGAGCCACCGCTGGAAGCTTTGTAATCCAAGACCATTAGCGTTTGTGGGGCTGGCAACCGCAAATAGAAACGGAGTTGGCTCGCTCCCTTTCAAATTAGTATAATGACATTATCTGGGAAATGATTAAAAAAAAAAAAGAGTTCAGAATTGGTTTGAATTTTCTTCTACCCTTCTGTTCAGGCCGTTTCCTCTGTTTTTCACCGTGTTTCTGTTGTGGTTTGGAGACCCTGGTGTTCAGTGGCCTGTCCCCAAGGAGGGAAGCTCAAGTCAGCTTTAACTTTGTGCTCCCATGCTGATATGACTTTTCAGTCAATCCCCACACACACCTTAATACACACACACACACACACACACACACACACACACACACACACACACTCACACACACCAAGAAGCCCTCTGAAGTTTTACATCTTAGTTGTCCTTGAATGTGTCTTTCCAGCATTCTGTCTTCCCCTCTCTCAGTGCAGGGACCACGGCTGCTTCCCTAACAGGTCTCTGTCTGCAGGTTCTCCAGGGAGCAGCCCATTCTCCGAATGGATGCCCAGGTCACTCTTCTTTAGATGTCGCATGTCCTTCCTCAGTCCTGCAGGAAAGCTCGAGTGCTCCTGTAGCCCTCCAGATAAAGCCCATGCACTTCAGAATAGCAGTCAAGGCTTTCTGACCTGATCACCTGCTAACTACGGTGTGACCATGGTCCAGGCCTCCAGTGCTTGCTGAAAACCACCACCAAGCTTCATGAGATGTCACTGAGGTCTAACACACCTCTTCATCCTAACCTTGGCAGTCGTGCAGGTAAGAGACCTGATGAGGCATCACATGAGGACCCTAGTCTCCAGCAAAGACACAACTGCCATGTCTCAAAGAGCCTCTCCCCGACTCGGTTTGATGCTGAATGTATCCCTTTGCCCGTCAGTGTTTGGATAAAGAACAAAAACACCACACGCAGTGCTCTGCCCGGTGAACTTCACATGGAGCAATGGATTGAGAAGCTCTCACATGGCTGCCCTTCCTACAGAGCTAACTGAAAGCTTCGTCACAGCACAGTGCTTTAGATGACTCACCCAAGAGACATCTCCTCCCCAGGGCAGCCCGCTCCATTCAACTGCGATTACAGTGGTTGTCTTACACAACACGAGAACCACACTCTGACAGTCCTGCTGATCCGAGGAGAGGAAAGAGGACAAGGCAAGCAGGACAGATTCGTTCTGGAAAATTAGGCATTTGCTGGGTTACCGTGGAGCCTTCAGCTTTGAATGTGGCCTCCCAGAGCAGTAAGTCGGCCTGAAATCTTTCTAAAGTAAGAACCATTACAGCACCAGTCACAAAGAGCCATTCTTGGGCTGCCAAACAGATAGGAGCTGTGTGGAGATAGAGGTTACAGAACAATGCAGGGCGAGAGCGTGTCTGGTGCATGGCTGCATCTCCACATCTTAAGCGAGAAAGTCACAGTGTATCCTGGGTACTCCCAGCTCCCCTCCTAGAAAACCCATGCTCCCATTGAAGGGGACCCCACAAGAGGCAGCCAGAGCCTTGAGTGGGGAAGCTTCACTTGAAGTTTCTTCCCCATTCATTTGCCATGACTTCCTAAATAATCCATGGCCCCAAGTCATGGAGAACCCCATACTCAGTACAGCAGACCATTTGGTCATGTCATAGACAGCAAAAGAAAAAATGGCCAAGGCTTTAACTGGAGGCGTCATGCCGGAAGTTCAGGGCCAATACTGGGAGCTAAAGGCACTTAGCCCTCAAGTTACAAGCCTTCTTTCTATCTGGTCTTTTGTGGGTAGATTCCAACAGCACAGAGGTGGTGCTGCCACCTTCAGGCCAGGCCCAGCCAGGACCAAGCTTGGATTAAATGTTGCTCCGTCCTCCCTTCCTGGTCCCCTCTTACTCTTCCACCTGCAGGCCCAGAAGGCAGAGAACGTCTGAGACTCCACTAGCTGGCTCTGTATTAGTCACAGTTCTGCCGCTGTGATAAAACACCACGGCCAGCAGCAACTGTGGAAGAGTTTGTTTGGGCTTACGGTTCCGGAGGGATGAGAGTCCATCGTGGTGGGGAAGCATGTCAGCAAGCAGCAAGCATGGCAGCAGGCACAGGGAGCTGAGAGCTCACCCCTCAGCCACAAGAACAGAGCGTGAACTGAAGGAGTGTGGGGAAGACTAAAAGCACCAAAGCCCGCCCCCAGTGATGTACTTCCTCCAGCAACAAACGCCACATCTCCTAAACCTCCATCACACACATCACCAACCAGGGACCAAGTGCTCAAAAACCAGGAGCCTATGAGAGACATCCATCTCTCATTTAAGCCACCATGGATTCCATCTTGTGTCCAGAGCTCTGAATGCTCAAGGCTCTGCCCAGGCTTTCCACACTGGGTTTTATCATCCTTGAGAATGAGCCTCACTGTGGGATTTTCTTCCAGGGTTTTCCTCATGAGCCAGGCAAGCCTGTGTATCTGCAGGAACTGGCTGGGCTCCAGAGTACCTTCTGGTATCAACAGACTAAACATGAAAAGAGAACAGTTACCTACCCTCAACCCCAGCAACCCACAATATTCTACTGAGCCATCTGTTTCTTGGAGTGAGCATGTTCCTTCCCTGTCTTCAGAACGGACAAATCCTCCTGGTAGATGTGAAGAGCATGACCTACTCCCAGAAAGTTCGTTCATGTGCGTAAACCAATCAGATCCTGAGTCCCTTGGAACCCATCACTGGTGGCACCTTGCCTAGTCCCCTAGACCACTCTCATATCACCATATAACTTCCCACTGCAAGTTCCAAAATCTCTTTACAGTTTTTCTGGACTAGTGGGGCCTGCCCAGCTCATAACAGAGAAGCCCAGAAGGCCAGACAGTTAAAAGCTGAACCTATTATGATTGGGAGATGAGGTTCAGTGCCCCAGCTTCCTTACCCTGGTGTGACAACTCAGAACCTATTTCTCCTGTCCTCAGGAGTTCTCAAGCCAATGCATCACCCATGAAGCTGGTCTGCTGGATAACATGGCCTGCACTAGATGACATGTCCTGCTCTGGATGACATGGCCTGCACTAGATGACATGTCCTGCTCTGGATGATGACATGTCCTGCTCTGGATGACATGGCCTGCTCTGGATGACATGGCCTGCTCTGGATGATGACATGGCCTGCTCTGGATGACATGGCCTGCACTAGATGACATGTCCTGCTCTGGATGATGACATGGCCTGCACTGGGTGACATGTCCTGCTCTGGAAGATGACATGTCCTGCACTGGGTGACATGTCCTATGCTGGTTGACATGTCCTTCACTGGTTCCCATCCCTTCCCTCTTTTCTCTTCTTCTCCACCCCACCCTCAATGTCTCTTGGGAGAGAAGCCAGGCAGGTCTTTTGTGACTCCCAAGTCCCAGACTTTCACAATACTGACAACACCCTACCACTCTGCCCCCTGGTTATCCCTCAAGAGGTAGACAGGGAAGTGGGACCCCATAGAATCCTGTCTTTGAGAGCCCACATTGCCTAAGGCAACAGCTTGACCACAGGTGCTGAACTCTTGGCATTCCATGCCTCGCCTCTGCATTCAGAGTCCAACCCAGGTGTTTGGCTGACTACCCAACCCAGAAGGTTTTTTCTTTTCTATCCAATCCAGAAGGGTTTTTTTTTTTCTTTCTTGAAGCTAGGCTGCCTCAAATCTCTTCTAATGTCAGAGACTCTGGCCTTAGGTACCCCGGAGGTCACTGTGGCCTTCATGTTCTACAGAATTATTCCATCACCCAAACAAAACTAGAAGTGCAGAGCATTTCCCTTAGAAGTCAGGGTTGAAGGTTTGTTCTAATCTTGAGGTCCTGATGCAGAGAGACCACAGCATAATTAACCTAGCCCCAGCTGCAGCCTCCTGGCCCCCGTGAGGTGGACATATATCGTTGTCTTCACACATGTGCTCATCTGGATTTGGGTGGCCTCGGGGGACTGAGGCATGCAAGATGAAATCCCACAAATCTCCATTATTAAATCCACAATACACTTGAAATCCCATCCTCCATCTTGGTCATGATGCCTCTGACATCCCCCCGAAGTGAGAGGGAGAAAGGGAAGACATGGGAGGGAGAGGAAAGGGGCCTCCCTGACATTTGTCCAGTACCTACAGCCGCCTTCCCGTCATCTTCCGAAACTGCCCCCACAATGACTGTCACAGGGCCTATCACCCGGGGACAGGTGTAGATCTGCTCAACTCCACTTACCCTGGTGCTGTGTCTCCAGGCTGCCTTGTGCCACCTTAAGTCAATAAGAGCCCTCTACTGAAGTCCAGGATTCTCCTGGGCCTACAGCCAGTCTCCCTTCTGAGCTCCTCACACCTCAGTGCCAAGCTAGACCAGGACCAGGGCAGCCTGTGTGTGTCTGTTGTGAGAGGATGATCATCCAGGTCTGGATGATGAGTCTTTAATCAGAGTGCACGAGCAGGCCAGCAGGAAACTGAGGGCAGAGCAGTAAGGGGATGTGCCCAGGCCTGGCAGCAGATCCAGAACAACTAGAGTGGCAGCGCCTTTATCCCACCACAAACATAAAGTCAACTCCAAGGCTCCTATGGTCAGTCTGGTCTCTCAGGATGCATAGACTTAACGCACAGATCTGGGCACTACTCCAATTCATTCCAATGAAAGTACCCAAGTAGTGTGGTGCATGAGAAGGTAGAATCTTGAAGCTTGCTCTACAAGAACACACACACACACACACACACACACACACACACACACACACAAAGTTCATAATACTGATTCATTTCCTGCCTTGATAGGGCAAGCCTCGCTGGCTTGAGAGCCCAGTGTTCTAACATTAATAAGCCACTGCTCACCAGGACCTAGAAGTCAGTGGTCAGTCATGCTGGAAATACAGGGTAGACACTTAAGCAGAGCTCACATGCCTGTGGACATTTAGAGGATGACTTGGAGGAAGTCCTGTACCGCAGGGTGACAGCTGAGTGCTTAAGAACCTTGGTGGATCTGAGCATCCCCCTTGGGAACTGACCTGTTAAAACTCACTGCCATCCACTTTGCTCCAGCTCCCACAGAAGACAGGTGGGGGCTGGTGAGAGCTGGCAGGTCTAGTTGCTTGGCTTGAAGTCTCAACCACACCACCCCAAAGTAGCTGGCCCACTTTCTTCTCGAAATGCGGAGACTTTCTGTGTTGAGAGTCATCCTTGAGCGTGGGGCAGGTCATGGGCTTACGGATAACTCATCGGTAGTCCAAACCACAGGAGATGTGGGAACGGGGAACCCAAAGGCCAGTGGTGGCCGCGCAGCTCGTGGAGGAAGCCAGCCTTGGTTTCTGGGCAGCTTCTTGCTCACAGGGTGCTGATGCACTTCTACGGTCAGCCTGTCCCTGCCCCTCATCCTGTGACCCCAGGGATCCTCTGTTTGGCAAATGTTACAATTAGCACAGGTAGAAATGGGGAGGGGGTCCCCCACAAGCTTGCCCCCCCCCATCAGTCACTTTCTTCTGTCTGTGCTTCCTGGGGACAGGAAAATGAGACTTTAGAATATGTCTGTGTCTCGCGGCTCAGAGAACCTCTCGGGGTACCTAGGGGCCCTGAGAACACTTTGGCAACAGCGGTGACGGGAAGGTGGATGAGGAGGACCTTGCCCATCAGAGCCTGTGAACAAGTTCACCTCTCAACAGGGAGCTGAGGCCTCCTGGGTCTGGACCCAAGAACCTTCCCAGCATTATACCCTGCTGCCTCCCCTCCCCCGGCTCCCAGGGGTGCTCATTGCTCACACATTGTGCTGCCCCAGTGTGCTTGCCCTGGCCTTTTTCTGTCCTCCTGTGTGGCTCTTCTCCCTGGAGACGTCCTGCCTTCAAGAGCTTTGTCTGTTCTCACTTCTAAGTCATTTCCTGGGCTCACACTCACTCAGACCCTAAAGTTGCCCTAACTGGGCTAAGTCCCCCACCCAATCTCCATGTCTGCTGTAGCCCTAATCATGAACATGGGAGTGAAAAGCTCTGAGCATGGCGCTCGTCCTGCTGACCCCACAGACAACACCACAAGAGGCATTGCGGGCCAGAGCAGGGCACACTTACCTCACACAAAGAGCCGCCACCCCACTTCATCAGAGCTAAGCCGCCTGATCCGGATGAACAATTCACATTTGATCTGTTGGCCACAGGCATAAAAGGAAGACACTTTCTCTATCATCGGCCAAGAAAAAAATATTCACCATCTTCTCCACACACACAATCAAACAAGCTTCAAAAAAAAAAAAGGCACAAAATTAGAAAAAATGTGATCTGGCCCCATCCAGATTTAGATCAATATAAGGGCTCCTCTACCTTACAACCAGGCATTTCAGAAACCTCATGGGAAAAATCAAGGAAACATTCACTTTACCAAAAAGGTGGGCACAGAATCGCATTTCCTGAGGGGTCCCTGTCACACCCACTGTCACTGTGTGCTCCACCACATAAGCATCACCGAGCTGTAACTTTCTATACATTTTTCTTCAATTAGTGTCATTCTTTCAATGTACTTCATGTTCTTGATCTCCACTAATCTAAGTCTGAGACCGTGGGCATTTCAAAAGACCTGGCTGTGTTCAGTCTGTACAAAGCCACCACACGGTAGCCCATTTGCTCTGCCGACCTCTCGATGCTGGGGGTTGAAATGTCAACATTGTACTCTTCTGGATCAGGGACCACGCACAGCGGTCACAGCTCTCAGGATGACTCATGGACCCTGCCCAGCGGCTCCTAAAGGCCCAGCCAAGGAAATTTCTGTGAGCAAAATTTACAAATGCTGGAAGGCAAGGCAATAGGTTAAAGCCAGGCTTTGTGCTCATTTCAGGGAATAACCACACCCACCCCAGTGGAGGCTCACACACATCCACTGCCTCCATCCTCAGGGCACCCCTACAGTGGAGAGAATCCGTACAGGGAGTCCTTTCATGAATGCCCAAGAGCTGCAGACTCTGCTGAAGGTGGGCTGGGAAACCTACCACCCCCTTATGGGATCCCTGGGGCAGAAGCCACAGCAGCAACTGAAGCATCCCTAACGGTCATGATGACATTGTGCCTTCCCAGAAGTCCTGTTGCACAAGTGCTGGGCTACTTTGTACAGCACCTGACACTTGGCATTGAGCATGGATAACCTTTACCAAGGCTGAGGAAGAAAAAAAAAAGATCATAGTAATTCTAACTATGGGCGCTTCCTCAGAATCTTACAGGGAGGAGAACTCTGACTTAAGCCTCAGATAGCCCCTCAAGGTAGTTATAACCAAAGGAAACCTGTTTCTAGAAAGAGGGCCCGAGGCCCAGCCTGCTGAAGCAATTTCCTTGGCTGGACCTTTAGGAGCCGCTGGGCAGGGTCCATGAGTCATCCTGAGAGCTGTGACCACTGTGCGTGGTCCCTGATCCAGAAGAGTACAATGTTGACATTTCAACCCCCAGCATCGAGAAGTCAGCAGAGCAAACCGGCTACCGTGTGGTGGCTTTGTACAGACTGAACACAGCCAGGTCTTTTGAAATGCCCACGGTTTCAGACAGCCCACAGTAGCTTCTGATCCTTGAGTAGCCTACTGCTTTTCCAATCCCAAGACTAGCCTTCCACAGCCATGCTAGTGCCCTCAGGTAGACACGCCCTCAGGGTGTCAGGGGTGACTGACACCCCACCCTGTGGTGGTATTGTGTTCCCCAAAATATTGTGTACTCGAATAAATTTATCTGGGGTCAGAGAACAGACAGCCACTAGATACAAAGGCTAGAAAATGGTGGCACTCACACCTTTAATCCTAGCATTCCAGAGATAGAAATCCCTCTGGATCTCTGTGAGTTCAAGGCCACATTGGAAATAACCAAGCATGGTGACTCACGCCTTTAATCCCAGAAAGCCAGCCTTCAATCCCAGGGAGTGGTGGTAGAAAGCAGAAAGATATATAAGGCGTGAGGACCAGAAACTAGAGGCATTTGGCTGGTTAAGCATGTGGCTGGTTAAGCTTCAGGCTTTGGAGCAGCAGTTCAGCTGAGATTCATTCTGGATGAGGACACAGAGGCTTCCAGTCTGAGGAAACAGGACCAGCTGAGGAACTGGCAAGGTGAGATAGCTGTGGCTTGTTCTGTCTCTCTGATCTACCAGCATTGACCCCAATAACTGGCCTCGGGTTTGATTTTATTAATAAGAACCAAGATTCCTGCTACACCACCCCCAGGAGATAAGCACCATGCTAACAGAGAAGCAGCAGGCTTCAGCTGACCTACCAGCTATTCTAGGTCAATGGACAGCCAGGATCCGAGCCTGAGGTAGAATTCTGGGAAAGAAGAGGTGAGAAATCTTAGTCAGGAAACTCCAGGACTTCCCAAGAGCAAGCTCTTGATGCTAAAAGACTTTCGCCTTTCAAAGCAATGGAGCCAAGAAGGGCTGTCCATTCACCACACATTGTTGCCATGGCAACATGTGGATAGGCAGCTAATACGATGCTGCAGGCACCTTGGATACATGTCTTTGTGCTGGGTCCAAGGAATCTTCGGTGCAGGGTGACTCAAGAGGGTTCTAGCGTCTGAGGCTCTGGTGCTCCCTATCCACCATGCTCCCTTCTGCCCCTCAGCCTTCTGTCTGTCCTCGTGGCTCCTGGACAGTCACACAACCTAATTCTGTTTCTGCTTCACTGAGCTACAGATCAAGTCCAAGACTACTGACTTTCCCATTATCATCACCTTTTAGTTAAACTCATGTCAAAAATCTCTTGCCCGGCCTCATCTTTTCATTATCTTCTAACATTTTTTCTCATTATAAATATATGTACATTGTGCAATCAGAAAACCTGAAAAGGAGCGTGTGAGAATCTCCCAAGCCAGCCACCCAGACACAAGCTCAGTTCCCAGGCTGCTATCACGTCTTTGCTTCTTTCCACCACTGTTTCTGTCTCTGATTATTTTTTATTTAAAAAAAATGAATCATGCTATCTGTAGCTTGTATCATGCACTTTTCAGTTAGTATGTAGTGAGCATTCTCTCATGTCATTTGGTGAAAGGATTCTTCAGAAACATGACTGCGAATGACAAGACTATCCATCATGTGAATGGGCCATGACGTAGCTAACTCTTACCACATTGTTGGAAATTTCATCTGTTTCCAATCTTTTCATATTAAAATAATGCAGCAATGAATACCTAACTATCTGAGCCTAAGTGTGGATCCATGACTCTTCCTCAGACTAAAGTCGTACAAGTTCAATTGTTTGGCCCTCACTATGGCTAGTTCTCAGATTCTTACTAAAAAGCATTTTAGAAAACTAGTCCAGGATGCCCCCTCAACACCTGAATATCAAAGTGGCCATTTCACTGTATCTCTGCATGCCTGGACCCTAAAACACTTAAAGCTTTCCCTCATGAATTCTGAGAAAGGATACATTGTTATACTGTGAATTTTTTAACTTGAGTGAAGCTTGGCATTTTCCTCTTTTATGTTTTCTTTTGTGGTTGGATTGTCCGTGTCCTTTGACCTTTTTGCTATTATTTTTAACTATAGAAGTGATAAAGAGAAGTGTATCAACACACCCTCACATTGTCTTCAGGCTTCAGGAGAGCAGTTCTGACGTTCACTCTCTCATGCATCTGGAATACATTTGGATGGATCCTAGTTAGCAACAGTTCCCACACGCTAATGGCAACTGTGTACCCTCCATCCCACACTCTAACTGGAACTTGAGAGTTTATAAGTGCCCTCCCTAGAGGCTGTAAAGCCTTTAGACACAACTTGATAAGCCCGGATATAAAGAAAACTTTTTTCAGCAATGAATGAATTGTCTGGTGTGTTTACTAAGTGACTATCGCCAATTGCTGTGAAATGGGAACAATACACTGTCCCCTTCGTTCAGTTGGATATAGTCTTAAGTTTCACTCTCTTCTGTCCTCATATCAAAACCACCACCTTGTGGTTAGCAAGACCTGGGACTACACATAAGCAGCTGCATACAAATGCCCCTGCATCCCGGACTACACATAAACAACTGTACACAAAAGCCCCTGCATCCCGGACACACATAAGCAGCTGCACACAAATGCCCCTGCATCCCAGACTACACATAAGCAGCCGCACACAAATGCCCCTGCATCTCTCATTCTGGACTTTATGTTAAAGACTTCCTTTCTGACTATTTGCACGTCTGTGGGTCTGTGTGTGAGTATGTGCATGTGAATGCCAGTGCCAGCAGAAGCCAGAGATGTTGGGTCTCCATGGAGCTGAAGTTACAGACAGTTGTGAGCTACCCAGTGTGGGTTCCGGGAGCCCAACTCAGATCCTTTTTTTTTTTTTTTGTATATCTATGACAATTTTTATTTTATTTTTTTTCCTTTTATTTTATTTTACAATACCATTCAGTTCTACATATCAGACACGGATTCCCTTATTCTCCCCCCTCCTACCCCCCTCCCCTTCCCCCCAGTCCACCTCCCATTCTCACCTCCTCCAGGGCAAAGCCTCCCCTGAGGACTGAGATCAACCTGGTAGACTCAGTCCAGGCAGGTCCAATCCCCTCCTCCCAGACTGAGCCAAGCGTCCCTGCATAAGTCCCAGGTTTCAAACAGCCAACTCATGCAATGAACACAGGACCTGGTACCACTGCCTGGATGCCTCCCAAACAGATCAAGCCAATTAACTGTCTCACCTATTCAGAGGGCCTGATCCAGTTGGGGGCCCCTCAGCCTTTGGTTCATAGTTCATGTGTTTCCATTCGTTTGGCTATTTGTCCCTGTGCTTTATCCAACATTGGTTTCAACAATTCTCACTCACATAAACCCTCCTCTTTCTCGCTAATTAGACTCCCGCAATCTTAACCACTGAACCATCTTACCAGCCCTGCATCTCTCAAAATTTTCTTGACTATTCTTACCAACTTGTTAAGAGTAGATAACCTCAGCAAAGTTTCTCCCAAATCCTTTCAGCATTTTCCTGCACATTCCCATAAACTGAAATCATTAATTTAGAGAAATTGATATAAAAATAACAGCCAACATGTGCTGTGGGATGTTCTGTATGTCCTGTGGGAGCCCTTCTTGGGTTCTTTGTGGCGTTACCCAGCAGGTCCGCATAGAGGATGATTAGGACCATGGGCCTGAGTGCAGGTGTCTGAGATGGTCTGCACTTGGCTGTGCTGGGGGATGGTCTGTATGTCAAGTTGTTCTGATTGATCAATAAATAAAACCTGATCGGCTGTGGCTAGGCAGGAAGGATAGGCGGGACTAACAGAGAGGAGAAATAAAAGGACAGGAAGGCAGAAGGACTGACTGGCAGCCACCGCCATGACCAGCAGCATGTGAAGAGCTGGTAAGCCACCAGCCACGTGGCAAGGTATAGATTTATGGAAATGGACTAATTTAAGCTATAAGCACAGTTAGCAAAAAGCCTGCCACGGCCATACAGTTTATAAGTGATATAAGCATCTGAGTGATTATTTTATAAGTGGATTGTGGGACTGCGGGGCTTGGGAAACCTGGAGAGAAACCCTCCAGTAACAAACATGTACTGAGCCATGTCTCCACCACAGGCAGTGTTCTCAGTGCTCCACAAGTACAGACTTGCAGTGATTGTATGAGGTAGACGTCATTATCATCTCCATTTTATGGATGACAAAATTGAGACCATCGTTTAGTAACTTACCCAGTAAGTACTTAGCTAGCACTTGGGTATAGTGATTTAACTACCAGCCCCTTGACAGGCTGCATACAGCACTTGTCTCAGACACTCAAGCTACATTCTGCTCTCTTCATGAACATAACATGCATTTCTGTTGATTCAAATAACCTTTAGTGGCTTTTGGAAATGTTCAGTAGTTTTTCTCAGTATCCATCCTGTGTCTTAATTTCATTTTTTCCTTGGTTATTTTATACATTAAGACAATTAAAATGAGATCAATATTTTGTATTAAATACTTTTCCAACTGGTTTATTATTGGTATATAAGAAAATTATAGCATACAAAGCATTTATGTAGTTTGCCAACTTACTGATCTCTTTTATTTGTTTATTTATTTTTATTTTATGTGCATTGGTGTTTTGTCTGCATGTATGTTTGTGTGAGAGAGCCAGGTCTTGGAGTTATAATTGTGAAATGCCATGTGGGTGCTGGGAATTGAACCCAGGTCTTCTGGAATAGCAGTCAGTGCTCTCAACCTCTGAGCCATCTCGCAGGCCTGACTTCTTTTATTAATACTAACACTTCTCTTGATGCTTTCAAGTTTTTGGAAGATAATTATACCACTTTAAAATACTGGGGAGTTTCTTCTTCAGTTTTTTTCTTGTTTTTGTTTTTTCAACAGTATATATTTCCTCTGGTTCTAAGCCTTTTTGCCTGGAGGGATATGAAATAGAAAAGCTGTGGCGGTCAGTCACACCACACTGGTGGTTTACAAAATAAATACAGAAGAATGTCTCTATTTACTTTTCCTATTTTCTACAGTTTCAGCTATTAGTTTAGACAATATTCTTTATTGTGTTAAGGAAACACTGTTGGCACCATGGCATTTAAAACTTTTAACTATTTCTGGGCTTGGGAGATGGCTCAGTCATGCAAGTGCCTTCCACAAAGAGCAAGAGGGTCTGAGTTCAAATCCCCACCACTTGCCACGGCAGCACGTGCCTGTATCCCAGCCGTGGAGACAGGACAGAGGGATGGGCAGATCCCTGAAGCTCATTGACCTTACAGTCTAGTGGACTCAACAAGCGTCATGTTTTGTAAGAAACTCTGGGTGGAGGACATACAAAGACATCTGATGCCAACCTCAGACCCCCACATCTGGGCACACACATGCACACACAGAAGATAATTTTTAAACTATTTCTTTCTTTTTTCTTTTTTCTTTTTTTTTTTTTTGGTTTTTTTGAGACACGGTTTCTCTGTGTAACTGTCCTGGCTGTCCTAGAACTCACTTTGTAGACCAGGCTGGCCTCGAACTCACTGAGATCCGCCTGCCTGCCTCTGCCTCCCAAGTGCTGGGATTAGAGGCATGTGCCACAACCGCCTGGCTAACTATTTCCGATTTTAGAATCTAAAACTGCTGCCTGCCTTCCTTCTTTAAACAGCGTTTATGGAACATAGCTTACACTGAATATTCAGAATAATCGATCGCAGGCCCATTGCCATGTGACTTCAAAACAGATGGCATGCTGCCGCCCGCTTACCAACCCATTCCCCAACATTGTGCCTCTTGGAATCTTGTCTCTGTGCTTATTGTCATGATTCTGTGGTGTCATTTCTTGCTGTCAGAGGATCCATCTACTTACCCAGCTTTGGCTTCCTATTTTTGGTCAACATAGGAATTAGAAAACTCCACCCAAGAAAATAATACATGAAGTGTGGATAAGCCCTCTGGAAGTGATTTTATATGATTAAGAGTCAGAGGTCATTTCCTAGTGCACCTTGAACCATTTGGACCACTCAGCAAACTCTTACCTCTGATTGCCTCTGATGTGGACAGGAAAGAACTCCGGGTGACTGAAGGACTGTGCAGAAAGTAAACACAGCATGCCTCGAGAGTTTCAGCAACAGCAGTGAGCAGCACAATAAATCAGGGGAGAAGATTGATTCCAACACATTCTGCAACCATCAGTAGGCATCCCACAAGCTTATTGGAGGTTTCTATAATAAAATATAATGAGAGATATTTTCATCAAAATCCTTACTGCCTTGGAATGGGTTTGGAGGGAGGGGATAAATAATCTGGAACAAATAAGCCTGTTTTGTTGTATGCATTCTACTCTTGCTAAATTGCTGACATGGCATAAGGCATGAGACTCTCAGGGAATTCTGGGGCCATATAATTCTGTATGAGAATCGGACTCGTACATAAATAATTAGAAGGAAATCAGCACACATGTGAGGGTAGGGGGAGTAATTTTTCAGGCCCAAGAAACACAATTTAAGTTGGAATACAGCCATGGGGGATAGGCAACTCCTTCATGTGCAGCAAGAAGAAAAGGCCATAAAACTGTGTCTGTGCGCGTGGGACTGGATGTGGGGGTCACTTACTCCCCTGCCTGGGCTCTGCCTGCCAGAGCTGGCCTCAGGCTGTCTTTGATTGGACCAGGCATATTTTATTGGCACCTACCAGATCCTCCATACCCCTCTCATTTTTTGTTACCAAATGGCCTACAGACATCTACTTTAAATAATTACGTACTTATAACTGACTTTTAAAACTGAGTTTTTCACTGTAAAGTGATATAAGCACATGGGTTTTTAAAAAAAAAACAAAAATTAAAAATAGACACACATTTAAAAGTGAATCTGTTTTACCTCAGCCCCTCCAACACACACTTCACAGTACACCCATCAATTTCTAGTGTATCCTTCCAGAGAGGTCTGCATATATGAATAGACAAGCAGTTCCATTTTACACAGCTTACAGCAGCCCACATGCTTTGTTCTTCCCCTGGCTTTGGTCGGTGTTGCGTGGTCCTGTTTCCAGGAGATGTGAACAAATGTCTACTCACCCCAGAAAGGAAACCACCAACAGCACAAACCATGGAAACTACCAGAGGCCAACCTGGGAAACCAATGAGTCCTACAGGAGTTACTCAAAGGGGTGGTAGTGAATGGGCAGTCACAGGAGCAGAAATGGCCCAAAGACAGCTGCACCACCAAAGCCCACCCTAGCATGACTGACAGCTCATGAAAGCTGGAAACCTGAAGCTCACTGCACAGCCTACAGGCAGCTTGTCAGGTTGGAGAGTGTCCTTTCCAGGTAGTTCAGTTGGGCTGAGCCTCTTCAAGACAGCTCAGCTGGTCTCTGCTTCTTCCAGGTACCTTGGCTAATCTGAGCACCCTCTGGGCCACTCAGCTCATCCCAGCTTATATATGCTTGGGGAGGGAGAGGTCCAGTGAATCTCGTCAGCCTCAGGGACTTCCTGAAGTTAATGAATTGTTATTCCTCCAGTTTAATAATTTTCCCTGAGGACGGAACATCCCACCTCCCTCAGAACACCCTGTTGTCTTACCTCCTTCTAGTATCCTGTGTCCTCCAACTTGGAAGGTTTATCTCAGAGAACTGTTAGGCAACAATTGGCTCTCTTGAAGATGAAGCTAATTCTACATTGGATGGACTCAAACCATTGCCAATGGTCCCAGTGGGGAGGATTTCTAAACCACATCCTGGAGATGGTAACAGGACTGTGTGTCTTCTCCACCTCAAATGAGCTCTGCACCCTGCCTCCTTGAGCCCATGATTCAGCATCAAGTCCCCTCAGAGATGAGTCTTCTCTGGTCCAGGAAGCACCCTCTTCCATCCCACATGACTTCTTCACTACATGTTACATAGTATCCAACTATTTTACATGCCATTTATTATTAGTTTATCATTAATCTCTTCTCATGAGACAGGTAGTTCCATAAGGGCCAAGGCTCTGATGACCTGCGCACCATTATATTCTTGGCACTCAACAGGTACACCCTATGGTAGATGCTCTATGTAGCCTCAGTGAGTAAATAACATGACACTGCCTACAAAGCTCATTGATGTCTCAGGGGAGCATAGTTGAGGTGCTAAGAGATGGCTGGGGTAAGAGGGACCCCAATTTACGGAAGGATAAGTAGGTTTTAATCCCATCATGGATCTCTGGCGAAGCCAATGGTACAATTCAACATGATCCCAAAACCCATGTTCCTTTCACCTGCAGGAAATGCCAAGTCATGATGATTGAATCTCGGCATCCAAAATGCTAGACCCTGCTTTCAAATAGAATGTCCACTTGACAAAAGTCCCCAAAGGCCCGTGACCTCCTTCATACTCTGTCCAGTTAAGACTAAAGATGTGCCCCAGGTCACTTCAGGAAGCAGCAGGTCTCTCAACAGACACAAACCACCCTCTACATATACTCCACTGCCACCCAGCCTGCCTACTTCCATGAGTCAGTGACGAAGACAATGAAGCAGGCCAGTCTGTGACATGCTCTGTGGGTGTTGTCACCCTGCATGCTGCAACATATGCACTGCCACTGCATAGCCAAGGTGGAGAGGAATGGCCCAGGGCGAAGCCTGCCCCTCCACAGATGCACCCGCCTTCTGAGAACTGCCTTGTTAGCTGGCCCACTGGGAGACATGCCAGGCCAGCTACACGTGAGTAAAGCTCTGCTCCCTAGATAGCAGTGAAATGTGCTACACAAGCTACACTCATCTTCATGGAGGAGCCCAATCCTGCTGTGGGCATCATCGAATGAGCCTAAACTATAATAGCCATTTGAGGTATTGCTGTGGATATCACTGTATAAATAAAATGCTGATTGGCCAGTGGCCAGGCAGGAAGTATAGGCAGGACAAGCAGAGAAGAGAATTCTGGGAAGTGGAAGGCTCAGGCAGAGAGACGCTGCCAGCCGCCACCATGACAAGCAGCATGTGAAGATGCCGATAAGCCACGAGCCACGTGGCAAGGTATAGATTTATAGAAATGGGTTAATTTAAGATATAAGAACAGTTAGCAAGAAGCCTGCCATGGCCATACAGTTTGTAAATAATATAAGCATCTGTGTGTTTACTTTATAAGTGGGCTGTCAGACTGCCGGGCTTGGTGGCACCCGGAGAGAAAACTCCAGCTACAAGGTATCTTTCAAACTAAGACCGTTCTGAGAATAGACAGAGATGTCGTAATATTTGCACAGGGATTTCAGGGCTATTTCAGGCAAACCAAGCGTAGACTAAGGTAACAAATCTGCTGTCTGGACTCATTTCCAAGCTTGAATCTTTTCGCCAAAGGCTCACTAAGCTGCACATCTCCACTACCTTCACTTATTTATTAAAAAAATTCCTAAGCCTTTTCATAGCCAAGATATTTTTGGGAGCCATGAAAACAAGTGTAAGCCCTACTTTAGAAACGAGGGCACAGAGGTGAGATAAGGCAAGGACACTTGTCCAACCTACACAGAGGTCAGTGGCAGAGATGGAAAAGAAACTCAAATCTAGTAAGGAAACTAATGCTGCCTCTCTTTCCACTGCCATACTGATAGCCAGAAATGTCAAGACAGAAAACCAGCCTGCTCTGAAGTCTCCAGATAAATTTCCTAAGAACGAATTCAAGTAAGAATCTCCACGAAAAGGAATTCTCCCTCCACCTGTTAGGGTTTGAATAGGAAATCTCTTCCATAGACTGTTTTGAATGCTTGCTCCCCAGTTGGTGGTGATATCTAGGGAGGCTGGGGAGCCTTCAAGCAGTGAGACCTACTAGACAGGTCACTAGAGGCCAACCTTTGATGAGAGGCAGGCCCTGCCAATCTCTGTGTGATATGGTCTGCTGTGATATGAACAGCCTTTGCCACATGCTCCCACCACCATGGGCTCCTCTGCCACCCTTCTCCATCATAACAGACTGGAACCCTCTAAAACGGTGAGCCAAATTAATCTCACCCCTGCTTGAAGGTGTTTCTGCAAGGTGTCGTGGCCACGGTGACATAAAGGTAGCGAACAAACTACTTAACCAATCCCTAGGGGTTTAACTTATTTCACGTAGAAACAGGAAGATACACACACTCAGAGATGCACATGCAATCGGCGTCTAAGCCAATCAGCAACAGTACAGAGAATCTACACAACATCTCTGAGCACTGCCAGTCTCATTCCAGAACACTGTGTGAACCTCATTCTCCTGAAGGCAAGAATCTGTGTCACACACAAAGCCCAGTCCAGGTCCTCAAATCTCACAATTGGATGGATTGTGGAAGAAGAAATGCACACATGTCCAAGTATGTACCTGCATGGAAATGAACTTGTCTCTTCTGATTGCTGTTATGCAGCTTTCTGTCATGACAAAATACCTGAGAAAAATCAACCTAACAGGAATATGGCTTCTTTTGGTTCAGAGTCGTCAATATTCATGGGCTCTAGAGCCATGGGCCTGTGGTAATGGACGATATGGGAAAGAATGTGGTAAGGCAAAGATGCTTACCTCATAGCAGCTAGGAAGCCAAGAGAGAGGAAGGGGTGAGCTCCAAAATACCCTTTAAGGCCACACCCCAGTGACCTAAACTTAAGTTTCCACCATCTCCCAGCAGCTCCACAGCCTGGTCACCAAGCCTTTACCCTACAGCTCTTTGGGGACACTAAAATCAAACCAGAGGACTAAGGATCAACTATAATTATCTATCCAGTAAAACTTGAAAGTAGATCACAGTCTGGTTTAGTCTTTGATGTCAACTGCTTTCCCCATTGATAATTCAAGGGCAACGACCCAGGAAATGAAGGAAAGAGGCTAGAGGCCATTCTACCTCACTCAGTGAATACAATGAACACAGGAACCCAAGCTGCTGGGCGGCCTTTGGAAAGCAGCCTAAGAGGTGACAAGCAGACTTGGTGACACTTTGAGGTTGTGGGGTCCAGACTATGTCCCCTGGGGAAGAGTTCTTGAGGCTGAGATGAGCCCAGGGCAGGTCAAAGCAGGACACAGAGTGAAGAGGGAGGGAGTCCAGAGAACAGAAAAAGAATTACGGGCTTCGCAGGCAAGGAATTCTAATTTACTGTTCACAAGCCATGGGGTAATTTCATCTGTTTTATTGTTCTCTGAACTATAAAAGCAAAGCAAACACATTCAGGCCTGCTTCTCCAGGCCTGGAAATCCTCTCCTTTATGGTTAGGGGGGTTTGCTCAGAGCCACAAAAACAAAGGTACTGAAGGCAAAGACGCTGTTTTCCCAAGAACCCCCTTGCTGGTCTTCTGTAGAACACAGGCCCCAGACACTTTTCCTGGACAGGAACATGTCCTGTGTACCAGGGAAGATCCTGGATCCTAGAAGCTGGGCTCTGGTTCAGGATCTGCCATTCATTAGACCGGGGCCCTGGCAAGCCACTTAACTTCGAGCCTGGGTTTCTTACATGTTAAACGACCTTGACAATGGTGCTGGCTCCGGGGCAGTGATGAAACCATCATGAAACACAGCAGGCTATTTCTTCACCTCGAAGCATTCTATACGTGTACACTGGAATCACCTATTTAGAGGATTAAAAAATCTGATGTTTTGTCTGAAGATAAATGCTTCTCAAATATCAAAAATAAAAATTAAAAAACCAGAGTCAGACTCTAGCAAACAGTGAGAGGGTCTCAAATTAATGTTGAGTTGAATCCTGATTAACACACTGCCCTGCTTTGCCCAGATAGACAATAACTCTTACTCCTGCTCCATAAAGATGGGCATTTACTGGGAAGAAAACAAGACTGCTAGAACACAAGTCTGCGCAAATACCCGGGTCCCTGTCCAGAGGCAGGCCTGGACGCGCCTGGGTTGCGTGTCTATGCAAATCCAGCCCAAAGAGTTTCGAGCCTGTCTGCCCTGACTAAATGGCCAGATGTCATTCTTTCCTCTAGGGCTGAGACTGTCCTCAGAGTGCTCTGCAGAGAAACCTTGGGCTCTCTCTGCCACCGGTCTGCACTGTGTGTCATTTCGAATGGAAGAAGAAGCTGCCAAGCTCATCACTGACAATGACTCTGACATGTGCGAAGCAGGCCTTGCAGGCGGCAAAGCTTCCAGTGCCATGTCCCCCGCCATTGTTGGGTCCCCCGACACCAGGGTGTCATGGTGGGCATGGGCCAGAAGGACATCTGTGTAGGTAGGTGGTGAGACCCAGGGCAAGAAGGATGTTCCAACCCTGAAGTATCCTAGCAAGCATGGCACTGTCACCAACTGCGACAACATGGAAAAGATCTGGTGTAGCAGAAATCTTAGGTAGTCTTATTAATAAAATCAAACCTGAGGCCAGTTATTGGGGTGAATGCTGGTAGATCAGATGCAGAACAAGCCACAGCTAACTTCACCTGGCAAACTTCTCAGCTGCTCTTGTTTCCTCAGACTGGAAGCCTCTGTGTCCTCATATCTGAATGGCTCTCAGCTGAACTGTGCTGCTAGAAGCCTGAAAGCTTAACCAGCCAAATGCTGCTAGTTTCTGGTCCTCACGCCTTATATACCTTTCTGCTTTCTGCCATCACTCCCTGGGATTAAAGGCTTGCTTTCTGGGATTAAAGGCGTGTGTCACCATGCTTGGCTGTATCCTTGAACACATGGATTTCTGCCTCTAGAATGCTAGGATTAAATGCGTGTGCTACCACTGCCTATCCTCTATGTTTAATATTGTGGCTATTCTGTCTCTGACCCCAGATAAGTTTATTAGGGTTCACAATATTTTGGGGAACACAATCTGGCACCATCCCTTCTACAACAAACTTCACACAGCCCCTGAGGGTCACCTGGTGTTTCTGATTGAGGCCCCCAGAGCCACAAGGCTAACAGAGAGATGATGATGTAGATAATGTCTGAAACCTTCAACACCCCAGCCATGTACGTGGCCATTCAGGTGGCGCTGTCCCTGTATGTCTCTGGATGTACCACTGGTATTTTCATGGACTCTGGTGACCAGGACATATATATAGTGCCCATCTATGAAGGCTATGCCCTTTTCCATGCCATCTTCCATTTGGACCTGGCTAGCCAGGTCCTGACAGACCATCTCATGATGATCCTACTGAGCAGGGCTTACAATGTCACCATCATGGCTGAGTAAAAGTTTGTGAGTGATATTAGGAGAAGCTATGCTATGTTGTCCTGGGTTCTGAGCAAGAAATGGCTACTGTTGCATCCTCATCCTCTTTGAAGAAGATGGGTAAGTGATCACCATCAGCAATCAGTGGTTCCAGTGTCCAGAGGTGCTCTTCCAGCCCTCGTTCCTGGGCATCCCTAAGACTGCCTTCGACCCCATCATGAAGTGTTATGCGGATATCTGCAAGGACCTGTATGCCAACACAGTGCTGTCTGTGGCATCAGCATGTACCCAGGCATTGTGAACAGGAAGAGAGATCATATCCCAGCACAGTAAAGATCAAGAGGGTGAGTACCCATCTGGATCGGTGGCTCCATCCTGGCCTCCCTGTCCACCTTCCAGCAGATGTAAATCAGCAAGAAGGAGTATGGTGAGTCGGGTCCCTCCATCATCCACTGTGAACGAATGCTAGATGGACTGAGCAGCTTACAGGCATCTTCCGCATGAACTTGATCACTTGGTGGCTGGGGAGAACATGCTGAGCAAGAGAAATCCCCAGCCTGGTGAGCACCGTGCAGTGATTGTGCAGGGTATTAACTGGCAGCTGACAGTTCCCTGATTTCTTGAGCCTGCTGGGTTTCCGGAAGTCTTGCCAGCCTAACAAGGTGGGAAATCAGAGCCTTAGGACCCAGTTTCCGGTGCAGTGATTTCCCCTGACCACCATGGGTTATTACTTGCCTTGAATTAGGAACGTTTGCATTTACATCTGTAAAATTATTCATCCTTGAATTTATGCAAAGGTTTTGTGCTTGATTCTTTTTTTAAAAAAATGACAAAGTTTTGGTTTTCTATGCTTAAGTGAGAGCATTAGGACCCAGAAACACATCAACACATTATTGTGCAACAAAAAATAAAAGGGGTGCAATTAAAAAGAGAAAGAGAAAACTTATTCCATCTTAGGCATGATACACATGGCTCCACTTGGGCGTTGTATCTGAAAATACAGAGGCATGAAATGCTGGCTTTGACCAGCCAACTCACTCTCAAAGCAAGGACTTCATCACTCCAAACTCGCATTTTCTGTGTCCACATAGATATCTCTCTGCTCAGCACTGAGACTCGTAAAAATAAGCATCTTCCCAGGTACCCATGACAGTGCAGAAGTGTCTCATCTAGCTAGAGATGTCATGATATCTCTCAACATGGGGCAGTCTTCACGTTCACTAGCACATTCAAAGACATCAAATGCTCAGCAAGAATGTTAAATGCACATAGTTTTTGGAAAGCTGATATTCAAAGAAAACTCAGTCTACAGTGGCCATTGTAGATGAGGGTCCCTGCAGCATTTCTGTAGGCGACAGGAACCACGCAGGACAGGACAGAGGAGAGCCTGGACGAGGCATGCCTCAACAGCCATACCCTCTGGACATTCAAACAGGCCTGTGAGTGTCTCCAGACGAGAACTCCCAGGCTCTCAGAAGATCACGGTACTCGCCATTTAGAATTGATCTTGTAACAGGGATGGGACTGGAGTCTGGCATAGAAAAATACTCTTTGTTTTTAAATGTCATTTTTAATTTAAAGTAATCCATGCTTATTGTAGATAATAGAGAAAATATAGAATGTTATAAAGAAATCAAAACCATTCCCTTTTTACAACAGAGACAATCATTTGCATGTATATAAATGCATGTGTACACATAAAATTAGAAGCATAATGTATATAATTTTGCAGCCCACAGTTCTCACCTAAAATTACTTAAAAGCATCTTTCAGTGACACTCAGTGTTTGCATTCTACGAACACCCACACAACACTTACTCTGTGCCAGGGACTGTTCTAAGTACCCCACAAGCATCCATTCCTCACGGCACGTCCATGGGCTGTTATTATGAGCCCATCTGCAGCTGGAGACAGTAAGAGGCCATGGAGTTGATGGAGAAATGAACTCATTCTTTCCTGACTCCCAAGGCATGCCCTTGACCACCACACTGGACACCTCTGTGGACTCAGGGGCCTTCCTGCTCATGACTCTGTAGTGCTCTAGGGTGGTCATCTATGACTGGGACAATGCCATATTAAAGATCTTGATGTCCCTTCTCACTGCGGTCCCTCCAGCTCTGTGACTACAAGGTGTTAAGTGGGATAAGCAATTCATCATGAACTGGGGGAGACACTGCCCAGGCACTGTGCTGCAGGCTGTTCTGATCCTGGCCTCCCTGTGCCGTGGGTCTGGGGACTGGCTAACCCCACTCACTGGTGAGGTCCGGCACTGAGTTATTAACCTCATTCCTCAGCGCTGACATGAGAGCTTGCAACTGCCCATCTGGGCACTGAGATTCCTACCAGGCACCTGGCCCACGCCAGGGCAAAGGAAAGGCCTGTCTGCCTTTTTGTTTGCTTGGTTTTATGGTTTACTCATTCACTCAGCTGGACACATACTTGTACTCACCTACTGGGGTTACACTGACAGATTCTGGAGACCGACACCCTGGGATAGACCACTAAGCACGTCTGTGGGACTCAGATGAGTTCCTCCCTGCCTCGAACCCTGGGATAGACCACTAAGCACGTCTGTGGGACTCAGATGAGTTCCTCCCTACCTCGAACCCTGGGATAGACCACTAAGCACGTCTGTGGGACTCAGATGAGTTCCTTCCTGCCTCGACCACTTTCCTCTTTTATGATCAGGTGAACCCACACTCAAGGCTCCTGGGAAGACTGAGAGAGTCAAGTCCAAGTCAAAGAAGTTAGCCTGCCTAGAGCAAGGACTCAGTAGGCCATGGCTGTGGGCTCTGTTTCCTGCCCCTTGCCCACTCGTTCTGCCCCCCCCTCCCGAGGGCATCTGCTTGCCTCTCCACTGGGACGAATTGGGCGGGGAGTAAGGCATCAGCCACCACCTCCAGCCCTGTGATTCGGGAGCCCTCGGCTTCCTCTCTAGCTCACAGCTGAGGTGGTCGGTGTGCCCAGTCACCACACCATGTGGGACAGTGAAGACTCTTCCAGAAGTGCCCAGAACCATCAGCATCCTATTCTTAGGTGTCCTAGTTTGCTCTATGCTGTTCTAATAGACAAATAAATAGACATGGTGGCCAAAAATACTTGGAAAGGGTTAATATGGCTTAGGCTTCCTGATCTTAGTCCATTACCGAGAGAAGCCAAGGCGGGAACCTGAAGGCGGGAACTGAGACCGAGAGCATGGAGGAATGCGGCTTGCTACCTTTCTTATGCAGCCCAAGCCCACCTGTCTAGCGATGGTACCATAGACCAGGCCCTCTACATCAATTAGCAATCAAGAAATGCCCCGCAGACATGACCACAAGCTAACCCGAGAGGGGCAATCCCTCAATGGAGGTCCCTTTTCCTCCTTCCAGAGAGTAAGCTGGGGAGCTGTGTCCAGTCCCTAGGCTAGAGGACCTTGCTTCTGACACCGTTTGTTCCATGGGTCCTGAGGCATGCAGGAAGCTGGCTGTCATCACCACTCAAATCAGCCAGCCTCGGGACACTGGCTCCCCAAGCTCTGAGCAGCATTTGCACCCAAGCAGAGGCACAGGGAGCCGCCCTCTGAGCACGTGACCAGAGGCAGTGCCGCCTGCAGGCTTTGCCCTTCTTCATCGGGATTTCCACTCCGCCCTGGAGCTGAAAGGGGAGACTGGGCTTCTCAGAGCCTGAGTGGTAATTGCAGGAGACACTAAGCTTAGAGGCTAGCCTCTGCCTGAAGTCATCCACCTGCCCTCCTAAGAGGAGCTTCACAAAGCATCCCAGAGCGCCAGGGGCTGGATGGTGCTGTGGAGGGTGGCATGGCCTGAGGAAACTTGAGGGGCAGGGACCAGGACAGTAAAACAGCCCCAAGCCACAGTGTGGGTCACTGAGGGCACATTTTTCTTTTCCTTGAAGCCTATTTGGCCTAATCAGTAGAGAGCCAAGGAAGCTACCTGCCAGCCAGACCTCACAGGTCCCTCCAGGTTTCTGCTGCTCAGATGTTCCACTCTCTGTGTTATCTCTAGCCTCCTGCTGTCAGGCCCAGACAGACAGACAGCAGTATTTAAGGTTGTGTGTCTAACCAACAGAAAGCCTGGTACTCATCTGGGGGCCTGGCTCTTTATCCAGAAAACTGCATGTAAGGGTTGCAAAGCTCAGCCGAGAGTACACGTACTTTGCAACAAAAATAAACGTTCCACACAATAACCAAATACACCCCAGGACTCAACAGCTCCATGGAAAAGAGACGGCCAAGCCATCGCACACAAACTCTCTATGGGACAAGGGCAGAGGCAAAGCCCCTTAGAAGCTGATCTCTTCCTTGGGACTTCAGAAGCCCATACCCCTCCCCTGTGGTAAAATCCACTGAAGGATGTGGAACATCTGGCTTTCTCCCCTTTGCCTGCTGGTGAGCACATGGTGGGAAATGGTCAATGTCACTGAATCTTCTCTGCTTCTGCAACGTGCAGTAGCATGTGAGGATAAAACACAGCTCACCCATCAAGTGCAGCAGAGCTGACTCTCTCCACAGCAGAAGCTCGGGTTATTGACTGTGGGCTCTGGCTGAGTACCTGTGAGGAGACAGGAGGTTTAAAGACTGGTGCCTGACCTGGGCTGGAAGGAAGATCCATGCCTACCATGTGCTAAGGGGCAGGCGCTGCACGAGGAATCGATATTGGCAGCCTCCCTCCCAATACACCTATGGGGTGGGCACTGATAACTGTGCTTTGTAAAGTGCAATGACCAAAGCCAAGAAACATTAAAACCCAGGGCCATGAGCAGGGAAGAGGTTGTATTCAAACTCAGATCTTCCGGCTTTACTTGGGGTCCCAGGAATTTGAAACTGCAATGCCTTTTGGCTGGCCAGGCCCTGACCCAGGTGACAATGGGGGACAGAGAGATTGAAGAAGGCAGAAGCCACAGTGACAAGTCTTGCTGAGCAGCTCATGGCTCTAAAGCCCAATAGAAGGGGGTCCGGGTAACAGTGGGATGGGACCAACTAAACAGAGCTGGAAACCGGGGGCCAGAGAAAAATATTCAAATGCTGTGTGACCCTGGAGTTCCAGTCAACCCAACATTCCCTCCAGAGGAGCCCCACTGGGTTCCAAGGTACATCCCCCAAGTGCTACTGGAGTTGTTGGGCCAGAACTGGGCCCTGGCAGCCCTAACAAGCTCATTCGGCCACTGGTCTTCAACATACCAGTGAAAGACACAAAGTAATGATGGAAAGGAGGGGAAATTTAGTCTATGTGGCCACACTTGGGAGAACAAAGAGCTCACTGCCCTTCTCCCCATCCCCAAGTCCATCATCTGGGTTCTGACACAAGATTTACATTAAATAGAAAGCAAGAAACCTTGGGTGGTGAAGATGGCTCCTTTGGCAAAGGCACCTGCTACCAAACCTTTTGATTGGAGTTCGATCCCCAGGACCCACGTGGTGGGAGGGGAGACCTAACTATGACGTCCACGTGTGAGTTATGGACACACATGTAAAAAAATAAGTGTGAGTGGGGAAACCAAAGTAAGTATTTGTAACTAAGCAGTTCTGGTCCAAAGGGTGATGCTCCCCAGCCTCACCCACGCTGTCTCTGCTCTGGTCTCTCCAGCTAAGCGGGCTGACAAGTTGTCAGAACTCTGTGAATTCTTTTTCCAGGAGAAAGCTAGCTCCCACTCTGGCTGGTACCAGGCTCCCCGCAGGAGATTCCTAAGGACATTCTAATGGGGTGGCCTATTGTTTTCAAAGTCCACCAGCCAAAGGGAGGGGCATGAGTGTCTCTTTAGGACATTGTTAGGATTTCTGCCAGGGCCCTACAGGAGAATCCCACCTCTGCCACTGACCTCTGGGTTCTCAGACCCAGCATCCCCCAGCCTTGGGAGCTGTGAGCAGCCTGCAGAGAATGTGGGGACAGACCTTGCCCAACCTGGAGCAAGAAGACAATATTACTCATCTACTTCCCAACAGCTTCTAGTTGGAATGTTCCAGAACCACCAACGTGGCCCTGGAGCTATGAAAGCCTGGAAGCATCGTTCCTACCTTAGTAGTTTAACCTACTTTCAATCAACCAAGTGCCAAAGACAAGTCCCGGGCATGAGAAGCTATAATGAGGCCAGCATAGGTATCCTTGACTACTCAACACAGCACAGTGATGTACTGAGCCCCAAGGAACATGGAAAGAGACAAATGGATTTTTTTTCCTTTCAGATATGTCGTGGCAGGGACAAACAGGAACGGGCTCTTCCCAAGCTCCTTGCCATGTTCTCACTTCCCACAAAGCTTCTCAAGTTTCACAAGTTCCCGGAGAGGCCACCCCCATCCTTCCTGGGCAAGCCTTGGAGTACTGCAGCCAGGCTAGGGCTGCATCTTCTCCATCACAGCTGCCTGCACAGGGACAAGCCAAGGTGTCACCAAGAAATGTGGGCTGGATGAAATGAGCAGAAAGGCAGGACACAGCTCCACCCTCTGCACACCCCCTCCCACACCTCCTTAAACGCATCCCGGACCTGCACTCTCACACAAAAAGCACCTTACTTCCTGCCTAGTTCACCTCCCATACCTCTCAACTACCAGGTGTCCTTCCTTCTCTTGTTAAAACCAGGTGACTTGATATTTTAACTCCTTTACTCCTCAAACAGCCTGATCAAAAATGGCCGTGGGCAAGTCACCTGCCTTCTGCCTTTGGTTTTTACTACTGGCAAGCTGTGGTTCATAGCCATCTGGCCCAAGGTGCTGGGCACTGTGCTGGCAGGTTTTACATGTGCTAGCTCCTCCTCCACAAATCTACTCTTTTCAAACACAGAGTGAGTCATAGAAATGCTAAGTAATCCAACCAAGTCACACAGGTAGCTAAGTAGCACTGGATTTCAGCCCCCTGCCAAGGGCAGCCAACCCCAACACTCCAGCAAAGGGAGCAGAGTCCAGCAAAAGCTGCCACGTGGGCATCTGGAGGCTGAAATCTTTCCGTGTATCCACTGGACAGAGGAGAAGGGAAGGCCAATTCTGGGATCATGGCTGCTGGATGACTATGTTCTGTATTCAGCCTCTAAGGGTCACTGAGGAAGAATGGGTAGTTAACACATGACACGTGATGCTCTGCTTGCTCAGCAGCTGCTACAGGATAAGAACCCCCTCCCCTGTTCTAAAGAACAGTGTGGGGAGGTGACAAATGGAGATGATGGCCAAGACAAGGTGGCTGGCCACCCTCCTTCCAGGCCATGAACACCTGAGCATATGTGGTCCCTTGAGGGCCTGCATCCAGCAACTCTGGCCCCACAAATCAGGCAAGAGACCACTCAGATGATGGACATGAGGAGAAGGGACCAGGGTGCACCTGACTGACAAGTGCAGAGGCTGAGCCCTCAGGCCAGATCCCGAGCCCCTCAAAGACCCTCCCCTCTCTAAGGGACAGGGGACACAGTTTTGCTGGTAAGCCTTGCTAACCTTTTCCTTTCCCCAGATTTTCCCTTGGCTGCTTAGCCCAGGGGTGAAATCATGCGTCTTTGTGCACAAGTTCAACAACTGTAATTTGCAGGGAGTTAATTACCTTCAGACTTTGATCTGGTGGCATTTCATCTCTATGGTTACCAATCTAGCATAAACAGTTATCACTTGTCTCTTTCTCATAAAATATTCTCAAAAAAATACCCCCAGGGCTCCAGTCATGGAAATCAAATATACAAAATGTTCATGGACTCTTAAATGTTTTATGTGAAATATCTCTAACTGCAAAAATAGAGAAAATTGAACTATAAATTGGCTATAAATAATAAGTCAAGGATTATGAAAGTTTGCTGTTCAGCCCAACCTTCCAGAGCGTGGGCTCCTGTGTGAGGCAAGTGTGGAGGGGAATAAGAGGTTGACTGAGTGATGGGCAAGGTGTCCTGAAAGCATGCCTAGCCATGAGTATGTTCACACTCAGTGACCAGAGTACGGAGGACCGGTGCTCAAAAGGACCATTGGGTAGGGGATCACATAGTTGATTGTACCTGCAAGGTGCCCCATAAGACCTATACAACTAGAATCAACTCACGTTGCATGAATAAATGAATAATGATGATGATAGTTAGCATGTCTAACATGTAGAGTGTATGCCAGCTGCTGGAATGTACACTTTATAAGTAATTCTTCTTGTGACCCTCACAGTATTCCTAGGAGCTAAATGGGCTTAATGCATAATTTGCAAATGAGTGAGCAGAGATTCAGGAAGGCCATTGCACCTAAGGGACAGAGCCAGGGCTCACACCCAAGCCCATCTCCATTCAGAGCTCCTGTTCTCTCTGCCCCTCCTCCACTGTCACCAAATAGCAACCTCTCAAGTGCTGATGTCAGGTCTGCTTAGCCCAACTGAGGTTTCCGGTGTGAGAGGTAACTGTTCTGCTAACCTACTGAGGGGGCTCCTTAGACAAATGACCCAGTGTCTCTGGTCAGTGGTGTCCATCTGTACTGTGCCCCTGGCAAATAGCATCTATTCACTGGTCATTCTGCATCCCTGGCCAGAAGTACCTGTCCACAGGTAAACTTCTAATATAGGACCCATGTCATAACTCCAAAGGTGTGCAATGGTGTTCTATTTTGCTTTCTGATACTATAATAAATACCATGACCAAAAGCAACTTTGTGAAGAAAGGAATTACTTAGCTTACAGGGTATAGTCCATCACTGAGAACAGCCAAGGACGGAGCTTAAAGCAGAACTCACCTAGGGAACACTGCTCACTACCTTGCTCCCAGGCTCATGTTCAGCTACATTTTTTATATAGCTCAGACTCACCTGCCTAAGGATGGTACCACCCACAGTGGGCTGAGCCTTCAACATCAATGAGCAATCAAGAAAATGCCCCACAGGCATGACCACAGGCAAATCTAGGGGAAGCAGTTTTTCAAGTGAGGGTCCCTCTTCCCAAGTGTTTCAAGTTGACACCCAAGATCAGCCACCACTAATGAGAATATGGTACCCAGTGGACTGGAGTAACACCACAGCACTGCCCATACTGCACACAGCAAAAGATGGATGGAGGCACAGCTGGGGGAGGGAGCGAGCACTTCAACCATGACATTGCCTCAGGATGCTAGATGCCACCTACCTTGATCAGGGACCATTTGGAAATGAGTCCTAAGACAATGCCCACAAAGCCGAGGCCTGGGGTCCTAGACAGGAAGTTAGGAGACCACTGTTCTAGTCCTAGTACTGTTCCTGGCTCGGAACTTTAGATTTCTTATCTTTGAAATGGGTGTAAGGATCAAGGTGGCTCTAAGGGCAAGACAAAGGCTTATGTAAATGCATGCGTGAATGGGTACTTCCCCCTCTAAAGACCACCAGATGAGGCTCCTGGGCGTCCTCCAAGCTGTGATGCCCAAGAGAAGGAAGCATGGACTCCACCAGGCTTTATGGCCCTCATCCTCATTCACTCATCTCTTCTGTATTTCCCCTTCCTCTTGGAGGCAGCTGCCATAACATTCATAACACTCAGGAAAAGTCCAACTGTCAACGATGCCCCCAGTCCAGACCTTCCCCAGGCCAGGCACTGGGCAAATACTGTCTCATGTTCTCTCCATGGGCATCCTACCTGGGGACTGAATGCCCCCATTTGACAAAGTAGAAAACTGAAGTTCAGAGTTTTAGTAACCTGCCAAGTACAGAGGTCATTAGCCAGCAAAATTTGAACTGCGCACTGGTGGGTTCCAAATCCCACAGGTCTCACCATACACCATCAGCTCTGCACTGGGACAGGGCCTAGGACCCCAACCTTCCAAGTTTTCCCAAATCTTGGTTCTATCCAAGATTCCCCAAAGGAAGCCATTTCCCGCAAGGAGAAACCTGCACAGAAAACCATTCCACAGTTAGAGAGCGGCCATCTCAGCAAGACTGAAAGGTGTTCTTGCTGAAACCCTGGTGTCCTTAGACGAAAAGACAAAGTTGCTGTGGTGGCCCTCCAACCGTCCTCCTTGACCACTGAGGTGACTGTGGCTCAGAGTGTCTTTCTTGCTCTTGAATGAGCCTTATTCCTCACCCAGGATGCTCCCTCCAGGGAAGTATTCATTTACCCAGCGCTATTTTTGCAAGTCCCTGCTGTGTATGAGACGCTAAGCCCTGACAATGAGATATCATGGCTCCTGGGGCACGCAGCTTGTGGCCCCGAGTGATGATCACATTCCTATAGAAATGCTTGTCTGTCAGTCCACCCTCACATACCATCCTCCAACATGCACCCTGGAATGCCCTGGAAACTCTGTCCAGAATGGGAACTGTAGATGCTACTTAATTCAACGCCATTGCTGCCCCAGCTCCATCAAAGGCCCTTTCATTTCTTATTTCAACTGTACTTGCCAAAGTTTAGAAAGGCTAAGTGTCCACTCAGGGGGGGCCTGAGATTGTGACATGTGGGTTATGACTGATGTTGACTCTGGGTCACAGCACAAAGATCCAGATATGGCTGAGCCTCAAGGAACAAAGTAAACAGGTCACTGTGGTTGACAAGTATCCATGAGGGTGTGTTGTATGCTTGAATCTGTAGCCATCAAGGCTGAGAAACCCTGGCTCTGCCCTCTGGAATATGGATGCTGAGAACTTAGCACAGTCAGGAGGAAGAGGAGGAGGAGCAAGGAGAAGCTAGAAGAGGAGGCCATCAGAGGCAGTTGTTGGTGTCACTGATATGAGCAATGAGGGTCCATTTTCACTAGGATCTTCTGAATTTGCCCGATCAGAAGCAGAGCAAGGTGCTGCCTTTGAAAGGAAGGGCTGACTCTCTCACCAACACCCATGTCTAGGGGGCAGGGGGTGCGTGCGCTGGCCTCTTGTAGCCATCCCCATCTCCAGGCTGAGCCTCAGAAAGAGCAGCAGGGGACAGTATGGTGGGAAAATGTCCATTGTGAGCTGCCCTGCCAGACATCCAGAGAGTCCGGATCTGAAGTCTTGAGCAGACAGGCTGTTGTCTTTCCTACAAAGCCTCCACCCTGGGAGGGAGCAGTGCAGGCCGGGCCCAGGTGGTGGGGAGGAGCAGGCCAGCAGCAGCAGCCCTGGAAATGCTCAAGCTTTACAATCCCTCAGCACATCTCTGTTCTCCTCCACGAGCTCGGCCCTCAGCCCTCCGACATTTCAAAGCCATGAATTTAAGCAAACCAGGTGCCTTCATTTAAAAAATAAAAATCTAAAATGCAAGTGATTTTGCAAGGGGAATGTGGTGTGTTCTTGGTGTCCCCAAACAGTTTTATAAGCCCAGACACCAAGTAAAGACACTCAGGGACCATGCAACATCCCCAGCACCCATAGGCTGCCTGCCAAAGTCAGGTCCTGTGGGCAGAGACAGAGTGAGAAAGGCCTCTCCTCCTTTACCCACCCCCTGTCCACCTGCAGCCCTGCACCTTGCCAGAGGGCTGCGATGCTTTGCACAGTGATGGGGGGTGGGGAGGACAGAGGCCCAGTACATGGGAAGCTCCTGTTGGGGCCTGCCTTCCCCCTGAAACTGCTTTACCCTGTGAAGGAGAAGATGGTATTTTGGAAGCCCCAGATGGGAACATTCCAAATGCCAACTCCTCAGGCACCTAGGGAAAGCAGCCCCTGCTCTACTCCGAGCAGGCAAACCTGGGAAACGTTCTACATCAAGAAAGACAATAGACTGGGTTGAAAAGACACCTGTAAAATCTTCCATATTTACAACCCATGAGACATCCAGAATTCAAAGTACTTGAGACAAGACTGTGGCCGCCACCCAGTACACTGAAAATGGGCAGCTGTGGCAAGACCCAGGGGCCATAATGTTATCTTAGTTATAGAAACCAAGTTGTGGTTAGTGGATACTTCAAAACCCCAGCCCTTCTGCATAATAATGTTTGGGAAACTCCCCTGGAGCCCTAGTGGACTGAGCCCAATGCCTCAGAGGCCTTAGTCAGCCCAGCTGCCTGGCAGGGGCCCGGGGACACAGCTCACCTGGAGGCAGCATGCAGCTGAGAGAGGTGGGGAGTGAGCTCTGAGGGCTCCCTAAACCCATACTGCAGATTCACACTGGAGAACTTGATTTCCACTCCCAAACTTAAAACCACTAGGCTGAGGTTCATATATAGTTCATAAAGCTTCATCTTACCCCAGGGTCCTGTTAAGCCTCTCTGGGCATTTAAAATAGGAATTAAATACAGTAAGAGATCTTGTGAAATGATACATAGGAAAGAAAGATGGGTAGAGGGACTATGGTGTCATACTGTAATTACCAAAAGCCCCTTCATGCAGGGACAGCCTGGGCTGAGTCCTGGAGCGACAGAAGCTTCCACGGTGCCCCTTCTTCCATGTTGCCGCACTGATTTCAGAGTGGTGGGACTGACTTGGTTTGGGGTTTTGTTACACTGTTTTGTTTTTGGCTAATTTTAGCTTGTTTATTTCCTGTTTGTTGGTTTAAGTAATAAACACTAAGCCCAATTTTCTAGTACAATTAAGTACATGCTCCTGGACCAACACTCAAGACTCTGGCCAAGACCCCCTTGCTGTCCACCAGTTCTTGCTCATCAAGCAATATCTCCCTGGTCACAACCCACATCTAACTTGTAGTTCCTGCCTCCACTGTTCTGCCCTGCAGGCTGCTCACTTACCCTCCTCTACCCACGGAGGTACCACCTGTCCTTAAAAGTCAGTCACTACTGCCGGCCCAGGAATACTTTCCTGAACCTTTAACTAGAACCCACAATACTGTTCCAGGCTGCTGGTCTGGGATCCCCCTCCCTGGCAGAGCTGCTGGCTGGCTGGCAGCCCTGCAACCAAACACAGTCCATCCCCTAGCCCAGAAAAAGATGGCAGCCTAGTCAAGCATGTTTCCTGCCCATGGATTTCTACATGCCTTCACTGCTTTTCATTCCTGTTTGGAATAAACACAGTTGGTCTCTAAACACGTTTTCAAGAGTTATGCCAAGTGTTGTGCCTTCAAAGACGAAATCACAGAATCTTGTGAGATGCTTGTTAGTCCAACACATGTAAAAGCTTCTGCCTTTCCCCTCTGACCCTGAGCTTCCGGCTGAGGCATGCAGACCGCGGCCTGAGCCGACTGGAAGTAGAGGTTCCTACCTTTGCAGAGCGGCTCTTGCTCAGCATCGCTCCCTCTTGCCCCGGCTCCCAGCATCCACATCTGGTTTCCCTTCAGCACAAATGTCACAATGGACAGATTTTGCACTTCGAGGATTTATGATTCTTGCCGCCCCTCTTGCTTTTGATATGATTCCATTATGTGCTTAAAATCTGGGCTGTGCTCTTGGCTCCCAGGAGCTGTTTATGACATTTCTTTTATGGCCTTAAATTGCTCACTGTTAAGAACCTGGTCTTGTCAGAAGCAGTGAGTAGTCGGCTAGACACAAAATTGCAACATCTCTCAGCAGCCTGAGAAGTTTTCCTCATCTGAGGGTAGTCAGAGCTAACATTTACCTGGCAGGCAACACCTTTGACCCTCTTCTCCCACCTGAGGGCCAAATGCTGATTTCAATGCAAATTAGTCAAAGCGCCCTCCCCGCAGGCCAGTCATTCCCTCTCCTCCAGGCTCCTGGCTCTAATGGTAGACATTCCAGGCAGAAGATCTTTAACCTAAGATCGCCAACGTCACAAAGGCTTCGCTCTTAATAATTTTCCATGTCTGCATTATATTTTTCAAGAAAGGGCCAAGAATTCCAAGAAAAGGAGACCAACTGTTAAGCTGTCAGCAAGATTTCTCCTGCCTCCCAACCCCCTTCTGCCAGATTTCCCTCACACAACAGCCAGAGTTCTTCCTACAGGGCTTGTGAGGAGAACCCAGCCCTCCTGCCTGGAATTCTCTGTTGGGTCCCTGATGTCAGTCAGGGCTGAAGAGGGAGCTTCGCAGCAGACCACACCAACAGGGATGATTCTCCATAGCCAGCCTCACACTGTCCCCATGACTCGCACTCAGCACTCACAGCATTCCCGTGTTTTCCAAGAGTACCCTCCCCCCCCCCCCCTGCCCAGCACTGCAAGGCTGTTACCAACTCTAACATGCCTCTTGCAGCCCATTCAGCCTGCCTCCCCTGCTCCACTGCATCAGGATCAGGAATGCCAACAGAGCCTGCAAGGGAGTTCATAGCATGCCTGTCCTTCCTCTCCCACCTCTGCCCAGCCACACCCCAGAGATTTAAGAATCCTCTTAAAAGATGGGTGGCCCAAGCCACATTACCACCCTCTGGTATGGGATATGGGGTGCCAGTTAAAATACAGGACACTCAGTTCAATTCAAATTTCTCATAAGCAATGGCTAATTTCTAACATAAGGTCTCAAGTAGCACATGGGCATCCTGCCTTCTCTCCCGCTGACTCTGGCAGCTCAAGTGGATGGGAGCTCTGAAATGCCCTGGCGGGAAAGCCCTAAGCATGGGACAGCATCAGGACCTGGAGAAGAGGGCAGGGTAGTGAGAAGTACCCCCTCCTTCTGGGAAATAACACATGCTGTACAGAGCAGGATTCCAGAGCCAGGCTGCTCAGACCTGAATCTCAGCCCTGGGACCTGTGCCTTAGTTTCCCTTTCTCTAAATGAGGCTAGCTACATCATGCGGATGTTCTAAGAATTAAATAAGTTAACATTTGTCTATCCCTCAGAACAATCAGTGACACATAAGTGCTACCCCAAGCATTTAATGTAAAGGAAAAGAACACAGCCAAGCGAACTCCCAGGCCAGGCTGGAGCTGAGGGGGTTGAACGCTGTGACACCACATCCATGCATCATGTACCACATGACAAGGCAACACATGCATGTCCTGTGTCGGCTCCTTTGTCCTCATCACAGCTTTATTATTTATTTATTGCTATCGTTTTCCTTTTCTTGACCACCTAGCAATAAAGGCACAGGGCTGCTGAATAGGATTCTAAACCAGGAAGCTTGGCTCCAGAGTTCTCCAGAAGGCAATAAAGGGAAAGGTGAAAAAAAAAAAAAAAAAAAAAAAAAAAACGCTCCCAATGTCCACGGGGCACCTGTCAGACGGACCGAAACTGTGTGAGGAAGTTTCCGAGAGCCTGTGAGAAAATTCCAAGTAAACAAGACAAGAGTCTTATAACCTCTGTTCCTCCACAACATGGGCTGTTCCTGGAATGTGCTTTCACGCCCCTCCCAGGTGGTGTGAGTTCGCTTCAGATTATTCATTACAGCTGGCTGTTGCTATTTGTTTATATGTCTCCATGGAAAAACATGTTTTCGCCACGAGTGTCCAGTCCTTATGATTGTACACTTAGGTGACTCTTCTTAACCCTCAGAGTATAAACTGTCTGATGCTCTGAATAAAGCTGGCTATTGCAGGAGACTTCAGTCCTCCTCCTTTTTAGGCCTTGTTCTGCCAGGTGCATGCCACCAAGTAGAGTGGTAAAGAGGCACCTACCATGTGCCAGGCCCTGGAGTAAACAAGAAAGCCACAGAGCAACCTGTGCCATTAGATGTTCAATCCATGGAGGGGAAGATTCTGGAGGGTAACAGGAATAAGCAGCCAAGGGCTAGAAGAGCCTGCCCTGCACACAGGCAGCTCGAAGGCTTTAGGTTGGGAAGCAGCTTTCAAAAAAAAAGCCAAAGAACATGTGGTGTGGTTAGAGGCAGGGTGGCAGTGCAGACCCGTGAGGTCCGTTACCAGACACCTGGATATTAGGAGAGGGCTTGGCAGGGCCTTCGTGTTGTGTCTCCATGAAGCACATCCTCCAAGAGAAGCCCGAAGCAGGGCAAGACACACGGAGGCAGGTCTAGCCACATGGAGTGGGCTGCACAAAGTGGGCATAATTCCGAAGACAGGGCCCGAGCCTCGAACGTGGCATGGTCCACCAGGGACTCCCCTCTCCTGCAGCATCTGCCACAGAGCCTCACATGCCTCTCACAAGTCCCCACGAGTGGCTAAGTGGTCTGAGTACAGGGCTCCTGGGTTTCTATGATAAGATCATTCTCATAAATCCTAGGACACCCAACCTTCTGCCTCTCAGAGGAAGACTACTGTGTCCCTTTCTCTGCCACCCTCCCCCTTGCCACTTGATGACCTTGTCATAGTAACACTCAGCCGACTTTTCCTGCAGGTGTGACCATGCAGCCTTCCACAGTCACTGCAATCAGGATCTTGAGACCGGCGTTGTTATTATTCTTCAGCTCTCATTAGCTACTTGATCCCTCCTAGGGCTGTGCGTGCAGACACAAGGAAGTCTTCCAAGGACATGTCTCTCTGGTACAGATTTTTTTTTTTGAGGCAGAGTCTCTCTATCTCTAGAGAGATATGTAGACCAGACCGGTTTCAAACTCGCAGAGATCCGCCTGCCTCTGCCTCCCAAGTGCTGGGATTAAAGGCATGCGCCACCACACCCACTTCGTCACAGATTTTTAAATAGAGTTTTCTCAAGTGAATGAGGCGAGCTCACTCACGTCAAGCTGTAACATAAATATCACTGCCCCAAACCGCGTGCCCACTGATGGTCCCAGCACGATGCTCCCTTCAAACATTGCTCTTTAAGCCAAGTGGTTCCTTCCTGCATAGGATGCAGGTGTAAATGCCACAACACCACACCATTACTGGGTTTTTTGTTGGCCACTAATAAAGACACCGGCATTTGTGAATTGTTTGATAATTATTTCTCCTGAAATTATCCTTTGTTCATTTATATGTTAAGGCCTTCGCTGACAGCATTTTTTTTTTCTGTATTAAGATAGTAGGATGTCTGGTAAATAATAGCAGAATAAATGCTATTTGCTGACAAGTCATATTTGCTTCCAGCCTCTTCTGTCATGTTTGGGCATATCCTTCAGAGTTGCCCTGTTACTTGTCTGAATGTAATAACCCCTCTGCTGCCAAAGCCACCTGGCTGTCCGGAGAATCATTCCCTCCAGGTAGAAGTTCTTCAGAAAATCTAAATATTCCCAGTATAAAGAACAAGCCAGGATCTGTCCTTGGGGACCTCAGCCCTTTGTCCCCTCCATTTCAGAGCAAGACCCTAGGAAGGGAACCAGTACCAAAGACCTGTGACTAGAGGAACCCCGCAAAGGAGGTGCACCCCTCCTGACATTCCACAGGCTGGAGTCGCACTCAGAAAGAGACACACAGGCCAGCAGGCAAAGGAGGCGCTTCAGGGCGGAAGGTACTGTATTAGTTTAATGTCTATTGGTTGATTAAACACTGGCCAAAACCTACTTGTTGGGGAGAAGAAGGCTTGGTTGGGTTACACATCTGGATCACAGCCCATCATGATACATATCTGGATCACAGCCCATCATGAAGGACAGTCAGGGCAGGAACTCAAGGCTGGAACTGAAGCAGAGGCCATGGAGGGTGCTTCTTACTGACTTACTCCTTATGGCTTGCTCAGCCTGCTTTCTTATTCAACTCAGGACCACCAGCCCAGGGGTGGCTCTGCCCACAGTGGGCTAGACCCTCCCACATCCATTGTTAATCAAGAAAACGCCTCACAGACTCACCTACAGGCCAACCTGAGGGAGGCAATTCCTCAGTTGAGGTTCCCTCTTCCCAGATGACTCCAGCTGTGTCAACTTGACAAAACTTCCAACCAACACAGGTACCCACCACCACACTCCGTCGGTGGAACCGGGTAGAAGCAAGTATTCACCAGACCCACCGTGTCAAGTGTCATGAGTGGCAAAGGGCTACACGTGTATGTGGCTGAAGCGTGGCATCCTGCTGTCCGCTAAACATCTAGGGAGAGGACACAGAAACAGGATCCTGGCTAACACTAATGTCCTTTTTGACCTGTATGAAAGCCTACTCCCTTCCTAGGCCTCAGTTTCCCTGTGTGTTCAATAAGGGTGGATGAGGCTTACACCCCTCTTGGAGCTTGATTCTAGGATTCCTGTCCCAACAGAGTAGAGGACCCTCCTTCTGAGAAGAGTCATGGAGACAGCTTGGGGTAAAGAGGGAGAGAACCTCCTTGTCTTCTAGTTCCTGGGGCTGGAAGGTAGCTGTGACCAAGCCCCGCCTCCCAGATGGAGTGGTGATACCTGGGTGGAGAGCTGTGACCTCCAGGACACTACCCCATTCCTCCTCCCAACCCCATTGGAAACAATGCTGGAGAGAGAACTGGCTTTCCCCAGACCTTGGCCAGGCACAAACACCGTTTCCCCCTTCCAATGCATGCATATACACACACCCTTACACATAGTCTCATGCTCTGCACAGCCTAGGTTCAGCAATGTTCTCAACGGCCCTAAGCTACTGCCTAAAGCACGCTCCTATTTACCCAGTGGATACAGAACAAGGCTGTAGTGGTTTTCTACTGTGATAAAACACCATGACCAAGACAGTTTATAAAAGGCAGGGTTTACTTGGCTGATCGCTCTAGAGGGATAAGGGTGTGAGGTGGCAGAGATGTACCGCAGCACCACCAACTGAGGACTAAGGACTCCAACAGCTGAGTCTGTGGGGGATGTTTTCATCCAAACCACCTCAGAGGCCAGGCTGCACACAGCGTTCACCTGAGGATGCTGAGGATGGAGATGACTTAGGGACTCCCCTACAGTACACCCCCCAACGAACACGAAAGTAACAGTGTGCCGTGGTAGTGTGTGATGCGTCTGAAGTGATCTCGGCACGGGAGCAGCTGCTGCTGGCTGCCCAGTGCTTGGGTCTGAAGCGTGGACGTGGGCACGGAGGATGGGAGGTACCGGGAAGAGCAAGCACTGTGGGCAAGAGGGTTGGCGAGCAAAGCTTCCCCAGCTGGGACCATTGCATGCCAGAGAGAGACGTCAAGGCAGGGTCACAAGCATGGCCAGTGGAAGGGATGGCAAGCGCTGGCCACCGGGGGCGGGCACTGTGGGGCATTCACCCGAGGCTCCGGATCAGGCCACCCTATCGGCCACCTTATGAGCCTTCATAGGCAGCCCAATAGTCACTTCATCCCGAAAGCCATCCTTACTTCTGCCCAGGATCATACCACACAGCACCAGCTTCTTCATGGTATCTACCTCTGAGGAATTTTCACACTTATCCCACACTTGTGATGGCACCATCAACCCTCCCCTGGGAACAGGTGCATGTGCTTGCTCATGTGAATCCCCGTATGTGCATAGAGCCTGGCCCACAGCAGGTGCCTGCTCATGTGAATCCCCAGTATGTGCATAGAGCCGGGTCCACAGCAGGTGCTCAGTGAGCATAAAAAGAAAAAGATGCGCAAATTCCCAGGGGAGTTTCCTCGCTGGGATGGCAACTTGACCACATCTGAAATTAAGTGAAAAATCCAAGTCACTGGGCACACCTGTGAAGGATATTTTAGTTTACAGGAATCATTTGAAGTAGGAAAACCCGCCTTAAAGCCAGATCATTTGAGATCAGAAGCCCCTCCCTAAGTCTGGGCCACACCCTCTCAGAGCAGCCTATATTAAGGACATGGAAGAAAGCAGCTTTTGCTTTCTGCCTCAGTCTCACTGGCAAGTTCACATACCCTGCTGCTGAGGCATTCCTTCACTGGTATTAGTGAATCCTTCTTTGGGATTCTGATGTATACTGAAGACCAGCTGAGACCTCCAGCCTCATGGACTGAACACCTACGGGACTCTTGGACTTCCCATTGGGAGACAGCCATTGCTGGACTACAGTCTGTGAACCTCTCTAACAAATCCCTGTTTAATACATAGAGATGCAGCCTATCATTTGTGTTCCTGTAGAGAACCCTGACTGATCCACTCCCTCACTGAGTGCTGCTTCTTCTGCTCTCTCTCCTGTCCTCACTCCTGTGTCTACCCTCCTGTAGAACCAGCAGGCCGGTGTCGTGCTTACGCACACACGCATCAGGCCGTCCTCTAAGTGACAGGCATAGGTGTTGCCCCGAGGGCAGGCAGCATTATTGGACAAAGGACTTCCGTCTTTGTGCCCGCCTAATCCTGTCTCCACACCCTACTCAAAGCCCCAGCTTGAACCCAGTAGGAAGTTCACACCCTGAGGCAACTTGGGAGTCAAGCTTCCTCCCTTTCCCAGCTGGGCAATGTCGCATACATAGTCAGTGGAAGAAGGGATACCCCCTTTTTCTATGCCCTGTCGCCAAGAGAGCCCACACAGAAAGGATACAGTGCATGCATTTTGCAAACCAAAGATGGGCATACATAGAGTGAGGTATACACCAGGAGGCAAAAAGCTGGCACGTCGGACCTTTAGTCTAGCCCAGGAAACTGAGAAACTTTGCCCCACATTTTCAGGGTCTATAAATCTCAGCACTGTGTTGGTGTATTGGCTCGGCAGGCAAGCATTTATTGCCAAGTGTGCTATCCCAAGTTCAATCCCTGGAGCCCACAAGGTAGGAGAGAACTGATTTCCATAGGTTGTCTACTGACCTCCGTATGTAGGCCGTGGCACATCTGTGTCTTCATACACATACACAAATAATTATGTGTAATAAAAATAGAAAAATGGGCTCAGGGCCTATAATCTTTAGAGCTGTCAGACCTCAATCTATTATTGAGCAATATAGTGAGTAGCACTTTTTCAGTAGTAAAAATACTTCACATACTTTGACAAAGTGTAGTAGTTAAGAAATTCCCTTTGTAAGATTGAAGTGCATGGGTTTTTAAAGGTGTATGGTAATTGTGTACTTAAGTCTTGCGATGGGCGAGTACTATGTGGTTCTGTTTCTGAGAACTGGTCTGGTTTTGAAAGACATCTCTCCAACTTCAATGGTGAGACTATTTGCTACACAGCACCGCTGATGATAATATATGGTGGCAAACAGCCCAAGAGCCCAGCAGGGCGTGATCAACTAAATCAATCATGGCATATCTGTGCAATCAAGTATTTACTATCCAAAATAATGACCAAAACCAAAAAAATCAAAACTTTTGAGAGCTTATTACTATTAGGGGCCACATTAAACCCTTGACATGAGTCAATACTCTTCTTTCTCACCATACTCAAAGTACTTTTATCCCCATCTCACGGATGAGGAATTGATTGCTAAAAAATCATTTGCCCAAATTGTCTCCATCTTGGTATAGACCTCTGCACGGATAAGATTGCCAGGTTTTCTTATTTTTATGAAATAAACCCATGCTGTTGTACATGAAGAAAAACAAATTTTAATTTTTTTAAAAGTAACATAAATGGCAAAAATCATCTCTCATTCCCTCTGCTGACCCCAGTGTCCAGCTGCCAGCCTGGCTTCAAGGACAAGCACAATGGTGGGCATGGATGGGTTCTGCTTGCTTTTCAAGCACAGCTTCCCCCAGAGGCAATAAGCACTCTCCAACTGGGAAGAGAGAACGGATTCAAGCACATTCACCAGTCAGCTCCCCATGGCCTCCCACCCCAGAAGCCCCAAGGATACTTGAACTCCTGGGAGCTGCCAGCCTAACACTGCAGGGAGCAAGCTCTTGCCTGGGAGCCAAGGCCAGGCCTCCATGAGCCTAAGATACACGGACCTTGTCTCTGGGTCTCTCAAAGCAGCCCTTCACCAGAATGAAGGGGCCTGAAGACAGTAGAGCAGCCCCCTCCAGGGGCAGCCACATCTCCAGAGACCCTGCTGGCCTAGTCACCTGCTTCCTGGCTGTAGAGCCTTGGGTGGAAGGTCTCTTCCTCCCTATGCCTGTTTCTGGACTGGCCAATGAACAATTTAAGAGTACCAATTTGAAGGAAAGCTGTCCCACTCAAAGTGGAACACAAAGTATGTTCCTAACAATGTCCTGAAGTAACAGTGCCCGAGCACATTCTGCTAACTGCTTGGTGTGATCTTATGTACTTCTCACGGGTGTCTTTGATGGGCACTATGACAACCTACAGCTTTACAGATAGGGGGAAAAAAGACTTTTTAATGTAAAGTCACATGCTAATGAATAGTGGGGCAGGGTAGAATTTCATCCACCGTCTACTGCAATGTACACGAGGTGGGATAGCCTTCATCCAGTTACCGTGGTCATAGCTGCCTACTGGGCTCCACCTGGCTTTAGAGAGTCTTATAATGTTTGTGATGAGTACCCCGGGGTTTCCACAGCCCCTGGGCAGCCACCCATGGACACCAAGCCATAGACCCCTGTAGGAGTGTGTAGTCCCCTCCCTTCTTCACCCCACTGCGGCACGCAGTGACCCAATGATCAAAAGCTTATACAACCTGTGACAAGCCCCTAACTACACCTGGCCTTGAGCTGCTGGCCCAACAGAGACCCACACCCCAGGCCAGGTCTGCTGGCACTCTCTCTTGGCACCTGCTGGAAGACTCTAGGCTTTTAGCCAGACCTGGGACTCTCGGTGGCTTAGGACAGTAAACCTGTGTGGCCTGAGAAGTATCCACAGGAAACAGAAAACTAGCACCCTTCCTCAAGCTGTGCACCCGCCTGGCCTCTCCAAGGCAGGGCAGTGGCCCCGAGGTCTGGGTGTGCAAGTGCGTGAAGGCGAGCGAGAGGGTAGCGGATGTGTGTGCGTGTGCACGGGTGGCTCCGAGTGTGTGCCGCTGTGATCGCGATGGGTCTGGAGCGGGCGGCAGGGCGGGCTGGGAGATCTCCTCCCCACACCACATTGAGAAATCTCAGTGAGTCACCGAGTGGTTCTGCATATTAATGAGCTCGCTCTCGGAGAGGGCAGGAGCGAATTTAAAAGAGGCCAGGGTGGGCGGAGGGAGGTTGTGGGGAGATCGCAGCACCCAGCGCCAAGCGCAGCGCAGCGCGCAGCACCACACAGACGGCAGGAGCTCCCACCGACGGGCGCAGCTGGAGTGAGCCGAGCAGGGAGGCGTGCTCTAGGCAGAGAACCGAACCGCGCGGCATCCCCCGGCCGCCGCACGCACAGGCCGGCTCCCTTCTCGCGTCCCTGCTCCCCACCGCGCCCCTCCGGCCAGCATGAGGCTCCTGGCGGCCGCGCTGCTCCTGCTGCTCCTGGCGCTGTGCGCCTCGCGCGTGGACGGTGAGTGTCGCGAGGGCCCTCTGTCGCCGACCTGTCCCCTCCTAGGGAGCCCGAGCACCACCTAAGTATCCTGGAACCCCGGGGATCCCGGGCGGGCACCTTGGGCGGTCGCTGAGCTGGAGACCCCTCTGGCGACTCAGCAGCCTGGCCGTGCTCTCCCGCAGGGTCCAAGTGTAAGTGTTCCCGGAAGGGGCCCAAGATCCGCTACAGCGACGTGAAGAAGCTGGAAATGAAGCCAAAGTACCCACACTGCGAGGAGAAGATGGTTATGTGAGTTCTGAGGCGGCATGTCCCGTGGCCGGGCACAACCTGGGGCTGGATCGGGCTGATACGCCTTTCCGCTTTAGCCAAGGTCCTGGGGAGCAGTTTATAATCGTCTGGCAAGTCCTCGGGACACTGCCTGACAGTCTGGAAAGGGGGTCTCTGGCCGGTCCCTCTGAGCCTGTCCTTGTTAGGATTCCAACGGGCAGGCTGGGTGTTACTGTGGACGAGTGGTTCTGGGTCGCCCACTTAGAGCATCTACACCAGATCCGTTCGGGACACACACCCAGCGCTGCCTTCCTCTTCCTGAAGAGAGAAGTAACAGACCCTTGTCTTTAGTCGCAACTTTCCTTTCAGAGGCGCTTTTCAGTCAGGGTTTTGGCCACAGGGGTGGACAGTTTGGGACTCCCGGGGCTTTCATTGTGAGCACGTCCCTGTCTCTTCTTCCTTCTCCGGCAGCCTGGCTCCTTGTGGGTCCGTGAGTGTGAGCAGTGTTGGAGAGAGTGCTCTGCCGGGGTTAATGTGCCATGCCACCACCGCAGCTGCTTGGTGGGGATGTCGGCAAAGTCTTTAAAACTGGGGCAGAGAGAGAACACTGAGTTTCCTTGCGCCTCAGCCTTCCCAATTAACCACTTGAAGCCAGCGCGGCCGTTTCCCCTCAATGCACTCTTGGCCAGGAAGGCAGCCCTTGGCAAAACAGCTCCCAAATATTTGCCATGGACCATTGGCCCCTCTTCCCCTCCCCCAGAAACAGGACACACTTCATTCTCAGTCTGGGCAAGTGCCTTCCACCGGCCGCCCTTGCCGGCCCAGAGGCCTTCAGGCAGTGTCTGTGAAGCAAGGGCACACCCCCACCGGGCACCTCAAACCTCCACCGGGCAAGTTCGGGAATTCAGAAAGCCGCGGGGCCTGAGCTGACCCGAGTCATGAGCTTCCAAATTAACCTCCTTACACCGCCCCTTGTCTTGCAGGTCAGATAAAGGAAAACTACCCATTAGGTGTGGGCTGGCTCAGGGTTCGAAGAGCTGTAGCAGACGACACAGCGCCTCAGAATTTCTAGTTTGGGGGTTCAAAAATGTTAGAGAAGATTTCGAGGTGTCTCTCAGACCTCCGGGAATAAAATAGTGCAACAGCAACTCAAAGAGACGTTCTCTGCCCTAGACAGGCTTCTTCTCTCCTTGACTAAACTCTGGGTAAAGAAGGAAACTGCAACCAAGCCAGTCCACTGGAAGGCATCATGCAGGGGAAACTTGCAGGGGCCTCATGAGACCAGCACCTCTCCTAGGCCTCCCTCTCCACCCCATCCTTGACAGCCCCAAGACTCCTGCCCCTTTGATCAGACAGGGGACCGCACTTTTTGCCAAAACGGGTTTTCAGCCTCAAAAGCTGAAGGAGTGTTCTCTAGCTCACCCTGAGTCACCCAGAGACCACAGCTGGGGTTGTGGGTCAGTGGAGTCAGGACATGGAAAAGCCTGGATTCCTTTTTAAAAAATATGTATTTGTTACTGGGGAGGGAGTTGGGGCCATGGCACATTGTAGGGATCAGAGGGCAACATGCAGGTTGTTCACCCCTTCCACCAGGTCTGTCCCAGGAACCAAACTCAGCTCCAGGCTTGGTGGCAGGGGCACTTACCTACTGAGCCATCTTGCCAGCTCAAGTCCATGTTCTTGAAGAGCAATTTGTGTCATATGTCCATGGAGTTCTCGTCCAAACCATTGGCACCCCCAGAGCTGCTGTGACCCAGAATTTCTGATAGTTATTAGCCCTTGAATCCCAGACTCTGTATCTTGCTGATGATTTGCATAACCCCAGGATTCTGAGCAGGTCTGGTAGAGGGGTGGGGGAGCGGGATGAACTCTTTGGTGCCCTCCCTGACTTTCAAAAGTGGGATGCTCAGTCTGCACTCGAGCCTACAGAGAAAGGGCTTTTTACTGGAGCTGGCCACTGGGGCAACAGCAGCATTGTGGGTGTGGAGGAAATACAGGAGGTAATTCTGCAGGATGGCAGGGGGGTAGAGGGAGGGCCCCATGCTTGGAGCCTGCAAGGATCCACCTGTCTCCAGTGAAGCGCGATCCAATTACCTGGCATTATCAAATGTCCATCCCTGGTCTTGGATGAGGGAGAACAGGCTCCTGAAGCAGTATCCTGTCCCCATTCTGCGGGCAAGAGTCTGTGTTCTGTCCCTAGATTGGGAGATCGCATTCACAGCAACCCTGCCCCCTTCTAGAATTTGACCTATAAGCCCTGACTCTTCACCTTGGGGACCAGGTAAGGAACGAGCTGACCTCCCTACCCATCTGTGACCCCTTAGGAAGTCGGGTCTCCACTTTACATGTTCCAAGTGGACCCTCGTTCTTGACCATAGTACATCTCCCCCTCCCAGAAGTTTCCTGTAACTCCCACCATCCCCCTGGTCTTCCTGGCTGAGAGAGGTATCTCAGACCATCCAGGACTGAGCTCACACACGAAGCATTTCTTCCCCCTGGCTGCCTCGTCTTTCCTGACTAATTAGTAATAACAGTGGTCACTGGATGCCTACCAGGGGCTGAGCACTGTGCATAGGTTATACCTTTAGCTCCTTCTATAACCCTGAGATGTAGGTCCTTATCTGTATCTGTTAAGCAGTCAGCAGCTTACGGGGATTCAGACTCAGCTGACTGTCTCAGTACCCGGCCCTGCTTCTCCCCTGCACAGCTAGGCCTCCGTGGAGGTGGAGTTTTGGCTGAGAGAGGCCCAGAGAAGGAAGGTCTTATTTTTCTGCCCCCAGATGAGATAACTGCAACCTCACGCCCAAGCACAAAACTGGGCTAACAGGCCAACAAGGCCCTTGCTCCAGGATCAGCAAATGCTCAGCCCAGGGACAACTGTGGAGGGTCCGGGTGCTGGGGTTAAGGGCCAGAGACTATGGTATGTGAGGGTATGACTCGACCCCTTGATAGAGTTCCTCAAATCCAAGGGTGGTACTTGGCATGCGCACCTTCTAGCAGTGGTTCTGTCTACCTCTGGACCTCTGGAAGAACCCCCTGGTCATTGCTCCCCAAGGGAGCCTATGCTGGGGATCGCAGATCACTGGGTGCTGACGGGGGTAGGAATTCCCAAGGGAAAAGTGAAACTCTCTCCATGCAGGCTAACCCCATCATGGAAGCTGAGACACAAAACATGAGAAAGCTGACCTGGGGTTGAGCACTTGAGACTTGAGGGAAGGACCGAGCCCCCCAGTCCTGCAGACTGTTGCTAAGACATTTAAACCTGTGCCCATTCTGCTCTGTTTCAGCATCACCACCAAGAGCATGTCCCGGTACCGGGGCCAGGAGCACTGTCTGCACCCTAAGCTGCAGAGCACCAAACGCTTCATCAAATGGTACAATGCCTGGAATGAGAAGCGCAGGTACAACAGTTCTTCTCGCCTCCCCATCCCCTCCCGCCCACCCCACCCCAACCCCCACCCACCCAGAAGGGCTTGGCTATTGCTGTGGCTTTCAGGGCAGGAAGGGACCCACACACCATATCTACTAGCCTCATCTCATGTGAGACACCCACAAAAGTAGACACTCTGACACTGTTTCCACCTACTGCTCTTGGGGAACCCACCACCTAACCAAGGAGGCTGCTGCTCTCTGGACAGCTGTGAGCACTGCAGGTGTATCCTTTTGTGAACTAAAAAAATCTGCCTCATTCGAACTTTCCTATTCTAGTCCTTTGTGAACATTTTTTTCATGTTCACATGTTTTTAATCCTGTGTGTACCGGTATTAAACCTGCATGTATGTTTATGTGCCCCCTACATGACTGATGCCCAAGGACTCCAAAACAGCCTCATCAGATCCCCTGACGCTGCAGTTACAGGTGGCTGTGGGCCTCCATGTGGGTGTCAGGTCCTCTGCAGGGACCGATGCTTCTAACTGCGGAGCCATCCCTCCGGCCCCTAACTTACATACTACCGTCTTTATTGTTCTTTTTATGGAAGTCACATACGCTGAAAATGGCTGGGTGAGCACCAAGGTGCCCGGTACCCTGTTCTTCCCCGACACCTTCTCAGGAAGGTTCTGGAAGCTGCTTGATTTCAGCCCTTCCCATCAGAGCCATTTTACCCAAAGGAGCAGCGGCTAAAATGATCAGCGCCTTGGGTCAAACACCTCTGCTGGCTGGGCAGTTTCTCCATCAGAGGGGGGCTTCTTAGTTCTAATCTTGGGGTCTCCAGGTCTGGCCATGGAAGGACAGGCTACCTCCCAGCTCCTTTGTACCATGTGACAATGAGCCTGTCCTGGGGCAGGCCACTGCTCAAACACCCAAGGCTTGTTCTCTTATACCTTTACCTGCAAAGCTGGGGAAGGTCACACACTTGGGTGACTTCCAAAGACCCCAGCACCTTGCCCTAAGACAGGGGAACCAGATGGGGACAGGGTGTGACCTTCACAGCACCTGGAAGAGTCAGGGCAAGAAGCCAGGACCCTGTGAGGTTTCGGGCTCCTGGTGCTGCCTTTCCTAGCATGTGCTCCCCCAGGCCCAGCCTTGTGACTAGCTCTCTCAGAGCTGGCACCCCTGTTCAGCTTCTACACCTGAATCCTTTCTTGTTCCCTCCAAAACTGCCTCGTCTGCAGTTGCCTGAAATAGAAAGTGGTGAGGTGAGCGACTGTTCCCGACGTATCTGACAGGAGTGAAGCCCTCTTTCTGGCCAGAGCATGCAGTTCACATGGCGAAAGCAGAGCCTGCCCCACCCCCACCCCCCACCTCCCACCTCCCAGGCCTGTGTCATCAAAAGCAAAATGGCTGCAGGCTTAGCTTCTGGAGGGTTGGGAAGTCTTGCCCAGTGACTGGAGACATCGGACCTTCCCCCCACTGCGTTTCTTCCTCCACCTAGGCCATGTCTTTGAAGAGGAGGCCCCTGTGGGGGTCCTGCACCCCCACCTCACTGTTTCACTTTTGTAAATTGCTCTCATGAAGGCTGTGAGAGCTCTCTGCTACTAGGCCCCTGACAATTTACTACATCAAGAGTCCGGCCCTTTTGGGGGGTGGGGGAGGTGCGGGCGCTATTTGCTTGTTTATATATCTGTTAAGACAAGGTCTCACATAGCCCAGGCTAGTATCGACTCAAACTCAAAGCAAAGGATGACTTTGAACCATGAATCCTAATCCCACCACCTCCCAAGTGTCAGGATTACGTGATTACAGGCCTGAGTTCTGGGTTCATCCATTTCTTGGGACACTGAGGCATCCCAGAATAGGAAACTGCCATGCCTGCCCTTTCCCTTTCTACCCTTCCCTGGTAAAGGATTAAAAAGGACTTAGTGAATATAGATGGAGATAAAAGAACTGCTCAAAGTCAGAGGAGAGCGAACATATATGCTCAATAGCCCAGGGTGGAGGACAGAGAAGGATGCGTGGCAGGGCCTGGCCCCTGGTCTATGGCACCAATAAGTGAGCTCAGAGCCCCTTAGAGACCAGAATCTCTGACTGTCATGAGTCAGCTATATTGAGCATTTCATTGCATTCCCATATTATTTATATGTATGTGTCTGTCTGCCTGGCTGCCTGGATGCCTTGTGAGTGCAATTCCTGAGATGGCCAGAAGAGGGCCTTGGATCCCCTAGAGCTGGAGTTACAGGTTTTTGCAAACTATCTGATATGGGTGCAGGAAGCTGAACTTGGGTCCTCTGAGCAGTGACAGGTCTTGGATGCCATCTCTCCAGTCCCCAGGCAGTTTGTTTCAATGCATAATTAGGGGATCTTACTTGGAAATCAGGATCAAGGAAAAAGGAGCAGTGAGCTGAGTGCGCAGTACAGCCCAGAGCTAGGATTTTGGGTTTGGGGGAGCACACCCATCCTTGTGTGAACTTTTGCGTTGGCTTCAATCCCATCCTCAGAGCCACCTCCCCTCTCCGGGCCCCAGGCCTGCGAGGGGTCCACAGATGAAGCCACTAAGCAGCAGCTATAAGTGGCCTGCACCGCGTCCTGAGCCACTGACAACCATGTCCTTTCTTCCCAGAGTCTACGAAGAATAGGAGGACTGATCTCGGGAAGAAAAACTCCAGGCCAGTTGAGAGACTTCAGCAGAGGACTTCGCAGATTAAAATAAAAGCCCTTTCTTTCTCACAAGCATACGACAAATTATATATTGCTATGAAGCTCTTCTTACCAGGGTCAGTTTTTACATTTTATAGCTGTGTGTGAAAGGCTTCCAGATGTGAGACCCAGCTCTCCTGCACTCCAGACTTCATTTCCAGTGGCTTTTTGCCGAACGGGGGGATGGGGGTGGGACAACTCAAGCCTTTCCTTTTTAAAATAAGGGGTTTTGTATTTGTCCATATGTCACTACACATCTGAGCTTTATAAGCGTCTGGAAGGAACAATGAGCTTGGTTGAGGCATTTCATTGCACCATTGCTCTGGACCAGGCTTGCGAAGCTTCCGCTCAGAGGTCCTGGCGCCTCGGCACAGCTGCCATGGCCTCTCCTGGGCGTACGACTGGCCAGGGTTTCAGTGGGACTCCACAGTGGCCCCTGTTGCGGGGCAATTGGGAGCAGGTCCTTCAACATCTGTACCTCCAGAAACTCAGTCTAGTTACCAGGACAAGCTTCTTCCCCGCCCCCAGCCCAGTTCACAGCCAGGCAAGCGATGGTTAGGGGAGCTGGGTCTTCCTTCCAACCTAAGGGTTTCTGAAAAGTTCGCTGCTTTGGTAGATGATGCTTCCAAAGCCCAGGAAGTTCCAAGCACTGTGGAAAACAACCTAAGGAGGAAAGATTCAGGAATAAATGCACAACACACAGCTGGAGAGTCACATCCTATCGGCAAGGGGAAACTTTCAAAGCTTTGTTTCTATCCCTCACCCCAACAGAAAGCACACTCCCCCTCTAGGCAGATGCAAGCAGCGCAGTCCTCTTTGGGGGTTCGGATGATCCTGAACCCACTCCTGTGTACATACCACCCTCAGGGTGCCCTACCGCACCGTACGGCTGTTTCTCTGCTCTGTACATGCTGAGAGCCATGAGCTGCATGCAGGTTTCATGTTCTTTCTAAGATGAAAAAGAAAGTAATAAAATATATTTGAAGTTACCAAAATTCTCGACTCCTGGGCTCTTTTCTCTCTATTTAAGCCAGAGAACAATAAAACATTTGCCTCGTCCTAAATAAATGGGCACAATGTGTGGGAGAGAAAATGGGTGTCTCACAAATACCTGTCAGCAGTCTCTGTGGAAGGCGTGGGGCTGTTGCTGTTTCTAGAAGCCAGGCGGCCAGGCCTGGAGGCGAATGCACCCCGTATCCCAGCAGCTTGGTGGGAGCAGGCGGGTGGAGGTTGGCAGGACTGGGGGGTCCCAAGGAAGAAGCTGTTCAAGATGCCTTGGGGCCCTCAGCTCTGAGAGCCCCTGCGGAGGGGCTGTGTGGTCTGCTTCCGCTTCTGGAGGATATCTGTAACGGCAGAGCCCACCCAATGGTGTCTCTGGGAAGTGCGTGGTGGAGGGGAAGCTCTGGAAGGGAGGGCCCTGGGGCTGGTGACCTGCGTCTTACTGAGTGTAGCTAAGTCAGCTGCATTGGTCCTCCAGTCCTGCCGCCCAGGGCGAGAAGTCCCTAGACTAGGAACCTGGAGCCACACCCCTTCACTTCCACAGACCGTTTCCTGACATTGGCTCTGCTCACATTTGCAAGGACACACAGCAAGTCTCTTCTGCTGGTGCGAACCACAGGACGATGCTGTGGCCCTCTCTGTCCCAGCCAGGCTTCCTCTCAGTAGCTCCAAGCTGCCTCTCTTGAGCTACTGAGCACACTGAGGACTGCATCCGAGGGTGCCAGGGTCTTACTGTCTCCCTCCCCAATAGCTGGATGGCCACTTTCTGCTGAGGGCTGGGACCATGAATCCGCCACCCCACCTCTTCCTTTCCCTCATTAGAGAGGAAAATGGCGTAGTAACCCTAACCTGAAGCCGGAGACCAATAGATGTTACAGAGTAGGGGAGCCCCCAATAGATGTGACAGAGTAGGGGAGCCCCCATAGATGTGACAGAGTAGGGGAGCCCCCAATAGATGTGACAGAGTAGGGGAGCCCCCAATAGATGTTACAGAGTAGGGGAGCCCCAATAGATGTTACAGAGTAGGGGAGCCCCCCAATAGATGTGACAGAGTAGGGGAGCCCCAATAGATGTGACAGAGTAGGGGAGCCCCAATAGATGTGACAGAGTAGGGGAGCCCCCAATAGATGTGACAGAGTAGGGGAGCCCCCATCGACAGTCACATCCCAGAGCAGGGACAGCAGAAGACGGGCTCCACCTCCCAGGGGCCCCAAAGCCTGCTTGGTCCTCGTGTAGTACCAACAGGGTCTCCCAAGCGAGGGCCCTGTGTAAAGCAGTCCAGAGAAAGAGCTCTGTTTCATTCCAGCTGACAGCATGGGGTGCTGGTCACTCATGTTCCAGGTTCTAGACTCACTTGGCCCCTCCACACACTCTACACACCACACACTTTCTCACACTTGATCCACCGAAGGGCCTGTCCTGCTCACCTAGGCTCCCATCAGAACAGGCCACAGGGTTTACTCCCTGTTCAAATGAACCTTTATGTAAGAATAATTAACTTACTGCGTGTTTTAAATAGGGTGTTTTGAATGTTTTCATCATGAGGAAATAGTTAATGTTTGGGGTAATGGATATGATAATTAGCCCGTCTGATTAGTATGCGTGGTACCCATGTATGGAAATATCACACTGTACCACATGAATATGTACAACTCACTTCTGTCAACTGAAAAAGCGTTTGAGTGACAAAAAGAAAAATGACAAGTTTCAAGCTGGTAACAGCTGAACATTCAGCCCAGCACGGGTCCTTCCTAGACAGGCCCAGGGCAACTCACGGGCTGCAAACCCAAGAGGCAGCCTGTCTCCGGTGTCAGCTTCAACACTCGCTGGATGGTCACTGGCCTCGATTACTGCAGGATTTGCTCCACAGTGTGGCCATCTTGAGTGTCTAGTGAGATGTGTTCTCAGAGGTCATCTTTGTTTAAAACCTCCCCAGATCTGTGAAGGTACAGGGCACGATGTTCGCTCCTCACCCATGAGCACTCTCTGCCACCATGAAGGCCCGAGGCTGAGGACGATCCTGAGCCTGTATAGACCATGTCGTTCCTCTGCAGACAAGCCTGGAGTTAAGTTTAACTTACAAACCGGGTACGACAAAAGACCAAGCACACCTCGCTGTACATTACCAACCCCGGCATGGCATCGTTTCTTTACCGTGGTGTCTAAACCTGGGGGTGGAGCTCAGTAGAAGAGCCCCTGTTGGCACATGTGAGGCCCTGGGTTTGATTTCAACAACACGAGTCAACCTAAAACTCGCCTGTCATAGTTAGCTTCAGCTGTTAACTCAAGTCTAGCGCCTCCTGGAACCACACGGCAGAGTTGCCTTCATCAGACTGTCCTGTGGCCATGTCAAAGAGGACACAATTTTCTTAATTGCTGGTCAATGCAGGGAGTCCAGCCCCTGTCAGAGGCGCCATCCCGAGGCTAGGCCTGGGTTGTATAAGGAAGGTAATCGATTGATCGAGCAAGCTATGGGCGTGAGCCGCCGTACCTCCACGGCTTCTGCGTCACCTTCCTGCCTCCAGGTGTCGACCTTGGCTTCCCTCGATGGTGACCTGTAACCTGTGAGGTAAAATCGTTGCTTTGCTCCCTGAGTTGCTTTGGGGCACGGTATTTACCGTAGCATTAGAGACTCAAACCAGGACATCTCCTCTTTCACTTAAACGAAGCCCTTTCAGCTTCTCCTTGGTGTATCAGACATCAGCACTGTACACTGTGGGGTCATTACTAAGTAAAATAAGAGGTACTGCCACAGCACTGCAAGGGCTGGTCTATAACCAAAACAACGGCTGATAACGGAAGGGCAGAGCATACAGCATGGAAACACTGCACAAAAGGGTCATTCATGTCCCTGAAGGACAAAGCAGAAAGCTGCAAGATCTCATTATGATACTAAAATGGCCTACCGGCTAAGATAGTGCTTATTTCTGGAATCTTCCACCTAATATTTTTGGGCCATGATTGACCACAGTTGACTTGAAAGCACCGAAGGTGAAACCGTGGTGAGGAGACTGCTGTTCTCAAGCACCACTGGCCAGCTGTTGGCATTCTGGCTGCAGGACCCTTTCCAGGAGCACTGAGCGGCTGCTGTGTGCAGAACTCTGCCCTGAGCCCCTGAGTGGGGATTAACTGCTGTGCCCCAGCATGAGCTGCTGGGGACAGGGAATTCCCATAGTGAGAGGACTCTGAAAATTAAAGTGAGAGGGCCAGCCAGCGTCCTTCCTGGGGACTGCAAGTTGGTGTAGATCCAAACTGAACTTGACAAAGAAAGAGGAGACGGGAAAGGTGTTAGCTGGGTGGGCAGGGGCTTGGGAGAGCTTTCAGAGCTAGGACCCTGGCTCCTGAGATGGGATGGACCGACTGGCCAACCTGAGACATCCAAATTCCCCTTACCCCGGACCTCTCCACCACCATGGGCAGACAGGTGGGAGCTTTTAGGAGATGCCCAGGCTCCTGTCACTTCTGGCAAGTATGACAGTACGAAATTCACATCCCCGATGAGGAATCATCCCAACTTTCTCCTATGAGTTCAGGCCATCCTACCTGCACACTGGGCAGGATGCATTAACGTTCGCATACATTCCTCACGTGTTCCTCACACGGGGCACCGGAATGTGTGGATTCAGTGAATTAGTGATTGATTCTGAGCCACAATAATGCATTAGTGTGGAATTAAGGACAGAAATAAAAGCACACCCCGCCCCTGAAATCATCTAAGTGAGTGCAGGTTTGAATTCTGTCCTTCATGCTTCCGTCCGTGTGTCTCCCTCCCTGACACAGGTCTCTGCCCTCTTTTTATCCAATAGCACAGACACATCACATGGGGATGATGTGGGACACTTTACAGAAGAATGTAACAGAATTTTACTATGGATTATGTCACTGACCCCAACTGATCCAGAGAACAAAGGGTACCACAAGCATCATCATTTATCAACCTGTATCCGTAACCGGTTGCTTCCAACTTCTGGATTTGCTGCTTTCAGCAAATGATACACACGCATTGTCTGTGTCAGGACCTGGGAGAGAGAGTACGTAACTTAAGACCGCAGGTGTACACTAGCGTGGGCTGTAAAAGTTATTACATGGCAAATCCAAGGCCGGTTGGTTACATTGTTCTCTTAAAGGCAGGTTAATAATCAGGTTGAGCGCACAGTAGGACAACAGTCTGAAGTGACCTCGAGGTGTATTATTAATGCTGGCTGTGAGGTCCAGCAAAAGTTTTAGTCTTTAAGGATGTAAGAAATATTTCCACCATATTTCACCGGCACAGTGAGGAACAGCGTTGGCCCAGGTTGGTCCCCTTTCCTTAGAGGCAGAACTCACGTACCATGGGCAGAGCCGCCACCGCCTCCTCGTCTACCAGGCCACTGCTACACTCTGAGCCGGACGCCAGAGATGCTTTGCTGTCTATGGGACAAAGGCACTGCCTGGATTGCGTGTTGGTCTACACACCATGCAACAGGTGCACACCACAGGCTCCAGAGGCTCCTCCAAAACCGTGCCTGGCCCCAGGTTCAAAGGGGACCCCTGACCCAGACCTTGAAATTGCCAAAGAAAACGACAAGTTGTTGTCAAGCACAATGCACTGCTCCCATACCTGCTCTGACGGGCTGTGGCCATGAGCTATGACCAAACAGGTTTAAGGGGTACACTCCATCACGACAGGAAGGCATGGCAGCAGTGCAAGTTAGGGGGAACCCCCAGACTAGACAGTTCCATGGGTATAAAGAAAGGTTTATTTGGGGGAATTCAAAACTGCCATGGCTACCTCTCAGGGCAGCAAGAATAGCAAGAATGGGCAGTTATGGGTGGGGTGGGGGCAGAGTGGGGGCAGGGGGGCATGTCATGCTGCAGAGGGAGGAGGTGCTTAGCTGGAACAGCCTGGGAGCTAAGGTGGGGATTTGATCTGTTGGAGGCTTGTTTGCATTAACAGGGAACTAGACGCCCTGGTAGGGGGCTGCAGGGCAAATGAGAAATCATGGATTTTCCCGGCAGAGAGAAACCCACTTTACAAGCTTCCTGAGGAATGCTGATTTTAAGTAGCAACCCTTCTGTTTCCTGGTCAGAGTCTAGCTGGAGCTGAGCCAGACTGTCGTCATCCATGACACTGTCCATGGCACTGCTATTTTAGGGGGTTGGGACCTGACAAGCAGGAGCATGGGGCAGCAGTAACATCTCATCCACTGTCAGGAATCCGAGAGAAGTGAAGGCCATCCCGAGTCTACATTATTCATTCAGTCCAGTCCCCCAGAAGGGACGGTGCCACCCACATTCCAGGGGGTCCTCCCTTCTCAGTCAAAACTCTTTAGCAACACCACTGGCTGTCTCTCTGGGGTCGTTCTCCGACAATGAAGTCAACCATCACTCATCCTCCGATGTCCCAGGGTGGTCAGGGTATAATATATATGGTTACTGTCTGGCAGGAAAGCACACAGGTTATCTACAGACTGATCAGTCACTTCCATCACCTCCTCCAGGTGAGCCTGCATGCCTTGGAAGCGATGGTTTCTCAAAGCCCTCCAGAGTACCCAGTAGTCTTCATGGACCATCCCCCGCTGCTCCCTGTTCCACACTGACTTGCCTCAGCTGCTAGGTGAAGACTGGATCTGAGGTTGGCACACTGGTACCACTTGAGGAGGCAGGGAGCCCTTTGGAGAACCATCTGGTGAGTAAGCCCCTCCCCCACCATATGTCTGTCCACAGGAGATGCCCAGACAATTAGGTATCAGGTTCCGCTTTCCAGAGAACAAAAGTCAGCCACACAGCAGCACCCCCAGGAGAGCAGAGGGGAAAGGCTTCCCTTGCTGGTTTGGTTGGCATGAGCTTAAGTGAGGCATTAGCTACCTCGGCACCTGGGATGGGATGCAGGCCTTCGACAACCCCATTCCAACTCAGGGCAAGCGGGCAGTGCCGAGCACTGGGCAGCCTGGGGATCCCTGGAGACCCTGGACTGCACCACACTCGTGCACCAGGCCTGAGGGCTGATGGACCAAATCTGCAATGTTCCTTCTCCTTCTCTTGACCCTGGAAAGTGCTGAGAGAGAACAGAGAGCCAAATGCACCCTGTGGAGCCTTGCTGGTTCTGTGGGCTGGAGGAGCCTCCTGGAGCCAGGGGAGCTCCGGGGTGGCACATGAGCCCCCCAGGCTCTCCATTTTCCTCTTTATGTGTAGCCCTTAACCAATACCCGATTCCAGAACTTTGGGCTCTGTCCAGACCCCTGTGCTGGGGGCCACCCTACAGCCACAGGCCAGTGATAGTGTAACTATCCACTAATCAGAACTAAATAATCCGTGAAGTAGCCCACTCCATAGTTGAAAAGTCCAAATGTCATGTCCTTAAGCAGAACACAAAATGATGCATCCTGGAGCCGCCCCCGGGCTCCACAGAGGCAAAGCCTTTCTCAGATGGTAACCAGGGGAAGTGATGGGAAGGTAGAGTCCGGCTGTGACACACCTCCCTTCTCCATGCCTGCCCTGTCTGGCCTCAGCCACTCCGGGAGGCACCTCAAGCCCTGCACCATCCAGGGTACCCTTCCCACACCCCACCTGAGTCCATACAGCTGCCCCAGCCACCTGAGGACACACATCAAGAAGGTGTTTAACTGACCTGGAAGGCCTCATCACAAGACGACAGTCTCTGGCCCCAACGCCAGCTCCAGCCTTGGGTTTAGGCCATCAACACTTGGGACCTGAGCTACCGGTTCCAACTAAACTTGGCCCCCCTGGTTCTTCCCCACAATTCCAACCTTTGGGGAGAGTTTGAAATTCATGTCACTCATTGTGTGTTAGAGCCTTGAGCTGTTTGGGAACACCACAGAGGAGCAGGGAATGGGGAAGACTCACACTTGCCCATGCTGGGCCCACAGCCCTGTGCCTTACACATGGCCTCCCTCGGCCATGGCCGCTCTATGTAATGGACACGGACATCATCTACTACATTGGGGTTGTGTGCTGGAAGCTTCGGGTGGACACCGCAGAGCCTCTAAAAGCCAAGGCCCCGTGGAGAGCACTGATATTAGGAGGGTGCTGTCCTGGGAGGGGCGACATTGCCTCAGGGAGAGTCTGACTGCCTCAACTCAAGCTCACCTCCTTCCTGTCTCACCATGTGGAGCTTTCTACACCTGCTTCTGCCACCTAAACACCACGAGGCCCTCGCCAGCACCAGGCAGCGGCCAGTGCCGTGTTCTCAACCCTCTGTAACTGTTAGCTGAAGAAACCTCTTTTCTTTATACATTACCCAGCATCACATATTCCATTATAGCAACACAACAAAACAGACTACTAAAATGTACCCTTGGGTTTGGTTTTGTTTTCTTGTGTGTTGTGGGGTGTGTACACCTGTGAGTGCAGTGCCCACAGAGTCCAGCAGAGGATCCCCTGGAGCTAGAGTGACAGGCAGTTGTGACCCATTTGATGTGGATGCCGGGAAGTGACTCAGGTCTTCTGCAAGAGCTGAACCATCTCTCCAGCCCCCATCCTTCTTTGTAGTCAATAAAAGTTCAATCACACAAGGACACCCAGGAACCAAATCACCACATCAGGCTTTCTTTTCTTTCTTTCTTTTTTGGTTTTTCTAGACAGGGTTTCTCTGTGTAGCTTTGGCGCCTGTCCTGGATCTCGCTCTATAGACCAGGCTGGCCTCGAACTCACAGAGATCCGCCTGCCTCTGCCTCCCGAGTGCTGGTATTAAAGGCGTGCGCCACTGCCACCCAGTCCACGTCAGGATTTCTACCAATCAGGCCTGAGCAAGCCTCCATATTTCAACACACCTTGATGCTGCTACATGAAATAACATTTTCCTCGATGCATTTATGTCCTCCTAGGCTTTGGGAACCTTGAATATAGCGAATGAGTTTCTCTCTGGGATTAGTCTGGTGTGCATTATAACCTAAGGAACATGATTTACCCCCATCCCCACATGCCCGGAAGGTTCACTGTCCCTCAGAGCATGAGGACTGTAAGACAGACACATTCGTCTGTTCAGATCCTTGAAAAGCTGGCCGCGTCCCTCCCTCCCACACCTGGACCCACCTCTGGGCCCTGTGGGTGGACTCCCCCTCTTGCCTTAACCCTCACTCCACGGCACAAGGAGGCTGCAGGGCAGAAGAGCTGTTGAGGGGCCACCCACGCTCCTAACCTACTCTCCTTTCTAGACCAGACTCCCAGAACTATTTGGGGAAACTGGGCTGAGAAGAGACTCAGAATGAAGTGGCCGAATGGTACTGTTGATCGCAAACTGCGGCCTATTTGAGGAGCTAGTTCTGCCCACAAACTACTTGCTATGCTCATGGAATCCCATCTACTTCAGCTAGACCCTTTCTCTACAAGTTTTAAAGCCTTCAATCGGACAACTAGATACAAACGGCCCACTAAACTCCCCTCCGCGGGATCATAGGCCAAGGAACTAAATATGGAGCTCACATTCTGGAGACAGTGCAAAAGCGCCACCCTGTGGTCACTTTATTTATTGCATGCTTATGGGCAGCAGAAGTTGGCATCATTGGAAGGAGAAAGCAATGTGGCTTCTGGTACTTTGTTCACCATGAAACCTAAAGCAGAATGTTTCCTCGATGTAAAACCCATCTCTGGGAACTAATGAGGGGCCTGTTTAACCACCCAGGCAAAAGCACAACGCTGGAGTCGGACAGAGCCACCTGGGTTCAAAGCCCAGTGCGGCCACTTTCAATCTGTGCAGCTTTGATCAAATTATGTTCCTGGATGGAAACTCTGTTTAAATGTGAAGAATAACAGAAAACCTACCTGAGATCAAAGCCAGCAGACAGATAAAACCGCAGCAGAGAAATTGTGTCCCAGACGAAGAGCTGTGTATGAACTCGGGATTCATGGGTCCGTTATTCCCACCTTGCTAGAGCCAAGGCAGAGTCATTCTGGTTGGCCTCTCTCTGAGAGGTGCAGTCAGCAAAGATTGGGAGGAGGAGGAGGAGGAGGAGGAGGAGGAGGAGGAGGAGGAGGAGGAGGAGGAGGAGGAGGAGGAGGAGGAGGAGGAGCAAGGCAACAGCTGGGTGTGGTGGCATATACTTGTACCCCCAGCTATTTGGAAGACTGAGGCAGAAGGGTCACTTGGGTCTCTGGAGGTTGAATACCAGCCTAGGAAAGGCTATGAGGGCACACCCTCAGGCCCCCATAAATGAAAAGAGTAAGGTCCAATTGTAGAAAATAAATGATTGTTGCATTAACTTTGTGGTTGGCAAGTGAGGTTTTGAAAAACAAATAACTGAGTAAAGATTCCATGTAATCAGATTTTAAAGAGACTTAATGGGACGAGGCTGAAGCCATGACTTCAGTCTGATGGATTATAATACAGAGCTGGCACAGAAGAAAGCTCTGTGCTGAACGGGTGTGCTTTGGTTTGTTTTTGGTCAACATGACAAGCTACAGTCATTTGGTGTCTTAGGGTTTCTATTACTGTGAAGAGACACCATGACCACGACAACTCTTACAAAGGAAAACATTTAATTAGGGCTGGCTTACAGGTTCAGAGGTTTAGTCCATTATCATCATGGCCAGGAATGTGTCAGGGGTGTCTCTGAATGGAGGCCTGGAGAGGTCATTGCATGAAGCTGTAAAGTTGAAGCCTGGATTGCCTTGAAGAATCCGAGACATTAGAGATGCCAGAGTCATGGGATACCTGCTGAGGAAAATGGCTAACAGGGAGTGGAACCAGCCCAAGAGAAAGAAATGTATTGCAGTCAACAAATATGAAAGGAGCTGGAGATCTGAAGAGCATTTTGACATCGGATATGGAGATAGAGAGTTTGGAGTTTGCCCATCTGGTTTTCGCTCTTGCTTTGGTCCAATATTTCCTCACTATGCTCCCTTTCCTGTGTTTTGGAATGGTCATATAAATCCTGTGCCATTATATGTTGGAAGTATGTGATCTGCTTTTTTATTTTTATTTGACAGGGAATTAAAGTTAAGAGATTATATGAATCTCAGAAGAGACTTTGAACTTTAGACTTTTAAATAAGGCTGAGACTATGATGGACTATGAGGACTTTTGAAGTTGGACTGAATGCATTTTGACATTATGATATTCCCTGTTGCCTCTCAACTAGTCTGTTTGCCTGAGACTGTGGAAATACTTATCCAAAGCTGCTTTCACCAGCCATTCAGGTTGTACTACCTCCTGTGAGTTGCCGGTCTGGGAGATCTTGGACCCACAAAAGTAGACTAGTACTTTATTTTTTATATTTTTTTATTTATGTGTGTGAGCATTTGCCTGCATGTGTATGTGTACCATGTGTGTGCAGTCCTCACGGAGTCCAGAAGAGGGCATTGGATCCCCTGAGACAAGAGTTACAGGAAGTTGTGAGACACCATGTGGGGGCACTGGGACCCAAACCCAAGTCTGCAAGAGCAGCCAGTGCTCTAAATCACTGACTGGGTGTTCAACAGCTTTTCTAATCTACAGTCCCAAAGTCTGCATGCCTTCAAACGAAAGCATGGTCAGCATTGCCTATCACAGCAATTTCCGGGTTCCTGGTACCAACTTCTGTCTTTCTTAGGGTTTCTGTTGCTGTGAAGAGACACCACGGCCACAGAAACTCTTATAAAGGAAAAACATTTAATTGGGGTGGCTCGTTTACAGTTTCAGAGGTTCGGTTCATTATCATCATGGCCAGGAGTATGTTGGTGTGCAGGCAGACATGATGCTGGAGGGGTAGATGAGAGTCTTACATCTTGCAGGAAACAGGAAATGGCTTCTGACACTAGGAGTAGCTTGAGCACAGGAGACCTCGAAGCTCACTCCCACAGTGATGCATTTCCTCCGACAAGGCCACACCTACTCCAAAAAAGCTACACTTCCTAATAGTACTATTTTTCCATCAGCGCAGTAAGCCAGATCAAGGTGAATTGAAAAAGTAAAAGAGCAGGTATATTTGAGCTAAGCAACTCCCAGGTGAGCCCTCGGGTCTCAGAGGTCAGGGCCGGAGAACGTCACATTGCTGAACTAAAGCAGGGTGCTTTGTCCCTGTAGGCAAGGAGTGATGATGTGTCCACTACAGCGGGGGTTGTGCCCAATTAAAATGCTTGAGGTGGGAACCTGGGCCAATGGCAACTTCAAGGGAGGAGCCACCACGGGCGCCAAGAATTCGAAACTAGGCTTTTTGGTGGTTTTTCTTTGTTGGAGATTCTCTGAGAATCCTCTCTCTGGTTTGGAGAGAGAGGAGTGGAGCTTTCTGGATCAAGCAGGGGTGAGCTGGAGGTTACGGCCAAACAAGTGTCACTCCTTTTGGGGGCCATTTTCTTTCAACCCACCACAATGGGCATCATGCTGGTGAGACTATTGTTTGCTTCCCTCCCTTGAGAGCATGCATGGTACCTTTTGGGGCCACAAGAACACATCCTCAGGGAGGAGGCTTTCAGGTCATTTGCAGCTCAGATCCTGTGGGCGCGATGTCCAAAGTTCATGGTGTCTTTGTTATGCCGAGATTGCAGGGACCCTCAAAAGACCACCATGGAGACTGAATCCCATAGGTATAAGCAAAAAGCCTTTATTTCAAGCTCGGAGCTTGGACTCTCCATCTGACGCTGTTTTACTTAAAGTATATGATGTATCTGTTAAATGGCCTTCTAAACATTGATGTGTGTACCCATAAACTAGTGCTACTGTCAGTACTGGCCAGTGGGGCTTCCCTTTGCAGTAGGCAGCAGTTACTATGGTCAGTGTTGAGAATAAGCGACAGTGATAAACAGCTGATGTTTAGTCCCCAGTGAGAGGTCCATATCACCTCCAAGGCTCAGAGAACATCCTGGACGAAAGAGTGGAAAGAGTACTAAAGAATACTGGAGGGAGGGATGGGCTGATGTGGACTGCAGTCTTCTGGGCACAACACAACTGTTACACTCATGGATTCGCAGCAGCAGCAGCAGCAGCAGCAGCATTTAACTGTATATGACCTGTACAAGACTGGACCCATCAACATTCTGTGGCCAAGCCCCGCCCCTCCCTGAGGCTCTATAGGCTGTTAGCGGCCACTGGGAGAGGGAGATTTTCTTCAGTGGTGTAGCCACTGGCCGGTTACCCACAACTCTGCCCATAATCCCTCACCAATCCCCTGTGAGCAACCTTAATTAAACTATTAGATCCACCAAAAGAAAGAGTGGAATGACACTAGGAGGTGGCCTAGTTAGGAAGAGGATGGCAGCTATTAGGAGAAGAGAGGGAGAGAAGGGGTGAATGTGATTGAAATACATCATAATGTGTATAAAGATGACATTGTGAAACACACTACTATTTATAATTAATATGTGAAGATAGTACTTCCACCTTAGAAAAGTACAATCCAGAATCCCATCTTCTTTGAATGCTAACAGTGTTTAAACCTGGAGTGGTGAGCCACACCTGGGCAGAAGGCATCAGGTCCCCTGGAACTGAAATTATAGATGGTTATAAGTCACCACATGAGTGCTGAGAACCAAAACTAGGTCCTTTGCAAGGGCAGCAAGTTCTGTTAACTGCTGAGCCATTTCCCCAACCCCAAGAATTTATTATGGGCTGCGTTACATGTTTTGTATAATCCTTAGGCCATTTAAAATAAGCACTCTTTTGTTTGTTTGTTTGTTTTTGTTTTTGTTTTTCAAGACAGGGTTTTTCTGTGTTACTGCCCTGGTTGTCTTAGAACTCTATCTGTAGACCAGGCTGGCCTGGAACTCACAGAGTTCCATCTGCCTCTGACTCCCAAGTGCCGGAATTAAAGGCATGTGCCACCATGCCCAGCTTAAAACAGGCACTTTAAACAAACCACTTTATAGGTAAGCTGTGGGTTAGAAGAATCTATAACTTTTTGGTGAAAGTGGCAAAGAAGGATTTGAACCTAGCCATGTCAATCTGAAGTCCACAGACACGCACATTCCCTCACTCTCTGTGGACAAGGGAGCTGCTGGAAGGACCTACTGAGTTCCAGGTACAGGTCCACGTGGCCTGGTGGGAGGTGCCTTATTTGTTCTTTCCCTGCTCACTTTCCAGGTAGAGGTGAAGGGAACACCTGGTTCAGCAGCTTGTGGGGACCAGGCCCATGCTAGCTACTGGATTTCCATCATCTACCTGTGTAGTTGGACTTTCTTTTCAGCTGCTGGCTCACAAATAACAACACAGAGACTTATTATTAATTATTATTAATGCCAACTAGCTCTTATAACTTAAATTAACCCGTTTTTATTAGTCTATGTTCTGCCATGTGGCTGGGTTTCCTCTTCCTGTACCATATGTCCACCTTCTTCAGTGTCTTGCTGGCGTCTCCCCACAGTTCTCTCTCTCTGCCAGGAAGTCCCGCCTATTCTTTCCTGCCTAGCTATTGACCATTCAGCTCTTTATTAAACCAATCACAGTGACACATCTTCACACAGTGTAAAAAAATATTCTGCAATATTTCTCCCTTTTTGTCTAAATAAAAAGGAAAAGGCTTAACTCTAAAACAGTTAAACTATATATAAGAACAATTATCAGGTAAGAATGACATTCACAATGTCCACTTCCTTTGTTTTTGACAATTTCAGAGAAAATACTCTATTATCTATCCTATTTTGTTGAATCCAAAGTTTTGTACCTAATTTACTTTTTATCATAATTTGTATTACCAATCTAGAAACATCTTTTTAGACTTTAAAATATTTTCTTACATAAAAAACTTAAGCTTTTATGTCTCTCCACCTTATACACTTTGCAGCTCTTTTGTGAATTTCATTTCTGAATTTGGTAACAAGGAAAACTGTAACTGTAACTATCTTGTCTTCAACCCCATCAGAGACCTGAGAAGGATACATTATCTGAGTAAACAGGAAGTGCAGAGCAAACAGCTTCCAAAACTATAGAAACAACAGACAGCTGGCTGCCTGGACAGTCACCCAAGGTTCCTCTGCAAAGCTGAGGCATCCATCTTTGGCCTAGAGGCCTAGAATATCTGACAGACTTTTCTGTGAAGGACTACCCTACATTATCTTGGCAAAGTTCAGCAGTTGCCTTCTTTTGTGTCCTGCTTGTCCAATTTGGACAGCATACTGTCAGCAGTCAAGGCAAGGGCAGTTTCTTGCCCAGTGGCTAACTTTGCCACATTGAAAGCAAAGTCCATATGGAGGTTCTTCAATGCCCATCACCTCCTCTGTAGTAAATTGGTACTGCCAGGAGCAGATATATCTCAATGTCATGAAAAAACTTATGTTATTAAACCATCTTAAATGCCATATTCTGTAGGTCTCTAAAGTGTCTGAAGACTATCTGCCTATCTAAAATATATATTTGACCTTGAAAACATACCTAACATGACTATAAGTTCGATTGTTACAGATGACTAATTACTTACCTGTATTTCTTATCTTAAATAGTTTGTAATAATAACTTCTAAGGACTAGAAATTTAAATTATATTGTTAAATGAGCTGCATAGGCACAATACCTTTAACAAGACTAGAAACATATATATATATATATATATATATATAACATATATATATATGTTATAACAAAATAACCTTAAATTTATATCAATACACAAAAATCCATATCAATTTAAAATATTTGAGACAAGTAGTTGCTTTTGTTTAGTTTAAAAGTAGATTCAATAATCTACCTTTTTATCCTATCATTCCCATATGCCCCCTTAGAAGGAGATCCTTGAGTCCAATCTCCCTTGCTTAGTTTCTCCCCTTACCATGACCAGTAACAATTTGTAACCAATCCCACTAAATAATGACAAACATCCATAACCCACTAACCAACCAAAAACCACCCTTCCCACCCTCTTGGGAATGTGGACATCATGTTCTGAAAGCAGCAGCCAACTACTGTCATTGCTCAAGAGAGGCCCAGGCAGTGACTGCGTGCGACAGCCCCAGGTAGCACGACTTCCGTCCGTGAGGTCATGCCCCAGGTATCACGACTTCCATCCGTGAGGTCATGTCCCATGTAGCACGACTTCTGTCCGTGAGGTCATGCCCCAGGTTGGGCACCAAATGTATTGGACTTTCTTTTTGGCTGCCAGCTCACAGATATCAGCACAGAAACGTATTATTATGAAAGCTTGGTCTTAGCTTAGGCTTTTCCCCAACTAGCTTTTATAATTTAAATTAACCTATTTTTTATTCATCTATGTTCTGCCATGTGGCTTGGTTACCTCTGCTCTACACCACTTCTTCAATGTCTCACTGGCATCTCCCTGCCTCCCTTCTTCTCACAGTTCTCGCTCTCTCTCTCTCTCTCTCTGCCCAGAAGTCCCACCTAGTCTCTCCTGCCTAGTTATTGGCCATCCATCTCTTTATTACACCAATCACAGTGACACATCTTCCCACAGTGTAACAAATATTCCATAGCATACCTGTATCTTTGCAATCATCTGTCTTCCTAAGGAAGATCAAGACATGGCTTGACCATGGAGCCCTGCTCAGTCTGAGCAGAGGGTGAGGAGCTGGCAAGGGTTTGGGAGGCTTTGATGAACAAGCAGAAGGAAACGTGTACTATAAAAAGGCAGAGTGGAATGGGAAGGACAGAAATACTCCTCGACAACTGTCATTACCTCTCACTCTAGGACAAACACTATTCATTATGATTTCCATGTTTCTCCCCAGAGGACTCCTGAGCAAGAAGCTTGGATCTCAGGATAGCGATGCTGGGAGGTGGTCAGACCTTTAAGATGTGGGGCCCAGGAGAAGAATCAGCATCAGAATGGGTTAATGTAGTCTCATGAGACCTGGCTAATTCCCACTAGTATGAGTGTTATAAAGGCAGTGAGTGCCCCCACCACCTGGCCTCTGGCACCTGACTTGCCAGATGATCATCCTTACACAAGCTCCTGCACACCCTACCACTGTGATGTCATCCACCAGAAGGCCCTCACCAGACCCAAATGAATGCCAGTGGACCTTAGAATTGCGAGTGAGATAACCTTTGTGTATTACTCAGCCTTAGGCATTTCATTATAGCAACAGAAAGGAAGCTAGTAGACGACCCATGATGGTCTCACTTCATCTAATAATAGGTCTTAAAAGTCCAGGCACTATTATTACAGATCATGACATTCGAAGAAGCCCTACAGGATACACATGGAATAAAGGCCCTCCGTATCCAGCAGAGAAAGCTTCCTCTTCTGAGGCAGGCACTTCCCACTCCCAGGGGCTGAGACGGAGGAGGCTGGCATAATGCACCTTACTGGGCTCTGGGACCTAAGGACCAGAACAGTAGCAACACAGCTGGTGGGAGACAGCAGCCCTTTTTGTGCTCAGTTAAGGACTCAGAAGAAGCCAATCGCTGTGCCTTTTCATGGCTAGAATTCTACATGGAAACGAAACCTCAAAGCAACCACCAAGCCAGTCTTTGTTGGTTCCTACGCGATCCAGAGGCCACACCTCGGCACTGAGCACTCACACAAAAAGCACTCGGCCATTCAGGGGAGCTGAACAAGAGCTTTGTTTTCCCAAGTCCTGGAAGTCTGGTCATTTCAGGCTCACTTTGAATCTCCAGAAGAAATGCTGTGCAGGGAACACACACACCCTTCCTCCTATACACCACAGCACTGCTCCTGTGGGCTCAGGAGCTGCTGGTGGAAGAATTTCATGAGTGACTACACAGTCCCTGTTTTCATTCTAGTAGAAGCAGCTTGGCTTTCAGACCCTCAGACTCCAGATGTGTTTTAAAGATGAACACATCCAGATATGAGCCTACACACACACACACACACACACACACACATTAATATATAATATGGTGGTGAGTGATTAGGAAGACACATGATGTCAATCTCTGACACCCATGTACACATGCACACATACACAAACATGTATACACACAGAGAGAGAAAAGAAATTCAATTCTCATCTCTGGAATGTGTCTCTTCTCTGGAGAAATGAAACCCCCACCAAGTACAAGAGACAGTACAGTGATATCAGTTTAGCAGTTTGCTCTGTTAGAGATGGGAACCATCCATTGATGATGTATGTTAGAGATGGGAACCATCCATTGATGATGTTAGAGATGGGAACCATCCATTGATGATGTATGTTAGAGATGGGAACCATCCACTGATGATGTACGTTAGAGATGGGAACCATCCATTGATGATGTATGTTAGAGATGGGAACCATCCATTGATGATGTATGTTAGAGATGGGAACCATCCATTGATGATGTATGTTAGAGATGGGAACTATCCATTGATGATGTATGTTAGAGATGGGAACCATCCACTGATGAGCCAGGTTTGTAGACAAAGGTCCCCATTTCTCTATCTCTCCTAACCCAGGATCCACTGGCTGCTGCCTTGGAAACTTGGGGTTCCTCTGAATTAATCCATCCACTTGGTTCTCTCTGCCTTGCAGTTATGATGGAAAGTATTGCCCCCAAATCAACAACCTTCTAAGTTAGCTGCTGAACTAAACCACTGACTCAAAGGTGTTTGGGGCTCAGCTTTCTCCCTCACTCTGGACCCCTCCAATGTCTGGGTTTATCTTCTCCACAAGACAAATTATGATGTCCCCAATATGGGGATGGCAGACTCCTTGGTCAGCATTCAATCCCAGAGTCAAGAGGCTGAAGCAAGAAGGTCACTCTGATTTCAGGGCCATCCTGGGCTTCACAGTGAAATTCTGTCTCCAAAAAACAGAACAAAAATTGCCATAAGATACACTGTGAGATAAACAGTTACCCCTGGCCAGTCCCCTGCCCTCTCCCTCATCCTGTCAATGGTTTCTTAAGCATGTATCAGCTCCCTAAGGTACAGACAAGCAAACACTGTGGTACCCACGTTAGAGCCCTCCATCTTCTGATACAACGTGGCACTCCGTGTAGAACAGCAGTCTACACCTTGGTTTTTGCAGCTCTCTTCGGATCCCTGGAGACCTTTCTGTATCAGAACCTGAAGAACATACTCATTGTTTTCGTTTGTGACCAGAGGAGGTTCCTTTCTGTGGACTCACAGGCTCTGTTCTGCCATTCCTTTCCCAGTGGCCACTTTCACCTCCTACATTCTCTGTAGGGAAGAGCTTTGGCAAAGCAAAAATGCTGCTTTCCTTCTCAAGTCCTTGCTTGCTCAGATGTTACCTCCACCTGACCGAGCCTCCCTGGCTTTTCAAGTCAACCCATACTTCCACACACTGCTTCCAGGGAGGGCAGTGGGATGCAACTCAGACTCCCAACTCACCTCCACCACCATGCCAGGCAGAGTCATCCTTCATCCATTAGACCCACCCTGCAACGCTCCACCACTCCCAGCACCTCAACCTTGCACACCTGAGTGCAATGCAGTAGGTAAACCGGCTTGGGTGATCTATTCTTTCCCAAGTCAGGCTCTAAGCATACTGTTTCACCAACAGGTGGCGCTGCTTGCCACCTCTGTACAGCTAAGACTTGAAACCTTCACTGGGAGCCTGCTATTCAGAGGAAGAAACACCAGGGGGTGGGGTGTGCCCTAAAGATGACCTTCTCCATTGGACTGTCCACGTGCTCTCTGAAGGCTCCACCCAATAGCCTAGGGCCACAGCTACACTTTTCCTCTGCCCTGGGACAAGTGCGCACTGTCTCACTTGTTTTCTTGTCTATTGAGAGAGAATACTTGAGCAGTGAACATAGCCTCTGGCTCACTGCGTCCCTTTGACAACTGACTTCGTCTGTCTGAGCTTCCATGTCCTTCTCTGCACAATGAGAAATGTCACTTCCCACCTTGTGGAGTTGATGTGAGTGCTCAATGAGATTCCTCCAGCACTGGCCACCAGTGCTGTGCTCAGTCGCTATTAGCTCCTGTTTACAATGTGTATGTGTGTGTGTGTTCAATGTTGCCTGCACCTCACTCCTGACGGCTTCCTCAGTAGACACAAGTCTTCTGCTGTGTTTTACCCCACACATCTGCATCTGCTGGAGCCTCACCTGCATGTCCTCCCTCTGGCTCTCACCGTGCCTGGCTCGCTGTTTTTTCAAATTCCCGCTTCAGCACTTCTGTTCAGCTTTCTTTCCGGCTCTCCAGGCTACAGGAGGTCTCTCCCAGTCCTACACACACTGGGCCAGTTTATTTAGCAATCACTGCCACCTGCTATCTGTATGTGAGTACCTAGGAAGATCTCTACAAATGCCTAGGGGTCACTGGAAAGAGTAAGTGTGCTGCGTGGGGACTGAACTGGCAGGCACCCAGCTCACAAATAATCACACACAGGGACTTATTCTTTCTTAAGAATGCCCGACCTTAGCTTGGCTTACTTCTAGCCAGCTTTTCTTAACTTAAATTATCCTGTCTATCTTTTGCCTCTGGGCTTTTATCCTTCTCTATCCTATACACCTTTCTTTACTTCTTACTCTGTAGTTTGTTGTGTGGCTGGGTGGCTGGCCCCTGATGTCCTCCTCTCCTCCGTTTTCTTGCCCTCCCATCTTCTCTTCCCAGATTTCTTTCTGCCTGCCAGCCCCACCTATTTTTCTCTCCTGCCTAGCTATTGGCCATTCCGCTCTTTATTAGACCATCAGGTGTTTTAGACAGGCAAAGTAATACAGCTTCACAGAGTTAAGCAAGTAGAACATAAAAGAATGCAACACATCTTTGCATCATTAAACAAATGTTCCATAGCATAAACAAATGTAACACATCTTCAACTAATATTCCACAATGCTTCACCTACCTTCACAGGAGGGAGCAGTGTCCTCCCACACAGACTGGAGCTGAGGGTTCAGTAGCCCACCCAACCCCAGCACCTAGACAGACTGGCTGTTCATGTAAATCAGGAGAGAGGTGGAAGACAGCTGACGTGTGGCTAAGATCTTGAGCCAGATAACCCTGCTTCTACCCCAGCTCCACTACAGGCTGGCTCCGCACCCCTGAATATGGGACCTTCTTGATCCCGTCTCGTCGTGTTTAGAAGGCAGGTGAAGAGCTGAAGACAGGACTCTGCTTCTACAGAGGACAAGTGTGCAGTTCCCAGCACCCAGCGGTGGTTCACAGCCACCTGTAACTCCAGCTCCAGTGCATCCAACACCCTCTTCCGGTCCACTCTGGTACCAGCACGCTTCTCCAGCGCGCTTCTCCAGTGCACTTCCCTGCTCCCCACCATGATGAAAATGGACTAAACCTCTGAACTGTAAGCCAGCCCCAATTAAATGTTCTCTTAATAAGAGTTGCCATGGCCACAGCGTCTCTTCATGGCAATGGGGACCCTAAGACAACAATGATAACAGTGGCATTACCACAGAGTCAAGACGAGGGACTGGCACTGAGCACCCTGGACTGGCACTGGTGCCAGGGGCACACTATGAAACATGCGTGTTGAAGCAACAGAGAAGTCTAGGCTGATTTAGAAAGTTTTTTTTTTCCTTTTTTTTTTTCCGGTTTTCAGAGACAGGGTTTCTTTGTATATTTTGGTGCCTGTCCTGGATCTCGCTCTGTAGACCAGGCTGGCCTCGGACTTACTGAGATCTGCCTGGCTCTGCCTCCTGAATGCTGGGATTAAAGACGTGCACCACCACCGCCCGGCAAAAGATTTCTTTAAACATATTTTTGCCTAGTCTTCAGGTTTGTAGAAAAGCTGGGTTCCCACCCCCCACCTCACTCCAGATGCTGGAGAGCCACCTCCCAGGTTCCACACCAGGACACTTGCTCGCTTGGCGGTAACAGGTGTTGTGGTAAAAGCTTGTGGCTTTGAGCTGTGAGGAGCTGGGTGTTATCACCGAGGCAACTCCTCCCTGCCCTCACCCTCAGAGTCCCCAGAGGAGGCTGAGGGTGTCTGAGGGGGGCAGTATCATGTGCCAGGGCCTTGGCACAGCTCCATGATAACTTGCCTGTCACCTTGGGAGTGGCCGAAGGAAGTGAGCCGGTCACCAGGACTCTCAATCTGTTCTTGGCTACCTCCCACAGCCAGCAGGGGTAATTAGGGACTCCTCCTCCTCAGATTGCAGCACCTCCATTCCCACCCCACCCTCTCTCCCTCCTAAAGTTACACTACCACACAGTGGGTGGATAGATACCCACCCAGCAAGCCCTCTCCCAGCAGCGGCTGGGCACCCAGCAGAGTGCCTGGGGTTCTGATGCCAATCTGTGGGCAAACTCTCAGGTTACAGAGGTGGAGTAATCCCCAAGAAGTGGTATGGCTTAGACACCCCCATTCCATCCTCCTCCCAAGATGAGGAAGGGCTGTGTGTGCATATACACACATGCATACACAAACCCCACTCATACAAGAACATTGGTGGATACACGCAAATTCATTCTCTACTGAAACATCCTTTGAGTAGGCACTGTGCCAGGGGCTGAGTGACAAAAGGAAGAGGAAAAGAAGGACAGTCTCGTGCATGGGCAGATATGAACATGCCATCTTTGCTTCACCAATAGTCCCCTCTAGAGGAAATTTGGGTCGTGCCCCCCCGCCAGATGCTCTCTTGCCACCGCTGATTGTCTGTGCTCTTAATGCAGGTCATGTTTGGAGTCCTGGGGCTTCTCTACTGCATCTACAAACTCGTGTGTGTGTGTGTGTGTGTGTGTGTGTGTGTGTGTGTGTGTGTGTGTGTGTGTGTGTGTTCAGTTTGTCCCGTGGTGGTAAGGAGCACTTAGACTGATAATGAATAATGTATTTTTCTGTTTGTCTACAACATTGCTAAAATTCTTTCCCAGGGAGAGACATAAACATCTACCCTCCTTTCAAACTCTGAGGAACCAGAGTTTGTTAGGGTTCCTTTCCAAGCCCACTGAGAGGTAATACACGGGTGTGGATGCTCGGAGATGATGGAGATGGAGGTTCCCGCAGCCATGCAGGTGGATCCCCTCCTCTAGTCTTCCCAGGCCTATGTACCCTCCTCGCCTCTCCCCAAGACCACATGCAATTAAAGCAGAGTTGCCTACAGCAGGTGGAGGGGAGTGACTGGATGCTCAGGTGAGGGTCTCATGGCCCTCCCCATCCCTCTAATGAGGGGATATATATCAACAGTCAGCATTAGCCATCTGGGCTAATGCTTTGTCAGGGAAGTGCAGCCCAACTCCCTATGGATGCCCACTGCGTGGCTCACACACCACTCATCGCTTTCAGGTGGCCCCACTGTAGGCAAGGTGGCTATGTCCCCCAGGCTCTAGGGACTTTTCGTACTCTCCTAGATTCATCTTGTGACTTCCTCCTCCTCTCTCTCCAGCTCCCACCTGCCTGAGGCCCGGGCTGTTTGTCACATGCCCTGCTTCCCTTTCTCTAACCAGCAAAGTCTGTCTATCACGGCTGAATTAGCACCAGGGACACAGTGAAGAGAATCCTAAGCATTGTTGCCACACTGAGCACTTCATCCAGAACTGCGCCTCCTCTGTCCTGAGGCAGGAGCAGCAGCCACCCCACTCAGCCCGTGCAGATTGCTTACGTATACCCCTCCCCCCCAGCGCAACTCTGGGGTCAGACGCTGTGGCACGGCACCCAGTCATAAGCCTCCAGGGCCAAGCAGTACTCAGCTCACCCAGGACGGTGTCCTCCCCCACATCAGGCAGTCCTCCCTCCAGCCCCTGCCCCCACCTCCCCTTCAGATGCAAAGCGGACATATGGCTCATCTCCATCTTTGGGGGAGGTTCTGTCTAAAGTCGTCCCAAAGATTCAGATTGTATGACAAATCACGTTCTAGACTATCGTGGCGAGAAAGCGGCCAGGCATTTGCATCATTACCCCCAGACAACAGCTTCATTAGGCTGAAAGGGAGGTTTGCAGCAGCGCAAGCGCCGCCACTGACCTGGGCCCCTCTCTTCCCCATTGTCTGTGGGCGCCACGGCTCGCGTCTTCGTACCATATGGTCCATTTGAGCACCCTACACTGCCTTCCAGAGGAAACAGGCACTAGGGTAACCAGAAGCTTGTTCCCTGAGTCCAGGGGCAAGCCTGCCACAGAGTGGGATAGAACTAGGCAAGAAAATGGGAACCAGGAGTCTCATGGGGGCTGAGTACACTTTTACAGTATTTAGAGGCTCCCCGGGGGTCCCTGGACCCAGGCATTTCTCCCAAAAAACCGATTAAGTGAATCAGACAGGCTGAAGGCTGAGCCTATGGTCTCCTTCTCCCATCTCTAAGATCCTAAAACCTGAAAACCAGGTTGTCCCTTCGGGAATATTCAGGAGTTTGGCTTAAAGGGAATTGTGGGAGGAAGGTCTGCTTCCGTTCCTAGCTCCTTAAACACCACCTCCATGAAGCTTTGCTCCAGGCAGCCACTGGGACAGGATTCCCCTAGAGAGGAGAAGTTTTAGGTAGCCCTGCGCAAAGGCCCTGGGGCCATCAGAGGGCACCCTGGAGGAACAAACGTGGGATCCAGGAAGCGGCCGACGGGGACTTTGCCTGACATTTCTTTAAGAGTAAGGAAGAAGGCTCAACCTCTACTGGTGCCGTTCTTGGTTGGGCCCGCCAACCCGGCGGATTAGAGCCAGGATTAACATTTTAAACTCCGCCAGACTCCCTGACTCAAAGATCTCACTCGCTAATCGTATTACTATCCCTCGGATTATTGCCTTACTCCTGGCAGAACAGACTCTAAAATCAAATTGATTAAAGTCCCTCCTGTTTTCTCTTATCTCCTTTGGTGTGTGGGGAGGGACCTCAGCTTCCGAAGGAGCGGACTTTGAAAGTCAGACCTCACTTATTTCTCCCTGCCCGCCCCCCCCCCCCCCTTTCCATGTCAAGCTACGGTGAAAAGAGGAGCGACACGGTTTCTTTAGTCCCGCCCACGCCAGCTCCTAATTCCCGGTCGTTTATCCCATATTAAAACTTCTTTAAGTAAGAATGGACCAGCATCAGCACCTGCTATGCAAATGTGGCCAAATCCAGCAGGGCCGCCGGGCGTGCGGCCATTCAGCGCTCCCGGCGCCGCGCGGCCCTTCAAATGCAGACTCGCAGGTCCCGACAGATTGCAGGGGGGGGGGGGGGACAGGACGGGGCGGGGCGGGCTACGGGGGCGGGGGTGCTGGCTAGCGGGAGACCTCTCGAAGCACCTCTCTTTAGAGGCTTTCTTCCTTCCATGGCACTCTCTCTTCCACCTACCTTTACTATTTTCTCAGATTCCCCATCTTAACGCCAAGGTCGCTATGCCCCAGTGTTCCCCAAATTCATCCTTGCACCCCAGCCTAAGTCTAGTCAGCGTCTCAGGTGCTGCCGCGCCCGCGACGGGACAGGAATAGGGCAAGGTCGCCTGCCTCTGGCTCCGAGCCAGCGCCGAGGTCCCGCAGCGCGCTTCCCGCTGCAGCCAGCCAGGAGGAGACCGTGCCGCGGGATAACAAGGATTAGCATGTTGGGGACTATTGAAGCTAGCCGGGTCCTCACGTGGCTGGAAGCTGCGGCTCAGTCGCATCTCGTGCGACCCTAATCCGCTCACGAGAGGAGCCGAGTCGCAAGCACCCGGGCTGCGCGCTTGACCGGGCGCCGGGTCAGTCTGCGCGCTCCCGGGGCCCGGGCGTGGGAAGAACTGTGGCACTGGGGTAGCCGACGCAAGGCTGGGGGGAACCCCCTTCCTCCAACCTCGGATCTTTATTTGTGGCTCCATCAAAGAGACGGAGAAACGCCGGCTCTCCGGGGGCTCCAGGCGACAGTGAGGACCGAGGTGTCCCAAAGGCGTGCAGAGCGATAAATACACTTGTGCAGCCCGCTCTCTGTGTCCCTTGGGGGCATAGAAAATGAGGCGCTTTCCTCTCTCCTTTTAACTCGAGGGGAGTACCAATAACTCATGTATGTTATAATTCTTCATCGCCCCTAGGAAGTCTGGGAAAACTAGAAGAAAAGAAAATGCCAGAAAGTTATGGTAAAACTTGGGTTGCCTCCGAAGCCGCTTTCTTTGCCCCTGCTGCGAGAGTTTGAATAAGGAGAATGCCCCTGGACTGTAACAAACAAAAAGAGTGGAGAAGACAAAGGGTTTCCAGAAAAAGGTTTAGCTAGAAGACAAGGCTAGCGAAACTGAAAGGAGGAGGGAGAAAAGCATTTACTGCGGGACAATAAGTGTACTAATCGCTTTGATATATTATACAAGCCCAAAGACCCAAAACATTGTGTAATTATTTATAAATGACTCCTCCACTCCTGTGCATAATGCAGAGGAAAGAATAAAACCGCGGGCTCCTCTCTAAACTATTTCTAAATAGACCTGGTTCAAAAGGAGGCAGAAGTGTTTGAAATAAAATAATTAATGGTGGATTTTATGGTTGTCTCATTAAAACATTTTAATTACTGCAAACAAAATGCAATTGTGTTTGGAACCTAACGTGAAGTTAGGTAGCCGAGTGTTAAGATAGCGAAGGAGGGAAGCTGTCCAGCTTCGGGCTTCAGTTTTGAGTGCTTTGCACAAGCCCCTGGGGTAACTTTCATGTTGACCTCTTCTGCACACCCTCTGGTGCAAGTCCCCACGCCTGACTCATACACATGCAGCGTTTTCCATATTTCTCTCCTTTCCACAATTAAGACGTTATTGAGATTTGCAAACACACCACACAGATAAAAATGAAATGTAGCAAAATGAATTCTGGCCTTAGTGACCTGGCTCCCCAGGGCAGGTGCAGACTGGATTGGGGGAGCCAAGCCTTCTGATTGCATCGGCAGGGCCTTGGGGGTTGTTGTTTTTCCTAAATCCAGAGGATTTAACTTCAAGAAATCTTCCAGGGCAGAACTCCGAGGCTTTGCAGAGAGTTCCAGGTGGGCTGTCCCTGGCCTCCAGCAGCTAGTATCTGATGATTCCTAGCCTCCTGGCAGAGGGGGGAGTCCCCCCAGCCCCTCCCTTTTCATTCTGGGCCTGAATCCTTATGGCCCCTCACTGCACAAGCCTGCACACCCCGTAAGCCGTCCACTCTCTTTTCTGCCCCCACTCCCCTTTCTCCCCTACTCTCCTTTGGGCACAAAAAGAACATTGTTTTCCCCAAGATTCTCCCAAAACCACAAACTTCAAACTTATGGCCATCCTAAGCACATATCATCCCCCTGCACCAGCAAGACCTGACAGTGCCACTCCGACTCAAAAACGGCTTGCAGAAGGTATTTCTTTAGCTGGCAAATTGTCCAGCGTTATTTGGGAGGCATTTCTTACTTGCACTAAAATAAAGTAGATTTGCATCATGGCTCCCAATGACCCACAGATTCTTCCCTCACTTGTGCATATTGTATACAACTAAACACACCAACACACAATGCCAGGGAATCTTCAAGCAGACATCTCTGAGGTGCCAAATGCATACAGACGGCACTGTTTTTAGCAGGGCAGGGGCCGAGGGGGCCTCCACGGATTTCGGGAAACCATGGATAATTTGCCATTTTCCTTGCTCTGTCACTGAAAGACCCCTCTGTTTCCCCCCTCCTGCCTCGTTTCCCCCTCCATTTTACACCCCCTTCCACGACTGTCATGGGTCATCAATAAAGAAAATAGGGAATTGTTTCCCCTTTCCAACCCCACCCTGCTGCTCTTATGTGGAAACACAACTGCATGTCTGCAGTGTACTTAATCAGAGGGAAGGACCCACTCCTGCTCCTTCCAGCCCTTCCTCTTGAGCCACGGCACATTTTTGGCCTTTTATTCCTAAAAATATTGTGACATTATTTTTCTAAGTGTCATTCATAAAACCAATGCCACCCTTCCCCCCAGACAGCTGCAGAAACAAACAAACAAAAACAACAACAATAAAATCAAACAAAGATCGGAGTGAGAGCAACTTCTTTAGAAATGGTGGCTACAGCCATCACTTCCCATTCTATAAAATTCCTCGCCCAGGCTTCACCTGCAGACATCATCATTGCTGACAGCCCCATTCCTCAGCGTCGCTTTCTGCCAGAGGAAGCAGGGTCATTTTCCTGTCGTGATTTGTGGCTGAGCATCCATATATATCCATATATATTGGACTTGGAATTAATATTTGACCTAATCAATTCAAGGTGATGAAAAATGATGAAATATGACAGTGTCCCCACAAACATTCAGATTATCATGCCCAAACTTGTAACCTCAGGGCAACAACCTGCCAGCCTGGTTGCCAGCTAGGGATCTCTAACAGATCATTTGTCAGACTTGTTTCTAAGGAGGTGGGGTGAGTGGCAGAGAAGCCATTTGGCTCCGCAAGGCCTCCACAAAGGGCTGCGAGGCTGTGGATACTGAGTCCAAATGAAGCCATCCACGTGGTCACTGAGGCACTGACAGAGTTGAGAAAGATGTCCAGCACGGACACAAACTGGGTCCAGCCCTGGACCTCTGTCCTACAAGTGCTATAACTTGATGCCGTTTTAAAGTCCTGAAACTAGCCTTATATGCAAAAGACTATTTTGTTTATGCATGAAGCACATTCATTTTTATATATAAATGTTTATAATTTACCACCACCTACCCCCTAATCTGGTCTTTCTCCAAATAAATAAATAAATAAATAAATAAATAAATAAATAAATAAAACCAAAGCCCTCTAGAGACCCTGGAATTCTGCACCAACCTGGCAGCCCCTCCTCTCCTTCTCGGATTGTAGAAATCCTATTTCATCATCACTTGAGCTGATCCCAGGAAGGTCTTCTCCATACGGAAGTAAAACTGCCTCCCTGCCTCCCCTTGGAGCCCTGAGTCACGTGTCTAAGGATGCCTAGACTTAGGTGTTCCTGTGGTCCTCCCCTCACCTCCCACCCCAGCAACCCTGGCACAGCCCTTAGTCCTTTAAGACTTGGGCCTCACCTACTCTACCCTCTCAGCAGATTGGCAGCTGGATGCTTCACACATGAGGTAGCCTGAACACCTGGTACAGCATCGCTACCTCAACACCTGCTGTGGTTGGGCCTATTACGTGCCCAGATCACATCCTATTGTCCTCTGGGAATGGGAGTGTCCACAGATGTGCTCCTGGGTTAGCGGGCTGAGATTTAGGTGGCAGGAGAAACTGACACCTCCCTAGCAGGAATACATCCCCTCACAGCAGCAGCAAGCCCTTTAGTCCTGTGGTCACCTGTCATTCTCAGGGCCAGCTCTATCCTGGGAGGATCTTATAGGAGGGGCCCTCAAGCCTCATATACTAATAAAAAGTACCCAGTGGGCATCACTCCTGTCCAGGAAGTGGATGCTACAAGAGCAGGAAGAGCAAGCTGGAGGTGCCCACCTGGTCAAGCCACTCATGGTCAGAGAGGAAAGGTGGGCAACGGAGGGAGAAAGCCTAGATCCGCTTGTGTACATGTGAAAAGTTATCTTCTCTGGTCAGATAGAGCCCAGATCGGGCAGGGCACGTGGCTTTGTGGGTAGCAAACAGGCTGTGGCACTTACATGGCCACAATCATATTGCTCCTTGTCTCCTCTGCCAATGTCCTTGCTCAGTGAACACGGAACAAATGTAAGCATTATCCCTGCTCAGAGAGAAGACAAGAGGAGGAGACACGAAAGCCAGTATAGCCATTCAGGGTCCACCACAACTGCCTGTCATCTCTACAGTCATTCCACCCCAGTCCCTTAGACGGTCTGTTTACATCTGAGCCTTCTTTCAAGGCCTCTCAAGTCTGACTCTGCCAAGAAGCCATGCCTGACCACTGCTTTCCTTTGGGAAAGTGTTCTTTGGATCTGCTCCTTAAGGACCCCCCACCCCACACACACCATGAGATAGATGCTCACAACTGCCCTTCACAGCTATGTCTCCCCTCTCTCAAGACCATAGGCTTGACGGACACTCTTCAGAGAACTGACCCAGGCTAGCCCACAGTGGATGCTTGGAGCAGATCTGCTTGTGAACTGTGACAGAAAGCACAAGGTGGAATTGAAAAGCACTAGTCAGGCCACATGAGGTGGCCTGGGGGAAAGACCCCCTCATCTCATCATGCCTCAGTTTCCCGTGTATGAGGTACAGGGGCTGAAAGAATAATCTCCGTGGGTTCTATTAGCACTGGGCCCCCCACTGAACAATAATCAGAAGTCAGGGCCTCCCTCAGCCAGTCACCCCAATGTCCTGCACCCAGGATGATACAACACCCAACCTGGAGCAAGCCATCCACTTTGTCTCTAGGTTGCCCCCAAACGAAGTGAGCCAAGATTTCTAGGCTTTGGCAGCATGGCCCTGCTCTGTTTGCCAAGTCACAGACACTAACGTGGCAAATGGGAGCAGGGAAATCCCACAAAGAGAGTGCTTTGGACAGTCCATGGGGAGGTTGGAGAGCAAGCTTGGAAGACAAGTGGGGGAAATGCCACAGGGCAAGTCGGGCCTGGTCAGGACTCCTGCTAGCTCCTGGCCACCTCTTTTACCGCTGGCCAATGGCTCTTCCAGGTTGTTGCCATGATTCAAGTGACCTTTAAAATGTCACCAGCCCAGAGCCCAATTTCAGTTTGAGGGACTGAACTTTAAATCACATGGCCTAATTGTCAAACAGAGCAGGAAAGCACATCCTTGTGTCCTCACATCCTCCAGCAGAGCAGGAAAGTGCATTCTTGTGTCCTCACATCCTCCAGCAGAGCAGGAAAGTGCATCCTTGTGTCCTCACATCCTCCAGCAGAGCAGGAAAGTGCATCCTTGTGTCCTCACATCCTCCAGCAGGTAGGCACCTTGGCTTTGGACTTTTGGCCTTCTGAGCTCCAGAACAACCTTCTTCAGATTTAACACACTCACTTTGTGGTAATCTCCATGGAAGCCCAAAGAAACAAATGCAGGGCCCAGAAGTGTCACAAGATCAGGCTGGTGCTGGTATCCTGGGACCACCAAAAGCAGGCACAGGGACAGAAAGAGGCAAGAAGCAGGGTCTGTCCCTGGGCTATGGTTGCTTGCAAGACTCCCAGTAGCCCTTAGGCTCCTGAGATGCCCCAGGATCTGTCAACAATTACTCTTTCTCGAATAATCTGATCACAGCCACTTCCTGCCCCTTCTCACCAAACTCCTCAAGCTCTTATCTGTAACTGTGTTCTAGCCTTTTGCATTGGTTGCATCTACATTGGCTGCTACGGAGGGAAGGAGCTAGCCAGCCAGCAAAGAGACCATGCCTTCACCACCAAGGTGCTGGTGTCCCAGGCAGAGTGCCTTTGAGGACAGCAGGCCAGGAACACTGCCTGTGAGGCCACCACTCAGATATCATGGAGGAGGAGGAGGAGGAGGAGGAGGAGGAGGAGGAGGAGGAGGAGGAGGAGGAAGAGGAAGACCTTCAGAGTGTTACTTTTGTTTTTAATATCTGACACCACAATCCAGGGTTATTCCTTAGTGAATATTTCCTCTCAAGTGCAGTTGAGAGACTGCCTGGGCCTCTATCGCTCTCTGGCAAACAGGAAACTTGACCTGTAGAACGGGGACCCTCTGTTGGAATAGGCAAGTTTATAGCCGAATGGGCAGAATGTGTGGGGATGGAATTATACTGTGTGCTTCTGCTTTCTGTGGGACAGCTCTCTCCTGCCCAGAAGCTAAGTCCCTTAGCCAGCTGGTACTGGTGTGGGCCCCTGAGGCTGGCACAGTTCCAAAACGTGAGGCACAAGAGGATTCTTGGAAATGGAGAGAGCAAGGTTTCCGGAGAAGAGGAGAGACACACCCCTGTTACTTAGTGAGTCTTTGAGGGGGGAGGATGCACGGGGTGGGGGTGGGGATGGGAGGGGAGTGGGTCCGCCAAGGACCAGCCCAGCCTGGGAACCCACTGGACCTTTACTTTAGGTTTGCTTCCCGTCTTGCACTTTTCTTCACTAACTTTGGCAGAGCAGGGACACCTATCTCCCCTCCCTGAGCCTTGTGGCTCTTTGCTGGTCCTCTCTCCAGTCTGTTTGGACACAGTCACTCAGAGGGAGCTGCAGGGTTTAAAAAGCGCCCGACCAGGGACCTACTAAAATGGTCTAACATCATCGTCCAACGCTACACTTCTGTCACTCCGTTTAAATAAAGGTGTGACGTGCGACGGCTGGGAGAGGGGAAACTACTAGCTCAAATTCACGAGAGCCCTCAACAGCAGGAGAAGGGATGCGAACCCAGACTCCAGCCTCAACCCCAGTTCTCCAACACCCGCCGCGCAGCTCACGCTTTCTGCCAGGGCCCCGCCTCCCCATCCCACCCCGGCTACCAGCGCCGGCGCTGCCCTGGGAGGAGCGTGCCTCCGCCGGCCGCTAATCGCCTCCGGCCCCCGCCCGGGTTTCCCTGCCAGAGACGCCCGGGCCCCCCTCGCTTGATCTGGCTCCCGAAGCAGGCAGGGCCACCGATTGGCCCGCAGTAATTACGGGCACGCTCCAGGAGGGGGGCTGGGCGGGGGGCGGCCTCCAGCGAGCATAAATTATGCAAATAGCCGGCGCCGCACGGGGCTGACCTGCCGCCTCTCTCCATTCACCCGCGCCGCCTCGGGGGCGGAGGTGGCCAGGGAGGGGGGCGTCCATTGTTGTGCGCCGTACTTAAGGGGTCCTGAGGCCGGTCGTGTGCCACACTCGGTGCTCACACGAGCTGATCTGATCGCCGGCGACATCACTCGGGAGACCAGTCGGGCGCGTGGCCCCTGCAGGCGAGGCTAGGAGGCCAAGCCCATTTCCCCCGGAGTCCCTGCGATCTTCCCTGGCCCTCCCGCCTGCAGCAGGCACAGACTAGCCCCTGGTCCTACCGAAAGTAAGTGCGCCTCGACGGCTGTGCCATCGGCTCACACTCAAGCCTTCTAAACTTCCTCCTGTCCGTGGTCCTGCGCACTGCCAGGATGCCTGCCCCTTTGGAGACCTGCCTCTCCGACCTCGACTGTGCCAGCAGCAACAGCAACAGCGACCTGTCCAGCTTCCTTACGGACGAAGACGACTGTGCCAGGCTCCAGCCCCTAGCCTCAACCTCGGGGCTGTCCGTGCCAGCCCGCAGGAGTGCGCCCACCATCTCGAATGTTCCCAGTGCACCGGACGAAGAGCAGGAACGCCGGCGCCGGCGAGGTCGCGCGCGGGTGCGGTCCGAGGCGCTACTGCACTCCCTGAGAAGGAGCCGTCGGGTCAAGGCCAACGATCGCGAGCGCAACCGCATGCACAACCTCAATGCTGCTCTGGACGCACTGCGCAGTGTGCTGCCCTCGTTCCCCGACGACACTAAGCTCACCAAGATTGAGACGCTGCGCTTCGCCTACAACTACATCTGGGCCCTGGCTGAGACACTGCGCCTGGCAGATCAAGGGCTCCCCGGGGGCGGTGCCCGGGAGCGCCTCCTGCCTCCGCAGTGTACCCCCTGCCTGCCTGGGCCCCCAAGTCCCACCAGCGACGCGGAGTCCTGGGGCTCGGGAGCCGCTGCCTCCCCCTGCGCCACCGTAGCTTCGCCGCTCTCTGACCCCAGCAGTCCCTCTGCCTCAGAAGACTTCACCTACGGTCCCGGCGACCCCCTTTTCTCCTTCCCTGGCCTGCCCAAAGACCTACTCCACACGACGCCCTGTTTCATTCCGTACCACTAGGCCTGTGTGGGCAACGTTATTACCCTCTTCTTCCCCCAGTCAATAAGCAATAGATGGGGAACTGGCTGAGGCCTCAGGGACCACCCTCAGGACCACCCTCACCCCTCCCAGGTGGACACTGGGAACTTAAAAGAGTTGAGGATACCTGACTACTTGTTAGGTCGCTGCAGCCTTGCTGAGCCCCCCACCCCACCCCACCCCCGTCTCTAGCCCCCAGCACCGGCCCCTCCTGCTCGCCCTCAGCCGGCCCTTCGTTTTGCACTTTCTGAACTCCACAAAACCTCCTTTGTGACTGGCTCAGACCTGACCCCAGCCACCACTTCAGTGTGATTTGGAAAAGGGACAGATGAGCCCCTGAAGACGAGGTGAAAAGTCAATTTTACAATTTGTAGAACTCTAATGAAGAAAAACGAGCATGAAAATTCGGTTTGAGCCGGCTGACAATACAATGAAAAGGCTTAAAAGGGAGACACAAGGAGTGGACTTCATGCATTATGGATCCCGACCCCCACCACTGGGGGCTTGCTCCAGGAAGAACCTGCGCACTGCATAGCTATTCAGGCCCTGGGCAGGAGGGTGCTCTAATTTATTCAGGATGCTTCATTCATATGAAAATGTATTTTTGTACATAAAGAGTTTATTCTATTATTATGAGCTATCAAAGTTTACATTTTTGTACTGCAGATGCTTCATGTAAATAAAAAATAAGAAAGCAATAAGTCACCAGCTTCTTTGCCTAATATTAGTGTCTCTGGGGCTTTTTTTTTTTCCTTCCCCTTGGCGGCTCCACCTGTAAAGTGAAACATTATCCCACTCTCTCCAAACCCTCCAATCCCATTTCAAAAACAACTTAAAAATAAAAACGCACCTGACTTCCACCAAGCCTGAGACAGATCAGGGCATTTTGAGCCATCATTTCTTTTCACCTTGTAAACAAGGGGGATCTTTCAGGCACCCCATAAGCCAATTAAGACTTTTTAGTAGGGAATTAGCCCCGGATCTGCAGCTACCTGTAGAGGTAGGGGCCAAGGGAGTCTTTTAGGAACTCCACATCAGCTGGCTCTGTGTTTCAAAGGGAGGGGATTAAAGAGATCAATACAGTGTGGTCACTGGCTAGGAAGCCCCAGTGACAGGTGGGCCTGGGCCGGGCTAGCAGAAGGGTCTACTCCTGGAGCAGCCTATTTAGAAGGGGAAATTGATTTGTAAACAATGCCTTTAAAGTATTGTCTATTGAGGCTGAGGTCACCCTGGCTGTGAGGAGTGGGGTGAATTGTGCTGCTGTGAAGTCCCTGAGTGGGGTCCACAGCTGCCTTAAAATTGTGGGCGAGGGTGCCCGTAGCCCACCACACACAGGCATTTATACTCACTGTAGCTCCGAGTGTGGGGGAGGGGCTCCCACAGAGAAGGGCTTTTGCCCAGCCAGTCCTCAGGGGCCATCGCCAGGGCTTTCATTTGTTGCCAGAGAAATCCCACTGGGGACTTTTCTGGCTGCCGTGTTCGGTCTGACAATCAGCTAACAGCAGCGGCCGGCCGGCCAGAAACAACTGCTTTAGATTTCAGAACGGGGATGATTACAAGAAGCCCCTTCCTGTAGTGGCGTCGTTCCCGTAGCCCCATCTCACAAGTTGTGGGGTAGGACAACATCCCCCTACCCCACACATCAGGCAGCCCCTTTTGATGAACGCAGTTATTGGGGGAAGGGGGCTTGCAGAACTTTAAGTAAACACCTCTGATGGAAATCCTCTCTTCTCCTGCTCTGCCCTGGTGGTTTGGATCCACAAATTCATATGTCGGGCCAAGCCAGCAGTGCTAAGTCCTGCCACAGGCAAGATGCCCGTGTCAGATAAGAAGGCTACCTTCCAGAAGGGTTTGGAAAATTGGATACCTTCTCTAATTGCCCCAGAGCAGGGAACAAATACTTTAAGACATCTGAGGAAGTTGTGAAGCCTGAGAGTAGAATCAATCGTTCCTTCTAGAAGCTGCCTCTAGGATAGCCCAGCCTGGGGCCTGCTGGATGATCCTCCTCATCTATACCACCAGCTTTGAGCTTCCCAGAGCCAAATGTCTGCATCAGGTGTTAGGCTCTCCCTCACAGAGGATACTGGGAAACGACTCAGGCCTCAGGAACACAAGGTTAGTCCTTGGAGAGACTCTTCAGCTATGAAGTAGTTGCATATGAAGAAGGAAAGAGCAGAGCGGGCTTTTCAGCCTCTCGGATCTTTGGGAAGGCTGCCAGATGATGTTAGGAGGGCTGGAGTTGGCTGACGCTTGGCTGCCTTCAGCAGCAGCACAAAAAGAGGGAAACATCCTTCCCAAGACCCAAGAGCAGCAGCACCCGGTCTTCTCTATTCGGTTACCACAACAGACTTACAACGCCAAGGTGTAGGACCCAGAGCCCCTTTCCATAAGGAGCATCTTTAAAGACATCCGTAGTGGAGGGCATCGCTACCCATGACAATTTCTACAGTTCTTCCTAGGAAACACACGCCAACTAAGTACAGATACAGTAGCTCTCAAGCAAGAAAAAAAAGGGGGGGGGCAGGTAATTTAAAATGCTTCTCTCCTGCTCAGGGCCCTTGCTATTCCTACAGCAGAGCCTCATTCATCTCCTCAAATGGGGGGGGGGGGCTAACTACCCCCTCTGTCTGTCTTTGTATAACATTTTCATACACTTCTCCCCAGCCAGCTGGAAATCGGGGGAAGAAGACTAGGATGAAGGGGTAAAAAGGAGATAAAATGCAGAGGCAGCTGCATCTCCGGGAGTTCAAAGCCAGCCTGGTTTACAGAGTGAGTTCTGGGATTGTCAGGGCTCTATAGAGAGGAGGGAGAGGGGGGGCTTTACCCCCCTCTTTAACGTTCCTTTAACGACTGTTCCTCAAGTCCCTGCCGTCACTCAGCACTGAAGTGAGCATGGCAAAGGCCTTGCTCAAAGAGCCGGTAGGCAGATAAAATGAATCTATGAGTGACTGTAAAGTGCCCAGGAGGGAAAAAGAATGAAATAAGAGGAATCTGAAATGCCAGTGAGAGAAAGGGCTTTGAAAAGCATGGTCGGAAGAAGCCTTTGATGATGAGTCACTTGGGCAAAGGCCCGAAGGAAGAGCCAGTGTGATAGTTCCACTGTGAGTAGCGTGCTTCGGGTATGTGTGATCGGAGAGGGTACCTTTAGGGGTGAAGCTTTAGGGAAGGTCTCAGTCTTAGGCATCACCCTCATCAGAGGCCCAAGTCTGCGGGGCCACCCAGGGTTGGACTTGATCCTCTCGGCTTCAATACTGTGCCATGAAGCCAGCCCAGGGAGAAGACCAGCTATGCAGACATATGAGGGCAGCACCCCGGGGGAGGCGGAGAAAGTCCTGGCCAGCAACAGCATGCTTTCAGGGAACAGTAAGAAGGCTGGCATGGCTGAAGCAGAGGGCACAAGGTGAGTGGGGGAGAAGGGGCCAGGAAGGACCGTTCAGATCCTGTTGAGCCTTGGAAACTGCTATGTGGACATGAGGGTTCCCATCTAGGGCTTTGAGGGTTTGGAAGGTTTAGGTCAGAGGGGAAATGTAAAGGACTCATAGTCTTAAAAGCCACTGTGGTTATGACACAGAAAACAGCTGGAGGAGCCAGAGTGGAGTCTGGGGCTAAACTGAGCACACAGGAGTTGTTCCTAAGAGATGAAACCACCGTCTTGTTCCTAAGACGGTGGAAGTGGTGAAGACTGGTCAGAACCAGATACAGTTTGAAGGCGGGAACTCCAAGATTTGTTGCAGCACTTGAAGAGAGAGGGATCAAAGATGACTTCACAGATTTGAATCAAGAACCAGGAGACATGTAACTCTCACCCCAAACGATTCCGAAAGCTGGAGAATGCTTAACTCCGCCAGAAACAGCCCATTTTAGATTCCAAAGCGAAGACACAAACTTGGGCTACAGGGCCCATAAAATGGGGACAGGCTTGTTCCAGAAAGAATAACAATGCTGTCTAGGCTAAAGCCTAAGGCAAACACCTCAGAGAGAAAGCACAATGGGGGTGAGAGAGGGAACTTGTGAGGTCCAGGGCAATGCCTTCTTAACACCAGCAGCAGCCACCACACCATCATCGGGCCATGCTAGGTGTCTTTCGGCACACTCACTCTGGGTTCTGAACCCCACACCAAATAAATTACATATGCTGGTTACTTAATTAATTCTTATAACTGATGAAGTTGGAAATATTATGAGCCATATGTGATGGCATACATCATTAATCCCAACACCCAGGAGGCAGAGGAAGGCAAATCTCTATGAGTTCAAAGCCACTCTGGTCTACAAGTAGCAAGTTCCAGGACAGCCAGGACTTTATAAGGGACCCCTGTCTCAAAAGGAAAAAAAGAAGAAGAAAGACAATATCGTTATCAAATATCACTATCTCTATGTCACAGAGGAGGGGAGAGAGGGGTGAAGCACAGCCCAGCAAACTGCCCAACCCGCATAGCTGGTGGCTGTGAAACTGAGATTCGAACCCCAGCATTCCTGTGTTCTTAGTTTCCTAAGGAATAGAGACTGCCATCATGGGCAGTACAGCCAAACCAACCACAAGCCATTGTGAGCCACACAGTGAGCCTTCAAGACCTAGCCTGACCCATACGGCGAATGATCTATCATACTTTTGGGTTCTAATGAGTGAGTTTTTAAAGTACACAGTAAGGACAGATAGAAGAAAAAAATGACAAGAATCAGCTAGAAAGAAGCGGCAGGCAGACAGCAACACATCATCAAACTGGCTGCTCACAGCAGCTCCCAGAGACGGCTAGGGCAACCCCCTGGAGCGATCATGCTAGGACCCTGGCTGAGAGAGTTCTGGGCAGAATGTCTTCTTCGTGGATGAGCATGTAGCTTCCCATTCCCACAACAGGCATTTTCGTAGCATCGGATAAACAATAGTAACCTCTGTTGGAAACAGTGTAGCTTCTCAGCTGTTCTCTGCAATGTTTTTAATACCCTTAGCTGGTTCCTGTTCCCTTTCTCCTCATCATAAAGGGGCCCGGGGCAGGGGTGCAGCCCGAGCCCAGGAAAGGGAGTTTTGGAGGGTACTTGAGATAAATATGCTTGAGTCTGGGGAAAGAGATTCCTCTTGTCTTCCAGAATCCACTCTCAACAAGCACAAACAGCTCATTATGATTTATCAATACAGTTTATATTATACCCAGGGGTAAGCTTGGTCATAGCTAGAGGTAGGGCCACAGCTGCTGAATGGAACTTTAGGCCGAATGAGTGAAAGAGCGCCTTGGTTCCTCCAGCTGAGGGAGAAGAGAAATAGCCCACAGAGGGCTTGACAGTTAGTTCTCTAGCAAAGACCTGGGGCGGAAGCTTGCCCGAGCAGCCGAGGAAAATCAGCCTCTTTGCTATTCACAGCTGAAGGACCGCAGCCTACAGCTTACTGAGACTCGGGTGTCCTTTATAAAACAGGTCTAGGGTTACTCTGACCTCAGCCAAGTAAAGAATAAAGGCCTCACTCGATGTTAATGCTGAAGAGTCTGTCTGATAGTGAGAATTTTAGCCTAGAAGACCCATCACCTACAACGACCACAAACCAGTACTATGGTCAGGACACACCTTCACTTAGAAGCTGCTACTTCCTGGAGATTGTTTGGGATAAGCACTCTGCTCAGACACTGAATTACTTGCTATTTGCTGGGCTGATGTGACCTGGATAGGTGCTAGGTCACACGGGAGGCAGGGTGCCGTGAGGACATAGTGATTTCAGATGGCCCGGCTTATGTTATCTTTTCTAACAAGAACTGGATGCCACTACTGCTTGCCTTCTGAGGTCACTCTGTTGCCCAGGTAATGGCCCTGTGTTACTGAGAAATGTGTCTTCACCAACATGATGCATGGTGGTGCGTGCAAGGCTTATAGTCTCCAGAACCTGGAAGGTAGAGGCAAGGGGATCAGGAGTTTGGGGCTAGCATGTGCTATATGAGACCTTCCTTACCTCAAACCAGAGGAAGAGGAGGAAAAAATTTATATTTTTTTTTAAGTCTTGGGAATAAGGGACAATATACACCAACATTTTGCAAGGTGGTCTCGTCATTGAGATATAAGCAGAGGACAAGGGGCAGTATACACTGTTCATTTATCAACTCAAATTTGATGCTCACGTGTCCTAATAAGCCGTACCATTAGCCCTCAACACCATGCTACTTGGATCTATGAGACTAACCTCCCCATATAACCCGAACACCTAAAGGCTCCCAGTACATGAGCTTGGTAGATGCTTTTACTGTTCAGCTACATCAGTTCCCTCCATGCAGGACCACGGCTTTCTCTGTTAGTTGGTGGTCCTTTTCTTCTCATAAACTTTGGGTTTTTCTGTGTTTAGGATCTGTTTGCAGTGTGTTTCACAAAGGTCAAAGTGAGTGTCAGTGCAACCTTGGTGGAATCCAGCATCCTCTAGGAGACAGGCCTATGCCTGTGAGGGCTTATGTAGGCCAGGTTAGACTCTGAGCAGGCCTTATCTTGATTAGGTTGATTGAGGTTGGGAAATCCTGCCCATTATGGGTGGCACCACTTTCTGGGCTAGGATCATGAACTGTAGGAAAAGAGAAAATGAGCTAAGCATGAGCTTCCATCACTGTCCGTTCCCTGAGTGTGTGCAGAAAACAGGAGCAGCCAATCCTTTGTCCCTACATTATGTCTTCCCCACATAATGGACTGTATCTCTCTGGTACCATAAACCAAAATAAGTCCTTAAGTTTCTTTTGCAAGATATTTTCTCACTGCAAGGAGAAAGGAACTCAAATGGTGGATGGTGTGCTGTGGGATGGTCTGTATGTCAAATTACTCTGATTGTTCAATAAATAAAACACTGATTGGCCAGTGGCTAGGCAGGAAGTATAGGTGGGACAAACAGAGAGGAGAAAAGAAAGAACAGGAAAGCAGAAGGAGTCACTGCCAGCTGCTGCCATGACAAGCAGCTTGTGAAGATGCCGGTAAGCCATGAGCCATGTGGCAAGATTTATGGAAATGGATTAATTTAAGCTATAAGAACAGTTAGCAAGAAGCCTGCCACGGCCATACAGTTTGTAAGCAATATAAGTCTCTGTGTTTACTTGGTTGGGTCTGAGTGGCTGTGAGACTGGCGGGTGACAAAGATTTGTCCTGACTGTGGGCAAGGCAGGAAAACTCTAGCTACAATGGTGAGGTACCAAGAGGGAGAAACTTGATCCAAGTATAGTGTTTAGAGACGGGGACTTTAGGAAGTGATTAGTGTTGGCAAGGACATCATCGTGGAACCCCTAAGATTGAATCCTGATGGCTTTACACAAAGAAGGAAAAACAAAAGACAGAACACACACCTGTATGCCCTCTGTCACTGTCCTGTCCTCTGCTGCCTTGAGACTCGGCCAGCAAGAGGCCATTGCTGGATACTAAGCTATCAATGGATGAGAACTGTGAAACTTCATAATGAAATTGCTGACAATTAGCATTTCTCTTAAGATTATTGCATTCTATTTATTGGCGGGGATCACAAGTGTGAGAAAGCACATTTGTGCAAGTCAGCTTTGGAAGTGAGTTCTCTTCTTCCACCATCCGGAGCCCAGGATTAAACTCAGGCCATCACGCTTGGCAGCCAGCTTCTTCATCCACCGAGCCACCCCACAAATGCAGCACCACTTTTCATTAAGACTTCATTGTGAACTTAAGAACTTACAAATAAAAAGAATCACACAGCAAGATCACCACACCAAAGTCTATACATCGCAATGAACATCTATATGGTTAGAAGACATAGAACTTTACTTTGGGATTTTATGCCTTTCACTATCAATTATATTTTCATTCACTTATAAAGGATTTCTTGGTGCTAGTGAAAAGGAGACTTCCAGGCTTGGTCATGGAACTTCCTCGAATGTGAGAACACGTGAATAGCGTGTCCAGTCAAGAGCTCTCTCTACACTTGCAGACTGTCTCTCTCTCCAAAGTCTATTTCTCACGTAAGGTAGGTCACTGGGAAAGTGCCACCCCTCCAGCTTGAGTCCTCAGGTGAGAACTATTTGCTCAAATCTTAATCTCGGAGTTGCTTCTAGGATAACCCAATAAAAAAGATGGGCCATGCCGGGCGGTGGTGGCGCACGCCTTTAATCCCAGCACTTGGGAGGCAGAGACAGGCGGATCTCTGTGAGTTCGAGGCCAGCCTGGACTACCAAGTGAGTTCCAGGACAGGCGCAAAGCTACACAGAGAAACCCTGTCTCGAAAAACCAAAAAAAAAAAAAAAAAAAAAAAAAAAATGGGCCACATCTTTTAAATTTCTGTAGACACTTTTCCTCAGAGAAGTCTAGTACAATAACCAAAACCTAAAACAAAAACAACAACAAAAGCAAACAACTAGCTCTTCCTATAACTAAAAGAGATGTCTTAGGTGCTTACACCCCACCCCAAGTATCACCTAAGCTTGAAAAACAAGAATGATCTCACCATTCTACAAACCCTGCAGGGCCTTTCTCGAGTGGCCTTTCTCGTGGTATTAAGGATGTGGTCAGTAAGCCTCATTGTTGAACGGTGATTTTCAATGGCTCTATCCTCAGAATTCCTTTAGATTTCATTTAAGCTGTTTATGACAATTTTCTTCTCTTTTTCATGGGCCCATGATAGGACTACATTCCCATAATCCTTTGCAGGCGAGCATCACCACATAATGGGCTGTTTTCCCTGAGTTGTCAACGGAAATCTTAGCTTTGTTTGTTTGTTTGGCTTTTACTTTTCTGAGACTTTCACAAAAGCTACAAGAAACAACAGTCCTACCACCAGAATGAGAAAATCTACATAATTTGCAAATTCATGAGATTTCTCTAGCAAACCAGAGAACCAAGGTTACCAGGTAATTAAGTTAGAATGGAAGAAAGCTTTTCTAAGAAGACACTAGGTCCTTGACTGTTTAGCTTTGGGAGAAGCACTGGAAAGGAGAGGGAGAGGGGAGAGGGAGGGAGATAAAGTGGGAGAGAAAATTAGAGTAGACAAGAAGAAATCAGGCAATTAAAAGTATATTTGTTTATTTTTGTTTTATGTGTATGAGTGCCCACATGAACATATGTGCACTACGTGCATGCAGTGCTCACAGAAGACAGAAGAGGGAGTCAATTCCCCTGGAACTGGAGTTATAAACAGTTGTGAGCTGGGAATTGAACTCGGGTCCTCTGTAAGGAGAGTCAGTGCTCTTAACCACCGTCTCCAGTCTCTGAAGTGTTTATATTAACTTTATTCATGCTTGTAAGTGAGCTTAAGTGCCCATCAACAGAATGGATAGCTTGTTTCCAGTAAAGGGCAATTGATACATGCAAGAACATGAATTAATTCTACAAGCATTTTGCTAGGTTTAAAAAAAAAAAAAAAAAAAAGCCAGATTCAGACATCTAAATACCGTCTGATTGCACTTACACAGTACTAACAAAACACTAGGCAACAGGGCCGTAATGAGATTAGTCATTCCCAGGGGCAAGAGTGAGAGATTAATTTTAGAGAGAGTATGCGAGAACAGGGCAGGGCTTTAACTACTGTATCATTGTCTCCCCACTTTAGAAGACAAGCAGATCTCCTCTGCACGTGCTGCCTCCCTATGTGGGGCTAGAGCTTTAGCCTTGGGAAAGGTGGAACCAGATCTTCTTAAACAAAGTGCAGCCTCAAGATGTGTGGGAAAGGCAAACAGGTAGAGCATCACTTCCACGCCGCAGAGGGTGTCTTTGTTTCGGAAGACAGGAGGTGAGAGCAACCATTCTGTTTGAGCAGGTACCTTACCAGATACTGAAGGCAAAGTCATTTAAACAGCCTGCAAGTCCTTGATTTGGCTGGAGGGGATTTCATTGGCCAGTACCATAGCAACAGTCAGAGAGGAGGCTCTTGGGACTCCCATTTTCAGGACAAAGTGAGGATGGGTAACTGTCTTTTTCCTTTTCTTTCTTTTGTTTTTGTAAGGCAGGGCCTCACTATGTAGTCCTGGTTGCCCTGGAACTTACTATGTAGACCAGCTGGCCTTGAACTCATAGAGATCCACCTGCCTCTGCCAGCTGGATCAAAGGCATGTGTCATCAGAACTGGTGGGTAACTATCTTCTATTGAGGGTGCCTAGGCATCATAATCTACCAGTCCAGTTCTGTCTATTCCTGCTCATTAACTTCATCCCATATCTGTCTCTTCTAAAATTGAAGATAATGATGGTGCCCACCTGTATTTTAGGGTTTGTCAAGGTTTCATTCATTAAAAAAGCTAAAGCTAGGTGTGGGTCATTGAAAGAGCTTGATAAATGTTAGCTATTGACTGATTCAGCTGTGAACACTTTGTAATGAGATGATCTTTCTTTGGTCTCCAGATGGTCCCCTCAGTGCCCGAAGGTTGGAGGTCTCAGACAGAACCTGACTGGTGTAACTCGATTCTCATGCAGCAATTTGAGTGCAGAAGCCAATGCTATACTTTAAATGTTAACCTGACTGGTGGACAGGAGAGGGATATTAAGTTATACCTGGAGATAGGCTGGCTCAGGCCCAGACTCATGCCTCATTGCATCCAAGAATTCTTCAGGCTGAGCCTAAGTACTTGTATACAGTGCCTTCCTGTTTGCAAAGCATTGTCACATCCATCATGTGACATTAGCCTCACGGTGCCCAGTGAGGTAGAAGGGATTATTGTATCTGTGGTACAGATGAGGCAAGGGGCTTAGAGGTTAAGTGGCTCACCCAAGGTCACAGGGTTAATGAGAGGAGAAGGTGGGACCGGGAGCCGCATCTGGCTCCAAGTCCATTCCTTTTTCTCAGATGCTTTCTTGTCCCTTCAGGCTGGCCTCCTCTGACCCAGAGCACACACCTCCACAGCACAGTCACTCTGAACATCATGACTCGGAACCAAGCAAGAGACAAGAGTAGTGGATGTAACATCAGGGTGAACCGTATTAAATTGCTGATATTTCAGTTACACAAACGGCAATTCCATCTACTGCAACCTACTAGCTAACACCTCCTTGGATACTTAGCAGGGATTAGGCACCAAGCCAGGCATTCTAAATTGTACTGGCTTATGCAGTCACAACAGCCCTTGTCTCTATGTTAGGAATGAGGAAGCCAAAGCCAGGGTTGCAAAGCTAAGTGACTGGGGCAGGATTTAAATCCAGGCAGAAGGGTACAAGCACTTGCTAATTGCGTTACCTTGCCAATTCATTCCCCAGCAAGAAGACGTGAACTTCTGACGACAGAAAACCACAGTGTATTTAACCATAAGGTGCTGGGAGACAATCCTGCGTAGGTCTCAAACATTTGTACAGGTCTTGAGCAAACACTGACTCTCTTTGGTCTGAATTATCTTTTCAAAAATATCTGTATATTCAACATCTTTAGAAGCTAGAGATGGTGTCCCTTGCCAGAGTAAGGGACAGGTAGACTATGGGTATAGAATCAGAGTCCCCAAGCTCAGAGCCTGTCTCCCCGTACCTCACTAAGTGTGCGGGTATCATCTGGTTAGTTTTGGGTCTCACTGTGGAGACCAGGTCTTGGGGGATTGTTATAAAGATGCTAACTTAATACTGCCACTTCTGCTGGGTGCTAACCCACCTTCTCTGACCCAAGGGTCTCCTATCTTCTTTTAGTATGAAACTGTGCTAGACTAATTTGTTAGCTTGCAAATAGGTTAACATTTCAGACCCAAAGTTCTTAGCAGTACAATGTAAGTACTGGCCCACAACTAAAACAAACATATGCCCATTATGAGCATTCCTGTTAGCAATGTGCTGCATGCTAACCATCCTCACAGTACCCCCCTGTGGTGCTATGACTGCCACTTACAGAGAGTGATGGAAGAAAATAACCAGGAGAGTGAGTCTGGTCTCCCCGGCCTGGCCATTGCTCTGGGAGACAACCACATTGACACCAGGGTTTATTAAAACCTACTGTGTCTCTGACTTCAATTTTCTAAATTTCCCAGGTGCACTTGTAAAAGAGGTGAGTGGAAGAGGTGATCTATTAAAGTATTAAAAGATGTGTTCTGAGTGCCGGCCTTGTACCTAGCTCCTAGGATTCAGGAGAGAAAGACAAACAGGACTGAGGGAGTTATCAACTGAAGGAAACAGTCAATACCGAAGCAGCAATCTAGGGGAATAAGAGAATACCAAAGAGGAAGGAAACAACAACAACAAAGATCCTTTGCCAAGATTAAAGATGAAAGTGTGCTAATGAAATGTCCTGGTGGTCAGAAGTCAGACACCAGAGTGGTAAGAAGAGCATGCTGTAGTCAGGCCCACAGGCCGAGAGAATAAGATTGGCACGCTTGAGGAGCAGAGCGGTGGTGTGGATGGGGGCGGGGAGGTGAGGACGGAGTCTAAGTCACATGGCGCTGACCAAGTGCCAAGGCTGATGCTGTCAGAACGACAGTGGGGGTGACTTAGTGAGCTGTGCAGAACAAGAGCCCTCCCAGCAACACTGGCAGGATCGCCGTGCCGCGGGCAGCGCTCAGCTCCGCACCACAGGGCACGTGTGCATTGTCTACAGGGCAAGCACTTGCCAACAATAACTTAAGAGTGGGCACCTAACAAAATTCTCCATGTGGAATTTTTGCGTGTTTTGGCAGCCTTCCTGTGACAGACAGCTGAGTTCAGCCCGTGTGGGTTCCCATACAAATAAATCATTGAACAAAAGAAGAAGTCATTTGTGATTATGGGCTCCCCAAGGCCAATAACACATGTTGTATGGGCACCATGAGACCTCAGAAGTATGAGCTGTTCACAGAAGGGCGAGGAGCGGAGGACAGAATCCTTACAAATAGCCGGGATGCCCACAACCTCTTTAATTTGAACAGCTCTTGCCTCAAGTTTACTTGTATTTGTAAAAACAGGATAGGGCACTGGCCACCTGCAAATAGTGTGCAGGTGTGTCTGTCACAGTGGTCCGTCTGCTGTCACATTGGCAGATAGAAGCCTTCGCTATGGGGCCTTCACAGGACCCTGGGCAGAGCCTACAACCCTTGGCCACATAGCTTCTAATCTGCTTCCCAAGCGTGGGTGAGCAATGAAAACAAGATGGCTGAGCTTGTGGCTGGGGCCCTTTGCGTCTTGGGCTTAACCACCTTGGGCTTCACAAGGGCCTTGAAGGCCTCTGCATGTACATTCATTGCCTTCACATTGTTTGCCTACATCTTCTTCAGGCCTTTCCTGTGGTGTTTCTTGGCAAAGTCCATGCTCAATCCCCTCACAATCTCTTTAGATGTAGCTAAGTGAAATGTTGAGGAAGAAGGAGAAGAAGAAAGAGGAGGAAGAGGAATAAGAGAGGAGAAACAAGAGGAAGAGGAGGATGAGAGAAAGAGAGAAACAAAAGGAAAGAGACCAAAAAACAAAGACCCAGGTGGTCCTTTTATACAGACAATTCTAACACACAAACTCACGGGTGTAACCCAACAGAGAAGAACACAGTGATGCCACCAAGAAGCAGGACCCACTAAAGAGGGGCCATTAGAAAGATGTAAGGACCCAGAGCTTGAATCAAAGATGAGGGAGAAATGGATTGCATATTTCATATGCAGTTATCAGAACAGTGTAAAACTTAGCTATGTGCGAAACATCAAGAAGCGGAGTGTCAGAAATGTCAACAGTACCTCATAAATGGTGACAAGGTAAAGCAGAGGCTCTTAGAGAGTTGCTTAACCACACTCTTCAAGGGTTTCTCCTGATTTCAAACTGTAATGTAAATTATGAGAGGGAAAAAGAATGACATGTTTTTCACAATCAACACCACCAAGGTATCGGTCATCTGCATGTAGAAGCAGGACTCCTGGCTGGGCGACTCACTTGTGACCGTATTTATTAAATAAAGACTGTCCTATTAGCCCTTGGCTGTCTCTTAAATCGTAGCCTCCCTGCTATAGGCAGTACTTTTAATAAGTTCCCTGTCCAGATTCCTCTAATGATATGCTTTTTACTACATAAAAAGGGGCTTGTGAAACCTAATTCCTCTGACAGAAGCAAGCCCGGGTCTCTGAAGCAGCGGAGATTTCAGATTTCCACCAGGTTTGCTTGCACCTGCCCTTGTGAGGCATGAGGTTTTGTGTGCAGAAGCCTCCAGGGGTTGAAATTTAGCCCTGTCCATGTAGCAGGAGGTCAGCTGAAGTCACTGGGTCCCAAGACACTGGACTTCAATCTCCAATCAAAAACAAAACATCAAAACACTTCCATTCATGGGGACGTGCTCAGCGGGGCGCTGGCATTACAAATGTAAGGCAGCTAGGCTCGGAGAAGGGGTCTGCTTAGACAGTCAATTGTTCTTGGAGATCTGGCCACCTCCAGATCTGTGTCAGCCAGGCTCCCTCCCATACACTGAGAAAAAGCCAGCCTCCTTGAGGCTGGGCCCTGGCTGCCACCTGATACCTGAATGAAGAGCAGAGCCAGCAAAATCCAATCTCATTTTGGGATGTCTGCCTCTGTGAGAAACAGTTTTGGCTTTCTTAAAAATCATTAATGTGAAAGAAAATTAATTTTTGGTTGGTTTTCAAAGATGAGTGTTGCATACCCACTATTCAGACTGGCAGTCTTGAGGGAGGCCATGCTGGCCCATTTACCAGTGTCTTGCTTACTTCCCCACCTGAGGCTAGTGTCCCAATTCTATTATCATCTGGTATAAGGATGATAATTCCAGCAGCAGTCAGTGTCAAGTGAACACTTGCCAAGGGCCACGCGCTGAGCTACTGCAGTTGTATAACAAACAGGGAAACACTGATACCCACTTTCTACAAGGGGACACATGCTCAGAAGTCCAAAGGGCTTGCTAGAGTACACGGGTAGTACATGGATAGGACTTAGATTTGAAGCCAAGTTTTTAACTGTCATGCTTCAGACTCCATGCTTGGCCCAACCCTTCTACTGCTAGGAACCTATGGGGCAAGGACTGATGCAGGGTGCGATAAGACAGGATTCAAATGACTTAGCAGTGCACCAACAGGTGGGCATCTAGATCAGAAAGATCCATCAACACAAACAGAGGTACCCCTAAATCTTCCGAAGGAAAGAGGGTCTGAGAAACTTTCAAGATGAAGAGAACATTTTTGCAATGGAAGCGGCATCAAAGAAGGAAGGAAGGAAGGAAGGAAGGAAGGAAGGGAGGGAGGGAGGGAGGGAGGGAGGGAGGGAGGGAGGAAGGAAGGAAGGAAGGAAGGAAGGAAGGAAGGAAGGAAGGAAGGAAGGAAGGAAGGAAGGAAGGAAGGAAGGAGAGAGATTCTGGTAGCAAATTTAGATAACAGAGAAGAAAAAGAAATAAAAATTATCTTTATTTCTATTACTCCAAACCAACCACACTTCCCTTTTATCAAAGTAACTGTTGAAGCACAATTTATAGCCAACAAAATGCACACATTCTAAGTTTAGGTTTGTTGAATATTGACAAATAAATCTTTAGTCACCTTGCCTTCTGGTCCAGAAAATTCCTGGTGTCCCCTTCCGTTCATTCCCCAGCTCCCACTGCAGATAGATACCCACTGGTTTGCTTTCTGCTTCCTTAGTTTTATCTGTTCTAAATTTTCATCTAAATGGAATTATACTACACATACCCTTTTATAAGAGAGGTTTAGTTACTCAGCATTATTATCTTCCTAAGATCTAATCTTTACATAAGTGATAGATGATAGATAGATAGATAGATAGAGATAAATGATAGATACCCCAAACTCTTATTCACAGAGTAATATTCTATTGTATGTATGTATATATGTATGTTATGTATGTATATATGTATGTTATGTATGTATATATACATATATGTATACACATATGCCATACATATGTGTGTATATATACATATACATATACATACATACATACATACATACATACATACCATCACTTATCATCACCTGTCAGTATACAGCTGGGTTATTTATTTCTGGGTTAGTGCCGTTATGAAGAAGGCTCTTCTGCATGGACATGTTTTCTGATTTTTCTTGAGCATGTAATTACTGAACACATAATAAGAGTATGTAGCTAGAGTTTTCCTGCCTTGCCCACAGTCAGGACAAATCTTTGTCACCTGCCAGTCCCACAACCACTCAGACCCAACCAAGTAAACACAGAGACTTATATTGCTTACAAACTGTATGGCCGTGGCAGGCTTCTTGCTAACTGTTCTTATAGCTTAAATTAATCCATTTCCATAAATCTATACCTTGCCATGTGGCTTGTGGCTTACCGGCATTTTCACATGCTGCTTGTCCTGGCAGTGGCTGGCAGTGACTCCTTCTGCCTTCCTGTTCTTTTTTTTCTCCTCTCTGTTAGTCCCACCTATACTTCCTGCCTAGCCACTGGCCAATCAGTGTTTTATTTATTGACCAATCAGAGCAACACATTTGCCATACAGAACATCCCACAGCAAGAATATATTTAAATTAAACTTTATAAGAAACTTCCAAAGTAGATATACAGTTTTGCACTCTGACAGTGATGTGTGAGTGTCCCAACTACTTTGAATACTTACTCAGACTTGGTGCTCTTATTCTTTTTAATACTAGTCTTGTGAATGTGTGTGGGGAGTATCCTAGCATCCCATTATATTTTTATTTATATATCTACTGATCATGGTATGCATAAGTAGATATATAAGTTTTTTATTACATGCACCCATGGAGGTCAGAGAGCATCAGGTTTCTGGAACTGGGGTTACAGGAAGTCATGAGTCACTTGATGTGGATGCCAGGAACCAGGTCCACAGCAAGAACAGTAAGTACTCTTTTAAAAAAAATAATGTTATGGGCATTGGTGTTTTGCCTGCATGTATGTTTGTGTGAGGGTGTCAGGTCTTGGAGTCACAGACAGTTGTGAGCTGCCATGTGGGTGCTGGGAATTGAACCCAGGTCCTCTGGGAGAACAGCCAGTGCTCTTAACCTCTGAGCCATCTCTCCAGCTCCACAGTCAGCACTCTTAATTACTGATCCATCTCTTCAGGCCCCTGTGATTTTATTTTATATTCTCCTGATGACTAAGTGAAGATCTTTTGATGTAATTATTGATTATTCATATGGCTCCTCTTTGGTGAAGTGACTAAGTCCTTCCCTCATTATCATAACCTGTCATTTTATGTATAATCAGATTAATGTATCATATGTGGGTCTCAGTTATTCTCTGTGCTACTGGGAAAGGATAACAGGAGAGAATAACACCAACTAAGAGCAAAAGGCATTCCTGAAACAAAGTCCACGTTACCCACTTAAGAGCATAAACCAGAATCAAGTCCTGCACTTATCATCTGACTGTTCTCAGTTGAGTTACCTCTCTTCTTAAGCTAGGTTACAGGAAGGCTCTTCATGCCTTCTGGACAAGGGCCGTTTCCGGAGCTCTGCATCTCGGCTCTTCATGTCTTCTCTGTTGCTTCCCTTTTCATTTTCCTCAGTTTCTGTTAGAGAGCTGGTGTGGGTTTTTATGAAGTCTAATCCACCTTGTCTTCCCTCACTAAATCACAGCTTCTCAATTAAACCATGGAATGGTGTCCATCATGAGCTCCCCTATGCCGCAGTGCAGGCTCTACGGATCAGCTCTGAACGCATACATATGCATTTTGCACTGTGCATGCTGTCAAGCTGCACAGTGTCAACCAACAATGCCCCCAGGACCTCTGCCTGGATTAGAGACTACTCTTCTTTATGAGTTGCAAGGGATACATACAACTGCTCTTCTAGCCATGCAACGGTAAGCCGGGCATGATGGCACATGCCTGTGATCCCAGCACTTGGGAGGCGCAGCCACGATGACCTGGAATTCAAGCCCAGCCTTGGCTACATAGTGAAGCCGAAGCCAGATTGGGCTACGCAAGATCTTATTTCAAATTATGAGCAATAATGATAATAATGGTTTATTAAATAGTGGTTTAATTGTGGGTAACAAAGACAACATTTTCTTGGCATTGTTCCACAGTATATGCATACCAAATTAGTACATTTAGGAATGGTATTATGCTAAAATGTTTGATTTAGAAATTGGCGTTTGAGTTACTAACTTGAGTCTCCTAAAACTTACTAAATGGAATTTGGCTTGGTACAAAGTTCTAAAACTGCCATTTTATACTACATATTTATGCAAAGTAGTGTCCTTCAGTATTGACAATGATAAAATAAAAATTCAGACAAACACTGAAAGTGCTGTATCTGCAGTGTCAAGTCTTCAGCTGACTTAATTTTATGTAAAAATAAACACACATTTATGCCATTAATGTGCAAATTTGCCTCTTGCTTTTAATGTTAAAATGATATCTATACCAAACAACCATTTTGAAATAAATTTCTTATTTACTGTCAGTAAATGTTTGATTTGTGTAGTTATTGTATAGACAGACCTATGTACCTGGATTGGCACAAAAATTTCTCAGGTGATAAGGATTCCAAAGTGGACAAAGTTCAAAAAGCTTTGCCCTAAAAGACTTGCTCAAGCATCCAGGCTCTGCTTTCGCAGCTCAGACGGCTGGCAGGCTTCTGCAGCAGGGCTGCATCACGAGCAGCAGCCAGTCTATCCCGTCTCCTGTCTGGCCTCAGCCTCCCCATCAGTCAAGGGGTGTTATCGGGATTCTCGGACATACTCATATTTCCTCACCTGCAGTGATGACCCTGTGATCTAACTTTGACAGATAATGCCTTGTCTCCCCCCACACACACACACACACACTCTGCAGAGAAAGGCCCCAGAACACACCTTCCTGATACACCGGCTTTTGTGAGGGCATGGCACGTCTTCCATTCTGTTAGCTTGATATATATTATTTCAACCAATAATGGGCAATGTCTGTGGCAGTGCTCTTAGGTGAGTGGTCCTCTGTGCTTAGGGTAAGCAACTTGCTCTACTTAGTGTTGATATACAGAGGGAAACAACTCCTGGATGCATCACGCCACAATGGGCTTCATTTGGGCGTCTAGAAAACACAGCCTTCAATTGTAAGCCCATGAAATGCTATACCATAATTACAGTTTCTAGGCACCTCTAATGACCCATTAAGATGGATTTGTAGAGCAGGTAGACTATACAGCCAGAAGCAGGTGAGACTGGGGGCTCCAGGGCTCTCTCCTCTCTCCGAGGGGCAGAGACCCACTAGAAATAATCTACCATAGAGAAAAATCATAGAGGAAGGTGAGAGCTTATCACAGAGTGCCATCACCACAGAGACGATCACTCCTGAAATGTTTGCCTTTCCTGGACTAGAAAGAAAATCATTGTGAGAATAGAGAACACCACATACTTGGCTAAATCATGGCAAGCAATCTGGCATTATCTTGTAAGTGGTGGTTTGCGTATTACCTTGGTCCTGGCAACATTTATCCTAGAGAATACAACTGAGTGCACCAGGAAATAGGTATAAGAGCACTGTCTATGCCCTCAAAGTGGGGCTAGAGAGATGCCTCAGTGGTTAAGAGCACTTGTTGCTCTTGCAGAGGACCCAGGTTTGACTCCCAGCACCCACGTGGTAGCTCACAACCATCTGTAGCCCCAGTTTCAGAAGACCTTCTTCTGACTTTCAAGAGCATGATGTACATACACTCATGCAGCAAAAACATGTATATACATGCAATAAATCAATCTAAGAAAAAAATAACATCCTCAAAGTGTAAATAACTGGAATGTTTGTTTTCGGGAATATAAATACATTGTGGTACCAGCCCATGATGGGGCTTCTGGCCAAAGCTACCCGCAGCAATTAACATCGGTATGGAAGGATTTAGGAATGCAGTCTTGAGCCGGTGTAGAGCATGTCTGCAACCCCAGCACTGGAGAAGTAAACGCAGAAGGACTGCATGTTCAAGAGAGCCTGGGCTGCACAGAGAGACCCTGACTATGGGGGGGGGGGGTGAGTAAGGGGCAGGGCAGCAGAAGGATGGAGGAAGAGAAGCCAGGGAGGCTGAGAAACACTGTGACTTGGAATCAAGGGGAGGGTGGGAAGAACAGGATCATAAAGGAAGATTGTGGGGAGACCTACCAGGAAATAGTGGTCATCGTGGTTTTGTTTTATGGTGGCCCTCATTAGGTGACATCAAAGTCCTTTAGCCCAGCACTATAAACCTGACCTTGTTTGGAAATGGGATCTTTGAGAACTAAATCAAGGATCTGAGGCAGAGAGCATCCCGAATTGAGCCCTAGATCTAATGATTGGTGAAAGGTAATGAAGTAGTGGTTTGAGACACAGACATAGGGTGGTGACTGTGTGGAAACTGAGGCAGATGGTGGAGTAATGCTACCGCCCGCCAAAGATTCCCAAGGAATTCCTAGCAGCAGGGAGAATCAAGGAGGGAATCTCCCATAAGGCTTTGGGAGGAAGCTCAGTCCTGCGTACACCTTGATTCTGGACTTTCAGCCCGCAGAAGTACCAGGGAGAGAGAGACTGAAAATGGAATTTGGGCTGTCCCATGTGTGGCAACCTCTCGTGGTAGCTGTAGGAAGTGAATGATCTGGAGCTTGGGCTAAATGAACCACTTGTTTGCTTGCTTGAGACAGGGTTTCTCTGTGTAGCCCTGGCTGTCCTAGGACTCACTCTGTAGACCAGGCTGGCCTCGAACTCACAGAGATCTATCTTTCTCTGCCTCTCAAGTGCTAGGATTAAAGGTGTGTGCCACCATGCCTAGCTAAGCGATCCAATTTTGAGTGCTCATTTGATGTCAAATTTTACATATACTCTATATGTGTTCTATTACATTGTCATGGTGTACATGTGGAATATCCCTCATGGACTCATGTGTTTACATACTTGGTCCCCAGCTGGTGGTGCTGTTTGAGGGGACTGTGAAACCTTTCGGACATGGGTCCTAGTTGACAGACATAGAGGCATAGGGCAGGTCGCAGTCTACTCTCTCTGATCTGCAGAGATGTGAGGAAGGAAGCCCTGTTGCAGGTGTCATCAGCCTAGATGAGCCAGATTCCAACTGCCACACCTTCCTCACCATGATGGGCCAGACAGTGTGTAAGGATTCTGTCTTTAATTATGTCATCAGCCTGCGATGGCGTCCCAGCCTAAAAAGCAGGTGGGCCCTCTGTACATCCCTCTCTTTCCTTTCTGCTCCTTCCTTCCTTCTGTCTGTCTGTCTTCTTCTCTCCCTTTCTCTCTCTCCCCTTCCCTTCCTCCCTCTCTCTCCCTCTCTTTCTCCCCCCCATAAAGCTCTAAAAAGGTAACCATGGCCTGTGATTCCTCCTCCAGCACTCTCCTCCATCGGCATGCAGCAGCGCCGATTTAACCAACACAGTGTGCTCTCAAACCAGGGCTGTGACGGGCCAGACAGTGTGCTCTCAAACCAGAAGATACACTCTTCCTTCCATCAGTTGGTCCTGTCAGCTATGTCAAAAACAACTTAAAGAAAATATCAGAAAACATGATAAGAAAAAATTACAGCTTTAAAAACACCTTTAAAAGCAAGATTTCCTAGGCCTATTTAAGGTTCTGAACTCGGAAGAATTTTATGGTGCTGAGTGGCTTCCGTGTCCAGCGGTCATGCCAAGCATGTTCTACAGAGTGTGATATTATTCCTCAAAGGAAACTTAATTTTGCAGACAAGAAAACAGAGGTAAAGAGTATCGAAATGTTTGCCTCAGGTACTAGAGCAAATATGTGGGAAAGCAAGGGGTCGAATGAGCTTCAATAAACAAAACCCAAATTTTTCCCTCATAACAGAGACCTCAGGTCATATTTGGTTACCTCAACGTGTTAATCTCAAATGCCCCATGTCACCAGTGGCAGGCAGCTCCTGCAGCATAGTAAGCGCATACCTGTTTACCTGGTATGATAACATAAACACTTGAGTTGTGTATTAGCCAGGCCTCAAGCCTTCCAATGCCCATGCTTCCATGACCATTGTAAGTCACCGTTGGTTAACTGAAGGGCACAGTTCATCCATCCCTCACTCTTTGATACCACACAGTGCTGGCCTACACTGAATAGGAAGAAAGCTTCCTTGTCTGGTCGGCTAGAGGAGAGGCGGGGTGCCTCCAGCAAATGAAGGGCATATTGGAGCAATCAAGCCAAAAGGAACCAACCCTGTGGGTAACCTGCAGGTCCCACACCCCAAGAGTCCTCTAGGTCCTAAAGGATTAGACCTAGTTACCCTTGGGGCGTCTCCTCTTCTTCCTTGTTCAGAAGGGTTTACAAAGGGGTGGGAGAGAGAAGGCCAGACCATCTGATTCAACTTCGGGCTTGTCTTCCTTCTGGGGCTCAGCTTGAAGCCATGTTCCCTCCCCACCCCTTTTCTGCTATGAGAAAAGACATTTGTCGGGCCCTGAGGCCAAGCCAGGATGCTGGGCTTGGGGGCGGGCCACAGTCATCTCACTGCAGCAGGTGCTGGCTCCCTTCCTTCCCTCCCCCACCCCCTTCAGCAATCAGTGGCATGAAATTAATTGAGAACCAGAGGTCAGCTTCCAAAGCTGCGTCTCAGCTTCCCTGTCACCAATTCTTGTGACATAAATCTAAAAGGAAGAAAGTGGCCTTGTATGGGGAATAGGTAGGTGACTGAGAGGCAGCTCCCTGCAACCCCATGATGACATTTTGTGCAAACCCACAGCATCAGGATGGCTTGTCTTAATCTATTGCTGGCTCTCTTCAGGTCCTCCTTCCCCATCATCAACAAATGGTAGCTACAGCTCACTCTGCAGCTTACAGAGCCTTCTGTGTACGCACAAGGCCTGCCGAGTCCCCCAGTAAATGGCATGAGCATTACTTTTTGATAGACACAGACCAAAGGACAGGGTAGAAAGAGTGGTAGAGCCCTATTCGAATCCAGGCCCAGCTCCATGCCATGTACCACCTGATGATGCCACGTCCCTCTCTGAGGAGCCCAGGAGCATCCGAAGTCACCTCCATTCCCCACTCTCCCACTTCCTCTTGAATGTGTTGTGAGCCTGGAAGACACACTCAGCAGATGGTTGGTTCAGGAATAAATCCAGGGCTGCCGGATTTTCTTTACCACAAAAATCTAATATTCTCTTCTACTGCTACTACACACACAGGGTGAGAAGTGAATACCCCAATGAAGAGAGCCCAGTACCATGAAGGGGCCCAGCAACCGGGGGGCCTGCTCCTCCCTGCATGGCCAGCTGCAGGGTTCCCTTCCTTCCCTCAGAAGGAGTCAGCTGGAGAAAGACACTTGGAGGCTAGTCCAAGTCCTACCCCCAAATCCTTGGTGTAAGTGTGCCCAATGTGTCTCCCTCAAACTGAGATCTGAGTCACTTGGTTCAAAAGAAACGCTCAGGGCTCATCTTTAGCTTCTCTGGCTATAGAGGCAGGGTAGATAGGGAATGGAGTGGAAACTAATCTAGGTCCCATTCTGAAAGTCAGTGTGTGTGTGTGTGTGTGTGTGTGTGTGTGTGTGTGTGTGTGTCTGTGTGTGTGTCTGTGAGTGTGTGTCTGTGTGTGTGTGTCTGTGTGTGTGTCTGTGAGTGTGTGTCTGTGTGTGTGTGTCTGTGTGTGTCTGTCTCTGTGTGTGTGTCTGTGTGTGTGTCTGTATGTGTCTGTGTGTGTGTCTGTGTGTGAGTCTGTATGTGTGTGTCTGTATGTGTGTGTGTGTGTGTGTGTCTGTGTGTCTGTGTGTCTGTGTGTCTGTGTGTCTGTGTCTTCTTTGCAGGAAAACTTCAAATGTAGTATTTTAGTCTAATTGCCAGCACTATCTCCTCCCTGGGCCCAGTTTAAAGAGCTAGTTGTAATATGCAGAGTGGCTTTGTCCTGAACTCGGGAATCCAGGGGAACCAATCATACAGCCACTGTGTTTATCCCAGGTAAGCCAGAAATAGAGAAAACCCTAGAAGAAGCTCGTAGGCAAGTCCAGCCTGTGGCCCACGGGCTGTATCCACACTGGGACAGCTGTGAATGCTGCCCAAGGCAAAAATCAGAAACTGACTTAAAACCTTATGTTTGGAGATTTTGTTTTTGTAATTTAGTTGCGTCATTCACCAATAGAAACTTTATAGAGGACAAGTTTGTGTCGCATTGTCCGAAGGTTAGACACACCTGCAGGGCATGGTAGGATTCTCTTCTGTGACCTGTCTTTTCCTTTTCAGCAGGAGTGCAGCCGCGACATCATCAGACCAAATCTCTACTGCCTTTGTTTGTTTCTGTGGCATGAAAGCGTTGTCCCCAAGACCACTCTGTACCAGGGAGCAGCAGGCTGGCCCAAGGAAGGGATTTTACTCTCCTCTTGGGTCAGCCTGGGAGGGCCCCTGGGTCGTTCCAAATGAAACACTGAAGCCCATCAATCATTTCCACCCTGTGGGTCAGGGGTCCCTACAACAGTTCCTCTCATTCCATCCCCCTGCCTCAGGTCTTCACCTGCTCTTTGTTCTCCAAACACCACACATAGGTATTAAAATGCACATCTTTAGTATTTAAACTTTTCCACTGGCCCAAGAATAAAATTCCAGAGTCTGTCTTCCCTCTCTCGCTGTAGTCTGTCTGTTCCACCTCTGTATTAGGCTCTCAGTAACTTGGGCTTTTGCCTGAAGCCTTCCAGAGCTGGCTCTCCGGTGTTTCTAGCCAGGGGCCTGCGGGGAGAGAGCTCCCCAGCAGCTCAGGTCAGGCAAGGAAAATGCCTGCTGCTGCCCCAGCTCTCAATCCGCAGATCTGAAGCAGGCCTCCTGGGTCCCTACAGGACAGAGCAGCTGTCCCAGCCCTGCCTCCTTCAGGGCTGAGGATGAGAGGGCTGAACTAGTGCCCAGGTCAAGCACAGGGAGCTGGAGGTCAGTGACTTGTGCTCTGCTGCCCCACACAAAGGGAGTTTCCCTGCCTAATCCCCAGGGCTGCAGGGTAAACATTTAGAAAGAGAAGCTCGTCCACAGAGGACCAGCCTTTGTCTTCTTATCCCCACTAAGAGATGGTCCAATGGAGGACTGTCACAATGGGATGGAGCACAGGAAACAGCCACAGACCACTGCAGTGGCCCAAATGATGGAGGTGACCCGGCATTGTGGTGGGCTGAACCAACGGTCAGAATGAGGCGCCCCATGCAGGGACCCCTTGTCCATGGCATGTGAAGGCCTTAGTTCGGCTCTCAGGCAGGGCTGGGAATTGTGCCCAGAACAATTTCCATGCCTTTATTTCTAAAAGCAAATATCCCCCAGGCTCCAGAGGACAGAGAGGGCTCTGTGCCTGTGCCCCAGTTCTTTCCCAGCCCCCCCCCCTCAGGCCTGCTTCTCTCTCTGGTTCCCAAACAAGCTGCAGGGCCCTTCCCTCACTGTGGGCCCCAACTCTTCTCCCTCCAGAGTGCAGCATCTCAGAGTCCAGATCTGCTTCTATCTTTTAAGCTCTCTCTGGGCAGGAGACCATTACAATCTCTCCAGGGACACAGGGAGTGCTGTGGGGGGGGCTGAGGCACCACAGTCCCATGGCTCTGTGGTTAAGAGCATTGGCTGCTCTTGCAGAGGACCTGGGTTCAGGTCCCAGAACCCACGTGGTGGCTCACACTGTTTGTAACTCCAGTTCTAGGGGATTTGACACCCTCTTCCAGTCTCCTCGGGCACCTGACACACACATGGTATACATACATACATGCAGGCAAAAATACTCATACACATAAAAATAAAAATAAATAAATCTTTTAAAGGAGGTTGGATTTCCGAGACAGGGTTTCTCTGTGTAGCTTAGGAGCCTGTCCTGGAACTCCCTTTGTAGACCAGGCTGGCCTCGAACTCACAGAGATCTGCCTGCCTCTGCCTCCTCCTGAATGCTGGGATTAGAAGCATGCACCACCATTGCCAGGTGCAAGCTCTGATTTTTAACAGGCTGGCCTGACTCACCAGCAAGAAACAGGATTGCTGAGGGGTCCCCACCACCACCACCACCCACACCTCCCTGCGGACCTCCAGGCAGCAAAGGTCCTATCTGGAAAGAAGCAAGCCTGAGTCAAAGACAATTTATGTTAGAAGCATTTAGTAAAACCTCACAACACCCTTAGGCTACCTTGTTGCTGCCGTGTGAAATCTGATTTTGTGTAGTCCAAGATCTGTTTGTTGCCTGGTCTTTTTGTTTGTTTTTCTTTGCCTTAAAACTTTTTTTTTTCTTTTCTTGAGACAAGGTCTCATGGAACCCAGGCTGGCCTAGAACTTCTTAAGGATCTGAGGCTGGCCTTGAACTTCTAAGCCTCCGGTCACTCCAGACCACCACTGCAAGGGAAAGCCGCTGACTATGGCAGGTGTACTCACCAGCCCTAAACATCAGGAGCGGAGAGGACCCTTGACTCTACCTCCCAAGCGCTGGGATCTCAGGTCCCCAGGTCCAGCTTGTTTTGTTTGTTTCAGACAGGATCTCACTGTATAACCCCGGGTAGCTTCCAACTCACCCCCCACCCCCACTGTGCTGTTTCCTGATAGGTGTACCTGGCCTCCTAATTGATAAAGCAAGGACACTAACAGCATGCATAGCATTTGTGGACCACCCGACAGCCTGGAGACCTGTGCAGAGACACAAGAGCCTCGGGAGCTCCTGCACCAGACCTGTTTCCCCTCCAGAACCCACTTGTCGGCTCTCTGTAACAATCCACTGGCCCATTTGTGCGTCGTGAACTATTGGACCACCAAAACAGCCCTTCAATTTCCTTTGGCATAATTACCAAATTACCTTGTAGGTAATGTCAATATCTCCTCAGTGACGATTCAGTGTCATCTTGTAGCCTTTTGGGACCTTAGGAAGTGATGTAAGCAAGGTATACATTGTCTAGTGTCCTGTGTCCTGTCGGTCCAGACTCCACACTACCACTGCCAGGAATAGGCATTGATTGTGGTGGGTGTACTCACCGGTTCTCAGCATCAGGAGCACAGAGAACACCCAATCACCCCTCTCGGAAGTGGACTGGGAAGTGAGAATGGAGAAACCAGTGCTAGGTGAAGTGAATGCATAGGATGAAAGCTTTAGAGGGATATGTCACATCTGCAAGGCAAAGTTACCATCATGTGCTAACAACCAATGTCATAAATTAGGCAAAAACAAACACCGAGTGCAGAGAAAGGGATGACCCTGAAAGATGAGCATCCGAATGACTTTTCCCATGGTGTCAGTTGCCTTTTAAACACACCTCAGGCTGGTAATTCCTGCCTCCTCTGGGAGGGCAATGAGTCCCACTCATTGTTTCCTGAGCTCCCACTCCTGTTCGTGCACTTAGCACCATGGGATCCCTGACACACCAGGTGACTACGACAAGGCCAGAAAGGAGCATGGAGAAACCACCGCCTGGTTTTCCACAGTCTCTTGAGGTGGCTGTACTAGTGGCCTCATAGCATGCTCCTTTCACAACTATTTAGCTGCGCTAGGCTCCCCCAAGCACTGAAGAGCAGAGGGCACTTCTGAAGGCCTTTCTTGGGCTTCCCTAGGCTGCTTCCCTTAGGAAATGACTTGTTAGGGTTCCATCCATCTTTTCACTGGTTTGTGCCCTGCCCCCCCTCCCTGTCGGTGACCCTAACTGTAATGTCTCTGCCTCAGCTAAGTGGTCCCTAATTGCCACAACGAAAGACCTGGGAGGCACCTGGCCGCTGGCAAGCTCACCTGCAGCGCTCTAGGATCTGGGTGGGCGGTGGACAGCTGAGCAGCCCCCACCCAGATGAAGGAGAGGCGGGAGGCCCAGCTTCCCACCTGTCAATCACTGCCCAGCAGCTGCGCTCTGTGTAGCCACTGCGCACTGCTCCTCCAAGGGAGATAAACATCATCGGGAAATCCAATCCAGCGCGGCTTCAAAGATAAACAGATGTGCAGGGCGCCAAGGCTCAGGAGATAACGCCCCCACCCCGCCCCACGAGCCGGCCCAGCCCTGCACCTGCCCCAGGCGACAGGGATGAGCCTCCTGGGAGGCAGGCTGCATCCCTCCGAGAAAGGATCCCAAGCTCTGCGGGTGGAGCTGGAATTAGAGTAGAAAGAAGCTGGGTTTGTAACAAGCTCAGTAGACTGCACAGGGCCTTTGACATGAATAACCTAGGCTGGAATCCAGACTCTGCATGGTTGGCCGAGCGACAGCAACTCAAGGAGGCATGCTCATCACACTGTCATGGCCACTCAAAACTCCCTCTCTGGCAATAGAATCTGGATTGGTGTTGAGATCTGCCGCTTGCCTCTAATTGGGCTAGATAAAACGGGTTCAGGGCGACAAAAGCTATTGATGACACTGGAAAGTGAAACCGTTTTGGGAAAGGGAGGCAGATAACAGAAAGTGTGGGCATGAGCAGTAATATCTGGGAAGGATTCTTCCCTGCTCAAAATATCCGCCCAACACATTCATTTATTCCCTGACACCGAGAAATACTTCCTAGCAAAGTGGAAAAGGCCCCCAGTGAGGTTTGTGGAATCCCTAACCCTCCCTGGAGCCTGAACACCCTTCCTTGGGGAGACCACTGTGTTTTCCCTAGCCCCACTGAACTGAACGGACTTTTACTTAAGTGTGAAGAGTTGATGGGTCTCTGGGGCTGTGCCTTCGGTGCAGTCAGATTCCTGTCCCGAGGCCAGAAGTCTCCTTGCATGAGGCGGACTGGAAAGAAGGGCCAGGCTCTGCTCTGGAAATGCTGACCACTCGGCCATACTTGGGGCACATCAGCTGAATCTCCATCTGTTCTCGTTCTCTCTCTCTCTCTCTCTCTCTCTCTCTCTCTCTCTCTCTCTCTCTCTCTCTCTCTCTCTCTCTCTCTCTCTCTCTCTCTCTCTCCCTCTCTCTCTCTGTCCCCATCCCGTCCGTCTCCTCCCACCCCCGCCATGGCTTTCTTCTCTGCTCCGGAGTTCTGAGGTTCCCACATCGCTTTCCATAGGACCAAGACGTCAGGAGTCCCTCGTGAGTCTCCGGTGCCTTGGAGACTATGGCAGCAAGCCCCAGGATTCTCTGCTGGTGAGGTTAGAAGATGCCTGATCCTAAACAGCATTTACCCCTGGATGTACCGAGGACTCTAGCCCAGGTCTGGGTCTGCTAAGTGGCCCAGCAGGGAGCACGCTGGCCTGCTCTCCTCTCCGGAGGTTTGCAAGAGGAGCCGCTACACCTGTTGCGCTCCCCAGTTGAAAGTTTACCACCCCCTTTTCTTGCAGCAGTGTGATCCCACTTTGTTCCGGTGTGGCCGGAGCTAGCCCTTTCGGTGCTGTTGTGACCATTACATTAGCTCGGCTTTTGTGGACCTGAAAGCATCCACGGCCTCTCGGGACGCGCTTTCCCGTTGCACCAGCTTGAGTCGCGCCGCGGTCTTTGCCTGGCCAGGAGTGTGGGCCAATGAGTCATTGCACCCTCCGGCTGGTTCTCAACTCGAGGCCTTGGTACAAGCCACTGAACCAGCGCAGCCCCCAGCCCTTGCAATCTCAGGCCCTGTGTGCCTCCGCCCTCTCCCAGCCAAAGTGAAAAAATGCGTGCGGACCCTTTTCCTCCACTCGGAGGACACTGGACTGGGAATAAAGTGCTATTGAGGCCCGAAGAGGCCGCCTCTGTCTGCAGAGCTTTGTGCGGTGTTTTCGGAGACATTTGCATCTGTTTGCGCTTGGGTAAACGGCGCTGAAAGCTCTGCGGGCCGCGGAAAGCCAGAAGATTGTTCAGTGTCTCCCTCCCCCTCCGGGCGCTGGCCGGTCTGTGCCGCGCGCCACCGGCGCTGAGCGAGGCCTGCCAAACCCGTCCGGTTCAAAGATTGGGTGCCCTCGCTCTCGGCCCACTTTTAAACAATTGCCTTTAACAATGCAATTTTAAGCAGAAAATCGTCTAACTAGATTAAACCCACATGGCATGAAAGGGGGAGGGGGAGTTGGAGCAGTCCGCGTCGACGGAGGAGTGCGGTGCCTAACAGGATAGAAAGTGTGAAATGCATGCAGAGGTGGAGGGACCGGCAGGTGCCAGGCCTCCGGCCAGCCGGACCAAGCTGGCCAGCTCGCCTCGACCAAGTCCCAAGGGCCGGACGCAGCTCCCTAGGGAGAAGGCGTGTGGGGCTGGGAGCCCATCCTAGCGACTCTCGGGGGTGATGTGATCGGCTCGCTAGAGCTGCAGACCCAGCTCTCCCGGTGCTGCCGCATCCTGCCCACCCCAAATGGGGAGGGTACAGGGGAAGGCTGGTGAAGACGGAACGCCCTCTCCACTCGCGAGACTGAGCAGACGAGCTCTTTTAATGGGATCGAAATCAAAGTCAGGCCTTAGAAAGCTCTATTGCTATGGTAGCAAAGTTCCCCTGAAAGCGACAAAGCCCGGAGTCGCCCCCACCCCTTCCCAGGCCCTGCCCTCCATCCCCTCCCTACCCCCACTCCCACCCCGCGCTGCCTGGAGCCACGCTCGGGGCGCGCTTGGACGGGTTAATCACTGCAAAAACAAAGACTTGAAAGGCTCTCCAATTGGAGAGCCCTCCACTGCCTCCTCTCGGGCCAGGGGGAGGGGAAGGCCGCGCTGGTGGAGTTTCCTCAGCCAGCCCGAGAAGGCGCCGCGGCCCTCAGTCGGGTGGGAGCCCCATCCCACCATCCCCAGGCGACGCCGCCCACACAATCTGGTACCTCCCGAAGGACTGCTGGAGGTCGGCAGAGGGGGATCAGGCTGTCCCCCATCCAACCCCACCCACAGCCACAACCCCACAAAACAGAAACACAAAGCCCCAGGATTTTTCTTGGGGGCCTTAGGGAAGTATTTTGAAACTTGGAAGAAAATTTCTGGCTCTACAAACTTAAAAAAAAAAAAAAACTGCATAATTTGAATTGATGAACGTTTAAGTAAATAATTGTAATATGATTATGTAATAGACAGATGCAAACCTACCTACTTCTAGAGTGCTATATAAATTCAATTTAACGTGGAATCTAGAATATATATGTATACACATATTTTAATAGGACGTGAAATTTCAAGACTTAAATTACCTTAAAGATTTCCTTAAAATCTCCCCTGGGACTCAAGAGCCTGGCTCCAACTATGGTGGGTTTATTCTGTGACTAGTCTTGGGCTCCTGGCCTGCCTTCCATTTGTCCCCTTCCAAGCCCTCTGAGAAACCCCACAGGGCACTCTGTCCGTTTCCCTCTACTGGAGCCGGAGACTTTGATGGGAGCCGGCAAGGACTTGTCTGCTCACATACCATGAAGGGCCTGTCTTTGGCTAGTGGTCCTTCCCCTTAGTTTCTGCCTTCAGAGAGAACTGGGCAGTAGGAGGAGAAGCAGCCAAGTGGTGGTAGCTGCCGAGCACACCTTTAATCCCAGCCCTTGGGAGGCAGAAGCAGGTGGATCTCTGTGAGTTCAAGGCTAACCTGTTCTAAAGAGCAAGTTCCAGGACAGCCAGGGATACAGGAGAAACCCTGTCTCAAAAATCCAAAAAGGAGTGGGGGGAGGTGGAGAGTTCCTGAAGGTGTATATTGAAGTCTGAAGAGACTTTAGCAAGCAGGGAGAGACTGCTGGCTTCTGGTCCTTGAGTTTGGGCACAGCTTCACCAATTCACAGGGCAAGTGAACGTCGCTTTTTTTTTTTAAACTTTCTTTCATTTTTTTAAGCCTATAGGGTCAGAACCATCCTAGTATCCAGAACTATCCAAATCCAAGTTGGGCATTATCCAAGCCATTCTCTTATTGTTACTCTCCATCTCAAGCAGAGCCTCTCTCTCTCTCTCTCTCTCTCTCTCTCTCTCTCTCTCTCTCTCTCTCTCCAGATCCTTCTGAAAGTTCCTAATTTAGAGTCTAGACCCCTTACTAGGTATGGTGGCATCTTTAATTCCAACACTCAAGAGTCAGAGGCAGGCAGAACTCTGAGCTCAAGGCCAGCTTGGTCTATGGAACGAGTTCCAGGACAGTCAGGACTACACAGAGAAATCCTGTCTTGAAATTTCCCTCCCCACCCCTCACAAAAAGAATACTGGACTTGAGTCAAGGTGACTTGGGTTCTAAGGTCTCAGAGACTAGAGCCCTCAATTATTCCCATGGTCAAGAATAATAGACAGTGTGAGTGGAGAGGCGGCTCAGCAGTAAAGAGCTGTTGTTGGTCTTGTGGAGGACCCTGGTTTGATTCCAGCACCCACATGGTGGCTCACAGCCTGATTGTTTTATGTATTCATATATGCAGGCAAAACACTCATAGACAAAAAATAAATCTTTTAAATTAAAGAATTAGTTAACTCTTTTCCTTTCCAAGGCTCAGCATCCTTGCATGATATTAAGGCATTCCCGAGAAGCTCAGAGAGGGCTAAGTAGAAGGGAGACATGAGCAAGGAACCCCCTCTGCTGGCTTGGCTGATCTGGGCAAGGAACCCCCTCTGTTGGCCTGGCTGACCCCTGTTGGGTGTCCTGGGTCTGAATATGCCTGCATCGGGCACTGCCATCTGCCTTATTTCCCAGTTGGGATGCTGGCAGAGAGAGAGAGAGAGAGAGAGAGAGAGAGAGAGAGAGAGAGAGAGAGAGGGAGAGAGAGGAGAGAGAGAGAGAGAGAGAGAGAGAGAGAGAGAGAGAGAGAGAGAGAGAGAGAGAGTCTCTAGGGTCACCCAGGATAAGGCAGCCCTGCTGGGACAGTGGCATCTTCACTGGGGCCCCCAGGCTGACCTAGGAGAAAACAAAGACAAGGTCCCCAGGGACAGCACACCCATGAAGGGATCATCTCTTGGTGAGCTTTGACCCCACCTGACCCGATTCTCTTCCTATTTGCCTCCTAGGAGACTGTCATCTACTCCATCGCCACATCCATCCCTGCTATGAGAGGTAACCTCATATAGCCACACCTCCTCCCACTTAGTATCAAGTCCTCATGAAGGAGACTGTCCCACCAAGCCAAGACCCAGGCCTCTCTGTTCAGGCTGGATGAGCAGGCAAAGCATCAGCTCCTATGGCCTCCAAGGGCTTCTGTCACTTCCACATCCCTCCAGTTCTTTCTCCCCTACAAAACATAGGCACAATCTTCTGATCTCTTGTGGGTATTAGGCCCAGGCCCAAGATAAAGGTGATTCGATTCCAAGGCTCTGATTCCAAAACATGATGCAAGACCAGCCCTGCCTGCGAGCCTAGGTAGGGTTCATTTGTAAAACTGGAGTAGGAGCACCCCCGCTTTGTGAGACTATTGATAGGCTCAAATGCCGCAAATTATAAAACTTCTGACCCTTGCATTTGAGAAACTCCTCGAAAAAGTCAGGATTACTACAGTTTATCAGTAGAATCCTCATTCCCCAGGGCAGGGAGAACAGCAGAGTTCTCCATCAAACTCATGGTCAACGTTTCTTCTTGCTGATTGTACAGTATCTGTCAAGATTTTCATTTTTGAGACAAGATTTCACTATGTAGTCTAGGCTGGCCAGGGATTCACTGTATAGCACAGAATGCCTCAACTCATGGCAATCCTCCTGCCTCAACACCGTGAGTACTGAGATTACAGGCATGTGCCCCATGCCCTGCTTGTTAAGCGTTTGCCCTGTTCCAGATACTCCACTGAGTAGGTGTATCTCATTGGATGCATCCTTGTCACAGGCTTTCTCTCAACAGTGCATCATCAGTGCAAGCCCAGGGTACAAACGGAGGACCCTAGACAGGCGAAGGGACACTAAGCCACCCGCACAAGTCAGTGCTCACAGCAGAGTCTGGGACTGTTCCTTACTCCTCCCTATTCCTGAATCAGGCTTCCAGATGCCAGGGAGTCCTTGGCCATGACAGTGTGATATCTGGTATCCTTTCCTCAGCCAGCTGCCTCCCTCTGACTTTCTTAGATAGGAAAAAGCAATCCTGAGGAGCCTGTGGCCTCAAGCCAGGCACCTGGGAGAGGAGGTTTGAGTGTCCCTCTGCATGGGGACAAAGTCCCCTGATGGAGGGAGGTGGTCATCTACTTTCCTTCTCCACCAAACCTTTTTCCTCCGATGCTCATCAAAGTGCGGTCACCCACAGGTTCCATGTATCCATTCTGTGTAAGCGACACATCTAGCTAATACTGGGAAGCTGACTGGCACATGTGGGCACTGCCCTTTCCATAGGCCAAGGGCAGGGAGGCGGAAGAATGTCCTCTGTGTTAGTTTGCTTTCTATTGCTGTGATAAAGACCATGACCCAAAGCAAATTGAAGATGAGGGAAGGGTTATTGCATCTTACAGGTCACAGTCCTTCATTGAGGGAGGTCAGGCCCAGAACTCAAGGCAGGAGCAGAAGCAGAGACCATGGAGGAATTCTGCTCACTCACTTGCTTTCTTATATAGCCCAAAACTACCTGCTCAGGGGACTGGGCCCTTCCACATCAATCCTTAATCAAGAAAATGCCCCAACAGACTGTCTACAGGCCAATCTGATGGCATTTTCTCAGTTGAGATTCCTTCGTCCCAGGTGAGGCTAGCCTTTGTCAAGTTGACAAAAAACCCAACCAACATATGCTCCTGTGAATTATCTGCCACACGTTGTCAGACCCAAGCTTGTTGAAAACGAGGTGAAACTGCAGCTCTGAGAGGCAGTGAGTGCTCCAAAGCAGAGGCAGTCAGTCCACAAAGGGAGAAGCTGGGGTACGGACCTCCTCCGGTCCAGGACAGGGTGTCCTCAGAAAATGGTCGAACGTGGCTTGCAGGTGTCTCTAGCTCTCAGGATGGAGCTTATGAGATACTCGTCTTGAGGCTGACAGGTGACCTTCAGAGGTGAAAGCTTAACCCCTCTTAACCTCTGGCCTCTCACCGCTGCTCCTCTCTCGGCTTCTTCTCTGAGCAAAGTAAGTGTACAAATCCTGTCTCATTCTGCCCAGAAGGCACCGCGGCCAAGAGGCCCAGGACAGCCCTCACATGCTGATCGGTCTTGCGCAAGAGAAAGGAACCTCAGAAGAGAGCTACCAGCCACCGTCACCTCACACAGGACAGCTGCTGCAGGAGGTAAAAGCTGGGCCAGGTTGGGGCTTCCACAAGGGTCTCTTCTGTCCACAGTCTCTGGACCCACGCCATCGACTGCTAATGTACAAAATGTTCCCCAAACCAAGACACATCACCCACAGGCAAAGCGGATTCCTTCAGGGTCAGCATCACCCTGCTCTGCGGGAGCGGGCAGCCTCCTGCAGCAGCAGCTCAAAGCCAGCAAGCAGGCTCTCAGAGCTGGGGCCTTTCCCACTTGAAAGAACAACAGCTCTCAAGTGCAGAGTGGAGCAGCTACTTCAATGGACCCCTTGTTATGCTAATGAAAGAATCTTCTCTGCGATGCAGCAGGTCACTAAAAGAGCTCCTTGTCACTAGACTGTCCTCCACATGCCTTGGTATTCGAGTGTGTAAGGTCCTCATGTCTGTGTGTGTGAGTGTGTAAGGGTCAACAGGGCTCTTGGAAACAGACAGCTTGGGCCCCTGGGCTTCCTACAGGACAGGTACGCAGAATGAGACCTGCTGGGAAAGAGGATGCTGCTGACCTCTCCCTGAGTTAGACGCTCTTCCAAGGGGCACACGCCCTTTCAGAATGGCCCCGAGGAAAGGGATGCCAGCCGGGCAAAAATTGTCCCCACTTTACAGGATGTGTCGCTGGAATGGCATCGTGGACCTTGGTGAATAAAGCAAATCCCTCAAGTCAGATTCGAGATGCCAGCCTCACCCATTTGTCCGATGCAGAGAAGCAAGGAGGCCACTGTGGGGAGCACGTGGTAGAAGACCTGCCACAGAGCAAAGGACCTCTCTGCCGAAGCTGCTCGGTGCTCAGCACACGCAGGGTGGGCAGGCTTGTAACAGAGGCCTCTGGGTAGCCACTGAATGCAAAGCCAGCTGTTGGTGGTCTTATATGGCTAGGTGCCTAATGTAGACTGCCTCCTTTTGTTAGTCAGTCCTGGGGTTCTCCACCTGAGCCAAGGCCCCTCATGTCGCTCTTTCCCACTTATCACAGGTTCTTTAGTGACCTGGCTTCTCCACACTCCAGTCTCATCTGTCAAATGGACATAGCAATCTTCTTCACAGCAGCTACACAAACATCATCGGGAAGGTTAACCCAGCTCTAGGTTCCACGGTAAAGGCTCGGTCAGTGCCAACGATCACCTGCATGGCCATCCTCTGTTGCTGTTTGTCCAACCGGCTGAGAATCCCAGCAGGACTAGAGAATTAGAACCTCTCTGGCACCCTCCTGAGATAGAAGAGCATTGAGAAACCGTTCTCCCCAGTTTTTTCCCACCTCACCTCCACCCTCCCCCCCAGCCCCACAACTGCCTTCTCACAGGAGAATGGGGTGATGATGGTTCCTCTCTTAGTAGCTACACTCAGTTGAGAGGAAACCTGTGTCAGCTGGTGTTCACCTGTGGCCCCAATCCCACCGCTTACCTTTGGGGCCACACAGGGGCAGGATGCTCACACAGAGCCAAGAGATGCCTGTTGCCGTGGGGAAGAGAAAGCTCTCAAGAGCAGGCCACTGATCTCAAAGGGAAATAATGGGATTTTCTGGGATTCACACTGATCCCCAAAGGAGAAAGGCCTCTGTTTGCCTTTTTTAAGCCGCCAACAAGGAACTAAAGCCCCTTTCAGCCCAGAATCCTTTCTGAAGTCCTTATTATCCCCGGGGGCACCGGGAGAGCAGCCCTGGTGCCCGGCCCACCATGCGGAGGGCTTTCCTTCAGGCACAGGCCTCCCCGGTCTCCTAGTGACCCACAGTTCTTGACTGTGGTCTGAGAGGCCTGTGCTCTTCACCTGCCTGGAGATGTGCTTCCCAGCCACAGGCTAGACCAGGGACGATGCCTATGAGGTGACAGCAGGAACAGTAGTCACCCCGGACAGCCACAGACCACAACGCCTGCTTGTCCTGGAGCAGAACAAAGATGGAGACTCGGCTTTCCTCTCCACCAGGCCTCGGTTCTGGGGATCTGGGGATCTGGTGGCAGAATCAGGCCTGTCCCTGAAGAGCTGACCACACCTCCAGGCCCGAGTGACTGCACCTTGCCTGTCACTACTTGATCTGTCCTGCTCAGAGCCACACCACAGATCTAACTGTCATCCATTACTGCCCCACTTCCAAAATCTCTCACACACACCAGTACTCACACATGTATCTAAGCTTAGGCCCAGCCTTCCATCTGGTCCAGTTCCTCAGTCCCTTTCTGTTCCCACTGCTCTCTCCACCCCGACCAACTCCCTGACATCAGGCTGGCCCCACCCTCCCCTACCTCCCACCTCCCTCCCCACCTGTGTCTTCAGCCCAGCAACCCAAGAGGCTTCCTTCTCCTTCCCCTCCTTTCCCCACTCGCCTGTGGCTTTAGATTTAGCTTCCTAATATGTGAAGGGCTCCCCTGCCGCTGAGGATAGAGCAGAATTCTTTCCTGAGATGTACTAGGCAAAGAACTGTGACTTATGGGTCCTCCATGAAGTAGCTCAGCAGTACCCCATATAGGGCAGACACTCACATGAGTGCACACATGCAGACATGCTTCTGTACCCCACACATAGAGTAGACACTCACATGAGTGCACACATGCATGCTTCTGTACCTCACACATAGAGTAGACACTTACACGAGTGTATACACATGCAGACATGCTTCTGTACCCCACACATACAGCAGACACTCACATGAGTGCACACACATGCAGACATGCTTCTGTACCCCACACATAGAGTAGACACTCACATGAGTGCACACACACGCAGACATACTTCTGTACCCACACACACAGCAGACACTCACATGAGTGCACACACACACAGACATGCTTCTGTACCCACACATACAGCAGACACTCACATGAGTGCACACACACGCAGACATGCTTCTGTACCCACACATACAGCACTCACATGAGTGCACACACACGCAGACATGCTTCTGTACCCACACATAGAGCAGACACTCACATGAGTGCACACATGCATGCTTCTGTACTGCAGCCCTGTGTTCCCCTTACAGCCCCTCAGACTGGTCTTTCTCTTCTGTATGAATGGCCAGCTCCTACCCAGTCTTTTTAAATATATTTTTACATTTATTTAATCTATTTTATGTGTACATATGTTTTGCTTGCACATATGTATGTGTACCATGTGTGTGCCTGGTACCCAAGAAGGCCAGAAGAGGGTGTCAAATACCCTGGAACTGGAGTTATGCATAGTCGTGGGCCACCCTGTGGGTGCTGGGAACTGAACCTGGGTCCTCTGCAAGAGCAACAAGTGCTCTTAACCTTTGATCTCTCATAGCCCCATCCATCTTTTTTTTTTTTAGATTTATTCATTTTATTTTATGTGTGAGTGTTTTGCCTGCCAGCAATACGCATGGTTAGTGCCTTTGAAGGTCAGACATTGTATCCCATGGAACTGGAGTTAAGAATGCCTGTGAACCACTGTGTGGGTGCTGGGAGTTGAGTCCAGGTCCTCTTCAAGAATAGCAAGGGCTCTTGAACCACTGACCCATCTTTCCAGTCCCACCCTTCCATCTTTTAAGACATGTAGGGTAGCTGGATGTTATGGTGCACGCCTTTAATCTCAGCACTCAGGAGGCAGATGTAGGCAGATCTTTGTGAATTTGAGTCATCTTGGTTTGCATAGTGAGTTCCAAAGCCAGCCAGGGCTACACAATGAGACCCTGTCTCAAAACAAACAACCAACAAAAATTCCACAAAACCACCACCACACCATACCAATAGCACCACCACCACCAGCACCTCACCACCACCACCACACCACCATCAGCAGCACTACCACCACTCCCAGAGAGCCATATCCTCCAGGAAACTTCCCCAGTTACCACCGCGTGTTGTGAGTCTGTGGCAGAGGCTGCTGGCTGTCTCTTCTCAAGGTGACATAATTGCCAGCCAGGTAAATGGTCAAGAGAAGAAGTGCACTGCCAGCTCTCTGCTGCAGCTCCCGTCTAACCAGTGCAGTATACATAAAAGGGTCAACTTATTGCAGCCTTCCAGGATCCTCTTCAGAGGACCATAGTGTGTCCGCTGCCTCTTTCCCATCCCTTCTTCCACCAAGCCATGTGGAGTGGTGCCACCAGCTTAGTTGATGAGGAAAAAGCCACAGACTAGGGATGGGGGAAACATGGTTCCTATGGGTCTCATGAAAAAGAAAGGCCATGTTTCTCATGAAATCCTGCAGAAAACAATCAAATTTTATCCCAAACTATGCTCCTTTGGGGATCTTTGTTGTTGCTCCAAATAGTGTTGTTCTCTGGTAGTCTCTCTGTACGCTAGGTATAATTCTATGACTGAGCCTGTCTGTCACATTGTGTCATGTTACTTTTAGTGGGTCTGCTTGTCTGGGAGACTGACAGCTACCCAGGGAGTGTCTAAGTCATCACTGTATCCAAAGAGCCTGGAGAAGGGGATGTATTTAATAATGGATGGAGGAATGATGAATATATGGAGATTTTAACAGGCAAATAAAAGACTGATGTATGATGGGAATTCCGAGTACAATTCTTGGACATTAATGTACCAACCAGGACCTGCACACTGGTCTTGCTTTTTAGCATGCATAGATACTATTTCTAGTATCTTCTGTCACAAATAGCATTCCTTGCCCAAGACCATCCCACACATGCCCAGCACCTAGCTCATTCCATTAGGACTGGGGGACTTGGGCCGTTCACAGGGCACGTTGGTTCTCCCAGTATACCTTGCCTTGGTTGCAGATGCTGCTAAGGATGGCTTGGGAGCTGCTTCCTGGTGACATCTCAAGGCCAAGAGGAACTACTAAGAAGGACAGGGACATTGACACAGTGTGGGGATGACCTGCAAGCACGGAAAGACAGAGTCAGATGGTGCATTCTTCTCCTTTCCTCGTCTGGACTGTGAAGCTCTCGCAGCCTCTGCCAAAGCCTTGCAGAGTGGGCAGCCAGCTGAGCTGGTGACCATGCAGGACACTCCTGATGTCCCTTCTCCCTCCTCGCCTGTCGTCACTCTCTCCTCCATTCCTGGGACTGGACACTCAGGACAATATTAGCGCTTTCATCTCTGTACCTCTCTTTCCTAAGGACACACACAGTTATCTCACTTGGTAGGTGAGACGTCTCCTGTGGTCAGGGCACAGGGGAGTGATGGGAGGCAAGGCTGGTCAAGTCAGTCGGGGCAGGGTCCAGGAGGCAGAGCACGCATGATGGTTTGAAAAGCTACCTCCTCCCATAGGCTGATGTGTTTGAACACTTTGTCCCTGGTCAGTGGTGCTGTTTGGGAAGGTTATGGAGCCTTTGCGGGGGAGGGGGGGGGGAGGGGAGGGGAAGCCATGCTGGAGGAAGTGTCAGCTGGGTAGGATTTGAGGGTGTACAGCCTGACCTCACTTCCTCTTCTCTCTCTCTGCTTCCTGTGTTTAGATGAAACCGCTCTGCTTTCTCACTGCCAGGTGGGCTCCCCCTCCTGTTGTCGTCCTTTCTCCTCCATGATGGGCTAGATCCCCGAAAAACTGGGAACTCAGACAAAACCTTTCCTCCTCTAAGTTGGTCACAGTGTTTTATCACAGAAAAAAGGGGGGGGGGGGACTAATACACTATGCTTCCCCTTGAAGACACTTGGGCACAAGAGGAACATGAAAGCCATTGACCAAACCCAAGTAGAAACTGCGCTAGTTTTCACATCAGAAGCCAGAAACATCGGAGTTGCGCAACTACTGCTGTGGTCCTTTCTAGTTGACATAGTACGGTGACCTCACACTGAGATCTGGGAGTTGATTCTCCCTGGTTCCCTAGACGAGTGAGTCAGGCAAGCGGCTTGGCCCCTCTGTTCCCATTTCCCCACGTGTGGCTGGCATACAGTAGGTGGTCTCCAAGAGCAATGTACACTGCAAGGTTGATCAGCATTCATCACTGTTGTCACCGTAAGGAAGCATCCCAGGCGACCCAGCACACCTTTCAAAGCATGCCCTGCCAGCTCTGAACTCTCGTGGTCAGCAAGTGAGTTGTCCACCCAGGTGCCTATCAATAAACCAAGAAACAACATTTAAATAAACAGTAACAAGGAGACAATGCCAGTCGCACGCCCCTGGCACCCTCTGTGTGATGGTGTTCCCAGAGTTATTCTAGCCACCCAAGTGAACGTGCCTGTCAGGGGGCAGAAGGACCCCACAGGCTTCCATGGTACCCAGGTACTGGTAGGTAGTTGAACATACTAAAAATGAGCACTCCCGTTAGACCACCATTCTGTTCTAAGAAAATATCCTAAGGTGTGCCCTCACATGAACAGATTGGATGTATGTGTGACCTCACATACACACACACACACACACACACCACCTTTGATTCCATTCCAAGATCTTTGGGGGAATCTGTGAGAGAGCTGTACTTTCTCTTTGCTGGGGTTGTTTAGTAGATAGACTGTGAATCCAGAATAGATGGGGACTGCCATTTACACACATTCTGCTTTCAAAGATAACAACAGAGAGAGCAAAGGGCTAAGAAAGGAGGATGGAGGAAGAGCGGAAAGAAGTTTGCTGAAGTCATAGTCGGGAGGGAAAGCCTGTCTGGGGAAGGGGCCTTTAAAGCCATGGCCCAGCAGAGCAGTTCCCAGACTCAGCTGACGTGTAACACAAGTGCATGGTGCTGCTGTGACAAAGACAAGGAGCCAAGGCATTCAGGGCAGCGCCCAGGGGATGGAGCCCAGGCCAGAGACCATGACCCACAGAAGGAAGGCAGGAGGATGGGGGCAGAGTTGCTGAACACCGGGCCGCTGGCCAAAGCTGGCTCTGGGAGCCTCTGTGGAGTGGTTCGCAGGTGCCTCAGTGCGTGGGCAGGGGGCTGCCCCCACTTAGCGGACCAGGAAAATGAGGCCAGAAAGAGGAAGTCGTTTACTGAAAGTGAGTGATGAAACCAGGCTGTGAGCCCCTCTGCTCACTTGAGAGTTTCACTGGGTCAGCTTTGCCCTGTGACGGAGCTGCAAGAGGCTGATAGGGCAAGGGGTTTGAGACTAAAGACAGGATCGCTCCAGGGATGCCTGTTTCTGTCGTTTGCAGGGTCTGGCTGTCCAGCTCTGCCCTGGCGCCTGACCAGAGGCAGGGAAGGGAGGGAGCACCAGGCAGTGCTCCTGAGGACAGTTCCTGGGGGACCTGGCATATCAACCCGAGGGGCTGAACGGCCATGTCATGGTTATGGTGTGAGCAGGAGTGTCACAGGAAATAGGTGGCTCTTGATCATAAGGACGAAGAAGCAGAAGGGTCCAGAGACTGGATCAGTCGGTGTCTTGCAGGTCCGCTGGAGCAGGTGTTTCTGGTGGCTGGTGGGCAGGATGAGGCAAGCGGAGAAGCTTGGGCGCTGGCCCACCTGCCTGCCACAAAGGCAGTGCTCTGCCTGTGACCCCCCTTCCCGATTCAGTGCTAATCAGCTTAGGAAGGCTCCAGAAGGGCAAGGCTCTCACTCTCTGCAGCCGCAAATTCACACTTCAATTAAAAGACAAGCCAGCCAGACCTGACATGCACACTCTTCCACCCAGAGAGTTAATTAGGACACGGGGAAACTGAGGGGGAGGAGGTGACCTTGAGAGGTCTCACCTTGAACTGACCACCTTGGTCAACCTAGTGTGTCTGGCTCAGTCTGGAGCTCAAGACCACAGAATCTTGTGTAGCCCAGGTCTGTCTCCAGCTCACTATGTAGCCAAGGCTGGCCTTAGATTCCTGGTTCTCCTGCCCCTACCATCAGTGCTGGGATTATAGGTGTGCATCAGAACGTGTGGCCGGACTCTGCCCTTTTCCACATTCTGAGGTTGGGGCTGAGATCCAAGAGTGTTGAGAGCAACTGCTTGGTAGGCCATGAAAGCTATGCAGGGGGGAAGCCAACCAGTGCAGGGGGGAAGCTGACCAGCATTTAAACAATGTGATGTCAAGATAGGAATTATGGGAGGGCATCACAGAGGGTTAGGGGAGTAGGACTTTGTGGATCTTTTGCTTCAGTTGTGTGTGTGTGTGTGTGTGTGTGTGTGTGTGTGTGTGTGTGTCTTTGTTGGTTTGTTTGATTATTGAGGGTTTCAATTAAAATAAGAGGTTTGAGATAAGCCCTCCCTCTCCCCACTGACAACTCTTCAGGACAAAGGGCACCAGTGTCTGCTACAAAGCTCCATGCACCCAATGAGCAGATGTGTCCAGTCAAAAGCTGTTACTCCCAGCCATTGCTCCAAAGCCACGCAAACTGGAGGCCTGTGTCCCCCCAGCCCATCTACATACAGGTTAAAAGGTGTGGGCAGCAACCGCGGCGTGGAGGCTTGTATAGTGACAGGCCAACCCTTGCCTATGTGAGGGTAGGGTTTGGAAAGAGGAGACGCAGTAGAGACCCGTTGTGACTTGTGCAAGGGTGGAGTCCCCAGGCTAGCCCCCAACCAGCGTCAGAGCCTGGGAACAAAAAGCAGTCAACACCACACACCTTCCTAGGACTCGGGGGCCTGCTGGCCAGAAAGGGGAGTGGGTCAAGGAAGGGCCTTAGCCAGCAGGCGGCAGAGCAGAGGGGCATCCAGGGCAGGGCAGGGTGGGGCGGCCAGAAGGCTGCCTTCTTCGGTGCCAAATTCCCTAAGCCTTGCAAGCCAAGCCATCCCTGCCCTCGGTGTCTTGGAAATCCCTTTGAGCTGGAGAGGGCACACGGGGGTCAGTGAGTGATGAGCCCCGGCCCCAGCACCGTTTGAAATCTTGGGCCAGGGGCGAGGCCTTCGAGGTGGGGTCGCCACCTCCAGGGCAGCGGCGTCCTCCGGCCGGTTGCTAGGGCCCCTCTTCGGAGGCATCAGGTTATAGGGCCGCGTGGAGCAGCCCATCTGCCGGCTCACTTCTCACTTTCCCCCCTAAGGCTGCCTGTGACCCGGCTCCCCAGGCTCTGGCCCGGGTGTAAAAGTGGCGGGGGGCCTTTATTCCCACCGAGCCCCTTCTCAGCAGCTCGGCCGGCCAAACTGCTCTTGGATTACATTTTGATGAGTTTTCAATTTAGGCTCCACAGACAAGGGAGGGGAGGGGTGGGGGCGAGGGCGGGGGCGGGGCGGGCAGAATAAATGCAACAGATGGGCCCAATTGTACTGCCTAGGCAAATGAAGGAAGACATCTGTAGCTCCCGAATACTGGTGGTCTGAAACGCAATTAGCCCTCTGTGAAAGGGGCCCCTCGCAGCCCCTCGGCCAATCCCCTCCGAGGCACTGCTCACGTTACAATGGCCTTGACCACAATCCATTGAGCAGAAAAAGGAAAAAAGAAAAGAAAAGAAAGAAAGAAAGATTAATCCAGGAGTTGCTGGGCGGTGGGGCTGCGAGTGGGTTGCTATGTGGTAAGGGAAGGGGACTTGATTTCTGCGTTTTCACGGTTTCCCTGTGCGAGTACCTACCCTAAGTTCTTTGGGAAGGCAACGAGAGAGGGAGTGTCTGGTTTTTTTCTCTTGGCGAGTCTATGTGGTCCCACCTCTCCAGTGGTTCTTAATCTGCAAATGGTTCAGAAACCTCCACTTTCTACTGTCTTGTTTGGAAAATAATAAATGAAGACACCAGTCTCCTGCAGTTAGAAATGGAAGGCCTACCACATGTCTTCAAGGACCTGGGTCCAAAGACTGGCTGTCAGGCAGCCCTAACCTCAAAAGGGAAGGGTTGGGGGCTTCCTGTATTGACACATACTTACGACCAGTGCTTCCTAGCAGATCTCAGAGGCGACCCTGCAGAATGGCGTGGACTGTCCACCGGAGGGCAGCGTACCTTTACATTACCACCTGGCTTTGTTACCCTCCAGGCTGACCCCCTCTCTGATTTGGGAGATAAAGGAAGCCCATGTCCTGGCCACTCTTCTAGAGTTTCAGCTGCTCAAGTCCTGTCAGAGCCATCAGATGGCCCCAAAGCTCCCTGGTCTGTGTCACAGAGGTCACTCCAAGGATGTGCATTCTCTGGCCCAGGGCCTTCCTTGGGAAGAATCTCTGCCAGTTAAGAACCAAGGGGGCACCAGCCCACTGTTTATCTTAGCATGAAAGAAATATATACAGCATAACATTTATCATGTTAACTTTAAATATAATTTTAAAAAATACTTCTTCATTTTTATTTTATGTGTATGAGTGTTTCTCCTGCCAATGTGTGGATACAATCTGTGCATGAAGCCAGAAGAGAGCATTGGACCCCCTGGAACTGGAGTTACGGTCTTAAGTGTCTTTCCCTTTTATTTTCAATCACTAAATTCTGTGACTGGCTTGTTTTGCTTGGTATAATGTCCTCAAGACACATCCATGTTGTAGCATAAGCCAGAATTTTCCTCCCTTTTAAGGCCAAATAACATTTATTTGTATGTGTGAGCCACATTTTGTATCCATTCTCCTGTTGATGGACAGTTGGATTGTGCCTCCCTTCTGGCAGTTGTGAATGAAGCAGCTGTGACTGGAATGTCGTGTACACACACCTCTTCTGGTTTCCGCTTTCAGGTTTGGTTTTAATATACTCAAAAGTGACTAGCTAGATAGTACGGCAATTCTGTACTTATTTTTTATATATTTAAATGTATTTATTTTTATGTGTATGTCTGAGTGTTTTGCCTGCATCTAAATATACTACATGAATACCATTCCTGCAGAGATGAGAAGAGACCCTTGTATCCCCCAGAACTAGAGTTACAGATGGTTGTGAGCCACCACATGAGTTCTGGGACCCAAACTTAGGTCCTCTGGAAGAGCAGTCTGAATGCTGAGCAATTTTTCCTGCCCTTATTTTCTCCCTCCCTCCCTCCCTCCCTCCCATCCCTCCATCCTTCCATCCTTCCTTCCTTCCATATTTCCTTCCTTCCATCCTTCCTTCCCTTTCCCTTTTTCTCTCTGTGTCTGTCTGTCTGTCTGTCTGTCTGTCTGTCTGTCTGTCTGTCTCTCTCTCTCTCTCTCTCTCTCTCTCTCTCTCTGTCACTCTCTCTCTGTCTCTTTCTTCTTTTTTTCTTTCCTGAATGAAGCATCAATTCAATTCCAGGCAGGTGGCTCTTACAGACAATTTTGATAATGTCTACCAGTCCCAGGAAATGGATGCTTGCTCTCCTCTTGGACTCAGCTTGTGTTTTGATTGCCACTGAGTATGTTCTGAGCCCCGGCCTTCCATGATCCTGGACAGTTACTGAGGCTGGTTTGTGGCTCACATTCCATCTGGCTGGTTGTGTCTGCCTTGAGGCTTGCTCGCTCCTGACTTTCTCTCCCACAGTCAGTCTAAGGGGATTCTGACAACCAAGCTGCTTTCTTATTGCCAGTGTTTTCATGATTATTAGTTTATGTTTAAACAAAGCAGCAGACACTTGGACTTAAGTTTTTCAAGTCTCATTGGTCAAAGTTCCAAGGTCTGGGAGTGTCTTAGAAAGTCAGCCCCCAGTGCCACTTTATCAATCAAAGCCAAAATGGATTATCTGTGCTTGGAACCTGCGATGACAGAGGCCCTTTAGAAAGTGGCAGCTACCCCTGTTGTGGAATGATCTTTCTGTACATTGTGAAGATGTGTCATTCTGATTGGTTTAATAGAAAGCTGAGCAGCCAATAGTGAGACAGGATTTCCAGACACAGAGGATGCTGGGAAGAAGGGCAGAGTTGCTGGTCAGACATGAGGAAGCAGGAAAACAGGATGGGCAGTTTGTGGATGAGGCAGCACATAGAGAATAGAAATGGGTTAATTATGTTATAAGAGCTAGCAAAAAACAAGCCTAAGCTATCGGTCAAGCTTTCATAATTAATAATAAGTCTCCATGTCATGATGTGGGAGCTGGCTGGTAAGACAGAGAAAGGCTCACTACAACCCTCCCCCTTCAAATCCCGACCTGACTGGATTCCCAGCACCATGTCAGGTTGTTATCGCTCGGAGCCTCCATTGCCTCATCTAAACTACCTTTCTTGTCCTGGGGATGCAACAAACTCTGGAGCCAGGATTAGGCTGGGGTATAGAAGAGAAAGCTGTGTGCACCTCGAGAGCAAAGGAAGGCCAGAGCCGGAGGGAGGAGAAAGCACTGATGGCTCTTGGGGATCTCCCTCAAGTCTAAGAGGGTCCCTCAGGAAGGCCGTGGAAACCCCACACGTGAACATTAGCTCTGAGCATCTCGGGATGGTTGAGCAAGCCACACCTGGGCTCTGTGGTGAGCTGGCTGCCATGCCATCTCCTGGCTACCAACCTCACCTGCTCCCCTACCAGGCTAAGTTCTGAGCAGTGATGCTCCCAACTGACCATTACCAGACGTCCTGATCCAATGGCATTGGCTGATGAGACTAGCATGCTACAGAGACCAACAGGCAGCAGGCCTTGTACAGGCCATGTGTATGAGCCCATTGCTACAAAAATCTCTAGGACTGGTTTTGATTAAACCACACAGAAGCAGCATCCAGTCTTTGTCAGCAGCTGGGACTGGCTAAGAAAAAGGGACTGTGACCTGCCCATTACATCCCACCCTCCACAAATGGGGTATAGTCCATTGTAGTTGGTTGATTTTTTTTTTAACTCTTTGGGAGCCCACCACCCTGCTACATGTGTACTTATTCTTACTTATGAATGCCCAGCCTTAGCTTGGCTTGTTTCTAGCCAGCTTATATAACTTAAATTATCCCGTTTCTCTTTAACTATGTTTTGCCTCTTTTTTTTTTTAATCTTTCTTTATTCTGTATATCTTTCTTTCCTCTTTACTCCATAGCTGGCTGTGTGGCTGGGTGGCTGGCCCCTGGCGTCTTCCTCTCCTTCTCCTTTTCTTGTTCCTCACTCTTCCTAATCTCGAACCTAGATTTCTCCTCCTATTTATTCTCTCTGCCCACCAGCCCCACCTATTTCTCCTGCCTAGCTATTGGCCGTTCAGCTCTTTATTAGACCAATCAAGTGTTTTAGGCAGACAAAGTAACACAGCTTCACATATGCTACATAAAAGAATGCAACACATCTTTGCATCATTAAACAGATATTCCACAGCATAAACAAATGTAACACATCTTAAACTAATATTCTACAACAATTCATGTTCTCATTGTGTGAGTCCTTTCCTGCCTAGCTAGACCCAGGGTCCACCACTAAGCACAAACTGCATGAGCAAATTCACTGTTACCCATCACCAACATATAGACATGTGTTCATGGTACTTGAATAGAAAAACCCCATAGGCAGGCTTAGCCAATGTATAGTCTGTAGCTTAGGGTTGGGGACCACTTTTAAGCATAGCCCTTATTTGAAAATTTAGGCACCCAGACAGACCAGAAGGACAGTCAACATCTCTGCATGCCCTCATGCCCCCACCCCTTTCAGTGTCTCTCTACTTATCCCTGACTATCCTGCAACTTACTATTTACTATGTAGACCAGTCTGGCCTTGAACTCATAGAGATTCACCTGCCTCTGCCTTCCAAGTGCTGGACTTAAAGGAATGCACCACCATGCCCTGCAACCATGCTTATATTATTGAGTACGTGCTATGAGCCATACTTGAATCAAGAGCGGAGAACAGATAAAGGAAGACAAGCCAGGCTAGGCCAAGCCACTTACTTGCATACCATGCTCAGTCAGCAAACGAACACCTCATGTGACTCCAGCAATGATGCCAAGAAATGAGGAAATACACATCAGTGAGTGGCAGAGACTCCTGGTTGTCAGCCACACAATCAGCAAATACCTCATGTGGATGCCAAGAGACCAGGAAACAGAAAGCAGTGAGCAGCAGAGACTCCGGGTCCTCAGCCACTTCCATTGTCTGTGAAAACCCAGGGACCTGAGAGGCATGTTTCTTGGCTCCCTGAGCTAGGCACAGCCTAGGAACCAGTATAGGCCAACGGACTATGAGTTGAAGTGGTCTATTCATCTCATCCATCTCATTGCTGGCATGAGGCCCTCTGGCACCCCCCTTTCTTCTTTTATGATGTCCCACAATGCTCAGAAGATGCTCTTCATTCATGCTAGCTCCTGAGCAAATTCAGCTCTCCACCAACCACAGTGGACATGCCACAGGAGCAAAAAAACAGTGTGTAAACACCAGCCATCAGCATCTGGGGTACTTAGAGCCCCTCAGCCAGCCCATCTTTAGTATTATTTTTTAAAAGTCAGAATACATTTTTAAAGTCAGCATACAAAGTAACTGATTTTGTTATGATATTTTCATTTACATTTGTCATTTTACTGTGTCCTTATTTATCTCTCTTCTTGTCTCTCTTGCTTCCCTTTGGATGGTTCTCTTCCCTCGAGGGGTCCACTCCTTCCCTCTCATGTCACATGTATTTCAATACTCCCTCCCACCCTTAAGATCTCTTCCTCAGCTTTCATGGTACTCAGGAGGCTCCTCTCTGCTTCCATGACCTCATATATAGAGATAAACAGATGTAGACAGACATACAGACAGATAGACACATCTTGCCAATATCAAGATTTCATTTTTCTTTGTAGCTAAAAAAATCTATCATGCTAGATATAGTGGCATATATCTTTAATCCCAGCACTCAGGCAGAGGCAGAGGCAGAGGCAGAGGCAGAGGCAGAGGCAGAGGCTGAGACAGGCAGATCTCTGTGAGTTTGAGGCCAGCTTAATATACACAGTGAGTTCTAGGATAGCCAGGATTGCATAGTGAGACTAGCATAGTGAAAACCTGTCTTAAAAAATGTTTTTTTCCATCATGTAGACAGCTCATGTGTATGAAAGCATGCTAAGGGGATTGTCTGCTACAGTGGCTAACTCCTGCAGTTTTTTGGAGCCCAAAAGCCTATGGAGTTTGCTGCAGATAGGCTGCGACAAAAACTTAGAGAGGCTGCAACAAAAAAGACTGCAGCCCAGGCGGGGTGGAAGCTCTGGCTGCATGCAGCTTTTGCCTGAGCCAGTGGCTGAAAAGCAATCAGCTCTTTCATGAATTCATGCCCCACACTGGATGCCAAATACTGCTCGAATGCTAAATGGTCTTATAATAAAAAACCCAGAGACAGATATTGGGGTAAACACTGAAAGGTCAGAGAGACAAAGGAACAAGCCACTAGAGAAACTTCTCAGCGCTATCAAATCCTCAGGCCAAATGGAAGACAAGACCTTATTTCCACAATGCCTCTGAGTCCTCAGCCAAAAAGGGCTCCTCAGCTGAAAAGCCTTAGTTCCTTTCTCCTCATGCCTTATATACCTTTCTCCGCCCAGCCATATCACTTCCTTCCTAGCACTGGGATTAAAGGAGTGTGCCACTACTGTCTGGCTCTGTTTCTCTCCTAGACTGCATCAATCTCATGTAGTCCAGGGTGGCTTTGAACTCACAGAGATCTAGATGTATCTCTGCCTCCCGAGAGTAGTATTAAAGGTGTGTGCCACCACTGCCTGGCCTCTATTCTTAATCTAGTGGCTTGCTCTGTCCTCATCACCTCAGGCAAGCTTTATTTGATACATAATCTATCACCACAATAAGTTTTTAAGAACTTGGAAAGTTCTGTATGTGGATTACCTTTATCAATATTTGCCGTTTTAAAAGTCAAAAGGAAAATATTCCTATCTGATGAAATTGGAGAGATGGCTCAGTGGCTAAGAGCTGTAGCATGAATCCTAATTGGTCTTAATAATAAAAACCCAGAGTCAGATATGAGAGTGAAAGCTGAAAGATCAGAGTACATCTGAGTACGTGGGGCACAAATTCACACACACACACACACACACACACACACACACACACACACACACACAAAAGCTGCTTACCTGTGGCTTTGCAGCCTCTGGCATGGGCCTGAGCTGCACGTGGCCAGAGTCACTGCCTGCCAGCCGAGTTTCTGTGGCAGCCTCTCTGCAGCAAACTCCACAGGCTTTTGGGCTCCAAAAGCTGCAGGAGTTAGCACTTTCACACATTGCCCCATGATTGACTTTTGCTTCTTCTCTCCCAGAGGGTTATGGGCTCTCCCTAGAGCCCTCCTCAGGCTGCTACCATAGCTGCCTTGAAACCTGGTTGGACTTCTGCTGTGCTACGCAGAAGCAGTCAGCCTCACATCTGAATCATCATTGGCAGATTTGGTAAGACAATTGGGAAATTCTTAAGGGGGGAATTAGTTTAAAACTTCAAACACACACACACACACACACACACACACAAGAAAAAAAACTTGAAACACTTCAGAGATCTATAGAATACAACATTTAAGATGTTTTAATAACATAGGGGTCTTTTTTGTTTTTGTTTTTGTTTGTTTTTTTTTTAAAAAAAAATGAGACATATCTGCTCCTGGAAGCACCAATCTATGGCAGAGAAGATGGTGGACATTGAAGAAACTCCAGATGGAGTTTGCTTTCTTTGTGGCAAAAGTTAGCCACTGGGGAAAAAAAAAAAAAAAAGAAAGAAAAAAGAAAAAAAGATGCCCTTGCCTTGACTGCTGACGATATGCTGTCCAAATGGGACAAGGAGGACACAAAAGGAAGAAATGCTGAACTTTGACAAGGTAGGACAGCCCTTTAGAAAATCCTTTAGATAAGTCTGTCAGAAAGAGCATTGGTTGCTTTTCCAGAGGACCTGGGTTCCACTCCCGGCACATACAGGGCCGTTTACAACTGTCTGTAAGTCCAGTCCCAGGGTAGCTGATGCCCCCTTCTGGCCTCCTTGAACACTGAGTGAATATGGCACAAACATACATATAAGCAAAACACCTAGACACATAAAATAATTAGTTAAAAAAATATAAACAGTTGGAAAGATAACTCGGTGATTAAGGATACAGGCTATTCTTCCAGAGGACCTAGATTTGATTCCCAGCACCTACAGGGCAGCTTACAGTTATCTAACTCCAGTTCTAAGAGACCAGGTGTCCTTCTCTGGCCTCTGTGGGCACCAGGTGTGCCCTTGGTTCATCGACATACATGCAGGCAAAACACTTGTATACATAAAATAAGATAGTAAAAATTAATTTAAACTCCCTGAAATAAAACAAAAACACACAAACAAAAAATAACGGCTTTTTCATGGTGCCTCATAGGCAGTTGGCTGTACCAAGATTAAGCTAAATATCTCCTTCCCATCCACCAGTTGTCAGAAAGTCACTAAAGTATGTGATGCCCACAGGCTTTGTCCTTTCTACAAGCAGCACACGGCCACAGAAGTTGCTGCTGATATTCTGGGTGAAGAGTGGAAAGGTTTTGCCATCCGAACCACATACCAAAGTTTTCCCAGGAAGCAAGGTGTCTTGGCCTGCAGGAGAGTGCACCTGCTGTTGAGTAAGACCAGGAAGAACTGGAGAAGCAAGTGCAAGTCTGTTTGGGAATGCCAATCTGAATGTTTGCAGCTGGGTTATTGTAATAAACAAACAAACAAATAAACAGGACAGAGGGATGCTCCTGGACTGACAGATACTACTATGCTTTGGCGGTTGGGACCCAAAAGAGCTAGCAGAGTCTGAGATCATTTCAGTCTCTCTAAAGAAGATGGTGTTCACCAATATGCTGTCAGAAAGCCCATAACAGAGAGGGTAAGAAGCCCAGAACCGAAGCTCCCAAGATTCAGGCACTTGTTAGGCCATGTGTCCTTACAACACAAACACTGACGTATTGCTCTGAAGAAACAGTACACTAAGAAAAACAAGGAGGAAGCTGCAGACTATGTCAAACTTTGTTGTCCAAGAGAATAAAGGAAGCCAAAGAAAAACGCCAGGAACACATTGCCAAGAGACGTAGGTAGGTCTTCTTCCTGAGCCCTGCCCACTTGGGGTAATTGTCACCTTTGAACCCACTTATACCATATATCTATCGGTTTCTGATAGTCACCCTCTGGTCAGCCCAGAGCATCTGCAGAGGATGAAGCATGGAGACTGTAGCCTGTGCAAAGACATCCAAGATTCAAATCTGATGCCTTTGGAAGGAGTGGAGATGTGTGCATTGGGCCTAATACCCATCAGTGGAAGGAGCTGGGATGTGTGCATTGGGCCTAGTATCCATCAGTGTCACCGACAGACCCTGGTGCCAAAAGCAGGGCAAAAAGATAATTGCCCCTTCATTGTAAGTAACTATAACCCAGAGTAGACATGATAAATCAGAATCCATTCCCCTTACCAACTTGTAACAAAATGCCCGGCGTCTTCTTCCAAATGATTTCACTTATATTCATTTAACACACTCAGACTGCTTATGTTTTTGTTTTTATGGTTTTTTTGTTTTTTCCTTCATGCAACTTCTAATTTTAATACACTTTCAAACTCAGAGAAAAGAGTTTCAAAAGTATCCACGAATGCTCAAGTGCAGTAATCAACATTTCCTACATTTGCACTGCCGTTTTGCCGTTGTTTGCTAGACAGTTATCGGCTTTAACAAAGTGAAACCATTGGAGGGTAAATTGCACATCGCCCGATCCTCAGCCCTAAATACTCCAGTGAATATCCCTAAGAGGACAATCTCTAGCATAGCCCAAGTACAATGATCAAAATGGGGACATTCGAGGCTAATGAGTGTCCAGTCCATAGGTGGATTTCTCTAGCTGGTCCAATCTTGTCCTCGGTAGTATTTCCCCCAGACCAGCATCTCTGGACTTCTGTGACTATGGGTGTCTTTACCTCTGTTTAGGAAGACCTAGATTCTGGTGGCTCTTATGGATCCTGCATAGAGCTGACTGTTCTAGACAAGCAGCTGCTGAGGAATAAGACCCAGAAGATTCCTGGGGTCATATAGAGCCACCAACCTCAGTGCCACGAAGAAGCTATCCTGGAGGGTGAAAGGCAGTGAACACTGGAATCGGAATCAGAAGGCTGAGGTCTGGAGCAACTCTCTCAGGTCCGGAAACTTCTGCTGCCAGAAGTCAACAGTCCCTTTCAAGACACACTCTGATCCCCTCTGCCGTGCTCTGCATGGGGAAAACTATCCAGAGATTGGTTTTGTTTGTTTGTTTTTAGGAGAGGGTCTAACATAGCCCAGGCTCAGCTCAAACTCACTATATAGCTAAGGATATAACCTTGGACACCTGATCCTCCTGTCTCCAGCTTCCAAGTTCTGTAATTACAGGTGTCCACCACCATACCTGTCTCTACTAGGGAAAATTTAAAGTTGGATGTCACATATCGCCTCAGACCTTCAAGAACAGCCCCATCACAGGGTCCCATGGAACACCTTGCTTTTCTTTCTTTATTTATTGCACTGCCCTGGCTCCCAGGACTTTGGGCAAACTCTGGAGAACACTGACTCTCTCTTACCTGGGCTGTGAGGTAAGCAGTCTCCAGGTTGCTAACTGCCATCAGGGGCTCACAAGGGGCAAGGCCAGCACACGCTGAATGCCTTGTGGTCAATTCATTCATAGCTCACCTCCCTGGGTAGATGCCAGGTAGATGCCTTCTTGGGATCCAGGGTCCACAGGGCAGAGCCCCAACTTCCCTGCCAGGCCTCCCTCCCCACCACGACCCTGCCGGAACCTGCCCCTCCCTCCTGCCAACATTTCCAGGGAGAGGCAGATGCTGCGGAGTCCTGATGGACAGTTTGGCATTCAGGGCAGGCTGTTTTCAGCTTGGGAACAGTGTGTGCAAGTGTGGCACTTGTCTCCAGGACACACCTCACTCTTCATGCACTTCTAATGAGGCAACATGGACACCACACACACAAGCTGCTGAACTGCCGACTGCTGCCGCTTTGCAACAAAACTGGACTTAAAGGCGTATTTTTATAAGGAAGAAATGACATAAGCGCCCTTCTTTGTTATTTAAATTTCATGAAAATCAACTATAGAAGGTGTGTAATTGAGCACAGAATAGGGCCCAAAATATATTCTGAAATAATGGGAGCCCTTTCTAGATTATATAGGGAAAAGGTCAAAGAAAAGCAAGGTCTCTGTGCAAAATAATGAACTGTTTGAAGGAGGGGAAGGAGGGGGGGGAGGGGAGGGGGGTATGATGATCAGGCATGGCTGGAAGAGTTTTTGAGGGGTAACTGTTTTTGTTTTGTTTTGTGTGCTTTTGGTCTGTCTGTCTGTTTGTTTGTTTGTTTGTTTAAAACATTTAAGACAGTGTCTCACTCTGTAACCCAGGCTGGCCTGCAACTCAATCTGTAGCCCAAGACAGCCCTAGACTTGTAGTATTCCTCCTGTCTCAAGTTCCCAAATGCAGGAGTGATAGGCACCACACCCAGCCAGGGCCTTGTTTTCTGCAGGGTCTCCTGGAGGGGGACTTAGCGGGTGCAGTGGGTTTCAGGCCCTACAGGCTGATTTAGATTCGAACTCAAGCTGCATATAGTTCTTCAGCCAGACCCCAGGGCCAGGGAAATGAACCTGGGAGCCTTCCACAGCAGCTAGCAGACAGTCTGTGAGTGAGAACAGAAAGCTACAGGCCTAGGTGCTGCTCCACCTCACCCTAACACCGGCACTCTAAGCCCTGTCATCCCAAAGGCCATGAGCCTTAGCAGCCAGGCCTCAGAGCTGGTCTGGAGGCCTGACCCAAGCGGCCTTGGGAATCAAGGGGCCTGCAGCCAGGAGCTGTCCTGACTCACCATAGAAGTCTTCTCCGAGTCAAATGTCCCCAAAGGGCCCACAGCATGTTCCTTCCACAACACTGGGTCTGGTCTGGTGTCCCTGAAGCTCCGAGGCTCCTGTGCCAATAGCAAGCTTCTCTTGGCCAGTCACTCCATCATGAAGAAACCCCCATCTCCTGTCTGCCCAGTGGGGAGAATACCATCTCCTGAAAGAGCTGATGTGAGGGCCATCCAGACACACAGTACCCAGTAAAGTGCCAGCCCCCTTATCCGTCCTGCAGCCAAGGATACCTATTCCCTCTCTCTGTCAGTCCGGGTTCCACCGTTGCCTGCTCCAGACCCTAGCCATGACCAATGATGTCTGCTCCCCAGGAAGCCCTCATTAACTTCTTTGGTTTTGTTTTCAGATACAGGGTCTCCCTATGTAGTCTTGGCTGGCCTGGAACTCAGTGTGTGAACCAGTCTGGTCCTGAACTCATACAGCCTGCTCTGCCTCCTGAGTGTGGGATCCTAAGTGTGAACACCACACTGGGCCCACATTAGCTTCCTGAGAACCAACTGAGCACTTGGTGGTGACTGGTTCCAGACTGCAAAGGCCACTCTGCCCAAGGCTCCTCCAGTCCCCCATCCCTGGTCCCAGGCTCCTTCTGCCCTACTAACTCTTACATTACCCTGAGCAGCAATGGCCCAGTCCATCTTCTGCACTCACCTGGGGATGCTGAAGAGAAGCTCACACCTAGCCCTGGTACTCAGCACGTGAGTCTGTTCAATGAGGGGCTTCTGTGATTCAGAGCTGAGAGAAGAGCGGGAGGAGCATCAACCAGGGGACGAGGTCAGCGCGCCATCTACTGGCAATTTTGTGGACCAGCAGGAAAGGATTTGCCTAGTTACCAGTTGGGGCCCCTGTGAGGGCAATCATCATATGACTACAGGTTCTCAACCTACAGGTTGTGACCCCATGAAATAGCATATCAGATATTTACATTATGATTCATAACAGTAGCAAAATTACAGTTATGAAGTAGCGACAAAAACAATGTTATGGTTGGGGTCACTTCAGCAAAAGGAACTGTATTAACCGATTGCGGCACTAGGAAAGTAGAGAACCGCGGAGTTAGATGCTCCGTGGAAATCCACACCCCAGCCACCCCATGCACCCCCAGCCACCCCATGCACCGCCTAGAAACCACCAACAAACATTGCTCTTTTCCTTGGGAAAAGAGATATGATGTATCAATGATATGCAGGAAAAGGCTTCTTTTCTACTCCCCACTCCAGGCTGTGGATTTAAGATGATCTTGGGAGATCTGAGGAAGGATTCCAAGACCCTGGCAGTTACTACAGTACTATTGCAAACAGGCATTGGGGGCAGACAGACCGGGCGCCAATTACAGCCTTGCCACTCACTACCTGTGTGACCCAGGACAAATGTTTTCCCATCTCTTAGCTTTGACTTCCCAATCTGTACAGCAAGCCCGTGATAGTACCTAACCCACAAGAATGATAACACAGCCACTGTCTTCTGGTGTTTGCACAGCATGAGAGCCAGGCTCTCTTACCCATCCAGGATCAACTCCTTTTTTCCAGCTCCACTCCAGAGCGTCCCCGTGTGGTGATATTTTGAACAAATAAAATTTGCCTGAAGATCAGAGGACAGAACAAGCCACTAGATTAAACATAGAAGAAGGGCAGTGGTGGCACACATCTTTGATCCCAGCACTAGAGATCACACACCTTTAATCCCAGCACTAGAAAGGTTGAGACAGGAAGTGGTATGGCTGGGCAGAGAAAGGAATATAAGGTGGGAGGAGACAGGAACTGTGTAGCATGGATCTTAAAGGTACTTACTAATAAAAACAAACCTGGGACCAGATATTGGGGTGAATGCTGAAAGACCAGAGAAGCAGAACAAGCCACAGCTTCCTCACCTTGCCAATTCCTCAGCTGATCCTGTTTCCTCAGACTGAAAGCCTCTGAGTCCTCATTCAAATAGATCTCAGCTGAACTGCTTCTCGAAAGCCTGAAAGCTTAACTGGCCAAATGCTTCTAATTTCTGGTCCTCACACCTTATATACCTTTCTGCTTTCTACCATCACTCCCTGGGACTAAAGGCTCACTTTCTGGGATTAAAGGCGTGAGTCACCATGCTTGGCTGTATCCTTGAACACACAGAGATCCAGGTAGATCTGTGCCTCTGGAATGCTAGGATAAAAGGCCTGTGTGCTACCATTTTCTAGCCTCTGTATCTAGTGGCTGTTCTGTTCTCTGACCCCAGATAAATTTATTACGGTGCACAATATTTTGGGGAACACAATGCCACCATAGAACTGTCTCTTTCAGGCTGAGGAGTTGATGAGGTAAGAGGTAGTGGCTGCGGCTTGCTCTGCTTCTCTGATCTTTCAGCTTTCACCCTGACTATCTGGCTTCAGGTTTTTAGAAAAAGACCATTTAGGATTCATGCAACATCCCTGGTCTGCCAGTTGTTACCCCAGCTCTCCGATCCTGCTGTCCTCTCCTGATGACTCCTGACTCATGGTTCCCTCTCCTTTTCTCAGTCTTCTTGCCACCTCTAACAAGATTCTTCAGGCCCCCTGCTTCCAGACCTGTTCACCCCAAATACTGGCAACACCAACACCCCAAATACACACAGAGGGCCAGGTCTGACTGAAATAAGAGGGGACAGAAAAGAGCCTGATGGGTCTTCTGACCAGCTTCTGGGCACAAGCAGAGTTCACAGTCCCAGGATGTCCATCATGAGTCTCTGCATTTTCTGCTGGACAATGCAGAGAGAAGTTTCTCTGACCAAGCTTCAAGGCAGCAGTAATCTATGTGCATAAACATATATATTTAGAAGGAAACTTGACAACAAGTCTATTTGGCAACACAGTAGTAGTAAGTTCCCACCTAGCGCCCATGACCTCCTGAGCCATTGACATTTGACCAAGCTCACAGCATTAGGCATGAAATCCCTACTGTGGAGCAGGCTGTAAACCAAACTACCACGTGTTTGGTTACCCCACAGCTGTGTCGCCACCACTGCCCCGGTGGGCACAGCTCATCGGAGGTCAGTGTCGTAGCATATAGGCTACCACAGCACCCTGCACAGCCCCTCTGGCACTGTGTTATAGTTACATAACCACCACTTTCCTGAGCAGTCAAGGTTTCTCTCTGTCCTGAATACAGAGTGAGTAGTGTTTTCAGCAAGTGTCCTGTCAAACCCCCTTTTCAAAGATCAGAGACCAGCCCTACTCTCAGAGACGTCTCCAACAGAATCAATGGCAGTATTTTACTTCATATTTTCTTGTCTGACATCTTTCTTGAAGCCCTTTGCCCATTTTAAACCTTTGAATCTTCACAATAACAACACTGTCTAGAAAAGGGAAAAATTTGGAAACTCACAGGACCCCTCCGAGTCCACATAGAAGATATCTGCATACTGTAGAAGTAACTGTCTTATTAAATAAGAAACACAGAGCCAATGTAAAGATAAAAGCCCAAGAGGTCAGAGCTAAGAGCCTTACCCTTCCTGCTTCAGCGATCCTCTTCAGCCGAGAGACCTACTTCCTGTGTGTTTGTCTTTATATAGACTTTCTGTTCTGCCTTCTCATTGGTTGTAAACCCAACCACATGACCGCCTCATCACTGCCCATCTGTAAAGACCTCCAGGTCTTCTATGGTTGGTATTGAAATTAAAGATGTGTGTTCCCAATGCTGGCTGTATCCTTGACCACACAGAGATCTACCTAGCTCTGCCTACCAAATGTTGGGATTAAAGGTGTGCACCACGAATGCCCAGCTCCGCTATGGCTTACTATTAGCTCTGACCCCCAGGCAACTTTATTTATTAACATACAAATAAAATCACATTTCAGTACAAATAAAATACCACAGATTTGAACCCAGGTACCTGGCTTTTTAAAACTCAGAGTAGGAGCACTGCCCCAGAATCTTCTTGCTACCTAAAATCCAAGGTCACAGTCACAAATGTGGATATCAGGTGCTCAGTAGCATGGCTATAGAATGGGAGGTGTTCCCTTTCAGGGACAAACAGGGCCACAAGGCCAGTGTCCAGTCTATGGTGCAAGAAGAGGCTCCCGCCCCCGTCACACTGACTTCTCCAGGAGGGTTCTGAGTAGAGGACTTCTATGATCCCTCCCCGTCACACTGACTTCTCCAGGAGGGTTCTGAGTAGAGGACTTCTATGAGCCCTCCACAGCTCAACCACAGCCCTCTGGAGCTCCCACTCATTACCCCCAGAGCTCCAGCAGTCTCTGTTATGTGGGGGTAGGATCCAAAGGCTCCAGTGTAGCCTACTGGTCAAACAAGGCTTTTCCATCTTCACTTGGCTTGCTAGCCTTTGGTCACTGCTGTCCCTTGGCTGGTAGGCAGTCCCCTGATGCCCTGGGACTGCTGCTCAGGCATTTGTACTTGCAGGCATCTGCACTTGCTGCCATATATCATTGGCCACCACATGAGTGGAAGCTCCCTGGGGACATTTGACACACTACTTTCCTGGCCACATTCTCTTGTTTCCTCCCCCTGTCCTGGCTCTAGAATGCAGATGTCCTGGTTGGTTATTATTATTTTTTTGTCAACCTGACGTAAGCTAGAGTCAAGAGGGAGGAGGGGATCAGAACTGAGAAAATCCTTCACAAGATCAGCCTATGCACGCCTGCTGGGCATTTTCTTTATTAGTGATTGATGTGGGAGAGCCCAGCCCACGGTGGGTGATGCCACTCCAGGGCAGGTGGTTCTGGGTGGTATTAGAAATCAGACTGAGCAGGCCAGTAAGCAGCACTCCTCCATGGTCTCTGCTTCAGTTCCTGCCTCCAGGTTCCTGCCTCGAGTTCTGTTGTGTTCAGTCAGTCCTCTAAACCAAGGTCCGACTCCATTGGCAGTCCCAGAGTTATGGACTAGTCCTTTACACTGTGTGGATGTATGTCACTGTGATTGGTTTAATAAAGAAGCTGACTGGCCAATAACCGGACAGGTAGAGGTTAGGTGGGACTTGCAGACCAAAAGAGAACATGAAAGAGAGGAAGGGAGGAGTCTCAGAATCCCGAGGAGACACCACGAGATGCAGACCGAGCAGGATGGAAGTACCTAGATGAGGTAAATGAGCCTTGGGGCAGCACATGGATTAATAGAAATGGGTTAATTTAAGTTATAAGTGCTAAAAACAGGCCCTGAGCTATTATTATTATTATTATTATTATAATTAATAATAAGTGTGTGGTTATTTGGGAACTGGTTGGTGGGACAGAAAAATCCACCTACACAGAGTGACACAGTCAGCTGACCTGAGCAGACAGACCATAGAGTTTTCTGGTAGACTCAAAGGAAGATAGAGGGACACACAGGAGGTATAAAGAGGGGTGGAGAGAGATGCCCCAGGCCCTTTCCATCAGGGAGGTGGAGGAGAGAGCAGGTGATCATTTCTCTGTTGCTCTGTGGATCTCTCAGGTTTACTGCCTAATATTTAACTCCCAAGCTTTATTTTTTTTTTAATAAAACAATAAAAGGAGTCTCAATATCTGGTGCCCAATGTGGGGCCTTAGATCACGCCGAAGTGGTGTGGAGCCACTCCTACTGCCGGCAGCCAGCAGAGGTTCCTTTGCGCTCTCTGGCCTCTACCCTCCGAACCAAGGTCCAACTCCGTTGGCGATCTCAGAGTTCCTGTCCTGACTTCCCTCATTGATGGAGCGTGGCCTGAGAGCTGTAAGCTGAAATACTCTTTTCTCCCCTAGTTGCCTTTGGTCCTGGTATTGGTGTTTTGCCACAGGAATAGAAACTCTAAGACAGCAGGCATCTGGAAGGATGACTTCTTGACTGTAGCAGACAGACTGATGGCCCCAAAGACACATCCTCATCCAGAAACTAAGACCTGCCACCCATGGCAAAAGATGTGTTCAGACCAAGGGCCATGAGAAGTGGAGGTTATCTTGGATTACTGTAAGATGAATTGTTAAACGGTCTTATTAATAAAAAAAATCCACAGTCAGATATTGGGGTTAAAACCTGAGAGATCAGAGGAATAGGACAAGTCAAAGCCAACCTTACCTTACCAGTCCTCAGCCCAAGAGAGAGCTACTTCCTGTATACCCACCCATGCCTATATGCCTTTCTGTCTCTGCCATCTCACTTCCTCTCCCCGCCCAGCTACATCACTTTCTCTTTCTGCCCAGCTCTGTCACTTCTTGTCTGTCTGTACAGACCTCCAGCGTCAGAGGTGGGAAGAGAGTCTGCAGGGGCCACTGGGGCCTGGCTCTAGAACTAAGTCTCCAGCATTTATCCTTTGGGCACACTCTGGGCCAACAGCCACCACTGGGTGACAACGTCCCCAGGCTCAGTTGATGACTTATACAGGACAAAGAGGGAGAAACTGAGGGCCGAGCAGCAGCCCCAAGCTCTGGGAAGAGAATGGAGGCCAGCAGGAGGGCACCTGTCTGTGCTCCTTCACAGCTGGCTCCATCACTGACAAGCTGACTTCCAGCAAATGAGGGAATGCCCTGCCCTCTTGTTTCCTCTTCTGCATAAAACAGGAGGCTTCACAGGAGCTGGCACTGAGGAAGAAAGAATCGTGTTGTATCTAAAGAATCATCAGGTCCTGGCAGTTGTCAGGTAAAGATGGAAGACAAGGAGGGGAGACCCAGCCCCACTGGTATGTCTTAGGCGTCACCCCACCTGAAGCTCGGAGTTGATGGCACCAGGAGGCAGTGTGGCCTCAGAAGGAGTGAAATATATGGGGAAGGTTCTGCTTCAGCAGGAGGAGGGACTTAGCTGGGACTCCAGGGCTTTCTGGGAGTATAGAAGCTTCCCCCTTCAGCCTCTTGCTTTAAAAACTATAGGCAAACGCTTCTGAGAACACAAAAGCTGTCCCTAGCACTCAAAATTATATGCTTTCCTGTGTTAAAGTGGACCCCTGTAGCTGGAGTTTTCCTGCCTTGCCCATAGTCAGGACAAATCTTTGTCACCCTCCAGTCCCACAGCCGCTCAGACACAACCAAGTAAACACAGAGACTTATATTGCTTACAAACTGTATGGCCGTGGCAGGCTTCTTGCTAACTGTTCTTTTATCTTAAATTAATCCATTTCCATAAATCTATACCTTGCCACGTGGCTTGTGGCTTACCGGCGTCTTCACATGCTGCTGGTCATGGCGGCGGCTGCAGTGTCTCCCCGCCTCAGCCTTCCACTTCCCACAATTCTCCTCTCTCCTTGTCCCACCTACTTCCTGCCTGGCCACTGGCCAATCAGTGTTTTATTTATTGACCAATCAGAGCAATTTGACATACAGACCGTCCCACAGCACTTCCCCTTTCTTTTTTTTTTAAAAGGAAGGTTTTTAACTTTTACGCATCTCCAAAGTCAGCTTGGTATATTTGGGAATTTGGGCGTAGCTTCTCTTACTACTTCCTGCTGGAGGGGGGCGCTGTATCTTATGGGGACACAAAGAAAATTTTAGGATCATGGAGTAGTCCGTGAGACTGTATCGTCTGAGCCAGTTGCCTTGAAACGATTCTGGATGTTGGATCATCTGGGCCATGGTGTCATCGGAGACCTTTCAGGTGGTCTTGGCTGGTCAAACCTGATGTATCTTAATCTGGAACAAATCCATAGCCTCTGGCTTTCTGTGGAAACAAAAGCAGAGCCTCCTTTCCAAAGCAACATATCCTTACATCCAAATTTTGAAGTCAAGGTACCTTTAAAACACACATTTTGGCATAACTCAACAGCTTTTGCAATCAAATGTTTCTCTTCAGTTATGAATATCAAAGAGAACATAATCCAGATTCTCTGTGTGGTAGCCATCTTTATGTGGCTTATGTTTTATATCACCTTGAGCCTATTGCTTTAAACTGCAGCCTTTTAAGCCTGAAACGGCGCTGTGGCTGCTGGTTCCACCCACTTCAGCTTCCCAACATGGCGGTGGTACGTTTTCCGCCAACTCTGGGAGCCATCATGGGTCTGTGCTTTTATCCAAGCAGCGTGTAGCCCAGAAACCTCTTTTTTTTTTTTTTTTTTTTTTTTTTTTTTTTTTTTTTTTTTTTTGTACTAGCAAAGGCTAAATCCACCATGCAGCTTAATGTGCCACTTGCAGAGGCCTCATTCCCGCCATACTGCAGATCGAGCTTGCATGCTAGGAACCCGCCAGTAGCTCAAACCGGCAGGCTGCCGCTCATTTGAGAGAGACAATTAGGAAGCTGTTTTTAGTTCCGTTTTAGAATCTTTTCTCAGGTTTTAGGTAGAAACTTTTGCCAACACGTTGGGCGCCATTTGTAGCTGGAGTTTTCCTGCCTTGCCCATAGTCAGGACAAATCTTTGTCACCCTCCAGTCCCACAGCCGCTCAGACCCAACCAAGTAAACACAGAGACTTATATTGCTTACAAACTGTATGGCCGTGGCAGGCTTCTTGCTAACTGTTCTTTTATCTTAAATTAACCATTTCCATAAATCTATACCTTGCCACGTGGCTGGTGGCTTACCGGCGTCTTCACATGCTGCTGGTCATGGCGGCAGCTGCAGTGTCTCCCCGCCTCAGCCTTCCACTTCCCACAATTCTCCTCTCTCCTTGTCCCACCTACTTCCTGCCTGGCCACTGGCCAATCAGTGTTTTATTTATTGACCAATCAGAGCAATTTGACATACAGACCGTCCCACAGCAGACCCCCCTTTTTTTTTCTTGATAAACATTTCAATGACAGATGGACCACATGGTGCTAGTGGTCCTATGAAGTTTCACCATCTAGTGAAGTTAGGTCTTAGCTTGCTCCAGTACCCTCCGATGTCCACACAATACACACTACCGAACAATGTCTAACTGGATGTAAGCTTCAGAGATTGGGGGAAACTTGATTCTCCGAGATACACTTGTCCATAATATGTCTGGCTGTGTCTGGGTGAGAGGCACACAGGAAGGCGACAGGAAGGAAAGCCAAATTAAGGGTAACATTTGCCAAGTCTTAGTGTTGGTATTTTAGCTAGGGTCTCCACATTTCCAGGTGGGCCAATGGCTTGCACTAAATGCATGTGGAGGCCTGACAAGAATAGACAGCCCAGGTACTGGAGTTAAAGGTGTTGGAAGCATTCCATGGACTGGGCAAGCATGACCACAGGAAGGTCGCTTCCAGGGTGCTGAGCCACCCGATGCCCTGGGCCTCACCTAGAACCACTGCGGCTCTCCAAGATGAGTCAGTCTGCACTGCAGAGAGACCCACAGTGGAGTTTGTGCTTATGCCCTGGCCCCAGTGGCCAACAGCAGGACAGAGGAAGGCAGAGAGAGGCCAGCAGCAGTCGCTGGTTCTGAAGTAAGCCTTTAGTACTGACGCAGCAGGGGCACTTGCGGTCAATAGAAACCAAAAGAAATCAGCCATGTCACTGGGTGACAGCTTCACCAGGCTGGGTTGGTGATTTACAGCTCAGGAGGGCTGTGGTCCCACAGAGCTTCTGGAAAACCACTTGGAGATCTGGCTCAGCAGGCAGGATTTCTCATTTTCTCATCATGTCCTCATTTCAGTGATCTAGCTCTCCCCTGGGGCCCAGGGAGGAGGAAAACACTTTTTATATTATGTTACTGGCCATGTGGAAAAGACATATTTTCATGACACTGAGTTCAGAGCGAAGATGCACATTCATAAAGCATACATGAAGAGCGTCATGTTGAAGGCTGGGAGACGTTTGCTGTCACAGCGTGGGCTAGTCTTCTGAAACAGACAGTGAAAGAAAGCAAAACATTAGGGATGAGAGCCCCACTGGGGAATGAGAACTGCTGCTCTTAAAGACACTGTCACCAAGTCAGGACAATGCCCAGGGCTGAGGAGGGATGACCAGAACAGGGAACCATGTCTGCTTGGCTGTGGCTGAGCCCCTGGACAGCTGCACATGAGAGCATTCCTGCAGCTAGGACAGGTCTGAGGGACACTATTCTCTCTTGGTTTCCCTTTTCAGACGTTGTGAACTGTGGTGCTGAAGAGGTGGTTCAGCTCTTAAGAGCACTGGCTGCTCTTCCAGAGGATCTGGGTTCAATTCCCAGCATCCATATGGCAGCCCACAGCCATATTTAACTCCAGTTTCAGAGGATCAGCTGCCCTCTTATGGTGTCCACGGACAATGCATGCATGTGGTACAGACACACACACCACCAGCAAAACACCCATTCATATTAAAAAAGTAAATCTTAAAGAAAAGGGACTGAGTGTGATGCTTCTGCACACCACAGGCCTCTGGACCAGCACATTCTTGGTAGTAGGTCCTGGCTACACCCTAAGATGTAAGATCCGTAACGAGACAGCCAGGGACTGAGTGATGGTGAATATGCTGTGACAACCGGTTCAGTGAGACACCCTGTCTCAAAGAACAAAGTGGACAGTGATCAAGAAAGACATCTAGGCTGGAGAGATGGCCCAGAGGTCAAGAGCACCAGCTGCTCTTCCAGAGGTCCTGAAATTCCCAGTAACTACATGGTGGCTCACAACCATCTGTAATGAGATCTGGTGCCCTCTTCTGGCCTGCAGTCATACATGCAGACAAAACACAAATAAATAAATGTAAAGAGAGAGAGAGAGAGAGAGAGAGAGAGAGAGAGAGAGAGAGAGAGAAAGAGAGAGAGAGAGAGACTTCTAACATCAACCTCTGGCCTCCAACCACATGAGAGCACAAATCCATGCACACCCACAGGTACTTGCGTGCACACCCACAAGAACACACTCACACAAAAATTAAAAATCTTTTGTGTCCAGTAGAACATAACAATGAGAAGTCAACCTGCAGAACAGAGAACATATTTGTAAAGTACTGATAAAGCACCAGGACCCAAAGGCTATGTAAAGAGCTCCTGCAAGCCAGCCACCGTGACAGAAGCAAAAACTAAAACCTAACAAAGGACTCTGAGTTGCTGTTTCTCCAGAGATGTTTACAAAAGTGCATACATGCATAAAAAGATGATGAACATTACTCCTCACTAGAGAAACACAAATCAAAAGCATAATGCATATCACCCCTTAGCTATCAAAAATAGAAAATTTTACCAGTTATCAGTGAGGATGTAGAGAGACCCCAGTCTCAAGATGCAGTCTGGTGACGAGAAGGTGAGTTGGTTCAGGACTGAGGAGAACAACACAGCAATTCCTAAGAAATTCAGGAACAAAATATGAGCTGCAGATTCTACTTCTTCATATGCATGTGTCACTTTTACTGTTACAGTGACCAACCGACCTGAGAAAACAACTTGGAGGCTCAGGATACGTGTTGGCTGTGGTTTCTGAAGGATCGGTCCATGGTTGCTTGACCTGTGTACTCCGGGTGAACAGCAGAGTCAGGCCAAGATATCCCCAGGGACCTACTCCCTTCTAATCATCTGGAGGCTGAGTGTTCAAAAGAATATGAGCCAGTGGCAGGCCAGGGGTGGGGGTGGAGGGGAGATAGTTCATTGTCGAGCAATAACAGATGCATACCCAAATAATTAAAGGCAAGGACTCAAGCATATATGAATTTCCCTGCCCCACCATGTTCATATCAGCATGGAGCCACAATAGCCAGGATGGAAGCAAACCACACATTCACTGATGAACAAAACTGATAATTGCATACAAGGGAATATTATTCAACCATACAAAAAGAATGAAATTCTGATACAGGCTACAATATGGATACACATTAAAGACATTGTGTCAAATGAAATAAGCCAATCACAGAAAGATGAATCTGCAGGATTCCAATTCTTTGAAGTCATCTAGAGTAGTCAAACTCATAGAGAAAGAAGGAGAAAGAAATGGGAAATTTTGTTTAACAAGTTTGGAAAAAATTCTGGAGACGGTAAATACAACAGCTTAAACATACTTAGTAACTGCGCTGGTTGGTTTTAATTATCATCTTGACACAATCCAGCATCAGCAGGGGAGAGAGTCTCAGGGAGGGACTGTCCAGCTCATGTTAATTGGTGTGAGAAGATCCAGCCCACTGTGGGCGGCTCCATTCCAGAGTTTGGGTCCCTGACTGCACAGGCAGGCGCGGAGAAAACGTGTTCCTCATGCATGCATTCTTTTCTCTCTTCTGTCACTGGATGTGCTGTGCTGTGCTGTGGGATGGTCTGTATGTCAAATTGCTCTGATTGGTCAATAAATAAAACACTGATTGGCCAGTGGATAGGCAGGAAGTATAGGCGGGACTAACAGAGAGGAGAAAAGAAAAAACAGGAAGGCGGAAGAGACACTGCCAGCCACCGCTATGACAAGCAGCATGTGAAGATGCTGGTAAGCCACAAGCCACGTGGCAAGGTATAGATTTATGGAAATGGATTAATTTAAGATAAAAGAACAGTTAGCAAGAAGCCTGCCACAGCCATACAGTGTATAAGCAATATATTTCTCTGTGTTTACTTGGTTGGGTCTGAGCAGCTGTGGGACTGGCGGGTGACAAAGATTTGTCCTGACTGTGGGCAAGGCAGGAAAACTCTAGCTACAGGGCTGGTTGCTTTGAGCTGCTGCTTGGCTTCCCTCCTGTGATAAACAGTAACTTGGCACTGGGAGCTAAAATAAGCCCTTCTTCTCCAAGGCTACTGTTGTCAGGGTATTTTATTACAGTAACAAAAGTGGACAGTACCACTTCAAGATTATTGGTGAAATTATTAAGGCCACTCCACATAGTTAAAAGGAAGATTTATTTAGTGGGTAACTTACAAATGAAGGGATAGGTAGGCCGTGGGGTCTGGGGAAGGTGTATCGCAGTCCAGCGGTGTTCTCTGGAGCTCTGCTCGGTCAACCTCCACCATTCAGGGTCCAGGAACAGAGAGACTGCTGGCCCATCCCGATCTCGGATCTCCAGGCGCCTCCCTTGGCCCTGCCTTGTAGGCGTGACAGTTGCCGAAGCCTCAGTGGGCGTTGGAACTTCCAGATCAAAGCTGGAATGGTTACCCATTACACAAGATGGTTGAAATCACCATATTGTGGATAATTTGCAATATTTACAAGAGGCTGCTTTTTCCTTCTTCCTGCTTTTAGGTCAATACTGTGCTTTAAGCAGTGGAAGCCAGCTACATCTCCATAGACAGGTTTTTTGTTTGTTTGTTTGTTTTATGGCACATTAAAAATCTGCCTTTGAAGTCATGCAATTTTCAGATCCTCTTTATTCTCACATAAATATGGTTTATCATAAATTATGACATTTATGCTGGGCTTTCGTCTCACAATGAAAACAGAAAGTTCACGTGTGACCACATATCACATTGTGAGGTCATCTTTTCTGGAGAGCTTCAGCCCTTAAAGAAATCCAGAAACCCACGCTTTTAAGAGGTGTGTGTGTGTGTGTGTGTGTGTGTGTGTGTGTGTGTGTGTGTGTGTATACAACCTTGGCTGTCACTCCCCAGGTGCTTCTCTCTCTCTCTCTCTCTCTCTCTCTCTCTCTCTTTTGGAAACAAGTTTTCTCATTGGCCTGGAGTTCCCCAAGTAGGCTGCCATGGCTGGCCATCCAGCCCCAGGAATCCAACCACCTCTGCCTCCCCAGTGCTGGGATTTCAAGCATGTGCCACTAAGCCCAGCTTTTTTATGTGGTTGCTGGGGTTGAGCTCAGGCTTTTGCAGCAAGCACTTTATCAATTGAGCTGTCTCCCTCACCCCAATGTGGAATCTGTAACTGAAAAAGAAAGAGACCCCTTCCTACTCCATTAGGCCAATAGAACTAACGAAAATGCTGAGTAAAGAAGGCTGTGCGGGAGCAATTTATTTCTACTCTCAAGTTGAGGAAACTAAGACCCGAGGAGCCAAGTCCGTGGTGGTGGTGGCGGCGCTCTGTCCTCCAGGCATGGCGTGGTCCTCACCATCCTGAAAGCAGAGCAGCTGTGTTTACCCACAAGTGGTCCTCACTAGAGGGTCTTGTTAACATCTCCTGTCTGAGGTTTCAGTACACACACACACACACACACACACACACACACACACACACACACACCTCCAAACCCCAGCTCCGTAGAATCTTGCCCAGCTGACCCAGCTGCTGAGGGGTGTTTTGTTTTGTTTTGTTTTGTTTTGTTGTTTTTGAGACAGGGCTTCTCTGTGTAGTTATGGTGCCTGTCCTGGATCTCGCTGTGTAGACCAGGCTGACCTCGAACTCACAGAAATCCACCTGGCTCTGCCTCCCAAGTGCTGGGATCAAAGGCATGCACCGCTGCCGCCGCCACCGCTGCCGCCGCCACCTCCGCCGCCACCGCCGCCACCGCTGGTGGGGAAGGCACTTGTGGTCAAGTGTAAGGAACTGAAGACATGAGTCTGAATTCTCAGCACCTGTGTAAATACTGGGTGCGTGCGGTGGACCATCTGCAATCCCAGTACTTCAGGAGCAGAGACAAAGGTCCCCAGGGCAAAGTGGCTAGCTAGACCGGTCCATGTGGCAATTTCTGGGTTCAAGTGACAGGCCTGATTCAGCATACAAGGTAGAGAACAATTAAGGCATTTGACATCAACGTTTGACCTCCAAAGCATGTGCATGAATGCACACATGCGGATCTACACACGTGGATGTGCCCACCATACACATGTGCATATGCAAAAAAAAGAGTAATAAGATTATGAGCCCCCCCCCCCAGTCAGTGTTGAGCACTTGCAGCTTGGCTTGACTTAGAGTACAGGAGTTGAGGGTAAAGATTTGGAGATTAGATCTGGATTTGAGAGACAGCTCTGCTGTGTAACATGTAGAAGATCCAGAGTAGGATGCCTCCTCAGCTGTGCCTCAGTTTCTCATTTGCAACAAAGATGAATAAACAGTGGGACCTGCCTCTGCTGGGAGGATTGAGCCGAGACATGGTCGTTAGTAAGGAATCATGTGTTTTAGTGAAATTCAAATATGCCATGATAATTGTTAGGTAAGGGCAGAGGACAGGGCAAAGCAGAGTCAGTTACAGAACAGGAGCCTGCCTCTCACTGTCTTTCTACCAGGCCCACCCGACACCCAGAAATTCACCAACTCATTACCACAGGCACAGGCACATCTCCTCCAGGATACCTCCTGGTGGCTGTTCGTTTAAATATGAAGAGTCTCCCACAGGCTCATCAGTCATCGTGATCCCTAGATGATGGCAGCAGTGACAGGCGACTGGACCATGAGGGTGTAACCTCATCGATGGGTTAATGCGACTGGGTTCTCAGAAAGTGGGGCCTAGCTGGAGGAGGTGGTAGGAAGTAGGCATGCTTTGAAGAGCATATCCTATCCTTAGCTCTTCCTCCCTCCCTCTCCCACCTCCCTTATCTACCACACCCTTCCATCATGGTCCCGATGATTCTGCCTTGCCCCAGACCTAAAAGCAATGGAGCCTGATGACCACAGGCTGAAATTTAACAGAACTGCCGAAACAGACTTTCCTCTCATCCCATCTCCTTTCATGTATTTGATCACCGTGAGTCACAAGCACTTACCCTTCCCTGAGAGCTGGCAGGGGCAGGGAGTATTGTCTAAAGCCTAGAGCAGCCATGCTCAGCCCCACAGTGGGCGAGGGGTGGGGCGCAAGGGGTGGGGGGTGGTCAGGGCCAAGTCCTGGCTACATCTTCCCCCAGGTCATCTTATTCCACTGTTACCGGCCTATTCCTGTTCCCTGTTCCCTCCTGCATCTCTGACCACTGCTCCACATGGCCTTCTTCTGGGCCCTGCTTTATCTCTGTACTCGATCCCCCTTGACACCTGGAGTCAAAGAAACCAGACTCTCTCCCTGCATTGATTATTTTTTTTGTCAACTTGACAGGAACTAGAGTCATCTGGAAAGAGGGAACCCCCCAACTGAAGGATTGCCTCCCATTAGATTGGGAAGTAGGCAAGTCTGTGGGTGCAGTTTGACTTTCTTTTCAGGTCACCGGCTCACAAATAACAACATGGACTTATTAATAATGAAAGTGTGGCCTTAGCTTAGGCTTTTCCCTAACTAGTTCTTATAACTTAAATTAACCCATATTTTTTAATCTTCATCTGTCACATGCTCATTGCCTCATCCCCATACTGCACGTCCTGCTCTCCCTCTGTGTCTGTCTGGAGACTCTTCCTTTCTTCTTCCCAGAGTTCTCTCTTGGCCACCTACACCTCCTGCCTAGCTATTGGCCATTCAGCTGTTTATTACACCGATCACAGCAACGCGTCTTCACACAGTGCACAACTATCCCACAGCATGTGGGGGCATTTTCTTTACTAATGATTGATGTGGGAGGGCCCAGCCCACTGGGCCGTGCCACTCCTGGGAAGGTGGTCCTAGGTTGTTTTGGAAAGGTAGCTGAGCAAGCCATGGAGAGCAAGCCAGTCAGTGGTGTTCCTCCATTGTCCACGCTTCAGGGATGGACTGTTACCTGGGAAAGTAAGATAAGACAAAAACGTTTCCATCCCCTTTCCCTCTCACAGCCACAGAAGCCAGACGAGGACATTCGCCATCAGAGGGATGGCTCTCCTAAGCTTTTTGTCTGTTCTTCCTTTTCAGCTTTGAAAAGCAGGTCACTGGTTAAAGGTCCTCAAGACAAGAACATCAGGGGCATCCAAGTGGGCTGGGGAGCTGGAAACAGGCATCCTTAGCCGAGTGGCTAGCTGGCCAGCAGCTGAATTCCAGGGAACACCTGAGTGCAAGGAGCAGCTTGAAAAGGTCCAGGAGCCTCAGAGACCAAGCTCTAGTGTGGTCTGATGCCACCCAGGTATATGACCTTGAGCAAGTGACCTGACTGCTTCAGCCTCAGCTTCTGCATCTATAAGATGGGTAGCAGGGACCGTTTCCCAGCAAGGAGGCAGAGACTTTCTGGCATGCTGCATTTACCTCATTGTGATTAAAATGGAACCCATGTGGTGTGGGAACCAAGCTCCCACATGGTGGGTATTTAACTCCTATCTTGTTTTAATCACAAATTGGGGCTTTTTGAGAATGTAAGGTTTGCGTGTGTCAGTCTGTCCTGATAGCCCTCTTCTCGGGGTGTATTCTGGGTCTTCAAGCAAAGGTTCCGCCAAGGCTGAGTCAGCAGATCTCACTGGCCTGGCACTTTGCACGTGTTTAGCGCTCCCAACTGCAGCCAATTACCCATGGCTGAGAGAGCAGGAAACTGAGGTTCAGACAGGATCCCCGACTCCAGGTCCCACCACTGTTACATGAATGAGCATGCCTGGTCATGGGAGCCTGAGGGGAAGGCCTGAGGAAGTGGTTGCTTTGTTTCTGGGCTCCCCAACTGGCTTGTATGGGGGCATATCTCACTGAAACAACGCTCCTTAGAGTCCAACGCCAGATGCCCAACAGCCAGTCAGAGGTGTTATAGGTAGGCGTTGTAGGCAAGGCCAATCAAAGGGAACCTTCCCAGCAAGGCCAGGAGGCTGTGCCTCCATTTCCTGGCTCTCTTTTCCTGCTCACTTTGGCTCCCACCTTCCACCTAAGAAGCTGACAGTAAGCATTCTCTCCACACCAGCCCCAGAAATCCGGAGAGTTCCCGTTATGTCCAGAAGATGGAACCTGGGCGGAACTTCCTCTTGTCAGATGAATGCCCTGAGTGTTTCACTTCCCTTTCTTAATGGGAAGTGTTCTTAACCCCAGTTTCTACCCCGCAGGGACTGTCTCGTGCCCACACACTTTTCTAGACATGACTGTAGCAGGGTATGTCCATCTCCAGAGAAGAAGCTCAGGAGTGGGCGAAGGCGCATTCCAGGCCCTGGTCTGCAGATGGAAAGGCATATCTGAGCATCACTGGGGTATCATGTAAACTAGAGGGCCAGTAGACATGGAGAACTCTGAGGAGGAGGCTCTTTCATGCAGAAAGAGAGGCTTGCTTGTCTTCAAGCTCTTGAGATCTATGTAGGCAAAGACTGCAGCAGGTGAGCCTGTGTGTGGCCCAGCAGACTGGCCCTGCTGTGCGTGTGCAGCCTTTGAGGCACCTTCCCATGGCTCTTGAGCTTCTGGTCATCTATCCATCCACCAGGGACTGTGGCTGTTTTCGCTGAATGGGACACAACCCTAGCAATAAGCCTGACGTCCAATCTAGCTTTTCAACCTACACGGCTTCTCACCCTCCCCAGGCAATTAGCATGCCTGCCACATCCTCAGAGCCACTCTTGGGTTACTATTGCCACCCTAAGCTCCCTGAAGAGACAGCCAGGCAGTCACCAAGAATTGTCAGGAGAGTTTTTGCAGTGACATGAGTGTTTTACTCCTCTTTTTTCAATGCCAGGAGGACCTAGGGCACAGGAAGTTGGGGGAGGGCTGAGGAAAGGGCAGTTGAAGGTACTAAAGCTACATTCACTGGGCTTAACACCTACCAAAACGCCCTGTTTCCAGTCATCCGGTGCTCTGAGAGGCAGTCTGGTTCCTTCCCACCTATCCTGATTCACTGATGATGGAGCAGGAGCCCCACTCTTTCTGAACCCCAAAGATTGTTCCCAGAGCATGACCTAGAGGGACTCTATGGCCCAGCAAGCAAGGGATTGCACTGTGGCCTGGTCTTAGAGCCCGGGGATCATTCCCCCTGGGTCCTCACCTGGCTGTGCTGCAGATTCACTGTGTGATCCTGGAAGTCAACTCTGAGCCTTGGAGTCAGTCATTTCAGCACCGACTCTAGGGATAGGCAGGAAAGACTCAGGAGTAGCCATGGAGCTCCCCAGAGCTCCCTTGAGCAAGTCTCTGAGGCGCTGTACTGGAGGGTCCAAAGCATGTCTTCTTGCAATGAGTGAGTCTCTGCTCAGGGAGAGCGATGCATGCCAGGGGCTCTCCCATTCTCCCTACCCAACGGCAAGCCAGGATCGAGCTGTCCTGGTCCCTCCTGCATAGATGTCCTCTTATTCTACCGGCCTTTCCAAGCATATGCAAGCCTTCATTGTAACTTTTTATTCCATTCTCCATCTATTAGCTTGTCATGGAGACAGTCTTCTTCTATTACTGGTTATATAGGAAATTAGACCATGCTTCCTTAGATTATTATGTCTACGTTCAGTTCATGTCTCTGTATCTTGGACAATTGAGAGGAATTTGGAACACTGTAATTATATGTAACCCTCCCACCTATCCAGACTTTAATAATATATACATGAATATGTACATAGTTTAAGTATATAGAACATATATATGAAGCCCATTTTAAAGTGTCGTCATTCTTGTTTCATTGACCTGAACCAGCAAGTCATTCTTCAGTGACAGGGTCCTAGGAGAAAGGACCAGGGATCAGGAAATAAAGAAGGGAGGACAGTGGGCTCAGGAGGTCTTGCACAAGTTGTGTCTTCCACCAAGCAAGTTTATTAAGAAGTACAGCGTCTTAGATGTTATTCTAAAGGGGGAAATGGAACAAAATGAACAGATGGCCTTCTCCTTGTGCTGAAAGAGGCCTAGTCCCATGAGTGGGCATGCTCTCCCTTCGCCTGTGTCTCGCTCTGTCCTGAGATACCCTGGAGAGTCCTGAGATACTCCGGAGAGTCACTATTACCTACGACTTCCTTAACCAACCCCTGACCTTTGAAAGCTCCTAGATTATGAGCTCCCTGCCCAGCAGCCCTTGCCTTCAGAGGGGAGAGGAAGACGTTCAACACTGTGCTCTCCAGAGCTGGAATAAGAGAGGCTGGGCGCACTGAGACCCAGGAAACCCTGCTGTCAAGAGGCCCCTCCCAGAGGGGTACCAGTTTCACAACTCTGGCAGTGGGTTCCACTTCTGCAATGGAAAATGACATTTTCGTTTCTTTCCTGGAGGGAAAAGGAAGAGCGGTAGAACTGACGTGTGCTCGCCCAGGCCCTTCCCTGCAGAGAGAACACACAGCTGCAGAGATGTACCTCGGCGGTAAGGTAGGTGGAGGTCAGAGGGACTGGGACCCCCAGGGAGGCCTGCTGGGGCTAAGAGAAGGACTCCTGGCCAGAGCCAGCCTCTTTCTGTGTGTCAGTCATGGTAGGCATTAACAGGTCTAGGTTTCTGTTCTCCAAGGACCACCGGGATCTGACACAAACAGGTCAGCCTCTGCAGACGTGCCACTGTGGCAGAGAGCAAGCTTCTGCCAGGTTTACTGCTCAGTAGCAGCACAGACAGAAGTCTCACAGAGCCATGCTTACTGTCAATATCCTTGGGCCATGGCATTGGTCTCTAAGGGATGGGCATGCACTCTCACCAAGCCTGACAGCACTGGTGCCCAGCCCTCAATCCTGGGCTCAGCCTGCACCCTGCCTCAGGAAGAGGTGTCCTTCGGGGTCAGAAGGCAGTGGCCAGAGGTGTGTCTGTCCACCTGCTAGGGAAAGAGTATCCTCGGGGACCTAGGCCCCATTGTCAACTAGATCCCCACTGACATACTACATTCAAAAAGCAACAGGACAAGAGGTTGGCAATCTAGCCCAGGCTCCCTATCCCACAGACTTTAAGAACCAAGCTTCCATTCATAGTTGATCGAGTATCATCCATTATATGTGATGTCTCCTCTTTCCTGGCAGATGTGCTCCTAGACATTTGCTGTGGCCACGTGCTATTTGGACTATATGGTGGGTCACACTCTGCCACCGGAGGACCTTAGGGAGACAAGAGCCTGCAGAACTCTAGGGGTGGAAATGCAAATGTCGGGGAGTAGGGGTTGGCCAAGTACCCTTGTGATTGATGTTAGAGGACACAGACAAGGTCACCTTCCCCAGAGAAGAAAGCATTTGAACTGGGCCTTGAGAGATGAGCAATGTTTTCACACACAATCTAGGATGGAACAAACATTCTTAGCAGAAAAAAAAAATGCAGGCCAGTAGTTCTCTAGCCAGGTGCTAGGGAAAGTATAAAATTACTGTTGAGTCCCACTCAGCCCTTGGTTCCTGTTGAAATCAGCGGCAAATCCAGGGTCATGTGGGGTGTGTAGACGTGGCAGAGTCTGTTCTCCAAAGCCAGACAGGAACAAAGCACACCATGGGATGGGCCTTCTCATGTGTGTCCATCAGGTACCGAAGGATGAGTTCCTGGAAGAAGAGCTGTGGGACCTTATTTCAGTTCCTGGAGCCTCTGATGGTTCTCCAGTGAGCTAGCTTTTCCCTCTGCCCACTGTCTCCACCAGGACCACCTTCTGCCAGATGTTCAGGAGACATGGTGCCTGGCCCATGGGAAGCACTGAGAAGGTGTCTGCTGTGTTCAGGACCCTTTTATGTTGCTCTATACCTCCACATCTGAAAGCAGCATATTTTCCCCCTCAAGAAGGGTACCCCCAAAAATGAAGGCCTGTCTCCTTCTGCTTTACCACAGCACCTGGATTGACATCTGGCTCAGAGGAGGGCTCTGCGAGGGTTTGTTTGTTCGTGCCTGCCAGATACAAGCAAGCCTCTTGTGACTGTTTTTCTGTTCCTGTAAAGCAGAGGCAAACTGTCTCCAAATGGCCTGCAGACCATCAGGCTCTGCCCTGTAAGCTGGTAAGATTTATCCCTTGCCTAGAAGAATAGGCACACCTTTATTACAAAAAAGTACAGCTCAGAGAGGATGGGCAACATGTCCTGTCGGAGTGTGAAGAGATGGAGTTCCAATACTAATGTCAACCTCCACTCCATCCTGGCTTGGGCAGAATGACTGTATCCATTTAGACATGGTCCTCATTGACAAGATGTAGCCCCAGGGCCTCTGCAGTGAGTAGCCTATCTAGGCTTAGAAAACCACAGAAGTGTGTATATCTTTGTCACATTTTCCCCAGGATCTCATCTATGGAGAGGGCCCTCACAGTCCTGCAAGTGAGCCTGTACCACCCCACACCAGGCCTGGTCACCTTTGCCAAAGTCCCACTGCGGCTGCAGCATGATACCAGTCGGCTGCTGGTGGGACGCGGGCAGGACGCCCACATCCAGCTGCAGCTGCCCCAGCTGTCCCGACACCATCTGTCCTTGGAGCCCTACCTAGAGAAAGGCAGCAACCTGCTAGCCTTCTGCCTTCAGGTGTTGTCTCGCAAGAGCTGTGTGTGGGTCAACGGGCTGCCACTGAGGTACCTGGAGCAGGTGGCCCTCGGTGCTGTCAGCAGAATCTCCTTCTCTGGCATCCAGATGGTAGTCCGCAGAGACGGGGGCTCCTCCCTCGAGGCCTTTGTCTGCTACTTCCATTTCAGCTCGTCACCCCTGATTTACAGACCCAAGGCCCAGGAGACGGATGAATGGGAAAGCGTTCTTATGAAGGAGACTCCTCCTGTTTGTGGGGAGGCAACTCATGATCCCTCGGGGTCTCCCCAGGGCTCCTCCCAGACTCAGACAGCTGTTCCCAGCCAAGCCCTGGAGGAGCAACAGAAATAAAGCTCCAGAGGGAACCCCCAGACACTGCACCCTGCCCGCCCTGCTGGCTGAGAGCAAGTCTTGCTACAACAGGGTTTGAAATATTTGAACTATGTCATGTGAGGTTGACACACAAAGTTGACATGCAAGGCCTGCTGGCCGCCCCACTGGCAGGGAACTGATCCTGTAAACTTTGAGCCACCCAGGGGTGGAGAAGTGCCCTCCGTGGCTCTGGGTAATGGGAACTATGGGAACTTCATATACTTTTAGAGGCCCTGAGAGGTTCCGGGGAGCCTCTCCCATCATCACCCCCACCCCATTTCCTCCTTTGTCTGGCTAGGAGTCACTTTATGTTGCTCATTTCACAGGCTGCTTAAGAGCAGAAGCATGGGGTTGGGGCAGGAATGCAAGGACGCGTGGAGAAATGACATTTGTGGTAGCTCAGGGTTACCTTCAGCTTTCAAATACCCACAGGCACTCAGGGCTTAGGGAAGCCTGTGTTTAATAAACTGAAAGTATTTCATTAAGCTGGCACACCCAGTAGGATTCCCTGAGTCCCAGATGGGCCACATGTACGCCATGTTGTCATGTGGAGCTGGGGGCGGGAAACCTGGGAGAGGTGTGAGAGGAAATTGGGAAAGTCGGTAGGAGTTTTCGTTTCTAGAAAGGCTGCACGGCAGAGCTCAAGGCTTCCGGGAGGGGAGCTAGAGACTGGGACTGCTCGGATATTTCTTCTCCCCTCCCTCCTTTCCCCTCCTCTTCCTTTTCTCCCTCCTCTCTTCTCCCATCCTCTGTCACTTCTGGACCAAGGCCCTGGCTGACCAGAGGGCAAAGGTCTTCAGGAAAAGACTGTTTCCTGCAGAAGTGAGCTCTTTCAGAACTAATTACATGTTTAGAGAGCAAGGTTGTGTCAGAAGTCAACCGAGTTGTCCCACTTGGAGTAAGATGCCTGCCAGGGCTTATCTTCCCTGATCAGACATGGAGGTGAGGTTGTTAAGGAGCCAGGCAGGCAAGGATGGCAGAATTTTCTCAGGGAGAAGGGAGCAGAGGGCTAACAGCTGCTTGCCATTTAGAAATAATGTTTATTCAAGTAAGGGCAGGAGAATCCTATAAACTCAGGTAACTACCATAAGCCCAGACTCTGCACAAGGGCACCCAGACACTGAAGGCACATTACTGCTCACAAACTGACTCATGACCCTAGCATCTGTGACACCTCTGTCACGCACCGTTCCCTACCCTTTTGTGCCCAAGGAAGACAATATGAGGCTCAGGGCTGTTTCCCAGCCCCGAATATCTTCCCCCTAGGGAAAATAACACCAGACAAGACCTACTCACATCTATGCTTAGGAAGTCCCTCCTCCAACAGAATATGAACTTAGATCACAGACACAAGACAGAGGAGAGCATGGTCTACCTGGGAGGATGCTGGCCATGTGGTGAATGACTCCCAAAGTTCCTCTCTCATTTAGATGAGCTTTTACCAAACACCCACCTCATGCCAAATGTATATCAAGTCTCAGAATCCAGGAATAAACAAAGCCAATAAAATCTACCTTCCAGAAGCTTGCTTGGCCCCAGGAGAGATAAGCATTCAGGAACAAATGACTTGATTATTTTATCACAGCTGTTGGGATTATATCTTGTCCCTCCTCTGGTTGGGTTTGAGATTTACCCTGTCATTAGGTAGATTTGAAGTTGATACGTACTCTATGTGCATCCTCTGCTAAGCAAGTCACAGTGTAGTAAGCCCTTGAGCACTGGACCCAGGGGTCACCCCCATTCAATGCTCACCATTCCCCAGATAGACACTGATCTCAAGCACAGTTCACAAATAAGGAAGATAAGACTCAGAAGGTTAACTGTCTAGCCAAGGCCATGTCATGTGTGAACTGGGTGACCTTGGGCAAGGGACTTAGCCTGTCTTGCCCTCTATTTCTCCCTCTGGAAAGCCAGGTAGATAACCTAACTGCCAGAACAGTTGAGAGGATGTCAGGAGGCAGGTCATGGAAAACGCTTAGCGGCCCACAGAAGGCACTCAAGAAAGGCCAGCCACCCTGAGGCCAAAGACAGGGAAGCTAAAATATACAAATCCTGAGGCTCATCACAAACATGGAACTTGGGTTGACTTGAACCCCAGTGACCTAGCTCCAGAGCTCAAGAGCTCCAGCATTCTGTGGAGGATGGAGGAGGTGTTAAGCTGCTTTTATATCAGAAGATCTGGGTTCGTAGAACAAGGGACGCTACTGGCACTGGAGGGAGGAACTGCCTGTAGTTCAGGCTGATGCAGTCCACTGCTCAGGATTGCTTCGAAATCCCCCAACTCTAAAGCAGGCACAGATCTCTGGAGGATTCGAGCGCTGTCCAGTCTGTGATTACAGAGCAGCTGCCCACAGGTAAAGCTTGAGAAACACCTAGAGACTGCATGGCCACCCAAGGCTGGAGGCACCAGGGTCTCTGGCTGTAGCTCCTTGCACCTCTGAAGAACTTTTGGAACAGGCTGCAGCTGCCGAGTGCCTCTCTCCATCCTCTCCCCTCCAGGAAGGCGCGAACCCACCCCTGCTAAGGGTCCATGAGATAGAACAGCGCACTTCCTCCATGGGGGACTGTGTGGTTGGTGTATTTTGGGTGAAGTGTCTGTGAGGTCCTCACACTGAAAAGTAGACTAGAGGATGACAGGCCAGACACAGGAAGGGGAAGAGCCAGGAAACATCTGGCTTATTTCACAAAGTCTCCTCAGGAGCATTTCTTCCTCCTCCTCTTTCTCTTCTTCTTCTTCTTCTTCTTTTTTTAGTTTTACTGTTTTTTAGACAAAGTCTCACCGTGAGTCTCAAAGCAGCCTTGCATTCACTATTCCGAATCTGCCTATGCCGAGTGCTCAGTCACAAGTGTACACCAACCACACCTGGCTTGTTCCAGGTATTCAAGACATCACACTCTGCTAGACTTCACTTCCCTTGAAAAACAAAAATCCTGGAACTATTAGATTCACGGCCCCATGACACTCTCCTGTCACCTGGAATCTGTAGGTTAACTTCAAGACCCTGCTTGTGGATTTGCCGTCACTGTCGCTTCTCTTGCCTACACAGGGTCCCTTCTAACCATCTCTTATGAATGTCCTAAGCTCCCCCTCCCAGCAGGGCAGCCTGTGTGACCGTGGGGATGAGCACATGGAAGCTTACAGGACATACAGACACGCAAACACCCATATGCACACAACACAGGTAGTTTCAAGCTGTCTGGGCTACAATTCATGCTACTCACTTACTGCCCCATGGTCTTTGGACCTGTGACTTCTATGTGAGGGTCACTGCAGAAATAAAATGAGTCACTGAATGTAAATGTGTCTGTGGCACACAGTAGGTGTTCAGGAGGGTCAGTTAGCATTGGCCAGTTCAGTGGAAGAAGCTGAGCATATGTGGTCCTGTGGGCTCAATTGCAAGTACACGTATGCTGCAAACACACCTGCCTCCTTTATGATCAGACGGACCTCGGGCACTGCGGTCCCAGAGCCAGTGTCGGGAAACTCTGAAGTCATTCCCTGCCCTGCCTGTTGAGGCTGTTTAATCCTCACCAGCCTGTGCCTCGCTGCCGATGTGAGTCTTCCGAAGCTGACTCTCTCTATCTGCTCAAGGCTGTTGGATGCCGCAGTGGCCAGAATGGGGCTGGACAGGATGTGAGGCCAGCAGTGATAAAGGTCTGAGGCAAACCTCACAAGCAGACACCCTCAGTCAGAGGCCCACAGTGGAAGAAGCTAAGCAGCCAGTGAGGTCAAGAAGACCAGAGAGTCTGGGAGAGCAAGACATAGTTGTCACTCCCTCTCTGCCTCAAACGGAGCACGGCATGAGTGTTTCCTTTCTCTTCCCCTCAAGCCTTCGTACCCTAACTCAAGTGGAACCTGGGTCTGGGGATTTTGTATGGTGACTGGTGACTGTCATGGTGAAGGAGAGACGGCTCCCTCTCACCGGCACTTCCGGCCTCCAATAGAGGTGCAAGGGGGCCGCTCCCCCAGGAGACCCCGAGAAGGGCTCTGAGCAATGGCAGCCAGGAGTCACCCTCCAAATCTCCTCTCTCTGCCCACACCCCCAGGCACGCACCAGCAACACTCACTTTGCTGTGCCAGCCTGCCACCTAGGGTACCAGGAGGCCACCCTGCTAGAGGCCTGGACAGGACAGTCCTTAACCTGCAAGAATACTTGTGGGTAGACAAAGGAGCAGCAGTCAGTTCTGCCAGCGGGGCACAGAGGGAGCACCAGCAGGGCACCCGCCAGCGGGTTACCAAGGGAGCACCAGTGGGTCACCAAGGGAGGAGGATCAGCAGGGCATCAAGGGAGCACCAGCTGGGCATCGAGGGAGCACCAGCTGGGCATCGAGGGAGGACCAGCTGGGCACCAAGAGAGCAGTCACTCCATAAACGTGTAAAGGAAGCCTTTGTTGAGGGGTCCAGTTTCAGGCCTCCCAGTGACTGACTGGTAGGGCTGAGGACCTGGATGGAGAATCATTTCTACAACGACCCACTGCACTGCCACCAGACTGCCATCAGTCACAAGGTGTCAGAAGCAAGCAAGCCTCACTGAGTGTAGAAGGTTCCTCACTACCCCTGCTGCCCAGAAACTAGTGGGAGCTGAGACACCTGCCTCCTACTCCATCCGTGGGTTCCAGTTTCCTCTGCTCGCAGCCAAAGGCCTCTGGGTTGCAGTCACCCTGTGCTGCCCCAGGCCTTCCATCTAGCCAAGACCTGGGGGAGGAGTTAAGCCCAAGGAGGAGATGCTGATTTTAATGAACTTGGTTCACATTGCAAGGCTCTGATTCCTCTTCCCTTTAACGTGAACTCACAGGCGGATTAAAGTGAAATAAAACCTACTATTTGAGTAACATTTTCAGCTTATTGGAAACATGCATTACCTCCTCGTGACTGGGCCGTGAGAAGGAAAGTTATTATCTTTCTTTAGAGTTTGTAAACGCTTTATGGCTCAGGCATTAATCCTGCTTGTGGGGGGTGGGGGGTGATGGAGGAAAAAAAATGTTCCCATTTACCTTTGTTTTCCAATCACATGCTCCAGTGGGAACGAAGCATCCCAAGTGAGCAATGGAGAGCCAGGTGAGCCTCGGCAGAGGAGTGTAATTATTTTCTTTAAGCATGTGAACTGAAAGGGCAGTAAAGAGCTGTTTGGCAAGGGAGCTTGTTCCGTCCTCCAGAGAGGACGCAACTCACCCGCCCCAATCCCAGCCTCTCCCTGGTTCTCCTGGTGTTTGTCTCCAGGAGAAAAATGGCCTCCATCCCCCATGACGACATCTGCATCTTAGAGGGGGTGCTTGCTGCGAAGGGCACAAGACATTTGGGAACAAGAAGGAGCCAGAGAAAGGGCAGATCTGTCAGGATCACGTCCATGCAGGAATGAAGGACACACCATGTGGACCTGACTCTAGAGAAACAGGGGATTCCCTCCTGCTGATTCCCTAATCCCTCTGTATACTATCAACACAGAGCTTTCTGACTCCTGGAAGGAAGCCTGCCCAGGCTGTCTGCTCTGCTTTCTTTTAAAGCTATGGAGTGAGGGGCTGGAGAAGTCTTCAGTAAAGTGGGGGGCTGGCCCGAGAAGCCAGTGCTCAGCCAGGCAATCAGACCTGACATTTCTGGGGTTGCTTCTCTGCAAGGTCAGATGTCATGATGCTATTCTTCCAGAGAGCCTGTCTCAGACAGGTTAGAAACAGGGACACTATTAAGTATCCTTGTTTAGAGGATTTTAATCATCCAGAATCAATTCAGGCAAACAAAGACAGTCTCAAGTATTAAAAAATAAAACTGTAATTTGGGGCATTGGAGACACCAGTGAGAGAATTGCCAAGCACCTAAAGAGGGAGTGGCATTCAGAGACTGGCATGCACAGACATTATCACCACTGCCGGCCGCACCCCTGTAACTGGAGGGGTGTAAGTGACATCAGAGTGGGCCCTATCCTGAACTACCATGGCCAGCTGGGACCACAGGTGGCTCGTAAGTTGTTGGAAAGAGGCAGAGATGGTGGGGTATGTCTCCTCTTCATGACCCACCATCTCCCGGTTCACTTCCCTTTGGCAAGGGCAGCTGACAAAGGACACTGAGACTGACTGCTGGCCTGAAGGGCCCTGGAACCTTGCAGGACAGGGCAGAAGACAGAGGAGTGTGGTGGATATGTGGGCAGCCAAACTCCAAAGCAAGCTCCTTGTGTTCTGTGGCAGTGTCCCTTAGCCTTGTCTGGGCCCTAGGGTAGCCACCAAGTAGAGTATGATGTTGGGGAATGGGGGGGGGTCATTGCACAGAGGATACCACTGCCCAGGGGCTCTGTTGCCAACCTCTCTAATCTAAGCATCTGAGGAAAGAGGGTGGGTACAGCATAGTGATACACAGGAAGAGTCAGATGTGGTCTTTGTTGGCATCCTTACCAGCATGTCATACTGCCCTGCATTGGTTCCCCTTCCCAGGTGTCAGGCCACAGAGCAGAGAGAGGTGTCCAAAGCAGACCAATACCCAAACCCTCACTGTTTCCCACTGATTCTAGAAACTTTATTATTACACATGCTACCATTTCCTCATCTAAAATGAGAATACTGTGAGTACCTACCTCACCTCTGTGAAGATGAAAAAACCCAGTATATAAAAACAACTTAGTACATGGACTGTGCACTAAGTGCCAGCCATTGAATTAGCTACCAGATCCTTCCAGAAAGATCCCTGGCAGCTCCTGCTGAGAAGAGCCCTTTACCATTCAGCTCCACATTACTGCTGGGGCACTCAAAGGGACTGTAAGCAGTTATCTGTGGCACAAAAGTCCTCATCTCCACAGGAGTCAGTACCCCATTTTAGATGTCTGCTTGCTCGAATTTCCCACCAGAAGAATCCTATATGTGGCAGAAACTCTCTCAGAAATGCCTATAGCTCCCAGTAAGTCTTCAGTAAGGCCCAGGAGGCAGGAGGGTGAGCTATGAGGAAGATTTGGGTGCGGTAAGAACAGCCTTCTAAGGACAAGGATGAGCAGACCCTTGGCGAAGCCTTGATAAAGCTGTTAAAAGAGCTGTTAAAACGGACTTGGAACAGCCAGGCCCCCAGGCTGCGAAGAATGAAAATGAAACGGTCTCTGAGCTCAGCAGCCCCCAGCTGAGCCTCAGATCACAATCCCCGGGTCTGCAGGCAGGGCTGGTTCCAGACAGGCCACTCAGAAACAGGCACACAGCTCCTGAACGCCGAGATCGGCCCCAGGAGGACTGGCGGCTGACTGGAGGCTGGAGGCTGAGAACCAGCATTGGGCCTCATTACTGAGGACCACACCGCCCCCATGCACACGCATTGGAGGCCTAGGCAGAGAGCTGGTAAGGAAGGCTGCCTTTCAGTTTTCTATTCTGCTTCTCCTGGGCATGTAGGTTCTGTAGTTACCATGTAGATTTTGGGTGGAAACACCTCAGAGCTTCATATGTTCAGACTTCTTCCCCACTCCGGCCCTCTGCACAAACCCTGCCTAAACGCCTAGGTAACAGAAACCACAGGGCAATTATGAGCTATGAGTTTCTCTCCTCCGCTAAACAAAAAAAAGTATTTCCACCCAAGAATCTCAGCATGTCTTCCAAACCAGAGCTCTCAGGGGGAAAGAGAAGGTGAGGGGAGATGCTGTGTGGGGAGTAGGGGTGAGGTGAGGTGAGCTTTCGGAGGAGTCAGCGTTGTGATAAGGGAAAGCCTAGGCCACAAGTTCCTCCTGATGACAGATGCACTGGAGGAAGGGATCCCCAGATTCCCGCACCTCACTTCATCAACCTCTACACTCGGGCAGTTCCAGTGAACACCCCACACCTGGCTCTCTGGAACAGGAGCTCCCACGGCAGCGTTTGCCGATGGCTATGGTGTGATTCTTCTCACTGGGGTCAGTTTTGAGAGACCCGTCACAAGGTGACCTTGTTGAATGGAAGGGGAAAGGTGCGCAGGAGCACACACACCGTTCTGTACTCGTTTTCACCACACAGATGCAGCAGTCAGCCTCCTAAACAACAGGGCAGCACCTGGTGGGTCACCCATGCCATCTGTGTAGAGCTACCCAGCAGCCCTTGCAGGGCCCCATGACACCACCTCCCTGCAGCTGCCAGTGCTGGGTTCCTGGACCCTGTTGTGTGTGGAAAGCCGCCCTCCACAGCCTCCGGTGTACACTGTCTCCTTCTCCCACCTCCTCCTCTCTCGGTGCCATTCCTGCTTCAGCTTCTGGGCAGGAGATGCCCAGGCTCTATCCCCTCCATACTCACATAGCCTAGGGCTGGAGAGGCGGCTCAGTAGTCAAAAGCACTTGCTGTTCTTGCAAAACCCCAGTTGGGTTCCCAGCACCAATGTCGGTTGCCTCACAAGGCCTGTGATCCCTACAGCTCCAGGGATCTGATGCCTCCTCTAGCCTTGTGAGCATGGCAGACACATAGAGCACATCAAACAAGCAGGCACACACATACATATAAATAAAGATAAATTTATAAACCATAGACACTGCCAGGCAGTGACAGCGCACGCCTTTACTCCCAGCACTCGGGAGGCAGAGACAGACGGATCTCTGTGAGTTTCAAGGCCAGCCTGGTCTATAGAGAGAGTTCCAGGAAATCCAAGGCTACACAGAGAAACTCTGTCTTGAAAAAACAAAAAACAAAAATCAATCAAACAAACAAACAAACAAAAACACCAAAGACTATAGATACAACAAAATGCTTAGGAAAAATGAGTTTTGATTGTTTGCTTTGAATTAAATACAGCTTTCTTAAACTGTAAGTTCATGTAATGTAACTTTAATAATTCAACTAATAATTTAGTAATTCTTATGATTAAATATAATTTATTTACTTAACATTTTCAAGGCTTATTTATTTTATTATGTATGTGTGTATGCCTGTGCGCCAGAAGAGGGCACCAGATCTCACTACAGACGGTTATGAACCACCATGAGGTTGCTGGGAATTGAACTCAGGATCTCTGGAAGAGCAATCATTGCTCTTAACAGCTATCTCTCCAGCCCCCAAATATAGTTTATTATTAAATTAAATGGTTTGATTCTATTTAGATGTCTCATGATCTTTTTAAGTTATTATACATAAAATAACTTTATATATATATGTGAATGTGTGACTCGCATGTGTGTCTGTGCATGAAGTGCATGCCTTGTGATCCCCTGAAACTGACATTATGGATGGTGTGAGCCACCATGCGGGTGCTGGGAACCGAGCTTGGTCCTCTGTGAGGACAGCAAGTGCTGAGCCATCTCTCTAGGCTGACATCCCATAATCTTTAACACCCAGTGCTCACGAGAAAGCCTCAGCACCCTGCTACACGGGAAGCATCCCAGTCCCCTGTACTCAGGGGCTGGCTGGAGCAAGAAAACAAGCAGAGCGAAAATGCCTTTAAAAATGAAATGATTTTATCATTCAAAAGCAAACTACTATTTTTTTTTTTTATCACCACAGAGATCGGAAGTGGCCTCAGGAGAAGACTAAGCCGTTGCATGTTCTAGAAGAGGAAGTGAAGGGTCAGAGGACAGAGTGAGCCCCACCTGCTGAGCTGGCCAGTGGTGGCATTAGCAACTGCCTCGCCCTCAGACTTTGCTTACTTCCCATTCCCCCATCTGTGATAAGGGCAGCCCACGGCTAGTTCTGAGTTTGGCTGGTGGAGCCTCATTGCTGAGCTCTGCCTAGCAAGCGTGACCTGCCGTATTTCACACCGGGAGCGCATGCAAGAACTGGAGTCAGCCATTACTGAAAATGCAGCTTGGTGGAGATAAATGGCCAAAATCATGTTCTCTCTCTCTCTCTCTCTCTCTCTGAGCTTAGAGTCAGTGACAGGTTGTGTGGCACCTAAAGACCATCTTCCTTCTCACAGGGTTCTCTGAGCCTCCGAACACAGGATGTTGATGTTTCTGGAAAATGGATCAGCAGGAAGGAGAAACACTAAACAGGGCAGCACCTGGTGGGTCACCCATGCCATTCCTGCTTCAGCTTCTGGGCAGGAGATGCCCCGTTGCCCAGGCTCCATCCCCTCCATCTCTATCTCTCCCTGTTTTCTGTAGGTTTAGCATGCTCAGCTCTCTTAAACATCACGCTTTATGGCCGTTTGCAGTGCAATTTTGTTTCTATCCTGCCATTCAATTTGAATTAAATATCAAACAGATGTGAGTCATTTTTTGTGCTCTTTTTAAAGAAAAAAGTTTAATATTGGGGAGCATGCCCTCCTAAGGTCAGGAAAGCCATTCGGAGAAATAAGCCCCCTCAAATTAAAAAAGAATCACATTGGTTAGCTTGAGATGCTTTCAAGTGGTACCTTTCGAAGTGCTAAGGAACAGTGTTTCCAGCAAGCTATAAAGCATCAGGAGAAAGCAAGGCAAGATATATGGCCTGGGGCTGATGGGGAAATTGAGCTCCGAGAAGGGGTAGCCCCACCTGGGAGGAAGCCCTGAGCCTGGAGATGAGGTTTGCAGATGATGCTGGGGGAGGCCATCTTCCCTCGAGGCCCTAGGGAGGGCCTGCGCTTTGCAGCCTGTGTGGTCAGGCTGAGAAGGGAGGCAGGATGGATTCTCCATGTACTCAAAGAGCCAGCTGAACTTATGCAGCATGTCCTACCTTCACAGGTTTGTGCCACCACGGTCCTTTCCCACAGCCAGCTGTTACAGTCTGAATTGTCTTCCTAGACACGCCAATGCCTTTGTCCCTTGTCTCTGTTACAAATCTCTTAGATAGTGGGGTCTTTGGACATTGGCAGGTCATTGGAGAATAAGAGAAAATCACGCCTCCTCTTTGCAGACAAGATCACAAATAAACTCGCCCATGACCTCAGTGGCTATGGTCACTGCCCAGCATAGCCTAACAGCCGAGAGCATCTCATCACTGAAGTGTTCCACTCACAGGGCTGGGGCCCATCTCTTGATGGCTTTTCCCATGAGCAGGAATGGCTGGTCAGGCTCCAAACAACTCCCCTCACTTCTTGGCACAGCCATACCTGCCTCTCCAAATTATTGGACCTGCCGCCATTCGTGGCTTCCAGCCAGGATCTCTCCAGGGCCAGAGAGGCTGAAGTGTTTCCATGTGGCCCCTTGACTCACTACACCCAAGACACCACTCCAAACACAGTGCCGACTGCAAACAGCATTCCATGTCCAGGGCTTGGGGCCAGCTTGTTCTAGACATGTTGGATATCAATACAATGGTCTGCACACCCAAGGTTTGCCTCAGGGACAACAAGGAAACACCCAGGGACCTTGCATCGGGCCCTGCTGACGAAACAGAGCCAATAGTTCCTAGAATTCTGCAGACAGCAGACCAGGCAAGTGGAGGGATTTAAAGAAAGAAAAACCTAGACTTTGGCATCAGTTAACTGAAGTCAAGATCAGGTTCTACTCCTTCCTAGCTCTGTGACCTTAGCCAAGAACGACCTTACCCAGTCTTCTTTGTTTTTTATTTCTCCCTTCCACGTCACCCCCTTTTTGAGGTGTGTGTGTGTGTGGTGTGTGATTTTACATGTATGCTTGCATGTATGTCTGTACACTGTGTGCATGCAGTGCCCACAGAGGCCAGAAGTTACAGAAGGTTGTGAGCTACCATGTGAGTGCTGGGAATCAAATCTCTGAAAGAGCAGTCGCATTCTTAAGTTCTGAGACACTTCTCTACTCCCTCCTGCCCCCCGCCCCATGTGTTTTTTGTGTGTAACACAAGTGTCTCTCATCTCATGGATGCCAAGGAAGACGGGATGACATGTGGAGTACTCAGCACAATGGGGGACCAGTACTTTAGCACCAGTGTTAGGTAGTTTGTTTTTTTTTCACCTTACCTTAAAGGTAACAGGCACCCCCTATCTGATAGCACTTGCTGGGGTCTGGGAGGCTGGAAGTTGGGTCAGAGCCGAGTTTCTCCCAGAAGGAACTGCACTGGTGACCTCGGGAATGGGAGATGCAAAGGAGGAGTGATGAATTATGCTTCATATAACGTCCCAGGGAAGGAAGCGGTGTGGGGGAGGCTGAAGAAATACCAAGACGCTCCAGATGAGGAACTGTGAGTTGTGAGCCCGTTGCTCCAACAGTCCTGTGTCCCCAGCATGTTCAGTAAGAACGTCCCAAGGCCCGCCTCAGAGAGCCTGAGGTGACAGAGTGAGGTGGAGGGCAGCTGATAGCTGCAAGGCAAAGCTCCTGCCCTGTAGGGAGAAACAACTGTATTTGGCTTCTAACAGGACTCTCAGCTCAGACTGAAACTGGTCAGAAAAGATTTCTAGAAGAAGCTGTGCTTGGATGGTGAGCAGAGAAGAGAGGAGAGAGAGAGAGAGAGAGAGAGAGAGAGAGAGAGAGAGAGAGAGAGAGAGAGAGAGAGAGAGAGAGAGAGAGAGAGAGCTCTATCTTGCTGCTCACCAGGACGGACAGCCAGCTCTTAGAGATCTCCACCCAGCCTGCACAGCTCCCCTGCAGCCATTCACTGGGGCTTCACTGAGAGCAAGAGGTCCTTCGGAGGCGCTGGTTAGGGCCCGGCCGGCCATGGCATAGCTCACAGCTCACCACGGAAGGACTCTGCACACAGACAGACTGGGCCTCTTCTCGCAGTGTGGGGGATTTCAAGGACTCTGAAGTCCCTTTGAATCTCAGTAGGAAGAATGCCTATAGCTCAGCACAACCCCTGCCCCCAAACTAAAGAGGTCAGATGTCCTGAGGTGCAGGGGCAGAGAAAAAGCATCTTCTCTCTTAGCGCTGGTGTTAGGTGGGGCTCTCTTTTCTTGCCCCCTCCACCCCTACGGAATGTAGGGGTGCAAGACCCTAAGTTAGTAAAGAAGACCGACCATGGGCGGGGGATGGCTCAGTGAGTAAAGTGCTTGTCAATCAAGCATGCAGACCTGACTCCGGATTCCCGGCATTCGTGTAAAAAGCTGTCATGGCAGCTACACACATACCCCAGTGCTGGAAGTGTGGAGACAGGCAGGTCCCTGGAGCTCATCAGCCGACCAGTCTGGCTGATGGCAAGATCCGGGCTCAGTGAGGAAACCCTGTCTCAAACAGAGACTAGAATGGAATTGAATTAGAATAGGAGACGGAGAGTGATAGAGACACATATCAACCTGCACAAGCAAGGCAAGCACACCTACACACACACACACCACACACACACACACACACACACACACACACACACACCACACCACACACACACACACACACCACACCACACACACACACACCACACACACACACACACCACACACACACACACACCACACACACATACACACCACACACACCACACCACACACACACACACACACACCACACCACACACACACACACACCACACACACACACACACCACACCACACACCACACACACATACACACCACACACACCACACCACACACACACCACACCACACACACACACACCACATACACACCACACATACACACCACACACACCATACATATACCACACACACACACACACACACCACACCACACACACCACACACATACACACACACCACACATATACCACACATACACACCACATACACACACCACACATACACACCACACACACCATACATACACCACACACACACACACCACACATACACCACACATACACCACACATACACACCACATACACACACCACACATACACACCACACACACCATACATACACCACACACACACACACACACCACACCACACACACACCACACACACATACACACCACACACACCACACCACACACACACCACACCACACACACACATACCACACCACACACCACACACACATACACACACCACACCACACACCACACCACACACATACACACCACACATACACACACACCACACACATATACACATACCACACACACACCACACCACACACACACCACACCACACATACACACACCACACCACACACCACACACACATACACACCACACATACACACACACCACACACATATACACACACCACACACACACCACACGCATACACACACACCACACACACACACACCACACATACCACACACACCACACACACCACACACCACACATACACCACACACACCACACACCACACACACACACACACACACACCACGCCACACACATACACACCACACACACACACCACACACATACACACCACACACACACACCACACACACCGCACACACACATACACCACACACACACACCACACACACACACCCCACACACCCCACACATACACCACACACACACATACCACACATTCCACACCACACACACCCCACATACACCACACACACACACCACACACACACACCACACACACCACATACACCACACACACACACACACACACACACACACACACACACACACACACGGCTGACTGTGGTGCTGGCTCCGTCTCACACCCCCCTGTTTGTGCCTCACGCCTCACTCTGTAGCCACCACAGTCATGCTCATGGCCTGCTTCCACATCCCCCGTGGGGCCAGGGCCTTCTCCAGCGCTCCCCTGCCACATCTGAGGTCACACTAGTCTTGTCCTCTGCTGATGCCGCAGGGCTTCAGCTGACTGAAACGTCAGCATCTTATACACATTCATTCCCATCTCTGTTGCTGTGGTGCATTAACCTACTAGGTGACTTAAAACTAGTAAATGAGCAATTGTCCACACCATCATTCTGTTTTCCTCAAAGCAGAAAGGCTCGTTTTCTAGGCCCTGCGTCTGAGTCCATGCTTGTCACAGCCATCTAACTGGTTACTTTGTTTAACCATTTGACGGGCCCTTGAAATGTTTGTAATATCTTGGGCTATGTTTGAAGTTATAATCCAATGTGTCTATAAAACGTACCTTTGGAGAAATTCCTTGGGGCTGTTCCAGGGGCTGTATGACCAGGTGAGAGGTATGCAATGTATTCGCCTGGCTCTAATCCCATGCATGTACCTGACAGAAAGTTACTTCACTAGCCCACATGCCAGTTCAGCTCAGAGTGCCCTTAGGATGCCCTTTTTACAGATGGGAAACAGTGAGGTGGGTTTGGTGGGGGCATTTGCTCAGTAACCCATGTCTGCGTGTCATTTCCCAGGTTCCTCTGCTCTCAAGGTATAGTCTGGACTGCATCAGAATCCTGAGTGCCTTTGTTCATGGTAACGAAAGACTAATGGTGGAAATAGTCCCACAGCAGCACAGAGGCATGATGGGATGAGGAAGCTGCTGCTTTGACCTCTGAAACCACCTCTGCAGATGGCCATCTGAGATCATGCCCAAGGAAGGTTGCCCTTCCTGACCCCTCTGAAGATGCCCTTTTAAGTGAAGGGGGTACTTGAGGATCTCTAAGCCCCTTGGAAGATGTGAAAATGGGGGCAGGTCAGCCACATGAAGAGCAAGCTAAATGTGTAAACACACCTTGGGGATGCTAATCTCCCAGGTCAGGCTCCGGGGCCTGGCTACCCACTGCAGGAGCAGAGGCTGCGTGCTTCTGTATCAATGGCAGGTGGTCTCAAGGCTCCTGGGGTCAGGCAGGACACTGTGTGTTGGCACCAATGCCCACAGCAGCCCAAGTGTTCTGCCCAACCTTCCCCAAACACAGAGGAGCCATAGCTGCCAGGCTAGAGAGGGGCCCCAGGTTCACACAGAGACCCCTGCGGCTGGCCGTGCCCCTGGCTGTGCCCCTGGCCGAGGTGCACCGGGCTAATCAGAAACACCTGTGTACATGGAATTTCCTGCCCCGGTTCAGCCTTCATTTCCGCTGCCAGTAAAAACCCGAGGCATGCAAAGGTGAAAGAAACCAGCCAGTCAATCACCCAGACGACGGCCACCAGGGCTGCAGAGACAGGACTTGGTAAATTAAAATTTAATTCTCACCTGATGGCCCAGCCAGGACAACCATGTTCCAAACCTTGCAACCAGTAGCCACAGTCCGGCAGCTCTCCACCCTGGTTCTTGTAGGAATCAACCTCACCCCATGGCCAGAGGAGGGTGGTATCTGCCTCGGTCATCAGGCTGTCGGTCGGGCAAGCGCCTCGGAATGAAAGTGACGCCTTTCTTGTCAGCTCCATCCTGCAGCTGCAAGGGCTGTTTGAGTTATTAGGTGCTGGAGAGATCAGAGCTCACTGGTGACCTGGGGACATTTAGTAGACAACATCAAAGCCAGGGCAGCCAGGGTCCAAACTGGAGGATAATGGTCAGAGCCTGAGGGTCTGTGCTCTGTCCTAGCCCAGCAGGTTTAGGTGAGGAGAGAGTCGTAAAAATGCCTCTATTTTCTTCCAGAACATTTTTCCAGAGATTCCTGCAGGCTAGTGGAGGTGGGGCTTGGAACGAGCAGGAAGAAATGTCATGCTGCCCATTTTATGATCAAACTTTGTCTGAAGAATGACTTGACTGATTGCACAGGCTGAGGCCATCACAGGAGACTGAGACATGGGAGGGACAGGGAGTGGCCCTGAGAGGCCACATCCAGGCTAAGGACCCAGGCCTAAGGTTATTTGATGTAATGGCCTAAGGGCCGTTGTGCAAGTTGACTTTGCACAGAACAGAAATAATGGTCCTCTCTCTCCCTCTCCCTCCCTCCCTCCCTCCCTCCCTCCCTCCCTCCCTCCCTCCCTCCCTCTCTCCCTCCCTCCCTCCCTCCCTCTCTCCCTCCCTCCCTCCCTACTCTCCCTCCCTTCCTGATTTTGCTAGACTGGCTGGCCAATGAGGCCCCAGGATGCTGCTGTTTGCACCTTTCAGTGCTGGGATCAGACATATGAACCACCTGTCATGTCCTTGGCTGTGATGTGCTGTGTCACTAGGGGTCTGAACTCAGAGTAAAGCACAGCACACTCTTCCCTCTACAGACAGTAGTCATACAGGTAGCTTTCCCTGGAAATACCAAGCACAAGCCAGACACAAAATAATTCCTCTGAAGAGCGAACTGGGACGAATCGGGTTTGTTACATTAATCAGGAGAAGGGGAGCTGGAGAGACGGCTCTGTGCTGCAGACCCTGGGCTGCTCTTGCAGAGGACCTGGTTCTGGTTCCCGGCACCCGGAAGTGGCTCGTTACCTCCTGATCCAAACACAACACCCTCTACTGGCCTCTGTGAGTTCCTTCCTGCATGTATGTGGTACACATGTACTCATGAAGGCTCACACACACATAAAAATAAAAAATAAAAAAAAAACTTTTAAAAATAAGGCCGGGCAGTGGTGGCGCACGCCTTTAATCCCAGCACTTGGGAGGCAGAGGTAGGCGGATCTCTGTGAGTTCGAGGCCAGCCTGGACTACCAAGTGAGTGTCAGGAAAGGCGCAAAGCTACACAGAGAAACCCTGTCTCGAAAAACCAAAAAAAAATAAAAAATAAAAATAAAAAATAAAAATAAGAAAATGCTGGGTGGTGGTGGCACACGCCTTTAATCCCAGTACTGAAGAGGCAGAGGTAGGTGGATCTTTGTGAGTTTGAGGCCAGACTGATCTACAGAGCGAATTCCCGGACAGGCTCCAAAGCTACACAGAGAAACCCTATCTCGGAAAAAAAAATCCTGGACCCTGGACAAAGATTAAAAAACACAATAAATCAGGAAAGGGTCCTCCTTGCCTCTGGTTGTTGAGTACAGTTGCTATTGGAGGTGGGTGTGCAGTAATGACGGACTTCTTTCGACTGCTGTGTTCACTTAGTGAAAATCCACCGAGCCATACACTACACTTGCAATTTGTTTACTTTCCCATATGCATGTCATATTAAATATCATTTTCATAAAGTTGTCAGGTCCAAAGCATTGTGTATACAAATAAATAAATAAATAAATAAATAAATAAATAAATAAATAAATAGGTAATATTCATCCTAGTTGAGAAAATGTGGGTCTTATTTTGTTTTTGTTTTTTGTTTTTTTGTTTTTTTTTTTTTTTTTGGTTTTTCGAGACAGGGTTTCTCTGTGTAGCTTTGCGCCTTTCCTGGAGCTCACTTGGTAGCCCAGGCTGGCCTCGAACTCACAGAGATCTGCCTGCCTCTGCCTCCCGAGTGCTGGGATTAAAGGCGTGTGCCACCACCGCCCGGCTTATTTTGTTTTAAAGTAGAAACCTAAAAATATGTCACTCATCTCACCATCTGGAGTTAATTCCTTAAATGTTTTAGTGAATTTCCTTCCCACTTTTAAAGAATCTTTTTTAATATTTATGTATGTGTTTGTGCATGTGTACATTTATGCAGATGCCTGCAGAAGCCAGAAGAGGGTGTGAGGTCTCCTGGATCTGGAATTAAAGATGGTTGTGAGCTGCCTGTCGTGTGTGCCAAGAACTGAGCTCAGGTCCTCAGAGCAGTAAGGGCTCTGAACCACTGAGCATCTCAGCAGCCAATCCTTCTTACCTCTTTCTAGTGCATGGTGTGTGTGTGTGTGTGTGTGTGTGTGTGTGTGTGTGTGTGTGTGTCTGTCTGTCTGTCTGTCTGTCTGCCTGCCTGCCTGTCTGTCTGTCTGTTTGTGTGTTTTCTAGCTTTAGTGATATTCTCATATGTAAAAAATTATATGCACTTTAAAAATATTCCATGGTTAGTACAGTTCCATCCTTGCTTTGCTAATTACGGAGTTCAGGATTCCGTTCCTCTTTCTGGTCGATAACACTCCATTGTTTAGATGCAAGCCTTACATCTGCTTTCCCATTCGTCTGTTTTTTGCTGCCTAAGCTGCATCCATACCTTGGCCATCAGTAGGGACTGGGTATGCACGGGCATGTGGATTCCATTTCCTTGGGCCATAAGCTGGTGTGTCACTACATCACGTGGTAGAAACCTCCATACTTGTTCTCCATAGTGACCACACTGATTGATTCTCACCAAGAGCATTCACAAGTTCCTTTTCCTCTATATCCTCTCCAGGATTTTTTGTTGCTGTTGTTCTTTATTTCTTTTTTGTAATAGTCATTTTAACTGGAGTAAGTTGATACCCTGTCTTTAAAAAAAAAAAGATAGAGTTCTTCATTTACTATGGGTGTCTGTTATCTGTCAGTTGGATAGCTGGCAAGCACCTCCTCCCTTTCTGTAGTCATCTCGTTATCCTGTTCAGCGTCTTCTTTGCCAAAGTTCAGTGGGATCCCATTTAGCAATGGCAGCTTTGGTTTCCTTTGCTCTTTGGATCCTCTCCAAAGAATCCTGCCTGTGCCAGAGTCTTGCAGTGTTTCCCTTCTTGAAGTGCCAGTTTCAGATCTTCAGGTCTTTGATCCATTTTTGTAAAGAGTGAACAGGACTGGATTTCAGTTTAGGTGAGGGGATTTTCCGATACTCTTTGAATAATGAGTTTTCTACTCTCAAATAAAACAAAGCACCGGTTTCTAGTGCTGAGCTCAGTGGTGTCTCAAGAGCACATGACACTTAAGACTCTGACATGAGCCATCTGCACAAGCAGGCTTGCCTCTTACACGAGCTGACAGTGTTTGGTGATGGAGCTGCAGCAGCCTGCAGCCAGGGATCCCTCATTATGCCGTTGTCTGTGGAAAGGAATGGGTCTGAGCCTCTCCAGGATGGAAGAGTTTATGAGTTGGCTTCTGTAGCATAACTTCTTTTGGGGAGACGAAGAGATGAGAAGGCAGCGGGGAAAGTGCCAGGCAGCATCTTAATACAACAAAATAAAACACAGAACTCACGATCAAAGTACCAGGCTCTGGGCCCGTCTTGACAGGCACCCAAGTCAAAAGACCTTTCTTGTAGTGCGGGATGTTTGGAAGCATGGGGATGCCCCTTAGGAATTTCCACCAGCCTGGCCAAGAATTTGCTGCCCAGTTGCTGTCTGAGAAAACTTTAGTGGCATCCAGGGCTAATCCTGAAGGCCCCCCATGGAGGCTGCCCTCTGTCAACTGCCAAATGCAGCCAGAGAAACCCTCCTGGCTCTGGTATAATTGCTGGTATTTGGCTGCACTGGGACAAGTAGCTCAGCAGAGCTCTGTGGGTGAGAACCCTCTCCATGGGACTTGTAAGATCCATAGTTGACAGATCAAATAACCTTCTTGCTCTCAGCCCTACAGCGGACCTGGTCTCCATCAAGCAGGACATGCCAAGCCAATCAGGACATAACTTCCCTGCAGACAGCAGGGCAATGAGGCAAGCCATAAAAAGACCTAATCTCTTAAGGCAACACGAATCGTTGGCAAGAACATAAGGAGAAAGCAGCATTAGCTAAAGACTAATTTTCTTCTTGTTTTAGATACCTGCTGACTGCCTGCAGAGACCAAGGTGGGGGACGTCCTGCTGTTACTAGTGGCCAGCAAGATGCACAGGTAGCCTTATTGTGACTGTTAGTGACAGCCACTGACTGAGGGCTCTTCTGCAAAGACAGTTTTATATTTAAAAGCTTGACAAATCTTTGTAGTATTACCATCCAGTGTCATTCATATCCAGTATGAAAACCCAGAAGCCATTTGAGTATTTCCTACAAAAGATTTTTACAGAAAGAATCAATGGCTAATAAGTTGTGGTAAGGGCTAGAGAAGAATATGCATAGAGGTGACAGCTATCTTTGGAATATCAGGAAATGTCACACATCCTTATATTCAAGGATGTGGATTATATATCTCAAGTGAGGACAGCAAGCAGTTGCTGTAACTGGCACCATAACTACTGCCACAACCAATTCTGTCACTCTTGGAGCTGGTAGCCATCTTGGCTTGGCTTGGTTGCAACCAAACTCTTTAGAAGAAAGAAGACTTACTGTCTGCATCCTACCTTCCAAAAATCCCACAAGAAAGATCACTAAGAGGAATTTATTTCTACCTGGGAACCCTAGCTGCAAGAGAGCCCAGGAAGCTTTCCAGGAAAGCAGCATGGATTGAAAATAAGACTGTCTCTCATCTATGCTTTTCAGTTGAGGTTAAATCATTTGTTCAAATCATGTAGGTAAGCCAGTACTTGAGCCTAGGCTAAGGCATTCTGAAGTCTGACCTTATCCTCTGTTTTTTAGGGAATTAAGAGAAAAAGCACTCTATGTATTCTAAGTATTCTTTCTATCTACAATTACACCAATTGGGTCCTTATTGGAACTCAAACTTAGCTGCCACAAGATCATTCTGGATTTCACACAGACAACACTTCTTGGTTGTGAGAAATTGATTGTTACCATATTAGTGGAGATGGGATGAAGACAGACATAGTGAGAAGAACAGAAATCAATGTAATTGGCATGGATCAAGCTTCAGATCAAATCTGTTTTCACCTAGGTGCCCCCAAGCCATTCTCAGAGGATGACCACAGTGTGATACATATAACTAAGTCTGACAGACACTTGGGAGGGTCAGGGAGGAGTTGGGGGAGAGGAAACATGATAAAAATAGTGTGTGAAATTTTTTAAGATTTATTGATTTATTATGTATACAGCATATATGACTATAGGCCAGAAGAGGGCACCAGATCTCATTACAGATGGTTGTGAGACACCATGTGGTTGCTGGGAATTGAACTCAGGATCTCTGGAAGAGCAGTCAGTGCTCTTAACCTCTGAGCCATCTCTCCAGCCTGTGCATGAAAATTTTTAATGAGAGACAGAGAGAGGTCCCAATGGTGTGCCAACAGTTCTATCTGTCACAATACACACACACCACATACACACCACACACACACACACACACACACACACACACACACACACACACGCCACCACCAATTCCTCCACAACATCTGTAGATAGCTTGTGAAACTGGATAATGGTCCATTTCTTGAGCTGACCATATTGACACAGTGAAAATTCTCTGAGCTCAATACTTGTATTTCTATGTTTTTATATTATTTCAAGTTTCCATTTTAAGATGTACTTAAAAGCCATATTGTCTGCTGGACTGATCCCAGGACCAGGAAACTAATCCACATTGTGTTTGAAAACTCTCTTCTTTCTTTCTAGATAAAGAAGCTGAAAACCAACTCTACCCAATACAGCTACCAACTCAGCTTAAGTAAACACAGTGAGAGGCAAGAACATCTCGGGAACCTTGGCAGAAGTCACAACATTAGTTTTCCTCCCTTTAGAATGCAGGTCTCTCTCTGTCTCTGTGTGTGTGTGTGAGAGAGAGAGAGGGGAGGCAAGAGAGATGGGAGTGGGGCGAGATTCGGCTAAACAGTTTACCTCTTCTTGCAGAGCAACCAACTAAACTACATTTCCCAGCCTCCCTTGCAGGCACGTGCAACTATACAATGGATCCTGGCCAACAGAAGGCTTAAAGTGGGCACAAGTGATCAATGTGAATTCCGAGTCTGGCTTGTATCACTGTCTTGTACGGCCTCAGTTACCCTTTCTAACCTACTGGGAAACTTCTTTGAGGTGCTAGAGGAGCACAGAGACACAAAATGTAAAGAGCCTGGGCTCCCAAGAGGCCATAGGGAGGGGAGCCATACAGGAGAATAATCCGACCAGGAAAACCTACAATGAGACACTTGTACAAACAAGAAATACACTGTGTGAGGTGCACAGTGGTATGTGGTGGTATTGTGTTCACCAAAATATTGTGTACCTTAATAAACTTATCTGAGGTCAGAGAACAGAAAAGCCACTAGATACTTAAGATAGGCAATGATAGCACATGCCTTTAATCCTAGCATTCTAGAGGCAGAAATCCATGTGTTCAAGGATACAGCCAAGCATGGTGACTCACACCTTTAATCTCAGAAAGTAAGCCTTTAATCCCAGGGAGTGGTGGTAGAAAGCAGAAAGGTATATAAGGCGTGAGGACCAGAAACTGGAAACATTTGGCTGGTTAAGCAATTGGCTGGTTAAGCTTTCAGGCTTCTAGCAGCACAGTTTAGCTGATAGCCATTCTGGATGAGGACTCCAGTCTGAGGAAACAAGACCAGCTGAGGATCCAGCGAGGTGAGGCAGCTGTGGCTTGTTCTGGTTCTCTGATCTTCCAGTTCACCCCAATACCTGGCTCAGGTTTGATTTTATTAATAAGAACTTTTAAGATTCCTGCTACAGTGGTAAAGCCTCCTGAATCATACAAGGGCTAGTTCCTTACAAGGCATATCCTATTCTCTAAGCTGTTTGCATCATTTTTATTTAGAGGCAGCCCCCAGAATATTTTTAAATCTCCAAGGAAACATGGTGACTTCTTAACCTGTCACTTGTTGAATTAAAAAAAAAGACTTATTTATCTTTATTTCTTATGTGTGTGTAGGTTTTGCCTGTATGTATGTACCTGCACCACATGTGTGCCTGGTGTCCTCAGAGGCTAGAGGATGGTTTTATATAGCCAGGAACTGGGGGTTATAGAAGCTGCCATTTAGATGGATGAGAATCAAACCCAGGTCTTCAAGAGCAGCATGTGCTCTTAACCACTGAGCCATTTCTCTGCCCCAGACTTTTAAAGCAAAACAAAAACCAAACCAAATAAAACAAAACAACAAAAATCTACCAAGATTGAGTTACTGTCTGGCTCTCAGGTCACCAGACAGAGCTGTGACTCCAGAGGGAGAAATTTGCTGTCACCACACATTAAGAGCAGGATATCCTGTCCTTTATTCTTTGCATCTTTAAAAAAATTCTCCTGTCTTCCCCATCACTGACAGAGAACTCAGACCAGCAGCATTCTGGATCCACTTACTATGGGGTCTGACAGTCCTGAACCGCCAGGGGGCAATACTATATAACAGCAAACGCAGATAGTAACTGATGTGAAAGAAGTGGAGAGAATCCACTGGCAGGAACCCGGTGGAATGGCGACGTGGTCCTTGGGTAGTGGGAAGGGAATAGCTAAGAAGACTTCTCCGGCCCCTGGCTCCCTCTTCTGCCTCCTTTGTCATTATTCAAAGAGCTACTCCTTCCGGCCTGTATTTTTTCCTGCAGGTATGAAAACTCAGCAGCTGGAAGATTTAGCTGCAGGAGGTAAGGAACAGCTATGCTGAAACCACTGCTGCTGAGACATCTAAACACACAACTGTTGGGAAATGAAAACACGGGGGGGGGGGGGGGGGGGGGGGGAGGACATACATGCGGGGCAGAGCCTGGGGCGTGCAACAGTCTGCAAGACGACAGTTTCTTCCACATCACCCTGTGGTTTCCAGTAAAACCAAGGGCTGTGAGTTCTGCTTCCTGGAATGGGAGCTTGCTTCCCCTCACCACCTCCCCAATAACGAGCCCTCGCTAAAAATACCTAGAAAATTTCGGCCTGTTTAACAGCAGCAGAGAGCAACTGAAGATTTGTAGAGCAAGATGGAGGAGAAATGGTGAAGGGTTCTAGCAGGTCCCAGCAAGGCAGACGCGGCTCTGGAAGGCCTTGCCTTTCCCCTAGTTCCTCTTCCTTGCTAAAAACTGTTAGATCACATTCCTAAAGCTAGCCACCATGGTCTAGTCCCTTATTTGGCCACTTCTTCCTCCTGAGGATGACTACTAAGGTCCAGCTATCGAAGTATTAAAGTCCAGAAATCAAAAGCCCCCTTTTGGTTGCCCTAATTAATAATCAAAATTAATCACCTCATTCTAACACGGTTTCCCCTTTTACCTTTATAAACTGCCATTTGCCCATGTGCCACATCTGTCTCCTCTCTATCCCAAGGCCGTCCTCTGTCCCTCCAGGACAAATACCCCTTCCCCCCCTCCCTTGTTCCTTTTCTGTCCTCTCTCTTCTGACTTCATCTCTGGTTCCCTGCTCTTTGTCCCTTGGAGGCAAATAAATCTCCTTTGTGCAGAGAACTTGGTCTTGAGGTGTCTTGTGCCAATACCAGTCCTTTCAGATGGGGAATTCAGAGTTCAGTATATATCCCAGCTGCTAAGCAGAACCTTTGACAAGCATTCATTGGATCAGGGTCCAAGACACCCCAACCAGGAGAGTATTTAATAAGCACCTCAGGTTTTCAGTTGGGGTCTCTATGGCTCCAGAACAAGGTGATTTTAGGGCAGGTTTCCTAAAGGTAGCCCAAGGCAGAGGCTTTGACATGAGTACCAGAGATACGACCTCAAGAGAACTGTTTGGGGGAGCTCCAACTCAACCCCTGGCACCTTGGCACCCTGGCATCCCTATACCCAAAGAGTCTGGAATGTTCTGGTGGAAGATCCACCTCAACTCTCCTCCCCCATCTCTTTCCCCAAACCTGCCCCTTCAAAGCCCACCAAACACAGCTCCTCCCCCAGAGAGGCTCAAGACCACTCCCACAGGGTATATAAGCTGCATCCCCAAAAACAGACACATGGTCTCTCGTCCTGGTCTCCTCTGAGGCCCGGGAATGCTTTACCCATTAAACCCGGGCTTTTCCAATTCAGTCTGATTCGGATTAATTTGGATTTCTGCATCGGTGGAGAGTCCTTCAGGGTGCAAAGACTTATCAGGAACTACACAGAGAAAGGAGACAAGGAAGAGAAGAGGGAACATACATGAGGAGGGCTGTGTGTCTGAGCAGTCTCTCCCAGGCCTGGAGGCTGGAGATAATTACTAGTGATTCCCTTTGGGAAACACTGACTCCCCAGAGCTAACGTTCCCATTTCCATGTTGTCCCAGAATCTCTTTAGCAATGCAGAAGCTTGAGAGGGGAAATTCAATACGAAGTTTAAACAAAGAAGATGTAAAAATTCTAATATTAGACCAAATAAATTTTAAGATGCATTATTAAGAAGAAAAGTGAAAGTTTCATAATGATGTGGAACAATTCATTATGACGTCCTAGCCTGTACATAACTAATAATAGAGCATTAATATGAAAAGCATGTTATACGTAAAAAGCATGCATAGATATAGAATGCTAATGTATCTAAAGCCACAATCACAATGGACAGAACTAAAAAAGATAGACAAATCAATAACCACATACCTCACTCAATATATGATTTAAAAAAAAGACAAGAAATCAGCCAGGAAACCTGACTTAATTGATATATAAAATATATCTCCAGTGAAAATAAAATTCAAATAATTGCCAAGTGCATACACAATGTTTAATAGAAAAGAGCCATATGATGAATCAAAAAGAATCTCAACAATTTTCAATGCTCATAATGATCTGTTGATTAGTCTCTGCATATAATAGAAGTAAGCCAGAAGTAAGCATCAAAATCCTGACATGCCCAAATGTTAAATATATACTTTACAAGTAACCAAGAGCTGGGGGCTAGAAAGCAGTTAAAAGCATTCACTGCTCTTACAGAAGACCCAAGTTCAATTTCCAGCACCCGCATGGCTGCTCACAACCAACTGTAACTCCAGCTCAAGGGCAGCCTAGGCTAGAGAAACTCTATTTCCAGAAGAAAAAAGAAAAATAAATCAAAACTGGAAAAGGTACTATATTAAAATAGGAAAGCATGTAATCTTAGTACTTTAATTTGGGTAACTGAAAATTCAATCGAAATGAATTAATCCTCGGATAAGCTGACATATGAATAGATCATTTAAATAATACTTGAAAATAAACCTTATAATTCAAACCTTCCCACCAAGAGAAACTTCAGACAGCTCTGCTAATTTCCATCAAGTTAATATACAGGGAATGATCCAATACTACTGATGCAATATAAAATCTTCCAAGAAACATAAAAAGAAGAGAATAGCCATCCAAATTCTATTTTCAGCAAGTAATTTTGAGGGCACCAACAAGCTGATTCTAAAGTTTATGTGGAGACGTGAAAGCCCCAGAATGGTCAGCACAGGATGAGGAAGAGCAGAGGTGAGGACCCATGCAAGTCCAAGACCTCATGTAAAGAAGCCACACGGGCCCTTTCTCCCTTGTGTTGCTCAAGCAACAGAAAGAAACTAGGATCCCACAGCCACGAGAAGCTGGTGTTAGAGACAGAGTGGCATGTGGCTGAGTATGAGGAACAGCCAGACAGCCCAGGAACAGATCCACATGAATGTGGATTACTGGTCTATGCTGCAGGCCTATGGTATTTAATACAGAGAAGGTTTTCAACACACAGTGTTGGAACAACTGGACACACATGCAAGATAATAACCTAGTAATGCATATACAGACTTTGGACCTTTTACACTAAGATGATCACAGATCACAGAATCGAAATGTAAAACAAAACCATAACATCACTGCATGATATTATAGAAGAAAGCCTCAGTAACCTGGGCTTGGTGGCCACCCTAACAACACCAGAGGCACAATCCATGGAAGAAGTGACTTACAAGATAGATTTCATTAAAATGAATTTATTTGGGAGGTAGAGAGATGGCTCAGAGGTTATGAGCACTTACTGCTCTTGTAGAGAACCCAGGTTCGGTTTCCAGCACCCACATGGAGGCCCACAACCACCTGTAACTCCAGTTCCAGGGGAATCCAATGCCCTCTTCTGTCCCTGCTTGCACATGGTGCAGATACGTACTTAGAGTAGAAGTGGGGAGGGTAAATAGACAGAGGCAGAGACTTTTAGGCAGTAAAATCATTTGAATGAAGCTACTGTGGAAGCCACACACCATCCAGTAGACCTTTGTACAAATCCAGGCAATATGTAACACCACAGTAAACTATGGTAAACCATGGTCTTTGTGTGACCATGACATGTCAGAATGGCTTGCCATTTGTAACTCCTGATGGCTTTGGTGAGGGTTGATAATAGGGGAGGCTGTAATAGAGACATCATCAAACCATATGACATACAGGAATACAAAGTATCAATTAAAGCACTAATAACCACAAAACTCCAAACTGCAAAACTGATATAAAATAGTCTACACAGTTAATGATTATTTAAGGTACGTGTGGAAACAGTAAATGAATGGTGTAACAGGGAAAGGAGAAAGAGAGGAAAGAAGTTATGGAGAGGGAGAGAAAAGAGCAAGAGATTAGAAAACACAAATATAAAAAGAAAGAAAGAAAGAAGAAGTTCTAAATAATTTCCTGATGAGAAAACTGCCAAACAAACCTAGGGGCCAAGGACATGGCTCTGTCAGCAAAGCGCTTGCAGCAAAAGCATGAGGACCTCAGTTCAAATCCCCAGCACTGATGTAGAAACCAGGAGGGACGATGCACATCTGTAACCCCAGCACTAGGGGTATGTAAGGACAGGCAGATGCCTGAGGCTCACTGGTGAGCCAATCTAGCCGAATCAGTGAGCCCTGGTTCAATGGGAGACCCTGTCTTAAAAATCAAGGCAGAGATGACTGGGGAAGACAGCTTGCACTGACCTCTGGTCTCCACATGCGTGCACACACACACACACACACATATATACACACATCCACACGCATGTTCATGCACACACAAATTAGGTAGGTGTGAGATGGGTGGGACTAAAAATTCAAAACATAATAATTTAAAAAATAAGGTAAATTAAAATACTACTACAGTAGAGAGAAAAAAGGGAAGGAGCATGGGACAGAACAAAATAAAGAGGAGAAGCAGGATGGCTCAGTGGGCAAAGTTCTTGCATAAGCCTGACAACCCACGTGAAAGTGGAAGTGGAGAACGGACTCCACAGAGCTGTCCTCTGACCTCCACATGTGTGCCTGCCACCATAGTAAAGTGAAAATCCTAAGGAAAAAAGAAAGAAGAGAGAAGGAATATATTTCTCAGTAATGAAAATTTTATGTACGTAAAAATCACATTAGTATATGAAGGAGGATTAAAAAATAAAAACATAGTTAAAAATATGACAAAGTAAAAAATACAGTAAGAGTGTAGGGAAGGGGCTGGGGGAGAGCAAGGTTTAGTAAGGAAACAGGGTGATGTGTCATTTTTCTAGAGAGTTAGAGACTGCTCGTTATGTGCCGTGGGGTGGGAAGAGCCGCACTGGTGGATCCTGGCCTTTCACGCTAGTGGCTTCCCTTCTTTGTGTACCAGGGGCCTCTACTGGCCGCACTTAGCTTTGCAGTTGGTGGACTTGGGTTCTCTCACTCTCTTGAGACTCCTCTCCATACTCCTGGAGTAGCTAAAGCCCCAAGAGTATTCTGAGTGTTGGAAGCAAATGGCATTGAGATCTGAGCCAGCGGAGGACAGGCCTTCATACTCAAGTCCTCCTAAGCGTTAACTGTCCCGATGGAAGGATGCATTGTGCATGGGCTAGTCTTTACACACTTCTTGGCCTGAGCCAAACCTCTTGCCACGTGTGCCCTTTGGTTTGTGAGCATCTATCTGTCTGTCTTCCTCACTCTCCACAGCTGCCCCCAAATGCTGTCTCTCATCTGGGGCTGTGGCAGGTTAAGTTCAGGCTCCCTGACTTGCGGTGGTTCCATTATCTCATACCCTTGGGATATCTCAGTTTGAAATAGCAGATTCACTCCCAAGGTGGTTTCTGACCACCACACTGAGTCACAGGGAATAAAAAAATGGGACTCTGTGGCAGGTCTCTAGAGGAACCACTGTGTCACGGAAACCTGAACTTGTATTTGAAGTCTGTCAGGCTGTGCATGCGTCCTTGGGCCAGGACTGCTAGTCTGTTTTCACCAGGGCATCTGGCTCACCTTCTGGATTAGCCTTCTGCTTCGCTTTCCAGACCAGGGAGCGAGGGGCTGCCGCTGAGTTCTGCCAGGTTTACTTTTCTGGGTGTGTCTTTTTGTTTTTCTTTTCCAGTGACCTGTCATTGTTCCTTTTGTGAATTCCAGAAGCTCCTTCCCCCTTTCTTTGGAAGGGTTCGAGTTTTGCAGTTTTGACTTTCTGTACCAGATCACTTGAAGGCAGCTTCTCATTCATTGTCTCACCCAGAAGTCCACTCATTTGATTTTTGACTTTTCCCCCCATCTAAAGCCTTTGGTTTTGTTTTTAATAAGATCAAAAGAGGAGCGTTAGGATAATCTTTTCAGATAATTGTATACATTGTCTGACTCTATACCCAAATTTGACAAATGGCCAGTTCTTAACACTCTGTAGAACGTTGAGTTCTTAGATCCTGTAGAATCTAAAAACAAGTCACTAATGTCACACACTTTATGACATTAAACCCACTGAAGTATCTGGCACTTTGAATGGATCTTCTCACCTACATATAATTTTGTGACACCATACAGTCATAATTTGGAGAAGTTATGCAGATATTTAAAATGTTAGTTGACTTATTGTCATCAAGAAGTCATACTGCTGGGTGACACTGTTCTTAGGGAAACAAACAAATGTCTACTCACCTCAAATAGGAAACCAGTGACAGACCAGAGTCCAACTTGGTGAACCAATGAGTTTTATTTGGGTTACTTACAGGAGTCTGGGTGAGGGATTACTTAGAGAAACAGAAATGACTCCGCAGCAGCTGTATCACCAAAGCTGCCTCCGCTCCAATTCCTACCATAGGTAGGGTTCCTGAAAGGAGGACACCTGGATCTCACTGCACAACTGACAGGCAATCACTGTAAACTTACAGGCAGCTCAACAGGTTGGAGAGTATCTCTTTCAGCTTGCCTAAAGTGTCTCTCAGCAGCCCTTACTGCTTATATATGCTTGGAGAGGGAGAGGCCTAGTACATCTGGTCTATTTCAGGGACTTCCTGAAACCTTTGAGTTGTTCACTTGTTGAGTGGAAGGTTGCAGGATATTTGTTTATGCTGTGTGAAGATGTGCTGTTGTGATTGACTTAATAAAAAGCTAAATGGCCAATAGCTAGGCAGGAGAGAATAGGCAGATCTTCCAGGGAGAGAGATTAGAGACTTGGAACAAGTTGGACATACAGAATGGGAGAGAGGTAAAAGCCACATGGCAGAATGTAGACTAATAGAAGGAGGGTAATTTAAGTTTTAAGAGCTAGTTGGAAACAAGCCTAAGCTAAAGGCCAATCTTTCATAATTAATAATAAGTCTCCATGTCATTATTTGGGGGTTGGTGGTTCAAGAAAGTCCAACAAGAAAATCCAGTTACGCCGGGCGGTGGTGGCGCACGCCTTTAATCCCAGCACTCGGGAGGCAGAGGCAGGAGGATCTCTGTGAGTTCGAGGCCAGCCTGGGCTACCAAGAGAGTCCCAGGAAAGGCGCAAAGCTACATAGAGAAACCCTGTCTCAAAAAACAAAAAACAAAAAACAAACAAACAAACAAAAAAAAAAAAACAAAACAAAACAAAAAACAAAAAAAAAAAAAAAAGAAAATCCAGTTACATGGAAGAGCTTCCCTGCAGGATGGAGATGTCTCACCTTCCTTTAGAACAGCCTGTGGGCTGTGACCCCTTTGGGGTTGAATGACTCACGAGGGTCATCTTCGACCATCAGAAAACAGATATTTACTTAATGATCCATAACATAGCAAAATCACAGTTGTGAAATAGCCAGGAAAATAATTTTGTGGTTGGGGGGGTCACCACAACATGAGGAACTGTATTCAAGGGTTGCAGTGTTAGGAGGGTTGAGAACCACTGTTCTAAAATATCCTGTGTCTTAATGATTAACTTCCCTCCAAGGTGGAAGGCTTTATCAGGAGGAAATCGATACACAGCACATATCAACTATTACATGTCATGTCCGAACAATTTTACACTTTGGGAAGACACACAGAGTTCATGTTAGAAGATAGACGTTTTAAACTTTTCTAAACGTGTATGACTACAGACTTTGGGCTCTTATGTAAAAGTGTATGTGTGTTTAAGGGGAAGGTGGAAGAGAGAGGACAGAAAGAGAGGAAGTGAAGAAGCCCCAGGCATTAGTTCCGATTGCTTTGTGCTAAGTGCCAGGTTTACTCAAGAGGTCTTTGTATCTCACTGTAAACTGCAAAACAGGCTTCAAAAAAGGCAAATGAGGCTTTCTTATCAACATAACAGCAATTTTGAGGAATAAAGTTCATGAAAGGGCCCCAGAGTGCTCTGTGGACCACATTCTAAATAAAGCTGTTCTGATGCAGACTCTTTCAAACTGTTTGCAGCCCAGCTCTAACCTAGGGGGCAAAACCCCATTCCAATCTAGAAAAGTCTGTAAGCAACAAAAGGAACGGCAACACTGTCCTTCCTCCTTCCAGTAGACACCCCAGGCGGCCTCCTGATTCTTTGTTACTCTTCACTAAGGGTAAACATTCAGTCTCTCCTCCCTGAACTGGGAATTCATTGCTTAACAAACATAAGGAGTGGAGTCTTAGAAAACCAGGGAAGGTGTCAGATGGGGAGGGAAGTTGATGGGTAAGAGACTAAGGAGAACTAAGTGTTCCCCTGGATGGAATGGGGTACTCAGCTTGCTAGGAGGAGGGAAGAGCAGACTGAACAAGGCTGAAGATCAAGGGGTCTGTCACTCTCTCCTGGTTGTCCCACCCACTTTCTCTGAGCACATACACCTTTCTGGTGTCCTGGAGACCCACTCTTGCCTTCCACACAGAACCCAAGAGAAGTAGGTTGTTTCCTGCAGACATGAGGAATAGTTTCAAAGATGTGTTTTGTGCACATCTGAGTATTGGGGATACAGCCTTAGAAGCAGTGTCATAAGGTCAGAGATCCCACTTTTAAAGGACTTCTAGCCCAGGTGGTCAGATGGCTCATGAGAGAGGTCACGGTGTATTTAGTCAATGGGTGGGGTTACACGCCCTCAGTGTCCTCAACACTTCTTGCCCATCAAAGTGGTCAAACCTTTTTGGATGGGAGGGTCAAACTGAGGCACACCAGGAGGAGAAAGGGAGGGGAAGAGTACAGCAGATCTGTTAAGTAAACAATGGCCCCTGCCCTGGGATGCTCTCAGCACCTTCCTGGGCTCTGAAGAGTCAACACTGTTCTGAGACATGACTTGGCTTTTCATTGTTGATCTTTGTACAAAGTAGCAAAACCATGGGGTAAACACAAGTTGGTAGTCTGAACAAATATGATTCACTATTTCCCTGTCTTCACAAAGGAAAGAGCCAGTCTCCGAGTGCTCTTGATGTTACAGCAAAAAGTATTAAGTTTACTAAATCTTGACCCTTGGAGACAAATTAAAAAAAAATTCTTTGTGGATGAATGAGAAACATGCATAAGGTGCTTCTGCTGTCTGACAAACTTGGAGGATCACCCCAAGAAAGAGCGCTTACGTCAATCACTACACATTTCAAATTGGCACAATGATGCAGGACTCTGTAGTGCTTTCTTGGGACAAAGACACTTGGGCTGTGGATATCGCTCTATATAAATAAAACACTGGCCAGTGACCAGGCAGGAAGTATAAGCGGGACAAGGAGAGAAGAGAATTGAGGGAACAGGAAGAAGGAGGGAGAGAGACTGCCAGCCACTGCCAGGACAAGCAGCATGTAAAGATGCCAGTAAGCCACGAACCATGTGGCAAGGTATAGATTTATGGAAATGGGTTAATTTAAGATATAAGAACAGTTAGCAAGAAGCCTGCCACGGCCATACAGTTTATAAGTAACATAAATGTCTGAGTGATTATTTTATATGTGGGTTGTGGGACTGCGGGGCTTAGTGGGACCTGGAGAGAAGCTCTCCAGCAACACACTTGTGCCTTTGTGAACCTCATCCTTTGGGAAAAGAAAGAAGAAATTGTATTTTGTGATCTTGCTGTCATGAAGACAAATGTATTACTATTATAAGTTGCTTTCTTCGATTAAAAAAGGACCTGACCTTCAAATTCTTCTGATTTTAAAAGAAATTAACACACTTTTGTAGGTCTATAAAGACCCACAGGCCCCAGCATTATTCTTCAGGGGGGCTTAGCATCCAGACATGGCCCTTTCCATGTATGTATTCCCTGAAGGAAGTGTCCACATGCCGGAACAGTGTATCTAGGAAGTGTCCATAGACTGTAACAGTGTATCTAGGAAGTGTCCATAGGCTGTAACAGTGTATCTATCTTTTCACCAATGAAGTTTGTTTTTGTTTTGAGAGCGGATCCTAGCTAGGGGTTCACAAGTGAGATCCTCTCTCAAAACAAAAACATAGCCGGGCGGTGGTGGCTCACGCCTTTAATCCCAGCACTCGGGAGTCAGAGCCAGGCGGATCTCTGTGAGTTCGAGGCCAGCCTGTGCTACCAAGTGAGTTCCAGGAAAGGCGCAAAGGTACACAGAGAAACCCTGTCTCGAAAAACAAAAACAACAACAAAAAAAACGTACTGCATTGGTGAGAAGACAGATACACTGTTACAGCCTGGAACTTGCTGTGTAGACTAGGCTGGCCTTGAACTAACAGATCTACCTGCTTCTGCCTCCTGAGTGGATTTTTTTTTTTTTTGGATGAAGTTTTTTAAACAGAAAAGAACAAACCAGTTATTTGTGACTTTACTGTTTCCAACAATCAGGTTGAGCTTTCAAGCAAAAAATACAAATTTGAAACATTTGTTTGCCATCATGAACCTGACAACTTCCCTGTACTGAAAAAACTCTCAGATGAGATGCAGGCTTCTGCCAACTTTACCTGAAGAGTCACCAGGGAAGAAGGAACCTCAGTTGAGGAATTGCCTCTGTGGGTTTGGGACACGTCTGTGGGGCATTTTCTTAATTGCTAAATGATGAAGGAGGGCCCAGCGCCACCTTGGGCAAGGTGGTCCTGGGTTGCATAAAAAGGTTACTAAATGAGAGCCTGGGAGTCTGCTCCAAGTCCTTCTCTGACTTCCAGCAATGATGGGCTGTAACATAGATGTATAAGCCTTTAAATAAACGCTTTCCTTCCCAAGTTGCTTTGGTTATGGTATTTACCAGAGCAACAGAAAGAAAACCAGCTATGGTGAGTATGGCATGAACAGGTACAGTACCACCATGTGCAGTGAACTGTTTACAGGAAGTCAGAATGCCAACACTGCATAATTCAAGGAGTTTGCATTTTCCAAGTGGCTCAATCCTGTGCAGCTAAATGGTCCCTTCCAGACACAAGACCAGTGCATTGTAGTGTACCTAACATCAAAGGCTGACTCACTGGTTCTAGAGTCTATATTGCAATAACCTTTAAGAAACTACTACTTTTTAGAGTTAGAGATGGCTTACTGGTTAAGAGCACTTGCTGCTCTTCCAAAGGACCCAGCTTTGATTCTCAGCACCCATATTAGGCCGTTCATAACTGCCTGTAACTCCAGTTCTAGGAGCCCCAATGCCCTCTTCTGATCTCTTTGTGGTATACACACACACTCATGCACATACACACATAAAATAATAAATAAACCCTCGAAATATTATTGAATTTGAATATAGTATCAAAAAAGTATCTGAAAAGACTATTTAAACCCTCTATTCCAAATATACATCTATATGCACAAAGTTGATTCATCAAAACTGCATATAGCAACTGATTGAACATAGAAGACACCAGAATCTGGTTCTATTAAATCAGGCGTCAAAGAGGAGTTGAAAATTATAACACAATGTCACTTTTCTTGTTAGCTTTTTGGTTAATACAATTTTTTTGTAACAGTGCATTATTGTGTCATACATATGCTAACATTTTTAAATGAACATTTTGCTGAATATTTATTTTTTCTTAGTTTTAACTTAGTTTCTAATGGTACTTTTTTTTTTATTGGCAGTGCAAGGTCTTGAATGTAGAGCCATACACTTGCTAAGTAAGAACTCTATCACTGGGCTACATCTTTAGACCCTAGTAGAGAATATATGTATGTATGTATGTATGTATGTATGCATATATCTCCACATAACCAAGAACTCTTCAGGGTCTTTAGCAATTTTTAAGAGTGTCAAGGGGTTCTGAATCCACACAGTTTGAGAGCTGTGGAAAACCTCTCTGGTAAAATGCTCATGAAGGACCATTAAGTTTAAAAGCAGGTGCTGAGCACCAGAGTGGAAAGCTGAACAGGTTTAATATGAAGCAGATTTAGCAAACCCATGAAACTCAGCAAACTGCTCCTTGCTCAAAGGGGGAACATTCTTTCCCAGTGAGTGCTTACAGTGATATTTATCTTTTGAGCACTTTTATTTTCTAGTTTCCATGATGAACATACATTTATCTTGCAATTGGGAAAAAACCCCAAAGGCTTTAAAAATTAAGAGAGGCAGCTGTGTGTCTCCCTGAGCCAGGCTGAGAAGGGGGCAGATGGCTGACATAGAGGGTGGGGCCCGAGGTGAAGGGAGAGGTGGAGGGAAAGGCTTGCTGCACCCGACAGCACAGTGTGCTGCTGTACTCCTATTGTAGTCTGCGTGGGCAGGACACTGGGGACAGGGGGCAGGGGGCACAAGATGGCCTCTTGAGAAGTGCAGGCTCTAACTTGACCTGGTGGCCTCTGCAGAACTGAGGGTGCCTGTCCAAGGATTCCGAGGGGGATCAAGCGACAAAGGGGGTCAGCCCTCTGGCTTCCCTTATGTCTGCTACCTAGGCATCTTGAATGTTTTGTTTGGAATTTGACGCATCTTTATTTCCTCAGCGTTTCTCATGTCGCTTCCCATGATGGCCAATCTTGATTATATCCTGATGCCAATTGGAACAGATTAAGAAGCATCTAGATTAGTAAAGTCTATCTTTGGAAGGAATACTTAATAATAATAATTAATGAATCTGGGTAGCGCCTTACCCCAGGCTGGGAGTGCAGATGGAATAAAAGCAAGGAGCAGAGGGCCAGCGCCAGCAGCAGGTCTGTCTGCCTCGTGGGTACAATGATGTGAGCTGCTCCATCATGCACTCTCTGCCTTGACGTTCTGAGATTGTGAGTCAGGATAAACCTCCCCTAACTTGCTTCTTGCAGGTATTTGGTCAAGTATGACCAACACAGAAACATGATATATGAGAAGTACTCCGACTATGTGGTTCAGATGCCTTTAGAGCTGGATGGTGGGAGGAATTATACAGAGTTTGCAGATGTGGGCTAGACAAGCCCTAGACTTCTGTAAGCAGAATTTAATAGAAGATCCTGGTAGGAGCTCAGAAGACCAGAATGGATATTAATGTGGACGATAAAAACGGTGCTTGTGAGCTTTCAGATGACAAGAAGGACTCCATTGGAAACTGAGCCCATGTTTATCACATTTTGGCAAATAGCTGGGTCTACATTTTGCCTGTATCCTGAGACATAGGAAAATGAGTTTAAACAATCAATTAATCTGGTGGAGGAGGATGAAAGACAGCACCAAAGTGTGGCATGGGTGTTACTCGATGCCTTTAGCCAGGTTTACAGTGAGGATTGAGAGAAAACACCAAACTAGAAAGGTTTGAGAAAAGTCAGTGTCAAACAAAGATTGATGAGAGACAGTTCCTGAATAAACCAGGTCTAGCAGGGAGAAGCCAAGAGCTTTGCATCAGAACAACAGAAAAGTTACCTCAAAGCATCTCAGATACTGGCCAGACCCAGGCTTGTAGGCAGAAGGGTATAAATTTATAAACTCATTTGGAAGACTTTCCCTTGACAGGAGTGTGCTCAGATGTTCCCTGCTCACACAAAGGCACCCGGAGACATGCTGGACTGGTTTCAGCTGCCTGGGCACTCAGAAGGTTGAGAAGCACTGCTATAAGGCTCACAGTTCAGAATTTGCCTCAAGTCTTGAGATTTTAGGCTTGAACTTTTGAACAACACTGGAATATTAAGACCATGGAGACTCTTGCCTCTTGCATTTTGAGATGACCCTGAACCTTTACCCAGGGGCAGGTATTACGGGCTCCAATATGAAATGTCCATCCTTACAACAAGTTCACTGTTGAAAGCATGGTCTTTAGCTGGCTATACTATTTGAGGAAGCTTGGGAAACTTGAGGATATGAGTCCTAGTGAGAGGAACTAGGGTACAGGGGGGCTCACCACTGGAGTATATCTTGTCCTGGCTCCCTCTCTGATCCCTGTTTGCCATGACATGAGTGGCTTCTGTCATGCACTCTGCCACTCAGATGTTGTTTCACTGTATGCCCTGCTCATTACAGCCATGGACTATGGGTTGAAACCTCCGAAATTTAGTTAAAAATTAATAAATTATTTCTTCTTTAAATTGTTCCTCTCAAGTATTTGTTACAGTGACAGAAAGTCTGACTAATATGTTTCCCCGTTCATTTTCTGAATTCCATTTTCATACTCTGGTCCACAATAGTTTCAGCCATGCTCCTGCCTCAGAGCCTCATGCTTAGAACACTCCTCTCCAGTAACTACATGGTTTGCCCTCCCTCTGTTCCTTCAGGCCTTTCCTTAAAAGTTTCTTTCGTACTGAGCTATCGCTTTACTTATTGGATTCTATGTGTTTCAGTGTTTTGCCTTCATGTATGTGCACCACATGGTGCCTGGTACCCATGGATGTCAGGAGAGCACCGGATCCCCGGTTGGAGTTATAGAGACTACATGAGTGCTGGAAACAGAACCCTGGTCCTCTGCAAGCGCATAAAGCGCTGTTAAACACTGAGCCGTCTCTCCAGCCCCAAGACTGCCTCTTAAACACACCGCTGTCTCACCTTCCCTATTAATTTCCCACCCCGTTTCCTCCCAGAATTTACACCCTATAATACGTCATTTCTTTGTCTCTTGCCCTTCTTTCCCCTTCAGACTGCAAACCCTAGGAGGTCAGTGTTCTTTTTGCCTGTTTTGTTCACCATTTCATATCCACCACCCAAATTTATGCATGGTGCAAAGTACATCCTAGGTATTTACTTGAAATGAATGCGTGGATGATAGGTATTAGTGCTTTGTGTGGCTTTAAAACAATGCGCAAAAGGTGGAGAGCTGGTTCAGCTGTTAAAGTAAGGGTCACAATCCAAATACCTGCTGCTATTCTAGTGCAGCCTGGGCCCGGGGGAGAGTCTTTAGTTCTGTAGATGGATTTTGCTGTCCTTTTTTTGGCTTCCTTAATAAATGTGTAATAAAAGTGTCACTGCAAATCCCCACTTAGAGCCAATAGTCAACAAACGTTTGCTTAGTGGAGGTAGCTAACCGATTCCATGAACAAAGCTGTGAAGAACCCCACTGATCCAGGGAGTCGATGCAGGCGCTGATCTTGGGGCGGGCAGCTGCTTGAATCCTGCTTGTATTTCAAGACAGCAGGCGGGCTTGAGGCGTAGGGAGTTAGCACTGATTGGGGAGAAGATCCCTGATAACAGCGATCGTGCTATCCTCCGTCTTTGTGGACGACGTTACTGGGCTTGGGGAGGCGCAAATCACACAGTAGGTGCTCACTGAAGACACAGGCTGAGTTGCGCTCTGGACAAGCATCTTCCTGAGGCCTGACTCCTGCAGCTCCCGCGCGCGGACCGATGCTTGGGAATAGGGCGAGCCGCCAGGCCTGGGTGCACCGGAGGCTGGAGTCGTTGACGTCCAGGGCCCCGGCGCAGGACGGGGTCAAGGCCGGGGCGCCGGGTAGCGCGGGGAGGGGTGGCCGGACGCGCGAGGCCGGGAAGGGATGTGACGAGCGGCGCGCTGTGCATTGTGGGAATCCCGGGGCCGCCGCGAGTGGTTCCAGTTCACTGGTTCCAGCGGAGCCGGGCGGAGGGCGCGAGCGCGGGACGCGCGGGCGGGAAGCGAGGAGGCGTGGGCGGGCCGGCAGGAGTGCGGAGCGGAGCGGCGCGAGCGGCCGACAGGGCTCGGGCCCCACACCTTGCAGCCGCCCGGTAAGTGCCGCGCGGGCCTTGGAATCGCAGGCTGCCGGTCCGCACCGTCTGGGCCCCGCGCGCCCTCCCGCCGCCGTGCGCAGCGGCCCTGCCTGGCGTCCGGGAGAGCTCGGGCGCTTGCCCCGAGTCCTCGAGTGGCCCGGAGCCCGCCAAAGGCCTGGCCGGGCAGCGCGCGGGTCCGGGTGGTTTTGTTCGGAAAGCAAACCCGGAAACCAACTTCTCTTGGAGACGCACCCCTGCCCCCGCCGGGGCGCTTTGTGGGAACGGGGCTGATCGGGTCCCTCCTTCGGCGGTAGAGCCAGAGCTGATAGGGGCCCGAGGACACCGAGGCCCCGCGGCCCTGACCGGCCGGACCGCCCGGGCGCGGAGCGTCTGTGCTCGGAGTTGTACTTGGTCGCGCGCCGCCAGCCAGCGCGTGTCCTCCCGGGCACAATAAGTGGGGCGCGAGCCTTGGGCCGTTGTGTGGCCGGCTGGAGGGGGCCCACCGCGAGGCCTTGAGCAGGGGAGGCCCGGGGACCACTCGCGGACCGAATCCCAGGCCGGGGCAGGCTGGAGAGGAGCCACGGAAGCCCCGCTGCTTTCGCTCGCCTTTTGTTTGCTTTGTGGTGGGGAGGTGTTATTTTAAGGTGACTCCGGAAGGCCGTAGGCTCCCCGCGCGCACAGGGACAGCTGAGAAGAGTCCCTGGGGGTGGGGTGAGTGGAGATGGAAGGCGCGGGATGCTGCAGGCTGGGTCACCTGACAACAGGTGTGCAAGATGATGAGCCCTGTCCCCACGCCCGCAGAGACCGCTGATAACTCTCGTTGCTGCGCAGAAGATCGCTTGAAAGAGTCGTTTAGAAGAAATGTAGGGGACATGTTCTCTGAGTTTGAAAGTGAGTGACTTTTGAACAAGCAGTTGAGACAGACCTTAGCTCCAACAATTACAATCATTATGAAGTCTTTGTAAGGTTTTAATGATCCAATAAACAGCTTAGAAGAATAGACAATTAGAGGGGTTCTCCCGCTCGCTTTCTTCCTTGCTGACACCTCTGTGGTTTGAGGTTTTACTGTTAAAAGAGAGGAAGTGTTTTGTTTCTAGACTTTGCTGTAGGGAGCCCCAGTTTGGGGCAGTTGTATGCTGGAGCGGAAGAGCACAAATTAGGGCTAACTCTACTACCCCTCCCGTCACATTTGGGTTCCCGATGTGTAGTCTCAGTTATCATGAGTTCTGAAATGGACACTTGGTGCCTGCTGCTGGGACTAATCCACCCTGAACACAATTGGGCAAGTGAGCAACAGCGACTTGGCTCACACGCCCTTCTGAGTAGGTCAGCTTTTTCAATTTGTGGGGTTTTTTTTTTTCTTAAGGATAATGAAACTCCTGAGACTTTAGACTTTCTCTCTTTCTCTGTTTGCTGGGACTGAGGGCCATGGTTTTCACTTGTTGCTGTCAATGTTGATCCCTAGGTAAGGTGTGGGGGAGGGGTGAGTGGACATTGTTTCTAGCAGGTGCTAACATATGATGAGGCAGGAAGAGCTCACATTATAATATACCGAGAATTGTCTGGAAATTCACATGTGGTAACCTCCTCGATGGCCAGTGTCAGGGAGTGGTACAGGTCAGCCTGCCATTTCCTTGAATCCTAGAAAGAGCTATTCTTTCCTCCCCCAGTGACAAGCTTGGAGCTGATGACGCCCCAGGTTGATTAAAGACTTGTTTAAATAAATAAACTGGAAAACCCAGGCAGTCTCTGTGTGATGTTCAGAGATTTGCAGTAGCCTTTGTTCTTGGTGGGCTTTTCAGAGCCTGTTCTTGAAACATGAAATGGGCAAGGGTGAGGGTGAGTGGGACCCTTACCTGTCCTGAGCCCCTCCCTCAATCTGGATGCGTATGGACGGTGGCTCCTGCCCCAGCTCTTCTGAATGTGTGCACCTGGATGGATCAACTCTTGGTTCCAAAGAGGCCAACGCCTTGTTGCCGAGAGCACCTCTGCCTGGTTGGTGTCTTGCACTCACTGGTCCCAAGAATCTGTTCTGGGTTAGGTAATGGGAATGTAGTCATGAGCAAGAAATGCCCAGGCCTTGCCCTGGAGAACCGACAGTAGGAGATGCAAACAGGTGAGTGTCTCCAAGGAGACAGTGGAGGAGGGGCAGTTGCTTGAGAAACCACATGTGCAGATTGTAGAAGACACCAGCAGAGGACCTGTGAGGTCCAGACAAAGGTTCAGGAAAGGGGACAGGCAGGCAGAATCACAAGGAATCCTCATCTGAACCACACTTGATCCTAAGAGCAGTCAGGAGCCTCCAAGGGCTCTGAGCAAGAGGAGAACAGTGGTCAGTCTCTCACTCTTAGCTAGGACACCTGCTCAGCAAATACCCAGAAGTTTCTAGACACAGGGCTGACTGGGCTCCTGCCCTCTTAAGGTCACGTTTTCTTCTAAGGGCTTTTTGGAGGAGCTGTCTTGGAATTTAGCACAACCTTTATGGGGGAGAGAGGAAGCAAGGGGCAGCATTGCCCTTATAGTGCAGGGCTGGTCCCTCCATGCAGGCAGGAGGCACACCTTGGTGCACATTCAAGGGTGAAGATTCAGGCTCCAGCGACAAGCCATTTCCTGCTTGTGAATGACACTTGGGTTTGCTTTCCTCCACCACTGGAAGCTGGACCCATGAGCAGCATACATGTACTGGGACCTCTTCTGTCTGTAGTCCCTCCTTTGGTTGCCGATGGTTCATTTAGTGTTTGGTGAATGGAGAGATTTTTCCTGATTGACGAGTACAAAGACTGGTCTCTGTTCTGAACCAATCGCAGTGCAGCTTGGGTCATGTAGCAGCCACGTGTCTCTGGGGACAGGACAACAGTGCCAGTGTTAATATTCTGGCAGGAAAGGAATAAACAGGAGAGTGCCGCAGACAGGGTTGCCATCCTGCCCTTCAGAATGAAGTGGCTCTGATTTGCCTTCGTGACCAACGTTGACAGGAAGGTGACCTGCATGTGGATGCAGGCATCTATTCAGCTGCAGGGACTGTAGCAGGTGGCCCTCATTAATAGTGTCTTCAGCACTTATAGCTCAGATTCCTCCATGCCTGGGACTGGGACTCAGGTTCTCTGCCACATCTTCCTAGTAGTTCTAACCAATAACTTCATTCAGAGTCACTATCTTCAGAATCGATCATCCCCATGAGTTGAGTGCCCTGATTGGTTACATGTACAGCCTACAGCCTGCAGACTGTATGCATCCTAGGGCAGTGTGAATGTGGTCCACCACTTTGTAGATGCCATCTTCATGTTGTACTAGTAAAAATGTTGGTCACCCTGGTAAAGGCTGCCTCTGCTATAGCATCAGTGGGCCAGTGTGTTACAGGTGTGAAGAAGATGAACAGTTTCCTCTGGCCAGAATTAGTCAGAATCGTGCTGAGAAGAAAGGTAAACAGGGTCAAAGATTGTCACGGTCATAACCCTTTGTGTGACTTGTGTCTCAGCTATCAAGTCATGATTCCTTCCGGGAACTCCCAAAGGTGGTGCAAACTCCCTGACTTTTGAAGGTCTCCGCTTTCACAGTGACTTGACAAATGAATCTTGACAAATGCATATATGGAATAACCTCAAAGGAGGCTCCTGATGCCCCACTAGCCATGGCTCTGCATCCCTGGCCTTTGGACATGCTGCCCCGTTCTCTGTTGATGGGAGAACATTCCCTGTAATGTCAAGTAAACAGCCACAGACCAGATAGCAAGCAGGGCTACAGTGGTGAGCAGAAGAAATTGGTTTGGAGCACCATGACAGCTAAGAAAACAGGTATTGATGCAGTGTAGTGAGTGTTGAGGACCGGTTGTGTGTGTGTGTGTGTGTGCGTGTGTTAAACTCTTTTCCCTCTTTAAAGGCACCAAAGTTCAATCTTGGGGACTATTGACCTTGCCTAATCCTAATCATTTCCCAAAGGCACCACCTCTAAACTTAGTGCCAGATTACATTTTTATTCTCTGAATTCCCAGAGCTATAGGAAACCTCAGAGACACCGAAACCACAAGTGACCCCGAGTACAGGGATGTGAACCAGTCTCCTCGGATGGGTGGTAGGATCGTCATGTCCTAGGCTGGTGACAGCAGAGGAGTGGCTATTATGTAGTGGTAACTGGCCACGTTCTTAGTGTCTCCAGAGTGTTTGGGACCTTCAATGGATGGGTCCTTTTGGATGGTGTGCTGAGAAGAGGCCGAGTGCTTGGAAAGTCATCTTGTCCACACTGTAGGACTGCCCTTCCCTCAGGTCAGGCTCCATGTAGGACACAGGTTACACTTGCTACTCAGACCATGGCTTCAAAGTCAGCTTTCAAACCAGTTTGTCACATGGCCTATCACAGCCCCTCTTGTAGTTACATACAGATGCGTGGCCAAGTTCTGACTGGTGGATCATGATTAGAGGTGGTGTACCCGTTTTGAGACCTGGCCCCTAAAAATCTGTGTGTTGCCCTCCATGATGTCCCCCTTCCGTGCAGCCTTGGGAATGAGGCATTAAAGATGGCAGAGTCAGAGATAGATAGGGGTCTGGATCTAGGAGTCGTCGAGATGTGACTGCCAGTCATTGAAACCTTCTCTGGACCTAGGAGTCGTAGAGATGTGACTGCCAGTCATTGAAACCTTCTCTGGACCTAGGAGTCGTAGAGATGTGACTGCCAGTCATTGAAACCTTCTCTGGACCTGTATTTGCTTCTCTGCTCCTCTCGTGAACTATCTGAGGCTAGGTAACTTTACAAAGAAATTTGCTTAGCGCACAGTTTTGAAGGTTCGTGGGTATGGTGCCAGCCTCAGCTTAGCGCAGATGAGACCCTCCCGACACATATTACACTGCTTTTGGGGGTGGGGTGAGCATGATTATATATCATATCATATATCATCATATATCATATCATATCATGATCATATGGTAAGAGGCAGAGGAGTCTGGAGGAGCCAGTACTAGATCCCACTAGCCCCCCTTCTTAAAGTCGATACCCCTTATCACCAAAATGGAGACTAATCTAACACGTGAGTCTTTGGGGGTCATCATGTCTAAAGCATAGTAGGAATTGTTATGAGTGAGAAATAAGTTGTAGGGACTTATTTAATGGCAGCTTAGCAATTGTGCCCTGATCAGGACAGGTGTCTGTCTAAGGCCTGTCATGCAAGGAGACGCTGTTTCTTGTCTTCCGTGTCCTGTGTCTTGGGTAACAGTTGAGCAGTGGCTCACAGTGTCAGCCCCTTAACCACACACTCGACCAATTTTCCCACCAGTACTTGAAGGTCCTTTCTGCCGTCATCTCTGACATATGAAAACAAAAGGTTCAGAGGGGTTAAGTCACTTGAACAAGGCCACGTGCTCACTAGTAGTAGAGCCGTGAAGCAGGTCAGGTGTGGAACTCATTATAGATCAGGATGCTTGATCTATAGCCTCTACTCCCATGGCCACTTTCCCCACAGTAGAGCTAAGCTGGAGCTGCCCATACCCCAGAGACCTCAGAGCAGGCAGGACCTGGCACGCACACACAGGCTTCTCTGGAGACTGCAGGTAGGAAGTAACTGGGCAAAGTGTGGTTAAAGCCCACCACGCGCTGCTGGCGGTGAGGAGGCTCAGGCCTTAGAATTCTTTTATAGCTTGGGGAACTAACTGTAGATAGAAGTGCAGAAAGAACACCCGAGTGTAACAGAACCACGGCCACCCACCTGCCATGGCAGAACCAAAGGGCTGCTGCGTCAGTGAAGCCTCGGACACCATGATGAGATGTGGGCATGTGCCTCACCAGCACAGTGGCTTTGGGGATCATGATGAGCCACCTGCAGTGGTTACTTGCATTTCAGTTGAATTGTGCAGGCACATACACGAGCTGACACAAGGCTATGGAAATGTGGAACAGTGGTCTTTCTGGCTGTGGCCAGGGCTGAGAAGGGCGTGTGTGAAGAGAACAGAGGACATTCCAAGTGGGAGAAACAGGGTGATGATGGACACAGGATGTCAGAGGTAGCCCGGGGCTCCTGAGCCAGCAAGGATACCAGGAAACAGTGCTATGGAAATAGATAAAGATGCTTTCTCGGAGCTCAAGGAGATGGGGAGGAGGCAGAAGTGGCTCTGGTCTGGAGAAAGCCTGCTGTTAGCTACACTGAGAGGTAAAAGTGTAAAGCAGGTAAGGGGGCGGGGGAGTTGTGTAGATGGCTTGGGCAAAGCTGCTGTTCCTTGGGGGCTATGGAGGCTAGCAGGAAACAGGGGCCACACTTAGGCCTGCTTGGGTTGGTATGGTGTACGGTATTGCCGCTGATGGTGCCTAGAGACCCAGAGAACCTTAGGTGCCTGTAGGACTACTGATACCTTTGCCATAGGAGTCTGGTAGCCAGCTCTACACTGGCATAGGGACAGAGTGTCCTTAGCTTTTTTGTATAAAGACTCTTGGCTGCTGTCAGAGAAGGAAACAGAAGGAATATCACTCTTAAAGAGTGAGCATGTGTAGGACTTGGCAGGTCCACAGAAGCCCTGTAGGTCTTCTGGGGGAACAGCTGGTCTGTGCACATGTCATAAAGGTGCTGAGCTGCTGGCAATCGTCCCTGACCACAGGCCACTCCTGCCGAAAGAGGGGAGAGACCCTGGCAGTAAAAGCTCTGAAGATCTTGGATTGTTGGTCTGTGAGACACATTTGCTAAGCCAAAGGTTAGGAATCAGTGACAACTCTCTGCAGACAGGTACAGTGCCACCCACACTGCATGCTCAGTGAGCCCAGGTACCTGGGCATGGTGTGTCCTGGAACAGTGTTGCCACAGAGGTCAGCTCATTGCTTCTGACCCTCTTTAATTGTCCCAAGACCTTAAGCCCTTGGATCTGGCACAGTGCAGGGCTCCTGGCAGCGGCTGGAGCTGCCTTACCTCTGCTGCAATGTGGCTGCCCCAGCATGCCCAGGAATTTTGTTGTCTGTGGCCCTCACAGCTGTGTCTCTAGCAGGCAGATGTTCGTGTGGACCACAGCCTCTAAGATAAAGAATGTCAGAATAACAAGAACTCCTAGCCTTGGGGCCTTTGTGCTCACAGGCACAGTCTTTAGAACTGGAAGGCCCACACATCATGGAGCCTGACCTCAGAGTCTTAGCATCTGGGAGACCTGTTCATTTGGTTCAGTGAGCAATAGGATTGCATCAGGGAGACTCCAGAATCACCCGGTATCCCTCACAGTTAACCTTCAGCACCCCACACTGGCTTCACACTCCAGTTTTGCATTTGTTCACGTACAATTTAAGTGACTCTCGGGTTATTATTAATCATCTCTCTCGCCGCCACCTTGGGAGGGCAGGGACCACCTTTGCCCAGCAAAGTTCCAGTAGTGTACACTTCATGTAAGCCTTTGCCACCCTACAAGTGCAGTCAGGTTCGGCCCTCCATCCACTTGCAGTCTGTGAGAAGCTGGAATCAGCCATCACTGCTGTGGCCTGAAGCTCAGGGAGCTGAGATTCAGACAGCAGGTCAGGGATGATTGACAGCACAGAGAAAGGGGTCAAAGGAGGCCTGACGAGGGGGAGAACCAGTGCAGATGTGTGAAGAGGAAAAGCAGGAGGACCCTTGGGTACCCCACGAATCTCTGTGTCGGAGTTTGACTCACAGTGATGTGAAGCCAAGTGAGATTTGTGTGGCGGGCCCGGATTCCCATGGCATTGCATAGTGGTGGCCAAGGAGCATGATTTTTCTTCTCTAGGGATTTGTGGTGGTCCTAAGTGAGCTTTTAGATCAGGGCTGGGACACATTCAGGTGTGTATGTGACAAGATTGCCCGGCCTGCGGGGTGGAGAGCAGGAGGAGAGCAGGAAGCGAGGAAGAACTTTGCAGGTGCCCGTGACCACCGGGTTAGCATGGGATGAGTCGAGTCCAGCCATGGCTGAGGAACATCCTATGGGCAAGGGCTGTGTGGTGGGAGCAGACGAAGCAAAGCCGGCGACGCCTCTTCTCCAAGGCAGCGCAGTGGACTGCATGCGCTCAGAAGGCCTCTTTCAGCTGCCACCGGTGGCATCTGGCTTTCCCTCACTGCTCTTCCTGTCATAGGCCAGCGTCCTAGGAGAGAGAACACAGTTTTCATTACAGATTCCGGCCTCTTGGCTTTATGTCCTTGTTCTGGGTGAAGACCATAGTTTTCTTTCCTTTTTACTACAGATTTATTATTCCAGTCTCAAGTACATAAAAATACAGTTATTAAAGCGGTGTAGAACATAATAGGAAATCCCATCACTTTTATTATTTTTACACCATGAGGAGTAAAGGCAGGACACTTAAGAGCAGTCATTGTCAGTGTGACATTTAAATGGAAGTGACCAATAAAATGGATGTCACAGGATAAAATCCACAAAACTTATATTCTCTTTGCAAGGCTCAGACAGCTCTTTCCGAGCACATAAATGACTTGGCAGGCTAAGTGGCCTCAGCAGCTGCCTGCTGCGCCTGTCCTCTGTTCCTGTCAAGAGACCACAGTGTACCTGGAAAATGGGGAGTGAGCTGTTCCAGTGTCCCTGACTGTGTGCTTCTTACCTTCACAGTGAACTTGCTGATCTGCTTCTGGGGCCACCGCCATGTCGAGCCGTGGTGGGAAGAAGAAATCTACCAAGACCTCCCGGTCAGCCAAGGCAGGAGTCATATTCCCTGTGGGACGGATGCTGCGGTACATCAAGAAAGGCCACCCTAAATACCGGATCGGCGTGGGGGCACCTGTGTACATGGCTGCTGTCCTGGAATACCTGACAGGTTAGTTCCCAAGCTAGCTGTGGCACCGTGGGGTGGATGTGATGGGTCTGTGAGCTTGCCAAGGACTTACAGGATCTTTTCCTACTTAAAGAAGCTTCTTTAAATTTCTGGAAAGGTCACAGACTAGAACAAGAATCATTTTTACCTGGATCTGCCAGTTGCTAACATTTTACCTCGATTACTTGGTCCCCTCCCCCACATTTTTGTGCACTGACTCTTCTGTGTTTATTTTTGGCGGTTAGGTACCTCATTTTTAAGTTTTCAGAGTTACCCTAATAACGCCATCTATGACCTCGTGTTTCTTTCTTGATTCAGGATCCATTTCAGTATCTTGGATTGCACATACCCATCAGGTCTGCCTGGTCCCGTGTCATTTTGAAGGGCTCCAGGGTTAGTCTCCCATTACGCTGACATTTTAAAGCATCCATGCCACTTATCTTGCCGAGTGCTCTTCGGTCTGGGCTCCTCTCGTGATAGGAGATTTCAGCCTTGCTTTGCAGGCAAAGCAGGGGTGGCGTTGACTCTTACTCTCTGATCCTGGTGTGGGCTTGTCCTGTTCCTCATTCTTCTGAAGTGGCGGATACCAGCTTTCTGCACATCTCTTACCACGGCCATCCTTCAGCCAGTGTCTTTAGTTTCCCAGGATGATCTTAACCCTAGAGAGCCCTCAGACTGTGGTGGGTATGTTGAACAAGGAGTTGGGGGTTGGGTTATTATTTATTTATTTATTGAGACAACGTCTCAGCCCAGCCTCTCCCCCAACTCTACAGAGCTGAGGATGACCTTGGAATCCATGGTAGTTATAAAATAGAGATTTTTTTTTTTTCATTTCTTTCATTCTGTATATCCTAGGTGGCTTTCCTCTGTCAGTCAGATGTTCTCCACCCCCACCCCCTTCCCTTCTTATTTTTGTGCGATCGGGATTGGCTCATGGTTTCCTAACTTGGTGTGTAATTCTTCACTCAGGTCATACATAGCACATTTCAGTGCTCAGACTGGCCCTGGGTGGAAGAAAAGCCACTTCCTATGCTCCTGTTCCACATCCTCATTGCTTTCTGTAGGTTTTCTTGCTGTTGAGCTCAGTGGGATGCCTTAAGTCTCACTTTGAACTTTTCTTGTCCCGGTCTTGGAGTCAGCCACTGTGTGGTTGTTCGTGCAGGTCTGATTCTCCCCATTGTAGGAGACCAGCTGGGCAAGGACAGACATTGTCCCTGGTTTTAGTGAAGAGAAAACGAGGCCTCGGAACCTAAGAGGATGCACCTAGTCTGCACACACCCTTTCAGGGGCCCAGAAGGCCCAGATGCTGCTCTCTTTTGTAATGGGGTGAGCTCCCTGATTCCTGTGGCTGCCTCTCCTCTAAGAGAAGAAGAGATTGAGCCACACAGGGCACCTCTTCTGAACTGGCACAGCTAAGTAGCAGAGCTGCTGGACTGCTCCCTCATTGCCCACACCTCTCCCCATGGCAAGTCTCAGGCCCCCCTGGAGCAGACACCGTCACGAGGGAGGCGACGTTCTCATGATTATCAAGCTTTGAAAAGTAGTCATTTTGTTGGAGTTTACATGAGGCGTTTACACATATTTTGGGACTTTTGGCTTTCTGCTTGGGAAATGTGCTCACAGGTGGCAAACCTGTTAGTGTGGGCTGGGCATGGTTCTCACTCTAGATGAGGAAACAGGCCGAGAGTTTAGGTGGAGTACCCAGGGTTCTGGTTGTTTCTCGGTTCCTGTGGTAAAACATTGACTGAGAGCAATTTGGTGGAAGGAGAGAGTTTATTTAGCTTCCAGGTTATGATCCTTCATCAGGCAAAGCCAGGGCAGAAGCTTGGGGTAGGAACTGAAACGAGAGCCCGTGGGGAATACTTCCTCCTGGCCTCCTTCCAGCTGTGTACTCAGCCCAGGCCCTCCTGCCCACGGGTGGCACTGCCCACAGTGGGTGGGTCCTCCTGCATCAATTAGCAGTCAAGAACATACCCCACAGACGTACCCACAGGCCAGCCTGTTGGAGTCAGTTCCCTGGTTAAGGCTCCTCTTCCCAGGTGTGTCAGGTTGATAACTGAAGCTGACTGGGGGGAGGCGTGATGGGCAGCATCGGCGGTCAGCCAGAGGGGCGGGAGGGGTGACTGGATGACAGCAGAGAACTCCATAGTTCCACACACACTGTGACCAAGCTGGGTCACTTCACCTTCCTGGGCCCACTGCTTACAGCTCAGATGGAGACAGTTGTCCCTGCTCTCTGGGTACCATAGCAGCTTCTTGGGGGCAAGATGGGAAAGCCTCCTCAGACCACGATGCCCCCGCTGCCACAGACGCTCGCATGAGTTTCATTTCTTCCCCAGAGCTTCTCGTGTTTGGTTGGTGAGGTGTGAGGGGACAGTACCGTCGCTCCCCGTCTCGGGCAGCTGCTCCCTATTGCCCCCAGGTATCTGTAGAAGTGTCTTGTCTGCGCCTGTCTCCTTACGGCTCTGAGCTCGCTACTTAGGAGACAGAGGTCCTTGTGCATGGCTCTGGGGACCTTGACCATGGTGCGCCCACCCTGGTCCTCCTGCCATGGTCGTGTGGGGTGGTGCTCATAATGGAGAAGGTCGGCAGGGGCAACCCATGACTGGGGAAGCAGCGCGGAGGCCTTCTTTGCCCAGTGAAGTGTGAGACGTTTGTTCTGCAAAGCTCTCCCAGTAGGGCTGCTGCTAACTGAATACACACTGTATCTGCCTGTGCATGGCTTTAGTCCTTGGCGTGAACATCCCGGCACCGCCCATCACATGCCTGGCCCGTGTAATTCGGGAGAGTACAGTGGTCAGCGCTGCGCTGTCACCTATGAGGTCCCTGAATCCCGTTTCTTGCTGGAGAAGTATCAGATGGGCAGGGGCTGTGTCCAGCGAGCCCTCAGAACACTGCTGCACGCACTGTGCTCTCAGAGGTCCCAGCACTCGGTCTGTGGGGTCAGAATGTGACAGGCAGGGGTAGCTGGGAGCTTTAGGTATCTCCCTGTCCTCAGTCTTGCTTTGGGGTCCTTAGTGAAAGGAGAGGTGGACTGACTCCCCTTTCTGTCCTGCCTTTGTTTTTGTTTCACTGAAGATCTTTTCTCACTCGTCTTGCACACTTATTGAGTACCTACTGTTTGCCCGGCACTGTGCTGTGCTCTGCATGAGAACACAGTGATGGGGCAGAACAGGCTGTACTCTGTGGAGCTGTGTGCAGAGTGAGCAGAGCAAAGGGGTGCCTGATCAACCCTGGGCCTGGAGATTCACCATCAGGGAAAACTTTAGGGGGTTGGAAGGAGACGCCCCCATAGGCCTGGGGAGGGCCTTGGTGTCAGGCCGTACTGCAAGAGCTGGGGGAAGTTTCTATGGTCAGTCCCCCTGTGCTCCACACCTGCTGGGTGCTAGTCCCACACTCAGACATGAGGAAGGTACAGAAAGAAAGCAGAGATCAGCCTTCCATCATCTTGGAGTCTAGTCAAGATGAGCATCAGATACTGTGCTGTGATACAAGGCGGGTGTTGCAGGGAAGTCTCATTCACCTAGCAGATCCTCACTGTGGGCTGTGATATGTTTGGTACAGACACCAGGCCCATCCCACCCCAGAGAACTTTGTTCCAGATCAGGTACAGAAAAGTGACAGACGATGATGGGACAGGACCACCCGTGCTGGGATGCAGAAGTGGGACAGCGAGCAGGTATCAGAAACTGTCTCCTGAGGATGTTGTTAAAACTGCTCTGTATGTCTAGTTTCCTGCACCCTGCAGGGAGATTACCTTCTTCTCTGCATGGCCCAGACTCGGGGGAGTTAAACCATGGCAGGCATGGTGTCGGGGATGTCCCTTTGAAAGATGAGCTGCCTTCCTACCTTTGGAAGGGCTGCTGGAGACACAGGAGGTCTCCTCGGGGACCAGCTGTGTTGTCTTGTTTCTGGGACAAGAACCCTGACTAAATGACTTGAGGAAACCTTTATTCTGGCTCACAGTTTGAAGGTAGAGCCGCCCATAGCAGGAGGCAGTGGCAGGAGATGGTAGCTGCTCACACTGTGGTCAGTCAGGAAATGTGGGCGCTGGTTCAGCTTGCTTTCTCCTCTTCACTCTGTCTGGGATACCAGCACATAGGATGCTACTGCCTGTATTTAGGGTAGGCTTTCCTGTCTTAATTAACCCAATTAGAAGCTCCCTTTCTTACATACTTGCCCTGGTGTGTTTCTTGGGTGATTCTAGGTCCTGCCAAGCTGACAGTATTAACTGTCACTCTGACCTAGGGCTGCTTTACTATCTGTAAGATGAGCAGCCCAGCCCCTGCCCCAGTGAGCTCTAAGGCAGAGGTAGAAGCAGCTGCAGAGTCCTCGTGATGGTGTACTCCGTGTGCCAAAGGAGAACATAGAGAGGTAGGCAGTCTCCACAAGTTCTATTCTGAGGTGACTGGATTGACACTTCCCTTAAGGATGGTAAGGGGAGCTGTCCTTGCCCACTGTGACTTGTCTTTCCCACTGATCCACGGACCTGGTCTCCCCAGGCACCCACAGGATGTTTTAGAACTGTTGCTGGACTCTACTGAAAGCTTCCTTCATTGGACACCTCAAGACACATCCTTGGCAAACTCTTTCTTCTGGTGCTGAAGGTCCCCTGTGTCTTGAGTTCTGAAACATTCTTGGAAATGGAAAGGGTTTTCCAGGCTATGGAGGAGCTGAGAGGGCCCAGCTCTTGGCCAGTTACGCCAGAGCTGAGGCCAAACCAGCCTGGGAAGGTGTTGAGCTGGTGGTGCCCTGTGAACCAGAGGCTAGGAGCATGGTTAGACCCTGTGGAAATTGTATTTTCAGGATCAGCCATGCAACTTGTCTTTCCTGTTCCTCTTAAGGATGGAGGGGTGTGAGGAGGTGGTAGTGCATCTTGCTATGAAACCAAGCTGGCGTTGGTTCTGACTCTTGGGTGAGGAGCCCAGTCAGATACCTGCTGAGGCTAAAAGGAGTGAGCAGCAGCATCTGGAAGAAGCCTGGATCTAACAGCCTTCTTCCCCAAACCCCTGCACTGTGGTCAAGGCCTGGCCCAACCCTTCCCAGGCCCAGTCGTCTGCGTGTCCCTGGAGTGCCTCAGCTTTGCGGTATAGCCTCCTGGCTCTTGGTCTCCCAGCCAAGAGATCAGAGCAGCCCTACCTCTTGAGAGTGCTGTGTATACTGATACTGGTTCTAAAACACGTAGCCTGCATTTCATATTACACAATCAGCAACAGAACAAGACAGGTGTTAACATGGGGGACAGTGAGGCAGTCAAGGACAGGTTCTACCCAGCCATCATCTTTGGTCTCATAGTATTGGGGACCTTAAAAAAAAAAGGTTTATTTTCTTTTGAATCACGGATATATGTATGTGTGTAGGGTGTGGGGAGAGTATGTGAATGTGAGTGCAGTGCCTGCAGAGGCCAGAAGAGGGCACAGGATCCCCTGGAACTGGAGTTATAGGCAATTGCGAGCCGCTTGACATGGATGCTGGAACCCAAACTGGTCCTCTGCAAGAGCAGCAACCACTCTTCACTGCACTCTTTCCAGCTCACCGAGGAACTTTATGATGAATGATATTTGAAGGAAATTTGGCTCTTGCTGCAGTCCCAGAAAACCATAGAGCCTCTCCCTGAGCTCAGCACAGTGTCGACAGTGGGAAGTACGATGTAAGAAATGAGACTTGGGGGCCGGAGAGATGGCTCAGAGGTTAAGAGCACAGACTGCTTTTCCAGAGGACCTATTTTCAGTTCTCGGCACCCACATGGCAGCTCACGACTGAACTGTCTATAACTCCAGTATCAGGGATCTGGTGTCTTCAAGGGCACCAGGTATGCATGTGGTGCTCAAACTTAACAGGCAAAACACTCATACATATAAAATAAATAAATCTAAAAAAAATAGAAAAGACATGGGACATTACTTCTGCTCCCCTGGGAGTTCCTTGGTGTGGGGTGACATTTAAGTGATATTATAGTGTCTGTGGCTAAAATCAGGGGATGGCCAGATCCATACTTGAGAGAGAGAGAGAGAGAGAGAGAGAGAGAGAGAGAGAGAGAGAGAGAGCGCTTTACCATGACACAGTCAGGGACATCAAGCCCAGAAAAGGTGGCATCTGAGGAGAGCTAAGTTAGGAGACACAGAGTGTCACCTTAAAGACAGAACTTTGTTCTGGCTTGGCATTGACTCTCTAAGCTGGACCTAGGAACACCTAGGTCTCCTCCACAGAGAACCTGTAATGTAGATAGTGCTGAAATACCTGAGTTAGTTTCCTTGGGAACCTGTGTACTCATGCTGTGTGAGTCACTCTTGCACTGGGACTAGAGACAAGAGCTCTGCCTTCAAGAAGCTTGCCCTGGAAGGAAGAACCTTGTGGCATCTCAGCCAAAGCCCTGAGAGAACAGGCCTCGTTCTTTGTGATCAGACCACTTTCCTGTTTTTGTCCAGATACCCTGTCAGGTGGTCTCATCACACACCTTATTCTGTATTTAACTTTCTAGAGACTTAAGCCTGTGTACCAAAAGGAAATCCACTAGCAAAGGGTGTCGTGTAGTTAAGCAGACTGGGAAATGCTGCCTACCAGCTACCAAGATAGACCATCCCTACAGGACCATTGATTGGAGTCAAAGCTGGGCTGTTTAAAAACCTAGTGTCATAATGTTATTTGCATCTTGTAGGAGGACAAGGTGGTGGCCTGTGGCTTTCTGTCTGTCTTGCTTGGGTCAAATCTATAAATGTATAGAATGATGAAGACAGCATTTGCATATTGCTACTCCCTACTTTTCATTCCATTTCCCAAGCCCCACCCTCCATGTTTCTAATCTTGGTCTTCCTTCTCCCATCTCATCCCTGGCCAGAGCCTTTCCATGTCCTCTCATGGTCAATGCTGCAGGTCAGCACTGACTAATGGTTGTGAAGTTTCAGGACTAACTAGCTCCTAACTTGGAAAGCAGTCCCCCCAGCCGGCTGATCTGATGGCCACTCCTCAGCCTGAATGAGGTTCAGGTCTTGGGCCTGTCTGTACTACAACCCAAGAACAAGGCATGACTGCTAGATGTTTTCCTGCCAACCGGTGGTCTGCCAACAAAATGGTGGTCCTCACCCATGCACCATGTGACTTCTGGTCTCTAACTCCAGCTTAATGTCGCATATGCCACAGCTCATTCCTACCCCATCTCTTAGGGGAAGGGGAGAGAGAACTCCCTAGCAGCAGCACACCTTGCTACACAGATGTGCCTTGCAGCCAGCAGCGATCACATTGCCACTTCTGAGGAGGAAAAGCAGAGGTCGTACAGACCGAAGGTTGCCTTAGGCAGGGCCTGCGGTTAGTTCATCTGTCACTTTCCTTGAAAAGGAGGCCCACATCTCTTTTATGCTTTCCTTTCTGGGACACCCCAGTGTGTCCTGAACTAACACAGCTAAAAATATAGTGAAAGAGGACTCTATTCAGGCTGAGCTCTGTGATGCTCCACAGCCCTTGCAGTGCCTGCATCCCTCGTGTGCATGACTGCTCATGACACCGCTCCTAAAAGGCCAATGCCAACCTCACTTTCCTTAAAACAAAACAGAAACGAGAAGCCAACATTTTGAAGAAGTCGGGGTTGCAACAGAAAGAAAGGTGGGCCACTGCAGTTCCAAGTGCGCCGAGCAGAGGGCGTGCGGATCTGCTCCCTGGCTGGCTTTGCGAGTGTTTCGTGTTTGAAAGTTTCGGAACCTGAAGCACACCTGTAATCCCAGCAACCAGAGGGAGCAGCTGGCGCTGCAGCTTCTGTGTGCACGAGTGAACAGTTTTAGTCTGGTTGTCACTAATGTAAACTCTCGGTGTTCTTTTTTGCTAACCAATTACAGAATGGTGCGCAGTCTTACAGAGTGGACTGTCAAGTGACTAAGGAGATGAAGGAGCTGTGGCCACCTGAACCTCAGCCCTTCATCTCCTGAGGGGATGGGTGACTCCAGGGAACCCTTGGACAAGAATCAGTTCAGCACTGTTTCCCTAACTGAGCTGTCAGCAGTTAATGGATTCCCTTGGGTATGCTTTAGGCTAGAGGGAACAGCCGGAAGCCGAGGGTAGGCCTCACCCAGGATGTGGGGTGGAGCAGGGTCTCCTCCATTGCAAATGCACCTGTAGAGCTCCCAGGCTGGGTTCTTAGGGCCCTCCATACAGCCTTAGTCTGTTTCTTCCATATTCCTTCCTTCCTTTTACTTTTGATTTTTGAGATAATATAATTACTTTTCCCTTCCCTTCTGCCCCCCAAACCTTCCCCACACGCCTTCAAATCCATGGCCTCTTCTCTCATTGATACTGCATGCAAATATGTATATGTTATCTACATATACATTCCTAACTATAACCTGCTCAGTCCATATGTTACTTGTATGTATGTTTTCAGAGCTGACCATTTGGTACTGGAAAAACAGCTGGTGTGCTCTTCCCTGGTGAAGACTGCCTCCCCTGCTCCCAGGCCTGTGGGTTTTTCCCTTTCCACCTTGGTGTGTCCATTGGTATCGTCCTTGCTCAGCTCTCGGCTGGGCAGTCATGGTGAGACTATGAGTGTAGTTTCTGACATTACTAGGAGACACAGCAAATTCCCTATTCTCTGGCTCTTACTACAGGTTTTTTTTGTTTGTTTGTTTGTTTTTTTTTGTTTGTTTGTTTTTTTTTTTTTTGTCCCCTTTTCTGCAGGGTTTCCAGAGCCTTAGGTGCAAGAGTGCTTTGTAGATGTATCCATTCCGTCTGGACTCCACAGCTGTGCATTTTGATTGCCTGTGGTTTCTCTGTTGCAAAGGGAAGTTTCTTTGATGAGGGATGAAGATTACACTGACCTGTGGGTATGAAGACAGACATAGTTGTTGTTAGGGGTTACACCAGCTAATCAGGCTTTCCTAAAAGTCCTGGACTTGTCCAGGAGCAGATGGGACCTGGGCACTCTGAAGTAGTTGTCCCAGATCCCCATTCTCTTCCAGGGCCCAGGGTTGGATCACAACATTTATATCAGACTTTATTTATCTTATTTGTCTGTTTAGTTTGTTGTTTTGAGATAGGGTCTCATTGTGGAGCCCTGGCTTGCCTGGAACTCATTTTGTAAATGAGTTTGCCTGGAACTCACAGAGGTCTGCCTCTCCGGTGCTGGGATTAAAGGCATGAGCCGCCACCACACTCCGCACCTCCGCACTGCCACTCCCCCGGGTTTGAAGGCTGTAGGCCAGGCTGGCCTAGAAATCACTCTGTGTCTATGTCAGCGAGGGCTAGGGTGAGCTTAAACTCAGAATCCTCCTGCCTCAGCATCCCCAGTGCTGAGATTGTAGGCGAATACCACCCCACTCACCCCACTGGTCCTCCTGACGGCGTCTTTTCTTTGTTAATGTGGTTCTGGGGATTGACCCTGGGACCTCACGAGTGCTGGCAATGCTTTGCCATTGAGCTCATTTCCAGCCCTTGACGGTGTTTCGTGAGTTTTAACAAAGGCTAACCTATCAGATGCTCTTTCTTTCACAGATGGCCTGTCGAGGGTTCATCAGACCCAGACACCTAGGTTTTCTCCTGTTACCTGCTAGCAGTTTTATGGTTTTTATTCTCTACAGTTAGATCTGTGGTCTGTTTTGAGTTTTGTTTTTTGTTGTTGTTTTTTGTTTTGTTTTGTTTTTGGCCAAGAATGTAACGTCTATGTTGAGGTGAATTGTTTATATAATTATTTATTGAAGGTAAACCACAGTGCCTAAAAACTTAAGTGAGCATGAAGGCTCTCTGTGTCTCTGTGTCTCTGTCTCTGTCTGTCTGTCTCTCTCTCTCTCTCTCTAAAATATTTATTTTACATCTTGACTGCAGTTTCCCCTCCCTCTTCTCCTCCCAGTCTCTCCCGCCCCCCACCTCTCCTCTGCTCCCATCCCCCCATCTGCTCCTCCTTCATTTCTATTCAGAAAAGGACAGGTCTCCCATGGATGTCAACAAAACATGGCATACCAAGTTGTAGTAAGACTAAGCTCATTGCCTTGTATGAATGCTGGGCTAGGCAACCCAGTATGAGGAATCCAACGCAGTATGAGGGTCCCCCAGAAAGAGTCAGACAGCCCCTGCTCCCCTATTAGGAGTTCCGCAAGCAGACCAAGCTACACAACTGTCACACATATGCAGAGGGCCTAGGTCAGTCCCATGCAGGCTCCCTGGTTCTCAGTTTCATCTGTGAGCTTCTGTGAGCCCAGGTTGGTTGATTCTCTGGGTTTTCTTGTGATGTCCTTGACCCCTCTGGTTCCTACAATTCTTCCTCCCGCTCTTCAGCAGGATTCCCCAAGCTAGGCCTAATATTTGACTATGGCTCTGCATCTGTTTCCATCAGTTACTGGATAAAGCCTCTCTGATGACAGTTCCCACCAACCTATGGGAATAGCAGAATATCATTAGGCATCATTACATTGACATTTTTCCCCCAGTCCTGTTTGGTTCTATCCTAGGTCTCTGGGCCATCCAGCCTCTGGGTCCTGGCACTCCAGATATGTCAGGGGTTGGCTCACTCTCGTGGCATGGATTTCAGGCTGGACCAGTCATTGGTTGGCCACTCCCAAAATCTCTGTGCCACCCTTACCCCAGCATATCTCATAGGCAGGACAGACTGTAGGTTGAAGGTTATGTGGCTGGGTTAGTGTCCACTAGAAGGCTTGCCTGGTCACAGAAAATGGCCAGTTCAGTTTATGTATCCATTATTTCTAAGAGTCTTAGCTGGGGTCATCCTTGTAGATTCCTGGGAGTTTCTGCCTGACCCTGAAATGACCCCTTTCCAGTCGTTTCTTTCGGTTCTCCCCCAACCCCCTTCACAATCTCTCTTAAAGTGGCAATCTGACATTTTTATTTATGCCACCATTGTCTGCAGAAGAACAGACAAGTTCTACATTAAGGGTCTGTTTTGCTTGGGTCGAGAGGAGCTTATCGCATCTTGAAATGTTTTTGGTTTCACAAAGCATGGCACAACCTTAATGTGCATTTTTCCTCCTGGGATCCACATCTTCATGTTGTTTATGCACTTGACGGTATCTCAGTCTCTCTTTATAGGTTACAGATTTAACATGTATTAGTGTTTCATCCTCCTCTGCTTGTCTTATTTTTTCTCCGTCTCTTTTCTGAACGTTCTAGATAAGCACTTCTGATCTGGGTAAGTGTAGCATGAATCTTACAGGGTCTTATTAATAAAAACAAACCCAGGGCCAGTTATTGGGGTGAACGCTGGATGATCAGAGAAGCAGAACAAGCCACAGCTATCTCACCTTGACAGTTCCTCAGCTGATCCTGTTTCCTCAGACTGGAAGCCTCTGAGTCCTCATCCAAATGGATCTCAGCTGAACTGTGCTGCTCAAAGCCTAAAAAGCTTAACCAGCCAAAAGCTTCTAGTTTCTGGTCCTCACGCCTTATATACCTTTCTGCTTTCTGCCACCACTCCCTGGGAATAAAGGCTCACTTTCTGGGATTAAAGGTGTGAGTCACCATGCCTGGCTGTTTCCAATGTGGCATTGAACTCACAGAGATCCAGAGGGATTTCTGCCTCTGGAATGCTAGGATTAAAGGCCTGTGCTACCACTGCCTATCCTCTATGTTTAATATTGTGGCTGTTCTGTCTCTGACCCCAGATAAGTTTATTAGCGTGCACAATATTTTGGGGAACACAATACCACCACAGGTAAGTGCCCGCTGAGTCTTCCAGCTTATTAATTCTCTCTTCAAAGATATGTAATCTGTGGTTCTGTCAGTAAGTTTTATGTTGTAAAAGGGATGTGTGTGTGTGTGTGTGTGTGTGTGTGTGCAAGAGCCGCAGGGCACATGGAGGTCAGAGGACATTTCTGGGAGTCAGTCTTCACCATCTCTTCTTGAGGCTAGGTCTCCTTTCTGCTGTTTCCCTGTGCATTCTAGGCTTGGAAGCTTCTGGGTGATCCTAGGGTCTCTGCCCCCCATCTTGCACATCAGATTGTAGGCTTCTGTGGTTTCTGGGATTGAACATGGGCTATCAGACTGGAAAATGCTGTTGCCACAGAGTCATCCCCAGGCCAAGCCACAGCATTTACATTTCACCTGTGATACTCTGATTTCTCTAAGTTCTGCTGGAGCGCTTAAAAATATTAGCTTGTCTTTATTTAATGATTTTAATATAATTTCTTTTACTTCATTTTCAGTTGTTATATTAAAAATCTTAGTTATTTTATATTCTTTAAATAATTGTATAAAATCTTTAAAAAAGATTTATATATTTTTATTTTATGTGTGTGGGTGTTTTGCCTGTATGTATGTAAGCATACCATGTGTGTACAGTGGAGGTCAGGTCCCTTAGAATTGGAGTTACAGATGGTTCTGAGCCTCCATGTGGGTGCTGGGAACTGAACCCAGGTCCTCTACAAGAGTAGACAGTACTCCTAACGGCTGAGCCATCTCTCCAGCTCCTGATACGATGTCTTCATTAGTCCATTTCTGCTGGACTTTGAGTCACTGTTCAGAAGGACATACACACACTTTATACTTATTATAGTGTGTGTGTGTGTGTGTGTGTGTGTGTGTGTGTGTGTGTGTGTGTGTACACATGAGCGTGCTTCCATGGCACATGTGTGGAAGTCAGAAACAACTTTTGGGAGTTAGGTTCCTAAGATTGAACTCAGGTTTTATCGAGCCCATGGCAAGCGCCTCTAGCTGCTGAGTCATTGCCCCAGCCATATGTGTTATTTGACAGTTCGCACGTGCACACAGTGCATTTTCACTTTTATTACCCTTTCTCCTTCCTCACCCGATTCTGCTGAAGCTTTTTGTGTTTGCACACCACTGACTTTGATCAGGGTCACCTGTGTGAGAATGGGCGGGGAGTAGTTATTCACACCATTGGGAAATGCTGTTTTTATTGGTTTCATTTTTCATATTCTTACTTTGAAGCACTTGGAATTTATCCTGCTGTATGGTGTAAGATAAAGATCAACCTTAGGCCGGGCGGTGGTGGCACACGCCTTTAATCCCAGCACTCGGGAGGCAGAGGCAGGTGGATCTCTGTGAGTTCGAGGCCAACCTGGTCTACAGAGTGAGTTCCAGGAAAGGCGCAAAGCTACACAGAGAAACCCTGTCTCGAAAAACCAAAAAAAAAAAAAAAAAAAAAAAGAAAAAGATCAACCTTAGTTTTGTTTCATTTGGTAAAGCTGGTTACCCCAGCACAGTTAATTGAAGACCCCACCTTTCCCCTGATGGGGGGTGCTGCCTTGATCACACATAGACTTCCTAGGATGAGAAGATCCCTTCTGGACCCCCTTTTCTGTTTTATTAGCCTGTGTTGTTCCATACTTGCCCCTCATAGTGGTTTCTCATACCTAGTGGTGTGCATTGCCTTGTCTTTTGTCTAGTTTATTTTCTTTAGTAAGTAAGAGTTCCCCTGGTAAATTCACCTGACAAAGGATATTCAGTAAGGCCTGGCATCTCTCCTCACTCTTTGTCTACAGTTTCTCCCTTGCTTTATGTATATGGACTTTGTGAAGATAGTCTTTTCCTTTGGAATTCTAGAATAAATCTAGAAAATGAAATGAAAAAAAAAAATCAGTGCACCAAGGGGATAATGGACACATTTCAGACACAGGCTGATTTAGTGGGGAGGATCTGAGGTCTTTAATCAGCCCCTATCCCCCTGAACCCCCTACCCAAGCTCAGTCTTTACTTCTGGCCTTCTTTCCTCTGGGAAGGCAGTTGTGTTCCCACTGTCCTCATCCGCACTGTATCCAGAGCCTGTGTTCTAATATATGAAACCAGGCCAGGGCCTTGGAGAACAGCCCATAGATTCTCCTCTCACACATCCCGACCACACCAGTGATCAGGTCTTTCATTCAGTAATTCATCTGGAATGACCTACTTGTGAAAGATTCCCTGGGCCCTGACCACGTGCACAAGCTAAGTGTTGGAGTCAGAGGATTTGTATGGAGGGCCCCATGTGCCAACCATATCAGAGGCCACCACTGTGACTTCAGTGCAGGGGCTGTGCCTCCCTCCCCCATCTCTCGGGTAACACACTGAGCTCCTAGCACAGAGCCTGGTGTCCGCAGCATCACAGGAACACTTCTTTATTGAAAGAGTAGACTCGGCGGCCGCGGCGGCATGGTGGTGAGCTTCTGGAGGGAGCGGGGTGCTGGTCGTTCGTGATGCCGGGAAATTCGGGAGCCACTCTGGACCCTAGAGTTTTAAATGAAGCAGAATCAGGATGAACTTGAGAGCAGTGGGCCACACCTGTGAGAGGAGGCGCACTTGACAGGGCAGCATTGCTGGCAAACGGGGAATCTAGAAGGCTCACACAGACTGCTTTTTCCGGTTGCTCCTAAAATCACCAACGTCTGTCAGCTGCACCTTGAGCAGCAGAAGCTGCTAGGAGCCATCTAGCGGGTTAAAAATTAATGTCCCTAAAGACCCCAGGATCTATCTGCACATCACCACCAGGAATGCTTCTGAAAACTTACAGAAGGAGAAGGAAGTAGGTAAGAATTATGTGTTATCTCTTCCACGATTTCCCACTGAAATGACAGTGACCAGTGAGAGACATTTACAGTACTCTTGCTCTCTTGGTTCTTATGTCTAATCAACCCAGAATTAAATACCATAAAAACAAAAAAGAAAAGAATTTCTCAGAGCTATAATGAGTTGCAGCAAGACCAACAGAACGGTGTCAATCAGTCAATCACACCGACCCCCGCCCCCTTTCTGTCTTATCTCTTCCCACAGCCCCTTCCAGGTTTGCTTGCCAAGAAGGTGACACAACCCTCCTTGGATTTGCCAGGCACTCCACCCTACTGCTTTGGCCCGCGTTCCTACCTTCCATCCCTCCCTTTCTACCTTCTCTTCCGACCCCAGCCACTTCCTTATCAGGCAGTTGCATCATCCATTTAGAGGCTGGAAAGTGTGTGTTCCCAGAGCTGCCCGCTTCAGCAGCTTCCTGGGCTGTCCAGCCAGTGTCCTCTCGGTGTGATCTTACACCTGTCTGTCTGTAGGGGCTGCTCTGGATCTTTATAGGAGCCTGACTCCTCATAGGGCTCCCTTTCAGCTGGCAGGGCCATTTGGAAACCCAGGCCCTCTGCAGATAGCTAGTGACTGCCCTTCCTATGCTGTGATTGGTTTTACTTGTAGTGACTGGGAGCTGCGGTAGACGTTAGTGAGCACATATCTGCTGTCTTTATAAATCTGTGTGCTGACTGCTGAAAGTCAGCGCCTGCATTCCCCGAGAAAATGGGGACAGCCTGCCTGAGGCAGCACCATTTGCCTTAGCCTCTTGTCCCTACCTCAGGCCCCCACTGGTCTCTAGTCTAGATTCAGAGACTGGTTTGTCCTGATACTTGGTTGAGTTTCAGGCAAGTGCTTTTGATGTTTGTTGAGCTCTTAACTGTGTGCAGGCACCAGTGAAATGTTTTACACTGGGCAGCGCACTGGATCCACGGGCCGCCCAAACCTCCTCCAGAGCTGCTCAGCACAGTAACTCATCTCCCCAGAGAGCAGCTCTCCAGGCTTTTCTGGGACTGAACCCTCAGCCGTGGCGAGGACTGGGCACCAGGACCACTAGTCCACTTGGTACTTCCTTGTTTCAAGTAGCCCCGATCACCTCAGGAGGACTAGTGTATGTCCAGTCTTTGTGGTTAGTGAAGGCTAAGCCTGAGGGAGCAGGCTCTGGAGCAGTCACATGTGACTGTCAGAGTGTGCATGGGGACCTGCAGGGGATGGAGACACTTCTGTGGCCTGGTGTGGGCCAAGGGAACAGAGATCCTGCAGCAAGAAGACACTGGAGGATGACAGACAGGTACAAGGCCGAGGGTGAGGGGAGTCCAGAGCATGAGTGGGAAATGGTAGGAGCAAGGAGGGTGTGGTCCTTGGAGTGACCTGTGCAGGGGTTTCAGGAAGGACCTGGCCCATGCTGGCAGCTGCAGAGGAAGCAGGTTGCTAGGGAGCATCTGCACAGCCAACCTCAGGAGGAGCCCCACAGGCCTCAGATGGAAGGCCTGTGCAGTCGGTGTGCAAGGTTGTGTTGCTCGGGGGTGCTGGGGACACAGTGGAGGGCAAGAGACTTCTGGACCAATGTCCTTTCTCAAAGAGGGGAGGATGGAGTGCTGGGTGTATGTAGAGCATATGCAGATGTGCTAGACAGCGACCCTCAGCCTCAGGAATCCACTGCCAGGACAAAGTTGGTGCTAGTGGAGGGCGGCCCCGGGAGCTGCAGGCCCTCTTGGGTCCTTCCTTTTGTGGCACTCTGCTGCTTCTGCCACTCTTCTAGAAACACTCCGCCATGGAGAGCAACCTGAAGTTCTGTGCTTGCAGTCTTGCCGTGAGAAGGCTGTGCAGACTGGGAGGCCATGGCTAAGGTACTGGAGACGGTGAGGCGGCTGGAGCAGCGCCACTTTGCCTTCACTCTTGTTTTGATTTCTGTCTGTTTCCCCGACTTACCTCTGCTTCTGGTTGCCCATAGCCATGCTGCCCGTGTGAGTGTGCATGGAGCTGTTGCCCACGGCAACGCAGTGTGCTGCTCTGCGCCTGGGTTTCCCTTTAGAAGTCCATCTGGAAAGTGGTACCAAGTAGGGGCTTTTTAAATGAACTTCCTCTTTACATTATGCTCTAAATCATTTCATTTCAGCAGACATCTGATTGTTCACCCCTTTGGGCTGAATTAAGAACAAATGGCTGTGGTTTTCCATATTAAAACAAACATACACGTTAACCATTTCCTTGTAAATTAATTTGGAGACCTTGAAAGTAAGTGATTGGTGCTGCAGAGGCTGGGGCAGAACAGGTTTGCTTAGAGCGCCTTCTTTCCCTCCTCCTCCCAGGAGCTCTGGAGCCCAGCAGCTGGCCTGGCTTCTGCCCTGCCATGGTGCCCCCTGCTGGGGTCAGATGAAAGTCCCAGACCCCATCCCAAGGCAGAGCCCGCCCGCCCGCAGGGCTGCCTGGGGGTGCTGTGTTCTGTCAAGGCAGGTCTGGCAGGACAGAGGTTAATAGAGTTCAAGTGCATTTTTCAAACATATGTAAACTGTTAAGTGTAACAGCAAAGGGTAAAACTGCTGGGGAGGACACACCAGGTTTTCTGTTGCTTTTCTTCTCCTGCTTTTGCTTTTCATACGTGTCTGTCCCCCCAGTTATTTAGATGGAGAAACCAGGAGAAGGAAGTCAGTTTCTTGCCCTTGTAATCAAGGCTGCCTTACTGCTAGCTCCTCCCCTTCCTGCCCCACCCCACCACCCCTTCCCTCATCCCCTTCCTCTCCTTCCCCTCTTCTTCATGAGGAGATTGCAGCCTTAGTACACAGAGCTTACATTTACAGCATCTACTAAGCATTTTACTTAGTAACTCAACCCTTACAGACCTCTGAGGTAACCCCAATCCTGTTCTATAGAGTGGGAAACTGAGGCTGGGTGTTGTCTTGCCATGGCTGACAGCAGTCACAGGAGCTAAGATTCAAATCACCACATCTGACGGCAGACCTGGCCAGCCACCATGAATCATGGCTGCTGCCCTTCGCCGCAAGCCAGCTGGAGGTGGTGGAAGTCGAAGCTTCCATCTGCAAAGGTGAAGGAGGGGCTCCTGGCATTGGGGCTCCTCAAGCACGGGCCTTGACAGGCAGGTTAGAGTCAGTATTTGCCAACAATCCAAGTGTCTCTTCTGCTAATATGCATGTCTTTTCAAAACGTGCATGTGACTCTGACATATGAAGAATGAGTGTCCAGTGGAACGTACTTCAGAGACTCCCAAAGCAGGCTACAGTTCTGCCTTGTTGGTAGTCTTTGTGGGACTGGACCAGATGCCCCCTGGTTCACAGAGCCGACAGCAGGGATGAACTTGAGTGGACCTTGTGGGAAGCAGTGGGCAGTTCTCTTTAAAAAGTCCCTGTATCAACACAGACGACTGTCTACAATGCCTGCATAGCCCTTACTTTGTGGAATACCCAGTTCCTCTGAGAGCCCGGGGCCAGCTGAGGGTGGGCCCTGGGACAGGCCAACAACAGGGAGCTTCGCTGTGGCCCAGAGCTCCACCAAGGGGACGACTCTGCCGGCCTCAGTCTCTGCTGTTCCACACCTGGAAAGCAGTGGACATGTGGCGGACATGGCAGCAGACACTCCAGGTCACTGAGGGAATTGGAGAGGGCCATGGTGTGGTCAGACCACAGGAAGCTCTTAGCAGTGACCCTCCAATTGGGGTTGACTGGGGTAAGGTCTTCTGGAGTGGTGTCCCAATTGTGAACTTGGTGAAGTCAGTGGAGGGGTGAACACTCAAAAGAAATACAGTAAACAGATTCCTTGTCATGGTTTTGGCTCTTAGTAGATACCGGTATTCTCCTTGGGATTATGTGCATATTTGCTTTCTTTGATTTCTGATTGTTACTTTCAATCTTTCTTTTGTTAGACGAGATGCTTCAAACAGTTCCGTAAAAGCCCCAGATTCTTTCCTATTGCAAGGTTTGGGTTTGGAGTTTGGCTCAGCCTCACCACATCACCTGTTAGCTGTTAGAGTCTAATTCCACAAGCCATGACTTCATCTCCCTGAAGGAAGGTAGACGAAACGCTTCCATATAGCGGGGTCGGTTCAGTCGAGATGCCGTGTGGTGGGGAGAGGGAGGGGGAGGGTTAGATTCTAAACCTTTGGGCTTGGGTAAAATGGAGAGGTAGGGCTGTCGGAAACATTCTTGCTCAGCCAGCTGTCCCAGAGATGAGATGACTGCTAAGTCACGGCCTTGTCCAAGGCCGTGGGAATCTTGTCATGGGGCCCTAAAGCCATCATGTTCACCGAGGCTTGGGAGCTTTGGGCTCTGAGGAGAAAAGGCCACATCACCAGTCCTGGCCACCACAAACCAGTTGCTCTCTGGCTGTTACTGCTAGACCTGGCCAAGAGTGGGGTGCTTGGGTGTCTTTCAAGTCAGATCTTAAAACAATATTAAAAGAACCAGCTACCAAAGTACCCAGCAGCGAGCCTCACGCAGTGGTTCTGCCTGGGGAACTTTTACCATATTTACAACCCCCTCTGGACCTGACCTTATGCACTCTGGGCCCCAAACCAGGCCAGTGTTGGTCATTAGCCATAAAAGTTAGCTTGTCTCTGGCCAGGAAGAACGTTCCAGGGGTGAAGGCCTGGAGAGGGCTTCTGTTTCTTCCCTCCTAAGGCTCCCATCGCAAACCTTCCATGGTTTCTCAGAGGTTCCCTTTTATTTTATTTTATTTTATTTTGTTGGTTGTAGGCTCCAGGATGTAGCTCTAATTAGCACTCTGAGGAAGGGTCTAGGGACTGAGCCCCAGAAACCATGGAGATGCAGTCACAGGAGTTGCCCTGCCGCTCAGGCCTCCATGGTTTTGCCCTCTGTGTCACTATCAAGGAAAGGTTCCCATTCTGAAGAACAGACTCGGGCCCTTCTCCCTGCGGTGTTTACGCCGTCACAGTCTCACAACAGCCATCCTCTCCCCCTGTGTAAAGGCCAGTGTACCCTGAAGAGCAGGCAGGAGCCACCCTGTCTTGTTGAGTGGCTGGCGGTTTGTATCTCTCCTTCTCCATGCAGCAGGCAGCCCTCTCCTGGCCAGGAACCCTTGTACTTTATTGCTGTTTCTACAACTGGGCCTAGGCTGAAGGGCAGAGGGGGTCCCTGCTGCTCAGCAGGGGGCAAATGCACACTGCGGTCCCTGCCTCCTTAGCAGTCAGGATGTGTCCTTGTCTTTCTCGCTGTTGTAAAGTGCCCAGGCCCTCTGCCCAGTGCGGTGTGGAGGCAGACCGGGGCGTGGACCGTGTTTCTTGTAAAAGGTGTGTCTCGGAGGTACTCTGTCTTGTGTGTCCCCTGATGATAGTGTTCCTATGGTTACTATCCATCTGGAAAAACACGAGAGTAAACAAGCCGCAGTACTTGCCAGCGCGCCGGAGCCTCTCCGCGCCCCACCTTGCTGTTGTAATGGGTGCAGCGCCTGCTTCCTCCCTGCAGAGGCCAGGGCCCACTCCTTGGTGGCAGGAACCTGGGCTGGACATTCATCTCGGCCTGTGCGCATTGCTGGGTTTGCAGAAAGGAAGCCTTGGACTTGAGCTCATTGGTGCACAAGCAAGAGAGTGCCACCCTTACCCTGCTCCTTCTCAGGGGACCCCATTCCTAGATCTGCCGTCCACCCCACCTGTCACAGCCATTCCCGCAGGACTCCAGGCTGGCATCCCTGAATCCAGCTGAATTGGCAGCGTGCAAGGCGTCCTTGGACTTTCCCAAGGGAAAACTAAAGCCATTGACACTGGAGCCACAAATCAGACCCGGGGCAGGCTAATGGAAGCTGGTGTCCTCGGGTCTGTGGGGTGGGTCAGTGTGCCCCTTGACCTCAGGGGGCAGGCTAATAGAAGCTGGTGTCCTCGGGTCTGTGAGGTCAGTGTGCCCCTTGACCTCGGGGCAGGCTAAATGGAAGCTGGTGTCCTCAGGTCTGTGGGGTGGGTCAGTGTGCCCCTTGACCTCAGGGGGCAGGCTGATGGAAGCTGGTGTCCTTGGTTCTGTGGGGTCAGTGTGTCCCCTGACCTCTGGTGCTTGCTTCCGGAACACTCATCTGCTTTCTTTCCATTCCTCACATACTGCCTCTTCCACCTAGGCCAGCAGCCCACACCACTCACGGGTTCATCTTCAATTCTATCATTTCCCTGCCCAGAGAATCAAAACACACAAAAAAGTCAAACACCCAGAGAGACCACACCTCTCCTTCTCCCCACCTCTGCCTGGGGAGGCCTTCTGTTGGGACCCCTGCAAGAAGAGGAAACAGGCTTCTTCTCCAGAAACTGCTCCCACATGATTTGCTTGTCATGGGGTGGGCTTGAGGATTTAGGAAAACAGTCCACCACTGTAGACACCTGTATGTTCCCTGCTTTTAATAATGAGCAGGTAAGGCTTTCTTAGCACATCAGGGTCAGCAGACTGTAACCTCCCAGCCGCTTTCTGCATGCTCTGGCTCCCCATACTGAAGGCTCCTCCTCCCTCCAGCCCCACAGAAGGGGGAAAGGCTTAAGAGGGGAGTGTGCTAGTGCTAGGAAGCTTTTAAAAATGGCTCCACAGCTCCATGATGCCAGAGGCCACTCTTAAGCCTTCCTAAGTGCTGAGGTCCAGCCCTGGGACTGCTCTGGTAGGCTCTTCTCTCTGCCCTTTATTGCCAGAGTCTGCTCTTGGGGGCCTCAGGCACCTACTTTGCTAACTGTTGAGCTGTGTGTGGGTAGGATGTGCTACCTACACCACACGGACAGGAGTCTGAGGCTCCCCTGGACCACAAGCAGGCATTTCTGCATCCGTGACCCCTGTGTCTGATGCACTACAGGTCACCTCTTCGTTTGAAAGAGAGGGCCTGTGAACAGTTATAGGGAACTTCTAGGAGAATGGTTCTCGAAATCCTGAGAAACTGTGCTGGACTGAGGTAGGAGGAGAACAGCCTGTGAGGCTGAGGTGAACAGGTAAGCCTTTCTCCAGTTACTGCCTGCAGGTACTGGCCAGGCTCCCTGCCTCTCACTGGGGCTCTCGTGTGCATGAAGCCCAGCAGCCCTACTCTCTTGAGCTCTGGCCTGTGCAGCCTCGTGTTGATCTCCTTCCTGCTGGAAAGACAGGAACCTCAGTGCCTTTGCATTCCTTCTCAAACACAGCTCTTTGTCTCTGTGATGACTGAGCAAAAAACGATTTCCCGGAGTTAGGGAAGGTGACCTGTGGCTCCAGGTGTGACTGATTCCCTTTCCCCGCCCACTGTCACTATGAAAGTGTTCATGAGGAGCCAAGCACACTCATCTTTACACACAGGTAGCAAGTTTTTGTGTGGGGCTTAGTTGTTAATCTCAAAAATGTACACACCATCTCAAGTGTGGTAGTGCATGCATCCATCTAGCTGTCAAGAGACTGAGGCAGGAGAGTCACAGATTTGAGGCTAGCCTGGCTACCTAGTAAGTCTGAGACCAAAGTAAGACCGTGTCTCAAAGCAAGCACCATAGACAACCATGAGTATTCTAAGTTTCAGGCTTGGTTTCCACACAGCTGCCAGTTTATCTGCTTGTTCCAAGATGTGCCCAAGCACTGGCGTAGTTAGGGTGGTCTAGAACATACAGCATAACTGGAACATTAGACCTTGTTTAGTGCCAGCAGAAGGGCATCACAGGCAGACCCACAGCATGGGCAACAGTTGATAGATTCACGAACAGTCTGCACATTTCATGAAGACAGTGAGTCGTCTCGAGGAGATGGGCAGGTTACCAAGGGAACTGTATTGCCGAGCAGGGAGTTGGGAGGGATCCCTTGCAGAGGGCACTCCCCAGTGCCGTTGATAATGGTGGAAGATCTGTCTTTTCACCCAATGAGACTGCCTCGAAGGGCAGGAAAATAGACTTTAAAAGTATCAGACGCAGGTTATACTCAGCCTCCCCGTCCTGTTTATTCCTCGTCATGATTTTTGCTTGAAGAAATTTTAGACATACAAAATGCTGGAAAAACTCGTGTATTATTCTTACTAGATAAATAACAGTCTGTATACTGCAGGGTACGGCGCTGCTTTGGAACGAGCATACCTTAGTAGACTAAGTGGTTGATCTGGTTAACATACTTATCCCTCATGTTCCTGTGTTCAGGTTTGGAGAACATTTACAATATATGTTAGTGATTAGGGAATACATAGTATTATCAACTGTAGTCACCGTTTTGGGCACGTATTAAGACTTTCCCTAAAATATAATTGAATCTCTGTACCCTCTGACATTCTTTTTCCTTTCACTGCACCTCCACCCCAGCCTCGACTTCTAAATTAAACTTTTTTAGATCAGGTGTCTTAGTAAGCTCTTACAGCATTTATTTTTCTGTGCCTGGCCTATTTCACTTAGATATGTCACCTGAGGTCTGTAAAGTTCAGGTCCGTACATGTTACAAAGGACAGAAGTCCTTGGAAAGAGGGACTCTGACCACATGCAGCTGTAACAGCAGCTGCCACACTTTGCCATGTTCACTGTGCTCTCAAGACAACATCAAGACACTCCATTCCTGAATACCAGCATGAACTTCCTTTTTTATTTTTGTTTATTTTCATTTTATGTGTATGAGTTTTTGCCTAGATGTGTGTAAGTGCATGCAGTACAAGCAGAGGCCAGAAGATGATGTCAGATTCCAGGAACTGGAGTTACAAGTGGTTGTGAGTTGCCATGTGGGTGCTGGGAACTGAACCTAGGTCCTTTGGAAGAATAGCCAGTGCTCTTAGCTGCTGAGCTGTCTCTAGCCACAGCATAAATTCCTTAAGAACAAGACTGTTCCCTTCAGATTGGCCATGCTACTGTCCAGTTTAGGAAAGCTAATTCCTAGGGTGTGACTCGCATGTTCAGACCTCTTCCCTTGCCCCCAGAATGACTGGTTCTGCCTCTGGCTCTTTTCAGCCTGCAGTATCCCACCCTTTTGTTTTGTATTACTGTGACATTGACCTTATGAGTCTAGTCACAGCTTCCTGATTTCAAATCCAAATGTGCAGGTGTTCTTACTTGATTCAAGCATCAAAGATTTCTCAAACACTGTCTATATCAAGCCCCTTCCCCTTGAATTCTACAAATGGATGATGCATTGCCAGAGTGCAGGTATTGTGTCCTTCTGGCCACACCCACTCCAAACACCCCTCACAGGAAGCTCATTCTAGGAAATGGGAGCCAGAACTGGATTTATATCGTAGTCCCACCATGTACTTTCTCAGTGGCCTTTTACTGGTCCCCATTCCTACCAACCTCTCCATTTTGAAAACAAAAGGTGGAATCTTTAACCCTGCCCACCTTTTCTATTAAATCTCTTCCTGGTTTTCCCAGAAGTACTGCTTACAAAACATACCTGTAGCTTCTTACCTCTGGTTAGCTGTTTCCTGAACCAGCCATTTCTTGTGCCCATTCCTGCACTATGATTGGAGTATGGGGGCATGTAGTTCCCGCATGCCCTGAAATGACCACATGCTCTTCTCTGCCCTACAGCTGAGATCCTGGAGCTGGCTGGCAATGCAGCAAGAGACAACAAGAAGGGACGGGTCACTCCCCGGCACATCCTGTTAGCTGTGGCCAATGACGAGGAGCTGAACCAGGTATGGGCTCCCCACCCCGCCCCCAAGCATGCTGGCACACACTCGGACTACTCTTACTCCCCAGCCCGCCCCCAAGCATGCTGGCACACACTCGGACTACCCTTAGAGGCTGTGGTGGCTGGCAAGACCTCAAGCAGCTTCTTGTCTGTTAGGGCTTCACTGGGAGTGGGGTCGGGAGATGACAAGGGTGCTTGGCTCTCCTGGGAGAAATAGTGTAAATGGAAACCAAGTGAGGACTCAAGGAGTCTATCCCTGTGTAGTCTGAGTCTCTATGCTTGTAGCTGCCACAGAAGTAGGAGCTGAACCATCTCAGAGTGATACGTCTGAGCAGGGCTGACTTCTTGAATGAGGCAGGGCACTCCTGGAGCAGGGTGGTGTGGCTCACCACCTGTGACTTTGGTTTTCCTGCAAGCTGCTAAAAGGAGTCACCATAGCCAGTGGGGGTGTGTTGCCGAATATCCATCCTGAGTTGCTAGCGAAGAAGCGAGGATCCAAGGGAAAGTTGGAAGCCATCATCACGCCTCCACCAGCCAAAAAGGCCAAGTCTCCATCCCAGAAGAAGCCAGTGGCTAAGAAAACAGGAGGCAAAAAAGGGGCCCGGAAATCTAAGGTATGGGATCTGGCAGGGGTGTGTGGGATGGGATAAGTAAGGTCTTAGGGACCTCCCAGCCCTTTTCAGAGCTGATCCCCATCAGGAAACTGACTGAAACAGGAACATGTGGGAGTCCAACTCACTGGCTAATCAAGAGTGTCTTATGGAACCTGGCCACAGTTGGAGGACTGAAGCCCTTGGGACTTGGAGATGGATAGTGGGTATCCAGGGAGCAGTTGGAGGTGGGTGGTAGCCCAGCCCTACACCTTCTACACCTGGTCTCCCACGTAGATGCGACAGCCTTTGGAAAGGTTTTCTTGTGCCAGAGATCAGCCACCATACAGTCCTCAGAGTGGCCATCGGCCTGCAGGCTTTGATACTGAGTTGTACAATCTCTGTGTTGCCATGGCGATGTGTCCTCCTCTGGGTATGCTGTAGCAGGAGCACTCCAGACCAGCTGTCATTCGGAACACTTGCTTCAGTCAAGACAGTCCTTAGGCAGTTCCTCACAGACCTAGCTTCACTGGAAAGTAGTGTCCTAGACGCTGATCTGTGGGAGGAAAACCCTCTCATTAGCATGACCTAGAGTTATTTTGATGGGAAAGGGCAAAAAAATCCCCATCTGTTCACACTGTTTTGGAGTTTGTATTAGTTGGGGAGAAGGTGCTGTCCCTCACACACATTTGTGAGTGCAAACAACACTGCCATGAAATCAAAATCTAAATAAATACCTTTCCAAGGCCCAGAATTGTTCCACATTCCTGGAAAGAGAACCCTGACCTTGAGCAGCTAAAATTTCCAGATACTTGCATTCTACCTTGCTCCGGAGTTCTGGAGGAGGTGGGGCAGGCAGGGCAGGACTTTGCAGAATGTTCTCTGTTCATCTCTGCTAACTGTAAAGGGAGCAGGTTGGAGGCTCCCTTCCTCTTTCTGTTTGCAGTTGGGAGGAAGGGCAGGGCAGAGGAGGCAGGACAGGTGCCAGGGCGGCCCTTTGGAATGTCAGGAGAAGCACAGAGAAGCCAAGCCTCCTCTCCCTTGAAATGGCTGCCCGCAGCAAGGCCCTGGAATTAGGTGCTGGCACAGCAGGGTGGACCATGTGTTGAGCTTGGTCCTTACCCTCTTTCATGCACTCAAGTTGTGCCATCTGAACAGATCTTGAGATGCCAGGACCTACAGCAAACCTGACCGAGACTTGCTCCCCTTGACCCTAGTCTTCTGTCATAGGTTGAGTGTCTGTGGTGTGTGTGTGTGTGTGTGTGTGTGTGTGTGTGTGTGTGTGTGTGTGTGTGTGTGATGTATGTATTTGTGTGTATCTGTGATGTGTGTGGTATGTGTGAGTGTATTTGTGTGTGTGGTGTGTGTATGAGTGTATTTTTGTGTATGTGATGTGTGAGTGTATTTGTGTGAATGTATGTATTTGCAAGTGTGTGTGGTGTGAATATATTTGTGTGTGTGGTGTGTATGAGTGGATTTGTATGTGTGTGGCATGTGTATGAGTGGATTTATGTGTGTGTGAATATGAGTGTGTGTGTGTCGTTCCAGTCCCTAGTAGCTATGTTCCTAATAACCATATGTCAATAATCACTTGAACACTCAACTTCTCCTTTGATTACAAAAGCAGGGAGCCTGTGATGGTGGTCTGTTTTTCTTCCACACAATAAAACACATTGTCTGCTTACTGTACCAGTATTTGGCTGACATTAGACCCTGGGGGAGGCTGAAATTGGAACCGTGAACAGCTAATTTTCAAAACATTTGTTTAATGTAAATTGTGTCAGCTCCCAGCAACAGTGGAGGACCTGGCATCTCCATGTTGCTGTGGAACATCCTGAAAATCACCTTTCCAGGGGCATGCGCAGCGCACCTCCCCTCAGAGACATGCTAAAACACTTGCACTGAAAGGGAGTTGGTGTTTTTCAAGTGTCAGCACTTGACATCCAAATCATAATTTCCTCCCTCAGTTCTATATATTTGAAGGTTTTGAAAATCTCCAGTGTGACAGTTGAGGCAGCTACAGTGGAACAGTCAGAGGACACAGAAAACCCTGCCACTCAAGGCCAGAGCTCTGGCTATGCCTGGGCTCTTCCTACTTGGGTGGCCTCAGGAAGTCTGCTCCCTTCTCTGGCTTGGTCTGCCCTAGCCCATAAAACGACAGGGTCTGGTCCAGCCTACAAGCCAGTGACTCTGGGGATATTGCATAATATATTTTTGTATAGGTAATGTGTGTAAGTTTGGAGGCAGAAAAAAAAAGGTCTTGCTCCAATCACTGTCTATAATGAATTATTAACCCACTTTTTAGAAAGTCTGTGTATATAAAAACATATATGTATGGGAAACCCTTCTATCCTACGTGTTTAAAACGTTAAGTCACTGTTTTGGCAATTAGCATAGTGTCAAAAGTGGAAGGCCTAGGGCCTGTGACTTGGCTATATTCTAATTATGCCATTTGTGTGTTCTTGGCAAGTTCCTTATGATGCTCAGTTTCCCCATCTATGAAGTGGAACTACAACACAGGCTTAAAAGAGAATTCATGCAAAGCATGTGAAACAGTCTGTCATGGCGGGAGCTGTAGCTGCCCTGACCTGGGCCATTCTCTCATCCTGGGCATTCTCAAATCCACCCTTTTCCTGTGTGAAGACCCCACCCCCAGGGGATGAAGGTATGCTTACTGCTCACTGCCTGGCAAAAGGCCAGGCTGATTTTGGTGAGTGCCTCTTTTCTGAGGAATAAAGTGCAAATTAAGTGATTAACGGTCTGTTACAGCAGTGGTTCTCAACATGTGCGTGTGACCCCTTTGGGAGTCACATATCAGATATTTACCTTACAATTCATAGCAGTAGCAAAATTATAGTTATAAAGTAGCAATGAAATGATTTTATGGTTACAGGCCACCACAACGTGAGGAACTGTGTTAAAAGGGTCACAGCATTAGGAAGGGTGAGAACCACAGTGTTAAGGGATGTCAACAAAAAAGAGTTGATTCTTAGGAGGAATTACCACGCTGACAGTTCACTGACCTTTGACTGATGGAGAGTGAATGAGGCATAGGTGAACTTGGCTGGCAGGTCTTGCTCCATCTTATTATCAGCAGTGTAAATGTGACTCCAGACTGACTCTCACCTGATACCCTTTTTCAGAACAGCCTTCTACATGACCAATATACAGCACTTCTGCATTTATATAAAAATAAGAGTCTGAAGATATTACAGTCATTTGAGTTACATGGGATTGCTTAGATTTTCTCCCAAGTTTGATCAGAGAAGAATCTACTCCCTTGTATCCCCACTTTAGGAGAGAAGAGGCATTTTTCTTCTGTAATTGCAGGCAATGTGCTTCAGTTACACATGGTTATGATTTGAATGTGGTGGCTTCTTGCATGCAGACCGCCGGGCTAACTTGGGGCTTCTGCTGCTTCACAAAGGCCTAAGTTCTCTGCAGAGTGGATACTTCTCTGTGCAGCACTTACTGGTTGCTCTCATTCAGTCAGGAGTTCGCCAGCCTAGTTCCATTTTCCAAGTGAGTAGTCTTGAGGGAAGGCAAGCATTTTTCAGTTTGCCCAGGTCACACAGCTAGAGGAACCAGGGTTCAAATGCAGAAATTATAAGTTCAAATACTATCACTAGTGAGGCAGGAATCCTACCGTTCTGATGGTAGAAGACTGCAAAGCCACCCACTGCAGGGTAAGTGGGGCCGCCACAGTCTTAACAAATCACTGCTGAAAGCCACGAGCATCGTCACAACCTAATCTGGTTACACCAGTGGCTGCTTGCATGGTACATGGGAACTGGGAAGCCTCTCCACAGAAACACGCTCTAACCGTGGATGTCTGACACTGTCCACAGAAACACGCTCTAACAGTGGATGTCTGACACTGTCCACAGAAACACACCCTGACAGTGGATGTCTGACACCTGTCCACAAGGCCTGCTCACCACTTACAAGGCAGTGTGCTTCTCTCTATCTGCTTAACCCTCAGGGAGACACCTGCACCCCATTCCTGGCCACGGGCTGAGCAGTCCCCCTATGAATGATGCTGTGCTGACTAGAACAGTGGTGTTCAAGCTTTTTGTTTATAACCTCCTAAGAGAATTTTCAAAAAGCTTTGTATACATTTACATTTAAAGTCCAACAGATTCTTCGTAAGAAATTTAAGGTTATTTTTGGTTCTCTCTCTCTCTCTCTCTCTCTCTCTCTCTCTCTCTCTCTCTCTCTCTCTCTCTCTCTCTCTCCCCTGTTTACATGCATTCAGTAGCGTCAGCTACCCAGTACAAATTCACAACAAAGCAGTTTACTAACACTGGAAAATTTACATCTTTTTACTTACCTTTGTTTCACTTACTCTACAGAATTTAATTTTAATATTTTATTAAAGTGTGTGTGCGCGCGCATGCGTGCATGTGTGCATGTGTGTGTGTGTGTGTGTGTGTGTGTGTGTGTGTGTGTGTGTGCGCGCGCGCGTGCATGTTCCTGTGTCTGTGCCACCATTTGAGTATGAAGTCAGAAGACAACCTCTTGGGTTCAGTTCTCTCCACACCTTTACATGGGTCCTGGGGATCAAGCTCAGGTCACCAGGCTTATGTGGTTCCTGCCTTTCTCTGCTGAGCCATTTCACTGGCCTCATGTGATGTATCTTTATGCTTAGTGTTTTAGTGACGTTTGTAGCAGAACACTGTATATTTCAATTCATTTGAAATAGTTTTTGTGATCTTATACTAAATGATGTACATTTTTCAAGATAATAATATAGATTTAATCAAACCAATAAACACATTCCAGGTTTTAGAGAAAAAATGAAATTTTATTGGAAAGCATCTCGTAGCAGGATGAATGATTCCTTCCCTGCTGGTCCAAGGATCCTAAGATGTTGCCAAGATGAGGTGAAGGTCAGCATCCTGTTCTGTAGCCCGAGCTGTAAAGACTGAAAATCTTGCTCCCTAGAATGATAAAATGAGAACAGAGAAGTTAGTTATAGCAACGTTGCTCTGTCCTCTCTTTTCCTGGTACAAATGGTCAGGTGAGCAGTCTCCCACCCAGTTTACCAGCATGGTGTTCTTAAGCACCCTCCCCCACCAGGTCTCCCTGCTGTTAGCCTGCCACGCTCCCTGCTGAGTCCCAGCTGACATTGGGACATTGCCCTTGACAACTGCAGGGGCTTTTCAGTGGTCTCCAGCTGTTAACTCAGATGTTCCTTTAGTTTGGCTGAAACCAGCAGACCTGTGGATGCTTTGTCAGCCTTTCTTTCCTCGCTCTCCAAAAGTCTATCGCTGAGGCTTCCCATGCGGTTCTTGATTACCTGGCTCTCTTCCATGAGTCAGGTCAGTTGAATTCCAAGTATTAGGAAAATGAACCAGTGAGAATCTGAATATAACTCTGCTGGCTTTCTTTCTTGATAAGTGCTTTTGTCCAGTCTCAAAACCCTGGAGCTGTGGGTTTAGTTTACTTAGTTTATGGAAAGTCAGCTCTATCATTGCCAAAGCAGTCTTCACTGCTAAAGCAGTCGGCAAAAGTAGATGGTTTTTCTGATGCACGGGAGGCTGCTACGAACAAGGACATGGGCCCAAGATCACCCTTCGCCATCATCTGGGCAGGTGTCTGTCACTGAGCTCTGCCTCAGCCACATCTTGATTTTCTCCCACTGGACCTTTCTCAGGATCGGTGGACTCTGATAATCTGGGGGAAGGGAAAAGAAAAAAGATGAACTGTCTAATTAGAAGTCCCCTCATTCTCACTGTCCTCATCTTATAAAGTACCTGAGTGTCAACAACCCACACACAAGCTAAATACCCATTTCTGTTAGCTTTCACCCTAAGTATGTGTCCCCAGAGCCATGTGTCCTTTTACCGCTTACTTGGGCCGTGAAAGGAGAGGGTTTTGAAGGGGACCCAGGGCAGAAGGAAGTACATTAGAAAGCTGAGAATGGAAGGCCCTGTACCTCGTGGAAGTTCCTCAGGATCTCCGGGCACACACAGTTTAGTCTGCATGATGCTGGGAGTGTGTTAAAGTTTGGCACTATGGGGGTGGGGACACAGCAGCCCCCATGGGCTTCTCCACAGCAAGCTCTAGGGAGGAAGATGGGAAAGGGCCCCCGCTACTGTCACCTGAAACAGTTTGCTTTCTTCTTTTTTGTTTTAAGGCACCATCTCACACTGCAGTTAAAGCTTGCTAAGAACTCAACTATGTAGCCCAGGTTTCCTTAAACTAACAGCAGTCCTCCTGCCTCAGCCTTCTGAGCACTGGATTACAAGGGTGAGCCTCTAGCGATAAGTCACGTACAAACTGAGTCACGTGCACATATCTAAAAAGGGGAGATACCTACAAACCATAGTGAAGAGATATTATTCTGAATTTATGAAATGACTCTATTCTAAATAATTGGAAATTTAGGTTTGCTTTTAAGATTATTTTCAAGACTAGAAGTAATAAAGTACAATTTAAGATGTTTTCATTAAAACTCAGGGCTCTCAAAATAAGTCATAACCTCTACTGTGGGACATGCCAGTGGTTTTGTTTCCTGTGCCCTCTGAATTGGCAATGGGTGAGGCCTGGGGCTGCCTCCTTACTAGGAAGGACAGATTGTGTGGCCCCTGCCGGATGTCCATGTTCTAACTCTCCGATTTGTACAAGAAGAAGCAGGGGGAAGTCAGCAAGGCGGCCAGCGCAGACAGTACGACAGAGGGCACGCCCGCCGATGGCTTCACCGTCCTCTCCACCAAGAGCCTCTTCCTCGGCCAGAAGGTAGGCAGGCGCCGCTCAGTGTGCCCCAGGGCCCTGGGAGAGGACACAGGCTGGGATCCCTGGGTGCCACTCAGCTCAGGGTGGACAGACCAGCTTTCGGGGGAGTGGCTTGGGAAGTAGCCCCAGGGAGGGGTGAATTCTGATAGAATCACCAAGCTGGGACGGGATTCTGGCAGGTTCCAGGAAGGGGGGATGGTAGTGCAAGAAGGCAAGAGGCCCCCACTGGGGACAGGACCCTGGGGCTCAGCCTAGGTGAGGAGGTGCTCTGTGGAGGAGGCTGGTCCTCAGGTAGCATGGGTTGTGCAGGGGAGAAATCCTATCCAGAGGTTCTGGTGGGCACTGATCTGGTCCAGGGAGCTGGGTTGTTCATACCAGGGGCTTCTTCACTGACCCACCAGGCGACTCCTCGAGCCAGTTGTTTGTTTTAACCATGGGCAATAAATATATTTTCAGCCGTCCCAGTGATGCAGCTTTGCCAGGACGCCATGGTTTTGTAAAAGTTGATTCACTTTTATTGAAAATAAAAATGATGCAAAGGCTTTTAAGACCTGAAAATGAGAGCTGATTAAAAGAGGGGTGGGACTTGTCTCCATTTTTTTAAATATGTTAAAAACATCTTTAAGGCCTGAACTTGACCTTGCAGGTCCGTTTGCTTAAAGGGGGTGTAAACGGCTTAGAAGCTGCATCATTTTTAGGTCCTCACTGTCAGTTTTATTTTGCATCACAATGACACCATTTTCTTGCTCACTCATTGCCAGTTGTCCCCAGCCCTTCCCTCTTCTGTCACTAATTGCACTCAGGCTCTCATGATGCAATTCCTGCGGTGACTGTTCCGGAATCTAACCATCGCTGTTTATGTTGTATAACCATTTTCTGTATTTTGTGTGCATTTTTCTAAAGCAGCAGCTCTGGTTGTCATCTTAAGGTCTGGGGCTTTGAAAGTTTAACTTCTACTCAGCACTAAAGGCAAACACCTAGGTCTACTTCCACGCCTTTAACAGGTCCCATCACATTGCCTCAGTTGCCACTGACATATGAAATCCCTCTGCTGTTTAAGACTAGTCACTTATCTTCTCCTTCCCTAAGGAATGACTAGCCAGGGCCGGGACGCCTATTGAGCAGGGAGAACCGCTCAGTTTCTGGGGACAGCCAGCTTTTTCCTCACCCACCCTGCTCTTAGTCACCTCCACCCTGGCCTCTCCTGGTTCTGCTCCCCTCTGCTGCCATCCCAGAGGCAGCCTCAGCCAGAACTCACATTCGCCTCACTGCAAAAGACACACTTGCAAACAGTATGAAAGTACCAAGCCGTGTAAGTCCCATGTGCCAACACAGACGCCCTTCTGTTGCTCTGTTGATTCAGAAAGAGATGGGATCATGTCCACATCTGGGCTGTTGCCTGGAGCCTCGCTAAAGATACCTTGCTTGTGTCTGCAGGGCTGTATGTAACAGCTCTCTGCAGCTCTGCTCTCTGGGATCCTTCTGGTCTGATTGCAGACTGAGTACCTCAGGGTAAACATTGTGAATCTCTTTAATACTGACTGTCCCTCTCAGGGCTGGCAGGGGTTCAGAAAGCCACAGAAAAGTATCGATGCTCCAATAATTTGCAGATGGTCTGATGAGTAGAATGAAGGCATCAGGTTAGATCATGAAGCTAGTGTGCCTGTTTGAGATCCGGACTCCTGATAAAGACTTCCTGAGATAGAACCCGGAGTGGAATGGGCAGCCCTGAGAAAAGACACTGAATGCTGACCCACTTTTCTGCACATTTAAACACTTCAGTCTTTTGGATGTCATGAAACTGCCCTTCTTGCTGAATGTGTGTACAGCAGGATATGCTGACATTCACGCTCCCCAGAAGAGGTCCCCAGAATCACTGCAAACAGAAGCTGAGTAACCTGCATCTTCTCAGGTCAGCCTGGGCACCCACATGAGAAATTAGGGTGCTCTATCCTTTCAAGAACCCCCGACTCCTGTAGCCCGAGGCAGAGTAAGTTCAATCCAGGGCACGGTCCGAAGCAGCACTTCCAGGCCACTGACTGGCTTTGACTGTCAGGCAGTGTGCTAGCGTGTAGTGTTGGGGTGGGGGTCCGTGTCACACAGCCCGCTGGTGCCTGGCTCGGCATTAGTTTGGGTTTCACAGAATGTTTCCGAAAGTGTTTTTTAGAAGGAAGCATGGTTGTGGCACCCTGCTCTCTGCACCCCATGTCCCATCTGTGACAGCAAGCAGGTGGAGAAAGGGGACACGGTGCCACCCCAGCCCTGTGAGCCTGGTTGCTAAGCTGCTCACAGGAGGAACCAGCCCAGGGCTTAGGAGCCTGGACTCTAATTGTTGTCAATGATGCATTTCACAGACTGAAGTCTCAGGAGAATCCCCTCGTGACTGTGATTTCTGTGTTTACACACATTGTTGATTTTTTTTTCTTTTTTTAAGAAAACAGAGCTGTGAGCCCGAATCCCCGAATATTTTGCTGTGTGGTTCCATTGAGACCTGGCTTTTCCTTAGCCCTTTAAGAACCTCATGGTTTATTTCAAACAAAACAGCAGCAGCAACAAACCCCACCCGCAGTGCGTGTTTGGTGGTAGAGGCTGTACTCGAGGCAGTTGGGAAATCAGGCTGGGGGGGGGGGGTAATTGAGTCCCCGGTCAGACTCATGGTAGCGTGCTAGAGGCCCGGGGCGGCAGGTCCGGGAGTTCCCTTTGACCCGTGCCTCTTCTTCTGAGGGCGGGAAGTTGACCAGAGAGGGAGTTCTCACCTCCATCCCTCCATTCAGACCACCGCCCACCTCTGAGTAGAGCAGGGAATGCTGATGGCGTCATGCAGCACAGCCCACCCTGGCCTCTGGCACTTTCTGGACGACCATGTCTTTCAGGAGTACTGCTTGCCAGGAGCCCACCACATGGTGCCCCTAGGCCCAAGGCCCTGGGAAGGTTGGGGCTAGAAACATGGGTGATAAGGGACAGCACAGATGTGAAGACAGGAGTGGCCTGCTGTGGCCTCTGGGGAAGACCTTCTGTTGAAGACAACTCCCTCCCATTCCCCTTCATGGGAAAGTGGACTCGGAGGGCAGGAGTTAGGAAAGTGAGGCCAGCCCAGGCGTCCCTCTCTGTTGTTGTGAATGACACCAAAGTCTGACAGCCACAGGTCGGCCCAACACACCATTCAAAAGATCTGCAGTTATCACCCACATGTCTTCAAATTGAATTTCCAATCCGATTTTAAAAGGGATTGTACCATTTCCTTCAGCCAGCTGGGTCAGGTCAGGGTGTAGAACAGGCTGCTGGCTTCTCTCCGCCATTGGCCAACATCTCCCGACCTCTCCACCTAGGGAAGGCCAGACGGGCTTCCAGCTGCTGGAGAGCAAGCCTGGCCAAGGGCCCAGTTTCTGAGCCTGTGTTCCCTTCAGTCCTACCTTACAGGAGAGGAGATGTTCATTTCACCCCAAGAGTTACATCTGATGGTGTTTGATGTTCATTGCTAAATGGGACAGAACCACCCTAGGAGAGGCCTGGGTATAGATGTCAGGGGGAGGTACCACAGGGTTGAGAGCAGGATGATCAGTCACCTGTGGGGGAAGGGACCGTGCAGTTCTCTAGGCTAAGTCCCTTTGTCCCAGCTGTGGCCAGAAGGACACACTCCTGCTCTGTATTGACAACACCCAGTGCTCTGTCTCGGCAGCAGCCACGAGGATGCACAGCCGCACTGAAGTTCCCACGCCATGGTGTAAAAACCCAAGAGTTTAATCTTCACTTTACACAGACACTGAAACCACTCGTGATCTTTCTCCTTCCCGGGAAACCGGACTGTTGGGAATTTTCACAATTTTCTGGCAGTCTGATCTGTAATACAAGTCCCTCTCCTCTGCCATATGGTCTGGGCTCACACGCTCTTTGAGAGGAGACCTACCCCGACTGATTCTTGTTTTGGCCCAGGACATGGTGGTTCAGGTATGGATACCTAGACCCTGTGGTCCTTTCGGGGCTTATGCACACATAGCCCATATGCACTGTGTTCCTGGGTTTTCTTCTCTTATCAAGTGTCTTTTTTTCTATTGGTGGTCATCTCACTAATGACCTTTGCCACTGGTTCAGCCTGCCCAAGCCGAGGTAATTACCAGTTCTTCTTCTTTCCCTACCAGTCTCTGCCACACGCTGCAGACCAGAGGATTTTTAATCTTTTCGGGCTGGTGTACATTCTATAACAGCAGCCGAGTCTTGTAGCCCAGTGCCATGGTCTGAACATCCATGCTGTGCCCTGACACATAAGCACAGATGGACAGTCCCAACATTAACCTCATGCTTAGATGTGAGTGAGACTGTCAGCCCTCCATTAGCTGGAAATTACCAGCACTAAGCAACAGGCCTCCTGAGGTGCACTGGTCCTTACTTTCAAGAACGCTTTCCATCAGTGATGAGGCCAGAAAGGACTAGGAATTCTCCAAGGAACTGAGTTCTGTTTGCAGCTGTTTCCTACCTTCAGCAAAGGTTTCCCCAGAGAGCCCATTCCCCTGGACAGAGGTGTTGCTCCCCGGAACAGTCAAGGGCTGGCCACTGATGGTCTCAGGATGATGCTTCCTGGCCAGTAGAACCAGAGCCTGTGGAAACAGTTGCTTCTCCACTGAATATAACCCCAGATATAACCATACAATTAGCAAAAAAAAGTTTTAAGGGTTAAACCTGCATGACGTTTCAACATATCATCCAGTAGATACTTAAGTGTGTGCGCCTTCATGCCACACTGAGCAAAGGATTCCTTTCCCATTTTATCTTTTACCAACCTCTTGCCTTTTCACGGTGTGATTTGTTTGTTTGGTGGAGGCATGTAATATTGGCTTAGTTTGTTTTTATGAGTAGCATTTCCTTGGAGTCTGTGCCCACCCTGCCTTCCTCCCATCAGGAAGGAGCAGCCAGGGCCTATAGGGTTCAGTGCATCTGCCACCAGGACCAAGAGCCCCTGATAGACAACTTGATAAGGAAACCTGATGCCTTTCTTCTGCTGCTTTAGGGATATGACTAGCCCCCAAATCACCATAAGGTGCTAGGAAGAGAAAGCCCCAGTGTAGAAATTGGGCCTTTCTTCTGTCTTTGTATCTTTCTTTGGCCAAACAACCACATTCATTTCTACCATTGCTTTCTCCCAAAGGACTTTTAGACTTTGAGAATCTAGCAGCTTTTAAGGATCAGAAATTTGGGGGTGTATTTCTCTTGCATATAGTTTACCAACATTTTTTTCTTTAAAACAAAATGTTTGGCCCCAGAAGTTCAGCACCTTGGGGCTCAGTAGCCAGGAGCCACCCTGGCTTGCACTCCATCTACACCCTCCATAGTGACCTTCAGGACAGGCCTTCAGTCCTGCTGCTCCTACAGGCTCAGGCACTCCCCAAGCCTAGGGCTTGGCAGGTCTGGGGGCTGCTGAGGCTACAGTTGACGCCCCCGAAGAAGGAGCAACTTGATGACAAGACAGAGACTGTGAACGTGCGAGCTTAGCCACACCTGAACCTACAGAAAAGCGGGAGCAGGGCCAGGACAGCCAAATCCAGCACCCACTGCTCTTAGTTAGTGACCCTAAGAAAGGGTCAGTGGCCCTTCAGAAAGACCCAGTTGATGGGGCAGACACAATGCAAGGTATTTGCAAGCCAGCCTTCGGCCTCAGTGCAACCTGACCAGTGTGGTGAAATTATTTTTAAAAAGACACATTGTCTTTCTGGAGAACTACTGGGTTTCTTGCCAGGTGTCCCCAGAACTCCAACGTTGTGTGACTAATGGGTGCCTAAAATTAAATGTCCCCGAGCAACAGACCATTCTTGCTCTTTGCTATTCCTGAGCAAGATGGAAGGAGGGAGGGGCAGCTGGCGGCTACAGTGGTGAAGATAGCCTTGAAGACCCTCGAACACTTGCAGGACAATGGCACTTTATAGGCATACACACAGCCAGGTAGGGTTTCTCTGCTGCCTGAGTGCCCAAGGACAAGGACCCCTCCTCCCCCCACACTGAGCGCCCTGGCTCTGGGTCCTCATGGTTACACGTTCCTCTACAGGAAAACTGCCAGCTTTCCCCCAGGCCCATGTGGCTTGTGCTTCCCTTCCACCCTAAGCAACATCTGCAGGTTCTGAGTGCCCCGCCTAGCTTGCTTCTAGCGCCCTGTGGCACTGGAGTCTTCTGTTTGACGTAGATCCACATTGCCAGCGGCTCCTGTTTCTCTCTGTGCCCAGTGCACTGTGAGCACCACCGCCTCACCCGTGTCCAGGGGTCACTGCTCTGCAACTTGCCGGCTCTCCTGTTATTTCCCACCTCATGCTTTTCTTTTCAGCTGAACCTTATTCACAGTGAAATCAGTAATTTAGCCGGCTTTGAGGTGGAGGCCATAATCAATCCTACCAATGCTGACATTGACCTTAAAGATGACCTAGGTAATTGGGGATGGGGTTTGGCACCACCAGCTGTCAGATGAGAATTTATGGAACCCAGAATTTAGGCTTTTAATTTGCCTAGACTTAAGCATGGTCAAGGCAGATCCCCAATCCTTGATTAGCATTTGGTTGTAGACCTTAAATACTGACTCTGGGCCACTCCAAATGGAGATGGTCTCATGTCTCATAGATTGTGATTGGCTGCTTCCCCTGGATTGCAAATACATCACCATCTAAATTCTCTTCCATAATGATCAGACTGGCTGCTGGTTTCTTGGGAGGGATTTTAAATTGTGTTTTGTTTTGTTTTGTTTTGTTTTTTTTTTGGTTTGTTTTTGTTGTTCGTTTTCTTTCCTTTTTGTTTATTTTTTTAAGCTGAAAAATCTCAGGTAACTACAAAACAATAGTTTCTCCATTTCAGCTTTGGCTAGAATGACACTCAGAGTGTGTGAAGGAAAGCAAGCTAGATTTCCTGTCATGGAGCTGTCCTTTATTCAGAAGCAAATCTATCAGCTCTTGTCCTCACTCAGCCTTTGCTCCTGTGCAGTGTGTGACTGACTGCCACCTGCATTCACTGTGGCTGGAGGAGATTCCTCAGAAGGGCAGCAGACTCTGAGTTTGTCCCCATGCAAGGAGAGCGGACATTCAGCACAAGCTGAAAGGTTCCCTCAGATGTCCCCACTCTGTGGTTTCACTCAAGGCATGATCAATACCCCTCTGGGTACAGCCTTGCCAGGGCACACAGGCTTGTCGGATGCCTCCGGGGTCAGTGCCCTCCAACACCGACCACAGGCTGTTCTCCGTGCCTTCTGCTCCCAGCTGCAGCTGCTTTTGTCCTAACCTGGCGGGTTTCTCATCAAGGGCCACTCCCACCCACACAGACAGGAGCGGAAGTGCCCGGGTTGGGATTTGTTTTCCACGTGCTTCAGCAGATGCCATCTGTCAAACAAAAGGGCAGAGGCCGTAAAAGCCAGCGGTCTGTCCAAAGTATGCTGGAAGGACTCGCTGGGAAGAGAGAAGAGCCTGGAAAAATACTTCCACCCATTCAGCGGGGAAAAAAACAGGCAACCCTGTACATGTATCTGGGCTGGTTTCTTGCTGTTACTTGAAGTGAGGCAAAACTGGTAAATGCCAGAGGAAAAATCAAAGCCTCCGAGTTGACTGCTACAGAGCAATGGAGAAACTCATTGTTGTGGTTGGCCTGACAGTCCACCTTTTTTCAAAGCAGATGCCATGTTTCCGTAGCCTTCTCAGTGGGGTGCCAGCATTGGACAGGCTTCTGCAGGGTGAAGTGGGACATCCGTGGTTTTATTTCTTTTAATCTTTGGCGATGATCTCATGTGTGTTTCTCTTTTTTTTTTTTGACTTGTCATTCAAATGTTTAATTTAAACATGTCACATTTGATATTCCTCCTCCTGTCCTCACTCCCATCCACATGTGCGCACACTGCGTGGACTGATTGCCCCTTGGGCTCATATGTTGGAATCGACCAGGTAGGCCAGCCCTGCCATTGGGGCGTTAGTAAATGTGCCTGTGCGTGGGTCTCGGTCCAACACAGTTGATCTACATCTGTTTACCTGTTATAGTTGCAAGTTGTTCAGGCTGACATTGCCTCCATCGACAGTGATGCTGTCGTTCACCCGACAAACACTGACTTCTACATCGGTGGTGAAGTAGGTAATGCCGAGCTGGGTGCTGCCGAGTGTGTGTGTGCATGGGCAGTCGGCGGCCGCGCAGACAGCTTGATCCTTTGACAGCTACGCAGGCTGCATTCATTTCACACTTCCAGCCGTCCTGACCTTCCCGGGGCCTTCGTCCCTGGGCTGTGAACTGGAGAAATACAGCTGGCCTCCAGCCAGCGCATCATGCAGCTGCCCCGTGGGCACTTCTGGTTTGGAAACTGGCTCAGCAGCAGCCTTTCTTTCTCCACCTCCCGAGGTATAGCTTTGTTGGAGACTGGGTTCCCGGAGGTTTCGGTTCCAGGCAGCCAGGGCCGCTCCTGTGCCCTCGTCAGAGCAGACGGGCAGACTCCTGTGCACAGGGCTCTGTGCCCACCCTGCCCTCTTACGTCAGGAGCATGTTCATTCTTGTGAATGGCCTCACAGCCCGGACACACAGGGGTCACCCTTTCTAAAGTGTTCCCACAGGGAGGGTGTCAGGTTGGAGGTGTAGTTAGTAAGCTGTTCCTGGTCAGCACTTGAGAAGCTCTGTGCTAGACACAGACAGCACTTGGGGCTCCCCTGGCAGCCGTTCCCCGGTGTGGCTGAGGTCAGAGCAAGAGAGATGCAGACTCCCTGTGTGGGCTGAGGACTCGGCTCTGCCCTGAGGCTATGTCATGAGGAGGCATTCCCTACCCAGGAGGAGCTGGACTCCCAGCTTCAGTCTCTACCAATTTGAAGACCTGGCCAAGTCATGTAAGCCTCCATGCCTCGTTTTCTCTATTGGTAATGAGGATTATGTGAAGAATAGGCAGAGCACCTTATGTGGTGTCTTGCTCCTGGACTGTGCTTGCTGGCAGCCTCACTGTTGTGTGCATCTGTGATCTGCCATGGATGTGCAGGGCCTAAGCAGTGTTCTGAGTGTGGCCCCCAAGGCTGCTTCCAAAGAGAACAATGACAGTCCTAGTCAGCACCAAGTCCTGTGGTGTTGGAGGGTGGCATGTGGAGTCCTGGGCACTGGGTACAGAGAGATTAGGACATGCCTGCCCTGCTCGGCCCAGTGCCGCCAGCACAGTCTGCTCTCACACCTGCTTCAGACACTGCAGTTTGCGCTGATGATTCTCCTGGGAAGTTTGGATTTCAGACAGGGATGGAAAAGTGAGCAGTTGGCCAGTGTGCCATGCCAGAATGAAACCAGGCTGCAGGCAGTTAAATCCCCTCCTAAGAAGGCAGCTTAGAGAAAGAGGTTTCCTTTCTCAACTCAATAAAAACTTGATGGGAAGGAAGCACTTATTTGGAGAAAAATCAATAAATGAATGGCACAGGTCTGGTCTTATTAGCTGGGAATGCCTGAAGCCTGCTCATCCTGTCGTCCAGGGTGTTGGATTCAGTGGGGACTATGAAGACCCCGGGGAGAGTGTCTCACTCAGGCCGAGGGACGGCTGGCTCCTGGTCGGCAGAACTGGCCATAGGGGAAGAGAGAGGTTTTGAGACAGGGTTGCAGCCCACGAGGGAGTGACATGCAGGACGAGCTTGGCCTCCCCGATCTGGGGCTGGTCTTGTTGGGTAGAGACGGTGTCGACACTCCACCCCGACATACACAGAGATGGCTGACTTCTGTGGCTCGTCAGACAGCGTGAACAAGGTCATGGAACCATCACAGTCACAGCTAGGTAAACCTCAGCAGGAGGAAAGACTACCAGACGGGAATCCAGTCTTCCAAAGCCCACCACCTCTGTTCTCTGCCTAGAGATCCAGTCCAAACTAGTACTGACCTCAGAGACCTTGTACAATCCCAAAACAATAATAATCCAGATTCATGCATGGCCTCAATTGGTTCCAGCTCCCACCTTGATGTGAGAGAAGGGAAGAGAGGAAGAAGCTGGGAGGAAATGGCTGCACTTGGCGCTTTGGGTGTGAATTCCTGAGTCCTGAGACTGCTGGAAGAAGGGATTCGAGTGCAGGAATGCTTAGCCCTGTGATTAACTTGACCCATCCAAAGTTCTTTCTAACAGTGAAATAGACCACAGGCTGAGCCTGACATTTGTCCAAGCCTAAATTTTTGCTTAGGCTGTTTTGAACACTGATACTTATGCCTGCTTTCTAAGCATGAAATAATGTTCTTGTTCTCATGGGAGTAACACATGTTTATGCTTGGGGGCAAATCAGCGATTGCTTTATGATTAACCCTGAAGTGGATCCTAAAAATCAAGAGCCTCACATTAAGAGTGTTGACAATATGGTTGAAAATGGGCCTGTTTCTTGTTAAAAAGTACACGTGTGTCTACATGAACATGTGCATACATATGTGTGTGTAGGAGTCGAGTCCTGACTGGGTTGATTGCCTGTGACCTAGGGTTCAGTTTTTAAGTTTGAGAAATGCATTAAGTGTATTCCCAGCTTGCAGTTGCACTTCTAATTAAAGCAATATTTAACCATAAGTAAAAAATTTAAAGTAAACACTCTTCCTAAGATAAAACACCTTTAATTATCAGCAGCCTATTTTCTTAGGAAATGTTTTATATCTTAAAGGGAATCAGTGGTCTTCATAAGTGAAGTACTGACTTTATTTTCCACCTTGCTCAGTCCTCACCTCAGAGGAGACGTGAGGGAATGTGAGCCTTAGACAGGAACCACAGAGTATCGGTCCCTCTTCACACTCGACACGGGTCAAAAGAAAGACTAGATTAATGAGCTGATGGGCTTGGACCCCACACTCCTTTTCCTCAGCCACATGGATATTTCAGCTGACCCTCTACCGGGGTCTCCCATCTGGGCCGTATCTACTTTTGAGTGGTAGAATGGGGACATGAGGCCTGGAGTGGTCCCCTGAGACACATGGCACATTCCGTTGCCACTCTGGTGCTGAAGGTTACCATAAATGTGGAGCAGCAGCCGGTGAAAGGCTTTGGAATGACTTTGAGCCACATCAGGTTCAGGGTGCTTTCAGGAAGGTAAAGGCACGAGAGCATTCTGAGCTGTTGAGGACAGACACAGCATCTCACCCCGAGAATCTCAAGCCCCGTCCTGTCTTAGCTGAGGACTCCCGCGGGCTGTGGACTGCCCACCACTCTCGTCCACGCACCTTGACTTCTGTAGTACAGTGATGGTTCAGTCCCTGCCAGTAGCTCCGGTCTGCCTCACCCGTGATAGTGCTTCCAGACACTTCCTAGGGTTAGGAACATCCGAGGAACATGCACGTACACAAGACAGGTTTGGTTAAGACAGTTAGTTCTGTTCTGGGCTGGTACTTTCCAATAGACCTTGAGCAGACCAGGTGCACTTAGGCTTTCCAAGATAAATGGTGAATCTTAAGGGGAGTATTTCATCCTCTTCGAGGAAAAGGACTTGGAAATGCACAAAGCTGAGGAACCAGAGCTTAAGGAAGACCAGGACTCGGTGCAGGACGAACCTGACAGGCTGCTGTTGCCACAGCCGAGATTGCTGCTGGTGGCCCACAAGAGCTGTGGAGCCCAAGTTCTCACAGGCGCTGGTCATCGAGGCTTTCATAGCAAGTGTCCTGGCTTCAGAAAGACCTTTTAAAGTTGGGTCCTAAGCAGCCAAGTCATCCTTTCCCAAGCGTTGTGTAGTACCAGTTCGTCTTTAAGCTCTGCTTCTGATGTTTTCTCCTTTCCCTAAAGCAATTCTGAATCATTAATGTAATTAAGAAAATACTGTCTGAGACCATTTTTTTCTTTCTTTTTTCTATTTATTTAATTCACATATGTCACCAAAGCTGCAAAATAGGAACTAAGCATGTAGTGCTGACCCAGAGGTAGCCAAATGGGAACACTTTCTCCCTGGCCTCCTCCCGGGAGTCCTGGCTGCCTGATAGGAGGAGCATGTGCTGCTGTTTCACAGGCTGCCTCATTTGGGGCTTCTCCCCAAGATAAGCCCCTCGGCAGACCCATTGGAAGCCAGTGCCACCTGGCTTCTCATGCCAGTGGAAATCATGCAGGCCAGGCATGTTTGCCAAGTACAGATGCCGCCTTCATATCTCTGGTGTCTCCACCTCAGTCACCCCGAGAGAGGGGCAGCAAAAGAAGCCAGAAAGAACTGTAGTGCCTAGTGGCCACTGTCCAAGGACAAATCCTTTCTAGGTTTTTTCACACTCTGACCAGCCAAAGCGTAGGTCCTGTTTCGCAGCTTTGTGAAAATGTAGCTTCTCAGACCACTTAAAGTATGTAATCAAGTGACCTGTTGAGTGTGTGTGCCACAGACAGGGGTGGCACTCTGACCCTGCCCTGCCCTTGCCTAGGAAACACACTGGAGAAGAAGGGCGGCAAGGAGTTTGTAGAAGCTGTTCTGGAACTTCGGAAAAAGAACGGGCCCTTGGAAGTAGCTGGAGGTAAGGTGGGAAGGGCCCTTTGCTCATCCAGTGTGGCGTGCATAGCACCAGGGAAGAGCTGAGAGTTGAGGGTGTATAGTAGTGCCACTGTGTCTGCAAGCTGGAAGACCTGTGAGCTTGACCACTCAGAACGCAGCCGGAGCATAGTCAGCAGCTGAGGGTTCCTGAAAACCACCTTCATATTTAAAAATTATTTAGTAGCTCCTGTCTGGCGTCTCCATCTCAAACACAAAGGAATTACAGCAGCCAAGTTTGACAGATCTGAGAGCTGGGAACAATCGAGGGTGAGACTGCGCCACCTGCGAGGCTGCTAGTGAGCCATCCTCTTCGGCCAGCTGTGCTTTTAACGGGAAACATAAACACCTATTGCTCGTGTGCCGTGACCGCCATTCTTGGTTGGAGGGGGAAGAAAAGGGCTGGGGACATCCGTGGGGGATGGGCTGAAATCTGGAGTGGGGCTCGAGTTTGGGGATCTTAGAGTTAGCAGGTTTGAAGAACAGGGCTTCCTAGGTCCATCAAAAGGGGGGGGGCACCTGCTCTGCATGAAGACAGACCCTCCTCTTCCTCATTTCTTACTCCGCAATCCTGAATGCCCATTTTGCCAAGGCCTTCTGTTTCAAAGGTAAATCTTGACTAAATGTGGACATCAGTAATTGTATATAATGTCTGCAGAAGTCCTCTCAGGAGAGGCAGCCGGCCTTGCCCAGCGATGCACTGTCGCATGCATCCTGCACTAGTATCATGGTCCTGTAGCAATGAAGTAGGAACTTTGATCCGCGCCATGCCTCTTCTGTTGTCCGGTAAGGGGCACGGTGTGCAGAGCCCCAGTGAAAAGGACACAGAGGAAGGCGACTGCAGCGGGGGCTGCTGGCCGCTCCTCCCCGCACTCCCATTGCAGGCCCACCAGTGACCCTTGGCCCTTGATGCGGTCCGATGGCAGGCAGCCTGGCACAAGCAGAGCTATGGCTGTGGGAAGGCTGTTAGATTTAGAACGGTTCAGGTTACTACCCTTGCTTGTTTTAATAACATTTTTAGGTCTTGATTCTAAGCTATTAGGATTGTGTTGTTGTTATCCAAGCTGGTCTCAAATTTGGACTCAGGTGATGTTTTTATCCCAGCCTCTCAAGTGCTGGGATTATACCTGGCTTAGGAAAGTGTCAGGAGAGCAAAACCTCCCCCTGCCCGGAGCTAATCTGTTACGTGTTGTATTCTAGCCCTTTCCCACTCAGTTTAGCGCCAACTTCGAATGCTCCTAACCACAGTGCTCACGTCAGCCCCTTAGCCCAGAGCATGTGCACCTAGTGAGCACAGCCCTACAACTGTTAATGGCACCATGAGACCCTACAGTGGCCTTAGCGGTAACCCCGGGACAATGCTGATGATTCAACAAAACAGGTTTTGACACTCAAGCAAACCAAGAACTTAAGTGTCTTCCTGTAGCAGCCCCTGAAGTGCGCTGGCTCCAGAGCTGCTCCAGGAGACATCAGGCTGTTTACAGCTCATGCATGTGGCAGGACCTTGAGGCTGTGCCCTTAGATGTCACAAAGGGAGGAGACAGTCGTGGAGGTGTGTGCCTGGAAACTGGCCCCTCCTCGAGAAAGGGAAGAGTTGCATCCTAAAGAGCCAGTCTTGTTCTGTTATTGGGGCCAGGACCAGGTCATACAACAAGGCTGCTGCTGCTTCAAAGCCTCCAACCCCAGGCTGTGTGACCCGTGTGTAGGAAGTTAGAGGGCCGACACAGTTACTCACTGACATGCAGTGGAACTGATGGGTGACGCCCACACCTTGCTTCTGAGGCAGAGGGACTCACTGACATTCTTCTACAGCTCCAGGTAGCAATAAGTCAAGTGCCACTGTCCAAGTGGGGAGATGCCTGAGGAGGGTTCCCAGCTCAAGCTGGTGTTGGAGTTGGAGGAGGGAAGGGGCTGTAGTCTTCCAGGACACAGGCCCACAGAGGCAGCTGGGGGATCACTAGAGCAAGAGAGCAGGTGTGGGTTTGGCCTCCTGTGACCTGTGCTTCTTCTTGTCCCTTCCAGCTGCTGTTAGTGCAGGCCATGGCCTGCCCGCCAAGTTTGTGATTCACTGTAACAGTCCAGTCTGGGGTGCAGACAAGTGTGAAGAACTTCTGGAAAAGACAGTGAAAAACTGCTTGGCCCTAGCTGATGACAGGAAGCTGAAATCCATCGCCTTCCCATCCATTGGCAGTGGCAGGTATGGGCACAGGAGTGCACCCATGTCCGTCATGGTGTGTTTTCTGAGATCATGGCCCCTAAGCATAAACTGTCACCTGAGGCAAGGTCTGCTGAGGCCTCCTCCAAGCCTTGCTTCTGCCTGAAGCACAGTCACAAGAATGCCAAGGTAAACAGTGGTGTACTGGGGCTAGAGAGTCTGCTTGGCTCTTATAGCACTTCCTGCTCTTGCAGGGTACCGGTTCCCAGCATCCACCTGCAGTGGCTTACAACTGCCTATAACTCAAGCTTCAGAGTAACACGCTTTTGGCCTCTGCAGGCCCCTATATGCAGGTAGCATATACAGATATACATACACCTACATTTTAAAAAATCATTAAAAAATATGGTGTGCTGATGAAGACTTAGAAAGATCTAAAACTCTGTGTCAGCCAAGTATCACCACAGAGGAGTCTACAGATAGACCTCACAGGGTCTTGAGGGGCACTAAGACTCAGGTGGATTCAATCAGGAGTGGGAATGCAGAGAGAGAGAGAAGGGGCAGCAGAAACCTGTAACTATATGATAGTTCAGCTTTGGATTGCCACACAGACTTTTGGGCAAAGCCCTTTCTCAGTAAATGTTCTGCTGTTGCAAAGACACACCTTGATCACGGCAACTCATAAAGGAAAACATTTCACTGGGGCTGGCTTACAGTTCAGAGGTTCAGTCCATTGTCATGGTGGGAAGCATTGGTGGCCTGCAGGCAGACATGGTGCTGAAGAGGTAGCTGAGAGTCCTGCATCTGAATAAACAGGCAGCAGGAAGAGAGAGCCACTGGGCCTGGCTTGAGCATCTGAAACCTCCTCGAAGAAGGCCACACCTCCTAATAGTGCCATTCTTTATGAGCCTATGGGGGTCATTTTCAAACTCCCACACTCCACTCCCTGGCCCCCATAGGTCTGTAGCCATATCATAATGCAGAAATGCATTCAGTCCAACTTCAAAAGTCCCTGTAGTCTTTCAGTCTCAACCCTGTTTAAAAGTCCAAAGTCTCTTCTGGGCCTCATGGCAATCTCTTAACTGTAACCCCCTGTAAAATCAAAATCAAAGAGCAGATCACATACTTTTAACATGTAATGGCACAGGATATACATTACCATCCCAAAAGGGAGGAAAGGGACCATAGTGAGGAAATGCTAGACCAATACAAAACCAGAAACCAGCAGGGCACACTCCAAACTCTGCACCTGTGTCTGATGTCCAATCGCTCTTCAGATCTCCAGCTCCTCTCAGCTTTCTTACCACAACACGCTTCTTTCTTGGCCTGGTTCCACTCCCTGTTAGCAGCTCTCCTGGACAGGTATCCTACAACTCTGACATCTCCCACACATCGGGGTCTCCAAAGGCAGTCCAGGCTTCATTCACCTTCACAGCTTCACACAGTGGCCTCTCTAGGCCTCCGTTCATGGATACCCCTGACACATGCCTGGCCTCTTGGCTGTGGGGGGAGGTGGATACAAGATGGGGCTGAATGAAAAGATCAAAAGACAAGCACTGGGGGCTAGGCCCTGCCCCAGCTCCTGCTCATCATGCACCCCAGGTGAACTTCGGAGACCCACTCTCAAAACGAGAGGACCAGTGCTGGGACAGTCTAGGCCTTCTGCAGCTGAGTGCAGAGGCCGGACTTAGCTATACACCACTCCTCACCTGAGGTCAGGTCTTGGCTCCACCACGCACCAGCTGACTACTGGCATAGAAACAAGCCCTCACTCTGAAAAGTAGGCTTAGAAACTCCTGTTGCAGCATCTCAAGACTCCACTGTGGAGAGGGCCAGGGCTGCCCCAGGACCCCAGACATTGAATCCTCTGCTACCAGCTTGGGAAGGCAGGCACTTCGAGGCTCTAGCTGCCGGGAGCTGAGACCTCAAGAAGCCCCAGCTGGGTGTCTGCTGGCCAGTGGTGTGTCCAGATGGGGCACCTGCCTTCCCTGGGAAGCCCTTCCCAGTTTTGAGGCCCCTGTCCCTCCTCTACCCGAGGCAGGGTGGGATAAGGGCAGTGACTGGCTGGGCCCCAGATTGTGCTGTCCTTCCAGGCAGCCTCTGCCCTGCAGGTTAAACGCAGCTCTTGCCAAACGTTCCCTTCCGCCCTCACAAGAACTGTGGAGGGCAGAGGGCCCTGCTCCCCTTTTTGGGTAGCGCTGAGATCTCACACCTTAAACCCCACCATGGTCAGGCTCTGGCTGTTGCTGACCCTGTTTCTCTGGAGCCTTTGGTGCTCCCACTGTGATGGCAGACGGAGCCCATCCCAGCCACCCCTCCCAAGCCAGGAGCTGTGGCAGATTCTCCCTCTCCCCAGCCTACAGTGTTGACAGTGGTCCTTCAGTCCTCAGTGGTGTCCACACAGGCGGTCTTTCTTGGGCCTCTGGATGAAGGACCAGAACGAGGCACCTACAGTGTAGATGAGCTTGAAGGACCCCTGACAGGAGAGAATGAAAACTCAGCCCTGTGTCGGCAGCTTGCTCACACCTGCCAGCACGCTCTGCAGGTGCCACGCCAAAGAGGATCTCAGCCCAGCAGAGCTGGGAGTCCCTGGGAAGTGCAGTGGGTGGCTGGGTCCCCTGACTGCACATCCCCACTCCAGTTTCTGTCGACACCATCCGTAGATGTCATTTTAAGTCAGCACCGGAAAGCTGGGTGTGATGGCCGACCTGTAATACCCGCTCTGGGAGGACTGGAAAGGGGGGGGGATCGCTACAGGTTTACGGCCAGCCTGGCTGTAGAGTGAGCCCCTACCCTGTCTCAGAACACAACAGAGCTGAACCTTCCCAGTGGCCGCTCCATTTGCTGTGCAGGTGTCTGCAAACACAAGTGTCTATCACGTCACAGAACTTGTCACAGAACTGCATGTGCTAGAGGTGCCCACCCCTCCCAAAGTCGAGTCAAGATCTTTGTTTTTATTTTAAAAGTGCTTCTGGATCAGAGCTTAAACAGCCATGCTATTGCTTCTACCTCCCATAAAATGTCTGTTCTTTGGCATTATGTTACTGTGCTGTGTGACCTCTGGTAAATGAATCAATCTCTCTGTTCTGGGCCTTCCTTAATAAGTGAGGCCACGGGGTCTACCCTTCTTCACAGATGGCTCTGAGGCTCAGTTAATTAATGCTTCGGATGCGCTTTGATCTGCCCTGATGAAAGGTGCTTCTGAAGAGCAAGGCAATAGCAACCTTTATTGGAGGTAATAATTTCACGCTCTTTCATATGGCTATTGGGAAATTCTTAATTGAAGCATAAAAGTAATTCTCATAAAAGAACATCTGTTATTACAAACTTATTTACATTTTTCATGGAGTAAAAGTTTTTAAAAATAATCAATGGGAAGCTTTTAAAGGGCGGAGTGCCAAGGGCTGCACATGTGCCGGCTTCCCTGGCCACATCTGTCAGGCAGACCTCGTCCACAGCCACCAGACAGCTGCCCTTGCTTTCCTGGGAAGGAATGGGATTGTATCAGGCCAGCCAGTAAATCACAGGGGTTAAAAGGGGAAATAAAATGGCTTGTCTGTGGCATCCAGTGTCTCTGGCATAGAAGTCAAGGTGGAATGTAAGCACAGGGACGTGCTGGGGAGAACTTTCCCGGAGAGGCCGCTGGTAGCCCCCCACCGCCCCCCCAGGTGCTGGCCTGCTCCTGCCGCCTCCCGGCCTTGACTGGGGCCAGTGGAGATCCCATTCTTGTAACCCTGGTCTTGGTCACACCTTCCGCTGTTAGACACGTGGAAGGGACCCCTCTTGGGGCAGCACACGGGGACTCACTAGTTGGGGGTGGGGCTGCTCTACCCCTCCCTTAGATTTATGAGCATAGAAGGAAAGCTCATGCCTTTCAGACACCATTTATGGGTATTCGCAGAGCTCCAGGCGCTGCTAGCCGCTTTATCTCCACTGTTAAATCCACGCACCGGTCAAAGAGCACACTTAGAGGTTAAGGCATGCACCTGAGGTCACACAGCTCATCCTTGGCAGAGCTGGAGTTTGCTGTCAAGCAGGCTGGACCCCTTGCATGCCTTGCATGTTTTCTGCATGCCCAGGACCCCTGCCCACATGCCCACTGTGTATTGCCTGGGCTGCCAGGGCACAGCAGTGTCCGGTACCCAGGCATGGCTTTAGAAAGAAAAAACAGAGCCCACCATGAAGTTCCCTGGCCTGCTTGGAAGGCTGGGAGGGAGAGGCTCTTCCCCTGCTGGCCTCTATCTATGATAAAGGAGCTGCTACCATCCTCTGAACATCTTGGATTTCAGTGCTCTTGGCTTTTCGGCAAGAAGTAGCCTGGGGCAGCTTCATAGGCAGCCACTCAAGCCACAGAGAATGTGGGAAAGTGGGAAAGCCCTGGGAACAGCAGCATGGTGCAAGAAACCTAATCCTAGCGGAAATGGTCATGTAGGTGGCAGCCATGTCCCCACAGTGCCCAGAGCTCCCTACTTCTCCCTCCTCCAAGATACCTGTTTGGTCTCCTCTGTCTTTGAGATGTGGCTGATGACTTATATTTTGGGGGGTCTCCAATTGACCTACTCCTCACAATGGCCCTTACACCCTTGGAGGTGATGAGACTTAGTGAGGCCCTACTGAATCCAGCTTCCCATGGACCCAGTTGGGACAAGCATCCCATGTCTGCCTGACCTGATCCCTTTGCACTAGCCTAGGGAGACTGGGGCCAGATGTGAAGAAAGGGTGCTTCAGACATGGCAGCAGTGACCCACGGGGAGCTCACATGGCTAGAGTATGCCAGCAAGGCCCAAGACAGATAAAACAGGTCAGCTCTGCATGAGGAACTTGAAGTGCTATGAACACAAGCCACGGGTGAGCTCGGGGAAGTCTGGAAGGGAACCACAGGTGACCTTAGTGGCATCTCCTCATCTTCATCACACCTGAGGAAACCAGTGCCCCATCCTGCTGCTCAAGAGCAGTCGAAGCCTGAATCTACCTCCAGAGCAGAAGCCTTGAACCCTCTCAAGTCTGTGTAGCTCGCCTGAGTTAGAGAAGAAGGCAGAGACCTGGCGAGACTGGAGTGGCCATTCAGATGGGAACTCAGGCAGTACTTGTACCAAGAAGTTCATGCTGTTTGTGCCAGCAGCCAGACACACAGCCCTCAGTACAATGGGCACCATACATGAGTTGGCATCTCTCTGGCAAGCTGAGGCCAGCGTTGTTTACAGTGTTTACAGTGACTGTGATACCAACAGCGATCATCCGGTCATAGCTGTCTGAGGGTTTGGGGTAGTATTTCACCACAGGAACCTTTAGGATGATCCTGGGAGACCAGTTATCTCTAGTGGGAGCCTGGGCCACCCCCACCCCCGATGCACAACACATATTCTTGTGCTGCCCTCTGCCTTCATAGGCTGGGCAAGTCACAGAGATGGATCATTGTGCGGCCAAGAAGTCTGCAGCTCTCAGCTGCCTGCCTCTGCCCTGAGGTAGCGGCGTGTAGTCAGATCACGTGCTGACTATGTGCTATGTGCTGTTGGAGGAGCTAGCCAAGGCACTGTGGCTAAGGCTACCCTCACCTTTTCCAGGGATGGTGAGTGCAATGTCAGCATCTCACACGTCCACTTTGTCCCCTGTGCTTCCTGCTGTCTCCCCATGGCCTCAGCAGGGCTGCTACTTTAGGGTGTGGCTTCCCAGGACGCACAGGTTCACATGCACCAAGCAGCAGGAGGGTATGCTGGGGTGGATGCTGCTGGTGTAAACCTCTTCGAGTCCTGCCCTGCTCCCTGCATGTAGAGCATGCTTCCCAAAGAGTGGCCGCAGACCTGAGGGAGGGAAAGCTCCAGGTGGAACCCAGCCAGGAATACATGACAAGGTGTCCATGATGCCAGCACCAGCCACGGGTTCAGACAGGACACAGGAACAGGAAGGACCCTTCCTACAGCAGTAGTTACATGCCCCTTTCAAGGGCACAGGAGAGAACTAGAAAGCACTTGAGGGTCTGTCAGTAAACACTGAGCCAGTGAGGAGTGACCAGTAGTGCACCTAGGAGACTGACCTTGCAATCAGGTAGCGGCTGGGACCTCAACATCTTTGCATCACAGCACTTCCACTTGGCATGCACCAGGTGGAGCCAAGGTTGAGCTGGAAGCCAAGCACCCCAGCTGGCAGAGCACACACGGGTCAGCTTGTGACCCAGCTAGGGAATTGTCGTAGGCGGTTCCTAGACCCTCCTGCTCTGCTCACCTGAGCAGGTAGACAGACACAGGCAGGCAGCCTCACACGCAGAGAACATCTCCCCCCAGCTCTCAGTTCCCATCTCTCCAGGTCATGCCCATGCACTGAGGTCTGCCTGAGTTCACAGGGCCTGAGTGCAGGCTCCAACAGGACACAGGGACACACAGGAAGTTAGCCGTGGCCTGCACTGTTGGAACGGGCTCTCCACAACTGAAGGTCAAACTGGCCTCCTCCAGCGGTCCCACTCAGCATACCCTCTGCGCCCAGCTGACTCAGATCTGAGGCAGGCAGCCACCCGCCATGAGTGCCTCGCTGTAGTCCCTATTTCTGTCCTGTCCCCGCCATCCTCCACCCTAGCTAGACTACCAGGGCCACTCACCACTCAGGGAGGAAACCAGACTGTCTCTGGAGCTCTGAGCTGTGCTGTGTAGAGGGTCCCTGAGCCCTGTCACACCTCACTATTTCCAGAGGCTGGGAAGATACCCTGAGGTGACACTTTGCCCTCTGAGAATGAGCTGCATTCCTGAAGTATGTGGAACTGCCCTGGTCTCCTAGGTGACAGCAGGTCACAAGAGAGCTTTTTCCTGTGGCCATGGGACACCTTGAGCACAAACAGCTGTGGAGAATATGGCTCTCCAGGTGGGTTGGTGTCAGGGGCACACAGTGCAGAACAGGAGTGCTGTGAACATTCTCAAGTGTGCAGGGCACCCCACCTAGCAGCAGGTACCCCCCCAGAGAGGACCAGTAGACTGCGGCGAACAGAAGCATGGACATGAAAGCTGCCCTAAAGCATTAGGTTATTTCCACCAGGTCAGGCCAGCCCCCCCCCCCCCCAATCCCTGCCCCTGCCCCATGCACTGCAACTCCCATAGGTGCGTATGCAGTATTGACCAGGACAGCCTCGGGCACACGGACCCATCGGTGCTGAGCTTCCAAGTCCTGAGTTCATAGTCTAAGTTCCAAGCTCCGCATGACATTTTCAGTAGAACCACACATCAGTGGCAGGATAGTACTGACTTGGAGACTTCAGTGATGTCCTGAAGTCAAGAGGCTACTTGGCCCAGAGTTCTGCTCTGCACGATAGTGACTGCCGTGCCCTTTGCTGTGACATTAGCTGATACAGTTTGGAGATGGTCTCTGGACCATGAAACCCCCTAAGAGTGCCATACAACTGGAGGCCAGAGCTACTCCGAGAACCCCTCACCATGATGGGCTGACACTCAGCAGTGGGGCTCTAATGGTGCTTCCAGGGACAATGGAAAAAAGAAACAAGCTTATGCACCTCCACCACTTCATGCACATTCAGCTTCCTACTTCTTACTGGCCACCTTCTAGAATGTTCTCTGGGTCATGCCTCCCTATGAAAATTACATCACATTCTTCCTATGCCCACGGATGCGTGGTTATTGCCCGCTATCTTGTGAGTGGATGGTTCTGTCTGGATGATGATCTACAATAGCCATACTTTTGGTTTTGCTTGTTAAGCATGCAGCAAGCAGGAGTAGAAGACACAGCCAGCAGCAGGTAGACAGCAAACATCCAACCAGGTGCTTGCAACATCCAGCAGAAATCTACTCTAGAAGCCTCACCAAGCAAGCAAATGTAACCGAGTTCATAGCAAGCAGCACAGATATCAAAGGAGCCGACAGTGATCTGCTGAGGAGCCCACCAAAGCAGCCTGGCTGTAGCTCCCCACTGAGTCCAGAGTTCTGGGCAGTGTCCGTGGGTGAGCTTCTGGTGTCTCGTTCTCACCACAGCCATTTTTATAGCATGGGGTAACAGTAACCTCCGTCAGAAATGGTTAGGCTTCTGGTTGTGCTCAAGATCTCTGTGTTTTCAATGTCACTGGGCTGTTTGCTCTTCTTTCTCCTTGTGTCAGAGCCAGTCTTCCTCAGGACAAGGACACCTGAGATGACCATGCTCTGAGATGAGGGAGGTCACACACTGATCAAGAGTTCACTCCCAAGTGCAAACAGTACATGACAGTTCCCTATTCAGTGTATCCCACAGGGACTTTCTAACACTCCTTCATGAACACCTCCAGTGCTCAGTAAACACCATCCCAGAGTGAGGACCCTGCAGGGGAAGCCTGGGGTGCAGGGCAAGCCTGGGGTGCAGGGCAAGCCTGGGGTGCAGGGCAAACCTGAGGTGGGCTCACGGTGGATGCTCCGAGTGCTGACCACTATCTTCTCGCCTACAGGAATGGGTTCCCGAAGCAGACAGCGGCCCAGCTCATTCTGAAGGCCATCTCCAATTACTTCGTGTCCACTATGTCCTCCTCCATCAAAACCGTGTACTTTGTGCTTTTCGACAGTGAGAGTATAGGCATCTATGTGCAGGAAATGGCCAAGCTGGATGCCAACTAGGCCAGCGACCCCTAGAGCCAGCACCGACCATGTCCCCTGCCTCCAACTGGAAAGAAAAAAATCCCCTTTGCTCTCCTGGGAGGTGGGACTCCTTTCGTTTTGTTTCGCTCATCTAGGGAAAATAAGGTTTTGGTTTCCAGTTTGATTGTTTTGGGCCTTCTAAAATGTTCTCTGTTAGCACTGATAGTCAGCATTGTCCCTGTTAAGCACTGCGTTCCAGACCGTGTCTGACTTAGTTAACCTAGGGGATTTTATAGTTTGACTTTAATGAAATCCCGATTAACACAGCAGTGGGGAGGACGGTCCCTCTCCTGTGTCCCAGCAGCAGGAAGCCCATTTGTAACGTGTGTTGTGGTGCTTTACTGTATACCCAGTGGCGTTCTTTTTACTATAATGTTTTTTTTCCCTCAAGAAAAATCATAAAATTTGCAACAGACCTAACTTTTGTTTACTTTTTGTCTTAATGATAGATTTGAAAATGAAAAATGTTAAAAACAGAACTGAATCTGTTGTCCTTAATTATATTTGCAATTTGAAATTTGTGTGAATTGATTTAGTAAAATGTTAAACTGTTGTGACTGGCATGCTTTGCATTCTTGTGCCTGTGAGCCCCAGCCAGTCTCCCTAGGATGTGGGTGCCCCCAGGCAGCCCGTAGCCCAGAAGGCCCCTCCCTAGACCCTGTACCTTGGCCAGTAGGTTGGACATCTGCTGGCCCGAGGGGTGAGTAGAGAATTCATGTAGAAAGCTTCACATCTCCTGAGTGTGGTCGAGGTGTCAGCCCCATTTCACAGAAAAGGAAGGGAGTGTCCCCAAAGCCACGCAGATACAGTAAGTGGCAGCTACAGAGTTCATAGCCTCGGACTCTGGGCCAACTCCCTCCTACCCTTCTGGCCCCTTCTGTGGTTAGAACTGAAGCCTCAAGCCTTCTGCTGGGTTTGCATTTGGTCACACCTCCTGCAGGAGGGTCCCCAAAGACATTCTGCCGCTCCCAAGGTCCCAGGATGTCCCACCACTCAAGGGTCTAAAATGCCTTAGCGAAACACAAGACACTTTCTGCTTCATGGGCGCTTGTGACTTAATCTTAATTTGCCTAAAAGCACAGATGCTGTCTCACATTTCTTTTGGAAGTATCCGCCCAGAAGAGCAGGTAGAACCGTGAAGAAATATGAAGCACCCTACAGAGCGTGGATGTACATAAGACCTCTTCTGCCAGGTGTGGTGGCACATGCCTTGAATCACAGTGTGGAGGCAAGGGCTGGCAGAACGCTGTGAATAGAGGCTAGCTGGGGCTGTACAGACTATGTCTCAAGAAAAGGGGAGTCTCACAGACAGCCTGAGCAGTAGACACATCCACTTCTAACTCAAACCCGAACAATACTTTCCCAACTCTACTCTTCAGAATCTTTTTTTTAACCAGATTGTTGCTGGGTTTAGATTGTCTCATCTCTTGATTAGAATGGGACTTGGGTTGGCACTGATTTTTCAAGGGGATGTATCTTAAAATAAGAGCTTGGACTTTCCAGAAGCCTCTCCATCCTCGAGAGCGTCAATCCTACATGTAGCTGCTGCAGGGGTACAAGTAGAGACGCTGTTTGCCGGTAATTTTGGCATCTGCTGTGTGCCGGGCACTGTCCTGAGTCCTTCATGGGCAACATCGCACATGCTGCTTGCTGCCACATCAGAAGGCGGGGCCTGCTGCTGGCCACTTCCCAGCTGGGAACGCGGGCTGAGGGGCAGTGATTGGCCTGGGAGGCCGCTGTTCAGGGACAACGGGCCCTGACACCGATCACTCCGACAGTCCACCTGGCCTTGGTGCCAGCTCTAACTCAGAGAATGAAACCTCTTAGGCACTTACTGAAATGTCCAGAAGGAGCCAAGGTTTAAATGCCTACTTTGAGACTTAGGTTTCTTAACCTTGGGAGCAATACCAATGAAGCCATGCGGAGTTTTTAAAGACCCTCCACTAGATGTCGCCCAAAGGATTGGGAAGGGACCAGAGAAAAGGGCAGGCAGTTTCTGTTCTTTATGGTAACAGCACAAAAGAATCCATTGCATTTAGCAAGGTTTGCCTGAATTAACAAAATCACCTAAATGGTTCTAAACTTTGAATATCCAGTGTACAATGATTCCTGGGATTGTGTGCACTAAAGAAACCTCAGGGAAACGGGGAAGGTCTAGCCGGCCACCCGAGAGTCCCACCAGCTGTAAACCAGCTAGTTGGTTTCTAAAAATGGGTCAAAATGTGCTCTCTGCCACCAGCCTCTTGTTTGAAGGTGGGGGTGGGGGGGACTCGCTGCTTTTAAGAACTGCATCTATTGGGCTGGCTAGATGGCTCCACTGTTAAAGGCTAGGCTCACAACCAAAATACAAGAAATGTATCTACAAGGAACCTCTGAAAACACACATCTGCCTCCACTCAGAAGACCAAGCTTGAGTTAGTACAATGTACATATAAATTACTGTGGGGGAGGGGATGCGTGCGGGCACTAGATGTGACCTGCAGCCCTGGCCATCCTGCCACGAGCTACAGGTAAGTGACAGTGAATGCCACAGAACAGAATCCCCATCTCCATCCAGACTTCAGGGCCATATACTCTTGTATTCAAACATGGCCCCAGAAAATAAATTCGCCCCCTCACTTGCCCTTGGTGGTAGGAGGTCACCCTGAAAAATCCATGGATTTCTCAGCAGCCTCTTCTAGGAGCCCTCAAATGGCCCTTGGGGTCTAATAGATCCCACTGCTCCAAGTGGGACTGAACTAACCACAACAGCAGTGGACATCCCTCCACACACATCCTGCTTCTCATGGCATGCCTGTGAGGACAATAAGGGTCTCTACAGGCACAGGGAAATAGAGGTGAAACATATTCCCACAAGACCACATTAGTGAAGGGAAGTCAGATTTGAACCCAGCTCTGCCTGACTGTACCAGAGCTTCTCCAGGTGGACTCTCCATTGGTATCAGCCCATTATTTTGCTCTGCACTTAGGCATGGCTTCTTGTCTGTTCACTGGAAGGACCTGGGTGGTCGGCCTTGGGGCCGTAAACAGCCTGCTACATGGAAGATGAGTCAAATGTGTACTGAAGGAGCTGGAGAGATGCCCAGTGGTCGAGAACACTGGATGCTCTTCTAGTGGCCACTGGAAAGGACCTAGGTTTCGTCCCCAGCATCCGCATGGCAGCTCACCACTGTCCGTAACTCTAGTTCCAGAGGTACCAACACCCTACTGGCCTCTGGTACCAGGCACACATGGTTCACAGACACATGCATGCAAAGCACCCATATGTATAGAAAACTTTAAAAATGTATATTTAAGCAAGCTAGTGCTTGACATGGATTTACTGAATACTTTCTATGATGGAGGCCTCTGCTGGGTGGCCTGTCACACAGGCAAGTCGGGCAGTGCCTCTGTCCAGCAATGCATATGAAGAAATGAGCTTTGCTTTCTGATATGGGAGGCTCAAGAGAGTTTCTTGGAACATGTAACCTAGTCCTAGACTTGGTAAGAAAGGTTGGAATCTCTTGTCCAAGAGAGCAAAGTGGGACATGGGTAGCTTTCTCAGCTCCAGGCAGGAGGCACCCTGGGCCCCTCTGCTGAAGACCCAGACCTGTGCCTACTCCCAACATGGTAGCCACGCCTCCCCAACCTCTGCACCCTAGTCTCAGCATTTGGCAAATTCCTTTCCATTCAGGGTCAGATGACTGCTGGGTCACAGCTGCAGCCAGCCCTGACAGACAAATCAGCTTATATACTAAGGGGTTGGGGGGCACCATGGGTACCAATCTCCCAGCTTCACCCAGAGCCTACACCTCCTGGTCCCAGGGCTCCTAGGCTGTCTGCTCGGCCTTCCTCGGAAGGTGGGGCCCAGCAAGCTTCTCCATTCCTTGTTTGCCATCCAGGCTGCTTGGCAGCCACCCCAGGGTCCTGGAGGCAAAGCCTGCCCCATATCCTCATTAGCAACCATGATGTTTAATTTTCCCTGAGGCACCGCTGGCCAACCTTATCTTAGAAGCTGGCCTTGGGGCCACCTTGCAGGGAGGGTACGATCTGCCTGAGGGTGCTGGGGCAGGAGGGGGCCTGACACCCCCCCTCAATGAGAAGAAAGGGACATGTTCAATGGCAAAGGGTGGGACCACCTTTCCTTGGGCTTTTCTTCTATGTATAACTTGACCTGTCATGTTTGCTTCTGGGGGCCTCTCATATCAAAATCATATCACATGACCCTCCCAACAGGTGAGGCAATACACTGCTCATTAATCCCAGGCCCCGACACCCCTTGCACTCCTGGCAAAGGCATGTAAATAGACTGGCCTCTCCCTGACCCCTGGAAAGCAACCCAGCAGGGGCTGTACTGTCGGACTCAGGAACTGTTTCAGAAACACTGCTTCCCTCCACAGAAGACATGGCTCCTCTGCTGCCACTCAGCATCCCCATCCTATGCTCGTGTGTGTGGCGCCTACACATACTTGTGTACATACATACATAGGAGGTTCCGGAGCCTTCTGGTTGGTCAAGGACAGAATTGAGGGACATGCACACAACCATCTTTAGAGCAACCTCCCACCAAACAGCTACGATTTCTGAGGTGCCCTCCTGGACCTGTTTTGCTCTGTGAATGGCCACAACTGTCTGCAGATTTGCCATCAGAGTCCCTTGAAGAACTTCAAACAAGTCTCCTGAGACTCTCTGGGTCCCCAGCCCACAGCAGCCATGTGTTATGATGACTCCCATGCGTATGATGTCAACCTGGCTATATTCTAGTGTATACACAGTAGGTCCCATGTGTCCTGGCCAAGAGGTCCTCTGATTGCCTTCCTGAGCAAAGGGGGGGCTGCCCCAATGTCAGAGGTTAAAAGTCATTACTTGTCTTCAGGTTTACGTCTGTGCTGTGAGGGGGGAAAGCACTCGGAACCAGAACGACGCTCTCCAAATCTGTACTGATCACAGAATACCACGGCTCAGAACACGCAGAAAGCAGAAAGCCAGTGTGCCTTGCTGACAGGAGTCCTCTCTTCCCCTGAGCCCTTGGGCAGGTGACTTTTATCTCAGCACCATCAGATGATACGTTGTCCCACACACACACTCCCAACACACCATAAAGGCTTAAGGGGCAAGAGATCCATTTCCTTCAGCCCCTCGCTGGTGGTACACTTCCAGCTGGCCATCATGGCTTGCCCAGCCAGACCCCAGATGAGACCCTCTGGAACATGTGCCTGTGCACCCCTGCCCAAGATGCCTGGGAAACTTAATATTGCTGCACTTTGAGACAACAAGGCTTCCTAAGCTTAGGAGAATAAATTAGAGTTGAGTTAAAGTAGGCTCAGCTGTGGCAGATGGGCAAATTGATTTGCTTCTCAGCTGGGAGATTAAATTCCACTACCCAAAAACGGCCGCAGGGTAATGAGCTGTCAGTCAAACGGTCCAAGGCAAGGCCCTTCGCATAATTGAAACCGAGCAGCTCCTCATTAGGTCCCACAGAGGTCTTGGCTCTAAGGTCTCACCTTGAGGTCCTCTGGTTGCATACACTAAAGGAAACACCACAGGGACAAGTACCGTGTGGACTTAAGGACTTCCACTCAGTTCAAGTGTTTGTACTGTTTGCCCACTGTCCCTAAGAGTGCTCTAGGAGTTAATGATGGGCCAGTCCAAATGGATGAGAGGGTGCTAATGATTCTGTTAGCATCACATCCAAGGGACATCACTAACCCAAAGGCCAGCTCTGGAGCTCTCTTCTGCCTCCTCGTGTGTCTCCAGTGCACAAACCATCATGTTCACTGGGCCCCTCCCAGCACACAGCACACATGTACACACGCTGCCACTGACGTCCTCCCAGGGTCCCAAGACAGGCTCAGTGTCTTTTATAATTACATAAACCATAGAAGTAAGGAGCTGCCTTCACCTGAGGCCTACCAAGGAAAAGGGCTGCATCTCTCCCCATCTCTCTCCAGATCTCCCCCCACGTACCACCCTGTGCCTGACCTGACTCCAGAGGGGCCACATGTCTTGCTCATCCAGCCTTTTGCATGCACCAGTTCTTCAAGGAATACCATGACCTTTGCTTATTTATAGTCCTGCTCAACCCTGCATGTCTCCACTCCTTGGACACTGCCTGCATCCTCCAGGAATGCTTCCCTTTTGGAAGGATGCCTTTTCTCGGTCCACCCTACACATCCACTGGCTACCGCAGCCTGTTTGCCAGACAGCTGTCCCTTTCCTGTGCAGCTGCATCCTCCATGGACTCTCAACTATGTCCACGCACACGGTCCCTGACTTCTGTGGGCCATGCCTGATACTAGGCTTTGGGGACACAATACTGAGTAAGCAAGGAGACTCTGCCCTCCACAAAGACAGGGCCCTGCACATGACACATCCTCCGTGCCTTGTCCAAAGGGCCTGAGCATGATGGGGCTATGTGAATCACTGCCAGTATGCAAAGGCCGAGCAGTGGGCATAGAGCCTGCCTCAGAGAATGCCAGGGTAGCTTGGGTGAATGTGGACTCCCTCAGGCTTATACCTAAGGACATTCCTGACACTCCGGCCCAGTTCTGACACTCGAGCTTTAGCGAAGTCTGGTGGTGGAGGCTAGCCCCTCTGGCCATACTGCATGCTACAGCCTGGATCTCCCAGCCTCTGGTGCCTCAGCTTGATCTGGCCCCAGATTTGGAAAGGATTTGAGCACAACCCTAACAGGGAAGATGACAGGGAATGCTTGCAGAAAGGACTTGGCACCAGGGCAGCAAAGGGCCTTTGCTCATGTGCCAGTGAGCTGGGCAGATCCATTTTACAAGACAGGGCCCTGGCCTCAGAGAGCTGTCCTTGCTGGGCAACTTGCAGCCTATCCTGGTGATTGTATGCACGTTTGTGTCAGGAGGCTCTTCAGAGGTCACAGTGTGGCAGGAGGGTCCAGTCCTGCAGCTTGCTTCACAGCACCTGGCTCCTCGTATTTTTTGTTTGCTTTTGTTGTGTTCTGATTCCGTTTTTGTTTTCTCATCCAAAAGAGGGGCCTGTGGACCTCAGTATTGCACGATTGGCCAGGTAGGTCTCCACGTGCTCTTGGCAGGAAGTGTGTCCCACCTCTGCTCCCCTAACCATGGCACCACTGAGCACTGTCACCATGCAGCAGGGCCTTTGGGAGCCCACCACAGGACTCGGTTGCCACCTCTGTTCCTAGGTTGGAAACATCAGCAGCCCAGGGACATGACGATACACAGTGTGAACACTGTGTGTAGACAGAGGAGCCCACAGATAACACCACAGCCTCCTAACCAGTCTGCATGTCATTCCTTATATTTCTGTCTTCTAGGTAACGCATTTGGATCAGAGAGGTAAAACAATTTGTGCAGGCCATAGAACAGGGACCTAGCCTAACCAGGATTCAAGGCAGGAATGACAAATTCTGAAATTCGCTCTTATTTGTTCTGAGACAATACGTTCCATTGGTCTTGAGAGGCTGGGATCCCATTTTACAGATGAGGACAAGTGAGGAGAAGGTGAGCTCAGTACCATGTCCGAGGCTGCAGAGCAAGTGAATAAGCACCATGGTCTGCATGCTCTGGGTCTCCTGTGTAGAGAGAGACAGGATACTCCAGCAGAGCCCAGGCTGACAGGAACTGCCCCTGTGCTCTGCTCCTCCTCAGGTTGGGGATCTGGCTGGGGCCTTCCCGTAATTAGTAGACTCTTGTTAAGACCCAGTCGCGCCACACTTGGGCCAGCACTTGTTTTTGTTCCCATGTGGAGGCCCTCGCAGGAAGGCCAGACCCATGTGCGCAGCCCCATAAATCCAGCCGGCGTCGCTCATTACAACGTTCCGCTTCAGGACTCCGCCAGCCTCAGCCTGCGAGGGCTTCTCAGGCCATAGGGCCTCCCGGCAGCCAGGCCCAGCTCTCTGTGCTGCTCACAGGCTCAGACATGAGCTCATCCAGCACGCAGCGTGTGAGGAAGTGGCCGGGCGGCACTCTGGAAACACGGGGACAATGTGCCTATTAAGGCCTTTTCAGCTCCCGCCCCACAGAGCAGGACCACCCCACTCTGCACCCTGCCCGACTCAGGGTAGCGCTTCGGGAAGCCATTTCACGGAGATGCGCCCAGGGGTGTGGCCTGTGCTCTCAGCAAATGTCGCAGGATGTCACTGGGAGTCAGAGACGACACAGTGGCAGAGATCAGGGCCCAGAGATGGAAAGCTTCCAAAGCTGCCCTGACTCTCGGGGGCCTGGCTCACTCAGCAGGTCAGCCGCTCCTCGAAGCCACCATCGCCATGGCTACAAACAGGAAGCTCTTTCCCACCTTGGCCGCTCCTCACCAGGGGACCCTGCAATAAACAGATGACTGGACAAGGACACGTGTCTCCTCACCCGGAAGCCTGGGAAGGTGGATGGACACAGAGGAGCCCCAAGTAAGAGGGATGGTGTCCTGTGGCCTGGGACCTCCAGTTCCCGTGTCCTGCCTTTGCTGCAGGGGCGGCCTGGCTGATCTTTCCGTTTGTGTTCCAAGGAACTCCTAGGAGAGTGAAGACCTAAGCCACCACTGTGAGGTCTTGTGAAAAGTCACCTCCCCTCTTGTGTAGGGTTGGTGGTCCAGGGCTGGTCACAAATGGCCTAGAAGTAAGAACTGCTTTCATGCCTTAATCACCACATAGGGTAGAAGCTGTGTGCTGGTCAGGGCTCACACCCAGACTAGCCATGACCAGGTTTTGGGGAGCAGCTACCTCATCCATGTGGTTATTCCCACCCTGGGCTAATCAGGAGCCACCTTTATTGTACGATGCCGAAGGGTCTGAACGCTTCGGAGTCGCTCTCCATGCGGCACTGTCACGGCTCAGAGCAGCCAAGCACATCCAGCTTGAAAAGGAACATTCTAGAATAATATTGGCTGATAGGGCAGGGGCTAATCACATGTGGTTAAATTTAAACTAATTAAGATTAAATGAAGCCACTAATTCATTTCCTCCCCCACGCCAGTCACATTTCAGGCATGTGATGGCCACGCAGAGTCAGTGGGTGCCACAGCTTGATGGCACTGAGGACAGAGACTCTCTGGTATGACAATTATACTGAACAGCTCCATTCTAGAACACCAAGTCCACAGCGCCTACCAGAATAACGTCCTGCGTTTTCTGTGTCATTGGATTTAGAAAAGGGAACAAATGTCCCAGTCAGGGCATCTCCATGAGCAAATGATGCTGAGCCACTAAACGTGACACTAGTGAGAACCAGAACAGAGGAAACAGCGGTGCTCACACAGCACACGTTGCTGTGCTCCAGGAACACAGAAATGCCCGACACCCACCCTCACGCCGAGCTCCTGAAAAGGGCTTCCCTGTTAGTGACACACATCTCCTGACCAGACCCACAGGGCCACAGGGCCCAGGTGGAGTGGCCAAGCCAGGCCTGGCCGCAAAGCTGGCAGGCGTTCTGAATGGATTTGCACAGTGTGAATGTGTTCCCTTCTCTGCGTTATCCCACTCCTCTGGGAGCCAAGGTCCCCTCCAGTTCTTCGTGTAGATGTCATCCGTGCCTTGGAGCTGTGAGGGGGCACCCTGAGTCAGTCCTCACCCAGGTCACCCAGGTCCCCCGACGACCTGCCCCTCTGCAGTCCACCTGGGTCAGTCCTCATGCAGGGATGGTGGACTCAGCTCTCTGCTACAGCCCTCGTCAGGCTCGTGGAGCTGGGAGGGGCATAAAGTGTCAGGTGGTGCCCGGTGCATGTGTCTGAGGTTAGGGGCGCCTCGTGTTCCTGCTTCAAGCCACAGCCAGGGCACACAGCAGGGAAGCAGGCAGGGCAGGGGCCTGGCCAGACTCTCTAAGGACCCAGTGCCTCCATTTGTTAGCCATCTTCTGCTGTTTAGGAACCAGAGTGAGTGCTATTCACTGGCTTCAGGGCCATGTATGCCTGGTAGTCCTGAGGAGACTGTCAGCGGCCACTTCCTCTGGGCCACGGAAACCTCCTCCACTCCAGCTCCCTTCCTCTGACTTGATTGTCCAGCTCTCAGAGAAGTGACCACTCCCAAGATGACAGGTGGGGAAACTGAGGCTGGAAGAGCTCTGGCAGTTGCCAACCCTCTTTACTACCTTGGGGCTTCTCGCCTGCTCCCTCAGCTGTCAGAGAACAAGGCACCTGGTGCCCTATGGCTCCCAAAGCCAAACAAGGAGCCCTCTTCTCCATTCCAGGCCTCTCAGTGTCCCTTCTTACTGTAGGCCGCCCCGGGGATCCAAGTCACCCGGCAGGACGATTGCTGAGGACTGTCACTCTGTTAGAAGACATTTCCTCTCCCACAGACACCAGCTTGTCTAGTGACTCAAACCATTGGCCCTGTAACGGGTCCAGGAAATAGTCCTGGACCACAGAGTTCCCACTCACACCCAGGGAGTCACCAAGGACTCACCGGGAACAGCCTGCCAGCCTGGGGCAGTCTCCCAGCTGGGCTCCTCTGGCCACTGGCATGAACCCATTGTGATGGAAAGGCCCAGGCCTGCACCCAGGCTCCGGCCTGAAGCAGCACACTGGAACAGCCCACAGCTCTGCAAAGGGCAGAGGAAGGCACAGCACCTCCCCGAGGCCTCATCCTACATTTGTCTTGCGGAAGCCCTAGGACTCTGGTTTAAGAGCCTTTTTATAGACTCCTATAAAGGAGAAAGTGAACTTTTAACATGTTTGCACTCTACTAAGTCAATACACATAAAAAGGATAACAGCTGAGCTTCCTCTGCCCACTCACAGCCCAGCCAGCCAAGGGCAGTAGGTGCCATCAGTTCCTGTGGGCACCTCAAGGCAGCTCTTTGTCACCCCAGGCTGGAAGATGGCCTATGCTTTGGAAAGTAGAGGGCGGGCACTGATGAAGTTGGAGGCCCTCCCCTGGCTGGGTAAAAGTGGGGGGTTGGGTGATTCCTGCCCCCACTGAGCAAGACGGCCCCCCAGATGCATGGCTTTCATGACTTAAAGATGGAGAGGAGGGGAGAGCAGGAAGCTGTAAAGTTTTACTAGGAATTCTCCACCATCCTCCTTTGGCCCCGACACGCACGCTGCCCTTCCATTTAAAGAGAGCAGCTTCCTTTCTGCTTTGAACTTACCCCTTAAATCGAAGCAGCCCTGTGCTCGCCCTTCAGGTTGGGGGTCCGCCTCCGAAGATGCTTGCCTACCTGCCTGGGAGGGGCAGGGAGACTGCTTGGGGCACTGCTCACCTTGGGGGGAGTCCTGGAGGACGCAACCTGCCTTCCTGGCAGCCCACCGGAGTCGAGGGAATCAGGACCTGATGCCTGAGGCCTGGTGACACCTCAGGGGCGGGTTGTAGCTGTTAGTGCAGAGCCACCCACCCATCCGTCCTGGGCAGCTCCCATGTGCAAGTCACAAGAATGATGTCATCACGTCAGTGGTGGCCATGCTTGGCTTCCAGCTCTGTGCTCTACTAACTGTGATGTGGGGTATATTTCTTAGTTGCTCTGAGTCTGTAACTTACCTACACACAGAGACACACCCAGACACTGTGTAATAGCTATGGAGATTAAATCACGTGATAGATGTGCCTGGAATGAAATGAGTCCTCGATAGCTCAGAGCACCAACACCTCTCTAAGGAAGTGCCATGGTTTAGATCTTGTTCTCCAAAAGCCCACACACCGAGGGCTCCCCCAGCATGAAGGGGTTGGTAGTGGATAGTAATGTGATCGGAGGGGGGCGGGGGGCCCAGTGGGAAGTCTTCGGGTCCCTGGGGAGCAAGCTATAGTATCTTGGTCTCTTCCTCTCTTTTGCTTCCCAGTGTCCCCTGTGAGTAAGGGTTCTGCCCCACTGAGAGGTGCAGCCTCCGCGTAGGCACACAGGCAATGAGATTAGCAGACACAGACTGAAACCTCCAGAGCTGGCAGCCAAAATAAAGCCTTCTCCTCCTCAGTTAGCCGCCACAGGCATTGCTTACACCAGTGGAAAGGTTCCCGGGCTTGAGAAAGAGCCGGGCTCCTAAGCAAATGAGAAAGTGTGGGGTGATCTTAGCTTGCATCACGATTTAGTGCTGTTCTCCTGAGGAGGCAGGATCGCCGTGATGTTCTTAGGCCTCAAGGGAGTCAGTCTAATACACGACTGCTTTTTCATCTGCTCTAGAAGATCAACACCCTCTTGCCTGGGTAGTTAGCTGTACCCGCTCCCTAGAGGCCAGGCACCCAAAGCTGTCTGACTAGGGAGGGCCAGGGGTGGTGGGCATCCCAGACAGAGCCACCTAGCATCCCTCTTGCAAGCTAGCACCTCTCTGCTGTATCCCAACCTGGAAATCTCTGGGAAGTTGATAGCCCTTTTCAAATTCCAAGAATTATCTGCTAGTCATCTTTGTGAAATTCATATATCCTAAGGGAGTCTGTGAAATAGTTTCATCTTGTTTCTGAACGACGCAAAAGCCCATCAATGTCAGCCGTATAAACAAGCTGGGATAGGGACTGCAGAGACAGCCCTGTCAGTTAAGTTCTTACCCGATAAGCATAATCATCACCATCCACATAAAATGCCATGTACAGTGGCACACCTCTGCAAACCCAGTTCCCAGGGTGGGTGGAGACAGGTGAGTCACAGGAGTCCACTGGCCAGGCAGTCCAGCCAATCAGCAAACAGCAAGCAATAGAGTAAGACATCTCGTGTTGACCTATGGCCTCCACACACATGTATGCATGCGCATATGTGCACACACAAAGACAAGAAAACAAAGTTAAAGGCTGAGTCCAGTCCCAAACAGTGTACAAGTCAGACAGAAACGGAGTCACAGAGACTGTCTGGGGAAGGAGGGAAACAGAGGCAGAGGACAGAGTGATGCTCCTAAGCAGTCACCAGACTCCTGCCAATGCCAGGGAGGCCGGCGGCTTCTCAATCCCTCCACTTCTCAGTCTTTCCTCCCCCTCCTTGATAATAGCCCTGAAATTGGACTCAGTGGGTTATAAGAAAATAAGGATATGAAATTTGAAGAGTGGGAAGGATGAGGGTGGATCTGGGAAGAGTTAGAAAGAAGGCAGGGGTGAATGTGATGAAAATACATTGCACACATTTATGAAAATACCCAAAGAACTAATAAGATGATATATATATATTTAAAGGTGCCAGGGAAGATGAGCTCTGAGCTGGGCCTGGAATGAGCTCCCTCTCTAGGGCTATACATGGAGACCAATACATTGTTTATTGAAGACAGCTGCAAGGCAGGTGGCTTGGTGAGTATTATCCTATCAGAGGAAACCTTGGGGCTCCAATCTGCCCTCTCAATGACATGAGAGTCCAGGGCTCAAAGAGGAAAGGACACTTTCTGAATATATCAGCTAATTCTCTTTGCAAAAAAGACCAGATCACTTACCCCTTAGTCTGGCTTCCTACCACAGGGCCTGGTACAGATGGATTCACAGCGAGCAGGTTGCTCTTCAAGTCCATTTGACTGAGGACATGGAAGGCAAGGGAGCCTCCGGAAGTCCGGCACAGGACATGCAAGCCGAGCCTCCTAGGCTTACAACAGCTGTGCTTTGGGGAAAAAACAAAAGCTGCCACTCGGTGATGCAAGCTTGCCTCTGGGCCTCTCCTGGAAGCACAGGCCCTTGCTATCATTCCCAAGAGAACACTCAGCCTAAGCCCCAAACCAGATCCACCAAGAAAGGGCACACCTGATTCTGCCCAAGCTCCCTAACCCTCTCACTATTGGAATGGCCTTTGAAAGTAGATACAAAAAAAACTCCCCCTTTTTCCATGGCTGTCCAAGGCTTCTCTGAAGATAACGGCCAACACAAATACCACACAAAAAATGAGACAAGGAACTTAACTCTCAGCTTTAGGATGGCAAGTATCTATTTGTGGGTGGTGGGCCAAACTTCACAGAGCAACTTCCCAGACCAGGGTCATCCATCCTAAGCCCAGGGACATCACAGGGAAAGTGTTCCCCGCTGATAGTTGTTCCAGGATTTTGTCCCTCATCGCACCTTGCTCCCAGGTCCTGAGAAGGCTGGTCAGGCTAGGGTCTCATGAGGGCTGGACCCATGCACAAATGGAGAAACTCTGGCCATGTGTGACTGACCAGTGCGGAAACAGTGTGGGTCTCGGAGCTGAAGGCTGGGCCTGGAAGCAGGGCTGAGGTGATCGCTCAGCTCATCAACAAGCATGGTTTGCTAATTTCTATTCAGAGAATCATCTGGTGTCTCCCTGGATGACACCCCTTGAGTCCCCTCTTAAGTGGTTGCTTATGGACAATCTGCCTTGTAGATAGTCTAGCGTTTCCATTCGTGACCACTAAGAAGCATCAGAGCTCATGTGTGACCTAAGGATGCCAATCCTCCTGGAACCTGTAGACTGCAGTGTCGGGGAAACTGGTCTAGGAAGATACCAGACGCCCTCTGGCCGAGTGAGATCGTGGCTGGTAATGTGGGATCCAACTCTCAGGTTACCTTCCTTGTTCAGGACATTTCAGAGGACAAGATAGACCCAGGTCCTTAAAGAGCCAAGAGGTTTCACACCTGGAAAGCGCAGTTCTGCTCCTCACAGAACCCCCTCAGAGCCAGGACTGATGTCTGACAAACCATGGCCCGGACATCTGAGCCATTGCAGACAGAGGCGGTGAGTGAGACGAGGCAGGGCCAGGATAACACAGCTGACTCTGTAAAGTGCCCAGTCTCAGCCAGCAGCAGAAGCAGTGGAGGCAGAGTCACTTGAGTCCGTAGAAAGAAACCCTTCAAAAAGCAAAAATGCAGTTTTGGACCATTCAGGGCAGGGACCGACTGCCACATGAATGAGTAGGTTCTAGATTATTGCAGAGAGCAGAGGCCAGCATGCCATAACAAGCCAATACATTTTTAAACTTTCAAACTCCAACAGTTTAAATTAACTGTACTCAACTAATTACCATATCGGTTTTGAAGAGACTTTCCTCATCCGTCACTCCTTGCATGTGACCAGTCAGCATTCTGTAATAAGGAACCCTCTCCCCTACCTCCAGTTTATACAGCACGGCATGAGGGACTGACTGCTAGTTAATGGCCCTTAACCCATCACTATGACAACACGTTTTGATGCTCAGACATCCCAGGTTGGACCAGGGAGAAACTCTTCAAGTCACTCAACTCCCCTTTTTACAAGACCTCATCCATCTTTAAGCCCTTCCTTCACGCCTTCCATAACGAAATGCCTGGAACTGTTCATAATGAGGGTTCAACTTTTCCTGCCAGCCTTGCAACCGATGCTTCTCCAAAGAGCCCTGTTGCTTTTGTGGGAAATGCTCTCTCTCTCTCTCTCTCTCTCTCTCTCTCTCTCTCTCTCTCTCTCTCTCTCTCTCTCTCTCTCTCTCTCGTGTGTGTGTGTGTGTGTGTGTGTGTGTGTGTGTGTGTGTGTGTGTGTATGTGTGTGAAGGAGGAGGCCAGAGGGCAGTGGCAGGTGTCTGTCTTTATTTATGTATTGGTATTTTGAGACAGAGTCTTACTACTACACAGACCAGGTTGTCATAGAGATCAAGCTGCCTCTGCCTCCTGATTGCTGGGATCAAAGGTGAATACCAGGTCTCCAGGCAGAGTCTTTCTAAACTAGAGCTCTCTGATTCAGCAAGGCTACCTGACCAGTGAGCTCCAGGCTGCCCCTGCTCTCCATCCCCGCCCTATGATTACTCAAAAGCACTGTGCCCAGATTTTCACATGGGTGCTAATGATTCAACTTCAGGTCCCCACACTTGCATAGCAAGCACGCTACTCACAATGTCATATCCCTGCTCCTAACTAGATTGTTAAATGTACCTGGCTGCTGCCCCACACAGCCACCTACTGCCCGGCCTTATTGTGTGGTTGGATTGCTTTAAATGCAGTTTCTTAAAACAGCAGTTCTCACCCTTGCTAACGCTGTGACCCTTTAGTACAGTTCCTCATGGTGTGGTGACTCCAACCATAGAGTTATTTTCATCACTACTTCAAAACTGTAGTTTTGCTACTGTTATGAATCATAATGTAAATATCTGTGTTTTCAGATAGTCTTAGGCAACCCCTGTAAAAGAGTCATTTGATTGCCCAAAGGGGTCATGACCCACAGGTTGAAAACCAATGTTTTAAAGCTCAAGTGAATTATAAATTGCTTACTATGGTATTAACAAACATGAAAATTGTAAGTGAATGCATTGAGTTGTGTAGCCTTTATCCCAGGTTAGCTCTGGACGCCTTCTATCTCCTCCACATTGTTCCGAGTGTTCTTCCATAACCTTCTCCCCCCCCACCCCACCCCACCCCACCCCCGCGGCAGTCACAGGTCCCCTCACCGTCTCTGTAGACCAGCCTGTGTGGGAAATCCCACATGAAAGACACTGTGTGCTAGCTGTGCTTTCTCTCTGACTTAATTCATGCAGCATGTTTTCAAAGTTCATCCACATTGTGACACTTGTAAGGAGCGCCTTCGTTTTTACTGTGACATCACACTGTGCTTAATAGATGTCATGCTTCATTTATCCAGGAATCAGCTGATGGACACTTGGGTTATTGTCAGTTGGTGGCTATTTTATTTATATATATATATATATATATATATCTGCTATGAACAATCTCATACAAGCCTTCACAGGGTAAACATTCTTGTTTGTCTTGGGTAATGTGGTTGGCAAAGTAATGGGCATGTGTTGGCTGCTCATTGATTGACCTTAAGAAAGCAAGATGATCTGAATTGTTTTATAGTATGCCCATGCTTTAATCCCCAGAACCTGTGAACATCATACTGTAAGGAAAGAAGGAATTAAGATCTCCATATACTGGAGGTTACTAATCAGCGGCCTGTAAGGAAGTGAGATTATCTGGATTATCTGAGGAGGCCCAGTATAATCACAAGGATCCTTAAAGGGGGAGTGTAGAAGAGAAAGGCAGTGTGATGGGCCATAAGGAGACCTCCACCTACTGGGGCCGGCTTTGAAGTTGGAAAGGGTGGCCAGGAGCCAAAGGACTCAGGCTGGCTTCTAGAAGCTGGCAGAGAAAATGAAAAAGATCTTCCCTGAAGCCTCAGAAAGGAATGTAGCCTGCTCACTCACATTGATCCAAGAAGACCCTATAGGACCTTCCAGGTCACAACTGTAAGATAATACTTTTTTATTGCCTAAAGCCACCCTCTTGGTGGTAATTTGTAAAGAATTGAGAAAATCAACACAGGTAGGTGTCTAAGGGTGGATGTTGGATTAGACTGGAAATTTAGGTTTAACTTTTTCAGAAATAAACTTTTTAAAGTGGCTGTACCATTTCACAGTCTTACCAGAAAAGTGTGTGTTTAGCTCCTTTTAGAGCCTTGGGACAATTGTGTTTTACTGTTTTGTTAGTTTTATTATTGAGTGTCAGGGGAGAGACGTTTCCAAGCTTCTCATCCCACCGTCCCAGGGCAGAATGGCTTGTTGACTGGGTCATTGAGAAAGGAAAGACTCAAAGAGAGGCCAAATGTTTCTTACTGATTTACAGGGACTGCTGGAAGGTGAGGGAGTCTGGGGATCCATCTCCAGCTGGCGATTTGGAGTAAATTATCTCACTTTCTTCTGCTTATTCACTATAAAACAGTGTTAATTCCAGGATTTGCCTCCTAGCTGTGTGCTGGAGATAAGACAACGGTACAGGGGCCAAAGCCGTTAACTGTATACAGAGCAGTCACGAGGGGCAGGTCAGAGAGAACAAACTAACTTCTGCCGGCCCTGACCCACCTAAGGAGACAGAGGAGGGAAAACGGATGGGTTACAAAGAGCTTGGGTTCTTGAAACATTTCAACACTTGTCTTATTTGACATGTATATTATTTTGTATACTAATTTTCAAAATGAGTTTTGTTGTGACCCCATGATGCATGTATATAATGTACTTAACTCATATTTACCCCCATGACTCTCTTATTCTCCCTTTCCCAATCCTTTACCTTAAAAGTTGCCTTTTATATCCATGTTTCTCCCTTCCCTGCCACCTAGAGCTACGCGAGAGAAGCATGTGACATCTGTCTCTCTGAGTCCAGTTTATTTCATTTAATTAACATGGTACCTTTCAATTCTATCTAGTTTCATCAACAATAGGATTTTATTCTTTGTTATGGAAGAATAGTTCCCCATTGTGTAGATATCCCACATTTTTCATTGATGAACACATGGACTGGTTCCCTCAATTGGCTATTGTGCATAATGTTGCAATAAGTGTAGATGCTGCTGTATTTGGTACATGACTGTTTCCTTTAGGAATCTATCCAGGAAGAGCATAGCTGGGTTATATGGTATTTCTTTTTTCTTTCTTTTTTTTTTTTTAGGAATGTTTATACTGGTTTCCATAGTGCCTGGACTAGTAGTGTAAAAGCGGCCCTTTCCCATCATGCACCTCAACATTTGTTATTGCTTTCCTCATATCCTCCCTGGATGACACAGAATGCCAGCCTACCTCGGATACACATTTTCCTCATAGCTGAAGACACCGAACCAGTCTTTCACTTACGAATGAACCACCCACATGTGCATCTTTTGAAAATCGCATGTTCAGCCCATTTGCCCATTCATTGGCTGGCATATTCACTCACTGGGAGCTTGATGCTTGAAGTTACTTATACGTTTTAGGTGTCAATCCTCTGTCAGATGACAAGGTTTCCTCTCATTCTAAAGGCTGCCTCTCTTCTGTTGTTTCCATTTTAACTGGTTGCAATCCCACTTGACCTGTCTTGCTATTATTTCCTGAGCCACTGGAGTCTTCCTTAGGAAGTCATTATCTGTGCCTACATCTTAAAATGCAGAAACCTAAAAGCCAAGCACTGAATCCCACAAATCACACCTTGCCAGTGAAAGCCGCATGCCACCATCTTTCTTTATCGGGCTGGGACAGCAGACTTGACCACAGCCAGCACACACTTCCATAGTCTCCAACTGGCCCCCTGGGAGATGGACTGAGAATCATGCTACCTGGAAGACTGGGGAAACTGAGGCCCAAAGTTGCCAAGTGGCTGACTCGTGGCTCTACAGAAAGAAAGTGATGAAACTGCTGCTAACATTGTTTATTATGTGTGAGTGTGTGTGTACATGTTCATGTGTGTGCAGGTGTTCACCCACCTGTGTGTATGTGCATGCACGGTGGAGGCCTGAGGCAAGCTCCCCCCCCACCCTCTTGTCTCCACCCGTCCTGGGTTGCAATTACAAGCACGTGTTGCCATGCCCAGCTTCTCAGGTGGGTGCTGGGGATCTGAACTCAGATCCTCCTGCTTCCAAGCACTTAACCAACAGCCATCTCCCCAGCCCTCCAAACCCTGTTTCCTTTTACAGTGTCACTGGTTGTCACCCATAGGCATGGTTCCCACCTGTCTTCACCCACTGACCATGGAAAGGCTATGGTTCATCTAATCCGGAGATGTTCCTAAGGTGTCCAACAGCCACAAGCACATGCGGAGTTCATTACCCTACTGCTCACCTTACTGGGCACAGCCATGCATGGCTTGGTAAAGAGTTGATTCTCCATCACAGAAAGGAAGGCATGCTTAGGCTAAACTGGCATCTGTTCTGAGCCCAGTGGTGGTTTTAATACTTTTGTGAAAATGGAATGAGTCAAGGCATCCAAGGTCAATGCCCCTCTCCTTGTTTCCTGCCCCCAGCTCACAGTGAAGACTTTGCCCATGGATTCACAGTCCTGCCCAAAGCTCCTGTCCTCAGCCTTGCCAACACAAACCCTTCCTGAGGGGTGGCCTCCTCCCACATCCCCCCAAGTCAGAAGAGTCTCTAGTGGCCTCATAGCTCAAGGCCTGTCACTTTCCTCCATCACCACGAGGAAGCAGAAATGTGAGGTTGGCTGGCTTGCCTGTCATATAACTGGCAGGTAAGCCCAGGTCTTTTTAAATATTTATTTTATTTTTATTTCATTTGCATTGCTGTTTTGCCTGTATGTATGTCTGTATTAGGGCAGCAGATCCCCTGGAACTAGAGTTACAGACAGTTGTGAGCTGCCATGTGGCTTCTGGGAATTGAACCTGGGTCCTTATGAAGAACACTCAGTGCTCTTAACCACTGAGCCATCTCCAGGCCCTAAACCCAGTATACTGAGACGCAAGACTCTTTGAATGCCTCATTCCTCTGCACGGCAGCCTTTGCCATGGAGACCCCCCCTAGCTTAGCCTTGCTCTGCTCCACCTGACACAAAGTGTGCCGTGCACAGGCTAGTGCCTGTGTCGTCCAGGGGAGGGGTGTGCAGAACCAGGCAGCCTCTGCCCACAAAGACTCTGATCTAAGGCCCTCAAAACCAAGCTGATGTTGAGATGGAAGTCACTTTTACTGAAAAGCAAGGGTGGTTCACTCTGTTATAGTTTGGGGTGTTGCTACTCTGGAGAAATCTAATCCATTAAATGAGCCATACCTGTTCTCCTGAGCCACACCTCTAAACTCTGACAGGGCATGGCAGAGGGAAGGGGATGTGGAGAGAACACAGAAGCAATGCGAAATCACATCAGACCCTGTTTCAAACCCAACGTGAGTAGCCATGTCTGTCTGTCTGTCTCATGACCCCTCCTCTCCTGCCCCCAGGCCTCACAAAGTTGAGTGGAAGTACCCAGACAATGCCCTCTCAAGGACCCTCTCCCAGCAGTGGTACAAATAGTGGGAAGAACAGGCCCCTCCCCAGCTCTCTGGCCACAGTAGTACCTAAAGAAGAGAGCATGTCCCCAGGACACAAGGGAGGGCTAGGATGTGTGCCCTGCTCATGACGACTTCAGGAAACTGTCTCCTGTCATCACAGAATGAGATCTCTAGGGGTACTTGGCAATCAGGGCTGCTCCCCACATTCCTCAGGGACAGACAAGGAAGGTTGAGAAAGGGAGTAGACAAATATTGCAATCCCATTTTTGAAGAACAGCCAGCCTCATTCATTCATTCATTCATTCATTCATTTATTCCTTTGTAGCCTATTCTGTGACAGCAGCCAGGTAGGAATTGGTAACGAGCATTTGTTGTGAGATATTTAATTACAGTGTTTCAAGATATGTCACTGTGATGGGTTCAACAAAAAGCTAAATGGCCAATAGCTAGGCAGGAGGTGTGGCAGGGACTTCTGGACAGAGCTGGGAAGAAGAAAGGGGGAGTCGCCAGCCAGACACAGAGAAAGCAGGACATGCGGGGGGGGGGGGGTAAAAGCCATGGGCCAAGTGGCAGCACATAGATGAATAGAAATGGGTTAATTAAGTTTTAAGAGCTAGTTAGAAACAAGCCTAATCTAAGACCAAGCTTTCATAATTAATAATAAGTCTCTGTGTCATGATTTGGGGGCTGGTGGTACAAAGACCGGACTACAAGCATTGGCACCGCACTCTACAGTTTCCAAACTCGTTTTAGTTACTTCTCTTTGGTGACTCTCACGACATCAAAGCAGGGTTAATATTCTGCCAGTTCCTCAGATGAGCATCCTGATGTCAGGAATGATTTGCCCTGAACAAGGAAGTGGCCAAGTCATGCTAAAACCGAGAATGGAGGTACGCAGATGGACTACACATGCCATCTAGAGACCTAGATCCTCTTAGGACAAGATAAATGTGCTAAAGTGCAATGTATCAGAAATATTTCATGGCCATACCTATCTATAATCCCAGCACTCTGAAAGCTAAGGCAGGAGGATTGTGAGTTCAACATCAGCCTGACTCAGAACCACCACCAGCAGAAGCAGGTCTCTCCGACATCCGTCCTGCAGGGCGTCGGCGGTCAGGGCGTCTCCCAGCCTTACACTACGACACTACTACGGCCCCCTTCCAGCTCTGGTGCTCCGCTGTGTGCCTAACCAACCTCATTTGCACACTGGGCACAGCCAGCATCACCACGTCACCAAGAGGACTCCAGTGGCCAGACAGAGTGCATGCCCCACGGAACATTTTAGGATGTTTCTAGGCAGCTGGCCCAGCACACTGGCGGGTTCAGGACACTACACTAGATTGACCAGAGTCCCCAGGCTAGTGAACCAGTTTCCTCCCTGCCTGGCCTCCCAGGAAGAGAAGATCAAGATAGAAGGAGGAGGGGAAGGAGGAGGCGTCCGAAGGGATCTGTGGCTACCTCATGCCCATGCATTCCCAGTTCTCTCCTTTGTCTACACCCCTGTAACTGAGAGGCCTGTCTAGACTGAGCGGCTACTAGAAGTAATCCCAGGAAAATCTCCCTGAAACCTGATCGCTCTCCTTATCGAGGGGCAGGCAGATTAGCCTGACTGAACAATGGGCGAGATGTCTTAACAGGGTCTCCATGTGTCTCTGGTGCAGAAGAGGCTCCAAGAGCCCAGGACCCACCTAGTGGAGGAACCTGTCCTTTGGGGGTCAGCTCTGTGCAGGTGAGAGGTTTGGGAGAATCCACTTCCTCTAGGGTGTCAACCTAACCTAACTGCCAGGGTCGCTCCTAGGGCTTGAGGGCACCACAGTATAAGTGCACAAGTTCCTGTTACACACAGAAAGGTTACCCAGCCTGAGCAACTCACTCAAGGTCCCGTGAAGAGTAGGGTCTGGAGTCAGCTTATCCATTTGACAGAAGCCCAAGCTCCTCTCCACATTCCCATTTTGCCCTTGGTGGTCACAGAGATGGGGTCAGCTAGCCAACTGTGGGCCTTGTCTGTGGCTCAGATGACTCATTCTAACACCACCCAAAGCTGCTTCATCGCCATCGCCAATTCGAGAACCAGCCCCCACCTCTGCCTTGTTCTCTGAGGGCTTCTAAGGGTAAGATCAACCTGTGCCTGGGATGCAGATCACATTCCTCAACTACCAAAACTCAGAATTGATTTTTCTATTCAACTAAAGCAAGCGGCTAGCAGCAATACACAGGAGGATTGCTCTCTACCTGGTACTTGGGAAGATGCTTATGTACTGGGATGGGGTTTGGGGGATCACTGTTCTGAATACCTGTGAGCTGTTCTGATGCTCTGCTAGGTCTTTGGGTCACAGATGAGGAAACTGAGGCTCCAGAAGAACCCATCAAGGAAATTAGCTCTTCCCTTAGGATGCACCTGAGGGGTTTCCATGGCAACACTGTCAGCTCATTAACTAGAGTGGGTAACACTGATCTCCCCTAATACCTCTGAGAGGTTTTGCAACCTGAACACCCAGTCAGGGTCCTAATTCATTTCAGCAAGTGGCATCAAATGTGTTTCTGTCTCTGTGATCTCAAATTGGATAATCCTTGCCCTACTGGCTTTCCATTGGCCACAGTAACACCTGGCATGTCACAGCGAGCCCTTTGCTTGTGTGTGATGTGGTTCTGATAGCTTCAGCTGTCCATATGGTACCCCAGCACCCCTGCAGACTGTCCAGAGTGAACCAAATTCTCAGCTCAGGATCTAGCCCACCCCGTCTCCCAGACTGTAGTTGTTTGGGTCATCTGTTGCCTCAGTCTCCACAGTCCACTCAGCTCACAGAAGGCATAGGCAGTGCCTTCATCTCTAACCACTGGCCAGCTTCTTCATGTGGTTTTTTTTTTTTTTTTTTTTTTTTTTTTTTTTTTTTTTTTTTTTTTTTTTTTTGGTTTTTTCGAGACAGGGTTTCTCTGTGTAGCTTTGCGCCTTTCCTGGAGCTCACTTGGTAGCCCAGGCTGGCCTCGAACTCACAAAGATCCGCCTGGCTCTGCCTCCCGAGTGCTGGGATTAAAGGCGTGCGCCACCACGCCCGGCCTTCTTCATGTGGTTTTATGGCTAGGCAAGGAATAGCAACTGAGCCAGGCCCTCCCCTAGGGATGGGGACCAAGTCAGTGGGAGAGGGTCTGAGACAGTCCTGACTCTGTCATGAGGCAGGGACGGGGAGGGGACAGGAAGAATCAGTCAGTAGCTTGGCGCTAAGAGCAAAGGAGGCAAAGAGACAGATGTCTCCATGAAAGCTAGCTGCACACCCAGTTCCCCTGGGCAGTGGTGAGACAAACCCTGGTCACAAGAATGCCACTCATCAACTCAACTCAGAGGACAAAGAAAGCGTGTGGCTGGGCAGGACGTTTTAAGGGAGGTCAGATTCAGAGGATACTGCTGTGCAGCTAAGGAAAGGGAGCCGTTGATGGCACAGGGCTGAGTCCCAGGTCACTGTGGTGACAGCAGCAGGCGGACTAGGGTGGGGCAGAAAGAAGGGAGCCATCCATCCAAGAGAGCGAGCTCTTGGATCCACTCTCCTCACCCTTTATAAGCTGTGTGGCCTTGGGTAGAATACTTAACCTTTCTGAGGTTTTCGTCTGCTGAGTTGAAAAGAGACCATAACAGCAGACCTGTCGTGAGGCTTAAACTTGATAATGCATGAAAAGTATTTGGCAGGGTGCCTGTCACATAGTAAATGCTCAATAAATGTTTGCTCAGAAAAACAAAAAGGCGAAGGCTGATTGTAGGGGCCCTTCCCTCCCCCAGTCCTCTCAATCAATAAAAGCAACCCTTTTATCTAAATCCCCGGGTCTAAGCGGAAACCAAACACAGCAGCTGCAGCCCTGCCTTCTAAGACCTACACCCCCCTGCCCTGGCTGCTCCAGCTCGGCCCTGGCTGCTGTGGCCCAGGAAAGAAGGCTGGCGCTGTGACCTGGCCATGAACCTCCCGCAGCCTCACACACACAAAAGCCATTGCTTTGTCTTACAAACGCTCTGCTCACCCTAACGCCCTGCCCCCCCAGGAGCCCACGGACCTGGGCAGATCCCGACAGAGTGGTCCCCACACCTGCCTGGGGTTGCTGCCTGGCCCAAACGTTTAAGGCTAAAACAGCGTGGTCTTCATACTCATTACTTTTGGTGGTATTTTGTGTGCTTGGTGCTGACTCCTGCATGAAGAAGGGAAATTCAATCCAGTGTAAAATATGCTTCATAGAAGACAGGGTAACACAAGCTTTTCACACGCTGGGAACGTTCTGTTGGCCTTTTCACAAGAAAATTGTGGGGTCTTTCGGGTGGGCTGGGAGGCTCATATTTTGCAGAGTGTGTCCGGGCGAGGGCAGATTCACCCAGACTCTCCACGGCGGCTACAGAGAGTTACCCTGCTGACCGGATGTTGGATGTAGGTGTGGGGTTTCCCGGGCGCCCTTCAGCTGCCACATGCCAGGGTCACAGGCAGGCTGGACATCGCCTCAGATCTAAGGGAAGAAAGAGGCTGTGCTCCTGCTTGCCTCTGGATCCAGTGCATCTGCCTCGCTGTGCAGCAGAGACACCACCGGCCAGGGAGATCCCGGGCTGTAACCCCCTTTTTACCACTTAAAAATCCACAAGGCTTCCCTGGTCTGACCCTCAGCTGTAAGGTTAAACTGGGGTTCTGCCAGCTGCAAGAGGAGAACTAAATATGACAGCTGAGCCTGTGCCCAGCACGCCATAAATATCTGTCCCTTCCCTTCCACAAGTGTCGATTGCAGAAGACAGCACAGCTGAGCCACTCTCATCCCCAAAGTAGGCCAGTGAATCCATTATCTAGATAGAGCGAAATCATTTTTAAAATTACTATTACTAGATCATTAGGATAACAGGGATTTTAAAAAAAGCTTCCACGGATATTATCTAAATAAGCTTCAAGTTCCCTGTGTGTGCAATAAACAGATAAGCACGGAGCCTAGTGGCCTGGATGAGAACTTAAGCCCTGGCCTTGTTTCCAGAAGATGGAAGGGTACTCCTGATCTTGTAGTTTTTCTGTCTCACAGTAACTGTTCCTTACCGGGAAAACCACAAGGAAAAATCCATGGAAAGGTGCAAAGTTCGTGTTAAAGTGGACGGAGGCATAAATTCTTCATGAATGCTGTATCTTTCACTTTTAAAACAAGAGGTTTGGGGCTGGAAACACAGCTCAGCAGTTAAGAGCACTGGCTTCTCTTCCAGAGGACCTGGCTTTGGTTCCCAGCACCTACACGGTGGCTCACCACTACCTGTAACTCCAGTCCCATGGGATCCACATTCTCTTCTGGTCTCTGTCGGAACCAGGCACACATGGGGTATATGCATGCACACACACTGGCACACATACAACATACACACACATACATGCAAAACACACATACACATAAAGTAAATTTTTAAAAAATTTTAACTTTAAAAAAGTAAACTGAAGAGGCTTTTCAAAATTGGCTTACATTTCCAGTTTCTAGTGCAGAATATCTAAAACTATGCCAACTTCTAATAATGTACTAAAACTTCTTGCTGACGGGTCTTGGTTGGTAGAATTCTCTTTCAAATATAAAGTGAAATGTTCCCACTTTGTCTCCAGTATTTTTTTTCTTTTTTCTTTTTTTTGATAAACACAGACATACCTGGAATCCAACACAGTCAGGCAGGAGCAGGAACACTCTGTTTCCACAAATTTCCTTGAGCCCCCCCAACAACCAATTCCTTCACTCCAGACAATGGTTCTGTCTGTTCCAGAGACTCATGTGGAAGCATCCTTCTTCTGCTCAGCATGCGGGGGAGATGTACCCGGGATGCTGTGTTTGTCAGTAGTTCGTTGGTGTGTGGGCGTTTTGTTTTGTTATTTTATTGCCAAGTGGTATTTCACTGTGCAACTGTACCACAATCCATCCATTCACTGACTGATGAAACTCGGGTCATTCCAAGTTTGAGGCTCTGATGAATGAAGCTGCTATTAATATTCACGTAAAAGTCTCTCGGTGAACATATGTTTCCATTTCTCTTGAATAAATACCCGGGAATGGAATATGGCAAGCGTGTGCTTTACTCTGAAGGGAACTGCCAGCTCCTTCCCCAGAGGGGCCGCCCAATTTTACACTTCAACAAACAATGTGTGACAGTCCCAATTACTCCACCCACCAGCACTTGGAATCACTGGCTTTTGTTTTATTTTTTTTTACGTTTGAAATATATTCTCCCACAGATTTATTGAGGTATAAATCACAGGCAATAACATTTGCTGGTTTTAAGGACACAGTTTGATTAACTTCAGTACTTGTATATAGTTATGTAACCATAACCACAATTAATATACAGATACACAGTCAGCCTTTCCATTATCCCCCAAAAGTTCCCTCTGCATGCTCTCTGCAGTTAGGGAAGTCTAATGGCCTTTGACCCTGCCCCCGCTCTCCCTCCACACCCCCACCTGCACCAATCCCCTATAATCTTCCTTTCACAGAATTTCACATAAATGGGGCCATACAATGAGTGGGTTTCTCCCTCAGCGTTTTCTGAGATCCAGCCATTTTGTTGTGTGCAGGACTATTTCTTTTATCAGTCACTATTTGACAGTATAGGTCCATCGCCATTTGTTTATCTCTTTGTCATTGGGTGGGCACTGTACTATTCCCAGCTCAGAACTCTTATAACTAATGCTTGTAAGGCTATATGAGTCTTTTTCATTATCCTTGGGTAAACAAAGATTCCCAGGAGAGTCTTTGTTCCCCTCTGAGCCTCATGGTTATTTACGGTCTGTATTCCTCCCAGCATTCTGGTTTCCTGAACTCTCACCCACTGCGCTATGCTTACAGCATTCTAGAACTTCTCCAGTTTGCAGCTCCAAATGTTTCCAAACTGGCCTCATAAATCAGTTCCAAAGGCCTAGGAACCACACTGTCAGGTTCCATCCCAGCGGCAACCCCCATCCTGGTGCCACTTTAAAAATGTAAGTTGCTTTTCTTGTCAACGGGACCAAACACCTGACAGATACACCTTAAGTAGGAGAGGTGGTTTCAGAGTGTACTCCATGGCTACTCGGGCCCCATGTTGCCTGGGAAACATGGTAGGAACATTTGGTGGGGGTGCTTTTCACCCGGTGGCAGGCAGGAGATGCAGGAACGAGGCAGGAAGGTGTCCCCAAGAGCCCCGAGGGACTCACTGCCTCCAGCTAGGCTCTGTCTGTCTCTGTAGACTTCCACAACCTCCCTGAGGAGTGCCTCCTCCAGCTGGGGACGGCTTGTCCAAGCTACGAGCCTGCAGGAAACACCATTTATTCCAAACAATAATATCAACTTGAAGAAAAGGGAAAGTTTACATGGGCACATGCTTCACATGGCTGAAGGCTTGTGGCAGGCAGTGTATCCTCGAGAGAGCACAGGACAGAGGAAACGCACCATCCCATAATGACTGGGAAGTGAAGACAAAGAAAAGGGTGGCCAACCCAATATTCCCACCTAAGAGCAGACTCCAGCAACCTAAGTTTCTCTATCCACACTCCACCTCTTACAGAATACCTCCGCTGTTCTGCAAATGATACTGTCCACGTGATTAAAAATACACTGAGAGGAGATACAGTTGGCCTGCCTTCTCTGGGAAGGTTATGTTCCAAGACCCCCAGTAGATGCCAGAATTGCAACAGTGCCCAGCATTGTATGTGCTACATTTTCCTACACATACATACATACATACATGAAGTTTAATTTATAAACTAGGCACAGTAAAAGATCAACAATGGCAGCCAATAATAAAATGAAACAAGACAGTGCATTAGAATAGAGTTATAGGAATATGGCCTCCCCTTTCAAAATACGTTACTGAAGTATAGATCTTAGCAACTTCAGCATACAGTCTCAGACCAGTAGAAATGTCCCAGAGTTAAAACCATCCACTCATACCATGCCTGGCCCCTGAATGGCACCACTAACCAGTCATGCCAAAGTGCCTAGTGGAAACTTTCCAGGACGTTCACCAGTTTATGTAAGGCGCACATTCATCCATAGAGCATGTGGGGGGAGGTCACTGCCCAAGAAGATACGTCCCACAGAACCTTTTACTAGGAACCTGTCTATGCCCCAAACAGAACGAGCTGAGGTGGGAAGGAGGGAAGAGGGCTTAGTGCCTTCCTGGATGGCACTTGCCTAGATAGTGTTCTGCTAGACTGCTGACCCACACCACCAACAGGACCCAGATTCTGCCCATCCTTAGGCAGAGTCCAAAGAGAGTGGCGAGATTACCCCTCAGGACGTGGAGCCACCACCAACCAGCTGGCATTGGGCTTTTCTGGAATACAGCTAGGAGAGTGCCCTTCGTCCTGGCCATCTATGACTGAGAAACTGTGAACGGCTTCAGACACACCACGTGGTCCAGAAGCATTTGCTCTTAGAAGCATTAGCACATCTTCATCTTCTTCTTCCTCTTCCTGCCCTTCCCCTACTCCCCTTTCTCCAGTCTTCCTGTGTGGCTTTTTCTGGAGAGACACCTTAAGACATCTGTTCACTCCAAAAATGGCTCCAGCGACGGACCAAATACTTGACTCCACCTAAATTTACCTTAGTGAACCTGTGAGTTTACTGGGGTGACTTAGAGGCAGTAAGGGTAAGAAGCTACTTAGAGGAACATGGATGACTCACAGGCAGATGCATCATGGGAAAGTTGGTGACAATTGAAATGGCCACAAGAACAAAGTCAGAGTCTTCACAAAGCACTCAGCATTCCTTGTGGTCTGGGATTTTAATTAAAAAAAAAAAAATGGTTGTAGATGTTTTACGTGTGTGTGTGTGTGTGTGTGTGTGTGTGTGTGTGTGTGTGTGTGTGTGTGCCACTTGCATATACCTGGTACTCATGGAGGCCAGAAGTGAGCATCAGATCTCCTGGAACTGGAGTTACAGATGGTTGTGAGCTGCCGTGTGGGTGCTGGGAATCAAGGTCATCTAGAAGTAGAGTCAGGGCTCTCTCCAGCCTCGCAGTCTGCAACCCTCGTTATGACCTGTCTTTGTAAGCTGAACCTCACTTCCCCCACATCTGCCCTGCCTGGAAAAGAGCCCGAGTTCGTAGCCAGTGGTGTCTGGCAAGCATTGGTTTAATGTGATCATAACTTGGGTGGTCATAGAAATGAAAACATATTTTAGACCAGATTTTCGGCACATTTTAAATTCTTGCCACTGGTCCTCAGCAATGCCAAAGAGCATCTGAACCATGAGGAATGTGCCATGGAATCCCATGCCCAAGGAGGAGCATGTGCTGAGCACTGGCCAGTCCGACAGCAGCAGCAACAAGGGCACTAAAGCCCTAAAGGAACCAGTCCTTGTAGGCTGTCCTTCTCTTTCTGTGGCCACTGGAATAGGTCCCATCCTACAAGAGTATCAGTAGGTAAAACAAATGAACAAACAGAGATCAGGACGCTCCAGGTCTGAGGACCACAAAAGAGGGGGCCTTGGAAGCTGGAGCGATCAGAAAAACCAGCCCCGTATCCCATGTATAAGCAAGCCAACAAGCCCCTAAGCATGACCCATGCTACACATGCACAGAACCCACTCAGACCAAGAGCTGGACACAGAATGCAAGGCTGAACCTGAAGCTTGAACCTAACTGGTAATGGTCTGCTAAACAGTTAGCGTTACCTAGAATATTTTACAGAACCCATGGTTTCACAACTTACCATACAGTATCCCGAGTTCAAAACTGCCCAACATAGCAAATATCTAGAAAAACCTGGCAATTATCAAAGGGAAAAGACCATCAATGGGCATCAACCCCAACATGATTCAGATGCTCAATTTCTCAAAATAAGAGTTTAAATGTAGCTACAGAATCACCCACCATAAAATAAATATAAACAGTCTCAGACTGAACGGAAAACAGATGTGTAAATATATAAAAATGACAATGAAGAAGAAAATGCAGACTTCAGAACTGGTAAACTGAACATCTGAAATTACAGATCACAGGATAGGTTCAATAGCATGCAGATTATAGAAGCAGGAATGGACAAAATGAACGTGGAGTTTTAAAAGAATTATCCAAGTTAAACAATAGAAAGCTTAAGGACAGATGAACAGGATTCCAGGGGCCTGTGGTAATTTCAGAAGGTCTAGCACCCATGTTATTTCAAGTCCCTGAGAGAAAAGACAGTGGTACAAGAGGTGAAAATACTTGAAGTATTTTCAGTTTGAAACTTTGGTAAAGAATATAAAGCTATGAATAAATAAGCTAAACAGACTTCAAGTTGAGTAAAGTTAAAGAATATCACATCCAGACACACAAAAACCAAACTATTCAAAATTGGAGATATTGGAGAAAAAACAAAAGAAAAGAAAAGAAAAACAACCTAAGAGCAGGTGGACAGTACATGGTCCGTGAGAACAAGTATTAGAAGACTATTGTAAACCCGTGTGCGTCCACTCAGCTGGTTTTTGACAGCTGGGAAAAGACTGACTCTTCAATAGATGGCATTGGAAAGTTGAATGACCACATGCAGAAGAATGCAAACGGGCCCTTCTCCCACATCAGATCCAAAACCAACTCAAAATGGATTAGACTTACATGCAAAGCATGAAACTCTAAAGCAACTGTAAGAAAACTTCAGGCAGAAGCTCCACAACGGTGGTCAGGATCACCTTTTGGCTATGATCTCAAAAGCAAGGACAGAAAATCAAATAACATCGAAACAAACAAAAACCCTACACATCAAAAGAAACAATTTACAAAATGGGGGGAAATCTTTATAAACCACCTCTAATAAGGGACTAAGACACACACACACACACACACACACACACACACACACACACACACACACACACACACACACACCACAATACTGCATGCTTTTTTCCCTGGAGCCATGTAAACAAATGTCTCCACCCCAGATAGGACACTCACCACAGACCAAGGAAACAGCCCCACCCGTCCAGCCTGATGAACCAGTGACTAACTGGGTGACTGACAGGACGGAAGTGAGGAATGACAGACAGGAGCAAGGACAACTCAGGCTAGTGCCGTCTCCCCGCACCTCGAGCAGTTGTGCATCACTTACACCTCCTCAGGGAGGGGCTTGTGAGCGAGGCTTCCCCATTTCCACAGGAAATGTTAGGAGGTTCAGTTCTGAGGGTCTGATGTGGGTACTCACAGATGCCCTTGTTCAAATGGCAATAAGCACATTGTGCCTGGGACAGAGCGCTATGACAGACATTCAGGAATGCAAACTCGGTAACGAGAAGAGAACTTGAGCGGGGCAGTGGGGGTGCACGTCTTTAATCCCTGGGCTCAGGAGGCAGAGGCAGGTGGATCTCTCTCTGTGTGTTTGAGACCAGCCTGGTCTACAGAGCAAGTTCCAGGACAGACAGAGCTACACAGAGAAACCCTGTCTTGAAAACAAAAACAGAAGAGAGAGAACTTGTTTTTTTTTAAAAAAAAAAAAAAAAAATGGCAAAGACCTGAGCAGATATTTCTCAAGCAAAGGCATGCAAATGACCAATAAGTATGTGCAACCTGCTCAGCATTAAGATGGTTAGTTCTCCTCCCAACTAGGTCCTTGCCTTACCCTCTCTAAAAATGAAGTGGATAGACAGCGAAGAGTGTACAGACAGGAAGTACTTCATTGTCAGTTTGGGATTAACAACTTTAAATGATAAAAACAAACTTTAAACAGTTTAAACATCCCATGTGGGATGTGACAACGCAGCTGAACAGATTTGAACTCCAGTCAGCAGCAGGACAACAGTTGAGAGTCACTACAGCTCCAATAGTACCCTAGCTCTCAAGGGTCTCTGCAGCTGCAGGTCATGAAGACGGGAGAGTGGAAGCAGCTCTCACAGCCTCAGGTCAAATCCTGGAGCCTAGCTCAGGCCAGCTCTCTGTCCAGGGTGGAAGCCTCAGGTGCAGGGAGATGCTCATGAATCTGACCCTGGCAGGTCTTGAGGGCGGTCCTTCTACTCCTTCTCCATCAAGCTCTGTGGTGGTTCTGTGCTCTGAAGTCCACTGCATCTGAATGTATAGGGAGCCAGCTAGGCCCTGATTGGTTGAGCATGGGTATGCAAATAAGGTGAAAAAATGAGACCAATGAGGAAAGAGCTGTCAACCCAGGTTTAAAGGGAGGAGAGAGAACTCTCAGTAGGCCAGGAGTAGCCAGGAGTTCACAATCAGGTCTGGCTTTGTGCTTTCTGCCCTTGCAGTGGCAGGGAAAGAGACATTTGCTTGGTTCCCACGTGCTGGGTTGGCTCTGGGCACCTCCTTTGCCCTCACAGCTTGAACATGCTGGCTGTCAGAAAGTTCTGCATTGGAAGAGGACTCCTTTCCCTGTCAATGTTTACTAATCACCAGGGATTGATGATTCAAATTAAAACAGCAATGAGACAATTGCCAAAATATGGAGTCAACTTAAGTGTCCATCAATGGATGGATGGATAAAAAAGCGGTGTGTTATATATGCAATAGAAAATAGTCAGTTTTAAAAGGTGTAGGGGACCCTGCCATTGTGACAGCAAAGGTGAACCTAGATGACCGTGCCAAGTTAGACAAGCTAAACATAGAAAGCCAAACACTCTGTGTGTGACCCAAAGAAGCTGGTCTCTGAAAGTAGAATGATGCATACCAGAGGTTGGACCTGGGAAGGGATGGATGGAGAGAGTTTGATAAAAAGGCACAGTGCTTCAGATAAATAAGAAATAGGTTTTGAGGGGCTAGAAGATGACTGTGTTGGTAAAATGTTTGCTGTATGAACATGAGAACCTGAGTTTGCAGATCCATCACCCATGTAAAAATAAAACAAGCAAACAAAAAGCCAGGCATGGCAGCACACATCTGTAACTCCAGCACAGGAGTGTGGAGACTGGTGGACCCCTGGAGCTCATTAGCAGTCACCCTAGTCAAATTAAGGTGCACCAGGTTTCAGTGAGAGTCCTTGTCTCAAAAAACAAGGCGGAGGAGCTGGAGAGATGGCTCGGTAGTTAAGAGCATATATAATCCGTGCAGAGAACCCAATTCTATTTCCCAGCACTGCATCAGGGGCTCACAATAACCTGTAATGGCAGCTCCAGGGGGACTTACAACTCTGGGCTTTGCAGGTACCTGCACTCATGTATACATGAGTCCATGGGCGAAGAAGGAGAGAAGGAGAGAGAGAGAGAGAGAGAGAGAGAGAGAGAGAGAGAGAGAGAGAGAGAGAATGCAAGTGTGTGTACACACAAGAATTAAAATAAATCTTTAAGAAAAGGTAGAGAACTATCTAATAAGACACCCAATGTCAGTCTCTATCACAACACCAACCTGAGCATGAAGAGAGCCAGCAAGGAATACAGATTCTAAGTGATGGATGTTAATGTGTTGGAAATGAAGGCATAAGTATAATGAAGGAGACAGGCGAGAAAGGAGCTACCTCAAGTCACTAGAAAAAAAATCACATTTTAACCAAGTACTATGGAACTAAAGAAAACAAAATGAAATCAAATACTGTGCCATCATTAGCAAATTTGCATCTCCCAATTGTAAGTTTTGAAAAAATGGGCAGTTTTGAAGGAACTTTGTATACTAGAGGCGAACAAATTGTAAATATTGGAAACCAGATTCTTCACAAATGAGGAAATGAGGTGGTCAAAGTGAATACTGTGGAATGGAATTGGAATTTGAAATATCAGTATGAACCAAATATTGAAATACATTCAGTCAGACAAGCAAATAAGAAAATACAAATGCTTGTGTGCATGGGTTAGTACAGACGTGTAATTCTAAGCTCTGTGCACTGACTGGGAGACAATAATATCACGATAGCCACAAGGACATAGGTTAACCAGATCTTAGTTTGTAAATACATTCTCCAATTTAAAATAAGCAAGCATAGACAATAAACGAGGAAAGGGTTCATTCTAGGGCTAGGACAGAGCACACATTTTAAAAGGAAAAGGGATCCTGGAGCATTTTGTGGTACCAAAATGTAAAGAAGCATTAAATGACTGGGGGCTGGGGATGCAGGCCTGTGGCAGGCAGCTCAAGTGGCTGCATTTGATCCCTGGTCCAGCCTGCTCGCCACTGTGGTGATAAAATACTGGCTGAAAGCAACTTGAGGAGGAAAGTGTTTATTTCACCTCACAGCTCACAATCTATCATGAGGGAAAGTTAGGGTGTTAACGCAAGGCAGAAATCTAGAGGCAGGGACTGAAGCAGAGATCATGTGGAGGAACACTGCTTATTGGCTTGCTCCCTGTGGCCTGCTCATTATGACTTCTCCTGCCCCCCCCACACACATAATATTCTTATTGAGAGCATCACATTATGCACCCCGATCACAATCCCTTCCCAGTCCTTCTATGTATACCCCACCTTGTGATCCCCCACAAGAAGATAACGATGATGATGATGATGATGATGACAATATTAAAAGAGTCTACTTTGTGTTATCTATACACTCACTGGAGCATGGTCAAATTCTTAGTGGCCCGCTCCTCAAATAGAACAGAGTCCTTCCCCTCCCACACCTCTGCCAGAAGCCATCAATTGTGGCCAGCTACTCTTCAGTACCTCTGTCACACTTTTTAAGAGTTCTCTTTGGTGGCTTCCCGTTAGGTTGTTACTTTTGGGGGTGTTGGGGGAGGTGGTAGGGGTTGTCACAAAAGCCTTCCAAATCCCTCCCTCTCAACTGTGCGTCTGCAACCATCTCCATATCACAACAAAAGCAGCCTCCTTGCTCTTCAGAGTCAGCAGGATCATGGGCCTCCACATGGTCATTGGTGATAGCACAGATCACAGATCCCCTGTTGCAGTAAGACCACAGACCCAGACAAGGACCTTAGCAGCAGTATGGCCTATGACCATCAACATAGCTTCATGTGGCAGTGCCGGCCACTCAGATCAGTATGGCCCCCACTGCAGCATAGCCCGAGGACATCTGCATGGCCTTTGGTGGTAACTCAGACCACTGACATCAATGCAGACTCTGGATGCAGTAGGGCCTTGGGCCCAGACATGGTCCTTGGTGGCAGCAAAGACCCAGATATCACCATTGCCTCAGGTGGCAGTGCATCAATATGGCCCCCAGCAGCAGCACAGACCTCAAACATCTGCTTGGCCCTCAGTGGTAACATGTGCCACAACCATCATCCCAGCCCCTAGCAGGTAGAGGCCCAACAGGGTGAAAGCCTCAACTGCTGGCTCTTGTGCCCCACGACAACCCATTCTGATTTCTTATACCACCCAGGACCACCTGCCCAGGAATGGCATTGCTCTCAGTGGGCGGGACTTTCCCACATCAATCATTAAGAAAATGCACTACAGACTTGCCTACAGGTAATCTGATGGAGGCATCGAGGATTCTTCTTCCCAGATGACCCTAGCTTGTGTCAAGTTGACAAAACACCAATTACCACAATCTCCAACACCCCTCTCCTGCAATAAATAAATAAATAAATAAATAAATAAATAAAAGATAAATCCATTTAAGGGTCACAGGGTCACAAAAACCAACCTCAAAGATTTCTCAATGGCCAAAGCAAACACAAATTGAGCATCAAAACACATATAAACAGATAATCTATAGAATAAACATATGTGGGTCAATACTGACATAATAAAAGGAGAACATGAGAAAGTGAGGTAGAGGAACAAGTCTTCCTTACAGAGTAATTGCAATCACTACAATCAAAAGGAACAAGGTATCAGAGGCCCATCACAGTGACTGCTGCAGACACAATCCACAAGTGGGGATTTGCCTAATCTTGAAATAACTCCTCCAAGGTACTTATTACAGATGGAAACTTTCAGCAGAGAATGCTGTCAAGACCAAGCAAGTGGGTGGAGAGTGTTAAATGCTACAAGCAATGAGACTAACAGGTAGATAACTAAGAAGGGCCTAGCACTTAAAGGGAACCCTTACCCCAAATGTTCAATCTCCACCTAATCATGAGAAAACAGCCCCAGCTCAAGAGACGAACCACAGAATAGCCCATCTAATATCACGAAAGCCAAGTGAGGAACTGAAGTAGACAGGAGGAGACTAAGGAAGTGTGACAGCAAAAATTCTCCTGACTTTCCTGGGAAAGCCTGTACAGTCAGAATAAAGTCTGTTGTTAAGTTCATGGTATTGGAGCAATACTAATTTCCCAGTTCTAAGAATTGTACTATGGCCATGGGGAATGAAAGTAAGGGAGACAGTGTCAGTACCAACTCTACAACTTTTAAGTCTAAGTTACTTATTTTAAAGTTTATGTTTAATTACATGCATGTATAGGTGTGTATATGTGCACATGAGTGCAGTTCCTGCAGAGGCCAGAAGAGGGCACTTTATCCCCTGGAGATGGAGTTACAGTTACAGACTAGGTTGGCTGGTCAGTGAGCCTCTGCTTCAACAGCACTAGAGTTAGAAGCACTTGCTATCCTACTTAGGTTTTCACTTGGCTCAAACTCAGCTCTCCGTGCTCGTGCGGCAAGCACATCACTGTGTGAGCTATCTCACCCAGCCTTGGATTTGGACTCTTGATAATACTGGAATGGCTAAGACTTTGGACTATGTGGATGGGATATATTTTGCATTGAGAGAAGGACATGAATCCTGGGCAGGGTGCTATGGTTTGGACATATCTAAATGTGTCTTCCAAAGATTCATGTGTTGGAAGACTGGTCCCCAAAGGCAGCCTTGGCAGTGATGTGCCTTAAGAAGTAGCACACACTGGGAAACACTTGGGTCCTTAGGTAAGGGGAGCTCGGCGGTCTCCCTCTGGCATCCAGTTTTGAGATGTGATCTGTTCTTCACATACATGCTGCCACCATGAGGTGATGCACCAAGAGGGCTCTGGCCAGAGAGAAGCCCATGCCAGTGGGATGCCTTGGGGCTTCTGGTCTGTATGAAATTAGCTTGCCCCTGGGTATTAACTACAGTAACAAAGAATAGATGGATGCAATCGTCAAAGCTAATAAGGGCGTCAAGTCAACTCCCTGGGTGAAAAGCAGAGCTTTTTAAGAGGATGAGTGCTATATACAAAATAGTAAATTTGAATCCCTTCTTCATATTAAGCACCAAATTTAACTTGAAATGGCTCAAAAATCTAAATGTAAGACTAAAAACTACACAGCCCTTGAAAGAAACTTTCAACATATATCCCTATGACCTTTGTTTGGGTGATGGTTTCTTGTTTCTTAAATATGACTCTATAGATACAAAAAAAATGAATAAACTGGGTACCACCAAAATATTTAATTCATACTTTAAAGAATATTACCAAGAAATTAAAAGTCAACCCACAGATTTGGGAAGAAATTTTACAAATCATATATTAGAAGACACAAAGAACTATGCCAACTCGATAATAAAATAAATAACCCAATTTTAAAAATCAGGCCAAATATGTAAATAAATAACTCCAGAGAAGATAGATAGATAGATAGATAGATAGATAGATAGATAGATAGATAGAAAGATAGATGATAGATAGAAAGAAAGAAAGAAAGAAAGAAAGAAAGAAAGAAAGAAAGAAGGAAAGGAAGGAAGGAAGGAAGGAAGGAAGAGAGAGAGAGAGAGAGAGAGAGAGAGAGAGAGAGAGAGAGAAAGAAAGAAAGAAAGAAAGAAAGAAAGAAAGAAAGAAAGAAAGAAAGAAAGAAAGAAAGATAGATGGCCAACACACACATGAAAAGATGCTTACTACAATTAGGTATCAGAGAAAAGCAACTCTAAGCAATGACAAGCTTCTTAGTCCCACTGGGACAGATGCAATAATGAAGGACAGGTGGTGGCAGTGCACGCCTTTAATCCCAGCACTTGGGAGGCAGAGACAGGAGGATTTCTGTGAGTTTGAGGCCAGCCTGGTCTACAGAGTGAGTTCCAGGACAGCCAGGTCTACACAGAGAAACCCTGTTTCAAACACACACACACACACACACACACACACACACACACAAAACAAACAAACAAACACAGACAGACATAACCCATGTTAAGGTGGACGGAGACAAAGAATGAAAATGGCAGAGCACTGTGGAAACAATTCAGTAGTTACAAAGAAAGTTAAACACAAAATTATCACACAACCCAAAAATCTTACTCCCAGGCATAACTTAGGAGATGTGAATTTTATGGTATATGAACTATCTTAATAATAAAATGAAAACCACAGACCAATGTTTGTCATAAAAACATAATAGTCGCCGGGCGGTGGTGGCGCACGCCTTTAATCCCAGCACTCGGGAGGCAGAGGCAGGCGGATCTCTGTGAGTTCGAGGCCAGCCTGGTCTACCAAGTGAGTTCCAGGAAAGGCGCAAAGCTACACAGAGAAACCCTGTCTCGAAAAAAACCAAAAAAAAAAAAAAAAACAAACAAACAAAAAAAAAAAACATAATAGTCATACTTTAAAATATTAGCAAATGGAACACAATACTATGTTAAAAAGCCCATGTGAGATTTACATGAAAACCAATATAATTTACCGTATCAACAGAATAAAGGCTAGCAACTGCTTAATTATCTCAATGGACTCATATTGACAAGATTCAATGCTAGTTGCCATGAAAAAAAAAAAACTATACAACACATCTGGAAAGAAAAGAAACAAGGAACAAATATTGTCACAGTTTCCAGTCAGGAATCTGAGTGTGGCTTTAGTGGTAGATGAGACGCAAGTGTCCTGTTAGCAGTGAGTGGAAGCTGCTTGCAACCTCCTCTGAAGAGTAAAGGAGCAGTGGGCGCCATTCTGAGTCATTTCAGGATGTCATTGGATTAGCTCCCTGTAAGCGCCTGAGCGCCACTGACCACTGACAGAAGCTCTCAGTTGTCTTGCGATGTGGACAGCTTCCCACAGAGCAAGCTAGCGAAAGAGATCGAGCCCCAAGATGGAAGTCTGAATCTTTGAATAAACTGAGTTTTGACTTGATATTGATAACCCATCACTTTTGCTGTATTTTGTTCATTTGAAGCAGGACAGGAAGTCTATCCAACAGCAAAGCAAAAGAACTCATGCAGCAGCAAGCCAACAGGAAGTTAGGCCTCTGTGAGCTACCTTAGCCACTGCCTGCTACCACGGGCGCGTGCAGGAAGCTATAGCTAATGGCCCCGATGTTATGTTTAATAGCTGAATAACGAGAGCGCCCCTCCCCAAGGCAGAGAACCGCAAGAAGACACAAACTCTCCCCAGCTCCATTTTGGAGTGACTCTACAGTAAAACAGACAATTAATAAGACATGAAGGCCAGCAAGCAAAAGGTGAACTGTTTCCCTCTGCCCTGAGGACAAAATGGTTTATATGACAAATTCTAAAGAATGCATACACACCAAATACCCACCCTCCACTCCTACTACTAAGAAGGGAAATTTTCTAGTACAGAATAAAAATCAAAACGCAAAAATCTATTACATTGCTACATTCTGATAGCAAGCAATTAAAGATATTTAAAACATAATACTTCATGTTATTATGTTATCATTTACAGTACTTTATATATGTATATAACATATAGTAAACACTGAGTGGGAAAAATAATACAATTTATAACACAAAACACAAAATACCTAGAAATCTAGCAGAAGATATGAAAGGCTTGTGTATGGAAAATTAGAATTATAATGATGACAGAAACTAAAGAAGCCTTAAACAGGCAGAGTTCTACCACATTAATGTATTGTAAGAGCCAGGAGAGTGCTGTGGTCTGTTCCCTTCAAACTGAGCCAATGCCAATCACAGCATTGGCATGCTCTTTTGTGGATATTGGTAGACTGATTATATTATCTGAAAACTCAAAGGATGTGAATAGTACAAAAGCAAATATAAAGACCAAACAGACATTCCATCCATGTTCACAAGTACATACAATAAGTGTTCTCTCCATGTTCACAAGCACAGACAACAGACATTCCATCCATGTTCACAAGCACACACAATAAATATTCTACCCATGTTCACAAGCACAGACAATAAGTGTTCTATCCACATTCACTAGCACACACAATAAGTGTTCTATCCATGTTCACAAGTACACACAATAGGCATTCCATCCATGTTCACAAGCACACACAATAAGTGTTCTATCCATGTTCACAAGTACACACAATAGGCATTCCATCCATGTTCACAAGCACACATCATAACCACCTAAAGGAAACCCAGGGGAGCCACCCATTTAGGAAAGCATTGAAGCCAAACAAAGTACTTTAATAAACTCAGCCAAGAAGGTAAAAGAGCTACCTGCTGTGAACTGTGCATTTCTGGTCCAAGAAACAGAAGAATATACATATATAAAGAAAAATACTCTATATTTATAGATTAGAACATTGTTCTAAATGTTCACACTGCCAAAAGCAATATATAGATTCGTAGTGGCACCTACCAAACTTACTTTGAAATTTTTTATAGGAATAGCAACAAAAATTCTAAGTTTGTATGGAACCATAAAAGACCCTGAGTAGCCAGAATGATTTTGAGAAACAAAAACAAAGTTGGAGGCACTACATTTTCTGGCTTCAAAATATGCTACAGAGATGGCAATCAACACAGCGTGACTGATAAACAGACACAAATGCCGGCAGACTAGACCCACATAATAACCCAACCACATGGTTAACTAATCTTTTTGGCACCAAAATTAGTGACACCAAAAAGACACCATATGGGAAGTCTTTCCTCCTCAATAAAGGGTGGTGGGAAAAGTGGATGCCCACATGTGAAAGAATGAAAGGGGACTCCTGTATACCATAAAAGTCAACCCCAAAAACCAAAAGCCTAAATTAAAACGGCATTCAACGTCACTAATCATCATGGAAATGAAAAAATCAAAACCATGATGAGCTAGCACCTGCTGCCTGGTAGAATGGTTCTCATAGATAGATAAACAGTAACTAGTGCTGGCAGAGGTGTAGAGGAAAAGGAACCCTTATCTACTCTTGGTGAGGACAAACATTGGGCAGTCACTACCAATAGTATACGAATGAAGTAACCCTCCAATTAAAGCCCCCACAGTCCCATGTTCACTGTAGTATTACAATAACCATGGAGTGGAAAAAGCTAAATATCTATCAATAAATGACTGGATAAAGAAGACTATGATGTGGTGTGTGTGTGTGTGTGTGTGTGTGTGTGTGTGTGTGTGTGTGTGTGAGAGAGAGAGAGAGAGAGAGAGAGAGAGAGAGAGAGAGAGAGAGAGAGAGAGAGAGAGAGAGAGACTGAATACTATTCATCCTTTAAGAAGAGACTCCAGGGCCAGGAGTATGGCCCAGTGTGGAAAGCACTGACTCTATAATCATAATGACCTGAGCTTGGCTGCACCCATGTACAAAGGCCAGATGTGGCAACATGTGCCCATAACACCAGCACTGGGAGGTAAAGACAGGAGGATCCTAGGGACTCACAGGCTATCAAGTCTGGTAAATCAATGACCTCCAGGTCTAGTGAGAGACCCTATCTGAAAACATAAAGGGGAGAGCAATACAAGACAACACATAATGCCAATCTTTGAGTTCCACAAGTCCATGTATGGGAGAGTGTGTCCCTCCAATGCACACACAAATCTGTCGTTTGCCACAACTTGGACAAATTTGGAGAACATTGTAGGAGCTGAAATAAGGTAAGTCACATGCATGACCTTGTTTCCTTTTATGCAAAGAAGACATAATCTCATGTGAAATTTTGATAGTTTTTTGACTTACAATAATCCTTTACTATGAATAAATATATCAAACTATCATGTGGTACACCCTAGGTAATTTTTACTGTAGTAAAAATGCAACATTGCTAACATATTTAGAGAGCCTCACAACCCAGCTTTAAGATTTATTTTAAAGCTCTAATAACTAGGATGGTTCAGCACTGACAGAAATAATCAAATACACCAGCAGATTAGGACGCGCAATCCAGAAACACACTCACACAGGAAATTTTTGGTAAAAGACCCAAACCAACTCACTTAGCAGAACAAAGGCTTATTTTAAAGGATACTGTTAGGTTGTTTTTAATAGTGCTGAAATAACTGGGTATTGATATGGGAGAAATGAAATTCAAGGTTCAAAAACAAACTAATCTATGGTGGCAAAAAGAAAAATAGTTGCTGACTCGAGGTGGGAGAGGAAGAAGGCGCCAGGGGTGGTCATGGGCCTGCTGTGTTTGGTCCTGGGGTTGGTCCTGTGTGTGTTTTTCTCAAGATTCATCAGGCTACACACTTAAGAGTGTACATATTGGTAAACTTTACCTAAAACTTGTAAGAGAAACTCTCACACTGACTGCTGAGTAGAGACAAGACAGGAGCATGGCTGTGAGAAAACGTCCAGAGCTGTGGCTCTGATGCAGGGAGGAATGGACATGATGTGACCACAGCGGAGTCTGGGTCAGGGTTGAAGTAACAGTCCCTTCTGGCACATCTTCTCTTAGGGTGACATTATAAATCTCTGGGTGCTTCCGGTGTACACCATGAGCCCCATTACAATAACTGCAGCACAAAGATGGTTGGGCACCAGCCCCACACCTGCCCTGTGCCTGTACCACCCTGTGCCCATCCAGGTTGCTAATCTTCTCCTTTCAGAGGTGTTTTTAATAAGATAGAATCCAGCCTATATTCTAAGCTGCCTTCTTCCATGTCTTAGTTATATCTACATATGTATCTGTATCTATCTCCTGAGTTTTTTTTTATGAGGACTCCATACGGATGAAATACTGTTTTTTCCTAGTTTTAAATAGGATACTACCTGCTATGCTGCAGGTACTAACAAAATACCATCTTCCTTTGGGGTCAAAAATGCCACGAAGCCAAATGCTGTTCATAGAAGGTTGTGGTGTGTGCAAGTCTGCTCAGCTGGGAAACACCAACAGAGCTCACAGGATTTTAGATAGTGTAAGTCTGGCTTCATTAGAACACACAAATGCCAAAGCTTCTAATTAAATTCAGATTGTGGAGGGTTAGTTCAACTTTGTGTTAAAAACAAAAAACAAAAAACAGAAAAAGTACTTCTAAATAAAATCTCAGGAAAAGACTTGTGCAGGAGAAAAGCTAATAAAAACTGATTTAAACAGTATATCGTGAAGCAAAATTATGATCTATCAAAAGCAGCAGAGGAAGACTGATAGAGTTAGGCTCTGGCCTACTGACAATATATTAGGGTTTTAAATGTAGAGAAAGTGTGCTTAGCAAAGGGAGAAGGTTCTTTGTTCGCCTCAAAGCATGATCCACTGTAGGAGTTCACCAAGAGGTCAGTGTCCTTGTGATGGGCCCTGGGTGAGCTGCCATCTTTAGGTCAAATGGTAGCAGACCACTTGTCCCCAGAAGCCAAGCAGAGCAACAGTATTACACACACACACACACACACACACACACACACACACACACACACGGCAGAGCATGCTGTGGAATGCCAGGTTGAAGGGAGCAATGGCTTCCAGTTAGAGGGAAATGAGCAAACATGTACAAAGCTCCGCTCCACCCAAAGCCACTGGTCAACCACAGTCCCAGGGACAGAGAGAATTCAACAGTAAAACTATGAGAAGCTGGACAATCGCTAACAGACGAAGCAGACCTGAAAAACCAAGTCCTAAACCAACAGTAATGAAGGGAGAGAATCAGGGGTCCGCACCTGCAACATCTCTGTGGTGTGCATCTACAAAGAAGAGGGCTGTTTTAGACTCGTGAAGACTGATGAACTGTCAAACGTCCTTGTCCCCTAAGGCCACCACAACGGTAGGAGACTCAAAGAATAGGTTCTGGAGAATCTGAGGAAGTCTTGGGATCACCAAGTCCAGCAGAAGGTAGAAGAACAGAACAATACAGAAAGATTATGAGAAACAAAACTATTGTCCTGGAATTAACTGTGTCCCCTCCCCTCCCCCAAACATATCAAAGCCCTACCCTGGGTAGGATTATATGTGGAGATAGATAGAGCCTTCAAAGGGGTGGTTAAGATGAAAGGACACAATGAAGGAGGAGCCCTCTGCAATGAGATTTATCTCCTTATAGGAGAAGGTAACCGCAGAAGTGACGGCTCTGTCCACGTGTGCATGGAGCAAGGCCACGGGCGACACCATTATCATCTGCTCTCTTCAGGGCAGGAAGAGAGACTTCACCTCGGATCCGTTACACTGGTGCTCCATCTTGGACTTCCAGCCACCAGAATGTCAAGATGTAGATGGGCTCAGCAGAGATCGTAGTGGAGAATGGTCTCCAAACAGTTGAGTGACAGACCTAGGAAGCACCAGGCAGCCTGAGAAGGTCCTAGGAAGGAGTGTTCGGGAAGACCAAGCCGATAGAACAAAGACTGTAAATACAAGTTTGAGATGAATTTAATTCTACTGGGAGTTGGGTGTTGAATTAGTGACACACACATAATCTGTGCAGAGTTGCAAAGGTCCAAATCCTGGGAGGAAATGTGGGTCAGGATCGATGTCATTACGGCTCCACTGGGAACAGTGTTTTGAAGATCAATGCAGTGTAATTACTGGCCTAAGTACTGACCTGAGAGACGGACACTGTAGCTGTTTAAGAATGAGATGGGAAGTGTGGTGTTGACAGGCAGGGAGGAGGAGCAGCTAATTCTAACTCCATCTTCCCCAGTGAGAAGTCAGCAGACGATGTGAGGATGAAAAGTTTAGATAGATAAATAACATATGTGTGTTATTGACACCGGGAAAAGTATTTAAAAGGCTAAACTAGTAAAGCAGGTGCCTCTGGGAAGCTGGAAAGAGAGAAAGCCAGGAGATGTACAGTGTGTGTGTGTGTGTGTGTGTGTGTGTGTGTGTGTGTGTGTGGTATAAGTGTGTGTGGTATAAGGGTATGTGTGAACGTGTGGCGTGTATGTGTGTAGGATGTGTATGTAAGAGTGTAAGTGTGTGGTATGTGGGTGTAGTGTAGGTGTGAGTGTAGGTGTTATGTGAGTGTGTGTATGGTATGTGAGTGTATGTAAGTGTGTATACATGTGTGTACGTGAGAGTGTGTGTGGTGAGTGTGTTTAAGTGTGAGTGTGTATGGTTTGTGGGTATGTCTGAGTATGTGTTTTCTGTGTGTGTGTGCATGTATGTGGCATGTGGTGTACATATGTGTGGGGGCAGGAGAGAAGAAGGAGAAGAGGGAGAGAACTAATTGAACTATTAGACTCTTTAGGTATAAAGGTAACTTATTTTTAAAATAAAATCCAAGATAAAAAACACTAAGAGAAGAAGAGGAAGAGCTGAATGACCCCAGCTTTGAAGCCTCTGAAGCTCGGTTACTGGAGTCTCGGGCAGGTCGGTCTGCTGCACGTGCTGCTTGTTCTGAAGGCCCCCACCTCTAGGACTCCGGCCCTGACAGGAGGCCCTGTCCCTCTGAAGAGGCAGGGTCTGAGGAATAGATTGCATGTGAAAACCCTCTGGGTCCTCTCACTGAATCTGTAGGCCTGCTCATCTGCTTATAGGGCTTGTTTTAGGCAAACTTACCCCAGGAGAACCTGACCCCTTCCCAGGACACCCGCTACTCAGCACTGGAGTAAGTTTGGTTCTGCAGGTACATTGTGACCCTCAGCCCTCGCCCTGTGGGTCATGCATTATGATTCTACAGGGGAATCAGGAACACAGAGCCAAGTGTCTATTCTGCTAGCTCTTGGACGACAAGGCCCTCTGACTCGCTGGATGGCTCAGACCAAACCTCTTGATTCTAGTTCAAGTTAATCAAAGCACAGTAAGGCTCCAGTTACTGCTGGGACCATCTAAAGGCATGGTTCTGAACCTTCCTAATGCTGGGACCATCTAAAGGTGTGGTTCTAAACCTTCCTAATGCTGGGACCATCTAAAGGCATGGTTCTGAACCTTCCTAATGCTGGAATCATCTAAAGGCATGGTTCTGAACCTTCCTAATGCTGGGACCATCTAAAGGTGTGGTTCTAAACCTTCCTAATGCTGGGACCATCTAAAGGCATGGTTCTGAACCTTCCTAATGCTGGAATCATCTAAAGGCATGGTTATGAACCTTCCCAGCACTGGGACCATCTAAAGGCATGGTTCTGAACCTTCCCAGCACTGGGACCATCTAAAGGCGTGGTTCTGAACCTTCCCAATGCTGCAACCCCTTAATACAGCTCCTCGTGCTGTGCTTACCCCAACTGTAAAATTATTTTTGTTGTTACTTCATAACTGTAACTTGGCTACTGCTATGAATCATAATATAAATATCTGATACGCCACCCCTGTGAGGGTCGTGACCATGGGTTGATATCTGCTGGTCTAAAATAATGCTATTTATTATTATTTATTTTACTTGTTGCTGTGATAAAAAGCAATTTTAAGGGAGGAAGGGCATATATTGACTCACACTTTGAGGGTAACATTCATCTTGTCAGGGAGGAAGGGTGGGGACTGAGCCAGGGTGGCTAGAGCCTGATCACATTGCATTCACAAGCAGAAAGCAGAAAGCAATGAATGCTTGAGTTCACTCACTTTCTCCTAGATCCCAGCCCAGGGAATTGCACTACCCATAGTGGGAGGTCTTCCCACTTCAGTTAGTCTACTCAACTCCCCCCCCCCCCAGGCAATGCCCAGAGGCCCATCTCCCAGGCACTTCTAGATTTTATCATGTTGACACTTGAAATGAATTATCACGATTTGTAAATAAAAAGCCATTTCTTAAAGATTAAAACTTGCAGATGTTTTTTGGGTATTTAGAAGTGGTGAAGTGGCTGGAGGGGGACCCACATATCACTGAGACTCAGGCACAACCCAGCTTCAAAGTGGCTTCAATCCAAGATTTACTTCATCACAATGCTCTTTAGTTTTTTTCTTTTCCTACTTAAATTTGCAACCCACTTCTCAGTTTCCTCACTATTTAAAGCCTTGAGGGACTAATCTCACCTCATGACAGCAAGTTCAAGTGTTTTGTCACCTGAGTAGGCCACCTGCTGGGGTGCTTTGGTCACATTGGTCAGGTCGGTCACTGCGATGGCTCCGCTCCCCCAGTGTAGTTCTCCTTCGGAAACTCATGCATGCGCTTGGCAGCCGCTCTATGGCATTTCCAGCCACATATGTGCCTGAGGGGTTGGTCTGATTCTGGGGGTGCCATCAAAGTCAAAACCCACAGTGAACACGAGAGTCCCACACGGTCTGAGCCCATTGCTTTGTGTTATGGCTGCTTCAGACTCATGATGTAATGGTGATGCACTCCACAGTGGCTTTGTCATGCCACATGGGTCCTATGGGTGACCACCTACAGGTCAGTGCTGAGATGCACAAAGGTCATGTAGATGATGTCACCCAAAGCACAAGTCTGCACTGTGCTTTCATCCTGTGGTCTAAGGACTGCTTTTCCCACGCCAAGAACAACAGTGGTCCACGCTCTTGGTATGACTGTGCTTGGACTCAGATAAAAATGCATCATTAAATTTAAAAATATTCATCAGCCTGCACAGCAAAACCTGTATCTTCCCATGTTAACAGAAACTTTTTGAAAATATAGATTTGAGCTGCTTCTTGTCTGTTCATTAGCTGCTCATTTTCTTGGAAAAACTTCTTTGAGATACAGACCCAGGCTCATCTGATTTCAGAGTCCCAGAAATACGTGTGACTGGCAAGTAGGGAATGAAGGACAGGTTGCTCACTCCAAATTGAATGTGTCTTGATGATACTCTAGTAACTCAAACCTGCAGCCTAGCATTCCGGCCCTGAGGGCAGGAGCTAAATGTCCTGTTAGGCCATGTCTGCTCTGCTCCCAGTACCTAGGAAGGTCCCTGGCACAAAGCAGATGTTCAATAAATGGGGCTGTGTGAAGGGATGAATGAATGGTCAACTGTCTTCCACTGGCCCGTGAGCATCCTCAAAGGAGAGGACCACACCTGGCTTCACCTTCCAGAGCCAACTCAGGTTACCCAGAGGGAAAAGGCGTCAGTGCTGTGTGTTGGGTACAGTCTGTCCCTCCCCAGTCAAATTCTTCCCCACCAGCTTCAGCCCAGTCAAGTGGAGAAAGTCTACGGACCCTGGGAAAAGTTCTGCTCAGTGCTTGGCACATGACCCTGAGGAAAGCCAGCTAAAGACTGGAGCTCATTCATCTGCTTCCCAAGACAGCTGTATGCCATATGCACAGTTAATGTCTCCACAGATGATGAAAGGCACAGAGGGGTTAAGAAGCCATTCAAGGACACGTTAGCAGAGGTAAGATTTTAGCCCAAACAGGTCACTGGACTCTTATGGCCAGAACACAACCTTTCTGTGTGTATGGCTGAATGGAACCCGTTCCCTCTCAGACCCTACCCTGCCCACAGCTCTCAGAAAGTCCTCCCCAGGTCCTGGTTCTCGGACCTTCTGCTGAACCTGCTTTTGCTCCTGTTCTGTTTGCCACAACAGGGATGGTGTGGCCTTGTTGTTCGGCTACTTGACATAGAGCCTGCCTTCCAAGCTCTGTCCCCAGCAACCTATACCCGCTTCAGGCCCTTCTGGGCACCTCCCCTGGTTCTGTGCAGACGTGAGCTCAAACACACTGTCTGTGTGACCTTAGATCAGTTGGTTAACCTTTCTTGCCTCTAAGGCAGAGACAATAAGAGGATCTTCCTCACATCCAAAGGTTTGGCTGAGAATACATTGTTTTTCCAAACCTATACTTCTGCCAGTAGGCACGTATTCCCCCAGGTGCCGACCCTATGAGGACTGTGCTAAGGAAGCCCAGGAACCTGTCTGTGCAGTTCCTCTATGCTTGCTCCCATCCATGGCTGCCTCTTCACCTCACTGTAAGCCCACAGGCCTTTACCAGATGAGTGCCAGTTCCCAGCCAAGCCCTAAGTTCAAGGGCCACACAAGTCGGTCCCTGCCCCCACGCCCAGTTGACTGTTGAGAAGGGGAGCCATGAGAGAGAAATTGTGTGAAGGTGCCCCCCACACACACCCCAAGAACCTTCCCTGCTATCCATCCTGCTGGTCCCCAGTGAGCCTCACCTGTCAGGAGTGACAACAGCAGCTTCCCCGCAGCCACTCTGGGCATCCCTCACCCACTCTCACCCCATCCTCTTTCCAGAGCTCCACCGAGCTCGCTCCTAATTAGCCTGGCCAAGCTCAGTCATCACAGGGAAGTCCTTGAAGTTGGAGATTTCCACAAAGCTAAACCACTAAATCCCAGGGCCGCCAGCCTGTCTTCACAGCTTCCCCAGTCTGCCAGAAATCCCGCCCACTCCCACACAGAAACCGCAGTCCTGGGGTTCAGTGTCACCCCATCTCAGGCCACCTTATCAAGGCGGGTCCAGCCAGCCTTTATCTGCCTGCCTCTCTAAGTGCCTCCATCATCCTGATAGGCCTCATAAAAGCTGGTAAAAGACACAGCTGCCTAGCTTTGACATCACTGACTTCAAAGGCCTCAAATTAGGTGGGGCCGGTCTGGCTGCTGTGGCCGAGTTCAGAGCAATGTTTGGTGCTCCTGGAACGACCCCCTTGGCCTGGGGATCAGTGCAGGAGCCCCCGAGCTTATCAATAAATACACAGAAATGGTTATGAGCATGGGCCCTGGAGCCAAGCACGCACACCACCCCCATTACCACCCCCCCCACCCCCCTGCTCATGTCCTAGTCTGCCACTTGATCACAGCTGCTAACCTCTGGCCATCCAGAGGCCATCGGGGTTCAGCCTCCAAACCCCTCTTCTACAGTGGCAGGAGTCTGCCCCAGGGGAGTGGGCTTCTACTATTCAGCAGGCATGGGTTTGTGTTGGGCAGATGAGAGGGGTCTGGAGTTGGAGATCCTGGCTGCAGAGCCATGCATATTTTCACACAAATGTGCTTTATATATTTAAAACGTTGAAAATGGTAAGTTTACATTAGGAATAATTTATCTCCGTGTTCTTCTGAAGTCAGATTCCACTTCCACCCAGAACAGAATGTCAAGGGTAAGGAAACAAGGCACTCGGGCCCTTCCCAGGCTCTGGCTGAAATGCCAAGCAAACCAAGAGCTGGTCACCTCCTGCCACCAGCCCAATCCAGTCCTGGGACCCAACAGCCCACTGTCTAGACACTGACTACACTGGGTACGGGCATCTGTCACACTCACTGTCCTGTCCCACGGACACCCTGGAGTCAAGTAGTGCCTGACTCCTGACTACCAGGAGCAGCTCCTCAGGCCCCACTCCCTCTGTCTCTGGTAGCCCTGGACAAAACAGTAAGTGCAGAAAGGTGGACAAGGAAGGGGACATTAGGTCATCCTTAGCTTTTCTCCTGAGTTTCACAGAGCAGAATTAAGATGCCTTTTGGGCTCACTGCCCAGAGATAAAATAGGGGATGAAAATATTTATTTGTTTCTAAGGCTCTTGCAATCCCAGATGAAAAGCCCACCTTGGTTGTAACTTACTGTGATTCGAGCTGTTCTGAGGCAGGCTCTCCTCCCCACAACCCCACAACCTGCTCAAGTTTTGGGCAAGAGGTTCCACAGTCACCCTGGGGGAAAAAGTGGGACCCCTGTCCCAACAGAAACCGAATACACTAACCGAGAATTATCCCCTATTGGCATCAGGGAGTCATAAATAACCCAGTGGTCCCAGCTGACTCACCGGAGCTAGTGCTGTGTCAGCATTTCTAAATAAACCAGGGTTTGCTAGGGGATTAGCTCACAGCCATAAAAAATTCTGCTGTAGGCTAAAGCTTGGCCTAAGGGAAATCTCAGCCCAGGAATAGATATGAAAAGCAAGCCAGGTGCCACAGCTCCCAAGCCTCCCAGGACAAGGGTGCCTGTCACCGGGGTCTCTTAAGGAGGGCTCCGCAGTCCTTGGCAGAAGTCATTTATGTGATTTAGGACATTGTCTGTAGGTGTCATAATACAAATTTGGTTCTTCAGTTGTTGTTGTTGTTTTAAGCTAGAAGATATTTGCTGCTTTGAGAATGTGGAAAAGGTCTGAGCTGGGATCCAAAGCCTTTCCCCTTCCCTGGTGAATGGCAAGAGAAGAAATGCTGAGCTGGGCAGGGACCAGGGCTCATGCCGCTGATGCCTGGCACCTGTTGGGACAGTAGCTCTGCCTATCTCACAGGTAACATTGTAAGAGCCAGGGCCAGGAACCTAGTCATGTGTAACACCGGCAGACAGGGCAGAAAGGACACCATCGAGTAGATAAAACCAGGTCCTTCTGCACACTGCATAAAATAATTATATGACAATTATACTCTCTATATAATATAAATGTATTTACTGATAATATACAAATATAACCATTTTACATTCATACAAAACATTAGGAGAAAATTAAGAGAATGTGTATATAAGCATGGAGAGAGGCTTTCTGAATCATAAAAACTAGAAGTCCTCAAAAGAAAGGGGCTTGAATATTTTAAAATTTAATTGGTCCTAAGTTTTTAAGAAGCTGTATTTGTCACGCTCAAAGTCAAACAATATATGGGAGAAAGTATATGTCATACATACACATGCCAGAGGTTTTGCATTCTGCTGTGATAAAGGATTTGCTCCATCCCCCTCCCCAAATCACCAAGAAAAAATGGAAGAAATAGACAAGGGCATTGAGGGCAGTTTAAAGATGAGGAAATGGACATTGACAAGAATGAAAATATACAGAACACTACCAGTATCCAGGGGAAGAGGAAGCAGAACAACAAAATTGAACCAGCAGACTAACAGTGTTAAAACAGATGAGTCCCCAGCTCCATTGAGGATGTGGGCGAAAGAGCTCTCATTGGTTGCTAAGGAGTGATAAGAATATAGCTAATGGCATCTGTTAAAAGATCAAATCCTGGAGTGGCTGGGGAGGTGCAGGCTGCTGTGAGGCAGAGTATGCTCCGTGGACCATGTGCCGCCATGGAGGCCTGAAGTACTTGAACTGCAGGTTGGGAAGACAGGAAATGCTGGGCTGGATTAAGTGCCTCATGAGGATGGTGGTTCAGTTGGAGTCAGCATGCAGTTGGTACCTTGGTCTGGAAAACTACATAGCTCATCTCAAAGTATCATAAGGAAAATTGGTATCAATTTATCTCTGACTTAGTGTTCAAGAGTTCAATTTCAGCTTACCAGCCAGGCAACAGAATGGAGCCCCATCCACCCACCCGGCAGAGGATGTGGTGGCATCTTTTGCTGATGTTGAATGGGTAGCCATAGAAGGAGAGTGCTCAATTGACTCAGGGCAGAAGTCAGGTCTAAGCCCCCCACTGCTCAAGGATGGCCTTCCTTGCTTTGAGAAGCCCCAAGCAGACTCATTTCCTTTCCAAACTTGTCTCAAGACAACCCTGGCCAGTGAGGAGGCCTTTCAGAAGAATGAGCTTGCTGCCCTACAGAGCCCCAGTGCAGGCCACTTAGGTTTTTCCATATCAGCACCACCACCTCCTCCACCTGCCCCTGCCTGCCACCCCATTAACCCTCTACTGAAGTATGTCTGTTCCCGCCCGCCACCCCCATTGATGCTCCACTGAAGTATGTCTGTCTGTTCTCGATCTGATTAAAGAACAAAGAGAGCAAAAACTCAATGCTGGAAAGACTTTGACCAAGAGCCACCCAAAGACGCTGACATGCCATGAATGGTGTGAAGCTACGGTCAGTCCACAGGTCAGAGGAGGATGTGGATATTACCGACCCTGCTGCCCTTGGAGCAGAGGTCTTGAAGAAGAAGTTTGCTTATCAGCATCAACACTACAGCCAAGGTGAAGTGGAAAGAGGAAATCCGAAGCCAGAGTCAGAGGCCGCCTCAGGGCCGGCCCGGTTTGGCCCGCATATATTGAAGTTTACAGGGGAAAAAAAAGCCTTTCATTGAAAATGTCCCCAACTCCTAACGGACAGTGTGCCCAGCCAGGACGACATCTTCGTTTGTATTTCTACTTTCCTCACTCTAAGTTAGTTATTTCTTTGGAAACCCCAAACTTACAGAGAAGCCTAGGTAAGAAAGCAAATCTAACCCTGGATTTCACTGCAGAGCAGTTTCTAATGTTAACTTTTCCCTGCAGGCTTTTATTTATATTTAAATATAGCCAAGTAAAACTCAATCTAATAAAATTTTCATTATGACAATGAAAAAAAAAGATAAAATCCATGCAGTGTCCCATTTAGTCATATGTTCCATACACAGGAGAAGAGGAAAACACTAAAATCAAATCAGATCCATCAATTGATGTGTAAACGGCATTGTTCTTGTGCCACTGGATATACATTAGGAAGCAGTCAGGAAGGAGGAATGAATGGCAGTTTATACTGGCTAATATAAAACGCCATGGTGGACTTTCCCCCTTGAGATCACCCTATATTAGAGTGCATTCTTCTTGAACATGTCCTGTTAGACATTATTATATCATTATTATATACCAGAGCAGCATTGCTATGGTCCTGAGGTTGGAATTCACCCACAGCCCCAATGGAGGTTTTCTTTAGAAACTCTTCCTCATTTCATCCTATGACAGTGTTAAAGAGAAGTGTCAAGACCAGAAGGATGTGCCTGAGAGCAGCATCACAAAAAGAGGGGGGAGGGGGAGGGAGGGGAGGGGAAGGAGAGGGGAGGGGGAGGGGAGGGAGGAGAGGGGTAGGCATAGAGAAGGGGAGGGGGAGGAAGGGAAGGGAGGAGAGGGGTAGGCAGAGGCAAGGGGAGGGGGAGGGAGGGGAGGGGAGGGGAGGGGGAGGGGAACACATGGGCAAACACCTGCCCCACCCCCCACATATACATTTTTAAGTTTGTTCATGACTTCCTGAAGAAAGCTACAGGTGAAATAACTTTATGTTGACTGATTCTGGCAGTCTTGGGGGTGGGAAGAGAAGTGGATGGAGGGATTCACTTACAAACTATTCCTTCCTTCTTTCCTTCTTTCCTTCCTGTTTTCTTTCTTAAGGCAGGGTCTCAACTATGTAGCCTTGGCTGGCCTAGAACTCTTTGTGTAGACCAGCCTGGCCTCCTGCCTCTGCCTCCAAAGCACCGGGATTAAAAGCATGTGCCACCATGCTAGTGACCTTTTCTTTATAGATTTCTATGCTGCTTGCTTCTTAAAATATAAAACATTATTTTATAACATTTTATAAGCAGAAAAATCTTTAATTACCCCAAAATATAAAGTTTATTGGAAGAGGGAAAGTGGTTATAGACACTCAGGACATGCTTAACCACTAAACAGACTAATCAATGACCACTGTGATGTGGTTCAGGAATAGCACAGCCCTTTTCCCAGGAGCTTACAGTTGAGTGGGGGTGAAACAAAATACCCAACATCCTTAGAGACCAGAGAGGAAATCCGCACAGGTGTCAGGCAGATAAGATCTGAACATTCGGGGGACTTCCTCATGAGACCTCCCAGGAGGACTAGGGCAGTGCCAGGGGAGACCGCAGCATGAACAGGGTGCTCGATGTGAAGACACCTGGAAGGAGCGAGGAAGACCGAGAAAGGAGGCGTTGGCAGCAGTTCACAGCAACGCTTCAGCCTGCGGAAGCTTCTGGTCTTCCGAGGGTGGGAGGCGAAAGGGGAGTTAGCTCGTCTCTTGCTCTCTACTTTGACCCTGGGGCTGAGCAGCAGGCAGAGCTCACTGCCAGATCTTGAGAGGCAAAGCTTGGGATATGGGCATTACCAGACTGATAACAATGGTTTGCCTTGAGAGTCCAGGAGAATACAGCACCCGTACAATCCTTCCCAGGCAGCATTTGGACCAAGAGGGCAGTGAACATGTCCATTTCCACGGGGAAGAAAGCAACTGACTTGCACATTTCTGTCATCAGAGGCACAGAAAGCCATCTGTATCACCTGTGGTGTCTGCGGGACTGAGGACTGTGGGTTTCCCACAGAGCCTCCCTTAGTCAAGGGTGACTGGATGTCTACAGCTCAGACAAGTCTTGATAAGGCTCACATTCTAGACACATGGGCACAGTAGAGCCAGCTCTGAAAAGAGACACACCCTTGCCTTCAAGTCCCCTCTCCCAGCCCTCAGAATGTTCATTCTTGTTGAGAAAGTGGACAGGCCTGCTCGGTGTCGGCTCACAAGAACTCCCAGGAGACTCATGTCCCTGCTCCTGCCCACTTTCAGTCCATACCTACAAGGATTCACTTTGTTCTGCTCAGCTTACAGACCGTCCTATAAGGATGTGTAAAGGCAGACCTCGCAGACATAACAGGGCCCTTACAATCCAACCCTCAATCTAGCTGCACACCTGACTCAGCCCTCAGCCCTTAAAGCAGGTGTGACCTCTTTCATGGCCTCACAGCTGCCTCCCAACCTTCCTTCTCCCAAAGAACCCACAAATAACCACAGCTTCTTCTAGAACAAAGCCCAAAGGGCCTAGCTTTCTTCCTTAGCATTAACATCCTTAGTTTTATGAAATCTTTGCTTTCTGCTCACAAGACCCCCCCCTTTATTTGTCCCACAGACCTTCAGTGAACACCCCTTTATAAGCCAGGGTTGGGGTGCAGCAGCGAGGGAAACAGACATAGCCCGGCCCTGGTGGGATTCAATTTTTAGCATAACAGACAAAATCAAGTTCATTCATAAATATCTAGTTTAAGTGCTGTAAGACCTAGCAAGGCTGTGGTGGGCCAGGATGGGTAGCTGTGGGGTTGTCAGGGTGTTCTGTGAGGTTCCTTCCTGTGGGATGGTTATGGCTCTTAAATGTTGGGGACTAGAGTAAAGGGTTAATCTGTAATGGTGTTATTTCTCACCCTGTTCGCTTTTATTACAGTTCCATTCTCTCTGCACATGAGACTCTAACTTCAACAAAAGCGTATTTGGGTAATCCGATATAAACTAAATTTAAACTTTGACCTCCAACAATAAAATTGCTACTTTCCCCTCTCTGAAGACCCAAAAGGCAGATGAAGGGCCTGCTAGCTTCACTTTCTGGGTTTCTGACTTCTAACGTGATTCTAAACATCGCTCAGACCTATCTGGGGACAGGTTGGGCCTGTGGTGGGCAGCTAGCCCAGGGCCCTTCTCATTCTGGAGAGAAATCACACACTTTGGTCCTCGCAGCCTAGCTTCTGCTGTGTGATACTGCTGCTTAGGGCCAGGTTTCAGCTGAAAACACAAAATCCAACAACCGCCTTCCACTGTACAAAAATCTGTGCTGACGACTCCCATTTTGCAAGAACTGCTTTAATCCCCTCTGTGGGTCAAGGTTAAGTGTGAGCTTACTCCAATCTGCCCCACGTCATGTTCTAATTCCTATAGGTTATCTGACTTGGAAACAAAGGCAGGCAATTGCAGGTCCATGTGGGGCTGTGTCTGCAACCAAGACCACTGCCTTCCCCTGCGCCTCCAGCCGCCGCCTCGCCTGCTACTGCTCATCTGCCATTTCCTGGATTCTGAGCACGGCCTTCACGTTGCTCAGGTTTTCTATCTACAAAATTAAAGCCTTGCTTTGACTATTTTTTTTTTAAAGAGAGAAATTAAATGTCACAGTCTGGACCAGAATAAGCAACCAAGCGTTCAGATTCAGGGGTGCCCTGCATTAATAACCGTTCACCGAGGAAGCATTTCCTGTTTATACACGGAGCTAATGAGAATCCATCATGCCTGTCAAATACACTGAACACCAAATTCAAATGTCAAAGCAAATGTAAGAGGTCACACATTTCCTTTGCTAACTAAAAGTGTAATTCATAAATATTATTGCTACCAAACTCTCCATCTACATCATTTGTTTAGAAATATGCACATGTAATATAAATTGTGATTAAGTTAAATGGGTATATTATTTCCTGTTTTAAGGGCTAACAGCAGCATGAATTATGCTTTACTGCAAAGAAGGCTTGAGTCATCAGCAGCTCTGCCTGAGCGCAGCCCCACGTTTTACACCCCCGGGTTGGGTTTTGCACATCCATTCATAAATACTTTACATTACCCGGCTCTGCTGGTAACTTTCACTGCTTCAGCTGCCTTATAAAATAGCTCTTACTGTTGCAGAGGTCAGCTAAATGGACATAAGCTTTGGACCTCACTACATTTAAAAATAAAAGTGAAAACCAAAACAGCTTTACAAAAGCTAGGGTCTTCAATTCCATCTGTAAGCCCAACTCCAGGGTCCAAATCAGACTGAAGTTTCGCATCTGCGCATGAGTAGTGAGTCATGGCAGTGAGAAGCAACCACATGCACACCAGGACGGAGCCATGGCATCAGGGAGCGGCATTTCATTCCGTTCTGTCTACCATTAATTCATCTACTGCGCTCAGTTTTTTTTTAAAGTGTGTACACGTCACTATTCACACTGTTTTAGAATGTAATGCTTTCCAGGGGACACAGGAAAGCAGAACAAACAGTGGGTTTTCATCTAAAACCCAAGAGTGACAAGGAGGGCATACCGGAAAATGGACGGGGACATGGAAGACCAGCATCAAAGCTGACTGTTGCTGGTAATGCTCTGGCAGTTCAAGAAAGGAGTGCAGACTCACTCCCCAGTCAATGAAAATTCCCACCAGTGACCCAAATAAATATAAACACATGGGTAAGCCCTGCTCTCCCAGGCCGAGCCTAATGGAGCTGCTCCCACCGGCAGGCTGGGAGCTTAGCCCCGAGTCTCAGCACAGCAGAGCCAAGCCAGGCCCACAGCCAGGCAAGCCAGAGACCTCTTGCCACTATATCCAGGGACTCTTGAGCTGAGCCTGGGGGAGGAGGAGAGAGGGTGGGCAAGAGGGTCCCGAGTAAGTCTGACTCATCATTGGTTCTGATTCCTTGCAAACCTTCCAAAGGGAGCCTGCTGGACACCATCATGGCAGATGATTGTGCAATGCAAGCGACTTTGATGTCACAGAGAAGGCTAAGCTGGGTTTCTTCGAGAGATAACCAAGACAACTCCCAGCTTTTGAAGTCTGGTGATGATCATCTCAGGGACTCCAGCTTCAGAAGAGACAGTTGATAGTCAACAGCGGTGCTTATGTTTGTGGACATCACTATGACAACTGCCGCCAAGCCCAGGACAGGGGTGGCCCACGTCTCTCTCGCCCAGTGACTTCCCTGAAGGCTTATCCTAAGGAGCTGGTGTCTGCTTGTGAACAGGTGCTGCTGCAGCATGAAGCCCCCACTGAATGTTTTCAGTTTGGTTTTCTTCCAATAGATTTTTCATGGCATTTCCCCCACTGTAAGATAATTTGGGGGAGGGAGAGATGGCTCCTCAGTTAAGAGTACTTGTTCTTGCAGAAATCTGGGGTTCAGTTCCCAGCTCCCACATGGCGATTCACAACCACCTTTAACTCCAGTTCCAGGGGATTGGATGCCCTTTCTGGCCTCCACAGGCACCATGCACACCAGATGCACACATGTACATAGATGTAGGCAAACACTCGTACACGCAAAATAAACTTCAGTCATTTTTTAAAAGCTAATATTCCATCATTGAGTAGTCTGAAATAATATACTATCACATTTGTTACCTGTGATTTGAAGGTCAGTGAAAGAAAATGACCTTTACACCACAATTTTTTATTATGAGAATTTACATAAGATGAATGCACTGGTTTTGACTGTGTGCTTGCTTTTGCGGTGTTGGGGACAGGGCACATGGCCTTGTATATGCTAGGCAAGGGCTCTGTCACTGGCCTGTGTCTCTGGTCCTCTGCTCAGTTTTAATGAACACATGAAAACACAAGACAACATCCCACACCGGCTTCCCAATCTCCCTAAGAATCAGTCTTGATTTGATTTCTGCCACCACACATTTCCCTGTTTTAGCCTTTCTTAGGTAACCTAACAATGCACTCTTTGAAATTCAGCTTCGTTTACTCACATGCTTGGCATGCATCCATGGCATTGCATATCTCACATATTCTGCCATATTTGTTGGCACACTGCTCCCCGATTGTGCCTTAGCAAGTTTATGCAGTCTTCACTGATGGACACCCGACTTTTGCTTTTTTGTTCTATTGTTGATTTGGGAGGGGTTTTACTTGTGCTGGAGATCAAACCCAAAGCCTTGGCTACACTAGGCAACTGCTCTATTGCTGAATTACAACCCCAGCCCCATGAGCTTTGAAGGTAAGGGGTTTTTGTTTTGTTATGTTGTGTTGTGTAGCCCAGGCTAGCCTAGAAGTTACTGTGCAGCCCCAGGTTGGCCTTAAACTCTCAATTCCTCTTCTTTCTGCCTTCCAAGTGCTGGATGATAAGCACGTAGCACCATGCTTGACCCACTTTCAGAATGTTGTGAATATTTTTATTCAAGGATTTTTATGGAAACTGACTTTTATTTCTCCGATGTTAATATCCAGGATTAGAATTTCTGGGTCACAGGAGATGTATATTTTTAACTTTTAAGAAAATGCCAGTTTCCCTGGGTTGTCATACCACTTTACACTCCAACCAGTAATGCACTGGCATTCAGTTCTTCCAAACCCTGCCCCGCCTCCAGCATCATCTCCTCACCTCAGCCAAGGTCATGCCAGTGTCCAGTGGTGACTCACTGTAATTGGGCTTCCTGTTTCCTGCTCTAACGATGTCAAACGCCTTTTCATGTGCTGCTGTGTTTATGCTTGTTCTGAAGGGTCCCTGTGTCGGAAGCCTGGTCTTCAGATGGTAGAACCTATAAGAAGTAGATCCAAGTGGGATATAGTTAAATCCCCCGGAGCCTTGTCCTCAGATGGGTTCCATACTGGCCTCACTGAGTGAGTGGGCTGTGCTCTGGGAGTGAATTTTTGTAAAGGACCAAGTCTGACCTCCTCTCCGACTTCCTGTCTTATCATATGCACTCTCCCCTGCATACGTTCCTGCCGTGATGATTCTCTCTCGTTATCTGACATCACCTCAGGGGCCCTCACCAGACACTGCATCAGTGGGACTTCCCATTGCGTCTTCCAGCCTCCCAGACTGTGAGCTGCCAAGGTCTCCCTTCCTCAGAAGGACCTGGCTTCAGAAGCACGCTGACCAGCCATTTGTACATCTTCTTTGACGGAGTTTTTATTCGAGTCATTTCACTCACTTTTAATGGGATGTTTGTCATTTGTTTAACTTTTAAAATCCGTCCTATATTCTAAAGGGAGTCTTTTGTCAGACATACCTGTTGGTAAGTTTGTGACTTAGCTATGAACGTTCTTAACAGAGTCCCACGAGCAGGGATGTCTAATTGTGACCGTTTATCCAGCTGTTTCAGCTGGCTAGAACTTCCCGTAACCTCTCCAGGAAGTCTTCTCCATTCCAAGGTCAAAATTATCCTGTCTTCCCTAATAATTTTATTATCTTAGGTCAGTGCAATGACTCACACTAAACTGACTTTATATATGGTCAGAAGTGGGAACATATATTAATTAATACTCAATTGTTTAATAGAGATTCAGCTGTATTTATACCATTTATTAAAGTTATTCTTTCACTATTGAGTTCACTAGGTACCCTTGTCAAAGTCACATGACCGTATATTTGTGAGTGTATGTGTAAAGTGTTTTATTCCTTTATCTATTTATGTGCCCTGTCACCAGCACCACACTATCTTGACGGCTGCAGCAGTACAGTCCTTCTGGACAGGTCTTCTGTGTTTGTCCTACTGCTTTCAATACCGCTTTAACTACTCCAGTTTCTTTGCCTTAAGAGAACAATATTTAAAATCATTGTCAAAGAAAATACCTTGGAGTATCATTTAAGATTGATCAGTTTGCAAGAACTGACATCTGACCTAGTTGGCTTTCTGTTGCTATGATAAAACACTGACCAAGCCAGGTGGCAGTGGCGCACGCCTTTAATCCCAGCACTCGGGAGGCAGAGCCAGGCGGATCTCTGTGAGTTCCAGGCCAGCCTGCTCTACAGAGCGAGGCCCAGGACAGGCACCAAAACTACACAGAGAAACCCTGTCTCGAAACAAACAAACAAACAAACAAAGACAAAAAAAGTGACCAAAACACAACATGGGGAGGAAAGGGTTTACACTTTCAAGTTCAAGTCACAGGTCCATCACTGAGGGAAGCCAAGGCAGAACTAAGCATGGTAGGAGCTGAAGCAGAAACCACGGAGCAACACTGCTCACCGGCTTGCTCCCCACGGTTGCCCAGCCTGCTTTCTTAAACCACTCAGGACCTGCTGCCCAGGGACAGCTCCTTGTCTAGAGGGCTGGGCCCTCCCATACCAATCATCAATCAAGAAAACAATCCGGAGACTTGCTCACAGGACAGTCTGATGGAGACAACTCTTCAACTGGGATCCCCTCCCCCTCCTGGATGTGCCTAGGTTTACATCAAGGAGACAAAATCCAACAGTGTAATTAAGTTGCGCCTTCCAATTCAAGAACACTGTGCGGCTCTTTTATTTGTCTGGTTTTCTCTCAGAAATAATTTATAGTTACAGTCACACATCTTTTACTATATTTGATCCCTAAGCACTTTAAATTTTATCTTTTTTTTTTTTTTTTTTTTTTTTTTTTTGGTTTTTCGAGACAGGGTTTCTCTGTGTAGCTTTGCGCCTTTCCTGGAACTCACTTGGTAGCCCAGGCTGGCCTCGAACTCACAGAGATCCGCCTGCCTCTGCCTCCCGAGTGCTGGGACTAAAGGCGTGCGCCACCACCGCCCGGCTTAAATTTTATCTTTTAATAAATGTTATTTTAAAGCTCACATTTAATGTTCATTGCTAATATACTGAATTATAGCTGATATGTCATCTTTTAATATCATTGAATTTAAAGCATTTTCTAATTTCTTCTGTGACTTCTTCTTTGACCCATGATGTTACCTTTGGTGTGTGTTATTAAATTTCCAAACATTAGAATAATTTCCTAGGCATTTCATCACCACTCGTTTCTACCTTAATTCCATTGTGTTCAGAAAAATATATTTATGCATTCAGTCTTTAAAAATGCTGAGATTTATTTATGGGTTACTCCATGTTTTGTCTTCAGTAACGCTGGAAAAACGTGTGCTCTTTATTGAGTGGTGTGGCTTCTAACGGTCAAATAGCTCAAGTTATTGGCAGTGTTGTTTAAACATTACCAAGTCAGCATCAGTTTTTAGTGCCACAACAAACACCTGAGAGAAACAGTTTAAAATAAGAACAATGTATTTCGGCTCGTGGTCTCAGAGACCTCAATCTGAGGCTGACTGGGATCCACTGTTTCAGGTCTAAAGCCAGGAAGAATGTCATGGACATCACAGTATGGTGGCCACAGGAGAGGGAGAAGGGAGGGGAGAGAGGGAGGGGAGAGAGGGAGAGGAGAGAAGGAGGGGAGAGAGGGAGAGGAGAGAGGGAGAGGAGAGAGGGAGGGGCAAGGGACTAGGAAACCCTTCAAAGGCACATGCCCATGACCTACTTCCTACAACTAGGTCCCAACTACCCTACTTCCACCACCTCCCAAGCCATTCAAAGATTGAATCCACTGTGGATTAAACCATGATTAAGTGAGAGCCCTTGTGAGCTACAGTCTCTGGAGATGCCCTCAGATGTACCCGGAAGTTTCCTTACTAACCCCATGGGTGGCTCTCAATCCAATCAGGTTGACACACAGTCCCTTCAGTTCTGCACATTTTTGCTTTATTTTGGTTCTTAGGTATAGATTTTTTGATTGATTAAACCTTAAATATAATCATAAAATGCTCCCTTTTTATCATCTTGAAGTCTACACTTTAGAGTTTGCACTATAGCTCTATCCATTTCCTTGTGCACAGTATTTGCTATGTATTTTTTAAATCTTCTACTTTCTACTCTGTATCTTTATGTTTGAAGTATTATTTCTTATAAAGCATATATAGTTGGGTCTTGCATCTTTAGTCTCTGCTTTTAATTGGGATGGTTAATCTATTTACTATTGATAAATTTACTTGTATATTTTATTTTATATATACCAAATTTGAGATCTATCTTTTTATGTTCCTTTTTTTTTTTTTACTGTTTAAGAATTCCATGTATGCAACTGATGAATTCCCTCCCCTCCTCCTCCCCTGTTCTTCATGCTCTTTGATTTCTTGTTCCATACATCTGGTATCTTGGAGAAGAATTTTGTTTCATTGCCTCTATTAACATTTTACTTCTACCTCTCTGAAGTATATTTCTAGAAATTTCTCGAGACTATATTCTTTATCTTTAATTCATCACAACTTATATAGAAATATATATCAAAATCAAAAGTATTCTATTTCAACACTAGCCATTCAGAAACTTTATGAAAGTAAATGTTGTCATATCTATTTATATCACCTAATCACTTTTCTCACCTCTGTCGCCAAACTCCTGACAAGAAGCAACTTAAGGAAGGCTAGCTCTTAGTTTGAAAAGATGCAGCCCATCATGGCTGGAAAGGCGTGGTGGAGGCAGCTCCATGTCAGCTGCTTGCTCACAGCTCAGCATTCCAGAAAGAGAGAGATGACAGAAATTGGCACCAGGGTATAAGCCATAAGGCCCATCCCACTGATCCGCTTCCTCCAGCTAGACAGCACCAAAGACTCCAGTGCTCACAAACAGCGCCACCTGCTGGGGACCAAGTGCTCAAACACATGTGCCTGTGTGGGATACTTTATATCCAAACGTGACATTGATGGTCCTCATTCCTGGAACTACTTCCTAGCCAACCAAGTCTCCCTCTGAAATCACTTCTGGCCTGCTCCTAGAAGTCCTCATATCATGTCCTGATCATGATCATTAGAGACATTTCTGTAACTTTGTCTTCTTAAAATGTATTCTATTTTCATTTCTTAGTATCTTCAGTGGATACCAAGTATCAGCTTGCCAGGGTTGTCCATCTGTTTGTCTTTCTTACCATGCTAAAGGTGGTGTGTCATTGTCTGCTAACTTCTGCTGTATCTGATGAGAAGTTACTTTTATTCTTATAATTGTTCACCTCTGATTTTTCTGCCCTTTCTGGCTAATTTAAAGATTTTTTTTTTAATTTAAAAAAAAATAAGGACTTTCTCTCCTCGGTTTTTGTTTTCATCTATTTGGTCATGATCCTGTTAGGGATTCTCTATGCTCCTTGAGCTGAGTTTTTGTTTTTTTTCCTTAGTTTTACATTTTTTTCCTTATCACTTATTTCTTCTGCCTTTTTCTCTCACCTTCTTCTAGAACTCTGAATACATGTTTGTTAGGCCAATTGCTATTACCTTTCTTGCTTGTGTCCTATTTTGCTTCCTACTGCTATGATAAACACCATGATCCAAAGCAAAAGATTTAGTTTATTTTACAACTCCCTGGTCATAATCCATCATTGGAGGAGTTCAAGACAAGACCTCCAGGCAGGAACCTGGTGGCAAGGACTGAAATAGAGACCGTGGAGGAATATTGTTCATTGGCTTGCTCAGATAACTTTTTCATACAGCCCAGACCCACACACCTAGAGAATGTTACCACCCATAGTAGGTTGGACCTTACGTATCAATTAGCAATTAAGAAAATACCCTACAGATATGTCCAAAGGCCAATCTGATGAATCCAATTCCTCAGGTGAGGTTCCCTCTTCCCACAAGTGTCAGATGGACAACCAATACTTGCCATTAAAGTTTGGTTTTACTTTTTGTTTTGGCTTGAATCATTTCCACCAATACTTTCAACCATCAAGTCCCAGTCTCCCAAGTCCACCAACAAAATTTTCATGTTTGTTATTCTGTCTTGTAGTCCCAGTGTTCCTACTTAGCATTTCGTCTAGTTCTCACAACTCTGCTGTTCATATTTGTTACCTGTCTTTTCATTAGGTTTAGATAAATGCCAAAAGACCTAATGGACAGGGACTGTGTATGGTCTCATAATGTCTGACAATTCCAGTATTTAGACCAATTTTCATGTGATTATTTTACATCTTAACAATCATATCATTCTTTGTTTGAGATGCATGTGCTTAGTAAGTTTATACTGAATGTCACATATTACTTTATAAAACATAGTAGAGAGGAAGCAAAATGCATACTAAAATGGAGAGCTCTATCAGCCTGCTCATGCATGAAGATAAATTACTGTCTGGTTTCTATTGATCGGGATTTGGACTTTTTTGTTTTAGCTACACTCAGTGGTGATCACAACCCCACATTCACTGTTAAGCCAAGTATGACAGTTTCCCTCCATTTTCCTAACCACTGTGTAGCTTGAATGAGAAATGGCCCCACAGGCTTTTATGTTTCAACATTTGGTCCCCAGTTGATAGCACTATTGGGGACCGTTAGGAAACCTCTGGGAGGTGGAGCCTTGTTGGCGGAAGTGTGTCACCAGGCGGTGGGCTTTGAGATTTCACAGTCTAACCTTGCTTCCTTGGCTCTCCTTCATCCATTGCATCTGCAGCTGCTTGCTCTTCAACTCCTCCCCCTCCCTCTTCCTCCTCTACCCTTCCTCCTCTCTCCTCCTCCTCTACCCTTCCTCCTCTTTCCTCCTCCGGCTGCTCTACCCAAGATGAAACAACCGTGGTTCTTGGGAGAGCCAACTGTTCAGTTTTAACTAAGTTGCCTGGTATCTTCAAGGCTGCTCTGTGAGAGACTGTACATGATTTTGTAAACTGTCTGACTTCTTTAATTTTTAGTTATTAGGGTAGGAGCATCATTATCTTACAGATTTCACATTCTTGGAGTTCCTCACTAAGTATGGATATCAATAAGTAATAATTTGTCTTTCCGTTTGTAGTCACAGGATTGTTAATGTTTGTCTTTCACACGTTCTTTCTTTACTAATGAACTCTTTCCCTTCCCTGAGAGACTCACAGCGGTTGGCACAGGGAGCTGTTCACAGGACGGAAGGAGTCCGTGCACTAGCAACAAAGGAGTAAGCTCAGAACATGACTCCGAAGCAGAAGCCACTGCGGGCTGGACACATGGCAGACAGAGAAAGTGGTGGTTTATACGTGTGTGATTTTCCCACACTCAGCGAACCACATGCTGGCTATGAGGTGAGGAAATCCGTGCTTGGAGAGGTGAAATGATTGCCTAAGCCACAGGGCTACCACCTGGGGAATGGAAAACTTGACCCCAAGCAGTCTTGAAACTGGAGGGAGGTGGGTGGGCATTTCAATTTCCTTAATGTGAGTTGTCTTCCAGTGATGATCAGGCATCCAAATTTGGACTGGCTTATGTGTCTCTCCATGTACTCAAGGCCTGAGTAATGCATGCACCCCCATCCCCACACACCCCATTCCCACCCCCACATGCTTCCTTCGTGAGGAATGTCACCTCCCATATTTTGTGTCCCCAGGTGTCCTGACATTATTTTGTACTTAAGAAGAAGCCTCTCCCCAGGGTATCCACCAGACTCAGGACCAAGGCTGGATAAGGGTACACAGTGGGAAGCCATGATGTGTCTGTAAGCAGGGCCAGGATGAAGGCAAGAAGAAGGCTGACTTTCCAGAGAAGCCCCACACGTGCCCTGTCTGCAGGAGAGCTGCTATACACTATGGCTCATCAGCTAACAGATCTGAAGAACAAGCCTGTGGTCTTGAGAGGAACGTCACCCTGCTCCACTTGGAATTCAGCGGCAGTTCTTCCCAGATGCGTGGCCTCAAATGGAGCTTGGCCTTCTTAAAACAACCCTAATCGTTCAAAGCAAGATTCTCCTCAATCATTTGTAAAAAGACAAACATTGCTGGTCGGGGACCAGAGATCAAACGCACCTAAACCTCGGCTATCAGTGGGCAGCTTCTTCCTGAGTCTGGGAATGCGCCTGGTGCTGCTTCCTGGTAGGCCTGGCCATCCCTTCCCCGTGTACCTGGGATCCTGGAAGAGAAGAAATGTGTTCTTACTTACACACGTCTCTATCTCGGGCAGATGTATGGGATGATAACCAGCAGTCCAATCAGCTCCTGCTCCGATGGCTGCCACAGGCTATTTCAGAATTCATCCCTGGGATGGCTGCGGTTGCTTTCTTTAAAGAGGGATCAAACATTGAAACGCATCCAAGAGCTCTGCTGTGTAACCCGAGAGCAGATGATGTTCATTAATAGGAAAGGCACAAGGCTCTTCCCTTATGTTCTTAGGGTTCCCTCAACATTCCTCAGGGAGAAGTGGGCCTCTTGGAGGCAAGCACTCCTTTTACAGGATGGCTTGTGCCATAGGCTAGCCCTTCCAGGATTACAAATTTAGGTCACATGAATAGAAGTTCACCTCTAGGAACAACAACAACAAAAAAAACCGAGGCTTTTCTTGCTTCCATTTGGGTAACCTGCAAAGGAACAGTGTGTTCTGGGCTCTTACGGTTAAGGTGGGCTTGTAACATTTAGAGAAAGGCCGTTGTTGAGTGCTGAAGATGAAGGGGCGGGGTCCGGGACACTTGACATGGCACAGGGCCATGTGTGCGTACCGCTCGTGTCCTTATCTTTGCTGCTGCTAACAGGCACTTCTACCCTCATGCTTCCCTCACGGAATTCTCATGTCACATGTTGATATCTCAGCTACACTAGTAGTCTCCTGAGGTCAGACTAGAGGTTACCATATGGCACCCAACATGCCCAGGAAACATTTGTTGAATGAATCAATAAATAAGTAGACAATCAAAAGGGCAACCCTGGGAGGGGGAGGGGACCCCAGATGCCAGTGTCCGCCCACCCTGTCTCCACAGGGTGAAGGGACCATCCCACCCCTTCACTGATGTAAGCAATGAAATTTCAACTCCCAGTGGGCTGCCGGGGCTGGGGGATCAACCACTTTATGGGCCTGCTAGCAAGGCAGGTTCACAAGCAGAAGTCGTAATAACAAGGCAGAAACAGTGGGCTGTGACCCTGAGGGGTGTGGATGAACCGCTCAGCGGCCTCTACCTCTGCTTCCTTTGCCTGCCACATGCCTGTTCTTGCTTCCTGTCTTTTACTGTGGTAAAGCACTCTGTCAAAAAGCAACTGGTGGAGGAGGAAAGGATTTATTTGGCTCATTTCAAGCCACAGTTTGTCACTGAGGGGAGTCAGGGTGGAAACTCAAGCAGGAGCAAAGTAGAAACCATGGAGGAACAGTGCTGGCTGGTTAGGTCTGACTTCTCACAGGCTTATCCTTGGAGAGCTTTTATATGCTTCCCAGGACCACCTGCCAGGGAATGGTGCTGCCAGCAGTGGGCTGAGCCATCCTATGCCAACTATCCATCAAGACAGTCCCCACAGACACGCCCACAGGTCTAGGTTAAGCAGCCTTCCCATTAGGACTCCCTTCTAAGGTGACTCCAGCCTGCGACGTGGACGGTTAACACTAACTGGGACATTGGCTAAGCTGTGACAAGTCACAGTGTGGCTGGAAACGTCAAATGAGATGCCGTTGTGAAGAGCTCATTACGTAGGCCCAGGGCTCTGACAGGGAGGTGGAGGGGCAAACAGCAATGGAAAGAAACTGCATTCTAGGTGCTGGGAACACCCTAGGCTAACCCACAAGGTGTGTGGGCCTGAGGAGCTGGCTAGACCAAAGGGGCTGAAGCTCTCCCAATAAGGCAGCCAGCCTGGATCTCTGGGTCAGCACCATGTCCTCAGCCAAGAGACTAGTCCTGGAAATGAGGCTGGGGAGGACTGGGGAAGCCTGTGCAGGGTCTGTCCACTGGAACAGCAGGACAAGGCCACTGTCACTATGTTACTAATACAGCGTCGTCGTCGACACACCTAGCCGCTCGCAATTGCACTTCCTCTTGCTGGCTGCTAGGAGGCTCAGAGTCTGACTACAGCCGTACTCTGCCAGGTGCCTGGACTCACAGCCCTCATTGCACAGCAAGGCAGAAGCATGGCTGCCTGACACTGTCATTCCCCACTGTGCCCACAGACCTACCAACGGACACGTGTGGACTACTCCCCTGACAGGCAGCCCTTGACTTTTCCCTTGCCCCGGTGTTCTCTTATTTAATGTCGGTCCTACTCCAGTGTGCACAGTTCTAAAAGCACTTCTGATCCTCTTTTGTGCAAAATGGGGCAGAAATTTAAAGAGAAAGAGGGCACCACTGAAGAAGGAGCCACGGGAGCGGCATTCCCACGCTTCAGAAGCAGAACCGCTCTGCTGACCTTTCCTGCCCCATCCACCTCCAGGAAGACGCTGGTGAAGTTCAGGTTTGTCCTTAGGAGGCCTTGCTACCAGGCTGCTCCCCAGATTGTGCTACCTCAGGCCCCATGGAGAGGTTGCCTAGCAACACCTACCGGCTCCATGCCTCTAAATCCCTCATTTATGTCTGACATGCAAGCAGCGCACTGTTCCCTGACCCTGGTCAGCAGTCTGCCCTCCCACACTCTCCTGAGAACAGGGCTGAGCTTCCCACCTGGGCAGGTGGAGGCAGGGGCCCGGACCTTGCTTTTCTCCTGACCGAGAGTACAGGCTGTTGAGCATGCGCAGAGACAGGCGAGCAGAAAGTTTCCAGAGCTGCTCGATATGTGCCGGGGGAGACGGCGGAGAAGAAAAGGGAGAAAAGGAAGCGAGGGTAGCTGAAGCTTAAACCCAAACAGCCATTCCAGCACATGCTTCCTTAGAGACTTTAGCTCTTGTCAGGTGATGTTTCATCCAGACGGGTCAAAAACATGCCAGCAGATAAATAAACGAAGTTGTACTTAAGATGGTGTCTAAACAGTAGGGAAAATAAACATGGTGCTCTAAAACAAGACAGTGTTAGCCTCTCCATGGAAGCAAAGAGACTAGATGCTGTGGGAGCGAGGACAGCTTTGTCATAACGCAGATTTCATCTGAACTTCAGGAAGCGCTAGAAGGATGGAGGGGTGGGGAGGGCTGAGGGGAGCGGGGCTGGGGGTGGAGGGGGGTTAGGGGTAGGGTCGGAAGTGGAGGGGGCCTGGGGGCAGAGGGGGAGAGGGGCTGGGGGTGGAGGGGGGCTGGGTGAGGGAACCCCAATCACATAGAGCAGCCCCAGGGGTAGACAAACTCCTGCTCCTTTCTTCTGGTATAAGAACTTTGCCAGGCTACCACCTTGCTGCCAGGACCCCAGATTCACCCTGCCCCATCGGGTGCTCTCCAGCTCAACGTAGACATCCTCAGAGGCATCAAAAGGAAATTGTCCCTCCTCCTGTCACCTGGAAAGCAGGACGTTCTTTCTTGTGCTGAGCCTAAAAGCTAGCCAACGCCATCTGGCCGCTGTCTCCAAGCCAAAAGTTCAGACTCTAAACATCACATACATAGAAAGCGAGAGTCATTTTAGCTCTTTATGACGAAATCTATTTTCAATAATTAAATGAAGAACAGACCAGGAGAAAAGGTCAAATCAAACTCTGGAGCTTTGCTGTCCAACAGAGCTGCCACTAGTCACTTAGGTCTGATTACATTAAAATTTAATTAAACTTAAGTGGAATTTTAAAATTAGGCCCTGTAGTTCACCAGCTACATAGTGACTATTTCAAAAACTGAAGCGACGGATGTGGCTAGTGGTTATCATGCCAGACACTTAAAAGTTTCTGCTGGCTGGACAATACAATGCTGGAACATTCCATGAATGGGCTGGGGTCACAGTGTTCTGCTCCCAGATGATAAAGTCTAGTGGCAGGCCCTGCTGCTGCCTATGTGTCCCCAACCATCATTCTAACCTGGCCAAGTCGCCAGTCTGAGAATAACTGTATTGCCAAGGCACAAGCTGGACTTGTCCCAGTATTAGTTTCCTCACTCTGAAGTGAGAAGGAACATTATGACCCATCTCCCTGAAGAAAACATACCCCATGCTGCTTTGGGGCATAGCGAATGGACTGCCCCATCTCCTCCAACAAAAGGTATACTTACCCAGGGCTTGTGAATGTGAACTTATTTAGAAACAATTCTTTACAGAAGTAGTTCAGTGAAAGCTCATGAGATCCAGACCATGCTGATGTATACAGTTGTCCCAGGTCTTGAGATCCAGACCATGCTGATGTATACAGTTGTCCCAGGTCTTGAGATCCAGACCATGCTGATGTATACAGTTGTCCCAGGTCTTGAGATCCAGACCATGCTGATCTATACAGTTGTCCCAGGTCTTGAGAGTTAGACCATGCTGATGTATACAGTTGTCCCAGGTCTTGAGATCCAGACCATGCTGATCTATACAGTTGTCCCAGGTCTTGAGAGTTAGACCATGCTATTTATTGTACACAGGTGCCCTTAGGTCCAACGACAAGTGTCTTCATAAGAGGGAAAGGCATAGCACAGGATGCTACAACATGGAAGCAGAGCTGGAGCCCTGTAGCTAGGAGCCAAGGATGGCCAGGAGCCACAGTGAGCCTGGGGCGGATGCTTGCCTGGAGCCTCCATGAACCTTACCCTGCCAACACCTCAATTTTGACTTCTGGCTCCCAGACAAGGGAAGAAGAAATCTTTGTTGTCCTTGTGGCAAATCCTAGGAACCCCCTATAAGATGTTAATGGTAAAGGAGGACTGAATGAGTTTCCTCTCCCCACACAGATGTGTTCAGCATCTTGCCCATCCCTGGCCCTAGGTTCCACTGAAGATGAGCACAGGGACAGCAGATGAGTTTTGTGCCCACAGCTACCGTATCTGCGTGTGCCAAGAGGAAGCACCTGTGAGGATGACCGAGTGGGTAGTTTGGGTACCATGACTAGTAGTTTCTCTGTGCTCCTCCAGCTCCGCTATAGAGGAGGCCGTAGTAACCCACCCAGGCTCCCCAAAGCCCTTGTCTCCTGGTGACTCCCTCCTCCACACCATCCTCACAAGCATGTACACACCATCTCTCCTCCCTCTCCTGCTGGCCTCTTTCCAATTCTTACTCCAAGATTTACCTCAAAACCCACCTCCTTCAGGAATCTCCTGTGGGACAGCTTTATGCAGGGCAATGATCTTGAGTTCTAGACTTGTTCCAACCATGCTCTCACTGTGAGACACCCCCAGAACCTCTCCCTCTCTTAGGCCTCAGTATCCCTACCTGTAGCATGGCAAATGAAGCTGTGATCCAGCTCTTATGAAGTAAGTTCACTAATCTGCACTGTTCACCCTTTTCTCCTGACATTGTAAGTGATATCATTAATAATAATGGCAATAATAAAAACTGGTAATTGCAAAGCTGCTCATTATGTTAACTGCTTTACAAGCACAATCACACCAAGCTGATGTTAAAGGAAAGACAAGAAAGGTTGCCTTCTAGCCAAGTGCCAGACCCCTGGAAGCGCATCTTCTTGGCCATACCCCACTCTGACCTTAGCCTGTCTCCACTGCTTGGTAAATATGCAGAGCGGACATCAAAGAACTGACCAAAGGAGACCATATTTAGCAGGTCTTTAGATTTGAATGGGACCCTCCTAGGCCCAGAACTTTTGAAAGGGATCAGTGTTCCAAATCTAAGGGCCGCCAGCCACAGGCAGACCCAGGTACAGATGCCAATCCACCATGCCAGGGCACCTGATTTCCTCTCCTGCTTTCCTGCCTGAGTGCTCTGGAGCCAAGGTATATGGTAAAGTCACGAGCCACAGAACTAACAGGACTAGCCCCAGTGTCAACACTGGCTGGGTGTGAGGGAGCCACTGGGTCCCTTGTGAGTCTTCTGGAATGACCACTCCCTTCTACCGTGGTCTGCTACCTAGGTGGCTGAATTTCATTGTCACTGATTTCTTCAGTAGCCTGAAGAAGGCACATAAGAAGAGCACACCTAGCTGGAGAGAACAGGATGGCTGTGGCTGGCCCTGTCCTTCACACCATGCAAACAAGGGTCCTTTATTCACACCACCCTACCATTCTGGCACTGCGGCTCAGCTCTAGAAGGTTCGGTCACTCTGGTCACAGGAAACCTCTAGAACTTGTTGGATGGAAGGCCGTCACCTGCTTCTTCCCACACAAGATAGTGAACCTCTAGAGTGCCCAGAGTGGCAAAAGGAAGACGCTTCACACATTAGCTCAAATAAAAACAATGCCAGGAGACTAAATGTTTTTGCATAATTGTTGAGCTTGGTGATTTCTGATCACAAGGTTCTGGCAGCCATGGGCAGGTGATCTGCCAGCTAGTGATCCATCTGTCACTCTCGAGAATACACACGACTTTATGAAGCAGCATGATTCACTCTCTTGTCTTCCTCCTTAGCAGTAGCATGACTCAGATCAAGGAAACCCGTGAAAATCATGGCTCAATCATTTCTTCAGGGCCTATAGGAGCTGGAGAACTAACGAAGAGTTCTGTCAACTAACAAGACACCTGGGCAAGGCCAGGGGCTACCGTGAAGCAGAAAGGACATGTCCAGTGGACATTAGAGATTCAGGTGCTGCTGGTGCCAGGCATCTGCACCCAAACCAAGGAAGTCACGAGAGGGGGTAGCGAAAGTCATTCACACCTCAGCACACAGGTCTTTCTCTGGTCTTCTAGAAGTCTGTGAAGTGACTCTTACCTCTGTATTTCTTCCCTAGATGGGAAGTTTGGAGCAACTGATTTACCTAACTGGGCCTGGGGTTTCCTCTACTCTGAGGTCTACTCGGGGGGCTGCTGTAAATGTTAAATGACAAAGCTGCTGAGTGTGACATCCTCGGAAGAGCCCAGCACTTTGTAACTGCTCAAAATATGATTGGTGATGCCCTCCCTGTGAGCCAGGGAGCGCTCCATCTGTCCTCAACCAGACACTGTGATTGGTGATGCCCTCCCTGTGAGCCAGGGAGTGCTCCATCTATCCTCAACCAGACACTGTGATTGGTGATGCCCTCCCTGTGAGCCAGGGAGCTCTCCATCAGTCCTCAACCAGACACTGTGATTGGTGATGCCCTCCCTGTGAGCCAGGGAGCTCTCTGTCTGTCCTCAACCAGACACTGTGATTGGTGATGCCCTCCCTGTGAGCCAGGGAGCGCTCCATCTATCCTCAACCAGACACTGTGATTGGTGATGCCCTCCCTGTGAGCCAGGGAGCACTCCATCAGTCTTCAACCAGACACTGGAACGTGAACATCCCTATGCTACATCAGAAGGCAACTTGATCCCAGGCCTCCATCCTGGGCCTTCCAGCCCCAGCTTCAGGTCTTCTCTCTGGATGTTCCCAGCAATGTCGTTTCTCTAGAGCCGTTCTGCTCAGGGGCTTTGACCTATAGGTCCTGAACATACTTTCAACCTCTGGCCCGTCTCTCTCCAAAGAGATAAGGATTGGTAGAAATAGCTTCTTTCCAGTGGCCTGTATTGCCCCACCTCCTCCTCCTCCCACATCACCTCCAGAGGACGAGGTCTTTGCCTTTAAAGTCCCCTGCTAGACTCTAATTCCCTAACAGACTTCCCTCCTGGACTGTCATCCTTCAGAGAAGTCACCTGCAGAGTCAAAGCTGAGCACTGCTCCGTGGAGGCAGGAAAAGGTCACATACACTAGAACCTGTGGGCCCTCTGGTGGGATGGAGCAATGAGACGGCCGTGCCCATTACATGCATCAGATCTGCATTGTTAAACACTTACTGAAAGCCTGGGCATGCCAGGTCATCTTTTCCCATCTGTGTCACAATCCTGTTGGCGAACCCCACCTCCTCCTCAGGGCAGACAGGGGTCAAGGTGTAGTGGAGAGAAGGGCCTGAGGGAGGGAATGAGGTCCCCTGCTGAGGCTTGGAAGGAGCTGGGTGTGAGGGACAGAACAGAGCCCGAGGCTGCCCCAGAGCAGGGACTGGAGTTCAGTCTTCCCTCATTCCAAGCTCCCCTACCCCACTTCCCAGTCTCATCCCTGATGCTGGAAGCCAGCTAATGAGTACAAGCCCAAGGGACGAGGGCACCGCTGGACGCTATACGCCAGCATGTGAGAGCAGCGCTCCCTAACTGCAGGAGTGTCCTTTCCAGGGACTCCAAGCCCAGACAGGACACTTCCACCTGGAGGAAATGGCACAAACGAGCTGCAGTGGCAGAGTTTGGGCAACTAGACCATACATAACTTATTTTCCCCTGTTATCTGTTAAATGTAATTTAAATTTAAAATGGCACAAGATAGCAAATATCGAAAGTGGGAGAAAATTTTGTTTTGTTTACTTGTTTGTTTGTTTGTTTTGATAAAGAGGAGGCAAAGGGAGAAAATTAGGTGGTAGAGAAGCTGAGGGCTAGAAAGAAGGCTTACCAGGCTGTAAGGATGCTCACTTTCCGAAGGGAGCTTCCAGGCCACATTCTCCACGAAAGGGATGGTGACCTTATTGGCCCATAGGGTCTGAAGCACATGAGGCCTCACTACCATCTAAGCCAGAGATCAGCTTGGGGACAGACCCCTCTAGCAAAAGCTACTACTCAGAGCAAGGAAAGTCTGGCCAAAAATGGACAGCAAGCCACCTGGCCACACTTCAATGTCCCAGACCCCAGCTGGCACGCTGAGCTGAAGCTCTAGGGTCCCCTTTGATAACCCTTGCTTCTAGAGTACCTTCTGATAACAGATGTCCCCCAAATCCTGACCCTCCTCTGAGAACAGAACTGTGACCTGGCCCTTCTCAGGGCCACTCTGATTCTGACCTTGACCACCTTTGTAACAGAGTACCCTTTTCAGGTGACAAATCCCATGCCCTTGTCTCATGGACACTAAGAAAAGCTCCTGCCACTCAGTCCCCCTGGCCCTCTATGCCCCCAAGTTTCACATGCTGTGACGTGGTCCCAGACAGACTCGCAACTACAAAGAGGGATGGATGGTGGATGACTTTGCACAGCTCCAGTCAGTGATGTCTGCCCAGGCCCTCCCTCTAACGCCAGACCAAGAGGGGCCCAGGAAGTAACAAATGGGTCATGGTGGGGGCCAATTACACATGCTAATAACAAGTCCGTGCTGGGCCAGGAGTCACCCAGATGGAAGAGGGGATTTATGGCCCAAACCTGATTTCTCAGAATCCAGGGAACTCAGGGACAGAGAAGCAAAACCTGACAGAATACTCCCCAGGTCTCCTGGGGAACCTGTGTATGTTTGAGGGTTTTGCCTCGCCTGCTTGCCGTACTTTATTGCTGGCAGAGAGATGGGAAATTTATTGCTTTACAAATCATACCATCCGCAGCATAAATGAACTGTCTGGCTGCGGCACGCTCGAACCCAGATGATTTGCAAAATGTCTAATGGTAAGCGGAGTTATGCTATCTGCTTACGGCCTCTGAGACAAAAGCAAACCGTGACGTGGAGTATCTGCGCAGTGTAACTTGAGGTCAGCAAATTGGCTGTGACTCATAAATGTTGGCTCAGCAGCATTACATAACTCAGTACGCTCCATCAGGGACTCAGAGGAACACAAAGCTGGGCCTGACAAGGTTGTGGATGACAAGCAGGGCACCACCAGCAGGTTTGGGGGCCTGAGGTCATGGCCAGGCCGAGTTCCACAGCCTGGTTAGTCCCAGGGTCTGCTAGCCATCAGGAGGCTGGGCATACCCCAAGGACTGCCAGGAATAGCCTTTCTGCTCCAAATTCCCCAAACCTAGGGTGGGAGAGAAGGTGTTGAAATTCTTGACAGGAGTTAGTCAGGGGTCACAGCCCATGGGGTGGCAACCCTTTGCTGGCTGGCCCAGCTGGTGACAGGCTCAGCTCAGTGCCTGGAACTTTGGGTATCACCAGAAAGGAAGCGAAAGCACATATAGTTTACAAAGGAAACTGAGCAAGTCGCTCAGCTTCAGGCTCACAGGACCCAAACGCAGTCTCGCTCTCCTGCATCTATGACACACTAACAGTTAACAGTCACCATGGTCACAAAGCCCTCAGAGCAACCTGGGAGATATGGATGTTCACTCCTGTTTTAAAATGAGCAAACTGAAGCTCAGAAGTTCATACAGTAAGAAGCAGCTTAGCCTAGACACAAGCTCGGAAGATTTTGTTGTGAGGTCCCCAACTTTCCCCCCTTGGTACCTCCTTAATCCAGGCGTTATTTTAGGGCCCGTCACCACCTCTCACTACACTGTTTGAGGCAGTACCATCAAGAACTGTCAGTGAGTGTTCTCTGGATGTTCAGCGATGGGTTAGGGAAAGGCTCCTTAAGAGGAGGCTCTGTGCCTGGTCCCTGGGAGCTCACTGTCAATAATGCCAGAGAAGCATGAGGTGGCGCCTCTCCAGGAGGCCAGGAGAGTCTGCAGGGAAGGCAGATAGGCTAGGCTATTCCTTAAGCCAGGCTTGGAAAGACACACTAAGGTCTCAAGGCAAGTTCTGCCAAGACCCAGACATGTAGCAGAGACCTTGCTTTGAAAACACAGTACCCATGGCAATTCTAGGACTCAGGTAATTTTCCCAAGGCAGGAGAGGGAGTCAGCAGAACTGGCCATTTACAGGTGGGCCACAGGACCCAGCCTGATATAAAGTTCAGGCACTGAATATAAAGTATAGCACTGCATTGATTTTTAACCCGGTGAAGTCTTTAGCTAAAAAGCAAAAACAAAGATTTCTGAACATCAATTTCAACATGGGGAATGATTTGAAGACACTTGAATCTACAAAAGTAAAAAAACTGCTTTGATGATATTCACAATAGTGAATATGGACCGTGCTACTGGCATTAGAAATAAAGCTATTTACTGAATACTCATAAACACACACAAGTAAATAAACACCAGTCTCCCTTATTTTGTGAACCATACACTTGGTCCTAGATAGCCTTCTCTCCCTCCCTCCCTCACCTCATACATTCATTCACCCACCTGCCTGTTCCACAGAGCTTACCGCTCCAATACCAGTTTGGGTCCAACAGAAAGAGTCCATGGGATTTTTCAAGCCCATGTGTCAAATGCCAGATGCAGATTAAGCCTCATGATCTCTGGAGAAGCTTAAATTCAGCTAATGGACTTTTTATAGCATGTAAATGTCCCCCAGTAAGGAAGCCTATTAGACACATAAATAGCACACACATGCCTGCAGACAGCAGGAGAGAGACAGCACCCATGGTCAGTACCAGAGCTGCCACCCGGAGATGGCATTCCCACCAGGAGCTCTGGTATGTCCCTGTCAAAGCCTCCCAGCCTATAACTGATATGGCAGCTGCTGCGGATGCACTCACTGACAGCCTGGTCTCTTAAGAGGAATTCTCAAAACCCTAAAAGCTTGGCTTTGACCTAAACAGGAACCCACAAACAGAACACTATGGCTGCAAACCCAAGTGGCCTGGAGTCAAGATCTCTAAGCTCCCACCCCTGCAGAGAGCCAAGACACTGGGGAGAGCCTTATCTCCCCAGAGTATGCAGGTACACACTGCAGAGGGCTATAGACTCCCGGACACAGTGGGGTCTCTTGTGGAATGATGGGAAGAGGAAGGCAAAACACATTTCTAAGTCAGGGTCTGGCACAGCAGATACACAAGGGACTCAATACACACAGGAAACACAGTCCCTGTCTCACATCTCACACTCCACTTCATGGAGCAACCTTACTAGGCTCTAGTTACAGCAGCCACCACCAGGAACACGACAAGAAAAGCCAGGCTCTGAAGAGCTTCCATGTTCCTTTAATGAGCGAAGCGGTCCCTTCTGCTCCACAAGTCTCCCCATAGTGGAGAGCACACGAAACTGCTTTAATGGAGCAGCTCAGTGAAGGGACAGCGGGGAACGGAGCAGAGGAATGGAACCCTCCCCGTGGAAAGACTCAGAACACACTGCTTCTCATTCAGTGTCAAAGGATCCATAACTATCAGAAGCCTCAAATGTCTGCTATCAAGGACTGGGGTGTAACTCAGTGTTAGAGTACATGCCTAGCATGTGCAAGGCCCGCGTCTTCTCCAGCGTGTGTGTGCATCTGTCAACAGAATTCCTTAAAAGAAAATGACCAATGCAGCCAGCCATTACCCATCCTCTGTGACTCACTAAGAAGGACTCACATCGATGGCCACAGGAAAGTTGGAGACTCCCTCTCCACCTCCTTACTGCTGGTTAAGTCCAGGATGAGGAGTCCGGCTGCTGTTTTACAAAGCACCCAGGTGACCAGGAGGCTGAGCCAGGATTAGGAGCTACTAGTTTGGGCCATGTACTTTTGCCTCCCAAGAGTCTTCTCCAATGGTGCTTTCTAGAAGTTCTCTATCAGTGTGCAAAACAAAACAAAAAACAACAAAAACCTGTTCTCTCTCTCTCTCTCTCTCTCTCTCTCTCTCTCTCTCTCTCTCTCTCTCTCTCCTTTTGATACATCATTTAACACTATATCCTTAACTGGCCTAGAACTCACTATGTAGATCATTATGTTCTATAGAACTCACTATATAGGTCTTGATCTTACAGCAATCAATCCTCCTGCCTCTGACTCCCCGGTGAGATTACAGGCCCCCTCATTCAAGCCTTTCTTAGGCAAAGTCAGTAAGAAGGGTAGGTTTGGGCCACTGCAGGAGAGAACAAGAGCAGGGTGGAACTGGGCTGAAACTCCTCCCAACCCAAGCTTTCCCAAGCCTCGGCTCCACCGCCAGGCACTGCCCCACACGCCACAGTTCCTATCAATCCAGGATGGCTGACACATCACAGACATGGAGAAGGCCTACCATGCAAAAGGCTGAAAACACACTGCAACCTGAGTTCTCCCGACCTCTTGAATTTCTGTAAAAGAGCCCTGAACTCCTCACTCAACGTCAACCTCAGGTCTGGGAAAAAATGAGTTTGTTAATTCAAGCAATTCCCCAGTGGTCAGTAGTTGATACCACATGCTTTGAAACAATGTGGCCCAAGTCAGGGGAGAAGCTGCATCGCTTCCTAAGGGAGAGCCAAGGACTATCCTTAGCCTTGACAGGCTCTGCAGCCTCCTTTGCAGGCTAGCCAGGCCCCCTTCCCCCCCAAGTCTGGGGGGAGGCTCTGGCTCTCACACACACACCCCTGGAGTAGCTAGTCAGCGGACAGTAGCTTCCCCAGCACCCCCACACAGAAGGCTGGTGTCTGCCCCCACCCTTCTCTGAAGAAACCCTTGTCTCCAGCTTGGAACTGGGGTACACAGGAAGTAGGACATCGTGACCAAGCAGACCCAGGGAAAGCGTGCTGAACAGGCTCCCTGCTTACAGGTTAGTCTCGGGCAGGAAGTTGTGGGAAGGATCCTTTTAAGAGAAGATTAATGGCTGTAGGAGGCTTCTAAGCCACCTGGTAAATTCCAGTCCTTCACCCTGCTAATATTTATTGGGCATCCATTACCTGCCAGTTTCACCATAATAACCTCACAGCCCCAACCTCACGTATGGCAATGTGTGGAGCAGAGAGAATGTGTGGAGGAAGCTACGGCAATAACAATCACATATGGATGGTCTCTTCCTGGCCTTTCAAGAAGACTCACCCGCCCAAGAAAGGCACAGCTGCCACCCCATCGCACAGGTTAGAAAATGAATGTGTTCGTCCAAGCTGCCCAAGTATTACGGGGATTTGGACTCAGGCAATCTGGCTCCAGAGCCTTGACCCTTCGTCACCACCACCATTTCCGTCTTTATCATTATCATGATGAAAGCTTGTGAGGGTACCCGAGCATGACACCCAGGTCATGGTACTCAGTGCAGGGCCAGGTCTGTCTTGGCTGCCCCAGCCCAGTGACCCTCAAACAAGATCTTACAGCACTTCCGGTCTCACTGGGTCTTCCGCTTCCCTCCCGTCCAAGTGGCAATAACTGCTATCACTGGGGTTTGTGTAACACGAAGCCCACAAGCTCACAGCTTCATCCAGCAATGGTGTTGAGCTGCAGGGCCTTTGAGAGATCCCTAGTCACTAGGCATCATGTCTTTATCACGAGAGTGGGTCGGTGCTGGTTTGAGCGAGATGTCCGTCTTAAGTCTCAGGCATTTGAATACTTGGCCCCCAGCTGGTGGCTGTTTAGAGAGGATGGGGAGTTGTGGCCTTGACTGAGGAACTATATATCACTGAGGTCAGGCTTTTAGATTTCAAAGCCTCCAGTCACCCCATGTATTCTTTCTCCTTCCTGTTTATAGATCAAGATGAGAACTCTTAGCTCTGCTCCAGAGCCATGTCTGCCTGCTGCCGTGCTCCCCGCCATGGTGGTGATGGACTCCTATCCCTCTGGAACTGTAAGCCCAAATAAATCCACCCTCCTATAAACTGCCTTGGTCATGGTGTTTCATCACTGCAGTGGAAAAGTAACCAAGATAGGCTCTGTTGTTCTCTCAAGGTGTGATGGCTTTTGTCACATTGGAACACAGCATGAACGTCCATCTTCACCAGATATGGCATCTTGAGCTTGGACTTGCCAGCCTGCAGAACTGTGTCAAATGAATCACTACCCAACAGGAATCACCCAATCTGCGATGACATCTACCATCAGAAACAGAGTAAGCCAGTCACCCATAAACACATGAAGTAAGCGATGTTCAAATGCTAAGTGTATTGTCTGCACAGAAGAATCAGTTACCTGCTCTTTAATAATTATACCTACTCATGGCATTATGACAGGCACAGATTCTTATGAGACTGCGGTGCGTACAAGCCCTACAGATCATGGCCCATAACAATCACCATCATCATTTCCGTGTGACACCTAAGGAGAGAATCTTTCATTGCATCTTGATACACTGTTCAGTGCTGCCTTCTCTTCCACCTTCCTCCTTTCCCATGTTTCCAGTGCAGCCCCCAGCTCAGGCCCCTGGGGCCCCAGGAATGAGAAACAGACCCTGCCACTACACAAGAGCAGGAAAAAGAAATGTTTCATCCTTTGGCAAGTTGTTCTCCTATTGATCCTTCCAGTAGGTTGGGCAGATGGAAACGTTCAAGAGATACAAGGCAACTCTGCTCAGGAAAGGGCCCCCGGTAGACCACATCATCAAATACCACCATGAAAGGTGATCCACTTACACATTCCAAACCTCAGCACCATTGGCCCAATTGCCTCAGACTCCTTCTGGATCAATTCCTTCCTCTACAGACAGGCACTTCAAGCAGGTCTCCCTGGGTCTTTGGGGCAGCCCATCAAGAAAATAAGGAGCAGAATGGTGAGCAGAGAGAGGTAAAAGGCATGCCTGGGACAGCTTGTACATAGAACAGGGTGGACCAAGGGTGGTGATGGCCGTAGTGATCCCACACTGCATGTCTCCATAGACCACACTTCTCCCCATGCATGGTTAGGCTGCAAAGTCCGCCTAGGCTTGGGAACTGCTGCTATATGGCTTCCCTCTTAGCTGCAGGAATCTTAGCTCCCATGAGCCTGAAGTCCATTTTCCATGTGCTGGGGGAAGATGTTAAAGGCTGGCTGGTTCCCAGATGAGGCCTGTCCGGTGCTCCAGGGAATGGCTATGCTTGGCCCCATCCATCTATCTGACTGTGGTCTCTCTATCAGTCAATATTATCACCTGCTGAGAGACTAGACAGCCATGGAAAGGCTGAGCTCTAAAAGGCCCCCAGCCTCGCCCTGGCTGTGTCCCAGATCTTAAGACCCACGGCTACATCTCTGAATAAACGTTTTAGTCCCAGCTCAGCTACCACCTCTCCTGACCGTTGCAGTGGCCCTGAAGGGCAGTGCCAGGCAAACAGCAGCTGAACACTAAGGGTAATCAGAGGCAGATGGAACCCTGTCCCCTCCTTCTAGCACGGGGGTGGGGGACAAGAAGGTTTGATAGCCCCAGGCCACTCTGCCTGTGAGAACCACCCAGTGAACACAGACTGTAGAGATGAGAGATGGATACTGGTTCCATCCCCACCACTGGTTCCATTCAGGATGGCCACTGAAGCTTCTTTATGGGCCAGGATTTAAATTCTGAGTGTACAGAACCATTGGCTTAGCTTCCTACATGCATCCATTCTTTCTCCTGTGCCTTTCTTTCTCTTCCCTCGAGGTACAAAACCCACACGCAGTGGTGTACCACCAGGAAGGGCCTAGGGCCCACAGTCGGGAAAATCAGGCCAAGCCACAGGACATCATCTTCAGTGACAGCTCGTATTTCTAGAATACTAAGTCATTTGGTTAAAAGCCCTCACAAGGGCTCCTGAAAGATGCAAGGCTAAAGGTGAGTTCAGAGGATGAGAAAGGAGGGGACGGAAGAACCCCAGATTCTCAGGGCACAGATATGAACCTTTAGGTTGTAGTATCGAGGCCACTGCTCATCAGGATCAACCTATACAGGCTAAACACTGGCTGCCTGGGGCTGTGTGACAGAGCTATGTCCCAATCCACAGTCCACAATGAGCTGCGGGGTCCTCCTGACCTTGAGACTTCTGATAACAGTGACCACAGCAGCTGGCAGGGACTCCCTGATGCATGAACAGCATCTGCCACACACATTTGGTCTTGTGCTTCGTGAAGCCTCCAAATCATAGCTGTGACTCTCCAGACAGACAACCGTCTTCAGGTGACCTAAGGTCCTCCAGCCAAGGCCTCCCTGCCTCACCATCTCTGGGGTCCCTAAAGACAGAGTCTCATGTGCTGTGTGTAGTTTGTTCTGTAGCAGTGGTTCTCAAGGTGTGGCCCTGGACCAGCACCATGGGCATCACCTGGGAACTTCGGGGAGCTTCGTTCTCAGGCCCCACCCACCTCCTGAATCAGAAGCCCTGGGAGTGGAGCTGGGTGGAGTACACGTTCACATCCCCATTGATTGTAAGGCAGTCATGTTGACACCACTTCTCTACAGAGTCTCGTAGGAGAGACAAGACTTTAGGGCAGGGAGGGTCCCATCCGGCTTCTCTGCTACCCCTCAACCCTTGGTCCCGCCTGGTAAGCTTCAGGGACCTTTTCCCCCAGGCTTGTCTGCTGGTTGCTGCTGGGATCTGCTTTATGCTGCAAGTCCCCCAGTCACAAGTGGATAATCTTGCTATGTATTGGATACCAAATTTTATTTACCACATAATTTAAATATGAGACCACACACAGAGGTCATATCCCTGTCTCAGGCTTCAGACTTGGTTGTCTCCAGATGTAGAACTCTTCACCCAAACAACATGTTTTGCTGCCCTGCATCCTAGGCTGTCTGTGCAAATGTTATCTATCCCTCAGACAGGCCTGCCTGGACGTCCTACTTAAACCAAACACATAATCCTCTCACCCAGCTACCTGATCTGTCCTCTCTACCAGATTCTGTACTATAGATTCCTCAAGTGAGAGGGTGAGCGTGTGTGTGTGTGTGTGTGTGTGTGTGTGTGTGTGTGTGTGTGTGTGTGTGGTGATTGTTGCTTTGGTGTGAGGTTAAAGGCTTCAATCCACTTTGGTGTATAGATTACAAACTCTACAAAGGATGAAGGTTTTGCAGTCTTTATTTGTGCTGTATTTACCAGTCACCTAGCAAGAATTCAATAAAGATACCGGGTGAAGAAATTTGTGAAATATAGAAACAAAAATTAGAGCTAGCCTAATATAGTTCCTCATATTTATCACCCTGGAACATTTTTTAAAGGGCAAAATTGAAAATTAAATACAAATAAAAACTAAGAACAAAATCAGATGATGTGTTTTGATAAAGCCAAATTGCCAAGCATGGGTTTAATAACAAAGATGCCGCCTCGGGTCACTTCTCTTTCTGTATTTTAATTTAATTAATACTAACACAGGGAGCAAATGGCTGCAAACAGATGTATGCAAATACACAGTGGTATTAGTAACTTGAAGTCTTTGTTTTCAAGTTCAGGATAACCATCCTTGGTACGAAACCAAAACCCTGCACATAATAACCCCGAGGCACTCATGTTAATAAGGAATTACTTGACAACTGTAAAACTGTCTTGTTCGCCTCACGGTGGTACTAAAATCTGCCTTCCGTAGACAGTCCATTTCTTCCTTACCCTAATGCCAGCAGCCTGTTCCCTAGCACTCTGCCACAGGCAGATCCAGGATCCATTTGCTGTATTAACATAACCCAGGCCACCAGGAAACAACATCTTGACTCCTGCATTGCACACTCGAATACACTTGGGTCTACCTTTGCTTCTCTATCAGAAACGATGCAACCAAATTGAACTTCCTTTGTTCAGTAGGTTGGGGTCACCTGGGAACAAGCAAGGCAACTGGCTACACAAATACCTTCACGAAGACCTGGAAGGAGTTTGTCTACAATTCAAATTACAGGGTGGGTTCCCAGATCACCCTGCAATTACACAAATTTCCATAGATAGTTATCAAAATGGAAGTGCAAAGCAGGGCCACCAGTCCCCCTGCCTGTCTGGGCCTGGGCACTTGTTACCAAAGCAAAGCAGTGACATGCCAAAAATATTGCATGGACCAGGCACAGCCCTGCCAGCCAAACACAACTGTGAAGCCACCACAGAGTCATTAAAGTGCCAGTTGCCGCCATGGCCACATGGGTTTGTGGATCATCTCACTAGTTCACACATTTCAAATGGCCCTGTAATTCTGCCATCTACCCTGGCTTTCCAGGCAGAATGGATGCCAAAGGTTTAATTAAAAATTTATGGGTGAAAAACTTACACTTAAGAACATTATATCCACTCTCTTCGGTTTGGGGTTTATTTCCTTGCAAATATAGACAAGAGTACCATGATTTCTGTTTTATGGGGAACTTCTAAATCTTGGGCCACTCAGCTGGGTGGCAGCCAGAGGGTAGAGAGCTCTGCAGCTGGGCTGGCCTGGGCACCCTGCCCAGACGCTCATCCTGCAGTGGCCCCATGTTAAGGGTGATGGCAAAATCATCCGCTGGGAGGCCAATGCCTCATTTTGATTGGCAAAGGTTTTGGTTGGTCATCTTCTCCAATCACCTACCTACAAGTAGATCTCCAGCAAAACCATGGGGCTTAATGGAATCTCTAAGATCAGTTCTCCAGCCTAGAGTCCACACAGCTGTCCCTACCCTTGTCTCCCTCAACCTTTCCAGCATGTCCCTAGCACAGTGGCAGTTGAGGGGATGAAGAACCCCCCTTGCCTGCTCTACATGCTGAGGAGGACATCCCTGTGTGTTAAGGAAGCACTGTCTGTGCTACCTCCATCCAGTGCTACCTCTATCCAATGTTATCTCCATCCAGTGCTACCTCCATCTAGTGCTACCTCCATCCAGTGCTACCTCTATCCAGTGTTATCTCCATCCTGTGTTATCTCCATCCAGTAATACCTCCATCCAGTGCTACCTCCATCCAGTGCTACCTCCATCCAGTGCTATCTCCATCCAGCTTGCATGGAAAGGGATCCAGAACAACATATGGACACTTAAGAAAACTGGGGGCAGCAGACAGGTCAGCCCCGGCGATGGCCGAAGAGGGAGAAACAGCCTGGGACTTGTTCACAAGCCAGTTGTAGAGCTATCTACTTCCTGGGGGGTGGGAGTAGGTAGAGTGGGCTCCTTTCCACAGACCTCCAGGATGTGGCTCCAGGCATGCATGCAGACACCTTGCCAGAGCCCAAGGAATCTTCTGTGTTGCATGTGCCCCTTGTCCAGTAGCAGGCCTAGCTTCTTGCTCTAGGATGAATACAAAAAGAGCCTGGGTCCCAAGGGGAAGAGGAACTTCTCTACAGCCTCCCCAGCCTGGGCCCACGCCTGACAGGAGAGAAGCCAGGCCAACATTCATATACATCTTGGTTAATTGCCATTTTCTTTTAACATCTCTTTCCTAAAAGTCTTTTCTCTGAGAAACAGACTAGCAATTACTATCACTAACAAGAAGGAGTTTTAGAAGTAGCAGGTGTGAGCAGGCTGATTAGGCTACCCGCCCTGTGTTCCCAAGACCCTAGGCCAGAAGGCTGAGAAAGAAGACATCTGGTCCAGCCCTGTGGCCAGTGGGTAGGACCCCTGGTCTCTCAGTTAGCCAGTGACTGAAAACACCAGGCTAGATCTTGCCTTACCACCTCACCTCACTCAGTTACTGTGTGCACAGTAAGAAGGTAACCCCGAAAGTCACCCCTGACTCTGTGGGGCCTTGGGGAGGTGACAGCTGAGGCTTTGGCATAGAGGCTGTAGGGGAAGGTTAGAGATTGGATGTGGGATGGGGGGGCTCACTGGTGGGAGAGCAAGGGGCCTCAATTCTGCATCCGTCATCAAGTGCTGTAGTGCCAGCCTTCCTCACTCAGTCCCTCCCCTGACAGCACCATCAATTATAAGATACTATTCCCAAGTGGCAGATAGGCAGCCATGAGTCTCAGAGGGAGGCCAGGGCACTTGCCTCCACAGTCTGCAGGGCGATCCACATTCCTGAGCCAATCCCTCTGCAGTGAGGAAGGCGTTTCCCTTTCGATCTGAGGAACCAATAAAGGGACACTGGCTAAGCCCGGCTGTCCTTCCTGGGGCCCCTGTCCCAAGCCACCCTTTCCAGGACTTAGAAACCGTGTCACCTCACCATACGCAATCGGACCTTGCCCTGCCTCCTCTCTGGCTCTAGCTGTGTACGCGTGCTCTGGCCACTCTTTCTCCACCTCCCATGAGGACCTCAGCTAGTGTGGCACACACAGCCTCCCCCTGGCCCGGGGCTGCCATCTTGGCCCTCCTTGGCAGCTCTTCCTGCTGAGTCACACTCCGTCATGAAGTGTGGACTCGATGAAGAATAACACCACACAACCACAGCCACATGGCTCCTGTACAACTTGGCACCAGGGCTGGAGTGGACTCAGGATTTTCCTGTGAGCCCCACCCAGGGCAGGTCTCCACTCTGTGCACGTCTTGTACCTCAAGATTGGTGGCTGTGTGTAGTGGGGTGCTCCTGAAAGGGACATGGGTCTGACGGTAAGATGGCGTGGCTTGTATCTGCTACCCATCTGTCCTATCCACAGTCCTCTGTCTGGCCCATGCAGTCCTAGGACCTGGACACACTGGCTGGGAGACCAAAGACTGACTTTCCTCCCTGCCACTGTCTCACTGTGACTTCGGGCAAGTCCCTGCTCTTCTCTGGCTTTGGTGTCAATACACAAGAGTTGAAATGGTGACTTCCCAACTTTGTTCTTTCAAACTGAGTTTTTCGATTTTCTCAGGGACCCTTCATAACCATGTTCCTTAGCAAAAATTTGCCTGTGGCTGTTACTCAGGGCTGGAAGTCTATGGGGACTGGGCAAGGGTCCCCTTCCTAAGATAGAATCCAGGCCTCGCCCTTTCTTCCCACTCAGGGCCTTCCAGGAAGTTTCAGAATGTGAGACCTTGCCCAAATCGGTGAGCCCTCTCCCTGGGCAGGGCAGGGTGAGGCAAGCGAGGCCAGACAAGTGCGAAAGCCACCAATCAACCTGTGGGCGCTGGCAGAGACTCGGAGCAGGCCCTGCCCTACAGGGAAGGAATTGCATTCTAGGTGATCTCGGGCCTCTAGTCAAGTGCCTGGATGCCACAAATCAGTCCTGCTGGGAGGGGCAGGCAGGGGCTCAGAATCTGTTTTAAAAGTCACCAAAGCCTCAGAGGCCTAGGGCCCAGGCAGGCTGAGGCTGAACATAAGGCCAGGAGGCACATGGTTTAGCTTAAGAGAAGGGAGCAGCCTGCCTGTTCCTTGTCCATTCTCAGCCAGGATCCAGGTAGGAAAACAGCCCGGAGCCTTGTAAGTTAACATGGTGCGCCAAATGCAAGGTCCAAAGAACTACAAGACAATGACATGCCAAGCCTCAATGGCATTCAAATCCAGTAAAGGAGCGGAAGGAGCTAAATTCACCCACAGTGTCCTCGGCGTGGCCAGCTGAGCCCGTGGCGCCAGACGGATGGCAGCTGGGAGTGCAAAGGGGCAAATGGTAGCCATTCAGCACTCAGACCATCCCTTCACCATGCTCCAGAGGCTGGAAAGCCTTGGGGACTGAGCATGCTGATCTGGGCCACCCCAACCCATCTCTCAAGCCACTAGCCATGGCCTGCCATGTGGGGCAGGGCAGGAAGCCCAGGCTGCTTCCCCGATGGTCCCAAAGCTGTCCCGGAAGTGCAGACAAACACACTGATACGCTCTGATAAGCCACTTTGTCCTGAATTACCAATCACATTTCTTTCCAAGAAAAAAAATTTTTTTTCAACTAACTATTCCAAGGTCATTTCTTAGGGGAATAAATGTTGTTTTTAACTCTTGGACTGGACACACAAAAGGAAGCCAAGTACTCCCATCGGAAACCAATCTTGGTCCAGCTTGACCTCACAGGGGAAAGTAGGCCAGGAGTGCCGAGGTCTTCACTTCCAGAAGCTTCTCGCTGGGAAATGTACTTTTCGAGATCACAGACAGAAAGATGTCATGTTGCTGAGTACACTGTGCCCTGGCCCAAGAGTCAACTGTACCCTCTCTAATTTTGTCCTCCAGCCTTGTTCCCTAAGATTGGCCACACCCTAGCAACATCACCTCCCTCCAGCCACACCTCCCTGCTGTCAAGAATCCACCCTGCAGACCAGAGTCTGGGCAGCAGGACCAGGGGCCGTCTGAAGGCTGTACCACAGCTCCCAACACCTGGCAATCAGGGCCCTCTCACTTCAAGCAGACTTCACATCAGCTATGGTGTGAATATTAACATCACAGGAGGAAAAGCAAGTGCTTCAAATTGGGGTGTTGTGATGTTTTGCCCTGTTTTGTTTGCTCTCTTGTGGGAGGCCAGCTCCCACCTTTCCCAGGGTTCCTATGAGGAGGCGAGAGGGATAAGGAAACATTAAATAGAAAGATAGCAAGGAGGAGAAAGACAGAAACACAGGAGAGCTTCGGGAGGACCTGGATCAAAACCCAATGGCCCATAACTTTATTCAAAGGGCTTTTTATAACAATGCCACGGGGTGACAAAAGACCTCCCCCTTGCTAAATACAGTCAAGTACAGACCCTTCCAAACACCTGGTACCCAGGCCCGTGGTCCAATCATCCTCTTACACAGCTCTGCTGGTAAAGCAAACTCAGATTCTCGGACCCTGAGTGATTTGGGCCTCCACACCTTCTCCTGTTTTTCTCTGGATGAGGTCTTTGACACACTGGACACGGACTGGCTACCATTACTCCCAGCCTTCTGCCTGGCCACTCCCTTCTCAACTTCTTACCACATGCCCAAGTCCTTCCAGTCTCCTGCCTCATCTCTTCCTCCCCAGGCACCAGGGTGCAAGTGTGTGCCAGTTCTCTGTTTAGATCCAGCTGTGTGACCCCGGTCAGTTACCTACCCTCTCTGTTTCCTCACTATAACCAAACAGTGGCACTGGTCATCAGGAATATAAAACCTCAGCACAGTGCTCGCCCCAAGGCTGACCTCCAATGACACCGTCTCCCTCAGGGGAACCCACCCTACTGAGAGGCAGTCCTGGTGACTGGGGTTTGGTAACTTAAGACCGGAGTCCCCTCCGCAGGTGTGCAAGACGAGCCCTGCGTGTTCTCCCTCCCAGGCCAGTGGACCACACCCCTCCTCCTTCCTGCTCCAGGAGGCCCTGCCCTAGCTGCCCGGTAGCAACAGGAACGGACTTGCCACGTGGGGTAGGTGACGTGCCTCCAACCACTCGCCCCCCTGCTGAACCACATGGCCTCCTAGACTGGAGGCCACCTGCCACTGTCACACAGGAGCAGTCCTCACTGAGAAATGAAGTGAGTGCCACACTTCCACCTGCCTCCCGCCAGCCTGGAAGTGTAAAGATGGATGGGGTCAAGCTGGAAAGAGTGGATGGTCACAACCATGGCTGAACTGGGCCATACCGACTGCCTGGTAGAACCCAGGGAGGTCGAGGGGTAATTAACTCCAGCTCCCGAGACTGCCTCGGCAGGTGCCAGAAACGGGCAGGTGGCATTACTCATCTGTGGCTTGCTGCGTTGCCTAAGTTAACCTCCCACGGCCTCGGTATCCTCTCTGAGAAATGGGGAGAACAATGGGCCTTCACACTTAAAAGTTATGAAAAAAATAAATCAACACTTCAAGCGGTGCCCAGCACACAATAAGCGCCTAGAAAGTGCTAGCTATTATTATTTATTGCCCTCGTTTTACACAGGAAGAATTAATTTTAAAAGGCAAACCAGACAGGCATAATTTGGAGTTTCTACGGCATGTCCTTGAAAGGTCAAACCTCAACAGGGATCTTCTTGGCTAAGCATAACCCCAGGAGCTCCCAAAGGGAACAGGCATCCTCTCCCTCACCCCTGCAAGGCTAGCACACAACCGACAACCACGAAGACAGACTTGTCTCCCACCAAAGGCATCCCTGTAGGGAGGGGCTGTAGTGCCCGCTGGGACTCCACTTGTGAATGGTCCCCTGCAGAATCTCAGGTCCATGCACAGCTTGGAGGAGAATCCCCCCAAAGCCTGCAAGGGCAGTCTGTGAACATGTGCAGAAGTGGGGAGCAGAGCACTGGGGGGCCGCACACACACCCACGCACCTGAAAATGGCAGAAGAAAGAGAAACCAAGGCCACGTTTGCCCACTTCTCAGCTGAGCCTGCCCCACAGAAGAGGGCCTGTTCACGCCGGGAAACCTGGAGAAGGCAGGCTTGGCAGGGAGATGCGGAAGCCGCCGAGCCACAAACCAACGGGTCCCATACCAGTAGGCAGCAGGAGAGAAGAAAGCCATGGTTGCGGGGAGATCAAAACGTCCAGATAATGAGCCAAATTCTTCTCCCAGAGACACCAGCTAATGAAGGGAATGTGGGAGTCCCATGTCACAGGCCCAAACTGTTTACACAAGTGTTAAAAATGCATTTCAAAAGAAAGCAAGGAAGCCTGAGGAAAACCCTCCATCGTCTTTGGAAAATGCTCTCTGAAAACCACATTAATTTGTTTTCCAAAAAGGTGTTTGAAGTCTTTCAGAGTACCCTTGGGCGACTTTAATTCCACCTCCTAATCCTCTATTAAATGTGATGTTCACTAACACAGCCTGCCTTGGGGATGCTGATTTTTATTCTTAATTATACAGATACATATTTGGGGCCATGTGAGCTTCTATGTAAATTAAAAGGTCACGCTGTCAGCCACACTTCTCCAAAGTGCCCGAAATAGCCTGCGCTTCATTAAGGCTCGAGGGGGATTTGAAATAAAGTTTAAAGGGTCAGAGAGCATAATTTTAAAAATTAATTTCCAACGCCTTATACCCTTACAGCCTGAGATGAAGGGTTCATGGGGAAGTTGAGAAGCAATCCAAAAAGAGGAGGGGCAGGGATCACTTTTGCTACACATGGCAGAGGAAGAGACAGCCAGCCTTATGATCCTGACCATCACAGGCCAGGGTTTGGCAGAACAGATGAAATGTCTGGGAATAACTGTCGTCACTGGTGTCATTAGCAGCAATTTCTGTTTCTTGAACACCTACTATGTGCCAGCAGTTATATTTAACTCTTTACACTCCTCAACTCATTAAACTCTCTAGGAGAGATGCTGCTCTTAGCCCCGTGCGTCACTAGGAGGCAGGAAAGCACTGCCGGCCCGTGCCATCTCAGTGAGGAAATGCTCCAATGCCACAACAGGTGCAAACAGCCCACCATCTGTCCTTTGCCCGTCTCTGAGCCACGTGAAGAGATCTCACATTAGTTCATGACAAGATGACGTTACAATGCCAACGTCCACGAACACTGCTGTCACACCCCGAACCCTCCCGTGCAGCAAGGCAGGTGATGCCGTCCTTCTGACATTGTGGCACTGGGAGGGTGGCTGGGTGGGTGTGAAAGCCAGCATTCTGGGCACCACTCCTGCACACAGAGCAAGATCTGGACACGGGGATGGTGGACACAGGGCCCCGAGAAGAGATGTTATCCTAGACCACAAGAGCAAATGTCGCACCCAGCCTTGCCTCAGGGCTCCTTCTGACATGTGGCTAGTAAAGGTTCCTCATGTCATCAGGTGGGCCCAGCCCCAGATGCCATGGGTCTACACACCATAATCAGAACATAGAGCCATACTGACCCCTGAAAACTATGTGAATTCCAGCCACACTGACATTGGTCCACCCAGCCCCCACCCAGCTAAGGAGTTAGGGACCAACTCCCATAGACAGGTCACCTGCAGGGTGATCCTGGGCCACAGGAAAATGCGCAGCCCAGATAGTGTGCAAGGCACACAGAGTTATCATGACCAGAACAGCCTTCCTAGAGCCAACAGCATCACTGCCAGCCCAGCCTGTTCCACGGTGCTTCCCCACCTGCCTGCGTACTTGCTCACACCCCTTCTAGCATTTGGGCAGCCCCAGGAGGAAGGCAGCGTGGGAACTCTGGTTCCTGTTTATAGCTGATGATCCCGAGACCCAGAGACAGGCAGAACTTGCCGATGACCACGTGTCGTGGTAAGTAGAAGGCAGGTGGGAAGCCAGTACCGTGTCTCCCAATGTCATGCTAGCCCAGGCTCCACGACCTTCAAGTGAACGCAAAATTCCATCCCACAGCCCTGTAGAGACATAGCTCCTCAGCTCACGGTCCTGTAGGTATCGTCTACGCCCTTGGCCACGAGGCCTCTGGATGAGAGGCCTCCCATGAGAGTGAATATGCCTGTCAAATAGCACCATAATCAGACCACCTTTCCTGCTTTATATAGCGCACAGCCACTGGTACCTCTCAACTATGGGTCGGTAACTACAACCCAAGGTCCTGAGGAGGGAACGTGTTACCCAGAAGTTGCCACACAAAACACACAGATACTAACTCAGGGTTTGCGTAAATCAACATTATCCATTCTTCCATCAACAGCATCTGACAGCCCCCCCCACCCATCTCTGCAGAGGCCTCTCCAGACCCAAGCTCTCCCCGGGGGTGCAGTTTATCCTCTGCCCCACAAGGAGGCTCACCTTGATCCTCAGTCTAGGGCAGGCCACTGACATCCTCCCTTTCGCCTTGCAGCATCCAACAAGCAAACCCAGAGCTCCAAGCAGAATGCCCGGCTAGTGATCAATGGGCCTACGGCTTAGGATACGAACACCGAGGGCATTTAAGCCTGATGAAACAGAGGGTGGGGTTGGAAGTTCTCAACAGAGAGGGGGTTCCCCAAAGAGGACATGAGCCAACACTGGCCGAGTAGACAGGGCTAGATACTCAGAGTTGATAAGTACCGGGAAGACAGAAGTGCCTATCGGGGACAGAAGCACCTTGCCAGGCAGGAGAATTTCAAAAGCATCCACAAAAGCTCAGTCATCATCTACTTCCCGTGCCCACATGCAGGTCTCACTGTGGACAGAGGAGAAGGTTAGACACCAGGCCCACTCTGGCAGTAGGGAGGGGACGTGAGAGTATCAACCTGCTGATGCCACTCTGCGGGGCTTTCGAGAACGGAGACAGTAAAGAAGACCTGCATCACCCTGTGCTGGCTGTCTAGGACATGAGGGGAGTTCTCTGCATAGCCCAATAGCAGGAGTGTATACTGTAACAGAACCTTCTAGGGGGGAGGCGAACCCCCATAGCACTTGAGTACCCTAAATGTTCAAGCTCCTCCTCGTATAGACAGGGAAAGCAAGGCTCAGAGAAGGCAGAAACAGCATGGCCCCGAGAGCCTGGAACAGTCAGACACAGGCCTCAACCCCCCTCCTCCCCCCCACCCGCTGCCCCCCCCCGCCCCCTCCCCCCGCCCCGGTCCATCCAGAGTAGCCCCTTGTACTGTTTTTCCTGAGCCTTTCCCGAGGCTGTTGACCTATGATGTGATGTCTGACAGGTGGCCTCAAGGATTGTGCCTGGAGCCCTCTGCTCATCAACACAGTCGCCTGGCAAAGGGTCTTCACTTGCATAAATATGGTCTCTAGAGTGGATCGCACAGCGCTGAGCACGCACCCCAAGAAAGGACAAGAAAATGGGCATCACATTACATGACAATGTCTGAGGCACACGGAGAAAAACCACAAGGAACGTTCTCTCCACGTGGAGACCCACTGGGAAAAGGCAAGGCAAGATGACCAAGGCTTGATGGGGCTTTCAAAGCTTTGTTCAGTTGTAATGTTTGCTCTGATTTTAAAACTTTCTCAGTCGCAGATAAAATCGTTCTCTAATTCGGTCATACATTTGGATTTCATTATTTTCAGAATGTATTCCAGACATCTAAAATTAAACAGATGTCATCAACCCCGTTTAGACCTAACAGACTTGTAACCAAACAGTGACTTCAACCCCAATACAAGAGCGACTTGGAACATCGTGCTTCAGTCATTAAAAGTTTTAAAACTCTGCCCCATTTTTCTCATTTCCTATAATGAGATCTGTCCCCCTCCTTAAAATACTCCAGTTCTTCAAGGGTCAATGGAAAGTCAAACCAGAGAGTCAAGCAAATTTAAATATGAAAACTGCAAGAGTGAGATCTGAAATCCTTATCCCCCAGCCCTCTCTGAGATGAAGCCGGGCTTGGCGGCAAGGCAAGCAGCTTCAGCGGTGAGGGAGATCTGAGGGAGAGCGCGCAAACCCAGCGAGCAGGAAGGGGATTTGGTTCTAAAGCCCATGCTGCACTGCCTTTCCCTTTCTGACAGGGATTAGATTAGTGAGAATCCTCCTCGGAGCCCAGCGGTGTCCTGGGGACACTTAAGAAGAAAAGGCAGTGGTCTCTCTCCTCCAGTCTTCGCCTCCACACTTGTCCCAAATGGATTTGTTAAGTGGCGTAACCAGGGCAGAGGGAAGAGCCTGTTTGAGATGCTGAGAATTCGGTCGGGGCACTTGACCTCTTAGGAAAGGCTTGGGGCGGGGGCCTGGGTTTGGATTTGCTCACATTTGGGGTCTGGTCTGTTTGGCTATACAATGTCTTCATTAAATTGTCTCATTTATGACAATTTATGACAAGCAAAATGTAAAGAAAAAAGGAAAGGGGGTGGGAGAGGTGCAAACAAAGGGCCGTCACTGACCTCCTTGGACCTCTGACCATGCAAGGGAGCAGGCCCTGCCCTCAAACCCAGCCCGACTCCACAGAACCTGATGCTGGGGTGGCGACCTGCAGCACAGCCCACCCAAATCCTCCCACCCCTCACGGTGCCCCTTGTACCCTTACTATACTCTCCTGAGATCCCCAGGGCAGTAGCTACCGCTCCCTTCTGCACACTAAGGAACTCTCTTTACCCAGCCCTCTCCCAAGGCATCTTTCACCTAAAAAAGTGAGAAGCCAGCTCGATTTCAAATATAGTACATGCCAGGAGCCCAGGGCCAAACAGGACCCATCAACTCCAGGATGACTATGGATCCGTGGGAACTAGAAAAATTCCTCAGGAGGGCAGAGACTTCTATTAAAGGCCCCACCAACTTTGGAGTACACAGGAAAAGACCAAATAGAAATGCCCAATTGGGCTCTGAGTTGGATTTGGTCACTATTGACCCAAATGTGAGAATCCATCTAAACCACCCACCTAAAGTGTATCAGGCAACATGTCTACCCATCCCCCAACGGAGGCCAAGTCCAGCTCTCTGGGGCCTGGTCCTCTCAGCTCTGCCTGCCTTCCAGATCATTTGTGAGCATCAGCTCTTGCCCCAGGATGCAGGTCTGCACAGATGAGCACTGGCTGGCCAGCCGGGTTCTCTGCTGAAAACGATTCTTGGGAGTTTTCTTGTGGTGGCTGCCTTAATTGTAGTAAGAGAGAACAGTACCATTTGCCAACCCACAAGTGACCACAGGTGGGGAGGCTGAGGCAAGGGAAGTAAAGAGAACCAGGTAAGGCACACCTTAGAAAAGGACACCAATAGCTCAGCAGTTAAGAGCACTGGCTGCTCTTCCAAAGGACCCAGGTTCAAGTCCCAGCACCCACATGGCAGCTCACAGCTGTCTGTAACTTCTGATCCAGGGGATCTGACACCCTCATATAGTCATACATGTAGGCAAAACACCAATGTACATAAAAATAAATTATTAGAAAAAAAAAGATAAAAAGAAAAGGACGCCAAGCTTTAAATAAAATGTCCTACACTGGGAAGCCAGCCATTTGTCAACTGGTCGATTTAGTCCTTGGGGAATCTCTGGATTTAAGTCATGATGCACTTTTCAAAGCTCTTGATCTGTATACCCTTAGAGCAGCCCTACCCATGCATGCTGGGGGAGAGAGGAATCGACACTCTAGCTCACACACTAAGCCAGGGACAACGCCTGGAGGAGATGTGGGGAGCCTCTCCGACCTTATCAGTCACATTAGTGTCAGTTCCCAGGAGGCTGGAGCTGGGGGTACATTGTATCTCAGATGGGAGGGGATGCAGAGGAAAGAGCGAGCCAGAGAGGGAGCTGGAGACAGAACGGGGTATTTGTGGGCTCTATCACATAGTGGTTACCTCACTGCTGAGACTTGGAAGGGAGAGCAGTGGACAGTAAGATACCAGCTGCTGAGCCTGCTTCCAGGAAGATTTCCAGCCAGTCCATGTCGCCCTGTTCTACAGGCAAAGCTCTTTTAGTACCTGCAATCAACTCAGTCACAAAACGGACGAATTAGCTGCTGTTTACTGCACAGTATTTGCTTCACGGACAGACTGTTTGTCTTTACCCCAGAGTCCTTATAAATAGCAGAAGCCCTTCTGGGATCTGGGAATAATCCCATTTACAAAGACTAGAACACACCCGGCCTCTCGGAGGCAAGAAGCTGCTGGCTGCGGTGGAACCTGACGGCTCTCCTGGGCAAAGCATCCATGGATAGAGTAGGATGCTGGTCTGAGTCCTGAGGGAGCCTGGATGAGGACCACAGAAATGATGCCTGAGGAAAACAGGCCTAGACTCCAAGATAATCCCGAGAGGAGAAGCTGGGACAGCTCCTGGACCTTGCTGAACCTCAGACATAAATACTCATTATGCAGGCGTGGATGGGGTGCCTACTGCATAGTGGTGGCTGTGCCAGGTACAGAGTGTAAGTGACAGGCAAGGCAAAGATAGGCAGCAAGTGCTCCAGGGAGAGACTAGAGCATGTGCCAAGGCACTGAACTGGGAGAGAGAGGGGGGGGAGAGGAGGGAGGGGGGGGAGAGAGGGAGGAGGGAGAGGGGAAAAGGAGGGGGAGAGGGGAAAAGGAGGGGGAGAGGGGGAGAGGGGGAGAGGGGGAGAGGGGGAGGGGAGGGAGAGGGGGGAAAGGGGAAGGAGAGAGGGGGAGAGAAGGGGGAGAGAGAGGGAGGGGTAAGAGAAAGGGGGAAGAGAAGGGGGGAGGGAGAGAGAGAGAGAGAGAGAGAGAGAGAGAGAGAGAGAGAGAGAGAGAGAGAGAGAGAGAGAAAGAGAGAGAGAGAGAAGAATGTCTAAGGAACTGGCCTGGGGCGGGGGCAGGGGGGCGGGGGTGTCCAAGTGGCTAAGGAGCAGGCAGCAGGAAGGGCTCCCTGTCAAGCCCTGTGTCAGGGCTTTATGCAGAGGACAAGAGAAAGCCGCTGGGGGTGGGAAGGGGTCAGTGCATGAGCCGTACCAGTCTCGGGTTTAAAGGGCGGTTCTGGGTCTTAAGAAGGGACCACAGGGCCAAGGTGGGGGTGAGCAGCCATCTTGCTCTTCAAGTGAGATTTGGAGACAACTGGACCTGGGTAAGAACAGAGAAAGGAGACAGAGGCGAAGAGGGAAGAGGCAGGATGTTCAAGACTGACAGACCTCGGGGCGGGCTGGAAGTGGGACTGAAGTCGGAACACCACCTCGCAGCCAGCTGTGGGAGTGGAGGAGGCAGACATCAGGGTGGAAGGGTTAGAGTCCAGCCTTAGACGGGGCTGAGGGTTCAGTTCCAGGAGGCAGTCTGTGGGGAGGACACCGAGAGTCCCCCAAGAGACCCTGGGGTTCCTCCTTCAAGAGTGGCTCACCAGAAAGTGACATGGCTCTCTATTCTATTCTCACCGACATCCTCCTCTGGAATCTGCTTCCTAGGTGATTTCACAGGATGACTACAGAACCGCTGGCCGCAGAGGTCGGATACCTCTGCACACAGGAAATCCTCACTATCTTCCCCCAAGAGAACAGCAAGGGGAATGCACTCCACATCTGCCACCAGGGATTAGGCTAGACACTCAGAAGAACTTCCTGCTCTGAGGGTGTAGCACCAAATGCGTTATTAGCAAACATCAGTTTGTGCTTTCCTCGCCCTGAGCTCTCAGACAGGCTGTCCTTTAGGAATGCCTGGAACACAGTCAGGGCTTCGCACAGGCAAATAGGGCTCCCAAGGCCCAGGGGACTACGCCCTCGCCACAGGAATTCTACAACACTCAGTGATAGCAGCTCCCTTCATCAAGTGCTCTCAGTGCGTAGGCAGGACAGAACCACATGCCTTTATCTGTTCCTCTTTGGGAGCGTTAGCCCTGTGAGAAGGTGCAGACACAGAGGCTGGAAGGAGGGCACAGGTAACTGACCTGAACCCACACAGAGCAATGCATTACTGCGGCAGACCCATCCCAATGCCTACGCTCTCTCTGCTCCCTTCTCCCCATCCCTTCTCTATGCTGACGTTTAATTCAGAGAAGAGGCCGACATCAACATGTTCTAAATATCACAGACTCCAGGCAGCAGAGAAACAACCTGTAAATTGCCTCTCAGTGCAAATCCCTAACATAAATACAATAAAATTTATAACAAATAAGCCATGCAAGTATCTCCTGCAGCAGGAAAATCTGAATGCTTCTACCCAAAGGAAAAAAGAATGATGGATAAAGTCGATAAGGAAGCAAGCTTTCCAGATACTGACACCAAAATGAAGTGTGTGTGTGTGTGTGTGTGTGTGTGTGTGTGTGTGTGTGTGTGTTTTCAAGTGCCTCCTAGAAATATTATGAGCACTTTCACCCAGTGATAGCTGAGGTTCCAACTCTTCCTGACCTCACCACAAAAAATTCACGATGTCTAGTGAGGTATTATTATGTGTTCTTCATCTATCACATGACTCAAGTGTAACTTCTATCCATTCTTTATTATTCTTTACAATCTTTTCTAGAAGCTCTAATAACCTAGTGTACAAAGTTATTTCAATTTACCATCTAGAGAAAAGATCAAAGGTGGCATCATCTGTGAAGACAGCTCTCTGAGGGCAGGGTCTTAGCTCCATTCCAGATGGGTGAGGATGCTGCAGTATCTGGTGATTTTCATGAGAGCATCATCTAAGGACAACAGTCCTGCCTCAGGCCCTGGGGCTCACCCAGCGTGGCAGCTGCTAGCTGCTAGGCATGGGCTACAGTTAAGTCAGAGAGGGTCAATGGGCAGTGAGTTCCAGTGCCCTAGAGTGTCACCTGCTCAGGACAAGGCTGGAACAATCTCACCCTGCGGCCTCTCTGCAAACCAAGGCCCAGTCGTCCCTGGAAGCAGGGCTTCCAAAGGCTCCTTTGCCTCTGCAGCTTTCCGACTTCTCTTCCCATGTTGCCCAGTTATGCAAACAAAGGCATGTCTGGGAGAAGGGTGCTCATATTTAATAACCCTCAAATCTGGCTCCACATATGGCTATTGTTAGGCGTATTTAAACAGCAATTACAAAGGGACCTCCTTCCTCCTCAGCAACAATCGAGGCCTTTAATCCAGCTAAGACCGGGAGAGTTTAAGGCTCAGCTCACAGAGATGAAGATACCAGCTTAGGCAGAGCCTGCCCTGGACTGGGGGCTGGAACATAAGATCTCTCCCCAAATGTGTTCTTCTTGCCAGCAAGTGTGTGTGTGTGGGGGGGGGGGGGCGGGGGTCTGCTACAGATGCCATAGTAAACAGGCTTTCTGAGGACTCACATGGGAAGCTTGCAGGGTTGGGTCTTGTGGTGTTGGGACTGAGAAGTCAGGCACAAAGCCAGTTTGGCCCCATCAGAACCCAAGCCCAGGTAGAGACGGAGTGAGGACCGCTCCTTTCAGAACACTTGGCATTCAGTGTTACCCATGATGTGACCTGAGCAGAAGATAAAGTTCCTTAGGGAAGTGTGGTCAGAGGCAGGAGTCAACTGATGGCCCTCAAGCACGCACATCCTCTACATCCCCACCTCCCCAAAGTGCCCCAACCATCCCTTTGCCTGCCTGTCCCTTCCCTTCCTGTCAGGTCCAGTTGGTCCGGGCATGTTCCTGGAGCTGGTCTCCGTATGAAATGCTTGTGTGTGGACAGGCCTGCAGGGTCGCAGGGCACTCTCTCCTCTGGGCTCTGGATCTCCCACTAGGTAGGGACCCCCCCTCTGCTGCCTCCTAGGTTAGCACTTTAAAAATAAAATCCTTTTCCATTTTTTGTATTTCCAGCTGACTCAATAGTACATACTCATAGTATACATCCATATATAACGTGTAATGATTCAGGGCTGCTTTCTACGCTTACCATTTCTCTGTGTTGAAAACACTAGAAATCCTCCCTACCGGGCAAGAGGGTGTGAAGGGGAAAAGGAAGTTAGAAGGGGGGATGATGGGGATGAAGAGGGGGAGGGAGTCCTTTCTCTTTGTCCCAGCATCAGAGGCTGCCACTGGATCTGCTAAGGTCCCAAGACCCCTTACTGGGGTCATCACAGGACACCCGAAAGGGCCTCAGACTGCAGTCCCCCCAACCTCAGACCTAGAACAGTCTGATGAATCAGCAGTTCTTCAGCTTCCAGCCTTCGGCCTGGATTTCCTCACTCCATTCTTCAGAGGGTCATTTGGTTCTGTTTAGCTACAAAAAAGTAACAAAACATATGGCATCAACCATAATCTTGGACAAAAGTCGATTTGGATCTAAAAGCCCACAGACACAGCGGCCGGCAGGTCTTAGGCACCAGTGGGAACCCGCAGTGGAAACACCTGCCTAGGATGACCCAGCCTGAATTGGAATTGCTGCCTCACCACCTAATGGCTGACTGTTCTACCCTGAACAAGTGCTCTAACCCTCAAAGGCTACAGTCCTCATCCACAATGCGACAGAGACAACACCAAGTCTGTGGAACAGCGTGGTGACCAGATTATGTGAAGTCACACAGCAACTACCAAAGTGGGTACCATGGCCAGCCACATCCTCATCTCCTAGGAATTTGTGAGAGAAGAGCATTCTTCCCCTAGACCCACTATGGGGGTCTCTGGGATAGACTCTGGATGGTGTACCCTGTCCCCCTTCCAGCCAGGAACCTCAACAAACCCCGCAAGTATGAAAAATCACTGCCCTGAGGTGGTAGACATCAAGGAACAAAGGATGAATGTCCCGTAAGCAGTCACATGATAAGAACTGCTCTCTGACCCTTTCTCTACTTCCTGTTGGGCCCCAAGCTCAAAATAGCCAAACCCCTTACCCAAATCCAAAAAGGCCCAGTCATGTGACATGAACCCAGAGACACAGCCTTCCCTCTGAGCAGAGTTATCTGCCTTTGCGGTTCCGATCTGTACAGACCTTCCCATGAGGCTAAGCGGGAGTTCTAATTGTCCCGTGTGGTCTATTGAGAGGCAAAGAGGCTGGGGACGGCCGCTAGCCCTCCAAATACTTACGGTTTGGCACCTCTGGTGCAGCAAGAGGCTCCTGAGGAGCAAAGGCCACCGTGGGGCACACTGTCAGGAGCAGCCAGGAGTCTCAGCCCTCACAGGAATCTTTGAACGGTGCCAATAAAGGCATTGATTCTACTGAGAACTTCCCCAACATGAGATGCTCAGCTAGTTAAGAAACTCCACTGTATTCTCTCTGGCCGCAGCAGCTTCTCCATCTGCTGATGGGCGGGGGGGGGGGGGGGGGGGGGAGCACCTATAAGCCAGGGCTTTCCTCCCTTCCCCAGCTACACCAGGGCACACACACACAGACACACACACATAGACAGACAGACACACACACACACACAAAGACACACAGAGAGAGACACACACACAGACACACACACACACACACACACACACACACACACACACACACACACTTGCAGCAAGAGCCCAGGAAGCCCTGGCCACAGGCTGCCCTGAGTAAAGAATACAGGCGTGTGCAGACATTTCACGCGAACTCAAAGCCAGTATGAATATTGTTCTGCCTATGCCTTGTTGTGTCCTCTAAAGCCAAAGTCCTCAGGGCTAAGTTGAATCTGTCTCAGGCTTCCTTCTGGCAAGAACCAGGTTCCAAAGAACTAGCTACATAACAAGACACACAATACAGCAAGCTCAGCTTGCCGTAGCCTGACTTAAAACATGACCTCATCAGAGCCATGCCAGGCTGCCCATGGCCTGCAGCCCTGGTTTGCCTACACTCAGCACATGCCAGCCATGTTGATGATTTTAATTGCCCAGGAAAAAGTGTTCTGTGTGGTGGTTTGGGTGAGAATGGCATCTACAGGTTCATAGGTTTGAATATTTGGTCCCTAGTTGGTGGAACTGCTTGGTAAGGATCAGCAGGTGTGGCCTTGTTGGAGGTGGCACAGCACTAGGGGAGGCTTTTGAAAGTCCACACCCTCCCTGGTGAGCTCTCTCAGCCTCATGCTTTAGCCTACTTGCCTGATGTCATGCTCCCCACCTTGCCGGTCCTAGAACCATGAGCCCCAAATTAAAAGCTTTCTTTTATGAGTTGGCTCAGTTGTGGTATTCTCTCATGGCAAAAGAAAAGTAACTAAGATACTCTGCCTTGGTTTACCTCAGGGACTTTGCTTATGCTTCCCCTCCAGGCATGTTCTTCTCCTCAGTGAGTTCCTCCTCCGTCTAAAGGTCTCAGCTCAAAACCAGCTCCTCAGAGGAGCCCTTTCCCCGAGCCACGTCCTTCTGCCCGCTCACCCGACAACCCGCTCTACCCTGTGTTTTCACTTGTGGTTCATCCAAGCATTCTCCCCACATCCAGTGAAAGGTCAGCTCCAAGAGGGTAGGGACCACATCTTTCCCTTCCCTCACTTATTTCCAGTGCCTAGAGCACTCTGTATGTGAGATAGGTCCCTCTAGAATGGGCAGCTTGATGGATGAATGTACTGATAAATCAGTAAGGAGTTATCAGAGGTGGGACAGCAAATCGGCCATCACCACCATGCAAAAATGAAAGAAAGTGACAGCCTGCCTTACAGAGACTGGCTAGGGCACAGAGGGTGGCACTGAAGAGCTTGCCATAGGATTGATGGTGACGTTCTGTCTGCCTGTCATCAGTTCTCACAATCCAAGACATCTCCAAGAGCTGGTGGTTGGTGACCAGCTGAGCCTTAAGAGAGATTTTCCCTTCCACATCTACCTGTACCTTGCCAAGGCTTGCTGCAGCTCCGTGGGTGGCGAGCACCCATCAGGAGCTTCAGACTGTCAGGACAGACCTCACCCTGATTCCGTCTCCAGCTGGTGAGTTCCTGGAGGCAGGAGGCTGCCAGACCCGCAGAGCATTTGCCCTTCATGGGAGCCCATGCTTCTCCCTCCCAGGCTTCTATTTGAAACAAGCTGTGATGGATGTTCATGCTAATAGGATGACTAACAGCTGCTCTCCATATACTAAGGCCAGGAGGAACCTCTGCATGCCCGCTTTCCAGCTAAAAGGCGGCTGTGGCCATGTACAGGCCTGTACCTGTGGCTTCCTGCTGAAGCCACCATTTGTCTGTGGGCTTCTCGTGCCACCATCTCCTTCAGAGGAGGGGCTGTGGGCGATGGAAGCCTTTCTCGAACTCTGCCCTGCTCCCCTGAGCCTGCCTCAGAATATTTATAGAGCTGCAAGGCCAGGAGGCTGAGCTCCATTAGCAGGGTGTAAATAGTGCTTGCTCTTCAAAGGCCAGGGCCAGCCATTCTGTGAGGTCTGAGTCAGTCTGCTGGTTCTCTTGTGTTTCAGGCCTTATTCATCTTCCTGATAACTTCCATAAAGGGCCAAGACCGCCTTTCTGGTATGCAAGGCTTGCCAGCAGCACCCCAGCAAGATTTTCGCAAGAAACTGGCTTTTGCTGCTGATATGATCCTGTCCAAGCTTGGGGGCGGGGGTGGAGAGCAGAAAGCAGAGAATGCGTGACTCTGGAGGGAACAGAGCACAGGCCAAACCACACACAGACTCCAGCATACCAAGACAGGGCCGTCGGGGATGGCAGGTGAGCCAAGGGCGTGTGACCCAGAGGCCAACACAGGCTTCTTCCACACCACAGGGCCCTGGAGAAGTGGCTTCAAATGCTCCCGCTGAGCTTTCCTCAGATTTGGGGAGAAGGCCTACATGAGCAGTGTGTGGACAACACTCAGTGTGGTCACAGGCAGGGTGGATCCTCAGGATCCGTCTGGAGAAGGGAAGTGTGGTAAGGAGTGAGGACCTGGCCAGTTTCTAGCCTGTCATCGACTGAAGGCCGGTGATGCTGGCACAGGTTGTTTTCTGAGCCACAGTCAGAGGAGGAGAGACCTGAGGGCAGTCTCCAGCCATTCCCAGGAGTGGAAAAGTCCACCCCCAAGAGCCCTGGATGGAAATCCCACGGTGCATTAGCCTCGAGGAAAAGGCTGCTCCAGAGCCCAGCCTCAGCGGGTCCTTGCTGTGGGGCCGCCCTGTGGCTCAGGGTTAGGACCCAGAGGCCAGTCCCAGGCAGATGGCTTGCTTCTTCTTGAAGGTCCAGTTGTGATGGACACAGGAGGGGGTGGTGGGGTAGGAGAGGGGAAGATCACTTCCTTCTGCTCCGAGAGGGACTAGTGTTGACTGCGTCTAACGAAAACATGCACTTTTCCTGACCAAACAACAGAGTACAAGGGAGCGTCTCCTGTTGCAGGGTACACCCCTCCCCCGGCACCCTCACAGCATCCCTGTGGGCAGCAGCAGGTATGCGTTTGCAGAGAAGGTGAGGCTCAGAAAGACCAAGTGCCTTGTCCACGGTCACACAGCAAAATGGAGGCAAGGCTGGAACTCTAACCCACGATACTCCTGAGCCCCCTCCCTCATTGCCTTTCCTACCTGGCTGTCTTCCCACCAGTGCAGCCTGCCAAACTGAGGCTGTTTAGACAGATGAGTATATATATGACCCACATAAAAGTCTCCAGCAAAGCACAGGTCTCCACGAGAGCAGAAATGCACATGGTAAGAGCTCCCCAAGCGAAGGAGGAGGTGTCAGGACAAAGGCCACTCAAGTTCTTCTTGAGAGGGCAGTTCTGGGGGACAGGGGAAGCCCTGAGTGAACATGTGAGGAGTGAATGAAGGCCTGAGTGGGTATGACAGGCAAGGACTGATGCCTCAGAAACCATGGGAACCAGCAAAGCCTCTCCCCGGACAAGGCTCAGAGTATGGCAAAGCCTCTCTCTGGTTCAAGTCCAGGTGTTTATGAACAATTGGCCAATGAGCACATTTGAACAACGACCAGTGTGTGGAAAAGCTAGCAACTGCAGCTTCCTCCTGCCCACCTGAGACTGCTCAGTGTGGAGACCTCCTACCTAGACTAGCTAAGCCCCCTGCTCATGCTGTCTATAACACAAACTCACTCAGGTTCCACACTGTCGCACATCTGCCGGAGTGCATGTGGTCACCTGATGCCAGCTTTTCCATACGTGTGTCCGTCTGTCTGAACATTCTTCATTCCCTTGTCATCCCAGTCAGGTTTCCAGGACCAAGCCACAGGGGACACATTGAACAGTCAAAGAAATTATAGCGTGCCGCACTGGGGACACCCCAGCTACAGGGGAGCAAAGTTGTGTTGAGCCAGCATAAGCGGAGCCACAGGGTACCCACAAGTGGAAAGTACAATTATGCCAGCAGGTGGTATGACCCAGAGAGGCTAAAAAGCCACCAATATGGAGACCTGTTCTCCACCAGCCATCCCAGCCCTGCCCTCTGGTCCTCTCTCCAGGGCTCACAAGAGTGGAAGCTGCATTGGGTGATGTTCCTGCCTCCTAGCCACCAGGAGTGCCAGCAGGTCTAAGTCAAGGAAACTGAGGTTGGAGTGTTAGCTGTTCCCTACTATGGGGGTCTGGAATGGACACCTCCTCACTCTGCCACAGGGCCCAGCTCCCTCCTGCAGCCAACCCTGCAGCTCACCGTGCTTACCTGAGGGACCTGCCCCCTGGCTTTGCACGCTGTCTGTACAGTCAAGCTTCTAATTCTCCTAGGGGAGGGTCTTCTATCTCTAAGACAAACCTGAACTGAGAATAGAGAGTAACGGGGTGGGAGTCGGGCAGTGAGGGAAGCTTAGACATCGGCAGTCACTTTGATCTAGAATTCTGTGCTTTTTACTTTGCAATGTGCAAAATTTCAAACACGTACCAAAATAGAGATACAAGAATAAGATGTGAGCTTCAGCCCCCATCAGCCTAGGGCCCAGCTCACTGTTCTCCACCCCAAGATCATTTTACAGCACCTTGAGACAGTGTGTGTGTGTGTGTGTGTGTGTGTGTGTGAGAGAGAGAGAGAGAGAGAGAGAGAGAGAGAGAGAGAGAGAGAGAGAGAGAGAGAGAGAGAGAGAGAGAGAGAGAGACTGACTCACTAAGTATCCAAGACTGGCCTTCAGCTGCTTAGCTTCCTGGACACTTGAACTACAGGCATGAGCCTCCACACTTGGTTCACGTTTTAAGCTTACAAAGACACTGTATTTTTATATTGTCCAAGTAATTAAAATTTAACAGAAAGCCAAGGAACTGTGACATTTGTCTAGTTTAGACCAGTTCATAGCTTTTCTCTGACCCTGACCTGCGGCCAAGAGGCTGATGAGGTAGCTTGGGCTATCCTGTAGTGGACTGGGTTTCTACCAGGCTGTCTGAACAGAATGGATCTTGTTATTAATGCAACAGTCACAGACATAACTCATATCACATGGGGTTTGCTCAGCCTATGACAGAACTCCCTTGAGTTTGGATTTTACTTATTTACTGACTCATTTATTTAATGTGGGGAGGGGTGTATATGTGTGTGTATATTGTGGGGGGGTGTTTGTGTGTTTATGTGTGTATGTGTGCATGTGTGTGTGGGGTTAGCATATATTCATATATATGTGGGTGGGTATGGGTGTTAGCATGTGTGCATGTGTGTGTGTGTGGGTGAGTGTTAGCATGTGTGCATGTGTGTATGTGGGTGTGGGTGTTAGCATGTATGCATGTGTACACACAGGTGGATGTACATGCAGCACCTAGAAATCAGTATTGGGTATCTTCCTCAATCATCTTCTACCTAACCTTTATTGTAAAATGTGTATGTGTTTCATCCACATGTATGTCTGTGCACCACCTGTGTGCCTGGTGCCTGAAGAGGCCAGAGAGGGCATCGAACCCCTACTGTAGTTGTGGATGTTTGTAAGTTGCTATGAGGATGCTGAGATTTAACCCAGGTCTCTCTGGAAGACCAGCCAATGTTCTTGACCACCGAGCCACCTTGCCAGCAACTACCCCCAAGTTTGGGGACAAGGTATTTTACTAACCCTGAAGCTGGCTGATTCAGCTGGTCTGGTTGGCCAGCAAGCTCCAGCAGTAAGCATATGTCTACCTCCTTAGCGCTGGGATTATAGGCACAGGACGCTGCCCCTGTATTATGGATCCAAACTCAGATCAGCATGCCTATTCTAAAATATTTTATTGACTAAGACATCTCCCTAAACCCCGATTTATGTGGGTTTCTGAGATACCTTTTAACTCACTAGCAAGTCCAGACTGACAATTCTCTCTCTCTCTCTCTCTCTCTCTCTCTCTCTCGTGTGTGTGTGTGTGTGTGTGTGTGTGTGTGTGTGTGTGTGTAAAACAATAATGAGGAAGAGGTCAATAATTTGTGAAAGGGCCATGCGAAGATTTGCAGGGGAGGAGAAATGGCAATAATATAATACAGTCTCATGTATGAATGTTTTAAAAATTAAAAAAAAAAGAAATCTGCCTTCGTCTCTGATTTTTAAACCTTCATTTAATAAAAAAGTATTTATTAGAAATGGAGTAAGAATATCCCAAGGAAACCACTTGTGGGACAGCAACACCAAGCAGTAGTGGCTGTGTGACGGCATGTGAGCAAGGCCATCTCCTGCCGTCCATGACACCCTCACCATCCATGACACCCTCGTCAGTACCACTTCTGAGAACCAAGGCTGTCCACCCGTCCACATGGTCAGAGCAGAAGGTGGCTCTGCCCGAGGTCATTTCCATCAAGAGAAACCTCAAATGGCTCAGAGAATTCTTTTAAACTTAAAAAAATTACCAAATACTTAACAAGATGTCAGCAACTGAACCTTAAAGTCAAGCAGCAAAAGGCCACATCTACAAGGACAGGCTTTGGGAGCTGGAGGAGCAGAGCCTTCTCTCCCAGGCGTCGTTGGTGTGCTTCCCAGCCTGCACAGGAAGTTTTCTAAATGCCCCAGCAGGGGGCCTGTGGGCCACTGAAAATAATGCATGCAATGATTAACACACTGGTCTCATTAGCACCGAATAAATTATTCCATGTAATTTTCAAAGTATTTGTTGAAATGACAAACTTCCCTTTGAAAGCCAATGTTTGCACTGTTTAAACAGCAGTAAGTCTGAAAGGTCATGGTGGCCTCCTAAATCCAAACCTCTCCTTGCATCTTCAAAGTAAAAGAGAACTGAGACCAACAAGAAAAAAACCAAAACTGCACGTGGCTCATGCCTTTAGCATTAGTAGGATTCATATATGACTAGAAATTTCAAGTACCTGTAAGAATTAAGTACGGAGTCCCAACAAAGCACCAGCACTACTACATGCCTGTGATCATGGAGATCAGGGGTTCCTAAGAAAGTTCCAGGAGGGTCAGGCATGGTGGCACATCTGTAATCCCAGCACTCAGGAGGCTAGGGCAAGGATTAGGAGATCAAGCACCCTCTGGGCTACTTAGCAAGCCCTTGCCTCAAAAAACAAACGGAGTCCATTGGGGACGGGGGGCATGTGTTCAAGCAACAGATTAAAAACACAATTGTCTAGAAAGGAAAAATCCAATACTAAATAAAATAGTGTTTCAGTTTTGACTTCAGGAAGGTTTTTGAACAACAGCAGGGCTGGACCTAGCAACAGTAGAGCATCATTACTTTGGAGAGAAGAAAATGAACTGGGAAAAGGTATTTCCCCTCGGCTTAGGGATGTGGCTGTAAAGCATGGAGAGGGGGCACAAAAAGTCCCCCGCTCCACTCCACTAGCCAATGAACAAACTGCACTTCACTGCACTGACAAAAGGGGGCAGTCTTGGAACAGCCTGCAAACCACCTAGGAACGGTGGGGAAATCTTGAGACTAACTTTATCAGAAGCTATGATAAGAAAGAGAGATAAAGTATCAGGCTAACATTTCACCTGGTGAAAACTCTGCACCAGAAGTCAAGGAAAGATGAAGTAAAATGTAACATAATATTCCAAATTGAGTTAAATATTATAAAACACAGATTTGTATTTAGAAAAAGCAACAAGATCTGCATATGGGCCTTTCAGCCAAGATCCAGTGCAGTTCCATGCTCTCAGTGGGTCCTCATGCTCTTGGCAGGTACTCCATAACTCTCTGTGGGTACTCACTCCATGCTCTCTGCGGGTCCTCACTCCATACTCTCTGTGGGTATTCACTCTATGTTCTATGCAGGTACTTGCTGTGGGGTGGTCTGTATGTTAAATTACTCTGATTGGTCAATAAATAAAACACTGATTGGCCAGTGGCTAGGCCAGAAGTATAGGCGGGACTAATAGAGAGGAGAATTAAGGGAACAAGAAGGGAAAGGGAGTCACTGCCAGGCGCGGCCATGACAAACAGCATGTGAAGATGCCAGTAAGCCACGAGCCACGTGGCAAGGTATAGATTTATAGAAATGGATTAATTTAAGCTATAAGAACAGTTAGCAAGAAGCCTGCCACAGCCATACAGTTTGTAAGCAATATAAGTCTCTGTGTTTACTTGGTTGGGTCTGAGCAGCTGTGGAACTGGCAGGTGACAGAGATTTGTCCTGACTGTGGGCAAGGCAGGAAAACTCTAGCTACAGGTACTCACACTGTGCTCTCTGTAGGTACTTACTCCATGCTCTCTGTGGGTATTCACTCTATGCTCTATGCAGGTACTCACACCATGCTCTCTGTGGGTACTTACTCCACGCTCTCTGTGGGTAATCACTCCATACTCTCAGTATGTACTCTGTGCTCTCTGTGGGTACTCCATGCTCTCTACGGGTATTCCATCTCTGAGCTTGGAGCAGAAGCTTGTTCTACCTGCTCTGCAAAGCCACCTGGTATTTCACAACTCTGGGAACAGTGCACACCTCTGGGGGACTTACCAAACAAACACCCCAAAATTGACAACTAAGATCACATATTAAAATGAAAAGGGATTTTCATAAGGAAGAAATGGAATTGGTGTTGATATATTTTAGGAGAAATATTAAATAAAAAGTCAAAAATTCTTCAGTAACAAAGAACAAACTACAGGATGTCCAAAACAGATGGGCTCAGATTAAATTTTACTAAAGAACATTTTTAAAAGGCAATAAAAAGGAATAAAAAAGTAACAGAAAGGAAGCTGCTGAAATAGAAGAGAGGCAAAGAAGGTATAAACTAAGAATAAGTGGAGACCACAAAGCAAAAAAACAATGATACAGGAATAATGTTTCCTCACATAAGATAGGTCCTGAAGCGTACTGTGATTTAGGAAACTGATTTGGAGTGCACACATCTGAAATAGACTCTATTAAGGCCAGTCAGCATTAATAACAGAAAAAGAAACAGCAGCAGGACATGTAGAGGAAGAATATTCAAATTCTCATTCAGGTAAGAAACTCAGCCTGTGGAGAGAAGGCTTAGCAGTTAAGAGAATTTGCTCCTCTTCCAGAGACCTGGCTATGTTCCCCAGCACCCACATGATGGCTCACATTCCTCTCAAACTCCTGTGCCATGAGATCTGATGTCCTCTTCTGGCTTCTTCAGACTCCAAACACATACATGGTGTACACACACATGCAGACAAAACACCCAAACACATAAAATAATAATAATATAAGAAATCAGGCTGACAGAATTTCCTAAGAATGACACATGCAAGTGGGCAGGGCAGGAGAGAACCACATTCTGAAGGCACAGAGGAGAAGGTGCAGGTGCCCAGGCCTTCCCATCCAGCCTCCATCTGCCAAGGGAGGACTGGGGCTCCAGATAAGGCCTGGTGAGGACAGCTCAGTGCATCAGTGACAGAGATGTGATGAAGCCAGTGGGGTACCAAAAGAGTATCAACAGGGTGTATTCTGAGAGTATAAACACGTAACATTTAAAACAGCAGCGAAGAGGAGAAAAGTAAAACATGGTTTTTATTATTAATTCTTATTGAGGGAACAGGCAAGAGCCAGAAGAGACCACATAAAACCATCAGCCCATATGGTAAAGGCTAAGTAAGAAATAGGAAAAGCTGATGTTACTACTAAAAAGCAGGGAAAACCACAGAGACGACTCAGTGGTTAAGAGCACTGGATGTTCTTGCAGAGGACCTGGGTTCAGTTCTCAGCACCCATATGGTGGCTCATGTCTATTTATCTTTAACTCAAGCTTCAAAAAATCTGGTGCCCCCTTCTAGTCTCTGTGGGCACTGTATACATGCAATACATATATAGAGGTAAGCATTCATACACATAATATATACACTATGGCAGCAACAAAATCAAAGCCACAAACATTCCCAAATGCTAAAAGAAGAGTCTGACCATGAAAATACATTCACCAACAAAGCCTAATACACAGCCCTAAGCCAGCAACTTATTTGGTGGGTATACTCCAAAGACAGAGAAGAGAAAAGGACCCAGACACACACACATTCCCTCACCAACAGTGGACACATCTCCAGTGCAGCAGATGAGAAGCCAAGAAGAGAATTGAGAACCAGAAAAAGTAGACAGAGACCTGTGGTAGTATATCTAGAAAATGCTACAGAAGAATTATAAAACTCAAAGTCTCCAAATTTCTGATGATCAAACTCCTTTATGCTTTTACATTTTTATGTGTTCTACATCTCTTCATATTTTTATATGAGGAATTTAAACTGAGGAAATTTTATTAATTTAAAAGTAATGATAAATATGTCAACATAAAAAGCATATTTTCAAATATAAGCAAAAATTATCATAAAGATTTTATATTTTCATGTGTATTTTTTGTTATCCAGAGAGCTTTTCATATCTGCTGTGGAAAACTTCCACTGTATGCTGAAGAGAAAATGAAAATTTAAAGAACAAATTCTTAGTGTCATTCTGAAAATGGTTTTGGCCTTCTGAATCCACTAAAAGTATCTCAGAAATTGCCGGGGGTAGGGGACTAACTGAACCCATACTGAACTAACCCAAATAAAACAATTCAGCAAAAGATGAAGATATGGGGACATAAAATTAATACCAAAACACAATGGCCTGTGTAGGCACAAGTAATACCTCATATGATATAATAGAAGAAAAATTCTCATTTACAATAGCAATGGGAAATTGAATTTTTAAAACTAAACAAGAAATGCTGAAATTTAACATGAAGGAAACTGTAACACTCCCGAAGAACAGTTAAATCAATGGATTCTCCCTCAGTTAACTTGCAAACTTATTAAGATCTTTAAAAAGTTCACAGGAGTAGAGCTGGAGAGGTGACTGAGCAGTGAACAGTGTATAAGCTCGTGCAGAGGACCCAAGCTCAGGTTCCAGTGCACGCCAGGCTCACAACTGCTTGTTCCTTCAGCTTCAGGGACTCTGATGCCCTCTTTTGGCTTCCACAAGCACTGCACACACAAACACATACCCTTACACAGACATGCACATAGGTGTACGCACACGCATGCACGCGCGCACACACACACACATACACAATTACAAACAGAATCACTCCTTTTAAAAAAATTCAAAGTAGCTTTTTGAAACTAGACAAGCTGATGCTAAGGTTCACATGGGAAATTAGCATGTAAGCATTGGTATGAAAACAGAAAAGAGCTACAAAAAAGGCCTACCAGGTTTTTTAAATTTTACAAAGTCTCCACAGTGAAGAGAGGATGACAGTGTTACACAAATAAATGGAGCAGTGTGACAGATGTGCATCCAGAGCCATAGCCAGCCACACTGGAAATCCTGCACATGGTGGAAATGTTATCTCTCACCATCAGGCAAAGGAGACCGTGGTGATCTGAATGAGAAATGTCTCCAGAAACTCCAGAAACAGAAATGCATTTCAACACTTGGTGCCATCAGTGGCACCACTTTAGAAGGTGCAGCTTTGCTGGGGGAAATAAAATCACTAGGGCGGGCTGGGAGAGCCCATAGTCTTGTGTGCACTCCTACCTCCCTGTCCTCTTCCAGCCATAATGGACTCTCTCTGTCCAGAACCATAAGCCAAGAGAAACCCTTTCTTCCCTACGTTGCTTTTAGACATGGTATTTTACCACAGCAGCAGAAGAGTAACTAATCCAGAAGCTGGTGGTGGAAAGTCGGGCTGCTGCTGTGATGAACCAAATGGCCTTTATGTCCTTGGACTACTCAGTGGAAGAAGCTGGGACTTTGTGCTGTGGGCAGAACTGATGGAACATTCTTGTGTAATCTTAAGTCAGTAATAGTGCCCAGAATGCGGATGGGGAGGCCTGGCCCGTGAGGCTTCACAGGGGGAAAGGGGCTCTATTGGACTTGAGCTGGGGTTGTTTGTGGGATACTTTGGCTAACAATCTGGCTGCATTCTGCCCATGTCTTGAGAATTTTCATGAAGTTGAATTAAAAAGAAATAGATCAACTTCATTGGCAGTAGAGATTTCAAGACAATGTGACCGCCCATGGCACAGTTACTGCCAGTTACTCTTGTGTATGTCTACAATAAAAGAGAATAAGTGGGGGCAAAGCAGATGAGGAATGTGGAGAGAAAAGGGGCCTAAGAAACGTAAGATTGAAGTCGTGTGCTGGAAAAGACACTAATTATTAAAGAGAAGTTCCTGCCTGGCTCCACACCGGAACAAAGGGAAGGGGTCCTGAGGGTAAGACCCAATCCACCTAAGCCTCCAACCTGCGAAAGGAGAGGGTTTTGGGGTTTTATATTCCTAGAAATCATATATCTTAGGAAAGTTTTCACCATCTTCAAAATACAGAAGCTCATGCCCCTGTGGTCCTAGGGTGCCAGGCTTCATCCAAAGCTGGTAGTGGAACTTGGCAATGTCATCCACTTTGTTTTGGTTTTGGAGCCTAGAAATGTAAGAGTGAAAGGTTTATAGGTTCTTCCTCTGCTTTTACAGAGAGCCACTGAGGCCAGGCAATGTGTGGCATGTTTGGAGTCCCTGAAATGAGGCCACTACATGAAGCTGTGAAGGTAAAGCCTGGGTTGCAATAGATATCAAGATGTCAGAGACACCAGGGATGGATACAGACAAGGAGTAGAACCAGCCCAAGAGAGATGTATGCTGCAGGTAGAAAAAATGGAGAAGCGGAGCCCTTTGAAAGCTAAGCCCTAGATATCAGACATGGAACTAAGAGCTCTGACCTTTCTCTGGCCCCGCCTTTCCTCACTGCGCCTTATTCTTCCCTTTTGGAATAGAAATGTGCCATTCTGTGCCATTCTATGTTAGGAGTGTATATATTAACCCGGGCTAACAGTTCAGATACGGCCTTGAGCCTCAGAAGAGTTTGGGACTTTGAACAGGTTTGAGACTGTTAAAGACTACAGCATCATGAGATGACCATGAGCCTACAGGGGCCAGGTGCAGAATGTGGTGGTTTGAATAAGAAATGTCCCCCATAGGCTCTTATGTTGGAATGGCTAGTCTCCAGTTGGTTTGAGAAGGTTATGAAACTATTAGTTGGTGGCTCCTTGCTGGACAAAGTGCATCAAGGGATGCGGGCTTTGATGTGTGCTCACTGCCTCCTGGGGGCACACATCAAAGAGGCTGGCTCTCTGTGCCATGTCTTCTTCACCATGATGGACTCTGCCTCTCCGGCGCTGTAAGCAAAAAGTAAGCCCCTTCTTACCTAAGCTACTTTTGGTTGTGTTCCTTTATCACAGTCACAGAAAGGCCACTAATAGAGACCTTCTAATAAGTGCTCCTGAACATCGAACAGATACTTGTAAAGGTTTAAAGTAGATCCTTTCCTCACATCATGTGCAAAAGCCAGTTCCAAATGAGCCAGTGAGGTAAATATAGAACATTCTATGGTCCATGTGCTAAATGAAAATGTGGCTTATTCTGCAACCCAAGAGAGTAATGCTTTATAATTATAAATCTAAATCTAAGTAAAATCGGATAATAATTGATAACTGACATTTGAATAGCAGAAATATAACGAGAAACAATAGAAGACAGTGTGCAAGGGAATATTTGCCTATCTGTGTATCACAGGCAACGAGCCTTATGGATTCCCTTTAAAACTGTATAGAATTGGGCAGTGACATAAATAGACAATCCAACAGGAAGGCATATAAACGGCTCTAAAAGTGTATGAGAAAAATGTCTGCAGAAAAAACTACACATAATCAGAGAGGTGCAAATTAAGACCTCCCTGACATAACTATTTCTCACCCAACAGACTGGCTAAAATCCAAAGTCTGAACAACACATGGTGTCGGCACAGTTCTAAGGAAATAGGCATCCCCTACATTGCTAGTGAGGATGGATATTATGCGCCCCTGTGAGGAGGCTGTTGAGACTACCACAACCACTCAGTCATTGGCCTTGACTCCATATCCTACTTTAATAAATAACCCTAAAGATAACACCACCATGGAAAACAAACTACATTCAAGCCAGGCAAGGCAGCAGACTTACATTCTCAGTACTCAAGACACTGAAGCAGGAAGATTCTGAGTCTGAGGGCCAGCCTGGGCATACAGCGATACCTTGTGTCAAAATACACAAACAAATTCACAATAAAGGAATGTATCACACCCAACTTTCTACATTGCAGAATAATATTGGAAATTCTCTAAGTTCTCAAGTGCAGAAAAAAAAAAACTGATTAGGAAAAACAAAGACCAACTGTGTTACATCTGTACAGAGAAATAATATGCTGTGGTTTAAAAAAAGGAAATAACTCTGAATTGATATGGAATAATTTATAGAGTATATTGCTTATTTTGAAGTATGTCATATATATTCTGTGTATATCAAGGTTACATATGTGTGTATACATGTGTATACATATGTTTAGCGTGCTAACTTTTGTATAAAAAGGACCAAAAATACACCTGTTCGCTTGTTTTTACAAAAAGAAAAGGGTAGTAACTAAAAATGATCAACATGCTTTGCCCATGTAACAAAAAGTAACCAAAAAAAAAAAAACCAAAAAAACCAAAACCAAAAGCCTCTGCTCAGGGGAAATCCCTTCTTTTGAGCCTCTTTCTGCATCCTCCCTCTCACTCCAGAGATTCCTAGCTTGCTCCCCTCTGGCCTTTTGCTTCATTTGCTTTTTTTTTAAACAGGATTTTACACATGCGCATGCCTTTGTAAAGCTTTGGCTATTAGAACCTTATTTGTATTCTATAGAATCAAAAATAAAATTAGCACAGATTTTTTTTAAAAAATTAAAATTGAAAGCAAATAGAAGTGAGCCATACTGGAGTTCAAACATGTCTAGAAAGGAGAAAACACTGACAGACTCAAATTAAAAGGCATGCTAAGGAAGAAGCAAAGAACTAATCCAAAGGATTCTTTGAACAACATACACTGACTGTACACTGTCAGTATAGAGGAAGGACAGAGTGCAGCACCCGCCTCCTTTACAACCCAAGTCTGAGAATCTAAGTATGCAATGGTGTCAGGAGCCAGGCTTCTTACTGCGGAAAAAATGAGCTTCAAAGTCAGTGAAGAGCCCATGGGCTGGTTAGACGCAGAGGCAGCAGCTGAAACTCCTACTTCCATGTATATGTGTGTGTGTGTGTGTGTGTGTGTGTGTGTGTGTGTGTGTGCCTGTGTGTGTAGTCTATACATTTCAAAGCTGGAGCAAATGGAGCCTATGTTCTGTATCCACCTTAGACTTGAAGCAACCCAGAGCAAGGACCTGCCAATAGCATTGGGCAGACTGACAACCTAGAACCTAGTACAGGAACTATTAAAATATCTATTAAATAGCTGACACTAAGATCAGGGAAGGGGAGGTACAGGTATACAACAGCTCATCAGACCCAGAAAGCAAAGACGTCCTCACAATAATGATGGCGGCAAATCAAAAGGACACAGGCATGCAACCTGGAGGGGACCTCACTGAATAAATCTAGGCAGTCTGAAGAGAGAATAAATAACGACTGCACTATAACCCAGTGAGTCAAATAGGAAAGTGTGGCTCTATATTGATGAAGAAGCCACAAAGAGGAGGAGAAGGAGGGAGACGAGAGGAAAGCATGGGGGAGTTCATCATGGAATGTTGGGTACACAGAGGGACCAGAAAAGCACACACTTGTGGTTGTTGCTTCAAACACTGATCTTTACAAATCACCATGGACTCTACACTTGCAGAGGGGAATGCTCTGGGAGAACATTTACGTCTTTCCACATCTCCACAGCTCCAAGGAGAAAGTGAGCAGAGTAAGCAGGCAGGCCCCCAATGAAGAAATCAGAGCCAACATCACTAATGAGTGTGGAAGATAACATGAGCTCCGGAGAGGAGATTCTGAAGGATCCAGCCAGGGGCGTTCGATCAGGACCTCAACATGAAAGAACAGCACAAACCCAAATGAAGGATGCTTGATACTCTGACCTCTTCTCCAGCAAAACTGTGTTGTGGTTGACAAAAGGGAGCTGAAACGCTCCCAATTAGAAGCTTTTCCAAAGCTGTGCCGTTTGTGATTATGAATATAATCTGTACCAGCAGCCTAGCATACAAATCAAGAGGGGCAATTCAGAATTTGGGCTGTAAAGTAAATATACAGGGTTAAAACCAGCCATCCTGCCGGGCGGTGGTGGTGCAGGTCTTTAATCCCAGCACTCAGGAGGTAGAGGCAGGCGGATCTCTGTGAGTTCGAGGCCAGCCTGCTCTACAGAGCAAGATCCAGGACAGGCACCAAAACTACACAGAGAAACCCTGTCTCAGGGGGAAAAAAATAAAAATAAAAAATAAAAAATAAAGCCATGCCATAGCAATGCTTTCCAACTCTGAAGGGAGTTTGAAACCTTGGTTCTGCAAATGCTAACATCTCCTTCCCGCCACCCCTCTCCCCAGTGAGACCAGACTGCCCTTCACCAGCCAATGAGCACAGATTCCAAGCTGGGTAGTGACGAGGAGGTCTGTAAAGGGAAGTTCCAGAATCATCAAGTTTAATCTGTCCAGAGAGTACATCTCACTTAAGCGCTTCCACACTTCCACAGTGGATGCACTTGGCAGGGAAAGAACACCCTGATAGAGTCACCAGAGAAGGTCTTGGCTATGCAGAGGCCTAGAATCAAAGGGTGTGGTTCTCTCTGACCCTTAGCCAGGTTGGAAGCAGCCCACGGGGCAAAAGCACAGAGCTTTCCCCAGCTGGAGCTCACTGATCTGCACAGATCTGACCAGGCCCAGGCTGCAGAAAGCCTGGAGAACCCTCCTCCCAGCCCTCCCCTGGCCAGCCTCCAGGGGCTGTCAGCAGCCGCCATAGTGACTCACCCCACGTGAAATTTGGACAGAGGGGAAATGGAGAGTGATTGGTGCCATTTGGATCCACTTCTCTTCCGGGAAATTGATCCTGGATCATTACCTCTGACACCCTCACATACTGAATGGCTTTTATGCAGAAAACAAAAGGAAAATTTGAGAGGGACTTCATTTTATATTGTTGATTTATTCGATTGGGTTCTGTCTGGTCTCAGCATGCCTCCAGCTCTTGTTAGACTCCATTGGCGGGACACAGGACAGACCAACTGAGGATCCTGCATTTTCTATGTCCTCAGCAATTCCAGAATGTCACAGTATTCCCTTATGCAGCCAGGTGAACACACACAACTTCTGTGAGGCAGGCAGGGGGGAGGGGGGGAGCAAGCAAGCAAGAGGGGCCGTGACAGACACCCACGACGATGTCTGTGTCACCTTTTAGTTCTTCCTGAGGTCCTATGTGCCTGATTTCACGTGAAGCAAATAATAAGGGCTTGGGAGGCAGAGGGCAAGTCTTCGCTGCCATGCTACAGCCACACAGAAGAAACGCAGGGCTGCACTTTATCTCTAAAATGGGGGTGACCCAGAGCATGGCCTCTCACAGGGATTAAGTGGTTAGCAGTAATGACACTCAATGGCCAGAGCAAATGCTCTCTAAGTGACGGTTTGACGAGTTACCCAATTGACTGTCGTGAAGTCCATTCTGTCTTCTCCTTCCTCTACAGATAAACACCAGTGTGGATTCCCCAGCTGATAAGTGCAGAGGTTTCCAGTGTTTTACAAAGGAATTTTTAAAAAGAAAGATGTCTTATCAGTTTCAAATCCAAAGTGCCGCTACAGCCTCATCACCTCTCGGCTCTGTCAGTGATTGCCGAGCAACCGAGAACGGCCCCACTTAAAAGCCGTTTCCACACAGCACCTCCCTGGCCTCTGGAATCTGTTATCTCGGGAGAGGGAAAGTTAAAGGAACCGTGGCAGCTGGGAGAAGACAAGAAAGGCTCAGGCATTTCTTCCTCCACACAGGCGTAGCCAAGGTGGAAAGCGGAGTCCTTCATTGCTGTCCCGGTAAGGGAAAAGAGAATGCGGCCACTCTGGCCGTGGTGGAGGCGATGTCTCTATCAACGACATGCTGTTTCAGCTTGCCACAACTCTAGACAAGGCTTCTTCTGTGTTTCAATTGTGTCCAAAAAGGAAGGTGGCCCGCACTCAGCCACCTGTTCCTGCTCCTGGGGAATCCATGAGGGGTTTGGTCTGACTACTTCACAGCCAAGTCAGCAGCAGCATGCCGGGTGGGGTCACCTGGGGCCAGTGAGAACCTGTTCTGTCTGGAAGGTGATCACAGAGTGGAGACCTCACAGCTCTGTCCCCGAGATCATTCCTTTGGCCCAGCAGAGCAGCACTGAGCTCTTTTGAGTCCCACAGACCCAGTGGGACTGCTTATCAGACAGGTGTCCCAAACTCTCCCCAGGCAGCTCACTGGCCTCATTTTTAGTGATATGTTGCCACAAAGAGAAAGTCAACCTGTTAGAATTCTTCTGGAGAACTCATGAATGGAGCCAGGGCAGCCAGTTGGCTGGAGGCCATTCTAAGCACAAAGGCAAAGCCCAGCTGTGCCAGGTGTGTTTAAAGTTTGTCTTACCTTTGGCCCCCCCACCCCATATTTCATGATGGACAGTATTGTGGGAAGGTGCATTCAGTCAGCTGTGTATTTCTGTCAGAAAGGCTAGAAATAAAAAGGAGGTGCTGGGTGGGAGGCGGCTTTTGTGCTGAGGTAAATAGCCAGTTGCTCAGAGTCTTTCTATTCATGGGGCCAGGAGGGTAGACGTTTACTGACTTTCCTACATTCTTTCTTCTCCATAAAAACGTGAGTCCTGGCTTGGCGCTCTCTCTCTCTCTCTCTCTCTCTCTCTCTCTCTCTCTCTCTCTCTCTCTCTCTCTCTCCCTCCCTCCCTTCCTCCCTCTGTCTCTCTCTCTCTCTCTCTCTCTCTCTCTCTCTCTCTCTCTCTCTCTCTCTCTCTCTCTCTCTCTCTCTCTCTCTCTCCTTGGCTGCCCAACCTAAGACAGTTCAGTGAGTCCTTTTCTTCTCTGAAAGCACAGAGCTGTATGTCAGGACTCTTGATCACAAGACATTCTCTGTATATATTGCTCTCAAGGCAGTAGGCACCCGGAGAAAATGTGTCAAGGATTGTTTCTACCTGAAATTACAAGAGCTGTGAGCAGGGGAGGACCCACTCAGTTACATCATTCCATTTCAGGGTTTTCATGAGACCCTAGACTAAGAAAACTATTTTTCATGGCTAAACCATCAACAGATATTAGGCCAAATATCAGAGTAACTATGATTTAACAGATGAAACATTAAAGCCACTTTGTCCTCAGGTAAGTCAGGAGAAATTCATTCAGGAACCAAACCTGGTCCCTCACAGCCAGCTCCCTATTCGGGACAAAGAAAAGATGTCTGAGTTGGCCAGTTGCTACCCATTAAAGGCTAGGTAGATGAGGTTAGCCCCTGCTAGCTGAGCAAGGGAGCAAGTGTGGGCCAACCACTCTCCATGGCTGCCCCGTGTCGTGCCCGAGTGCAGCGGGTGTCTAGGCAGAGACAGCGGCACAGCCTGTGTACATAAAGCCCATGGAAGGAAAAACTGTGTGCCTCCAACTGGCCAAGGACCAGAGACTCAGCCCTCTCATGGGACCTAGGAGAAATCCCTGGCTTCAGATCCCCACACACAAACATACACACACCCAAAATAGGAATGCAGGCACACCAGCATGCACGGCCTCTATCCCCAGAACCGTGGAAGCATGAGAGAAGTTCTCCAGGTCTTGCTGGATCCATTGGTCCTGTGCCTTGGATCACAGATAACCTAGGGAGATATTTTCTTTGTTCTGGAGGTGAGGGGTGGTCTCAAACATGCCTGCCACCCTGTCCTATATTCCTAACTCCCCAATGGCCACCATAAGCCACTTTTTGCTAGTGGCTGCCGACAGAAATATTTCCTGGGTGAATGCAAGTTGGTACACAGCCCTTCCGGACACAGTGGTCCATCTGTGATATTTGGAGGTGATCCCTGGCTTCCAAAGGGGAGAAGGTATGACTCTTTCCTTCCACTAGAAGTTCCCATACATTTCTTTCTGACCTCTGGCTGAAGTTCCCTATACAACCCTTCCATCCAGACCTGGGAAGGCCCCATACAAAGAAAAGGAAGAGAAAGAACCTGCACTCAATGGCAAGAAATCCTGAACCTCACGGGCAGCTTTAGGGGCAGCATATCAAGAAGGCTAAAGTGCATCAGAAGTGAAGCCTTGTCTCTCTCTCCTAGAAGGCCACTTACACATTGGATCTGGGCCCAGCCAGGATGGCCAAAAGAGGCCAAAAGAGGAGTTAGGATGTCCAGCTCAACTGTCAGAAATCCCGTCCACAGAGGCAGGGGTCTGGACATCGTATTTCAGGGTCTGTGAACTGAGACTGTCCCACAGCTCTGTTGTGGTGGTCTGACCAGATGAGGATGCAGGAGACCCAGGGGGTTGCCTGAGGGTCATTCGGAGACAGGTGCTGGTCACCAGCCACTGCAGCCTTGGCCCAGTCTCCAAGGATTATTTGGATGCTCGGTTTCTCCCACTGCGTCAGCACCACCAGCGGCCAACAGGTGGCAGGCGAGCTTCGGGAAGCGCTCACCTGAAGGCCATGCTGGTCCTCGCGCTATAGCGGGCAGAAACCTATGCTAGCTTTCACTGAGCTTGAGTGCGAGCAACCAGGCACTGGAACAGCCTGGGAGAGATGCGGAGAGCCACTGTGGAGCCCTGGCCTTCGCTCTATCCCCACCCGGCGCCAGCATCTGGGGCTGGGTACCACGGATGGAGTGCAGAGGACCCCACGCCATCCCAGCTGCGCCCAACCCCCAAGCTCCAGCCCAGAAGAGCAACCAGCTTGTCTTCCCTGGGTGGAGGGTTTTGAATTACTTATAAAGATTCAGAATCGGAATGGGAAGTGACTGGAGGTGAGACAGCCCAAAGATATGGGGTCCAGGCTGTCATCAGGCACCCTATTCTTGGCTGCTTGCTATAATCCCTGACATAAAATTACGTTTTGTTTTATTTTGGGTTTTTTTGTTTTGTTTTGTTTTTAAACCGGAATGGCAACAGTGGACCCCCCCCCCCCACACACACACACACTTTTTATAAGTAACTAACATTTCCTACCACCAAATTCCAGAACTGACAGAGGGAACCCCTCAGTGTGGCCACAGCACTTTATGATGTATCACCCCACACATTAGACAGCAAAAGGAATCCATCAGCTTTAATTTGTTCTCCTCTGGTCAGAACTGAGGTCTCTCTAGAAGCCGTCCATATACTTTCCAGTTTTCAGTTTGAGAACGCTAAACTAATGATGTGAAGCTAATGTAGTGTAACTCTGAGTGCCCTCTCTGCCAGTAGGAAATAATTTCTGCAGTGCTTCTAAAAACCAAACCAAACCAAACAAATAAATCAAATGGTTTTACAATGTGGAAAAGCCGAGAGTCGGCGAAGTTGCAGCCCTGCTTGGGGGGAGGCAGGCGGTTTGAGCAGCGTGGAGCCCAGCAACTCAGTCACTAGCTGGAGGTTGCTGGGCTCTGGGTGTCTGCAGCTGGGCGCAGCGCTCAACTCTGGCCCAGCACACCTCAGGAAAGCAATCTGGGCCACAAATTCAACATGACAGTTTTAACAAATACGATTTCAGCTTTTATATTTGGATTTAGGAAGGGGATGATGGCCTTACCCCGGAATCACTATTAAATAGTAAGCTTATAACATGTTTGCTGACGGCAATGTAGACCCTGCTTCTGATTAACTTTAAAGCATGCTGCCGATCCTGCTTATGCCGCCGAGAGGGAAACAAAGCCGGCTGCTGGTCAGACGCAGGCAAGAGGCAAACGCGCAGAAACTAACACAAAATGTACAGGAGCGTTTCCTACCGCAATCTGCCGGAACAGCCTTTAAAATTCAAGTTGGTTTTTAAAGATTTACAAGATTCTTCCCCCCAAACAATTAGCATATCATTTTTTAATATTTTAAATAAGCTGAAAGCGGCAGTTTCAGCTTTAAGACTACAGACATTTTTTAATGAATTTACTTTATCGTGAAATTGCAGTATTTGTTAATGAAAGAGAATTGGTTGCATCTGTCTATTTACAGTTTTTTTTTAAACATCCACTAGTCATTTGGTCAATGTAGAAAGCAAATAAATAGTTTCCCTCCTGTCAGTTTTTTAATTTCCCAGAAACAAGCGTCTCCTTATTATCTGTGACCCACTAAAATGAAAATTATTGTTAAAAAGTTGCAGGTTTTTGTATCTGCTGGAATGTGCAGAGCCCAAAGCTCCATATTTCTCGGGCGCATTTTTGCTGCCCATACGTACAGTCTTGCCTGACTATCTTATACTTGAGTCTTGGTAACATTTATCATTCTGAAAAAGACAAACAGGCCACCATAAAAGAGAAGAAATAAATAATGCCTAAGAATGCCTTTGGTCCCAGCAAGCAGAAAGTTACTATTATCCTAGTATTCAAAAACATTAATTTTGGAATTAACCAAGACTTGAATAATCCAACTGTCTGTTATCGTGTGTCCATGTGAGGCTAAGGGTTAAGGGAAGAGTTCTCACAACATTGAGTTTGGTTTTATTTGAGAAATTAAGGCTATGTGAGTTAACATTGATGACTGAGGTCAGATCACTTACTGCTCACTTCCCAGCAGAAGAAAGGTATCCCTGGGAACATTTTGCATGTGTGCGCCTCTGCATTTCTCAGAGAGCAGAGGCACAGAGGAGAAGCCTTCAATGCTGTTGTTTAAAAATGATTACAGCTAATACCTGACCACGGCTGATTTTCCTGTCCTTCCCCACTTTAACATCGGAAGCATGTGATCGGCCCTCCAGATGCCCATTATTAATTGCATGCCCTTTGATGTCGGAACGTGGATGGAATCTACAAAGGCATTAGCGTAAGAAAATATGCCTCCTAAAAAATTCCCAAGCCACTGCCTGTGATCTGCGCACGCTCCTGTTCGTCTGTTCACCTCCAGTGGCTCTGGGACCACGCTCCTGGATGCCGGACATTTTGCCAACAGTTCTAGCAAAACGTTTTTGTTTTTGTTTTTGTTAGAAGAAGAAGAAGAAGAAGAAGAAGAAGAAGAAGAAGAAGAAGAAGAAGAAGAAGAAGAAGAAGAAGAAGAAGAATTTCAAGACCCATCTAAAATTTCTACATGCTGCGATGGCCCATTTACTCATTTAAAAAGAATCTATGTAATTAAAAACAGCAAATTTCTAAAATGTTATAGCTTCAGGAAAGTACATGAGAGGACTATGAAGAAAAAAAGACATACAAAAAGTAGCTAATAAAGGTTCAGTTGTTCTACTGGACACGTGAATAAAGCCACCTCTTTGCAAATATCTACACTTGGTTGATGGCTTTTTTCCCCAGAGACAACTTTATTTTTTAAAGGTTTATCATGAGGGAAATCACTGACTATACTTAAATTTCTTTTCTCAGGCAGAAGGCAAATAGAGATATTGTTATAACATGGTTTCTTGCGTGCAATTTCAAAACAAATAGACTTTTGTTTTCACAAACCATTTACTTGGGGGGATTGATTTGAAGAAAAATTTTCCTTTGCAAGGAAAAATTTATAAAAAGCTACATGTTCAGATTACTTGACCCACCGCCTGTCATAACATCTTCACACACTTGCTCAAGGATTTAGCGTGCCGAAAGGAAGAGAGAGAAGAGAGCTGGAGGGTCAGCCCAGAGCGGCTTGCATGGATGGCTGCTCTCCTATGCGAGCTCAGAAACACATCCATCCAAGAATTATTTGTTTATCATGAAAAAAAAAACATATTTGAGCCACTCATATTGAATTCTTGCACATTTGGGGCAAAATCTTTTTTTTTTTTTAACTATCTGGAATTAGGCATGTTAACAAAGCTTGTATTTTCAAATATTAGATTTTCTGTCATTGTCTGGGATTCTCTCAGAGCACAGAACTGAACATGCATACTGCCTATAAACATACTTTCTGTGAAACATCCAAAATTAAGAACTTTTAAGGGGAGAAATTTTTCTTCCAAAAAATGAAGCTGAAAAAACCATTCTCATACTCTCCAGCTCTGTTCAATCACGTCATCAACAGACCTCACAAGGGAGAAGAACTGAGCGGGCAGCTCACTATCTACAAAGCTGACCAGTTAAAGGTAAAGCAAATATTGTTAAAATCGTCCTGATCTAAAGAAGAATTGGAACATTAAACATTTACAGGCAGGAATCTTGGAATCTCCATCCCTGTATTCTTTGCGGAGTACATAGTCAATGCAGGGATGGAATTTCCAATTGTTTAAAGATTCCCTCTGCCAATAACATCATGGCTTCTACGTGTGCAAGCACCACAAATATAATGATGCATTAGCCCATGTAAAAACTCTTGCTTTCCCAGTAAATCTAAATATGTACGAAATTAAAATTGAAACGAGGACCAAGTCCAGTGTTACTCCTTTCAAAATACTAATTTAATAACTCTCCAAGAAATAGAGTGTTTTAGGAAAGGCAACCCAGATGTCAGCATATAAAATCAGGCTATAAAGTGCCCTTCAAATATATTTCAATCATTTTTAAATATTTACATTTAATAAGGACAAGTTTTTATGGCAAGAGAGAGGTAATTACACTTATCATTCATGGAAAAATGTAGTTTTAATGGCTTGTATATTGATTTGCAAAGGTGAAATAGTACCCTAAAATATGTCATTGTCTTTTTTTCCCCTTCTGTTTGGCAATTTGGTGCTTTTGCAAAAACAAAATATGTAACGCTAGACGTGCGGCTGGTAGGCGGACATTGCTGGTCGGGCATACTCACAGTGAACCTCCTCCAAGCCACCTATTCTAACAAACTGAAACTCCAAGAATTTGTGCTTTGCGGGATAATTATAAAAATCTTATCAGACTTTTATAGCCTTTCCTAATGAGGCTGTTTATTTGGCAAACATCAGCCCCGAGGATTAGTATCACCGTGATCAGAATCCGGGCCTTGCTGAAACTGCTCCCTCCTGCCCACTCTACACAAAAGCCTATCTTATCAGAAGGAGCCTGCAGCAGGCAGACCACAGCTTCTGAAAACTCACCAGGGGTCAGACTTCAAACCAGAAGCCAGGCAGAATCAGGTTCAGCCACTGTGAGCCAGTAGCTGTTACAACTCACACCAGAGAACGAGTGGGAAGAGGGCAAGACAGGAGCCCAGGAAGGACTCAGGCCTTCAGCTAGGAGAAGCTTGCTCTTAACGAGGAAGCACTTACACTTTGGGGACCTCAGTGTGTCCCGTGAAATAGGCGTTCTCAACTCATCCCCGCCAGATGCTCCCTGTCCTTGAATAGCTCGCCTCTCCATTCTGGTGCTCTGACATATTTGACATAATCCCAGAGAGCCTTAATTTGATTAAAAGTGACTTCAGGTGAATTCATAAATAAAATCTTTTCACCTCTAGCAGGGAGGGCAAAGGGCTTTGCATGTCTGGGCTGGGCAGTTCTGACTCTAAGAAGGGCAGACCAGGGAAATAAACAAACCATTTGGGACAGCGTTTCAAAGTCCGCCAAGATAGAATTCCCAATCCACTGCTTCTGACTTCATTTTGGGCAACCAGACTTGGAGGGGACAACCTTGAGGTGGGATGACAGGGGTTAGGTTTGCAAATGACCTAAGGTGGATAAATATTTGTAAAACACTTTGAAAATTAACGAGGTACAACAGCACCCCAGCTACAGAAAAGGCCTCTATTCTGTCACTTGGGAACTTTTCAAGTGAGAGTTGATATTCGAGGCCCAAGACAAAATGTGGCCGAAAGGAACAGACCTCTGTGGGCTATGTCCAGACTCTGGGTGGCAGAAAGCTCCATAAAGAATGCTCTATCATTAGTTTGCCTAGAGAGCAAGGAATGTTTAGGCTCATTTTTGCTCTGACTGAGCAGCCCTTCACCTTGGGTAAACCCAATTGCATTCCCCACTCCTGGGAGTGTGAGAAGACCTCTCTCTTCTGGTAAGGCTCTTGGAGCCCCAGAATAAAGCCAGAGCAAAATGGCTTCTCTCAAAGCTACCATCCCCTCCTTCCCAGACCAAGCCAACAACACCCAAGGCCTGGAAGACAGTGGGATTGTGCTGTTGGGACAGCCTTGATCTCTTTTGTCTGAGACAGTCACTCTAACCACAAAAACAACTCTTGCAATTGGCGCTGCTTCCATCACCATAGCAACTGACTTCTAGAAAGGCATTGGTTTGAGATTCACAGCCAAATTAACATTTCCACAGCTCTGTTTGCTCCTTGCTAGTCTCTACTACCCTTCCTCTGGGGCTTCCAAGAGCCCAGTCCTGAAGCAGCTGGATGGCTTCCAACAGCGGGACTCTCCCTGCAAACCCATACTCCAGATGCCCACTCACCACCCCAACTGAAACAGGTGAGCCCCAGAGGCTTCCCTTAGACTTTCATGATAAAAGCATAGCTGTCAGGCTGAGGTCTCCATAGAAGAGGAAGCAGAAAGAAATAGTCCCTCCCCCCTCTGTAGAAGCAGCCGACTCAGTGAGCACATAGGCCTCACCTGGCCAGAAAACACGAAGCTGGACTCTGAGCACAGAGGAGAGACACTCATCGAAGCCTGGTGAGGAGAAAGACTTTAAGGGTCCCTTCTACCTAAATTAGCCACACCAACTAGATAGTACTGGAGAGTCTGCCACTCAGCAGACCCAGTTAGGCTGCACACCAGAGAATATACGCACACTTCTTCCTAAACTCTTCCCATACGAAGCTCTGTGGGACACTCTGGCTCAGCCTTTGGACAGTAGAGGTGAGACTTGGCAAAACCATGGAGAACAGCTTGGCCTAAAATTTGGCCTCTTAGACACGCCCTTGGCTGCGTCCGTCTCCCAAGCTAGGAGATGGCCGTTGCTGACTGTCTGGGTCGGTAACAATTTGCAGTGAGGACCTATTCCACAAATTCGGAGAGACTGGAGATGGGCTATTAGCCTCAGCCCCTTTCATGTGAAATTACTTCTACTGGCACTAATATGCCGTCATTTGAAAGCCTTAACCCGAGTGGACGGCGCCCGTCCCAAGCCGGAGCCCGGACCCAGGCAGCAGGTCCATGTGCTAGCTATTACAGGGTTGTTTAGGCCGCCCCAGCCGGCATTCGCTGCTGCACACTGAGCACTGCTGTCAGGAAATGTTCTTTTCTAAATTACATAATTAGGGTATTGGGGAGTGTAGTGAAGGCAGATTAGGGGCATCACTTGTTCTCGGTGCAAGCAGCGATTCGAAGCACATAAGCAAACACTTAAGCTATGTGAATGGTTTAATATTGATTAAACAATGATCTCCAGGTCTAAACTCTAAGCATGGTAGGTAGAAGGCGCTGGAAGGAGAGAAAACAAAGAGTGGGCTTAATAGTGTGCATTGATTTACAGAGCAGCGTGGACTTTGACCCGACAGATCAAAATCAGGATTTGCAATGATTACCTGAAATAAAGTTCAGGGTCCCACCCCCTCAAGCTCACAGTGGGGCTGGGGGCTAAATGGTCTAGGTCAGGGGGGGTCAAGTTCTTCTCTCAGCAAGACCAGCTTCTCACCCACACCCACTTCCAGAAACCGAGACCCAGGCAAAGTGCTAGCTCAAATTGCATTTCATTTATTGTTTCTAACTATGGGCCACAGACTCCAGCTTGATTAGAACATTGTGCTGGTGCTTCCTGGGAAGTAGATACTGAACCTTCCAGAGGAGATGAAGGAGGGGATTTTCTACACACAGCCACTCAGTCCAAACAGCATTCCCAGTGTGGGCAGTGCCTGTGACCACACATCATCCCAGTGCCCAAGCAGGAGCTCAGGGTGAGGGCAGCTGTGACCAACAGGCAGACTTCCTGCTGGGAGGTTTGGAGAACAGACAGCAGTCCCTAATGTAGTCCCCGGAACCTGCACTGGCTGTCCCTGGGGTCTTTGTTTGGGGAGGGGTAGGCATTGCTAGCCTCCTCTGAATCCAGATTTGCCAGCCAACTCAAGCGCCCTCGTCCTGGCCCGGTGTTGTGCTTCTCGGCCCCTCCACAAACCCAGAACGGGAAGAAGACTGAGAGTCGCCAGGAGGCTTACTCTCTGCCAAGCGTCTTCTCCTCGGCCGTCCCTCACACCGCGGCATCCTAGGCAATCCTCTGGGGTAGGCATCATTATCCGCTTCATCTCTGCAGCTGCATAACAAAATTGAGACTCAAGAGTAATTTGCCCCAGAATTTACCACAGCAAATTTCATAAACTTTGCTAATTTAAAAATAATCATGTAGCTTTTATTTTATACTGGGCAATATGCTAAAATTTTTGAGTATTAGCTACAATGTATAATATATCTTTCATTACTTGATATGATAATTTTTCATCTTAAAATGAATAAACTGTGTCACAGACGGGCTGTTATGTGCTTCAGGTCATATAGAACTTGACTTAGTTACAGGTTAACACTGTCCATCTTGTTCCAAAGTCCACACTCCCATCTGTCCACGGAGCCGAAGGCAGTTCTGAACAAAAGGTGGGCACAAACCCCTCAGCTGTCTGCTACGAGCCTTTGTGACAGGGCCCACCCACCAGTGTCTGAGGTTACCCAGGTGCTATGGGGTGATGGGGGAAGCAAGATTCTTCAATGGGTCTCACACCTGGAACCTGAGCTGGATGCAGTCCAGGGACCCCTCCCACCATGGTTTCATACTCCACCCAGAGAGGACTCACAGAGTATAAGTCTACCAAGAGGCTTAGGAGCCTGTGGGTACTGGATCTGCTCTTCTCTAGGCCACCCCCACACTCCAGCTACTTCCCCCTGAGGTCAGAGCCTGAGCGGTATGTGCTGAGAAATTGAACACCTGCTCATGCTCCATCCCCGTATGCAATCAATTCAAAGGGCATGCCCATCTCTGCTGATGCCATGGAAACCCACGAGGGCAGGACTCACAAGAGGCATTGAAAGGGAAAAGCCTGTAAAGATAAATGTCTTCTCATTTGTGGGTTCGAAGTATGTCCAAAGAAAACAAATACATACCTCTGCCCACTAAACAAACTGCCATAAACAGCTGTTGTGTTCACTATGTATAAAAAACTACCAGGACCACTGTGGGCACAACTACCCAGATCAGCAAAGCCCAGCCTACCCCCTAGACCCCTATACTCAGGGCTGGGCCAGCAGCTGACCGTGACTTTCAAGAACCTTCCTGGTGCTCCCCGTGTTCCCTGTGGCTCACAGGTACTGTCGGCCACCCTCCAACTTTTGTAGTCCCCAGGCAGCTGGACTAGGCAGCAAGCTTGATTTAATCTGCCAAAGGCAAACTAATCCTTACTATTTACAGATTATTTCTTTGCATACCCACTAAACGTTATTTGTAATCCTTGAAGCGATACTGATAGCGCATCCACGAGCATTTGGAGACTTGGGTGTGAATTGTTCAACGTGCCAGTTCCCAGCCGAGGCCCAGCAGGAGGAGATGCCCTGCCTTCTGGCTTCAGCTCCTGTTCTCAGGAAGTGTCCCCTGTAGCACCACGTCTTTGCATCTTTGTGGGGTTCCGCCGGTGAGGTCACTAAGTGACCACCATGACCAAGGGAGCTCATAGGAGGAGGAGTTTATTTCGGCTCATGGTTGCAGCGGATTAGAGTCCATGATGGCAGAGCAAAGGCATGGCGTACAGCGGGAAGCTGAGGGCTCACATCTTCCGCAAAGGTACAAAGCAGAAAGAGCAAACCAGAAATGGCACCAACCTTTCAACTCTCAGAGTGACATACAAAGCCACACCTCCTAAGCCTCGCCAAACAGTATCACCAACTGGGGACCAAGCATCCAAATGACCAGGACTTCAGGGGTATTTTTCACTTAAAACACTGCACTCTTCATAGCCACTAACATGACTGACTTCACTCAGCCAAGCACACACAGAATACTTGGCATGTATCACAAACCAGCTCATCAAAACCCTGGAAACCTGGAGGCTTTAGGTCTCGTTGTTGTGCCAGCACACCCCCAACCCTTCAGGGGGCAGCCTGTCCTACGGCTCTAAGGAATGTTAGACCATTTGCCACTCTGAGAGCACTGGGGAGCACCCTGGCACACAAGGCAGCCAGCCTTGTCCCCAAGCCTGGTACCTCCGAGCCACAGCCCAGTCAGGGCAGTGCCATCCCGTGCTGACTGTGGCAAGCACTGCACTGACTCCTGTGCTTTCGCCACGAGCAATCTGCCCATTGCTGGTTTGGTGTGATGGGGGTGCCCAGATTCAGCTAGGGTGAAGGTTGGGCATGCTTCTACTCGGTGCACAGGGTCCCCTGGGCCACTGTCAATGACCCCAGGTGGTTTTGAACAAGCATCTCACTTCTCTAGCCTTGTTTTGTCCTGTCTGCAAAATGGAAGTAATTATATTCCTGCTTCCAACTTCTCATTTCTGTCTCATTTTAAGAGAGGTCGGGAAGAGGCACTGAGCACAAAAGCAACAATCGCTGAGTCAGGGTAGAAGTAGATGAGTCAAGTAATGTTCTCAAGCACGACAAAAGCAAAGTGCAGGGGCTGAATAGACAGCTTCGCAGTTCAGAGTGCATCTGCTCTTGCAGAGAATGCAAGTTCAGCTCCCAGCATCCATATCAGGCAGATCACGGCTACCGATAACTCCAGCTCCAGGGGATCTATCGTCCTCTTCTGAACTCTGTGGGCACCTACAGTCATATGTATATACCCATACAGAGATACACATATATGTTTATAATAAAAAAATTTTAAATGTAAATGTGTAGAATTAATCCTCCCCCACTCTTGACAATTAGACTGGACTCTTCAAAAGGCCAAATTCCCAATATTCCTGCCCCTGAACTGAGCTCCTTGTGGTAGGAGGCATACAAGGCCTTCAGTGATTGGTCATGGGTCCTGATTACCTCTAGGACAGTAGTTCTCAACCTTCCTAACACTGTGACCCTTTTATGCAGTTCCTCATGTTGTGGTGACCCCCCCCCCAGCCATAAAATTATTTCATTGCTACTTCTTAACTATACTTTTGCTACTGTTATGAATCGTAATGTAGAAATCTGATATGCAGGACATCTGCTATGTGACCCCTGAAGGAGTGGTGACCCACAGTTTGAGAAACACTGCTCTAGGAGGCAGCTATTGGAAGTTCTACTCCAGATAGAGTGAGTGGAGCCTGTGACAGAGAGAAGAAGCCATGGGCTTCTTAGCTAGCTGGACTGCTGAGGGCTGAGTGGAGGAGGAGAGCCAGGACAAGTCCCTCTTCCGCCTGGGACTCTGGCATCCCACTCAGTCCATCTGCCTTTGGGCTGCCCTTGCTGGCAGCGGAAATGCATGGGGCTGTGCCTGGACAGCAGGGGCCCAGGTAAGCCGCCCCAGGTGCAGAAGTGGCCTCGGCCACGGGCATTCTTGTCTTCCTGACTGCAGCTAATTGCAGCTGCTGCTGAGGAACAGATCCAATTACACAGTAGTGTGCAGCTCCCACTATCCGGCCCCCTCACATTCCCAAGCACCTCTCCAGCAGGAGGTGTAGTGACCCTGCTCCAGTCCACCCCTCAGAAGCTCTGCTGAGCCCCAAAGAAGTCCCTCTCCAGGACAGTCTTTGGGGGTCACCCCACAGCTATCCTCTCCACTCTCCCCTTGCTGCCTCTGAGGCACCCAAGCCCATCTCATCCTCACGTAAATACTTAATCGCACGCATTTAAGATCTGCCTGTCACCTATTCCCTCCTCACCCAGGTGGTCTTCCTGACAAGCCCAGGGGCAAGGTTAGGACTCTGAGGGGCTCCGTTGACTCAGAGCCCCCTTATGGCCTGCCACCAAACTGACTATAACTGGTCTCAGGCGTGACAAATGTCCCAGCTCCTAACAGTTATATACTAAAGTTTCTGTGTGCTCTAAGGCTTGGGTTCCGTACCCATAATACAGATCATGCGTGTGTCCATCTCACACAGATTTTTGATATTAAGACCCAATGTAGTGCTTGGTGTATGAAGGGGAACTCTATAGACGCTGATAAGCTGAACTGTGAGCCACACGCTGGCTCTTGGCGTTGCCACAGTCCTTTGCTTTTCCCTCCCCACTCTAAGGAAAGCCGTGTGTCTGACAGTCTGTCCCTCTGTGATGGAGAAGACTGGAAGGCAGCATGGAGAAGGATCCAACTGGAAAAGAATCAAGCTGAAGACTGGGCCCATCTCCACCCACTATAGAGAGCTGGAGTAGGTGTGTATGGGAGGAAAGAGCAGAGGATGTGGCTGGGGTGGCCAAGGATTGGCACCAGAGGCTCAGCTGCTGGAACAATTGAGAAGGACCTTCAAATGCCAGTCTTTCAAAGGACAATAATGACAGATGTCTACTTACCTCTAGCTGCCTGAACAGAGACGGGAGGGCCTGTGGGCCCAAAGCCATGAAAATTGATTCCATGACCTAAGAGTTCACGACACCTCGGGAGGCATATTTTTGTCCCCACTAGACAGCTGAGGAAGAGCCCTGGGGCTCACAAAGAGAACTGTGGAGATGCTTCAGCAGCTGGGCGCTTACTGCAGATGAGCGAGGATCTGAGTTTGATCCCTGGCACTCACATAAGAGCTGGATGGATGCAGCAATGAACCTCGGCAACCCAGGTGCTAGGAGGACAGAGCTACGTAGATCCCAGGGGCCTACTGACCAGGCAGTCTAGCCAAATACGGCCAGCTTTGGGTTCAGTGAGAGATCCAGACTGGTTAAAAAAAAAAGTGGAGATATATAGAGGAAGGCAGCTGACAACAATTCATGCACACACAGGCAAACACACACACACACACACACACACACACACACACACACGCGCACGCACGCACGCACACACACACACACACACACACACGCACGCACGCACGCACGCACACACGCACACACGCACGCACACACCACAGACACACAAACTTCAATGTCTGGTTGAAAGCTACACACCCTGCAGCCAGGCTTCCCTACCCGCTTGTCCTAAGCAACGCTGCTCAGACCTGAGTTCTCTAATGCGGGCCTAGGAGGTGTACACTGTGTATGACTTCCAGTTCCCACGAACACACTGCCCAGGAAAAGGGCCCCAGGCCACTGCAGAATGCCAGCGTGCCCAGCCTTGTGGGGATACATCAAGGGAGGACAGGCGAGCTGGAGAGGCCCCTTTGCTCAGCAGTCCTGCACTGGGAGAACCCCACCAAACACAAGGCTGTGGTGGGGTGGGAAGTACCGGGTTCAAGGATGGTACCCTGAGCAGGGAGAACTTCCTCAGAGAACTGAGAGCCGTAAGAGAGGCTCTGGGATGGCGTCTCAGGGCAAGTGATCTGTGCCCATCTGTGTGTAAGGGTGACCAGGCTTTAAACAAACGGGACTGGGACACCAGGAAGGGAATAAGATAAGCTTGGTTGCAGAAGTGAGGAAGTACTGATGTCCAGCAGGGGAGGGTAGGCAGCGGGACCTGTGCTTGGAGGGAGAGTGTGGGCCAGCTGGGACACCGAGCATGCAGCTGACCACATTAGGACAGACAAGTTCAAGGGCCTGAATACCTTACAGAGAAGGCAGGTCAGGGCTGGTCAGCATCACAGGGACCTAGGAAGGGGCATGGCAAGTGGTGCCACCTTCATAAGGTACCAGTGAGATGAGCAGAGCCAAGCAGGACCAGCCTTCCCCTCAGACAGCCTTGCCTGGACATTCATGGTGCCCCTGGCTCCCAACTCACCAGGCTTTCCTAGGCCCAGGAAGATAGATACGGAAAATGCCAAATTCTCATTATTGGAGGGTCTGCACACTGCAGAGCAGAGAAGGTCTGGGAGGCCCCTGGACCGCCACCTTGCCTCCTCCCCAGCCCTACCGGCCACATCTGGTCTAGACAGAGTGCTGCTTACTGCCTTGCTCTTCATAGCTTCCTCAGCCTGCTTTCTTATAGAATCCAGGACCACCAGCCCAGGGGTGGCACCACCCACAGCATGCTGGGCCCTCACCCATCAATCACTAATTAAGAAAATGCCCTACAGACTTGCCTACAGTCCAAACTTATGAAGGCATTTTCTCAGGCAAGGTTCCCTCATCTCAGATGACTATAGCTTGCATCAAGTTGATATAAAACTAGACAACACAAGGTCAGACTCTGGAACCAGCTACATACCCTAACACGAGAGTGGTTGTAGTACGTTCATACCATAGTCCACAATTCCCCCCATGCGGCTCTCAACAAATGATGTCACTTGTGAATGGCATGTCTCTAGCAACAAGTTACTAAGAAGGATCATCCAGGGGCTGGCCAGATGGCTCAGCGACTAAGAACATAGATTGCTCTTGCAGAGGTCTTCACTTCTGTTCCCAGCACCGACATCAGGAAGCTCACAAAGCCTACAATGCCAGCCCCAGAGGATCCGGCCTTTTCTAGCCTCTGAGGGCATGCACTTACTTACACACACACACACACACACACACACACACACACACACACACACACACACACACGGGGGGGGGCATACATCTAATTAAAAATAAAATAAATCTTTAAAAAACATACAGTATTATAAGAAAACATACACACATATACATGGGGTGGGGGTACCTAGAAGATTCCAAAATGTTAAGAGTGATGATCTCAGGTCTGATTTTTCAAGTGTCTCTAAAATTAATATATATAACTTACGCAGAATACTGCTTCTAAAACAATTTGTCCTCACTTGTGATGATTAATCTATTGTCAATGTGAATGAATTTGTACCTGTGAGGAAATTTCCAGAGAAGTATAACTGAGCCTAGAAATCCTACCCTGGAGGTCATCCTGTCCTGGACTCAATAAACAGGGGAAAGGAGAATGGCAGCTAAGCACCAGTCTCCCTCTCCGGCCCTCCTGATCAGCTACCTCATATTCTTTCTACCCTGCTCCACTACCCCACCATTGTAGACTGTATTTCCTTAAAATGTGAGCCAAAATAATCCTTCTTTCCTTCAGGCACTTTGGACAGGAATTTCACCACAGCCATGAGAAAAATAACTAATATACTAATAAAGCCATGAATCCAGAGTTAAGGTGAGGAATGCCCAATAATTATCACACACACACACACACACACACACACACACACACACACACACACACACACGGCTTCCCCAGACATGTGCTGAGGCATAGACCACTCACACTTGCCCACCCAGCCAAACTAGGTACCACTTGCCAACCCAAGACTTGTTTTTCATCCTCAACTGACTCTGGTCACCACTCCACAATATTTACCAGACTGCGTCCACTACAGCAAGGCCCCAGTAACTCCCTTTGGGTTGGAGTGGCAGCTATCCGGCCTGCAGAAAGTGGCCACTGGCCTCACACTTGTGGCCTCACGCAGCAGAACCACACAATGGTAGGAGGCAGCCATCGTCCATTACAGCACCCATCTATTTACCAGACCTATGCTCCTGGTAGCTGAGGGCTCTACCATACCAAGGCTCCAAAAGTATCTCTGGTCTTCCATGTTCTTTGGGCATAGGGAAGGGGGAGCATGGAGTGCAGTGGATACTGGTCAGGGTGCTGGCCCAGCCAAGCCCAAGATCAAGGCAGAAAAAGCAATGCAAGGCCAACTCCATGCCAGATGCCCTGTTGGCACCTCATACACTGAAGGCTCTCAGAGCACCTTGGTGAGATGTGCGACCATAGCCTCCTCATCGGTAGTGTGGAACAGTTACACACAACTTTCTGAGAACATAACTAAGCAGAGGAAGAGGTCAGATTTGAACACTGAGGAACACACACCTTCAAGGTAATAAGATTGATTCAGCATTTTAGCCATGTGACCCATGGCCCTTGAAGCTCAAGAAGCCAGCGGCCCAAGGATCCAGACGGCTACAGCACATGAGCGTGGCCAGCCATCTCCTCTGCCTTCCCTCGCTCCCACATACGGAACCAGCAACAGTGCTTCTGCCCTCCTGTCCTGAGGAAGTTCCTTAGAACCAGGAAACATACGTCTATACATACCGAGAAGCCTCACCTGTCCCTGAAGCTGCTGGCCTGCCTGGCTCCGTCAAGACACAAAGGCTCCCTCCCATCTATCATGGGGCAGCTTGGCCCCTGCTATTAGGGTGGGCCTTGATGGGCGGGTGCTGGGGGAGAGCGGAGAGAAGAGGGGGCCACGCCACACACGTCTCTGTTGCCCAAACCACGAAGCAAAATATTTTCATTCATGAGTTCATCCAGCCTAAACATGCATCTAATCCCTGGAAACTGACAGTTCAAAACGGATCCCAGGTGGGGGGAGACAGAGCTCTTAGTTCAAAGACGAGGGCCAGACACAACTGCTTATCACACAGTGACCATCAGCAGAGGCTAGGAAATCCCAGGCTTAATGGATCCAGGCCAGCCAGAGATTTCAGTGTCTAAAAGGTCTCACACCATTGGCTGTCAGCCTGCCCACTGCCTCTCTTGTCTAGGCTCAGGGCAGAGGGACAGAGAGGGGACCCTTCTGCTTGGCTGAGGCAAAAATGAAACAAAACAAAAACCACAACAGCATTTGGGTGGAAGATGGTTTAGGATGTACCTTCTATCTCCGCAGACTCCTGCTTTGGACCAGGAAGGGGCTCTGGAGCTCAGCAGCCGTGGAGAAGGAGGGAGGAAGGAGATGGGGGCACCACAGAGATTGCTGGCACAGACAATGAACAGCCTCCCACAGAGGAGCGTGAGGGATGGGGGAAGGTTTGGGCCACTCTAAGTCTCCAGGGCCAGCTCAGGGCCCCCACTGCCAGAGCTGGCCATGCTCTCTCCCTGGAAGGCAGTTAGCTAGAGTAAGGAAGATCACCATAGATGTTTCCTGGGCAGACAGTGTTTACACAATCCAGAATTTGTAATCCCTTCTGGAAGACAGGGTTGCCCGTAGGGACTTTGAGTGGATCCAAAAAAAAGAGAATCCCTTTGGCTCCTACTTGACTAATACTTTCGAGAAAATGTCTGGGATAGTGAGCCATCCCCTGCAGAAACGCATTTCATCAAGGCAGCCCCGGGCTCATGTTTAACAAGAGTAGTGGATCTTTCTCCTCCGATGCAACAGGAACTATCTCTGAAGCCTCTGGAGTTCTGCAGCTCTGCTCACTCCTTCAGCACGCGCTGACTAGACTGCCGAAGACTGAGCATGGACACTCAAGAACCCAGAGAACATTCCACAACCCGGTACCCTGTCTCCCACGCTTAATACTCAGTGTGCTCCCTTTTCCCCTGGGCCACCACTTTCCATGGAGAGTCAAGATGGTCCCTGAAAAGCTGCAGGTGATTGTGTGAAGTTGAACCACAGCGCTCCAACACCAGGTGCCAGAAGTGCCCCACGTCTTACACTCTTGCTTTGGCTAGCCCGCTACCTGCAAGGTAGACCGTATTTCACATAACTGACTTCCTAGCTCACAGCAGTGGTAAATGGGGGAACAAGGCGCATCCCAAGGCCTCCACAGTTACTTAGAACCATAGAAATGGCCCCAAGAGAGGACGTTACAGATGAGTTTCGTGCCGTGAAGGATGAACACCGGTGTCAGCTGTCCCATTCCATCACCACAGTCCTTCCGTATCCTGAAGAGTCTGCTTCACACACTTGCTACCTTGCCTGGTCCCTTACCTTGCTACATGGCTGCTGTCCTTCACATGCCTAGAAGGAGGCACCCATCAGACACCATCTAGACAGCGCTCTTCCAGGTCTTCCATCCAACTAGCCTATGGTACCTGCTACTTCCCTGGCATGTGCAGCCAGACCAACCAGGAGAAAGTGTCTGAAGAGAAGACCAGAATACCAGGTTCTAGTCTGAGTCCTGGCTATGGAGTCAGTTTGACCTTCTGAGACTGTTCTCATGTGAAATGACCCTTTTGACCTTGCCAACTCACTCCTGATGACAGTGCCACCACAGAAAGAGACAAGAACTGTCCCTAGAATTGAAGACTGTGTCTTTTTTTTTTTTTTTCTGAGACAGGGTTTCTCTGTGAAGCTTTGGCGCCTTTCCTGGAACTCACTCTGTAGACCAGGCTATCCTTGAACTCACAGAAATCCGCCTGCCTCTGTGTCCCAAGTACTGGGATTAAAGGCGTGCGCCACCACCGCCTGGTGCCCCCTATGTCCCTAACCAGAGTCACCTCTTCTCCAGAATGAAGCTGGAAATGCACATGACAAAATGAACTAATGGCGGCTACCAGGAGAGCTCAGTCACACAAAGTTATAAACAGCCTCTGGCCTGAGCAAGGGTCAGAGAAGGCCTAGATCCACCCACCCAATAGAAACATCTTATTAACCATACATATACTTTCAGGCATTTTAAAAGCTATGGTTCCCAAAGTCAGGAACAGGTGAAGTCGGTCTTAGCAGTGTATTTTCTTTAACCTAATATATCCAAATATTACTCTAATCCATAATAAATGTTTTAAAGATATTAATGAGATATTTTACATTCCTTTGGTGCTACGTCTTCACACTCTGGTGTATACTTTATACTTAAAATTCATCTCAGTTCAAATGCCAGACTTTCTTCAGTTCCCTGATCACTATCTATACCTCATAAAACATACAGTTGTTCAAGTAAGTTCATAAATTCAAGCTGTTCCCAATGTCTTGAATGTTTTACAATAATTTTGAATCTTTGAGTCATTTTTATAGTTTTTTTTTCTCTTGCCCCTGTTGGCAAGTTGGAATAATTTTTTAAAATCTGCATCAACTAGAATCCTGAAATATTAAACTAATTTTCAGTGGCAGCTTGTCATATTTTAAGTGCTCAAAATTCTCAAGTGACTAGTGGCGACCATCCTGGACAGTGTAGGTTTATATGTCCTGGAGCGGACACTGAAAACCTTGGGGTGCCTTACTGCTCCCCACCCCATGGCAGAAATGTGTCTCTTCTGGGCCAGAGAAATGGTCCTGTAGTTAAGAGCACTGGTTGCTCTTGCAGAGGACCTGGTTTGGTTCCCAGCACCCATATGATGACTCACAATCATCTGTGACTGCAGCTCCAGGGGATCCAATGCCCTCTTCTTACCTCTGTGGGCATTGCACACATCTATAGTACGATAGATACATGCAGGCAAAAACTTGCATACATACGTAAAGTAAGTAAGTCTAAAACAGAAGAGAAAAAGAAGCACGCCTCTTCTGTGGGGTGAGGAAGACACTAACTCTACCCAGGCCTCTTCTCTCACAGCACCTCCTGTTAGTCCAGCTCTCTCCTAGAAAGGCCCAACTAACGAGGCTACCCACAGCAGAAGAGGTTTCCTAACACCATATACGGAAGAGCCTCCAATCACAGCCCAGGACCTTGCTCACAAACAGCAGGTCTTGGAACACCAACACAAAGATGATAGCAATTCTTATCAGTTGCTAAATGGCCTTCTCTAAGGACAGGAGTTGGCATTTGATCATTTCTATGTGCATGCCAGAGGAGAAAGGCACATGAGCTGAGGGGCTACCAGGGAGTCAGGGAAGACTATAGAGAACAGATCTCAGGGCCCAAATGTTACACCCCCAACCATCAGAGGCAGTGTCCCCTGATCTCAGCAGGTGACTCTAATCACAGCCTAGAAAATTTAGAGACAATTTAGTGTTGCCACAGAAGTGTGTCGTATACCTTCTTGGCTTCTGAAACAGGAATCCACAGTGCAGTAAATTACCATGGAAAAGGTGTCCATGCAGGAGAGCAAGACATGGCCAGGAACTATGTTTCAAAATTCCTTAGGAAACTAAAATGTGACTCCTACATTATATATGGTTTAGAACAAACAACAGCAAATTTTTCAAACAGGAAAAGGTACTAATAACCTATGCTTGGTTCTCTGCTGCCTGGACTGTGGACACACTGCTCACTTGTGTGTGCTATCTGACTTCCTTGGTATCTCAGAAGTGCCACACAGGCAGGGCTTCTCTTGCACTAGCTACTGCATCCCTGGTGCCTAGGAGAGATGGATGGATGGATGAAGGGATGGAGGGAGCGACAGAGAGATGAATGGAGGGATGGATGGATGGGGGAGGGATGGTTGAAGGGATGGTTGGAGGGATAGATGGAGGGAGGGATGGAAGGATGGATGGAGGGATGGAGGAATGGATGGGGGAGGGATAGATGAATGGATGGGGGAGGGATAGATGAATGGATGGGGAGGGATGGATAGAGGGATATGGGGAGGGATGGATGGAGGGATAGAGGGAGGGAAGGAGGAATGAAGAGATTGGTGGTATGGATGGAGGTATGGATGGATGGATGGAGGGAGGAATGGAAGGAAGGAGGGATGGAGAGAGGTATAGAGGATTGGAGGGATGGATGGAGGGATGATGGATGGAGGGACAGACAGAGGGATGGAGGGATAGATGGAGAAATGGAGGGATGGATGGAGGAATGGATAGAAGGATGGATGAAGGGAGGGAGAGATGGAAGGAGGGATGGGTGGGGGAACCAAGGAAGAGAGGGAGGGACAGACAGACAGACTCTAAGCTGCCTCCTAATTTCATACTTCCCTTTTGTCATTCAAGAAGTATTTGTTTTCCTGAGTCCCCCCAAGTTTTGCATTAACACATTTTTACAGGGAAAGTTCTTGATGTCCAGCTGTAAAGGAAATCATATCCTGGTCACACACTTGCCTCAAATCCCGAGTGTCCCCAGTGTGGCCACTCTCTCCCCAAGTATAAGGATGAAGATGTCAGTCAACAAGGGTGTCCCCAAACAATCACATCCAGGCAGTCAGGTTTTCTGCACCAGAGGAGCCCAGTGCCCAGCCTTCCCCAGGTGCCCCATCACCACAGGCCAATAAAACGTCTCAGCCACAGAACAGCCTCTTTTGTCTCAGAGGAGCCTCGGCGAGGCTTGATAGTCCCACGTGACCTGCATGTGGTAGGGCCAGAAAATGAAGCGGCACTTTCCACAGCATTTATACCTGTGTTTAATTTCTGCTTAATAGGACAAGTAAAACGCTCTACCTAAAGGCCAGTTGACTGCAGGACACACATTTCCGGATTAACAGCTCTGTTAGAGATGTTTCCAGCCAGCCCATGACCCCACTGTGATGGTTATAATTACATCCACATAACATATAAATCTCAATATACTTTTAATAAGCAGTTAATACTCTGATATAAAATATTTACATCTCAACCAAATTCATCCTGCATTGAGTAGCCCTGGTTTACAGAGTTATTAAAACCACGGCCATCAATCAGTCCTCCAGCTTAGCGCAGAACTAAGTAGTTAGAGGAAGCCTCCCCTTCCCCTCAGCACAGGCTGAGGCCCTTCTTCCAGGAAGTTTAATAACACTGAGCATCTTCTGCCTGCCCTTCTCCCTCACTGACAGGCCTCAATAGCAACGCTGTTCTTCCTAGCACCCAGGCCAAGAGCTTGAGAAATGTGTGCCCTCCCCCACCACCGTTTACTCCAGCATCTCACTGGCTTATGAAGTAGACCCACAATGAGTCCTTGGGAAGTTTCCAGAACCACTGATGTGGGACAACTAGGTAAAGGATTGTCACTGAAGAATTCAGATTCAACACAACAAATCTATCACTGCAGAGTCTGGCCCCGATGCCAGGCACCCTGGGAAACCCTTGTGAGCAGCCCTGACCTACCTCTCTTTTACCTTTCACAGCCTTCCCCTGGTCTCTGCCTCCCTTCCCAGAATGTGAGGCCCATGGGATTCCATCTGGTTCCATTCACTTTTGAGTCCCTAGCAGCAAGTTCCAGGTCCAGATTCTGGCTAGTGCCAGCAACTGCTTAATATATGAATAAGCCAGTAAATCAACCAATGGCCAAGGCAGGAGCGGAAGCCTGCCTTGACTCCATGCAGGTGGTAGGCTCATGACACCAAGCACCGCCCAAGGTAGGACCTGTCACGCTGCCTCCAGACTGTGTGTCTCACAGGGACCCACAGAAGCTAGCACAGTTTGAAGAGATAATCCAGTTAATAATAGGATTAGTTCAGGCACATCCCCTAAACCATAAGCTTGAAACCTCTACCTGGGCAAATGTTTGGCCAGCCTCTGCCAGGATCTCTACCCTCACCAACCACAGGTCCTTCCTCAACACACACAGTCCCTTGGCTCTGACAAGCCACCTGTGGGGGCAAAGCTGGGGATTTGGAGATGAGCAGCCTGTTTCAGAAGGCCCTGGCATCCTCAGTGCCACCGGCCCCCACTGCACAGACCGCCAACCACCACCTCCACACCACCACCTGCTCTTTCCTGTGCCAAGAAAGTGATTATATGCACACAGTGGGAAAGGGACCCCAAGAGGACAAACACCAGTGGCTCTAAACTGATAAGTGACATGTGGTAGCACTTGGGGAAGCAAGTTCTGGGTCTGTGCTACAGCCTGAATAGGACAGTGGTGCTGTCTGTCTGTCTGTCATCTCAGATGCACCTGAACTTACACCCAGCATGGATGCTTTTGATGTCTCATAAAACCCCAATTAAAGTCCCTTAAAATCACACACTAACTACCAAGACCCCTGTTGCACAAATCTTAAAAAGTTCTTATGAATAAAATCAAACCTGAGCCAGGTATTGGGGTGAATACTGGAAGATCAGAGAAGCAGAACAAGCCACAGCCACCTCACCTTGCCAGTTCCTCAGCTGATCTTGTTTCCTCAGACTGGAAGCTTCTGTGTCCTCATCCAAATGGATTTCAGCTGAACTGCTGTTCAAAGCCTGAAAGCTTAATCCAGCCTCTAGTTCCTGGTTTTCACGCCTTATATACCTTTCTGCTTCCTGCCATCACTTCCTGGGATTAAAGGCATGAGTCAACATACCTGGCTGTTTCCAGTGTGACATTGAACTCTGGATAGATCTCTGCCTCTGGGATGCTAGGATTAAAGGTGTGTGTGCCATCATTTTCTAGCCTCTATATCTAGTGGCTGTTCTGTTCTCTGACCCCCAGATAAGTTTATTAGGGTTCACAATATATTGGGGAACACAATATCACCACAGACCCCGATCCCAGAGGTGTGACCATGAAGCAGGCCTCTGTAACTTCACCTCCACTTCAGAGAAGTGAAGCAAGACAAAGACCAGATGGCAAAGGAATGGAAAATGGTCAAGAGTAAAGTCAGGGAGAAGAGGCAAGTGCATGTTCAACCCCAATTCCTTCCCAATACAGTCCTAACTCTGTGTGGTACTTTGAAAGAAAATGGCCCCCATAGGGAGCAGCACTATTGAAAGGTGTGGCCTTGTTGGAGGAAGTGTGTCACTATGGGGGTGGGCTTTGAGGTCTCCTATGCTCAAGCTACTCCCAGTGTCAAGGACCACTTCCTGTTGCCTACAAGATGTAAGAATCTCAGCTACTTCTCCAGCGCCATGTCTGCCTGCCTGCTGCCATGTCCCACCATGATGATAATGGACTCAACCTCTGAACTATAAGTGAGCCACCCCAATGAAATGTTTCCCTTTATAAGAGTTGCTGTGGTCATGGTGTCTCTCACAGCAATAGAAACCCTAGCTAAGACACTTTCCCAGGTACTATGTTAGACTTCAGGCCACTTGACCTATCAGAACTGTGCCTCTTAGGATGGTAGCCAATGGTCACATTGGCTATTTAAATTTAAATCAACTTTCATTAAAACTGAAAAAAATTAGCCGGGCGGTGGTGGCGCACGCCTTTAATCCCAGCACTCGGGAGGCAGAGGCAGGCGGATCTCTGTGAGTTCGAGGCCAGCCTGGGCTACCAAGTGAGTTCCAGGAAAGGCGCAAAGCTACACAGAGAAACCCTGTCTCGAAAAACCAAAAAAAAAAAAAAAAAAAAAAAAAAAAAAAAAAAAAAAAAAAAAAAACTGAAAAAAATTAAACAGTTGGTTCTTGAGTCACACGGCCACATTTCCAATGATCAAAGCCATGGGTCTTGTGGACAGCATGAGAAAGGACATTTCCTTCATCATGGACAAAATGAATAACACAGCTACTGTGAACAGAACAGCACCTAGCATCTAGTGTGTGTTTACCGCCCTCTGCCCTTCCTGTAGGCTCAAACCGTCCTCCGACTCCTTCTGCTCCCTCCCAGAAGCCCTATAGGTCAGCAGATACTCAGCCCCACAACATACTTACCTGGGTTTGAGAGAAAGCTGATGTCCCCTCTGTGTTCTGCTGTCCCTTCACAACTATGACATTGCTGCCCCATTATACAGATAGAGAAATAGCAGCACTGAGAAGATTTTTCTCTCCTGATCAAGAAACTGGATGCTTCACAAAACTACTGAAGTAGCTTTGAAATGGGCCCCAAGTAGGCCTCCAGAACTCCAGAACGCTTCTCAGCTGACCTGCGAATGCGGAAGGTAGATGTGGCAGGCAGAATAATGGCTTCTGAAAGATGGCCATGTCCTAAACACTAGAACCATGAATATCTATGTTTCATAACAAAAGAAAGTCACCTCTGTAAACTGGCTTACTCTAAGGTAGGAGATCATCATGGATTTTCCAGGTGGGCCAATATAAGCACAAGGGTCCTTACAGGTGGAAGAGGAGAAAGTCAGTTTCAGAGTGACTCAAGGTGAAAAGACACAGTCACTTATTACTGGCCTGGAAGATGGACAGGTCAGTGGGGCAAAGAATAAATGTAGCCTCTAGAATTTGGAAAATGTAAGAACGTCATTTCTTTTCTAGAATCTTCAGAAAGAAAGTTGTCCTGTTGACACCGTGGTCTGAGCCCATTTTGTATTTTTGACCATAAACCTGTAAGATGATAAAATTATGTTGCCATAATTTGTTAGGACAGCCATAGAAATTTAATGGTGGTGGTTTGGGTACCAGAAGTGGGGTGGAATAGAGGAATTGGAGTTGAACATGCACTTGCCTCCTCTCCCAGACTTCACTCTGGACCATTTTCCATTCCTTTACCATCTAGCCTTTGTCTTGCTTCACTTTTCTGAATGGATGTAGCTTTATTATCAAACTGCTGAATAGTCTGAGAGAATTTTAAAGAGCATAAATGAAAAGCAAATTTCCCTGGAACCAATCATTTGTTTAAACTAATCCTTTGAAACTGCTATGGATGGACTCGGAATAAGGAACACGGTAGAGAACCCTTGAGACACTGAAGGTGATGTAAGTTGTCGGGAACAGACTGTTAGAGGTACCTGTGCTAACGGCACTGCTGGGAGAGCTCAGAAGGAAATGAGGAGATGCCAATGAAAACTGGAAGAGAGGGGATCCTGTCACAGAGAGACAAGACCAGTACAAGTGTTTCCTGGAGCCATGTGGGGCTTCTGTGAAGTAACACTCGTAATGTGGTTGGATATTTAGCTAAGCATAGTTCAGGGAATGTGTTGACTATGTAACAAAGTTATTCTAGATGGTTAGAATAAAATACAATAGAGACAAGATAAATTAAAGGGAGTGTTGTTAAATAAAAATTAATGAGAGTGTGATGGTTTAGGGAATCTCTCAGCCTATTGAAATAGTAAAAACAGCAGAATGAAGAGATTTACGGAAAGATGCAGGTGTGTAGACCCTAGCAGAACCTCAGAGAGGTCAGGGTATTCAGTCACACAAAAGGCTCTTTGAGGGGCAGCACTATGGTTCAAGATAAAGGTGCTTGCCACCAAGCCAGATGGCCTGAGTTTAAAGTCTGGGAACCATGTGATGGAGAGAGAATAGATTACTGCAAGCTGCCCTCTTGCCTTCACATACATGCCATGGATCATTCACATCCCCCACTCCCACCTCTTCTCTCTCTCTCTCTCTCTCTCTCTCTCTCTCTCTCTCTCTCTCTCTCTCTCTCTCTCACACACACACACACACACACACACACACACACACACACACACACACACACACCAAAATATAATTTTAAAAAGCTGTAAAGGCTCTTGGGAAAGATTGTGTAAATCCTAGATTTCTTCGATCATCTCAGGAAAAAAAAAAAAGAACTAAAGTAAGAATGGGTTGATCTAGGAAGACCTGTGGAGGAGATCTGCAAAATTCTGAAGAACACGAGCCTGGCAGAAACACTGCCAGATTGTCCCAATGAGGCCAGAGACCAGACAAAGACAAAAGGAGACTAGAGACCTCAAAGGTTCTCCAATCAATAGACTGATAAAGCTCTCCTGCTTTGAACATGGGCTACCTCAGTGAGTGAGGATGTCTTGGGGTGGACACTTGAACCCCTATGGTAAGAGCCAAAAATCGCAGAGGAGGCCTTAAAACTAAATAGAGTTTGCACGGCATGAAAACTGATGGTGGTGAGGAGCCTGGGGAAGTCACTCAGTAGGTGAGGGCTTGCTGCCCAACTATGAGGACCTGACTTTGGATCTTTGGTGCCTAGGTAAAAGGCAAGGTGAGTAGCACATGCTCGTCACCCCAACACTGCAGGGGCAGAGTCGGATGGGTCCCTTACCAGGCAACCTAGCCATGGGCAAGCTTTGGGTTCTGTGAAAGAACATGTCTCAAAAAATAAGGTGGGGCTGAGGATGTAATCCAGTGGTAGAGCACTTGCCTAGTAGGCATAAGGCCCTAAGTTCAAACCTCAGTACGCAAAGGGAGTAGGAAGCCATTGAGGTTGCCATGACAATACTTTGGGCAAGGAGATGGCTCAGTGAGTAAAGCATGTGCTGCACAAGTGTGAGGTCCTGAGTTAGATCCCCAGACCCCACACACAGCCAGACACAGAAGCACACTCGTCTGCAATCCCAGCACTGCTATGGGGTAGTGGAAGGCGCAAACCAGAGAACCTCTGCACGCAGAAGGGCCTGCCAGCTCAGCTCCATACAAGAACAGTGAACAAGAGACCCTGCTTCAAAAGAGGTGGGAGGCAAAGACTGGCCCCTGAGGTTGTCCTCTGACCTCTACACACACACACACACACACACACACACACACACACACACACACACACACACACACGAATGCACTGCCAGAGCTGTAGTTTAGCAACATGGAAGTGACATCATTGCCACAACTGTAATTTGGTTGGTTGATTTTGCTTTGTTCTTTATGACAGTGGAGATTGAAGTTAGGGCTTCGCAAAAGCCTAGCCAAAAGGTTTCTAGCCAAAAGGGGTTCCTCAGTCGAAAAGGTTTCTAGTTCCTGTCTCCTCCTGCCTTATATACCTTTCGCCACCTACAATATCACTTCCTGTCTCAACCTCTCTAGTGCTGGGATTAAAGGTGTGTGACTCCCAAGTACTGGGATTAAAAGTGTGTGCCACCACTGTCTGTTATCTATGTTTAATCTAGTGGCTCATTCTGATCTTCAGGCAAATTTTATTGGGGCACACAATATATCACCACACAGGGTCTCAGTCTACTTCCTGTTGCCTGTGGATCAACATGTAGCAGTCACTTCTCCAGCATCATCTCTGCCTGCACACCACCACGTTCCCTGGCCATGATGATAATGAACTAAACCTCTGAAACTGTAAGCCACCATCTCAATGAAATACTTTCCTTTTTTAAGAGTTGTTGTGGTCATGGTGTCTCTTCACAGTAATAGAAACCCTAACTAAGATATCCTCCAAGCAACCCATTAAATCGACACTAATATTTTCCTAGTTTATAGAGAAGGAAATTGGACTTCAGCAAGGTTACAACACTCAGAAAGATCCCATAGCTAAGGAAGAGGAAAAAATCAAACTGAGAATACTAAATTTAAATGACTGCACATGTGAGATGATTCTGGTGTCTTGGTGCTTGGGGGATCCAAAACATAACATAGAGGGTGACTAACAGGCAAAACTACCATGTAAACAAAATATGAGCCATTTCAACCATAAATAACCCATATTACATGTATATAACATATACTACATGTCAAACTCTGCGCTAGTCATTGAGAAATAATGGTGACTAGACAGTCAGGAGCCCTGGATCTGCCCTCATGGTGTGAATAGATAGAGATACTCCCCATAATGCATGCCAATTATCTGAAGAGTTTAACTAATAAGAGCAAGGCCAGCCAAGGACATAACCCAGGTCCATGCAGAAAGTCAAAGAAGGTCACTATGGAGAAACTACAATTGTAACTCAAAAATTCACTCCCTTAAAGAGAGCTGGTTAATTTGAATCAGCCTGCAGAGGATGGAAACCAAGCATCCAGAGAACTTTTTCTGTTCAGAAGGAAAAGATGCTGAGGCGATGACGGCCTCCTATGATGAGGACCACAAAAATTTAAGCCTATGTCACATTCATGTAAAACGAGCCCATAAAGGGCGACAGTCTCAAAGCAAGGGACAAAAAGGAGCTTCAGTGAGCCTGCAGCTTATGCTGAGCACCGCATGAAAACTGTCTCTAAAACACATACAACCAGGTGGCGCATATCATTAATTCTAGCACTGGGAGACAGGAGTAGGCAGATCTCAGTGAGTTCTGGGTCAGCCTGGTCTACACAGAGTTTTCTAGGTTAGCCAGGACTACATAGTGAGAGACTTTGTCTAAAAAGTAACTGATTGATTAAAATAAAATACTTATTGATAAAATAATTGTTTAACATCAACGACTAACACATAGTTAAAAATAACCAGGCACGCAATGAAATAAAACCTCATGAGCCAAAAAATCAAAACAGGTCCAGGGCACTTCAGACAACATAATCTTCTCTCAAATCTATAAAACAAGTGTAAGTAAACAAAACAGAAAGCATCTATAGGAACCACTACCCTAGGAACGGAAGGATTAACAGGAGTTAACAGATGGAAAGAACAGAGGGGGTGTAGGAGAAAAGGTACTCCCTTGGAAGGAGCCGATACTGTTCATGTTCTCTACCACCAAAGCGCCCTCAGAAAACAAGGGCAGAGGTACAATGGGAGCATGAGGCGCCGACTGGAGACTGGATCCTGTTGCAGGCCCATTCCCATATCTGCTCTGAGAACCAGCACTGAAAGCCACTGCCAAAGAGGAGTCCAGAAGTCTCAAAAGCAGAAGTCTGAGAGAAGTCACACAAAAATCATGCAATCCATAATGAGGCAATGCCACTACCCCCACTGATGGTAACACTGAGTCAATGGCCTGTCTTAAGAGCCCTGATGAGAGCCGGGAGGTGGTGCACGCCTTTAGTCTCAGCACTCGGGAGGCAGTGGCAGGAGGATCTCTGTGAGTTCAAGGCCAGCCTGGTCTACAGAGTGAGCTCCAGGACAGGCACTAAGACTACACAGAGAAACCCTGTCTCAAAAAACAACAACAACAACAACAAAACAAAACAAAACAAAAATCAGTACAGAAGGTCCTGGCTGTTTACACAAGACTCATAGTCATGAAGGCCAAGGCAGCCTGTGTACATGCATACATGTGTGCAAGAGGGTTAGGGTAGTGCTTTTAAAATACCCAGATTTCCACCTGGCACTGACCGGAGCTCAGCTGTACAGCTGGGCTATCTCAAGGGAGTATGAACAGCAGCAAGCACGCTCCCTTTGTGGGAGGGCAGATACACTCCCCCAGCCGCCTGTGAAGCTCCTCCCACTCATTCTGGGTTGGAGGTGTTGTGGACACATCACCCACCCAGGCCTAGCCACTCCCACCTGCACCGTGTTCGTCACCCCCAGGCTGCCAGGCCTTTGTTCCTGCACGCCAAGGACCTGCCAGCCTGCCCCTCAACTTGAAGCAGACTCCCAGAGGATTGTGCACAGGTCGTGACCCCATCAGGAGCTCCTACTCACTCCTGACCCAGGTTCTGAGCCTACCAGAGAAGCCCCAAGTGGGGAGCAGGAAGACCACCTTCCGCCCAGGCTGCTTCTCATGCAATGGTGGGGCCTTGGAGGGGAAAGTTCATTTTGTCAATCAGCCCATTGTTGGCCTGCCAAGCGCAGGCTCGTCCTCCCCCGATGTGTCACTGGGTGCTGTTGACACAGATGTCAACTGTCAAGGGTGCCCTCCACCCTCCAACTCCCTCCTAGGGCATCCTGCAGGCCCGGCACAAGGGACTCTGTTGCAATGCTCCCCACTGGCCCCTTGCAAGAACCACGATTGCCACACCTTTGGAATTGCCAAAACTTGACTGGATACTTCATCATGTGGATTGGCCACGGAGGCTGCAGCTGACACGAACAGGTATGGCAGATACTTGACTGTTTGCCAGGTGACAAATCCCAACTGAGTGAAACCTGCAGACTTCACAGTATCTGCGGTACAAGCCTCCTCCCGCCCTCCCAATCCAAGTGTAAGTGGCAGCTTCCTGGGGCCCATTTCCAGGATGGAAAAAAAGAGGCCCCATTTCCATGATCTGAGCATCCGTAGGCCCAGCAAGCAGCCTAAGATCACAGCACCAGCCGAGCTACTGCTCTTCCCTTCACCCCCACCTCAAATCTGCCTCTAGCCAGGGAGAAGTAGGCATACTGGGCATCTGAGCAGAGGGCCCCACGGGGCCGCCTATCCACTCTTATCATTATGAGTCCTAGTGTACTTCAAGATAGGAGATGCCTTTTCCACGACAGTTCCCAGGTGATAAAGACTGCATGAGGCCCAGAGCAGGAGCAATCCCCGAATTCACTTAATTCTAGTTCCAAGGAAACCTGATACAGCTCACATTAAAATACACAATCCTTTGGAAACTTGCCTCCATATGCCACCACAATCCTGCTGAGCTCAAAGTCTTGATTTGGGTCTCCAAAAATGTCTCCAACCACGGCCGAGGCTGTGGGGAAGACATGAGGAGGGACATTGTTGGGCTTGTCATCTACGCTCTATTACTGTCTGCCCAGGCCCTGCACTATAACCCAGTGAGCATGTTGATGGACACCGTGTGCTCAGGTCAGCAGAAAATCAGGCTTCCCAGCTGCCATCTAGGAAGATCAGTGACTTAACCTGCGAAGCGGGAAAGAGCGCAGTGCTATGAAAGTGTAAAGCTCCTGACACCACAGACCACCGAGGCTTCCTGGTGTCACCCACTATCACGGCTATTGTTCAAGTAAACCAAGATCTACAGGGAAAAGGATTTCTCTCAGACCAGCCAAGTGAGGCCAGTGCCCCAGCCACCATGACGGAACATTGTTTAGAGCAGGGATTGGTGCCCAGAGCTCTTTCTCAGGGCATGCTGTTATACACAGCTAATGATTTCTTCCCAAGATCAGGCCAGATTTCCTACCCAGAGGCCAATCCCACAGAGCTGTAGCAAGAGGTCGGGGAGAGTGGAGGTAGGCAGGCAGGCAGCAAGCAGGGCTGGCGAAGGCCAGGCAGGTTGACAGGACAGGATTTTTAGATCTAATTTTGAAATGTCTGTGAAATAACTATTTTGAAATCTTGTTCACTTTTGAAATTTCTTTAAGATAAACCCAAATCTGTCCTTGATGAGTTGATGCCTTGAGCACTGGCCTAGTGTGTGGCAAGCGGGCCCCCTGTCCCCATGACCTTGGGGGCTGGCTCTGCAGCCATCCATAAGATGGGAACTGACACTTCATGGGGTTCCACCCTGAGAAAGAGCTGCTGCAGGAGGGCAGCATGCATGGTGTAAGAGACACGGTACATGGTACATGGTAACTCCCTGGTAGTGTTCAAGCCCCACACCGGCTGTGTCTCAGATGGTATCTGGCACATGAGGGTATCATGAAGCGGATCTATGTTGCCAGAGAATTCCTTGATGTAAAAATCAGTCAAGTGTGGAGTGCTGAGAACAGAAGTCATCCTGTGGTTTCCTACTCAAAAGCTGCCAGCCCTTCAAGCTCTACAGACCACACCTTGGTCCGTAACCTAGGTTTACGTGTAAAACACAAGTCAATGAGCAACCCAGGGCTGGAGAAAGCCAAGTCCTTTCTAGTTCACCAACAGGGATGATGCCCCAACAGGCCTTGCAGGAAGCTACGGAAGACTACAGCAATGAGGCCACCTACCCTTTGATCTAGTCCCTTAGAGTTCTAGTCCCCACCCTTCCTCACCCACCTCCATCATACTATTAGGCTAACACCAAAGAGGCTGCCCAAGGAAACAGCAACCACAGTGAAGAACATTCTAGAAGGCCAGCCTATTTCTGTGTCCATATTTGCTCTTGGGGATAGGGAGATCAAGAAAGCCAAGATGCTGATCTGCTTGGATAGGGTAAGATCTTCTAGGGCTAGTGTAGATTCTCTGATGCAGCAATAGTAGGTCCCACCAAAATATGCCCTGGTTCACAATGTCTTGCCTTTATTTCTTGTACCAATGGAAATATTTTATAATACATCAAAACATACAGCTCTATCAATGCAACATGTGTGAGTCCAAGATTCAGGTTCCATGTACACTGGGCAGTTTATGATTGAGAAATACCTTCAAACATATCTGCCTGTTCAAAGAAATTCTTCTGGGCACATACTAAGCATGCTCTGAAATTAGGACAATTTCTGGACAGAGAAGGCAGATGAAGGGGTTCCATTGTGCAGGTGTCAACCTCCAATCACATAGCTAGCCTCTGCTCTTCACAGTGACCATAACCCCTTCTAAAGCCAGTCCGAAGACACACCAACTGCCAAAAGCCCAGTGCATGGTGGGTAGACGATGGGAACAAGCCCTAGCTCAGCCTTGCAAACAGAACAAATCTCCAGTCATTGGATTCCAATCTGGAATTGGGGATAAAGGGATCTGTGCTGGGCATTGCCAAGAGCCAACAGGAGAGAAACCCAACTTCATGGTTGTGATATTACTTATCACAATTATGCAGTTATTTCTACTGGGGAGGGGGGACAAGAGGCCAGGGTCCCCTTCTAGGAAGGGGGAGCCTTCTAGGACAGGACAGATTCTCACATCTGTCCTCATATCCTGACTTCAGTCACTGGGCCAGAGCCTGAGAACACAGCCACAGCCTGGACAGAGAGTGAGTTAGTCAGCACCCTCCCACCACAGGCAATGGGACACAAGATGACACAACCCAACATGGTTTAATCCTGCTCAACGCCAGCATCAGGGACATAGTTGGGGAAAGAGGCATTCCGCGTGATTCCACCTGCAACAAGGTCACTGCCCACAGACCAGGCATGGTCTGACCTGGAAGTGACCTGCACAGTCCAGCATGCTCCATCCCTCACCTCAAATTGCTCTCCTGAGGCCTGCTGTGCCGCCTTTAGTTCTCATTATTACAGCAAATTTCTTGGCTGCTGAAGACTTTAGCCATCTCAATTTTTGTGGCTAGTCAACTTTTATAGACTGTTTTTATTCATTAAGAATTTCAGTCAATATGTTTTGCTCATATTCACCTCTAACTCCTCCCTCCCCACTGGCTCCAATTTGGTGTCTTTATTTTTTTTGTAACCCAGTGATTGCAGTTTGTACCTCCCATGCAAACATGGGGTCACCCACTGGAGCATGGTTGACCTATCTGGAGCTGTATCCTTACAGAAAACTGACTTCCCCTTCCTCACAAGTCATCAGCTGTCAATAGCTCTTCAGTCAGAGGTACATGCTCATGAGCTTTCCACCCTGCTAGAATGTGGACTGGTCTTGTACAGGCAACCACAACTGCTATAAGTTCTTGAGCGTAGCAGTCCTGACATGTCAAGACAACACTGTCTCACCCTGGTCTTCCCTGACCTCTGGCTTTCCCCTCCCTGCCTGCTTCTACAATGGTCTCTGAACCTTGGGGAGGTGATAAAGATGTTCCATTTATGGTTGGCCACTCCATAGTCACTTATCATCTGCCTTTTAACTAGTTGTTTCTTTGTTTACCACTGTCCACTACACAATGAAATTTCTCTGATGAGGTCTAAGAGCTATGCCAGTCTAGAATATAGAGATCTGAATTTAGAGGACAGTTTGTTATTGTGTCCATTTAGCAGAATAGTAGTAGTAGGTTCACTTCTTGGGCCTTTGAGCTCCCCAACCACTGGTTCTTGACCAGCTTTACAGTATCAGACACATCCTCTTGTACAGCAGGCCTTAAATCCAACCAGGAAGTTTAGGTTACCCCTATAACATCCATGCCGCTACTGCGTCCTTGAGCATACGTTCCAACACCAGTCATTAAAGTAGCTCACAGGGTTCCCAGCTGGGTAAGATTGTTGGTGATGTCTCTCAACTCTGCATACTGAATGCTACCTTCTGGTGCTATGAAAGCTAGCCAGCAAGGAGGAAGCTTTCTGGTTAGTACCAATTTGATTTCTCCATACCCTGTGACCAAAGTATGTGATACCTTCAGCAATATGGTCTTGCCATCAAGTTCTGGTTGACAACCAAGAGAAATGGTATTGTATTTTGTTTCAAGAGTGTCTGGGACACCTCCGAGCAATAACTCAATGAGAGGGACCCCATGCCTGGCATGGGCCTTCTTATTCCACAGCCTATTGCTTCAGTGAAGAATATTATTCCCTAGATAGGAAAGTTCCAATTAAAGTCTTGTATGAGTATGAGTGTGAGTGTGTGTGTGTGTGTGTGTGTGTGTGTGTGTGTGTGTGTATTTGAAGCTTATAAACAGTAGGTCACACCTTTTAGAAAGAGACTATCTGACTCCTAGTTAGACTTCTAACTTCTAATTAATTGAAAGAAATCAACCCAACCACTAGAGGAGTTCTGAAAGTGTCCAGAAACTACATAGGTGTATTCCAGGTGGTCCCCAGAAACAAACTCAAATGCATTGCCCTTGAGTTGTCTTTGGCCCCTCATCAACCATACTCCTATATTGAATGTCTTGAAACATCTACCTGGAAGCCATGAGCAAACACTGAAGCCAGGCTATCTTGACAGACACTCTACCTGCCCTCTGGATTATAGAAACCTCATTGTTGGTTTTAAAGCCTTTGAGAAGGCTGAGGCAACCTCACCAGTCCAACACCCTACACCCTGTACGGGGGTCCTTGGCACAACCCCCAGGAATTCATAGGTGAGTCTTATTCAACTCTTATTCCTGGAGAGAACTCCTGCAAGGCAAACATGTGGTAGGGTACAGTGGCCACCTCCAGAAACTAGTCGAGGGTGAAGAAGACATAGAAATATTGGTCCCTTGTGCCAAGAACCAAGCATTCAAGAGCTGCTCTGATGGGCAGCAGACTAATAATTTCCATCTCTATCAAAACTGCTTCTGTGCCCAAGAGGAGCCTCATCTAGGCTAGGATAGGCAGAGTGGTTCTGGCTATGGGAACGCTGGTCTCCTCTCCCCTTGCCTGGGATAGGGTGGCTGTGGAGAACAAGGGCAGGACTGAGAACAATGGGAAGGAGGCAATGAGACATCCTCTGGCTTCTCAGCTTCCTGAGGACACTGAGAGAGAGTCCTGGGACATTGTGGACAACCTCTAGAAAATATGTCACTGCTCATTCTGGGGCTCTCCTCTCCTTAGCTGCCTTTTCTTCCTCTCAAGAAGTCTCAAGGAATAGCCATGTCCATCCCTTTTTCTGGCTTTTCACTTGGGGATGCCTATATAGGGTTGGTTTGCTGCTGGGTTGTCTGTGTGTTTGTTTTCATCTGTAACCAAGTTCCTGACAAGACACTCCCTTAAGGAAGAGAGACCTATTTGGGCTCATGGTTTGGAGGGTACACAGTTTATCCTGGGGAGGGGGAGGCTGTGGCTGCAGGAACCTGTGGCAGCTACTTGCTCACATCTCAGCTAACCAAAAAGCATCCTTGGGACAGGAAGTGGGACCAGACTATAAACACAGGCCCACCCACAGCAACTCACTTCCTCCGGCTTGTCCCCACCTCCGAAAGGGTCCAGATCTCTGAAAACAGCGCCACCAGCTGGGACTAAGTATTCAAACTCATGTGCCTGTGGGGAAACATTTTTGCATGCATTCAAACATTCTCAAATGCTGAGGGAGGGCAACAGGTGACAGGGGTGGCTGAAAAGTGACCACACAGGAAACTAGCATCGAAATAGCCTCTTCAATAGTCACAACTGTGCCCGAGCAGAGCAAGCTCCTCCAAAAACACTTCTCCCGCCATGCTCCTTGGTCACTTCTTGGACTGAGGGTACACCCCTCCCTCCATCACAGACCCCATCAACAGGCACAGCTCCAGTCACAAGAGGCATCTCTACCACCGCAGCGAGGCTCGTCTGTTATGAAAGACCTAAAGCACAGATTTAGTTTGAGACCAAGAAACACTGGGTCAGAAGAGGGTTCCCTTCCCGAGAAAGCAAGGTCTCCCATCTGTACCCCCCTCAAGAGATAAACTTGATCTTCCTTGACTGGATATATGACAAGGGACAGAGACAGCAATCTCATGTCAGACCCTAGGGGTTCCTACCCTGTACCTGTCTCAAAATGCAGCCAAGGACTAGAGCAGACCTGCCAACCCCCAGCCTGATGGCTTGTCCTGGGCACATACCTCTAGTACATTCATTCCCTAGGTGCCACTCAAGGAAGGTCAAGTCCTTGTGGGGAAGATGGAAGTGACCACTTCCACTCGAGCAGCTCCTCAGCTTCACCTGCCCTCCCTGGCTAATAAGGGCTCCAACAAGGCTTCGCCACTCCCCGCCCCCCACGGGCACCTCCACAAAACCCCACACTGGCAATTACTCCTAATTACATGATGTGACAAGGTGCTGGGCTGGGGCACTTAACTCAGGCCCTGCATTATGCAATGTTTTTAATCCTCTTACTTAAGGCGGAAAACTGATACGGTGCTCCCAGTCCGCATGAATGACTGGAAAATAATTCGAAGAAATAAAAACATGGCCATCGGGATCACCTTACCAGCTCCCTGAAAGGATTAAAAGGATGCATACCTTGAACCATCAGATGCCCTCTGCTGAACCCTCCCAGAGCCTCGCTGATAAGAAAGCACCTACCTCAGAGGGAGCGGGACCAAGTGGGCATTCCCTGGAGCAGAGTGCAGTGCTCTGTGTCTCAAGGCTGAGTTCCATCACTCAGCAGAGCTATGGCTGAAGCTGCCTGGACTCCACGTGCTCCCCAGAGCAGTGCGGTGCACAGGCAAGTGCTTATCTACATAGGGCCCATCTCTCTCTTCATCCTAAGGCCGTCCTAGCTCACAATCAATCCCGGCCACAAGTCTCTTCTCCCTACACCAGCTTGCCTAGCTTCTAGACATGGCCACGGAACATATAGGCCCTAGAAAGAAACACACAATGATGACAACTAAGATATTTTAAACAGCTCAGACCCTGAGAAAGTGGGGAGGCGCTGGGCTCCAGGTTTTCCAGGATGAGTCGCTATCAGCCCCCGACAAGCTACTGTACCACATGGAACTCACCTAAGGCCCCCGAGATATTCCAACTGCCTCAATAAAGTGGGCAGGTGGGCAAGTAAGGGTATGGGCCCTCAAATGTCCACACCCAGCCAAGCCTGGAGGGAGCAGTTCAATACAGGCAGGTACAATTACAGTGGCTAGGCCCATTAAATCTTGGAATAAAGAGCTGGCCTGGTAATTGCCCCTAATCCCTTTCCAGCCTTTGTCTGCTGGCAGTACTGCTGTAAGCCTAATGGGGTGAGGTAAGTGGCCAGACTCCCAAGTCCTCCCCAGAGTGCCTAAGGCAGACCTAGGGTGGGGACCCTCCGTCAACAAGCCCACCAGGATGCCATTCCTGAAGGGTTACCCTGACAGGACCCTCCACGAAGACACAGTCTGCACGAGACAGTGAGGTCCCAGAGAAGGAAGATTCCAAACCCCAAAGGCAACTGAAACAAACAAGCCACAAGCTACCTGGACCCACAGCCACAACCATGCTCTGGGCTTGCACAGGCCACAATTTCTGCACTCGGGCACTGTGCACCTGAGCAGCATACAGAAGCCGGCTGGTGGACACTGCTGGGGCCTCAAAACTCAAGTGGGATGGTCCACCAGCAGGACCACCAAGAGCTTCCCAGGGTTATCAGCCTCTGCTCTGTGCATCCTAAAAACAAGAGGATGAGACTACAGTTACCTAGGACAGACAGCATGTTCCTTGTGTGGACCCCATGGTCCTCCACTGAGTACTTGGATCCAGAGTACTCAGGGGTCACAAAATGCAAAGCCCCCTGGATCCAGCAGTGATGGGCAGAAGAGAAGCCAACCCAGAGTGCACGTCCACATTGGCACAGGCAGAGGGTATCCCTGTGTGTGCACTAGCCTGAAACAGACAGGCCTCCCAGCCTCCACCCTATTCTCTCCCCATGGAGAGAAATGGCTCCACACCTGCTTTAAGAGGGTATCGCCCGGGTCGGGAGAAATAGCAAGAGCATTTGTTGCATAAGCGTGAGGATCTAAATTCAAATCCTCAGACCCCCGTAAAAGAAAAACGGGCCCTGACCTCCCTTCCACCCATAACCATAGCGCTGGCTGGGGGAGGGGAAGGGACAGGAGGACCCTGGGGCTTGCTAGCCACAAGCCCAGCTTCAGGTTCATGTAGCACCCTGTTCCAAGGGAAAGGGTGGAGAGTGAAACAGCTGTGGACTTTGTTTTCTGGCCTCAGCGCGTGTGCACATACATATACATCCCTACACACATGCAAGCGTGTGTGCGCGCGTACACACACACCTTTGAAAAGAAAATCTTTCAACTTTTTAATATCAGCTAATTCCAGTGATTCAAAATACAGGATGAACCAAACCAGTGTGTGGGCATTCAGTCTAGAAGCTTCTGCCTTGGCTTTGTCAGTTTTCAGGGCCCTCTGCTCCCACCTCAGAAGCAGCAGCCCACATTGTGTTCACCTCTGCAATCCCAGCACAGACCTTAGAATACAGCAGACTCCCCTGGAGCTCTGGTAAGTGGCCGAAAGAAGGAACAGTGAGCGAACGGAAGAAGAAAGATCACCTGAGTGAGGCACACCACCTGATGAGCACAAGCAGGTCTGAGCAGCTGGACTCCATGTGCCCCCGAGTGTTAGGGCACATAGGCAAGTGCTTGGTGCAGTGAACCTGCCCAGTGCCGTCCAGGTATTCCTCCATTCCATAAATCTGAGCCACAATTGGAGCTTAAATTCCAATACTTCAATTTAAATTTTGCAAAGCACCAGCAGATAAAAGTTGAGTGCAGACCCCTTCCAAGAGGGACTGAGGATGCATTGTCCTCAGATGAGGCACTAAGGTTTCCAGACCCCATCAACTGTACAATGCAGGAAGAACAGGCCCCTGGGAGGGGAAGGCCTTCTTGTCCCATCTTCTGAACTCTGTAGCCCCAGGGTGTGATATAAATAGGGACTTGGACATTAGACACCTGACCCATAGATTGCACTGAATGTGCTGGACCAGGATACTCTTCCTCCCATGGCTACCAGCCCAAGAGGCTAAACTTGCAACTTAACAGACCAGTACTATTATGTCAGGCGTTAGGTAGCTGCCTATTGGCACAGAGCAGTATTACTGCAAATTTAGAAATGTATGCTTATGGTCTGGCAAAATAGCTTACCAAGTCTGATGACCTGAGTTCAATCTCTGGGACCCACATAGTAGGAGAGAATCAAGTCCTGCTAGTTGTACACACACACACACACACACACACACACACACACACACACACACAAATTTTTAATACACTGTATTATCTCCCAATTTCTTTAGAATCTAGGATTTGCTGGATCCTCTGCAACTGCTTTGGGCTTTATGGTCTTCTCTGAAAAGTACAGAAAATGCATCAGCTGGCCTGTGTTCTCATCTGAAACCTGGAAACAGGGAAAGACTTAGCCTTTCTGTTGCATGTGGTTGGCATAACTCTGTTCCATGCAGCCCAGTGGACTGGGCTTTCTTCCTGGATTTTACACTCAATTCTGAGTTGATTGAAAAGGGCTGAGGGTAGTCGCCAACAAAGAGACTCTCACACTACCCACTTCATCCAAGCCAGCCGGGATCGTCCAGCAAGGCTGATGTTCCAATCCTGTAGACTATCCTATGCCATGGAAGTAACATCTTGTCATCTTTTACTAGTCTACAAATAATTGCAGGTCCTCCCCAACACATGATGGCATGAGTAGCCAGAGAAGGAGCAGTAGGGAGAATTCTAGTGTTTCCACCACACTAATGCAAACTTTTTATTGACCACCTCAGAACTGACCAAGAGAAATGAAAAGAAAAGAACAGTAGATGTGAGATGTGTTGACATCTTTCATGAGTGAGAGATACTGACCCAGGTTCCAGCACTCTTCAGGCTGCTAGGACAGCACTCAACCTTCAAGACCAGCCTCAAAGGCAAGGGACAGCTACACTATCCAGAGAGACCAGCTGAACACGCCCCAAGTGTGTGGCTGGGGATGGGGCTCGGTGGTTGGCACTCAGTATTTGATGCCTGCACTCAATTCCCCCTCCACATTAAATAAATAAATGCTCTCTTTAAAAGGAATAGTTAGGTGCCCCACATGCCAATCCCTACTACCCAGGTAACTGAGTCTTTCAAACTTTAAAATGGCTTGATTCTCTGGATCCAGGGACACAAAGCAAAACTGGGAGATTCAGGGGTCATTGTATTCATTACTCTTCTTGTTGCCATGACAAAAACAACTATAGAATGGACCAGTTTAGTTTGGCTCACAGTTCAAGGGGCTATAGTACATCATGGTGGGGAAGGCATCACAGTCTGGGAATGAGGTGGAGGGGCATCCTGTATCTGCTGTCAGAAGGCAGAGATGTATAAACAGTGCTTCTCAGCTTCCTTCCTCCTTTTCATTCAGTCAACACCCCCCATACACACCCAGAGGTGTGTTTCCATGGTGATTATAAATGCACCCAAGTTGACAGTGGAAATTAAGCATCACAAACACCATTCTGAAACCAGGGCATTCTGTGAAAACATTCTGAATGATGGGACTCCCCGAGTCTGTCAGAAGACCATGCGCTCTCTCTCTGAAACCGATTAGCTATGGCAAACCTTCTAAATGTGCTGTTATTTGAGGGTTCCTCATCAAAAGTGGTAGCTTTCTGTCTTACCATGCTATGGTGAATCCCGTACTCAGCAATTCCCACCCATTTCCACAGAGCTTCCAACCAGCGTTTTGGTGTGCTATCTCAGATGTGAACAAACCCCACTAGATAGCGAGTTGGGTCTCCAACACAAAGGCAAGAGTAGAACCAGGAGGAAATAAGAAGAATCCAGAGAGAAGGCACAGCCCAGAAGCAAGGGGACCCAGCTATTCCCTCCGGGAAATGAGGGGACATAAACTATATACAGATCGCAGACTGGCTGCAAAGAAGAAGAGCATGCTCCAAAAGCTCTCAAATGTGAAAGAGGGAGCCATGGGTGTAACAAAGTCATCAAAATGGAAAACAGCCATGCTGGGCAATGACCCATCATGGCGTCTCATTTGCACTAAGGGTAGCTACACATAGGAAAGTGTGTCTCATTTAACGACATTCTTCACGAGTCAGTAAGTTCATCATTAAAGTCTCAAACTTTCGCCGGGCGGTGGTGGCGCACGCCTTTAATCCCAGCACTCGGGAGGCAGAGCCAGGCGGATCTCTGTGAGTTCGAGGCCAACCTGGGCTACCAAGTGAGCTCCAGGAAAGGCGCAAAGCTACACAGAGAAACCTTGTCTCGAAAAACCAAAAAAAAAAAAAAAAAAAAAAAAAAAAAAAAAAAGTCTCAAACTTTCGGCACACACTTTCACTATTTTGTGTAACACAATCAGCAGCCCATTTCAAGCACCTCTGCTGCATACCACTAAAGGCTGCCTCGGAGATCAGTGTTCGTGTGGCAGACAGAGCTGTGAGCTTAAACAGCCACGTTGATCACACAGTGCCATTTTTATGAAGACAACAAAAAGAACTGATAAAGGATTTACAGCTATCTAAATATAGGTACTTGGCAGACATTCTCTCAAAAATGAACAGGAATGAGTCAATTCAAGGAAAAGAGCCAGCAGTATTTGTTACTAGTGGTAAATTGGAGTTTTCAAACAGAATTAGTTTGGGTAAAAGTAGCTGCCACCATGTGCTTGAGAGCATCTGGCTGAATCCTATCCAGTGGAGATCAGTAGTTAGGAATCTGATTGGCCAACAGTCCATAGAGAAATGTGTTAACATTGGAAAGATCTGTGACTCAATAAGCCATGATTTTCCAAAAGATGGGTCCATGGAACAAACAGACATACACCAAATCCTCCAGGTGACTCAGAACTGGCTTTCATTGAATTCTGCCTTGAGAATGAAGGACACTCAGAATTTTCTGGAAAAGCCGTTGAGAGTCCCTTCACCTTCTCTAACCACACACCTGAATGAAAACATTCTTCCTCCTATGCTTCAATTCAAAACAGTATAAAACAGACTGAACACGGCAAGAATTGAGAACATGCTTGTCTTCTATCAAAATGTACATTTGATGGCTAGAAAGATGGTTCAAGGGTTAAAAGTACTAACTGCCCTCACAGAGGATGAAGGTTCAATTCCCTGCACCCACATCGGCTCACAAGTATAAATAATGCCAGTTTCAGGAGAGCTGATGGCCTCTTTTGGCCTCTGTAGGCATCTGCACACACACACACACACACACACACACACACACGCACGTGAGCGCGCACACACATATATACACACATGTATATGAATATATGTATACATATACACTCAGGCACATGTATACATAAAATAAGATAAATATTTTCAAACATACACATAAAAATTACAAAAATATGAAATAACTTTTCGGCATTTTTGCTCAAGAGAGGATGTTTTCACAAAATATTGTGCTTGCATATTATAAAATTTTATTTTTTAATCAATACGTATTTTTAAGTTTTTCTCACTTAATTTCTCATATGGTAAATAGTATCAGTAGACAACATCCACATAAACTCTTTGGGATTTTCAGTGGTTACCAAGAGCGTAAAACAAAGTCCTGAGACAAAAAAAGATCTGAAACCAAAAGATTAAAGGATTCCCAGTACAGAAAGAAAAATGAGCCGGGCGGTGGTGGCGCACGCCTTTAATCCCAGCACTCGGGAGGCAGAGCCAGGTGGATCTCTGTGAGTTTGAGGCCAGCCTGGGCTACCAAGTGAGTTCCAGGAAAGGCACAAAACTACACAGAGAAACCCTGTCTCGAAAAAAACCAAAAAAAAAAAAAAAAAAAAAAAGAAAGAAAAATGACAAAAGAGGAAATAATAGATAAGTTCAAAAGATCCAGCAAGAAGGAAGAAAGGGAGGAAGGGATGTTAAATACAGAGACGGTCACATTCCAAGGACTGGGCCACAGGATATCAGCTGCCCGTCAACAGCAACGTGAGAGCCAACGCTGCTGCTGCTGCTGCTGCTGCTGCTGCTGCTGCTGCTGCTGCTGCTGCTGCTGCTGCATTTCAGCGCAGAGTGAGTACTCCACCTCACTCTTCCTCAAGCATAGAAAGTAGTGTTTTTACACCTACAAGATCTTGGAAACGATGCCTCCTGCATCTCTCTTCTTTGGATGGCATTGGTCCAGGAGGTGAGGGAGGACCTGGAGAATGAGGGAAGGTGAGTGTGTGGAGGGAGGTGGTCCACAGGGCTCTGTGGGTGGTAGTGAAGTCCTTGGTCACATAGCTCCTCCCTACAAAACCACTACCCGGCTGAAGAGTAAAGGGAACAAATACTGAGACCATGGCACGTATCTAGAAAACACGTCCAGTATAGTGTGTACCAGAGGACAACAAAGTAACAGAAAACTGAGAAACCACGACACACATATAACATACACTGAGAAGCAACATGGCTTTTGTTTTGTCTTGTTTTGTTTTGTTTTGTTTGTTTTGTTTTGTTTTTTTCGAGACAGGGTTTCTCTGTGTAGCTTTGCGCCTTTCCTGGAACTCTCTCTGTAGCCCAGGCTGGCCTCGAACTCACAGAGATCTGCCTGGCTCTGCCTCCCGAGTGCCGGGATTAAAGGTGTGCGCCGCCGCCACCACCCGGCGCAACATGGCTTTTTTAAATGGTGCCAGGAAACACGGAATGTTCATTCTCCCTCACAAAACAAACAAACTCAACTGAAAATGAAGGACCTGAGTGTGAGACCCCAAATGATGGAAGTATCAAGGATACAGGGGCAACACTTTCAGATGCTGCACTGGACCAAGAGTCTTTTGGTGCATTCTGGACGGGACCCTAAGACACCAGGCAACAAAACCCAGAGTAAACAAGTCAGACCAGGAGGCTGCTGCACAGCCAAGGACTCAGTCACCAGGGTGAAGAAACAAAGCACAGAGCTGGAAAACCGCACCTCACCATTGTCCTATCCAGGACAGTAAGGAGCTAAAAGGCCCAAAGGTAAAAAACAAATAAGTCTAAAATTTTTATTAATTAAACTTCTTTATTTATTTTACATCCCAACCACAGATTTCCCCTCCCTCCTCTCCTCCCGTTCTCTCCCCCAGCACCCTTCTGCCCCACACGATTCTGTCTCCATTTCTGTTCAGAAAGGGGTGGGCCTCCCATGGATATCAACAAACCACAGCGTATCAGTTGAGGTAGAACTCAGCGTCTCCCTGTGTTAAGGCTGGGCATGGCCCAGAGACCTAGGACAGAACCAAACATGACTGAAACCAACTTTAAGATGGAAAAGTGACTTGAGTAGACACTTTCCCAAAGAACACGTACAAATGCCAAGAATTATACAGCAAAGTCACTGGTCCTCAGGGAAATGTCAATTAAAACTACACTGAGGTCTCAGCTCACCCTCCCCAGTCAGAATGGCTGTTATCAAAAAAGCCAGGAATATAGTGAAAATGCACAAAAGGGAGCTCTTTCCAGGGTTTTTTTAAAGATAGGGTTTTGTGTGTGTGTGTGTGTGTGTGTGTGTGTGTTATGTTTGTGTATGTGAGTGTGTGTGTATCTGTGTGTGTATATAATATTTATGTATGTGAGTGTGTTTGTGTGTGTGAGAGAGAGAAAGAGAAAAGAAAGGAAATACACCTGCACATTATGCTTGATGCAACACTATTCATGATAGATAAGATATAGAACCAATTAATATATTTATTGACAGGTGAACAGATTTTTTAATGGAGTATATATACACAATGGTTATTTGTCTGACATTTGTAGCAACATGTATAGAACTAGATGGCATTACATTAAGTGAAATAATCCAAGCATGAGAAGAAAAATATTTCATTCCTCTGTCATTTGTACAGACAAAAAAATGCAGATTACAGGTATGTAAAATTAATTTAAAATTTTTAAATAAAAAATGCAGATTATATAGAAATAGACAAGGATAGAGGTCACTAGAGGCTAACAAGCTGTGGTAGTTTGAAAGAAAATGGCCCCCAAAGGGAGTGGCACTATTAGTAGGTGTGGCCTTATTGGAAGAAGTGTGTCACTGTGGAGGCGGGCTTTAAGGTCTCTTTTGCTCAAGCTTCCAGTATAACAATCAGCGGACTTCCTGTTGCCTGCAAGATGTATACTCTCAGCTCCAGCACCATGTCTGCCTGCACACTGTCATGTTTCCCATCATGATGATAACGGACTGAACCTCTGAACTGTAAGCGAGCCACCCTAGTTAAATGTTTACTTTATAAGAGTTTTCATGGTCATGGTGTCTTTTCACAGTAATAAACACCTTAATGAAGACACAAGGGTAAAAGGAAGGAATAGTTAAAGGGTGGGTAACAGGCACCAAAGGCAGCCGAAAAGCAGTGGCCCCAGTGGTACCCAGTAAGGCAATTATAGTCTACAAGCATAACATTAGATTTCAAATGTACTGGATTGGAGAGACTGAAGATTCCCAGTACAGAGAAATAATGTTTGAGAAGGTAGAAATGCTACTCATTCTGATGCAATTGTTGTATATTGCATGCACATCTCAAATTATACCTACCATAAATATGCAAATATTACACACAAATGTACAAATAATACAAATTAACTGATTTTTGTAAAAAATCAAGATCATAAATAATGGGAAAAAACAAGTACCATGTACATAATTCATCTGTATGGAAAAAGCAAATAAATGTGATTCTCAGAACACAGGCTCTGCTCTGGACATCTGCACAGTTACAGCCAGGCTGCTGTCCATGTTTCCCATGACAGAGAAGAGCATAGCCATGTGATGAGATGTTTTGATAGAAAGACTCACTCCCCATCTTCTGTAACTGAAAGTCAGCATACAATCACAATTTTAAAATGAAAGATGACAGATGCACATTTGAAATGCAGAAAAACCCAGAGAAACAGCTAGAAGGAATCAATTACCTCTAGAGAACAGGCACAAGAGGCATGAGGCAGTGATGCTGGAGATGAGTTTCTGTGTGCCGTGAATGTATTGCTCTGATTGATTGATAAATAAAATGCTGATTGGCCAGTAGTCAGGCAGGACGTATAGTGTAGGCAGGATAAGCAGAGAGGAGAATTCTGGGAAGTGGAAGACTGAGTCAGGAGTTGCTACCAGCCACTGCCACCATGAGAAGTGAGATGTAAGGTACTGGTAAGCCATAAGCCACGTGGCAACTTATAGATTAATAGAAATGGGTTAATTTAAGATATAAGAACAGTTAGCAAGAAGCCTGAGCCATTAGGCCATACAGTTTATAAGTAATATAAGTCTCTGTGTGTTTACTTGGGTCTGAGTGGCTGCAGGGCACCAGTGGGACTGGAGAAATCCCCAGCTACACAGTGACTGTGAATTTCACTACTCGCTGGCTGTGGTTAGATGAAAAGTATTCCTTTAAGATTAAAAACTACACTTAAAAAAACTCCAAGCACCAAAAAAAATACCCATCTCCGCTGCTCCAAGTCTTGGCCTGATGAGCATCCCTTCGATTTCTGCTGGCTGCTTTTCCAGATCCAGAGCCATCCAGTGTGAGCACAGCATGACTGTGATCCAGGGCAGGAGGTTCAGGTCCCTATCCAAATGCTCTGTCTCCTTAGACTGCCACCTGCTGCTACCCCGGTAAGCCCTCATGTCATCTGTACTTACTCTTAATGTCGGGATTTCCCTAAGTACCGATGAGGACATGTGACCCAGGGAGCCCCATGCCTCCGCTTGTCATCTTCCATGCAAGGCCCACAATCTCCAAGATTAGAAGTGTGGCCTCCTCAGAGGTTGGTGAGAGCGGGGATTTGAATCTCAGAGCTCTGTCTCTCAAATCCACGTTGTGCTCAGACACCAGCCCTGCCCCTCCCGCTGAGTTTCCACCTTCTCCCTCTGCCCTCAGGGGGCCACCTGCTTTCCTCAGCAGGTTTTATGGCTTCTGCCCCTCCTGCCAAATACCTGCAGTGACTTACTGTGCTTAGGCAGCCAGGGGGACAATGTCCCAAAGGAGCCACTCCACTATGAAGAGGGTAAGACATGCATGACGGTGCCTTTTCTCACCTTGACAGAGGACAGAGAGCAGAGAGAAGCAGCTGGCTTAAAATCACACAGCAGCAACCTAGTGACTTGGGTCAACCTCCTGCACTGCCCAGTTATACCCCAAATCCAGGTACCCTCCTTGTCCTCATCCAAGCTCTGGGGTTGACATATTTGCACCCACACGTTCCCAAAGGTAAGCTTTGTGTCTACTCTTTGATGAAAATGGTACCAAGCAGTAGGATGCAGTATGACCTGTCCCTGGGGGCAAAGCTGAGGTTCAGTTGCCTCACTCAGTTTCCAGAGTCCCCTGTGAATTACAGCCTTTGAGGGAAGAGGTTCCTGGGGTCTGGGTGGGGCCAGGGGCTGAGGATGGGCAGAGATGAGCAGCGCCTCACAGCAAGAACTGAATCAGTTCTCCTTCCCAAGCCACCCACACCACACAGCCCAGAGGGCCCCAGGGATGTCCCCACCACTTGTTAGATTGAGCACTACTGGAACTATTGTGCCCGAGTCTTTCCTGATGCGAAAAGTGACACCCAAGGCCGACACAGAGAGAGGTTGGTGTGTACCTGGTGGGTGACTGTGGGCCCACAAAGCCAGCAGCCATTACGTGGCATCTGGCTCTGCCCAAATTGGATGATCTGGCTTCTTTCATAGAACAAGGAAATGGGTCCACAGATATCAAGGGATCTTCTTCCATTCAAAGGCATTAATGATAATTTTCAAAGCTAAGAAAATTCAGTTCATCAACCTGGACCATTCTCATCTAGACCAGTGATCTTCAAAGTGTAGCCCCTCCTGGGGGGTGTGAGAAATGCAAGTTTCCGGAACATACCTCAGACATAATCAGAAACTCTGAGTTGGGGAACCAACCTGCTTAAATAAGCCCTGTGGGTGATTGCAACACAGACTAGTCTGAAAACCACTGCTCTGAATAAATTGTCAACGAGGAAAATTTCTAATCCAAAGTTATTTCCTTAAAGGAAAAAAAAAAAAAGTTATCATGGGTCACTCATGAGCATCAAATCAGTCTTCCGACATCCATTTGTCCCCATGTGTCTGCAGACCTGATCAGGTGACTGTAGATAACACATTTGTATGATTATGTATGTATGTGTGTGGCTCACCTATTCCTCCAGATCTTGTAAATTTCCTGAACGGGAGACTCAGTCAGCCCACCCTAGGGCTCCCGCAAGAAGATTGGCCCATTTGAAGCTAGTGGGAGCTGAACCAGCCACTACTCTGGCCTAACTCACACCCAGCTCGTGCCTGGGATTACTTAATGAGCAGTGCCTGCAAACTCCGAGGATGGAAGATACGCCCCTCTACTTCCTGGGAACCTCTGACTCTTTCGTCCCCTTTTCCTTCCTTCTCAGTGACAGGCACACCCCAAGAATCCTGGAGTCACCCTCCTCTGCTCTGCCTCCCATCCATCCCCAGCCTCTGATTGGACCTTCATGTCTGGCTCCGCCCACCACTTCCCCCAACCTGCCTCATCCCATTAGCTTGTCCACAGGGGTGGTTGGGTGCTCCACTGCTGGGGGTGGAAGGTGGAACTGTACCTGTTTGGTTCCATTTCGAACACCTTTGTGGGTGCAAAAGAATATGAAGAAATCCTGCGGGAGCAGGCCACGGGCCTTCCTAGCTTGAGACCTGTGCCTGCACCACAGACCCTATGAAAGCCCCATGAAAGCATTCCAGGATGTAATAAACCCGTCAGGCCTTGGCTAATTTATATGGAAGCAGATGATTTCCCATTTTTCAGAATGTAAATGTTTAGATTGCAGCATTCCCCTGCCCCGGCATCCGGGGTCCTGGCACGTCAGTGATGGAATCAGCCTCTTTTCCTCGGGGATCCTTAGATGGAAGAGCCACATTGCCAGCATCCACACAGAGAAGAGTCCTGCTTTCAACCTGTGTGTGTGCAAATCCTGCACCAAGGCAGGCCACAGCATTTGCTTAATGTCACCAAGTTCCATCTGGTTCTTACAGAAGAAAAGTAGCTATCTCAAGGGTGAGCCTCTGAGCAGAGGGTGCAATTCTAATTATGTAGATAGCCCAAGATCTCTTTGCTATACTTGTTCCCAAAATACTCACTTACTGTGAACTAATGGCCTTTAATGGATCACTGTGTTGCAGAAACAGTGAAAAGCATAGATGGGCAGGAAAACTGCAACAATCCATGGAAACAGTATCATTTGGCTAATAGGGCCCTGAGCATCCCACTGCCTCTGCGTACAGGGCTGCTTGAGGATAAGAACCATCCCTTCTAACACTCTGGGTGTCCATGAATGAGTGCAACTCCTGGAAAAGAGCCTTCACTTCATCATGAGTCCCAGAAACTAAGATCTCCTTGGATCCTAAGCATCCTGAGAACAAGCAAAGAGCCCCTATGAGAGGCCACTGGCAGCCGAAGCATGCCTATGGCTCTGGTACCATGCTTCGCAGACAAGTGCCCACTATGTACAACGTAAGCCACGTATGCCACCTGGTCCTTTAGCTTCCTCACTGGCCAAGTGGGAATGTCTGACCCCTCCTCATCTCTTAAGAAAGGTGTGAGAGGGGGGCTTGAGAGAGCTGACAGAAGAGCCTCTTCCCCGAGCCAGGAATGCGACAAGATGTAGCTCCTGGGAGCCCTGGTCCTTCAGTAAGTTATTACCACGTCTGGTTGTGTGTCCTTGGGCAAGTAGCCTTTTCTTTCTGAACTTCACGTTCTTTAGTACGATGGAGATGCTGTTGCATTGGTCTTCCCGGTCACTAAAATTTGACAGGTACTGAAGTATTTACTCCCTGATCTAAGGAGCAGCAGATGCGAGTGGACCATCTGCCTGGCAAGTGATGTAATTCCCACCATGCACACTGGCTGACAAGTGGCAGATAGTGCTCAGGGCTGGGCGATGGCAGGCATGAACCAGAAGCATTCCTTCACTCAGATGAGTCTCTGACTCACCCCCAAGCCAAGTCTCCACCACCCCTTGTCAGAACCAAGTGGCAGATAATTGAATAAACCATCACTATGACCTGTGTGATCACAGTGCTCCAGAACTATTCTCAGAATTCATGCCAAAAACAAAAACAAAAACAAAAACCAGGAGCCAAGTGCCTCTACAACTAACCAGGTCACCTGAGGACAAGGTTTCCAACCAAACGTCAGAGTTAACCTTCCCAGCCCATCTCAGCCTAACTAGAGTTTGAAGCTCACGGGCAGCCCAAGGCACCAGAGCCACCTCTGTAGGAGACCAAGGCCAGTGTCTCCATCCACCTGAGATGTCCAGGGCCAGGAGGGGCCCTCCTCCTGTCTCTAAGAACCAAGCCTCATTCCTTCTGCTCAGCGCCATTTTCCTCCCTCTGGAAAGGGTGGCAATCAATCCCCCACCCTGCCTACTCACCTGGGCCTCTAGCCTGGTAGTCTGACTGCCCCCAAACACTTCCTGACAGTCCCTGCTCCAGCAAGCATCCCTGCTAGAGGGTTTATCTTGTTTGTTTTCACCCTGATGATCAGAATCAGTATCTCTGGCCCCAGCTTTGGTGAGATCTAATGAGCTAGGTAACATCACAGTTCCCAGAGAGACCACGGAAACCTGCCTTCCACCTCAGAGATGACGCCAAATACATCCGCCTTTTCTCAAGCTCCTCCTGGCCTTGCCTGCACCAGCTCTCCCTCCTCCCTGGGTGCAGCCTGCTCAAAGAAGGGCCAGGACCTGCTGCCTCCACAGGGACTTCTAACAAAGCCCCTGGTAGAAGGCGGAATGTAATCCTCTTTGGACCCATGTCCACATTATAGGTCATAAAGACCTTTATGTGCCTATAAAGAAAAATTCCTGCAAAGCCTTTCCATTTCAACAAGCTACGCACAGCAAAATGCTGCGGCACACACACGGCCCTCATGTCTGCCAGGGTCTACCCACATGCATGCCACCAGTGGCACCTGCACCCACCTGACTAGGAATGTGTGCCTGGGGGGAGGGGGTCTTAAAACCCAGCCCTGGCACCTACCACGTAGGTAATCTGGACCTGCCATCTCATCTAACCAAGTTAAGATTTCCCTCCTGGAGCACACAGCAACCATACCTCAGTCAAACTGCTGTAAATACTCACTTGGCATTTTATCCGTTCATCCATGAACGACCTAACACCTGTCGGATCATTAGCTAAGGCACTGGACAATGGGACTTCAGTTGACAAGCCCATGCTCTCTCAGTGAGTCCATCCTCGTGAGAGAAAATAAACAGGCAACAAGAGAGGGTTGGCACTTTGGATAAGGAAAAGTGTAGTATGTCAGAGCATCAGGAGCCATGGTGGGCTGGGAGGGAGGGCAGATGAGGCCACACAAGTGACCACTCCTCAGTGGAGAGAAACCTCACTGCGTCTTCATGTGGTGTGTGGCAGGGGTCATCTTGCATCACAGCACAGTGGGGCTTACTCAAGGATGAGGTGCCTGTAAGACCCAAACTCTCGGCTGCCCCATGGCAACTGATGGGGTTACTGGGACCTCACTGCTACTGGCTTGTGATAGTTCCTAGACAGGTTACAGAGCTGTCCACGTGCAGGGCAGAGGAAAGGAACCTCATTTTGTCTTTTGTGCCAATTAACAATGATGGCCCTGTAGGCTTATGACTCAACCAGAAGTCCCACCTTCTTCATCCTCCCCTCCCATAAAGCTAGTTCATTCCTCCTCTCCCTCCCCCTCTCTCCCCTTTCCTCCCCTCCCTCCCCCTTTCTCTTCTCCCTCTCTCCTTCTCTCCCTCTCTCCCTCTCTCATCCAGCACCTGACGTGACAGAGGTAAACCAGGTCACTGATAAGGTACATCTTGTGCAGCCTGTCCCAAAGGGAAGCCTTGACACATGTGCATCTCCCCTCTGCAGGGCCAGGCAGCCCCTCTGGACCAGGGTGTGTTGACTGGTAGGCTGAACAGCACCACCCCTGCCATCAGGGGCCGGGAGGGATGCTTTAAGTCTGCCAGTATCCACAGCACACATCCTAGATCAGCATCATAGGGTCCTCCCTCTGCAAGGAGTCATGAATGGCGAGGGTTTGCAGCCAGCAAGCTCACACAGGTAGAGGAGAGACTTAAGAGGCAGGAGGCCAGAGCAGATGGTGAGCATGGAGGAACAGAGACATCACAAAGTTACAGCAGGAGATGGAGACCTGCAGCTAAACCCCAATGATGTTGAAAGAGGCTGTATTTGAATATGGAGGATTAGAATGCAGCCATTCAACAACTAACCAGACAGCAAGGCCTTTCCTAAAGCCACAGGAAGCAGTGTGTCCCAAAGGTGGAGAAGAGCAGCCTGCTCCTAGAGCACACAGAAACAGTAAGCCGAAGGGTGCCATTATTCGCCAACACCCGTGATCTTAAGATGCCTCTTCTTCCTGCTGCCCAGAGACCACTCAAAATCAGGTACAGAACTAAAGAGGCCCAGCCATCTACCAGGGAGCCCCCAAGCACTGTAGGGAGAATGGAGCAGAGTGAAGATTCCAAAGGATGCGGAGCTGGAGAGTGGCATGACCCTGCCCAGGTTGCCCAACCTGCTGCAGAAGACATGGAACAGTTGTTTTCACACCCAGCATAGGCTGGGCACCCTTCCTCACCAATCTCAGGGCTCCAGGCATTTTGACAAAAGGCTTGGCCTCAGCTCTCAATGAGGTAGAGGGGACAAGGACAGAGAAGGGACACCATAGGGGTTGGGACCTTCGGACTTCCCCTTGGCATCTGGCAAGTACCTGGAGCCCTGCATTTTAACTTTGGCTGTTCCCTTGTGTCACAACTGCTGCAGACTCCAATCTTCAGGGACAAAAATAGCCCTTTCAACATGATCTAGAAAATCTAATGTTTCAGAATGGGAGGGAATTGACATGCCACCTCTGCCTGTAACCCCAGAAAACGGGAGGTAGTCCCAAGGGACAGTCTAGGTTCTATCCCCTTCTCATAATTGGAGGGCTTCCTCTTCTACATGAGAGTCCTTCAGCTTTCCAACACACACACACACACACACACACACACACACACACACACACACACCAGACACCATGATCACTGATTGGACAGAGGCCACGTCCTGTCAGTGTATAAGGAATCAGAATAGAGAGAAGATAAAGCCTCTGCTTGAGTGGGCAGTGGAGCAGAGCTGTGTGCAGACTCACTGGGGTCAGGGGGTAAGTACCCCTGCAGACACTGAGCAAACATTATTAGGAGTAGGGAATGGGGCCATTGACCTTCTAACGTCAAAGGCACTTCACTGAGAGGCCACACTGCGAGAAAGTCACAACATGGCTGAGGGGTCGTATGATACGGGCCAGTGATGGAAGGATCTGGAGGACAAAGCCCAGAGCCAGGCAAGATCAGCTGGAGAGCCATTTCCCTGACCTGATAGCCACCACCTTCAGCATTACCAGTCCCTGGCTCTGGTCCCTCACCTTTCTCCAGGACTCCTGGCTTCTTCCAAATTCCTTGTCATCCAGGATTCTCCTGGGCTCTGGAGTTACCAGCTGCCCTGGAGGCGTCCAGCATCCATTCACACAGCTACACCCACCCCCCATGCCACCTCCATCTCTCCCATCTTCTGGAACTCTCTGGGCTCTGCTTGGCAGCCTTAAAAGCTAGTCCACATGTCCATGTCTCCTCTCTCAGCTCTCTGGCCCCTGGCATCATGTGAATTGTAATGGAGCCATGGGGGGGATGTTCAACGTCAACACCTTGGTGCTTCACTTCTTCCCTTGAGAAACCATGACACGGTCCTTACTCTAGATACATAAAGATCCGGCTGACAGAGGGGGGAAAAACAGGGCATCATGGTGCCAACCCTGGGGGAAGATTCTAGTCTTCTTCCAAATACTGAAGTGGCGCCATCACCACCCTCCCCACCAGAGCTCACTCAAATATTTATCAAGCTCCCAGTCCATTGTTGGCACTGACAGATGAACATCTTTCAAATTTTTCTACCCTTAGGTAACTGCCATAAAAAATCTTCCAATCCATGCGTTCATTGGATATTTATGGGCCGTCTATCACCAGCCAGCCCTGCTGTGCACACTGGCTTTACAGACGGCCCTACAATAACCTAGGCTGTCACAGAGCTGACTCTTTAGAGGAAAGAGGGGCTTTAAAGAAGCCCTCCAACAGAATGAATGCTATGGAAGTAAGAGCTTATGACTCCACAGAGGGATGGTAAGGGATGGCACTTAAGACCAAGCAGTCAAGGATCCTCTCTAAGTACTCATGTCAGGCAAGGGCCCCCCAGTGCTCCCCTTCTAGCATCATTGGGACATTCTGAGTGCTAGAGAAACCATCAAACTCTAAACCTCACTGGGCTGTCTGCCCTCCCTGTTCTAACTCTGGGGCCCAGACCCAAACAGTTCACTTGGCCACCCTCGAGAGCAAGAGCCAGGGAAGTAGATCCCTACCCTGTCTGTGAACGGAGGAGACCAGACACATCTGGGACGCAGGACCCAGGAGCAGCGCAGCAGATGCTCGCTGGCTGAGTGCCTCTTGAGGTGAGCAGTGGTGCGCAGCAAGACATCCTCATCGGCAGGCAGCGCTGAGCTCAGGACTGGCTCCACTCAAAGTGAGCACAGGCCTAAGTCCCCCGCTGGTCTCTCCTCCCACCCCAGACACATCCTTTGCTAGGTCATCTGCTATGACATACGCCCAAGTCGTCAACATCCCACCGGTGGGCCCCCGTCATGTCAGACTCAGGTTCCCTGGCTCTTCCTCTTTGCCTAGATGGACCTCCAAAGGTGCATTGGAATTCTCTGCTGCAGTCGTCAAGATCAGGAGGTATCCATTTCTTCACCCTTCCTCAAGACTGGATCGGCTCCTTCTATTCTCTCCCTCCACATGGGCCACCGAGGAGAGGACCACAGGCTCTGATGCAACCATGACTCCTCTGGATTAGGCCAAGAAACTTCCCAAACCATAAAGATGTCCAAACATTGGCCCAGCTTCTTGCAAACAGACATAAACTGCCTCAATCACATCCGGGCCCACCACACCCCCTCCCCTGGGCTTCAGGCACCATCTGGCATCTCCACCCTCAGGCAGCCTATAGCTGCATAGTGGTAGGAAGCAGGACCAGGAGAGAGGGCCCACCACTATGCCCAGCCCATCCCCTGAAGCTGAGGCAGGGCCTTTGATGCTGTCTACCCTCACCCTTTGCTGAGCAGCAACAGCCTGCTTGCTAGCTGATGCCAAGCTGCCCCGAATCAGTTATTTTTAGCCTGTTTGTGTATCCCATTTCAAGCTAACTCTGTGTCACCACTTGCTATCATAACAGAGAGCACCTGGCCGCCTCTCCGAAGAGCAACAAATATGCTTTGGAGAGTGCCGGGGATTGCCAGGAGCGCCAACTACATCTCCAGCCTGACACCCAGCTGCAACAAAGCAGATTCCTTTCTTCCCTTCGCTCGAAAAGCCTAATCCAGATAAGCCAACCAACAATGGCTGCCTGGCCTCCCAAGACTTCCCTTCCCCTGGTGATGGGACTCACACCTGGTGACATCAGCCTGGCACAGTGTACGGCTGGCCGAATACCAGCACCCAAGACTTCCACACCCTAAGCCCCAGCTTCAGCCAAGAGTGACTGCCCTTCCCTCCACATGCCAGCCTAGAACCAGCCCACCCCACAGCAGCCAGAAGAGCAGGCCATCAGGACAGACTGGAAGGGTAGTCACTACCTAGCATGCTCATACATTTGGGCCGGGAGTCGATGAGAAGTCACAGAACATTGGCAGAGCTGGTCTTCTGCTAACGTGGCTAGATTGTCCCCAGAGGTGCTCAGGGGAGTGGGTACTGTGGCAGTTAATCTAGAACATTCTTTTCTCTGGTCTGACTCCTGCAAAGTTGAGAGCCAAGTACCCCTGCCATCAGGAGACTGAATACAGATGGAGAGCCCTGGGACCCTCATGGGAGCCAGGCATCATGTGGACAGGCTGAACTACTTGCCACCATCTTGGGAGCGCTACCCAGATACTCTGACTCTAGAACCCTCTTTCATGCCTTACTCCAGCTAGCTGGCTCTAATCAGTGCATGGAGGGAGAGGAAGACTGCTGCCATCAGACCCACAGCTTCAATTGTCACCAAGAGACAAAGTTAGCTGAGGTGCCATAACGGTCAAGACAGAGCGCTGAATAGAACAGAAAGGGAAGTCAGATAGAAGCCTTTGGTGGCAGGCCAAAGCTGCCCTTGGTTTGGGCAAACACACACATACATACACACTCACACACACACACACTCACTCACCACGCATGAATGCACCACACACACCACACACATACCATACACACAAGCGCCTCACACACAAATACACTATACACACACAAACGCACCACATGTACCACACACTCACCTACCTTCCCTTGGTGAGAGCACTGTTGTACTCCATCACTGTGGTAAGTGACATCACAGCCGTCTACTCCCCCGGCCCTCTGCCCTTCTTGCCCACCTGGAAGGTGCAGCTGAGATGGTCTGGTCCAAGCCTGTCTTCAAGGGAGGCCATGCCAGACAATCACACAGCACTTCATCTGAGCACTCCTTGGGAACTGCACATGGTTATGCCACACAGAGAAGGGCAAATGTAACCACATGTAACCAAATCCATCAATGCAAAAACCAAAGCACCGTGAGACAGCAGACAGCGCTCTTCCCCATCAGAGTAGTGAAAATCAGCCAGTCTGGTTCCATTTGTGTAGGTGAGGGTATGGGGAAATAAGTGCTTAACGTGACCCTGGGAGAGGAAGGCAGTCCAACCCCCTTGACAGAGCAATAAGACAGTGTCCATCAAACTGTGAAACTCATGTGCACATTGATCAGCACGTCAGCTTCTAGGGACTTCTCCCAGGGCACATGCTCCACAAGACATTTGTGCCCCAGAATTCCTCATTACAGTAAAAGACAGGAAGCAAGTGCCATGCCCACCAGAGAGCACTGACCAAAAGGGAAATGCAGGTTCTGTCCGCATGATGGAAGGCTAGTCAGTTCCTAAAAAGAGCGGCATGGGTGTGTAGAAGCTGATCTAGAAAGGGTGCTAAAATGTGCCCAGTGTTACCAAGGAGAGAGCAAAGATGGAACCCATGAACGAGTGTGGAGCCCTCTTCATTGAATAGCAAATCTCTAGGAGGGCACAAGGCATGCACTAGCACCGAACAGGAGGAGGACCCAGTTGGCAGGGTTCAGCCCTTTGTTCTATGCACGGTACGGCACATTCACCTCGCATCTGTATTACCTGAGGCAGTTAGCAAGCAAACCCGCTCACGGCACAGTGTGTCTCTTACCCACATCGCTTTGGGTCAGATTCTTCCCACCCTGCCCTCAGCAGCCAAACACGGTACCCTTCTCCCGAGTGCCCTGGGCCCAGCACTGTGCCTGGCATGTGATGTGTTTGTAGGGGTGGGATTCCCCAAGTCTTCCTGACAAGCTGACAGAGGCCACAGCTTGCTTTTCTTCTCGGGGTCTATGAGAGCAGGCGTTGAGACAGAAGGCCAGGCCACCAGCCCCCACTACAGTGCTTGGCAGTGAGCAGTTTAAGTCCGTAAGGGCCAGTGCTTCGTGTCTGGAAGATGGCCCAGCACAGAATGGCACCTGAGACAAGCCGCTAGTGGTCCTGGGAAAGGTCTCTGTTGACTAATTTCTGTACAAAATTATACCCAGGATGAATCAACAGCCAGGGCAGACCGGACTCCCTAGAATGGCCCCAGAACGCCTCTATCCAGCTACATAGAGAGGGACCTGTGTGGGTTCCCTTGGTCAGGCCACTTTCCTCTGGAGGAGTATCTTTGGAAATCCCCAGACCCGGTGGAGCCAACCTTGTCAGCTGGAGAAGGAGCCCTGCTCCTTGGCAACAGGGCCAGGTAGCCCCTTACTAAGTCAAGGCCTCTGCTCCTCCAGCTAAGCCAGGTCAGCCTACCCTACCTGATGCTTTCTACCCACTCTCCTGCAGAGGCAGCCATGATGATGCAATGCTACAATTTATCAAGGCCTACATCCCCACACAAGTCACCATGACCTGGCAGTGGGCCCAAGGACTGACCCTCCCCTTCCCTGCTGAACACCTGCCTCAACAGGCAGGCTTTTCCAGTGGCTCCCATCACGCCCTCTACCTCAGCCACCAGGCCAGGACTGGCATTTCTGGAACCTCAACCTATGCGTCTATCAAATGGGCCCATGAAAGTTATGAACCCAGCACACTGGGCACATTATGAGGACTTGGCAACTGGCAGATGTCACCAGAACAATCGTCCCTAGGGCCAAAGGAAACCCATCCCACCCCACCCCCAGGGCCTTCCCCACAGCACCAGGTCAGGGAGAGGGGGAGGAGGTCACAGGGAAGAGGGCTTCTGCCTGGTCCTGGCACTCTGCAAAGCCCAGTAGCATCCCCTCCACCCACACCTTGGTTAGCTCGCCCTGTCCTCTCCCCATGCTCCCTGCCTTCCCATCGCCCTCCCCGCTCCCACAGCAGCAGCATATCCTTGTCAGCAAACAGCACATTAATTGCTTCTTGGCCATATTTCAAATGATATCACAGAAGCGGGCTGCTCAATTTGAGCGAATGGAAAGGAGGAAGGAGGAGCAAGCTGGCAATCCCCGCCAGAGCCAGGGATGATGGGTAGCTCCGGTTACTAATTAATTGACTGCTCAGATGGAACAAATCTGAAACCCCAACAGGTTGGGCGAGTGAGCCCTGGGCTCCCCGCCAGCCCTCTTCAGCAGAGAGCAGAGCTGTGGTCCTGACCACCTTCAGGATGGGAGCACAGGAATCCTGCTGCCAGTCACCCGGGGGAGCCCTTAGACACCGAGGCCAGTCCTCACCACAAGATCTCTCGGTCCGTGCACAGTCACTATCACTCACCACGCCAGCCTATGGGCAGTTGGCAGAATATGCCGCTATACTGAACCCTGGGAGGGCAATGATACACCATTGCAAGACTCCCTGCTGTACCCAGGCCCAGGAGAGTGTCCACACCCAGCAAAAAAAAAGAGAAGGTTCTCAATCTGTGCATATAAGTAAACCAAGTCTCTGAGGTTACTGCATTCAATAAATCCAGCCTAGCCTGGCCTAATGGCACATTCTGATACAGGGATTGCTACGTACCAAGTGACCAACTAAAGTAATATCACAAACATGATAAGAGCCACCAAAGAGGAGGCCTGCCAGGCAAGAGTGGTAATAGTGAGGTATGTCTCCAACTGACAGAAAGTCCGTGGACCCAGGCTCAGCACCACATGAGTGGCCAGCCCAGTTTCATACCTTCTAACATCCCCACTCTCCAGCTCGGAGGGCCCAGCTGGGCAGGGTGTGGCCTAGGAAGAGCGAGGTTAGCAATGATGGGGAAGGCAGGGATGGCTCCTGAAAATTTGGGCCTTCAGGACCCTGCCAAGGTGTACTGAGATCACAGGTGTAAGGGACAGTGGCCTGGAAATGCCCAGACATGTGGAACCACAGCCCCCCACTTTTTCTTCAAAGCCAATCCTGGCACCATTCAGAGAACACCCGGACTTCCATGCCCAGCATAGTCTGTAGGCCTCTCCATGGGGATACCCACAACTTAACTGGCACCCCCAGAAGCAGTATGCTTCCAAAAGAACTGATTTGGAGGAGGGTTGGGACACAAGCCTGTACTGGAGTCTCAGTCCTGCAACTTTGTTCTCTCGATAGGAAGCTATTTAGCTTAGTTTTTCAAAATAATTGGCATTTTCTCTAAGAATATACCCCCCACTAACGGGTAATAACCACTTCACATATACAAAAACATTAAGACAATATACACGCGCGCGCGAAGCTGTCCACTGGTGACCTTTGCTCCTTTGATCTCCTTTAGGGTGGGGGTGGGAAAGCATCCTGGGACACAATTTCTGTTTCTCCCTTCCACCTCTACCACGTTTGACAGCCCATACGGTGTATGAGGTAAGCTTTCGCCATCTCCTTCATGACCCAGGAATACACCCAGCCTGTGGGACCTTTCTCACCCAGAGGTGTCCAACATTTGCAAAGCAGTAAATTGTTTCCAAGTGTTATTGTCTGCACTAGTATTAATAATGGATCCAGAATTCTGCTAACAGACTTGAAGCTAGCCGTCTGCTTAGAGGGGAAGCCAAGAGGAGCGTATCCACCAAGGTGTCAAGAGATGAGTAAGGGAAATGGGGTATGTACACACAAGGTATCAGTCCACCACTAGAAGAGATGAAATCCTGTCACCCATGACACTTGTGACTGGAACAAGAAGGCTTTGTGTTAACTGAAGGAAGACACAAAACGAGAAGTTGTACATATGTTCATTCTTTGTGGGAGCTAAAACGTGGATCTCAGCCTAGTAGAAGAGTGGTCACTAGAGACTGGGAAGAGCAGAGGAGAGGAGAGATGAAGGAGGTCAGATTCCAGGCACTCAAGGGCACTCAAGGAACAACTGTGGTCTGTCTAAGCACAGTAGGGCAACTACAGTTCACAGGCATTTGTGGTGTATTTCAAAATAAAATGACTCTAAGGCTGTCCAACACACCAATAATGAGTGAAGGGAATGGAAATATAATTGCCCTGACTTCAGCATTACATGTTGTAAACACATTTAATTATCACACTATAGCCTCATAAATATATGCAAATTATTTGGATATGGCCATTAAAAATAAACATGCACCAGGAAAGAAGGGGGTGGGGCTAAGACTGTGTCTGCATCTGCATTTGCACAGAGCATACATTGGGCAGGCATTTGGAGGCTATCTGTGGGATAATCAACGTAGCAACTACCTCCACTAATTTTACCAAGCCTTGTGCCAAGGGCTTTACAAACGGTTTCATTCAATTATTTGATTAATCAAGGAGGTATTAACTCATTTTACAGATAAGTAAACTGAGGCCTGAAGAAAAGCTAAGAACTTACCTAATATCCTACAGTTGGCTCAGGGTAGGGCCAAAACGGAGACAGGTCCATCAGACGCCACATCCACTGCTACAGCTAAGTACAATCCCTACTGTCTTCCCCACTGCCCCATGTTCCACTCTCCTTCCACTCGGGACACCCGCCCCACCCACCCGACCACCCAGGCCGCCAGCCTGCAGCTGGAGGGCTTCAGACGTCCCCCAAATGGATTTCAGAGCTCTGTCTTTTTTTTCCTGGTGGGAGGCTGGAAAGACTAGTGCTCTCGGTAACTGCTGTCTTAGGCTTGTGAAAACATCAGGGAAGCCCTAGATGCCCACCAGGGCCAGAGCCCCCTCCTTCAGGCTCTCAACTGAAGGAGGCTTAGGGCTACTAAGATTTCCCCTCCCTCCTAGGCACACCTGCCAGGTTCTCTTCCACGGAGGCCAGCCCAGCCTCAGGCTGCTCTGCACAATGAGCCCCCACCTGCAAAGAATGTGTGTAAATCCCAGGGCTCCACACAGGGAAGCCAGATCTCAGGGCCGGGCAGCAAATCCCAGGATAAAAGCAGAGGCCATCCTGCTGACAATTCGTTCTCGCTTCTCCCTCAAATCCATCCACAACAGAACTGTTAAGCTCATGTTTCCTCTTCTGCTGCAAACAATTGTAAAAATGATTGGTATCTGCCCTCAGTGGAGAGCCCGTCTGCTTCATCCCCAGGCCTGAGCCTCCGGGAAGGGCCGCATGTGTGAGAAACAGGCATTCCCAAGATGTGCAAATAATGGCTTTTCACTGAGAACCTAATCACTTAGCTCAGAGGGGAGAAATGTAAAGACTGTTCAACACAACCAGGAGCTTTCTGGAAGCCAGAAGCCCACCACCGACTCCAGGTGGGGCACCTGAAGCAAGGTGGCTTAAGGTGTGTCTAGAGACTGAAGCATCTCACAGGTTATCATTCTGCTGCTTGGGTTCCCATGATGGCTCCTCTAGCCTTCTGCCTCCATCTCCTGTTTTTGTGGCATCGAGGGGTGGGGTAGGGTGTAAGGAAGAGAGCTACAGCTGTGGCCAGCACATCTGTTTCTGGCCCCAGAGCTGATACTCTCTGGCTGCGCCTCTATGTCTTTGGACTTTGCCTTTCTCATCTGGACATTTGAACAAATGCCCTAGGTGCACATGGCCAGCTGACATGCCATGAGTGGCACATGCAGGTTCCAGGATATTTACACCAGGTAGCAAGCACTACAGAGCTGATAGCCACCCCCAGTCAGACCAGGCATGGTATCTGTGTGGCACTGGGCACAGCTACACACACAGTGCAAGAAGCCACATACAGGCCACAGCAACTCACATAACAGAAGAGGAAAACATCTCAACCTGAAGCAACCCAGAGTGGACCTGCTAACAGAAAGACTATTTTCCATCTCCAGTTGCTATGAGGAACGTACTACCTATTCCTCCCCACATCCATTTTCCTCCTGTCAATAACAGCTCCAATTTTGTTGGAAGATCCATCACTCCAACACTGTCTCTCCATGAGTGAGAAGCACAAGCCCCATATTTAAACCAACCAGTACTTGGTATTTCCTCTAGCCAGATTAGTTCAGAGGAGGGCATACGACCAAAGCCAGCCCAACCAAGGACCTCTGCTAGGAATGCTGGAATGGAGATTCTCAACCTATACCATGGGACCCAGAGAAATAGAGATGGGGCTGCTGAAGCGCATCCCTTTCCTCCAGACCCTCCTATAAACTCTTCCCACTCTCCTTCAAATGCATGGCCTCTTTTTTCACTAATTGTTACTGCATATATGTACACATATACGTGTATATTATTAAATATAACATGTTGAGTCCATATGACATTACTTGTATGTGTGTTTTCAAGGCTGGCCATTTGACATTGGACAACTAATTGGTACGCTCTTCCCTGGGGAGGGTCACTCCCAGATTTACTCAGTTGCCTGCAGTTCTTTGTGGAGGGTTTAGATCTCAGGGTTTTTCCCTGTCTGATTTAGCTCCTGTTTGGGCCGCCATGTTGGTGAGCCCTTACAGGTACAGCTTCCGATGTTACTGGGAGACATGATCTCACAGCAAATCCCTAGTCCTCTGGCTCCTACAGTCTCCCGCAATGTTCCCTAGTGCGGGAGTGCTTTGTAGATGTATCCACCAGGACTGGGCTCCACAACTCTGCATTTTGGTTGGTTGTGGTTTTCTGTTCTGGTCTCTGTCTTTTGCAAAGAGAAGTTTCCTTGATGAGGTGTGAAGGCTACCCTTATCTGCAGGTATAAGGACGAGTGTTTGCAGATTATTGTTAGGGATTCTGCTGCTTTAGTAAATTAGTGTTGTAGACCCTGCCCACCTATGAATTCTATGAATAATAACTGACTTCACTAGCACTGAGCACTTAGCCAGGTCTCCAGTGCTGGCCATGGAGCCCCTGTTGTGGAACAGGTCTAAACCCAATGAAAGAGCCATCGGTGACTGCTGGAGTGTATGCGCCTCTACTGTGTGGTTCTTGTGCCATGCTGGAGTTGATGTGGTTCTTAGGCATAAGAGCTGGGTTGATGGCTAAAGCTGTCTCTTAACCACATGGAGACTGAAAATAGAAGCAACTTTGTTGCACGCTCAAGTATCAATAGACTACGGAGATAATGAGCATTAAGAGAACATCACACTGATTCCCTGTTCCTAATCTCCGTGGAGGAGTCTCTGCTGACTGACAGGACAGCACAGACCTACAAGCACATCCAGCTGAGTCTTAGGACGAGAAACGGGTTGGTCCAATCACATACCGAGGCAACAACCCTGAGCTACACATTTCTGCTTTCAGTGAGATCGAGGCACAGTCCTCACCCCCGAGACCCTCAGGTGAAGCAGCAACTCAAGTCTGCTCACAACTCTAAAGTGTGGAGGCTATGGACACAGCTCTGCCCTGGAGAGGACGGGGATGAAAGACATCTTTTGAGGGCCATCAAAATGCATCTGCTACCCTCTTACATCTAAAGCAACACACCTCTCACACATCTTAGGAGGCCTCACAGCAGCTCTCTGTGGCACAGACTGACCAGGGAGTACTGTACCCATTTGATAGAGAAGAGGCAGATTCGCATAATGGATGGTTCTAAACACGGAGGAAGGACCACCAAATCTTAGAAGTGTCACCCTGTCCTGTTTAGATTCAAGGGCTGTCCAGGACTCAACTGTGGCATCAAGAGGATTAAGATCAGCCAGCTGCCCTTGATGCCTATGGCCCTTCAAAAATGTGAAACAGGAAGGCTGATGCAGACCCCATATATGTTGACTAGTACAGGGTCCCTACTGTGACTGCACAGACCCAGGCCAAACTCCCATGCAGGATTCATCACTGCTGGAGTCCCACTGCAGAGATGTCTAACAACGTCACACTCGGTCCCACCAGATCACTGATGAGTCACCCAGAGGGGAGGGGACATGAGAAGCACCTGGCTCATAGTCTTCATTCCAGAGGAAGGAAGTCCAGCAGATGGATGGTGAAATCCTCTCTTTATTTATGAACAATGATGTGGTGAAAAACCAGAGAAAATAAAAGCAATTTTTAAAGATCACGAGTTTAGACTCGGGCAGCCCCTAGTCAGAGTCTGTTTGCTACATTGGTAATATGTGCTTTTAAAGAACGTCAACTAAGGCAGATGAGGAAAGCTTGGACTTCTAACACTCAGTTCCGCATCAGAAAAGTAGATATGATTCCTGCCCCCGAGGGCTTGGACAGAGCGCCAAGAGGTGCAAACAGATACAGCAGCAGCAGCCATGGTTACATAAATGGCAATGCCTTTGGTTGATCTTACAGCTTCCATGCACACTCACTGTCGATGTCCACACATAGCTACAGAAGAACACTGAGGACATACTCAGGCAAGAGACCAAACAGCCCAATGATGCTTTCCCATAAAAGTCAAATACAAGGGCATGATGCATAATCTCACAGAAGCAGCTAGAGTCCCTCACACATCCAGAACCTGCAAAACTGTGGCCTTACCCACTGCCTAACAGTTCACACACTGAAGGCCATGCCTACCAGAGACACAGGCAGAGCCTAGAACTCAAATTTTCTCTGCTTCTGAGGAGCCTCCCAGCACACTCAAGACACCAGAGCCTCTGTTGCTCTCCACCCCTAGTCATAGGACACTGTGGTATAGCTACACCATCAAGTGTCCCCAGCTCTGTGCTCCCACATTTCCTCAGGTTTTTCGGGGTAATATCTCAGCCTTAGTAGGGTTTCCCATACAAGGCTTTACCAGCCTCCCCCCTCTCTCATTTCTGTCTCCTCAAAAGTAGGCCTGGCTAATCATGGTACCCACCTGACAGGGACTCTTCTGAGAGCCCTCCCAGGCAGGTGACTCTGGTAGCTGGGATGGAGAGAGCTCAAGTCACCCCACTTCCCCCTGGGAATGAGGAGCTCAGCTGTGGGACTCACGAAGACCCTGTAGACGTTAACCTCAAAGGGTGAGGCTCGGGTGCTAAGACTCCACATGTCTGTGTGTTCTGCCTTATGCTCGGCCTTGAGTTGGTTGTCTATGTGGAGGCCAAGTCCAGGAAACACAAGGGACAGAGGCCTCAGGGCCACCTCTACCCCACTTCCTCACTCAACATATTACATGTCACTGGCCCTAAAGTACAAATGAGAGCACAGCATTGAGCCTTCGATGCCTACCTTGCCCGCCCTCTTCTCACGCTGGCCCCAGCAGCAGCCATGGCTGGATTTGGTTAGCATGCTCTCCATGCTGTGAACATCAAGCGCCAGATGCCAGCAATGACCCGATCCCTCAAGAGCTCAGTTGGCCTGTGACAGTTCTGACAAAGCCAGGAGCGTCACGTAGCCACTCCCTAGGTCTCCGTGCTCGTCACCATGCTGCACGGCTCTCAGGGCTTTGCTTTTAAAATTGTGTGTGTAATATGTGTGTATGGTTCACACATGCACAACACGTATGACTTCGTGGAGTCAGTTCTCTCCTTTCAGCTTTATGTGGGTGCTGGGGATAAAATCCGGGTCACCATGCTTGTGCCTTTATCCACTGAGCCATCTTGCCACTTGGGTCTCATTTTTAAACTCTGTAATTCTACCGGGTACACAGTACACTTCCATTACACATATGAATAAACAGGGAAATAAGCTAAGACCATTGTTCCCCCCGAGAGTACACCGAGAGCAGAGCTGACATGTGGACCTACGGTGGTCTACACAGCAAGAACGTTGACTTTAGAGTTGCCACTTACTCAACAGCTTTCCTTAAGTACCTTCAGTGACTGTCACAGCAGCACAGAATGCCAACAGGGCACTTGTTATACACCAAGAACTCACGAAATACTCTCTGCATGCTAAGCCGCTTCCACAAGAAGTCTAGAAGGTAGACTCCATTAACCCCAAGTGAGACAGCAAGATCCAGCAACAAATCAGTCCAGCCCATGAGTGGCAGGGCCAGGTTTCAAACCAGGCAGTCTAGTTCTAGGGCCCTGCCTATAGCAGCAGACACAGCCGGGATCAACACCCAGGGTCTCATCTGTGGTTCAAAGCCCTGAGAAAACACAGGGCTTCCTTGTTAGCTAACACATACTATACAGGAAAAACACCTTTACTATTAAATTCAAACCCAGTTCCCAAAGAGGCTTCCCAAGGTCACAGTGGCTACTCCTGGTCTAGAACAGATGGTACTCCAGGTGACCCTAATTTGGGAAGGAGAAGTCCAGGTATAGGAAGGAAGCCTTGTCTTAATTGAGCATCTATTGTTATGACTAAACCAATTAGTTGTCCAATGTCAAATGGTGAGCCTTGAAAACACACATACAAGTAATATTATATGGACTCAACATGTTATATTTAATAATATAAATGTATATAAGTATATATATATGCAATAATAATTAGTGAAAAAAGAGGCCATCATCAGATCACAACTGTCATCCACCATTAAGGAAGCCAGGGCAGGAACTCAAGCAGGAACCTGGAGGCAGGAACTGGCGGAGGCCATGGAGGAACACTGCTTACTGACTTCCTCCCCATGGCTTGCTCAGCCTGCTTTCTTATGCACCCCAGGACCACCTGCCCAGGGGTAGCGCCACCCACAGTGGCCTGGGACCTCCCACATCAACCATCAATCATGAAAACGCTCCACTGAAGAGTGCGGTTTGTCAAGCAAGGTTCCCTCCTCCCAGATGACTTTAGCTTGTGTTAAGTTGACAAAAATCTACCCAACACAGGCCCTGAAGAGACTGGATGGCCTCCGTCACCCTCGGGGGCCCTAGCACAGCCTGGAAGAGGGCAAACAGCAGAGATGGCCCTTCAGCTCAGAGGCTGAGGCTCATGGGGCTATCACTCCACACGCGTGTGTTCCGCCCTATGCTAGGCCTTGAGTGAGTCAGCTGTGTGGAGACCGAGTCCAGAAATCAGGTAAGGGATAGAGGCCACAGGGCTACCCCCACCTTCCCTCCTCTAGAGGACATCCTGTGACCACATAGCCCCTTCCTGTCTTTTTCCTCTTCCCTCTAGCTGTTTCCATGGCAACAGAGCCGGATTCTGTCCGTAAGTAAAAACTGGTTTCTTTCTCTCAAAGTCACTTAAAATGAGCAGCTCCTACCTGTTCTTTGTTGAGGCAGTTGAAGGCCAGTCACCACATCACGACCCAAGAAGACCTCCGTGTCATAATGGAGGCATGGGTGTCATCTCACACAGAAAGCCCCACTTCTGTCCTTTACCCACCCCAACACGGTGACACTAGTGAGTCCATTTCACAGGCACCCGAGCACCCCACTTTCCTTCCTCCTTCGCTGTCTTCCGGCTCCCCACTCACATCATTGCTTATAGACACACGCGGCATCACCAAGCTGCCCCTAGAAAAGACTTACCCGTAGTGCAAAGTAGACAGACTCACGGAAGGAAAGGGGGGCTTCAGGGGCGGAGGGTGTTATAATAGAACCAGGCACACTACTGTCTGAATGTGTTGCTTTATTTTTGAGATTCAACTGTTTCTCTCTCTCTCTCTCTCTCTCTCTCTCTCTCTCTCTCTCTCTCTCTCTCTCTCTGTTGTGTGTGTGTGCGTGTGTGTGCACATGTGTGCGTGCATGTGCGTGTGCATGTGTGTGCGTGTGCGTGTGCGTGTGCGTGTGCGTGTGTGTGTGTGTGTGTGTGTGTGTGTTGTGTGTGTGTTAGAAAGACCTTATTTCGGCCCCCTGAACGGGTGAGACAGTCATTTGGCTTGATCTGTTTGGGAGGCAGCTGTGCATTGGTGCCAGGTCCTGGCTCGTTGCATGAGTTGGCTGTTTGAATCCTGGGACTTATGCAGGGACACTTGGCTCGGTCTGGGAGGGGGGAATGGACCTGCCTGGACTGAGTCTACCAGGTCAACCCCGGTCCTCGGGGGAGACCTTGATCTGGAGGAGGTGGGAATGGGGGGTGGGCTGGGGGGAGGGGTGGGCGAGAGGGGGAGAACAGGGGATTCTGTGGCTATTATGTTGAACTGAATGGTGTTGTAAAATAATAATAATAATAATAATAATAATAATAATAATAATAATAAAATAAAAAATAAAAAAAAGAAAGACCTTATTTCCCCAGCATTCCATGCAGTGGTTCCCATGAAAATGCCCCATTGTCCAGTAACTCCCAGCAGCCACAGACTCAGCACTGAACATTTCCCTAACTGCTCACCTAACAGAAAGATCTGGCTGAGTCAACTAAATGTTGAGCAGTGCCATATGTAAAGACCTGGATCTCAGCCTCTGTGGCACCTCACTTTAGGAGATGCTAACAATAGGCATCACATTCCAGCCTCACCGATACTGCGTTCTTCTCCTTAAACATCTCTGCAGACTCCTCCCCACTGCCCACACCTCTCTTCCCTCTTCTCCACTGTCACATGTCATACATGGTGCTCCGACACCAGCATCTCGGCAGAACTGTTTCCAGCTGTGAGTCAGCCAAACTGCTGTCTGCTTTTAAGACAGAAGTAAGTCACATGGGCCAGAGCTGGGGTGCAAACTCAGGAACTGGCACTTTTCCTTTTTGTGGAGGGTTTTGGTGGTGGTTTGTTTTTATTTTTGTTTGTTTTGAGTCAAGACCTCACCAGCCTCAAACTCATAAAGATCCACCTGCCTCTGCCTCCCAAGTGCTGGAGTCAAAGTTATGAGCCACCTCATCCAACAAGAACCTGGCACGAGTGAATGCCTTCCTGAGAGGGGCAGTCAACAGGCTGTGAAGATATGTCCTGTGCTGCCTATTCCCTATCCAAGGGCCCTCAAAAAAGCCAAGAGAAAGGACTTGAGTGACCCCAGTTCAGGCCCAGCTCTATCTCCCACCTCAGGATGAGGCCCCTCCCTTCAGATAAGCATCAGTACCACAGATGTTTCTTGGCTACTGCATCCCAGACTCTACTTGAGAGGAGGGCCTCCATGGCCCTGGATCTAGACCATGGAAGGTCACATTCCAACCTGTTCTCCTCACCAGACACCATCCTGCACCAAGTGCCCAGGGTCAGGACTACAGAAGAAATAGGTCCTGGACTGGTGCCCACTTCTTTTCACTGATACAGTAGCTAAAGACCCAAGCCCTGAGTCCAGAGCCCCTGGATCATAAGTAGCTTCATAAGGAGCTGTGTGGGCCCAAATAAGACAGTATTACCCACACTGTAAAGCATGGGCAATAATCTTAACCTCATAGACTATGAGGGTTAATGAGTTAATGTTGTGAAGTAACTGGAATAGTTCCTGCCACATTTGTAAGCACAGTAACGTTACAGTTTTTAATTTTCCTTGAATTATTACTAGTAGTCCTAGAGCAGAGGCCCTGACACCAACAGCCCTGTAATTTTTGGCAGGAAATTCTGACTTCCGCGACCCTCCTGCAGTACACCAAGAGCCACAGTTGGGTTGTTCTCCTGCTCGCTCCCACCTTCTCCCTCTTGCGCCAGCCCAGCACTTCATGAAGCTCCAGGAACACACCTGATGCCTGGTCAGTGTTGCTGAATTGAACCACTCAAGTTCTGGATCCCTCCCAACCCCATCCCTAGGTCCCTAAACTTCCTCTAAGGATGTGCTGCTCTATCTCTGTCCCCCAGGAAATAGGGCACCAGGGTTTAGATGGTTCCCACCACAGGAAGTACTTACAAATGCTAAAAAGCCAACAGAATAATCAATTTTTGGGAAACCAGAATCATGAGCAAAGCCCTGGGGATACATCTAAATTGTCTTTTTGTCTCTTGGAAGTCAGAAATGGTCTTTCTTGGGAAGTGAAACCAACGCCCTAGAGATCTACCTGCAGCATCACAGCCCTCCCTGTCTCTGGCCTGTCACCCGACAAATCATGCCAAAGGCATGGGGCTGTGGACTGTGCAGGTGCCGCCCCCAGAACGGCTACCCCAACCAGACACACTTTTGTTGGAGAACACCAGAAGGAACTGCAAGTGCCCACATGTCCTCATCCATTGTAGTAACAGAGCCTGTCAGTGCGGAGGCCCCACATCTGCACAGACAGGCTCACCAGTGTTTACACAAGGCCTGCGAGCATGATGTAAGATGTGTGGCAGTGGGGTTTCCGCTGCACAGGAATTCCTGGGACTAGACCACAGAGCCCGTGCCTTTCTTCTGGCAGGGATGCTCTAGAGAGCTGTGAGACTCGGGGCTGGGTGAACCTCTTGGAAACCAGCTAGGGAGTCTCTTTCTCTTCCTGTGTGTCTTTCTAAGGGCTCCTGCTCCTGATGAGCATCCAAGTGGTAACAAATACATGAAGAAAGAAAGCAGCCGCCCTCAACTCCTCTGAGCCACAGACTAGCTTCTAGAACAACAAATCCACATGAGGCCGGGGGTGGGGGTGGGGGTTGGGGGGTATGGGGATGGGCTCAGGCTTGGAGAACACAGAGCCTTTGATGGTCCGAGCTTGACCTTAATTTTGCTGAACTCTTGACCACGATACCTCCTAATAAGTGCCAGTTAAATATGTTGACTGAGAAGTTGCAACTAGTGGAACCTAAGTCTTTGCCATTTTATTCAAAAATGTTTACTTCATGTTTCCCTATTAAATATAAGCAACTTCCCCTTGTATATATTTGAATCACATTCACACAATGTGTTCCCCATCAACATTTGAATTATGGGCACGGGCCCTGAAATGTTAGTTTTGTGCTAAGATAAATACTGGAATAATATTCACTCTGCTTTTGTGAAATGCTCAGCAATTGAAGAGCTGAGCACCATTTGCTTTGTTGAGTCACAAAAGGAGAAGCCCAGGGGAAGAGATCAAAATGGCTTCCCGGGACGCTTCCACTGCTCGGTCAGGGCCTCTAAGGAGGATACACCAGGTCCTCTGGTGACAACAGAAAGTCCCTGAGGCTCCAAGTCTAGCCCTGGGGGACTGACAGTGTCCAGTGTGTGCACCAGCCACCTGCCACCACTGTCCACAACTGAAGGGGACAGTGTGACTGAAGCCCCAATACCAAAGCCAACACAAGCGTCATGGAACCCTAGAGAGAAGATGGAAGGGAGGAAGGGGAAGAACAACAGCCAGGGAAGAAGAAATCTCCTTTCCCTTCCTGTTGGGGGGTCCTGACCAGGAAAGCCCTGAGCCACCCTGTGCCATACCCCTGTGGCCCCCTCGGGTGGCTCACTCAAAGCCTGCTGCAGAACTCAGGAACCTCAGCAACGGTCAGGACACCTGCTCCTCCGCACAGCATGCAGGCAGTGGTTGTGAATCTGGGGAGAGCACTCAATCTAGGCCATGCACAGTCCGCAGCCTGCCCCACTGCGGTGATGCCTACCCTTCTGGCCATTTCGAGAAACTTCACATACTGCCAGACTGAGTCCAAGGACTTCCAGTTGCCGATGAGGGACCCTGGTGTGATGGCAAGAGGCTACATTCCGCTCATCCTTTCCCTTGGATTAATTTTTTCCGGGCATCACAATCCAAGTTTGTGAGGAAACTGGAATGTGTATGAAAAGACCCATTTTACAGGTGTGGAAACTGAGGCTCAGTCTCCTCATAGCACCCCACCCCCTCTGCAAAGCTTGGCTACGAGTTGCATCACCAGAGCCTTCCCTCTGGTCTCTGTGAAGTATGAAAAGAGGGGGGCCCAGGCCGTCATAAACAACCTACCCCAAAGCATCTCAGGAATGCCATCCCCTCGACTACAAAATAAGGGATGGCCCTAATTCTCCTCACAGTTGTTACTGCTCTCCAGTTATTAGACTATCATGACCCCTTCCAGTTCAGCTTTTAACCTCAGCAGCCTTTTCAAACACAAAGGACCATGCCCAGCTGAGAGCCATGGACCACAGCCAGGGAGCACCTGCTGCTGTGGCCGCCACCTTCTCACAGCCCCACGTGGCCTTCACCCCCTGAAGCTGGACAAGAACACCGCGGTGCCTGAGACCAGCAGCTTCCCTCCGCCCTGCCAAGCAGGCTCGCTTCTCTGGGGAAAGCATGGCGCACTTGGCTCTGACTTGGAAAGCATTAGGGTCTGCTCATCTGAGCTCTGTTCAATTACTCCTATTAAATGCATGAGCAAAACGCATAGCTGGTGGCTTGGATTCTTGTTAAGCAAAATAAATGGGTTTCTATTTCAAATTGGAAGACATCTCTAACCAAAGGATCCAGACGAATGAAGTAACTTTAGACCTTTCCCTCTACCACAGTGCTTCCCTCAGAGGAGAAATGTGCCTGCTTCACCAGAACCCTGGGCCGCTGCTGATCTGCTCGGCCTAAACCCAGCTAATTAAATTAAGTCACTGCCACCTCGCTCCTGACTGGGTGAAGAGGGGGCTCATAAATTATGTTGCCCTGAGCTCCCCTCAAATTGCCTGTCCCCAAAGAGGGCTTCACCATTTGAGACAGCGCATCCAAAAGCAGTGTGAGATGGTGAGGCCCTCATAATTGGTCCTTGTACTTGCCCTGCCGGTGGAGAAATAATGAGCAGCCAAAGCTAGAGAGCTCAGCAATGCAAAGGGCCTTGGGCTCCAGAGCTCAGGCCAGGGGCCAGCCGGGCTTGCCGGCAAGTACAGCAATCCGGGGAGCCACAGTGCAGAAGGGCAGCGTTAGAGCCTCCCGGGCGCCATGCACCATCCTGAACCTACTCCTCGATATACTGTCCTGAACATACTTTTCAGAGCCCACAAGCCACACTAGTAAGTGGTGACCTGGACAAGGGGCAGCCAGCTGATCCTGCAGGTAGCGTCAAGACCTCAGCCTGCACCGTAGGACAATGCGCCACACAGACCCAGCAGTCCTGTGAGAGCAGCCCTGTGAGAGCAGCCCTGTGAGAGCAGCATGGGGCTGGGTGCTGAGAAGGCCTTGGCACGCAGAGCCCCAGAGCGGCAGCTCACATGCCTAGCAGCTCTCAGAAGCTGCCGCAAAGCACGGAAGAAAAGGAACAGAAATGACCCTTGAGAATCCCATCCAGTCACCCAAGGGACCTTCACGAGCACTTCAAATGCCCAGGGGAGCAGGGGGTGTCCAGATCATGCCTCTGTTTCTCTGTGTTCCCAGCAGACATTACTATTTTTCTGCCAAAGCAAAGAGAAAAGCTCTCCATCACTTCAGCAACGGGAGTGGCCCCCATTATGTGCAGGAAAATCCCCTGGGTGTGTCAGGGGGAAGATCAGCAAGGAACGTGCAGGCAGGAAAGTAGAAATGCAGGCAGGCCTGGGATGGGAAGTTTGCAGAGCGCTAATCCCCCTGCACCGAGGGACTGATTTTAACAAGGCAGGCAGTTTGCGAGGCGATGCTGGTTGACTCACATGTGCTGCCGTGGCAGGCTCTCTCGTGCTTTGTTCTGTGTTCAGAGTGTTCACGTTCCAGGCCCTCTGATCAGAACGGGACTGCGCTGTGGAAGCCAGCTCCTCCATTCTGCACAACTCGACTCGAGAGACACTTTTATTGTCACTTCTTTGCGACACGCTGCCACTCAAGAGGCAGGATGTGGAGGATAGTTTCAGGTTCCCTCCCCATCCACATCTGCCTCTGCTCCCCTGTGAGCCGGGAGAGCACCCTGGGAAAGGAGCTGAGCCCCTCACCCCACCCCCCGCTGAGGAACAGCCTGATAATTGGGCTGTGCGGAGAGGGAAACCCGAAGGCCACGGGGGAGCCAGGGCAGGTCCCTCCCCACGCTGCCGTCTAGAACTGCTCTCCCGGGACTTAGACAATGGCTATAATAGCAGCCATTACAGAGTACCATGCACCAGGCACTGTGCCAGGCACTTTACATGCACCATTTCCTTTAATCCTCGTAGCAACTCTGTGAGGTGGGCACCATTATCCCCTATCACAGACAAAGAAACTGAGGCTTAGAAGAGCTGAGAAAGTTGGCCAAGGTCCCACGGCTGACCACTGATGAGAGCTGGCTCTCCTGTACAGGATTAATTCCCAAAGGCTGTTGCCCTCCTGTTGGCCTGCCTCCTGGGTATGTGTCTACTCTCTGGCTGGGCTGGGGGAGACCACTGCTCTGGTGCCTGGACTAGAAAGCAGCTAGAGCAATGGCCTCCCCCTTGGCCGAGACCAGCCCCAGCATGCTGCTGGGAAGACTGACTCCCGTATGTGCCTTGGACAAAACTGCCACAGTACTCCCACAAACCCCAAGCTGGGTAGCAGTACAGTACCCCACGGAGCCCGAGGGGTCTGGCTCGGTGCCAGAAACAGCAGGGACATCAGAAAGTTTTTTCTTCTGTTCCACCCCACCATGTCTACCACGAGGCTGAAGACAGCAGGCTAGGCCACTTTGTGAGTCAACAGAGGGGTGTGGGTGACGCCAGGAAATGGAGCTGAAAATTGACCTTCTCCCCGGAGTCACTGCTGACATAGCACTGGTCGTGTGGCATGCATTGGCCAATGGCTTAATACACTGTAAAAAGGGGACAGAACACCTGCTCCTGTGTGTGTCGTGACCAGCATCGGAAAACCCACCAGTCTCCCCAGTAAGGGACACCAGTTGACAACATCTCATGAAGCCTTCACCATGATGGAAGCCGAGCCCAAGCAAGGGCCGCCTGATGAGGTGGCCACACCCCTCCCCAGCCTTCATCATTGCTCTCAGCCCACCTAGATAAACACATGCTGAATGACACTCACTTTGAAATCCAAATCTAGAGACGAAATCCCGGGGTTGTCAGGAATCATCACACAGGACGGAGCATGACTTCCAGGGTGTGGCCACCCCCAGCCAAAGCAGCGACATCTGCTAGCATTTCATCAACATGGTCAAGTTTGACTTTCAGCTGACCTTGAAATTCAGGCTCCAGCAGAGAAAAGGTGTGGGTAGGGGATAGGAGCCAAGGGAAAGTCACGAAAGGAAGCAGAAATAAAGCAAGCTGGGACTGCTCTGTGTCCCCCCAAATTAAAGCCAAATGAACATATCAAAGCGCCTTCCCCCAGCTGTCTGGGCTCTAACACATCCTTGCTTTAATCAAGTCCTTGAGAGAGAAAGCTTCAGGTGCCCACAATTTCCTACCTGCTTTCCCGGCCCATCTAGGCCTGCGCCTGGGAGCTGTTGGGGCCCCTTTCTCAAATACACAAGCCCTTCTGGGGTGCCCTCTCCCCGAGCTATGCCAGACTCCCTGGGTGCTGACAAGGCATCTGGAACCTTAGCCAATCAGGCCCTGAGAACAGAAGCTGGTAATCTGTGGAAGTCAACAGAGGGCATCTCCACATGGGCCCTGGCTCAGACAAACCAGACCGCTCAGGACACAGCTGTCACAGGGTAGGCAAAGGACATCGGGGAGCACCAAGCAAAGCTCGGGGTGCAATATTGCCTTCTACCCCCTGATACTTCCCGAGGCGAGAGACAGGGAGAGCCCCTGATAGAGAGGCAGGAGGCCTCCCACCCTTACTGTGTGCACCAGGCCAGTTCTATCCCTCACTTGAGCCCTAGATGCCTCCATAGCACAAGACTAGAAAAGATACAAATAATGAGCCTTTCCCCCATACCCTGGACGTTTACAGACGGATGTGTGCCTAGCTTCTGATTTTATCAAGACGCTTCATTTCAGCCTGACAAGAGCCCCTAGGGGGTAGGACTATGAAGGACCCTTTTCAGAGAAGGGAGGTGGGCTTCCCAGGGCCACACAGCTGGCTGGCATGAGACTTCTTGATAGGTGCCATGCCAGGCTTCCGCACTGCCCCATGGGGCCATCCACCTTTGGCATTCATTCATCAATTCTAAGATAGCTGTGGTGCCTGTGCCTAGGGATTGTCCCCAGGAGTAATCACGGCACCTGTGTTCTACAGTAACCCTCCGAGAACCAGAGCAGAGGGAAGGCTGGTGAGAAACAGGAAATCACAAGAGTGAGAGCCATTTTGAGAAGGCAGTGGCTTTGCTCCCCAGCCCCATCCACAGGAAAGAGTGCCAGCACTTGCTGAGGGCTAGCTAGCTTCCAAGTGTTTCCCACCATCTTGTCAGTCAACTTCCATGAGCCGCTGAAGAGGGAAATTGGATCAGGGCATCCCTAATGCATCAAAACTTCTCAAGGGCTGATGTGACAGATGAAAAATTCCACACGACACATGTGATGGTCATGGTCAAGACACAAGCGCCTTACAATGTCTGAGATTTTATACTGTATAGGAGACTTCAACTTGAGTTCTCACTCCCAAGACTCTATATCTATGCAACTATTCAAAAACTAACTGTGATCCAGAATACTCCTGAGCCACTTTGGACAGGGGATAGTTAACCTGGATTATACAACTCATTTTATACATTCTTTCCTTCTTCACTCTGGAAATGTAATTGTTCTGATGTAGCCGCTGGACACAAAACTGGGGCTCAGAATCCATGACTTGCCTTACTTCAAGTTCAGGTACAACCCAAGCACATGAGTGTCATGAGGTCCCACAAATAGTCTTGGGCTCATCATCCCTTCCGCTAGAGGCTTCCTTCTGGTGAGGTGCTCCTGTGGCACAATCTGTGCGAGCATCTCCAGCATGTTACTAAGGCATCTGTGGCCAAAACCCAAAGAAACGACTTCGGGAGACAGACATCCTGGCTCACAGTTCCAGAAGTGTCCATGCATCTCGGCAGGGGGTGTGGAAGAGCAGAACCGCTCACACCGAGGCAGCCAGCAAGCAGAGAATGGGAACTCAGGAAGGGTCAAATATATAGCAAAGGACATGAGCCCAGTGACCTGCTTCCTTTAACCAAGTCCCAACCCTGTTTTTACCACTTCCCCCAAGTCCTAAAATGAATCCATTCTGAGGTTAATCCTTTCATTCAGTCAGTGCCCCTAGGATCCAATCACTTCCCGAAAACCCATCGACTCATGGCCCCAGACCACCAGACTGTGGGGAACATTTTCATTTCCAAAGCATAACATCTAGGAAAATGCTATGTGTGCTCTGACCTCCCAGTCAGTTTACCGGGCTGGCAGCAGAGCCATCCTACCATGGGGTGCTAATGGGGCTGTCTCAGGTTTGTTCATGTGTAGTTGGACAGCTCTGATGCAGTGGAGTCTACAAGGCATCTCACAGAAGAGGCTGCTATCTCCCAAGGTCAGCTCACCGCCACAGCCTGGGGCCCCACAAGTGGACAAGTCCAAACCAGCATTCCCGTAGCTCCAGACCAGAGCAGCAAGGCCAGCTCTGTGAGACCCCCATACACACATGTGCTCTGTGGGGCTTTCCTCCAGACATCCTTGAGCTATGGGCACATTAAATCCTCTTCACACAATCAACCAAGAATGGCCGAGTGATAAGTCTCTCTAGGTCAGCCAGACCTTCAAGCTCACAACCCTTACCCCTAAACCCTCACCGAGGCTGCTACCAAAAAGCAGCCATGGCAGAACCACAGGCTTTCAGGCCAGATCACCTGGTTCCAATCTTGCTCTCACCTGAGCCTGTATGAGGATCAATGCCATCACCTGCAAAGCGGGTGCCACAGAGCAGGGTGCCAACGAGGAGGCGGGGTGGGGAACTTGGGAGGTAGCTTCAAACACAGCAGGCACAGCATTTATTGTGAAGGCAACAAACACTAGACACGGGGTGGATGGAATTGCCAAATAAGGCCTATTACCCAGAATCCCCATGTGCCACACTAGTCCTGGCAGGGGATTTGCAATTGAGTGGTGTGGGGGAGGTAAGAATGATACCAGGAGAGGAAAACGCACAGGATAGTCAAACTCAGCATTAAGCACCCACTGAAAATAGGATCACCCTGTGTGGTGCCCTGCTCAGTGGGCCTCCCTACCAAAGGCAGATGGCCAGCCTGCCCCACAGGCCCTAATCCCCTTGGAGGTTCATTTCCAAGGTTCCGGGTCACTGTTTGACCCTGATATGAGGAAAACCCTGAACCAGATTCAACCCTCACACAGCGGTGTCCTCTGGGTCCTAACCCTGGCCCTTGGGCTATGATGCAGAGTCCCCGTCTCCAAATTCTGCATTATCTCTGCCCAGCTCAAGGATAACCCCTGCCACCCACCCAGAACACTGTGCATTCTCCAAGCCCTGGCTTCGAATGTCTGTCCTGAGGCAGCCTGTGGAGGGAGACTTGAATAGAAGCAAGGACATGCTGAGGAACAGGAGACCCGCTAGCCATGAGAACTTAGGGATGCAGGAGATCCCACATGTGTGCCCAACAATACCTTCCTATAGCCAGGAGTCACTAGGAGCCTCTCTCAAGTGGTCAGACAGGCCTTGAGCTCCTGGAGATGTAACGTGACTGTTTCAGGGGTGGTCAAGGCTAGCTCTCCCCCACTTATGAACCCCTTAACATGCTGGGGGGGTACCTAGTTCACTTCTCTGTTGCTGTGATAAACACTGACCAAAAGCACCCTAGGGAAGGAAAGGGATTGCCTCATCTTACAGGGTAGAGTCCATCCAGGACAGGCACTCTAAACAGTCTCAACGGCAGAAACAGTTCACTGGCTGACGCCCCCTGGCTACTCAGCTACCTTTGTTACATAGCCCAGGCCCACCTTCCCAGGGATGACAACGCCCACAGTGGGCCGGGCTCTCCCACATCAGCCAGCAACCAAAAGAATGCCCCCACAGACTGTCCTGATGGAGGCAATTCCTCCACTGAGCTTCCCTCTTCCCAGGTGTGGCTAGGTTTGTGTCAAGTTGGCAGAACTATGACAGGAGCCTGGAGAGATGGGATAGTTCTGTGCTGGGTTCAAGCCGTTAGTCTAGCTTTACCCAGTTTCTAGGAAGCTCTTGGACCACAGCATCCTCGACCGAAACTAAGAGCTGGGGGGATTGGCAGGACCGTGTGAGATGCAGAGATACAGGATCATCGGGCAGGTGCATGGGGGCCCTGCTCCCTGTACCCTGTGCAGGCCCAGTGGCCTCCGCAGTCCAATGGCTTCCTGACAGTTATTGGCAGGGCCTCACTACCAGCAATGAGCTGGGGGAAGGGGAGAAGAAAGAAAAAGCCAATTTTGTTTCCTAGGGAGAAACGATTGCTGACAGCTGTCCATAGGAAAGCGGAGGCACGTGCCACGTAATCTAAACTCAAGCGGCCCAGGTCTCCGGCAACCCAGAGATGAGCTTGTTAGAAGGCACCGGATCCCAGCCGTCTCCCTTGACAGCCTCCTTCCCCTAATACATGCGGCAAATTGGCAACCTGTCCTCCGGCATTTGCATCCCATGTCCCTGGAGGGAGATATCTCTATTATTCTGTTTTGGATAAAGGAGGCTGTTTGAGATGACAGGTAGCTTGTGCCTCTTTAATAAACCACACAAGCAGTAGAAGAGGGCCAGGATGTGGAAAGGGACTTGACAAATAGGTAGATTTGCAACCCGGGAGCATTAACAGGGCCAGCCAGAGCGGTGGGCAATGGAAGGTTGGGGCCATGAGCTAAATCACCCTTGTTACTCTGGTTAACCATCTCCATGCTGGAGACACTCTCTACCCACAACCAACCCGGCAGACTCTGGAAATAAACTCACACACTGCTTTCTGGCCCTGGCCTTACAGGCTACAACTTGATTCTCTGAGCTCATCGCCTACCATGGTGCGGTGAAACTTCCCAGTAGTTTGAAGATCTTTGAAGACAGGTCCCTGCTCTTCCCTCAGCCCTATCCCACTTTCTTCCGGTGCTAAATCTGCTACTGTTCTCGCCATAACCCCAGTTATAAGGAAAACAAGCTTTTACTCAGTGTTGGCCATGGACAGCTAATGCCCTGCTCCTGTCTTAGGAGCTCACTCCCCTCTGGTACCCTCTGCCGTGAGTATTTGCTCCACTGCACAGCTTCCCATAAGATCTTTCTTGCTGACTCTCTCTTCTCTCCATTTATTCAATCCAGGGGAGTACAATGGTTTCTGTCCAGCAGTGTACTAGTCTGCGTTTAACAACCAGGTCTCAGGGAAAACAAATTCCTGCCATGGTGCTTACTGATTCCTGTGGTGTAAATATTCCCACTAGGGCTGATCTTGTTTCCAATGAGATGTTCTTAACTTCAAAACTGGAAAGGAATACACATGACCTATAATGCAAGCTCCTTCCAGTACCCTCCCGATTCTATTCCTCCTTGCAGTCTTCCCATTCCCCTCCACCCAAGGAAAAATACTTCCACCCCTGTGATTCAGTGAACACATACAAACATACAAACCCCTCCCCCTAGCCAACATGCTCGCACACTGCTACCCATGAGAGCAAGGCTCTTCACCTCACACACTTAGGACTTGGACCTCCAGATTATAAGAAGCCCTCGAAGCCTGGGGTTGCATTCCAGCAGTGTTCTATGCTTCAGTTTGCATCTCTGTGAGTGGCCGTCCTGGCTCACAAACGAAGGTGGTGATTAAAGGATGACGTGTTATGCCACACCTGGTGCGTGATAGACGCTGAATTATGTCAGCACACTTCCTCCTCAAACTCACCTGCCCATGGCATCTTGGGCTAGGATGCCACCACTTCCTTGCCCAGGGATCTTGCCACACTGCTGAGAGCTAATGGATCAGGACTATGTTTGCTTCGCAGGGATGTAGAGATGCACTGTGGTGGAGCCAAGAAAGAGCCATGAACTGGACCCCAACCCCACTTCCTCCAATGCCAGTTCCTGTGATGCAGCCAGTGTGCTGGAATCACCTGAGGAGACCGACAAAGGTGTCTCACCCGGGTCCTCTGTCTTGCTTTAATATATCTGGGATCTCACCTGAGCACAAACATTAGCTTCTCTTTTTAAATCTCTACAGATTATTCTAATGTACAGTCAAGACTGAAAACCCTGTGAAGACTGCGGGCATGTATGTGAGAAGCTTGCTGCCAGGGGGCGCTGGCATGTATATTGGTGCCCCATGTCCCAGGCCAGCAAATCCTGGTGCTGGAGTAACCCATAGAACTGATGCTGTAGAGAAGACCCTCCCCAACCCAAAGAGTCCAAGTCTGGGTGATCTACAAGGGGTTCCTGCTCAAGAATGCTGAGGCTTATCCAGTCCCCAGAAGCTACCACCATGCCTAGACCCTCCTGCCCCAAGAGCCAAGATCACACTGCGGTCATGTGAAAAGCACCCTGGGTACTCTACACAGTGGCTCAAACCAAGGTTTCAACTACCCACAAGCACAGGCGACCAGGGCTGATTTGCCAACTTCAACCAGAAATGGTCTTCTGAGCACTCTGGACACATAGCCAAAATCCAAAGCATCTTCTCACAAAATGGAACAGCACTGCTGACTCTCAATGAGTTCTCTAGTTCTGTGGGACGTCCATGGGGAAAGGAGGAGGGGCTGAATTCCATTCAAATACTTGGAAGATGAGAGTGAATCAACTTATTTACTATAGGACTTTCTAGGAGCCACTGAAATAATACTGTGGCATGAAGAATCTCCCAGACTGGAAGGTGCAATACTTCCCAAATCACTAGACTGTGGGGCCATTTGCTCACAGCATCTCCAAGGCCAGCGGCATTCCAAGTATGATGAACTTTGGAAAGTGCACACAGCTAACAAGCCCTGCCTCTAGATGAGACACAATCCCACCAAAGGATGGTCACCAAGAGGAAAAGCCGCCATGGAAGCAGCAGGGAGACTTTAGGCCAGGATCCACTCTAAATCCCACAAATAGTGTAGAGCAGGCTTGGGCAAAGCGTGGATTATGTAAATACGTATTTAGGGACTTTTTAAACACAGATTATTCACCCAATTAACTCTAATGGCCCCTCAGAGCTGAGAGAAACTATTGTGTAAACATGTGGGGCTGAATGTGGCCTTGGCCCCAAGATTTCCTCAAAAGACCAGGTTTACGAGTCCCCCATAAGGGTTCCCTCTGGGCCCCAACTTGGCAGATAAGTTCATTGCTCGGAAGGGAATTCTTACCTAAAATTTGGAAAAGACAAGAAGAAAAAGAAGGACCCAGTGCTTTGTAAGTGAGCAGGGAGCTCTCTGAATAGGTTTTATACGCATTTTCATTTACCATAAAGCACATGTCATATGGTACAGGGCATACAGCAGCCTCTGGTCACCTAACTCTTCCCCAATAGTGGGCATCCAGCAGCCTCTGGTCACCTAACTCTTCCCCAATAGTGGGAGAAATGGCCGTTGCTCTCCAGCAGCCGTTACACACGTTCTAAATGTCCCCCTGGATACTACACGACTAGTTGGGATTGCAGACCCACTCTTGCTTCGGTGGGCTACAGAAGCTCCACACCCAGCTGGCCAACTCACCAGCCCAACTGTGGGTGCCTGCAAGAAGCCACACCTCTTCCAGGAGTTAGGTAAGTGTACCTACCCAACTCAGGGAGGAGACTCATCCATGGTCAGATCAGCCAAATGGTAAGAGACGGGGCTAATTTTACAAACTTAACTGGGAACAAGTGTCCCAGGATCCTCCTGAACACTCGGGCTGTGGTGGTTTCAGCGAGAATGGCTGCCTTAGGCACAGGTGTTTGCATGCTTGGTCTCCAGTTGATGGAATGTTTGGGAAGGACCAGTAGGTGCGGCCTTGTTGGAGGAAGTGTGTCACTGGGGGTGGATCTTAAGGTTTCAAAAGCCCACTCCAGGCCAGTGTCTGTCTGTCTATCTGTCTCTCTGTCTCTCTCTGTCTCTGTGTGTGTGTGTGTGTGTCTCCTTCCCTCTGCCTCTCTCTCTGTCTCTCTGTCTCTCTCACTCACTCTCTCTGTCTCTCTCTCTCTCTCCCTTTCTCCCTCTCTCTCTGCCTACTACCTGATGTAAAGCTTTCAGTTACTGCTCCAGCACTATGCCTGTCTGCTTCCTGCCATGATGATCATGGACTAACCCTCTAAAACTCCCAATTAAATGTTTTCTTTTATGAGTTGTCTCAGTCATGGTGCCTCTTCACAGTAATAGAACACTAACTAAAACAGAGGCCAGGCCAAGAGTTTAAGTGTCAATCCATCAGCCCTGGTCCTCCCTCAGCCCTGGTCAGCTCTCCACCTACCTTGATAGAAGAGCTGTTTGCCTCCTTTTCACACTGTGTATCCCATTAGTCACCTCAGCCTCCTGAACATCACCCAAAATAACCCAGGGTGTTCTTCAGAGCCACACATTAGCTTTCATCTGGGAAAGCCACCCCTTCTGTGGAAGGCTTCTATCCATTGTCTACTTTTGGGGAAGGTAAATGTGTCTTTGCTTACATTGGCTCAGAACCCTCTCTAGCACTCACAGCTGATGCCTACTGGGTTCCTGCACCCAGCTGCCTGCAACTGTCTTCCTTCCTGTCTGTCCAAGTCACCGTCCCCTTGCCCCCCAGATCTCAGCTCCAGGATTACTTTCTGTCAGCATCCTGCGCTGAACCCCAACTAGCCAAGCTCTCTCGCAACAGCATCTTCCTTTGGAAGTGGATTCCAAGGCAACATCCTGCCTGGTGTCCAGCACCCAGCCCTCAGTGAAGGAACAGAAGGCATGTCCTGGGCACATTGCACCCACGTCTCCCTCCAGGAAGCCCTTCCCAACAGGCCTGGGCTTAGCCCCCTATTAAGTGCATTGTAAACTGGTAGCAAGATCAGATTTTGAACCCACGTCTTGTTGACCCCAACACCCATGCTTTTTCTCAAGCCTTGAGGAGCCTCACTGGACAGTTGGGGCCTAGTCGTACTGATAGATAAAGGAGACAAGGAGGGTCCAAACAGAGGACTCAGCATGCGCAGAAGCATGTCTACATAAGGCCAGCAGCAAGTACAGAATGCAAATGCTCCATGGGCTGGCAGAGGTTCTGAGAACAGAGACCAAGAATTCAGAGCTCCCTTTGGAGGCCCAGCATCACTGCATGCCAACCTTGGGCCTACGGACTACCCTGGATGACAGCAAGCCATGAACTTCAGCCTGCCCTCCGTGCCAGAGCCCGTCGCCCGCTGCTTCATCACTAACAGCTGCGGCCTGTTTAGAGCTTTTAGAGATCCTCACAGGTCACCAGCCGGCCCAGCGAACAAACAAGCAGCAAATGGAGGGCACACCCAGGACACAGCTCTGGAGAACGCAGTCCGAGTTAGCATCAGCAAGTCCCGTCTCTTTAGGACCTACGGGGAGAACATCTGGCTTCTGGCACGAGCAAGTCTGTGGGGACTTGAAAGGAGGATGAGAGTCCAAAGGGGGTCCTTGAAAATAAACCTCACCCACTACTTTATCCCCAATCCTCAGCCTTCCTCCAGGAAGCTTTCCAGAGTTTAAGACAGCAGTTGAGCCCCCTGGCCATTCAGCCAAAGGTGCCCCTCCCACGCTCTCCCCTCTCACCCACTGCCCATGCACCCCTTTCCCACATCACAGCAGAAGAGAATGCTGCCAGATTTTAACAACAGTTCCAAGCCACCCTGTTAATCGCCACCCTCAGCATTTCCCACTGGCCCATGGACACTGCAGCTTTTCCAGGGTGAAAACCTCCTAAAAGGGCTGAGACGGTCCTGCTTCACCCCTTGGGGTGGCAGCCAGCATGCACAGGCAAGCACTTAATGCCCACTGAGGCCTGAAAACCTCTCAGATTCTGATGAAGTATTGGCTAATTCCAAAACAACCAGCAACCAACACCGCCTTGGGGCCCGCTGTGCACCAGACACGGAGAACACGAGATGGTGGGAATCGGCGTTTGTCACCTAATTGGCTCAACCAGACTTCAGCTCACAAGGAAGCGAGGCCCAGCAAACAGCATTACATAGCAAAGTGAAGGTCGAGAGAGGGAGCAGCTTGGGCACCGTTCGGATGATGCAGAGGAAAGCTCCGAGCCTCCGGGAGAGGGGAGAGCCAGGCTGGGAATGAGGCTGGGGGAAGGGACTTCACAGAGCCAGAAACCAGCCAGATGACGGTGTGAGGAGGACTGCCAACTCAGCTGGCCAACGTGGGAGAAAAGTCCGTGGACAGGGAAGGTTCGGGCCAGAAACGGCACCACAGACCACAGCCAGGTGGATCCATGGTTGGCCCAGACATCACTGTCTGCCCCCAAAATCCACAGCTCTGGTGCATGTGTGTCTGTGTTGGGGTGTTTTGTGTGTGTGTGTGTGTGTGTGTGTGTGTGTGTGTGTGTGTGTGTGCACGTACACATGCAACATATACATGCTTATGTGCCGTACCACTGGCCAAGAGGATTATGTAAATCCGAGGCTGGGCCTTTGCTCCCATGGGAACTGGCTAGCAGGCAGCACTCTAGGCTCTCAAAGTACAACTAGAAGGTGCCAATCTCAACAGTGATGCTTATCTTGTTCTTGGCAAATGCCCATGGTGTCAGCCACCAAGGCCATAGGAACAAGAAGGTCCAGACAAGGAGCCCCATCACATCATGCTACCAACACCTTCCTAGCATTGTTTAGCAAGGCCCATGCTCGGAGCCATGCCGTGTTCCAGGAGATTAGCTGTCGCTCTACCCAACACCCCCAACCTTCTGTCACTGACAGCCAGGAGCTGGTCCAACTGCAGTGCTTACTCAACAGCCTTGTTACCACCTGTGGACTTCAGAGCATGCCCAAGCTCACCACAGCACTGGGGAAAGTTGTCACTGCTGTCCTCAGAGCAGAGGACTTCGGGGGACGATCGTTCCCTCTCTGGGAATCAGCTCAATCACCTAAACATGGCAGACTTGGATTCTGTGATAGTTAGAACCAACACTTTCTACAACACTAAGATCCAAGGGAACCATAGCATTCCCATAGACCCAGCAATAGGGCGGAGTTCACCTGGACCCCACCATAGCCTGCTCACTTCTCTGAGGAAGGAAGGCTGGCCAGCCAGCTGTGTCTGCAGAGGGACTCGCCTGTGGGAACGGCTCAGCACACACAATCCCATCGCCATGGCAACAGGTGGGCTCTGTTTTGAAACTGATTGGGGAAGCAAGGCCAAATGGGCACATCCCAGACTCGGGCCTCCTCTAGCCATGCCTGTGGACTAGAGACTTAAGAGTTCAACCGTGTGAACTGAGGGCCAGCTAACATTCTGTGATATTCTCTACGCTCCCTCACCCCCACGCCCCAGAAGACAGAGAAAGGAATCGCCAGGAGCAACATAAGGCTCAGAGCCTGGCCAAGGACATAAGAAAGCCATTCATAAAGTAAGAAATCCAAAATGGCTACAAATAAATGTAAACAGGCCCAATAATAGTCTACGGCCCTACTTCAGCAGAACTCCTAATCCACAGTTTCCACTGTTTCAGTGACTCACAGTCAACCAAAGTCTGGAAATACTAAATGGAAAAGTCTAGAAATAAACAATTCCAAATGTTTTAAATTGTGTGCCACTTCATTCTCAATGGCATGAAGAAATTCCACACCATTCCACACTCTCTCACCTGGCACATGACTCACTTTTTTGTCCACTGCATCCACAAAGTCCACACTTCTCACCCATAGTCACTCTAAGTAACTAGCTTAGCATCAGATCAACTGTCATGGCGTCCTACCTCAGCACAAGAGTGAGGATGCCGGCAGTCACATTTCCCAAAGAGAAGGCATGGGTAAAAAGGGTAAAAGTACTAAACGTTTGAGAGTGAGGGAAACCACGTTCCATAGTCTTTATTATAATGTAATTCTCCTATTTTATTATTACTCACTGCTGCTAATCTCTTACCATACCTAATTTATAAATTAAATTTTGAGCTGGAGAAACAGTTCAGCAGTTAAGACCAATCATCGCTCTTGCAGAAGACCCTAGTTTAAGTTCCGGAATGGATGTTGGGCAGCTCACAACTGCCTGTAACTCCAGCTCTTGGGGGAATCTGACACCATCATCTGGTTTCCATGGGCATCTGCACTCACATGCACATACCTACACATATACACATAATTAAAAATAATAAAATAAAGTTTATCAAAGTATATATATATAAAGGGTCTGGTGCTATCCATAGTTTTAGGCATCCAGTAGGTAGCTTAGAATCTTTATTTCCTCATGTTAAGAAAACTATCATCCCAGATTGGCAAAGATAAAAAGATTAACAAAGCCAGGTTGGTCAGGATTTATGGAGAGACAGGAATTCTTCTTCAATGCCAGTGTCCTATATTGGGAGAATTTGGTATTGTTTTCAAAATGACAAGTATGCAAAGCCTAGCAAAGAGATGTGTCTCCACGGATGTTTGCTGAAGTTTGCTCACGATAAAGAGAAGTCATAGACAGAAACCTAAATGCACATGAAGGGAAGGAAGGCTTCCCAGAACCACTCTGGTAGTCACCGGACACCGGAACCCTGTCAATCCGCATGGCTCTGCCTCCTGAGTGCTGGGATTAAAGGCGTGCAACACCACCCCCCAGCGCACATGAGATTTTTATGGCTTTTTTTAATAACTCAGAACCATAAAGGACAACTCTGGTCCTCGTGTATCTAAGGAGACCCCCCACTCACGCCAACAGTTCTGCCAGCTGAAATTACAAATGTCTGAGCTACCCATGTGTGCCCTGACAACATCCTCTCACTTGCCTGGGCCCCTCCAATGGCCCTCTGGGCTTTCCCAGACCCTATCACCTTGACTGATACTTCATTGTGATTTTAACTCCCGAAACAGACTGCTTTCTCTCACAGCTGCTTGGAACACAGAAGAGGCCACCCAGCAGAAGGCAGTAAAGGGGAGGCAGAATGGGGCCCAGGGACCAGCATTCCAGTCATCATCTCAGGCACCCATCACTGAGCACCAAGGCACACAACACTCCCTGCACAGCATGTCAGTCGTTATTGACTGGATGAGGAACCTGGCTGTAAGGAAACAATGAGCTACCCAAAGCCACACAACTGGCAAGCTGAGATTCAACTGCACACTTTGCAATTACCAAGTCCACGCTCTTAAGCATTGCTGTCCAAAGAGGGCAGAGAGTTGGAAGTCAGCAAATGCCACAAGAGCAAAAGCAAGATGTCATCTGGGAGGTGAGGGCGTGTTTGAGCACAACATTTTGCTCACTGGACATAGTCAGGGTATGTGTGTGTGTGGGGGGGGGGGTGACAGAGAATGGCATCTACTGGACCCTGGAGACCAATCCAGAGAACAGGCTGCATATGTCCAAAGAGGATGGCCTCCAGCTCTAGAACAGAAGGAAGGAGAGCCTACAAATCACACTCCAATTACCCAAATGCCCCAGTGGTGAAGAGTCAAGGCGTGTACTGTGCTTTCCTCCATCTTAGTCCAGGAGACTGTCCGTCCACGCCAGGTTAACTGGCCTGCACTGAGGTCTCAACACTGAAGTCTGTTCAGCATGCAGATGAAGCTGAGTGGCTTGGAGTCACGCCACCCCCTGGGTGGAGATCCCACACGGCAGCTCAGATATGTCTGGGTGCATTCACTGTTCTGGCCATACCTGAGATCCCTGGACCACCTACTTCTAAGCTTTTGCTTGGAATCTACCATTGATCAGCAGAGAACACAGGTCTCCAGGCCACAACAGGGCAGGGAGAAGGCAAAAGGAACCCAGACCATGGACGAATCTAGAAAGGATTTAGGAGATAAATCTGAGTATCCAGGGGTTCCTCAGACCTTCTCTAAGAAGATCGTAGCAACATAGACCTCTGTTGAAGCAGAGGTTCTGAACCCCTAGAAGACTATAACATAAACAGGCAGGAAAGGCTGGGTGCCAGGGCCTACTGCGTCCCAGTTCTGAGCATGCTTGCCCCTGAGAAGAAACAGCGCCACTTGTAAAGGCCCCGTCAATGGAGGAAGGATCCCTGCAGAGGGTGCTGGAGGGGTCGGAGCTCACTTCAGCTTTGGATAGCTAGAGCTTAGGAGTGTTCCAAAGGTCAAATGTGGGAAACAGGCAAAGTCAACTTGGGAATTCAGGGAAGCGACTGCAGGGCCGGCCCACCTTAGAGAAGGTCCTTGCCCAGAAGCAGCAGAATCCGTCACGGTTGCCACAGAAACAGTAGCCACCTGAGCATGTGAGGGGCAGCAGGTAGGACATGAAGAGCCACTGAGAGGGTAGGGACAGGATGGCCTCCTGGTTCTCCCGGATGGGGAAAATCGAGGGCTGGGGCACGTACACACGACAGAAGTGAAATCGATGCCCAGCTCTGGTGTCAGAACAATGACAGGACAGTAAAGCACAGCCCCTCCGTGTGTCCCAGGGCTCACTTCCCAGGAGAAGACTTCCAAGCCTGCAGAGAGAACCAGGCCACAGAGCCCCACCACACAGTGGCCCTAGGGACAGCCAGTCGCCTCTGTGGGGTTTGCAGTCCTAGACTTACTGTGGCCAGAAAAGCAGGGGAAGATGAGTAAAAGGGGAGAGTCAGCCTGGCAGAGCCCAGTGGGGCCAGACCCAGACAGAGGCCACTTCAACCATCAAGAACCATGTGGGGAGGTGAGATGGCCCCAAGGGTAAAAGTGCCTGTCACCAAGCCTGACAGCCTGGACATGATCCCCAGGTCCCACATGGTAACAGAGAGAACTGACTCCTCCAACTTATCCTTTAATTTACACACACACACACACACACACACACACACAATAATAATAATAATAATAATAATAATAATAATGATGATGATGATGATGTAAATAATGAGAAGAAAGAATCGTGTGGAAGCAGTGTGGGTACTCCCATCTTCCCCAGGCTAGTAATCAGATCCTTCTTGTCTCACCCATCCCTTAGTCTACATGGCCCCATGTCCTTGGAGGACAGCAGGTCCAAGGCATACCCACACGGGGCACGACATGCCCTGTTGTGTTGTGCACACATTGTTGTATACATCTTAACCACCTTCAATGTCGTGTCTCCAAGCTGCATACCATGTGCAATTGTCCAGTGAGAGAACCTAGAGTTAGTGGCAAAGGTAACGGGGCCACACTTCCAGGTCTGAGGAACTGCTGGGTTCTGATCTGGGGGTAAATTAATAGTCATCCCATGTACCCCGAAATAAGCTGTTATCATCCCAGTTTACGAGAGAGGAAACTGAGTTACAAAGAGGTTAGGTCACTTGCCTGGGGTCACACAGTTAGAACATGGTACAGCCAGTACCGGCTACTTTTAGCTGTAGCGCTATAGAAATCAAGGCCAGAGGAAAGGAAAGCACCAAGGACAGAGACCACGGCCAAAAGCTGGGAGCCTTTGAGGCCTACTCAAGCAAGAGGAAAGGGGATCAGGGATCGGAGTCTGCACTGCATACAGGAAGTGCTCCGTGTGTGCACGAGTCAGTGACCCAAGGAGTAGGCGATGACACCACACAGCCGGTGGGCACAGGATGGGGGTGTGCCCAGCTGAGCCTCACATAACCAACTGTTTAGACACTGCCAGACCTAGCCTGTCCCAAAACACTGGACCCAGGGCTCAATCCTGGACGGGCCTGCCAGGAAAGGCCTCATCCCACTCTGCTAGGCTTCAAAACAGCCGCTTTCTCTCCATCCACTGGCTCCTCCTTTCTGCCAAGTTCTCCGGAGTGCAAAAGGGATCTGCTTCCCAAACAGCTCTCACTGTGCCTAAGTGCGCACTATAAGATGTTGCCTATTTATAACTGCGAATTCCCCCAGAATCAAACAAGACAAAGAAAAGTGGACACTCCATATTGCCTTTGATTTTGTTTTAAATAAGAGCTCAGAATCGCATCCTCGACTGTATCCAAGCTACTCCTTTTCCCCATATATGGCCAGATCCACTGTTTGCCAGGGCAGGCCATGTTTTCCTTATTAAGCAATATACAAAGTTAGCAAACAGAGTCTGCTCACTGCCCCATATCCCAAGCCCAGTGGTCACAGCTAGAGCAGGGGCCTGACCAGGCTGCAGGGCATTACAGTCAGGCACAGAGCAGAGTACCGGGTGAGGACCCAGGGGCTGTCACAATGTGCTCGCCCAGTGGGGACCCTGAGCATCAATAATGTACAGCCTGCCGGTCCAGGCTCTGAGAACATTTATGTGGAATCCTAAAACAGCAATCAGGTACAGCCAGGTTCTCCCTGTCTTGTGGAGAAGCAGAACAGACACAGAGAGCACACTGGGTCAAGGTCATCCAGCTGGGAGGGTAGAGGTGGAGAGGTCCGTTTCTGTCTGACCTCCCAATCCATCTGTTCACTTCCTGTGAGTCTCTTCCCTCTCTGGGCTTAGTTTTCTTAGTTTACAGTCAGAAGGTTATTTCTCCAGCCCCTCCAGATCCCACAAACTACTCGCTCTGCTATAGGCAGCAGATACTGGGGCCGGGTGGTCAATGCAATGGATAGACAGTCACAGGTATAGGAAAGCAGACTCCTACCTCAGCCCGAAGCGGACTGCCAAGGCCTATCTAGCATGCAGATCAGTCCCACCCTTCCCTGTTCAGGGCTTCATGGTTCACAGAGCATCCTTGATCTCCCTAAGCCTACCTTCCTCCACAACCCACATCCTGCCCATGGCCTGCCGTCTGAGCTTCACATGTCTGACTGTGATTGCCAAGCCTCATATTTGACACCAAGGACATATGGAGCTCCGGGAAAACACCCCTCTCAAGTGCCTGGACCTGGTGCAGCCTGAAACAACAGAATCCGTGCTCTACCCGGCATCTTCGGAAAATGTAAAAATAACCTGACTTCTCCAGGGAACCCGCTTCGCCTGGGAGATGCAGACCGAGCCTCTGGGATGGGTACTGAGCCTGCATGCTTAACCAGCACAGGATTTCATGAGGACAACGATGAGATCCACCACTCAGGACAATCCACACTGGCTTCTCCCACCCTCCCACCTCACAACATTGCCCACTTCCTATCTCTTCCCCTCCTACATACACAGACCCAAACCTGTGGCCTAAGGATGCGCCACAGGCCCATGACTTTCCCTTGTAAATTGTACTCTCTAATGTGTTATCTATTAACTGGACAACAATGAACACAACCAACCCCACATTAAGGTGCTTTTTATACCACCAGGAACTGCAGTACTACTTACTCTACGTGGATCTAGAACAGTGGCTCTCAACCTGTGGGTCGCGACCCCACAGGGGTCACCTATCAGATATCATGCATATCAGATACTTTCATTATGGTTCATAACTGTAGCAAAATTGCAGTTTTGAGGTAGTGATGGAATAATTTATGGTTGGGGGGTCACCATAACATGAGGGACTGTAGTAAAGTGTCACAGCATTAGGAGGGCTAGGAACCACTGCATAGAAAGTGGATCCTAACCCTCTTGGTAACCACTCTCCTGCTCACTGAGAGGTGCCACAAAGCTGGGTCAGTAAATACAGGAATGAAGAAACAACTTTAGAGAGCCAGCATCCAGCTGGTGATTTCACATTGGTGAGATTTAAAAATATTAGTAAATGTTCCAAGCCATGACTGTAACACTTGGATCATACAAGCCTTTTAATCCATGATGACTGGGCACTGGAGCTTTTACCTCGGACTGCAACCAGACACCCCTGACCCACTCTGACTCAGAAGGGCTCCTCAGGGCTCCGCCCCCTGCATCCGATCACCACATTGGTGCTTTCCGACATCCCGTCTTCTTTGGTGTGTAGAATTAAAACTAAATGTTGATCATTTCAGTTAGCAGTGGGATTTCTTATGAACCTTCCCGATGATGTGAGAGTCTGGTCCAGAGTGAGCTCTGAGGGGCCAAGCAGCAAATTCCCTTCTTCTCAGGCCCCACCACTCTGAAAACCCTCTGGAAGTCACTGAGTACTGAACATCCGGCACAATCCAGTTCCACCTGCAGTTATTGAGGAGCCAAGGGCCACCAGGTGCTGTCCCTGACACTTTCACCTCTTCCCATCCTAAGCAAGTTTACTTTTGATGCCTGATGACTTTGACTTTGTCAAAAACAGTGGCTTCCTCGCAGCTTCTTGCTGTTTATTTCCCAGCCCAGAGAGAGTTCTTCCATCCTTCCAGGATCTGGCCTGCTCTCCTGTGGCAGGCAGTCTCCTCTTTGACCCCTGAGCATCCTCAGGACCTCCTGCTGGCCTTCCCACAAGCCCTCAGTTTCCTGTCTTCCTAAAGCTATACAGACTATCCCACTGGAAGTCCTCTCTATCTTCACTTTGCAGGATCCAATCCCTTTCTCACGCACCAAGACACCCTAAGGCCACTTCCTCCATAGAGCCCTCCCTGATGACTCCCGCAGGAAGCAAGAGCTGACTTCTCCCTCTTCTACCCGTAATGTACCATGAAGAGTCACTTCCCCCATGTCTGACCCATTGGGTGTACCATGAGCTCCTTGAGGCAGAGACTAAACCTCACGTACCTGACATTTCCATAGACCCTACTATGTGAAAAATATGTAGTAAACATATAAACCATTCAAGAATGGTGTGTGGATAAATGAAGCATGAAGTCACTTGAACTGCAAAAGATACACAGTTAAGGACCATTTAAAAAGATACAAAATGCCAACCATTGTGATTTTGATGAAAAGGGACGAGCTCAGGCTTGCAAGACATAGCCCCTGAGAGGCAGCATCCCAGGCAGGGCAAGAACTTAGCAAAGCCTTGGAGGGAAAATGTAATAAAAATGAGACTGGGAACCAGCCAGGCTCAGCTTGGAGGAGTCTGAAATTACTGACCTGCAGAGGCACCAATCTGATTTCTCAACCAGACAAAACTGGATCTTGACCTCATCTCACTGGAGCACAAGACTTTCTGCCAGAGGTGAACTCTTTTACCTTTTCTCTGCAGGAACTGTCCTCCAAGGTTCATACAAAAAGCCATCTGCTCCATGAAGCCGGTGGTGGACAAGTAATGTGGGAACCCAGAAAGTTAAATATATATAAAAAAAATAAAAATGACTGGCAAGAAGATTCCAACAGAGTTTTACTTTGTTTTTTTTAATATAGAAAAATCATTTACTCAGTTCTGCTGGACATTATTTCCTTATCTGAAATCTTTATGAAGACATACTGTGTGCTGAGCACTGAGTGCTTAGACACTGGCCAAATAGGTAAGAGAATCAGAGCAGAGCATTCATCTTAGTTACTTTTCCATAACACCACGACTAGGGTAACTTATAAAAGGAAGCATTTATTTGGGGGCTCACAGTTCCTGAGAGTTGGAGTCCATGACCATTGTGGTGGGGACCACAGCAGAAGGCAGGCAAGCATGGCACTGGAGCAGTAGCTGACAGCTTACATCCGGCCCACAAGCATGAGGCAGAGTGACACACCTCCTCCACTAAGGCCACGCCCCCTCCTGAATCCTTCCCACACTGTTCCACCAACTGCAGCCCAAGCATTCAAATATATGAGCCAATGGGAGCCATTCTCATTCAAACCCTGCAACATCCTAAGTTTAAAAAACAAAAAACAGAAAACAGGATCTGCATAGAAGGCAAAGATGAGTTCCAGGACCAGGCTGTCTCCAGGAGGCGACACGGGACTGAGCCACGCATGATGAACTAAACAGTGGCCGTGGTTCATGTGCAGAGAAAGGACATGTGGGAGCAAGAACAGAGGCAGATGCCACAGGGCTGATGACAGCACAGAGAGCGAGGCAGAACATCCTAATCGAACCCAACCCTGGGGTGAGGTTCTGTCATTTGGTGTCACTCTGCCCCCAGCCGAGTCAAAAGTCACTGCTAGTACCTCAGAACAAGCCTGCTGCCCAAGACTCTTGACCCTTCTGCAGCGGTCCGAGTGGACTCCCCCAGCCACACACTCCCTGGGGTGGCAGGACAAGGCATCTAAAATCTTAACCAGACTCCCACAGAGGGGCATCGCATGCCTTAACCTGGCCGTGTATTGAGTCTCGGTCTAGTCACGGATTGTGCAGAGACTGGTACCCAGAAGGCACTGTGAGGTCCTAGAACACTAGTCACACTAAACTGTTTAAACTGGACTCATCATGGACTGAGTTGGGCTTTCCTGTTGAGTACTGCTGCAATTAAGCACCCCCCAGATGGGGTTCGGAACTCAATACCAAAGAGAAATCAGAAGGCAGAGTTTGGGGCTGGGACAGCTCTTCTCCCATCAGCCCATGACCAGGACCAGCTGGTTTTCTTCAAATGAACCTAACTTAACACAATCATTCACTTTTCCGGAGCAGGTCTCATCTTCACACAATGGCATATCTCTTCTCTACTTCCAAACCTCTTTAGCCTAACTTTGGTCCAAAAAGAAAATTACAAAATCCCATACTACACAGACACATGCATATACATGTGCACAAGCACAGATGTATGTATAGGCAAGCTGTGGCTGCCTCCTGGTCAGCACCACCCTCTGGGCAGCTCTAGGGTAACTTGGAAGCAACAACTTCGGGAAAAAGAAAAGAGTTGGAGAAAGATAGACACATAAGGGTCCTACTTACACCTCAGTCCAGACCTGTCTACTGGCCTACCTCAGGACTCCTGCTATGTGGCCCTTAGAACCTCCAGCCTGCTCATTAAAACAAAGCTCGCCCATTCCCCATTAGATCGGATTCTTCTTCAGTCTTCTCCAGTTCCAGGAGGGTCAACCAGTACCTGGGCTTTCCTTCACTGGTCCCTCAGCATCTGTCCAGGAAGCTCTGACAATCCTGCCCCAAGTCCTCTGCACTCTGTGGACACTGCTCCCACCAGGATGACTGCCAGGATTTCCTGTTCCTTTTCTTCTATGTGGAATTCATGGAAATCAGGACTGGCATGTCCTCCCCACAGCCGCAGCCCCTGCAGACAAAGTAACATATGCCCAGGTTCCCACGGCTCACCGCCCAGGATGCTCCTGCATGCCCCTCCCCTCATCACCAACCTCTGGGCATGCCCTGCTTCTTCTGTCCTTCCTGGCACCTCAGACTGGCCCACAGTCTGCTGAGTGTGTTTCTGTAGAGTCTTCCTGGCCACCCATCTCCCAGGCCTGCGCGGCTCGGTTTGACACCACCTGATGTCTTGCAACTCCCCTCCTGTCCTGCCCAGTGCATTCTGGAGCAGCATGCCATCAGCTCACGAGCTACTCAGTCTGTCCTGTTACTTGCTGCCGCCCCTTGTCTGGCAGACCAAGGGAAGGTCCATGAAAGCTGAACACAGAAAGGGCAGCTGGGAGGGCGGGGAGTGGGAGCAGGCAAATGACATGAGGACCAAGGCCTGTCCCCTGTAGTAGAGACTGCCATTCAGTGGACTAGGCATTCTGGTGGAGTGTAGGCTGGTGAGCAAAGGGAAGTGAGCCACAGAGACAAGCGTGCCCATCTCAGAGCAAAGGGCACACACCTCCGTCTTCTCTCGGCAGCTCATGTCCTTGGCCAGCCTGTGAGGGGACAGTCCTCCTTCAAGACATGCAGGGAGAAGAAAGCTGCACCCACGCAATGGTCCCTAGTCAGACCTCACAGTCAGACCAGAGCAGGAGGAACAAGCTCGGCCATGGGAGCAAACGCCTCATGCTCAGCGGCAAACAGTGAGCCAACCTCTCCTGAAGCTCCAGGTCCAGCCCAGAGCGTCACACTGGGTTTCTGGGCTTTTTCTACTCACTCGGACCCGAATTCCTTAGGTCTGATGGTCCTTGGGGCAGTAGAGACCCAGGTCAGGGAGGTAGAACTGACAGGTAAAAGCCAACCACCTACTCAAGCCCGCAAACAAGACTCCTCAGCCCGGAAGGCATTCCTGAGTGCTGCCCGCCACCGAGGGACACCCTCCCAGCCTGGAGACCGGGGTGAGCTGGAGGGAGACACGGCCCGACAGTCAAGGGGCAACGTGCCAGCTCACTTGCCACAGCGTTATGAAGTCAACCGTCCCCCAGCACGGTGGTTAAACAGTGTTTGCTCTCTAGTAATTTGTTAAACTGAGCGTTTTCTATACATGTTATATTTCACAATTTTAAAAGGGTTGCAGAAAAAGGCAACTGCCTTTGTGGAATGTAAACCCCAGCAGATGCCAGAGCCATCAACCAGGACGCCAATGCTGATGGCCGTGTGCAGAGCCACCCAGAAAGCCACTCTGGGTGAGTGAGGGCCCGTCCACTGGAACAGGCTTGTACTGGTGGGGAGAAGGCCGTGCTCACTCCTCATGAAAAGACTTTGTACGGGGAAATCTGAGATACTGGGGCAGGAACAAGCTGTTCTCTGGCCCATTCCCCAACTCACTGCCATGACAGCCCGCCCAGCTTTGGGGGGCTCAGGGGCTTATGGCACACAGACAACAAAGCTAGGGATGAACAGAGTCTGGGGGCTCCCTTCTAGAAGTGAGAGAAAGCTGAGTATGGTACCACATGCCTAGAACCTGAGCACTTAAGAGTCGGTGGCAGGAGGGAATTGAAGGCCAGCCTCAGCTACATAAAGAGTTTGGGGCCAGCCTGCACTACATGAGACTCTGTCGCAAACAAAGCAAAGCAAACAAAAAACAAAAGTGAGTAAAAATTCACAAAGCAAATGGTGCACAGAGGAGTCACGTGGCCATAGATGTACACAAGAGCCCAGAAAAAAAAAAATGCTGCTGAAATGGCTGCGAGCAAAGGCAGCGGCTGGGTGGCAATGGTTACGAGTGACGAGGACGAAAAACGCAAGAAGGGCACTCTCACAAACGAGGAGCAGAACAATTCCTCACTGCGGGGCGACCTGGCCTGGCCACCAGTGCCTTAGGCCTTCATGCCATTTGCAGGTCCCCGCAAGGAAACTAAGGCCCAGTAGGCAAAACTAGTCAGCAAGTGCTCTCTGCAGTGATGGGAAAATGGAAGCTTCTGAAATGCACACATAAGGGCTGAGGTAGGCAAGCTGTGGCATAACAGAACATGACAGAGCTTCTCGGACAGAGAGCAGAGGGCTGGCTAACTCAGTGAGAGTGCTTGCCTTGCATGCACAAAGCCCTGGGCCAGTCTCCGGCACTGAGCAACAGCAGCAGTAATAATATAACCTCCAAACCCAGTTCTGACCTGGCCTCCAGGACCGCCTCAGAACTTTACCCTGTGATTTCCAGGCTTATCCCTTGGGCCCTGCCCAAATTTCTTGAGTATGATGGAGAAAAGAGATGTTCCAGAATGGGATAGTGTGCAAAGACTTCATGAGGACCCGAAAGTGTATATAAATATGTGTGTGTTCACTTCATCACCCAGATGCATGGAATTTAAGACAAAGTCATCCAGAAGGATAAATAGGTATGGAGGGGGCATAGTATGAGAAAGGTTCCCTTACTGTAGATAATATTTTAATTTATTTTATCTTTATTTATGTGCATGTGTGTATGTGAATGTGTGCATATGAACACATGTGTGGTTACCTACAGAGGCCAGAAGAGAGCATCAGATTATCTACAGCTGGAATTAAAGGAGGTTGCAAGTCACCTGACCTGGTGCTGGTACCAAAGCTCAGATCCTCTGGAAGAACAGTGTCTTAGTTAGGGTTTCTATTGCTGTGAAGAGACACCATGATCATGGCAACTCTTACAAAGGAAAACATTTAATTGAGGTAGCAGCTTAGTGTCAGTCCATTATCATCACGGCGGGGAGCATGGCAGCATGCAGGCAGACATGGTGCTGGAGAAGGAGCTGCTACATGCTGATATGCAGGCAACAGGAAGTAGACTGTCTCACTGGGCCTGGCTTGAGCGTGAACTCACATGGATCTGCCTGCCTCTGCCTCCCAAGTGCTAGGACTAAGGGTGTGCACCACCACACCCAGTTCAGCTGTTAGTTTTTAACAATGATCACAAACTACTATGTAAGAGATGGCTGCCCGTAAGTCCACCGGGATGGAAGGATGAAGGAGCAGCAACAACCACATCTGGGTATGGGAAGTAAGATGGATGAGAAAGGACTTAGTGGATCTAAGTAAACGAAATCCTAAGACAGCAGTGCAGAATGCCAGAAGTCATCAGTGTCCTCGTGGAGTAGACATAGCTCAGGGCATCTGCAAGAGGACGGGCTGTGGCAGGGCAGCTGGCAGGGTGGCCCCATGCCCCTGCCACCAAGTGACTGTCCCTCTGCTCACGGAGAGGAGGCTGCAGGATGGTATCTTGGAGGTTAAATTAGGGGAACCTGCTTTGAGGACATTGGTACCACATGGGAAAGGGGGGAGTCAAGGGAACGTTTAAGATCTGAGTACACGCCGGGCGGTGGTGGCGCACGCCTTTAATCCCAGCACTCGGGAGGCAGAGCCAGGTGGATCTCTGTGAGTTCGAGGCCAGCCTGGGCTACCAAGTGAGCTCCAGGAAAGGCGCAAAGCTACACAGAGAAACCCTGTCTCGAAAAACCAAAAAAAAAAAAAAAAAAGATCTGAGTACACACACACACACACACACACACACACACACACACACACACACACACACACACCTCCCAACTGGCTTTTTAGTGAGTGTGAATAGACAGGTAATGAATACCCATCATTAGAGGAACATGCATGCCCACACACATACAAACAAATAAATACAATGGAAAAACATAGAAGACAAAATAACAGAATAACAAAAGGTCCTGGGAAGAAAGAGATAATGCAAACAAAGGAAAACAGAGGAAAGTGTTGACTATAATAATTAATGCAATAAGATAATATATTAAAAGAGAGGGAGCTAGGGTGGCCCCAGGCTCAATAGTCATAACAGAAGAAAAAGAAAGCAAAGATACTGCTTCCATGAAACAAGAAAGGGATACTACAGAGTAGTAACAGCATGCAGAAAACCAAAAAGAGTTCTCAGAAATTCAAACGGGATCAAACAAAAGCAGCAGAGGACTGAAGAATGTCAGGAGACACCCCAGACACAGTAGTAAAGGAAAATGTCAGCACTGTGCTTAGAGACCGACACCCAAATCATCCCATGCACTGGTGACCGACTTGACAGCTCTTGGTGACCAGCAAAACCCCTGGCACACAGCAGCAGGCTCTGACTCCTGTGCCTCTGGCCGCTGCTGAGCTGGGGTCTCGCATATCCTCCAGAAACTGGCAAGCCAACTGGACATGTTCTTCTCACGATGATGATGGCAAAAAAGAGCAAAGAGTCTCCTGGTGTGCGTGGCCTCCAGCCCTCTACCTGCATCGTAAGTACCAGCACACCGTTGGCCCAGAGCGCGAACACGGTGAGCCCTGATCAGTGAGGCGGGAGGAGAGGCAGTGAGGAGGACGTTGCAGTGAGGATCAGCTGCTGTTGTGATTCACCACATACGACTTTAAAGAGAGACAGGAAACAGAGCGGGAAGGGGAATCACTCTAGTGATCCTAAGACTGTATCCCCAGTGCCCAGGAAAGAGGACAATGCAGGAGGATTACAAATTTGAGGCCAACCTGAGCTATATAGCAAGATCAAAAATCAAACAGGGAGATGGCTCAGCAGTTCTGAGTGTTTCCTCCTATATCAGACCTGATGTTAGCTCCAGTACTCATGTTAGGCTGCCGGTAACTGCAGTTCCAGAGGGCCCAGCTCCCTCATCTCGACCGATACATGTTTGTGAATAAAATTAAAAATAAATATTTTTTAAAAAAATAAACAATTCTAATGGAATTCCTAAAACTAAAGGACATGAGTTCTCAGACTGGAATATCCATAGAGCCCCTAGTAAATAAGACTAAGTTTAATTATACCAAAGATCACCATCAGAACACTGAGGACACAAGGAATTTTCTAGAAGCATCTTGAGAGGAGGTAGTAATAGATTTTTATGCAATAGCAGAAAATCAAAATATCAGAATTTTTAATAACCACATCAGAAACCAGAAGGCAATGGGCAAGGCCCTCAAATTTTTTTTAAGGAAAATTATTTCCGAATTGGAGTTCAATACTCAACTAGACTATCAAATTAAGTGTAATAGGAAATAGTTCCTCGGCACCTTCTCTCAGGATCCCCAAAGCCTGTGCTCTGACAAGTGAGGGAAGAAACCAAGAAGGCAGAAGCGAAGAGAAACTAACTCCCAGGCAACCTGGGGACAGAAACACACACCAGGGGCTGGAGAGACGGCTCAGCACTCAAGAGCACTCAAGAGCACTCAAGAGCACTCAATGCTCTGGCGGAGGACTCAGGTTCAGTTCCTAGCACCCACGAAGTGGCACCCCATCTGTGACTCTAGCTCCAGGAGATCCAGTGCCTGCTGACCTCTGTAGGCACTGCATGTACACAATACACATACATACATGCAGGCAAACACTCATACGTATAAAACAAAAATAAAGCTTTTTAAAAAAGCTTTTCTGTAGAGGGAAACCAGTCTGAACCGGGACAAGTCAGAATGCTCCAGAAGAGACTTTCCAGGAGTATGGCCTGGCAAATATCCAATGGGTCTGAATAGAGAGAGCAGCTTACACAACAGGGAATGGTGTGAAAACACATAGAACACTAAACAAATAAAAATTACTAAGTGTGAGCTGCACGGTGGTGGTGCACGCCTTTAACCCCAGCACTCAGGAGGCAGAAGCAGGAGGATCTCAGTGAGTTCGAGGCCAGCCTGGGCTACAGAGCGAGATCCAGGACAGTCAGGACTGTTACACAGAGAAACCCTGTCTCAAAAAAAATTTTTTTAAAAATTACTAATTGTGGGAAGAAACAAAAAACGTTCAGCCAAAATAAAATGCTTGTAGTTTAATACCACACTGCCCAAATAACATAAACTCTGAGGCGTGGGGCGTAGATCAGCGGCACAACACTTACAGAGCACATGTGATGCTCTGGGTTCTATACACAGCACCACAAAAAATAATGAAGACTGGATACTGACCTATCAACATGTCCCGCTTTATAACTCTGTGAGCGTGGAAGACAGGAGTAGAGCGTGTGGGAGAGAAGTGTAGGAGGAAGTGGGTACTCGTGTGTCAGAAAGAGAAATCAATGGAGAATGGAAATGTTGGCAAGATGGGTAAACTGGAAAGCTACCAGCATTTGGCGGAACTGTTGAAGTGAATACTAAAAATGAATCAGCTCAAATAGCTGAGATTCCTGGTCTCTGGAAAGTGGCAAATGAAGAAGTATGTGGGTGCAGGACTCTCTTATTCAGAGGTACTGGATGAGAAGGGAGAGATGATGTAGCAGGTCAGAGCACTTGGCGTTCTCGCAGAGGATACGAGTTCAGTTCCCAGCACCCATGCCAGGTGACTCATAACCCTCTCTAGCTTCTGCAGGCACCCACATATATGTGGCACGTACTCACACACATATACACATAAATAAAAAGAAATCTTCTAAAGCATTGTATGAGTATTGAATTCTCTGCATTAATGTAGAGCTTTTGTAACGAGTAAAAACTGAATGCAGAAGCAAAAACAAATATCCCTTCTAGAGAAAGAAAAAGAAAAAAGGAAGAAGCCAGAAGCCTGATAGCCATGGGTGAGCACACAAAAGCCAGCAGCCAAGACAAGAAGCTGGCCTATGCGGGGACAAGCAGAGGACAGACGGATAGGGTGAGTAGGGATGGGAGGAAGGGTTTGCACCGGGTGGCTAGGTCAGAAGGCCTCTGAAGAAGATTAAGTGTCCCATTGTTTCCCCTGGGGATAAATGTGCTCCAGAACCTTCTAATCCATCAAAGGGGCTTTGCAAAACAGTATGCTGTTTGCAACATTATTTGGGGAGAAAATGAAATATTGGAAACAAACGTTTATCTACAAAAGACTCATGAAGTAAGTGGTGAAGCGTCCAGAGCGGAACGCAACTCTGATGCCAAGCTGTGTGCTGATAACATAAAAAGCTACCCAAAACACCCGGGTAAAAATTGCACACATAAAAACACAGAGATTCACTGGGAAACAGTGCAAGTTTATTCAGCTAATTATTGACAATAGTTTTTTAATTTTTTTCCAGATTTATTTTTTAATTATATGTTTGTGTATCTGAATGGACATATGTGCATGTGAGTGCAGGTAGCTGCAGAGGCCAGAAGAGGGCGTCAGATTCCCTGGACCTGGAGTTACAGACAGTTGTGAGCTGCTTGTCATGAATGCTGGGAACCAGACTCAGGTCCTCTACAGGAGGGGTACCTATTTTTAACCACAGAGCCATCTCTCCAACCCAGACAATGATTTTTTCTGGGAGCATAGCAAAAGAATTTTATATTTCATATATTATGTTCACTTGTTCTTCAAATATTTATTCAGCACTTAAGTACATTATACATACACTGTGTTGTTTGGAGTTTCACTGTGAATATCAGTGGAGGGGATAAAGAATTAGAAAGCAGAAAATAGTATATGCTAAAATAACTAATTCAAATATATTTTCATTTAAAAATAATAAGATGTGCCAGATATGGTATCACATACCTTTAATGTCAGTACTCCAGAGGCACAGGCAGGTAGATCTCTGTGAGTTCAAGGCCAGTCTGGTCTACAAAATGTAAGCTACCCTACACAGAGAAATCCTGTCTCAAAAAAAATAAAAATGAATAATAAGATACAACTCAGAAGATATGTATGTGTACCCCATGCACCATATAGAGAGGTACCATTCCAGGGAATATGAGTGGGTCCTACCTAACTCCTGGACCAGGAGCCGCAGACACTCCTGACCCTGCTCACCCAGAGGCTGTTTGTACAGCTTGACCAGGAACTGCAAAGCTGGAACCTGGCTGGGTCTCACCAGCCTGGACCTCCTGAAGCTGGGTGATAACAGTCACCATTGGGAAATGGGGATGCTCCAGCACCCAGAGCTGTCCCTTATAGCCTGTCTTAAGGGCTCAACTGCACTCCAACTGAGAGCAGGATAGCTTCTCTGATCTTTCCAGGTCTCAGGTCTAACTGAAGAGCTGTCGCTTGCTTGTCAGTAGCCTTAGACAGTATATGGAGGACAGGCCTCGGAGTCTGTCAGCTCTGAGCACTGCCACCAGCTGGCTTTGAGGCTCTGGGGCAGCTTTGTGACCCTGGAGGGTGCTGCCTTCACTCTAGGCTAGGGGGAGGCCTGATCAGAATGTTGTCTGAAGTGGCCAGCAAAGGGGCTGGCATGTGCTAAGATGCTCAACAAATCTGTGTGTCCTCCTCAGAAAAGGATGCTGAGACATACCTTCCAGCAGGTCAGCTCACACTCCTCCCTCAAAGCCAACCAAAGTGATCTTGTGGACACAGGCATGGGAGAATGGAGAGTGAAAGGTGTGGGGATGAGAAAGTCAAGTCAAAAGGAAGACCCTGAGTGAAACAAGAACACCAGAAGGTCAGAGGGCTCTCACAGAATGCTGTTCTGGAAACAGAACCATGGTGTCCTCGCAGAAAGAGGGATACTTCCTTCAACTGCACACGGAAACTCCCATGAGAGATGAGGCCAGTTTGAAAGCCTAGGACAGAGAGGTCTGTGGTGCCAACTGGAAACATTGTCCCCAAGAACAGATGTGCAAATGGATGTACTAGTACTTTTGCCTTCCTTTACCTAATAAATGGGCATTTATTTATAAATTATAGTCCACAGTGTTAATGAAAGATGGTGTGAAGTTGACATTCTCAGGCTCTGCTGGTAATGGTGCATATACAGCCTTTTTGTAAAATAATTGCCTGATACACATGACAATCTAAAACACACACTAGTTTAGCAATGCTATAAAAACCGTGACTGGACCTAACTCTCATCAGTAATTATACTTCCAACAGTTTTCCAACTCCAGACATATACACATAGTTCAGTCATGTCAGAAGGGTGCTCAATGAGGTGTTCTTAAATTCAACTATAATTCAAAAAAATGTTTACTGATAGGAATAGAGAGATGGCTCAGCAGTTAAGATTAGTCGCTGCTCTTGCAAAGGACCTGAGTTCAATTCCCAGCATTCACACAATAGTTCACAACTATCTGTAACTCCAGTTCCAACAGATCTGATGCCCTCTTCTGGCCTCCTCAGGCATTGCATGCATGTGGTGCACATACATACATACAGATTAACACTCATGCATATAAAATAAAAACAAATCTTTTTTTTAGGAAAGATAAAGTTTATTGATAAGAGACCAATACAAGTATAATAAGGAGCTGTTGTGCAGTGTGAGAAATTTCCCAGGTTATATTAAGTAAAAAATTGCTGTTCAGGTTAAAAGAGTTATGAGTCTATATTAAAATAGTGCATACATCTATATACAAACAATAAAACAACTCTGTAAGGATATCTACCTAAAACCACAATTTAAGGAATGGTGTGTGGTTCATAGACAGAGTACTTGCCTAACACATGTGGGCCCTGAGTTTGATTCACATGCTCACACTCAGCCCAGGAAATCAGTGTGGAAGAATTTACCCTGAGGAAAACATGCCCACTCAATATTATTTGCAAAATAAAGTAGTAAGCAGAATTTGACTCTGAGGAATCTCACTCCAGTGTTGAGAAAAGTCAAAGGCTAAAATCAGCCTGTGTTTCCAGTCACAAAGGACAGTTCCAACCATGACAAGTAGATTTGCATTCCAGACAACACCATGGAAAAATATTCCATGACAGTCACAGGTGAGGTCACAATAAAATCAGATGATGTCACATAGCATCAGCCCATTTTGCTTCATATATAAAGGTGACAAAAAATACTTATTAAAAGTGATTTTTCTTACTTTATATTTTCTGACTTTCTACACTATTTCCCTTTTAACAAGGAAAGCCTCTTTACTCACAAATCTACACCCAAGACTAAATGAGAGACTTGGCTCTGCTAAGTGAATGGCCATGCTAGGTGTGGTGGCTCTGGCCTGAGATCCCGGGACTCGGAAGGCAGAGGCAGGAGAATTACAACTATGAGTTCATTCCATAAATAGTTCCAAACCAGCCATGGTATACCTTAATTTTCCTTCTATTGCTGTGATAAAGACCAACTTCAGAAGCAATCTGGGGAGGGAAGGGTTTGTTTCGACTTAGAGCTTGTAATCCATTATGAAGAGAAGTCAGGGCAGGAACTCAAAGCAGGAATCTGGAGGCAGGAACTGAAGCAAAACCAAGGAGAAATGCTACTTCCTAGCTTGCTCCCCATGGCTTGCTCAGCTCTTTCTTACACCCTCAGGACCACCCACCTGGCAGGCATTGCCCGTGCTGGACTCAGCTCCCCCACATTATTAATCAAGAAAATGCCCCCACAGACTTGTCTTGTGGGGGCATTTTCTCAATTGAGAGTCTCTCTTTCCTGGGCTAGGTAAGGAACTGGGGGTGGGGGGAGCAGGGAGGATGGCCTCATCGTCCCAGAAGAGACCAAGTGAAAAGAATCAGTTGTAGAATGCACTCAAATCTGGCTCGCTGCCAGCATGTCCCACAGCCCCAAGGAGTGAGGGATTGTGCCCTGGCTTTGACAGTGGGGTGCGGTCCACACCTGGATGTGGTCTCCAAATACTGGTACCAGATCTCAGAAGTCTCTGTGTGCCGGCCGTTTGAGCCTCCAAGGGGACAGCGGCCAGGCATGAGACTGTAAAAGAAAGAGACTGTAGGACTTGACATCCAGGGCTCAGGCAGGCCCTCTCTGACCTGCTGGGACCCTGAAAGAGCCCACATCTCTCCGACGTGCTTCTCTCTGTACGTCTGACGCTAAGCCCATTGCTGCCTAAAACCACCGTGTAGGAAGGAGCGAGTGAAACGTCTACGGTGCACTCAGCAGACACTGACAAAGTGCTGTCTGAATGTGAGGCCAGCTCCTTGTCCATTCCACAGCAGACTCACAGAGGCCAAGAAGACATCTGGAGATGGCCAGGAATGTGCTGGGGGGCATTTCCAGTCACCCCTTCTCCTACGCCTGCACCATACCCTCCCCATTCCCACCGCCTCTCAGAGCACCCATCAGCACACCTGCTACCCCCTCCCTGCCACATCTTTCAAGGAAGTCAGAGTCCCAAAGAAAAGCAAACCCCTTGGGCAGCTTCTGGAAGCAACAGTAGCCCTACTGTCCCAGTTATGAGAATCCCTCTGCAAAGAAAGGTTCACAAAGAGAAAGGGGGGTTATGACAACAGAAAGGCAGAGCAAACCATTTCAAGTCCTGACACAGGCAAACTGGTTCTCAAAGTCACCTGTTTCTGAGCAGGAACGAAAAGCCCTGTCCTGTCATGCCACACAGCTGGGCCACTGTGCATTGCCAAGTGACTTATGTAAGCTTGTGAAAAAAAACCATTCGTTTGAGTTCCCTGTTTGTGCAAATAGTGTCAGGGGCACATCCGAGCACCCTGGCCATCCATCATCACCGGTGCTCTTCCCAGGCTGGTGGTGACTCACCTTGGGCCGAACCCACACTGTGCATTCAACAGGCAGCTTCTGTCACTGGAGGCCTTGCAACCTGTGAATACTTCTTATCCATTTATCAAGTCCACAATGGTTGTGCCAACAGTGATGAAACGCTGAGCAGGCAGGAGGCGATGAAAGGGCCACGGTGACTGAGAAGATGTGAGTGTGTCTATTTTCATCTCTCAGCTCACGCACAGCAACTCCTCAGACAGCACACCTGCCCTGGAGAGGAGAACACCAAAGTTGGGGGTCTTCCCCCAGGAAGCAATCACGCCAACTCAGAGCAAGGACCAAAGAGAGGGGGGAGGCTTGAGGACCTTAATCTCTACCCTACAGAGCTTACATAGTAACATGACCCAAGATGACCAGGTCAACAGCTTGTAAATGTAAAAACATAGGAGGGTCCAGCTCAAAGTCTATAAAGACGCCCGAGGTCAACCAGTCACAGAAGACCCAGTCTGCTTGGACCTATTCCTTTCTAGAAGTCCACTTCAAAAGGAAAATGGGTGGGGGTACACTGGCAGTGTCACTCACTAGTAGAGGACTTGCATAGCATACACTATGCTCTAAGTTCAAATCCACACTCTACCACCTCCTCTCCGGAAAAAAGGAAGAAACGAAAACACATCCAGTCACAGCGTCAGCCTCCATGGACTAGGGTTCAGGGGCACATGCCACACCCAGCTCCATGGACCAGGGTTCAGGGGCACACACCACATCCAGCTCCATTCTGTGCTCTGGGTATGGTTTACACTGCTTCCCACTCAATCCGTTGGCTTAGCACACCAATAGAAAAGTTCCATTGGCAACCCTGAAAAGGACTGACTTGTACTTAGTTACAGAAATTGTCTCAGTGAAGCCAACCATACAACATACCCCACTGTGGGACAGTTAAAATTTAGGCTTTAAATGATCAGCACACACTTCTCTTTGCTATTTATGTACATAAACAATTATAGCCAGGTTTAGACATTCATAACCAAAGAAAGACACCCCAGCTGGCATTAACATGGACCCACTGATGCTAACATCACCCAAAGACACCTGGCAACATTTTTAAAACACCCTCTGTGAGATGGAGACTGTCACAACTGGTCAAAAATGCAGAGGTCATGTGACTTGGGGCTGCAACCCCAGGGATCACTGAGGAAGAGGAGGCGTAAAGACCCAGAGGACCAGGATGCCTGCTGCTAGGTGGTGTCTTCTAGACATGACAGGAAAGCTGCACCCTGAAATTTCCACAATACAGTTGCCTAAACAAGGCCTGCATGATGACAACACCATGACATGCCAACCAGGGAAATTTCACAATGCCCTACCCCTAGATGAAGACCTACAGGCACTCAATGGCTGCCGAGAGAGAGAGAGAGAGAGAGAGAGAGAGAGAGAGAGAGAGAGAGAGAGAGAGAGAATGAGAATGAATATGAATGAGAACATCAGCTTTCTCCAGGAACAAGCTTCTTGATAGGCTATCCAGTTCCAAGTGGCCAGCCCTAAACACATGTACATACCAGCAACACTGAATGGAGTAAGTTATGTGTGTTATAACAGTGATAACCAAATTATTGATTTGAGGTCATGAATTTGAGTGGGTTTGAGGGCATAAGAGGAGTTGGAGGAAGGGAAAGAGGGGCAGAAATGATATAAATAAATTATTCATGTATGAAATTCTTTTTAAAAAAGAATGAAACATTTAAAATTATCAACATGAAGGTCTTTAATCCCTGTGGAGTTAGATAGACCTCTATCAGTTTCAAGTCGGCCTGGGCTACATAGAGAGACCTTGTCTCAAAATAAATTTTTTTTTTAACTTTCAGCATGGTGTTCACTGAAGCAGCACCCTTAAAAAGCAGCAAAATTGCTTCTTCAAGTCCCCAGGAAACACCACTGGGATCTACTTAGTGAGAATGTGTCTTTCCTCCACTCCATGAAAAGCAGGATATCCAGGAAGAGTTTCCCATTCTGACTGGGCAGACTTGAAATGATCTCCAGGTCTTCTTCTTCTTCTTTTTTTTTTTTTTGGTTTTTCGAGACAGGGTTTCTCTGTGTAGCTTTGCACCTTTCCTGGAACTCGCTTTGTAGACCAGGCTGGCCTCGAACTCACAGAGATCCGCCTGCCTCTGCCTCCCGAGTGCTGAGATTAAAGGTATTCGCCACAACCACCCAGCCCTCTAGGTCTTCTTGAGGAAATATTTTCCTCTTTGGTGAGCATGTCTCTGAGCCCGATACTGTCTCAGGGGCTGGAAAGCAGCGATGAGCTGAACAGGCAGAGTGGGCAGGGCTGGTCACAGTGAGCTCGGAGCCTGCCGAGGGAGTGTAGATAAGAGTCACCATCAATGCAGCAAAGCTGTCCTGCTATGCTCCGGTCAGGAATCTCCTTCCTCTGGTGAACTTGAGCCTCAGTCGCTATTAACGGCCACTGACAGAGCCACCTGCTCCGGAGTTAGGGTCCACACTGAGAAAAGAGAACCATGGATTATATATTTTCTTTTCTGAGTTGCTTCAGACAGGACAGAGGTCAGTCTATGGTCAACATATCTGAGTGCCTCCCCTCTGGCTTCTGGAAACCCTGAGCATCAGATCACCTCTCCAGAATCCAGGACAATCTGGAAACATCCAGTAAGCTATGAGGTGTTTCTAAAAAATGCCTCAAGAAAGGGGTTTGCAGAGTCAAAACTGTTTCTTTGCAAAACATCAGACCAGGAGCCGGGGAGCTGGCTCATGGGTAAAGTGTCTTCCTGCACTCATGAGCCCTGAGTTCAGACTCCGAGAACCTATGTAAAAGGTTAGATATGGATGTTCATCGTCTGTACCAACACTTGAGGGCTGAGGCAAAAGGGCAGCTCCTCAGAGCTCCCAGCCAACCAGTGAGCTCCAGATTCAGGGAGAGTCTCACCGAGAAATAACCTGGAAGGGCAACAGGGGACACCCGATGTCAACCTCTGACCTTTACATGCATGAGTACTCGTGGATTTTATTATTTAGTTTTATTTCGTCTCTCTGAGTGTTTTGACTCATACGTGTGTCTATACACACAAATGCAGTGCCCACAGAGGCCTGAAGAGGGCGTTGTATCTCCTAGAACTGGAGTTACAGATGGTTGTGAGCCACCATGTGGGTGCTGAACCCGGGTCCCATGCAAGAGCAGTAAGTGGTCCTATTGCTGAGACGTCTCTCCAGTCCCGTGTTTGATAGAGATAGCTGATTTTATGGGATCTGACTAACACTCTGCTTAGAAACAAAAAGTGCTGTGCTCTTCAGGTCACAGAGCCCAGAGAGGAGAGCTGGCAGAGACAAAGGGACACTTCTAACGGGGACAGCTCTGCACAGCTCAGAACAGAACCCAGGGACCTGGGGAGACAACTCAGTAGGTAAAGTACTTGTGTGCAAGCGTGAGGTCCAGAGTTTGAATCCTCAGCATCCACACAAAAGCCAGGGGTGGGCACAGCTCGGTCTGTGGGCCCAGCGCTGGGTTAGGAACAGAGACGAAAGGATCCCTGGGGCTGGCCAACCAGCTAGCCTGGCCAAACCACTGAGCTCCAGGTTCAGTGAGAGACCCTGTCTCAAAAAACACTGTGGAGAGCAACTGATAAAAACACCTGATGCTGACCACTAGCTTCTTACCATATGCACATGTATACACACAATACATATACGTGTGCATAAACTACACACACATACACATCACACACAAAGGAAAGAGACCATCCAGCTCAGCAGGATGGGGCAATGTAGCTGGAGTTTTCCTGGTCCTGCCTGGCCCACAGTCAGGACAAATCTCTCTCACCTGCCAGTCCTGTGGCCGCTCAGACCCAACCAAGTAAACACACAGAGACTTATATTGCTTACAAACTGTATGGCCGTGGCAGGCTTCTTGCTAACTGTTCTTATAGCTTAAATTAACCCATTTCTATTAATCTATAAGTTGCCACGTGGCTTGTGGTTTACCAGTATCTTAACATCTTCTCATGGCGGCGGCTGGCAGTGTCTCCCTGCCTCAGCCTTCCACTTCCCAGAATTCTCTCTCCTTGTCCTGCCAATACTTCCTGCCTGGCTACTAGCCAATCAGCATTTTATTTATGCAGAGTGATATCCGCAGCAGGGGGACATGGCATACCTTTCTCTATTAAATGCAAAGAACAGAGGGTGGGTCTAGGGAGACCCAGTCAGTAGAGCACTGGCCTTGCAAGTATGAGGACCTGGCTTCAATCTCCAGAAGATACACTGTGAAAAACCAAATGTGGGACATAAGCATAAAATGCCACCACCAGGAAGAACTTGTGAGTTCGAGGCCGGCCTGGTCTACAAAGCCTAGGCTACTTGGAGGTCCTCCTGCCCTGCCCTAGTCAATGAGAGATCCTGTCTCAAACAAAACAAAAACAAAAACAAAAAAAGTGGATAGCACTTGAGGAATGATCTAAGGCTGTCCTCTGGCCCAATATGCATGCATACATGTCTACAAATACATGAACATGTGCACACACATAGACACTTGCACACCAAAGACAGAGGAGGAAGAAGAGTGAAGCAGAGGGAAGAGGAGGAAGAGAAGGAGGAGGAAAAGGAGGAGGAAGAGGTGGAGGAGGAGAGCAGCAACCACTATTTACTGGCTTTGGGCTCAAATGCTCCAACGTGAGCCCCTTAGATGCCTGCCTTTTCAGGGGAGGGGTGAGTGTCCCTGTTCACCTGAGGGCAGGCCAGCCTCAGTGCTCTCTCAGCAAATCAGGAAGAGTTGGAAGTCCCCCCAGTGTTTTTAATCATTCTCCTACTCAGCTCCCATGAACCCTGAGTCAGGGGGTCTCACAGAGTGTGCTCAGAACTGGGATAATATATTTTCTAACCAAGAAAACACATTTCATGTCAGCTAGTCACTGCCTCATTCATCTGTCCAGAGTTTATAATTACAGTATTTATTTCATAATTGCTGACTGTTTGCAAATACAAAATCCCTGAATCTTAAAATAAATTATAGTTCCCTTTCTACTTAGAAGCCCTTGTGCTGCTGGGACACCAGGAAGAGACATCCCCGGTTGTGATTTTAATAACAGGTAAGCAAGGTTTGGGTTTTCAGGTGATGGGGCCTATTGACATGGAAGAGAAATCATTTATTGGATATCTTAATTATGGATTTCTCCATTCTGGGCTCAAAGACCAACAATCTTTGATCTGCCCTTTCTCTGGCTTGCTGTTGACGTTGGCACATGAGCACATGCCAGCCCCACACAGCCGGTGTCCCCTGCAGATCTTTTGGTCCTACTTGCTGACCTTGGTTTCTCCAATAGTCCACTCCTATTGAGAGTGCTCTGGACCTCTCTGGAGATCAGCACGAAACCCAGGGTAGCATGCTATGTCTCGGAGGGTCCGGGCACCTGTGGTGCCTGGCCTGGGAGATTAGCATCAGGCAAGAGAGGGCAGATGTGCAGCTGGGGTCGGGGCAGTGGGACCCTGCCAGGTGGGAAGGCAGCAAGCAGAGAGTCTCAACCTTACCTTTGGCAGACCTTTTGCCTCTGAGTGAGGCCACCCGCAGACAGCCAGAGAATGTTCAGAACAACTCAGAGCTCCTCTGCTGAGAGGAGGGACTGGCGAGTCACTCCCAGCCCTGAGATGTTTGAGCCAGGTGTGTCCAACAAAAGGCCATAGCACCACGCTACCGCGAATGCACGGAGCTCGTGTTTGCTCAGCACGGGCAGACAGAAGGCCCCAGGCCGTGTGAGCACAATGCCTGCTTACTGTGAGCTGCAGGGAAAACCCAGCCTTCCTTTTGCAGGCAATGGCTGCGTGGAAGTGTCCAGCTCTGCATCCTTGTGACATCCCAGTTAGCATCACTCTCAGAAGAAGTCTGAGTCCTGTCAAAGACCACGTTACCACCTCCTGCAGTCTCCACAGGCCCAACTGAGGAGCTCAGGCACCAGCTATCTCGGTCTTTCCTCTGCTCTAGCTGCCTCCTCTGCCCTCACCCACCAAGGCTTCCTTCACAGTCACCACCTCAAGCACGGCCACAGCCCCGTGCTGAGCTTGGGGCTATCACTGAAAGGCAATAGGGACTCATGGGCTATCATTCGCAAATGATGAGCATTCATGCCCCAGACTCCAAGTCAGTAACAGGTGACACGTGAAAAAGTGAGACAAAAGGCGGAGTCCCTGCTGGCCAGTGTGACTGAGAGCCCCCCACATACACTGTTCATGCCAATCACATGACCTTATCCAAGTGCCCTCACCCTGCAGCATCAGCCCTCACTGGAAAAGGCAATCAAAAACACTTATGAATCACTAGGTCTGATCAAGTGTTTCTAAAGGCCACCACAACAGGTGGCCTGACTAGTGGTTAAAGTCAGTCCTGTGGCATGCTGTCTGTGTTTGGGTCCTAGATCCTTCCCTCACCGGCCCTTACAAACAGCCAGAGAGGAGCTAGGGCCTGGGTAGAGCTTGGGTGCGAGCTTAATGGTAAAGCGTTCTTCTAATGTGTGTGAGGCTCTGGGGTCCAGACGCACGCACCACAGGAAAAAAGAAAAAAGAAAAAAAGAAAAGAAAAGCTGTTTCATTGGCTGGTGTAGAAATAAAATAAGCAAGTGGTTCTCAAATGCTGAGAACAGCTCCTGGCCCAGGCCGCTGTCGATTAGATGCTTGTCTACAATCACTGTTATCCTAGGGTCGCTCTTTGTTATTACTGTATGACATGATGTCCTGCGACTTGGAGACAGAACTGACATTTGATTACTTTGTACAAGATGGCCATTGGTTCCTTGAGAGCCTAGGGAGGGGCCAGTCTTGGTGAGTTTCAGGGTGAGCCACTGGGGGAGGAGCAAGTCTCCAGAAAGGTGAAGGCAGGTGGGTGGCCTGTATAGAAAATTCCATGCCCACCAAGGCTACAGAGTCTCAACTCCCCAGTCCAGAAAAAGCCTCTACAGGCTCCAAGGTACCCCAGGCTTGGTACCTCGGGGCAGATGATCAGATGGTTCCTGTTACAGCCCAGAGCTCAAGCAGATCCTGCCCACTTCAGCCACAGCATTCCTGACTCCAAGACCCAATACTCACAGGTGTCCTGTGTCTGGGGTGCTTCTCTGAGATAGGCATAGCACCCCATAATGTAGCTGGAAGGCCCACAGGGTACCCCACACACTGACATCAGTGTCATCTGATATGTGCCTTGTAAGCAGAAACATCTTGCTCCGTGTCAGAAGGGGCTGGCTGTGGTGGGTCTGGTGGGCGGGTGGACTATAAGGTAGATGTAGAGACAAGGGTCTGCTGTACTTCATCTTTGGGGCCACCAACACCCATGCTGGAAAACATGGCCCAAATCCAACCCTTAGTCATTCATAACGACTCTGGCATCTGAGATAAATCCAATCAAGATGCTGGTCAGCCGCATCCTGCAGAGATGAGAGACCTCACAGCTGAGGTCAGCTCACTCACTTTCAGCCATGAGCCCTCACTCACTGCTTACCAGCTAAGGCATGCCACTTACCTGCTCTGCACCTCCATTTTCTCCCCACCCATAAGGTTTTTAGCAGCCCTGGCCTCAAAAGGCTGTCTGAGAACTAAAATAATGTACATCGAGGCCTTGGGAGAGGCTGGCACAGTCTAGCTTATGGCGCTATTAGCTATTCACTCCAGTTCTTTTCTCTAGAGGAAATAGCAAGTGAGAAGCTCCTGTTGGCATCCCCAGACATTTCCCAGCCTCCACTCTAGACAAACAGGAATGCCTCCAAGTACTTCCTGTTCACCGGGGACAACTCAGAGAAAAATAAGGAAAAGAATCATTCCCACTTTTGTGGATAACTTGTTTAAGGAGTCTCGAGCCAGGCAGCCTAAAGCAGGTTAAGCAGAAGCATCGTACAGTGCAATACTAACGATACTTGTGACAACTAACTGCCTCCGGGGACCAAATCTGGGCCTCAGCAGAGTGTTCCTGGTGCTCTGCACGCACTCATGGCACAGAGGTTCCCCGGGGTGATGAATGGGGACGGCATCCACATCCAGCTATGAAGCCAGGCTCCATGACACACTGCTATAACTCACTATGACAGGGCCATAGTCTGTCCCTCTGTGATGAAAGTCAAGTTCATGTTCTACCGTCTCTATCTACATCTGCTAGAAATGATGGAGTGGACTCCAGGGGAGGGAACCTGGACCACAAAGGCCCAGACAGAGAGACTCATCTGAGTATGTCATAGCAGGTTCACAGCAGGACTGGCGACCACGTGGTCATCCGCGGAAAGAGTCCACGCCCCCAGCATGCACACGCCTTACATGCACCAGGGTCAGGCAGGAATCCTGGTTCTCACTCCACCTTTCTTTTCCCAAAGTTGTTGCAGAGGCCAGCCCAAGCTGATGGGATATCTGAGAATTCAAACATTCCTCCACCGATAACCCCACACCCTGTCCTGTGCTCCCAAGCAAACCCCAAGGGACCTCTAGTTCGCCCTGGAACAGCAGAGCTATGAGTGAGGCTGTGACACCCAGCAGGTGAGTTATGTCCCCTCCCAATATAGCCCGAACAGAACCCAGAAGCAAACACTACTCAGCAGGACTAGCTGGGCCCCCAAACTACCGCAAAGCCCTACACCTTATAATTAGTCCATAGCCCAGGCGAAGGACAATGGCCTGGAAAAGCCAGCAAATGGGATACGTGCATGATAGCCGGGTCTCTGTGCCAAGTGTATAACTTAATTACACATCCCAGGTACTCGCTTCTCTCCTGAACTCTCACCTCAGCCAGTGACGACACAAAGGAGGGATTAGAGGTTGCCTGCCAAGGGCCAGTGAGGCCAAACCTGCATCGTCAAAGTGGAAAGTCTGCTACCAGCAATGTCCGGACGGAGCAGAGCAACCCTCCTCCCATGGCTCCACAGAAACAGAGCAGGTGGGCGGGTATGCAGCAGCCTTTCATTAAGTCCTGGTCTACTTCTGTGACACCCCACAATGACAACAACCCCCCAGGACAGGCTCCAGAAGGTGGTCACCATGGCTCGCTACCATCCTTTCTGCAACCAAAGCCATGCCACCTGGAGAGAATTCACTACCACTTTGGTCTGCAATCTGCTCTCTGCAGGGTCATAGCCTTACCCCCAACATCCTCCAAGATGAGCGTGAAAAACCCTTGTTCTGAAGGTATGCTGTAGGGAATTGAATTCTTTGAGGAAAAAAAAGTACAGTCACTACCTCCACTGGTGAAGGGAATCCAGCCACAGGAGTCTCCTATCTCCAAAACGCTGAGGTCCTTTCCAACCTGCGAAGACCCAGAATGGTTGTGAGAACACCTCCCTCTCTGGCCATTCAGACCAAGGTGAGGCAGAACCATTGCCTTCTGATGGCTACCTGTACCCCATTAGTTGCCCCAGGTGAGCCATGGGCCTCCTGCATTGCATCTGGAAAAGCCAGTGACCCACTTAAAGAAGCTGGGCCTTGAGCCTCAGAGAGACCCAGAGTGCCTTTCCCCAGGCCCTCTAATGAGCTGAGCTGGCCCCTACATGGAGGCAGTGGGCAAAGGCTATTACTACTGTGGACTGAACCTTCCACTGAGGCTATACCCACTGTTTGTAACAAAGAAAGTACAATTTCTCGATCCCAGGCAGCTGGCTCCAAAGGTGCCTGCTGAAAAGAGACAGCAAAGCAGTAAGACTCTGCTAGCTTTACCTCGCCCTACTAGAAGACAGTTGGGTCAACAGGTTAAAAAGATGGGTGGGTCAGTCAAATACCATCCCCCAGACCACAAACATGGTGTGATGGTGCTCTGTCACCTCAGGGGCCTCAACCAGAGGATTCCTGGAGAAGTGGGGACCCCAAATAAGGGAGAGGATACCCCTGAGACTCTACACCCAGGCCTTCAACAAAGCCACCTTCGGGGTGTCCATCAACCCCACAGCATGAGACCCTCTGCTTTCCCAGGCCTGCTGAGCCCACACACACACTTGCAGTGGTTGTTGTAGTGAGGGCACATAAGGACCTGAGTCAGATTCCCCAGATTGAGTCTAGAATCTTATGACCAGATTCCTGCTAAAACTAAATCCCAAGATTGAAGACTTTTTGACCACTTCTGTAGAGTTAGAGATTTCGGGAAGTTCCCGCTCCCATTTCATGACCCGCTTTCCAGTTTTCTTTCCTCAAGGCCAGGGAACAGGCAGAGAAAGAATTCAAGGATGAGGAGGCAGCCCCACCTGTGAGGAAGATGGCGTCTTGACACAGGGCAGGCAGCCTCTACCTCACAGAGGCAGGCGGGGGATAAGGGGCCTACCTAGTCCATGTTTAGCCCACTCGCCTTCTGATTCCTGTCCCAGGGCATCACAGTGGGAACGTCACTAGACCTCCCTGGCTTTCAGGGTAATCGCCCTCTGAAACAGGAGTCACAAATAGCACCTGCCTCCCATAGGAAAGCCCACAACACAGAGTCAGCCCATGCTGCCAGGTGGATGCTAGGTGTCCATCAGCTTGTCATATCATCCCACTCTCACGTGGGGGCCTGTGTCCCAGCATGCACCTCTTTCCTAGAGGTGGCTTCAAATCTGGCACTCTGAGGGACCCACCAGCTGACTCTAGGCCACAGCAGGGAGCCAAGATGTTTGCCCAAAGTGTTCTCCTCACCGGGACCCAGCTGGGTCCATTTTGAATCAGGATGGACAGAATCAGGGGATTAATTAGTTATATTATCAATTAGATAAATCAGGGATGAGAACTCTACAATTGTCCCACTCCAGATTGGTGACAGGTTTAGGAGTCTGGAGAATTCTATCAGAAGGAGCTGCGGCAGGGTGAGCATGAGCATCCTACGTTAATACAGCTTCACAGCAGCCCGGTGAGAAGGGATTTTACAGAGAGAAATCCGAACACAAAAGACACACAGCTAAGTGCCAGAAGTATCATCGGTGCCCGGGCAGTCTGAGCCCAGAGCCCTTCCTCCAAACCACCACTCTGCTGCCAATATCCTTCCCTCCTTCCGTCCTTCTGTCCTTCCTCCAACCCCACACCACACCTCTACCTTACCTGAAACTCCCCAGTAAACACAGCAGGTGCTGGGTCAGCTCTTCCTGTCTCTTCCTCCCTCCCACGGTCCCCAGCCCTCCACACCCAACTGGGGGTGCAGGCCCTACTCCAGGCCTTCTTCCCATCGCTGTCCAGAGAGCTGGCAGGCTCAGCCCTCCTCACAGGCTGATGAAACAGTGGCTGTGCCCCCTGCCATGACTGGGGAGCAACTACCTCACTGTCCTGCTGCCAGCCAGCAGGCTCAAAGCAATGCCACACAGAACTCAGCAGCGGGCAGGGCAGGGTGAAATCCCTCTTTATAGAGTTATTTTTGCTGTGGAATTTTCACTGGCCTGTAAAATATTTTTATATTTATTACACGTTTAACGGGAGCTCCTAGAACCAACAGGGTGTAAATAATGAAAACTAGAGCAGTAAAGGCCCCAATAAACCTCGCACCAGCCTTTGATGCTCCCTGTGAGCCCCAGCTTCTCCTTCCTCCCCAGACCCCATCCTTTTGCCCCAGAGGAAGCCCAGAGGCCAGGGACCCTCAGGAAGCCCCAAAATCCTGGCTCTCGAAAATGAGGGTCACCCAACTGCCAACTGTCTGTGTCGTCCGCAGAGCCTATGGAACAAGCTGACCAAGAAAAGGAAGGCCTACTGTGTGTTCAGCCAACACTGAAGCTCAGATGAGCTGGGCCAGAAGACCACCTCCAGGAGAGCTCCCATGTCCCCCAGCCCTCCAAGTTCAGATGGCTTTCACGTCCCTAGTTGCCATCCAGCACCAGTCCCCAACTCTACAGACACACTCCACAGTCGTATTCCTAGGGCTGCAGGATTCCACTGGGGAGCCAAACGTCTTAGGAGAAAGTGTTCCTCCATGAACATGGAACCTCTGTGGGCTGCTAGAGAGCCCTGCTGAATGTGCTCACATCCTGTACCCACAGAATGTTCTAGAGCCTCTATCTATACTGCACAGCCCAGGTGTCCTGTATACCATCCACAAAACTCCAAAGAAAGCAGGACCTTAGGTCCTGTCCCAGGAAGAAACCTAGACTCACAAAAAAGAGGGGAGACCCATCCAAAGGGCATGGCCTGAAGGTCTGTGCTTAGGGGGAGAAGTCTAGCCAGAGCTGCCCCCTAGACAGGAATCAACTCCCCACGCATCAATAGCAGTTGCCTACCTCTGCCTGCCAGAGCCCCAAGTGACCGGGATACAATCCCTTAATATCAACTCTCTCCATCCTGGGTTGTACAGTAAGAGCTGAGACCAAACTTTCCTGGAGTTGAGTCCAGTCATTGCCTACTTGTTTCTCATACCTGCCTTAGACTCCAGAGCATCCCCTGCATACACCAGCTCCTCATAGCCCCAGGCCCAATCCCAGAACACCTTGGATTCATGTAACTTAGACTCTAAGCAAATCAAGCGTGTACCTGGAGGTGGTCTCCGTGTTTACTAAGCAACCACAGCATCTGGCTAGCGGACCCCAATTTTGTAACTAAATCTTGGCTGTTGAGTCTGGCCTGTCACACATACAAGGAAGTTGACTTCCTGAACCTACATGCATGACTTCACACTTGTCCTGAGTAAAGGCCCTCACCAGCTGTGGCTACCACTGCAGCCCACACCAGCCCCCTGGTACCCATGCAGTCAGGGCTACACAGCCAACTTGACAAGTCCACAGGACCACACAAGGTGCCTTTCCTTCCTCTCAGGCCCCCCAAGTAATGGGGGCCACACCCCATACAAGTAACAGTAGAGGGCAGAAGCCACCACCCGGGGGCTGCAGTCAGGCAAAGGCAAGGATGAAGGGTCTGAAGCCCGAGGCTCCTCAGATGCAAAGCTGGCTGGAGCGGCTCCTCTCTGGGGATAGATCAGCCTGCAGCTGCTGCAGCACCAGGAGATTCTTGTCTCTCAACCCCCGATAATTATAGTCCCTGGTGCTCACTTAACACCCATGTCACTGCAGGGTGTTGGAACAAGTAGAGTCTAAGCGAAGAAAATTAAACAATAGCATTTGACAAGTGGCCCATCCCCTGCGGCACCGCGCTGAGCCGGGCCATAGGGGACAGTGTCTAGGCTTCCTGGCCCACCCAGGAGGTACAGCCATCTCACGGCAGCCAGGAAACCCGAGATAAGCAATGACAAGAGACCTCTTGGTGAGTCCAGGAATAGGGAGAGGGAGGACAAGGCTTAAAGGAAGATACTCGAAACATGTCTCCTCCTGGGGAGGCTGGTCTGCGGCTTCCACACAAGAGGAGATGTCTCTTCCCGAGAATCATTCACCCCCAGAGCGAAAGCACAACCCCAGATTCAAGCGCATTGGGGCGCCTGTCCAGGGAGCCTGGAATTCTAGCCCTACTTCACCAGATGAGAAAGGGGAACCCGGTGTCTCTGGGAAAAGGGGTTCCCTTTCTCTCAGCTTCCCACACTGGGGCTCCAGGTCCTCCCCACCCTCCTGAGAGATAGAACTCATGAGGGACTGTGCCAGGGATCTCCCCAGGCCCCCACCATCTTTTCCTGACTCAGCTTCCCCACTGGGTACTGTCTCCTCAGGAACTTCATCCCAAACCAAGTGTGAAGCCCTCATACACGGGGGCTAAGGGAACTACATCCATGCCACTGAGTCCCCAGGGGAGCTTCTGCACCGAGCACTAACCCTCCAATCCTCACTCCGTGCACACTCTAGTGGGTCATTTTATAAATATGGAAAGCTGAAGTGGCCTGGGGCTCAGCAACTAGCCTGAAGTCACAGCATGGGCCCAGGCCTGACAATCTCCCGAGTCTCAGGACATCTAAGGACAACCTGGGCTTGTTACAAATGGCAGGTCAGAGACCCCCATCAACCCTCCTGAGAGACCCTGCTCCCAGCACAGGCCCTGCACCTTGCTGGCTTTCCTACTCCAAGCTGCAGATGTTGAGGAGGGGCCTCTGGCTTCCCCCAGATCCATCTGAAGAGATGCTGAGCAGACGTCAGCTTCCTCGTACCCGCTGTGAGATGAAACACATGTTTTCTGTGTTGCTTCCCCCTTGGGCTCCCCAAACATGCTGGAGATATTATTATTATTTATTATTTGCTGAGTGCTGACAGCACACTGAACATCAGGCCCTGCAGTCTAGGCCCTGCCAACATGGCTTGCAGTCAGCCAGCACGACATGGCTCCCTGGTGACTCGGATACAAGCCCAGCTGCTGGAGCTGGCTGCTGGGGACCCTGACTTCTAAGATCTTTCTTCCTACCCAGCCCCAGCAGCCCATGGCTCTTGGCCTCTTCCTGGCCTGAGAGGTGTCCTCAGGCCAGGCAGCTTTGGTGCAGGGCCTCTGACCCTGGAAAGAGTGGAAAGACTCTCTCAGGGCTGGCTTGGGCAGCTGTGGGAGGAATCCTCTCAGCTCAGCCTTGCAAGTGGCTGTGTAGGTCCTCGGAAGTACCAGCGCTCTTTTCCAGGGAAGCCAACTTTCTCTTGCCTTCTTCCCCAGGAGGAAGCTCCCAGACATTAAGAACTCTCCAGGTCCATCCTGGGAAGTAGAGCAAGGCCTGAAAATGAAGGACAGCCCAAACCCCTTCATCACATAAACACTATTTCCACACAAGGTTTTTTGTGGTTTTTTTTTTTTTTTTTTAAGTCCGAGTTACGGCAAAAATCTGTGTTTAAAAAAATAACAAAATGAGCCGGGCGGTGGTGGCGCACGCCTTTAATCCCAGCACTCGGGAGGCAGAGGCAGGTGGATCTCTGTGAGTTCGAGGCCAGCCTGGGCTACCAAGTGAGATCCAGGAAAGGCGCAAAGCTACACAAGAGAAACCCTGTCTCGGAAAACCAAAAAAAAAAAAAAAAAAAAAAAAAAATAACAAAATGTTCAAGATGGAATCAGTATTGCTGATTTGTTCTATCTCAGGCTGCATGTGAGTCAACATGGCACTTCAGAGAAGGCCACTTGAACCGGGCCCCCGTTCCAGTCCTCTGTGCTGAACGAGTCCCTACGCCCCCATATCAATATCATGAGTCAACACCATCAAGCCCTGCATGAGGACCACCAGAGGAGGGCCCTGGCTGCCCTGAAGGTCCTCCCAGAAAATAAGCACACAGAGGCCAATGGAGCCTGTGGTCTGTAGAAGAAGAAACTTCCCTCAGGGGCCTATGCTGTCCTTACCTCGTGCAGGAATGGGTCTGTAACCCGGTGACAGAGCCACTGTTCAGTGCTGCGGACACTTGTGCCCCAGTATCATCTCAGCCTCCACCCCAACCACATGTTCCCTAGAGCTCTGGGGCCACGGGGGACTTGGGAGGTAGCCTGAGGGACCAGTGCAGGGGAATCTGGAGTACCCCAGACTCTGTGGATTTCTAGCATTAGGTAAGTGACATTGCAAGAAGGCTTCTGAGGTAAAGGCATTTGCTACTCAGCCTGAGGACCCGAGTCCTAGGATTCACACGATGAAAGGATAGATTCAGTTCCCACAAGTTGTCCTCAGACCTCCACACATGCACAGTATATACATACATGCATGTACATTCTCATACACACCAAATAAAAATGTGTAATTTTTTTTTTTTTTTTGGTTTTTCGAGACAGCATTTTTCCGTGTAGCTTTGCGCCTTTCCTGGAACTCACTTGGTAGCCCAGGCTGGCCTCGAACTCACAGAGATCCGCCTGGCTCTGCCTCCCGAGTGCTGGGATTAAAGGCGTGCACCACCACTGCCCGGCTAAAATGTGTAATTTTTAAGCCAGGTGTAGTGACACACACCTTTAATCCTGGCACTTGGGAGCCAGAAGCAGGTGGATCTCTGTGAGTTTAACACCAGCCTGGTCTACATAGGAGTCCCAGGACAGCCAGGGCTGCATAGTGAGAGACCTTGTCTCAGAAGGAAAAAAAAAAATGTAATCTTTAAAAAAGGCAAGTCTACCCTGAGAACATGCACCTAGAAGTAGACTTCACGAGCTGACAGCTACCCTTGGGTCCCCTCTTAACTGCTGAGGACTGCCTCATGGGAAGATGGTAATAATGTTGGGAGAAAGAGGCTCACATGGCATGGTCCAAGTTCCAAGATGTCTGTCTTGAGCCTCTCAGGTCCCTACACAACTATATGATCACACGCCTACCATATCCTAGGCATTGTCGGCCCAACTGAGATGTACACAGTAGCTTCTCCTTCCATTTCAGCCACGGTCTGCAGCCGCTGCCCCCAGAGGATTCCCCTGGATCGGGGTGCTGCAGACAGCTGACAACTGGCTCCCTCAAGCCTTCACACACGTACACGCACACACACATGCACACACCACATGTACACATGTGCAGCTCCATCTCTGTGCCAGCAAAAAGCTCCAGAAGCCCAGGAGTCGGCATGGGGAGACACTCCGGTCTGTGTAGCACACAGTGATTCACAGCCCAAGACATCCTTCCCCAGGCTACTGTGGATTTATCAGCTCCACCATCTTCAATTACGAGGCTTGTCACTCATCTCCAGCGATCAGAAGGAAGTGAGTGAAGAGATTAATGTCTTTTTAAAAACTGCTTTCATCCTTTGAAAGGATTCCTCCCCAGATGCCATTTGCATCTCTAAGAGGAAAGGCAGAAAGGAAGAAACCCAGAGCCTGGCCTCCCCGGGCCCAGCCCCTCAGCCAGCCCCTCTTCCTCTCTCTCACCAAGCCAGCCTAGGACTCCTTCCAGCTGAGACCAAGTTAGGTTCAGGACCAGAGCTCTTCTAGAGAAAGGGCAATGGTAACAAAAGTCCAGTGAATCCACAAAGCCCCTCCCAGGCATTGTCAATAGCCAGGCTGTCCCACAATAAAGTGTGTCCCTCAAGAGGCATGCCCAAGTCCTAACATGCCAGGATACAACCCATTAAAAGGAGGTCATATTGGAGTAGGGTGGGCCCTTCAACCAAGACAGCGGTGTCCCTATGAGAAAAGGGACATTTGGATACAGACATTATAGATAACGTCAGGTGAAAATGAAGATAAACTGGTATGGTGAGTCTGTAAGCCAAGGGATGCCAGGAGCTGTCAGTCATGACTGGAAGCCAGGGGAGAAATATGGACCCTGTCCCTCCAAGTCTAAAGGAAGGAGATGACTGCTCATACTCCGGATTTGCACTTAGCTTCCAGAACTCCACTGCTTTAAAAACCTATTTGTAATGGTCCAAGCCAAGGAGCACCCAGCCATGGCCATCCCAACCTCTCATCTAAGACAGCAGTTCTCAACGTTCCTAACGCTGAGACATTTTAACACAGTTCCTCATGGTGTGGTGACCTCCAACCATGAAATTGTTTCCATTGTTACTACACAACTGTAATTTTGCTACTGGTATGAATCATAATGTAAGTATTTTTGGAGTTAGAAGTTTGTCAAAGGGGTCATGGTCCACAGGTTGAGAACTGCTGATCTAAGGCATGCTTTCTCCAACACAAGTAGGGGAGTAGACGCTACAGCAAAGCCCAGAAGACCCCCAGCACACATCTGCTTTTCCTTCACCATCTCACTCCTGCTGATGTGTTAAACATATATGTCACCAAGCCCAGCTGGGACCTCTACTGTAACATCCAGATCTGTCCTCCCTAGACTCCATGTTGACCAAATCGAAAGACTGGCTTCCTGGTCCACCTGTCGCAGACATTAGGCAATAAAGCACTAGGAGAAGGAAGGGGAGGAAAGGTATGAGGCCCAGAAATGGCCCCACACCACCTCAGGGCCCAAGATAAATATAAACAGGAGGAGGCACCACCCAGGAGCCGGGCAGGGCTCACCCAAACCATATTCCACTTGAGCAGGGTCCTCTGTAGCTGAGGAGTCTAGCAAGTGACATTGCTTCATACACTGAAGGAGAGGCAAGAAGGTGCTTTTGTCCAGGAAAGCCATCTGTCCTCTGCCAACAGCCACAGTACCCAGGGCTCCCTAGGAGCAGGCCTGCCCTTCACACACCCACTTCCCCCAGAAGATGCTTTACACGGGAAGAAGGAGCCTAGAGTCTGACTGCATGGGACCTACCCATTCCTATGCCCCTGTTTCCTGATCTGTAAAAGAGAGGGGAGCTGCACCTGCTTCTGAGACGGGGGGCGGGGGGAGCATATTAATACATGGAGAGCCCTCAGCACAGTGCCTGGCACATGATGCATGCTTGGTAAGTGTGGGCTGACACGGCCATCATTGCCTGTGGCCTCACAGCTCGAGGGTATGGGTCCTCCCATGTGCTCTGCCAGCATTCACTAACAACCCTCTTCTGGATGTGACACCCAGTGTCTATTTACAGAGAATTATGCCTTGATCCAGGAGCACAGAGCACAGTTCCAAAGGCCCAGTGGGAAAAGCAGACACAACCCTTGGAAAGCGTGAGACATAGACATCATCAGTGGAGAAGTACCTTGGAGATCACGCTGCCGAAGGTGTGTCAACTAAGACGGTTAGGTTTTGCCGGATGGAGAGTAGTTTACCAGGAGGATCTTGCCCAGTCTGTAGCAGATAGTCCATAAATAACGAGAGGGCAAATAAGGCAGAAGAGCAATGTTCAAGCCTAGGGGAACAGAACATATAGTCAAGCAGAGAGTTTATGAGCAGAAAGGTAGGCTGAAGCCAAACTCAGAAAGGTACTGAACGCCATACTCAGATGGGCTTGGGGGCAGCAGTCAGGGCATGGTAAATAAGAGCTGGCTGTGGGAGACCTGTTTTCCCTCACCACCTGAACCCTGCTCGCCATTTGGTCTTGGATTCTCTTCCCTGTAGAGATGTTCTCAAGTTCACAGCCCTGCAGAGCTCATGTTTGTACCTATTCTGGTTATGGCCACGGTACCCACAGCTGTGTGCTATCAGAGGCGGCTCTCGGCCAAGGCCTCTGGGGAAACTTCCCTGTCTCCATCAAGTCCCAGTTGGCAGATGGGTCTGGGCTGAGAGACAAGTTAAAGCCATAAACTGGAAACCCCTGTTGGCATGCTGGCTTTCCAGCACCTCCAGCCTACGGTCCCTTCCTCTCCCCTGCCCCAGTAGCATGCCCCGTCACCCAGAGACCTGGGCTAGCCCATTCCTTTCCAAATGCATGTTGTGATGTTCTGTGTGATGGACACTTGAGACTCTCCCCGGGCCTCTGTGACTTAGCCAGCCAGGTCCCAAGCTGGGCTCTGACCTCACCTCCTGGCAGAGATGCTGTGGGCATTGCCTGTATCACCCCCAACTGTCCACCCAGCAGCTGGGGCCACACTTCAGCAGCTGCCCAAGCAGGCACTAAAATTAGGTGGCCCATTAGACCCAGGACATGAAGATCACGGGCAGGGTGCCGACATCGCCCCAAAGGTCATTCTTCCCAGCCTAGAACTCAAGACCAAGCGAAGAGAGCAGTCAAGCGTCCCCTTTCCCCAGGGAAACAGAGGGGACACTGACTTTTGTTGTTTCGTTTAAAAGTTATTCCTGAAGATAAGAAGTAGTGCATACCTGCAGTAGAACTTCCAAACAACAAGTTCCTCCCCTTCTTGTGGACTGTTTTGAACGGGAGGACACACACTTCGGGGGAGGAGAGATGGCTGAGCCTGTAAAATCGCTGACACCAAGCCCGACAGGAGAGAGCTGACTCCCACAAGTTGTCCTCTGACTTCCACGAATACGCTATGGCATGCGCGCGCGTGTGTGTGTGTGTGTGTGTGTGTGTGTGTGTGTGTGTGTGTGCGCACACACACACACAAAAGTGGTTTTTCAAAAAGAGGAAATCGCACTATTCAGACAATTTATGAAGTATTCCTTCCCTACTTTGACAACACTTTGGTAAATCTTTAAAGACTCACCAGATACATCAACTGGAAACAAACATAAAATATTCCATTTTATTACTGCACCACAATTGATGTAATAAACCCCCCGTTGTTGATCCCATGAGCTGCACCGTCTTTTGTACTATTTAAGCAATCAGTGAGCATCTATGGGCAGAGACCTTGTCCACATCTCTGATGCTTTCCTCGGTGCAGGTTTCAGGCACCGCAGGCATGGTTCCTAAGAGAAGCAGGCAGCAAGGCCCTTGGCTTTGGCACCCACCCTGGCCAAAGAGCCACCCCAGAGCTGGAGTTGGAGGTCCTCTTCCTACCTCTCTCTGCCAGCTCCAGCTATGACTCCTTACATACAGCCTGTTTACTCATTCACTCCCGGACAGTCTCTCTCCAAGAGAATTTAGTGAATTTAGAGCTGCTCTGCCAGCGCAGCAGGCCCGTGTCTCTCTGCAGTGGCAGGCTGAGCCCTGGTTCCCTCTCCCTAAGCCAGCCACAGCATACGGGAAACACAAGCCCTGCTCAAGCCTCAGGACCCAGGGACTCAGAGTGGCGCCCACTCCGGGGTACGCGGACCTTAGCTGAGAGTCAAAGTGAAATACGCCGACCAGCACTTGCAAACCTCCCCCCTTCTCCCCCTCTCTTTTCTGCTCCTGCCTCCCCTCGCCCTCCTCCAGCTCACTCTACTGCACACACACCCAGGAAGCAATCCACTTCCAAGGTACTAGCCATCCCCAGCAAGGTTAACTGATGACCCAAATGATGACACCAGCCCTAAGCTAGCATCCCATAAAGCAACTTGCCACGAATGGAATTGCCTCTGCATTTCCCAGCAGAGAAGCTCAACCCACAGCTCAGTGTAAATAGGCTGTCTCTGGGCCCACTACGTCACCGCGCTCGATGGCAAGTTATGGATGGCACTATGGAATCGCTGTCATAAATACAGCCCCTCAGTTAAACAAAGCCGACAGCTTTGTGCCAATAACCTTTGAACCACTCAAGCCCAGTGTCAATTGTATTTGTCTTTGAGCTGAGGTTTACTCTAGACTGTTTGCTAAATCAGGGCTCATCTGTGGAGATAATTCAAATATATTACAGGCACCAGGCAGACACGGGGCCTCCCCCACATGGCTTCAGCGTGGGGCTCTGCCACAGCAGCCTGCACATCCCCTAACCACTCAGCAAGTTAGACTGGGAACGAGCGCGGAAAGCGGAGCAAGAAGGGATGTGGAGGCCTGGACGAGAACAGGAGCTCGTCTGCCTCTCTGTCATCCCCACTCAGAGACCGTTTCTCCTGAAGGAATCCAGTGCTGTCTTCCTGGACTTGGGTTCAGGGAGTTGTTCGTATTCACAATCAGACCCTAGAATGGAATCAGCTTTGCAAATGGAAACCTGGAGCGTGCAGAAACATAGACCCAGCCCCTACCCTATGTGGAGGAACTGGAGTAAAAACCTCCAGGTCCTGCTGGGGCTAGAAAGAGGGGTGACCAACACTTTCACGCGGGAACCGGGACAAACAGACATGCTAAACAAAGTCAGACAACAGAGAGCACTGGTCAAGCCGGCTGCAGTCCCGCAGCCCGGGAAGGTAAACTGGCTAGTTTGTACTCCACGCCTGCTGCAGGACTGGCCCTGGGCCGAGGCCAAGAAAGCAGAACTCAGGCAAGGCTCCTCCCTCAGCCATTCTCTCAGCTTTGCCCGCTTGCCTTCCAAAGCTGGGGCCCTCTCAGCCACAACCTGGACTCCCTAGTTCCTCTCAGCGTTTGGGGGCTCTGTCCAAGGCAGCTACAAGCCGCCCACCTGGCAGGAACCCAGGCCCTGCCTCTCACCACCGGAAGTGGAATTGAGGCCAGAGAAGTACCTGGCTCTGCTTCGTCTCATGATTATGAAGCTGCAGGCTTGACAGGTCAGGGGGTGAGGGCGGGGGTCAGGGTGTTGAGGGTTGTGTTTAGATTATGTCCCATGAGCCTCTTTGAAACTCAACAAGGAACACCCTGTGAAGAATGGGAGGGGCAAAGAGTGAAGACAGCTGTGTCATGGTCAATAGAGGCCGACCAGCTGTGTGCCCTCGGGCAGTCATGGGCACCCATCCCTCATATCTGTAAAACAGGAATCATTTGCTTAACAAGATCCAGTAGGATCCTGAAGTGTGCTTGCCAGCAGAAGGGACTGCAGCCCTTGGGATCAGGGGCTGGCTTTTATCCAGCAAGGAAGAGAGACCCAAGAGTGTTCCAGGTTCCATGCCTGCTTCTCGGCTGGGTCCTGTCGACCTGCACCATTGCAGCGAGGCCTTACGAGAGGCCACAGCCACTGTAGTCCTCTCCACTCTGGTACCCTGGGATTCGAGTTAACCACTGAGGCCAGCCCCACCCTCTACCTCCAGTACCCTGGGAGTTAGGGGAGGCCACAGGCAGGAGCCACTCACCTTGAGGAGCCTCGCCCCTACTTGGGATGTGGGAGACCGTGGACTTCCACTTCTCGTCTCTGCTGGCACCTGGGAGAAGCGAGACACAGGTCGCTGGGTTCGGCGCCTGGAGCATCTCTGCGCCATTCCTACACCTCAGGGAAGAGCGCAGCAAAGCAGCAGCGCCTGTGCTGAGCAGGACAGACAGCGGACGTTTATAAATGACCCTCTTAGCTGTTTACAAGACACCTGAAAGAAAGCAGAGGAGGAGAAATAAACTTGAAGTAGGAGCCCTGGCGGGAGTCTGCGATGCGCTTTGATAAGCCAGCTGCGCCAGCATTTCTTCCCTGTTTTTATGGCCAACTTTACAGCCCTGTGTTTGGGACTCTTTATCAGGGGCCGGAAGGGGAGAGTGAGCAAGATCCCAGGCAAGAAGGCTTCCCAACAACTCCTCCAACAGATAGTGCCTCATCTGGAGATCAAGATAACCTGTGTCCCTTCCAGTCCAGGCAGCTGTCCCCCAGACATCCAGATCTGGGGCAGACAAGGCATTCCTCAGTGTGGCAGTAAACATGTAGACCGAGGCCCTCCTGGAAACCTTAACGGGACTGAAGCCACGTGGAGTCAAAAGCAGGGGTGGAGCTGGGACAGGTTCTCCCGAGAGCAGACGACAGCCCATCTCATCAGGACATGGACGCTTTGTCCCAGCGCCCACTAAAGTCAGGCAGGGTGTCTCAGGGCCCTCCACCCACACCCCAGTCCAGCTTAGTGCTCACTGCTGGGCCTGAGAGAGAGCTCAGCTTGGGCTGAGACTCTGCCACCACCACCCTGAGCTCACCAGGATTGTAACACGGTTAAAAACATGGGGAAAGGGCCCCTCACATCAGGTAACCTCAGTCCCAGCCCCTCCCTGCTGGCCAGTACACTTAACACCCAAGCAATGAGTCCCTACTGTGAGGAACAGGACACACAGAGAACTCAGCCAACAGGAGCAGCCTTCATATTGGATGATGCCAGAATTCCCAGCTCATCTTCCCAGATGGCTGTACCCCTGAAGCCTCAAGCTATGCCAGCCTCACTGAATGATGGCTGACCCCTATCCTTAGGGCACGGCTTCTCACGTGGACCACTGTGCTTGCGGATGAGGGGGTGAACTGGAGACAGGCGTAGTCCCGATCCCCAGAAAGCCCAGTCTGAGGCCATAACCAAGCCTACAATACGGGCTCCACTCAGGCAAGCCTGGCAATGGGCTCAGGGAACAGGAAAGTGGACAGCCAGGGTCAGGGAAGGGAGGCTGGAGAAGGGACCTCAGCAGACGGCCTGTGCTGGCGGGTGGGAAAGCTCTTCAGTGTTCACCAGGTCCTTGGTGAACAGGGGGAGGGAGGCAGAGAAGGCTGGACAGAGCAGGGGGGTGGGGAGCCGGGCAAGGATGAAGATTAGCGTATTAGGAATGTCCTGTGGGCAGCCTGACCAGGAAGGAAGTGGAACGAGACAGGGATACTGCTCTAGCTTGCCTTAGGAGAACTCTTGTTGGATGTCAAGAGATAGAGAGGCGGCCCCCGTAAGAGGTGTTTTCTCAGTCTTCATGGCCGGGATCCCTTCTTCTGAGGTAAACTACCAGGCCACCACAAACCTGGATCATTACAAGCTATGCACTGCCCACAGGGATGCTTCTGAGGGGTCAACCAAGAGGTCAGAGCCAGACGAGCTGGCAATTCCACAGGCTGCCCTGGGTCTATCTCTGAACACTGCCAGCATTGCCTCTCCAGGGGAGTGGAGCCTTCTTGGGCCCAGCTGCCCTCCCCTAGGTCAGTCAAAGTTCTTGTGCTCAAAACCCCCACACCTTCTCTGTCCTTGATGAGCACAGTTCTTCCGGAACTCCTACGATTGCTTGCATAGCCTGAACATCGCCTGCACAGGCTGAACCTGCATCCACATCAACCTGTTGGTTCTTCCAGAAGCAGGTTTGAATGGACTCAAAGTGACTCAAGACTGTGCTCAACCCTTCACCTCTGCCCCCCACACTCTCTGGTCCCTGGCCTTCCTGTCTTTCCCAGGGTCTCCAGCCACTCTTGTATGCTGTACAGGCATGTCCTTGGCCCCTGAACAGAACTTCAACCTTGTCTTTTGTTCATCTTTAGTTTAAAAAAAAAAAAGTTTTAGAAGTTGCCAAAATAACAGCGATGGGCCTGCCGTGTGCCTTTCACTCGGTTTCCATGGAAATGTCTGATAGCTCTGTCATTCTCCATGTCTGTGATTTTCCCAGGGAGACATCAACAAACATCTGTTTGTGCCCCAAGCAGAGTAACAAAGAGAAATGGAAGAAAAAAACCCACCCAATTCCAGCGTGGTGCACGAGTGAGTTTATCGGAGGTACTTACAAAGCTGTGGTCACTTACGGAGCGTGAGTGGCTCAGAGGCGGCCGCATCACAGAAAATCCCACCCCGATATGGAAACAGCTCATGGGAGCTGCACCCTGCAACCTCCTGCCCAGGTCGCAGGCAGCTCTACCTAAGAGTCCCCTCCTTCCCAGCAGCTGTTCATGTGACCTCAGGGTGAGCTTGTCAGTCTCTTAACTCCTGGGCCTCCTCCATTTCCTGAGCTTCTTGGGTCTTGGCTCCCCTCCTCCTCCTTCCAGGAGAGAAGGTCTGAATTTAGAGGAAATGGCTACACAACACCTCAAAGAATACACCTATAAAATACCCCCGGAATCAAAAAGGTGAATTAGCCCATCGACATCGGTGTCCCCGTTTACACCCTTACAGTCACACTGCCTCTCTTCCGCCCAACCGCTCCATGGATAGAGGTTAATTACTAATCTAGTCCCATGCTGGGGATTCTGTCATTTTCCTGAAGAGGTAGATCAATGGCAAAACGTCCAAAGCCATAGGTTCAATCCCCAGCACTGAGGCAGAAAAAATTTTTCTTTGCCATTCTGGGGATGTTACATAAATAGGATGTTACATAAATAGTCAGTGACCTTTTGAGGTTGCTTTTTTACATTCTCCAGACTTCCATTGAGACTGAGGAGAAAGGATTCAATGGTTCATCCCTTTTGGTTGCTGATATAACTTGCTGTGGTGTGTCCAGCTAACCATTTGTCAATTACGAGACATCTTCGTTGCTTTCTGTTTTCAGCCACCGAAAGGAATTTTGCTGCCAAAACTCATGCAGATGTCAAAATACCAAGTACTCCCCCAGTGTTTAAGCTGTTCAACACATTTCTTCAAAACATCACCAGTTTTTTAGATAGGGTCTCGTGTAGCCCAGGCTGGCCTCAAACTCACTAAGTAGTTATATCAAGCCTTCTGAGTGCTAGGATTACAGGTGTGCAATGCCATGCCTAATTTATATGGCGCTAGGAATCAATCATAGGGCCTTGCTGCATGCTGCCAAGTATTCTGCCCTCTGAACTACATCTTCAGGCCCTTGGCAATACTGCTTTTTTAGAAAGATTTATTTATTTACTTGCTTATTTATATGTGTGTATGTGTGAGCCTGCATGAGTTTATGTGCAGCATATGCATACAGTACCTGAAGAGTCCAGAAGAGGGCGTCAGATGTCCTGGAACTGGAATTACAGATGAATGTGAGCTGCCATGTGGACATTGTGAACCAAACTCGGGTCCTCTACAAGATATTAACTGATAAGCCACCTATCCAGTCCCCCAAAATACCACTTTTAAAAGTAGTTTGTAATATAGTCTACGTGTTTATGATGTAATCATGTATGTATATACTCACTTCCTCCCTAAAAGCCTTTTAAAAAGGTATTTACAGGGCTGGAGAGATAGCTCCGCCTTTAAGAGCACTGAATGCTCTTCCAGAGGACTCAGGTTCAGTCCCCAGCAACTACACTCTGGCTCATAACCATCCAGTTCCAGGAGCTCTGATGCCCTTGTCTGGCCTCCATGGACACCAGTCATATACATGGTACACAGACATACATGAAGGACAAACGCCCATGCACATAAAATACAATAACAAAAAAACTGAAAGATATACGGTAATTCTTTTTCAACCCCTATAAGGATAGAGGCTGAAATCGGGACTACAGAACTAAGCCATGACTTGTTGTGGGGTGAGCAATGGGTAGTGGGAACACTGCTGTTCTCCTGACTTTCTCAACCCTCAGACTCAGCACAAGGCCCCACTCCCAGAGAATGGAAGGCAATGAAGAAATGTGAGGTAAGCAGGTTACTAAGGCTTCCATGAAACAGCTCCCACACACTCAGAACCCAGCTGTCCCACCAAAAGTTCCTTATTCCCTTCCTAGAGGCTAAGGTGTGGACGACTCAGCAGACTTCTGCATTGCCACACCACAGGACCAGAGGGGGCCCTGGACCAGAGGGGGCCCCCAGGGAGGCAGCATGGAAGCAAGTGTATGACCCTGGGTCAGCCTTTGCCTTCACAGGCAATGAGGTCCCTCGTACACCTCTAAGTGAGGTGCACAGCCAGGGCAGCTTGGCTATCTGGTTACTGGTCAAAAATAAGCGTGGTGCCTCTTGGCTCTTCCTTTCCTTCCTGAGGGCTGGCTGAAGAGGTTCCTTAGGCATGCAGGGCACAGGGTACAATATGACTGAGCAAGCACCAAGAGACGGTCACTAGACCCTGCAGTTCAGGACAACCTATGGAACCCAGGGCCCTATAGCCTAGCTTCCGGGATGCCTCTACCCAGAAGACAGGAACCAGTCCTGCTCTGTAAAATGGCTGTGAAGTTAGGGATCTGGCCTTTCCCAGCCCAGAGGAAAAGCTGGGGCCCTCCTTGGTTCTCCACTGGCTCTGGCCTAGACCTGCCTCCTGATCCCTCCCCACTTTCTCAACCAGTCACCTCCAGTGTCTCCCCGTTGTCTTAAGGACCCCTTGGCCTGACATTTGGCCCTTCAACGCTCCCACCACCACCCCCCCATGAGCCCTCAGAGTTCTGCGACATGCACTAAACTGAGCTCCCAGCTCCAGCTCGCTCATCCTGCCCTCCACCTTCACACCTGTGCTCTCTGCTGGACCCTCCTCTGCTCTGAGGAAAGCTTACCAGTGTCCTGAGACCCAGCACAGAAGACCCCTCCCCAAGGAAGCAGTATGTGATCCCCAGGTCCACCATACCTTACCTCTCTGGAGGCTCACAGCAACCCCTTCTCTGGGAGTGACAGTTACTGGCCAAAGCTGAGGAGAACCCCCATTACAGTTGCAGGAACTGAGAGCAGGCAGGCAACGCACCTACCTTGACACCTGTCTCTCCCATCCTCTCCTCCTTTGAAGGAGTGGGTAGATAGATCCACATGGAATGTGGTCAGAGAGGTCAACTTTACTCCCTAGTTTGGATGGGATTGTCGGGTTCGGTTCCCTCACAGCCTGGCTGTAGCCGTGGTGGCCAGCCCTCAGGCCCCAGTGCCGGACCAGCTCTGTTGGCTTTAACCCAACTTCCTAGTTCCCAGACGAAGACGCATCTTGGGATGCAAGGGTCATAGGGCATCCTACCCCAACCCTCTCTAGACATGAAGCATCCAGGACTTCCCAAGGATGTTGCTCAGCTTTGTCCAGGAGGGGCAGGGAAATTACCACCATATGGTCCAGGCTCTGGCCTGCTGGTCCAAAACACATGGGAGAGGCAAACCCAGGGACACCCTCCAGCCTTCAGGCCCAAGGCACCCCCACTCCATATTCACAACCCCCACGAGGCTGCCTTCCTGCTCTGTTCGCCAAACCTGCTCCTGACTCCCAACTCAGCAGACTTGACAGCCCCGCCAAAGCTCCCTGGCCTGCATGTGTGCATTCAGCAGGGATCTCGGCTCTGTGCATAGATGAGTTAGTTCCCAAGGCCCAGGGGGAGCCCAGCCCCCACCTGCAGGCACACCAAATTAATATTTTAGAAGTCCAGCTTCCCTCCACCCTGATTGAAATCAAGCATTCCCCTGGGACAAGAAGTGCATGTAGGCTGAGTTTGAGGATGATTTAGAATGGGAGAAGGAGGGCTATGAAGATTCAAGGCTTAGAGTGGGGACTGAGTGTAAGCTGGACCCCAGCTGGAGGAAAGCAGAGGAGTACCCACTCACCCCAGGTCTAACCTCTGTGAGAGAGGTCCTGACCCTAACTCCTGCCCAGCCAGTCAGGTTGGTGTGACCTGATAGATGCTGTTGGATGGGGAGTCAGCCCCCAGAAAGGTGGATCCACTGGGGAAATGCCAGACCTTAATTTCACAGTCACTACCAAGGAAGAGACAATGAGGCCTTGAAGATAGAGGCCCCAGAAGACAGAGATAGTGTGGGGGTGAATCGCTGACCTCAGTGTCCCCCTTTAAGTAGCGAGAACACATAGGGGAGCCCATTCACCCTCAGGCTGATGTGGCTCCCGGGGGGCGGGCGGGGGGGGGGGGGTGGGGGTGGTAGGCAGGCAGAGCCCTGGAAACCCAGTCTGAGCTCTGCGGCCTCCATTGTCTCGACATCTCAGTGCTAAGAGAGCAAAGCAGTTCCTGCTGTCTTTGTCTGCTGTGAAAGCTGAAGGAACTCTTGCCCAGGACGACACTAGTGGAGCCTGGCCCTCATCTGGGTGTTTAATCCAGGGCTGTGCTATGACTGTTAGTTGGAATCTTGGGCCAGTGGCTGAGCGTCTCCCCACCTGAGTCCCTCATCTGCAAACCTGCTGACAGTTGGCTGTGATGAGGAAACAGCCCAGAGAAAGAACACAGCACAGACCCAGCACAACTGGCGCCCCAAAACTGCCAGCCCCTCCGCACTCGGGTTCAGGCAGGAGGCAGTCCATAGGTACGGGCTCACTTGGACCACAAATGGCCAAGAGGAAACTGAAACAGTTGAAGGAACAAGAGGCTCCTGCTGCCCTGAGCAGTCTGCCAGGTCAGGAGGCTGGGGGGACTTTCCAACAGTTCCTTGCCTCTGGCCAGGCCCCATTTACGTGCTGGGTCCTGGGCTAGGCATGTGGATTCCTTACCAAATTCCCAGAGCGCCTCACCCATCAGAGATGCCTGCTGGGCCAGCACACACCATCCCAACATGAGTATTCATTCAGGATTTAGAAAGGAGAGGGAAACACAGACGTCTTCAAAGCACTCCACAGAGGAACAGGGACCACAGCGCTCTAGGGACCTGGTAGCGGCTCCCACAGCCAGCCCCTGGGATGACCCCAGGACCTACCAAGGGCTGCTCCGGTAAACAAGAAAGCCAATGGCTGAGCACTAATTCCTCCACATGTGGGCATCTGCACACCTCACAGCCCTGCAAGGCGAGAACTCACATCCCATACTGAACAGCTAAGGAGGTAAGGCTCACAGTGGTAAGAAGGCAGAGCTAAGCTTCACACCCAGACTGGCTCGCTTTGGGCCTCCGGCACCAGGCAGACTCTGGACTAGTTCTATCTACCCACATGGTCTCAGCTCTCAAGTGCTGTCCCACTTGGGTCCAGCAGTGCTGATGTGTGGGGCTGGGAGGGAAGCAAGAGCAGGGAACATGTCCCCAAACAATTGCAATCACTGAGAAGCCACCAGCCACGCACGCCCAGGCTTCCCACGATGAAGGAGAACAGCCCCCACGACACTGAGGAAACATAAATATTTCATGGGCAGCTCCCTCTAGTAGGTCTCCAACCACGCTTTCAATTGTCGTGAAACAATTCAAATTTCCAACTCAGGGAAACGGGCAGCTCGTCAGCCCAGCCAGCCAGCGCAAGCAGAAGTAATTATGTTAAAAGCTTCCGACAGGACTGTTGGCCATGCTGGTGCCCAGATTGCCTGGCTGCAGCAGCGGTTCTACCGCTTCAGGTCCCTGGTACCCTGTCTCCTCGGGACCCAGCAAGCGGACACATGGACAGCAGCTGAGGCCTCAGGGAAGATGACAGCCGCAGGGAGGTGAACCAAGACTCCCCAAAGAGGCAACTCTAGGAAGCTGGGTCCACAGCTTCTCTTGGAATTCCCCATGGCACACTGTGGCCTCTAGTGTTTGTGGAAGAATGGACAGGCAAACGGACTGGCAGAGAAACAGAAACACAGACGACGGAACGGTTTTGTAGATGAGCTTGCAGTAGCCTGCTCCCATCTCACCTCGTGACATCCGCTCCTCTCTAGATACAGCGGTCTCTTTGTTTTCCTTTCCTTGTGTTGGTGCCTGGGGTCAAACCCAGAACCTCACACATGCTTAGTACATGCTCTACCACTGAGCTCCATATGTCCCTATTTCTGGCAGAGTAATCTTTCTAAACTACAAATCTGAACATGCGTCTTCCCACTCCGACCTCCCTTCGTTTCTCTTTGCTTCCAGGATGACACCCCACACAGGTTTGGAAGCCATGTGGCATCTGGTTCCATTCTTCTAGGACGTCCCCCATGCTTCCTTTCCCTTTTCAGCCTCGCAGGGCTGTGAGGTGTGCAGATGCCCACATGTGGAGGAATTAGTGCTCAGCCATTGGCTTTCTTGTTTACCGGAGCAGCCCTTGGTAGGTCCTGGGGTCATCCCAGGGGCTGGCTGTGGGAGCCGCTACCAGGTCCCTAGAGCGCTGTGGTCCCTTTTCCTCTGTGGAGTGCTTTGAAGACGTCTGTGTTTCCCTCTCCTTTCTAAATCCTGAATGAATACTCACGTTGGGATGGTGTGTGCTGGCCCAGCAGGCATTTTCAAAAAATTGGGTTTTACTCAATCATTACACAAATGTTAATTTCAAAAGGGAAGGAAATTTCTAAAGGAAAGGCAGGGTGGCTCTCTTTCCTTTAGAAAGCACAGTTTCTCATGCTTGGGAACCTTTGCATCTCAAGGGACAGATGCCCAGGGGTGGAAAGCTGTCCCAGGTCGCTCCTCAGGCTGTCACTCAAGGTCCTGTTCTCTCCAGCATTGTCAATAATGGCGTGTGTGGCAGCTTCCTTGGCCCAACCCAAATGAGCAGAAGCTGTCTGTCTTCATTTAAGAGCCTGAGCACAAAGTGGGTTCTCTCAAGCTTTTGCTGATCTGAAGAGGTCAGCCCAGAAGGGTTCCAGGTCAGAAATCCCCCTATTCCATGCAGATACTCCATGGACTGCAATGAAAGATTTGAGATGCCCAAATAGTTTCTGGGTTTCCTCAGGCTTCTGGGAGCCTCATAATACAGGGAGAATGACGCTCAAACATAGTAATGCCTTTCCAGATGCAAGAGAAGTAAGCGTCTGTACTTTTACAGCCTCCAACCAACTCCTCCTTGTAGATTAGGGCAGGAACTTGTAGCTTCTGCTCACCACAGAGCCCTAGAGCAGCAATTCTGACAGACTCAGCAATCCCAGCAGAGAGAGCCAAGGCCTCCTGCTCACCTGGGGGAACTCCCACACACACAGCTTCAGCAGATCCTGAGGACCCCCAAGGATGGCAGTTCCTTTGGAAAGCATTTTTATTTCACTGCCATTATCATCACCATCGTTAATATTACCAATTATTATGAATGGACTTGTAGACGAGTGTGGTCACTTCCTTCCCACAGTAGTCTACCTTTCGGGGTAGACTAACCACAATCCTGAACCACTCTTTCTCACCGAGTGATTGATTCAGAAGAGGGCGAGTAAGTTGTACCCTACCAATCAGCACACAGATCCCCTTGCCGACCCTAGGGAGGGGCTGGGGAAAGACTGGGCTCTGCTGTCAGGGAGCTACACCGGGTTTTACTCAATCATTACACAAATATTAATTTCAAAAATGTAGCAGTGAGAGTTGTGAAGGAAGAATGAATTCCCCCTGCATTCGCTTTGTTGAGGTAAGAAATGGCTTACTCGGTGTAACTACGGCCAAAGACATTGCCTGTTGTGTTTGCTGTGATCCTGTATGACAAAGTCTCCTCAGGATCTTGTACTAAATTAAAAACTTCTATTAAGAAGTATGCCGGGCTACAGAGATGGCTCAGAGGTTAAGAGCACTGGCTGCTCTTCCAGAGTGCCCAGGTTCAATTCTCAGCAACCACATGGCAGCTCACAGCTGTCTGTGACTCCAGTTCTAGAGGATCTGACACCTCACACAGACATACATGCAGGCAAAACACCTATGCACAGAAAATAAATGATATTTTTAAAAAAGTATGCCAAAGTCAGTGTGTCAGACAGTTCTACTGTCCTTTCCCATTGAAGGTCAAGACATATATGCACCCCACGATGCCAAGACCCAAAGAGAAAATGTGAAACATTCTTTTTGAAAAGTCAGAAAACAAGAAACAAGAAAATGTTTGGGACCATCCAGGTTCACCAAGAAATTCAGGCTTTCTGTCACATCACCAGCCTGCCCAGCTGTCCTGGGTAGGAACTTCCTAATAGCTAAGCAAAGCCTGGAAGTAGGTCTACCAAGTCAGAAAAGGGGCCCATCCCTGCCTTAACCGAACACCATGACAACCTGAGAAAAGGAAGAACATGTGGCCCAGGGGGTGTCACCATTAACATTTAGTAGTTTGCTCACAGGTCTCAAAGACACGCCCTTCATCATTATCCTAACAATTTCTTAATAGTCAAGAGCTCTCTCTCATTTCCCCGTTTCAAAGATGGGGAAACTGAGGCTGGACGGTCTGTGACTTCCCTAAAGCCACACAGCTAGTAATAATTCAATAAAGATTCCAACTCTGGCCAACTGCTGCTTCAAGAGGAAGCTTTGGGGGGGAGGGGCACCCCAGGCAATGCCTGGGAACAAGGGCAAGCAGAGAATCTCACCGGCTGCCCAGTCATCAGCTGGTAACAAAACCCAGAAAATCACTAAGGCACAGGGATAGAGCAGCATGATTTCCCACTGAGGACTCCAGAGGGAATACCACCCAAACCAGGCATCTATGTGCCCTTCAGTAAGGGTCCAGTGCTTTGCTTTTATGCCCAAAGATGACGGTACATGGGGCAGCTTTTAATAAGGTGGGGAGGCCATTTTTTACCATAAACCAGCGAGGAGGATTCAAGAGACATTGGCCAGTAAGGACCAGAGGCTCCAAGCTAAGGACTGGCTTTTCTGCCAGGCAGTCTGAGGTCCGGGTCTGCAAGTACTGGCCACCAGTATTCTTAACCCTTTCCACCCAGTGAGCCTGGAGTTCTGCATACCCGCTCTTAGGGTAGAATGAAAACTGTGGAGTCTCTCTTCCTCACCCTAGCTGAGGGTCTAACTCTCCAGACCTCAGCTATCCTGGATCTGTAGATTGGTGACAGGGTCTTGGGTCTTCCGGTTACCAGGCCAGGTGGCCCTAAGGGTACCGACAAGTACCGAGGCAGACACAGAGTCGGGGCATCCACCACAGCAGCTGTCGGCTAGAACTAGGCAGGGAGGCGCCGCCTTTGACGGCACCTCATGAAACATTAATGCCGGTTCGCTGAGCAGCCATCTCCCGGCACCTTACACCAGATCAGCCGCCCTGGATCTGATGCTCCAGGAAGTTGGAGGCCAGCCTGAGTTGCTCTCAATCCAGGAGTCCCAGGCCCAGCCTGGATCGCCTCTAACCTCTCAGCCCCGTCAGCCGAAGGTTCAGTCGGTCTGGAGCTGGAGGAAGCAGAGGCAGTTTCAGCCGATTGGGTTTTCTCCCTCCCGGAATAGAAGAGTCTTCTTGCAGCGTTATTTGGGCCCAGAGCACCCACCGGGGCATACAGTGGACTGCGCCGAGTGTGTGAAGGGCTGGCTACCAGTTCCCCTGAATTCTGGTCATCTCCCAAAGGCCACTAGTCAGGACCAGGCCTACAGATCCACAGGGCTCCATGCCTCTCTGTTCCCCGTCCCAGACCCGGGTGACCGCTAGAGAGGGTTCAGGTGGAAGAGCGGGACAAAGGGCAGCAGGCGATCTGTCCGCCTGTGATCGCTCAACCCTTACCTCAGCAGCCCAGCGCTTTCAGGAGGCAGGAATCCCCCACGCACAGCAGGTCTAGAGGGTGTCCCCTAACACATGCCACCCCTGCACACAGAAACTCCGGAGTCTGTCCTCAGTCCTCTGTGGACAACAAGAGCTGTGCAACCAACACTCCTAAAGCGCAGAACCAGATCCTATCCTCAAGCCGGGCAGACCAGTGGGAAATGCTAGACCTGGCTTGACCTTCACCTGACAGGCCCCGGGAAAACTCTGGCCAGACCTCGACTAAACCAAAATCAGACAAGCCCCTCCAGTGCCGGGTGGGAAACTGAGACCTTGGAGAAGGTGTGCTGGACCAGGAAGGGACCCACGGGCTCCACCGGCCCAGGGCTGAGCCCCTCCCTGTGCACACAGGTCCTGGGCAAGCTCCCCGGACCCGGCCGCGGCCGTGAGCTGTACCAACGTCGCCTGAGCGGGCAGAAAGGTCCCGGCCCCACGCCCGTGGGACTCCGCGCCGCCCCCTCCCCTCGGGTCCAGGCGAGCGCCTAGCTTCTCCCCACCCCACCCCCCATTCCCGCCTCCCCGGCCGGTGTCCCCGCCTTCCCCGCGGGCGTCGGGCGACGGGCGGCGGCGGGAGGAGCGGGTTGAACCGAGGCAGCCCCGACCTTGCGTGCCGGGATGTAACGAACCGGCGGAGACCCACACTGCGGGCAGAGCAGAGCCGGCGGCAACCTGAGCCAGAGTCCGCGGCGGGCGAACCCGGAGCCAACCAGCTGCAGACAGCGCTGCCCCGGTACGGTAAGAGACGCCGGCTGCGGCGAGGGGTCTCGGAGGCGCAGCGGGGGAAGTGGCCAAGTCCAGCGCTGTCGGCTCTGGCGTGCCTGGGGTCCGGCCCGCAGCGCAGGACCGCGCGCCATCGAGGCAGCGCGAGGAACTGGTTCCTGCGCCTAGGTGGATCGTGTCATCACCGGATGCTAACTCACCTACCCCGTGGACCCACTCGACCCCACACCTCCAGAGGGCAACTGCGTCGGGGACCTGGGCTCAGACACCGCAAAGGTGCAGCCCTGTACGTCTCTGGCAGTGCCGGACACAAGGGCCTGCGGGAGACAGTGGCGGGCTAGCCGGCGGGCAGCCGCCTCGTCCTGGGATGGGGCCCCACCGCGAATGGAAATGCTGGCCCCTGGGAATGGCTAGGGACTTAGGGCATAGCTTCGCGTCAAGAGGGTATTTTCCCCAAACGAAACTGCTTCATTCGTTGGTTGGTTCGTTGGGGCAGCAAAGCCGCCAAAAAGCAGTAGATACCAGCCCGACTTTTTCCGCCTTGGACTCCATGTCCTGCCGCCACCCTCAGAGGTGCCCCAACCCATGGTAGCCTGCTCTCACTGGCACAGGTCGGGCTTTTCTTTCCCCTAAAAGAAAACCCACATACTCTTCGTAAAGTCCGATGAAGTCGTTCTCGCGTCTATCTCCTGGTTAGTTGTTGACACAGAATCCCTGAGCATATATCATTTCTCTAGATCCGGGTCTCCAAATTCTGAAATTGTCCAGTCTCCTGCACTGAGGCTGATTAAGAATGAGGCAAAGCCGTGCTCCCTGAGGCTCACCTCTGACCGCAGTATAGGGCATCTCAGGTTGAAATTCTGGGTCCCAAGATTTTCCTATTTAGGAATTCACCAAAATCTAAGAAAATATTGAACCCAATTTTATGAGAAACAAAGGCTTATATATTCTGTTAGCATCTCCCTGAAAACCACCGTGGCCAGCTAGACAAACCCCAGGTTGTTGTCCAATGATGGAAGATGAGGACTAGGGAAATTGCCCGGTCTACGATAAAGGCAAAAACTACCAGCAGCAGGGGCAGGCCTGGAGAAGAGGGAGAAGACTCCCTGCCCCGCCGGTTCCCCTGTGGCTTTAGGCCTTGGTGCCTCAACCAGAGAGAAAAAGGAGGAGGCTGGGCTTGCAGGTGAGGATGTTTCCTTCCACGGGGGCAATTGATAACGTGGAAGAGCAGAAAACAAAGCCGACCCTCCGCTCCACAGCGAGTGACAACCGCCACCAGTTTCCTAGCCGTCCGATATTCCCTTAGTTCAATGGCTCTCTAGAACCAGAAAGCATGGGAGCAAATGTGAATGAGCACGGGCCTGGAGAGCGAGAGCTGTGCCAGCCACGGAGAGCGCCAAGCCCTACACTTCCATTGTACCTGGTGGCCAGCTGTCTCACCCAGTCAGCATTCCCACACATCTCTGCCCCTCAAGGAAACTTCAATTGGCAGGAACCTTCTGGGAAACTGACAGAATCCAACAAGGTTGATCTGATTTCCACCTGGACTCTATGTGCCTGTCTGTAATTGCTTGTATACCAAAACAAGAACAACAAAACAAAATAAGAGCATTTATTGGGGAGGGGGTATTGGATGGGGCAAAAAGAGGTAGGTGGTCCATGATGCACTCCAAAAACTGGGTTTTCTAGTTTGAACTTCTCCACAGCCTAAGAGGCTTAGGGCTGGAATGTCCCAGAGAGTCACGGATGGCCCTGGGGGCAAGCCATGGCACATTCCTTCTTTCCTTTTTCCTAAAATCTCTTGATTCTAGGGGGACAGATTTTAGGGCAACATACCCACATAGGGACAAACAGATGGCCCCCATGAGAGTCCTCCACTCAGCCTTCGAAAGAATTAAATTACTAAACCATTCTTTTGCCAGATTCTGTTTTGAATAAGCCTAGCTTCAGCAAAGGTCCTGTGTTGACTACTTCAACCCTCCACAGCAGCCCAGGCTCCTCGGGATCACAGTCTCCAAGTTTCTTGAGTCACAGAAAGATTGCCGCTCTGTGCAGGTGGGGAGGAGAGGGGACTGGAGCTCACAGCCCGACTTCAGTGAGCCCCCTCCCTCCCTCCACCGCTCCGGCCCATCTCTAAGTGACCTGGAGGCTGAAACAACAGACTCTCCCATTGAACATGAGAACTGAGATTCAGTGAGAGGTCCAGCCGTGTCCAAGTCACACATCAAACTGAAGGGGACTGCACGTGGAGCCTCTGCTCCGGAAAGACTGTGGCTTCCTATCCCTGTGTGCGCAGGAGCACACCGGAAGCCCCTGCTTAGTCTAGGACAGTGGGGGAGGTGGGGAGGGGGTAAGTGTGCAAGAGCAGAGAACGTATTCAGACCCCGTCCTTCAGCACACCCAGGATGGGGGCACAGCCTCTTGCTGGTCCTTCCCCTGCCCATAACCACTCAGGACGGTTTGAAAACAGACTGCTCTGGCGGTCCCCACCAGTCTTCTGGTGCTTCTTTGGGGCTCAGAGTCTGTGGGGATAGTGGAAAGGTCATCTGAGAGGGTCTGAAGACCTTTCCACCCACTTGGCAAACCTTGAGATCTCCAAATAAAAGGAGTGCTGTGTCTACCCAGAGCTTGGGCCCAGAGGGGTGCGCAGAGAGAGCTTAGTGCATCCACAGTCCCCATCCTGTAGGACCTGGCTCATAGTACCCATGGGCAGATCATTTCTGTACCCATGCAGAGGTGCACTGTGCTTGTCCACCTTGCCTGACTTTAGTGGGCTTAGACCACACCCCCTTTTACACCAAGCAGCACTCCTGTGTCCAAGGGTACACCGCATCCCACCAGGGTGCCTCCTGGGCGATATTGGGGGACAGCTGCAGTACCTGGATATCTCCTTGAAAGGGGGCGTTTGCTGCCGTGGAACATTCATCCACGAAGTGGGGTAAACAGTGAAGCTGAGGGAACTACTTACTGGGCAACCATGCTTTCCCCATGCACCTCTTCCTCTGGTCAAGCTGATTTCAACCTGGCCGCGATGAGCACCACTTGCCAGGAGAAACCAAGAGTCCCTGGGAAGCATACTCCTCCATCTTTGCCTAGATTCTGCCTCCTGCACTCCAACAGGGAAAATGGGTCAGGCCCTAAGGAGCTGGGCACCTTGGAGCAAGGCCAAGGCAGTAAGAGGCAATCTTGGTCCCACCCTGCATGTCTGCCCTTGCCCCCACAGTTCTCACCAAGGAACCCAGCCCGGTTCCCTCGGGAGGTGCAGAAGGCAGGAGGAGGGTCAAAGGCCGAGCCTTGCACGTCCCCACTAACACACTGGCACCTGTAGGACCAGTCCATAATGACTGCGGAGATGAAGATGCCCTGGGCTCTGGGCCCTGAGCCTAGAGAACAGGGAAGTGCTTCTCCCCCGGGGCTTCAGTCCCACCTACCAGGGCTCCCACCCCACCAGTGGCTGGTTCAGGGAGAGATCTGCAGGTGAGGCCCAGAGGCAGCCTGGAGGTCTCCCTGTGGCCGGAGAAGCAGGTCAGGGCTACCTCCGTTGTGACCTGTTTACTCAAGACGCTGAGGTCCCTGGGCCAGTTAACAATTGTTGGATAAAATCCTTGGACAAACTTCATTGAACCTTGAGGACTTCTGGGGGGAATCACTCTTGGGAGCCTAGAGGGTAAAGTCTTTGCTTGGGGAGAGGGAAGCTCTGGAGCTACAGTTTCCTAGCACAGTGTCGGAGACTAGAAACTTCCTGGGCTCTCAGCCCGGGGTCTGGAGACAGCAGTCACCTGGCCTACCAGGCCTGTGCCCGAAGCCCTGGGAAGTCAGAAAGCAGGGCAGAGGCTGGCAAGGCCTACCCTGTGGCTGCCAAATCCTGATCGTTGGAGGTGCAAAACAAAGGGGGGGAGGAGGAAAAGGTAATGGGCCTGACCGGGCTCTTGGGGTCTCCAGCCCCACTCACCACGGCCTAGGGCCAACAGAAACGTTTCGTCTGATTAGAAGCCATCATTTCTATCCCAATCCCGGAAAATTGACTGCGGTGCAGAGGAAGGCCTGAGAGCAGCCTTAGGGGAGAGTGTCCAAGCTAATTAGAAGACAGCATCCGGGGGCCCATTAGAGCTCGCCGGCTGCTGTCACTCAACCGGCCCGAGTTCCTGGGAGAAGAGACTGGGGAAGGAGGGGCCGGCGGCCCCTCGAGGACACCGCTGGGAGCTGCGGGAACCGGGAACCGGCCCTTGGCTCGGCCCCCGCCCTGGCGCTGGCTCAGAGGCGCCGGCTCAGAGCGATCCTGCTCCGCGAACCTTCACTCATCCTAGGTTGTTCTCGCCAGCGCCTGGGGACTTCGAAGCGGCCCAGACAGGAGTTGACTCTCAGCGACGAAACAAGTCATTTGGGGGCCCCAAGGTGGGCACCAGCCGCGCGGGACTCGCAGGCCAGATGCGTTTCTTTTGTGCGGCCGAGGGAGAAGTCGGTGTGTCACCGGGGAAGGAGGGAGAGGCGCGGTGAGGCCACGGGGGGGGGGGGGGGGGGGGAGGCGGCGGGAAGGTGGCTGCGGAGGGGGAGGGCGCGGGCGAGGCCGGGAGGGAGGGAGAGAAGGAGGGAGGGCGGCGGAGAGGGCGCGGCGCGAGCGACTCGGAGCTGGATTCCGCCCGCGCTCGCTCGCTCGCTCCCCTGCACGCTCGCGCCCTCCCTCCTTCTCTCCCAGCCCCCTCCCACCCAGGCCCACCCCACCCACCACCCCTGGCGCAGGGACTGCTGGAACCTGGCGGCGCGCGCTGTCGTTTTCAGACAGACTCTGCGGGCTCCGTCCCCAGCCTTAGAAACCGGCCTCGAATCCGGAGTGGGGGCCCGGGCCGGCCGGGCGGCTGAGGCCGGAGCAGCCGGAGCGCGTGGCGGAGCACGGAGCCCCGCGCCCGGCCCCGCAGCCCCGGGCGGTCGATGGAGCGCGGGCGGCGTCGCTGTGGGCGCGGGCAGCCCTGGGGGGCAGCCGCTTAGGCGCCGCGCTCTTGTCCCCAACAGGTCGCAGCCCGGGCGGCCGGGCGCGCCCGGCCCCGGCCCCTGGAGCGCCCGCTGCGGTCCCCACCTCCATGGACGCCTTCAAGGGAGGCATGAGCCTGGAGAGGCTGCCTGAGGGGCTGCGGCCACCGCCGCCGCCGCCGCACGACATGGGGCCCAGCTTCCACCTGGCCCGCGCCGCCGACCCCCGGGAGCCGCTGGAGAACTCGGCCAGCGAGTCGTCCGACACGGATCTGCCAGGTAAGCGCGGCTCCCCGCGGCGTGCACCCAGCCTCGGCGGCGCGCACCCAGCGGCTTGGCGCTCGGCCGGGTCCCCTCTGCGCCGCGGCATTCGGGAGCTTTCTTTTTTCCCCGGTCTCGACCTGACGATGAACGCGGAAATTTACACACACGCTCGCACGCACACACGAAGCCGCTTCCAAGCAGTCTCCACACGCCAAGCCCAGAGTGGGACTGACAGCCCCTGTGGAAAAGGAGCAAATAGCACGCGCGAGGGGAAAAAAAGTTGAGTTTTCCCCGAACAGGTCTCTGGCGAGCCGCTGGGGCGCAGGGCAAGCAGCAGATGGAGAAGGGAATGGAGGGGCAGGCGAGACAAAGTGCCCCGAGAGACGCAGGCCGGCGGACACCTTGACAGGCCAGGCGGTGCAGATGGAGGAGAGGGTCCTAGAGGAGGGGCGGGTGCCCAGAACAGAACAGAAGCGGGGGCTCAGTAAAACCGAGCTCCCCGGGACTGCGGGAGCCAGCGGGCCAGGAGGCGCGGCCTGACTCGGGGCAGGGCCGGAGGAACCCCGCTGGAGGGATCCCGGCCCACGTGGACGCCCTAGCTCAGAGCCGCCAGGGGTCCGGCCAGGGCGGCTTCCAGACCCACTCTACAATCTCCGCCTGCCTTTTTTTTTTTTAAACCAAAAGCTTGAGCTGGGCCCTCGATGGGGCGACTTCGGCCGTGGCCGTTTGCAGACCGGTTCACGGGGTCGCAATCCCGAGTGGCCGCGGAGCCACGGGCTGCCCGCTGTCCCGGGCCTTGGGCGTCTCTTCCACAGTGATTTAATCTCTGTTTGTTTCTGTTTTGCATCTCTAAGTGACTTTCCCCAGCAGGTCTGTTTGCTTGGTTAGAAAACAAAGCTTTGACTGTACTTTTGTTTTCAAAAGTTGTAAGCGTGGTGTTTGTTTAAAAAAAAAAAGAAAAAAGAAAACTATAGTTATAGATTGGTTTTTAAATCAGATCAGCGGGGGGAAATTAGCTATTTTAACGGTATGCTTCCTTTGAAACAATTCACTAGGCATATCTCTCTGAAATTTAAAATATCTACACTACATGCCGCATGATTCTTGGAGAAAATTTTATAAGTCAGTCCAAAATGGCGCATTTCTCTGAGCTTTTCTCAAAACCCATTGTAGCCCTTTTATTTTGTGGATTTAAATAGTCTAGCTATAATGTATTTCTCTAGGGTTTGAAAATCTCTACCAGGGTGTTACTGTGAAGGAGTCTAAAATTTATTTGCAATGATACATATTTTTTCAGAGGAATACCTATCTGACTGAAGTTTATACACATTTGCCTGTGTATTTAGTTTAGGGGTGTGTTTGCACGAACGGTTTTGACTTCTAGATTTACATTTGCTCTCTGTCTGCCTAGCTTTGAGGATTTGCGGAGCTTTCTGTTTTTAGGTGGAGAGCTCTGAACTTTTCTAGGCTTCTGTCTTGTTTTTAAATTCCTTTTCTTTATATTTGAATGTTATTGACTGTGCGCATCTCCTGTGGCTTTAAAGAGGCAGAGAAGCCCGGGTCATTTAGATAGAATCTGTCTATCTAGGCTGCAATTGGTGGGTTTTCTAGACCTTGGGACTCGAGGCCATTGTGGCTCTGACATAGCCTTGGCGAGCAAACGTCTCAGGCTACCAGCGGGCTCCTACCCAGCAAATCTGCTAGCTTCACCTGAAAGGTTCCCATACTAGTTCAGAAAAGCAGAGGTGCCCCGGTCAGATTTAGACCCGCAAGAGTCTCCAAACACAGCGCGCTTTTGCTGGTGACGGGAGCTGCAGGGCCGCATCCAGCTCGGGCTGCAGGAGCAGGCCCCGCCTAGCCGGGAACCCAGGCCCGTTTGGGGCGTCTGGGCTCTTCTCGGTGGCACACCAGACCTAGAGGTGCCCACTGAGGACCGGCACCCCGCCGGCTCTTTTCCAGTGGGGGACAGTTCCCAGGGCCCCAGGCCAGAGGGAGGGCAGCCACCACTCCGCAGGCAGGCGCTTCGGTGGAGCCGGGACCCGGTGCAGTAGTGTTAGCCCGAGGTGACTCGCGCCCTTCCTACCTGCTGCAGACAAGGAGCGCGGCGGGGAAGCCAAGGGGCCCGAGGACGGTGCCCCCGGCAGCGCAGGCTGCGGCGGAGCAGAGGATCCAGCCAAGAAGAAGAAACAGCGGCGGCAACGCACTCACTTCACAAGCCAGCAGTTGCAAGAGCTGGAGGCCACGTTCCAAAGGAACCGCTACCCGGACATGAGCATGAGAGAGGAGATCGCGGTGTGGACCAACCTCACTGAGCCGCGAGTGCGGGTGAGCGAGCGTGGGGCGCGTGCAGGGCGACCCTACCCGCTGGCCACCTCTGGCGGGGCCCTCGGTAGCTCAGACTTACCTCTGACCTCGCAGACCTCCCCCTCTCTCGCCAGAGACCCCACTTCAGGCCCCAGCCACCCGCGTCAGCTAGGCCCCTAGGCTGCTACTTTCCAAGCCCTTTTACGTGACCCGCAGAGTCTACTGCAGCCCCCGTCGGAAGACCCCGTCCCTACCCCAGAGAACTCTGTCAGGTCGCAGAGTTACTTAGGGTCTGAGATTGGGCAGAGGATTCTCTGCCGCTAAGGACCTCGGGAGCTTTGAGCCTCCATCCCCTGGAAAACGAAAGGGAAAGGCAGGGCGCGCCTGGACGGCCCCAGAAAGGTGCTTGAGTACCGGGCAGGGGGTGGGGGGAAGGGGGTCCTCAAGCTTCTTGGAGCGGTGGTCTCATTCTGAGTTTACTTTCTCCAAGCTGTTTTTGGAATATTTTCCAACATTTCCCGGCCGGTCAGCCAGGCACTCCTGGGCCTTTGCCTGATGCCTTTGCCACTGTAGGCCTGGGGTCGTGTGGAGTGGGGACCCTGGTGGCCAGTCGCTACCCCCCACTACAGCTTTTCGTTTGTAAGGCCCCAGACTCAAGGCCAAGCTGTATTCTGGCACCTCCCACAGTCCCCAGCAAATGCTACACTTTCTTAAAAGAGAAGTACGGGAATCGTTTCTTCCCTGGGTGGCAAATATTTAATCAGACCCTGGAAGCACTTCTCAAGCCAGTCCAAAGTCCCACATGACCCACAGAACCCCTGCCATAAGCCCTGCCCCCAGCCCTCCCCAGGGAAATTGGTCTGACCCAGTGGGACCCTGGATGCACGGGCACCCTGTAATTCCGAGCTCACTAATCCTGCCCAGGTTTATGGCAGTTGGGGTGGGGTGGGGTAGATGGAGTCAGGGCCTGGGAAAAGCTGGGGTACAGGGGTTCTGGACTGGAGAACGAGCTAGGAGATCGGGGGTCAATGGTAGGCAGATAGGTGAGGTTGGGGAAGACATGGTTGGGGGAAAATGAAGGTGGAGATTAGAGAGAAACTTGTAAACTTTCGGAAATTAAATATTTGCAGAGAAACGTATTTGGAATATATTTAGGCAGCAGGAAAGAAATTAAATATTTAAGGGAGAAGCAAAGAGGTTGAGCATTTAGAAAAAGAAAGGATCAACTATTTCAGAGAAGCAGTGGAGGCCAGATAGCTCAAAAAAGGGATAAACTAAATATTTAGAAAAGAGTAAAAATGAGGACGAGAAATACAGGAAAAAAACAGACTGAAGTTTAGATAGTCAAGAAGTGAACAAAAATCTACATTTTGGGCAGGAGGAAAATTATTAAATATTCTAAATACAGATGAAAACAAACTGAACAATGAAACTCGTCTGAAAAAATCTGGACACAGTCATTTTCCGGAGAGAAAAGTATTTTTTGTGTTTGAGGGAGAAGAAAAAGATTGAATTATTTAGAAGAGAGATGTGCCCCACTTGGAGTGGGGCGGTAGAAAGGAGACAAGTTGAGAGGGGGGAAAAGGAAAACGAATATTTGTTCAAACAAAAGAGAATCCGAGTTGGGAAAAGAAAATCAATTTAACTTGGGGAAGATGATTTTAAAAAAAGCGGGAAGACAGAGGAAGGCTCGTGTTTTCTGGAGACAGGAAAGGGACCATTACAAAAACCTCGGCAGGGGCAGAAGGAAAAGAAGAAGAAGAAAGGGGTGTTGGGCGAGGAGGCAGCAAAGGTTCAGGTGAGGGGTGAGGGGCCTTCCAGGCCCCCTCGGCCCTGACGGTTTTCTCCCTGCTTGCTTCCCCAGGTCTGGTTCAAGAACCGGCGAGCCAAGTGGCGCAAGCGGGAGCGGAACCAGCAGTTGGACCTGTGCAAGGGCGGCTACGTGCCGCAGTTCAGCGGCCTGGTGCAGCCCTACGAGGACGTGTACGCCGCCGGCTACTCCTACAACAACTGGGCCGCCAAGAGCTTGGCACCGGCGCCGCTGTCCACCAAGAGCTTCACCTTCTTCAACTCCATGAGCCCGCTGTCCTCTCAGTCCATGTTCTCGGCCCCCAGCTCCATCTCTTCCATGACCATGCCGTCCAGCATGGGCCCGGGCGCTGTGCCCGGCATGCCCAACTCGGGCCTCAACAACATCAACAACCTCACCGGCTCCTCGCTCAACTCGGCCATGTCGCCGGGCGCCTGCCCCTACGGCACCCCCGCCTCGCCCTACAGCGTCTACCGGGACACGTGCAACTCGAGCCTCGCCAGCCTGCGGCTCAAGTCCAAGCAGCACTCGTCATTTGGCTACGGCGGCCTGCAGGGCCCGGCCTCGGGCCTCAACGCTTGTCAGTACAACAGCTGACCGCCCCGCCGGGTCCCCGGGGCCGCCGGCCGGCAAGGCGCAGCGGGAGCGCGCGGAGCACGCGGGGCGCTCGCAGCACCGCGGACCTCGCCTCTGCGCAGCCCCTTCCTCCCCACCCCGCCTCCAGGTTGGTTTTGTGTTTGCTTTTCCGGACCCCACTCTGCCCCCAAAGAATAAAAAGGGAAGAAAGAAAGTCGGGGAGGGGGGGAGCACAAAGACGTCGGAGAAAAATGCTGGGGGGGGGTGAGTTGCAATTTCCCTGGCGATGGCGCAGGTGGGGTGTTCGGCCCCACGGGCCCCAGCTGTCCACTCCACCGAGGGGACGTGGCGGGGGAAGCCAGCGCCGAGGCCGCAGGGAGAAGACGCCCTGGTCGCCTGCGTCCCGGCCGGCCTGAGCGCCTGCGCCGGTGAACTGAATGTAGGGAGCCTGGAGGGCCTGGGATCGTCCACCAGGTCAAGAACCGTGAGGCCCTCTCCGAGTGTGGCCCGGCCGAGCGCGTGCCGGGAGGATTGCTGTTGGAGCCTGCGCCTGGCTGGGGATGACCGCGTCTGCCGGGGATCCGGCCTTCGCGCTGGATTAGCCAGGGCCCCGGGGTGCCTGGAAGAGCCCAGCAGCCTTGCGCCAGGGGGCCCGCACACTTCAGGCCACAGAGCCGCAGCTGGCGGTGGCCAGTCCGGCAGCAGGAGGGGAAGGGCTCAGCTCCAAGTTTCCCAGCCCCAAGCTTAGCCGCCAGCCGGGCCCTCTGCTTCACTCTGGGTCCAGGAGGTGGCCCTCTGTCCCAGCGAACAGCCCCCACCTCACTGCCTGCCCGTTCAAGTGTCGAGCCAGGAGAGCGCGGGGCCGCAGCCCCAGGGCCCCCGCCCACTTTGCACACCCGCTCTCTGGCCCGCGCCCGTTTACAGCGTCCCTGTGTATGTCGGACTGACTGTATAGAATTATAAATCTGTCTATATCGACTTGTCCATGTACGTCTATTAAAACCATAGTCCGAGCGTGCTAAGCACCACTGAGCCCCGGTTGCTTCATTCGCCTGAAGAGGGGGGCCAACGCACGGGGAACAACTGCGCCACCCCGATACTGTGGGTAGGAGGGAAGACCCGAGGCAGTCCGGACAGGAGCTCCCCGCCCCCCTTCCTGTGCTCGCTAGCCTCTCAGCACTGTCAGGAGACCCCTCTGCTCCCAAGGCAAGAGCTCTGCAAGCCCTCAGACCGGGCCTGATTGATCCTCAGTGTCCCAGGTTGTAGTAAGACCCTTGCTGACCTACATCGTAGGGCTGCACTTTCTGAGAACCTCTTTAGAGCTGGAGCGATCTGCTCCCGAGACCCCATCCCTTCCTTCCCCGGGGAGCCCAGATCTGGGTGTTCTGGGAGGACTAGCATAGGAGCACCGAATGTTCCATAGTCCAGGCAGATTCTACCTCTGCCTATCCTAAGGCCCCAAGTACTTACTAGCTTCCACCCAGGGCATGCGACTCTGCGGAGAAAGTGTCCCCTACCCTGGGCTCACTTCTCACTTCTCTTCTATCTTAACTCCTGGAGGAGGCTGCTGGCCGCCTCTGCCCCCCACCCCGGCTTTTGGAAACTACTGAACAAGACCAGCCTGTAAACTGCCTGTAAAATTCTGCTTCCCTTAAGTCAGTCACTTCTGATGGCAAAACAAAATGCTTGCAGCTGCTGCGGGAGGAAGGGGGGGTCGGGCTCTGCTCGGTATCACCTTGTGGTGGAGCCTGGCACTGCCCTGGAGCTGGACTCGGGCAAGCCCTGGCTGGGATGGGCACTGCCACCGGCTTAGTCAGAAGGAAGAGCAGTCTCAAACCAGGTCATCACCAACTTCATGAACGCAGGCTCCAGGAGTCTGTAACTGGGCCAAGGTCACACTAAGCAAATAGGCCCTGAGATTCCAAAGCCAGGCATCTTTCTGCAGGTCTTCTCACCTTCAGATGAACCATGGGGAGATCCTTCATGAAGGATAGGTCAGTTCCAGGCTGGGACTTGCAGGATGGGCTTCTGTTATAGAGCCAGGGCCAGATATACACGCTGGGGGAGAATGGGGAGGTGAGTTTGGGGCAGGGGGCTGCAGCCCGACCACCCCTCCCCCAGCAGCAGCCGTCTGCAGCTCCCTCTCTCACTCTGGAAACATAAACAAAATCACATCTGGATTCACAGAGTGCCTCCCCCAGCCCCACACGTCCGTCCGCCATGCCCTGTGGGTCCTGGTCTCAGTTGAGGCTAGGAGGCAAGGGAGACCTCGGAGGTGGGGCTGTAAGAAAGGAGAGAGCAGAGGGAAAACCTGAACACCAGGCACAGGTGAGTGGGAGCCACGAAGGGTGGAGAAACAGTGTGCCTACGGGACCTAGGCCAGACAGCTGCGGACCGCAGCGGCGAGGGTAGAGGTTGTCCTATCCCTTCATCCATCATGAGCCCTGGCCACATAGGTGAGCGCAGGGCCGGGATCAGCCCCACAGATGTTTAGCTGATACAAAGCTTGCAGCCCTTCCCTGACTCGGGTGCGGGGGGGGGGGGGGGGGGGTCACGGCTAGAGAAGGCTGGGGGCTCTGAAAGTCATAGCCTCTAAGAAAAAGATGGCTTGTCCTGCCTGAGGGACATGGGAGGAGACATTCAACATCAACTATGCTCTTGTTCTTAGTGCTAAGGAGTGGGCAGTGGAGAAGAGATGGCCTCTGCTCTCCCAGACAAGTAAACACACGTACAGTGTAATTACAAAGTGTGTTCAAGAAACACCAATGCTGTTAACAGGAAAATTGGGAGTCCTGCCTTGGGCGGGGCGATCAGGCAAGGCTGTTCCGGGAGCTGGGGTGGGGGTGGATGCTCCGCTGCCATCCTTAATAACAAGGACTGACATCTATTGAACTTGAGTAGGTCCAGCGCCCTATGCTGTGTACACATCTCATTGGTGACCCCCTTTGCCTGCACAGAGCCCTGTAAGGAAGGGCCCTCATCGTGCCCTTTCTTCCATGAGGCCCTAAAGCTTAGAAGGGTTGCCTCACCAAGTGCCGGGGCAAATTCAAAGTCAGTGCCTACTTTTTACCCCCTACACCGGGCTGTCTCTTGTCCTCCATCTGTCAGCAGAAGGCAACGCAGACACAACACAGAACTAGCCTCCTCCAAGCAACAGCTGAGCAGCTTTGCTCTTTCCTAGTCCTCCCAGTGAGCACCACAAGTCAGATAAGGCTCACTGAGGGGCGGAGCCTGATCACTAGGGGAGGAGCCAAGCTATGTCTCCAGCTTTATGCTGCCCGCTGGACTACAGTGTCCCTTGGAGTCACAGGCTTTCCAGCCTGGCTCCCAGAGGTGTCTGAACAGGTAGAGGAGCCACAGCTGAATAGATCTGCCAGACGGGGTGCCACACAGGAGTCCAGGCCCTGAAGGAGGTCCTCTGTTGTCCTTGTACCTGAACCCACCCCCATCGCAGGTGAGATAGGCCAAGTCACCAGGAAGACCAGTGTGGGAAACAAGGAGGGCTGAAGCCCCTAGCCCTCTGCATTTGGGGGCTGGTTATGCCCCAGCATCCTCAGGAATGGATTTGAAAGTAAGTACGTTTGTCTTCGGGTTCTGGCCTCATGTCTGAGGTGTCTTGGGCAAGAAATAACATCCCTAAGTCTCTCTTGCCTCTTCCATAAAAGGGAAAAAATCACTCTCCCCGTTGTTTACAGAATTCTGGGAGATCACGCACCCCAGGCTCGTGGCGGCGCTGGCATACACCACGCACTCAATAAATGGGAATTATTGATGGGGTTGGCTAGTACGTTATCAGTTAATATTAGACGCCAGCGAAATGTCCAGAAGCAGGCGTCCTGCTTCACTACCTCCTTCTGGCATGAAGTGGGGCTTTCCTGCCAGAGTTCCTTCCTGTTTGGGGTGTGGGTTTGTTTGTTTGGGGGTTGTTTTTTTTTTTTTTTTTTAAGGATGCTGTTTTATTTTTTAGAAAGGGGACCCACATAGCCCAGGTTGGCCTTAAACATACCATGCTAAAGGATGACTTTGAACTTCTGCTTCTTCCTCCCTCCTGAGGGCTGAGATTGCAGGTGTGAGCCACCATAGCTGGTTTATGTAGTGCTGGGGACCAATCCCAGGGTGACATGCTTTCTACCAACTGAGCCACATCACCAGCCTGTGTTTAGCGTTTCTTTTAAAATTTTTATTTATTTTTATTTCATATGCACCTGCATTTTGCCTGCATGTATGTCTGTGTGAGGGTGTGAGATCATCTGGAACTGGAGTTACAGACAATTGTGAGCTGCCATGTGGGTGCTAGGGATTGAACCCGGGTCCACTGGAAGAGCAACCAGTGCTCTTAACCACTAAGGTATCTGTCTCTCCAGCCTCTAAAAGTTTCTTTATAGGGTCCCTAGGGTCACTGGCTATCATGTGAGTCATTGATAACCCTGCTGATCACGTCCCCAGGAGCCCTGCTAGTCTTAGACCCTAGGTCACCAAACCTAGGTCTGGGGGTCCAGCTTCCCCACCATCACCCGCAAACTGGTCCTGAGACACCAGATCCCTGCCATCCACTAGTCTTGGGAAACATGGGCCACAGAAACAGTCTCCGCTGGGGGCTCCAGGCAGCCTGGGTTGACATTACCTGATACTCACTCACTAACTTGGCACCTCACTGAACACTAAGCCTCAATACAAACATTTTACAAGAATCATAGCACCCGCCATCCTTATTCTTCACAAGAAGCAGAAGGAATCAGTACCTTCTCCAAGATAAGAATGAATAAGTCAGACTTGAATGTAGGCCCCAGGTCCCGCCCCTGCGCACTGTGCCGCCATGACTGACTCGCATTTGTCCTCGGGTGGGAAAAGAAACTAAAATGTCAACTCACTTCAAGAGGCTCTGTTCAGCTGGGCTCTAGGACAGAAAGAAAAGGCCCTGAGCCCTGGGGTTTGCTCTCTCAAGCACGGGGCTATTTGAGAGTAGCAGATAGTATAAGCACTGGAGACCAGAGAACAAAGGACTCTGGAATACCAGCCCTAAAGCCAAGCGCCCCACCCCTCTCCCACTCCCCTTCACCCCCACCCCCAGTCCACATTGCTGCTTCTTTCTTAGACAGAGACATGCAGTCTCTGCTCCAGAGAAGTCCTTCCATGCCCCACTTCCTGCAGACCTGTCCCCAGTCCCCATTCACCCAACCTCCTTTCTACAGTCCTCCCACCTTTGTTCTATCTTGCAAGATCCTAGGTTCTGTCTAACATGGAGGAGAAGTGTCCCTCGTACAGTAAGTGATCAATAAGTAATGCTGGATAAAATAATTAAGGGGCTGAAGCTGGGTGGTGGTGTGCACGCATTTGATCCCAGCACTTAGGAGGCAGAGGCAGTTGCCTCTCTGTGAGTTCAAAGCCAGCCTAGTATACAGAGTGAGTTCCAGGACAGCCAGGGCTACATAGAGAAACCCTGTCTCAAAAAATAAAAACAAAAACAAAAAATTGAGGGGCTGCCTTTCCTCTCTTCCACACTCTATAACACATTTCAACATTTCCTCCTCCTCCTGCTCTGCCCCACATCTCTATTCCCTCTTTCTCCATCCATCCATTCATTCACTACACACACACACACACACACACACACACACACACACACACACACACACACACACACCAGAACAGGCAGCTTGAAAAAGCATATCTAAACAATTAAAAGGAAAAAAAGAAAGAAAACTATTTTTTAAAAAAATATATAGGCAAGGTGCTTCAGTAGATAATTCTCCAAAGAATATGATACAAATGGCCAATAAAGGACAAGATGCCCCATGACCAGTCAGAGGCATGTGCATTAAAAACCGCCCTAAAGTACCAAAACCAAAACCAGAACACACATCTTGCATCTTGGGAACAGGGAGAAGCTGGGATCATGCACACTGCTGCTGAGAAAATGAACCAGTCACTGCCCAGGGATGAGAGGGATGGCCAGATGCCTCCTGGGGGGATGGCAACGGTCCTCCTCCGGGGGGATGCCAAGAGGCCGCCTCACAAAATTAAAGCTTGAGGTCTGGGGAGATGGCTCAGTGGGGAAAAGGGGGAGGGCCTTAATTCAATTTCCAGGGCATGGTGCGAAGACACAGATCCCTGGTGCTCTCACCAGCCAATGTCACCTCCCTGTGAGGACCAAGTCAGTGAGAGATCCTGTCTCAGAAAAACAAGGTGGATGGCTCCTGAAGAACACCTGCAGTTGACCTCTGACCTCCACTCCTCTGCACATACACATGTACCTGTATACACACAAACACACACACACCTAAACATAGAATTAACATATGAACCAACAACTCCACTTCCGGGTATGAACTTCCCAGATTTGAAAGCAGAGATTCAAAGAACTATTTGTTCATCCATTCTCACAGCAGTACCTAAAACATGTTCACAGTAGCCAAAGCAAGGAGGAGGAAACAGCCTGTGTTCTTCAACAAGTGAATGGCTAAACAAAACAGTGTGCAATACAATGGAATAGTATTCAGCCTTCGAATAGAAGGGAATTCTAACACATGGTAAGTGAAATTATCCGGACAAGAGAGAGTGAATATGAGTCCACTTACTTGAGGTACCTGGAATAGACACTTTAACAGGACAATGGCTTCTAAAAGCTGAAGAGAGAGATCAGGAATGTTACAATGTTGCAAGTACGGAGTTTCCGGTGATAGGTTCAGGAGGCAGGTAATGGTGACTCTTGCTTGCCCAGCTGTGTGGATGTCCTTATTGTCTGAACCCATTAAACTGATCTGAACTGACTTGAACCCACTAAAAAGATCAACTTCATGTTATGTACATCTCACCAGCATTTTGTTTTCAAAACCGTCAACTTATCCAGATGCCTGTACCAGGACTCCCAGGGCCAAGTCCACTTCCAGAGCCGGTCCTCTGATGGTTAACCAGCACTTTTCAGCTGGCAACCCTGGTGGGCCACGGCAATAGGCTACCCCTCGTGTGGTCCTCACCCCAATTCTCCATCTACCTGAAAGGCATGGCAGTGGGAACCCCTAACATTTCCTGAGCTCTCAACTATGAACCAGGAGAGAGGATGGAGGCTAAGACTGGATAGCATAAGTGATGGATTTGCTATTGTTTTTAAATGTGCTTCCTTGTCAAGCAAGTAAACAAAGTGGAAAAACTAAGCAAGGTTAGCTGCATACTGATCTACAAGCGTGGAACCATTTCTTGTGGTGATAATTTATTTGTACTCTAGCAAATAAAATTTGACTGAAGATCAGAGGACAGAGCCAGCCACTAGATTAAACATTAGAGGCCAGGCAGTGGTGGCAGACACCTTTAATCCTAGCACTCGGGAGGCAGAGATCCGTCTGTGAGTTCAAGCTCACCCTAGACTACAAGAGATTAATCCAGTCTAAAAGAGAAACAGAGCCAGGCAGGAATGGTTCACACCTTTAACCCCAGCATTTGGGGAGTTATCACACACCTTTAATACCAGCACTAGAAAGGTTGAGACAAAGTCTGGGTGGAGAGAGGCATATAAGGTGGGAGGAGACAGGAATCAGGTCCTTTCAGCTGAGGACTCAGGGGCCTTCAGTCTGAGGATTCATGGAGACAGGATCTTCCCCTTTTGGCTGAGGAGTTGGCAAGGTGAGAAGTGGCCGTGGCTTGTTTCTTCTGATCTTTCAGCATTTACCCCAATATCTGGCTCCGGGTTTTTATTGTAAGAACATTTAGGATTCATGCAACAATTTCTATTGTTATACGCATAGAGGAATCTCAGGAAACTTAACACTAGCTACTTTTGGAAACTGAGAAAGAAGTTTTTCTCATTTTCTTAAGTTTTTCCTTTTCACACATATAATACTTTTATAACACTGAAATAAAGCAATAAATATTTTTTAGAATGGAAAAACCTATAATCCACAGACTAAAGCTGAAGGACTTCTGCCCAGTGTCCATGTCCTCAGCCCAAGACACCTACCTAGAACTACCAATGCTGGACATGGCAGCTCACACATTGAATCTCAGCACTCAGGAGGTAGAAGCAGGTGGATCTCTGTGAGTTCAAGGCCAGCCTCTTCCACATAGAGTTCCAGGCCAGCCAAGGCTACACAGTGAGACTTTGTCTCAAAACATAATAAAATGAAATATACTGAGTGCCTTGGGATTCTTCCCCATTTCGGGCAGAACAGTGTAGCGTGATAATTGTCAAGTAAATCTATATGAATGGTTTTTTTTGCAGAAAGCACATTTTTGTTTTCTAATACAGCCTTCTTTAAACAAAAATGAGTAGGTTCCAGTAAGCGTGTTGAGAAAGAATCGTTTGTATTGACCAGTTGCTGAGCTGGGGTCCATCTCTCCCCACTTTTTGTTCCTCAGGGTCACCTCTGTCCTCCCAACTCAGCCACCTAGGTAGCCCTACCTGCCTACACACATGCACTCGCGTGTGCACACACACACACAGCCTGCCTGCCTGCCTGCTGGCATGATCACGGAATCCTTATGAAAGAGGTCCAAATTACCAAGGTTTTACAACCCTACTAAAAATAGCTGCGCTTCCTCCGCTTAATAAGTCCACCATTCCTAATTTTTCTGCCCAAGTAAACTGAATTGAAATATTCCAGAAATACATTTTTACTGAACTGAGAAACTCGCTTCCCCTTCTTCCTTCACGCTCCACTCCTGTGTTCCCCCTCGCCTGCTTTTCCTCTCCACCATCCCAGGTCCCCTTCTGCCCCTGTCCCTACCCCCTTTTACATCTCAAACACAGGGGGGAAGTAATAGTCATTTGAGCTTGGCATCCATGCAAAATGGACCAATTTTTTTAAGTGTTGGTAATTTGTTCTGAAAATGGATACAGGGAGTTGGATTGGAACAGCTTTGAAGAATGGGGTTTTATGAGTGGAAAATGGGGCCCGAGCAGGGGGGTGTGCTGTGCTTCCCTCCGTGCCTGGGACAGTGCGGCACACTGATGGTCGCAGCTAACAGCGTCATTATTGCTGTTATCACATTATAATATCATTAGCCATCATAGTCAAACAAAGCTTATTAACCCATTTAATTGATCCAAGCGTTTAACATCCCAGTGGCCTCATGGAAAGTGCTTGGCAAGCCTGCCACTGCAGCCTCAGAGCGCCTGGCCATCTCTCTGCCTGCCAGGTTCTGACAGGCCCGCCAGGGTTTCCTCAGACTGCCTGCCTGTGGTCTCTCTGGGAACTTTCCAGGGCATAATAGAAATGTTCATCCCACTGAAGCCTTTTCATGCACACACATGCTCATAGAGGCACACACAGTAAATTTCATGCACACACGCGCTCATAGAGGTGCACACAGTAAAGGGCAACCCCCTGAGAGTATGGCCAAGGGTCCCCCCACCTCGGGCTGGCAGTCCTGTTGAGCCACTAGGGCTGCTGAGAAGATGGTCACCAACCCATGGTGAGTGCCAGGCTGCTTCTGAGCTTCTTGGCTCTCCCATAGTCCAGAGCCCAGATGGGGCTGATGCAGCACCCCCACAGCCCACCAGGTTCCCAAGACTACCCCAGCCCCTCGAGGCAGGGATGGATACCCACTTAGTCAGGACTGATGAGGAATCTGGGAAGCCTTGGGGGTGGGAACAGAAACCCAGATTCCAGCCACTCAGCAGCTGTCATTTCTTGGAGAGCTTGCCAAGTCCTTTCTGTTAGGTCACCGGAACAGTAAACCCTTGGTTCTCTCACAGCGCTGCAGTTTCCCACTCTAGGGCAGGCACCGGACCTGCCTGCTGCTTCCTGGAGCTCCTGTCAGGGTGTTCTGCTCCTGGATGTGACCAGTACGCATGGCTTGTAAGGGAGCTGCTGAGTCAAATGTACAAAATTCATCATCCTCATCACCTCCTACCTCTGGAGAACTGCTGAGTGAGGAATCCTTCCCTATTTCCCCTCCCTTCCCTCCATGGTGCTGGGATCAAACCCAGGGTCTGGAACATGCTAGGCAATCACTCTCCCATGGAGCTAGAGCTTGAGCCCATATGATGCTCTTTCATGCTCAGTGTGTCCAGCCTCCCTCCAGGCCAGACTCCAGCACACTTTTTCCTTGTACCATCTAAGGATGTGACAGAGATGCCGCCCTGCCCTGGACTCTCCTGAGGCCCAGAGTTCCTCCTAGGTGAGTTGGAATCCCCTCCCTTCTCTGAGATCACTGAATACTGAGCAAATAGTGCACAAGGTGGCCCCACCTTGCCGCTCCCCTCAACCAGCACCTGGGGGTGAGAGCCAAAGACAGAACAGTCAGAGGCACTGAGAGCACACTTGGGAGCCATGCTGAGCCTGAGTACAACTCACAGCATGGTGGCGATAGTATTCACCGCCATGGAACCTATGGATGGAGTCCCTGTGTCCACATCTGTAATCACATCTATGACATCGCAAGGCTCAAAATGAGCATGGGATGTTTGCTGTCCATGTTCTCCCTCCCTCTGTCAGGGTTCTAAAGCTGGTATACGTCAGGGCCCAACCTCATAGACCACATCTGTCCCCAGCTAATGCTAGGAGAAATGTCACATGGAGAAGGATTAAGGAAAAACAGGAAAAGTTGAGGGTAAACTGGCAGCAGAAGAAGTCCAAGGATAGCAGGAGTGATCTGAGAAGGCTTCATATAAGAGGGGGTGTGGTGTGGACAGGCAGGTGTGGGAACAAGTGTGCAGCTGAGGTAAGTCTGAACGAGGCACAGGGAATTCCTGGAGAGCCTAAAATGCCAGGTGCCAACCTTGAACACAGCTACCTCCAGGCCACTGCCCTGCTACAGACACCCAAGACTCTCGGGGTCCTATGCAATCTGCTCTCCCCATTTGCTTACAGGGCCCCTCATCCTGTAAGCAGCGTGTGGCCTCACCAACACCTCAGGTCTCTGCATACTCTTTCCCTTCTGTCTGAAATACCCTCGCCTATCACAGATGTGCATGCAACCTCAAGTGCACACATAAGCGCACATGTGCATGTCATTTAACATATTTTTTTCAGAATAAAAACTCTGTACTTTTTCTGATCATAAAATACCTATTAATTCTTAACACTCAAAAAGTTTTAGATTGGGATGGGGCAAAAGCAACAATTGCCCCCAAATGCTGATTTCCATGATTACGCTTCCAGTTAAATGCCAAGATGATCTTTTATCAACAAACTCTTCTAACGGCCACGTGTATGGATGCACAGTAACTCAGTCCGTTTTCCATGTGTATGGACGAACAGTAGTAACTCAGTCCGTTTTCTCACCATGAGTGTGAGGTGATTTCTCATTCCCTTCTGTTGCACAGTCACAAGGATGCCCATTCAAGCATCTCCTTCCCTCATCACTGGGCTCCTTAGAAAATGCATGTATCAAAGCCAACCCACATTGCCTTATGATGAGGCCACACCTATCTATCTGTTCTGCCAGATGTGGACAAAGGGGACCCATTCTTCAAACCCAGGCCACCACTGGATTACATCTATCATTTCTGTTACCTAGGGGGTGGGAAACTCATCAACAGTGTGTGTGTGTGTGTGTGTGTGTGTGTGTGTGTGTGTGTGTGTGTGTGTGTGTGTGTGTGATAGTGTTGTGTCATGCATGGTGTATACACAGTTCCACAGGCTTTTCACACCTGATAATTATTTCTCTCCTTTCCTGGCAATAGTGGGGGGGGGGCACTCCAACCAAGCTTCAGCAGCTTTTCAAGGTGCCTCGTCCAGGTGCCACAGCTCCCACCCACCAGCGAGCTCTCATCGGTTACCCCTCCAGGGAGGCTGGCCCTGCTCGCTGGACCACTGGTGCCTGCTCAACACGCCCACTTGGACACAGCCAAGCCTCCGTGTGGTTCTGCTGTACTCAAGTCCAGGGAAAGGCACCGTGGAGGCCAAACCCTCTCTGCCTGGGCTGTAATTTCCTGATTAGGCACCACAGTCACCACCCTCTCCACACACGCTGATTGCTTCCTGCGGCCTCTCACTCCCTAGGGTTCCTGGGGCTCCAGGACCAACCGGACTTCAGAGGGCTCCACCAGGCACTGAGAAGGGGCCAAGGAACTAGCCAGACCAGGCCTGTGTGAGCCCCCTCCCTCCCAGCCAGGCAGGCCTACTCAGAAGGGATCATGGCTTGATTTTTAAAGTTCAAGAAATAGTTTTAACGAGAAAGAAAAAGGTCACTGTGATCCAACAGAACAAAGGGGTGCGTGTGTGGCCTGTGTTCAGATACTGACTGGATGCTGATCTTGGCTGCCTGGGTCTCACTTAGTGCCAGCTTGCCCACCTATAAAACAGGACAAAGGATTCCTGTGGAGGCTGCTGCGTGCAGAGTGGCTGAGGAGCCAGGCAGGCTGGGTTGAAGCTCTGTTCTTCCTCCTCTCTTGGACAATCCTTTGTATCACCTCTTGGAATCTCAGCTTTGCCACCTGCTTAATGGGAATCGTGAGAACGCCTGCGTCAGTGTTCTGTGCTTACATTGTACGTGTTTAGGTTGCTGGTAAACGGAAGTGCCAGCGAGCAGAAGCAGGATTTCCTCCGGCAATAAAGACAGAGAGCCGTCCCTTTGGTCCTGGCCTGACCCCCTATGGCTCAGCATCATGTTTTGAAGAGGATTTTTTTTTTACCTCAGGCCTCAGTCCCAAGGCATGTCACCCTGGAAAGGGTCAGGAGGCAGTGGGACACTGTCCTGAGTCCCTCCCTCCCCCTGGCTGGTATGCACAGGCTTCAGATAACCCTGTTTCTTGGAGTTAAACAACAAATTCTCCATTCCCCTGTGGCCTCTTCCACACTCCCTTTGTGAGTCATTTCATTCTGCAAAAGCCAGTCAGGCTTGGTGCTACCACCCTCTGAGAAGCCAGAGGAAGCTTCCGGTCCCAGCTGGAGGCTTAGTTCATATTTTATAACACATTTTTGTTGTTGTTGTTGTTGTTGTTGTTTTTCAAGACAGGGTTTCTTTGTGTAACACTTGCTGTCCTAGCCTGGGCTGTCTAGCTCTGTAGACTAGGCTAGCCTCGAACTCACAGTGATCCACCTGCCTCTACTTCCCAAGTGCTGGGAGGTGTTGCCACCACCACCACCCAGCTTTGGTTTTTTTGTTTGTTTGTTTCTTTGTGTTTTGAGACAGGGTCTCTCTATAGAGCCCTGATTGGTCTGGAATTCACTATGTAAAGTAGGCTGGCCTCAAATTCACAGAGATCTGCTTGCCTCTGCCTCCAGAGTGCTGGGATTAAAGACGGGCACTACACCCAGCCTTCTTAACAGTTCCCAGTTTAAAGAGAATCTTGTCTTATCTACCTATACCTCTGTTTCTCTGTCTAGCTCTATCTTGGAAAACAGGGCCTCACCCACACACCAGGTAACTCTCCACCACTGAGCTAGACACCTATGCCCAGAGGATCTTTAATATAATCTAAATAAAACCCAGGCTACGCACGGTCTAATCTATGAGTACTGGGCTTCACTTTTACACTTGATCTTAGCCAAAAGGCCGAGAAGTGATGGGGCTTCACTTTTAAAAGGTACAGTAACAACTAAAGGCTGGGTGATGGTGACACGCAGCTTTAATCCCAGCACTCGGGAGGCAGAGGCAGGTGGATCTCTGTGAGTTCAAGGCCAGCCTGGTATACGGAGTGAGTTCCAGGACAGCCAGGGCTACACAGAGAAATCCTGTCTTGGGAAAAAAAAAAAAATCCCAAAGATCGCCTGCCTTTCCCAGGGAAGAGTGGGATCCACCTCTCAGCCCGAAGGGCACTTCAGCTCTCCAGCTCCCCTCTCCCCTTCCCTCCTGCCCTGGGTCAGAGTCAGTCTCCCCGGCTTTGCCTCCTCCTCCTCCTCCCTTCCTCCAGCTGCTGACCAAGCAGATGCACCCTCTGCTCTGCTGGTGCCCTGGTCCTCCACCATGGAGGGGAACCGAGAGCTAAGAATGTTCTCCTCCCAGCCCTGGCCCTGTGCAGCACAGTGCATCCAGGCCTCAGCACACAAAGTCTCTAAGGCAGTGGCTCGCAACATATGGGTCTCCACCCCTTTGGGGGCTGCATATCAGATATTTACATTACGATTCATATCAGTAGCAAAATTACAGTTATGAAGTAGCAACGAAATAACTCTATGGTTGGGGTCACCACAACGTGAGGAACTGTATTGAAGGATCTCAGCGTTAGGAAGACTGAGAAGCACAGCTCTGATGAAACCTGACAGAGCAGCCAGGAAAGAGCGGCATGCTGACCAGGTACAGACACTCTCCAGAGAGGAGTGGTCTAAAGGTGTGTCAGCCACACTGGAACCCTCCTCTTTTCTACCTACATCTGCTTTCTGGGGCGACTGAGTAGGATTTCAGTAACCTTCTCAAAAGCTTGCAGGACAATGGAGCAGGCCCATGTAGGGGGCCAGAGAGAGAAACAGGCAAAGATCTGATGCCACTGAGGGAGAGAACCCTGCCTGTCGAAGGCTAGTTTGGTTGAGAGACATCCTGTGTTGTTTGTTCGAAGACACCAAGATGTGCTGGTCCCCGTGTGTAGCCACTACATTTCAGAAGGCTGATGGAGTCAAGAGAGATGATCTCCACACCACTGGACTGCTGGAAGGCTCGGCAGTGGTGGGGGGATTAAAAACAACAAAACAAACAAACAACAGAAACAGAAAAAAACACCTCCACCTTAGATTCCACATCTTTCCTGCAAGAGCGAGGGGGAGCGCCTGGCATGAACAGAAGTCTCAGGACAGCCCTGCTAGATCCCTGGGGTTGGGGAGGGAAGAGAGTCTCGCTTTCCACAGCCAGGCCTGGGCAAGCAGAAGTTCTGTCCCAAAAATCCACCCGAGTCTTGGCCAAGCCTGTTTGAGTTGGTAAGAACCCAAGTGGGCCTTGCAGGCTGCCAGTGTTTGCTCTGCAGACTGGGAGAGCCAAACAGCCATTGGCTTACTCTGCAGGTGGGCTGAGCCAACTCTGACCACGTGGCCGCTCCCAGTTCTCTGCTCTCCAAAGCCTTCTTGTCCCTAAAGGTGGCTTGCCAGTGCACCCCACGTCCGGTGCCCTGTGCACCTGGGCGCCCTTCTGGACCTGGGACCTGGATCTCTAGACTTGACCTTCTGTTTTCACACTTGGAACCAGTTCTGTCTGGAGATGCACCCACGCAGGGCCCTCATAGGCTCCTACCCCCTGCTCTGCTCAGCTTCCTCCTGTCCACCAAGCCCAGGGCAGAGGGGCCGGAGCCCCAGGAAGCACCAAATCCTGGGCTGGCAACATTTCTTACTCTCTTACACGTGTTCAATTCGGTCCTTACAACCTGTCAGTTTCATCCCACTGGGAGAGGACGAACCTGGGCCTTCAAAGGAGCAGACATTCGCCCCAGTCTCCAAGCTGGTGGCCTTCCTGGGGCAAGGCTCCCCATCTTCACTTCAAAATGCCTGGGAAAGTCCCAAGGTTCCTGACAGGAGTAGGTGGATGATTTACATGACTAGGGGGACATATAGGGTCAGCAATTAACAGTTGCCTGCTTTACCCTAGGCCTGAACTGGAACCACTACCTGGGACCTGCCTACCCTGCTTACCGGCCTGCTCTTACCACAGCTGTCAAGTTCCTCACAGGCACTAAAACCCCAAGCTTCTCCCCCACCACAGCGACAGACAGCCACCTTACCTCAGGCCCATGCCTCGGCATCAGCACAAAGTCCTTCCACTCAGATGATGGCTGGATGGCACGCACTAGCCCACGGGTTCTCCGGGGTAGGGCCCAGTGTCACACCCTCACCAGCCATTTCTCCTTCCCACGTGCTCACTGTTCCGACCACGTCCTGGGAAGATGAGTGTTTGCACGTGGAGATGATCTGAAGCTCTTAAAGGAAGGTATTCCCCACATTTGAACATGAAACTGGCCAGGAATGGACTCGGCTTCCATCACCGAGGCCCCCGCCCGCATCCCCTCGGCCCCTATTCCCCCACCTCCCGGCACAGCTCACTGAGCACTGCTCTGGGTACAAATGAAACCATGAGGAAAGGTTCCTTCCCCTGGCCTTGTCCCCTGGCCTCAGGGGACCACAACTCAAGCCAGAGCCCCTTGGCCAAGCATGGAACCCTTTGTCTACAACAGTGATTCTCAACCTTCCTAACACACAGTGACCCTCTAAACAGTTCCTCATGTGGGGACCCCCAACCATAAGATTATTTTCATTGCTACTTCATAACTGTAACTTTGCTACTGTTACGAATCTGATATGCAAGACGATCTTAGGTGACCGCTGTGAAAGAATCATTCCACCCCCTGAAAAGGGGTCATGACCCACAGATTGAGAACCACTGTCTAGACCCTCTACCTCCTCTGTTTCTTGCTGTCTTGGCCTCAGCTCATGGCTGGGGCCTTGGGTACCCAGCAGTGGGCACCAGTCTCCCTCCACAGCTTTTCTCAGAACCTCCTTCCATCTCTGCTTAAGATGACACAGGCCAGGTGACAGACCTCAGGCAAAGACCACGGCAATGAGGAGGAAGTAGGACCAGGATTGACTGGCCAGTCTAGAGTAAGAGGTCCTGCTGCCCCGGCTTGCCCCTGCAGATCTTCAGATCGCCCTCTCTTGTGACTGTGCACAGTGGTGTTAGCATTTTCTCACCTCCAAGAGACATTTGGCCAGTGGTGACACAGAAAATGCCACCATCTAAATAAAGAGTCTTAACCAACCACAGGAGGGAAGTCTGAAGGCTGTATGTAGCTCCAGACTCCAGGAGATGCCCTAAAATGGCCAGCAGGCGGCGTCCCTAGGCAGAACTCTATGATGTAATCTTTCTGGTCACACCACATGCCCTGGCATGAACCTCGGGGGGAATTAACATGGACTCCTAAAGAAGAGCCTCTACAGCAGCCGGTCTCTGTCAGCCTGGGGCCCCTGCACAGGTCAGCCTTCAGTGGTCATGAGCACAGCCATGACTGACAGAGCTGCTGATGCTCTTGTTGGTCTGTGGTCTTCAGGCAGCTTTCCCGGGAGCTCAGTGGGCCCTTGCTGTTGGGTCTATGGAGGCTGCAGGATGTAGTCATTAGCTAGGGCAAGTCTTGAACTCCCCTCCCCTTCCAGCTCCCTAGGCCCTGGGGGATCAACTTTCCAGGCACTTATGCAGATCTATCCTCCAAAGGTAGGTCTTACCAACATCAACACTGTAACAAGCTTGAGAAGCCACCTCTGAAGGCCTGTGTTTAATGGAACTGCCACAGCCTTTGAGGCCACACATGCCCAACTACCTCTAAATCATGAATTCCGAGCTATGGGATGACTTTTCCCGGGGCGGCAAGTCTTCAAGCATCAGGCACAGCACGTTCGCAATCTCATAGTACAGCTCCTGAAGCCTGGAGAGCAGACCAGGAGGGAGATCTGAGCACAGAGCAAGCTCCAGGCCACCCAGTCACCATAGACCACACACTGGCACCTGTGAAGTCGCCATACCCACCAGGTATGTGTGGGGTCAGGAGAAAACAAAGACTCAGGTAGGTTGGAACCCTGATCTATCACTCTGCTGGGGACCCCTGACCTAAGTTAACTCATTTCCTGTGTCATGTCCACAACAAACCCCTGGACTTGGCAAGTAAGAATGGCGTGGTGGTACCTAAACAGTACCTGTCCTGTTCTGGGACCCAGTGAGGGAGATCCCTGGTTCCCTCCTTTCCAGTCACCCTAGTCTCTGAGGCTTCCAGAGGGGTTTCATAGCGAAGTCAGGCTTCTGATGTCTGCTCTTGCTCAGAAGTCCACACCTGCTCACTAATGTCCACAGCTCCTCAGCTGCCAGCCAAAACCCCAGCCAGCTTGCACTGAGAATCAGACCTGGCCCAGGGGCTCCTTATGTGACAGGTAGGAAAAGGGCGGACACTTGTTCAAAGATAACGGAGAGATGATAGCAGAGCCACGCTGGGGTCCTCTGCACTTGACTTACCACACACACACACACACACCACACACACACACACACACACCACACCACACACACACACACACACCACACACACACACACACACACCACACACACACCACACACACCACACCACACCACACACCACACACACACACACACAACACACACACACACACACCACACACACACACACACATACCACACCACACCACACACACACACACCACACCACACCACACACCACACACACACACACACATACCACACCACACCACACACACACACACCACACCACACCACACACCACACACACACACACACACACACATACCACACCACACCACACACACACACACCACACCACACCACACACCACACACACACACACACACACCACACACACACACACACACACCACACACACACACACACCACACCACACACCACACACACATACACACCACACACACACACACACACATACCACACCACACCACACACACACACACCACACCACACCACACACCACACACACATACACACATACACACACCACACACACACACACACACACCACACCACACACACACACACACACCACACCACACCACACACCACACACACACCACACTACACACACACACACCACACCACACACACACACACCACACCACACACACACACACACCACACCACACCACACACACACACACACACACACCACACCACACCACACACACACACACACACACACCACACCACACCACACACCACACACACACATACACACACCACACACACACACACCACACCACACACACACACACACACCACACCACACCACACACCACACACACACACACACACCACACCACACCACACACACACACACACACACCACACCACACCACACACACACACACACACCACACTACACACACACACACCACACCACACCACACACACACACACCACACCACACCACACACATACACACACACACCACACCACACACACACACACACACCACACCACACCACACACCACACACACACACACACACCACACCACACCACACACACACACACACCACACCACACCACACACACACACACACACCACACTACACACACACACACCACACCACACACACACACACCACACCACACACACACACACACCACACCACACCACACACACACACACACACACCACACCACACACACACCACACCACACACACACACACACACACCACACCACACACACACACCACACCACACACACACACCACACCACACCACACACACACACACACCACACCACACACACACACACACACCACACCACACACACACACCACACCACACCACACACACACACACACCACACACACACACACACACACCACACCACACCACACACACACACACACACACACACACACACACACACACACACACACATTCCCTGCTCCCTGGAAAGTGTTAGTGAGCAGGGGCCTGAAGGGATGAAGAAAGCTAACATCTGGATACAGATGAAAGAGAGTTGGGAGGGCCAGCAGAACAGAGTCCCTTCCACCGCAGACCCACGCACACAACAGCCCAGCATCCAGGCATCTATGGGATCCTACACTCCCAGGAAGGGCCTTCGTGTACCCATCCACCCTACACCTTGGCCACCAACCCTTCAATCTCCTGGAGTCTACAGCATGCCCTGGCCTTAAAGAAGCCATGGGGACCAGTAACTCACTTGTTGATAGTAGTGTCCTGGTTATCCAGAGTGGACAAGTAGACATCGATGAAGGGCAGGCTAGTGCCAAATTCATCCAGGACCATGGGGTCCGTGTGCCGCAGGGTCTTCTTGAATTCCTCCACCATCTCAGTGAAGCTCTTGCCACCGCTTTCCTGGAGAGGGAAGCAATGAGGGACCAATGATGACAGCAGGGGAGCTGCAGAGACCTGGGAACCCTGTGGATCCTAAGTCACAAGTTCAGCCTGACCACTGAGCCGAAGCCCGTAAGAATGGAACCGTCTCATGGTTCACCATCCCTGGTGCGAGGCCAAGGTCTAAAGGAACAAGAGAGCGTCTAATGGTGATTCTATGTGACCTCCTCCAACCCTGAACGAATCTTGGACATAGCTAGACTGGCAGGCATCTCCCCCTCAGAAAAGAGACACTCTGACAATGAGGGACCCAGCAGGGCCCCCAGGTTAGACCAAGAACACAAGACAGAGGAGTGCAAGCTGTAAGTGGTGCCATGCTTAACAGACTTCCAGCCCCTTGTGCTTATTCTTGTCCTGATTTTAGGGGTGTGGGTTTAGAGGTTGAGTGACACCCTGACAGAGCATCCCATCCTCAGCCATCCAGCGGCCTGGGGTCGAGCTGCCTGGTACCAGTCCAGCAGGAAGGACCCCACCGTGGAGAACCATCCACCAAAGAGGGGGCGTTAGAACTAACTACAATACTCAACAGTCCAAATAGTTCAGGGAAACACACAACACCGGAAGAAAGCATGGCTCTCGTGGCTGCAGGGCAAGAGGCCTGCCTTACCAAAAACCACATGTGCCTGACCCCACCTGACCTCTGCTTGAGTCCAAAGCTCTTCCTCCTGGCCATTCCACTGTCTGTCTGTCGGTCTGTCATCTCTCCAGTGGACTCACCTACCTGCATGTTCACCAGCTTGTTGACCTCCTCTTGCTGGCGCCTCAGAATCATCTGCTTCTCCTCCATAAGTGTCACATGCCTCTCTACCATCAGCTCCCGCTGAAACTTTTTGATGGAGTCCTAGCAAGGCAGAATAGACGAGCTAAGATCATGCTCTCTCTTCCGTACCCTTTCCATTGCCAGCCTTTCTCCTTGCCTGGCTCGCCCTGGAGCTCAGACCTCGGCAGAAAGGCCCACCCGACGCAGGCCAGCCCCCAACTCAAGTTATCACCCACAGCTGCAACGGTTTCCTAAGCTCTCCTGGCCTGCCAGCCCCCATCACGTGGTGATGAACATAAGGAGAAGAATCAGGCACACACGAGAGGGGCCATCTGACTACCTCCACAACACTTCATAAGACAGACACAAACCCAGCTTGTCCAGGAAACCTGGCCCACATCTCTACCTACCACACCTAACCTGAGCACCACATGTGCGTGCACACACAGGCACACACACACACACACACACACACACACACACACACACACACACACGTGCACACTGCAGGCACAGCCTCACCTCTGTGTGCATGATCATTACACCCACAAACATGTTGAGGAAGATGAAGGAAGCAAGCAAGATGAAGAGGATGGTGAATGCCCGGCTCACAGTAAACTTCCGCTGGTCCAGCTGTTCCTGCAGGTCTGTCCAGCCATCAACCTGGTCAGGCAAGGCAGGGTATACTGAGCACCGAGACCTGGCAGAGTACATTTCCATGTCACCTATGCCAGAGGAGCACCAGACCCACTGAGGCGCTGCCAACTCAGTCTCCACATCAGTCCTTCGGCACCGCCCCACCCACCGCGTCCTCCATACACAGAAATGTGGGGTACCGCCAGTTGGGAGCCAACGTGCCTAAGGGAGTCTCTCCTCTCAAGACCTCCCATTTTCTCCTAAAATGCACAGCCTATTTCCAGGCCCATCTTTGGAAAAAATAAAAACAAAACAAAGTGTTTTTTTTTTAAATGCCACCCTTTACATAATTCAAAAGTCTAGACTTTGAGACTTGGGCTTTGCTTATTCTGGGTGAATTTGTGACAGCTTACTTTTTTAAAGCTGTATGCTGTGGGCTTCATTTATAACTTAAGGTTAATCCAAATTAAGTATCATTAGAGAATTCTAGCGAGTTTTATTACCCTGTGCAACACATGGCATGATTTATAAAGTCATGGGGTTAGAGACAAAAATGGAGCACACTGGGCTCTGACCAGTCCCAGCATGCCAGTCCCAGTTTTCTGTGCCCGCTAATAAGCACCTGAACATGGGGAAGGTCCCACAAGAGGCCCAGCATGTCCACACGCTCACCCTTCCTAGACAGTCCCTCTCCAGGTTCCTCCCTCCCCACAGTGCCCAGACACGGTACCGTAGCCAGACTGAAGAGAGTGAAGAAAGCCGCAGCCAGGTTCCCCCAGTTATTCAGGTCGCCCTTCTCTGGCATTCCAAACAGGCAGAATCCCAGGATAGCGAAGATGTACATGAGCACGAAGAGGAGGGTCAGCACCGAGGCCACCGTGTAGACTGTCTGCCCCACAGCAGTGATGAGGGTCTGCGAGGCAGAGGTACTGCAGCTAGGCCAGTGCCCCTGGCTAAGCCAGCACCTAGAGGGCCAGCCTACCAGCTGCCAGCGGGCCTGAGGATCACGCCTGACACACGGGAACAAGTATCAGCTGAGTGAATGCTCAGACTCGTGCCCAGAGGGCTGCCCCAGTCCCACAGCGGCTGCACCCTGTGTCCTGGGTGGATGCACACTGTCTCAGGTCTGGGTCACCTCTCCATCCCCAGCGACCTCTCTACTTGAATCCAGCCTGATCTGTGGTCCTCCCTGGATGTTATTTCTGTGCTTCTCCGCTCAGAGCCAGCCTCAAATGTGCTGTCTCCCAGGCCCAGGAAGAACAGGGGCATCGTCATGTACCTGAGGACAGAGAGGGCCAGGAGGAAACCGGCTCCCCGTTCTTTACAGACCTCCCTCACCTCACGGGCAGCTCCCAGCTAAGGATCTTCATCTTTCTCCTGTAAAATGGGTCATTTCCTTGTTCTCCCTTCCCTTGTCGGTCCCTGGAGTGCTCCATGCATTTGTTGTCCAGTTATCACGCCCTGAGACTTGCACTGAGTATGTGCTTTATAATCATTGACTTACTAAGGGTGTTTCCACAAACTGCAGTGGCTTGAGTGAGAAAGGTCCCTATAGCCTCATAGATTTAAATGCTTAGTCACCAGGGGGTGGCACTAATTGAAAGAATTAGAAGGATTAGGAGGTGTGGCCTTGTTGGAGGAAGTGTGTCACTGGGGGTGGGCTTTGAGCTTTCAAAAGGCCCAGTCTCTCTTTCTGCCTGAAGATCAGGATGTAGCGCTCAACTGCTTCTCCAGCACCATGCCTGCCTGCCTACTGCCATGCTGTCTGTCACGATGATAATGGACTTACCCTCTGAAACTGTAAGTGAGCCCCCAATTACAGGCTTTCTTTTATAAGCGTCGCCTTGGTCCTGGTGTCTCTTTATAGCAACAGGACAGTGACTAAGACACAGACAATTTCAAATAGGTGGCTAGTGTCAGGGTGAAGGTTCAGAGGCTTAGAGGACCAGTTTGTTACGGTCACAACACAATGGCAGAGTGAGGAGTATGTAGCATGAATCTTAAAAAGTTCTTATTAATAAGATCAAACCTGAGGCCAGTTATTGGGGTCCATGCTGGTAGATCAGATGCAGAACAAGCCACAGCTATCTCACCTTGCCAATTCCTCAGCTTGTCTTGTTTCCTTAGACTAGAAGCCTCTGAGTCCTCATCCAGAATGAATCTCAGCTGAACTGTGTTGCTCAAAAGCCTGAAGCTTAACCAGCCAAATGCTTAACCAGCCACATGCTTCTAGTTTCTGGTCCTCACGCCTTATATACCTTTCTGCTGTCTACCACCACTCCCTGGGATTAAAGGCTTGCTTTCTGAGATTAAAGGCATGATGAGTCACCATGCCTGTCTGTATCCTTGAACACATGGATTTCTGTCTCTGGAATGCTAGGAATAAAGGCGTGTGCTACCACTGCCTATCTTAAGTATCTAGTGGCTTTTCTGTTCTCTGACCCCAGATAAGTTTATTAAGGTACACAATATTTGGGGGAACACAGTACCACCACAGGAGTAAGCACTAAACCCTTTCCCCAGGCCACCACCGGCCACCAGTGGCCCTGAGCACCGTGGCCCTTAAGTCTGGTTCAGCACTAGGAAGGCAGCTTGGAGCTGAACACAGAAGAGCAGGGGCTGGACGATGGGGATATTCTCGGACACAGAAAGGTCATCTCAGAGAAATACGCTGTCCTGAATTCCCCCGGGGAATAAGAGCAGTGTTTTCAGATCCATTTGAAAGAACTGAGGTTTTGATGATTGCCGTCTCCCTGCTAGGCAGAGACGGAACTTCCTCAAGCTATTAGGAACTGCTTCCCACAGGCTCGTGCACTTGGGCTCGATAATCAGCTGACTGGCTTTTTGGAAGTGGCTGGATCCTGAGGCCTCTGGCAAAATCAATGGATTGCTCACTTGATAGAGTCACGGTCTGATGGGATTTGGGGTGGAGGGAGAAAGCAGGAAGCGGGGCATAGCTGAGGGCACTAGAGCACTGGCAGCTCATACTTGGGGTGCTGCCCTGGCCGCTTCCTGTACTCCTCTCTCTGCTTCCTGTCGGCCATGAGGTAAGCATCTCCACCACACACTGACAATGAGGTCAGTACCCTCCACCACACACTGACAACTGAGGTCAGTACCCTCCACTGCACACTGACAACTGAGTTAAGTACCCTCCACTGCACACTGACCACTGAGGTCAGTACCCTCCACTGCACACTGACAACTGAGGTCAGTACCCTCCACCACACACTGACAACTGAGGTCAGTACCCTCCACTGCACACTGACAACTGAGGTCAGTACCCTCCACCACACACTGACAACTGAGGTCAGTACCCTCCACTGCACACTGACAACTGAGGTCAGTACCCTCCACTGCACACTGACAACTGAGGTCAGTACTCTCCACTGCACACTGACAACTGAGGTCAGTACCCTCCAGCACACACTGACCACTGAGGTCAGTACCCTCCACTGCACACTGACCACTGAGGTCAGTACCCTCCACTGCACACTGACAACTGAGTTAAGTACCCTCCACTGCACACTGACCACTGAGGTCAGTACCCTCCACTGCACACTGACAACTGAGGTCAGTACCCTCCACTGCACACTGACCACTGAGGTCAGTACTCTCCACTGCACACTGACAACTGAGGTCAGTACCCTCCAGCACACACTGACCACTGAGGTCAGTACCCTCTCTCATATGCTGGACAAACGAGGTGATTATCTCGGTGACATGCCGGCCAACAGAAGAAAGCGCAATAAAATCATGAACCAAACTACAGAGAGCAGAGGAAGCCCTGAGTGAAGCACCAGGGAAATGTGTACTGCCGACTGGGCACAGCCAGTCAAGGATCCCAGAGCATCAGAGCAGAGGAGGAATGGTAAAGCCTCCCCCTTGGCATGAGGCTCAGAGGCAAGGCAAAGCCTTCCTGTGATCCAAGTGTGGATGTTGAGAGTGTGTGCAGAAAATGTCCAGCACAGCTTTCTGCCCACTCCTGGGATGTTTGCAGACTGTAAGCTGCTCGCCCATGGAGACCGTTCCTATCGGGATTAGCTAGACCTGCACCCTCGACCAGCTGTGTGGCCTGCTTCCTTGTTTGTCCGAATGCAATAACTCCACATCCTTGTTCAGCCGCGTGCAATAACTCCACATCCTTGTTCAGCCGCGTGCAATAACTCCACATCCTTGTTCAGCAGCGTGCAATCACCCTGCACTCTCTTCACCTCTCTGCTACCGACACGCTGAGCTCAGGGTGGGCAGCTAAGTTTTCTCCGTCTGAGCTCACAGTACACCGACTCCTGCTTGTCTGTCTGTGTGTCTGTCTGTGTGGTCTGTGTTTTCTTCATTTCCTCACTGCCTGAGTCAGATCCACTCCTGGAGCCTTGCGTGGATGTGGCACACATAAATAACTTTCTAAGTTGTTCTCTCAAGGAGTGTCGGTGACAGTTACAGAAAGCTAACACACAAGGCCTAAGGGAGTGGGAACCCCTGGACACTGTGGCCATGGCACACTGTAAGATACAGAGGCAGGAGGCCGGTGTGCTCAGTAGTAGAACCTGCACAGGGCTCAGGAAGTAGCTGTTCCGGGTTCCTGCCTCCAAGCCAGCCCATGGACCAGTGGCACCTAAGGTCACAACTGAGCAGCCTTGAAAATGACAGCCAGAGGAAAGGTCACACTCTCTGCAAGGACCCTACCAGCTGCTCAAGGCCACACTCTGAAAGCACAAGCCTACCAGGCTCCAGCAGTGTGCGGTTCAGATTAAGACAGAAACTCAGTCTGGAGGGCAGGGCCTCTGTCTCTGGAAGCCCTGGTCTTTGGATTCTGTGGTCTAGCCCAGAAGCTAAGAGAATCCCAGTTGCTAAGAGAATCAATTCTTAGTACCAGTTTAGCTCCTAGGGCTCTGAATCAATCATTGCTGTCCTCTTAGCCCTGGGGCATTATGGGTACTTCCAAGCAGAAGAGGTGGTCAGGCCCAGGGCATTGAGGAAGCATCCTCCATAGCCCCTTGGATATTGGGAAAATGATGAGGCCCCAGGAGGCAGGAGCAGGGAGGTGGTGGCTCCAGGCTGAAATGCTGTGAGCAGAGTTCGAGGCCAGCCTGGTCAACAGTGGGGCCCTTGATAGGTGGGTGCTTGTCTGGCAGGACTCTGTGAAAAACCAAGGAACAAGCACACAGCCATGGGAGGCACTGACATTCGAATGATTAGTAGTCAGGAGCCAAACACTAACTTTGAGTACTGAGATTGCTCATCTGTTATTGACTCCTTTACTATTCAGTTGATAATCTGGATGGTGCACACCTTTAATACCAGCAGTCAGGAATCAGAGGCAGGCAGATCCCTGAGTTCAAGGACAGCCTGGTCAACAGAGTGAGTTCCAGGACAGCCAGGACTACACAGAGAAACCCTATCTCAAAACAAAACAAAAGAAATAATGACTGAAGCGTTATCTCCTGCTAATTCATCTGACCGTATGGAGGGTCAATCTTTACCAATATCATCTTGGTCTTGAAACCAGTAAGAAAGCATGATTAGCTTCATTCTACAGATGAATAAGTTGAGGCACAAGGTTACTCGCACGTAAATGTCAAGGCTCAAGTCTAGAGAAATGATACAGCAGCTGAGCACAGGCTCCTCTTACAGGAGACCCAGGTTCAGGTCCCAGAGCTGACATAGTGTCTCACAACCTTCTGTAACTCCAGTTCTAGGGAATCGAAGGCCCTCTCCTGATCTCCACAGGCACCAGGCACGAACATGTGCACAATCATGTATGCACAGGAAAAAAAACCTTTAATGAAACGTCAGGGCTGAACTCTGAAAGCTGTGTCTGGCTGTCCATGTCAGTCTGAGCCATCCTTCCTGTCCATGCCATGGCTGCCTTTCATATGGTGCGGACGGCTGTGAGCTGTGTGCCAGGACTCACCAGTGCTTTGGTGGCCTTGACCACTGGCTGCCATTCTTCTGTGATGGGGAAGGTCTCCTCGTTTGGGTATGGCCACTCTGGAAGCACCATTCCCACATCTTCCTGAGTTGCCAAGGTCATGGAACATTCTTCAGAACATTTCAGAACAGGCCTCAAGGCTGACCTCTCTCACATTCAGCCCATCCTATAGGCATGCGTCCTGAGCCCATGTTTCCCCGGGCATCTTCTCCCTGGGAAGAGGCTCATCTGGGTCTACTGTCCATTCGTCTAGTCCGGTGTGTCTGAGCCCTGAATGAGCTCTCCCCCTGGCATACACCCACAGCCACTCCTCTCCAGTTCCAGGCCAGGCTTCGGGGTAACCATGTCTGTACTTCCTGCTCCCACTTCCTTGTCTCCCTGTGGACTGGTTTCCTCCCTCTCTTGAGTGACCAGCCTCTCTGGCGCTGCTAACAGCCTCTTGTTACTCCTCTGATGGCATTGGCTCCGTGTCTTTGCTGCTGCTTGAATCCTCCAGGCTGCCTCCTCAGTGTGGATTTTCCTGGCTGGGCTGTTGCTTGGTTTTCTCAGGATTGCATTTGCTGTTCTCTCTCTGTCTCCTCTCTGAGTGAGCTTTTGGATTGTTTGTTTGTTTGTTTGTTTGTTTGTTTGTTTGTTTGTTTTTCAAGACAGGGTTTCTCTGTGTAGCCCTGGCTTTCCTAGAACTCACTCTGTAGACCAGGCTGGCCTCACACAGAGATCTGCCTGCCTCTGCCTCCAAAGTGCTGAAATTAAAGGCATGTACTGCCACCCTCGACTAGTCCTTATCTCACACCAACACCCACCGCCACTGCTCCCCACCCCACCCCACACACACGCATGCACGCATACACTCACGGCACTCACCCTGATGCCTCTGCTGTAGGAGATAAGCTTGAGGATTCGCAGAGACTGTATACCATCAGCAATATGGAGGAATTTGTAATGTCTTCCCTTGATCTTGCGGAGGGCATAGGGTATCAAGATAATAAAGATAATGACCACATCCAGTATGTTATAGCCATCCCTCCAGTATTTAATGGGCTCCACATAGACCTTCATGAGGAACTCACAGGTATAGATGGAGACAAAGATAATCTCTGAGACCTGCAGGGGTCACAAGGGTTAGAGATCAAAACCAATGCAGAGCCCCATAGTCCTGCCCTCTCCCTGCTGAGACCACCCAATCAGGTGTGGAAAAACCCAGACAGAGCTCCTAGCTCTCTTAGTGAGCCTGGAACCCTTCCCCTTCTGAGTCTTCCCTGCCTGTGGCACTAAGCCTAGGGCTAGGTTTCCCCTCGATGCAGGCATGACTGCCTTGCAGCTGAGCAGCTGGCTGTAAATAGCTGTATAGACAGGTCCTGGTCAATATTCAACATACAGGCCACCTGACGTGAATAGTCCCCAAGAGAAAGGCACGAGAGTTTCCTGGCCATCCTGATACATACACTTTTAAGGTAAAATATACAAACATATAGTTATATTTAATCCATTACCTTCATCAAACATGCATAAAGATCACTCAACTAAAGTCCCCTGGTTTTGAAGGACATTCTGCTTTTTCCCACTTTTATACTGTTTGAACCAATCTCCTCCAAATGCTTCTCCCTTGCCTACAACTCCAACGGATCTATGACTGCCAGGGGGTCCTTTTAGAAACATCTGTTTTTTCTTCATCAAAATTCATTTGTCGCCGGGCGGTGGTGGCGCACGCCTTTAATCCCAGCACTCGGGAGGCAGAGGCAGGCGGATCTCTGTGAGTTCGAGGCCAGCCTGGGCTACCAAGTGAGTTCCAGGAAAGGCACAAAGCTACACAGAGAAACCCTGTCTCGAAAAACCAAAAAAAAAAAAAAAAAAAAATTTCATTTGTCGCCGGGCAGTGGTGGCACACACCTTTAATCCCAGCACTCGGGAGGCAGAGCCAGGTGGATCTCTGTGAGTTCAAGGCCAGCCTGGTCTACAGAGCGAGTTCCAGGACAGGCACCAAAACTACACAGAGAAACCCTGTCTCGAAACCCCCCCCCAAAAAAAATTTGTCATCTTGACAATCATCTAATATTCATTCACTCATAACTGACAAGACTGAGCAACCATGTGTGAAGCAAGCCCTGTTTTAGGTAGTGGAAAATGAATAATTAAGACAGATTCCCAGTGCTGAGGAACTCTGAGCTGGGGATGTGTAGGCTCTCAGCCCTGTACAGTGGAAGAGACTTCAGGGGAGCTGGCAAGAGCAGCTTGGCAGAGAGGTGACAGTCACCCAGGCAAGAGGTGTGAGAAGAGTTCTGCATGGAGGGCGGGTTCACCACTGACACAGGGACGTACAGGGGAGAGACATCCAAGAAGCCCAGGTTTCAAACACAGCAACTGGGTAAGTGCAGGTCTTTGCATGAGCTTGGGGTGAGGTAGAGGAGTGCATTTTGGGGAAAGTGCAGCGTGGCAAACGGTATTCTCTTTTCATGTGTTTGTATTGTTTCCTGGCACTCAGAGTTTGTGACAGAGTTCACGTCCCTGGGTGGTTCCCTCCCTCACACTGCCCTTGTCTACCACTGGACACGAAGGCTGAACTAGCTCCATGAGGTGACTGGTCTGTGGGTGGGGCCAGGATGCCCATGTGTGTAGTAAGCAGAGGAATTTTATATGTCTAGAATTAGACAACCCTCCCAAGTGTGGGCAAAACCTTCAGTCCAGATTAGCCTGGTTTTCAGGGGTGGGGGCATAGGATTTCAACATAATGCTTTCTAGTTGGTAAGGTTGTGTGATGGATGCTCAAAGTTTGAAGGTTTTTACTTTCTTATAGAGAGTCAGTTTTGTACATTCTTTTCTAGAAAACTGTTCCAGCTGGGTTTTCAAATGTACTGGCATTAAATTATCAGACTTTCTTTTTAAAGTTGGGCTTTACAATTTCTTTTATCTCATTGATTTAGCCTGTGCACATGTGTGTACAAGGACCCTGGCAGGTGGCACAGTGTTCTGTGTGCATGGAGGTCAGAGGACAACTTGCAAAAGTCAGTTCTCTCCTTCCGCCATGTGGGTCCTGTGCATCAACTCCGGTCGTCAGGCTCGGCAGCAGGCGCCTGTACCCACTGAGCCATCCTGCCTGCCAAGTTATCAGATTTTTAAAGTATCTGCCGTGTCTCTACATCCCTTCTCTTTTTATTGTCACATGAAGGAAGTTACTTTAACTACTTTAAGAGTCCCGCTCTGAGCTTTGTGGTTGCTTTCCTGGTGCCTACGATTGAATCTGTTTTCTATTTCATTAATTTCTGCTTTTAGTTTTACTGGTTCCTTCTCCTGTTTTTGGTTTCATTTATCCTGGTGCTCTTCCTCCACCATTGCAGCTCATTACTTTCTTCTCTTTCCCTGCTCCCTCCTCTCCCCCTCCTCTCCCTCTCCTTTCTAGATGTCAGGCATCAAACCCGGGGCTTGTGCACACTAGGGATGACCTCTACTCCTGAGGTACAGCGCCAGTCCTTCATTAGCTTATTATTAGAGTATCTGTATGATGTGTTCTGGGGTGTGTGTGTGTGTGTGTGTGTGTATGTGTGCTTGGTGTGTGTGTACATGTGTACATGCATGCATATGTGCATGCATGTGTGTGCGTGTGCATGTGTGCTTGGTGTGTGTGTACATGTGTACATGCATGCATATGTGCATGCATGTGTGTGTGCATGCGTGTGTGTGTGTGTGTGTGTGTGTGTGTGTGTGTGTGTGTATGCACAGTGAGCATGTGGTTGTCAGAGAACAACTTGTAGGAGCCTGTTTTCTCTTCCACCATGGAAGACTGAACTTAGGTCATCAGGCTTAGCGGCAGGAGCCTTCATACACTGACCTCCAATGTTTTGGTGGGAGTGGAGCAGCGTGGCTTGACTTGGCTTTGATGTAACTATGAATGGGGCTGCTCTCCTGATTTCTTCCTCAAGATATTTGTTATCAGTTGGTAGGAAAGCTTCTGATTTTCGTGGGTTAATTTTGTATGCTGCCATTTTGCTGGAAGTGTTTATCAGATGCTGGTAGTTCTGGGATCTCTTACGTATAGAATCATCATCTGCAATCAGAGACCCCGACTCTGCCTTCTCTGTTTGAACCTTTCTGCTTCTCTTATCTTACGGCTCCAGCTGAGATGTCCAACAGCACATCGGGTAAGAGCAGAGGACGTGATTTTAGTGGGAATCCTTTCCATCTTTCCCAGTTAGTACAGTCGGCTGTAGGGGTTTCACAGGAAGTCTTGGATACGCCAACACGGGTCCTTCTATTCTTGTCTTTCCGGGCCTTTCATGACGGAGGGGTTGGAGGGTCACATGACTTCTGTCCATGAGTCCATGCTGAACCACCCTTCACCACCAGGGTCATGAAGCCCGCTAGACCACAGTGGGTGAACTTCTGGCCGTGTTCTTAGGTTTGGGTTGCAGATCTCAGGGAGAACTGTTTTGCATCTATGTTCATCGGGGCAGCTGCTCTTTGTCTCTCTTGTATGTGTATCTGGGTGACCCTGGCTTCCTAAAGTCATTGGTGCCCTCTGCTCCCCTGGTGTGTGAAGGTTTGACAGGCTGACCCTTCTCCAAAGGACTGATGGGATTCATCAGGAAATCCTTTGGACCTGGACGTTTTTAGCTGGGAGATTTTTATTATTGCTTCAATCTCATTGTTTGTTGTAGATACACTAAAATTATTTATCTAAGGGAAATGGTGTGATTATATTTTAATTTTTAAAATATCTTTAATTTTTTAAACTACTTGCATGTCTGTTCCTTCATGTGAAAAACATTTTTTTTTAATTTAAATAAAGAAAAGGTATTTTTTTCTCAGTTTCTCAAAGAATTGACACATCTAACTAGACGGTCTGCAGGCATGTATGTGTAAATATGGCTTGTGATGGGGCCACTAGCAGATCTGCAATTTAGTCTAAAACTAGAAAGGAAAGCATTTGCACTAATTTCTTTGAATGATAAATACACGTGCACAGCACTTCCCTTATGAAGACCAGAGTCAAGTCAGAGGGTCTGAGCACCGTGTTCTTCAGCCTCAGTTTGTAATGTTTACCACAGTAATTGGTTATCTGTGTTTACTAGTGTATGAAGTTCAATGAAAGATAATTTTCGTTGTCAAAAAATAAATTGTTTAATTTTCATTTAATTTGGTAGCAACTAGAAATTCATTTATTTCTTTTAGATTCTCCAATTTAGTGGAATGCAAGTTTCTAAAGGTATTTCCTAATAATTTTCTGTATTTCATTAGCATTTATTGTTATGGCTCCCTTTTCCTCTCTGTTTTACTGTTTGGGGCCCCTCTTTATTTGGTTTGACCCTACAGGTTTTCCAATCTTATTTATCTTTTCAAAGAAGGAACTCTTTGATACTTTATCTTGTTTTATTCGTTTTTATCTCACTAATTTCCATTCTGATCATAATTATTTCTTCCATGTGCTAATTTTAGGTTCGGTTTCTTATTTTTCCAGTGCCCTGACATGTGACAATGAGTGTCCTGTTTGGAACCAAATTTCTCCTATTTTAAAAGGTTTTGCATGTGTGTGGGTTCACAGCCACAGAAGTTGGGGGGGTCAAAGGGGATCCTTCTGGAGTGGCTCTCCCCTTCCACTGTTCTGTGCATCCCAGGGACTGAACTCAGGTTCCAGGCTCATGGATCAAGTACCTTTCCCTGGCAAGCTCTCTCCCGAGCCCCTCCAATTCTGTAACATAGGCATTTATGCTATAACTTTCCCTCTTAGGACTTTTTCATTTATTCCATAGGTTTGGTGTGTTGTTTTCATTTTCATTAGACTCTAGGAATGCTCTTATCTTCTCCTTGATGTCTTCAAGGATGCATTTGATAGTTCAATAGTAGGCTCTTTGATCTCTGTGAGTTTCTCTTCCTGTTGCTTTGTAGTTTCATTTTCCATTGTGATCAGATAAAATACAGGCAATTATTTCAATTTTCCTATATTTATTAAGACTTGGTTCCTTATAATAGAAATCTATGTCTATATTCCCAGAATATTTTGGTATTTACCATTAAATTGTTTAAATCCTTCATTACTTTTTTTTAAAAAATTCTTGAAGATTATCTGGTAAGAACTCCAAGTGTTGTGAGATGGATCAGAGGTTAAGAGCTCTTGCAGAGGACCCAAGTTCATTTCCCAGCACCCACATCAGGTGCCTGTCACTCCAGATCCAGGGGATCTGACACTCCCTTCTGGCCTCCATGGGTATCAACATACATATACGCATACACACAGAGAAAGATACACATAAATAAATAACAATTTTTTTTAAATCCAAATAGTGTGGCTGAAGAACATTCCAGTCTGCATTTTGTGGTATGTCCTTCCTCTCCTCCCTGTTTCTTGACAGTAGGTAGCTGATTCCAAAAACAGGAACATACTCGGGTTTTTCCCGGGCAAGGCTGCAGGTGCCTTCTTTTCTAGCAGGCACATGGGGTCTGCCGGTTTCTTGTAGATGCTCAATGCCCAGATTTATTGCTTCTCCAGAGTTGAAGTGGGTGATATGCTGTCTTTTCTTTCTAATGTATCAACTGAAACACTTTATAGAAATATCATGAATGGTGTACACCTGAAATCCCAACACTTGGGAGGCTGAGGCAGAAGGACCATGAGTTTGGAGCCAACCTAGGCTACAGAGCATGAGCTTGTCTCAAAACAAAGTGTTAGGAAGTGTAGTGTGAGTGGTCACACCGCAGATGACGGCTTAAGGTTAGAGATCATGTCAGAAATATCAGTAAAGCCTGACTCTTTCCTGTAACTTCCGGTTCAGGAGGAAGACTTAGTCCCTTACCTCCTTGGCCTCACCTCAGTCTTTGAGGATTTTCTACCCATAGACTTATTATCCCTGCACCTCACATTGCCTCATCTTCAGCCAGCAGAAGGTCCCCAAATTATCTCCTGCTTTCTTTTGCCATGAGCACAATAAACTCTGACCACTTCCTTACAGGGAAGATGACAAGATCCAGCATATTCCTGGATCAGCTCCTCCTCCCCACTCCAGTTTCAGTGGCATGTCACAGGCACCGAAAATGTGCAACAGCTGAGCTGGTCGATGCTCTAGTCACTGGTGGAGAAGATAAAACACCCCTGCTGTTTATTCTGACATTTCCAAAGCAAACACAGAACCACAGACTTTGATTTCAATGGTGTCTACATATCTCTATCTCCCTTCTCCACCAGCATCCTCATTTTTGGTAGCACAGGATGGTCCCAGCATGCAGGATGCTGAAGCAAAGCATCCTCATTTTCGGTAGCACAGGATGGTCCCAGCATGCAGGATGCTGAAGCAAAAGGAACACAAGCTCAAGTCTGCCTGGGCTACACATAAGAGCATGCTATAAACACAGATAAAGACCACAAACAACACGAAAGATGGAAGAAAATAAAATGTAAGCTCTCCTGGGTGGAAGATGTAAGCTGACGGTCAAGTGCTTGCCCACTGTGTGTGAGCACACCCTCGGACCTGAAAAAAATAATAGAAGAGAAAAATTCCACAGTTACCCATGTGCTTTATCACAAATTTCACAGTGTCTCAGAAGAACACTACTGTGTATATCACGATTAAGGCAATTGTTAAACATGGGTCCACATGGTAAGACCCTGTTGCTAAAACAACAGACACTTTCTTTCAGCAGAGAGATGACCACAGAGAAGGCACAGGATATAAAGAAATCATCTCAAACCAACCAGGAAATGCCGTCCCTGCTGGCTAGCTCTCAGAGGGCCAGCACATGCCGCAGGCACTTATGGGTAATTACACACTAACTGGACAAGTGGGTCGTCAAAAAAATGTTAAAGATATTAAATTTTGGTAGAGGCATGTTGGGAGGGATATGGAGGAAAATGGAGGGGAAGAAGAAGATGTATATGATCATATTTTATTGTATATATGTATGAAATTCTCAAAAAAAATAAAGACAATTTTAAAATAAAAAACACAGTTTTGCCAGGCAGTGGTGGCGCACGCCTTTAATCCCAGCACTGGGGAGGCAGAGGTAAGAGGACTCCTGTGAGTTTGAGGCCAGCCTGGTCTACAGAGTGAGTTCCAGGACAGCCACGGCTACACAGAGAACCCCTGTCTCAAAAAACAAAGTTTTAAAACTTCTTGTAATGGCTCGTCTCATTGTCCATCTTTCAGTCATGCTATAGAGGCTTAGGATCAAAGAACAAATTCATTATGTGCTATGCTTTTTCCTGTAAAATGACAATCAGCATTAATTCTACAAACAACTATACCTGCCATGTTCATCACCAAAAGCACCAAAGTGATGCTTCTTCAGCCCTTTGGGCTGGTTGAGACTTTTTCCTACGTGAATCCCTGAGGAAGGGCAGGCACTTATGGGTAATTACATAACTGGGATTAAAGTTCACGCCGTGAGTCTGAACATCAGTGAGTTTGTGCCTTTTATAAAGCCGGAGTCCCTTCTGCCCACCTGGCCTTCCTGGTTCGCATTTTCTTTCCTGAGGGAAGTTGAGCATGTCACGTCACGCTCTTTGGACGGAGAGTATGGCCACAGAGAAGTGTGATGGCGATTTGCTTCTTCATTAGCTGGACTTCCCAGAATCCTGGAAGCCCAAACATTTCACCCCAGTGTCCTAGGGTTTGCTGGGTTGAGTTCATATTCTTGGGTGTAAATGTGCACTCTTTCAACATACAGATTTTGGGGTGATTTTTCTTGGGTTTCAATTTTTAGCATTCTGATCCTGGATATCCTTATCCAGGATCTTTTTCTCAACACAAGTACTCAGCATTTTCCATCACTTCCATTTTTAATGAGTTTTTTTAATTTCTCAAATTAATTCAAGCTATCATCTGTTGTATTGAACTGTTTGCCTTTGGTTTTGAAACAGTTTTATTTGATTTCTCATTGTTTGCTGAGTTTTGTCACTGTATTTCTGTTTCCTCTGCACGTACAATGTTTTCCTTAACGCTGCGTTGCTCTAGGGGATGTTCTCGTGTTTATCTGATTTTGTAGACTTATCTTTACCGCGGGGTTTCATTACCTCTGTGATCAGATTCCTTGTTCTGCTTTCTTATGCTAATGTGGGCTATTTTACCTCAGTCCTTTACTATTGCACTTTATCCTAAATTCATTTCCTAACCTTTAAGAACATATGCTTCTAACTCCACTGAGCTCTGGTCCTCAAATGCAGCCACTTCATTTGGGGGGCTATTTCAACTCTATTTCCTTCTGTTTTATCTGAACCCTGTCTTTTTTTTTAATCTGTATGTCTCCAGCTTACTAAATCTTACTCCCATTCTCCTATGTGCACAGTCCTTTGGAGGGAGCCCTACCTGGTCAGTTCTTCAAGCCCCTTGGTTCTGGATTGTTCCAGCCCCTCTGGAGAGACTGAACTTTCTGAACTCACTATTGGCATGGGCGACACACTTGCTTCGGCAGCGAGCCTCACCTCAGCCCAGCACACCCTTCCCTCCTGTTCCTCTGCTTCCTCCCCACAGGGGCCGACACTGGCTTCATTGGAAATGCTGCTCACGAGTCTTGGATGTGAGATCTACTTTCTCTGTTTACAAATGAGAGAGAATTCTAGGAGATCACATCACCACTGCTGCTTCGGCCACTGTCTGATGCCACTGCCAAAGTCAAAGGTCTTCTGAATTGTTTCTGTAGAAAACTCCTTGCAGCCAGATGCCTGGGAAATAGTTTAACATTTTCAGAAATAAAGCAGGCAAAGTAGAACTAAAGCATCTGTGTGCTCACCTCAAAGAGTCTGAAGAGTCTGTACATTATGCTGTAATCAGTTCCCAAGACCATGAAGGCCGCGTTGGAGGTGATGGTGCTGATCATGATGACCTGGAAAATGGGGCTCTTTACAACCTTCCTAAAGAACGCCTGGCATTCAACATCCTTCCTCCTGTCAAAGGGCGAATGAGAGGCACGGTTACCAAGGAACAACTGTCCCCCAGGGGTTGCTCCCCCCACACTGTGAAGAGAACTGTACAGGGGCCTGGAAAGAGCTAGATGAGTGGCCCCTGAGACATGGGTGGTGGTCAGAACAGCCTGTCCCACCATCTCCCTGGACTCCTGAGAAAGAGCAATCACCACTTCTCAGACCGAGGGAACACCATCTCCACTTACTTATTTAACAAATCGTCCCCATGTGACCACTGTCAGTAAACAGCAGGGAAACAGGGGACATATCTCAGGAAAAATTGGTAATGGATTAGCGTACACACACACACACACACACACACACACACACACACACACACACACATACACACATACACACACACACACACACACACACACACATACACACACACACACACATACACACATACACACACACACACACACACACACACATACACACACACACACACACACACACACACGCAAGTCTATGATAAAAAGTCAAACACCCTAAGAGAAAAGGGAAACACATCCAATCATGACAGTACAAATGGTATCAGGATGATACAAAGTAATACCTTTGTAGATTTTTGCTTATAAAATTAGTCAAAACTTTCATGTGATAATATTTCATGCCTGAAAAAATGGACTGTGATAGGACATTCTTCTTAAGGAACAGGGAAATCTACATTTGATTTAAAAAACAAAACGAAACAACAACAATGAAAGAACTGTTCATGTCCTCTCCTGCAGACCCTACCCTAAAAGAATACACCGGAAATGTACACAGTGACTTAGTTCATCACGTTTATCCCAGGATTATTTATAGTGATGAGTACTTGAAAACAATTTTAAAACCTAACCGAAAGGACTGGTTACAGGCTAGTGAGATGGTTCAGGAGACAAAGGCACTTACTGCCAAGCCCAGCGACTTGAGCTCAACCCCCAGCACCCACATGGTAGATACCAAAAGTTGTCTTCCAACCTCCCCAAAGATGTCAGGGCATGTACATGCCCTACACATATAAACACACACATAGTTTTTTTAATTTTAAAAGATTGGTTAAGTAAACTATGGAGTATCATACCATGAAATACTGATCCTAAAGTGTATCTACGCATCTTCTCATGGCTTAGAAAAATGATTATGATTTGGTGGAGAACAAAGCAGGAAAACAAAACAAGATGGAATCATACTCATCTCAAAAAGATTTCGTCCACATACAAATAAGTGGGAGATTCACCAAGAGCAATAGTAACATACTGACAGTGTCCGCTGTAAGATGGTAACACACTGACAGTGTGCACTGTAAGATGGTAACAGTATCCGCTGTAAGATGGTAACATACTGACAGCGTCCGCAGTAAGATGGTAACATACTGACAGCGTCCGCTGTAAGATGGTAAGAGTATCCGCTGTAAGATGGTAACACACTGACAATGTCTGCTGTAAGATGGCAACATACTGACAGCGTCCGCTGTAAGATGGTAACACACTGACAGCGTCCACAGTAAGATGGTAACACACTGACAGCGTCCGCTGTAAGATGGTAACATACTGACAGTGTTGCTGTAAGATGGTAACACACTGACAGCGTCCGCTGTAAGATGGTAACACACTGACAGCGTCCGCTGTAAGACGGTAACACACTGACAGCGTCTGCGATAAGACGGTAACACACTGACAGCGTCCGCTGTAAGATGGTAACACACTGACAGTGTCCGCTGTAAGCCGGCAACAAGCAGTGAGACCACAGGCATTCTTTTTTTCTATTTATTTACATTTATTGATGCTTTAAAGGTTTTCTTAAAGAGTAGTATATTTTTCCTACTATCTGTAACAAATAAATACATTTTCTTACAGGTAAATACACAGAGAGAGAGAGAGAGAGAGAAAGAGAGAGAGAGAGAGAATTCAACTGTGACAGTCTGCACATGTGACCCCAAGCCTACTCAGGGGCTAAGGCAGGAAGATAGCTTGAACCTACAACATAGTGAGGCCTTTATCTTAAGACCCAAAGCACCTGCGGAGCTGAAGCTCCTCTGGCCTCGGTGGGCACCACACATGCAGATGGTGCACACACACACATACTGACACTCACATAACACACACACACACATACTGACACATAACACACACACATACACACACACACACACACACACACACACACACACACACACGGAAAACAAAACAAAAAATCAGACTATTGTTGTGGAATATTACTTTAACAATGTAAAGATGTGTTACATTTGTTTATGCTGCATTTAATTATGTAAAAACGTGTTGCTGGTTAACCTTGCCTGCCTAAGGCACCTGATTGGTCTAATAAAAAGCTGAACAGCCAATAGTTAGGCAGGAGAGGGGTAGGTGGGGCTGGGCACAGAGAATAATTAGGAGGAGGAATCTAGGTGAAAGAGAGAGGAGAGAGGGAGAGAGAATAAGTAGGAGGAAGAGAAAGAGAACAAAGGAGAAAAAGAGGGAGATGCCCAGAGCCAGTCAGCCAGGCAATGAGTAGGACATACATAGTGAAAGAAAGGTAAAAAGCCCTGAGGTAAAATGTAGATGAGGAGAAACAGGTTAATTTAAGTTAAAAGAGCCAGTGGGACAGGCATAAGACAAGGCAGAGCATTCATAATTAATAAGTCTCCATGTCATGTTTTGGAAGTTGTCTGGTGGCCTAAAAGAAAGTCTGCTGCATTCGGCATTCCCACATGGGGTCCAAATTTCCACATGGGACCTGAGAACACTGGGAATAAAATAAATGGACATGGCTCCTTTAAGAAGCTCTGCCATACAGCGAGCACTCGAGTAGCTGGCACTTCAAGTAAAAACACCGGCCACAGTGCAGTCATGAGCTACCTAGAGTGGGGTGGTTGAGCGCAGCCCCCAGTTAGACACAGCTCTCAGCCAGGCTCAAGGGTCATAAAACTTGGCTCTCATGGACCTGAGTGGGCCAGAGCCAGCTGCCAGTCCAAAGCCACTTAGCAGTTTAAGGTTTGGCTCACATGGTCAGAAAAAGCTAGAGACATGCAAGAAAGACAGGTCCAGATTGGGGAGAAAAAAAACAGGTTACAGTGTGTTTAAAAATACACATAGGCTTAAGAAAGAAAATGGCATAGACAGTCATAGGAAAAAATAAAGTATAAAATAATAAAGTCTTTAAAGAGAAAGTAAAGTAATATAAGGGGAAAGCCACATAAAGATGGAAAACACGCAGGCAGTCTGAATGCTGTACGGTGTTGACTTTGAATCTTTTGATTGCTGATGAGTGAACAGACACTGCTGAGAGACATGGGATTGTACAAGGGACTGCTGAATTAAACCAGCCTAGACACTTCAGGGGTGCCTTAACTCTAAAATGGAATTCAGAAAATGTATTGAACTGGGAAAGAGGTTAGCTTTTGTTTCCACAGGAAATGAAAGGCTGTGGATTCTTTCAAGATTAATGGAGATCAGGTTTGATTTGGGGGAGACCTCCTGAAAATCTTGGCTACAGACATACAGAAATAAACCAAGAAAAACTACAAGACAGGTGACATATATACTGATCCCTCTGCATGACAACAGTCCTGAGACTGGACAGCAAATGTTACAACTAGTTTTTCCAGAACTTCACCATTATCTCAATTTTCTCAGGATCCCCTAAAGATGCCTCACCCTAGAAAACAGGAAGCAGTCTAAAGAACACAATGCCCACATTCCCAAGATGTGAGGTGGGTGGTTTTTTGTTCATTTGGTGGGTTATGGATGCTTGCCATTGTTTAGGGGAGGGGGATATAGGAATATGGGATAAAAAGACAACTATTGCCAGGTGGCAGTGGTACATGCCTTTGATCCCAGCACTCAGGAGGCAGAGCCAGAGGTGGATCTCTGTGAGTTCAAGGCCAGCCTGGTCTACAGAGCAAGATCCAGGACAGGCACCAAAACTACACAGAGAAACCCTGTCTCGAAGAAAAAAAAAAGACAACTACTAACCTCAAATATTTTACATTGGGGGGTATGGACTGGGTATATTTATACAAATTTAAAGTTATTTTTGTTATACTATATGTATGTTTCTACTCTACTCTTATTTGGGGTATTGTGCTTATGCAGCTCATTTAAAAATGTAATGTATAATTAGGAAATGCAGATTAGTAGTTAGTCATCTACAATAGTCAATCTTATAGTCATAGTAGGTATGTTTTCAAGTTTAAACACATACATTTTAGTTACATAGGTGATCATCAAACACTTCAAAGACCTACAGAATATGGTATTTAAGATGTTCAATAAGATGGGGCTTTTCATGACATTGAGGCATGTCTGCTTCTGGTAGAAACAATCTACTTCAAAAAGGCATGACAGACATCAAGAAACCTTCATATAGAGTTTGCTTTCAATGTGACAAAGCTAGCATTTGGACAAGAAATTGTCCTTGCCTCAACTGCTGACAGTATACCATCCAAACTGGACCAGCAGAGCACAAAGGAAAAAGACTGCCAAACTTTGCAAAAACAAGGCAGGACAGTCCTCCAAAATCCCTGCTTCATAGAAAAGTCTGCCAGACATTCTAGGCCTGTAAGGTGATGATGGATGCCCCAATGTTGCAGAGGAAATTTGGGTGACTGTCCAGGCAGCCAGATGTCTCTGTCATTTCTATAGTTTTGGAAGTGGCTTATATTGCACTTCCTGTTTACTCAGGCAATATAATATCCTTATGGGGTCTTTGATGTAGTTGAAGACTAGCTAGTTAGAGTATTCTTTAGTTACGATAGAAGGTAAATTAGGTACAAAACTTTGGACTCATCAAGATAGGATAAATAATGGAGTGTTTTCTCTGAATTTGCCAAATACAAATGGACTGGATATTGTAAATGTAATTCTTACCTGATAATTTTTCGTATTATATATAGTCTTACTATGTTAAAGTTAAAACCTCCCTTTTATTTAGACAAAAAGGGGGAAATGTTATGGAATACTTTAACAATGTAAAGATGTGTTACATTTGTTTATGCTGCATTTGTTTAATGATGTAAAGATGTGTTGCCTTGCCGGCCTAAGGCACCTGATTGGCCTAATAAAAAGCTGAATGGCCAATAGCTAGGCAGGAGAGGGATAGCAGGGCTGGCGGGCAGAGAGAATGAGGAGGAGGAATCTAGGCTCCAGGGGAAAAGGAGGAAAGAATGAGGGAGACTGGGGCCAGCCAGCCACCAGACAGACAGACACAGAGTAGGACATACAGAATGAAAGAAAGGTAAAAAGCCTGGAGGCAAAACATAGATAAAGAGAAACGCGTTAAACTAAGTTATAAGAGCTGACGGGACAAACATAATCTAAGGCCGAGCATTCATAACTAATAACAAGTCTCCGTGTCGTGATTTGGAGGCTGGCAGTCCGAGAAAGCCTGCTACAGACTATATACCTTATAACCTATAACAAAATATGTAATTTTTATTATATGATTTGAAATAAGTCCTGTAGCAAAATAAAGGGGAAAAGGGCCTTCAAATCATCTAATACTTTAATAAACAGCAGAATCAAATTCAGACTCCAAGTGACCAGCAAATGTGCCAACCTCACCCTCCAGAGAAACCAGCGTGTCTGAGATGCTTTTCTCTCTTGGGATGCAGACAAGTACCTGTGGAAGCAGCTAGGAGCGTTCAGGTGCCCCGCCCGTCCCCATGCTTCCCTTCACACATTTTCTGACCATAGAGGTAAAGGATACTTACTTAATTTTCTTGATTCTTGCATACAATGCCTCTGACGCAGTACCAAACAGTGAGCTAGACACAACTCTTACGGGGCTGTGGTAAAACTGGTGAGACATCTCCCAGATTTTCTGTTTTCATCCCTTGCTTTTATCATCTAACCCAAAACCTCTGCCTAAGGATTTCCTTGGGCACCTGGATTCTAAGAGGCAGGAGAGGGATGCTGGAAAGGGTTCTCTGCTTTATGAGGTCATCTTAGGTATTCTAGCATTACTAGCCTGAGAGGGAGTCCTGACTGTGGGCTCATCTGCTTGCAAGTCCCTCTTCGTGGGGTGGGGAATGCCTCAGATGAGTGCCTAGCAATGGTGGCAGAGCGGGACATTAGAAACGTAAAGACTTTCCCTTATGATGTGCCCATTCTAGCAGACAAAGGCCTTTCATAAGATGGTAAGACAAGTTGAGGGTCATGTAGGAGGAAAATTTAAGTTTTCTGAGTTTCTGAGGGACAGAACTACCCAGAGCCAGGACCAAAGACATGTAGAAGCAAAGGAAGATGGCCATGGGTGAGGCCGTGGACACAAAAACCCAGGGAAGTCAGAGAAAGCATCGCAGGTCTTGCTATTTGGAAGTTTGGGATGTGGTAACCAAAACTCCTTTCCTGAGGAAAATGTGAACAATGTCTAAGGTCCCAAGGACAAATCCAGAGAGTATTGTGTCCAATTTCTTTCCCAGGGAATCAGTTTATTGGGCTTACTTAAAGAGCACAGATAAGGGGTTACATACAGGGAGTTCCCCACCTAAGGCCACACTGGGGAGTCTTTACCCAGCAGGAATCATTGCTTTCCCAGAGATGCATAAATGAAGGCACCCTCCCCCAACCCCCACCAGCCCATACACTCTAGCCCTGCCCTGAGGCCATAAGCAATCACGGCAGAACTGCATGCAATATGTGGTATGGAGTGGCTGGATACTCAGGTGAGGGTCCTGTGAGCCTCCCATCCCTCCTTCTATGGGAGATGTCAACAGTCAACAAGTCCAGCTGGGATGATCTTGCAAGCCAGCAACAGCTGAACTCCCAAAGATGCTGGTTGCTTGGCTCAGAGGATAGTCATGAACAATGGGGAAACTCAGAGTGTGAGGAATGAGCCCAAGTGTTGTGGGATGTCTTTCTGTGTGCTGTGAATATGTGTTACTCTGATTGGTTGATAAATGAAGCTGCATTGGCCTATGGCAGGGCAGGATGGAGCCAGGCGAGAACATCCAAGGGAGAGAGTAAGAGGACAGTAAGGAGAGATGCCAAACTGCCATCCAGGGAGCAGCAAGATGCCAGCAGACCCGTAACGCCATGGCCACATGGCCACATATGGAGCAGCAGGATGGGTTAAGTTGGAAGAGCTAGCTAGCGAGAAGCCTGGGCCACAGGCCATAGAATTTGCAATTAACACTAAGCTTCTGAGTGATTATTTTGTAAGTGGCTTTGGGGCTGCCGGGCCAGGTGGGATGGAGAAACACGGGTCTGCGGGGCTTCCAGCTACACCCAAGACCTAGAGGTGTTTTACGTACGAGAGCTACAGGGATTTAGTTCTGTTGTAATATGTTCGTCCTTACCCTGCTTTGGCTTGATTCTCACAAGGCAAGACAGAGATCTGGAGTGTGTGTAATGTTAAATGTTTAGTCACTGGGTTAGTCCATTTCCTGAAAACACAAGTTCTTGAGCTACAAGGAAATGGGGTCACCACCCCACCATCTCTACTGTCCCTAATATTCTTTCTTTTCTATTGTCTGCAGTGCTGGGGTGGAACCTACAACCTTGTGTGCTGGGCAAGCACTCTACCCCGGCTAGTCCTTAGTATTCTAACACACATGTGTCCGTGTCCATTGCTGGTGGGAAAAATACTCACATAAGCAACTAAAACACTGAATTGAGAGATAATAGCATCTCTACCCTGCACAGTAGAAGAAATAAGTCCTGGTGGTTATAATCAACAATACTGTGTCATACAATAAAAATAAAGGAGAGGACTTCAAATCCGATCCCACGATGATAAATGTTTGCAATTGACCCCGAGTTGGTCAATGCACAGTATATACATGTACTAGAACATCACACTGTATCTCATAAAGATACACATTTTTTAAATTGTTTTCTGACACAGTCTGATATAGCCCATGCTGTTCCAAAACTTCATATGTAGCAGAGAATGACCTTGAACTCCTGTCCTACATACAGCCCCTCCTCCTCAGCACGGTGTGCTGGGACTACAGGTGTGTACCATGCCTAGCTCCATCCAATTACCTGTGGATTAAAACAGCAAAGAAAAAAAAAGAAAAGCTTCAAAAAGTATTTGGTAACTGCAAGTGAAGTGATGTTCTTACATACACCAGATCTGAAGAACCGGAAAAGCCAAGATGGAGTGCGGGGTCCAAGGACTTATAACCTCCCTGCACCATACACCACAAACCCAGGAACACTAAAGCTTTGTTGAAACCATGGCTTCCACTCTCTCCTTACCCACACAGCACCATGTGGAATCATCTAGAGCAGTGATCTCAACCTGTGGGTTACGACCCCTTTGGGGTCCAATGACCCTTTGTAGCCATAAGTTTTTTCCCCCGTCCTGCTCAGCCCTGCAGTCGGGATGAACCTCCCCCACCTGCCTCCCACAGCTGCTTGACCCTAAGTAAACACACAGAGGCTTACATTATTTACAAACTGCCTGGCCTACGGGTCAGGCTTCTTGCTAGCTAGCTCTTATAATTTGACCCATTTCTATTAATCTGTAAGCTGCCATGTGGCCGTGGCTTACCAGTATTTTCACATTTTGCTTCTCCTGGTGGTGCTGGCGTCTCCCTGGACTCTGCTTTTCTCTTTCCTGTCTTTCTCCTTGGATTTCCTGCCTGCCTCTAAGCTGCCTTGCCATAGGCCAAAGCAGCTTATTTATTAACCAATGGGAACAACATATATTCACAGCATACAGAAAGACATCCCAGAGCAACCCTTGTATAGGAGTTGCCTAAGACTGTTCTGCATATCAGATACTTACATTATGATTCATAATAGTAGCAAAATACAGTTATGAATTAGCAACAAAAATAATTTTATGGTTGGGGGTCACCACAACGTGAGGAACTGCCTGAAAGGATATCTGCATTAGGAAGGCTGAGAACCACTGAGCTAGAGCCAAAAGGATCTGAAAACTTCACCCGTTAGTGTTTTTTCTCTTGGCTCCTAATATTTAATTTCTGGTTTGCATATATGTCTCACAATGGTCTTTGTGTGCTTCTGTAGGTTTTAGGACCATGCTTATGTGTCGTGGTCCATGTGTGCATCCATGTCCCCCTCCCATGTCTCCCCCGTGTCCCCCCCCCATGTCCCCCCCCCGTGTCTCCCCCCGTGTCCCCCCTCCCATGTCTCCCCCCGTGTCTCCCCCCGTGTCCCCCCTCCCATGTCTCCCCCGTGTCCCCTCCCGTGTCTCCCCCCGTGTCCCCTCCCGTGTCTCCCCCCGTGTCCCCCCCCCGTGTCCCCCCCGTGTCCGTCCCCCCCCGTGTCCGTCCCCGTGTCCCCCCCGTGTCTCCCCCCCCGTGTCTCCCCCCCCGTGTCCCCCCCGTGTCCCCCCCTGTGTCTCCCCCCCGTGTCTCCCCCCGTATCCCCCCCGTGTCCCCCCCGTGTCCCCCCCGTGTCCCCCCCCCGTGTCTCCCCCGTGTCCCCCCCCGTGTCCCCCCCGTGTCTCCCCCCGTGTCCCCCCCGTCTCCCCCCCGTGTCTCCCCCCCCATGTCCCCCCCCAGTGTCTCCCCCCGTGTCCCCCCTCGTGTCTCCCCCCCCGTGTCTCCCCCCCCGTGTCTCCCCCCTTGTCCCCCCCGTGTCTCCCCCCCTTGTCCCCCCCGTGTCCCCCCCCCCCCGTGTCTCCCCCCACAGTGTGCTATTAGGCCTTCTTTACCATACCCTCCAGTCATGAGTCTCACAGGCTCCTCCTCTTAGTCCTCCATCTTCTTTCTCTCGTCCTTTTCTCTTCTTTTTCCTTTTTTTTTTTTTTTTTTGGTTTTTCGAGACAGGGTCTCTCTGTGTAGCTTTGGTGCCTGTCCTGGATCTCGCTCTGTATCCCAGGCTGGCCTCGAACTCACAGAGATCCACCTGCCTCTGCCTCCCGAGTGCTGGGGTTAAAGGCGTGCGCCACCACCGCGGGCTTCTTTTTACTTCTTAACTATAACCTTTGTCAATGCAAAAACCAGCAAACGTGGATCTCACCTTCTAAAGGAAAAATGAGGTCATTTATTATGGAGCCATTTTGCATGACCACGACCCAGGAACACAGACTTAGGTTACCCTAACTTCCATGTTCCCACCAAATATAATATGTATGAAGATGCCATGAGAAAACCATTCCCTTGGGGACTAGAGAGATGGCTCAGGCTTTAAGAGTACTTACTATTCTTGCAGAAGACCTAGGTTTGATTCCCAGAATCCATGCTGGGTGGCTCACAGCCACCTGTAACTCCAGTTTCAGAGGATCCAATACCCTCCTGCCTCTTTGGGTACACACGGCACACATAAACTCATGCAGGCACATACACACAAATAAAAAATAAATTTTTTAAAGAGAGAAGGAGGTGAGCCAGAGATACAGGATATCCTGTCTTGAAAATACAAACAAAAACTAGCAAACACTAATGCTACATTGTATATGACGCTAAAATTAATTTAAAATAAAATGGGGCAGTATATGCTGTGTCAGGTTGACCAGGAGACACACCTCTGGGTGTGTTTGTGGGGGTTGAGAAGAGGGGGCCCACCTAAGCACCATCCCATAGGCTCCTGACTATGGATGCAAAGTGACCAGTTCACATACCTGCGGCCACCTTTTCCCGCCTTGACGGACTGTAGCCGCTAATGGAGGGCCTCAGAGGATAAACCCTCCTCCTCCTCCTTTAACCGATTTCTTTAGGATATTTGTTCACAGTGAGAAAGGAACTAAGGCACGGCTAACTGAACCGGCCAGGAATTGGTTTTGGGGAGCTTGGACCTTATCACGTGACCACACAGGTTCCTCGTGTTGTAGCAGTGGCCTGGGTGGGGCAGTAAGGGTTTCTGCTCCGAACAGGATTGCTCTTCAGGCCTGTGGGGTGAGGTCCTCACAGAGATGATCTTCAGTAGAGACTAAGTCAGGCACTCAGTTCACCGGGGACAACACACAAACTGTGAAAAGATATGGCTCTTAGTTCTTTCTCAATTCATTAAAGCCCAATAATGGACGGGGGGGGGGGGGGGGATCGCAATGACAGGAAGTCCTTGAATTGCCACATCTTACTGGAGCCATGAACAAGACACTGTCCTCTCCTTCAACCCCTAGTCCAAAAGTAAACATAACCAAGATACGTCATCCAATTTTTGTAACTTTTGTAATAAAATTAACTATTGAAGTAGTAAAGCAGCTAAACCCAAAACAGCTCTAGCTTTGTGAGAATTACTCTAAGAACACATCTTCACAGTGGGGAATCCCTTCCTACTGTTCTCAGGCACTGTTACAAAGTCCTGCTCTCCCCAATATGGCCTTTAAGAATGCCATCTGGGGGCTCAGAGGTTAAGAGCACTTTCTCTTCTTGCAGAAGACCCAGATTCAATTCCCAGCACCCACATAACAGCTCACAAACGTCTGTAAGTCCAGTTACAAGGGATTAGACACCCTCTTCTGACCTCCACAGGCACCAGGCATGAATACTGTGCACAGACACACGTGCAAATAAAACATACAAAGCCAGGACAGTGGTGGCGCACACCTTTAATCCCAGCACTAGGGAGGCAAAGGCAGGCTGATCTCTGAGTTCAAGGCCAGCCTGGTCTACAGAGTAAGTTCCACAGCAGCCAAGGATACAAAGAAACCCTGTCTCAAAAAAACAAAAAAAACAAAAACAAAAACAAAATCATATACATAAAATAAATAAATCTGAAAACAAAATTCCAGGTTTTCCCCCCCAGGCCAGTCTGGACTATATAGAAAATCCAAATCCAGCCTGGCTATACAGTGAGACCTTGTTTAGAAAAAAATGTAAAAGTTCTATTTCTTTGGAAATTTAATTCCTGTAACAAGCCAGGCCAGGGTGGAGAGACGGCTTGAGAGTCAAGAGCTCACACTGCTCTTCATGTCCCTAAGTACAGCTCCAGCACCCACCTCAGACAGCTCACAACTGCCTGACTCACTCTCCAGGGGATCCTGCACCTCTGGCCTCCATAAGCAGCTGTATGCACACACACACACACACACACACACACACACACACACACACTTTCAATTTTTAAATACTAACTCAGGTGTTTATTATATGTCTGACTAGATGTAATGAAAAATATCTCAGGCTTCAGGTTCAAATCATTCTGTATTTAAGCACCAACTATACAAAAATGTATATATGTAAAAACAAACTAATTTATGACTTAATTTATTCACATAAATGGCCTTCAGAAACACTGCAGACAGTCCAGGTGTTAGATCTTTATGTGCGTTTTCAAAGAGATCACAGAGAAGCAGCAGCATTTTCAATGAACTGGGCCAGCTTCACGTCCCGTTTGGTCAAACCTCCACAGTCATGTGAGGTGAGAGTTATCTGGACCTACGAAGGGAAAAGCACCTTTTAAGATCTGAGAGAGACCTGTGGGAGAGACCCTAGGTGGTTTGGAAATCAATCTATTTCTCAACATTCATATTTGAGAATTGCAGGTAGATGATTTAGAAAATGCTATATTATGAAAAAACATTGCATTTCCCAAACCCAGAGAGCTTGGGGTGCGGCCTGCACATGTGACAGCCACCCAGAGGGAAGGCTCCCAGAGGACAAGGGGAGTCAGCTGCCAGCATGGGAAGCTTGTTTCCTGGGAAAAAAGAACAGAGATGAAAGCTCCATTTTAACTCCCAGAACTTTAATTACACCAGCCCTGTTCAGGCCACTAAGGAAGGGCAAGTCGACCTATGAGGCAGTACCTGAGTGAGGTAGAAAGGCAGCAGGCTACCAAATGAGGAAACATGGGTGGGGGGTGGCATCACTCAACAAGATTAAAAAGCAAGAGAAGTGTCCGGGAAGGAGATGTTCATCCTGGAACTGGACAATTAGGAATTGCTTCTTTTTAAATCACAGCAGTGAAGTTCTTTTTCTCAGAGAGGATTTACAAACCCTTGAAGAAATCTAGACAGATATCCCAAGTGGTGAGACACTCTTGAGGGTGTGGCTGTTCTCACTGCACCCCTTAAAACTTTTTAGTCTATGATCTAGAGATCAACTTTTTAATAAACATTTACCACAAAGAGACAGTTTCTGAGATTTATTTCAGCAAGACACATAAGGCCATGCTATCTGATTTGCTACCATTCCTTTTAATAAATTATTTTCAAATTAAAACTGTGAGGTCTCAGGTAACTGAGGTGGCCATGGCAACACATGCCTGTAATCCCACAAAATGGGAGGCAGAGGCAGGAAGATCTCTCGCCAGCATGGTGTTCATAGTGAGTTCCAGGCCAAATAGGGGTACAGAGAAGACCCTGACTTAAATAATATACCCCTCCAAATAAATACCCCTCCACAAAAATATAGTAACATTTTATCTTCATGGCTGATACCCAAGATTAACTCAGGAAAGTCTAAACCTCTGGAATAAATGTTGGAAGACAAGCCTAAGGACAAAGAACTATAATTCTGCTCTCAGGAAAGCCCTGAACGGTGCTAACAACGACACTCTGGGTTTCTGAGAGACTAAGAGAACACTTTCTCAGCACCACCTCATTCATAAAGAGGCTCCTTCAATCCCCAAATGAAGGAGATCCCAAGAGAAAGAGGCCCAGCTACCTTGTTGTACACGTTGAACCATTCTGGGTGATGATTCATCTTCTCTGCTTGTAGGGCAACCCTGGACATAAAGCCAAAGGCCTGCAAAACACCAAATACAGATTAGCAGCCCCGCCTTGCACTCTGTAGCTGGGAGACCCCGAGCCACCTAACCAGACAGGCTCGCTGGGATGCTGGGGAAGCCTCGGAAGTCATAAGGAAAGGGCCGCTCTCTGTAGGCCAGGGCACCAGGGCAGCAGACTGCTAGGTGGAGAAACAATCTGGCTCAAATAAACAAACCAGGAAATGAGTGTCACCTAGTGACCTGTCTGGACTGCTTAATTGTCCTAGGACTCCGGACTGCACAGGAATAATTTCCCTTCAACCCAGTGCCCTGGGTCTACCTGCCCCAAATCAAGGGAGCCAATTTGCTCCTAACTGTTCCTTCTGTTTTTAGTGAATGGGCAGCTCTGGCCATCAGCTGCAAGACTGTGGAGAAAGGCTCACAGCTGTCCCAGCCCACACTTCAGGGGACAGCCAGTGAAGGTCTACCTTCACCGCCAAGCAGCCTGAAAGAAAAGCCCTGTGTGCCTGCTGGGGAGCCTCTGACTACAGCCCCACCAAGCTGAGGTGACAGTATGCTTCCACAGAAGACAAGCCTGGAAACAAACCGAGGACCCCACCCAACAGCGTGGACATCTGGGACTCACAGCACAGGGAAAGCAGAGACACCACGCAGAAGGCCACCATTCTGAGGAAAACATTTTTCTTTTTTGCGTCCTTTCATATTTTTATGAAGGCGATTGCAAATAACAATCCTACTTTACACTAATCCCTGAAAGGGACACTCTAGAGGGGACCATAAAGCATCCAGAAGCTGAAGACAGGATGAAGGGCTGTGGACACTGCCACCAGCCAGTGCAGTCACGACCACACTGATTACCTGCACTGCGCACACCAGACTGGTCCTGTGAACTGTCAGTCTGGGTAATACATTTTAAAAGGAAGGGGAGGGAAAAGTCCTGTTAGCTATGTACAGAATTATCCAGAGCAAAACAAACGTACTCTCCTGTCCCTACTCATTCCAAATCTGACTCCCTAGGTCCCACGGAGGTACAAGCAGCATAGGGAAGTCTGGTTTAATTACCCAAGCACGGAGTTAACAATGCTGTGTGGGATTTCTACTGTCAAAGTGACTGACTTTATTCAGCATTAGCTGAAGTAGAAGACTGGCTGCCCTCAGTGACAGATGTGGTGGCTCAGGGCCTCCTGGCCTTCTGAACCTGGGGCTCTGGATTCAAATTCTGACCACCACTCAACTGTCATTTGGCCCGAGGCTCCATTTTCTTTTTCTTTCTCTTTCTCTCCCCAACTCACCCCTGGGTTGTGAGACGGGATCTCATGTAGCCCAGGCTGACCTCAAATTTACTGTTAAGTGCTAGAAGTACAGGTATGTGCTTCCATAAACGGTTTCCAGGCTCAGCGCTCTCTCTCTCTCTCTCTCTCTCTCTCTCTCTCTCTCTCTCTCTCTCTCTCTCTCTCTCTCTCTCTCTCTCTGTGTGTGTGTGTGTGTGTGTGTGTGTGTGTGTGTGTGTGTGTGTGTTAGTTTTTAAGATTTAATTTTTAAATGATGTGTACATGTGTGTGCTTTTGAGTGCATATGTATACACCTTGAAGCTGGAATCACAGGTGGTTGTACACTGCCTACATGGGGAACTGAACTCTGGTTCTCTGAGAAGCAGAGCACATGCCGACCTCTGTCCATGCAGCTGTCGATCCAGCCCTTAGTTTTCTTTTTTAACTGTTTTAATTTGTTCTTAGACATTCTCACAAGTGTACATAATGCATACCAAACTCTCTCACCCCACCTGCCCCCCTCTGTCTCCTCTCGCCCACCTTTCACACTCACCCCACCTGCCCACCTCTGTCTCCTCCCGAGCACCCTCCACACTCACCCCCACCTGCCCACCTCTGTCTCCTCCCGCCCCACTCTCCACACTCACCCCCACCTGCCCACCTCTGTCTCCTCCCGCCCACCCTTCACAAATATTTCTCTCACACATTCATGTCTATTCTCTTTGTTTTGTGACGAACCAAGATTAGCCGCGGCCATCTGTGTGACTTGAGTTTGAAGCGATCACTACAGCCTGATGTGTGGTGATATATTGTGTACCCTAATAAAATTTGCCTGAAGATCAGAGAGACAAAGAAACAAGCACAGCTATGCCTCACCTCGCCAACTCCAAGAATCCTCCGTTTGAAAGCCTCTGAGTCCTTAGCCGAAAGGTTCTCAGACAAAAAGCCTGTAGTTCCTGTCTCCTCAGCCTTATATACCTTTCTCCACCCAGCCATATCACTTTCTTCTTTGTGCTGGGATTAAAGGTGTGTGTGCTTTCCAAACAGAGGCATGAGATCTCAAGTGCTGGAATTAAAGGTGTGTGACTCCCAAGTGCTGGGATTAAAGGTGTGTGACTCCCAAGTGTTGGAATTAAAGGTGTGTACCACCACTGCCTGGCTCTGTTCTCTCCTAGACTGAGTCAATCTCATGTAGTCCCAAGTGGTTTTGAACTCACAGACATCCAGAAGGATATCTGCCTCCTGGGTGCTAGGATTAAAGGTGTGTGCACCACTGCCTGGCCTCTATGTTTAATCCAGTGGCTGGCTCTGTCCTCTGATCTTCAGGCAGATTTTATTAGGGTACACAGTCTATCACCACATTTCCCGCAGAGAGCAAAGAAACAATCCCATCTGCCTCCTTCTATTGTGTAATATTTTGTTTGTGTTCTGACAAATAAAGCTTGCCTGGAGATCAGAGGGCAGATCTAGCCACTAGTTAACCACAGAAGACAGGCAGTGATGGCACACACCTTTAATCCCAACACTTGGGAGGAGGAAGCAGGAAGATCAGGAGTTCAAGGCCATCCTGGGCTACACAAGATTAAACCAGTCTAAAAGAGAAACAGAGCCATGCATGGTGGTGTATACCTTTAATCCCGGCACTAGGGAGGTGGAGACAGGATCTCACCCCCATTTGGTCTGAGGATTTGTAGAGATAAGAAGTCTCTAGTGACTGCTGCTCTGCTTCTCTGATCTCCGGGCAAGCTTTATTTGTCAGAACACAAACAAAATATCCTACAGCATCCTTCCACTTTGCAGACCGAAATCTATTACCTACCTAGTTCAGAGCTTACACAATGAAAATGCCCATAACAATACATGTCCAAGTTATCGGATCTGCTGCTACAGGAGTTTTGATGAGTGGGTAACAGGGAAAGGGGAGCCGCAAGGTGGAATGCAATGAAGGAGCATGCCCAGAGGGCCGTGTCTGCGGAGAGCACGGAACATGGCCCTTCTTTCAAAGACGCCTTTTTACAGCCCTAGCTATGGCTTACCAAGCCTCCAACCAGGACCTAATGACCAGAGTTACTAAGAGTGTAGACCTTCTAAAGTCATCTCACCCAACAATGCTAGAAAAGCTCATGGCAGAACAGACTCACTAGCAACCCAGTGCAACTAAGGAAATGAGCAGTGAAATAAAATCAACAAGCTGGAGAGGTGGCTCAGTGGTTAAGAGCACTGCTGCTCTTGCAGAGGACCTGGGTTCAAGTCCCAGCACCCACATGGCAGTGCCAGTTCCAGGGGATCAACATCCTCCTCTGACCTCCTTGGGCACCAGCCATGCACATGGTGCACAGACATGCATGCAGGCAAAAGCCCCCATAAACATAAAATAAATAAAGTTAAAAAGACACCAACATGAGCTTCAAGGATAGAAAAAAAATATATGAGACTAACATAAATTTAATTGCTACAGTCAAAAAAAAGTTGTAAACAGGGCCAGGGGCCAGGGCAGCTCAGGATAGAACACACCTGTCCTTGGTGTGAAAGCCTGGGTTTGATCTCCAGAACTGAAAGGGAAAAAATTGTAAAAGAAACAGAGAGAGGCTGGGGAGATAGCTCTTGCCTCCCAAGCCTGGGAGTTCCATCCCCAGAATCCATGTAGAGGTGGAAAGGGAAACTCCATCCTACAAAGTATTCTCTGTTCTCCACACACATGTTCACATGCACACACAATAATAAATGATATAATAATAATATAATAATAAATAATGCAACAATGTCAGCTGGGCAGTGGTAGCACACCCCTTTAAACCCAGAACTGGGGAGGCAGAGGCAGGCAGATTTCTGTGAGTTTAAGGCCAGCCTGGTCTACAGAGTTAGTTCCATGACAGCCAGAGCTACACAAAGAAACCCTGTATTAAAAAAACAAACAAACAAACAAAAGGAATGCAACCATGTCTCCACATCTTAGCAAAATTAATAAACTTAGAGTCTTAAAAATCCTTTTATCATGTAGTCAGAAATTCCACGTATAAGGATGAAAAGAAATCTGTTGACTTCAAATCTCCACATATCGCTATTCAGCACTGGAAGTCAGACAAAACCTACAAAGACTTTAGGAAATGGAACTGAAAACAATGATTGTCGGGGGGGGGGGGGGGGGGGGGATTGTTTTGTTGGGTTCTTTTTGTTTTGCCAGACAGGGTTTCTTTGTGTGTAGCCCTGGCTGTTCTGGAACTCGCCCTGGCTGTTCTGGAACTCGCTATGTAGACCAGGCTGTCCTCGAACTCAGATATCTGCCTGCCTCTGCCTCCTGAGTGCTGGGATTGAAGTCGTGTGCCACCAGGGTTAGAATTTTATACCCAGTTAAACTATTTTTCAAAAAATAAAAGCAATAGCTTGATGTGGTGGCACACACCTTTAATCCCAGTGCTCAGGAGACAGAGGCAGGAGGATTTCTGTGAGTTCCAGAACAGCTAGGGATAGCATAGTGAGACCCAGTCTCAAAACAAACAAACAAGCAAATAAAAGCAGTGGACTGACATTTCAGAAATACAATAACTCAGGTCAGGAGATGGTTCAGTGGTTAAAGGTCCTTGTATGCAAGCTTGGCAATCTGAGTCCCATCCCCAGAAGCCACATAAAAACAGAGGAGAGAGAGCGGGTTCCATCAAGTTGTCCTCTGAACTTCACATTCACGCTCTGTCATGCCTACAACACATGCACACACGAATTTACACATATTTAAATTTGTTTAGATGAAAAGAAATGCAACAACTCAGAGAACATCTTTCATTCATCCTTCTGAGGAAACTTAAAGAAGGAGTTATAACTGAGAGTCGAGTGGAAGCCTGTGTCAAAAGTGCTGGTGATGAGAATAAGTTCACTAAGTTCTAGGACTCCATTTAGCACAACTAAGCAATTAAGGAACCAAATGTTATCAGCTGGAACAGGAAGAGAAACACAGGCAGGTTGAAAGCGGGAAGACAAGGGTTAGAGATCTTTAAAGGCAGAAGATCGGAGCAGTGGAGCCAGGAAACAGTGTCAAGTAGAACTGAACAGGGCAAGAGGGGGCAGAAAGTAGATGAGGAGTTCTGATATCCTGCAGTGGGAATGCGCTAAGGAGAGAGTGGCTACATTGCCATGTAAACTTGCATGTGTAATAGTACCTTCAAAATTGAAAATAAAACAAACATTCCCAACTCAGGAAAACACAACTAAAATAAAACTTGAAAACACAGCAAAATACCACATCTAAACAGCATTACTCATATATAATTTAAGGTAAGTAGACACTGCTTTTGTAATGTTTACAAAACCAAACAATCAATAAATGTGCACAACCTAAATCCAAGCAATTAAAATCAAAATAAGCTCATCAGCAATGACGACTAACTATGAGTTATTTGTACTACACAAACACAGCCTCAAGATTAACAAGGCAGAAAGTGCAGAAAATAGAAGGCAAATAAAACATGTATGTTTGAGTTGGTGGGTTATCTTACCATAAATAAGCCCTCTTTTTTGTTTGGTTGGTTGGTTTTGTTTTGTTGAGACATGGTTTCTCTGTATAGTCCTGGCTATCCTGGAATTTGCTCTGTAGACCAGGCTGGCCTCAAACTCAGAGATCCTCCTGCCTCTGCTTCTGAGTGCTGGGATTAAAGGCATGCACCACCACCTGGCCATGAATAAATCTTTAAAATGTTGTGCGAGTTAGGGGGAATTGACGGTTAGTTCTGATTTTTTTTTTTTTTTTTTACAATAAATAACCCTCCTTTTTAAAAAAGTTTGTGGTTAGATGGGGCAGGAGAAAGATTGCTTGGAGATTAAGAGTACTGGCTGCTCTTCCAGAGGATCCATGTTTAATTCCTAGCACCCCTACAGTGGCTCACAATCATCTGTAACTCCAATACCTAGGGACCAAACGTCCTCTTCTGGTACCTCCTCAAACACCAGGCACACACTTGGTGCACAGACACACCTGCAGACAAAACACCCATACACATCAGATAGATAGGTAGGTAGGTAGGTAGGTAGGTAGGTAGGTAGGTAGGTAGATAGATAGATAGATAGATAGATAGATAGATAGATAGATAGATAGATAGATAGATAGTTAGATAGATAGGTGATTGATAGATAGATAGATAGATAGATAGATAGATAGATAGATAGATAGATAGATAGATGGTAGATTATAAGATTTTTAAAACATAAAGGGAGAGGAGGGAGTGGGGTGATATAGATGAAATACTCACATATGAAATTCACAAAAAAAATATAGAAATATAAACGTCTCTGCTAGGTGTGGTAGCACACACCAATAATCAAACACTGAGGAGGCTGAGCCAGGAGGCTCCCCAGCTTGAGGCCAGCCTGTGCCACACGCTAACGAAAAGCAAAACAAGGGGATGGAGAGAGGGCTCGGCAGCCAAGAGGCCTCGCTGTTCTTCCAGGAGAGTCAGGCATCTCATAACCACCTGTAACTCCAGCTTCGGGGACACCTACACACAGATGTGCAGATATACACAAAATTAAAAATAAAATGATCAAAAACAAAAAAACACTCAAACCACAAGCCAGGCTTTTAATGCCTTTAATCCCAGCACTTGGGAGCAGAGGCAGGGGGATCTCTGGGAGTTTGAGTTCCAAGTCAGCCAGGGCTACATAGTGAGACCCTATCTTTAAAAGGGGGGAGGGACCAGGTAATAACAAGATGCCACACAAGCTAACTACCCGAGTTCAAGGCCAGGAACCACAGTGAAAACCAGAACCAACTCCTTAAAAGTCACCCTCTGACCTCTTCACATGCACTTAGCACACACGTGTCCAAGCTCTCACACAGACACTCACGTACACATGCATGAATGTACACATGTGTACACACATGCACACACTCGAACATACATGCAAGGCCATGACTTTAGAATAAACAGTTCTACTTCTCAGCAGGCGTCGCTGCAGACACTCAGACACCAGTTACGATAACGGTCACTTTGTATACCCTCCTACCTGCTGCAGCACCAGCAAGGAGACTGGAGGAGAGAGGGTGTGGACTAGGATATACTTACACACAGGAATATGACGCAGTCATCAAGAAGGATGAGAAAACTACCCTCTGACATGGAGGTACTGCCAAGATCTATTAGGAAATGAGAAAAGCACACGCATCTGTGAGCAGCGTGATAGGACAGGCCATGCGCAGCCTCCTCCGAGCACTCATCTCTTAGCACAATGTGCAGGAGACGCGGGAGCACTGTGAGTGGGCAGGAGGCACTGGCTGGGAGTCAGGTGACCAGGGCCAGAAACAGGAAGAACTCACGCATTCTTAGTACCTTTTGAATTTGCACAATGAATATATCTGATATAGTTTTAAAAATTAGTTTGGGAACAAAATGAAGGAGTTGTGCAAATGAAGTTATCACTGTAAAGGGAGCCAGGACCCTGCGATGTATAGTAATGTGGTTCATATTAAAATACTTGGGCTCACGTCAACGTCTTAACATATGCCTACCTGTTGAGGTGGGTTTTAGTGCCAATTTACAGCATAGTTTGTCTATGAGCCGTGTTCTGTTGAGCCACGGCCATTTCAAACAAACATATGGTCAACAAATAACATATAATGGCTGATAATAGTTTCAGTCTTTCCTGTATTGCAAATTACAAACATTTCGTGAACAAGCCATGAGCGCATGATGAAGTATGACTCCTTAAGTCACTCTGCCATTTCAAGGAATGTGAGCATTACAATCAGAGCAAATTGGGCCGATGAAGTTTGTCATTTGGAAATCTCCAAATCATCGGCAAGCAAAGGTTTTTTCCATGAACCCCAAATCAAGTCCTCTTTGGAAACTTGAATTTTTCTCAAAGTTACTTTTGTTTCAGTTCACTCCGTGGAACCATGAACACTATCAGATGCACAAAACCAAAACAGGAATCCCGTATCAATCTGTGAAACGCGTAACAGCACCCCAGACTTAAAGCGCAGCCTCGGTCCTAACAACATGTATGGCTTACTGAAGCTCGCAGGCTTAACTCTGGGCACATTGACAACATGAACCTCTGAGTCCTCAGCACAGCTCCCTTTGATATATGTCCTTCAAATCAGCTGCCTTCATATTTTGATTATAGACTATTTTAATTACATACTAAAAAAGAACCTATCTCCCACTAAGAAAATGAGCACCAGGTACTCTCAAGTAATTTCACCAGTACAATCTCCATTAAGCCGTTAAATACTTCCCTCACTAATTCAATGAATTAGAACTCTCTATTGTTTACGAAGCACCTTCATGTTTGTGGGCCTATAACCCTTCTTTTAAAAAACACAATTGCTGTGGAAGGAAACGATATTTATGTCTGATTAGAAATGAAAACACTATTACATAAATCAGTTTGGGCATTTCTTCACGTCTTGAAACTTGATCGGCAATTTCCTCTAATTGGTGATCAAGGAAACTATCTTGTGATCAATTAAAGTAATTACCAGATTCCGGCAACACAGCCTACCTTAATTTCAGCTAGAGTCTGCACTTCTTCAACTTTAATTAAAAATAATGAAAATTATTAAGCAAAATACAAGGCAAGATCATTGCCAAGCATGCACATGTCACGGGACAGGACCTTCCCTCGGCGTTGGTGACATCAATCACATAAACATTGCTTGGTGCACAGAGGAGGACATTCTCTGCCCCCGCGTATGATTACACATCTCCCTATAACTTTCACACTGGAAACACTGCTCACTATTCCCGTCGCTGCAAAGGCAACATCAGATCTTAATTTGAAGGTCAACACAATATTCTTGACCAGAATTGTGAGGGACAGGCCTAGCCAAAGATGTATTTCACTCATGCTTTTTCTCTCTGCACGTGAGCCCAGGAGTCGTCTACAGAGTTTGAGATCAGAGACCTGGGTTCCACTCCAGACTGCAGTAGTCGCGGTTACATGACATCAGCAGAGTTCCTTAGCGGGGCTCCCTCCTGTAAAGCTGAAGCACTCTGTGTACCACCCTCCCCTGTGCCCGGCACTCTGCTAAGCAATCATTGCCTCTGGTTATGGACAGCAATGCTTTAACACTGTAGCACCTGTGGCTGAAAAGGAAAAATTCTTTCCCACACCAAGACCAGCCTGGAAACCAACGAATTTATCTTTGCAATGTGAGAAAACCTGCAGCATCTTGAGAACTGTTTCTTTAAGTTGCTGTTGCCACAGGAAGACTTCCTCAGCGTCTGTGAGCAGCTCACCCAAGGGACTAGTCTTCTGACAAGCACAGGTGTGTGTGTGTGTGTGTGTGTGTGTGTGTGTGTGTGTGTGTGTGTGTGTGTATGGTGTGTGTGCATGGTGTGTATGGTAAGTGTGTGTGTGTATGGTGTATGTGTGTATGGGTGTGTGTATGGGGTATGTAAGTATGGTGTGTGTGTGTGTATGGTGAGTGTGTGTATGGTGTGTATGCATGGTGTGTATGGTGAGTGTGTGTATGTATGGTGTGTGTGTATGGGATGTGTGTGTGTGGCCTGAGGACCATTCCTCAGGCTTCCATCTTTCTGGGGGCAGACACAGCCCCATCAGTCCTGGGACAGCAGTCTACCTGCCCTCTACCTAATCTGCTACAGAGCTTACATTTGCAGTAACTCGGGACAAGAAAACCCAGTTCTGAAACTGAACTGGTTTTCTCATGCTCTCAGGTAGAGCCGGCCCCTCTTCCTTGCCCCAGGCTGAATTACTGTCCTCTTAGTGATGATATCAACATGCCACCTGGGAGATAGCATGCTCACTCCTACAGACACACACACACACACACACACACTAATGATGATGGTAATAATAATAATAATAAAGAAAAAATTTTCATTCCAACATCACCATTTCTGGTAGACAGCGATTGGAAAAAGGAAGCAGCTCTTTAGCTAAGCAGGGCACCACCTTCAAAACACATCATTAACAGAAAACACAAGGCTGCAGAAGCAGGGCCTCTCACGTAGTGCATGCCTGGGTTCCCACACCAGTGAAGCCTCCCCCTGGCAGGAATCTGCCCACAGAAGCTCTTGGTTCTCAAGGCAGCAGTTTGCTCTACGTCAGGCCCTCCACATGTGGTCTACCTAAGGGCCCTCCGCTCCTATTCTGCTCATAGTCAGAGCTCCTCAGACAGATCTCAGACACTGATTTGTACCCAAAAAGGGCATACTAGCCACGTTGCTCTTCCCCCAAAAAAGATACCACCCCTTTCTGACTTCCTCCACACACTCGTCCCAATTGCATTGCCCACATCTCCAACGCCTCCTCTTGAGCAGACCGCCCGCCGGGTCTGATGATCCACTTGGATTTCTCACAATCCTCACTTCTGCGTTCTTCAGATCAGCACGTGCCACCAGTTTCCTGACTGTTCTCTTCCACGGATGCAGACAAAACACTGGCTTCAAAACCAGCCCAAGAGAAAGCCGCCAGAGAAGCACTTCCTGGAGGGGGTTAATGCCACGCCATTGCCTGGTACCTACTGCTCACCATCACCACGCAACGGCCTCGGGACCGCCCAGCAGAGGCGTCCTTACCTGGTCCTCTGACATCAGCTGACTCCTAAGTTTTCAGGACCTCACGAAGTGAGAAGTGTTACAGAAATTACCACAGAACTCTGTTTTCTTTGAGCAATCTCTCCAAGAACTGAACTTGAAGCTCCTTGATATTTTCATCATTTCATAAAGTTCAACTTTATACAGAAAGGGTGTCTGTTTTCAATGTCATGCATGCAAACCATGTGAACTCAGAATATCAGGCCAAATACGTTTAAAAAAGAAAAAAAACCTGAATAATATGCAAAACAGCAGTCTCTTCCTGATTCACAGACCCTTCCGGCTGCCTCGGCCTCCCAAATGCCAAGGTTCCATGCCTAGCTGCTTTTTCCTGGGGGGCAGATGGGGGGCGCAGGCCTCATGTATCCCAAGCTGGCCTTGAGCTCCTGTAGCTGAGGATAACCTTGATCGTCTGACCCCCCACTCTCTCCATCCCCCTAGTCTTAGGATTACAAGTGTGCACACCATGCCCAGTTTATTCAAACTGGTGAGCAAATCTAGGGCCTCATTCAGGCAAGGCAAGTACTGCACCAAGTGAGCCACATCTCCAGGCCGGCTTTTCTTCTCCACCATCAACCAAGAGCTTTCAAGGCACTGCTCCCACTACCGCTAACACCACCACGCCGGCGGTGGCGGTGGCGGTGGCGGTGGCGGCGGCGGCGGCGATGACGACGACGACGACGCAGTCCAGGTTTACCTCTTAGGTGAAGCCCCAGGGACCTCTGCAGCCTTCCCCAGGGACAGGGATGAGCACGTATTAAACTAAAGATCCTATGGCTAAGGGTGGAGGGTGAGAACAGGGTTCTCAGGCAGACAAAACACCCATCCCCATTATCATCCCCAGGGAGGAGGGTCACAAATATCTGAAAGGAAAATAACACAAATCTGTCGGTACAGTATAGGCATGCTGCAGGTCTGCACATGACACATTACGGTCCAGTTTGTACCCTCCCATCTCACATCACCAACCATCTGACGGCACAAACAGATCTACAAAACAACCACTCGTCCATGGACATGATTTCTTTTACTTTGTGTTAAACCAGGAGTCCATTTCCCTTTTGGGTTTTTAAAGTACTTTCTATCACATTTGCCTTTGTTTTCTGTAAGAAAATATATCACCCAAATAGTGGACATCCTGGTAACTCCACAGAGGACTCCAGCGACAGCACAGAACTGGAAGAAAAGCAGCTACCAGAACCAAGTTCCAGGACACTGTGCCAAGCAGGCAGCAACCAGTAAAGAGGTTGTGTCAAGTGTGTGTGCATGTGTGCATGTGCATGTGTGCATGTGTGTGTGAGAGAGAGCACGCCACAGTGCTGCGCCTGGGATGCTCCGTACACTTGTCTTCAGACGCTGAGCTGAAGTAAGGCACAGTATACTCAGGATTTGTCACCACCTGTTATGATGAAGCTTAAGGAGAGCTAAAGTCTCCCCCTTGCAGACTGAAAGAAGGGCCTAGTTTTTGTGTTCCAAACAGCATTACTAAACAGCTCAAGGAAAACCTCAGGGCTCGCGGCCACAGAGAGAGAAAGCAAGCTTAGCGCTCACTTAGGTTTTGGTATCAAGACTCGGTGCTCGGGTGGGTAGTGCCACTGTATCCTGAAAACTTTGAATTCTGGGTATGTCTCCTTCTAGCGTACCGAGTAAACGCCACACCTCTACTGACCACTGTAAAGCGAGGCTGTCCCGTCTCCTAATTTCACTGTGGGATGGGCAGGTCTCATAAAGGCAGGACTGCCATGCACAGATGACATGCCACCATGGGGCACTGTACTTAGGGCTTGATCATGCACAAACTCATTTTTTAAGCTAAAAAATTTGTTCTTTGTAACCAAATAAACTTAGCCAGGCACACTGAAGAGCAACCCATATCCAAAGTTCATAGACGCCCCGTAACTCAGAAGAGAGCAAAGGATGGGGGAGGCACGCAGGAGGATAAACTTTCAGTTCGTTTTCTTCACTCGTCAGACACAGATGACTTGAACTTCAGCTGCTGGGTCAGTAGGGCTTTCTCCAGCTTGGGTTTTATTTTCTAGTCACAATATATCTGGGGAAAGTGTTTTCCTGACTGTACGAACAAGGAGGTTGGCTCTCCTTCGCTCTGTCATGTGTCTGGGCAGGGGAAGCCACAGGCAGGGAAGGAGCAAGCAGAAGAGGAGAGGGGGCACCCTGCCGTCTGATGCAAATGCTACAGGGGAATCCCCCCTTTTGTTCTGAAAAGTTTATTATTTCATATCTTATGCAAATCATACTTTAAATATTAGGCAATAATATTTGAGAAATACCGGAGTCAAATTAAAGGCTTCAATAGTCCTGGCTGAAAACACTGTGATTTTCCTATAAAAAAATTATTCCAATTTGTTGATCTTACATAGGATGAAACATACTGTAACAATCTTCATAATTTATGTCCTGTTGGGACACAATGATTTAAAGTAACATAATACAGAGCCGCATCACAGTTAATCTAAACCACCTGACCAGATAAACACCAGCTCTCCTTCTCTCTTCAGCAAAGGCATTTCTGTTTATTGTCATATCGTTTCCTCATTCTAGAACACGCAGAATAAATGCAGCCAACCTGCCTTCCAGTGGGAGGCTGAGCTGGCCTTTCCCATGTCCGGGGGTTGTGAGCACACTGGTACCGTACAATGTCAAGAGCTTACAAGACAGAAAGCAATCCAAGAATTCCACCCTCAAAATCATTTACAGTGAAGCAAATATGGATTCATCCAGCACAATCTGGACCAGGTGTGGTGTTATGAACCACAGCCTTTCGGTTGGCTTTTGGTTTTTAATGTCAGTGAAAAAGTAATTCCGTTTAAAAAATTATGAGGCTTACTATGAGTCAAACTTTTACAAATGCTTCAATCATGCCTCTTGTCATGCTTACAGGGGACACATGATTTGATTAACCAGATGCCCAAGGTAACCGTGTCTTCTGCGGCGAAGAACCCTGGTAGAAGAAAAAGACAAACAATTCGGTCTGGCCTGGCCATGTTCCCTTCTGGTCCACAAATGCAGTCTCGCACTTCAAATCTGCAGGTTTCCCTGAGGGCTGCATCCCTTCACCCTCTGCACGCACGAGGCCTCACTAGGCACAGGGAGGCTTCTGGGAAAACTTGAGGAAAGGTTTAGAGTTTCCAGAGTGAAAGGCAAAGCACAGGGTGCACACGCACTGGGCAGATAACAAGTCACTGGGCATTTTAAATCAAAACGAAATGCCTGTCTGAGCAAATTTTTACAAACGTGGTTGGAGAAGGGGAAAGCAAACAACTGTTTAAGGGTTATTTCAAACACTGCTTTCTGCTGTTACCGAGAACGTTCAAAGCTTTTCATGCTCCATTGGAAACAGCTCTGCTTCACAGGCTGTTCTGGTTGGGCCTGCCAAGGAAATGGTCTGATGCACTTTATTACAAGTTTATCAATGTGCTTACCCAGGCAAATATACATAATAATCTCCGCCCAAAAAGACTAGTGTGAAACAGGACTCCCCCACGGAGCACAGAGAGAGTGCTGAGACAAGGGGGGGGGGTGAGACAGGATGGTGGTGCCCTGCCTGCCTCCCACGCCCAGCTCCAATGTGGTCCATACTAGCACACCCCACCCAGTTCAGCCAGTCAAAGCAGAGTTCATCCGTCTCCTGAACACCACGGTTTGGACTCCCACAGGTCTCGGTACAGGAATGAAGGTTACAACCTTCTTTACAACCTAGAACTTTCTGCTGTAGAAAGTTAGAGAGAGAACACAATTTTGGAGCGCTTTTTCATAAAGTGCCCAGTGACTTGGGCCTGGACTTGACATCATGGACACTTGTAAAAGTTTAAGGTAGCATTTTCAAATCTGCAGTACTGACAGCATTTCAAGTTAATGCTTATCAACAGTGTACATGGTGGTGCACACCTATAATTCTGATGCTCAGGAAGCTGTGGTTCAGCTGGGCGGTGGTGGCGCACACCTTTAATCCCAGCACTCAAAGGGAGGCAGAGGCAGGCAAACCTCTGAGTTTGAGGCCAGCCTGGTCTACAGAGTGAGTTCCAAGACAACCAGGGTGAGGGAAGAAAGAGGAGAGGGGAGTGAAAGGGAGGCAAAGGAGGGGAGGGGAAGGAAGGGGGAGGCTCAGTGGTTAAAAGAAATTGTTGCTTTTTTGGAGGAGCTGGGTTCAGTTCCTAGCACCTACACGCCAGTTCACATTTTTTAACCAAAAAGGAGGAGGAAGGGGAGGAGAAGGAGCAGAGTCAGGGGAAGGGCAGGGCGGGGAATCTTGAGCTCAAAATCAACCTGGGCTACACAGTTCTGAGACACTTCTGCTACATAGCAAAATGTTGTCTCCTAACAACAAAAGGCTATGACTTTCCACATGTAGGCTTTCTAGGCTAAGGAGAGGGTTCAGTCCTTGCCCAGCCTTGATGCAGAGGGAGGAGCTTGGATTGACATGCTTTGTTGACTCCCATGGGAGGCCTGGCCCTTTCTGAACAGAGGAGGAGTGGATGGGGGGCAGAGGTAGACGGGAGGTGGGGGGAGGGAACCGGAAGAGAGGAGGGAGGGAAAACTGTGGTTGGTATGTAAAATAAATGAAAAAAATAAATAAATATAAAGTACTTGCCACATAAGTGTGAGGACCCAAGTTCAACCCTCACCATGGTGTAGCGTGCCTGTGATCTGGGGAGGGAGGGAGAGGCAGGAGGATTCCTGGTGCTTGCTTACCAGCCAGTCCACCCAAAGGCAAGCTCCAGGCCAGTGCAAGACCTGTCTAAAAACAAAGTGGAGAGGAGCTGATGGACGCTGACCTCTGGCCTCCACATGCACAAGCACTCACACACTCACACACTCAGACACACATGTATGCACGCAGGCATTGTGTGTGTGCATGCACATGGAGTGGGATTCCGCCTCCCCCCACACACACACAATGTGCTCATAATCTTAACTAAGATACTACTTGTTATTTTCTTCCACAATATTTTCACTGCATGTGTAGCTTCTCCTATGTCCAGTACCAGTTGGAAACCAGCTAATTTTGTTCTAACATGATGAGGACTCAGGTCACCATGGGTTACTGTGGTCTCACATACAGGTGACGTCTCTGATGACAAACAGCCTATTCCTGGGCTGCAGTATGACCAACATCAATCTCTGATCTCCCCACAGTCCCAAACTTCCATTTTTATTAATCTATGTACCAGAAGGCTACTCCAACATGTCTAGGGTTCCCTACAGAAACCCATGCCTTTGTACAAGGAGACACAGGAGACTGACAGCAATGATAAGTCCTGGAAAGAAATTAAATGCTCATAACAGAATACACATTATTTGTTACATTGTGGTTCATTTAGTTAAATGTCTACTTTGTGGAGCTAAGAACATGTTTTACACACAGCTAATACACAGAAGCAGCGTGGTCTGGATGGGAAGGGCATCAAACGTGCAACCCAGACCTGGTCCCCAAACCCAGACTGCACGCTGCATGACTCTGCTGGCCGTTTCCATGTGGATCACATGGCATCACAGCCACCCATTGCTACAGTGTGCTCAGTAGAAAAACTAAAGAAGGTGTCAGCCAGTGTCTGACTGTGTTCTGAGTAGTCAGCATTAGCCACAAACTACGTTATTTTCATCATATACATCCAATACCCAAGTAGACTCTTTTCTGATCAAGAGGCCCCTTCCTCTTCTGGACAGACCTACTTCCTGATGGCTGGATTCTAACTAGTCACCCTAGGACCACCATTCTGACCGTATGTAACCAACAGTAGCTGATTCTACTGTTCAGTTCTTGGAAAGAAAAAAGAAGGCATGCTGCTCTAGGGCTGGGGTATGGATCAACAGTAAAGTATCTGGCTAGCAAGCACGATGCCCCGAGTTTGACTGTGTGTGTGTGTGTGTGTGTGTGCCCCTAGATACAAGTCCCTAACAATGTCAGAGCGCACTTCCCCATTTTTTCTTATTCCTAAACTTTAGCACACATTTAAAAAATTTAATGACAAGCTAAGAGTAGTGGCACACACCTTTAATCTTGGAAGGCAGAATTCTGTAAATTCATGAGTTCAAGGCCAGCCTGGCCTACATAGTGAGTTCCAGGACAGCCAGAGCTATATACTGAGAACCTGATTCAAGAAAACCAAAATAATAATAATAATAAACAAAAGCATTATAGAAGGTTAGAACAAGGAAAGATGCTATTATAGATCTCTGCCTGTGCCTTTGCCAAACTGTTACAGCTTCCATTTACCTGTGTAGCCTGAACAAACCACTCCATAAGGAAACACCTTCCTCAAAGTCCATGAAGCAACATGGTTTTCTTTTCTTACATTAGCTGCTGCATAACCTCACACCTGGTGGGAAACTGTTTTAGAAACTGTTCTGTGCATATGGTTCACTGAGGTAGAGGAAAAGCATGCGTAACAAATACATATTTTTTAATTTGCTTTTCCTTGTAATTTTTTATGTACATGGGTGTTTTGCCTGCACGTATGTCTGTATACCATGTACATGCAGTGGCTGCAGAGGCCAGAAGAGGGCATCAAATTCCCTGGGACTCAAGTCACAATGTGGTTGCTGGGAATTGAACGCAGGTCCTCTGCAAGAGCAGCCAGTGAGTGCTCTTAACCACAGAGTCATCTCTCCAGCCTTACAGCCAGGATTTCTGAACATAAAGACTAAACTCTCCACCAGTACATGGTACGGTGTTTCAGGGCAAACTTCGAAGTGTAACTGATCAATGGGATTTTATGGAATAGGTAAGTTACTTTAAGTCTATTTTTTCCAACTCCCCCAGTGGAAACAGATGAGAATGATCTCTTTATGGAAGTACTAAGAGCAACTAATCATTTCAGGTATTAATAGTCACTTGTGCTAAAATGACAAATACCTCTCAGTTTCTCTCTGAGCCAGTAGCCTACCAATTTGAACTAGAGGAAGCACTCTGGCCACACCCTCAGGGAGCAGAAAGCACAACTCTGGACAGAGTGGCCCCCTTCTTGGAGTAGACTTCTCAAGGACCAAATTCTTGTGCTCACAGTACTTCCAAATATATGGATGACTGGACATGCCACACAGCCACCTCACTCTGCTCCTTCACTAGCCTACAAGAAAGCAGCTCACCAGGCGGCGGCTCACGCCTTTAATCCCAGCACTTGAGAGGCAGAGGCAGGCGGATCTCTGAGATCCAGAGCAGCCAAGGCTACACAGAGAAACCCTGTCTTGAAACAAACAAAACAGCTCACAGAGGATGTTGTGAATGTGAGCGTCAAGGAGACAGGATGCAGAAGTACTTTATGTCTTCTGTCCTTGTGCTCAGAAAGCACAGTGCTACTCTGACGACCCATATCTTAAGTCTTCATAATGAGACCAAAGCCTCTTCTACCCCATAGTTGGCCTGACCCTACCACAAACACCCATGCTTGGTGCTGAGATGTACCCTCCTTGAAACCTCAGGGGCCAAAACCAGTTGCAAAGCTAAGATTAGAATAAAGCACAGGATACACTCTGCTCTGATTGTGGGAGTGGGCATGAGTCAGAAATGAGCTGAGGTGGTTCTGAAAAATGCCAGGACACGGTGGCTCAGTGGGTAGAGTACTTGTCTAGCTCACATTGGCCCTGAGCTCAATCTCCAGGACAATGTAAAGCTGGGCACGGCAGCTCAAGCCTGTGATTCCAGCCCTGGGGAAGGGGAGGTAGATCATAAGTTCAAGGTCATCCTTAGCTACCAGGATACATGAGACCCTGTCAAAGAGGAGGAGAGAGGAGGAAGGAGGAAAGGATGGACCAGTGACAGGTGGCATGTGACCCACAGAAAGACGTAAGTGCTGTGTCCCCGATGAGTTCTCACAGCACAGGGAGGGGGCCTCCGTAACTCAGCACACCCTATTCAGGAAATAAGGGTTTGCTTCCAGGGTAGCCGGGAGAGAATCTCGAGTCCTCTGTCTGGCACGCAGGACTTATTGGGACCTCGGAAGTGTTTTTACAAGCACTAGTAAAACTTTAAGGTAGTCAAGTGTCCAACTTCCCTCGGCTTTCAAGGCCTGTGAGGCGGATCCCAGCCACAGTCCTCTGCTCAGTCGCTCCAGAAAGAGGATTTCTGCAGTTCTTCGCATTTCATGTGAGGCTGCGGGCTGAGCCTTGTGAGGCTGCACTTAGCGGGCCTTTCAGGCCTGGAGACTGTTTACACAGGAGAGTTGCCGCATTTTTCGCCTTTTGGGTTTTTCTTTTGTTTTGCAGACTGGGTTATTCTGTACCATTCTTTCTCCTCACTGCCTCAGATTTCCCTTAAAAAAAAAAACCTCCCAAGTGCCCTCCTATGATCCAGCAGACGCTCAGACGCACTAACATAGGCACAGCCAGTGATAAATCTAAACAAAGTCTCATGAGCTCAGAATAAACTTCAAAATCAACAAAAACTTGAAATTAAGGGGAAAAGCTGCATCAGTCTAAGATTTTAATAAAGTTTCTGATCCAGCCTGATAGTGCTAAGTAATGACAAGTTAAAAGAGATATGGGGGATGGAGAGACGGCTCAGCTGGTAACCTGAGTTTGGTTTCTGGGACTCGAGGTAGAAAAGAGGAACTGACTCCCACATACTGTCCTCTGGCCTCCACACGTGTACCATGGCGCGTGTGCAGGAGTGCCAGCACACAAGTGCACACACCTTTGTACACACAACAGTAAATAAAATACGAAAACAAGTTAGGTATGCTTGTTGATAACTAAGGTCTCACGTTAGAGTTTTCTCTAAAAATTTAATGCTGTTCAGCATTTCTTTAAACAATAAATGTGGTCAAAAAACAAAAATGTGGTATTTTTTCATTATACTAATGGATTTAGAGAAAATCTGCTCAGAAATCTGTCGACAACGGGACGAGGGCTGGGGTAATGCGGCGGGTGGTTCCACTACTTCATCCAGGCAAAGCCTTTGCAGCTTAGATGTGCAACGAGGCCTCACTTTATTAAAAAGCTTAAAAAATTAAAGTGAAATAGTTTTTTGGGTGCAATGCCTTTCTTTCGCCACTTGTGATTTTATGAGTTAGTAATAAATGAGCCCAGCGATGTCAGAACAAATGGGAAATGGTCGAGGTTTTAATGCAGCATTTTAAAACCTGGCAATAAATTCCGTTAATGCTATTCTAAAGGTACACATATACATTTAAAGTAACGAACATTCCTCAAGCTCTCGGACAACATTCAAGCATTCCAAACTTCATCACTTTCCATCTCTCTTCTGTCCCTTCTCCTCCTCCTCCTCAGCACCAGCTTCCCAGGCTCCGTTCTCACAATACCAAGTCCAAAGCTAAGTCACATTCTCAGCCACACTCAGCTCTCAAAGGACCCCACGCAGGACACAGAACTGCTGAGAGACTAGCCCAGAGGGTGATGAGCGATCAGCTGGGACATATGAACAGGTCCACTGCGTCCACGTAGCCACACAGACAAGAAACAGTGAGTTGGCAGAGAAAGCTCCTTGTGTGTCTCTGCTGCCATTTTGTAATAAGAAGAGGACTTTTTGAAATCAAAGAGCCAGGAGGGGTACCTGAGCAAACTGATTCTGCTCTCACTTCTGGCATCAAACCCCACAGCCATGGTGAGACCTGGAAACACACAGTCCACAGCCACAGAGAGACCTGGAAACACACAGTCCACAGCCACAGAGAGACCTGGAAACACACAGTCCACAGCCACAGAGAGACCTGGAAACACACAGTCCACAGCCACAGAGAGACCTGGAAACACACGGTCCACAGCCACAGAGAGACCTGGAAACACACAGTCCACAGCCACAGAGAGACCTGGAAACACACAGTGTACAGCCACAGAGAAACCTGGAAACACACAGTCCACAGCCACAGAGAGACCTGGAAACACACAGTCCACAGCCACAGAGAGACCTGGAAACACACTCCCACAAAGGCACAGAGAGGACAGGACTGCAGGCCAAAACCCAAACCCTCAACCCCCACATCCACAAAGCTAAAACATTTCCTCATGTAGAAACAGAATCACCGCTGATAATTTTTGGAAATAGTTGAGTCCTGGGTCCCAGCTGGATAATTTTGTTCTACACCAAAAATAAGTCCATTCATACTCCCCAAATCTTCCAACTGCTTCGTACCACTGTCAGGATATAGCTTCCTTCCAAACCCAACGAAATGAAAGGCAGAGACCAGCAGAAGAAAAAAGATTAAATGACATATATATATAAGATGCCTTGCCGTTTCATGAAAAACAAGTGAATTACACTCACATCCCACTGGTAACTATGAGGCTGCCAGCGGCTCTCAGGGCAGATGTAACATTTTAACCAATGTGATTGTTTGTGAACGAAATAATTCTGATCAAAAACTTAATTGCAGTCAACGTGAGCTCTGGGCTGTGTCACAATAATCCATTCTGACAGGAAGCAAGGAGTGGACATTCCTCCTGTGAGCAGGGCACACGTGGAAAGTCAGCGTGGCCTGGAACTTCAAAACCGTTAGCGTGTAAACCAGTGTGCATTAGAGCCCGGTCAGCATGGCCTGGAACTTCAAAACTGTTAGCGGGTAAACCAGTGTGCATTAGAGCCGGCACAGCTACCCACTGGATTAGCGGACTTCCGCTGTGCAGGTCTCATGTGCTTTTTGGCAGGTAATAGTTAACTGGTAAGTAGGCAATGGATCAGAACCTCCTTCTTGTCCTCTTGCTCACATTACCGTAGAAATCACTGGTTATAGTTCTAGAATGCTACAGTATTTCATTTGTAACATGGTCTCAGTAGAACAAAGTAACATCCCTCAAGTAAAACTCATCTATAATGATTACCAAACACTGCTTGTATTAACAAATAAATTTCTGTGACTAGAATGAATGAAATAATTCTTAGGTAACATGGATCTATATACATGTATACGTGTGTGTGTGTGCGCGCGCGCACGCGCGCACACGCACGCATATATTTGTCCAGCCAAGTACAACAGCCCAAGTTTTCTAAGTAAGGGTTTCACTAGAGAACATATATACTACTTTGCTCATATACAATAATCTGAAAAGCCAATTACATGACAGAATTTTGCATGTCTTAAAACAAAATTCTAAATAAAAATACAGCTAATACCACAGTTTTCATTTCCAAAATGGAATGTTATTTATGAAAGAACCAAGCTAAATATTACCTTATAAGTCAATGCATGCAAAAGGGTTTTGGGCCTGTCTAGCATTGCAAGCTGGTCTATTTGGCTTTAAATTATAGTCATTTCCCAACATCTAAACTACTTAAGATAATGCAGCATTAATGTGTGGTAAAGGCTGGCACTGGGCATTGCAATGATTATTTTAAAATTTAACTCATTTCTGGGCTGTGTAGAAATATAGGTCCACTTTAAAAAATAATCAGTTCTTGGAAAGTTGTATTTCTGTTCTCAAAACCAGCCTTTTCTAAAGGTGTATCTTAGGCCACTGGGCAGATGAGTTCCTGGCACTTGGTAGGGCCAGCCCGTGGGCTGCACAGCTGCGGGGTAGGTCCTTGGTAACTGTGGTCTCTGCCCTGTGCAGAGCATCAAATGACATCTTAGAGACAGACTCAGTGCAACAGACAAACAGCCAAGGAGAAATGAGAACTGGTCAGCGAGACAAGCTGCGGGTTCTTATGTCCCCACTTCCAGGACAAACTGTGAAAACTTGAATGGATTTGAAACGCCAGAATCTACCCCACACCCCTCTGCTCCTGCAAGTCTGTGATGTCCACAGTTGCCACCCAGTGCTCTGGTCTCTCAAGCGTCTCCCCAGGCTCCCAGCCCTGGGACCCAGAGGCTGCCCCTCAAGGATTTCACAGTGTGATGAGAGTGGGTAGACAGGCCAGCCATGAAGAGTCCACAAAGAAAAAGGAGGCTGAGAGGAAGTGGGCCAAAAGGACAAAAGCAGCCCATCTCACGCTCACCCGCTTTCTCCATCAATGCCACACAGAAACAATGCCTGCACCACCCAAGGAAGTCACCTTATCCTGGAAACAAAAAGACGCCGTAATTCCCTAAAATCTCCTCCAGGGTTCCAATTGGCCATTAATGATATTTTCTGTTAAGTGGCTATTTCTACCTGATAATACACTAAATTATCATTTTACCTTACTAATCATTTCTTCTGTGATAATTCAGCATAGTAATTTAATTATTATTACATTTACTTAGTGTGTACGCATTCGTGTGTGTGTGTGTGTGTGTGTGTGTGTGTGTGTGCATTCCTCTGAGTGTGTGTGTGTGTGTGCATTCCTCTGAGTGTGTGTGTGTGTGTGCATTCCTCTGAGTGTGTGTGTGTGCGCATTCCTGAGTGTGTGTGTGCATTCCTCTGAGTGTGTGTGTGCATGTGTGTGTGTGTGTGTGTGTGTGTGTTTGTGTGCATTCCTCTGAGTGTGTGTGTGCATGTGTGCGTGTGTGTGTGTGTGTGTGTGCATTCCTCTGAGTGTGTGTGCGTGTGTGTGTGTGTGTGTGTGTGTGTGTGTGTGTGCGCGCGCGCGTGCGCGTACACCCAGGACATGACTGTGGCGATCACAGGACAAGTGGTGAGAGGTGTTTCTCTCCTTCCACCACGTGGGTCCCAGAGACTGAGCTCAGGTCCTCAGGTTTGGCACCTTTACCCACAAAGACATCTTGCCAACCCTCAGCATAGTAATTTTTTAATGCTGCTTCACTTCTTTGGTGAAACTAAGGCTCAAAAATTCTAAAAGAACTTCCTTCTAGGGATTAGGAATGTAGCTCAATGGTAGAGCACCTGTGTATCATAGGTAAGGCCCTGAGTTCAGTGGCCAGCACAAAAACAAACCAACAACAACAACAAAAAAAAAAAAAAAAAAAAAAAACCTTAAAATCTGGGGTGCACTTATTGCTCTCTCAGAGGACCTGAATTCAGGTCCCAGTACCCAGATATAGCAACTCACCCACCCATATCTCCAGTTCCAGGGGATTCCTTGGTGCCCATTTCTGGCCTCCAAGGCCACCTGCACACAAGTGGCCTATACTCACATAGACACATACACATAAATATTCTTTAAATAATAAAATAAATCTTAGAGGGAAAAAACACCTTCCCTCTAGAAAGCTTATTAACTGAGCTGGGTGTGCTTGCATATGTTTATAACCCCAGCATTTAGAAGGCTGAGGCAGGATGGTTGTGAGTTCTAGACCAACCTCTGATCCATAGTGAGTTTGCAGCCAGCTAGGCATCTATAGGGAGATGCTGTCACCCGGAGGGAAGAAGCAAGGTGGGATTTAGAATGGACCAACAGCCGGGCCGTGGTGGTGGTGCCACCTGCAATCTCAGCACGGGGGAGACAGAAACAGAAACAGGAGGTCCCAGGCCAGCCAGGGATGTAGAGCAGCTCCACTGCGTCTGCCTACACCAGTGGTGTGGTCCCAAAGACATCTCAGAAAACTGGGGTGTCTGCCCTCACTCCATTCCTTCATAAACTGCTAATACATAGAAAAAACCCTATCTCAAAAATAAATAAATTACGGGCTGGAGAGATGGCTCAGTGGTTAAGACCCACGTTTGATTCCCAACACCCATACGGCAGCTATAATTCCAATCCCTGGAGATCCACTGCCCTCTGCTGGCCTCCTCAGGCACTGCACACACACTGTGCACAGACATACGTGCAGACAAAACACCCATACATATAAATAAATTTTTAAAATGAAATAAACATGGATTAATAAACAATAAACACTTTTAAAAAGATCAACCAGGCAAGAAGTACCTCCATGCTCATTGCAATCAAAGCAAGTGTGTGCACTCAGGGTTATGGCTGTATTAAGGGGTGACACACTGCCCTAACACCAGTGCCAACACTAACATTCATGCTGTCTCATTCAGAAAAGCAAGATCATTGCCAAGGCAACTGCAACTCCTAATCAAGAATCAGACTTCTGCTTATGTCTTAATTGGTTTATGTTTTACTCATGTATTTTAAACTATAAGGTGTTCAAAAGGTTGACTTCAATGTTTAATTCAGTTTGTACCATGAACTAATTTTTAAAGACACAAACACGTTACCCGTTTCGTGTTAAGGAATCACTGGAAATGAGAGGTAAAGAAATTCATCATTCAATTCTAATTTGCAGAAACAGATTTTTTGTAACTTGTAAATTATTTTGATTTATGGTGAATCATTATTGTATTCAGACATGCTGGAAAGAGGACAGCCTGATACAATAGCACTCCAGATAATTTTATAACTGCAGGTGTGTAAACTAGGGCACGTGGACAAGGACTCAAGGATAATAGGAAATAGAGCGGCTTAGGAAGGAACGGGGTGAGGGCAGGCACCCCAGCTTTCCGAGATGTCTTTGAAACCACACCACTGGTGTAGGCAGATGCAGTGGAGTCATCCTGTTACATTTAAATAAGCCAGCACAGAACGCTTCATAATTTCCAACAAGCCAATCACGCTGCCCACTCTTCTGAGGTTAAACACGGCAGACATGAGCTACACCTGAATCCAATCAGTGCGGAGACATGGAGAAGATTCACACGAAAGGACGAAATTTGTCACAAATGGGTTGGTTTCCGATCTTAATGTAGCCAGGTTGCTCTACCCTAACCTCCATTGAGCAAATCAACTTAATGGGCACTGGGGGTGCCATAAAACTTAACAATGGACTGATTTTTAACTTTTAAAATATAGTTATGAAGCAAAACATTGCATAGCTTCTACAATACTGGAAATCAAATTAAATCTAGATGCTTTTTAACAGTCCTGACAGATATAATCCGAGTTACCATGTAAATTTATGGTAAGCCGCGCTGATATTAGCCACAGGTGCTACTTTTAATATATGAGCCGCATCTGGCTGGGAATAGAATTTCTCAGAGGACTGAAAATGACCTCACTATCAGACAATGGAGGGGGAAACAAGACCACTGTGGCATATAAAAAGCTGAAGATGTGGTCCGCAGCTAAATATTTCACATAAAATCCATTTTACCTCTGTAGTTTAGGTTAAAGAATATTAGGCTTTCAATACTTAGGAGGCATAGATATATTTCAACAAAATGGCCAAAAGATTCAGAATGTAAGACAACTCTGAGGACTGCATATAATTCTAGTTTTCCAACCTTTGATCAGTGTCGGGAAAAATGATGTACTGAGACTTGAAACTTCTTTCCTGATTCCCAAGCACACAACATGATTAGACACCACTGAGCATACACTAAAGCAAGATATCACAATTACCATGTCTACAGGGCCCTTCTTCACTGCAGCCGCTGCCCGTGCCCAGACAGTGGTTCTGATGCACTTTGTAAAGTCACTGACGTCATCGTCACGCCCAAGGAAACCTTCTTACCTATCGAAATTATTCCTTAAAAATCTCTACAAGGAATCACCATTCCAAGGTTAAGAATGCATAACATAACCCAGGGTCTAACAGAACTGGAAAGACCTAGGTCCCTCCACTTAATGTGACTCAAAACTAAAAACACAGCTAAGTAGAAAATGCAGGACTGTCTGCTTTTAAGAAATCCTCACACAGCCACTCCAAAGTCATCATTCGCCAGAGAGCTGACAAGTGTGGAAATGTGACAGAGGATTTACAAATATTTAATTTCCCACGAAATAACTCTTCCCGAATTAAACAAGCACTCTTTATCTGGGGGAAAAAAAATCTCAGGAAGAGAAAGCTTTCTGTGAAAATATTCCATGGACCCTTGCGCTAAACTGAGCGAACAGTAGCTACAAAGCCCTTCAATAAAACAAGTCCCTTGTGGGCTTCTCAAATAACTTGAAGGATGGGGGGGGGTGTTTTTTGGGGTTTTTTTGTTTTTTTGTTTGTTTGTTTTGTTTTGTTTTGTTTAGCTTTCACAGATCAATCCTATCTAGGTAAAGATTTCTATTTACTTTTTTTTTTTTAAAGGCAGGTCTTGCTATGTAGCCCACACTGGCCTTGAACGCACAATCCTGCCTCAGCCTCCTGATTACAGGCATGTGCCACCAGTTGGCTTGATTTACTTTTTTAACAAATGATTCATCTCAATGCAATGGGCACAGATCCTAAGCACCACTAGCAAGAAGGATATGCTCTGACTTCCGCGGTCTCTGCTGAACTGACACCACATGACTGTGGGTCATTTGGAAAAGGAGGGTGGTTCCTATATGACAGTCCTGGCTAAGCTAACTGTGACCTTTCAATGTCATGAAATACTATATATCCCACTATTAAAAATCCCCAGGTGGATCCTGGAGAGATGGCTCAGTGGTTAGGAGCCCTGCTGCCCTTTCAGAAGACTGGGGTTCAGTTGCCAGCACTCAGATAGCAGCTCACATCTATAATCCTAGTTCCAGAGGAAACAGTAACACCCTCCAGTGGCCTCTATGGGCACCAGGCAGACACATGGTGCACATACACACATGTAGCCAAAACATTTTTACATATAAAAAGTTGAAAAATTATGAAGTGATGCTGGGGTGCTGACTCAGTCCTGTAACCCCATCACTTGAGAGGCTGAAGACTGAGTTGAAAGCCAGCTTTTCTGAGCCATACAGTGACCCTGTCTCAAACAAAACGAGACAAAAATCATAGGAAAATATAAAAAATGCTCACTATATACAAAGTGAACGAAACATCTAAAAAGTTTCTACAACATGGCCCCAAAAGCACATGCACACTCATATTTTTAAAGTGGGCAGAAGGGCTATTTTTATTTGACTCTTTGTTTTCCAAATTATAAGATGCATTATGCAATCGAGAAAAAAAACATTTATGGACCAGCTAAATATACCATCCAACGGTGAAATGATGGCTTTATTCCTATAAGAGTCCTAGCTGTTCTCTGTGGGACATGAATAACCCACGAAGGCTAAACAGCTCTGTTTAAAGCTCACAATTCTAAACAAATAGAAAGGTGGAAGAGATACAAAGTTGCAAACATACACGGTAGAGTACACTTGAAGACATTCAAAACACAAAGATGGCTTGCTTCTCCTCTATACCTCTGTATCCACAGCCATGTGGCCAGCGGCTTAGGCAGCCAGTGTGTTAGCCAGGCAGTGGCACAAGCCTGTTCGGCAGGAGGATCAGGAGTTCAAGGTCATCCTAGGCTACGCAGTGAGTGCCCAGGAGAGGAGGCAATAGAAGACCCTAGTCCCCCTCGCCTCCCCACCGAGAAAGTAAGTTAGAGTGTCTTAATTCACACCATGCTTGTTTTCTCCACAGCCTTCCACTTCTTCAATAAAGCAGCTTCTTGCTGCTCTTTCTCTGCAGACAAAAGCTGAGCTCAAATGTGTCTAAGATTTAGGACTGAAAACTGATACCAAGCATTGTAAGTTAATGCTTTCTGGTCATGACATAGGGAATCAGGTACCAAACTTCAGGTCAAATTCCTACCTGACTGATAGGAAAACTGGCTACCTTTTCCTTCAAAATATGCAACCAACACCAGAAATACTGGATTTTTAAAGGCAAAGTTGTCTGTTCTAAGATAAGACTTTCCTAAACAACACTGTCACCTACTTCTAACTTACATCATAGTTCCTCAAAATACAGGTTAAAGGCTGTGTCTTCGCTAAAGTGTCTGCCCTTGGGGTTAGGAGCCTGTACTCCACTCCCTCTAGAAATGAGCCAATCCTTAAGTCCTCTAACTTCCGTTCCCACAACTTGCAAGGTGGGGATTCTAACAACCAGCCTTCAAGACTATTGGGCTGCTGTAAGTCCCCTCTCATTGAGCTACTAACTAACACTAAGTGGGCCTCAGACACTCTGACTCCCAGATGAGGCCCTATCAGTAGATAAGTGCTGCCTTACAGGCATGAAGACCAAGCTTGGTACCCAGAACCCACATTTTAAAAAGCTAGGTGTGGTGGTGTGAGTGTGTAATCTCAGGACTGGGGAGGCGGAAATAGGCAGATATTTGGAACATGCTGGCCAGCCCAGCCCAATTGGGAAATTCCAGGCCAGTGAGAGACCCTGTCTTGAAAAACAATGTGGATGACTTCCTAAGGAATGACATCTGAGGCTGACTTCTGGCTTCCACAGGCACATGGGTACGCACGCATGCGCATGCACACACACACACACACACACACACACACACACACACACACACACCTGTGACTCTTTAAACTAGCCTCACAAATAACAGATCTGGCTATTTGGGTTAAGGTACAGTCATGCACATCTATAGCCCCAAGCGGTAGGGAAGCTGAGATGGGCAGACAGTTTGAGCCCAGGGGTTTATGACCAGCCTGGGCAATACAGTGAAACTCCTGACTCAAAAATCAAACAAAAACATAAAAACAATTCCTAAACAGAAGCATACATATTCTTTTTTTTTTTAATGGAATAAACCCAGAGCCACTAAGTGACATCCATAGCACTTTCAAATTCTTATTCTGAGATAGGATTTTGCTAAGTTGCTCAGGCTAGCCTCAAACTTGTGATCCTCCTGCTGAAGCTTCCTAGGTAGCTGGGATTACAGGAATGTATCACTGGTCCCACCTATCCCATGTATTATCTTTTCGACAGAACACCAGCCAAGGTATTAATTTATTTTATGTATATGTATGTGCGTATGTGTGTGTGTGAGTTTGTGTGTGTGTGTGTGTGTGTGTGTGTGTGTGTGTGTGTGTGTATCACATGTGTGCAGAAGTCTAAGGCAGCCAGAAGAGGACATCCAATCCCCTGGAACTAGAGTTACAGGCAGCTGTGAACCCCCATGTGGGAGCTGGAACCAAACCCAGGTCTTCTGCAAAAGCAGTAAGTGCTCTTAATGCTGAACCATCTCTCTAGTGCCACTGTAGCCAAGTTATGACGGACGGACAGATGGATGGATGGACAGACGGATGGACAGATGGAAAAAATATATACCAAGAGTGCTGAACAAGTGGTCACAGAAAAAGGAAAGAACAAATCGTAAGAGTCAGAGAGCTGTGTGCCAACAGAAATGAACGCCCAATGGAGAGCAGATAAGGGGCCTGGGCAGCATGATGCTTTGTAGGGTCCTGGAAGAACCTACCATGAACCCACGGGACAATAACAGTCACAATAAACTGGGGCTGTAGTTATGGGTGGCTGAGGCTGTGGAGCCAACACGCTGAGTGACAGGCTAAGTCTCTCAGCTGAAGGCACCTGGGAAGGGATGCTGTAAGAGGCTGCCTCAAAACTGCACATGCAGCAGGCATCAGTGTTCGGAGAGTTCCCCACGGCACACTGGTCACTTCTCACCCCATCACAGAGAGTCACTTAGCAGCCAGGTAAGTCTATCACTCTCAGAAATCAAGTCACTAGGAGTGGGTGGACAAGGGAAAGAGAAAGTCCCAAGTGAGAAAGAGTTTTAAGAGAGAAAAAGAAGAACAAGGTTAGGCTCACCAGGGATTAAGGGCACTGACCTTAATGAACCAAACCAGGGGGCCTCATGTGTTCAAATACACCCAGATAACACTGGGATGGTTCCGTGGGAGATCTACACAAGCCAAGTCTCTGAACTTGGGGTATCCAGAGACTCAGGGGAGCAGTTGCAGTGACCTCCCGCATGGCCTAGGCTGTACTTACTCCCACCGTCCTGCCCGGGGCCACTGTCACCCTGGCGGAGCACTTCATGCCTAGGTCCTGGTCCTCTGCATTTTAGCTCTGACTTCACAGAGTCAATACAAAGCACTAAGATGCATATGTGTAACACCAAAATTATGCTAAAGAATGGCACAAACAAGCATGATACCTTGAGGACTGAACCCCGCAGGGAGAAGGGACAACAGACTAGGAGTGTCTGAGCCATGAGGATCTACATAAGCATGTGTGTTCCGTGCAGGCTCAAGGCTGTCTTCACCCCATCCATCTTCACCATGCTCATCAGGGACCCCCCGCTGCTCAACCCAGTGGCATCCTTTGGTAGCCACTTTACATGTCTCAAGAAAATCGACCCCTCCCTTCTTTTTCATTTTGTTTTTGGCTTATTATTTTGTGAGGGTTAGTGGGTAAGCACGGGCCACAGTGCCTGAGTAGAGGTCAGAGGACAACTTCGTGGAGATGACTCTATTTCCATGTTCATATGCTACGGTGGTTCAAATGAGACATGTCCTCCAAGAACATGGAACACGTGGTCCTCGGTGGGTGGCGCTGCTTGGGGAGGTGTGGGTGGTGCAGCCTTGCTGGAGGAAGCATGCCACTGGGGCAGGATTCATGAGCCTCACATACGTTCAGTTCACTCTCTGCTTCAGACCTGTGGTTCAAGACGTGAACTCAGCTTCCTGCTCCGGCTGTCCTGCCTCCCCCGCCATGATGGACTCTCCCTCCAGAACCAAAGCCAAAATAAACTCCTCCTTCCGTAAATCACTTTTGGTCATGGAGTTTCATCACAGCGACAGAAGAGTAATACACACAGGTTCCAGGGACCAAACTCAGATCTCGGGCTTTGTCAAATGCTTTGCCTTGAACTCACAATATGGCCTCAAATCTACAGCAATTCGGCTGAACCTGAATTCAGACACCACACAGTGGAAGAGCAGAACCAACTCCAGCAGGTTACCCTCTGACCTCCACACATGTGCTGTGTCATACACAAGCCCACACAGACACAAATCAATAAATGAAAAAAAGAAAAAATTTTAATTCTCAGCAATCCTTTTGCCTCAACTCCCCCAACTGCTAGGACTATAGATGTGCACCACCACATCTGGTCAGTTCCTCCCTCTTTTGGATCACTGCCTTCTGAATTCTGTGATTAAAAGTCTCTGGATCTCCCGCAGGCTCCTCTTCTATCCAGCTTCTGCCTGGGTAGTTCCTCCTTTCCCTTGGCTTTTTCCCACACGTGCTTATGACTTTCCTGTTATCTACGACCCAGATTTCATCTGAGTTCCGATCTCAGACATAAAGCCACGTTCAGAGCTGGCACTTGGATGTCTTACAGCAGTTCATACCTAACAGTGTCTAAACCAGAAAACGTGTTCACTGTGCCCAGCTGTGCCCAGTTCTTTCCCCAGCTCAGAAAACAGATCTGCAACTAGCTGGTTCCTCCAGGTGCAAACTCTAGACATCCCCAACACCCTCTGCCCCCTTCCTTTCCTCCCTAGTCAGAGAACCTTGGGTGTTCTCCTCATTTGCTTCCCCCCCCCCATTTATTTATTTACCTGGTTTTGGGGCATAAGCTCTTGTGTAACTCAGGCTGACCTCACACTCTCAGTGTAGCTAATGTGACCTTGAACTCCAGCCCTGCCTTCACCTCCCCAATGCTGGGGTGCCAGGCTTCCACCCCCGGGCCTCGCTGCACCTCTGGTTAGTGCCCTTTGGTTAGTGCTGGGATTGCAGCTCAGAGCCTAGGCAAGCATGGCGGCTGAGCCACACCCCACACCCATATTTGCCTTTCCTGTACAAGTGTGCACACTAGCTTCTGCTCATGTCACTCCTAAATATATCCAGGCTCTGCACTTCCCTGCTTTTCCCATCACTGCTCCGTCCACTGCCCCGTGCTGTGTCCAGCCCAGCAGTGACCTCGCCTCTGGATAAATCCAGCAGCTTCCTCAATATCCTCACTGCTGACTCTCATTCTGTGCTTGCCAACATCTGGGTGTCCTCTTCAAACAATACCCCGCAGTTCACGTCCTCACCGGCCCTCGCTGCTCTCCCCACACAGCATAGGTCCTGTCATTCTCTCAGCACCTCTTCCTGTGGCAGGTGGAGGACCTCGGCCAAGTCACTCAGCCTAAGCTTCGCTTCCCATCCGAGACATAAGGGAGGCAACATTTACTTCACAGTTTTGTGGAGACTCCAGGAAGCAACCCATGTGGAGTCCTTAAGTCTCTTTTGTATTAGCTATTAGGATTTTCCTTCCTTCACGGCCTTCACCTCAATTTTGGATTATATAGTCATCCTTTTCTGGTTTTGTCTCATTCCCACCATACTGTAAGCTCAGTAATGACAGGAAAATACCTGCCTGCTCATCACTGCACTCCAGTGTCTGCTACGTCTAACATAAATGACTTGGTAACTGTTTACTGTTGAGTATGTAAGAAAACTCTAGAGGTTGGAGGATATGGACAGATGTAGACAGATGGGTGGGTCAGAGATCGGAGGAAGAGCAGCTTGGATACAAATAACAGGGATGGAGCTGGGATGACAGGGATCTGGACCCAGCTCCAGCACGGCATTAACTTCCGGTGGCCTCTAAGGGCCATATGACCTTGAACAGAGAGGACAACCAAAGGACCTCACAGACGACAACACTAATCTCAAATAAAGACGCTTCTCATGGAGGTCAGAGGAGGACTGTGGCAGCTTTGGAAACCTCTGAGAAGATGAAATGCGTCCGGGAAGAAGCAACAGGAAGACACTGGGGTTTTCTGAGGAGAGGCTAGCATGGTCAATCATCACGGCCAAGTAAGCACATGGGGAGCCTCCAGGGGCCAGGCAATCAGGAAACTGGAACTCCGTGGAACGGCGGAGGCACCTGAACACCAGCGGCACGGTCCTGAGGGGGACTGGGCAGTTCCTAGCGACAATCTGCAGCTCCCATCTGGGGTCTGAAAAGAGGCCATGCTGCTGAGGAAAAATATAAGCTGGATGCAAGTGACAGGAGTCTGCTCTCAGATGCCTAGGCTGGAGCAGCAGGAAATGTCCCAGAGGCCCCGCCGCCATCTGCAGCCCTGCTCACTGAGCTGGTCTCTCCCTGCCTTGCCCTGTCAGCTGCCAGCTTACCTTTCCGTCTCCCTCACATATTCCAGACCTTGAAGGACCAACTCCAACCCCCCTTCTGCAGGCAGGCACATCCTAACATCCGTCTCCTTGGCTTACCAGAACCCCACGTCAGACCTCATTAACCAGGACAATTTCTCAAAATTCACCACTTCATAAAGTTTGGATGTGCTATCTCCCCAACAAGCCATGAACCATGCACTCCTGCTATAGCCCCTTCCTTCCGAATCCTGGGTGTCAGTCCCTCCGTGATCAGCACACAGAGCCTTGTGGCGCTCACCGAGCCAGCCCGCCCATGCTCCTGTGCCACCTGCCCCTGGGTGCTATTCCAGGCCCTGGGCACTGCCTGGATGGCAGGACGGTGGGATGGTGGAAGACAGGACACATGAAGACAGTTTGACGACCGGCCTGCTAGAAGACCACAGTCCTGCCCTCCTGGCCAGGAGTACCAATGCAAACAGACCCGATCACAGCGTTTGCTGCGCTGATAGAGCTGATTTAATGATACAACCGAATGACCTTTTATTGTTCAATGGTGAAGCATGGGCTGCTCCCAGCTGAGTGTGGCTCTGTCTGTGTCACCTGGTGAGTGTCCCTTTCTCAGGAAGGTACAGCGAAACCGGCTATGGAAAGCCATCCAACAGGTTGTCCTTGGAAAACAAGCTCCCTGCTAGAAAATGACCACAGCAACAAAAAGGAGGCTCTGAAAACCCTGCTGCTGGTGCCAGAGATGTGAGTCTGGCACCTACTGTGACAGGACCCAGCGTGACAAGCCATCCCACAACCTCAACTTGGCTCAGTGTCATCCTGTAAGATTCCATGACTGAGTTAGCAAGTCCTGTTCTCGTCTACATCAGACAGGCCGTGTGAGGTAAGGACGGGACACCAGTGCTCCGGACAGCGCAGGCTGGAGAGGTAGGCACTGGCTGCTCTTGCCAGAGGACCGCGTTCAGTTCCCGGCACTCACATGGTAGTTCACAGCTCACTGCCATCTGCAACGACAGTTCCAGGAGATCTGTGGCCCTCTTCCGAGGTCTGCAAGCACCAGGCATGCATGGTATGAAAATAGATACATGTGTAGGCAAAACACTCATACACACACAATTTTTAAAGCAAGCAAATCTGAAAGGGCATAGCAAAAGGAAGAGAACCGAGAATGGCCAAAGCCAGAGAAGAGTCTCCCCTACCTGTCAACACCAGGGGACCAAGTCAGCCATCAGCCACAGCCCAACCGACCAGAATGCAGACACAGCTCTGTACTGTGGCTACAAAGTGCACAGCTACTTCACCAGCACCCTACCTCCACGTTCTGAAACACAGGAATCCACGTTTCTGTCCCAGTTCTCACGGACCAGAATCCCAGGGTCAAAGCTCACTGTCAACCCAAAGACCACTGCAGTGGAGGAGAGCAGGCCCAAAGACTGCCCAGGCAGCACGTCAGGTCTCCTTCTATCATCGTCTGCAGTTACTGAGCAGCCCATGGGTCCCCACTCATTCCCAATGCACTCAAGCAGCTCCAGCAACACCGGCTGAAAACAAAGGCCTCCATAATTCCCTAACTCTTGAGTATTATTTTCTTGTCAGTTAAACATAAAGCCATCCACTTGTGCCTACTCTATCCCGTTCACCTCACTTCAAGTACTTCACAAACCCTAAATGCTACACGTAGGTACACTAATTTCATTCACACTAAGGAAAACAATGCACAGAAATGAAATTTATGTCAATGAATTTCACAGTGATTTTTATTTGATAATAATTACGGTATTTATAAATGAACATCTGCTGATGGTAAGAGTCTAAACCTGGCAGAGTTTAAACTCCTAGCATTTTCCAGGCAGCGTGGACATTATCTGTGAAAGCAATAACAAAGCAGTGAATGCATTAATCACAGCAGTATCTGCAAAGCATAAATCTGAAGGCCCTTCTCATCAGCTCAGATTGCTTTCTTATTTTCCACACACCTGATTTTATGCCATCTGTAAGAGGGCAAGACAAACACTGTTGAGGAAATTATATTTCTTGGCTATTTGACTTTTATAAAATGCTCAGGCTAATTTCTGTAAACATAAGATTTACTGCATGACTAAGAAAAACTGATGCAGTTAAAAGTCCATTTTTATTAAAAGGAGGCATGGTGACCACAGTGTTTTACCCTGAGTGGCATCAGAGTTACCTTGCTGACACCTGGTTTACATTTACCTTCATCCAGCCTGTGCGCTTTGGGTAATGCACATGAGCTCTACGCCTGTTTATGATACAAGCAGCAGAATCGAGAGCCCAGTGACAACCCTGGAGGCTCTAACTTCCCTTTCTTGGTGGACAGCAACACTAGCATTTCAGCCACTACCTGAGAGCATCAGACAGACGCCCTGAAACTGCAGAGGAAACTCCAATGTGAACGCCAACAGGCGGCACAGACCCTTCTTTTGGCCTACGGGGTCTTAGGTAACGTTGGCTAAAGTGCAGCCATCTCTATTCTCCAAGGAAAACTAATGATGCCTTTATTCTTCACTTTTAGATAAAGTGAAGTGTGGGTGTCTGTTTGTGCATATGCACACATGTAAGTGCAGTGCCTGTGGAGGCCAGAAGAGGGCATCAGACCCCTTGGAGCTAGAGTTACCGGTGGTTGTGAGCTTCCTTACGTGGGAACTAAAATCAGGTCCTCTATGAGAGCAATATGTGCTCTTAACAACTGAGCCAGTCCCAAAGGACACTTTCTGGCTTCTAGTCTACTATGGTCACAAAAGCCATCACTGGGCACATTAAACAAAAGAAGCATCTGTGACAGCCACAGATGTTTTGCTTATCCTGTGACAGAAACACAAGCACTAGGATATACTTGCAAACAAAATGACACCTTCTATATGGGCACATCATCTTGGGGGCTGAGAGCGGGAGACGGGGTCGAGGGTGGCTACTGTCAACATCAGAATCCTCTCTTAAGTATAATAGCTGACTCATAACTCAGACGTGTACAACAAAGAACAAACAACTAATCTGTCCACATGCTAGCAGCCGAGGCCACCACTAAAATCCTGCAGAGGACTGTTAAGACTCCCACTGACACCAGGCATGGTGGCGCATGCCTTTAATCCCAGCACTCGGGAGGCAGAGGCAGGTGGATCTCTGTGAGTTCAAGGCCAGCCTGGTCTACAAAGAAAGTTCCAGCACAGCCAGGACTGTTACACAGAGACACCCTGTCTCAAAAAAACAAGTGAGCCCCAGGATCTCCAGCTACACTTGTGCCATCTCTTTGGCCCAACAAGAGACACATTTTACAAACCTCCAAACCATACTGGGGGCCCCCAACACCACCACCACAGAGAACACGCCTACCACGAGCCAGTCACTCACTGGATACCCTCACTCTCTCTCCAGCTCCAGCGAACTTCCAAAGGCCACAGTTACAAAGGCAAGTGAGAGGAATAAACAAGAGAACAAATGAAGCTCATTCCTGCCTTGAAAAAAACTGTCCTGGCTGCTAGATTAGACCACATGAAAGCATCCCCTTTGGAAGGGAAAGCTAGGACAAGCCAGTTCATGCAGTTCAATCTCAGGAAACCAATGCTCTGGCTGGCTGGCCACTGAGAAAGCAGGGTCAAAGAGACAGAGGACCTCCTCCAGGAACTCAGGGGATACAGCTGCTCACAGAGCTTGGGCCCTGTAGTGGACAGCTGTTTGAGCCATGCCCTGAAGCACCGCCCCTAGTAACAGTTACACCTGCCTATGACCTTGAGGTACATGTCCCTGGGGTGTGGCTACTGGGGGACCCTTAAGACCTGGGATGCATGTAAGCAGCTCTCTCCTGGCTACCTCGAGTTTTGGATGCTGAGATCTTGGACCAAGCTGTTCAGCTCAGCTTTCCCCGGACCCTATGATAAATCTCCCGTGGTTATGAGTTTACCCCTAAATTCCTTTGATCATTAAGCTGATTCCGTGGGTGGCTAGCGATTTAATCACATCAGGGCCCCATTTTCACCAGAAGGAAACCCCTCAAGGCCTCCACCTAGAAGCCCTCACATGCCCAAAGGCACCAAGACAGGTGCAGTGCCTAGCCACACTGCTTACCCACGCCCAGCCCTGAGTGTGTTCCAACCTACAGGGTGGCTGGCCCCAGACACCCGAGAATGAGAGAATGGCCAGTCTTCCCAGGGCCGGTCTGGGTCCCTCCCGGTCAACTCTGCCTGCTGGCCCTGGGGAAGCTGCTTCCTGGGCTCTAGAACCTCATGGACTGACTTCTGAAACTTACAATGTCCTCCCTTTGGAAGCTTCCTGCTCACCCCATTCATTCATACCAGTTTCTCACCATGGAACACACACCTACATTTCTAAGTGACATTTTTCTTCTTTCAGACCCTGACAGTAAAGTCATGTCCATTACAGCCTCCCCCTCCTCCTGTCTACATGAGCAGGAAAGAAAAACTCCTTTGCAAATGCCAGCCCTGCCCTGGCTGAGTCCAAGCACTCTGAGCATCTTGAGAACAAAGCCTCCAAGTGTGGCTATCTAGCGCCATCACACTGCCCACCCACAGGAACTGCAGAGCTGACAGACCACCACTAAGGGCAGAGGCTACAATGACGGACACCTACGGCCACTTCACCAACCTGTACCAGAGAATCCAGGAATTTTCACATTTACGATTAGCAAGTATTTATACCCATTTAAAATATCAAATGAATTTATATTATATGGAACTAACCACATTTTAGAATAAAACCCCTTTGGGAAAATAAGATCAAATGTATTCTGCTCGATACTTATTACTCTAACAAAGCCTGAAAGAGCCCTGAGCTTAGAACAGGTTTTCATCCAAGGCAAAATCACTCATTTTCTACAGCAGCAAATGAAGCAAAGAATAAAGCTTGTGATACCACTTGACACACACTAATAAGCAAGCCACTTAAAAACTGTAACATTCAAGCAAGTGTAATCCTGAAAGGCTTTGTTTTATTTATTGTTTTGAGACAGCTCCATGTGACCCAGGCTGGTCTTGATCCTTCTGCTTCCAGCTCCCCGCTTACTGGGATTACAGGCTGCACCTGGTGAAAGACCTCGTGGGGCGCCAGGCATTCAGCAGTTAAGAGCACTGGCTCTTCCTCCAGAGAACCGGGTTCGATTCTCAGCACCTACATGGTGGCTAACAATCATCTGTAACGCCAGTTCCAGGGGATCCATAGCCCTCCTCTGGCCTCTGCAGGCCAGACTGCACACACATGTGGTGCACAGACATACATGCAGCCAAAACACTGATACATAGAAAACAAAAATAAGTCTTTTAAAAAAAAGACTTTACATAATAAAAATGAAAAGACTATTTAAAGAACAAAATAAATGGCTGGACATAAGTGTTGCACACCTGCAAAATCCTAGAACCTGGGCATCAGGCAGCTAAGACAGAAAGATTAAAAGTCTGGGGCTAGCCTAAGCTACCTGGTGAGATCCTCCTGCCTAAAAAAATAATAATAATGAATAAAATGTTTGTTAAAATATAAACGTTGAAAAATGGAGGCTAGGGAGATGTCTCAGTGGATAAGAGCACTTACTAGGCAAGCATCAAAACCTCAGGGGAGTGTGTGAGCATGTGTGTATGGTGTATGTGTGTGGTGTGTGATGTGGGTGCGTCCATGAACACACATACAAAGTTAAAGCAAGGATTCCAATCTCTCTCTCTCTCTACCTCACTTCCCGAGACAGAGTCTCATGGAAGCTGAGAGGCAGGGCGTGGCTGCTGATGCCTGTGACTCCAGCACTGAGACAGATGGGAAGACAGGCGGCTCCCAAGAACCCTCTGGCCCCAGCCAGCCTAGTCCAATGCCAGGGGTCCAGTTCAGTGAGAGACCCTGTCTCAGACAACAAGACAGAAAAAGAGAAAGACATCACTTCCTAATTTAGCCTTTGCCTGTGCGGTACATGGATACACTCACTCCTCATACATGCAACACACACATACACATACACACATACACATACACACACACACATACCTGAGAACAGCAAAAACAGTACAGGCCCACATAGCTTTGAGGGACACACACGTCTCATAGTATATGCATGCCCACCCCCACCCCCACACACACATGTCTCATAGTGTATGCATGCCCACCATACCACACACACGTCTCATAGTATATGCATGCCCACCCCCACCCACACACACACAAGTCTCATAGTATATGCATGCCCACCCCCCCCACACACACACACGTCTCATAGTGTATGCATGCCCAACCCCTCACACACACACTAAATAGAATATAATTTTTAAAAACTGACAAGGTTAACTACCATATGCTCCAGAAAGATTCTCTCAGCTCCCAGCTCTTTGCATCCATCTCCTCTTCACTACTGCAAGTCTCAGCAGCCTGGACTGCAAGGGCCAACAGTTTATACCCATCTTTATTTCCCTTGCCCTTCTATTACTCCATGGTACTTGTTTGCACAAAATTCAGCTGTCTTTTTTTTTTTTCAGCCCAACCCAGTATCTACTCCAAGCCTGTGTCCATGCAGCTGAACACAGCTGGATAAAACAAAATCTTCACTTTGAAAGCTGCACCATTGCTGTGGGGTGTCTTTCCATACTCTGAATATGTGTTGCTCCCATTGGTCAATAAATAAAGCTGCTTTGGCCTATGGCAAGGCAGAATAGAGCCAGTGGGAAATCCAAGCAGACATACAGGGAGAAGAGGGTGGAGTCAAGGAGATGCCATCCTGCTGCCCAAGGAACAAGATGCCAGCAGGCCAATAATGCCACAGCCATGTGGCAAAATATAGATTAATAGAAATGGGCTAATTTAAGATGTAAGAGCTATCTACCAATAAGCCTGAACCATAGACCAAACAGTTTGTAATTAATATTAAGCCTCTAAGTGATTATTTTAAAAGCAGCTGCAGGACCACAGGACCGTGGGACTGGGGTAGGACAGAGAAAAGTGTCTGGCAACACACCATAATCTTTAATGGCACTACAAATGTCCCAGCACCAGCCACCTCTCCTTAGTTAGTCATTACCTTAAGCTCCAAGGTGACTCTTCCTTTTGTTATCTCCCTAGACCTCCAATGCCTCTTGCTAGCAGTCAAAGGCCTCACCAAAAGAACAGACACAATCAGAAGAGAGCTGTGTCTTCTTAGGATGAACGTCCTTCCTAATGCAATGACAAAGTGGCCCTGTGCCTGCACGGCCACCCCGATCCTATTCCTCTTGCTAACCTGGACCTGCTTTCACCACTAAACCTCTGGTAATTCTCAAACTGTCATCTCAGCTGAGTTCTGACCTCATGACTGGTTTCTCCAACTGAACGACAGTGTCTCACCCCTGATGTGTACACAACACAACAGGCTCTTAGTCCCTTCCCCTGCTCCGCCATACCCGGACTTTGCAGCTCAGCATGAGGCACCAGTCACATCCTCCTCCATCTTACATCTTGAACCAAAACCTTGGGGTCATCCTTAAGACCTTCTCACCCTCACCCCACATCAAATCCATCTGCAAGTCTCTCTCTCTCTTTCCTATATGTGTGTGGTGCTGGGATGGACCCCAGGGCCTTGTGCATGCCAGGCAGGCAACTGGACCACTGGCTACAGCCCCTGCTCTTTACACAGTCTTGATATCCATCTTCAAACCTACAGGAAATCGCCCTGCCCACTTCTCTCCAGCTCCTCTGCTGCGTCCACTCTCTGCCTCTGGCTTGGACCATTCCTCCCGAGTCCAGGCAGTTAGCCTGCTTCCACTTTCCGTCTTTCCACTGATCCTTGCAGAGGCACTGGAGCAAGTGTTGTTGTTGTTGTTTGTTTTAAAACAAAAGCCAAGTCTCTGTACTTGCAATCTTCTGTCATCTGTCCTTTGTAGAACAAAGCCAACAAGGTCCCAGAGCCCTGTCTTCTCTCTATCCACTCTAGAACACTAACCTTCTGGTTCTCATCCCATCGTTGGAGATTATTTTGTATGAGGAAATCTGTCTTCTCCACCTGGAATGTTCTTTCCATGGATCCTCACATACTAAGCCCTTGCATGTCAATCAATCTCCCCAGAGAGACTATGTGATCTTAAAGATGGCCTCCCCTCCTGGGCTGGTGGGGTAGTTCAGTGGCAGAGCATAAGCCCTCCATGTTCAGGGTCCTAGGTTCAAACCCCAGCAGAAAAAAAACAATGCCTTGGTCTTTGCCCTTTATTCAACATCCGGTCTAGTTTTTCTCGGAGCCCTCCATGAGCTCAGACCACATCTCCTACTCCTCTGCTTAGCATCTGTTTTCTCCACTGGACTGGGAGGTTCCCAAGCTTAGAGTAATGCCAACCATAGAGACAGTGCTTAAGTACACAGAGAATTAAGGAGTGTTACTTGTAAAACTCAAAGATTGGCTGGGCAGTGGTGCATACGCCTAAAATCCCAGCACTTGGGAGGCAGAGCCAGGAGGATCTCTGCAAGTTCGAGGCCAGCCTGGTCTACAGAGTGAGTTCCAGGACAGGCACCAAAACTACACAGAGAAACCCTGTCGAAAAAAATGATGAAGGTGAGTGAGGCCGTCAGCATTGCTGGCTTGCTCTTGGGCTGAAGCAGAAGGAAGGCAGCTGCTGTGCCTGGGAGCTGGGGTTCTCCTCTTTCTTGCCTTGGTGTATTCTTTTTTTAAGGTTTTGTTGTTGTTATTTTATTTAGTGTGTGTGTGTGTGTGTGTGTGTGTGTGTGTGTGTGTGTGTGCGCTACAGTGCAAGGGAACAACTTTAGGGAGTGTTTCTCTTCTTCCACCATGTGATTCCTGGGGACTGAACTCAGGTCATCAGGGTTAACAGCAAGTGCCTTTACCTGCTGAGCCATCTCGCCAGCCCATGGTCTGGTTTATTCTTTGGGTCAGAGACCCTCGTCATAGCCCAAGCTGACCTCACACTGTGGTCTTCCTGCCTCAGTATCCTAAGTGCTAGGACTACAGATTAGCACCACACCAGCAGGTACCCCCCTCTTGAACACAGCATCAACAACAGGGCCGTCCTGCAACCACCATGAATTAGGAAAAGCAGTGAACTCTATGACGATCTCTGATCTCTGCACACAGACAGGCGTGCGGGCTCAGTGCCGCACACTGAACGCCACTGCTTACTGGCTAATGCTTCTTCCTCTTCTTTCTCTGTTTAGCCCTGGCTCCTTCTCTGTCTAATCGCCCTAAAGGCGAGATTCATAAAGTGCTGAATCACAGACCTGCCCTTTTTTCTGACAATACCCCATCAAGGGCAAAGCTGGCTCCTCAGAACATTCCAAATCTGCTAGTTAGAGCAAGCAGAATTTCACCACCAGGTCTTCCACGCTGTCCTCCTGAGATCGATCAGCACAGTGTGTCCTCCCTCTCTGCAATGAGCAATGGCGCCCAACTTGTTAGCTACGGGTGTGTTCTGGTTGTGTGTGGGCAGTGATAGCTGGTCATGACACCAGTGCCAGCACAGGCCACTATCCAGGTAGAAGTCACAGGGCCTGCTGAGAGGTAAGGCCAGGATATCATGTTGATGCTGGTTCCCCTTCCTAAACACTGGAGGGAAACGTCATGGTGAGCAGCGGCACGGGTGCTCCAGGATGCCTTTTGCAGAGCTGCCCCCCCCCCCCAGGCCGCAGCAGTGCTGGAGGACCAACTCAGGACACAGCCTGAGGCAACACCACTCTAGCACTTTAAGCCACATGTTCAAGGCCAATAAATTAGCCCAGGCTTAAAGAAGTCAAGCTGTACACAGTAAGAATTTTAATAAGCTTGGAAAAGGCTACCTGGAGCTATGCAGAGCTGACTGTACCCACGAGATGCCCTGCCGCCAGCCACGGAGTGCTGAGTCCCTGACCAGGGCTGCAAGCACGCGAGGCAGCGGGAACAGGGAGTCGGTTTGGTCCAGGTTTTCTCAGGAGTTGGGGACTTACAGCAAATGGCTGGCAGCCAGATGACAGACAAACAGACCAGGGCAGGCAACGAAGCAGAGCCAATGGCATTTACCAGGAACACATGCCAAGGGTTCCTTCGGTGGGAATCCGGTGCTTGCACACCCTTGTGGAAACCAGCAAACACTGTAATCAATGTCTACGCTGTAATCAATGCCTGTTTGTACTCAGAACCATGCTGGGTACAATGGAGTTAAGCAAACATGCTCCCTGACTCCTGGATGCCAACACCTAACATAAATAAAAACAATAGATCCGTCCAAAGGATTACTACAGTAACTGAGCAAACACGAGCTAGTCAGAAGCACTGACCTGACACAAGCGCAGTGGAGTAACCCTGAAGGCTAAGTCATGGGAGATGACTCTCTGAACAGGGTGGGGCCCGAGTGGAACGGTTACCTGGGAAGGCTGAGTCTCCAGGGGGAGGTCAGATTTGGAGAAAATGTTCAAGGGCTGGATAGGGGAGCAGGAACTGGGAAGAGATACAGCTTAGGAGAGGGTGGAGAGGCAAAAATACAACTATGAGATTTTTTTTAAGTGCCCTGAAAAAGTAGAGAAAGCAAGCAGGTTGTGTTTCTCAGCTGGCCTCTCCACACACCCTTCTAATCTACAGGAAAATGCGCACATCCTCATTTAGTGTTATTTAAAATACAGAAAAAGACTAAATACTTTACCCAACTCCAAATTAAAGCTATAGTGTGCGCACGCGTTGAACAAGGTCTTGCGATTTAGGTCAGGCTGGAACTCACATGTAGTCCAGGCTAACCCTGAATTCACAATCCTGTCTCAGTTTCCCAAACACTAGGATTACAGGTGTGTACCGCCACACAGTGCTGATTTCTAAGTATCACAGAATCAACCCTTCCCCCAGAGCTAGGCCTGCCTGAGTCAGCAGGGACTGTCTCTGTCACTGAACTCATAAGGAAGAGAGGGTGTGACTCCTAGTCCACATAGGACCAGACAAGCAGTAGTCACAGAAACCTAACAGGGCCGTTGACAAAAACAGAACCTGGCACATCAGTCATTCCCAGGAATTACCTGATTAAAATTTTTGAAGATGAACTCTTTGTAGATGGCATCTCTCTCACTTAATTCCGACCATCCTGCTGCTTTCAAGCCAGGAATGAGTTGGTTCCTCTCCTCGGCTGTCAGCCACTGTGCACCTGAAGACTGGGAAGAAAACATATTTCTTGTCTGAAAGGGCCAGCATTTATCTAAACTCTTTCCACAAACTTATGCCTCTTTAGGAAGCAATATAGAAAGAAAGTCTCCAGGGTAACAAATTCTAGCCGTCTCTCATCCTTTACTCTCAAAAGACAGGCAAACTCAGCCGGGTGGTGGTGGCACACGTCTTTAATCCCAGCACTCAGGAGGCTGAGACAGGCGGATCTCTGTGAGTTTGAGGCCAGCCTGGGCTACAGAGTGAGTTCCAGGACAGCCAGAGGTACACAAAGAAACTCTGTCTTGAAAAAAAAAAATTTTTTTAAAGATAGGCAAACTCTGTGTGGGCTGTTCAAAAGAAAATGGCTGTTGTCCTGTCTCCACCCGAGTGCTGCCTCAGACACCACAGCTCAGCAACTCTGGTTTCTAACAGCTACAACTAAACCTACTATTGCCACTGGCCTCCTCAGATGCTACAGAGTTCCAGCATGTGCCACTGAGGAAAAGCCAACTCTCTAGGGAAGCTGCTGGGAGGCCCAGGACCGGAACTCAGGGCTCTAACCCTGGTCTGCTGTCCTTTGGATGGACTTCCAGAACCTCCTGTCTGCAGCTCACTGAGTGGGTTGAACTACTGAGGGTGTCTATTCCCTTTCGTATATGATGAAAACCCCTCTAGAGAGTGTGGAACCAACTGTACATTTCCATTGAATTTCCTATAACCACCTCTGGGGGTCCACAGCCCCTCTACCACAGGCAAAGTCCTTGCCTTGATAACAAGAGCACCAGAAAAACCAACTCCCTTCTTGTGTCGCTGGAGCACCCAGAACATGCACGGCACCTGCCGGCGCTGTCCACCTCATTCATTCCTGCTCTCCAGTGACAGTAGCAACTGTCCTTCATCCTGTACCTTCCTCTGCTAACTAAACAGTAAACACCGTGGACACATCACTGTAAACTACGAACACAGCTTCTCACTCCAGCGTAAGCACCTACGGCCACCTCACCTCCTTGCAGGGTGACTGTAGGCTCTGGAGAGACCTAGACTGAGCTAATGTTGAAGGCACAGGGGGAGGGGTGGAGCTGCAGGCTCTGGACTCGAAACATGAAGCTGCAACTCACGCCTGCTTCTGAAATCCTCAAACTTGCTATCACAGACATGAATACGGTTAAGAAGGTACAAACACCAGACGATGGTGGTGCACACCTTTAATCCCAGCACTTGGGAGGCAGAGGCAGGCAGATCTCTGTGAGTTCAAGGCCAGCCTGGTCTAGAGACAGCAAGTTCCAGGACAGCCAGCACTGCACAGAGAAACCCTGTGTCAAAAAAAAAAAAAAAAAAAAAAAAGGGTACACACATTTTTACCTTTTGGCAACTTGTCCTATGAAGGGGAAGGGATGTTAATGAGATTATTTTCTAGCTTTTTCTCCCTGAAAAAGCAGCTACTTTCTCCCACTACAAAAGGGTGAATGACAATATATCTTAAGCAAAAACATTTTAAGTCTTGTCATTCAAAATAAGCAATCCCAGCATGCAGGAGGCAGAGATAGGTGGATCTGAGTTTGAGGCCAGCCTAGTCTACAGAGTGAGTTCCAAGATAGGCAGGATTACTCAGAGAAACCCTATCTCGAAAAGAAGGGGGGGGGGGGGAACAAGTAATTCAAAACTAGCACTTAATGTTAAGAATTGATAGCAGGCATTGGGGGAGGGGACTGGAGAGATGGCTCAGTGGTTAAGAGCACTGATTGCTCTTCCAGAGGACCTGGGTTCAACTCCCAGCACCAACATGGCACAACTGTAGCTCACTTCAGGGGACTCAAAACATACATACATGAAGGCAAAACACTTACATAAAATGAAAGTAAATAAATAATGCTTTTAATGCCAGAACTGGGGAGGCAGAGGCAGGCACATCTTTGTGCGTTCAAGGCCAGCCTGGTCTACAAAGTGAGTTCCAGGACAGCTAGGGCTATGCAGAGAAACCATATCTCGAAAAACAAAACAAAACAAAAAGGTAAATAAATCTTTAGAAAATAAAACAACAATAAAAAACCTCCCAACAGATGGTTCTGCTGAGGGTATGTCCTACTTTCCTGCTTCCTCCATGGCTGGCTGCTGGCTGGCTCCCAGCGTCTCCCTCTTTCTCCCTTTCTCCCTTTCTCCCCCTCTCTTTCTTCTACTTATTCTCCCTGCCCAACAGCCCCGCATGTCCTTCTACTGCCCAGCTACTGCCTGTTCAGCTTTTTATTAGACCAGTCAGGAGCCTTAGGCAGGCAAGGTGAAACAGCAGCACATCTTTACATAGTTAAACAAATGCAGCCAGGCAGTGGTGGCGCACGCCTTTAATCCCAGCACGTGGGAGGCAGAGCCAGGCGGATCTCTGTGAGTTTGAGGCCTGCCTGGTCTACAAATTGAGATCCAGGACAGGTACCAAAACTACAGAGAAACCTTGTCTCGGAAAAAAATAAAATGCAGCATAAACAAATGCAACACACCTTTACATAGTTAAAGTAACATTCCACAACATAAACAAATGTAACACACCTTTACATAGTTAAAGTAACATTCCTCAACATAAATGTAACACACCTTTACATAGTTAAAGTAATATTCCATAACAAAAACAAATGTAACATATCTTTACATAGTTAAAGTAATATTCCACAACAGAACTGTATCCAGAGTTCAAGGTCAGCCTCAGCTACATGAGACCTAGCTCATGAAAAACAAACAAAATGAAATTTCTTTCCTTCTTTTATTGGAAGAAGAAAACAAGGGGCAGGGCGCAGGAGACTGTGTACCTGAACACACACATAGACACCTATATGAAAATTATTTTAACTAAATTAATAATAAAAAAAATGTTAACCAAATGCAATAACTGGTCCTGGATTACACCAGAAAAAAATTTCTCTAAGTCATTAGTCAAAAACAATGGATGTTATCAGCGATAATCTTCTGACTTCAACAATTCTACTGTGTAATATAAGAAAATTTGTTTTAGGGAATTCACCATAGAAATTTTACAGGAATATAAATCATGTCTCTGACTTATTCGTAATTTTCAAAGGGGTCTAATAAGCGCTTGTAAAAGAAACGGTGCGCTTCATGCTACATTTTCCACTAGGTGGAGCTGCCTGTTAAAACTTCCCCTCGATTTGCTCCCCCTCTAACCCATCCCTCCAAACCCCTCCCAGAAGGTCTCGCCGCGCTCCTCGCTGGCTTCGCAGTAGTCCTCCTGCCTCAGCCTCGCAAGGCACAGAAATGACAGGCCACAACGCACGGTCAAAATACTAATGTCTGAAGTAAGAAAACTAAAATATCCTCTATAGAAGTGGTGAGGAAAACCGATGTACCGTTCAAAAACGTGGGGAGAAAGGCATTTACTAATTTCTTCCTAAAGCTCACGACCACGCCTACCCAGCGGAGCGGCCACTGAGGAGCCTGCCCGGGACTGCCGCAGCACACGGGGTGGCCACGGCCCATCACTAATCTTCGCACTTAGATTTTTTTTTTTTTTTTACACGAGATTGTTTCCGGTGCGCAAGCTCATAAACTACGACGGAAGTTGCTTGGGGTGTTGTGTTTTGTAGCAGGTGCCCCCACGTAGCCGTGGCTGGCCTCGAACTCCCACGCGTCCTCCGGCCTCTGCCTGCCGGGCGCAGGGGCGAGGGCGTGTGCACGGCGCTCCGCCGAGGGGGAGCGTGGGAGCCGCGGGCCTGCGCGCGCAGCCGCCCCCACCCAGCCGAGGGCCCGCTCTCCGCACCGGCCGCACTCACCATGGCCGCCCGGCTCGCACCCCGGCCGCGCAGCGCCGCCAACCCCCGGAGGGCGCCGCGCGCCCCCGCCGCCGCCGCCACCGCCGCCATGGCCCCGGGCTGCCCGGCGCGCTGCCTGACGCGGCCCAGGCTCCGAAGGCCCCCGGAGCGGGAGGGCCGCCGCGCCCGCGGGTGCTGGCTGCGTGGGGCCACCCCTCCGTGCTCGGTGGTTTTGGAAGCCGAGCTTGCTCCCGCATCGACTGTCCTGCTTGCACAGGACACCATCCCTGAGAGACCCGAGACCGGCGAGGACCGGTGCAGACAAATTGCCTCCCATGTGTTGTTCTTTTACATGCCATATGTGTGTGTATTAATCTTTATTATTCTTTTGCCATTTTTTTTTCTTCAGATGTAATTGACAATAAAATTTGCCCTTTAAAATGGTGTGGGGCCAGGGTTTTAACATTGTGGTGAGGGTTTTTGTTTTTGGGTTTTTTGGGTTTTTTTTGTTGTTGTTGTTGTTTTTGGTTTTTTTGTTTTTGTTTTTCGAAACAGGGTTTCTCTGTGTAGTTTTGGTGCCTGTCCTGGATCTCACTCTGTAGACCAGGCTGGCCTCGAACTCACAGAGATCTGCCTGCCTCTGCGTCCCGAGTGCTAGGATTAAAGGTGTGTACCACCACCACCGCCCGGCTGTGAAGAGTTTTGATTAAAATGTTACTGCAGCTTTTAGTTCAGCTTTAATCTTTTTTGTTTGGTTTGGTTTTGGTTTTAGTTGAGATAGGGTTTCTGTATAAACCCAGCTGTCCTGGAACTCACGTTGTAGACCCGGTTAGCCTTGAACTCAGAGATCTGTGTCCTCCGTCTCCTGAGTGCTGAGATTAAAGACGTGTGCCACCACCGCCTGGCCATCCTTTTGATCTTTTTACTAAGTAACTTTATTGTATTCCTTTCTTGTAACAGTTCCACATAGCCCAAGTACAAAGTTGCAGAGGCTGGCCTTGAACACCTGCCTCCACCTTCCAGGAGCTGGGGATTATGGACGTGGGCCACCAAACCTGGCTCCATTATTTTTTCTAAATTAGCACATTATCAGTTTGCCAGGCATGGTGGCACACACCTTCAATCCCAGAACTCTGGAGGTGGAGAGAGATGGATCGCTGGAAATTAGTGGCCACACTGAGCTACAGAGTTGTAGGCCAGCCAGAGTTACTACATAGTAAGACCCCTTCTCAAAAACGCATATTTTCTTATTTTTATCAGTTTTACAGAGAATTTGGCAAAAAAGATATATTACTAAAGAGTTCATTTAAGACTGATTTCACAACTGTTAGCAGTCTTATATCCCAAATGGACTTAGAAAAAAAATAAAGCCTCAAAATAGCCTAAAATTTAGACTTCAGTCTTGACCCTGTTTTTGCCTGATTGACAAGATGTAACAATCTGGAAAAGAAAAACTCTTTAGTCTGAGGGCGCTGGTCAGGTGGCACTGACTTAAAAGTACTCTGAGGGCCCTGGTCCAGCAGAACTGACTTGAAGTAACTTGGGTGACAGTGTGGGTTTCTTTAGGTTCATGTCTAAGGATGAGATGCCAGGGATAGAATTAAAAGTCTTATTTCTGGGCAGTGGTGGCACAAGCCTTTAATCCCAGCACTCAGGAGGCAGAGGCAGGCGGATCTCTGTGAGTTCGAGGCCAGCCTGGGCTACAGAGTGGGATCCAGGACAGGCTCCAAAGCTACACAGAGAAACCCTGTCTTGAAAAGAAGAAGAGGAGGAGGAAGGGAGGGAGGAAGGAGGAACAAGGAACAAAAAGAAGAGGAGGAGGAGGAGAAACAAAACTAAAAGTCTTGTTTCTAGTATTTTCACCGAGTGTTTATGATCATGGAAAATATTCTTGAAGGTCGCATATTAAGGTGAGGGTCCCTCCAGGGCATGTGGTATCATGTGCTCTGGAATCAGCATACCGGAGCACAGGCAGGAGGGTTTGACGTTTGACACCAGCCTGTGTACTCGCTGGAAGAGGAAGGAGAGAAGAGCTGAGACCTGAAAATGATGTGGAAGGTGTGTTAGCGAAGAAGTGCTGCATCCTTTCCCTCCTTAACAGCCGCCTGACACCAGGGCAACGCACACCTCCTTCTAAAGCCGCAGGAGAAGGATGTTAGGGCCTAGGGAGTGACATCATCATCCACCAGAGGCTCGTGAGTGTGAGTTCACCCAAGAAGTTCCCAGATGTGCCATGAAGCTGACCTAAGTTTGGTCCCGAGGTCCCCCTGGTAAAAGAGAGCTGTCTTCACAAGTTGTCCTCTGAGCTGAGCACACACACATACACACACATACACACCACACACACATACACATACACACCACACACACACACATACACACCACAGACACACACACATACACACCACACACACATACACACACACACACCACACCACACACACACACACCACACACACACCACACACACACATACACCACACACACACATACACACCACAGACACACACACATACACACCACACACACACACACATATACACACCACACACACTTTCAATTGTTTTTAAAAAAAAAAAAACACTCTCAGGTCTGAAGAGATGGCCAGAGGTTGGGAGCACTTTGCTGCTCTTACAGACAACCTGGGTTCGATTCCCAGCACCCACATGGCAGCTCACAGCTGTCTGTAACTCCAGTTCCAGGAGACCTGGTACCCTCTTCTAGCCTCCGGAAGACCAGGCACACACATGATGCATACACACAAGTAAGACACCCATAAAGTTCAAAACCTTCATTACTTTAAAAAGCACCTAGGTTAATGAGATTTAAGCCCCTTTGCAAAGATTCACCAGGTGCTTCTCTGTGATGGACACCATGCTTGGCTTGTGCTGATGGGATCGGGCTGAGCTGCTCCCTCATGGCACCCCTCACCCTCAGTTTTCTGACTAATGTCTAGTCCTCCTCTCCAGGCAGCACCCTTGTTCTGAATTCCCTCCAGGGGAACCCATGTAGGTAGTTTTAGTCAAGTGTAAGAAACAAAGCCATTGGTCTGCTAGGAATCCTCGTCACCCTCTCTCACTCCCTGGATTTTAGAATAGAGCCTCACTGGGTAGTAAAAAGCACTCTTAAAAAATCCTATTGTGGTGCCTTGAATAACAATGGCCTCCATGGGCTCACAGATTGGAATGCTTGGTCACCAGGGAGGGCACTATTAGGACGTGGGGCCTTGTCGGAGTGGGTGTGGCCTTGGTGGAGGAAGTGTGTCACTGTGGGATATTTGTACACTGTATGAAAATGTATTGCTGTAATTGGTGAGCTAAAGCTGAACGGCCAATAACTAGGCAGAAAAAGGTTAGGTGAGACTTCCAGGAACAGAGGACTCAAGGGGAAAGGCAGAGTCACCAGTCAGACAGGGAGAGGAGACAGGAGGTGTAAGATGGAGAGGTGACCCACATGGCAGAACACAGATGAGAAAACATGGGTTAATCTAGTTATAAGAGCTAGCTGAGACAAGCCTAAGCTACAGGCCAAGCCTGTACAATAAATAAGAAGTCTGCGTGTTGGCAGCCCAAAGGAAAGTCTACAGAAGTATGTCACTGGGGGTGTGCTTTGGGGCTTCAAATGGAGCCGCCTCTTCTCCATGTCCGCCTGCGTGCTGACATGCTTCCCGCCATGATGATAATGGGCTAAACCTTTGAACTTAAGCCAGCCCCAACCAAATGCTTTCGTTTATAAGAATTGCCATGGTCATGGCAATAGAACACTGACTACAACACCTCTCTCTGGGGCTGGAGAGATAGCAGTTAAGAACATTCATTGAGCTGGGCCGGTGGTGGCGCATGCCTTTAATCCCAGCAGAGCCAGGAGGATCTCTGTGAGTTCGAGGCTAGCCTGGTCTACAGAGAGAGTTCCAGGACAGGCACCAAAACTAGACAGAAAACACAGAAAAACCCTGTCTCAAACCCCCCTACTGCCCAAAAAAAAAAAGAAAGAACATTCACTGGCTGCTCTTCTAGAGGCACTGGGCTCAAAAACAAAACAAAAACAAAACAAAACAAACAAACAAAAAAGACTTTATATAAAAAAAGGAATATATATACATATATTTCTTTTTGTTTGTTTGGGTTTTTTGGTTGGTTGGGTGGGTGGGTGTTTTTGTTTTTGTTTTTGAGACAGGGTTTCTCTGTGTAGCCCTGGCCATCTTGGAACTAGCACCGTAGACCAGGCTGGCCTTGAACTCTCAGAGATCAGCCTGCCTCTGCTTCCCAAATGCTGGGATTAAAGGCATATGCTACCACTGCCTGGCCTAAAATCTCACTTTTGAAAGAATAATTCTCACTCCAGAAGCTACTCCAAAGGAAATGAGAATGCTATGATAATTTTCAGATAAATAGGCAAGTACGTTAAATTTACTTACAAACCTATTCTGTGCCTAAGGTAAAGAAAACTACTGGGATGGGGGGGATGGCTCAGCAGGAAGAAGCGCATGCCACCAAAGCTCGACCACCTGAACCCAGTCCCTGGGAACCCAGTCCCTGGGAACCACGCTGTGGGCGGTGAGAACTGACTTCTACAAGCTGTCCTCCGACCTCCTCATATCAGCCGTGACACATGTGCCTACACACATACACACTAAATCAAAAGGAACACAACTTAAACTATTAGCAACAGTAAAATACTAATCATCTGATAAGCAAAATAAATAAAGGTGTTAGGCCAGATGCGTGTGGTAGCACATGCCTGTAGCACTGAGAAGCACTCGGGGCTGAGGCAGCTGGTGAGTTTGAGGCCAGCTTAGCTTACACAGAAGGTCTCAAAAAATAACAAAGATTAAAGGTGCTTGTGGTTTGAATGAGGGACGTCCCACTGGCTAGGGTATTTAAACACCTGCTCCCCAGTTGGGAGAGCCTTGCTGGAGGAAGTACCACTGGGGACAGGTTTTGAGAGTTTGCAGCCTTGCCCACGTCCAGTTCACTCTCTCCGCTTCCTGTCTGCGGTTAAAACAGCCATCTCTTACCTCCCTATTCTGTGCCTTTCCCAACATTCCCCACTCTATCTGGAACCATAAACTAAAATAAACTTTCTTCCATATCTCACTTTTGGTTGTTTTATCACGACAAAAAGTACCTGAAACGATGCTGCATTCTATTATCACTACAGCACACTGGAGAAAGGCCAGAGGTAAACACATTCGAAGGTCACCCGGGCTGTGCCACAGAATACGGCAGAACCATTCCTCTAGGCTTGGAGCCAAGTGTGGTGGCACACACCTGGAATCTCATAGTCAGAGCCAGAGGCAGGGGGAGCCAGAGTCCAAGGCCAGCCTGAGCTACATCTCAAGATTCCAAAGAACAAAATCCTACAACAAAGGTCTGAAAGCTATGCAGCCAATAGTGAGTTATTCCAAGCTTCAGGTTACATTTGAAATGAAGACATTTGATAGCAGTAATCTCAGAGTTATCCATATAACTGAATCAGTATGGCAGAGAATTTTAAACAGTAGCTGGTATTCACATAGTAATGGTTCAGATGTTACTGTGAGAGAGGAAGTAGACTTACTGGGATCACTAAGGTTTTTAGTTTGTTTGTTTTTCTCTCTCAGATTTGTAATCATAGGCCAAAGCTCTCAACTGACTGTCTTTATAAGCTGGGCAAGTTAGGTAACCATTCTCAGTCTCAGTTTGCTCATCTGTAAACAGACATAATGGTATCAGAGTCACAGTCTTTCTCCAGTGGACACCCAGCAGGGCTGTTCGTGACATTACATACACCATAAAGTTGTAAGCTCTCGATATGACACTCTATTTCTATAGAAAGAGGAGTGTTTTATACATACTGAGCTAATGTCTAACACTGGAAGCAATTAGTATAAAAGTAATTTATTAAGGCATGGTATACATGCCTTTAATTCTAGCACTTCGGAGGCCGAGGCAGGAGGATCTCCATGAGTTCGAGCCCAGCTTTGCCTACATAGCAAGCTCCAGGCCAGCCAAGGCTGCATGAGACGCTGTCTCAGAAAACACAAAGTACAGAGGCAGGTGGATCTCTGAGTTTGAGGCCAGCCTGATCTACAGAGCAAGTTCCAGGACAGCCAGGGCTACACAGAGAAACCCTGTCTCTAAAAACCAATAATAGTAACAATAATAATGATAATAAAAAGGTTTGTATAAATTATACGTGTTAATATTCTGACCTGCCCCTTGGGGCAGCCCTGCGTCCTGATGTAAATGCCTGATTTAAGGAAAAACCCCTCCCTTCTCTCTCTTCCACTCTCTCTCTCCATTCCCACGAGGTATGTACCCTTGAATCCTCCCTTCTTTCTGTCTTTCCCTCTTTCTCTTCATCTCTCTATTATAATAAACTCATTTCCACGCGGATGCAGCACCTGGATTGTGAATGAAGTGCCACTGCCCACCACTGGCCGGCCTCCACTACATCTGCCCAGCAGGTTTTCCCTCACGCATGGGACTCCCTTGTCTGGTCAGCTGGGGGTCCTCCACGAGCAATATCACAACAATGTGTTGTCTCTATAAAAATTTTTATCTTTTGTAAGTGTATGAGGGGTGCATGCTATGCTAGGTTTTTCAATCGAGTTTCTCTGTAGCCCTGGCCACCATGGAACTCACTGTGTAGACCAGGCTGACCTTGAACTCAGAGATCCTCCTGCCTCTGACTCCTAAGTGCTGGGATCAAAGGCGTGCACAACTACCCCCCAGCTCAGTATTCAGAATTTTAAGGCTCAAATAACGCACACTGGTTATATAACCGACTAAGGCTTATGCTCCAGCACAAAGTTAACATGTTTAAATTAGAATGTTTGTTTTTTTCCTAAAATCTGCCATTTAGAAACAAGTGAAACCTCCTTGAATTCTTTCAGAGAACGCAGAGCTCACAAAACAAGGGGCACGTGACTCTTTATTTTTCATCAGGTGCTACTTCTAGGCCCACAGCCACCTTAGTTACTCCTCTCCCAAAACACTTTCCTGCTTAGGGACACCAGAAGAGAAATTCATTGTGTTCAAGTATTGAAAACAGGAACAGTCAATTCTAGTGAATACTTTTCCATCTTCAAATTGTCACAGTAAAAACACATTTAAATGTCATCTTTTTAGCCTGTCAGTAGTTCAACAAGAACATGATTCTTGACTCTGACTTCCGCTGCAAGTCAGCGCTTCAGGGGAGGAAATGCCCATGACTGTAAGTCCGGCGGATGCCTCCTCTCCCTTGGGTTGTGTCTCTACTCCACATGCTCCTGCTCTTGTCCTGGAATCAGCCACCGAATGCTCTCAGTCCGGATGGTAGCATACATAATAAAACTAATTAAAAAGAATAAGGAAAATACAAGCAGCCAATCCACTGTCTTTACCAATGTGCTCGGGAGAGGGCCCATTCGGTCAGCCTGAGTCACCACCACGTTTTTCTTGGCTTCTATACCTGAAAGACAAATCAATTGTTTCAAATTAGAGAGAAAACACATCCAAGGCTTGTCTGAAGTGTAAGCATGACATGCAAACTGACAAGGGACCCTGAAATAAACACCGTGCAAGCGTATCTTGGAAGGGTTTCACCTGCAGTCAGAGTCATGTGTCCCTTGCCTTTCTTCCCAGGACATCAAAGGACCAGGAATCCCTCCAGCAGTTCAAAGCTAAAGCTCCGGAATTTCTGCAACTCCTCAGAGCTTTTCTAGTCAATGTTCTGTTACAGTGCCTTTTGTTCTCTTAAGACTAAAGCTCAACGAGTCAGACCACTCGCAAATGTTCCCACAGGTTGGTTTATGTTAAATTCAAGATGCCTTTAAATGAGTTATTGAAAGAACTGTTCCGACAATTACCCCCACTGGGTCAGTGACCACTACAGACGCTGGGCACCTGGACTTCATCTACAAGCACCAAACACAACGTCTTCCTCTCCCCACACCAGTCAGGGGTCCGGCTCAGGTCCAGATTCCCAGCGACCTTACAGTACTCTCGCCTCTGAGCTACGAGGATCTCTGCTCTCTTAGAAGGAAACTGAAGCCAGGCGGTGGTGGCACACGCCTTTAATCTTTAATCTCAGCATTCGGGAGGCAGAGGCAGGCAGATCTCTGTGAGTTCCAGGACAGCCTGGTCTACAGAGTGCGTTCCAGGACAGCAAGGGTAACACAGAGAAACCCTGTCTTAAAAAAAAAAAAAAAAAAAGACTTCCTCCTCAGGGTGTTCTTTCTACATACCTGTCTGATTGAAAATGAAGATCTTCAGTGTTTCCAGAGTTCGGTCTGTATGATTAAACCTTGCCATTGGTTTAGCTCCTTGGAATAATAAAATGTTGGGGACAGCTACAGTGCCAAATCTGGTAGAAAGGCTGAAGAGAAGGAGGCAGTTAAGTTAGAAAGCCCAAAAACACGCTTTCTCACATGACTACTCTGTATCCAACTTTCGACTTTTGGCCTGTTCCTCGCCACTTCTTATGGGTCAGGGGTAGGGCGCTCCTACACTGCCATCCAATGCAATTGCTATTAGCCCATGGTTCCAGCCATGACCCAATGATTCCACTATTTAAATCCAGATGTCAAAACAACTCAGACCAGAAAATTCTAATTCATGGATAAAACACAGTGTGTCAATTTTCTTGACAGAAAAAAAAAATTTCAAACTTCAGAATGGCCATCCCTCCCTCAAAAAAGATCAGCATACAGTAAGCAATTCTTTGGCAAACTGGTGCAAAGGAATCCATGACTCAAGCGGCACACCAGTCTGCAGGATTGCTTGGCCCTCGCACAGAGCAGTCCAGACTCTGGCAGTGGTCTGACGACAGAACCAGCTATAACCTTTGGGGAAATTACTGAACCCCACTAAGCCTCAGCTTCTCCTGTCACTGAACGATCATTGTTGGGTGAGCAATGTCAGGTTTGTCATTCAGACATTGGCATATGAATCAAACACATTCTGGGCCCTGTAATGAAGACAAGTGTCTTCCATAAACGGGCTAAGGAAGTCGGCGAGGCAGACTCCAACAGCCTCTGAGAAGGGAGCACAGGGAAGCAGCCAGACCTAAGTCCCAGAGTCTAGTGTACGCTTTTGGGCCTGATCACCATTGCTAGCCCTAGGCCAGGCCCTGTCGACAGTTTCCTGGAGCAGACAGAAGCTAGGGATGCAGAGATGACAGTGGATAAGAGCACACACTGCTCTCCTAGAGGACCCGGGTGGGGAAGACCCGGGTGGGGCAGCTCACCACCGTCTGCAACTTCAGCCCCAGGGAGCTGACACTCTCTTCTGCCTCCACATACATGCAGACACTCACATACCATATGTGACGGCTAATCTTGGTTGTCAACTTGACCACATCTGGAATCAACTAAAACTCAAGTAGCTGGACACACCTGTGAGGGATTTTCCTGATTGGATTATTTGAAGTAAGAAGATCCACCCTAAATATGTATAATTTGAGTTAAGAAGACCCACCCTAAATCTGGGCATCACCTTCCGGTGGCAGCCTACATAAAAGGACATGGAAGAAAGAGGCTTTTGGCCGGGCGGTGGTGGCGCACGCCTTTAATCCCAGCACTCGGGAGGCAGAGGCAGGCGGATCTCTGTGAGTTCGAGGCCAGCCTGGGCTACCAACTGAGTTCCAGGAAAGGCGCAAAGCTACACAGAGAAACCCTGTCTCGAAAACACCAAAAAAAAAAAAAAAGAAAAAAGAAAGAGGCTTTTGCTTTTTGCCTGCTTGCCCTCACTCTAGCTGGCAAGTTCATCCATCCTGCTGTGGAGGCATCCATTCCTTCACTGATATTAGAACCTACTTCTTTAGAATTCCAACATAGACTGAAGGCCAGCTAAGATATCCAGCCTTGTGTATTGAACAACTATTAGATTCTTAGGAGACAGCCATTATTGGACCAGCTGGACCACAGCCTGTAAGTCACTCTAATAAATCCCTGTTTTATATATATAGATGCATCCTGTCAGTTCTGTTCCTCTAGAGGACCCTAACACACTATAAATTAAAAAGCAAAATAGATCTTTAAAAAAGTGATAATTGCTAATTTGAGGAATAATTTATTTCTTCATAAACAGTAAAAACACATATATACTAAATCAATCAATCAGTCAGTCAATGTAAGAAAATACAGGAGAAGCCAGGCACGGTGACGAACAAGCTACAGTTGTAACCTCCCACTGCTGCGCCCAAGAGAAAAGCGATTAAAAGCCCTGAACAGCAGTAAAGAAATATAAACAACGATAATGTAACTATAAAGGGATACATTCACTTATTAATATATTAAGTGTATAATTATTATAATATGTTGATGCATAATTTGTAATATGCATACAAGAGTAAATATAAGTGTGGTGGCTCACACCTGTAACCTCAGCACTTGGGAGGCTGAGGCAGGACTACTGAGAATTCAGGGCCAGTCTGGGGTACAGAGTGAGCCTCTGTCTCAAAAAAGAAAAGAAAAGAAAGTAAATGTAAATAGGTATAAAGAAAGAAAAAACAGGAAAAGAAAAAGAGAAGAAAATAAAGGGGCTGGAGAGATGGCTCGGTGATTAAGTGTGCATACTGTTGTTGAAGAGAACCAGGGTTTGGTTCCCCGCACCCACCTCCAGTGCTCACCACCTCCAGTGCTCACCACCTCCAGTGCTCACCACCTCCAGTGCTCACCACCTCCAGTGCTCACCACCTCCTCCAGTGCTCACCACCTCCAGTGCTCACCACCTCCAGTGCTCACCACCTCCTCCAGTGCTCACCACCTCCTCCAGTGCTCACCACCTCCTCCAGTGCTCACCACCTCCTCCAGTGCTCACCACCTCCTCCAGTGCTCACCACCTCCTCCAGTGCTCACCACCTCCTCCAGTGCTCACCACCTCCTCCAGTGCTCACCACCTCCTCCAGTGCTCACCACCTCCAGTGCTCACCACCTCCAGTGCTCACCACCTCCAGTGCTCACCACCTCCAGTGCTCACCACCTCCTGAACTCTCTCTCTCTGGGGATCTGACACCCTTTCCTAGCTTCTTTAGGTACCCATATACATGGGCACATGCACAAAGACAAATAATTTTTTTAATATAAAAAGGGGGGGCGCTGGAGAGATGGCTCAGAGGTTAAGAGCACCAACTGCTCCTCCAGAGGTCCTGAGTTCAATTCCCAGCACCCACATGGTGGCTCACAACCATCTGTAATGAGATCTGGTGCCCTCTTTCATATACATAATAAATAAATAAATCTTTAAAAAAGAAAAAAGGGGGGCACAGAGATGGCTCTGTGGTCAAGAGCACAGGCTGCTCTTTCAGAGAACCTGAGCTTGATTCTCTGCACCCATATAGTGGCTCACATAACTCCAGTTCCTGCGTATCCAGCAGCCTCTTCCGGCCTCCATGGGCACGTAGTACACAGCCATATACGTAATTAAAAATAAATAAATAAAAGCATTTTTAAAAGATGACAGTTTAAAAACAAAAAACAAAACAACAAAAAAGACTAGACACAGCACAGCAGAGTGCTGGAAATGACACCGAAGGCCACTGTCACAGAGACACCCGACCAGGACAGCACTTGTGCTAATATTTAGTCTGGTCAAGACCATACAAGGTCCTCCAGCAATGTCCCTGCCAGCAAATGCCATACCTGCCACTCATACACACACACACACACACACACACACACACACACACACACACACACACACATACACACATAACAGGACTATTTCATTAGGATGTGTAGAAACCGGCACCGCCACGCTCAGAGGAACCCGAGAACCAGCAGCGTTCACACTCACTTTTCTCTTCCACCCTCCCAAAGTCCTGTTGCCCTTCCCTGCTCGTAGCTTTTTGTTGTTGCTGTTTGGGTTTTCTTTCGAGACAGGGTTTCTCTGTGCATCCTTGACTGTCCTGGATCTCGCTCTGTAGACCAGGCTGGCCTCGAACTCACAGAGATCCGCCTGCCTCTGCCTCCTGAGTGCTGGGATTAAAGGTGTGCACCACCACTGCCCAGCTCCCTACTTGTAACTTAACCAACAAGGGCCTCATGTGACTACAGCCATCAGCTGAAAGGACAAGCCACAAGCCCACCAAAGATACCTGCTGTGCTGAGACGCATCCAGTGCCAAAAAGCCAAGAGTTGGGAATGCTCGAGGCAGAGAGTTAAAATGGGGGGCCAGGCTGGCAGAAAACCGGCACCACGGAGTGTAGAAGAGGACCAGCGTACAGTCACTACCATTTGGGTTTAGAAAATCCATAAGGTCCTGTAGAGAAAGAGAACAGTTAGAAGTGAGCATTAAATGTACATGTGTGGCCTAGACAAGGAAGGAGGAAGGAACTCGTTAGGTTAAAGGACAGCGTGGTCTCCATAGCAAGTTCCAGGGAAGTCAGGGATACATGGAGACCATGTCTCAAACACAAAGCAAAGCAAAACAAAGTACATCTATATGCTTATGAAAGGATACCCAAGAAGGACACCTCGCTGGGCGGAGAGGAGAAAGGCTGATGCCCTTGATGTCAGGACTTGGAACCAGAGAACACAGGAATTAGCAGAAAAGCACTATGAATGCCAAGGTACAGTCATCGCAGTGCTTTCTTAAGTAGTCAACTCAGTACTAAGTACTCACAGCATATACAGAACACGGCCCAGGCCCAGGCCACGGAATTGTACATCACAAACGCTATGGTGTGGATCTTTTAAGATTTATTTTGCTACGTGGTAGTGGTGCACACCTTTAATCCCAGCACTTGGAAGGCAGAGGCAGATGGATCTCTGTGAATTTGAGTCCAGCCTGGTCTACAGAATGAGTTCCAGGACAGCCAGGGCTACACAGAGAAATCCTCTCTTCAAAAACAAACAAACAAAAAAAAAAAGATTTCTTTTTATTCGTGTGTTTTTGAGTGTGTGCAATATATGTATATGTGCACACAGATGTCCATGGAAGCCAGAAGAAGGCATCAGATCTCCTGGAGCTGGAATTATAGGCAGTGTGAGATGTCCATCATGGGTGTTGGGAACTGAACTTGGGTCCTCTGGAAAAGGCGCAGGCATTCTTGTTGGAGGCTTACTCCTCAGCCTGTGGAGTATTGGAAAATAGCTCCAACATCAGAAGGTAAGCTCTAGTGGGAGGTCATAGGTCACTGGAGCATGCCTTTGATACTGTTATGAGGCTCTGCTGCTTGTCTGTGTGCCTGGTGCTTGTGGTAGACAGAAGTGGGCATCAGACCCTCTGGAACCAGAGTTACAGATGGTTGTGAGCTGCCATGTGGGTGCGGGGAATTGAACCCAGGTCCTCGGAGCCATCTTTCCTGCCCCTGGAGCATGCCCTTGAAGGGGATTGTTGGACCTTGATCTCTTTTGTTCTGTTTCAGTCACAGGGTCTCATTGTGTAGCTCTGGCTAACTTGGAACTCACTCTACAGACCAGGCTGACTTCAAACTCTGAGAGATCCACCTGCCTCTTCCTCCCCAGTGCTGGGATTAAAGGTGTGCGCCACCACGCACCTCGATCTTGTCATTCTCTTTTACTTCCCCATCCCCAGGAGGTGAGGTATTTTTCCAACACGTGCTCCCACCATGGTATGCTGCCTCACCACAGGCACAAAAACAATGGAGCCAAGTGATGGCTCAAAAACTGTGAGCCAAGAGAAGCTTCCTCTCTTGAAGTTGATTACCTCAGGTTGTTGTTTCAGTAGGAAAAAGATAACACATCAGACAGTTCCCAGCCGTCATCCTGGCAGAGTTAATCTCGCTGTGTACGGCCAAAGGTCAGTGCCATTCAAGGGAGCACTGTGTCCACCACAGCTGTTGAAGCTATAACCCAGCCTGCTTGGTCATATGTGGGACAGAGCAAAACAGTCCTGCATGGCCTGAGGACAGTGATTAGGAGAGACTCTGGAGGGAATGTGAGCCAGGCTGACCCTAGCCCATGGAGAAGCTTCATGAATTAAATATACTATGCCCTCTATGGCTCCCAGAGCTAACATTTGTTTCTCTCATGTAAGCAGGCTGATTGCAGCCTGCTCTTCTGGCTTCTTAACCATCTACAGAAACTGTCAGCCATCATTCTAGAATACCTTTGAGGAATCATCATTTATCGAAGTATCTGGAAACGTGGCTGGGTTGGGACAACGGTCTCACTCACTGCAGAACAAACACTAGACTCACATTCTTTAGAGGAAGAGAACTTTGTCACTGTAACACATGTTCCAGCATAGATACACAACTGTAGTTTTGGTCATTCCGATTTTCTTTTCTTATAAAAAGATTTATTTTTATCATTTTTTAATCATGTGTGTGTATCTGAGTGTGGGTATGCATACCTGAGCACAGGCGCTCAAGGAGGCCAGAAGAGGGCATTGGATCCCCTGGAGCTGGAGTTACACATGACTGTGAGCCATCCAATGTGGGTGCTGGCAGGTGAACTTGAATGCTCTGGAAGAGCAGAATGCTCTGGAAGAGCAGAATGCTCTCTCCTCACTGCTGAGTCATCTCTCCAGTCCCTCATTCAGACTTTTGAAGAACATTTATTTTTTGGTGGTACTGGGGATTGAACCCAGGGCCTTATACATGCTAGGCAAGTGTCTTATCACTCAGCTAGTCTCAGCTCTAGAAAGAGAAAAATGTTGTGATCGTGATCCCAAGCACCTATCTGTCCAGTAGGATGCTTTTGAGACTTAGTGGTAAATTATCACAAGAAGGACTAGCTTCTGGTCACCTAAAAAACATCTTTTCAGGACTGGAGAGATGGCTCAGCAGTTCAGAGGACTGTTCTTCCAGAGGACCCAGGTTTGGTTCCCAGCACCGACACTGCAGCTCACAACTGTCTGTAACTCCAGTTCCAGGGGATCTAACACCCTCACACAGAGTATATGCAGGCAGAATACCAGTGCATATTTAATTAATTAATTAATTTTTAAAAATCTGTCCTTTTTAAGACAGCTGGCTGGAACACAGCTCAGCTAAGAGAGTGTTTACATGGACAAAGCCCTGGGTTCGATCCCCAGCACCACATAAAGTGTCATAGATCAGGCCTGTGACCCCAGCATTCCAGGGGTGGAGGCAGGAGAATCAAAGTCTAAGGTCATACATAGGTCATCCTTTGCTATAGCAAATTCAAGGCCATCCTGGGATACTTGTCAAAATACCTGTCTTTTCTGAGACCTGTCAAAAAGCAGCAGCTAGCTGCACGCAGAACTCAGCGTTCCCAGAACTGGGGTTACAGGTCTGCACCACCAATCAACCCAGTGTCGAATAACAGACTACGGTAATATTCTTCTTTTTCCTCTGCACACTGCTGAGAGCAAGTCACTCACACTACAGCATCGTTCAACACCGTCCACATGCGCAGTGGACAGAGACGAGGCGAGGGTGGCGGCACCCAGCTAAGCCCAGGCGGAGAGCAGCTAGGCAATGTCCATCTGAAAGTTAATGAGTACTGGAGTGTTCAATCATAAGGTGAGTTTGGAGGGACGAAGGAGTGACACAGAGACAGACAGACAGACAGACATTATTAACGCAGGCTTCCTACCTGGGACATGTTCAAAATCTTCAAGGTGAAATTTTCTAGCCCAGTCACATTCCTCTCCTCACAGTTCACTTTGGGGGACTTGAGGCTGTCGGTGCTGTTGGCATCCTCGGTGGCTACCGGCTCAGCCTCCGCCGCTCCAGGCTCAGGGTAGTACTCCTCCTCCCGCTCCGAGAAGCCGCCCGCACCGTGCAGTGCGAAGAGGCTCTCCTGGCCACATCGTGGGTCCTCCTCTCCCAGGGCACTGCAGGTGCCATCTCGGACCTCAGCGCTCCGTTGGTCCTCAGCTGCACCCGGAATCACCGACAGCACCACCACGGGATCTCCTCGAGGACCCGGCCCCGGCGAGGCCTCGTCAGGCTCTGCCACCCTCGCCTGGTCCCGACGGCCCTGCACTGCCTCCTCTTTGTGCAGGTACAGGGCCCCGCCCTGGAGAGCTGGGCCAGGCTGCTCTTCCCGCCACGCACGGCCACTCTCCTCTGCAACTGAAGCAGGGCAGCATACTGTCATATCTGATTCGAAAGCAAATGAACCCCAAAGACTTACAATTCTCTTCCAAAATACCCTGGTGGAGAAGTTTCCATTTTCCTATCAGAGAGCCACTCACTTTCTCTACTTATCAAGACCACAGTCAGGGATGCTGCATTGATAGATGCCAAATAAGAAGATAACCACAGAACATACTAGAAACCTGCAATTTGCCACATGACGTACAATTAAAAAATAAACAAACAAATAAAAAAACTTCAGTGAAGACCACCAGTTAGGAAAAGATAACAGAGACACTAAGAAAATAATGGATGCTGGCCCACATCTCTAAACCCAGTATTTGGTAGGCAGAGGCAAGCAGATCTCTGTGAGTTCCAGGCCAGCCAGGGCTACACAGTGAGATCCTGTCAAAAGAGGGGAGGAGGGATTTCTTCTTGAACCTGACAGACTGACCACATGTTGAGCCATGCATAAAGTGACAATTGTATCACTAGTTTCAAGTAAATTGCTTGGGAAATAAAATTAAGATGGAGGGCACTGGGCCCATCCTTCCAGGAAGCACCACCCAGAGTCTGCCCCTTGCCACCATTCAGCCTTTCTCAGGAGGCTCTCTGATGCAAGAAAGAAAGCCTAAAGAGGAGAAGCCAAAACAGGCTGGGGCTGAGGGGGCAGCAAACCTGAACTTCGTAAAGGCAAGCCTTAGCATGCTTTGGTAACAAATGAGAAGATGCCACCAATGTGCGGGAAATATACAGGATGCTGTGAGAAGCAATGAGAAAAGATGTACTGGGTCCTAGCACATGAAAGCCAGTGATGGTAGCTGGGGGTGCTTACAGTTCAGAGAGATGTAGAAGTACCACCACCGAGTTCGAGTCCCCGGTAAACACAAGCAGAATCCACCCACTTTCCCCCACTCCGCTAACCCTGCTCAGACCCGGCTACAGCCACCTCCACTGTACAACTGCTATACTGACCCATCTCCCAGATCTCCTCAGCGCATAACGCTGCTCCTCACTGCAGCCCAAGTGGAACTAGAAGTTGGCCAAACCTCTTCTTGCTTCTCCCCAATAGAAAACATGTTCAGTGACTTCCCCTGCCCTGTGTGATTTATACTCTATACTGCCCGGTCTCTGGTCACTCTCACAGTCCCCGACTGGCCTTGGACCAATCCTAATGGTTTCTCAGCTAAGAAAGTCCTCTACCGCGCCTCTTCACCTACAGGTGGATCCAATATCCTTCAGATGGCGGCACTAAACTTATCTTCTACAAGGGCATCTATCCTAACCTTTAGACTAGGGTAAGCAGTCCCCAGATGACACCCAATGATGTCCTGGGGCTTTCCATGATGTATTTTCCACCCTTATAATTCACTTAATAATTTGTATTCATTTGGTGTCTGCCTTGCCCTCCAGATGGAAAGGCAGGCTCTCTACTTCGTCTAACCCTCCCTGCTCGCCAGTGCCCAGTAGCACAATGCATGTGATGCATGGGAAGACTCTGACAATGGGCCAGATGTGGTAAATCACACCTGCAATCAGTAATAGGGAATCTGAGGCAGGGGGATTTCTCTGACTTCAAACTAGGATGGGCTGCATCCTAGTTTGTGAGACAGCTCTCAAACAAACAAGTAAAAAGAAAAAAATAACAATCTGCTATCTGACCGCCTAGTAAAGACTAGCATAGGATCCTGGATCTCAAGAGCAGGTGTTCACTCCCATTCCTAGGCACCTGGGCAGCACCCCGAGCCCCAGGTGCTAATCAATCGGTCAGTAGTGTCTGCTGGGGGGAAAAGGCTTCATATTTTCAGCCACTCTGAGAAGGAACCAGCTGGGATGGTTCCTTTATCCTCTGCCTATATCCTAGCCACATGACCAATGCCCTACTCAGTTGGGACTATCCTCAGGGTCTGCATGAATGTATGAATATATATTTTGCAATGAGCTTACAATGACTACCAACCCTGGAAAATCTGAGAATGTAATGAGGGACTATCAATGTGTGCACTGAATGTAAAGAAACTAACATTGTTTTGTTTCTTTTCCTTTGTATAGCAGAGGCTAGCTCTGAACTCCTGATCCTGCCTCCACCTATGCAGTATTGGGATCACAGGCCTGTGCTGCCACATCCTGCTTTTAAAGCAATAGTAAAGAACTCCAAGATCAGGGTGGCAGAGGGAAAGCTAGGTACCACTCCCATATCTCATGGCTCCTGCAGCAGAAACAGTGTAGAGCCTTAGGACAAATACACAGGCCAAAGAGAGCAGTTTCCCAGTATTGCTGCTTTCTGGTGAGGGACGGAACAGGCCTGTAATAAGCCCTAGTAAAGTGAGCCAGGAGAACCAACACTCACCCATTTATCCCTTGTCTCAGTGCCTTCAAAGTCAAGGGAGCCTATTATCCTATACACCTTCCTCACTTTTAAGGTCAGTGATTAAATAGAATAAAAATACAAAATTCTGGCTTGTGAGATCTGGTAGACATGGCTTACACCTTGGCCCTGTAACACTGACATGCGGTTTTCTGGTTCTAAATTTCAGTTTCAGGTTAGACATACAGCAAGTGGGAACGATGAGGTCTGTAGTCCCAGCACTGGGCAAGCAGAAAGCTCACCAGTCTGGGGCCAGTATGGGCTGTCTCAAAATAAAACAGCAACAACAACAACAAAAAAAAAAAAAAAAAGCTTGGTGATCACAACCCTTGGGGGGCGGGGGGCTGGAGAGATGGCTCAGCGGTTAAGAGCACTGGCTGTTCTTCCAGAGGATCCACATGTTAGCTCACAACTGTCTGTAACTCCAGTTCCAGGGTCCTGACACCCTTAGTAGGCAAAACACATGCACAAAAGAAAAAAGAAAAGAAAAAAAAAGCCGGCTAGGGTTACATGAAATCCTGTCTCAAAAACACCAAACAATAACAATTGGTGTTACTATGAATCATCTTTCTCTGTGCTCAGCATTGCCTCCCCAGGGAAGGAAAAACCTTTTTCTGTTCAGAAATGGACTTTAATACGGGTGGATAAAAGAGCATGCAAGAACTCCGCTTCCCACTCCAGGCCCACAGAATGGATTCCCTTCCTCACTTAAGTGGGTCCCTATATGCCATCTTCAAAAAGTGGTCCAGCAAGATAGACTCCAGCATGGACTTTGAAGTCAGAGAGACTTCAGGCTCTGATATTTACCAGTTAAGTACGAACTGACAAATTCGAGACGACAGTATTAACAGAAGCTGTCTCCCGGCGCTGGTGGAAGAAGGACGGGATGGTGTAGAGCATCACGCAGGGCTCTGGGATTCTCAGGCCATAACGAAAGTCAGGTATTTGTTACGAAGAGGCTGTTAATAAAGTGCTCATCACAAAAGGGTGGGCCTCGGCAAGCGCCTAACACTCCCTCGGGTCAGGCGGGCTGGGGGCTGAGCAGGCTCGCCACCTCCCCCGCCGCCCCGCAGCGCCCCGCGCCGCCCCGCACCGCCCCGCACCGCCGGCCGGGGAGCCGGCCGGGTCCGCACTCACCGTCCAGGCCGCGGGCCGGAAGGCCCAGCACCCACAGCAGTATTTGCCACCAGCAGAGGAGGTGCATGGCGCGTGACATGGAGCCGCGGCGACAGCCACCGCGGTGGAAGACAACCGGCGCACGGCAACGGGAGTCGCGCCCCCCACCCCAGCGAGGCTGGGGGAGGAGACCTGAGAGCGCAGGCGTGGCTGCGGGCCGCCATCTTGACTCCTGGCGGCCGCCGCAGACGCCATCTTGGAGCCGGGCGGTTGGCTTCTGGCCAGTTGTGGACGACCTGTACTGGAAGCCGCTGTGGGAAACACCTATCAAAGGCTTGGGTATTTTCGAGGTCAAAGCAGGGCTCCAGCAGACGTCGATAGTCCCCTCCCATGTCATCTCCTGGCTGCTTGCAGCACACACTGCACCTGCCAGCCCAGAAGCTTGTAGGTGCACAATGGAGGAGGGGCAGAACCTTGGGAGGCCGCAGTTTGTCCGATCTATTACTTCACCATGCTGCACTAGCTTGTGTTGCCAGACAGAGGATAAATGAAGTCAAGTGTGAATTTCATATAACTGCTAAGTTTCTACAATATGTACTTCTTGTAACTGAACAGCCTATCGTTTACTACATCTGGCAAGTAAGGTTTAATTGGTTAGTTGGTTTTAACGCTGGGGCTCGGAGGATAATACTAAGAGTATGACACTTTAGCATGCTGAGTACTTTGAACTAAAGGGCAGTGGAAGGCCTCTTTAGAAACACCTTCAGAGCCAAGAGGCGTGGTGGTTCATGACTCAGCACTAGGAAACGTGTGAGGCAGGAGAATTACTGTGGGTTCCAAGCCCGTCAAGCCTACATGAATTCCAGACCATCCTAGTCTAGAGTGAGACCCTGTCTCAAAAAAATGAGAGAGGGAGGGGAGGGGAGAGAAAGGGAGGGAAAGGGACGGGAGGAGGAGGGAAAGATGGCTTTGTGGTGAGGAGCACATGTTGCTCTTGCAGAAGGACAGGGGTTACAAGCCAAGGCCTTGGCACTCTGAGTCAAGAAGCAGTAATACTTAGCTTGGTGCCAGCTACTGTCACTCAAAGCCCAAGGCAATAAGCCTCTGGCCTGAGGACTTAAGAGCTACAAGTCTCAGGTGTTAAAGTCATGGAGCCAGACCTGGGGCAATGGCTCACCTGTTAAGAACAAAGGACCAAGGTTTGATTCCCAGCACCCACATGGCAACTCACAACCATCTATAACTCCAACTCCAGAGATGCAACACTGCCTCTGGCCTCCATCAGTACCAGGCACTATCACACACACACACACACACACACACACACACACACACACACACACACACGCAGGCAAAACACCTATAAACATGAAATGTAAATAAATAATTATTTTGATTTTTCGAGACAGGGTTTCTCTATGTAGCCCTCACTGTCCTGGAACTCACCCTGTAGACCAGGCTGACCTCGAACTCACAGAGATCTGCTTGCCTCTGCCTTCCAAGTGCTGGGATTAAAGGTGCGTGTCACCATTGCCCAGCTTATAACTTTTTTTTTTTGAGACAAGGTCTCACTATGTTGTTATAGAACATTAAGATATGTTACAGCTGGGCGGTGGTGGCACACGCCTTTAATCTCAGCACTCAGGAGCCAGAGCCAGTTGAAACTGTGAGTTCAAGGCCAGCCTAGTCTACAGAGTGAGATCCAGGACAGGCACCAAAACTACACAGAGAAATCCTGTCCCGAAAAAGACAAGAAAAAAAGATATGCTACATTTGTTTATGCTGTGGAACATTTGGTTTTTTGTTGTTGTTGTTTGTTTTTTGTTTTTTGAGACGGGGTTTCTCTGTGTAGCTTTGCGCCTTTCCTGGAACTTGCTTTGGAGACCAGGCTGGCCTCAAACTCACAGAGATCCACCTGCCTCTGCCTCCCGAGTGCTGGGATTAAAGGCATGTGCCACCACTGCCCGGCCAGAACATTTGTTTTAATTATGCAGAGATGTGTTGTATTCTTTTTGGTTTTTTGAGACAGGGTTTCTCTGTGTAGCTTTGCGCCTTTCCTGGAGCTCACTTGGTAGCCCAGGCTGGCCTCGAACTCACAGAGATCCGCCTGGCTCTACCTCCCGAGTGCTGGGATTAAAGGCGTGCGCCACCACCGCCCGGTGTGTTGTATTCTTTTTATGTTGCATTTGTTTGACTCTGTGAAGCTGTGTTACTGTGCCTGTCTAAAACACCTGACTGGTCAAATAAAGAGCTGAACAGCCAATAGCAAGGCAGGAGAAAGGATAGGCGGGGCTAGAAGAGAAAACAAATAGAAGGAGAAATCTGGGAGATCAAGGAGCAAGAAGAGGTCAGCCACATAGCCAGACACGGAATAAGAAGGAAAGAAAAGAAATACAGAAATAGAGAAAGGCAAAAGCCCAGAGGTAAAAGGTAGACAGGATGATTTAAGTTAAAGCTGGCAAGAAACAAGCCAAGCTAAGACTGGGCATTTATAAGTAATAATAAGCATCCGTGTGTATTTATTTGGGGGCTGGGTGGCAGACTCCCCAAAAGAGCCAACGAGCAAAAAGAGTGAAAACAACAACACTATGTAACCCTGGAGTTCACTACATAGGCCAGTTTGGCTTATGAACTCACATCCATCTGACTGCCTCTGCCTCCAATGGGATTAGAGGTATACACCACCATGGCCAGCCTCTTTTTTAAAAGATTTATTTTTATTTTGTATGAATGTTTTGCCTGCATGTGCATATGCATACCACAAGTGTGCTTGATGTCTGAGGAGGCCATAAGAGGTTATGGAACTGGAGTTACAAGCAGTCATGAGCTACCTGATGTGGGTGCTGGGAATTGAACCTCAATCCTCTGCAAGAGTGGGAAGTGCCCTTAACCTCTGAACTATTGTTTGTTTTTGCTCTTTGGGGGGCCCACCACCCAGCTCCCAAATAAATTCACACACAGAGGCTTCTTATTACTTAGGAATGCCTAGCCTTAGCTTGGCTTAGTTTCTAGCCAGCTTTTCTTAACTTTAAATTATCTCATCTACCTTTTACCTCTGGGCTTTTCCCATTCTCTTATTTCTGTAAATCTTACTCTTACTCCGTAGCTTGCTGTGTAGCTGGGTGGCTGGCCCCTGGAGTCATCCTCCTTCTCTGGCTACTTTCTCCCTTTCTTTTTTTCCTCCCAGATTTCTCCTATTTATCCTCTCTGCCTCCCAGCCCCACCTCTCCTTTCTCCTGCCTTGCTATTGGCTGTTCAGTTCTTTATTAAACCATCAGCTGTTTTAAAGAGGCACAGTAACACAGCTTCACAGAGTTAAACAAATGCAACACAAACAAAAGTAATACACCTTAAATAATATTTGCTAGGCTGGCAGGCCAGTGAGCTTTCCAGAATTCATCTGTCTCCAGCCACACACAATACAGGGTTATAGCCATTCATGGCATGCATAGCTTTTGCTGGGGGTACTGGGGGCACAAGCTGGGTCCTCATGCTCTTTCCTACCGAGCCCTATCTGTAGTAACATTTTCTTAAAAACTATTTCATCTAGCGGGCTGGAGAGATGGCTTAGCGGTTAAGAGCATTGATTGCTCTTCCAGAGGTCCTGAGTTCAATTCCCAGCAACTACATGGTGGCTCACAACCATCTGTAATGAGATCAGATTCCTTATTCTGGTGTATATATAAAATATATGAATAGATAAATCTTTAAAAAATAACAGAAAACATTGTAAGAAATTATTTCATCTATAAAACGAGGGTGGAATACATAGTATCCCGTGGCTCTGTAACCTCGATGAGCACAGGGCCTGGTGGGCAGAAAGCACGGCAAAGCAGGCGCTGTTGCTAACTGGATCATGCAGTTCTAGGACAACTAAACTCTCCTTTTGTCCATCAGACAGAATGTCAGATCAGACAAGTGCATCACTAACCTGACCCCAGGGATGAGTCTTATAGCCATGCTTTTACCATGGTAAGTCCTCAAGAGTGTTCAGGGGAATCTGCAACAAAGAACAGATGAACCAAAAGATGCGAGTTCTGGAGTTTATCTACAATCAGTTCATGCAGCCTTACTGTCTCCCACACTTCCTCCATTTTATCTGAAGAGTGTGGCAAGCAAATAGGACAGAGCACTGGAGGGAATGTGAGTTCAGGAGATGGGGATGGTTCCACTCACGTGTGCATTCCAGCCTGTGCACACCAGTGTCACTGTGACCTCCCGTTTACTGTGTCCTTCCCCCTCCAGTTTTACTGTGTGTTCTGTGTTACAGGTGCTGTAAATGTTTAACAGGTATGATGTTGTGCTGGTGTGTGTCAACTTGACACGGGTTATAGTCATCTCAGGGGAGGGAACCTCGGTTGAGAAAATACATCCTTAAGATTGAGCTATAGGCAAGCCTCTAAAACAGTGGTTTTCAACATATGGGACATGACTCCCTTGGGGGCCAAACAACCATTTCACAGGGGACACCTAAGACCATCGGAAAATACAAAATATTTACATTGTGACTCATAACAGTAGCAATGTGGGGGGGGGGTCAACCCATTGTGGGTGAGGCCATCCCTGGGCTGTTGATTCTGGGTTCTATAAGAAAGCAGGCTGAACAAGCCATGGGGAGCAAGCCAGTAAGCAGTGTTCCTCCATGGCCTCTGCATCAGCGCCTGCCTCCAGGTTCCTGCCCCATTTGAGTCCTGCCTTGCTTCCCTTCAGTGATGGACTCTGATATGGAAGCATAAGCCAAATAAACCCTTTCCTCCACAACTTGCTTTTGGTCATGGTGTTTATCACAGCAATAGAAACCCTAAGACATAATGTATACGCACCCTCTAATGTCAATTCAGGAAGGCAGCAGGATAAACCCTAATTAGACTATCTCTGTTACCAACAGGTGGGGCACCTGCCCAATTCCAGTGACATGATTAAAACCTTCAGGTCCATCCTGGGTTTTGCTGGAGTTAAATCTGTGTCAACAATACACATGGCCTAGGATTAGTCATATAAAATGTTGACACTAATTACAATTGTTACATACAGCCACACACCTGCACCTATTAGAGTCCTAGCTCACCCTTAATAAACCCACTTGGATTTTCTTTCTTTCTTCTCAAAGTAGGCTTTCTGTTTAAAGCCTGCTTAGATTTTTTAGTCCGAGGAATTGTAAGATCTTCCTTCCAATCCCTCCTAACGTACAGACAACACCTAGACAAGCACTGTGCTTTAGGGCACTGTAGTAAATTATTTCCCAGTCACAATTCAGCATCCCAGTGCTGTTTGATGGTGTCGTTTTGCTACAACCTGGTCACAGGTAGAATCAAGCTCCCCTCTTTGAATCTGTGTGGGCTGCTGGTCCATGATCCCTCCACAGAAGTCTTACATGGCCTTAAGACTCATAATAGTTAGGGCTACACAGCCTCATCCTCTTTTGCTGGAGGATATGCACAGGAGCCCATGCCACACACTGAGCATTCAGACTATGCTGAGTTTGCCATACTTTGGAGGAGCTCACACGGAGAAACCCTAATATAGCAGCAGCAGGGAAGGGAGTAAAAGAAGCCATTGGCAGTGAGCAAGGCTGGGCCACCACTCCTCAAGTGTGGGTAGAAAAGTGTATACTACACAGATGATATAGGTGATGGTTTGAATGTAACTGGCCCCCATAATCTCATAGGAAGTGGCACTACTAGGAGGTGTGGCCTTGTTGGAGTGGTTGTGGCCTTGTTGGAGTGAGTGTGTCACTGTGAGGGCTGGCTTTGAGGTTTCCTATGCTCAGGATTCTGCTCAGTGTCTCAGTCTACTTCCTGTTGCCTTCTGATCAAGATGTAGCCAGCACTATGTCTGCCTGTACACCATCATGCTCCCTGCCATGATGATAATGGACTGTGTAAGCCTTTACCTTAACTAAATGTTTTTCTTTATAAGAGTCACTGTGGTTATGGTGTCTCTTCACAGCAATAGAAACCCTAAGACAACTTATAAAGACCTCAATCTTCAAGATATGGGGTGTCATTGAGCTTCTAACCTTTCTCCAACTTCTGGTGCACTTCCTCGATTGGAACTGCACTCTTTCTTAATAAATTGTCTACTCACTAATCTTAAAAATATAACCTTAATCTAAGAACTCTGGTGGCAGAGGCAGGAGGATCTCTGAGTTATAGGCCAGCCTGATCTACAGACTGAGTTCCAGTCCAGTCAGGCTATATAAAGAAACCCTGTGTTGAAAAAACAAAATATAATAATAATAATAATAATGAAAAATAAAGCAGCTCCCCAGCACTGCCAGCCTGTCCCAGCCCCACTGAGAGACCTTGCAATAGGCATTCCGGTAAGTTCTTCCCAAATACCTGATTCATAGAATTTGTTTTAGGTTTATTTTTATGTGAACTTACATATGCTATCATTAATTTAAGAGCACCACATGCATATAGGTGCCTGGGGGAGGCCAGATGGTATTGAATCCTCTGGAACTGAAGTCATAGGCAGTTGTAAGCTACTTGATGTGGGTGTCAGGAACTGAACCTATGACAGATGCAACAACAGCAGTACATGCTCTTGAATGTGGAACCGCCTCTCCAGCCCCGTTTGCTTTCTTCAGACAAGTTCTCTCTGTGTAACCAGTGGGCTTCGAACTGTTGCTCCTCCTGGCCGTGGCTTCTCATGTGTTGTGACTGACGATGTGAGAAACATACCCACCAGAAACAGAAACTGACAATAAATAGCATTGGGCTGGGTTTCCAGCTCCAGTGGTGGAGGACTTACCTAGCAGTGCACAGCAGAACCACGCACAGAAATGTGAAGTCACCACCTTCTGTTGGATAATCATTTCACTTTGCAGTGGAAGATCCTTAAAGATGATCTGAATTCATTTCATAAATGTGGGAGTATGTCCAGCAATTTTTTTCCAACTTTATCACTTTTTGTTTTGATAAGACTGACTCAGTGTTCTCATTTTGGATTTTAGTTTATGTGTACTGATGTGTGCCTTTGTGAATTTATGTGGACTAGATATATGTAGTTGACCGTGGAGGGCTTAAGACCCCCTAGAACTGGAGGTACAGGCAGTTGTGAGTCCCTTGATGTTGCCTTCACAGTTACAACGAAGATTAAAATGAACTCCTTCAACAATTTGTTATTTGCCCAAGTTAGTTACTATGAGACTACACAGTGAGCTCCAGGTTGGCCAGCACTATGGTTACTTGATGAGACTTTGTCTCACAACATGTTACTCCAATGTGACACACTAGGAAACAAAACTTCCTGTTTAGGTCACAGAGAGGATTTCAACAAAGCTAAGGCTAGAATACTAACCGGAAGTCAAAACCTTTTGTACCATGGCGTGTGAATCACCATCTCACTTCAGTGCTATGCACACATCTGGATTGTCCTCCAAAGTCCTTTGTGGTAAGAGCTTGGTCCCCAGCTGGCATTGTTGAGACGGAAGAATGATGAAAGAGGTCTCCTGGGAGGTCTTTAGTTTAGTGGAGGTGTGCCCTCAGGGGGTACTCCAGGGCCCTGTCTTTTTCCCCTTTCTCTTCCTGGCCACATGTGAGCAATTTAGCTCTATCAAATAATCCCTGCAAGAGATGATACCTGAGAAGAGGCCCAAAAGCAATGGAGCCAATTGATTATGGACTGAAGCCTCCAAATCCGTGAGCCAAAAGGAACCTTTCTACATTAGAAGCTCGTCATCTGGGGTAGCTGGCACAGTGGAAGAAAGTTAACATATGTTAATAATTGTAAATAATTGCTTTTATAAACACCACATTCAAATGAGCTAATTTCAGACTTGAACACTGGTACATACCTATAGTCCCAGCTTTAAAAAGACCACTTAAACTGGGTGGTGGTGGCGCATACCTTTAATCCCAGCACTTGGAAGGCAGAGGCAGGTGGATCTCTGAGTTGAAGGCCAGCCTGGTATACAGAGTGAGTCCCAGGACAGTCAGAGCGGTTACACAGAGAAACCCTGTCTCAAAAAACCAAAAACCAATTTTTTTTAAAAAGATCACTTAAGCCTGGGAATTTGACACCAGTGAAGTAAGAACTTGTCACAAAATAAATAAATTGGTTTAACTTATACACTAATGAGGAGCCTATAGGGAGGGGTTTAAGATTACTGGAGAAGATAATCTCTAAGAAGATTAAATCTAGGGAAGGATAAATGTGAGAAGGTAAGGTGAGTACCCCTCCCGTTACCAGAATGAGTGAGAGCAGACAAGCTGTTTTCTTTGCAGAGAAAGTGGCCATGGCAGGATGGTCCTCATGCCTGCAAATCCCGGCCCAGAGGCAGGATAAACTTAAATTCAAGGTAGTGTACACAGTAAGTTTGTATCAACAAATGAAAAACAACACTTCTTAAGAGTGTGTACTGGTTACTTTTTGTAACAAAACACAGTGGTCAAAAGCTTGGAAGAAAGAGTTCATTTTGGTTTATAGGTTCAGAGGGAAAGTCCATAATGGCAACAGGCAGCCAGCGTAGGATGCTGAGAGGTCACATCTTCAAGCACAAACATGAAGCAGGGTGATCAAACTGGGAAATGAGACATAGCACACACTCTAAAAGCCCAGCGCCCACTGACGTACTCCTTCCAATAAGAGGTCTAGGGCTGTAATCTGAAAAGGAACAGGCTTGTTATTAGTGGTGAGGTCTGGGGTGGTCTGGACAGGGTTTCCAGGGTATCTCACTCAAGAATGAAAGGTACAGATTGTGTAGTAGTAAAATTACTTTATTCAAAGCAACAGTACAGATTAGAAAGATTATTCCCGGGGCTTCTTTTTATGGAGCTTAAAGGAGGGAGCAGCTGGTTCCTAAGCGTTGCGTTTGGGTAGTTTTCTATGTTGACTGACAGATTATTCTATAGCCATTTCTCTACTTCCCACATCTTCCCACACGCATCTGGCTTTAATCATATGCATGCCCAATTATGCACAGGCATAAGATGGCAAAAGGGGATTCTCTCTGAAAATCAACTTCAAGAGTGTTTGCTTTATTGTAAATACAAACAAAGTTCAGGTAGGAAGGATTGGCTTTTCTGCCTTCTTATTGAGACATAAAGCTAAATAAAACTCAATAGACTCTGTCCAAATGTGACAGTCATTACGGGGATGGGAAATTTATTCCACTGTTCAAAGTGGCATGCGCATGCAGCTCAATGCAGGCAGGGGTCCTGGTTTGTTAACAGGTTGCTAGATCCATTGCTAAGAGAGGGATGTATGTGTGCATAGTATATGCAGGAAAGGATCCCAGGTTGCCAAGTGCCATGCTGGAAGAGGGGTGGACGCAGAGTCTAAACAAAGTGGAGTCCCAGGCTACTGAACTATTCCCTGCATTTACCTGCTTGAGGCTTGGTGGATTTCACAATTCTAATATCTTTATAGATAAAGGGACAGCCTGGAATCAGATATGAACTACAACTACTTCTTAAACAAATCCATCACTTCAAACTGAAGCCCTTAGGGGTACTGCTTTCTTTTCTTATCTAATTTTCTTTTTTTTTTTTTTTTTTTTTTAAGATTTATTTATTTATTATGTATACAGTATTCTGTCTGCACATATCCCTGCAGGCCAGAAGAGGGCACCAGATCTCATTACAGATGGTTGTGAGCCACCATGTGGTTGCTGGAGATTGAACTCAGGACCTTTGGAAGAGCAGTCTGTGCTCTTAACCTCTGAGCCATCTCTCTAGCCCCCTTAATTTCTTTCTTACCTCATTTCTTTTTTTTTTTTTTTGGTCCCTAGGACGACTGTGGCTTATAATAAATTTTGGTTTTACTCAATTATTGAAAAAAAAATAGCCAAATGAATGGAAACACATGAACTATGAACCAAAGGCTGAGGGGCCCCCAGCTGGATCAGGCCCTCTGAATAGGTGAGATAGTTGATTGGCTTGATCAGTTTGGGAGGCAACTAGGCAGTGGGACCAAGTCCTGTGCTCATTGCATGAGTTGGCTGTTTGAAACCTGGAGCTTATACAGGGACACTTGGCTCAGTCTGGGAGGAAGGGACTGGACCTGCCTGGACTGAGTCTATAAGGTTGATCGCAGTCCTCGGGGGAGGATTTGCCCTGGAGGAGGTGGGAATGGGGGGTAAGCTGGGAGTAAGGGGAGGGGGTGGGAGGGGGGAGAATAGGGGAACCCGTGGCTGATATGTAGAACTGAAGGGTATTGTAAAAATAAAATTAAATTAAATTTAAAAAAAAAAAAGAGTCTTAGCTGGGCGTGGTGGCACATGCCTTTAATCCCAGCACTTGGGAGGCAGAAACAGGTGGACTTCTGAATTCAACGCCAGCCTTGTCTACAAAGAGAGGTCCAGGATGGCTAGGGCTCCACAGAAAAACCCTGTCTCAAAACAAAACAAAACAAAAACAGGCAAGACTCACATGCATCACTAACTGGCCTAATACTCAGGCTATATATAGTGGAGGATGACGCTGAATTTCTGATCCTCCTGCCTATACCAACCAAGTGCAGGATTGCAGGCGTCCCAGGCATGTGCAGTACACCTAGTCTTATGCTGCCCTGGGGATCCAACCCAGGGCTTCATCTATACTAAGCCAGCACTCAACCGAATTACATCTCCAGCCATCTAACCTACCCTTCCTTAACTTATTGTATGTAAGAAAAAAATTTAAATATGGTCTTGTTGGCCAAGCACTAAAACATATCCCGTAATCCCAGGACTTGGGAGGTGCAGCAGCAGGATCATGAGTTCAAGCCCACCTTCTGCTACATAGTGAATCTGAGGTCATTCCAGGAAAAAGAAACAAAAATTAGTGTCAAGTTTCCCTTTAAACATTTTATTTATAACCTAAATTTTCTTGCTATCTCAAAGATCTTTTCTTTTTTTCTTTTTTTCAAGATAGTGTTTCTCTGTATAGCCTTGGCTGTCCTAGAACTTGCTCTGTAAAAATAAGTAAATCTTCTTTTAAAAATAAGTAAAACCTGGAGGTAAAAAGAATCCAATATCTCCTCTCTCCTCTCCCCCACCTCTATTACATAAATGTATTTAGGGTAACCAAAGACTTGATTGAGGGAATGTTTCTTTGTATTTGGGCTAGAAGTGGCATGATGGCACAAGCCTGTAATCCTAATACTTGGAAGATAGAAGATTCAGATCCTCAATCTGTTAAGACATCTACCACAAAAACATAAAGCTAACATAACACTGAATGGTGAGACTGAATATTTCCTTCTGTCAGGAGCATGACAGTGAATGTCTATCCTCGATATTTATCCAACACTTGACATTTTAACAAGTGCAATAGGAAAAAAAATCACACAAAAGACAGTAGAGTTGTGTGGTAAAACCATATGTACAGCCGGGCAGTGATGGTGCATGTCTTTTATCCCACACTCAGGAGACAGGCAGGCAGATCTTTGTGAGTTTTGAGACCAGCCTGGTCTACAGATCAGGTTCCAGGACAGCCAGGGTTACACAGAGAAACCCTGTGGGGGGCGGGCAGGGAAAAGGACATGCATGTACAGATAACATGATCTTATATGACAACCCCTAACTTACATTCAATATAATTAGCTGTATTTTTGAGTTTTGATGTTCCCGGGCTGGTGTTATGTAATGTGACCCTCCACGTTAGTGGTGTGGGGCAGTGACCACAAGGCAAAGTTCCCAGTCACACTATTTTATTCAAGTTTTTAAAACTTTATTATTAGGAGCTAGAGAAATGGCTAGGCAGGAAAAAGCACTTGTTGTTTTTGCAAAAGACTCAGATTTGGTTCTCAGCACCCACATGGTGTCTAGCAATCATTCATAATTCCAGTTCCAGGGGACCTGGTACCCTCTTTTGGTCTCCAAGGGCAACAGGCACAGTCATGGTGCACATACATATACGCAGGAAACATTCATGAACTAAAATCTAAAAATGTATCTGTGTGTGTGTGTGTGTGTGTGTGTGTGTGTGTGTGTGTGTGTGTGTGTAGAAACACACATGACATGGTGTGTATGTGGAGGTTCAAGGACAACTTTGTGGAGGCAGTTTTCTCCATGAGCCATTATGTGGTTTCTGGGAACAGAACTCAAGTCATCGGGGTTGTGGAGCCCATGCTTCACCTCTTTAGTATCTCATTGACCCTCAGTTGTAGATGTAACCAACCGTCTTATTAAATAAGAAACAGAACCAATGTAAAAGAGAAAGCCAAGAGGTCAGAGCTCAGAGCTAAAATCTTACCCTTCCTCCTGCGGTGGTCCTAGCTCTCCGAAAGAGACCTACTTCCTGTGTGTTTGTCTTTATATAGTCTTTCTGTTCTGCCTTCTCATTGGTTGTAAACCCAAACACGTGACTGCCTCGTCACTGCCTGTATGTACAGCCCCCCAGGTCTTAAAGGCGTGTGTCTCCAATGCTGGCTGTATCCCTGAACACACAGAGATCTACCTAGTTCTTCTATCAAGTGCTGGGATTAAAGGCGTGCACCACCACCACCACCACCACCACCACCACCACCACCACCACCACCACCACTACCACCACCACCACCACCACCACCACCACACTCTGTCTATGGCTCTAATAGCTCTGACCCCCGGGCAACTTTATTTATTAACATACAATCAAAATCACATTTCAGTACAATTAGAATACCACCACACTCAGTCATCTATTTGATTATCGAGGTAAAGAACCAACATTATCATGGCATGCTGTGTTCCTGGGACACTTGTTAGATTAGGTATGCTAAGTGACCTTTCAACTTACAATGCTTTGCCCTTTCAAAGCTACCTCACTGTAAATCAAGGAACGTTTACATGGTCAACGAGGCTGCTCTGCAGCAGGCAGCAGACACTGCAGATTCATAACTGGTCTAAGATAGGAAAAGAAGTGACTCTTAGATGCTGTTGTGGTTTGAACATAAAATCTCCTCCAAGGCTCCTGTATGAACACCTGGTCCCTAGCTGATGACAGATTCATAGGTTATGAAACGGGAGGCAGGCTTTGAAGTTGGAGAGCCTGGCCCCACCCCCTTCCTGCTCACTCTCCACTGCCAGGCTGGCCTCACACTCCTGCTGCTATCCTACCACTGTGGACTCCATGTTCCAGCCTGACTGCCTGTGATGAACAGTGTAAACCAAATAAATATTTTCCTCCTCAGAAACCCTAAGACAAGGGCATATCTATCACCCCCTCTAAGGGTCAAAGAACATGGTGGAAGGGGGGCAGAGAGAACGTAAGGACCAGAGGATGGGGTGGAATGTTGTGGGACACAGTACCACGCATGACATTGCCACTGAACTTGAAGCAACTGCAGCTCCCTGCACTAAACTGGGCCTGTTAACATGTACGGGAAAGGGCTCATGAAGCCCTGCTCCTCCCTGAGAACTTAAGGCATTCAATGGTTGCTGGAGAAGGAAGAGACATCTTCTTTAGCTGTGTGTTGGAACCCACTAGGTTTCCTAGTGGCTGTACCCAACAGGACTGCATAAGAGGTTGACTGGGCCACGAGCCTGGGTACCAGGTGTTTCTAAGGGTCTAAGCCGCAAGAGGGAGGTCTTTTGCTCCACCCCTTGGCATTGTTATAAAAAGACCTTGGAACAAAATTCTGGGCTGGTGGATAAGGATCCAGGCCCACTTGAGTCTATCTTGTGTTTTCTCTCTTTCTCTTTATTCTCTATTTCTAACTAAGTCTCTTATCCCTCAATCCTCAAGAGTTCCTGGGGTAAATAAGTGTGGGGGCTGGTCTTCCACAGCCGTGAACCAATGGTAGGGTGCCTATGCTCACAAGTAACTTGACTGAAACTCTTGGATAACCAAAATCAGACATATAGAAGGGAGCTGCTTCAGAAGAGGAAGGGAATGGGAGGGGGCCACAAAAGGATGATGGGTGAATATAACCAAAATACAGTCTAAATATGTATAACTAATGTATGTTAGTAAAAGCAATTAAGGAAAATTCTTAGGATTAAAAACACACCAGCAAAAAGTACAACAGTGAATATATGAGTTTTGCAAGACTGCAGGATCAGCATGTATAAAACAAGACTGGCGAGACAGCTCATGGAGGAAGATGCTGCCAGGCCTGACCACCTGAGTGGGGTCTCCAGAACCCACCCAGTGGAACTATGTAACCAGCAGCTTTTCTGTGATCCGCCCTGCCCTGCAGCAGCTTATAAAATAATCATTCAGAGGCTTAATATTAATTACTGTTTGGTCTCTGGCTCAAGCTTATTGCTAGCTAGTTCTAACATCTTAAATCAGTCCATTTCTATTAATCTATGTATCACCACATGTATCGTAGCTTTACCTGAGTTCTATTATATCCTGCTCCTCTGGTGGCTCCCAGCAGCTCCAGACTCTGCCTTTCTTCTCCCTGTGTCTTTGCTTGGATTTCATGCCTGACTATAACCTGTCTTGCCATAAGCAAAGGCAGCTCCTTTATTAACCAATGGTAGCAACACATATACACAGCACACAGAAAAAACATCCCACAGCAGAACCAATTTCCACAAGGTGTTCTCTGACCTTACACATGTGTGCGCTCTCTCTCTCTCTCTCTCTCTCTCTCTCTCTCTCTCTCTCTCTCTCTCTCTCTCTCACACACACACACACACACACACACACACACACAGGAGAACAAGCACAATAAATACAAATGCAACAATAGCCAGGCAGTGATGGCGCTCGCCTTTAATTCCTGCATGGGTAGCTCTGAGTTCCAGCCTCGTCTACAGAGTGAATAGCCAGAGCTGTAACACAAAGAAACCCTGTCTTGAAAAACCAAAAGAAAAAAAGAAAAACCAAATATATAGGTAGACAAATTGCTAAACAGTCTTATTATAAAAACAAACCCAGAAGCCAGGTATTAGAGTGAATTCTAAAAGGTCAGAGAAGCAGAACAAGCCACAGCTAACCTCACCTCGACAGCTTCTCATCCGATTCTGTTTCCACAAATCCTTAGCCTGAAAGCTTCTGAGTCCTCAGCCGAATGGAGCTCAGCTGAACTGCTGTTAAAAGCCTCAAAGCTTAAAAGCCTCTAGCTCCTGGTCCTCAGTTCTTATATACCTTTCTGCTTCCTGCCATCACTTCCTGGGATTAAAGGTGTATGTCACCATGCCTGGCTGTTTCCAGTGTGACCTTGAACTCAGAGATCTCTGCCTCCAGAATGTTAGGATTAAAGGCATGTGTTACCATTGCCTGACTTCTGTTTAATATAGTGGCTGTTCTGTTCTCTGACCCCCAGTAAGTTTATTGGCATGCACAATATAACTACATTTATACATATATTTTTAAACTTATTTTTAATGGACAGTAATTACTTTTAATCACTAAGTCGTCTCTCTCCAGCCCAAATAATGGAAAACCAATGAAATACAAATGTATACTATATGTTAAAAAAAAGTAAGAGAGGCAGATTAGAATGCAAAATTCAAAAAATATATATATACCAACAAATCATGGTAAGGTTTAGCATGTATGCTTCTCTACTGTGCTAAGAGACAGCAATAAATGAGAGAAGGCTCAGTGGGTGAGGTACCACAGAGCCTTACCACCTAAGCTTGCTCTCTGGACCAGGGTGGAGAGAGCCAACTTCCATGCATGCTATGGCATGCACATGATCCCCCACCACCATATACAAAATAAATAAATGGAAAAAAATAAAGCAGTAAATGGTCTTAAAGTGATGACTTTATTAATAAATATACATCCATATGATGATGTAGATACAAATCATGAACACTACTCCATTCCCATACACATAATTGCACATGAGTAGTTCAAGTTCATGGACATTAAAACATACACAGTATCTATTCAGACTTTTTACAGCAGAGGACAACGTGCTTATTTAAACGGTTATTATTTGCTTCATAATTGTCTGTGGAAAAAGGAAACTGTGAATCAAAGAATCAGAGTAGCCTGATTAAATCACACAACTGACTTGCTACAGCATTAATTCTCAAAAACTTAAATACACTGTATGTGAGAGCATAGATCTGTCTACTTGGAAGGAAAAGGGAGAAGAGCAAAGATTCAGATACATCTTAGAGTTTGAACGAAGCCAATGACATTATAATAGACAGAACAAAAGAGCATCAAAACTTTTTATGCCCAAGACTGTTCTGAATTATTAATTTACTGTAACGGATCATAAAAGCTTACAGCATATAGCTAAGGAACGGAGAGAATTATTATCAACACCCCTGAACTGTTCTTTCAAAGCTTTTTAAAGTATAAAGAATTTCACTGTCTAAATTCACTATGGTCATTCTTACACTGGATGAAGCGCCCTTAACCTCATATTAAATGGATCCAGATTTTACCTCAAAGAAATTCAGTATTCTTATTTCATGAAAATATATATGTAAATTCACACAAACAGCAGTTTGGAATCAATAAATACATGTTGACTGATGTTTCTTTTTAAAAAGTAAATTAAAAATACAAAGAACCATTAGTTTGATTTAAACACTGATTTTTAAAAAAGTTCCCAAATATTAAAAATTAAACCAACTACTATTTAATTTTTCAATATATTGTGCCAATATTTTTTTATATCCAGTGCAAAACTCCTAAGATAGTATCAAAATCACCCCTATTAAAGATTAGTTAAGCAAGGTGATACCTGTGGAAAATGAGAATTTCATCTGTATTGATTGACTCCTTATTTGTTATAACAATAATAAATAAGGCATGTTATAATATCCTTTTCAGAAAAAAGTAAAACCAACTTACTGGAATAGATCATTTTCTGACAAACAGTTTTAATATAGAATAGTGAAACCTATTTTATGAAGAATAGAATCACGCAGTATAAAATTAGCAATTTACCTTTCAAGGAACAATTATACAGTGGGGGGGGCAGTTTTCCCCAACTGAATACACTGACATCTAGGCAACTGATTAACATGCTATTTCAGTGTCTGTCGTGACAAAAGACCATGTTACAAAAGATGCAGAATGCAGTCTTTAGATCAGGTAGAAATAAAAATAGCTTCTATGTGAGGACTTCATGTCATCACTTCTGTGTCTCTCCCGTGGGGCCTACTGAACTGTCCACAAGGAGAGGAGCAAGCAGACCCAGATGTTCACCAGAGCACACATTTACTGTTCCAGCTAACTGCTCACAGGAACAGTACATTCAGTTTCCTAACTGACGCCACTCACAAGTGTAGCCACTCATCCCCTTTCCTGGGATAGACAGAGCTCCCGATAACAACACTGGTATGAACATCTCTCCTTAAACTGATGCCCCATTTCATGAACATGTATACAAAACTCATTATACAATAATCCACCCACTCTGTCTTCTGACACACAGCACAGCACCACTGAGTAGATGTGCTGGAGAAAGGAGATGGGTATGGGAAGGGCAAGGAAGAAACGGAAGGGTACAAAACCAGGAATGAAATCAAACTGGAAGGCTGTTAAGTGGACTTACTATGAAACACAACATGCACCCAAATCCTAGACAGTGGAGCGCATTACTCTATAGTAGAATAGCTCAACTGTCTTCAGGGACTAGCCGTGCAAGGATTTCTAAGCAGCCAACTGCTGAATATCTTCAGAAATAGCTAAGTGACAGATACTCAAGTGACCAGACAAACATATGAATGAAGATGCAAGCATTTGTGTGTGTCAGAAGTTATACTGTTCTGAGTAAATTATTAAAGGTTTTATATTCTAAGCTTCTGCAAGAAGAAACTCTTGAAGCACTTTAGCTGCCTGAATGATACAGCTGGCTGTGTAATCACCCAGCACTGTCCGCTGTTCCCTATGCTTTGTGCAAAGCTAGTACTGTTGAGGTTCCTGTCCTCACATGCATGCAATGCAACACCTCTTAACTGTCGGAGCAGACGCCCAGCTACTGTGTCAGCTATCCTGGGGCACCTAAGGTTTGCTGCTTGTCTCCTGATAAAGGTCTAAAACATGGCATTTACGTGCAGTCAATCTGCATGGACTGAGAGCAAGCCTAACCATCAGGTATGTGTCCTTTTAAATTAATGATTATTTTCAACGTTTTTTGAGTCCTGTAAATCTACATTTTAATATCAAAGGCATTTTAAAATGCAAGTAAAAAACATAATTTTTGAAAGCTTTTCTTTCTTTTTTGTTCTGTTTTGTGAAGAGAGGGTTTCTATTTAGCCGTCTTGGAAATCACTATGTATACCTCTCAAACTCAGAGATCCATCTGCCTCTGCCTCCTGAGTACTGGGATTAAAGGTGTGCGCCACCACTGCCCAGTGAAGCTTTTCAATTCTAAAGTTCATAAAACTTTATTTAGAATAAACTCAGAATAAATAAAATGTATATCAACAAGAAATATTTCAGAAATGAAGATTTCCCTCTGTAACTATACCTATGAGCCCAATACTTTTCTGTTTTCTGTACTGCTTTTAAAGCAAGCCTCACTCGGGAGAACAGATTTCTTTTAGAAAAGTGGTCTTCCTGGAGCCACAATGCCATTATAAACTAACCAGCACTCCTTTTACAGGTTCACACATACTGAGTTCTTACAGTTCTTGGTATTTGGGTCTTGACAGCCAGGAAACTGCTTTCTTAGACCAGTTTGCAGTCTACCACTTAATTTGTGTCCTTTGGTAGATATAAACCTGAAAATGCAGTTAAGTACTAATGCAATATAATAACAATTACTCAAAAAAACTAAAAAGCCATTCTAAATAAATGAGCAATAGAAATAAATGTTTTAAATATAATACTTTGAAATTCACTAAATATATAAAAGACAAAATAGGAGGACTATAGTTACATGCAGACCTTAAGGTTTCTTTTTCTTGAATATTAATATAATGTGCAGGTTTAGGAAGTATTTAAGGGTTTTGCTGTAAGTCTGAATTGTTTGCAGTGTCTGGTGTATGTGCTCTTAAGCAACTGAAAAACATATAACCTGTAACTATAATCTCTGCAAAGCAAGTACTAAACAATGCATTAGGAACAATGGTCAACTAATGTCATGTGAATCAATAAATAAGAAGCTGTTTTAAATTTCAAAGTCTCCAAACAGCTGTCTTGTTTCATGAAGTTCTAACTCACACAGCCACGCCCTTTGGTCTGTTGACTAGTTGCTGTTCTGCCCCATCAGTTACAATGCCTCAGGTAAACCTTACACACTGGTTTGCTCGTAACGGAAAGTCAACTGAGGCAACTGATCAGCCTGTGAAGTGTCCACTAAGAACAGCCCAAAGGGAAAGCAAAAATGACTTAGCTGAGTGTTGTCTGAGCCTTGTACATATAGAAACCATGCACTACTCCTGCTCAAAGTGTATCTGTCAACATGTGGTGACTTCTGAGCAAAAAAGAAAGAAAAAGAAGTGGGAATGAGGGAGATCAAACAGAAGAACAAAACTGGGAAGTCCAGGTGGCAAAGTCAAATTAAACCAAGCAGCTTTGTTTGGGATGCCTCAGTCTGCTCCTAACAGGTGCTGTCCTGCCTGGCTCATTCACTGGGTGGCTTGACTTCGCCGCCGGGTTCCTGAACCCCGTGAACCGCCCTGCTATGCATCATAGGGTAAGGAAAGGCAGCAGTACCACAGCCATAGCCAAGATCTGCAAGCCGGGACAGAGCTTTAATGCTACCTGGAGGTCTCCCTGGGCTGACCTTGTACCCTGCAGCTTTAGTTGTACCCAAAGGTCTGCCTGGACTTGTCTTAAATCCAGCTGCTTTGGTAGTTCCCAGGGGTCTGCCTGTGCTGGTCCGGTATCCTGCTGACTTGGTGGTTCCCGAAGGCCGGCCGCGCTTACCAGATCGATTGAGGTTTTTCTTTTTCTTTAGTTCATCTTTTATCTCTATGTTTCTGCCACTGGTAGGCTGCAAGTGTGTTTCGTTTAACGGGTCTTGCCTTTGACAAACCATTGGTTTGTGGCCGACTGTGTGGCCGTATTTGCTTTGTTGGGAGGAGTATATATCGAACTGGTCAGCAGCTCTCATGGCATCTTCACTGAGGCAGGAAGGCTTGCCAGGCCCACAGAATACTGGATTACTGCCGGCAACAGGATGCATCATTTTCTACCAAAAACAAAAACAAATATGCATAAATACCTATCTGTATGACAGCATTCAATGGGAAAATCCTTTCAACAACTATGCAGACTACCTAAAATTAGGGCAATAGACTCCAGAATACTCATAAACCAACCCATCTGAGTAGTATTCCATGACAGTCTCCCCACCCCTACCCAACTGAAACATTCTTTTCCAGAGGACGAAGGTCCAGAACATTCAATAAGTAAATGAAATGCACAATGGTCAGAAAGCTCCACAAAGTTAGGAGATTCACTCCCCCTCGCCCTGCAAGTTTATAAAAGCAGGAAGGAGCTGCTAGGGAGAGAAAATCTCTCCAGTGGACAGGGAGTTCTAGGGATGTGGCTTTTACAAGCTCTGACCATGCTAGGGAGTCTGTTCAGCCACACAGCTGCCTTTGAGTTACCTATACATCTGTCCATAATCTAATAAACTCACTGGCTCACTATGCTAGCCTTGCTTGGAATTCTTTGTTGGTGCCCCATCCAGGGTAAACAGAGAATGGTGTCCATGCCTCCACCCCAAAAAAGTCACAAAACAAGCCGGGCGGTGGTGGCGCACGCCTTTAATCCCAGCACTCGGGAGGCAGAGCCAGGCGGATCTCTGTGAGTTCGAGGCCAGCCTGGGCTACCAAGTGAGTTCTATGAAAGGCGCAAAGCTACACAGAGAAACCCTGTCTCGAAAAAACCAAAAAAAAAAAAAAAAAAGTCACAAAACAAACAGCGCAAGAGTCATGGTTCCCTCAATTATAGATGGAACAGATGTCATATGAGATCATTCAATTAGAGGCTGGAACTATGGCTCAGCAGTTAAGACAGGATTTGTTCATCTTGCAGTGGGCCCAGGTTCGGGTCCCAGCACCCACATGGTGGCTCACACCATCCACAATTCCAGTTCCAGGGGACTGACACCCTCTTCTGACCTCCTTGGACACCAGGCATACATATGAGAAACATACATACATGTAGGCAAAATAGTCATATACATAATCCCCCCCAGATAGGGTTTCTCTGTGTAACAGCCCTGTCTGTCCCGGAACTCACTCTGTAGACCAGGCTGGTCTTAAACTCAAAGATCCACCTGCCTCTGCCTCCCCAGTGCTGGGATTAAAGGCATGCACCATCACCACATAAAATTTCTTTCTTTCTTTCTTTTTTTTCCCCCTTTTGGTTTTTTCGAGACAAGGTTTCTCTGTGTAGTTTTGGTGCCTGTCCTGGATCTTGCTCTGTAGAACAGGCTGGTCTTGAACTCAGAGATCTGCCTGGCTCTGCCTCCCGAGCACTGGGATACATAAAATTTCTTAAAAATCTAAATTAAAAAAAAAAAAAAAAAAAAACCTCCAACTACCAATTTAATAGCTATAACAGTCTGATTAAAGCTGAAGTAAAAAAATGAGTACTTTGTAGGCTTTTTTCCCTTTTAAGTTATTAACCCTAGAAAGACAACAGTAAAAACCACAACAAGAGCCAAAGAGATGCTCAGCAGGTAAAGACACCTGCCACCAAGCTTGATATCCTAATTTCAATTCCAATGACCCAAGAGGTAGGAGTCAACTTCCACATTGTCCTGAAACCCACATACACACTCGTGTGCATGCCTTCGCGCGCACGCGTGCGCGCGCGCATACACACACACAAATGTTAAAAATTAAAAATAACACAGAACTCTTATTAAAATGAATTCCCATGCCTAACCTTAGAATGCCTTTGCTGGTTCTTACAGCTCATTCTCACATGTATACTCTTAACCTGATCAGTTTCCACAAGATGGATACTCAGTCATTATGGTAATTTATTATTTATGCAGAACACTGAGTGTGTGTTACACTTTTCAAGAGCCAGATAGTGTCAAGCAAGGAACACAATGTCTTGGCCCTTCCAATGGCCTGTATCCAAGCAGAAGATAAACAAAGGTTTCTATTAGCTAAAACAGATGAGCACAAATACAAACAGTGAAGACTGGAACTACAAAAATATGGGCAACAATCAAATACCGTCGACTCCAAAGGCAAAAGCTGAATGTCCAAGAGGTCACATACAGGGAATGCCACCTTCTTGTTTACAGGGGCCCTGAAAAGTCCAAAGTCACTGTTCTGTCTGAGGCCCTTGCTATGATTTCTCCCCTTCTACATAAGGGTATATCTCACCCGAGCATTTAGATTTTAGGCTGCAGCACTGTAACACAAGAAGACAAAGCTATGTGCCCCAATTCAGACTAAGGTCCCTCCTCAAGTGTCATCCTTCACATCCTAAAACTGCAACCCCTCCCAGAAATGACAAATAAGGAACTTAGTTCCTAAAAGCACAAGGAAATAGGACTCATGCCCGAGAGGCACATGCTATGAACTAAGGACTTGCCAAGAATCAGTAGGTCGAGTTGTTGCCCAGGTGGTTTAAAGCCTGCACAGTGGAGTAAAAATGTACATCGAGAAGCCACTTGTTTATGGTCAGGGCAGCCAACACAGAGTTGAATTGCAAGTCAAAACAAAACAGAATATTAAAAGGGAATAATTTTTACTTACTTCCCAAAGCTATGAGCTATTAATACTTACTTCACTAGCTACAATTCTAATTTCAGATTAGAAAGAGAGACCTTCAAGTTAAGTTCTAGTGTAACGTTGGCCTCAAGTTAGTTTTTGAGCATTTTCTATGTGCCAGGCCTTTGCACATAATCCTCAGTGTATGCTGTTAAAGAAATGGGAACGGGGCTGGAGACGGGCTCAGCAGTTAACAGCACTTCTGCACAACTGAGGACTGGAGTTTGGACGTCAGCACCTCCTTACAGATCAATCCTGCCTGCAACGCCAGCCTGCTGACTCGAGTGGAAACAGGAAGACCAGTGGACTTGCTGGCTTCCAGCCTAGCTAAGGAAACACAAGTCCCAGGTCCATTGACACCCTGCCTCAAAAAAATAGACAGTGACAGAGGACACTCAATCCCCCTGGCCTCTGCATCAGCACAAATAGATACAATCACACACCTTTTTTCTTTTGTTTTTTTAAGAAATGGGAATTGACTTTGACTTTCAGCCACCTATCAGGGACATTTTTTAGGAGATGGCAAAGCCAAAGAGGAATTTAGTTAATCTGAATAGAGAGCCAACCGTTTGTGTTACAGCTAGCATACAGCCATGCTGAGATCCGTCTTCTCTACACTGACAGTGTTTAGCAGCATCCCACTAGATGTTAGGAATACAGCTTTCCCCCCAAATTTATGACAACCAAAATTTTCTCCAAATGTTGCCCTAATAGGCAAACTCATCTCCTACCATAGGAGTCACTCTACCAGTCACCTCTTTGGGGCCAGGGACATAGCACATGTGCGGAGCCCTGGGTTCAATCCCTCATCACACCAAACAGAAAGACTCTTTTTAGCCCTTAACTTTATAAATATCCACAAAATATTTCTGTTGCAAATATAAAAGGCAAATACATTAATCATCAAAATGGAAGAAAACCTAGTACTGTGCTTTGTGAAACAATCACACTTTCTCTTCATGTTTTATACTCGTTAAATGTCTAGGTCCTCATGAAACACTATTATGCCTAGATTTATCAGGAAGTTTGGGTAGGAATAGGGATGATGACCTTCATTGTTTATAAAATCAGTAGTGCTAATAAAACAAGTAAAGCTTGGAAAGACTCCAGTCCTGCTCATGAACCTCTTTAACCAACTCCAGATTTCACTCAAGATGAACCTGTTGGCCTGTAAATGTAAGCAAATTGTATTAGATGGGACATGGAACACTGCTGTACACTTTATAATGTGGCATTAATAAATGTATCTGAGATGCACCACTAAATATACATATTCACATATATATGTGTGTGAATTAAGCAGGAATCTAAAGAGCTGTTTATAGCCAATGAATTTGGACTAGAAACTGTATGCAAACTAGAAACACATCTGTGAGGAAAAAAAAAAAACCTGGAGCCACTTGTGGTGGCACGTGCCTTTAATCTGAGATAGAGTTCACTGAAACTCTGTGAGTTCAAGGTCAGCCTGATCTACATGGCAAACTCCAGGACAGTGAAGGCTACATAAGAAAAGCCCCTTCCTTTAAAAAAAAAAAAAAAAGAACCTCAGTACTGGCTCGGTTGTTGGTAAAGTGCCTCCTGCTGTACAGACACAAGAGCCTGGGCTTGTATCCCCAGCATACATAAAAAAAGGTAAGCACAGCACCTTGTATAAGTAACCCCCATGGGGGAGGTAGTAGAGACTGCCAGCAGATCCCTACAACCCAGTGGTCGGCCAATCTAGCCAAACATGAGAGCCCTGGGCTCAAGGTGGGAGATCTTGTCTCAAAAGTAAGAGCGCACCCCTCAAGGAAGACACGTGGCACTGACTTCTTGACATGTGTGCAAACATGCAGAGGCACACACGTGCCTTTAAGTCCTATCACTGGGAAGGCTGACGTCAGAGAACCCCAGATTCAAGGCCAGCCCCAAGCTTCAGACAGCAAGAGATGATGGCAGTAAGTGGGAGTTCTTCCTCCCACACATGGGGCTGCCAGACAAAGGGAAAATATGCTTACACCCACTTCAGCACTGCGAACCCTCTGTGTTTATATGTGCATGTATTTACGTGCACGATAAACTTCAGCATTCGGCAACACCCCAGCATTCAACTCCAAACTTACCTGCTAATGATTGTGTTGTTTTTTGAGAACTGGTCTCATTCTTTGTCTAGGCTGGCCACAAACTCACCGCAATCCTCCTGCCTCACCAGGCAAGTGATACATGTAAAGGTGTTAACCAACATGCTTGGTCAGCTACTTTTTTAAAATGATGTCTGTGGGTGCGGGCAACCTTGGAGCTGCAGCAGATGGAGTCACCGTTAAGTGTCCAGCTGTGCAGTGACTAGGTGCAAGGAACCAATCTCTAGTTCTCAAGACTGGTACACACGCTCAACTGCTTTTTTCCAGCTAACTTGAACGTCTTGAACTCCTGCCATACAAAGTTCACTACAATGATGTAGGTTACATCTAAGAAAGTCGAAAGAATTTCTCTAAGATATGGGTGGAACGCAAGCTAGGAGTTAGAGAACAAATTGTGTTGTCTAGCAAAGGTTACAGTGTGGTTTGGTTTTGTTTGTGGTACTGGGGTGGAACCCAGAGCCTTGCACATACCAAACATCTTTTTAAATGATTCACTCAAAGTTTAAGGAAGCCAATGAAGAGTTGGACTGTGACCAAATTAGTAGTTCTGAAGGTGTGCTCAGATTTGTTCTCCCTGGAGGTTTACTGTGGAGTTTTAATCCTGCTCTCCTCAAATGAAACAATCGCATCTTGAATACGGCAGACATAACGATCAACAAGACTATTTTTAGTAACTTCACAAGGCACCTATGAAGCTTGGTAAATACAGCAAAGCTTCAAAAGCCCAGTCTGTTCTCCTCCAAAAATCAAGTATCACAAAATCCTCGGCTTTTTGTTGCAATCTTGCTCTCTACTATATATAATAACATGAATTTATAATGTTAAATAAGTGTGTGGGAGGCCGTGGCAAGAACTGGGGGTGCTGCTCCGCTCCAGGCCTCGCCAGGGCAAGTTTGCACACTAGGACACGACATAAATAACGGTCCCCTTTGTCTTTTCTGCACGACCCAACTGTGGCCCACGGCAGTTCCCCAGGCCAGCATCCTCACTGGTCCCGAGGCGTTCACCGCCGTGTGGCCGGGACGTGCCGGGAAGCCGCGATTACCGCAGCGCCAGACAAGTTCACAGCCCCGCGCCCTCCCTGCAGCCCTGGCTGTGCGGCCCGCGCCGTGACTTCCGCCTCCCCCGAGGCCGGCGGGCGCCCGGGCGGAAGTACCGCGGGGCCCCGACGCTCGGGAGGAAGGAGGTGCCCGCGCCCGCCGCCGCATCCCGCGCCTCGTTCGCCGGGCCCCGCGCCCGCCGCCGCCGCCCCGCGCCCTACCTCGGCCGCTCGGAGCCCGGCCCTCAGCGTGCCCAGGGGCCGACCATAGGCAGGAAAGCTCCCGCCGGTTCCCTCGCTCCGGCCGGCCCAGTCCAGTCCCCGGCAGAGGGCCGGCGGCGGCGGGGAGGCCCACGCCAGCGCCCGACTCCCAGGAGCCCTCACAGCGGGCCCGGGACGCTGGAAGAAGAGGCCGCCACAGCCCCGGGACGTGAGCGCCGCGCGCGCGCGCACGCACGCACGCACGCCGCTTAGCTATCGCGAGACCGGTCGACTGGCCAGTGGCCAGAGCGCGCTTGCGCGGAGTGGCCGCGCCTGTGCTGATCTGGGCGCCCTGCAGGGAGCTCGGCCAGCCGAGGTCCTTCTCGCTGCCCAACGCTCCCGAGTCAGAACGTCCACTCACTAAATTTCTCAGGACACAGGACTTCTCAATGGTGCAGTCAGGGTTTGAAGCCCGCTGTTGTGTTCCAGAAGCCGCTTTTCACCGCTGTTGGTGAAAGAGGTTTGACCATTGTCAACATTGGCCTCATTGGCGGCGGCGGTGGTGGCGGCGGCGCATGCCTTTAATCCCAGCACTCGGGAAGCAGAGCCAGGTGGATCTCGGTGAGTTCGAGGCCAGCCTCGGCTACAGAGCGAGATCCAGGACAGCCAGGGCTACACAGAGAAATCCCTGTTTTGAAAAACCAACCAACAAATAAAAGACATTGTCAGCCCTTCAGTTTCTCATGGGTGGTTAGGGTGAGATTCCAGACCTCGAAACAGCATGGGAATATTCAGATGATAATGGTGTTAGAGCCTTCTGACATGTAATAAAATAATTTTGTGGGACACCCTGTAATATTTAGGTTGGTTGTTTTTGTTTTTTTTACTCCTTGACATCTTTAGAAATGTGTTATAGCCTTCATGCTGAAAGAGACCAAACCCCTAGCCTAATTCCATTTTGGCCATAACTGTTTGTGTTGTGAGATAAACTTTTTGTCCACTGTGAGATGCGTATTTGCCTAAGGTGCCTTCTGATCGGTTGATTGGTTTAATAAAGAGCTGAATGACCAAGAGCTAGGCAGGAGAGGAGAGGCAGGACTGGGGTGGGAAGATGAGTCTAGGTGTGGCGAGTAGGACATACATGGAGGAGAGGTAACCGAGCCACGTGAATGCAGGCTAATAAAATCAGGTTAAGTAATAAGAGCTAGTTAAAGAAAAGCCTAAGCCAAGGCCAGGCGTTCATAATTAATAAGTCTCCATTATTTGTGAGCTGGCAGCCTAAAAATGGGTCCGAGTACAGTTTCCTTCTGAGTCACTTGGTTGTATATTCTCTTGGATTCGGTAGAGTCCTTACTACAAATACACAACATGAAATAAACAGTCTTCCCATGCTCCAAACCCACATACACTTCTAAGGAAGAAAGGAAACCTGTCCAGCAGGATAGTGACAAAAAGCCTGTGTTGGAGGCCACAATTCCATCTTCCTCTCAGGAACTTGAGGAGCTGTTATTCAAACAGCCCTCCCTTCAAAGATCCCTGAGCTGTCAGCAACAATATAGTTTTGGTATTTTTGTGGTAACAGCCACAAATCCCAGAGCTGCCCGAGGAGAATCCTGTGTGGCAGGAAAAGCACTGCACCGGTCCTCACAGCTGCTCCATGGGCCTTGCTTTGGCCACAGTTCAAGATGTCCAGCCTACAGCCACCCCAGATGACCCCGCTCACAGATACACTGGGTCTTACTACAGCGGCCTTCAATCTGGTCAGACAGGAAGATTTCCCTAACCCATGACAGCCAGTGCACACAGCGACTTGGCTTTATAAACAGCACTCCCTTCACGTTTCTGAAAGCAGCTGGGGAAACTTCCTTCCTGGCAAGGCTTCTCCGCTGCGACGCAGGCCTCAGAGAAGACTAGTCCCTGTAGTCACAGTGCCTACTGGTGACTTCTGACTGCTGGCAGAGCGGCCAAGGAGGTTGCAGGAAAAGCAGGTGACTTGGAAAGACCAGCCCCAGGCAGCCCAGAAACAACTAAAAGGTGGCTAGACAGCAGAGATCAGGGAATCAGAGGGCTGAGAAGTGAGACTGTGGAGGAGCCGTCAGCCCTGGTGCGTGTAAGAGGAAGGCACTAAATTACTAGCTCTGGTTACTGAGGAGCTGTACTTAGATGCTGGAAACTAGGCCATTGGCACTTGAAGGCCACACTTGAAAGGAGCGGCCTGGTGCTGCATTTGGTGTTGCTGACTCTAAGTGAGTTTCCATTTGAATAGAGCAAAAGGACCTTGGGCTCCTGATGAAGTGTCAGTATTCTGAGTGATGCTGGACCATCAAAGAAACAGGGTCACTCCAGGATGTAATCAGGCTCTGAGGCAGCAAAGAGGAACAATTTCTGTTGGACTGAACCCCAAAGACCCATGCAGAAGTGTATTTATAGATTGTCACAGAAAAGTTTTTAGAGTAAAACAAGTTGCTCACACCGACCCCCAGACCTGGTGTACACGTTTCTTGAAGGAGCGGCTCACCCTTGCGGTTTTAGTCCCTACTGTGCCCTGTCTGCAGTACTCCGTAATGCAAGACATTCCAGGTGTGCCAGGACCATCTGGTAACTAAAGTGCTGTAAAGCTCCTTCAGAAAAAGGACTCTATAAATCACAGAAAACTTCACACTGTTTCTAAAATGATTTCTTCAAGGTCTAAGTACTTCCAGAAAACAACTACTTTATTCTGATGTTTACCTAGATACAGTGACTCTACTAGATTTCATACTACAATGAAGCTTGGAGGTGATTTCTGTGCCATGCTTCATGGTGTTTTTATTGGCCTGGGACTTTGAGTCATGTCTGTCTATCACAGTGGTTCAGCACAGGACTGCTGAATTGCATGGTATCAGTACCACGTCCAAAGGAACTGGAGACAGATTAGCCACATGGACAGTGATCCTTCTACATGACGTCTGGTAAAAATTCTCAACAAAAGCCCAGCATGGCAGAACATTCCTGTAATCCCAGCACTGCAAAGGTAGAGAACAGAGGATCTCTGTGAGTTCAAAGCCAGCCTGGTCTACATAGCAAGCCCCAGGACAGCCAGAACTACATAGAGCAGTGGTTCTCAACCTTCCTAATGCTACAACTCTTTAATAGTTCCTCACATTGTGGTGAACCCTCGCCATAAAATTATTTTCATTGCTACTTCATAACTGCAACTTTACTACTGTTGTGAATCATAATGTAAATCTCTCTGGAGACATAAGTTTGTCAAGGGGGTCGTGACACACACACACACACACACACAGAGAGAGAGAGAGAGAGAGAGAGAGAGAGAGAGAGAGAGAGAGAGACCCTGTCTCAGAAAAAACAAACCTGAACAAAGGCTGGAAAAGGGCTGTCTAGCAGGAGAGCAATGATGGAAGATCCTCTCCTCAGACTCAGGCCCACAAGGGGCTCCGTCCTAGGGGCCAGCTGTGCTTGGCTTACTATTGGTTCTCTGTGAGAAGCCACATGCAAGCAACAGCTCTCAGTGATCGCTGGAGGGCACCACTCTGACAGGACTGAGGGTTTTGTCTTGGGGAACCCTGAACTCCCAATGGGTGTCAGGATAGACTGGCAGGGGGTATTCCACCTTCACAGCCAAGAGTTTAGGGCAAGTGCCAGAACCTGTAAGAAATATGAAAATGGTGAATTTTTAAGAGGAAATAAGGTCTCAAATTTAATTTTAGATCTTCCATAAGAACTCCTTTTTGAGGGCTGGAGAGACAACTCAGGTTAAGAGCACTGGCTGTTGTTCCAAGTTCAATTCCCAGCACCACATGGTGCTCACAACCATCTGTAATGAGATCTGGTGCCCTCTTCTGGCCTGCAGGAATAACTGCAGGCAAAACATGGCATACATGATAAATACATAATCTTTTTAAAGATTCCTTTTCTGAGCATGCAAGTGGAGGCCAGAGGACAGTGCTGGCCACTGTTCTCCATTGCTGTCTCCCTTACTGTTTGAGACAGGTCACTTGTTGGCTAAGTAGACCAGGCTGCCTGACCAGCGACAACCTTCTCAGCACTGGGATGACAAATGTGCACCATATTTACCATATTTTTTACATGATGTCTTAGTGTTCCATTGCTGTGAAGAGACACTATGACCATGGCAACTCTTATAAAAGAAAGCATTGAATTGGGACTTGCTTACGGTTTAAGAGGTTTAGTCCATTATCCTCATAGCAGGAAGCATGGCAGCACACAGGCAGACATGGCGATGGAGAGGTTAGCTAACAGTTCTACATCCGGATTCACAGGCAGCAGGAAGAAAGAGAGAGAGAGAGAGAGAGAGAGAGAGAGAGAGAGAGAGAGAGAGAGAGAGAGAGAGAGAGAGAGAGAGACACTGGGCCTGGCTTTGAAACCCCAAAACCCATCAGTGACACACTTCCTCCAATAAGGCCACACCTCCTAATGCCACTCCCTAAGCATTCAAATGTGAGATTGTGGGGGCTGTTATTCAAACCTCCCCTGACTGGTTCTGGGGAGGATAGAACTCCTGTCTTCATGCTTCCAAGGCAAGCACTCTACCAACTGAGCTATCACCCTGTCCATTCTTAATCGATTCATGAGACCATTTCAGGAAAGTCTACTATAGTGAAAAAAACATTCTGGTTTCATCACATCACGCTACAGAAAGGAGTAGGGTAGGACCATACTGATGTTGTAGCTGATGTCTTGTATGGAGTTTTCTAAAGGAACATAAATGATACATGTGTGTCAACATATGCATGCACATGTGTGTAATTTACTAGATTGGTTTATACAATACTGGCTGGGATGCACAATGGCTGTCTACATCCTGGAAAGGCTAGGAACCTGGCAGCTGTTTGGTCCATGAGGATGGATGCCTCAGCAATCCCACGCTGGCACAGAAGTGATGTGGTGGTGGTAGCAGCAGCAAGACAGATGCACTCACTGAGCAAGAAGCAAAGGCAAGCGGGCAACACTGCTTCTTTCCAGGCTCCCAATGCCTCTGGAAAACACCACCTACTGTGCAGACAGTAGTACTTCCCACTTCCCAAGTTAACATTTTTTTTTTTTTTTGGTTTTTCGAGACAGGGTTTCTCTTGTGTAGCTTTGCGCCTTTCCTGGAACTCACTTGGTAGCCCAGGCTGGCCTCGAACTCACAGAGATCCGCCTGCCTCTGCCTCCCGAGTGCTGGGATTAAAGGCGTGCGCCACCACCGCCCGGCCCAAGTTAACATTTTTGGACATGCCCTCAAAGACCCATCCAGAGGTGTCTCCCTTAGTTGATTCTAAACCCAATTAAGTTGAACATGAAGATTCACAATCAGGCTGGAGAGATGGCTCAGAGGTTAAGAGCACTGGATGCTCTTCTAGAGGTCCTGAGTTCAATTTTCAGCAACCACATGGTGGTTCCCAGCCATAATGGGATCTGGTGCCCTCTTCTGGCTGCAGGCATACATGCAGCCAGAATACTGTATACATAATAAATAAATCTTAAAAAAAAAAAAAAAAGATTCACAATCATGGCTACTCTTTATTGTAACCCACTGTTGTGAGATATTTGATTATGCTGTATAAATATATGTCACCATAATTGGTTTAATAAAAAACTAAATGGCTATCAGCTAGGCAGGACTTCCAGGCACAGAGGACACTGGGAAGAAGAAAGGGGGAATGGCCAGCCAGATGGAAAGTAATCAGCATGGACATTACAGAATAAAGCTAATTGAGTCATGTAAAAGAATATTAGATTAAAAGATAGGGGTTAGGCCGAGTGGTGGTGCATGCCTTTAATCCCAGCACTTGGGAGACAGAGGCAGGTGGATCTCTGTGAGTTCGAGGCCAGCCTGGTCTACAGAGCAAGATCCAGGACAGACACCAAAACTACACAGAGAAACCCTGTCTTGAAAACAAAACAAAAAAAAAAATAGGGGTTAAGTTGTAAGAGCTAGTTAGAAACAAGCCTAAGCTATCTGCTGATCTTTCTTAATTAATAGTAAGTTTCCATGTTGTTTACTTGGAAGCTGGCAGGAGGAACAGAGAAAGACTCATTCAACTCACACTTATTCATATACCACCCCCCCCCAAAAAAAAAACAGTGATGAAGAAAAGGATTAGAAATCACACTCTTGGCCAGGCAGTGGTGTTGAATGCCTTTAATCCCTGCCCTCGGGAGGCAGAGGTAGGCATATCTCTGGTCTTCAAAGTGAGTTCCAGGACAGCCAGGGCTACAAAGAGAAACTCTGTCTCAAAATAAAACAAAAAACAAAATAAGTGACTTATTACTCTGATAAATCCCTTACCACTGATAAAAAGATTTAGCCAGTGTTGGATAGCTGTTTCCTCTAGGCTGGACATGATCAGAACATCAGAGTAGCACAAGAATGAGACAGAGATGTAGCCCCACACTGCCACCATAGCAGGTTCTTTCAGAGAGCTCCACTGAGGTAAAGACAAAATTCTTTCAGTACAAGTCAGGATGAAAAATTTTATGAGGAGATTCTGAGCTGGATATATGCCATTCTAATTTTATTCCATCTTAATTTGGGGGGGGGAATGGGGTGCCCTTGTCATGGAGTTTGTGTGAAGGTTAGAAGACAATGTATGGGACCAGGTTCTCTCCTTTCACAATGTGTGTCTTGGGGACCTTATTCAGGTCTTCAGATTTGGGTATAAGTGCCTTTACCCACTGAACCATCTCTCCAGTCCTATACCTGGAAAATCTCCACATAAATGGAGCATCATCTGTAGCTGGGGTTATCTCCTGGTCCTGCCTGGCCCACAGTCAGGCCAAATCTCTCACCCGCCAATCGCACAGCTGCTCAGACCCAAATAAACACACAGATGCTTATATTATTTATAAACTGTATTGCCTAATGGCTCAGGCTTCTTGCTATCTAGTTCTTATATCTTAAATTAGCCCATTTCTATTAATCCATAAGTTGCCACGTGGCTTGTGGCTTACCAGTACTTTACATCTTCTCACAGCGGCTGCAGCTGGCAGCATCTCCTGACTCAGCCTTCCTGTTCCCAGCATTCTCCTCTCTCTTTGTCCTGCCTACACTTCCTGCCTGGCTACTGGCCAATCAGCACTTTATTAACCAATCAGAGCAACACATTCACAGCATAGAGAACATCCCACGCAATCATCCCTACAAGCAGTCTTCACACCAAATGTTGTGTACTAGAATTCTCTGCTCTCAGCTAAAGACTTCAGTGAGACTTCAGGGTGACAGGGCAAGATACTTTGCTTTTCTGTTGTTGTTTTTCCAGACAGAGTTTCTCTATGTAGCCTGACTGTCCTGGAACTCACTCTGTAGACCAGGATGGCCTCCAACTCAGAAATGTGCCTGACTCTGCCTCCCAAGCACTGGGAAATACTTTGCTTTCCTTTTCTTTTTTAAGGTGTTTGTTTGTTTGTTTGTTTTTGTTAAACCAGGCTGGCCTCAAACTCATAGAGGTCTGCCAACATCTGACTCCTGAGTGTAGCTGAACTTTTCTCTCCCACGTGTCAGTTCCCAAATAACCAGTTCAAAGGCTTAATATTACTTATAAATTCTCGGCCAATAGCTCAGGCTTGTTACTAGCTAACTCTTACACTTAAATTAACCCATATTCCTTATCTATGCTTTGCCACATGGCTCATGGATTGTTATCTCATGTTCTATATACCTCCTGCTTCTTTGGTGGCTCACTGGCATCTCTCCTGACTCTGCCCTTCTTCAGCAAATCCTACCAGCAAGTGCCACTACAATATCCTGAAACTCACTTTGTAGACCAGGCTGGCCTCGAACTCAAAGAGGTCTGCCAGCCTCTGCCTCCCTAGTGCTGGGATCAAAGGCGTGCAGCACCACCACTCAGCTGATACTTTACTTTCATCCACCCCTTTTCCCTCTCATTTTTTTTTCTGCCTCAAGAGCAGCTCTGATTTCCCACATGGGAAACATTCCTTTGTAAAGGGGAGGAGGATTCACAGGCCTTCAGGAGACCCTTAAGAAGACCCTCCCTTGGCTGAGATCATGTAAGAGGAGAGGACACCTCAGTAGCATAGCTCCTTTAAATAGCCTCAATCACCTCTGATCCACCAAGCTGGTCTATTGTCTTCCCAGTCCCTTCAGCAGCAGAACACAGACAATAAAAAGTACTATTAACATTTTTGCCCCCGAAAGATGATGGGAATTGAACCCAGCACCTCACAAGTGCTAGGCAATGCTTTACTACAGACCTGTATTCCCATCTCTGTAGTGACATATCTTACTAGTGAGTCAAAGTGAAACAGGCTGTAACATTATGCATGTACTACATTTACTAAACATGCTGTAATCAACAGGCATGGCTATAGAGGGATAAACTACACTCAGGTCATAGGCTTGCCACTTGCTGTCTGTGTAACCTTGGGCAAATGACTCAGGCTATAAAGTTAAATATTTATGACTGTAAGGTATTGATAATGCAGAACAATCTTGGTCTCCAAGCCCAGGAAGCTTACATTCTCTGAGGTAGACAATAGATAAAGGACCCTGTTTACCTGGCTGTGCCAGCACACCTCTGTAATCCTAGCACTCGGGAAGCAAGAGGATCAGGGGTTTCAAACCAGCTCAAACTGTTGTTTCATCTGTGGCACAGTGGCTGCACCTAAATGTACTGATGTTTTAACTACCATCTGTGGTCCCTGGGCCCTGCAGTCAGTGCCACTCTGCTCCCATCAGCACTGACCCTGATGCTGCCACCAAATGTAATTTTTAACTCAGTCTCAATCTTCTATTTACCAATAAAGACCCAGGAGCCAGCTACAGGGTGAAAACCTGCCATCTCAGAGGGGCCAGGTGAAATGAATGATAAACGGTGCTGGTTACCTCGTGAAAAGGTCACGAGCCACAGCCATGCTACCTGGTAGCAGAGAGCCTTATTAGGAGGAAGGAGGGAGAGAAGAAACAGGCCTGGGAAAGAGCACATGCAGAGGAGAGAGAGAAAAATGGTGGGGGGAGAGCAGAACAGAGATGGGGTGGGGTCTGAGTCACAGCTCTTTAAGGCCCAGATGGGCTTACAGAGTTACGCCACATATGTGCAGATTTTGCGACCACGCTGTGCATACGTGATCACCAGAGCACACTGATGACGTAAGATGCAAGACTCTTTGCTTAACTCCTGAATTGTGCATGTGTAGTCATGCAGCTGGAGTGAGAGCAGAATTCTAACACCAAGAAGCTACCAGCTAACCTTTCTTTTTGCCAGTAACCCAGAAGAGAGCATCTCTCCATTTATCACAAACCAAAAAAAGACCACTAATCTCCAAATCCCTCCCTACCCCTTCCCATGCATCCCTCTATCCATATTCCTGGCTCCTCTGTACTCTCTATGGCTAATTCCTCTCAAGTGATCACAGGCTCCACCCCTTGACACAAGGTTGATTTTATTAACACAGTCTTGGAATGTCACAGTGTGATCAAATATCCTGAAAAAATTTCCCCTTTTTGTCTAAATAAAAAGGAAAAGCTTTTGCTGTGGAACAATCTTTTTGTACACTATGAATATGTATTATTCTCATTGCCTAATAAAAAGCTGATTGGTCAATAGCTGGGCTGGAAAAGATAGAGCTCGAAAACCAGTAGGAGAATTCTGGGAAGAGAAAGGGTGGAGTCAGAGAGTCACCTGCAAACGCAGAGAAGCAAGATGAAAATGTTGTACTGAGAAAAGATACCAAGCCATGTGGCTAAGCATAGATAAGAATTGTGTGTTAATTTAAGTGTAAGAGTTAGAAACAAGCCTGAAAAAAAAAAAAGAAGAAAAAGAAACAAGCCTGAGCTATTGGCCAATTATTTATAATTTATATTCAGCCTCTGAGTGAGTTATTTGGAAACTGGTGGGCAGGAAAGAAATGTCTGACTATAGGTTTTAACTCAAACACAGAAAAACTATATACAATAAGAACAAATATCAGGTAAGAATTATAGTCACAATGTCTAGTCCATTTGTATTTGGCAAATTTGTAGAAAATACTCTACAATCTATCCTATCTTGGCGAGTCCAAAATTTTATATATTGTATCTAAACCACTTTTTATCATAACTTCTATCACCAGTCTAAAAATATCCTTTTAAAACTTAAAATATTTTCTTAGATACATAACTTAAGCTTTTGTTTCTCAACCTTATAAAATTTACATCTCTTTTGTAAGTTTCTTTTCTGAATTAGCTAACAAAGAAAACGCTGTAGCTAGTCTTCAATCCCCCTCAGAGATCCAAAAATGATAAACGACTACCTGAGTAAACAGGAAGTACAGAGTAAGCAACTTTCTGTTGTTTGGTTCATAGATGGTCTTTTAATTAAAAAAAAAAAAAATCAGAGCCAGATATCAAGGTGAACGCTGAAAGATCAGAGAAGTGCAGTCAGCCTGAGGATTCGTGGAGACAGAATTGGCTGAGGAGTTGGCAAGGTGAGAAGTGGCCGTGGCTTGTTTCCTCTGATCTTTCAGCATTTACCCCAATATCTGGCTCTGGGTTTTTATTATAAGAACATTTAGGATTCATGCAACAATAGAAATGACAGAGACATCTGAGTGCCTGGACAGTCCACCCAGGGTTCCTCTGCAACATTGGGGGGATCCATCTTCAGCCTTAAAAACCTAGAATGTCTGACAGGCTTTCCTGTGAAGCAAGAATTTTGAAGGACTGGTCTACCATGTCTTGGCAAAGTTGGCAAAGTTCCTTTGTTTTCTGCTTGTCCAATTTGGACAGCATACTGTCAGCAGCCGAGGCAAGGGCAGTTTCTTGCCCAGTGTCTAACTTTGTCACAATGAAAGCAAACTCCATATGAGAGTTCTCTAATGCCCATAATCTTCTCTGAAGTAAACTGATGCTGCCAGGAGCAGATATGCCTCGCTGACATGAAAAGCCTTATGCTATTAAAACATCCCCCCCCTCCCCGACAGGGTTTCTCTATGCACCTTTGGAGCTTTTCCCAGAACTCACTCTGTAGCTCAGGCCAGCCTCGAACTCACAGAGATCCTCCTGTCTCTGCCTCCTGAGTGGTGGGCCTAAAGGCATTCACCACCACTGCCCAGCACTATTAAAACATTTTTTAATTAATTAATTTATTTATTTATTTATTTTAATTACACTCATGATATTAATCACATTTGTGGTATTCATAGATTACATTCACAGTATTCATTCAATTATATATATATATATATATAAATATATATATAAAATATATATATATATTTAATTTTAAATGTCGAATGTCATTTCTTGAAGGGCGTAGGAGGTCTTAAATACAGGCTTATAGCACAATGGGAGGACCCCGGAGGGCAGAAGTTCGCTACTGATGTTTTACAATCTTGCATCTAAGCTGTTAACACCCATTATTCAGGATACACAGACAAGGAACTTCCCTTAAGCATTCAGGGGGGTAGAACCTGGCAGGGAATTAGCATTGGGAGGATATCAAGGTCAAGGTCCTCAAGCAAGGCAACAGTTACCCAAAACGGGGGCCAGGGCCCTGCAGGTCCCCCTTTTATTAAAAAATGAGCTTCTGATTTGGGTTGCGTGAGATGTCAGCAGGTCACCTTACCCGTCATGGAGACTCCTGCCCAGGCCACACAGGTGCTCTGTCTTAGGTTGGTGAGTGCCCCCCAGGCATTACCTATCTCTGAATACTCATTATCATACCGGCTCAATCGTGTGTGAGCTGCATGGTTAATTGCTGCCAAAGATCTCAAAGTGGCACTGGGCTTGCAATCTGTGTGTTCCATACAGAAAAGACCAACAGAGGTCCTATCTCACCCATAGCCAGTAGGCTAAAGGCAACTGAGCCATTCCCTTCCATTTCGAGCCATACTATACGTTGGAGTCCTTGTAAGATAGTATCCCAAAAGCAACTGGAACTTGAGTTTATAAATTTATAATTTTCAAAGCCAATCGAGATGTATATAACTACTGGATTAAATTTATCGTGCCCAATAGAATGAAAAATTAACTAACTGTGGTAGCTACTTTTGTTGCCAGGGTCTCCACTGTGCTCGCTGTAGTAAGCAATTATAAAATGGTAATCCCAGAAACAGTAGCAGCGGTGTGCACCATTGTTATACCAGCAACAGCAGCAGAAGCAATATCAAATTCTCTTCTGGATTGTGTGGACATCCACTGGCATGGATACAACTCCAGGAACACGAACCGCCAAGGCCCGTTTTTCTTGATCCGAGCATGACTTTGGCTGGCAGCTCTTCTGGAGAATCCAATCTCATGGCTACAGTTCCTAGGCTTACATTAATGCTTGCCAAAGCTGGCCATATTGGGCTCTCAATCTCCATTGGCATCAGAAGGGTAGATTTTTTTTCATGATGACTCATTAGGTCTCTGTCATGTTGGGCTTCAGCAGCAGCCACAAGGCATGATCAGTGCTCAGGAATCCAAAGAGGAACCTCATTGGAGGAAAGACATAAACCAAACTCCGGGGCCACACCAACACTAGATCGGGTCTCCTCCACGTGCTAGTAGAAAGATCCTTCCATCACTCCAGAGGGTGATTTGCAACAGGAGCCCTCCAGTGCTTTTAAAACATTTTAAATGCCATATTCTATAAATCACTGAAGTGTTTGAAGACCACTTATCTCTCTAAAATATGTGTGTCTTACCTTGAAAACATACCTAACATGACTACAAGTTTGAATGTTATAGATATCAAACTACTAGCGTGCATTTCTTTTTATTTTCCATGGTTACCACTTTAATAAAACTCAGTACATAGGTGATGCAGAGCTCTAAGAGCGGTCCAAAAGGATCCTCTTCCCACAGGAGCAGGGACGAAGGCACATTTGCCACCACTTCCCTGATCAGGGGGGAAAGGTAAGCCAGGTCTTTATTGGGGTCACACCAGGAGACCCTTGGTCCTGAGGACCTCTGTGTACTTGCTGATGCTTTTTTTCAATCCACATTCTTTTCTGCCATTTCTGTAGCTTTAAGAGCTGCTTATGCTTCCAATAGGGGATCTTAGTCTTTTCCTTCCATATCTTCCATATCTCCTCAAGAGTGGCTGTCATTGCCTGTTATTTTCACAGACCTTATGAGCCAGATGCCCCAGGTAAGCAACCTTGCCATAGGGTGGAGGGATATCATCCAACACTTTGAGTTCCAGGGCAGCCTGGCCTTGATTAGTCTTGTGGGGCAGCATACCTCATGCAGTGCACCAAAAACTATGGCTCAGGCCTAGAGAGATTGGTGTTCATCCACTTTCAGAGAAAGGCCAAGTACTTTAACTTGCTTCTGTAGAAATTTCCAGAAATGTTGATGTCTTCACCGCACGCAACTACCACCTTCAACCACAGCAGTACCTGCTTGGCCACAATGGCCACCAAGTGGCCAAGATAGCCTTAGCCATCTAGCAATTAGAACCCACCTGTGGTGATAATTTGTTTGTTATCTAACAAATAAAGCTTACTTGAAAATCAGAGAGCTGAGTTAAGCCACTAGTTAGCCCTAGAGGCTAGGCAGTGGTGGCACACACCTTTAATCTAAGCACTTGGGAGGCAGAGGCAGACAGATCTCTGTAATTTCAGGGCCACTCTGGGCTACACAAGATTGATCCAGTCTAAAAGGGAAACAGAGCCACGCAATGGTGGCTCAAACCTTTAATCCCAGCACTTGGGATCTCATGTCTTTAATCCCAGCACTAGGGAGGTGGAGACAGGAAGTGATATGGCTGGGTGGAGAGAGGAATATAAGGTGGGAGGAGACAGGAGCTCATTTTCTTCCCGGCTGAGGATTCGAGAGAGGTAAGAAGTCTCTCTAGTGGCCGGTTCCCTTACTGATCTTTCAGTATTTACTTCAATATCTGGTTCTGGGTTTTTATTATTTAAGCACAATTAGGATTTGAGCTACATCTGCCCCTCTACCATCTTTGTCAGCCACCTGGGAAAAAAAGCTAACCTGAATTTCTTGGTTATCCTAAACAGTTTTAATAATAGCTTTCAAGGACCATAAATTTATATTACCATTTTTTTTTTTTGAGACAGGGTTTCTCTGTGTAGTTTTGGTACCTGTCCTGGCTCTCACTCTGTAGACCAGGCTGGCCTCGAACTCACAGAGATCCACCTGGCTCTGCCTCCCAAGTGCTGGGATTAAAGGTGTACACCACCATCACCCGGCTATGTTACATTTTTAAATGAGCTGCATAGGTACAATACCTTAAACAAGAGTAGAAATATAGACAGTATGTTATAACAATAAAACCTTAAATTTGTATCAATATACAAAAATCCATACCAGTGTAAAATATTTGAGACTAGTAGTTGCTTTTCAGTAGTCAATCTTCCCTTTTATTGTATCATTCCTATACCCCCTTCCTTTCTTTTCATTCCCCATCCCCATTTTTTTTCAAGATTATATTAGAAGAGAAAAGATAGCACAAAGAGAAAGAAATTCCTTAATCTAACCTTCTTTGTTTAGCTTCGTCCAAGACCATGACCAGTAACAACTTGTAACTAGTCCCCCTGAACAATGACAAACATACCGCCCAGCTTAGTAGCACATGCCTTTAATCCCAGCACTCCAAAGGCAGAGCAAGACAGATCTCTGTGAGTTCAAGGCCAGCCGGGGCTACAGAGTAAGCTCCAGGAAAGGCTCCAAAGCTACACAGAGAAACCTTGTCTCAAAAAATAATGACAAACATCCATAACCCACCTTGTAAGGATTTTGTCTTTAATTACGTCATCAGCCTTTGATGGCATCCCAGCCTAAAAAGCGGGTGGGCCCTCTGTGTGCTCTGTCTCATTCCTTTCCGCTCCTTCCTTCTGCACGGTCTCTCTCTCTCTCCCTCTCTCTCTCCCCCTCCCAATAAAGCTCTAAAAAGGTAACCATGGCCTATGATTCCTTTAATCAGCACGCTCCTCCGCCGGCATGGCTGCCGTGGGTGGCGACCAGCCACAAGGAGCAGCGCCTGTAGAATAACCAACACACCTAATGACCAAAAAATGCCCACTCCACCTCTTGGGAATGTGGGCATCATGTACTTAAAATTACTTCCTATTGTCTGGGGGTGACAGCAACTTTAGTGGATCCTGAAAAAATTGGGATGATTGTCAAGTCCTGGGAGACCTAGCTGTTGTCAGTGTGATGGGTAAGTGCAAGGCTTATCTGATGTTCTGGCTGGAGTAGTCTATAAAGCAGGACCATCTCAGCTAACTGCTTAGAAGTTGTCCTGAGCAGTTTGTAGTCTGAAACTGATCTTTGGATGGTATTTGTCAGCTTAATGGCATTATCACAATCCAGGTAGCTTTGTCGTTGCAGGGCCCCACCATCTTTTTGGAGGCCTCAGAGGTCACTGTTAGGAATGGTCATGATTCACTATATAAAAGTTACACATTTTAAATGCCATATACAGCAGATCTCTGAAAGGTTAGAGAATCACAAACTATTTAAGTACATCCAGAGTATACATAGTTCCTACTTACTATTTTTATCTTAAGAAAAAATTTGTAAAGAGTCAAAATAAAGCCAAAGAATTATGAGATTAGTGGTGATAAATAAAATGATCCCTTAATTTTAGTGTTCTTCTATACCATACCAGGTGGCTCTTCTGACATGAGACAGAGATTTTTGGATTTCCCTTTAACAAACATACTTGGGTTTAGAGAAGGAGGGAGCCATGGTACAACTCAAAAGCTAGCTTTGAATTTTAATTGAATTGGGACCACAATAAGACCATTGAACGTTTGTTTGTAGAGAGAAGCAAAAACAAGTATTTGGGAAGATTTATGAAATTCTACTGTGTTGGAAATGTGTTATATCATTAGGCCAATTTACCCTTTTTTTTTAAAGATTTATTTATTTATTATGTACACAGGAAAGGGTGCCAGATCCCATTACAGATGGTTGTGAGCCACCATGTGGGTGCTGGGAATTGAACTCAGAACCTGTGGAAGAGCACTCAGTGCTCTTAACCTCTGAGTCATCTCTCCAGCACAATTTACTCTTTTTCTTGGGACATTTTATCTTGATTCATCCTTCTTCTTAATCTAATTCTTAAATGTCTCATTTGTCTTCAAATTCCTTAGTTGTACACTTTTATTCTCCTGGAAAGACAAAATATAAGCTTGCCCCAATCCTAACTTCAGGGAGTTCCTTTATTGGTAGGTTATATTGTAGTGGGTAGCCATTCCAGCTTTGACCTGTAAGTTCCAACCCCCATTGAGGCTTTGGTAACAGTCACGCCTACAAGGTGGGGCTGAGAGAGGATGCTGAAGACCCGAGAGATCTGGATGTGCAGGCTCTCTTGGTTCCTGGACCCTGGATGATGGAGGTACAATGAGCAGAGTTCTCCAGAGAACACTGCCAGACTGCACTACACCTTTCCCAGACCCTGTAAACTATCCCTTCACTTGTAAGTTACTCCACAAAATAAACCTCCCTTTTAACTACGTGAAATGGCCATAATAATTTCACCAATATCTGGCACTCAACGTGGGGCAAAATCCAAAGGCCTGGGTGGCTCCCACCCTCAGCTTCTTCCCTGGTTGGTGGGCATTTGAAGCTGCAGGGTACTGCCTGCAGAGCTCCATAAAACCAGGAAAAACCTACACTGTTCCATTCCTGAAAAGGAGCTAATCCGGTCTCAGTTCTGCATCAAGCTTAGCCCCCAGACCAGTGAAACTGCTGTGAGTGAGGCATTCCCCTTCCTCCTGAGGGCCGGCTCCCCGCCCTAGCCCGAGGCTTCCACAGTTTCACATAGTTAAAATAGAATCTGAAGTCTATTCTGAGTCAATAGATTTCGGACATGCTTGCTCCAGGGCTGTGAGAAAGTCCTGATTATCCTCTAGTCTCCCTGAAGGACGGAGAGAAAGTCCTGAGTAGCCCGTAGGAAGAAACACACTATCTAGCTATATGCAGGCTGCTGATGCCAGCTGGAAGTACACAGAGATAGAAAATGAAACTGCCTGCTCCTTGATTCAAGGACAGGACAGACAGTGGTTGAATGCCTGTGCTGTGCGTTGTTCTACTTCTGTCCTTCAAGACTGTGTTGAAGCTGGCTGTGAAATAAACTCAGGACTGTCTGGCACAGGCTGGCAGTCCTCTCAACTCTGTTGTCTTCTTTGTTATGTCTACAATCCGAATGCCTTGACCCAGATGACGAGGTGACTTGTCAGCAGTCTCCGACAGGTGGTACCCAACGTTAAGAGGAAAGTTATAATACTACCATGAGAATAGGATATAATTCTGATTTTTTTAAAACTGAATTGTAAGGGCTTCAAGCCACTTTATTTTTCCTGATTTATAACCTACCTTTTCTGATTTATTTGCATTAGTATGGAATGTACAGGTTCCAGAAAATTGGTGTTCCTTTTATTATACGAGGGAGAATCCAATTAGACCTTTTTCTAAACTTAAGTCTCTTGCTTTGGGAGCATTTGTTGCTTATCTCTCCCCAAAACTTACTGTAAACTCTTTGTCAATGTTCATTTTCTGCCCATAATGAGGCAATTTCAGTATTAGTAAAAGGTACCACAATTTTTGCTGGGACTATTCCTGCTAATTTGCAAAGTCTCCATTTTCCTTTCAGAATCAACTCAGAAACCTTTTCTACATGGGTCTTTAATTTTTTACTGTTTGTCTGCTAAAAATATCCAGTCTAAGCTATTATCTTCTCTCTCCATAGAAATTCCCATAGGAAAATGAGTAAAAGATAAAATGATTAGTATACAATCAAGCTCTGGATCCAAGAGACTCACATACATTCTGTAACTTCTCTTCTCCCAGAGCCAATTCTCTCTGAGCCTCAGCTGATAATTTTCTTGAACTATTTAAATCCTAGTCACCTTGTAAGGTTTGAAACAAATTACTTAGCTATTAAGTAGTTAATCCAATTGTGGGCCACAGACAGTATCTCCCAGCAATTTTTGAAAATCATTAAAAGTTTGTAATTGGGGAGCTGGAGAGATGGTTCAGTGGTTAAGAGCACTGACTGTTCTTCCAGAGGTCTTAAGTTCAGTTCCCAGCAACAGCATGGTGGCTTACAACCATCTGTAATGAGATCTGGTGTGCTCTTCTGGCCGGCAGGGATACATACAGGGAGAATACTGTATACATAATCAATAAATTTAAAAAAAGTTTGTAATTGGTCTCCCATTTGTACTTTTTGTGGTTGAGTTTTCTGTAATACTATCTTATATCCTTAGTAATTAATAGAATCTCCTCTTTGTATTTTTCAGGAGCAATTTTTAATCCCCAACAAGGAAAAATTCTCTTTACTTTGTCAAACATTCCCCCCCTCACCCAGGTATCTGTGTCTGAACCAGCCAGTAAGATATCATTCATATAATGGTAAATTATAGATTGAGGAAACTGTTTACAAATTATTTCTAATGGCTGTGTTGTAAAATAATGACACATGGTAGGGCTATTACATTCCTTGTGGAAGAACTTTTCAATGGTACCTTTTTTTTTTTTAATATTTTTTAAGGTTTGTTTATTTATTATGCATACAGAAGAGAGTGCCAGATCTCATTACAGATGGTTACAGATCTCATTACAGATGGTTATGAGCCACCATGTGGGTGCTTGGAATTGAACTCAGGACCTCTGGAAGAGCAGTTGGTGCTCTTAACCTCTGAGCCATCTTTCCAGCCTCAATGGTACCTTTTAATACGCTGGGAATTATTAAAAGTAGACTCCTTGCCGGGCGGTGGTGGCGCACGCCTTTAATCCCAGCACTCGGGAGGCAGAGCCAGGCGGATCTCTGTGAGTTCGAGGCCAGCCTGGGCTACCAAGTGAGCTCCAGGAAAGGCGCAAAGCTACACAGAGAAACCCTGTCTCGAAAAACCAAAAAAAAAAAAAAAAAAAAAAAAAGTAGACTCCATGAAGGCAGATTTTTCTCTATCCCATTCTTATAAAGGTATAGTAAAGAAGCAGTCTTTTAAATCAATCATTATAATAGACCATTCTTTAGGCAATGAAGAAGGCAAGGGAATTCCAGGCTGCAAAAAGATCATTGACTGAATTATTTTATTTACAGCTGTCATATTTGTTACCATTCTCCATTTTTCAGATGTCTTTTTAATGACAAATATAGAATTCCAAGGACTGGTTGATTCTTCAATATGAACATTTAGCTGCTCCTGTACCAGCTGTTCTAGTGCCTGTAATTTTTTGATGTCAAAGGCCATTTTCCCACACAAACAGGTCTGTCAGTTAATCATTTTAAAAGTAGGGCTGTTGGTACTGTTGGAAGAACAACAGCTGTTGTGTACTTTTTATGGACAACCTGAACAGTCAGTGACTGTTCTTGATAATGCCTTTTTTTTTTTTTTTTTTTTATTTTTCAAGACTTGCTTTGTAGACCAGGCTGGCCTCGAACTCACAGAGATCCACCTGCCTCTGCCTCTGAGTGCTGGGATTAAAGGCATGTGCCACCACCACCCAACCGATAATACCTTTTAATATTTTATTCAGAAGTATGTTTTTTTCTGAGATTGGAGGAATGTTAATCTGTGTTTTCCATTGCTACAACAAACCATGTCCCCATAAATTTCTTGCTATGTTAGCCACATATGCCTTTAATTTTCCTCTTTGTCCTTCTGGCCCTACACACTCAATCCATCTTGTACTTTGTTTTACCTGAGATAAAGTTCCAATCTCTACAAGCTGAACAAGATTTTGACAAGATTTTGTTAATATTGTTACATCTGCTCCCATGTCTACTAAACCTTCATTTTCAATACCATTTATTTGTATTTCTAGCTTTGGGTTGCAAAATTACTTGTTTTCTTGTCTCTCCTGAATTTTTTGTTATATCTATTAAAGCTCTTCCATCCTTGATTACATCCAGAACAGTATGGTTTTACTCTGTAAATGAGTTTTCTGATGCCGTCAGGGAATGAATGAACCAATTTGATATTGGGGCCCCTGGGAGTCCCCTCAGGGTGTTTTCCGATGACAAAGGGTTACCTTGTCTGTCCTTTGTTGATCTGCATTCATTAGTCCAAACCCAGCCTTTGCCACACCTTTTGCATATTACAGAACACTGGCACCTTCTGTTTGGATTATCTCTAGAAAAAAACATTGTTTCTAACACCTTGCCTACAATCCCTATTCAAATGACCTTGCTTACCACAATAAAACATCTTTCATCTTGATTTTTTTGAAAATGTCTAGGAATTATTTCTATCAAGATACTGGGTGAGATCCAATATCAGCTATATTTTTAATCCATCCATCTATTGGTGCAGATCTAGCCTTTAAGGGCCAAATCACCCTTTTACATTCTGAATTAGCACTTTCAAATAGCAAAGATTCAATTAATATTCATCTGACTTGTGGATCTGATATCATGGTATTTACAGCTGAGTTCAATCTTTGTGAAAAATCAGTGAGTGCTTCTCTTAGGACTTGTAAAAAAAATTTTTTTTTGGTTTTTCAAGACAGGGTTTCCCCATGTAGCTTTGGTGCCTGTCCTGGATCTTGCTCTGTAGACTAGGCTGGCCTCAAACTCACAGAGATTAGCCTGGCTCTGCCTCCTAAGTGCTGGGATCAAAGGCATACGCCACAACCACCCAGCTGGGACTTGTATAATTTGAATAAGTGATTCAGACCTCTTTCCTGATTCTTCAACCTTGTCCCAAGCATTTACAGCTGCTAAATGGCATAAGGCCAAGGTATGCTCATCAAATTCAAACTGTCTTTGCAACTCAGCTTATTGGTCCTCACCTAGAAACTGATCTTGGGAAATATCAATACTTCCAGCCCTATTTCATTGTTCTATGACCCTAGCTTCCTCTTTCCACCATGTTCTCCACTGAGAACTGAGGACCAGCTTCCAATATTGCTGTAAGCTACATCTTTCCAGTCTTGGGGGATAATTCAGTTCTGAGTTGCCCATGAATTTAACATCTGCTTCACATAGGGTGAATGAATACCAAATGAAATGAATGCTTCCTTAAATCTCCTCAAATCTAATATTTCTAGAGGATTACATTTACTTTCTTCATAACCTTGCAGGTGCCTACTGTCTGCTAGTTGCCCTTGTATAGTAACTGGATACACTAAGGTGGTTTTCTAATAACCTTGGGCCACCTCTTTTCAGTTTCATTATGCAGTGGTGCAGTTGGTTCTTCTCTAAATTCCTGTCTGTGTCTGAATGGTTTTTTTTTTTTCTTTTTCATTAGCAGGTCCTTCTAAGGCTTGTATCAATCAAATTTTTCTCATTTTCATTAGTAAGTCTCTCTAAAGCTTGTATCTTATCAATAGTCTTTTAAAGGCTTGTCTTATCAATAGTAAGGCTTGTATCTTATCAAGTTTCATTTCTGGCACAGTTATGAAACCACTTCTGGGGTGATATAATCTTCATGCCTGGTGGTACACGCCTTTAATCCTAGCACTCAGGAGGCAGAGGTCTGTCTAGATCTCTGTGAGTTTAAAGCCACCCTGGACTACATGAGATTGACTCAGTCTAGGAGAGAAACAGAGCAAGGCAGTGGTGGCACACACCTTTAATCCCAGTACTGGGAAGCACACATGCTTTTAATCCTAATACTTGGGAATCACACGTCTTTTATCCCAGCACTGGAGAAGTTGAGATAGGAAGTGATATGGTGGGCAGAGAAAGGTATATAAGGTTAGAGGAGACAGGAACTAGAAGCCTTTTTTTTTTTTTTTTTTTTTTTTTGGGTTTTTCGAGACAGGGTTTCTCTGTGTAGCTTTGCGCCTTTCCTGGAGCTCACTTGGTAGCCCAGGCTGGCCTCGAACTCACAGAGATCCGCCTGGCTCTGCCTCCCGAGTGCTGGGATTAAAGGCGTGCGCCACCACCGCCCGGCCTATTAGAAGCCTTTTTGACTGAGGAAGCCCTTTTGGCTAGGCTTTTGGGCAGAAGTGCCCCTTTCAGCTAGAGGCCTATCAGCTGAGGCTCTTTCAGGCTGAGGAATTGGTGAGGTAGAGGTGGTGGCTATGGCTTGCTCTGCTTCTCTGATTTTTCAGCAGAATCTTGCACCAGGAATTTTTATTAAAAGACCATTTAGAATTCGTGTTGCACTTTTTTAAGGATAATAAAATATGAATTACCACGCGACAGTAATTACCACTGATATGTCAATCCCAGCTAAGTTGTTCATCCCCTCATTTATCCTTTCCATTTTCAAGCCATCCATAGTATCGCTAAGCAGAGTCCTAATTCCCTGCATTGTGATAGTTCCCATTCTTAATGAGGGAAAGTATCTTTAGTATCTTTAACTCTCCCCTAAAGGACTTCCCAGGTATCTCATCAAATCTGCTGACTTCTCAGTTTGTCTGTGGCAAATCAGCAAGAGAGCGCCTTTCCACTCATCACAAACCAAAAAATAACCACCAATCTCCCAGTCCTTCCCTCCTCCTTCTGTCAACTGGTCACTGGCCACGCCCCCTCACCCAAGGCAGACTTTAACACAATCTCAGGCTTTCACAATATCATCAAATATCCCACACCATTAGACTACATATAGCACTGCCTCAAAAAAATTAAAGTAAAAACAAAATAGTATTAAGTTCAATAAAAATGGCAGGTATGTTTTCTTCTTTCTTTTTTCATTTTTATGTTCATTTTATGTTCATGTGGGGGTGTGTGCATTAAATGTGCACGCTAAATTTTGTTGAGTACAGGCAACTATCTAGAGATCAGAGGACAACCTTGAGTCTTAACCTTCATACATGTGTTATAGCATAAGAAGCTCAGAGACAACTCCGATCTCAGAGTTTGTTTACTAGTTTTCTAGTCTCATGATGCTGATGTGGAGTGAGATGGCTTAGCAGGTAAAGGAACTTACAACCAAGGCTGAGTTCAATTCCTGGTAGAAGGATAGCACCACCTCCTAAGACTTGTTCCTTGACCTCCACACCTGAACCATGGCATGCACACTCACAAGAAAAGGCACATAGAGGCAAACACTAAAGTATATATAATATGTAATTTGTAATTGAAAAAAAAAAGATAGATTGTTTAAAAAAAAAAAAAGCAGCACATGCTATAGACGGCTGTATGCACTTATACAACACCACAATTCAAGGTCGAGTTTCTCTTTTAAAACAGACGTCAACTCTAGTTAATTAATTCCACTGGTTTCTAGAGATTGCTGCTCCAGAAGATGAATCAGAAGTCAGAGAAGCATTGTGGTGACCAATCACAGACTGCCCAACATGGCCAGTTACACAGGGAATAATCAAGTGTATGAAATGAACTGCAGGGACCCTAGTCGATCTGTATTTCATGTCCATGCCTCCTCTTTCTCCTTTTCCTCCTTCTGCAATGATGAAGTGTATACAGTGTTCTGTCTGCACGTATCTCTGAAGGCCAGAAGAGGGCACCAGATCTCATTACAGATGGTTGTGAGCCACCATGTGGTTGCTAGGAATTGAACTCAGGAACTTTGGAAGAGCAAGCAGTGCTCTTAACCTCTGAGCCACCTCTCCAGCCCGCTAAGTCAAGAATTCTTAAAGAATTTTTCTGCCTCTTAATTTAAAAAACACTTATTTAATTCCTGATAAAGTATTTTTTCTGGTGACAATATTAAGTTTTCATATATCAGGGAAACCAATGCCCTCTTCTGGCCTCTGTAGGCACCAGGCACATATATGATGCACAGATATACATGGAGACAAAAAAAAAAAACAAAAACAAAAACAAAACACATATAAAGTAAAATATATAACATTTATTTTTTTAAAAAGAATGTATACTTGATAAAGTAGAAGAAAAGGTTTTTGTTTTTTTTTTAAAGATGCACACTATATATACCCCCCAGCACTTCGGAGGCAGAGGCAGGAAGATCTCTCTGTTGAGTTCAAGGCCATCCTGGTCTACAAAGCAAGTTCCAGGACAACCTGGGTTACACAGTTAAACTCTGTCTCAAACAATGCAAAAAGATACATTAACAATAATACTTCTATTAGATGTCTACAATTTAAAAAAAAGACTAGAGAAAAAGCAAAACACAAAGTATTCGAGGAAAGATAATCTGAGACCAATGCAGACTGAATTAACTTTATTCGGTAAGGAATTTAGAGAGCTTCAGCAAATATTGATATTGCATTAAAAAAAAACAAAATCTGTACATCATTCAAACTTTAAAAATCAGTCAGTGTTGACACTAAAAAAATGTACTGAGCAATATTTCATTTTAGAACAAAATACTATCAGTGTTTCTTCACAACTAGAGCCACAAACAGAAAATTTGAAATAATGTAACTTCTGAATCTCAAAGGGATCCAGTGAGTTTCAGGGAGCACCATTGAACTAGTGTGACTGCCATATATTTGTAAAGTAACAAACTACAGCTGGGTGAAAAATAACTAAGGCGGGAAGAAGTACTGATGACCAGAATTCTAGTGTAAAGTTCTGATTCATTTTATGGTTACAGATATTTTCCTCTACGTCCTTAAAGAGAAGTAACTGGGTATGTAAAGGTCTAAAAAATTTCCCAATTCCATTTTCCCTTTAAAGTACAAATACACTTAACAAACAGAATACTCATCTGTCAACATGGCTATTAACTATGTTAAAAATTTTGATTGTTCTTTAGATTTATTCACTAGAATGACAGATAACTATTAGCTGCCATGTGGGTACAGGAACTGAACCTGGGTCATCTACAAGAGCACCAGGTGCTCTTATTCAGTGGATCACCTCTCTAGCCTTCAAAGTATTTCTTTTAACAACTCTAGTATACTCTGACTTTAAAACTTCTAAATCAAGAATATATACATATATATTTGTTTGTTCTCTTTTTATAAGACAGGGTCTCACTGTGTAGTACTGGCTGGTCTGAAACTCATGATGTAGAACAGGTTGGTCTTGAACCCAGGGATCATCCTGCCCCTGCCTCCTGAAGGCTGGGATTACAAGTGTGGACCACCACACCTAGTGTAAATCAAGAATGCTTAAAGAACCTTTATATCTCTTAAATAAATACTTATTTAATAGCTGATAAAGCTTTTTTTTTCTGGTGACAATATGAAGTAGTCATGTATTGGGAGTCTTGAAAGTAGTTTTAGGTAATCCAATCATACCATTCAGAATCAGACCCTAAAGGCTCTAAAGTATAATTCTTAAGTTTTTGTGCATTAAATTTTACTAAGAGTATGTAGTCTGAAACTTAAATATCAGTATTTAATGTAATTTGTTTCTTTTACTACATTTGTGTGTGTGAGCATGTGCATATGTATATACGCATACATAATGTATATCAAAGAACAACATACACTTCCTGCTAAGCGGATCACAGGATTGATCGAATTTAGGTGACCAAATTTGGTAGAAAGAACTTTACCCACTGAGTCATTTCATCTGCCTAAGTATCAGCACTTAACACAAATGTTTTGTTTTTTTCTTGAGTGAGATCTTGAGTATACTTAGGAAAGTGTATTACCACTGACCTATATCCTCACTGATCCATATCCTCAGCCTTGTTTGTTGGTTTTTTTTTTTTTGGTTTGGTTTGGTTTTGTGTGTGTGTGTGTGTGTGTGTGTGTGTGTGTGTGTGTGTGTGTGTGTTTCAAGACAGGGTTTATTGTGTAGCGTTGGCTGTCCTAGAATTAGTTCCATAAATGAGGCTGACCGCTGACCTTGAACTCCCAGAAATCTGCCTGCCTCTGCCTTCTGTAAGGCTTCATTATGTAAGCCCAGGATGGCCTCAAATTCATGATCTTTCTGCCCCTGCCTCTTGGGTGCTAGGATGACAGGCATTCATACCTGCCTTGTTTTAAGAGGGAAAAATTCACAACCTACTCAATCATCCTGAAGGGAAATTAGATTAAAAGTAATAAGGTGTTTGTATGTACCATAATATAAATGTCTAAAGAAACTCTTCAGAGGAAAAGGAACAATATTTAGTATGTATTGGGCACAATTACTTTCTCTAAAAGTAAGCAAGAAATGAATTAGCACTTAGGCAATCGGAGGTTGAGAGCAAACCTGAATAGGAGCACTACTGCAGTGGAAAGAAGTGGGAAGCTGAGTGTGGTGATCCCAAGCACTACAAAGGCAGATGCAAGAGGGTCACAAGTTCAAGGCGAGCCTAAGCTATACAGGGACTCTCTCAAATGAGGAAGAAAAGGGAAAGAAATGCAAAAATCCCATAGTGCTGCTTATGTTTAATTTTACAAAAACAAAGGCAAACCAACTACTACTTATTTCTGAAGATAAAATTAAAAAAACTCTGAACCTATTTTGTAAACGTCTACTATAACATTTTTAGATCCAGTTCCCATGTTCCATTCAGTCAAATAAGATTTAAGCTTCAACAGTGGCAATAAAATATGACAAGGACTTTTCTCTTTTCTTAGGAGCTGATCACATCACAATTTCAGTGAAAGAGGAGAGGTCGGTGGCCCCTTAGTGACTGACATAATTTATTACTACATTCAACACAAAACCCCAATGTTTCCAGACACTTAAGTATTGGTGTCTAAGGTTTCCATTAAGAACATCACACTCTGAAAACAGGTCTGACTGAAATGGAGTTTGGATCAGTGTGGGGCAGTACTTACTGACAGACAACTTCCGTAACAAACACTGGTTTCTTGTATTTAAAAAATACGCAAGACAGAATTTTCAAAGTCTTACTTTACAATACATTGTAAACTTCACAGACCAGCACAGGTACAAAGTGGCTCCAAGATGTTTATAATACTTTGTATCGTCCTTTATTTGTTGGTTGATACGAATTTTGCTATGATAGAAAATAAAAGACAGAAGATTAGAAAAAGCGAACACACACACAAAAAGTAAATGTTTGAGATCATCTTCTGTTAGCAATTTGTAAAACCATCAGATAGCCAAAATGAAAAGGCAGAGGTGGAGGCAGAGGAATGGGTCAATAATGAATTCATTCTCTCTGTTCACCTGTACCCCTTCCCTGATACCTCTGAGGTCTCGAAGCATGAAGTTCTTTTTCTATTTCTCTTTGGTGAAACAATCTCGAGACCTTTGTACACTACTATATTATTAGTAGTTTTTGAGACAAGGTCACATTCAATAGCCCAGGCAAGCCCTGAATTTAGAAGTCCTCTTCCCCAGCCTTCCAAGTGCTGGGATTATAGGAATGAGTCACCATATTTGGCTTGAAGTTCTTGACTTAAAGCTTGTTTATATTTTCTCTCCTGTTTTGTATACCCTCTTTTTAAAAAACTATTTCCCTGGGCTAGAAAGATGGCTCAGCGGTTAAGAGCACTGGCTGCTCTCCCAGATGATCCCAGCATCCACATGGCAACTCACAACTGTCTGTACCTCCAGTTCCAGGGTATCCAACACCCACACACAGGCATACATGGAGGCAAAACACCAATGTACATAATAAAATAAAACAAAATAAAAATAAATTGTTAACAAAAAGTGTTAAAAAAAAAAAAAAAAAGTATATTCTCCCCTCTTAAGTTGGGCACATGCCCTTAATCCCAGCACTCAAGAGGTAGAGGCAGGTGGATCTCTGAGTTTGAGGCCAGCCTGGTCTACAGAGTGAGTTCAGGACAGCCAGGATTACACAGAGAAACCCTGCTTCAAAAAATTAATAAATAAATAAAAAATAAAAACTCCCCCCCCAAATTCTATGCATTATAAATGGGATTTCAGAACTCCTCCCCCTCATCTTTCCTTAGATAACTACCAGACTTCCTTTCAAAGCAGCGACTGTATGGAGAGTTTACAGCCCATACCTGGTACTTAAGGTCAGTGATGCATCTGTGGCCCCCTTTACAAAGGTTATCTTTAGCAGGCCGTTCTTTTTCCAAAATTAACTCACTGCCTAAACTGTGAAATACTGACTATACTACAGGTGTGGCATTTCCAGATGCTCTGATGAGTGAAAACTGGTAAATGCTTTTGCAAAACAATGTGGTAACAACTACCAACAAGATAAACTGTATAGAATTTATAAACAGAATTTCTATTCCAAAGTGTATATTCAATAAAGAAATGTATTAATGTATATCAAAAAGTCAAGGAAGAAGGTTCATAGAAATGTTATTGACAAAAGCCAAAAGCAGAATATCCAAGTTCAATATGTAAGTTAACTTATTTAATTTAATAATACATATTTAACTTAAGCAATTAAATAGCATACAGGCATAAAAAGGCATCCATTGTTGCTACCTGCAATATATAGCCTCCTCATATAATGCTGAGATATACAGAATAGACAGCATATAGTCCACCACACAGAGGTGAAAAAACATAAAACTAATCTCCAAATTTATAGTCACAATATGTCTATCTATGGGCGATGAACAGTGACATGGAAGCCAGAGGCCAGGCTTCTAGGTGGAGAAATGGTCTGCATTTCTTCATTTAGATAGTGACTACACTAAAAATCCATCACGATACACTTATGTGGGGCCGGAGAGATGGCTCAGAGGTTAAGAGCACTGGCTGCTCTTCCAGAGGTCCTGAGTTCAATTCCCAGCAACCACATGGTGACTCAGAACCATCTGTAATGAGATCTGATGCCTTCTTCTGGCGTGCAGGCAGAATAGTGTATACATAATAAACAATCTTTAAAAAAAGAAAAAAAGATATATTTCTGTGTTGGGACAGGGTCTCAAGTCCCACCAGGCTGTCCCTGAAATTCAACTGCTTCCAAGTCCCAAAGTGCTGGGCTAACAGGTGATCAGCTAGCAAGACAGGTGTTTATGATTTCTATGCCTGCTTGTATTAAATGCAACGAACAGTCACTACAACAAATAAGACCTGAGGGTGTGTTTCACTTACCAGTCGGATCAGTTCTTCTTTTATGAGCCTGGTGATTTCTGCCTTCGCTTTCTGCACAGCCAGCTCGTTGGCACCTGAAGGCCGAGTAGAAAGCATACAGTTCACACCACTCAACTACACTGGCTGTTTCTGCACTGTAAGGAGGCCCAGGAGACAGCACCTCACGCGATGTCAGCGAGTGCGCTGCCTGCCAGGCTAGTGAACTAGTACAGCGGTCTGCTTCCTAACTTGACTTATGGTGCTGCCAGTCCTGTGCTCACTTGGACAGCACATGCACTAAATACGAAGGCTGCAGAGAGGACGAGCATGGCCCCTGCACAAGGATGACACACAAAACCATCAAGTGTCCAGTTTTTAAAAAAAAGAAAAAAGAAAGAAAAATGTATGTCCTTAAAATTCATACTTTCTGTAGAAAATTTTCAAACTTAAATCCCACAAATAGATCTATATTCAGCTTTCTATCTATATGGTTACTGAACTTCAAAGACCTCAAGCGACACATGGTCATCTATTTCTTAGAGATGTCCCTAATTTCAGATTTCCTACTATCAACTTCACCCTGACCCGTGTCACATCTACATCAATGATCTAACTCAAGCTTCACACAAAAGCAACAGTACGTACTCTCAATCGCCAAGTAAATCTTGCGCTCTCCTTCTTTGGGCTCTTTGCCAGGAGGGAAGTAGGTTCCTCTGATTGTGATGGCGGCTTCAGAGTACTCACTGATTCTCTGCAGGGCCTCCTTGGAGGTAACCTTCCACCGAGCCGTCTAAAACAAAGGTTTGCAGAATCAAATCACAACACAGAAATCTGAGTTGAGGGCAGGTGAGATGGCTCAGTAGATAAAGGCTCCCGATGCCCAGGCTAATGAACTGAGTTCAAAGCCTGGGACCTGCCTGGTAGAAGGAGAAAACCAACTCCTGCACGCTGTCCTCTGACCAACATGCCCGCCTAACACCTGTGCCCCAGCCCATCCCAATGTATAACATCACACCATTGGTCTAAAATTCTGGGTTAAAAAAGAAGATTTTTCACTGGGCAATGGTGGCACACACCTTTAATCCCAGCACTAAGGAGGCAGAGGCAGGCTGATCTCCTGAGTTCAAGGCCAGCCTGGTCTATAGAGTTTCAGGAAAGCCAGGACTACACAAAGAAACCCTGTCTCAAAAAAAACCAAAAAACAAACAAAAAAGAATATACTATTCTTTGTCTATTCAATGTCTATTACTATCTCCCTTATATAGGTAAAAGCCAAGCCATTAATGTTCACTTACAAATAATCCTATTTCAGAGGCTAGAAGTACAGAGAAGCACTAAAGTACTTGCCTGGCATGTATCAAGTCCTAGGTTCTCTCTCTAGTACTGAAAAAATAAACCAACAGAGACAGGTGTGGTGGTGCACACCTGTCTTCCCAGCACCCGAGAGGTAAGAGGGCCTGGCATTAAGTTCATCCTTAGTTACACATAGAATTTGGGGCAGGCTGTACTATGATGCCCTATCTCAAAATAAAATAAACCCAGACAGAACAACAAGGATCTAACAGTTTGTGGGTTTTAGGAAGGGACTCTGTTCCAGAAGAAGCACTTTTACCGCACAGTATAACAACGTTTCTCTCTGTCACTTGCCTGTGGGAAGTCATTAATTTCTAGCTCTTCCTCGTATCTCTTGAAAGACTCGCTCTGGCCACCCTCCTGCCTCTCCTCTTCCTGTTTCTCCAAAGGCACGTAATTGAGCTTGGCATTGATCTTTTCAGCAAGCTGTTCTGCGATGGTTTTTGCAGACACCGTGGGAGCCAGAATGGTGCCCCCTCTGAGGATGGCATTGGTGGCTTGCTGCATCACATCCTGCGGTTTAAGAAGACCTCCAGTTAAACCTCAGCTGCAGACAGAGATAGGGGCCAGGACCTTCCCGCAATGATTCTCCTCAAAACTACTAAATCAGTTTAATAAACAGAAAGGATCTTTCTAATGCAATTCCTCTCACATGGGACTGACCAGTGTAAGTCCTTAACTGAAACTGTCACTTTCCTCTCATCCTGACAAGAAAACTGAGGACAGTCAGTGGCCTACCATGTAGTACTGCACCACAGACAAGGATCATTAGCTAACTCGCAGTACCAAGTACATAACACAGTTCTTCTAAAAGCATAGACTGGAGACTACTATGCATTTCTACTTCATTAAAATGCCTGTGCTGCATCACTGAGTCCTTCCCCACCCACAGTGAACCATCCAAATACTCAATAAATTATGGTAAATGACTCATTCAAAATACTGTCAAAATTAGTTAACTCATCCTTTGGGCATGTCATGAGAATTCTGTTTTACTTAAAAGTCAACAATGTCAGGCATGATGGCAAACTCCTGTAATCCCAACCCTCAAGGAGGTACAGGAAAGAAAGTGATTGCCAGCTCTCGGTTGGCCAAAGAACACGAGACCCTGTGTTTAAAAACCAAAACCTCAGCTGGGTGGTGGTGGTGCACGCCTTTAATCCCAGCACTGCTTCTGTAGCCTGCTGTGAGATGTTCTGTATGGCAAATGCATTGCTCTGATTGGTTAATAAAACACTGATTGGCCAGTAGCCAGGCAGGAAGTATAGGCAGGACTAACAGAGAGGAGAACTGAGGGAACAGGAAGGCAGAGGGAGAGACCTGCCAGCCGCCGCCATGACAAGTGAGATGTAAGGTACCAGTAAGCCATGAGCCATGTGGCAACTTATAGATTAATAGAAATGAGTTAATTTAAGATAGAAGAAGTAGGTAACAAGAAGCCTGCCACGGCCATACAGTTTATAAGTGATATAAGCGTCTGAGTGATTATTTTATACGTGGGTTGTGGGACTGCGGGGGGTTGGTGGGACCTGGAGAGAAGCCCTCCAGCTACAGTAGCCAATAAATCCACCCAATGAAACAGATTAGTAAATAAATGAATCACATTTTTCAATCTTGGTAAGAAGAAAATACAGTACAAGCTGGAGATCTCTTACCCAGAATGCTTTGGGACAGAAGCACTTCAGGGCTTAAATTTTTAAATTTTAGGATATTTGCACAGACATTACCATCTGAATATATACAGCTGAACAGAAAAAAGTCCAAAACATATTGAGCAGTGGTAGCACATGTCTTTAATCCCAGAATTCAGGAGGCAGAGGCAGGTGGATGTCTGAGTTCGAGGTTTAGTCAACAGAGACAGTTCCTGGACAGCCAGGGCTACATACACAGAAAACACCCCGTCTTGAAAAAGATGAACAGAAAAAAAAAAAAAAAAATCAACATCAGGTCACCAAAGAAGAGTTTCTGATTGTGGAGTGTTCTCGATCAAGATGCTCATCTGCTCTGTATGAGCTATCCATGACTCACTCCTAACAGGCTTTCTATATAGAAGGTCTACAGAGAGAACTTCTGAAGGCAGACATCAAAGAGAGTCCTATAGTGAGCACGATTGTATTCTTGGAAACTTGTTTTCTAACAGAACTTGTTCACTGTGCTCCTGGAAAGGATCTACATTGAAAGTGGTGCTGAAACACAGTGTCGGGAGCACCCTTGTCATCTTGGCACATGGGAAGTAGAGACAGAAGGACCAGGAGAGGGTCATCTTTGGCTACAGAGGGTTCAAGGCCAGGCTGGACTACAAGAAACCCTGCCAGTTTGAATCGTCACTCTCAAGAGTCCCATGTCACCGCAACAGGAACTATACGACTAAGACTCGGAACAAATTACTTAATACCTGAGACTCGATGCCCAGGTTCTTCTGAGCGTTGATGCGAAGCGCCAGCCTCTTGGCGATCTCGAGCTTCTCGGCGTTGCCTGCAGTTGGGGCAGGCACACTAGATGTGCCGGGTGCAGCCATGTCCTTTACTCTCTTCTTTGAATTAAACATGCTTTCAATCTGCTCATCAATCTAGACCAGGGGAAATCAAGGATTAGTTAAGGTACTGGGTTAGAAATACTAACTCAGTTGCATCTACACAAAAAGAATGTTTCTATAAAAGTCTAGAATTAGTTAAATTTACATAAATTCAAATACATGGATCAACAGAAAAAAAAAAAAGCTCTTCACTGACTTTTCTTTCAAAAATCTATTGTCTGTAATGGAAAAAAATTAAAAGAAGAAAGAAAGAAATACACCATGCTACAAGATCTGCTTAATCAGACTTCTGAGAGGCACAGAAAATTCATCCCAATCTTGTCAATGAGGAAACACAGGCTCTCAAGCCAGAGCAGTACAAACGATGCACTGAACTATTCCAGGACTCAGGCACTAAGCCCAAATTATTTTATAATGAAGGAAGTTAGGGCTATAACTCAAGGCCAGTGATTCTCAGGAGGAATGATCAGTATGTTCCTGAGGCAGGACTCCTACCGCCAACTCCTAAAACGAGGATTCTTCTTCTTCTGAGACAAGTTGTCATGTAGCTCATTCTGACCTCAAACTCACTGCATAACTGATTTTCTTTCATTTATTCATGTATGTTTTGCCTGCTTGCATGTATATGTACATGCTTGGTGCCTGAGGAGGTCAGAAGGGGACTTTGGTTCCCCTGCTTGTGAGCCATCATGTAGGTGCTGGAGGAACTGAACCTGGGTCCTCCAGAAGAGCAAACAAGTGCTTTAAACTACTGAGTCATCTCTTCAGCCCTGATCTCCACCCCTTGATTCTCAGGCTCCCTCTTCCAAGGGCTGGGACCACAGGCTTGCAGCACCACACTCAGTTCATGCACTGCTGGAGATCAGAGCAAGCACTCTACTGACTGAGCCACACCCCAGCCCCTTCTTCTGAAGGAAGGAGAATGGGTTAGCATGGTGACATAGACTTCTAACCCTAGCACTCCAGAGGCGAGATGGGAGGATCAACAGCTGGACTCAGGGTAGGTTACAAAAAAACAACCTGCCAAACAAACCAACGAAAAGGAGAAGGGATGAGGAAGGACATGAAGGCTAACTTCCCTAGAAGGAAGAGCAACAATGAAGCTTTCAGTTCTCTACAGTCACGTGAACCCTAGTGCCGTTAGCTACACTGTCATTAAAAAAGAAGACATTAGGGCTGGAGAGATGGCTCAGAGGTTAAGAACACTGGCTGTTCTTCCAGAGGTCCTGAGTTCAATTCCCAGCAACCACATGGTGGCTCACAACCATCTGTAATGAGATCTGGCTCCTCTGGCCTGAAGGGATACATGCAAGCAGAACACTGTATACATAATAAATAAATAAATCTTTAAAAAAAAAAAACAAAAACAAAGACGACATTAACTGTGTGTGGGTCTCAAAGGACAACACGTGGCCAGGTATATGGCAAGCACCTTATTTGAGCCATCTCACCAGCTCCTTGTCTTTGAAGAGAGCTCAAAAACCCAACAGAAACAGAACAATGGCTGGTGAGACGGCTCTGGGTAAAGGCACTTGCCATGTAAGCCTCTGACCCGAGTTTAAGTTCCTCAGACCTCCATACACATGCCATGGTACATGCACCACACACATAGACACACACAGAATTAGTTAATAGAACAGACTAGAAACAGAAAAAAGGACAAAACAAAAAGGATTGCTTTGCCCAAAATGACTTGTGGCATCATGATGGGAGTCACACAACTTCCTTCAGAAGACCAGATCAGATGTGGGTTTTTATCTTCTCGGTCTCAGAGGTAGGGAAAGCTTGTTGGACTTAAATTAGATTAATTTAGAAAGCCTGTCTAATGAAATGGTCTTAATTTAGCCTCTTCTTAAAAAACACACATTTTCCCTTACTGGGTTATAGCTATCAAATAGTTTTTATGGTGAGGGTGTTTGAACTGTACATTTAACTGAATGAGGTTGTTTTAAATTAAACAGCACACATTTTTTTAAAAATCTTAGTAAATAGGCCAGGCAGTGGCGGTGGCACATGTCTGCCGGGGCTACACAGAGAAACCTTGCCTCAAAAAAAAAAAAAAAAAATCACATTTGTATTTGTTTTATGTGCATGTGTGTCGCGTGTGACAGATGGTGATTAAAACAAGTTTAAAACTGAGTGACTTTTCCCTTGAAAGTAGGGTAGATTTAATGACTTGATCATCATCACTTTTTGTTTTTGTTCTTTTTGACACAGGGTCTCACTATGTAGCCCTGGCTATACTGCGGCTTACTATAGACGACAGCACCATGAAACTCAAAGGGATTCCTCTGACTCCTAAGTAGTCAAGTGCTAAGCATGCTACCAGGCCCAGCTCTAACCTACTAACTTTTGAGTTCACTCACTACAAGGTAAACACATAACCAAACAGCAACTTCACTTCATTCTAAGCTAGTGTGGTGCACCAGAAAGAAATGGCCTACAATTGACAGGAGACCTGCCCTGTCTGTGTTCAGTGTGGTCGTGGACCAATACTTTCACTGATTTCAGTGTTCTCAACAGCATGGTCAGGCTCAACACACTTACAAGACTATGTTCTCAGCAGAGGTCATCTGTGGCTGTATGAGAAAGTTTGCTGTGTTGCCCAGGCTGACCTTATACTCTGGGGTCACTCCTACCACAGCCCTCTGAGTAGCTGGAGCAAAATCACGTATGACCACATCTAGCTTGGGATAGTTTACTATGATGTGTAAAGTATGTTCTATGAACAAGTATGCTGGAAAATGCCCAGATTAAATGAGTTAAACAGGGTTCATATACGACCCATGGCACACACACAGAGACCTCCGATACTTACATCGACTGCCGCATCCTCATCATCTGAATCCTGCAGGCCAAGAGCAGCTTTCTGTAACTTCTTCCTCTCGTTGGCTAAAGCCTGTTCTGTTTCATCGAACTTGAATCCCTTGCCAGAGAAACCACTACTCTTTTTAATAATTTTTCCTTCCTTTTAAGAAAAAAGTTAACCAAGTTAATTTTTAAAGTAAACACTGTTAAATATTTTCAAAGTAGAATATACCAACTTAACAAAAACATGACAAAGTTTAAACAAAAGATTCTATTTTCACTATTTTTCCTTCTAAATATGTAAGTGGTTGGACATGGACCCTTAATATGAGCACTCAGGAGGCAGAAACAGGTAAGTCTGAAAATTTGAGGCCAGCTTGGTCTATATACCAAGTTCGAAGACAGCCAGACCTACATTGAAATACCCTGCCCAAAAAAAAACCATAAAAACAAAAAAGATGTAAGTGAACACAGTTACCAAATTATCCAGTGTTCTCCCATCTTGTTAATGACTCACATAAGGAAGTTTAAAGACTCACTGCTTTCTGCTGGTCTTTGAAGTCACTCCAGAGTTTTTCCAGGTCAGGAGGCACTGCCGTCCCTGACAATTCAAGAGCTTTAATTATGTCACCAGCATAGCGAGCTTGATCCTCTGTGATGAAAGTGTAGGCATAACCCTAATGAAAATGAGGAAGCAGAATCAACATACAAAACCCAGTACCTTTGGAATAAACCAATAACAAGCTTACAGACAAGAAAATGAGAAATATCTCCTTCTTAGAAGCTTCAAAACAAAAAAAGGTCTAGAAATAAATCTGACCAAGGAGGCCCAGACTTCTAGAGTGAGAACGTTCAAACACTGAAGAAGTGTTCTGTAATCAGGGTGCTTGCCTAGCACACCACGCCAAGTGGAGGCAGCTGCACACCTAAGGGGCATGAATTCCTGTCTCTAAAAAAGAAACTGAAGAAGACACTACAAGATGGAAAGACCTGGAGCTACTGACAGGAAGGATTAATGTGCGACACTGCTGTATTACTGAGAAGTGATCCACAGATTCAACGGAATATGCAGAAAATTCCAAAGACATTCCTTTCTGAACTAGGAAAAACAATCCTAAAATTCACATGGAAGTACAGAAGATAGCAAGTAGCTGAAGCAATGCTAGGAAGAAAAAACAATTATTCATATTTCATAAGTCTGTCTTTAGTTCCATGTAGATTTTTTACATCTCTTTGAAACATGAGACGGTTAAGGCTGTGGTTTATTTCTGGACCTTCTACTCTGTTTTGTCCACATGTCTGTTCTTGTGTCAGTACTATGCTGCTGTTCATCACTATGGCTCTCTTGCATAATCTGAGGTCAGGAATTATGGAGAAGCTGAAGGGAAAGAGAAAATAAAAGATAACACTATCAAACAAGACATGGGCTGGGGAGGCTCCCTTGAGTAGGAGGACTTACCCTTTTGGAGGAAGGGATGGGGGGCAAGCGGGAGTGGGGGTGGGGTAGGGGTGGGGGGTGGCGCAGGGGGAGGAGGGATGAGAGGGGGATCTGTGGTTGGTATGTAAAAGGAATAAAAAAATTTTTAATTGAAAAAAAAAAAAAGAACAAAAAGCAGTAGGCAGATAACCCCATTGAACTGAGCCCTTGCAAACAGTCAGCGGACACTGGGGAGGCTGAGGCAGGTGTCTGCAGCCCCAATTCAGAGTGCTCCCGCCACGCCATGGATGAACGGCTGACTGCATTCCTCACTACAGGACTCTACTTTAGGACTAAGCTACAGTAACCTCTGCTGGAGGAGGTGCCTTTTAGATCTTGTTCTACTCTCCCGCTGTCTCACTGTTCTCGTCCCTCATGTCAGTTATAGGCCAGTCCATTCCTGGACAGGATTTGGGGGACACTTTGAGACAAATAAACCTGGTATGGGAGGTAGGACATAACTCTGTTTCTGGAGATAGCTTCTGGAGAGCACCACACATAACAAGTTAGCAATCTAATGTCATTTTATTCTTTACTTTTTATGTGTATATGCATGTTGAGAGAGGACATGCACATAAGTGAATCAAGAAGATACCCTTGGGCATCTATCCTCAGGTGCTGCCCACCCTATTTAAGACATCTTCCCAGGCTGGACAGATGGCTCAAGAGGTTTTAGGAACTGGCAGCTCTTCTAGGGTCCTGAGTTCAATTCCCAGCAACCACATGGTGGCTCACAACCACCTGTAATGAGATCTGGTGCCCTCTTCTGGCCTGCAGGAATGCATGCAGGCAGAACACTGTATACATAATAAATAAATCTGAAGAAAAAAAAAAAAAAAGACAAGGTTGCCAACTGGCCTGGAGTTTGTCAGGTAAGCTTGGCTGGCTGACTGGCCATCAAATCACAGGAATCTACCTCTGTGTGTGTGTGTGTGTGTGTGTGTGTGTGTGTGTGTGTGTGTGTGTGTGTGTGTGTCTCAACCTCCTCAGCATTGGGATTGCAAGTGCATGCTTGCACACATCGGCTTTTCACATGGATTCTGGTAACTGAACTCAGGTCCACATTGACTGAGTCATCTCTCCAGCTCAACATCCTTAGCAGGGAAGGACGAGTTAAAACTACTTTAATGTTCCACTTCACCCCAGTTAAAACAGCTAACATTAAGAAAACAAATGACAGAAAATACCAAACTATTCACAATTGCTAAGTAATAAAACCAGCATATGCAGCAACAGGAGGGTGGATAAAGAAAATGGGGTACATGCACACAGCAGAATTTTACACAGGCCTAAAGAAAAATTAAATCATGACATTTATAGAAAATGGTACAAGAAATCATTAGGTTAAATGAAATAAGAATCAACCTGTCTCAAAAAACAAACACCAAAAAACAAATAAAAGGAAGGAAGGAAGGAAGGAAGGAAGGAAGGAAGGAAGGAAGGAAGGAAGGAAGGAAGGAGGAGAGGGAGGGAGGGAGGGAGGGAGGGAGGGAGGGAGGGAGGGAGGGAGGAAGGAAGGATCATATGCTACATGTGGATCCTAGATTTTAGTTTTTAGACATGAATGCATACATGTAGGGTGCACGTAGGTCAAAAATCCGACAGGAAAGAAGGGGAGAACGAAGAGTTAACAGAGCACAGGTGAGAGGAGAGCAGGGGGCTGCGGAAGGAAGACCACAGGGTGGGAGTGAGCACCGGGAGAGAACGAACAACAAGAACAAAAATATCAAACCATTCTCAAGAAACCCATTATTCTGCATGCTAATTTTTTGAAAAAGACTGCTTTAAAAAGATAATAGTTAAGAGCTTGTTGCTCTTGCAGAGAACCCAGGTTTGATTCCAATCACCCACATGGTGGCTCACATCCATCTGTAACTCCAGTTCTAGAGAATCCAAAGCCCTCTTCTGATTTCTGCAGGCACCAAGTGCACATGTGCCCCCCCCCCCAACACACACACACACTGTGGGATATTTGTATTCTGTTTAAAGGTATATTGCAATGATTGGCGTAAAAAGCTGAATGGTAGATAGGTAGGCAGGAGGTATAAGCGGATCTTCTGGGCAGAGAGAGGAAGGAGCAGGAGGAATCTAGGCTATTCCTATGTCAGGAAGAAGCCAGGAGACTTGCAGAGGAAACAGAAGGTTCAGATGGAAGAAAGCTAACACTACATGACAGGATGGAGATGAATAGAAAGGGGTTAATTTAAGTTTTAAAAACTAGTTAGAAAGAAGCCTAAGCAAAAGAAAAAAAGAAAAGAAAAGAAGGAAGAAGGAAGGAAGGAAGGAAGGAAGGAAGGAAGGAAGGAAGGAAGGAAGGAAGGAAGGAAGGAAGGAAGGAAGGAAGGAAGGAAGAAAAGAAGCCTAAGCTACAGGCCAAGCTTTCATAATTATTAATAAGTCTCTGTGTCAGCTGACGAGAAACTATGTCTACACATACATGAAAGTAAAACATTCATAAACATAAAAAATAAACTTAAAAAATGTTTGTATTTGAATGTTTGCCTGCATCTATGTGTATGTACCACATACATATATGCCCTGCCTGTGGAGGCCTGAGGAGGGCAGTAAATCCCCTGGAACTGGAGATAACAAGACAGTTGTGAGTCACCAAGGGTTGTCCGTAAGCAGTCAGTGCTTTTAACCACTGAACCATCACTGAACCATCTCTCCAGCGCCTTTTATTTTTTGTTTTTTAAAGATAGTCTCACTCTGTATCCAATGTTGGCCTTCAACTAATGGCAAGCCTCCTGCCTCAGCTTTCCAAGTCCTGGGATTGCATGCATGAATTACAATGCTCAGCTTTAACATCTTAGTTTTAGGATGTTTATACACAAAGCTTTCTATTTTGGGTTTGTTTTCTGAGTCAGAGTCTAGTTCTATAGCTCAAGGTGGCCTTGATGCTGGTATTAGAGAAATGCACCTTCACACTCTGCTCATGTTTTTAAGATCCAAAGTGTGTGTTTGTATTTGATTGTGTATACAAGTGTTCTTTACATAATTATGTACTTCTGAAACTATTTTGCAAAATGAAATCAGTTGTATCATCTTCCTGAAAGTCTGGAAAGTGGAGTGCTCAGATGTCCAGGCAAGAGTCAGACAGGGGCAGGGAAGAGAGCAAACCATCAGGTTATCATTTTCACAGACATTCGAACCTCATGTCAGGAATATCTAAAGTCACACCTGCTGTCCAGGCTCTGCCACTATGCTTCCCATGAGCTAAAATTCCTGTTTTATACGGTTATAAACACACATGCGCAAAGAGAAAGAGGAGGTGATGAGAGAGTATTTGGGGTCACTAAATATATATGCTACTTCTTAACCTTTAAAAAACTTATTAATTTATTTATTTCATGTGTATGTGTATTTGAGGTATGCCTGTGTTCCACATGCATGCAGGAACCCATGGAGGACAGAGGTAGTTATGAGCTACCATGTAGGTGTTGGAAACCCAATCTGGGCTTTCCATAAGAGGAGCAAGTGAGCCGGGCAGTGGTGCACCAGGCACACAAGAGGTAAACAGACATAATTATGTACTTCTTTACATAATAATGTACTTCTGAAACTATTTTGCAAAATGAAATCAGTTGTATCATCTTCCTGAAAGTCTGGAAAGTGGAGTGCTTTCCAAATAAAATAATCCAAAATTTAAAAAAAAAAAAAATCCGTATGTTATGGAATAATCTTTTTGTATTCTGTAAAGATGTGTGTTGCCGGGCGGTGGCAGCGCATGCCTTTAATCCCAGCACTCGGGAGGCAGAGCCAGGCGGATCTCTGTGAGTTTGAGGCCAGCCTGGTGTACAGAGTGAGATAAAGCACAGGCACCAAAACTAAGCTAAACAGGGAAAGCCTGTCTTGAAAATAAAAAAAAAAAAAAAGAAAAGAAAAGAAATTTAAGAAATTTAAGAAAAAGAAAAAAGGAGCAAGTGTTCTTAACCTCTGAGCCATCTCTCCAGTCCCACTCTTGAATCTTTTATAGGACAAGTTTCCAGATGCCTCAGAATACCTCAGTTAAGGAGGCACTACTGCTACAAGGCCTAAGATACAGGCTGTATGTTCCTCCACGGTTCTCCACTATAAAATGAACTCATATCTATTTCACTGGGATCCTGCGGACGAAATGACAGGTGTAAAGAACTTAGAACAATGCCCAGTACACGGTCAGTTTGGCAGGAACATAAGCAATTGTTGGTACTACTGTTATACCATGATACAACATCTAAGGCTGACAAAAACAAATATATAACTATCAATATTTCTAACAACAAAATACCCCCACGCTTTTGGAAAGAATTATTGGGAGCAAGGGAGCCTGAGAAATGACTCAGTGGTTAAGAACACTGTCTGCTCTTCCAGAAGACCTGGTTCAAAGTCCAGCACCAACACGGTGCTCACAATTGTCTTAACTCTAGTTCCAGGGGTTACAACACCTCTTTCTAGCCTCCATAGGCAACGAATGCACATGGTGCACAGACACACATGCAGGGCAAACATCCGTACACATAAAAATTAATTATTTTAGAAGGGTGACTGGCTGGGCACACAGCTCAACGGTAAGGCACATGCTATGTCCCCAGCACTGTAACAGAGAAAAAAGGAAAAAAGACATTGCTTTTGTTGTGTGGTGACGCACACACAGTTTGTGAACAGTGCTGACAAGGTATCATCCCTCAAATAAAACAACAAAGAGGCCTTAGACTGGTGGATCTCAACCTAAGGGTTGTGACCCCTTTGTAAGAGTGGCTTATCAGATATTTACATTATGATTCATAACAGCAGCAAAATTAGTTATGAAGTAGCAATAGAATGATTTTATGATTACAGTGTCACCACAATATGAGGAACTGTATTAAAGGGTCACAGCCTTAGGAAGGTTAGTGCCATGGCTTTAGACTATATATGTCAAGACAAAAAACAACCAACAAAAAGCAGTGAAACATCCTGAATTACGTACAAGTGTGTCTACGTGCAGAAAATGTTAGGTGAGAGCAAAGTAAACCTGAGAGACACAAACTGTTACCACTACCTGTGAGAAACCACCAAGGTACCTGAATGTCTTAATTTTGTTTTGGTTTGGTTTTTTCAAGACAAGATTTCTCTGTGTAGCCCTGGCTGTCCTGGAACTCACTCTGTAGACCAGGCTGGCCTCAAACTCACACAGATCCACCTGCCTCTGTCTCCCAGGTGCTGGGATTAAAGATGTGTGCCACCACTGCCCAGCCTAATTTTGGTTTTTAAATGTGTATGGGTGTTTCGCCTATATGTCTGTGCACCACATATATACCTGGTGCCAACCAAGACAATAAGAGGGTATCGGGATCCCCGAGAACTGTAGTTACAAATGGGTGTGAATCACCATGTGAATACTGTAAACAGACACAGGTGTTGTAAAATAATCCTTCTGTACACTGTGTGAATATATGTCACTATGATTGGTTTAATAAACAAGCTCACTGGCCAATAGCTCAACAAGATAAAGTTAGGCAGGAAAGCCAAACTGAGAACAATGGAAAGAAGGACGGAGCAGAGGACACACCAGCTAGACAGAGAACGAGTCTACTACACAAAATAGGATCAAGCCTCCGGGCATAGATTAAAAAAAAAGCGTTAAGTTATAAGAGCTCATTAGTAACAAGCCTGAGCTATTGGCCAAGCATTTATAATTTATATTAAGTCTCTGAGTCAGTTATTTGGGAAGCAGCTGCTGGTCATATGGGAGCAGGTGGTTGGGACAAGATAACTCTGCCTACATACAGATTCTCTGCAAAAAAGAGCCAGTGTTTTTAACCAAAGCACCATCTCTCCTGCCCCATAACCAGTAATTTTAACAATATAGAGACATCGCCAGGGAGTGGTGGCACACACCTTTAATGCCAGCACTTGGAAGGCAGAGCCAGGAGGATCTCTGTGAGTTTGAGGCCAGCCTGGTCTACAGAGCGAGATCCAGGACAGGCACCAAAACTATACAGAGAAACCCTGTCTAGAAAACAAACAAACAAACAACCCTCAATATAGAGACATACACATATGTGATTAACAATATCCAATTATGTTCTGCTACCTAAAGATTTTCAAAATATCATCATAACCTCTGCTATTGACTCCGGAAACCAAACACCTGTGCTTTAATAAAGACATGACTGTAAAACTTACTTTGTTACCTGCCCTTCCAGTCCGTCCAGCTCTGTGTACATAATCCTCATAATGGTTGGGGCAGCTGTAATTTACTACAAGAATTAGATGTTTCACATCTAGACCTCGAGCAGCAACAGATGTGGCCACGAGGAGTTTGCAGGTTCCATTTTTAAAGTCATTTATGATGCTATCCCTGTCATATTGATCAATACCTGCAAGTCAATGAAGAGATAAACAGAAAAACATGTTGAAATTTTCCGTTTCCACTAAGAAAGTTCTAAATGCAGAAATAAAAATCAGATTTGGGGCTAGAGAGATGGCTCAGAGGTCCTGAGTTCAATTCCCAGCAACCACATGGTAGCTCACAACAATCTGTAATGAGATCTGTGCATACACGCAGACAGAACACTGTATACATAATAAATAAATCAATCTTAAAAAAGAAAGAGATTAGCCGGGCGGTGGTGGCGCACGCCTTTAATCCCAGCACTCGGGAGGCAGAGGCAGGCGGATCTCTGTGAGTTCGAGGCCAGCCTGGGCTACCAAGTGAGATCCAGGAAAGGCGCAAAGCTACACAAGAGAAACCCTGTCTCGGAAAACCAAAAAAAGAAAAAAGAAAAAAAAAAAAGAAAGAAAGAGATCAATTTGATGATTTTTCAAAAACCTTAAGGTACAAGTTCTATGACTCTACCAACTCGGTTACTCAAAGGAACTGAAAGCTGTTAAGATATCCACATGTCGCATTCACAGCATACACAACAGTCAATTACAGAATCACCCCAGGTCTCTACCAACAAGTCAATCAAGGGGAGAGAGTCAATATACACAAAAGGGTATTATCCAGTGTTTAGAAGAAAATCTAATACATGTTAAAATGAATCATAAAATCATCATGACTGAGTGAACCAGACCAAACACAAAGGGATATAAAATGTATTATTTCACAATATATAGTACAAAGAATGAGAAATTCATAAAGACATAAGATAGTATGGAAGTATAATAGTTCTAATGGACAGATGGAAGGGAGATATAGAGAATAATTGCTTAACAGGTAAAGTTTCCATTTGGGATGATGAAAAAGTTCTAGGTACAAGGAGGCAGGGAGAAGCTTCAGTGGGAAACAGTGTTTGCCCAAGTTCAAGACTCTAATGCCCATGTAAACAGTATACCTATAACCCTGGTACTGGATCATGGAGACAGGTGGATTCAGACAGCCCAATGGCCAGAAAACCTAGCTGGTACAATGAGAGGCACTATCTCAAGGCAATCACGTGAAGAGCCATAGATAGCAGCCTATACTACATAAAGGTGAAATTTTGTCAAACACCTGTAAGATTTCTTCTATCTACATTATAGACAACAAAGCAAATATTACTCAGAGCACAAGACAGTTCTTGGCAAGCTAAATACTTAAAGACATACCCGTGGGTAAATTAAGCACATTACCTCCGTGAAGAGACATGCAAGGGTAAGATGCTCTCATCAAGTCCTTCAGAAGACCATCAGCATGTTCCTGCTTATCCACAAATATAATGACAGATCCTGACTCCTGATAATGGCCCAAAAGCTCAAGTAATTTCAAGAATTTCTTTTCTTCTTCAATCACAATCTGAAAATACCACATTGTAGCAAGTTAATGTAAAAAACACAAATGTGTCCTAAAACAAAAATGTTTGTTTAATCTGTAGTGAATGAATAGAAAATAATAGCTTCCTACACCTTAAAATGGCTAGGCAAATGTCAATTTTTAACTGATGAGCCTGTAACCATGGTGACTGGTCAGCTCTCTCTGCCCTCAACTTCAAATCCTATTAATCAAAGACAAAGATGTACAACATTTCTGTGAGCCCTCAATTCTGGTAGAAGAACCAAAAAAGAGATTTGTTAAGTCAGTTCCGGGACCTGGCAACAGACTGAAAGTTATAACTGATGCTTAATATTTAACTTTAGAAGTTATCTACCTATCTCACAACTATGATACAAAAAGGACTGCACACACACTGCCTAAACACCAGGAAAACTGACAATTTCCTGAAAACGGTACCTACCACTTGTTGTTCCACATCTGAGCAAACCACACTCCTGCCTCCAACCTGAACTTCAATGGGCTTGCTCAGGATCCTTCGGGCCAAAGCCTCCATAGCTCTAGGGAAAGTAGCTGAAAACATAACTGTCTGTCGGTCAGGACGAACATTATCCACAATGCGCATTACCTGAAAAAACGATATATGCATACATAAGTACAGTGAGTCTCCAAAAAACTTACAGTGTTTAATCAGGCAGAAGGAACTCTGGAGAGCTATTTCAGTTACTTTAATTCATGATCTTAAAAAATCTGAACTTATCGTACACCTCAATTTGCAGCTCTCAGTTTCCCTTTGTCAAAAAAGGGCAGGCCGAGCTGGGCGGTGATGGCGCACGCCTTTAATCCCAGCACGCGGGAGGCAGAGCCAGGCGGATCTCTGTGAGTTTGAGGCCAACCCGGTCTACAAAGTGAGATCCAGGACAGGCTCCAAAGCTACACAGAGAAACCCTGTGTGTGTGTGTGTGTGGTGTGGGGGGAGCAGGCTGAGCTGGGGCGGCAAGTGTAAAGTACATGCTGAGATAAACATGAGGACCTGATTCCGAGCCTAGCACCCAGATAGCAAGCATGCACTTGTTAAACCCTGCCCAGGGCAGGCGGGGAAAGGCAGGTCTCTAAAGCTTACTGGCCAGCCAGTATAGCCAAATCAGCAACCCTACATCCCCACAACAGGCCTTGCATCAAAAAACAAGATGTACAGCTCCTGAAGAATAGCCAATAGCATCCTCTGATTTCCAGACATGTCTGCACACACATACATGTGAACTACAAGCACATGGGAGGGAAGGCAGGAAGGAAATGAGGAGAGGGGGAAGCAAGGACATGTCATTCACATTACAACGATCTCTCAGTAAGACAGCAGGATACTTAAAGTGACTGTATGACTAACAAGTATAGTTATGGTCTCATCCTAGCACACCTTTAATCCCAGCACCCTGGAGGCAGAGGCAGGCAGATCTCTTGTGAGCTTGAAGCCAGCCTGGTCTACCTAGTGGAAAAAAGAAAAGAAAGGAAAAATGGGGCTGGCAAGATGACTTAGCCAATAATGGCACTTGCCACCAAGTCAGACAATCTGAACCCGATTCCCAGGACCCACATGGTAGGAGGGAAGAACCAACTCCACACGTTGTCCTCTAACAGCCACATACACGAACCACGATACTCGCATGCTCCTATGCACACACACTATACAGTAAATAAGTAAAACTCAATGTAATTTAAAAAGAAAGTAAAATAACAGCCATGGCTACACAGAGAAACCCTGTCTTGAAAACATCAAAAAGAAAAAGAAAAACAGAGTGAACTTCAGAACCGTCATCTAATTTCACATGATCAAAGGCCAGCCAGACAGGGCTAGAGAGGACAAGCACGTCCTTTAAGGAGGCTGAATCCTCGGAACGTCCCTTTCCTGACACTCTCCTCTCTTCCCTCAAGTCTTTGCCCCTTTGCCTCCCACTCCTCAGGTTCAATAATGCCTGCTGCCCTCAAGTCTGCTGACTTATTCTAAACGCTCAAATCTCTTCCAGCACTGAGAAATATGTCTGTTAATAAATATTTTTCTTCAGTAAAACTAAAAGCAGTTAAGTTTTATGAAAGACGCAAAGCAATCAGCCATCTATGAGCTTAAAGCTTCATTTTACCCTCCACAGCAAAAACTCATTTTATGTGTCTGTGAGTGTGAGAGAAAGTGTCTGTGTGAGTGAGTGTGTGTGTGTGTGTGTGTGTGTGTGTGTGTGTGTGTGTGTGTGTAAGAGAGAGAGAGAATGCACAAGTGTTCGCGTCCGAGAGAATACACGCGTGAAGTTGGAGGACAGTCTCGACTGTCACCCCAGCACTGCTAGCCTTTCTCCTTCCCCCTGAGACAGGGCCTCTCACTAGTGTGGAACTCACCAAGTAGGCACTGTGGCTTGACAGTGAGCCCCAGGGATCGATTCTGTCTCCACTGCCGAGTATCGGGGTTCAAAGTGCATCACCCGACCTGACTTTGTGTTATGTGTGCACTCTGGGAATTAAGCTCAGGTTCTTGCTAGCATTTTACTGACCACACTATCTCGCCATCCCTAAAAGCTCATTCTTTACCCTGGAAATTTTAAGTTTAAGGCAATTTGCGTAAATACATGAAAAAGGAGAGTCCACACCTAACATCTATGTCATTAAACAACTTAGCTAAGTGAAAGATGTACATTCAGTGATGTGCTTTAATTCTCAGTTTTCATTATCTTCTTAGTATAGAATTCTGCCTAGAAGCACACTATTGCCTTCTTCCTCCTATCCAAACAGAGCCATCATAGAGGCCAAAATATAAACTCTCCCTTCCTCAAGTTGTATTAGTCACAGTGATTGATCAATATCCAAATAGTACCCATGGCACCGAAGACTTACTTACCGTGTGTTTTTAACCAATAAAGTTCACAAAAAGCATCACTCCCTCTAATTTTCCTCCCAAACGGGTTTTAGTAATAATTTTTAAAGAAAAAATAACATTGGCTTGGTAGATTAAGGAACTTGTCAACAATCCTGACTGCCTGAGTTCAATTCCTGGGTTCCACATCATGGAAGGAAAGAACTGACCCCCAAAGTTGTCACCTGACTTTCACAACTGTGCTGTAGGACACCCCCTCTCCATACACACATACACCCATTCCCAAAATAAATATATAAATATTGGGAGGGGGGGAAACACTACTCAATTCTGCCCCTCACTGACAATGCAACCAGTTTTACCTTGAAACAAAGCTTATTCAGCCCTTCCTCATGTTAAATTCAGTTCAGTTTCCCTTTGGCTTCCCATTTGGTCCAGTTCTATTCAACAAGACCATAAGACTATGACAGTAAGTCTTCTGCTCCAAGTTAACTAGTCTGCATTTCTTTAACTTTTTGTCGATGGTTTAAGTATTCCACAGTCCTGTTTTTTTAGGACCATCTACTCATATCTCATTTAGAATTCAGTTTCTAGCCAGGTGTTGATGGCACACACCTTTAATTCCAGCATGGGGGGGGGGGGTAGGCAGAGGCAGGCAAATCTCTGAGTTCGAGGCCAGCCTTTCTACAGAGCAAGTTTCAGGATAACCAAGGCTACACAGTGAAATCCTGTCTCAAAAAACCAAAAAAATAAGGCTGGAGAGATTGCTCAGTGGTTAAGGGCACTGGCTATCTTTCAGAGGTCCTGAGTTCAATTCCCAGCAACCAACTCATGACCATCTATAATGAGATCTGGTGCCCTCTCCTGGCCTGCAGGCATACATGCAGGCAGAACATTGTATATATAATAAGTAAATCTTAAAATAATAATAATGATAATAATTCAGTTTCTAAATCTAAATACAAAGGTACTATATGGCAGGCAACATCTCTCTGGAGGATATGGAACTATATGGAACTAAAGGAAAAAGCTAACCACTATGCTTCTGCTATACCTTCCCATAGCCACTTCATCTCTTTGCTGAGACAGGATTTCACTATGCACTCCAGAAGCATATGCAGCTGAGAACACACTCACAACTTACACTGCTTTGCCTGGCTCTGCTTTTGAGACAGGGTCTCTACACAGCCCTGGTTGACCTGGAATTCACTATACAGATCCAACTGGCCTCAAACTCAGAAATCCTCCTGCCTCTGCCTCCCAAGTGCTGGGATTATAGGCATGTACCACCATGTTCAGCCAAAATATCAAAAGATTTTAGTACTCTTATCATCAGTACTCTAAATCCAGCCTGCCCAATGGCACTTTGAGATTGTTGAGGAATGTCAGAACAAAAACCACACAAGTTTTAAAAATTTAATCTGAAACATAAATATTTACTTCAATTCCCCATGTTGCCAATACACTGTTAATACCAGGCAACACAGAGTATGAATCTCAAGACCATACAAACATTTCATTCTCACAGCAATTACAAAATCCTCTTTATATTCCAAAAACTTAAGAACCTTAATAAGGGGCTGGAGAGATGGCTCTTAGAGAGGACCCAAGTCCAGTTCCAAGCACCTGCTCAGCACCCACACGAAACAGCTCTCAATCACTTATTTCCAGCTCCAGGATGATCTGACACTTCTAGCTTCTGCAGGCACCTATATTCATGTGCACAAACCACATAGACACATACCATACACACAGTTAAAAGTAGAATAAACCTTTAAAATTACGCCGGGCGGTATTGGTGCACGCCTTTAATCCCAGCACTCAGGAGGCAGAGCCAGGCGGATCTTTGTGAGTTCCAGGCCAGCCTGAGCTACCAAGTGAATTCCAGGAAAGGCGCAAAGCAACACAGAGAAACTCTGTCTCGAAAAACCAAAAAAAAAAAAAAAAAAAAAAAAACCTTTAAAATTACAAAGAAATTCAATTATTACCTGGGGTTCGAAACCCATGTCAAACATTCTGTCTGCTTCATCTAAAACTACATAAGTCACTCTTCGAAGGTTTGTGACCCGACCTAAAGAGAGAGGAAAAGAAAGACAAAAAGAAAACTAACTATCAGTCACAATTCATGATGACAACCAAGAACTTTTAAAAAACCATAAAGGGAACTAAAATGCCTGACTTAAGCAGAGGGGTAGGTTAGGTTTCTTTAAACAGTGAAAAGAAACTTTGGTCGAAAAGTCTTAATCTAGTGGCAAGTACTTTCTGACAGTGGGTATATGAGGCCCTTTATTTTGTCAAACTCGTCTCTTGCATACCATCATAGGGCCTGAAGAACCTGTAAAATTCAGAAAACAGCCCTCTCCAAAACACATCATAAAACTAAGACTGAGATGGAGCATCGAGCCACATCAGCCATTATCTGACAGCATCACCTAGAAAAAAACATATTAGAGATTACAGCGCATGTGTGGAAAGCAGTTCCAGTGCTAACTACCTCAGGGGCAGAAACCCCCTCTCTCTTTACAGCTACGACCATACAATCAGAAGCAAATGCCTTAGTCGGGCATGGTAAACCACTAATAAACTACTGCTCAAAATCACTGGGTAACAGTATATTACACAAACTTTAAATAACAACTGCATTACATATAAATATACTTTTCTACACAAAGATACACACTAAATTATTAATTGCTGCCACTGATTTAAAGAAATAGCCCTGGCTTCTTAACCAGTTAAAAACTAAAAATACAGAAAATCCTTTCTCAAAGTAATAAGCATTGCTATCAACTGCAGAACCAACCACCTGGCAAAAATATGTATAAAATAGTTATTACAAGATAATGAAAAAGACAAATAAAGGAAAAAGGTAAAATTAATCAAGATGGTTTTCAGGAGGTTTAATTCACACAACAGTGAGAAAAAACGAGGAATTATCGAGTCAGCATTCACCCCAAACCTTCACCTGCTACCCAAGCGCAAGGCCTCAAAGAACCTCGCGGAGAACCAGGTCTCCCCAAGTTTCAGGCGGAACCCTAGGACAAACATGCACTTCTTGGATTCTAACACTCAGTTTCATACAGTCTGACTGCTGTGATGGAAATCTCTAAAGAGCCCTTTCTTCAAAAACTAAACAGAGCGTTCACCCTAACATCTCCAGCCGCCAAGTCTCGCAAGGTTGGAAACAGCATTAAGTCACCTACCTTTGACGGTTAACGTCTCGGAAGGCCAGGTCTATAAATCCTCAAGGGCCTTTCTCCACAGAAGTTAAATAATGTCAACAGTTTAGTATCAGTTTTGATAGGGAATATTTTAACAAAGCATAACATCTGAGCTAAAAGCATGCAGTATTTACAAAAGACACATTTCTTGAAGCTGCAATAACTTAATTTGTCTATTATAAAATACTGGGAAGAATTTTATAATAAAAAGACTATGATGCCATTTTTTTAAAAGCAAAGATACCCCCCCCCCCCCCCCCGCAAAAAAAAGTCAAGTTAAATGCTGATAAGGTCCTATGGAGTTAGCTGCCAAAAACTTATTAATACTTTCAACAATTGCAACTGTTACAATTCACATTTTAAGATATTACAGCTTTAAGAAGAAACAAAGAAACCCTTTGTTGGTTTCTCATGTCTGCTTTAATAACGTGTCAAGTTCAAAAAGGAAAGAAAACAATAAATACGCCTGTGACTTACCACTGTTAGCGGCTAACATGTCAATCATCCGACCAGGTGTGCAGACAATAATTTCAGCACCTCTTTTCAGCTCAGCAATCTAATGAAACAGGGTGAGATTTTATATACTATACTAGTCATCACTAGCTCCTGAACAGATGTGAAAACAGCATCTGGCCCACTCGTGGCTCTAGCAGGTAAGACAGTCTGAGTAGAAGACTGGAGGCTGGCATGTGACCCTTGGGCTGCTAAGCACTGAAGGCCAGGGAGCAGCAGGATGACAACCAGGGTCAGAAAGTTAATCAAACCAAAGAATTTCACAAATTTTAGTTTGCAACTATTGCTCAAAAACCAAAATAGGAAGGTCAGAATAAGCAATAAAATACATATTCTAACACAAACATCAATGCTTTCCAAATTTAGGAAACCATGACATCAGTGTTCTAAGCTACAGCCAGCAGCTTTACAAACAGAACACACAATGAAAGCACACTGGACATGGTAACCTTTGCCTGAGCTCTAAACAAACATGTGTGTGCACCGGTTATACTATACGCATGCACTAGATCATTCTCTTCCCTTTCGCCCTCTGTTTTATGTATCTGGGTGTTTTACCTGCACACACGTCTATGCACCACATACACACAATGCCTGCAGAGGCCAGAGAGGGCACTGGCTCTTCCTGGAACTGGAGTTATAGATGGTTGTGAGTCACTGGGATCAAATCCAAGTCCTCTAGAAGAGCAGACAGTGCTCTTAACCACTGAGCCATCTCTCCAGCCCTAAAGCAACTGCGCCTCTGGAATGCTGGCCCGAGAGTCATCTCCTATAGTTAGAGGTACCAGCAAGAGTGAGATCTTCTGTGGCAAATATTCCACATGACATACTGTTTCCCACGTGTTTGAAGTATTGAAGAAAGCATAGTATAGGGCTAGCACTATGTGCTGTGGGTAAAGGTGCTTGCTGCCAGTCTGACAACCTAAGTCAATGCCTAGATCCCACATGGTAAAAGGAGAAAACTGACTTCTATACATTGTCTTCTGACTATATCACATGTGCTGTGATATGTGCACATGGACAAACATACACAAGCAAGCTCAAACACACACACACACACACACACACACACACACACACAATGTGATTTTAAAAAATAAACTGAAAAAGAAAAAGGTATACTAGTCGCTTTCCTGTAGAAGCAAGGCCGTACTAACAGAGAGCACACAGTCACCCACAGACTCCTCTGTAAACGCTTTGACTCTCCTCCTGTGTCTTCTATGAGAGAGCTGAAATGCATGTCTGATCTCAAAGCTCAGGTGAACCTGACAGCATCATCCACCTGCCCGTCTGGTGGGAACTTGAAGTGCATGTGGCAGAAGCCACCCCACTCTCACTGCAAAAGCTCTAAGATGTTCCTGTTATCAATGCTTTCAAAACTGTTTTCCTGGCACAGACATACAAGAGCAGCACTTGGAAGACAGGAAGAGAAAGTTCAGGAAATCAAGGTCATCCTGGGCAATCTGAGATCCTGTCACAAATACACACAATTTGTTTTATAGCTAGGCAGTGGTGGCACACACCTTTAGTCCCAGCACTTGGGAGGCAGAAGCAGGAGGATCTCTGTGAGTTCGATGCCAGCCTGGTCTACAGAGTGAGTTCCAAGACAGCCAGGGCTACACAGAGAAACACTGCCTCAAAAAAAATCAAAAGAAAAAAAAAAATTTTATAAATGTATTTCTTATTATAGGCTGTATAGTCAAATAAACTGACAAAAATGAACAGTTCAAGTATTTAAAATAGCAAAAAAGTGAAACATTCCCAAGGCATGTTTTTACAACACTATTTCTGAAATAAGTTTTCTTGCTAAGCTTGGTGATACACACCTTTAACACCAGCACTCAGCAGGCAGAGTCAGAGAGATCTCTGAATTCAAGACCAGTCTGGGCTATACAGCAACTTCTAGGACAGCCAGGGCTACATAATAGAGACACCCTCTCTTGAGAAAATGCTAAATCAAAGACAGTAAATCTTGCTACATATCAAACTCCAGCTCTAATTAATCTAATTAATTGGTCAACTCATTTAATCATTCTGCGTAACTCTTCACTTATAAAATGAAAAAGCAGACCTGCCATCTCAGGCAGGAGGGCATGCCAATGCTAAGAACCACTTCAAGCCTGGTGGTGGTGGTGCACACCTTAAACCTAGCATTTCAGAGGCAGAGGCAGATAGATCTACGTGAGTTCAAAAGCTAGCCTGGTCTACAGAGCTAATAGCCAGGGTTACACAGAGAAACCCTGTCTTAACCCCCCCACCCCACCTCCCACCCCCCCCACACACACACAAAAAAAAAAAAGACTTCAAAATTCTGTATCAGACATGGTTTTTTTTTTTGTTTTCTGATATTCACCCAGGTTTTCTGAGAAATGATTAACAACAATGAAGTGTATGTATTAGGAGCCAGAGGACTGTAGCTCAGTGGTAACAGAACTCCCCACCTAGCATTCATGAAGCCCTTGGTTCAATAATCCTCAGCACATACCAAAAAGAATAGGTTTTAGAAACACAAATGATGTATTCTAATATACACAGTCAGCAAAATGATTAACACAATCAAGTTATGTATTTACGTATTTTATCACAGAGTATTCCATTTTTGTCTTTTGTGAAACGAATGTTTTAAGATCTACTCTGTTAACAAGATTTAAAAATATAACGACATTAACTACAGCCATGTTATGCCTAGTCTCTACAGAACATATGCTTCCTGCATAACATCATTCATTCTTAGGAGCCAGAGATATAAAGAAAGGGTCTTGCCACATATATCTGGCTGGCCTGGAACATGCTATGTATACAAAGCCAGTTTCAAATTTGCAGTGATCCTCCTGCCTCTGCTGAGTTCTGGGATTATAGCTCGCTCGCTCGCTCTCTCTCTCTCTCTCTCTCTCTCTCTCTCTCTCTCTCTCTCTCACACACACACACACACACACACACACCACCCTTCTTCTAAAGACAGGGTCTTTCTGTGTAGTTCTAAGGCCTCAAGCCAGCAATCTTGCTTCCTCAGTTTTCCTAATGCTAGGAATACAGGCACACCACAAGCACCTAATTCATTCTTATAATTATTTCACACCAAATACCCTTAAAGATTTTAAAGGCGATCACCTACATCCAAACTCTAAAATGAAAGAATTACTTAACTCACTGGAACATTCAATCTGAAAAACACAGAAAGGCTGAGTACTTTATTCTAACTACCTGCTCGCTGATTCCTGTCCCTCCATACACACAGACCACTCTGAGTCCCAAGGTCTTCGAAAACTTCTTACATTCCTTAGTGATTTGTAAAGCCAGTTCTCGAGTTGGAGTCATGATGACAGCTGAAAAGATAAACATGTCAAAGCCTAACCCAAAAACCCTTTAGAAGACACTTTAAAACGCTAAAGTTGACCTCTGCAGGACGGCTTGTCTCAGTCAAATTTGTTTGTCTTTATGGATGTCTGAAAATTGTATTTCAAAAACTTAGTAATGGCAGAAACCAAGGTAAAGGGCAAATAGACTCAGAGTTCAACACCATACATAACCTCAGAAAAACCCTGGAACAGAACAGTTTCCAACAGCAAACCCCAGGACAAAGGGAATCAAGTGACCGCTGTGGTGCAGAGGCCACACAGCTGCTTCCCAGGAGCACTTCACTCTGAGAGCCACAGACAGTACACCGTGCCTGTATCTGCACAAAAAGAACTGAATAGTTTCCCTAATCAAATATTCAAACATGAACTTCGAAAATAAGAAGTCTGAATTTGAAGACTTACTCATATATGAAATACTGGCACTATCACCTTAAAAGACTCCTAGAAATTACATTTCTCTTTCTCCTATACTGAGTTTATAATGCGCTGATACTGGGCTGAGAACACACCTCAACATAAATAAAGAGATGCATGAGGGTATACCTGCCAGGTCAGAGCTTTAAAACTGAGCTGTGCCAGCCTTATTTTTATACTTCCCAGATGTCACTCCAGAGCTCTGAAGATTCTCAATCCACCTGCTGATAAGGGGAAACCAGCCCCTAACTGCCATATTGATAAAGGAAATGCATATAAAGACATCTTTATCATCCTAAGTAATAACTTCAAGAATCAGGTCTTTCTCATGTTACAACAAGCACATCTAAGAATCCCATGGTGAGAAGACTTGTACCTATTGGCCCCTCTCCTTCTTCTAATGATCTCTGATCCATGATGTGTCTAAACATGGGCAAAAGAAAGGCAATGGTTTTTCCACTTCCTGTCTTGGCAATGCCAATCAAATCTCGTCCAGACATTATAGCAGGAATTGCTTGAGTCTGGATTGGTGTGGGCTTCTCATAGCCATGCCTTAAAAAGAAACAAAAAGAACACAATATAAGAATCATGAGCATTGGCCGGGCGGTGGTGGCTCACGCCTTTAATCCCAGCACTTGGGAGGCAGAGCCAGGCGGATCTCTGTGAGTTCGAGGCCAGCCTGGGCTACCAAGTGAGTTCCAGGAAAGGCGCAAAGCTACACAGAGAAACCCTGTCTCGAGAAAAAAAAAAAAAAAAAAAAAAAACCAGAATCATGAGCATTAAGTCCCCTCAGGGGACCTCCAACATCACCTCTTCTAAATGTGATATATCCACCTGATAAAATATTACTGGGTGGAGAGCAGAAAAAGCCAAGGGCTGGGCTAGCAGATGGCTTAGTGAGTACTTGCATACAGGCCAGATAACCTGAGTAGACACCTGGAACCCACAAGGTGGTAAGATGAATTAGACTCCCCAGAGTTAGCCTCTGACCTCCATCCACACACAGGCCATGGTGCATGTGCTCAAGCAAGCATGCATGCAGGCACAAAATAAAATGCATGGAATAAACAAATGAAAAAAAAATATTTAAAAGCCCAGCATGGTGGTACACACCTTTAATCGCAGCACTGAGGCGGCAGAGGCAGAGCATCTGTGAGTTCCAGGCCAGCCTGGTCTACACAGTGAGTTCAAGAGCAGCCAGGGCTACATAGACTATCTTGGGGGGGGGGGGGGGAGCATAAACAAACATTTTTAAAGTAAATAAATGGTTTTTTAAAAATTGACAATGAAAAGAATGAAGCACTAAGAAATTCCACAACGTGGACCTCTGAAAACAGTGATTTTACCAAGAGATAAAAAGTAGTCAGAGAAGAGGACACGTTATATAATTCTACCTGGATACTGTCCAGTGGGGCTGAACTACAGACATGGAAAGTGCACTTCTGGTTGCCCAGGGTGGAGGAGATAGGAGAGGACTGATAAAGGACAGGGGAGTCTACAGAGTGATGAAAATGTTCTACAATAGATAGTTGCACAAACCCATGAATATACCACTGGATTGTATACTCCAAATGGTCAACTCCACATTTACATTATAGTTCATTAAAAACATTCACAAATTCCTTAAAAAAGGATTGGGACTAAGATGCAGCTCAGTGGTGGGATACTTTCCTAGCATGCTCAACTACCTAGGATGGGTCCCTTCACCTAAGAAAACAATTTTTAGTTATGCATATAATTAAAATCTAGAGGTATTTGTGCGAAAGGGCTAGCAGGACACTGAAAAATGTACATAACCATCAATCACTTACTTTTTGAGGGAGTTTAATATCTTCATGGAAATTCCACACTGGACCCATGATTTAATTGGTTTGGGACAACCTTTTCCTTTAACTGTAATGCCCTCCATTTCCAATCGAAACACATTCACCTCTGGAAAACAAAGCCCCATCAGAAGCTCTTCTACTGGTTCCATCTACCTACGTTCACTAGGCAGGCAAAGGTCAAACATCCTCACCTCTCGTTAAGTGCTACCTAAGAAAACCCCATAGCTGAACACAGAAACACTAGAATTCAGAGAGACAGAGGAATTACTGCTGCAGTAAATCAAGAATAATGGGAAACACTCCAAGCACAACACTTTGGCTTTCATGTTTTCTTCAATTGGAACAGAATAAGGGATGCCTGGCAACACAACCACCTGCTGCCTGAGTCGCACAGATGCCTTTACTTAACCAACAGTGACTGACGGCTGTTAGTCACCAACTGTCTCTCACACCAAGGCCAACAGAAACATTTTGTTTGAATCTGACATGAACAGTACTTTCAGCTGTAAGAACATCAACTATATGAATAAATCCATTTTGTTCTTTTTAAAAATACTTCCTAAAGGGCTGGAGAGATGGCTCAGAGGTTAAGAGCACCGACTGCTCTCCCCAGAGGTCCTGAGTTCAATTCCCAGCAACCACATGGTGGCTCACAACCATCTGTAATGAGATCTGGCACCTCTTCTGTATACATAATAAATAAATAAATCTTAAAAAAAAAAAAAAAAAACAACTTCCTAAAATATCTCCCAACTCCCAGGCCTACATACACTGCCCCTGAGGAGTAGAGGGCAACAAAGTCTACCACAAAATAACGAAGCAAACAGAAGCAGCTTACCCTCCTGAGACATTTTTGCTAGTTCTGGAACTTCAACATAAAAATTTTTTCTGAATGGCTCATATTCAATTTTTCCATGATCAACTGGTTCTAGAAGTTTTCTCTGTTTTGTCTGGTAGCCTGTGAGGGCCGTCTGAAGATCAACTTCCTCCTCCTCTGAAGAATACTTAAATTTCCAGGAAGAAAAGCAAAGTCATTATTCATTTCCCCTGCCAGAGGACAAGAATCCTGGCTGTCAAAGTCCCCCCCTCTTAGAGCGCCCCAACTCAGGAACCGCTCGGCGGTACTTCGCATGCAATCTATGACACACTGATCCATGAAGCTTCCCTGCCACTCCAGGGAAATTAAGATTGCACAATCTAAAAATCTCAAGTAGGAATGTCCATGACTTTGAACATAAATAAATCAACGCCTTAAAAAATGTTCAACTTAGTAAGATTGCATTACCTAAAAATCTCAAGTAAGAATGTCCATAATTTTGAACATAGATAAATCAATGTCTTAAAATTTTTTCAACTTAATTTCTCTTTTTCTTTATTCAAAGTTTTAATAGTAACACAAACCTCATATGCCTCTCAGAAATATCATGAAAGTTTTGCTATTGTTTTCATTATCTAGACCTTTACACTATATAATGGGAAGAAATGTCACTCATTTTATTGTTTCCCTTTTCTTGGTGTTGTGTGCCTGAGATGAGCCGATGAAGCAGAATAGAAAAGTAGGACACAACACAGTCACACTACTATTATACCACGGAGAGGAGCAAGAATTTGCCCCAATAACGGTTCGTGTGACTGACTACAAAACATGCCAGCATCAATGCTTTGCAATAAATGCTCCTAAGACACGATCATAAACCAAGTCCAAATGAAGACTCACCTCCATGGCATCCTGGTCATTCTCCATCAGCTCTCCCTTCTTCTTATCAGCATCTACTACTGCTTTTTTGGTTGTTACCACAGTAACAACTTTTGTGACTGTTGGCCCAGACTTCTAAAATAAAACAAAAAGTATTAAAATATTGTGCAGAGGTAAAACAAAAAACAAAGTTTAAAATATGTGGACACCAGATAAAAGACGACGTTAAATCCCACAAAATGAAATTGAAACTAACAAACCGGTTTAAGTTTTAGAAGACCAAGAAAGCTTCGCTTTTGTTTTGTGTGAACTTTTCAATGTGTCTGCACAAGAGTTCACAGATACACTCACATACACAGAACAGACTGCATAACATGTAAGTTTATACAACAATTTGTTTGTTTTCGTTTTTTTGAGACAGGGTTTCTCTGTGTAGCCCCGGTTGTCTTGGAACTCCCTTTGTAGCCCAGGCTGGCCTCGAACTCACACAGATCTGCCTGCCTCTAACTTCCAAGTGCTGCGATTAAAGCAGTGTGACCCCACCCCCAGCAATACAGCCTACTTTTTCACTTCGTGATCACTTAACATAAAAACCCCCCAACTTCTTTTTTGTTGTTGTTTCTTTTTCAAGACAGGGTTTTTCTGTGTAGTCCTGGCTGTCCTGGAACTCACTATATAGACCAGGCTGCCCTCGAACTTGCAGAGATCCGCCTGCCTCTGCGTATGCCTCCCGAGTGAGCGCTGGGACCCCACTAATTTCTTAGAGCTGAGGTCAACAGAGCAACAAGAGTGACAAAGGCCGGCTCTCCAGGCAGCTAGCCACACACCTTTTCATTTCCTGCGCCGCCTTTCACGCTCCGCATGTTAAACTTCTTCACTTCTTCTTTCACTTCTTCCATGTAGGCATCTAGTGGGTCCAACTCCTCACCCTCCATTTCATTCCCTTCCTTTTCAGCTTCTGCAGGGTCGTCTTCATCGTCTAAAAGAGCACAATGTATCTTCTTTGTCCACAGGAAATAGAGGCCAGTGAGATGCTCAGGGGGTAAAGGCTCTTGCTGCACAAGCCTGTCAACCAGGTCAACCCCACACCCCACACTCCTGGAACCTGTCCTCTGACCTCTGCATGTGTGTGTGTGAGCATGGGAATGCAGTCACACACAAGCACACCAAATAATTTTACAATTATTTTTTTAAAGAAAAGACATGCCATATCCATTCTATGACTTCCATCAATTTTTTTCCCCCACTGTGCAAACGTCCCTCTTCTGGGTTATAATCCGCTCCTAGGTACAGCCCAAGTGCTCACACGTGGAAGGTCTGACATTTCTAATAATGCATGAATTACTTTAAGTAGCAATGAGCAAAAAAATACTAATAAATCACTTAAGAGGAGGAAATGAAAACCAAAAAATAAGTAAATAAATAAGCCAGGAGGTGGTGCATGCTTTTAATCCCAGCACTTGGGAAGCAGAGGCAGGTAGATCTCTGTGAGTTCAAGGCCAGCCTGGTCTACAGAGCGAGATCCAGGACAGCTAGGGCTACACAGAGAAACCCTGTCTAGAAAAAAAGAAAAAAAAAGCAAAAACAACCACCAAGAAACAAAACAAGAGGGGTAAAAGGGTAATCATACTTAAATTTATTTCTAGAGCTGGGGACACATGCAGCCCAGCAGGAGTGGCTTTTCTAGTATGCACTAGGCCCTGGGCCAGATTTTCCAACAACCAAATAAACAAAAACACCACAGTTCTAGATTTTATAGTGAACACTAAAATCTCGGCTAAAAATGACATCTGTTTCTCTCATGCTTACTCATCACTCTTCCACTCCCCACCCCCACTGTGCACACACGTGTATGGTGGACACAAGTCAACGTAGGCTACCATTAGTCAGGTGCTCTCCACCTCAGTGTTTTAAGGCAAAGTGTCTCTGTTTCACTTGGACTGGAATTCACCAACTAGGATAGGCAGGCTGGACACTGAGTCCACAGGATGTACCTCTTTCTCCCTCCCCAGAGCGGGGTGACAGGGGCACCATTAGGCTTTTTCCACATGGGTTAAGAAATGAAACTCAACTCAGGTCTTCATGCTTGCACAGGAGAGAACTTTACCAACAATAGTAATTTCTCCCTAGATTTTTAACTATTCTTACCTTCAATATCTTCCAGTGACAGAAAAACATTGATCACGCTTAACTCAAGAAAATCTACTCTTCCCATCATGACCACTGATAAACAGAAACTTTGAGTTTGGAACTATGGTAGTTTGAAAGTAACTGCCCCATAAGCTCATATGGAGTGGCATAATTTGGAGGTGTGGCCTTGATGGAGGAAGTGTGTCACGGTGGGGGTGGGCTTTGAGGTCTCATACAGGCTCAAGCCACACCCAGTGAAACAGACCACTTCCTGTTGCCTAAAGATCATGATTTTGTAACTCCCAGCTCCTTCTCTAGTACCATGACAGCCATGATGATAATGGACTAAACCTCTGAAAATCTAAGTTACCCCAACTAAATGTTTTCCTTTTAAGCGTTGCCACGGAAGGCAGAGGCAGGTGGATCTCTGTGAGTTCAAGGCCAGCCGGATCTACAGAGTGAGATCCAGGACAGTCACCAAAACTACACAGAGAAACCCTCTCAAAACCACCCCCCCCCCAAAAAAAAAAGAGTTGCCGTGGTCATGGTGTCTCTTCACAGCAATAGAAATCCTAACTGAGAAAGGAACTGTCACAGAAGAAAAGGGATCAAAACTCTGTTTTCCGTGAGATACCACAGTCTCCACTTACTAAAATCAGAAATGGGATGGGCTGGAGGGTAAGGCAGTGCTCTGATGGCATGTGCTCAGCCCTGGGTTCAAGGCTCAGAAGCACAACATGAGGCAGGAGGAAAGTATTTCTCTCCTAAATCATGAACAGTGAGGGATGTGTTTCTTTCTTTAAAGATAAACGTGTATGTGCAGATCAGAAGAGGGGGCTGACTGCCTGGAGCTGGAATTCTGGATGATGGGGAACCACCAGGGGGCGCTGACTCTCATGAACAGTTACAGGGGCAGCAAATGCACTAGCTCTGTCTACTAACTCCGAGAGTGCACAACTGTGTGCTCTGAGTCAGACCAGCCTCCACTGAAGGAGGCCTTTGACAGTGGCCAGGCACAGTGCCTTACCCTACAGTCCCAACTACTCAGGGTTAAGGGAAGAGTCACTTGAGTGCAGAAACTCCAGGCAAGCTTAGACAGCACAGTGAGACCCTGTATCTAAAACTACAAGAATCTTAGCATGAATCCAGCAAATCTACTTCTAAGTACATAGATTTACCCAAAAAACAAAACCAAAAACAAAAAAGGACAAGTTGTAAACAGAAGCATTAGTCACAATAAAAAACGGATGGCAGAAACAACTCAAATAGCTAATAGCAAGTGAGTAGATGATAAAACATGGCATAAACTGGGCACAGCAGCACAAGCCATAATCCCGATGTTTGGGAGACTGGAGTAGGAAAATCACAAACTCAAGGTCTGCCTAGGTTAAAAAAAGGAACCCTGTCTTAAACAGGAAAACAAAGCATTTCCAGGCATAATGGCCCATGCCTTTAATTCCAGCACTTGGGAGGCCAAGTTCAGTCATGTACATATACTGGGTTATTACTCAGCCATGTAAAAGAAAGTAGAGCATGCTACAATATGAATGAGCCTTCAAGAAAGCATGCTCAACTAAACAGCCAGACACAAGAAGGCACCAACAGTATGGCTGCAATGTGAGGAACACAGGCAGATTCTCCGAGACAGAAAGCTGTGTGAGGTACAAGGGCTGGTGGAGGCAGACAGTGAGCTCGTCAATGGGTGAAGTTTCCACCTGGGATGAAGAAAGCTCTGGAAAGGACAGTGGTGAAGAACCACACTTCACATTCTAGGCCTGAACTGGTTCAAGTGCAACTAGGGAGTAGCTCAGTGCTGGAGCATCTGATCAACACGCCCAAAGCGTTGACCCTCAGTTCAACAGGGGGTACGGGCGAAAATGCTAAAAATGTAAATACAACATTCTGTTTACTCGCCACAATGTTTTAAAAGTGTCCCCCACATCCAAACATACCATCGTCATCTTCTAAACTCCACTTTTTCCCTTGTTTCATTTCTTCAATCTCCTTTTTCAGTTCCCCTATGTTTTCCATGGCCTTTTTACGCTGTTCTTCTCGCCATTTTTCAACTCTTTCTTTTCGTTTTCTCATTTCTTCCTCCAGTTTGTTCTGGTCAAAGTTCTTTGGAGAGGGAAAGAAAAAAGAGGGAAAATCAAAATCAGAATTAGCAAGTATACTCCACATGTGCTTCTAAATAAGTTCTCCAAAATACTCAAAAAGAAAAATGGATGTGTGTACACATTCCTAAATGCAAATCAGATTTAGTAGTCACCCATCTTTATACCATGCTCCTGTTCTATTAGGGCAAGGCCCGCAGGATGGCTCAGAGGACAAAGGCACTTGCGCCCAAAAACGATCATCAGTTCAATCCCCATAACTCACATAGGGGAAGTAAAGCACTAACTCTTGAAGTTAGCTAGACTTGTGTCATGGCACGCCATGTGTGTAAGCCCCACAAAACGTGATATAATTTAAGACATATATATTTGGAATCACAGAGCCACACTTGGTCATGAGCACCTGGAGGCTAGGGCTAGCTCCAGGCCACCCTGAGCTATATACAGCAAGACTCTGAGAAAGAAACACAGTGAGGAAAGGAGGGCTGGAAAGAGAGGAAGGAAGGGTCAGAACACAAAGCACTTTTAGTGAAGAAACCCGGAAGGTGGGGCTGGGGAATTGGCTCAGCGGTTAAGAACGCTGGCTGCTCTTCCAGGGGACTTGTTTGATTCCCAGCATCCACATAGTGACTCATAACCATCTGTTAACTCCAGTCCCTGGCACTCTATTCTGGCCTCTGCAGGCACAAGAGGCACACAGACATACACATAAAATAATCCAAAATTAAAAAAAATAATCCGCATGCTGTGGAATAATCTTTTTGTATTCTGTAAAGATGTGTGTTGCCAGGCGGTGGTGGCACACGCCTTTAATCCCAGCACTCGGGAGGCAGAGGCAGTCAGATCTCTGTGAGTTCGAGGCCAGCCTGGTCTATAGAGTGAGATTCAGGACAGGCACCAAAACTACACAGAGAAACCCTGTCTCAAAAAAAAAAAAAATGTATCTCAGCCTAAGAGGCCTTCTGATCAGTTTAATAAAGATCTGAAAAACCAATGTGTAGGCAGGAAAAAATAAGTGGGACTTCCAGAGAGAGACAGAGGACTCTGGGAAGAAAGGAGGCGGGACGCCAGTGAGACACTGAAGAAGTCAGGCATACTATACAGAGGAGAGGTAACCAAGCCAGGTGACAGAACACAAATTTGAGTTATAAGAGCTAGCTGGGAAAAAACCTGAGCTAAGGCCAGGCTTTCATAATTAATAAGTCTCAATGTTGTTGTGAGCTGGTGGCCCAAACAAAGTCCGACTACACCCATACCATTATCAATTATGTCCTATTAGATTGACGAAAATAAATTTTGACACCCCCACGTTGGCAAACAAGGAAGGAAGAAAAGTGCACCACTGTATGCCTTAACCCTTTTCATTTATTTACACATCATGTCTGTGGGGTGCGTAGGTCACAGCATGAGTGTACAGTCAAAAGGAAACATGATATCTGCTCTCTTCTTCCCACCTTCTCACGGGTTCTTTGTTCAGACTCAGGCCCCAGGCTTCTGCACTAACTGCTCTCCAGCTAAACCACTGTGTGGTCCTAGATGCCTACATTCTTTTTCTTTTTCTTTTTCATTTTTTTTGTTTTGTTTTGTTTTGTTTTTTTTGGTTTTTCAAGACAGGGTTTCTCTGCGTACTTTTGGTGCCTGTCCTGGATCTCACTCTGTAGACCAGGCTGGCCTCAAACTCACAGACATCCACCTGCCTCTGGCTCCGGAGTGCTAGGATTAAAGGTGGGTGCCACTGCTGCCGGTGATGCGTAAATTTTTTTTTTTTTGATGTGTAAAATTCTTGAGTCTAAATTTGTATATACTTTTTAGGACAATCCGATACTATTTACATGGATCGGTCATACTTTCTAATTAAAAACCGATAACATAAATATGCAATGTATTTCAGAGAGATTCAAGACCTTTATCTTCCTGTTTATTTTATATTAGTTATAAATTACTTAAAAGTAAAAATAAAGATAAAGAGTATCATGAAGAAATAATTATTGCGGTGGGGGGGTGCATGCCTTTAATCCAAGGACTCAGGAGGCAGAGGCAGGCAGGCAGGCAGATCTCTGTGAGTTGTGAGTTCAGGGCCAGCCTGGTCTACAGGCTATCGAGGACAGCCAGGGCTGCACGGTCTCAAAACACCAAAAGAGAAAAGCAAGAATTCTGTTGTGAAGACAAGACTGCCATTCCAGAACTGTCTGGAGCCGAACCTACCCCGGCGTCCTTCTCCTTCTCGTCCTCCTTGTCGTCTTTGTCTTTCTTCTTCTCTTTGGAGCCATCCCCACCTTCCGCCTTCTCTTTGGACCTGGACCTGCCAGAGAACACGAGAGGGAGACACTGTCACTGGAGATCCAGGAATCACTTCTCCCTCCCTTATGACAGTTACTGAGTAATGTATGTGCGTGTGACAACACCTGTGGTCAGGGAACAATGTGCAGGAGTCGGGTCTCTCCTACACTGGGAACCAGGGTCAGTCAGCTCGGGCCTCCGCAGCAAGCACCTTTACCACTGAGCCATCTCAAGGTCCTAGGATCACATTTTAGACTACTTGACCGACTGGATCTCATTCTCTTATTTCTTCAATAATCAGCACATGTCATATTCCAATAATAAATACCTGGACTATGAGAAAGTAAATCTTTTAGCACTAATTCAAAACATTACTAAATATTTGGAAATTTGTCTAAGACAAACAATTATGAAATCTAGACAGGATTGTAAAATTTTAATAATTCATGTCTGTATAATACTAAAATTACAATGGGCTTACAATTTGACTTATGCCTCTAATAACAAAATGATCTAATTTTAATGATATAAAATTAGTCAAGGTCAGACTAGAGAGTTGGCTCAGCTGTTAGGTGCACTGCTGCTCTTGAAGAGACCCAAGTTCAGTTCCCAGCACCCACTCCATGCGTACAACCACTGCTAACACCAGCTGCAGGGGATCTCTTCTGGCCTCTCGAGGTTCCATATGTATTCACTCTCTCCTCTTCCGTTCATGACTGCTGTTTCTGGTGATTTCTAGACATCCTTTCAGATTTAACAAAGATACTCAGAGATGAAAAAGATGGTCTCCAAATACAAACTCCATAAGAATTACCAGCTAACTTTTTCCTGCCATTGCATTTGCTCTTTAGTCTGCCCAGGACTGCTTTCTATGAACACAGTGAAGGTGGTCCTGTCTTAGAGTAACAAATGTCCCTAGGACCTTTATCTTCAGAACTTCGCCACACACTGCAGTGTCACCTGTCACTTACACAGCTGCCCACGGGCTCTCTATGTTCTTTCATGGGTCTATTTACCCATCTCTAAGCAGACACCCAACACTGTCCGAGACTTTGTAAGCGACTTTCTGAGACTGCGACTTTATGACATGTCTTTATGGGAATGGCACAGGGAGTCTTCAATCTTGTTTTTAGGATTATGTCCTTTGTATTTCTAATGTGTGTTCATGAGTGTAGGGTGTGTGTACCCATGTGTTCATGTGTGTGCAAGCATGTGTAGTAGAGTCCCAAGGACAATCGGGGGTAGCATTCCTTGGGAGCCGTTGACCTTACTTGTTGAGACAAGGCTAGGCTGGCTGGCCAGCAAGACCCACTGCTAAGCCTGTGTCCTCCCCAGCTCTGGGATGACAAGTGCACACCCTGGCCTAGCTTTATTAACCTGGGTGCTTGGGGCTGAGCTAACCTGGGCCATCCATCACTCCTCAGCCCTATCGCTAGCTAATCTTACGATCAGTTTGTAAAATATCCTTCTATTCATCTCTGCTAAGAAGTTCAAAAGCACCGATATATTAAATTAGTAAAATGGGTTGGGGAGACAGCTCAGGAGGTAAACTGACTGCTGCACAGGCCTGAGAACCTGAGTACGGAGCCACAGCCCCAGGTGAAAGCTGGGCATGACATTAGTTTCCGGGAATTTACTGGAAACATCCAGGCCACATTCAGGAAGATACTCTCTTAAAAAATAAGATGGAAGACTGGAGAGATGGCTCAGAGGTTAAGAATACTGGCTACTCTTCCAGAGGTCATGAGTTCAATTCCCAGCATCCACATGGTGGCTCACAACAATCTATAATGAGATCTGGTGTCCTCTTATGACATGCAGGGACATATGCAGACGGGATACTGTATAATCACATAAATAAGTCTTTAAAAAAAAGATATAAGCCGGGAGGTGGTGGCGCACGCCTTTAATCCCAGCACTCGGGAGGCAGAGGCAGGCGGATCTCTGTGAGTTCGAGGCCAGCCTGGGCTACCAAGTGAGTTCCAGGAAAGGCGCAAAGCTATACAGAGAAACCCTGTCTCGAAAAACCAAAAAAAAAAAAAAAAAAAAAAAAAAAAAAAAAAAAAAAAGATATAAACATGAACTTCAGAAAAGAAATGAAATGGCCAATAAAGATGCAAGAAATATCCAATCTCAATAGCAATCAGAAACTTGCACATTAAAGCCACAATAAGGAATCTCTCTCTTGAGAAGCCCACAATCAATTTTTTTTTGTGTGGGGTGAGTGGTTTGTTTTTTGGCTTTTTGAGACAGGTTTCTCTGTGTAGCCCTGGCTGTCTTGGAACTCCCTCTGTAGACCAGGCTGGCCTTGAACTCAAAGATCCACCTGCCTCTGCCTCCTGAGCATGGGGATTAAAAGCATATGTTGGGCTGGGGATTTAGTTCAGTGGTAGAGCACTTGCCTAGCAAGCACAAGACCCTCAAAAAAAAAAAAAAAAAAAAAAAAAAAAGCTTATGACACCTAACCCACAATCAACACTTGAGTATTTAGTTTCTCTCTGTAATGAACTTCTTTCCAGTTCTTTTTTTTCCCCCCGAAACAGGGTTTCTCTGTGTAGCTTTGCGCCTTTTCTGGAACTCATTCTGTAGCCCAGGAGGACCTCGAACTCACAGAAACCCGCCTGCCTCTGCCTTCAGAGTGCTGGGATTAAAGGCATGCGCCACCACCACCCGGCTTCTTTCCAATTCTTAAAAGCAAAAAAAAAAAAAAAAACCAGACTATTATTAAATATCTATCTGATCAACTGACAGAAACATATATATAAGACTGGCAATTCTAGACAATGTAAAAAGGGTGAAGCAAGAGATTTCTCACTCTAGTGGTGGGGTAGAAATACAAACTCTCTGTAAAGCAATTTGCCATGACCTAGTTAAAAGCAGAGCCGTGTCAATGGGCAAGCAGTTTCACTTCCATATCTATTTCTACGAAAGCTCACATGCAGGTATGCTAGGGCAGTAGGACACAGGGATACTCACCAGCATTCAGGGGGCTGCAGGAGGAGGTCAGGAATTCAGGGCCAGTCTGAGGTACACATACCAAGACCCTGTTTAAAAAGCCATAGGCCGCCGGGCGGTGGTGGCGCACGCCTTTAATCCCAGCACTCGGGAGGCAGAGGCAGGCGGATCTCTGTGAGTTCGAGGCCAGCCTGGGCTACCAAGTGAGCTCCAGGAAAGGCGCAAAGCTACACAGAGAAACCCTGTCTCGAAAAACCAAAAAAAAAAAAAAAAAGCCATAGGCCATAGCTTTAGCTCAGGCCCAAAACACCTGCCTATAAAGCACAAGGTTTGGGGTTTGATGCCAACATTCTAGAAAAAGGAAATAAGAAAAAAGAGCTCAAGGCACTCAGAGCCTAGCCACACATCCACTTCAGTAGAACAGGAAGTTCTGATACAGTGATCCCACAGAACACTATTCGGGAACAAAACAATTACTGACAGATGCTGTGGAACAATCTTTTTGTACACCATGAATATGTATTACTCTCACTGCTAATAAAAAGGTGATTGGCCAACAGCTGGGCAGGAAGAGATTGAGTGTGAGAGCCAGACTAGGAAATTCTGGGAAGAGGAGGGGCAGAATCAGAGAGTTTCAGGCAAACACAGAGAAGCAAGATGAGAACGCCGTACTAAGAAAAGAAACCAAGACCATGTGGCTAAACATAGATAAGAATTATGGCTTAATTTAAGTGTAAGAGCTAGTTAGTAACACGCCTAAGCTATCGGCCAAGCATTTATAAGTAATATTAAGCCTCTGAGTGGTTATTTGGAAACTGGTGGATGGGAGAAAAACATTCGACTACAAACAGAAGCAACACAGACACATCACAAACAGTGCTAAACAAAGAACACAGAACTCCATTCATATGAAGTTAAAAACCAAGTAAGCTAAGATGTACACATAGGTGGCAAAACAATAAAGAAAAGTCAGTAGTGGCTTCACCCAGCGAGACAAAATGCTAAGAAAATGAAATAATACTTTTCAACCAGGCCAACCAGGACTGCATAGCAAGATCCTACCTCAATAAATAAAAAATAAGCTAGGCCAGGCAGTGGCAGTGCATGCCTTTAACCCCAGCACTCAGGAAGCAAAGCCAGGCGGATCTCTGTGAGTTCGAGGCTAGCCTGGTCTACAGAGTGAGATGCAGGACAGGTACCAAAAGTACAAAGAGAAGAAACCCTGTCTCAAAAAACAAACAAACAAAAAGTTAGGACAAGAGAATGGAATATTAATTTGAAATCATTATAAAATAGATATCCACACTCCCATAACCAAGGTCAAGAGATAAAACAGGGGCTAGAGAGATGGCTCAGCGGCTGAAAGCACCAACTGCTCTTCTAGGACTCTGGTTTGAATCCCAATACCCATATGTTGGTTCACAATCATCCGTGGTTCCCTTTTAAGGGATCCTGCACCCTCTTCTGATATCCATGGGCACCAGATGTGCACACACTGTACAGACATACATGCAGGTAAGACATCCACATAGAGACAAAATTCAGTATTCTAGAAGTCCTCCATTTCACTTTCTTTTCTTTTCCTTTTTTTGATTTGTTTTGTTTTTTTTGTTGAGACAGGCTCTCTCTACAGAGCCCTGATTGTCCTGGAACTTTATGTAGACCAGACTGATCTCAAACAGAGAGAACCCCCTGCCTCTGCCTAAGTACTAGGACTAAGGTTTATTTTTTTATTTCAAGAAATCCCAACAGTATTACAGTGGCCTTGGTAAAATAAAAGTACAACTTAAGGGCTAGAGAGATGGCTCAGAGGTTAAGAGCACTGGCTGCTCTTCCAGAGGTCCTGAGTTCAATTCCCAGCACCCACATGGTGGCTCACAACCATCTGTAATGAGATCTGGTGCCCTCTTCTGACATGCAGGCAGAACACTGTATACATAATAAATAAATAAACCTTTTAAAAAAAAAAAAAAAAAAGTACAACTTAAAAAGTAAAACAACCAGCCGGGCGGTGATGGCGCACGCCTTTAATCCCAGCACTCGGGAGGCAGAGGCAGGTGGATCTCCATGAGTTCGAGGCCAGCCTGGGCTACCAAGTGAGTTCCAGAAAACCAAAAAAAAAAAAAAAAAAGTAAAACAACCAATATGGGAGAAGTAACAATAACAGGAAGGGGAAACAAGTAAAAGTCAACACATCCACGTTCTTGGCTGCTGAGAAGAGGCAGTGACGGTGACAGGAGACTGGGAAGAGCAAGCACACGATCTGACAGGAGGCATTTCACCTGAGTGTTACCAGCATCACAAGAAATATACACATTTAATTTACACAAGCAAAGGCCACACTTTCCAAACAGCAATTCAATAAGGTACACCATGAGCTTGCAGTGGTTAAGTCCACTCACTGCTCTTGCAAAGGAGTTCCATTCCCAGCACCCCCAGCAGGTGGCTCACAACCACTTGTAACTCCAGCTCTGAGGAGGATCTGAAGCCTTCCTGCCTCCTTTGGCACCTACACTCATGAACACATACCTACACAGGTACACATACATTATTAAGAAATATCTTAACCATCTAAGAAAACAATCTCAAAGGAACAGGAACTGACGGAACTGAATACCATGCCCACTTCAATAATCATCACTGCCTCCACAAAAGACACTGAATTCCCACAAAGATGGTTACAAAAGTTCTTATATACCATTAATAATATACACAAAATAAGAGTACAGTGTAGAGTTTAAAACCAGTAGAATTTGCTATTCTCCAACTGAATTATAAGCCCCATAACCCAATAAATAAATGTTCTGGCAACAGTTCACAGCGAGATTCAAACTCTAATTCCTGATGAGTATGAACTGGACAGCAGACGTGGTCAATGACAGGGTTACCTGTTCTCAGCCTTCTTGCTTTTGCTGCCAGGACTGGAGGACCGGGATCGCCGACCCCGGCTTCTACTCCTTGAGCGCCTTCTATCTCGGCTCCGAGATCTTCTTCTCTCTCGGCTTCTGTCTCGTTCTCTACTTCTGGAACGCCTGAACAGGAGAGTTCATTTATTTTGTGGCCAAAGGGAGTTATTATTTCCGATTATGACTGTCCCGCAATAAAAAGTTTCTTAAAGTTAGGATCATTATTAGAGGTAGCTGTAGTGGGTAGCCATTCCAGCTTTGATCTGGAAGTTCCAACCCCCATTGAGGCTTCGGTAACTGTCATGCCTACAAGGTGGGGCTGAGAGGACCCTGAGGGCCCTGAAGACCAGAGATCGGGATGCGCTGGCTCTCTTGATTCCTGGACTCCAGACACTGGAGGTAGACCGAGCAGAGTTCCCCAGAGAACACCACCAGACTGCGCTACACCTTTCCCAGACCCTGTTACCTATCCCTTCACTTGTAAGTTACCCCACAAAATAAACCTCCCTTATGACTACGTGGAGTGGCCTTAATAATTTCACCAATAGATAGCATTCTTAATTAGCTACCAATTCAGCTAAACTGGACACAGGTAAATCCAGTTCTTACGAACATCAATGGAAGCGTGACTATCCACGTTCCCTAACGATGTCTGCTAACATAACAAGTTGTAACAATCCATACTTTAAATCTACCACCGATAGCACCAAAGCCAGTTCTCACAAACAGCCCACGCCTGGGGCTGCAGAGCAGCACTGGAACACTCCCTGAGCTGTGCAAAACCCTAATCCCAGATGTGGGGGAACCCAAGTAAGGAGATGCGCAAACCTGAGCTACAAGACCAAATCTGAAGATTAGGAGGCAATATTCTTCCTGTGAGCCACTAGTTACATGACAAAGGGCAGACACCCCCAACCCCATGCATCCCACTTCCGTCCTCTAGAAAACATGGAAAATTCACTATATACTCTCAATTTTTTTTTTTTTCTTTTTTTGAGTCTCACTGGCTTGGAACACAAGAGATCCACCTGCCTCTGACTCCCTAGTGCTCAGACTAAAGATGAATACAACTATGCTCAGCCTCAAAATCCTTGATCCAAAAGTCTTACAATTTTATTTTTATATAAAAACTCAAAGATCGCCAGGTGGTGATGGGACAAACCTTTGATCCCAGCACTCAGGGGCAGAGGCAGGCGGATCTCTGTGAGTTTGAAGCCAGCCCAATCTACAGAGCCAGTTCTAGGACAGGTTCCAAAGCTATACAGAGAAACCCTGTCTCAAAAACAAAACAAAACTCAAAGATCAAAATGTTAAACGATCAATTCACTTAACACATACTTGACTGAACTGTGGGAAACTGTCCATGGACACTGAATATGAAACTGAACTAGTCAAAATGCTTCGTCTGTCTAGAATACTGGGTATTAATAAATACCAAAGTATTCTCACCTTCCAACCTGTCTTGTCACATCAACATGCAAGGGAGTTATCAAATGTCAGAACGACCAAGGAACCTAAGGGGCTTCTACTACCCAAAGACGGAACACTTTAAACAGAGAAATGAATAATGGTGGCATGCAACCTTTACCCCAGCACTGGGGAGGCAGAGGCAAGACGGATCTCTGTGAGTTCCAGGTCAGCCCGGTCTACAGAGCTAGTTATAGTCTAACTATGTCTTGCTTTCCTGGTTTTGAAAACTGTTTTTAAAGACACTTCACTCCAAGGAGGGTTGTAACTATTGACGTCAGTGTCAATAATACGTAAGTAATGTAAAATAAAAGGTCACAAATGTTTTTCAGTTTAAATGTAAGAACAGCCATTTAAGTAGCTTAAAACAAACAGCAAAGAGGTCTCTTCCTCTGTTTCTTCCCACTGTACTCTCAACACAATGGTCAGCCTCTCCAGCAGAATCAAATAAAACCTCCATAAACAAAACATTATCTTATTTCTGTCTTTCTCAGGACTTCAAGGGTTCTCTCTGGATTTCAGAAAATACAATCTAAATTTCTAAGCTTAAAAATATTGCTTAAGACAAAGTCTGTGTCTAATCAAACAATGGGGAAGCAGGAGGCCCACAAATGGGCCACTAAATTCCACACCAGAGCACCTTTGGAGAGGCCCAATTTATCTAGTAAGAGGCCCCAAGATGACTGGTTCTTCAGAGATAAATGTCTTACCTCAGGCGCTTCCTGTCCCTTGACCGTGATCTTCTTTTGTCCCTACTCCGAGACCTCTCTCTCCTTCGATCTCTCTCTCTACTCCTAGAACGTCTGTCATCTCCACGTTTACTTCTTTTGTCAGAGGGTGAGCGGCTCCTAGACCGACTTCCAGAACGTCCTCGCGATGCCGATCGTTTGCGGTAGTGGCTAGAATAGTACCAAATCAAAGATTAAGCTTAGCAAGCAGCTTGTATTTTATTTCTATGTGGGGGAAAAAAACTCAGCAATTTAAACACGTTTAATTAGAAGGAGAAAATGAACTATGGCTACAGTACATGTCCAGGGGAAGACTGGAAAGGACGCCACACATGGTGACTCGTGCACAGGACTTGGGAGGCTGAGGCCTGAGGATCCCCATGGGTTTGAGGTCAGGAATTGAGGCTTGGACTACAAAGCAAAACCCTGTCAAAAGGACTGGCATTCCTGGGCGGCGGCGGCGGCGGCGGCGGCGGCGGCGGCGGCGGCAGCACACACCTTTAATCCCAGCATCGGGATTAAAGCAGAGGCAGGCGGATCGCTGTGAGTTCGAGGCCAGCCTGGGCTACAGAGTGAGTTCCAGGAAAGACGCAAAGCTACACAGAGAAACCCTGTCTTGAAAAACCAAAAAAAAAAGGACTGGTGTGATGGCTCAGCAGTCAAAAGCAGAGGACAGCTTATATCTGGTAAAGGAAGAGCTCATAGGCAAATGAAGAAACGCACAATGGGTCAAGTACTGGACGGGAGACAACCAGCTCAGAAAAAAAGAGAGCAAATGGGAAGTTTGACATTTTATATCAGACAACTAGCAAAGCTCATTAATAAAGTGACATTATTTTTTTGAGACCCTTGAAGAAAATAAAAGCAGGAACCATGTGGACATACAGAGACCTTCCAGGCAAAGGGCACAAGAGTAAACGCATGGGGAGGAATCTGGACGGGCACACGAAGGGACAGCAGCAAGGAATACAGTTAAACAAGGTAAGAGAGTACACCAGGAGTGGGCACACACAACTTAACCCCAGCATGCAGGAGGCAGAAGCTAGCAGAGTTAGTTCCAGGCCAGCCAGGACTACACAGTGAGACTGTCGCAAAGGAAGAGGAAGGAAAAGAAAAGACTCAAGGGAGTGCCATGGGACAAGATCAGTGACATAAAGAGCAGTCAAACATGGAGAGATTAGGGGCTCTTACAAAGACTACATCTTTTACTCCGTAAAAGTAAGATGAAAAGCTACTAGGCCACCCATGGTGGCAGACCCCTGCAGTGCCAGCTACTAAAGCTAAGGAAAGATCACTTACTTCAAGCAGTTTAAGACCAGCATACTCCAGCCTCTAACTGCATACTTTTAATTAATTTATTTATGCATATATGCATATGCCTGAGTATATGTATGTGCCTCATACATATACATGCCTCATAATCTGGTACCTACGCAACCAGAAAAGGGTATCAGATCCCCTAGAACTGGAGTTACAGGCAGCTGTGAGCCACGTGGATGCTAGAAATTGAACCCAGGTCCTCTGAAAGAGCAGGTGCTTTCAACCACTGAGCCATCTCTCCAGCTCCATGAATACATTTTCTTACAAGAAAATAGATAATAAAAACAGAAAAGGCTGGGGCTGGAGAGATGGCTCAGTGGTTAAGAGCACTGCCTGCTCTTCCAGACCCGGGTTCAATTTCCAACACCCACATGGCAGCTCACATCTCCAATTCCAGGGACACACATGCGGGCAAAACACCAATACACATAAAAATAAATAAATCTTAAAAAAAGAAAAAGAAAAAGAAAAGGCTACTGAAAGATTGTTAAACAACGAGTGACACACCCTTATGACTGTTTTAAAGTATCACTTAGAGCCAGGCATGTAATGCCAGCACTCAAGAGGTGAAGGCAGTTAGACTAGCAGTTCAAAGCCAGCCTTGACTAAGAGATCGTGTGTGTGTGTGTGTGTGTGTGTGTGTGTGTATGTGTGTGTGTGTGTGTGTGTGTGTGTATGTGTGTGTGTGTGTGTGTGTGTGTGTGTGTGTGTGTGTGTAAAAATGAAAGCATTATTTTGTTGCTAAGCAAAGAACAAATTAAACAAAGGAGGCAACAGTAGGAGGAAAAATATGAAACTAAAGCAACCAGGGCTGGAGAGATGGCTCAGCAGTTAAGAGCACTGGCCACTCCTACAAAGGACCCGGGATTCAATTCCCAGTTCCCACATGGTAAGCTTACAACTGTCTCCAGTCCCAGGGGATCTGACATATTCATACAGACATACATCCAGGCAGAACATCAATGTACATAAGTAATTAAAAAATGTTAAAAAAAAAATTTTAAGCCAGGTGGTGGTAATGCACACCTTTAAACCCAGTGCCGCTTGGAAGGCAGAGGCAGGCAGATGTCAGTGAATTTGAGACCAGCCTGGTTGACAGATCGAGCTCCAGGACATCCAAGATTACACAGAGAAACTGTGTCTAGAAAAACAGAAAAAAATTAAGAAACTAAAGCAACCATCCAGGTTAAGAGACAGTGACAGCTTAGGTGAGAAGAGCAAGTGTAAGTGTTGAGAAATATCAAGATCTGCAAGGAAAACAAAAAACAAGAGGCTAGCCTAGCACTGACTCCATTTAAGGATGAATTAAATGTCAAGTGTGAGGGCACAAAGAAGCGCTGGATGTCTTCACATCTGACTAGAATAGGCAGAGAACTGAGGCTGTGCTGGGGGAGCAGGCTGAGTGGTCCACGCTTAGCATGTGTGAGGCCCTCAGATCAATACACAGCAGCCTTCCTCACCACCACCACAGAGCTGCTATTTACAGGAATCAACAATCCATTCACTTTCTGGGCCTTTTCAGGATCTACCTCCTTCTACTTCTCTTCAATCCTTCATGAATGCTCCATAAGGACAAAAACTGAGCTTTAGCCGAGCGGTGGTGGCGCACGCCTTTAATCCCAGCACTCGGGAGGCAGAGAGCCAGGCGGATCTCTGAGTTCGAGGCCAGCCTGGGCTACAGATTAAGTTCCAGGAAAGGCGCAAAGCTACACAGAGAAACCCCAAAAGTCTCGAAAAAACAAACAAAAGAAAGAAAAGAAAAAAAAACCTGAGCTTTGAGGCTGTTTTTCAAATATCCTGCTCTTTCTCACCTCTGAGTCTTTCACTGTTCCCTGAACAAATCAAGAACATCAGCCAAGCACAGCATAAAGAGAAGAGTGTGACGGTAAAATGGGTGAAGTGGACCTTCTTAAAAAAGGTCTAAGGAGTTTGAATTTCATCTTTAAAGTAATAGGATCCAATGGAAACTAAGGCCAAAAATGGCAGGTTCTTATCGTTATTTCTGAAGTGTCACTCTTCAAACTATTGGTTCCAGCAATACAAATATAATAACTGTAACAGCAAGATCAAGAAAGGCAATTCAGGAAGGAAACAATTTGAAACAGTCTGGGCAATGAACATTAAGGGCCTTAATTAAGTCAGAGATCAGGAACGGGTAAATAGTGCAGAATCTAACTAGAGATGAGCAGTTGGGCCGGGCAGTGGTGGTGGCGCACGCCTTTAATCCCAGTACTCAGGAGGCAGAGCCAGGCGGATCTCTGTGAGTTTGAGGCCAGCCTGGTCTACAGAGCGAGATCCAGGAAAGGCGCAAAGCTACACAGAGAAACCCTGTTTCAGAAAAAAATAAAAATAAGTGAGCAGTTGGGAGAGAAAGAATCAAATATTGTTTCCAGATCTCTGGTCTAAGTACCCAGATGAAGAACAATGCCTTCGGGAAACTTAAAAGATAGTCAGTCAAAAGAACTGACTGTAGTCAAGGGGGTATACCCTTTCCTTTTATCCGGATGGCACTACAGGCTTTTCTATCTACAAACTTTCAAGATGCTCCACTCACACATTGCTCATGTTGCTGAAGCTAAGTTATAACCCGGTAAAGTGAGTGCTATTAGCATTAAAAGCAATGCAAATTCTCATTCTCGCTAGATAGTGAACCATAGTATCTTTCACACCGGCTACACAGTTGCAAGATAATAATAATAACTCAAGGTCTTCAACCTGTTATCAACATCCTAAAGTTTTGAAAACACCGTATAATTACAAATATAGTTATAATAAGGCGCGCATGTGAACGGTTTCAAAAAGACAAGCAGCAGGTAACAAAGTAATGCGGAATCTATCTGCGAAGTAAATGTCCATGAAACAAGTGTTTACTACAACCCAGTAAGAGTGAGCCGCACACATACTGCAGGTGCGGTAAAAACGTCTGCCCACACGCTTTTAAAGGACTTAGGAAGACCACGCGCGCACGAAAGTAAACTAGAGTGGCCGTAAGCAACACGGCAAAGGCGAAGCGATAGGGAGTGAGCTGGGAGCTGGGCTGACGGAGGTGATGAGGCTGCAGGCTCGGGGTGGGGGGAGAGGACGGGCTGAGCTGCGGAGGGCTGAGCGGCGGGAGGCTGAGCTGCGGGAGGCTGAGCTGCGGGAGGCTGAGCTGCGGAGGGCTGAGCGGCGGGAGGCTGAGCGGCGGGAGGCTGAGCGGCGGGAGGCTGAGCGGCGGGAGGCTGAGCGGCGGGAGGCTGAGGGGCGGGAGGCTGAGCTGCGGAAGGCTCCTTCGGTTCGGGGCTCGACCCGGCTGCTGCGAGCACAGGGGAGTCTCTGCGGCCCTGCGCGCCGCAGCGCAACCTCGCAGCCGAGGTGACCGGCTCCTCACGACCACCCGTGGGGCCACCCCACACCCGCCGCGCCGCCACCGCCACCCGCTCCCCTCGGAGCCCAAGAAGCCGGTCGCCCGCGGACTCACCGAGACTCCCGGCCCATGCTGCCGGCCGCCAGAAGTTCTGCGCCCTGAGGAACGATGCGCAGGCTTGTCAAGAGGACAAAGGAGGGGGGCACCGAGCCCTCACGGTGCCTGCCGAGTGAGGACCGGCACTACGAAGTGGCCACAGGTCCAGCAGTGACCGCCATCAGAGCGCGGCCAACGAAAACAGGATGTGCTGGCGCCGGGCGCGGAAGGAAAGAGCAGGCGGAAGGAAGTGACTGATTCCCCACAGCGCCTCCCAGCGCCTGGAGGCCGAGCGGCACGGGTTTCACCTGGAATGGCCCTGGCTGCTTTTCCCGCGGAATCCCCAGGGTTGGTTGGTGCACTGGAGTGGGACCTCAGCCAGGTCAATCCCGCCAGAAACCACTGTCTTTAGCCTTGAGAGCCCTCTACACTGATGTGACAGGTGGTCACACGGGTTGCTTGGAAATAGTGTGAATAGGAAAACGGACCATATGTATCATCTCGCAGTTTCAACAACTTGGGAGGCTGAGGCAGAAGGATCACTTGAGCCCAGAGGTTAGAGGGCAGCTTGGAAAACAGAATTTAAATGTGTCTCAAAAAAAAAAAAAAAAAAAAAGAGGAGGGCAGAGGGCTGGAGAGATAGCTCAGAGGTTAAGAGCACTGACTGCTCTTCCAGAGGTCCTGAGTTCAATTCCCAGCAACCACATGGTGGCTCACAACCTCTTCTGTATACATAATAAATAAATCTTTAAAAAAAAAAAAAAAAAAAAAAAAAAAGAGGGCAAAAAGTGGAACCTAAGACTAGTGTCTTAAACACTAGAGGCAGAAAAGTGATCAGAATCTCCAGGATATTTATGCAAAACATGAACTGATCAACTGCATATAAGCTGAGGGAGAGGACAGAAGACCACTCCTAATTTGGAAGAGTGTTTGTGGATTCTGGTACGAGGTGAGGAGGTGTTATTTTAACTTCGGCACAGTGGCAATTGCGACTCCATAGTTACCGGTCTGTCAGGAATTCCGTTCCCACAGGCACTGGCCCTGTGGATGCCGCTAAAGGTAGCCTTAACTATATCTCTATCATTCTATTTATAAATAGGACTCGAGATTCAAAGGCTGGGGTGAAAACCTGCCGACTCAGAGAGGCTGAGCAGCAACTAGCTAACCCTCTCTCCTTGCTGCTCCAAAAGATCGTGCTTCCACTCTGCCAAACCAGAAAAAGCTTTGCCACTCCAGATTTCTCCCTATTATTTCCTGTGTTTCTCTATCTCTCTCAGATGCCCTCTGATGCTCTCTGATTACTATCTGTCAACTAGTTGCTAACTCAACCTCCTAACCCAATGTTGTGGGATGTCCTGTATGCTGTAAATGTATGTTGCGATGATTGATTGATACATAAAATGCTGATCAGCCAGTAGCCAGGCAGGAAGGTTAGTGTAGGTGGGACAAGGAGGCCATACAGTTTATAAGTAGTATAAGTCTCTGTGTGTTTACTTGGGGGACGGGAGTGGGAGAGATTTGTCCTGACAGTGGGCCAGGCAGGACCAGGAAAACTTCAACTACAACCCAAGGTTAATTTTATTTAATCAACACAAATACACACTCAGGGTTCACAGTGTGATCAAATATCTCCCAACAAGGAGGATATGGGAGCAGTAGATCTGGGATGAAGAGTTTTTGATGAAAGGAAACAGGGTCAGGAAAGCCAGTTAGTCCCAGCTTGCTTGGTGATTTGATGAAATGTCCCTCCAGTCTCAGGCAGTGAATACTTGATCCCCAGGTGGTGTTGGGGCAGCTTAGGAGCTGTAGACTTGCTGGAGAAAGTATGTCATGGGGCCAAAGATTTACATCATTCCTGTACTGGCTGGTTTTATGTCAACTTGACATAAGCTAGAGTCATGAGAGAGGAGGGACCTTCAACTGAAAAATCCCTCCATAATATCCAGCTGTAAGGCATTTTCTTAGTGATCAATGGGTACAATGAGTCTTTCTCTGTCCCGCCAGCCAGCTGCCAAATAATGATACAGAGACTTATTATGAAAGCTCAGCCTATAGCTTAGGCTTGTTCCTAACTAGCTCTTATAATCTATCTTCTACCATGTGGCTTTTACCTCTGTTCCATTCTGTGTGAGAGACTCCTTTTGTGTTCGGGTAGCCTCTCTGATTCTCTTCTTCCCAGAGTCCTCTCTGTGCCTGGAAGTCCTGCTATTGGCCATTTGGCTCTTTAAATCAGAAGGCACCTTGGCAAAGACACATTTTCACAGTGTACAAAAAGATTATCCCACAACAAATGGGGGAGGGCTCAGCCTATTGTGGGTGGTGCCATCCTGGGCTGGTGGTCCTGGGTTCTGTGAGAAAGCAGACTGAGTAAGCCATGTGAAGCAAGCCAGTAAGCAGCACCCCTCTATGGTCTCTACATCAGCTCCTGCCTCTAGATTCCTGCCCTGCTTGAGCCCCTGTCCTGATTTTCTTTGGTGATAAACACTAATGTGGAAGTATAAGCTGAATAAACCCTTTTCTCCCAACTTGCTTTTTGGTCCTGGTGTTTCCTTGCAGCAATAGAAACCCTAAGACAATTCCCACTTTGCTCTGCTTTGTGCTTATAGTTCAAGATGTGTGCCCTGGGGCTACAGATGGTTCACTGGTCAAGAGCATTTGTTGCTCTTGCAGAAGACTTAGTTCAATTCCCAACATTACATGATGGTTTACAAACATCCATAACTACCGTGCCAGGGAATCCAACACCACTTTCTGATTTCAAAGGACACCAGGCAGCATGTGGTGTACATGCGTAAGTGCAGGCAAAATACTCATATACAAAAAAATTAAATTAAAAAAATTTTTTGTTTGTTTTTCGAGACAGGGTTTCTCTGTGTAGTTTAGAGCCTATCCTGAATCTTGCTCTGTAGACCAGGCTGGCCACAAACTCACAGAGATCTGCCTGGCTCTGCCTCCCAAGTGCTGGGGTTAAAGGCGTGCGCCACCACTGCTCAGCTATAAAAAATAATTTTAAAATATGATGTGAGCCATCAGCTTCGGCTCCAGCCACCATGTCTGCCACCTGGACTCTAACTCTCTGGAAGCATAAACCCAAATAAACTCTTTCTTTATAAATTGCCTTCGTCATGGTGTTTTATTACATCAATAGGAAAGCAACTAACATGATCATTACTGTAGTTAAGAGTATTTATGCTATTGCACTGCTTGCCTAAATTACTCAGATCCCACTTTTAACATTTCTGTTCTAGCTTGCTTTTAAAAGGCACTTCTGAGGAGCTGAAGAGGTTAGGGGTTAAGAGCACTTGCTGCTCTTGCAGAGAACCTGGATTCAATCCCCATCACTCACATGGTGGTTCACAATGATCACAATGATCCATAACTCTTGTTCCAGGGGATCCAATGCCCTCTTACCTCTATAGGCACCAAGTACATATATGGTGCACATACATACATGCACAAAACAAGCAAAATAAATTTAATCAATCTAATCAACACTGTAGCTAGAGTTTTCCTGCCTGGCCCACAGTCAGGACAAATCTTTGTCACCCGCCAGTCCCACAGCTGCTCAGACCCAACCAAGTAAACACAGAGACTTATATTGCTTACAAACTGTATGGCCGTGGCAGGCTTCTTGCTAACTGTTCTTATATCTTAAATTAATCCATTTCCATAAATCTATACCTTGCCACGTGGCTGGTGGCTTACCTGCATCTTCATATGCTGCTTGTCATGGCAGTGGCTGGCAGTGACTCCTTCCGCCTTCCTGTTCTTTCCTTTCTCCTCTCTGTTAGTCCCGCCTATACTTCCTGCCTAGCCACTGGCCAATCAGTGTTTTATTTATTGACCAATCAGAGTAATTTGACATACAGACCATCCCACAGCACAACACAACCTTTAAAACCCTTCGGAATGCAGCTCACTGTCAGAGCACAGGCCCGAATCTGACGGCAGCACAGCAAGGCCGGGCCAACAACAACAAAAACATACAATTACAATGTTTATGACTAGGGCTGGAGGGATAGCTCAACAGCTCAAGGCAACTGCTGTCTGCTCTTGCAGACAGTTCCCAACACTCACGGGGCAGCTCACAACTGCCTGGATCTCCAGGGGATCAGATTCCCTTTTCTGGCCTCTGCAGGTACCAGATATGCGCATGGTACACAGACAGATACGCAGGTAGGATGTGCATACACATACAATAGAAATAAATAAATCTAAACAAAAAAGAGATGAGTACAAGTTGCATAGACTATAAACTCTTTTTAAAAACCATTCATTTGTGTAACTCCCCGACCCCACTCAGTGTCAGAGATTCGCGGCTAGGCAAGCATTCTGTCATTGATCTACACTACTGTACCCCACATGTATGAACTTGAACTGTTTCTTCCCTTATTATTTGTATGTATGTTAACTCAAAAATGGATAAGGATGGCTACCACTTTTGGGCCTTGGGTTAAAACTTTTAAAAATAAGACAGGCAGTGGTGGCCCATACCTTTGATCCCAGTACTCGGGAGGCAGAGGCAGGCAGATCTCTGTGAGTTCAAGGCCAGCTTGGTCTACAGAATGAGATTCAGGACAGGCACCAAAGCTATGCAGAGAAACCTTGTATTGAAAAAACCAAAAATAAAATGTGCAGTCTTAACATTAGACAATTCAATTCCATTCATTTTATTTTTAGGATGTTTTCATTTTTCAGGACAGAATGACACAAATACAAGTCACAGTCCTTTAGGCAGGCTGAGATCACTTTATCTACTCCTCTCAAAGTAATAGCCCAGTCCCACAAGAGGGATTATAAATGCCAGAAGTTAGGGGAAAGGTATAAGACTGGATTTCTAATTAAACAAGAAAAACTGTTAATGACATTGTTATTCTATTTGGTTACTCATACCAGTACTGATACAAAGTCAACCCTTTTAAATCAGGGCAACTAATAAGTTGGTTTTCTGTAAAGTAAAAGAATTTCATAAAGATATAAACCAATTTGTCCCCTTTAGAGACACTGTAATGTAGAAGAGAAATTGTTTTCACTTTGTAAACTTCTTCTGAGTTCTTCGGATTTCAGGGTACTTCAGAACCCCAATAATCAATCAGTTCATGACAAAAAATGAAAGTGAAAAAGTAGACACAGAGATCTGTGAAGACTTCGCCCATCTTGCTATAGGTATCCATGGACCGATTTATCACTTCAGCAGGGATTCCAGACAGCAGCAGCGCAGCCGTCAGCACTGTGGTCTTTATCTTCTTCTCACCCTGCACCAAGAAGAGACAAGTCAACCATATGCCCTGAGCAGACTGCATGTGCTCTAGACAGCCACGTGGATGCTGCTCTCTCTCCTCACTGCTTTCAAAACTGCTAATGAAGTCAAAACAACACACGCACATTTACTGAGCATAGAACAGGGAAATCAGCAAATTACCAGGCAACAGCAGATAACATAACCTCCAGCAAGTTTAGAGCTGTGTCATTTTGGCCAGGCTGGTGGCACACAGCTTTAATCCCAGCACTTGGGAGGCAGAGGCAAGTAGATCTCTGAGTTTAGGCCAGTTTAGTATCACTGTTCCAGGACAGCCAGGGTTCTGTAGAGAGACCCTGCCCCCAAATAAACAGATAAATAAATAACTGTGTTATTTTGGAAGCAAGACATAAGTAACAACTTTAGAGACATTTAACACAAAGTAAGAAACAAGAACAATGTTACTAGTCAGGATATAAATACCTACACATGAACGAACTGATGACGTGTGACGTTGGGATTCAAGTGGCACACACTGCTCTTATGTAAACAAAGCACAAGGAAGTGGTTCTGGAAGTCCTGATGCCCAGCACACCACCACATACAAGAGGTCTAAGGAAGGCTTTCCGAGTGGGAGGAAACCAGCCTTCACGGGGGGCAGGATCTTGTCAGGGGCAGAGGAGAAACCTATTGTAAGCTGACTCTCACAACAAAAGCCAGAAGCAGAAGAATGTTAGGTGTGTCACTGCAAACAAAATCACAGGGACCCCCACAGGACCCTGACTGCTGTACGAAGGAGCAGACACTGGTCATTCGTGGGATGGGATGTCACTGTACACTTCAGAACACTTCTGGGGAGAGAGAACATTTGTTTCTTAACTTTCTGGTCTTATTCTAAAATAGTTTCTTGAGGCAGACAGGCCTCAATCTGGCTACATATCTAAGACTTTACTGATCCTCTACCTCCACTTCCCAATGGCAGGAAGCAGAGGCATGCACTATCATGCCCAGATCATGTGGTGTTGAGGCTCAAACCCAGGCTCCATGAATGCCTGGTGCCTGGTGCCCAGTGCCCACAGAGGCCAGGGGGGACATTTAGTATCACTAAATATCCACTCACGATATGCCAATTTTAAAGACATAAAAAGCTATAAGGTTAACTAATAGAACTGAAAGGTTATGACCACAAAAAGATGCACATAAGAATATTCTTAGCAGCTTTAGTCATAATATACCAAGTACAGTGATAGCAAAGATTCCCTAGCAACAAGAGACTATAAGAAGAAAAGAAGGAAGGGAGGAAGGGAGGGAGGGAGGGAGGGAAGAAAGAAGAAAGAATGGAAAAAAGTCATACAATAAAATACTGTGCAGAGATGGTCCAGTGGTTAGGAGCTGTACTGCTCTTGCAGAGGACCTGAGTTCATTTAGCAGCATGTATGCTGAGTGGCTCATGTGCACCTATAATTCTAGCTTGAGAGAACATGAAGTCTTCTTCTAATACAATCACTCACTTGCCTGTGTGTTTGAGCACACATACAACATACACATAAAAGTAATAAAAATTAATCTTTGAAAGATAAAGGAGAATGAGCTACAGATACATCCTAAAATAGAAAAGAATTTCACACCACCATGCAGAATGATGACTTGCAAAATGTACAGGGCTAAAGGTATGGCTCTGAAGTGTATGCTTAGCGCCAGGCGACGGTGGCGCACATCTTTAATCCCAGCACTCGGGAGGCAGAGACAGGCGGATCTTTGTGAGTTTGAGGCCAGCCTGGGCTACAGAGCGAGGTCCAGGAAAGGTGCAAAGCTACATAGAGAAACCCAGTCTCAAAAAACCAAAATAAATAAATAAATAAAACATGCTTAGCAAGGTGCTGTGTCCAACCCTTAGCGCGCACACACACACACACACACACACACACACACACACACACACACAATCAAAATTTTATCAATCTGCAAACCACATTTTTTCACCTAAAAGCCCTGAGCAAGGACTACTTGGCCAAAGTGAGCTTTTATAGGCAGTCTCTTATTCTCCTTGAAGAAACATCTACACAGGGGTTCCTCAGCTCTCACCCTGCTATCCCCAAACTGCAATAGATCTGTCCTCCCCCCTCTTGTTTTTATTTTTTGAGACAAGGTTTTTCTGTGGAGTTCTGGCTGTTCTAGAACTTGCTCTGTAGACCAGGCTGGCCTTGAACTCAGGGAATTTGCCAGCCTCTGCCTCCCAAGTACTGGAATTAAAGGTGTGTGCCAAGACTACCCAGCTTTTTTTTTTTTTTTTTTGGCCTGGTAGCAAATAAAGATTTATTTATTTTATGTATACTTGTCTGTATGTACACTTGTACATCAGATCCCATAGACAGTTGTGAGCTGCCATGTGGGTGCTGGGAATTGAACTCAGGACCTCTGGAAGAGCAGCCAATGCTCTTAACCACTTGAGCCATCTCTCTAACCCAGATCTGTCTTCTTTTCCAAACGCTCCTCCTGTGATATAGCTCCATGTACAAAACATCTGCCTGGCCTGTGTTAGGCCCTAGGATTGATGCAAAATTGCTCCCCCTCCCCCACCCACAGAAAGTCATAGATCTAGATATGACTAAGCAAACAGCCACTTTTTGCACAAAAACTTGACACAAACTTTGATCATATGCTAGGTGTGGTAGCATCTGCCTGTAATCCCAGGAAGCTGGGGCAGAACAGCATCCTATGGTGGTCTGAGCCACATATCAACAATCTGATACATTCAATCACAAATAACATTATTTTTGCTTAAGTATTTCAGACATGGCCTCACTGTGTAGTCCAGGCTAGTCTCAGACTCATGCTCCTGACTCTACCTTCTGAATGGCAGGATTAGCTGCAAGCATCAGCCTGACTTACAAGGAAGTTTACCTTTGACATCAGGCAAGCCAAGCTCAGGGAGATGATGTATACATGTGGTCAAGCAGACTAGGAAAACATCAATCAGCTCAACATCATTCTGCTCCATAATTGTCGTCAAATAATTCTCATTCTCAACATTAAAGTGAATTGCTATCATGTGTCCAAAAAAGGGCACAGTAAAACAACCGAATTCGTTTACTTTCTTACCAACAGAAAGAATTACTAAATTTGCTAATGAATCTGAAGATCAGCCCTGGCAGGTAAGCCACTTTGAATGTTTTCATTCCATTGATTGATTTGTGTACAGATGTGGAGGTCAGAGGGCATCTGCATTGTAGGCCACTCTCTGCTCCTCCATGTGAGTCCTAGCAATCAGACTCAGGCAGCTTGGTGAAAACCGTCTTCACCCGAGGAGCCATCTTGTGGCCCTAACCCTGGGGCTCTGACTCAGATCATTGTCACCTGTGTTTCCCTTAAGTTCTTTTTGTTTTTTTGTTTTTTGTTTTTTTTTCAATAAAAAAAAAAAATTAATTTTTGCTGAGCGGTGGTGGCGCACCCCTTTAATCCCAGCACTTGGGAGGCAGAGGCAGGTGGATCTCTGTAAGTTGGAGGCCAGCCTGGGCTACAGAGTGAGATCCAGGACAGGCACCAAAGCTACACAGAGAAACCCTGTCTCGAAAAAACAAACAAAAAATTAATTTTTATTTTTTAATTATGTATATGTGTCTGTGTATAGGTTTGTGCATATAAGTGCAGGTACCCACAGTGGCCAGAGGAGTTGGATCCCACTGTAGCTGGCATTACAGGCAATTGTGAACCACCTGACGTGGGTGCTGGGAATCAAGCCTGAGTCCTCTGAACCAGTGTGTGTTCTTAACCACTGAGCCATCTGCCCAGCCCTTAAGTGCTTTTTTTTTTCTTCTGAGACAGTTTCCCTGTGTAGCCTTGGCTGTCCTGGAACTCACTTTGTAGACCAGTAGACCAAGCTGGCCTCAAACTCACAGAGATCCACCTGCCTGGATTAAAGGTATGCACCACCACTGCCCAGCAGCCCTTAGGTTCTTAAAATAAGTTAGTCAGGAGCCATCAAGATAGTTCAGCAGGTAAATGGATTGCTTGAAAGCCTGGAAAGTGAGTTTGTTCCCTAGGAGAGAACCAACTCCCAAAAGATGTCCTCTGACTTGCACAAAATCACATCCACACTCACATGTCATACATACACACACAAGTATATGCACACACAAATAAATTAGATTGTTAACAATTACTTAGTCATGAGTCAACCTAAATATTAATTAAGAAAAGACTTAAATTTACCTTCGGAAAATATTTGTATAGTCCCATGTACGCAAGTTGCAAAGTAAGAAATGGAGCGAATATAGACTGTGAAGACAGAAAATAAAATTAAGTATTTCCAATAGAATCACTGATATCATAAGTCAACTTAACAAAAGCTATAAATTCCAAGCAAAACATTACAGGAAAATATTGAATGCAGCATCTGAAAGTATTCTTGTTTCTGTAGAAGACTAAGAGAAGTAGAGTCTCGTTCTCTAGAAAACACGTTCCTCGAGTCATGTGATTCTTTCGGTGCTTCTCCTCCCAATGTGTTCTCTCGTACAGACATTTATTTTCTTTTTATGAGACGGTTTCACTATGTGGAGACTCGCTATGTAGAGGCTAGCCTTGAACTCATGATCCTACTGTCTCAGACTTCAGAGTGCTAGCATTAAAGGCTGCACTACCGTACCAGACCAAACCTAGAGAATTAAAGATGCAATAACATCTCCACCATCACTGCCTGGCTGACAGACTATTCTTAACAGTTCGGCAGTATGACATCCTCAACAAAATGAAGAAGACCAAAATGGCACTTAATTTACACAATTATTTCTAAGATGTAAAAGGTTATGAAGGGGGCCAAAGAACAAACAGTGCTGTGTGGCAAGAAGCTAACAACTGATTATCTGATGGTGAAGATAACCATAAAACCAAAACAACAAATCCTTCACATACAAATGAAGCACAGGGGGCTGGAGAGATGGCTCAGAGGTTAAGAGCACTGGCTGTTCTCTCAGAGGTCCTGAGTTCAATCCCCAGCACCCACATGGTGGCTCACACAATCATCTGTAATGAGATCTAGTGCCCTCTCCTGGCCTGCAGGAGTACATGCAGGCAGAGTACTGTATGCATAATAAATAAATAAATCTTAAAAAACAAATGAGGCACAGGGGCTGGAAAGAGCACTTACTGCTCTTGTAGAGGACCCGGGTTCAATCCCAGGGCCCACGTGGTGGCAGCCACGTGGTGGCTTACAAACACCTGTAACTCTGGTAGAGGAGCTGTGTCACCCTCTTCTGACTCTGCAGGAACCCAGTATACACAAAGTGCACAGACACACATGCAGGCACAACACTCTTACACATAAAATAAACCAATCCATTTGTAAAAAAAAGGTGTAGCTGTTAAAGCACGACAACACAGACCCTTGGATAAAAGAGCAGCTCTTGGCTCATATGCTGTTAGCATGAGACAATGAAATCTGTTGAACAGATTATATTTTAGAAAATACCTCATAAAAGCAGGTGTTTGTTTGTTTGCCTATTTTTTTTTTCTTGTTTTTTTGAGACAGGGTTTCTCTGTATGGCCCTGGTTGTTCCGGAACTCACTCTGTAGTCCAGGCTGGCCTCAAACTAAAGAGATCCACCTGCCTCTGCCTCCCTAGTACCGGGATTAAAGGCGGGCACCACTACACTTAGCTGCATAAAAGCAGATTTTAAAATGTTTCACCTAATGATGTAGATCTTAGTTGTCTGAAGATTTTACGTGTGTATCTGGTACATAGTAAGTATTCTTAAAAAGTCTTCTAAATGGACCCACTTCAAATCAAACACATTCAGAGGCTGGAGCAGCGGCCGGGTGGGTAAGAGCACCTGGGTTCAGTTCCCAGCACCCACATGGGGGCTCACAACTGCCTGTGATTCCAGTTCCAGAGAATCTGACTCCCTCTTCTGACCTGAGTACACACTAGGCATACACATGGTGTACATACACACAAGGAGGTAAAACACAAAAATAAATTAATAATAAATCTTTTGAAAAAAATTTTAAATCATGACACTGATCTCTGGCCTGTGTCTTCTGCACTCTTCTACATCCCATAATGGACTGTTACTATAATGTTTCTACATTATACAACGCTGACACACCTTCTGGGTTGTAGACAACTACCTACACACAGGCCCACAAGAAGTATATTTCAATGTCTCAAACTACTTGGAAAATTACACATAAAATAGTACACATAGGCATCTGGCCTTTCGGTTCTGGAATGAAACTGCCTGGGTTTCACCCCACCTGTCAGTTGCTGTGTGACCCTGGTTTAGTCTGAGTCTTCACTCCTTCATGGGTTCAAACAACATATAATGCATAAAGACGAAACTTAAATGAATTAATATTAGGAAAGCATTTAAAATGGTACCTGGTATGTAGACAGATTTTAGTAATTACTACTAATGGGCTCTCATTCACTAACTAGGTTAAAGAACAGGATTTATGCCAGGTGGTAGTGGCGGCAGCACACACCTTTAATCCCAGCACTCGGGAGGCAGAGGCAGGCGGATCTTTGTGAGTTCGAGGCCAGCCTGGTCTACAAAGCGAGATCCAGGAAAGGTGCAAAGCTACACAGAGAAACCCTGTCTCGGGAAAAAAAACAAACAAACCAGGATTTATAATACACTTTCAATTAGCCCCATAGGTCTGTTAATGCTGGCAAGAAATCCCACTTTTATAACTCAACTTGCATTTTCCTAGTTAATAACTTGCAGCTCTTATCTTACCAAATATTTGCAAACGAAAGCTCTGACGCCGAGAGCAAGAAGAGCACACCCCACCAATCTAAATATTCGGAAAGAGTCAAATTCTTCTGTTGAACTTCCATCTTCCTGGCTGGGCTTCTCGCTGATGAGCTGTTTGCGCAGTTTCATGGCTTCCTCAAACCTGGAAAGGTACTGTTCTAGGCCGTGGTGCGACGCCCTCTGGGCCGCACCTGCTGCAGGGTCACCTCTGCTGCGATGGCGGAGCTCGACACCATCACTACTACCACACTCTGGTGGCTGGATGAGTGAGTCCAGTTTGTCTCCCAGCTGAGTGCCCTGAACCTCCGCCACAGCGCCGGGCTGGCCAGCTGTTCCACCACTGACTGAATCGCCGAGCACCACCCTCTTTGAAACGGAAGGAACGCTGAGGGAGTTCAGTTTGTCACTGTCCTGGGGCTTTGATTTTGATTGATTTTCTTCTTCTGAGGGAAAAAGAAAATTAAAGCCTGTGTATTACAATGCTCACAAGCATCTTAAACATAAATACTCAAAAATATGCTGCTAGAACTTGGTCTCTGTATCAAAATAAATCCTGACTGCAGAAAACAAGATTGGTTCTTTCTTCTTCACCTTTAGAGCAGGCCACCCTTAAAGGGCATTCTGGCTGAAGAAAGTATCCAAACTCTGTGGAGGAAATGCAACTGCTAAGCAAACAAGCAAAGATCATAAGGGATGGGGCAAGGAATAGAGACCAACTCTTCCACAGATAAAACCCAAAGACCACATATTCTAAAGACCTACTCTTCCACAGATAAAACCCAAAGACCACATATTCTAAAGACCTACTCTCTCACAGATAAAACCAAAAGACCACATATTCTAAAGACCTACTCTTCCACAGATAAAACCAAAAGACCACATATTCTAGAGATATGGCTCAATTTCTTGCAGTAGCTGATACGGATAAAAAATCATTGCAGTCTCGTAAGGTTTCTATTTTACAGTTCCATTTCTGAGTCCAGAGTGCTGTGAGCACAGGGTGTGGTGTACTACAGTCACTGCTGCCATCCTTGGGCAGCCATGAGCAGGCACTTTTAGGATGCTGTTCTGGTTTTTAAAGAGAGAACTCTAAAAATGATAAAATTTGCAAAGCAAAAGAATAAAATAAAAAAGTACCTTGAGAAAGACCAACACCAATACTTTAAGAATATCTTCAGATTAATCACTACAGAAAATGTGTCTTGCACTGTTTTAGACGATCTGGAAATGGTATCCATATGTATTGTCTAGAAGTTTAGAACTACATCACTAACGCCTCACAGAAATCTCAAGAGTTCTACCAAGTTTGCAACCAATGACTAAAAAGCCAATTACTAAAGGAAACGTTCAAGTAGGAACTTAGAGAAGCCAAGCACAGAGTCATATTCAATAAGAAAACAATATACTAGACACAAACTTTGCGTGAAAGATGAGGAGTTTCCTTTAGGGTAAATACAGTTATTGAAATGAGTGGTGTAATCTCAGCTAATGAAAGGAAATCTCAGGAGGTACATTACCTCTTTCAGGAAGACCTATAAAGAACGTCCACTCATATATATTCACCTCTCCTAGAAGATCCTAGGTGACAGTGTTGAAGGCACTGAGCACAACCACCAAGATATGACCACAGGGACCCTGATCCACAAAGGATGTCCCAGCCAATAGTTAAGGAATGACAAACTGGTGCGTAACAAGCGTTACAAAGCAAAAGGCAAAAGGTAGGCGTGAGGGGAGGAACTGGGAAGAAAAGCATTTCGAGCAGATGGGGCGCAGTGGGATGAGAAGTATGGGGACAAAATATGTAGCCTCCAAGAAGGGCGAGGAATAAGGAATAAAAGGGCTGTCCACAGATAACTGGACACGGAGAATCAGGAACGAAGGCTTTGTGGCCAGGGAGGAGACTATCTCTGGGCGAGGATCCAAGAAAATAGGAAGCAATAAGGCACCTCCTGGGGTTAAGTGACAATATAATATGGTTTCGTCACCTAGGGGGCGGGGACAGATTACTACTAGAGTGCATTTTTGGGTCAAAAGCTTTGCGGGCTTGGGGGCAGAAGGATCTTGAAGATTCAAAAGGGTGAGCGGGAGACGGGAAACCGAGGCTCTCACCGGCGCCGCTCCCGGGCCTGTGAAAGCCCATGATGCGGTTGATGCGCTGCTCGGAGTTCATGAGCAGCTTTCTCCTCCGCAGCTCCGCTCGACGCTGAGAAGCCGACAGGCCCGAGGGGGCCGCGGGCCGGTCCCCGCCGTCGGTGGACGCAGGCACTGGCTCCATGCTTTATCCGCGGGCTGGAGCGGGGTGACGCCGAAGGCGACTCCGACTTAGGGCAGGGCCGCCGAGTTCCGCCCCACTCCCACTGTGGTCCCGCCCCTAGGGGGCGGGTACTGAGGGGCGAGCATGCGCGGATGTCCTCTCAGCCGCCATGTTGAGTGAGGGCATTCCGGGTTCGAGGATTTTCGTGACCTGCTTTGGCACTGCTCTGGTTCCTTACCGCCAGGTTACCACTCAGGTGCTCTCGAAGGTGAAGAGACCGACGCCCTCCTGAAGGGTGAAATGCCAGTGGGGCACAGGTCCGTTTTATTCTCTGCCAGGAAGCAAAATGGAGGTTGCAGCGGCAGGCGCTTGTCACCAATCTTAAGCGACTTTGCTCCTAGGATACGTAATTGCGGGTGCGACGCTTTCCGAGAGTAGCCCTGGGGTTTGGTGGCGGGTGTTTGTGATTGTCATTTTTCACAGTGCATCTGCCAGGTTTTCCCAGGCGCTTCCGTGTCCGTAGTCTTCTCACTTGCAAACGTATTGCATGCTTCATTGTCCTTGTGAGGAGGACTTTGTGTTAGGTCATAGGAGGAACCTGCAGCACGCCCTCGTCTCTTGAGTTGCTCTGCATGCGTGTGTTTTTAATAGCTGTTTGGTGGTGGTGGAGTGCTGAAGGAGCGCAGAGTTAAAAGCGTTCGACACTTCCAGAGTTAGTATTTCGGGAAGGGCAAAGCTTGAGCACCGAACATTAACTGTTTCATTCCCTGTAAAACTTCGGGCCAGTTTGACATGGAGTGTTAAGTCGGTTTTTTAAGGATTAAAACCCTCAGTGTTCTCAGATCTCTGGCCCTTTGAATAAAGCGCACCTCGCCGCCAAGTGCCTTCTGTTCTCGCATAGGTGAAGAAAGCCAACCCCCTGCCTGGTGGGTGAAATGCCAGTAAGGAGCAGGTTCTTTTTATACTAATGCCAGGAAGCAAAATGGAAGTTGCAGTGACAGGCGCTTGTTGCCAGAAACTTGCTCCTTTTTTAGGGGGAGGGGATTCGAGATAGGGTTTCTCTGGGTAACAGCCCTGGCTATCCTAGAACTTGCTCTCTAGACCAGGCTGGCCTCGAATTCAGAGATCCACCTACCTCTGCCTCCTGAGTGCTGGAATTAGAGGCATATGCCAACATCACCCGGCGACCTCCCTCTCTCTTTCTCTCTCTCTCCCTCCCTCTCTCCCTCTCCCCCCCCCCGTGGCAGATTATACTGTATATTGAGATATACTGTCTCAATATGATAAGATAAAAATAGAAATTAAAAAAAAAACATACACACCCACACACCCCAAAGGTCAAAACAGAGCATACTGTTTACCTAAATTTTCTCGCTATCTAAAAGACCTTTTATTAGGTGGAACATCTTGTCATATCGACATGCAAGGAAGTTGTCAAATGTCAGAACGACCAATGAACCTAACTGGCTCCTACTACCCAAAGATGGAACAATTTAAACAGAAAAACAAATAATTGCTGGGCGGTGGTGGCACAGACTTTAATCCCAGCACATGAGAGGCAGAGGCAGGTGGATCTCTGTGAGTTCAAGGACAGCCTGGGCTGATACACAGAGAAACCCTGTCTCAAAAAAACAAGAAGAAGGAAGAGGAGGAATGAGAGAGGGAGGAGAGGGGAGGGACAAAAGAGGAGAAGAAAGAGAAGGAAAAAGAAAGAGAAAAACGAATACTCAAATAGACTGGGAGAATTCGTGTCTGCATTACAACCCTGGCCGAACACAGGGGCTGGGCTGGAGAGGTTGTTGTGCTGTCGGAAGCCTTTTAAACCCAGGAGCAGGAAAAAGAAGCAGTGTGGTTGCTGCCAGTGTGGTCCAGTTAGTGGGTTCTAGGCCAGCCGGGGCTGTATACTGAGACCCTGTTTCAAAAACCAGCCACAGTGGGTCTGGAAAGGTGACCCAGCTGTTGAGTACAGACAACTGTGGGACTTCCTGAGTCCCCAAGTTCTACTCCCAGAGTCCACATGTCAGCAAACTGTAACTCCATTCCACAGGACCTAATGCCCTCTTCTGGCCACTGTGGGCGATGCATGCACATAGTGCACAGACATGCGGGCCAGACACCCATACACAACAATAATAAGTGATTTTTAAAAATCAGCAATAGCAAAAGAAACAAAAGAATCTGATAGATGATAAATCTGAAAGCTATAACATCTTGACTATTTTTTAAAACTGTAACTGTGTGTACCATTGTGAGTCTTACTTGTTTCATTGTGTCATTTACTTGGAACCATGTTGGCACAAACATTCGTGAAGAAACTACAGCAAGCTAAGAGTCAGACACCCAGAAAATGGAAGCATGTGATATTAATTGGTTTTACCTGAGCTGAGTGTCATCTACAGCCCTGATGAACATGGGCCGACTGTACATGGGCACAGCAGATCTCTGGGAGGCAATGGAAGGGTTTTAAAGTTGGATTGTTCGGCGGCTTTTGTGCTTCTTTGGTGCAGACCTGGTACCTCTTTTGTGAAGCAGCAGCTGAGGAGACTCCCCCATGCTCACCACCCCAATGAAAAACCCAGGGAAGGAGTCAAGCCTGACCACAGTGGTCGTGTTAATTTGAAGGTAGTGGGGCAGTATGGCTCTGTCATACAGTTTAAGAGTAGAGGCATTTAGTAAACTAATGAAAGCCCATTGGGAACAACAATGTCTGTCAGTGAGGCAGGTCAGATTCCCATTTGAAAAGCACTCACCCACACAGTTGGAAGTGGAGGCCCAAGATACAATGGACTTGTTCCATCAGCAGACTGGAGGTGCATGCTGAAATGAAACTTGCTACTTTGCTCCAGAATTTTGTTCTATACCAATAGATGATCAGGTAGAAATCTGTAATTTGCCTGGCATGGTAATGCATGTCTTTAATTTCAGCATGGGGGAGGAAAAGGCATGTGGATTTCTGTGGGTTTGAGGTCAGTTTGGTCTACACAGTGAGTTGTTGACAGCCAGGGCTACATAGTGAGACCTGTCCCACAAAAACAGAAACAAAACAAAAAGCTGCTGTTTGGCCCATTCCATCGGGACTACTACTACACAGTTTTCTAGACTCTTACACTTTCCTTTTCCTAGTCCTTTACTGGAGAGAGTAACTGGTGTGTGTGTAGAAGTATATTATGCTAAAAAAAAAAAAAAAAAAAGCTGGCAGTGGTGGCACACGCCTTTAATCCCAGCACTCAGGAGGCAGAGGCAGGCGAATCTTTGTGAGTTCTAGGCCAGCCTGGGCTAAAGAGCGAGATCCAGGAAAGGCGCAAAGCTACACAGAGAAACCCTGTCTCAAAAAAAAAAAAAAAAAAAGACAAAAACAAAACAAAACAAACAACAAAAAAAAAACTAAATGTCCAATGTTGTTGTCTTAGTCACTGCTGTAATGCTGTAAAAAGACATCATGACCAAGACAACTCTTATTTAAAAAAGCACTTAGCTGAGTCTTGGTGGCACACACCTTTAATCCCAGCACTCCGGAGGCAGAGGCAGGCAGATCTTTGTGAGTTCGAGGCCAGCCTGGTCTATAGAGCAAGTCCAGGGCAGGTTCCAAAACTACACAGAGAAACCCTGTCTCCAAAAACAAAACAAAACAAAAAGTGTTTAATTGTGGCTCGCTTACAGTTTCAGAGGGTTGGTCCATTATCATCATGGTGGGAAGCATGGAGGGGAGCAGTAGCTGAGAGATACATCCTGATCTGAAAGCAAAGAGAAAGAGAGACTGGGCCTGGCATGGGCTTTTGAAACCCACCCCTTCATGACACACTTCTTTCCAAGACCATATCTACTCCAACAAGGCCACACCTGAAAGGATGGTATGGATCAGGACTCCCAAGACCAAGTTCTCAGCACAAAGGATATTTGTGCGAGAGGGAGAAAGGTCAGGGAATAAGAGACACAGACAGGAGACAGAGGACAAGGGAGAATGGGGAAGGAACAAGAGAGAGGGGGCAGGGGATTTGTCTAGCGGAGGATGACAATGGACAGAGAGGAAACAGACATGGCCCATAGGAAAATGGCAGTTTATAAAGATAAAAGGGAAACCCCCTGTTAGGATGAATTGTTCAATTTTAATTGGGCATGGTAATTAGGTGAGCCAAAGGCAGCTTTTGATTGCTGAACTTCAATACTTTGATAGCAGGACCTTGGTAGTCAGCCTCAGGAGGAGGAAGTGGCCAAATAAGGGAGTAGAACTTGGTGGCTGGCTTTAGGAACGTAACAGTGTTTAACAAGGCAGAGTGTTGTGGGATATTAGTTTAACTATGTAAAGATATGTGTTGCATTTTTTACCTTGTCTGCTGAAAGGAACCAGTTTGGTCTAATAAAAAGCTAAATGGCCAATAGCTAGGCAGGAGGTATAGGTGGGACTTCTGGGCAGAGATAATAAGTAGGAGGAGGAATTTAGGTTTGGGAAAGAAAGAAGGAAGAAAGAAAAAGAGATGCCAAGGAGACACCAAGGGCCAGACAGACTACAGGCACAGAGGAAGCAGATAAGTAGGACATATAGAATGAAAGAAAGGTAAAAAGTCCTGAGGCAAAACAGATGAATAGAAACATCAAATTAAATTAAAAGAGCTAGTGGGACAAGCCTAAGTTAAGGCCGAGCACTCATAATTAATAATAAGTTTTTTGTCTTTATTTGGGAGCTAGTTGGCAGCCCAGAGAAAATTCCAAATACAGCAGAGTGAATGGAGAAGAAGGATAAGGCCTGTCAGAGCCATGGTTGCCATGCTGGGGCTGGCCAGAGTCCCTTCAACACCTCCTAATCCTTTTCAAATAGTGCACTCCTTGGGGACTAAGCCTTTGGCTGTATGAGCCGGAGGGAGCCATTCTTACATTTTGGTTAATGTCCAATGGAGATGGTATTGGGAAAGTTCCTTGAAAATACCCCCCTTCCCCTTTAGTGGCATGCTCATTCAGCTTTTATTTTATTATTTTTTAATGTGTTGAGTGTTTTACCTGCATGTATTTATCCATCATGTGCATGCAGTTTCTGCAGAGGCCGGAAGAGGACATCAGAGCCTCTGGAACTGGATCTGATGTTTATAAATGGTTTTGAGCTACTATGATGTGGGTGCGGGGACTGAACTGCAGTCCCCGGAAAAAGTAACAGATGCTCCTTACCATTGAGCCACCTCTCCAGTCCCCTCATTCAGCTCTTTTTGTTGTTGTTGATGAGACAGGTTCTCTCTCCTGAGCCCTGGCTGTCCTAAAACTCGCTCTGCAGACCAGGCTGGCCTCAAACTCAGAGATTTGTCTGCCTCTGCCACCTGAGTGGTAAATTATTTTCAATTTGTTGCTGTTGTTGTTTGTTCATTTGTTTGTTGTTTCGAATCAGGGGTTTTCTGTATAAAAATCTGCCAGCACCATTTGGTGGTAAATGATTTTCTTAACAACAGCAAAACTCCAACAACATAAAACTCGTTATATACCAATCTGGGCAGTGGTGGCACCCACCTTTAATCCCAGCACTCGGGAGGCAGAGGCAGGCGGATCTCTGTGAGTTTGAGGCCAACCTGATTTACAGAGTGAGTTCCAGGACAGCTAGGACTACACAGAGAAACCCTGTCTCAAAAAACAAACAAAAAAAACAAGACCACCACCAACAAACCCTCCTTGTATACCTTGTTTAGTCAGAGAATTGCATTTTGTCTTTTTGGAGTTGGGGGGGTCTTTTGTGGGAGGTTGAGACAGGGTCTCACTCAGTAGCTCTGGCCTGGGACTCACTGTGTACCAGACTGGCTTCAAACTCACAGAGACCTGCCTGAGTCTGCCCCTGCCTCTGAGTGCCTAGTATGTATGGAGGCCAGAGAGGTGTCAAATCCCTGGAACCTGAGTTACAGACAATTGTGGGCCACCATGTGGATGCTAGGAATAGAACCTGGGTCCTCTGTAAGAACAGCAAGTGCTCTTAACCACTGAGCCATCTCCAGCCCCCAATTCTGTCTTTTACTAAAAACCACTGAGGCATAAAATATATGGCATAAATTACACCTCCATAGAGTTGTTCTTCAATCTGGCACAGGGTTTGAGGATTCTCTGAGAGAAATGGAGTCTATTTCTTGGTTCAGATGTTCTTACCCGAGAGAACTAGAGGTCAGGAAACTCAACAGCCATCCAAGTCATTCTGAGCCAGTGGTTCCCAGGTCCGTTGTCTCACAGTTGTGAAGAATGATGAGCAAGGACAGGAAGGAGACAGAGTTCTCTCCCTGCTCCAGTGAGGGGACTTGAAAGTGAGCTGCCCCCTGGTTCCTTGGCTGGGTCCAACTGTCCCTAGTATTGTGAGTCTGATGGGCTGGACCTGTTTGTAAAGTAGGGATTGAGTTGAGAGGCTCTGAACTGAGTGGGTGTGGGAACTCTGGGTAAGAGATAAGAGAGGAGAGCACTGTTCCAAGTTTCCAGGTCAGAGAGGGAAAAAACCAAGTGAGGGCAGCAAGGGCTGGCTGTCCATCTGGCCATTGTCTTTGCAAGACAGAGCCTTTAAAACTCACACTCTCTGGGTTAACCTTCCAGCTTCTGAGCTGAGTTTCCGGCATTTGAGTAGCTCCTGTACTGACCTTCTGATAACGCTTGTCAGGAAGCTAGCGCTGCAGATATCTCCTTCTTAGGAGATAAAGTTAGCCCTCTGCCTGTCCTGAGTTCATAGAGAAGCTGGCCTTGCCGGCTGTAACGGTTTTTCTCTCTGCCTCTTCCTTATCTAACCCTAAAAAAGAAGTGGCCTTACTCCCAATCACTGTCAATAGGCTAGAAAAAATAATTCAACAGATAGCCTGGCATGATGGTGCACATCTTTAATCCCAGCACTCAGAGGCTGAAACAGGAGACTCTTGAGTTCATAGTCAGCTTGTGCCTTGCTGGGTTGGGCCAAGGTGCCCCAGTGGATGAGGGAGATACACCATGCAGCCTCTGCGGGCAGCAGCATGACCCAGTGGGAAGTCACTAATACCATGCAGAAACAGCATCCACATCGACATGGAGAGTTTTTCATAAGATGGGGTGGGGGAGGGGAGAAAGAGAAAGGGGGAAAAGTGGAGGTGTGCATACCTCATGGTGAGAAAGGGAGGAAGGAGAAGAAGGGAGGAGGTTTCCTTAAAAGAGGCTTTACTTTACGTCAGAACACAGGGCAGGTCCCCAAGGGGCGGGCCAGAATGCCAACAGATGAAATCAAAGGAAAATGAATGTTGTATGAATTTTCCTGGGAAGATATCAACAGACGTCTATCATCATCATCATCATCATCATCATCATCATCATCATCATCATCGAGATAGGGTCTCACTTTGTAGTTCCGGCTGTCCTAGAACTCACTATGTAGACCAGGCTATCTTGAACTCACAGAGATCCACCTGCCTCTGCCTCCCAAGTGTGCCACCATGCCTGGCAAACAGACATCTATTTACCCCAGATAAGGCACCAATAATTGACCAAAGAAATGAAGTACCCACGTCTAACCTAGTGAACCAGTGAGTTTATTGGTGTTACTTACAGAGCATGGATGACGTCACCAATCAACCTTGGTCCTCCAGCATGGTGTCAATTCATAAAATCTCTCCTTTTGGATGCAGTGTGCTCTACAAAGGGTGCTTCCTGTCCCCAGTAACTGTTACTGCTTCTACAGCCTAGGAAAGGACCTTGTAGTCCTGCTGTAACTCTCTTGAGCTCCCTGAGCCTGTGAGTCGCATGAGCTTCTGCTCTCTTCAAGGAGGGGAAGTTTCTATTGGAAAGAAAGGGCTACACAACATGAAGAAGCCAAGTCAAACACAGCCCCATCCCGTTCTCCCTGGAGCCCGCCCTGTCCAGAATGTGCTCCAGGACTCACGAGCAGCTAAGGGATGCTGAGGTCCCTGCAGCTCGCTACCTTGCTGTGGAAGCCTTTACCTGTCAGGTCTGAAAGAAACTCCACTCCCCCAAATTCTGGCACCCGTTTCCTTCTACCAAAGGTATGGTTGAGGGAAGGTTTTTATTGTAGATATGAGGGAGAGCACAGCCAGAGGCATCTAGAATAGTCCAGAACAGAGAGAGAGAGAGAGTAGTAATTGAACATGGCCAGCAGACTGGACCAGGCCTGAGAGGAGCCAGGTGGGAGGAGGGAGGAGAGAGGAAGACAAAGAGAGTCGGGGGAGGAGTAGGGGGGCTAAGAGAGGGGGCCATGAGAGGAAGACAAAAGAGAGGAAGCACAGCGGAATGGCGGTGTTACAGGGAACGAGAAGGGGAGGGAGGGAAGCCTACGAGCAGAAGTTATGCGTGTGGGGCGTGGTGAAAAGACCCACGGGCAGCTGTGATACTGAGGAAGTCTGGAGGCCAGTGCTTCAGTATGCTAACAGGCACCACAGGTGGCCATTTGTCCTGAGTTCCTTCTAAACCTTACATCAAGCAATTGCTAAGAACCACTGAGGCACACCAGCAGATCTTAAGTTGTATTTAGATTTGTTCTCATTGGACATAGTTCATTTTCTCTATTTTTTTGAGGGGTGGGGGAGGTGTGAGATGGGGTTTCTCTGTGTAGCCCTGGCTCTCCTGGAACTCACTCTGCAGACCAGGCTGGGTTATTAAAGAAAAACTGGAGTGCAAGGCATGGAACACCTCCTTACAAGTTATTGGTCAGGGAAGCTCCGTACAAACAACCGCAGTTATTGCCATTGCTCCTGGTTACCCACCATATCTACATGGTTATTGCCATTGCTCCTGGTTATCCACCATATCTACATGGTTATTGCCATTGCTCCTGGTTACCTACCATATCCATATGGTAAGCTCTTATTGCTGAAGACACCACACACTTTGGCTGCAGAACATAAACCAATCTCAAAGTTACTGGGAAACTTGCTCACCACTGGCTAGCTTCCATAGTGTCAGAGGTACTGTGCAGGGTGCTGGATGAGTGCTGGACCCTATGTGCCACAGTACTGACCTGCCAGGTATGATGTGCCCACTGGTGCAGTACTGGCATGGCTGTGATCGGGGGTAACTAACCTCTTTCTGAGTGGATTTGAGGCCTGATTCCCAGCAGGGGATTTCATGCCTGGTACTCTTAACTCTAGTCAAAACCCATACCTGGAGAAGTCATAAGCCCTACGGTAGGTCCTGCTGTTGTTATTTTTTCTGAATGGCCACACTGTGAAATATTTATACTTATACTTATAGACCTGGGCTACTCTCAACCCGGGTCAGAGAAACTCCTTTCTGCAGCATGCAGCCATCAATGCAGAGACACAGAACTGGTCAAAGTGCTGTGAAGAACAGACTGAGTGCTCAACTTTAAATGGGAAATCTTTATAAGCACTAACCTTCTCTACCCTCGCTAAGACTCAGGGCACTTTGAGGAGCGGGCAGCAGAGATGGCGGCAGGAGCTGGAGAAGGGGAAGGAGTGGTGTGAAGTGCTCTCTCTGGACATGACATGGCGATCACGCTCACCCTGAACTCACAGCAGCTGTAGTTTCCTGACTGAGACCTACAGGAGACCAAGGTGACTAAACCCCTCAGACAGGGTAGATGATCCCTGAGTCTCACCTTACACCCAGGAGCTTTTGGTAGTTGACAGCCTCTGGGGAAGAGAGAGGCACTCGAGGGTGTGGACAACAGTGAGTTCCCAGGCTTCAGGGGAGCCTCCTGCACCCTGCCACCCACATGCACACACGGGCAGTACTAATTGGATTTAATGAGTTATCGAGTTAAAAAAAAGAATAAACAGAAAAGAAAAAGAAGTCATGAAGTTAGGAGTTAGTCAAGGGTTTGGGGCTACAGAGGGAGTTGGAGGGGGAAGTGGGAATATATATGATCATATTTCATTGTATGCATGCATGAAATCTTCAAAGAATAAAAAACAATCAACACAAGAGGCTGGAGAGATGGCTCAGAGGTTAAGAGCACTGACTGCTCTTCTGGAGGTCCTGAGTTCAATTCCCAGCAGCACCACATGGTGGCTCACAACCACCTGTAATGAGATCTGGTGCCTTCTTCTGGCCTGCAGCAATACATGCAGGCAAAACACTGTATACATAATAAACGAATAAGTCTAAAAAAAATCAACACATAATCAAGAAAATTAGATTTTTTTTAATTGGGGGGACATTTCAAAACAGGGTCTCACTATGTAGCCCTGGCTGTCCTGGAACTTAATAGGTAGACCAGGCTGGCCTTGAACTCACAGAGATCCACCTGCCTCTGCTTCCCTAATGCTGGGACTAAAGGCATGTGCCACTATGTGACTGAGAAAAACGGATTTTTTTTTTTTTTCCCAAGGCAGGGTTTCTCTGTGTAACAGCTATGGCTGTCCTGGAACTCACTCTGTAGACCAGGCTAGCCTCAAACTCAGAGATCCACCTGCCTCTGCCTCCTGAGTGCTGGGATTAAAGGTGTATGCCACCATGCCCAGCCCTTACTCTGGATTATTAAACCTGAAATGATCCTCCTAGAACACAGTTCAAAATCTGCCTAGATTCTGTGTGAAGACTGTGAACCCCTAGGGGGAAAATTGCTTAGTGTGGCATTCCCAGACTATGACTCACTGTAACCCATTCTAACCTTCCCTCTGCCCATCCCCCTGACTCTGGAGAACCTCTCCCTGGCTGCTGAGCCCAGTGCTCTCTCCAGTCACTTTACACATGTAGATCCCTCTGGAAGCTTCCCTCATTCTGACAAACTCTTAGTCCACCAGCAAGCCTCCCCCAGGCTTGGGTAGCCTGTCCCTGTGCAGTACTCTGGGTCACACTGATGTCCCTTCAGAGTTCAAGGGCATCTTGAACTCCCTGGCATCAAACCAATCGTCTTCCTTGAGGCAGAAGAGCCAGGGGGCCCAATCCTTTGCATCTCCTTTAGCCAGCTTTTTTCCAGGAGGTGGGGCAGTATCCCACCCTGGCAGCCCTCCCTGTGGGTCCTCTAGGGAGGAGGCTGGGGCACTGTCACATGAGCTCTGGAGGTGGAGAGGCCCACCCCAAGCCCCAGCCTTTGACATCTGCATCAGGCAAGCTCCTTGCCTCTGTATGCCCAGCCTTGTCATCTGTACAGAAATAAGTAGCACCTAGCTCTTAGGGACTATGATGGCCATTCTTGGTTGCTAACTTGACCACATCTGGAATCAACTAAAATCCAAGTTAGTGGGCATCCTGTGAAGGTTTGTCTTAATCGGATTATTTGAAGCAGGAAGACCCACCCTAAACCTGGGCCATACCTTCTGTTGGCAGCCTACAAAAAAGGACATGGAAGAAGGACGCTTTGCTTTTGCCTGCTTGCCCTCACTCTTGCTGGAAAGTTCATCTATCCTGCTATGGAGGTGTGCATTCCTTCACTGATATTAGAACCTACTTCTTTGGAATTCTAACATAGACTGAAGGCCAGCTAAGATATCCAGCCTTGTGTATTGAACAACTATTAGATTCTTAGGAGACAGCCATTGTTGGACTAGCTGGACCACAGCCTGTAAGTCACTCTAATAAATCCTTGTTTAATATATATATATATATATATGATAGATTCATCCTATCAGTTCTGTTCCTCTAGAGGACCCTAACACAGGTAGCGAAGTAGTGATTGCTCTCTGGATGATGAGCATTACTCCCACATCCACACTGGCGAGGTATGCTTATGTCCTGGCACATTTTATCCACATTCCCAGTAGCAAGGTAGGAATGTCAGCTGGAGCCAGTGCATAGAGCGGGAAAAGAAAACATGGAGGCAGATTGTCATCTGCTTCACCCCTGGCCCACCAGGATTCAATACTCTTCCATTCCCTGGGAATGGGAAAGAATCGGGATCAAGGGAGGGAGGCTGCAGATGTGGGGTGCACCAGCTCCTGCCAGGGGTGCCCACCAGCACAATGATGATGACATCACACAATGGAGAGACAGCAGCCATAGGGGAGTAGGAGCAGAGAGCTTCTTCTTGGCCTTTCTTCCGCTGGTTCCACATCCCCAGTACAGGTGCTCAGGACCCTCACCTTTCCAAGTTCTTCTACATGCCAGTTAAACGCAGAGCCGGGGGCTTTGCTGTCACATTTGCTGCCACATCCCCAAGAGGCATGAGTAATTGCCCACGTTACATGTAAACCCAAGATGAGAAGACAGGAGCTCGCGGGCAGTACCTCCTCTGTCTCCACAGATACTGTAAGCAGGCAGGCTTGTCTCTCACTGCTTGATGAGGCTCTGTTCCTGGGGAGCCTCAACTTACAGTCACAAGGACCTAAGTTAGACTTTGGAACCTGAGGCTTCACCCCGTCTCAGCCTGCACCTCTCAACTTAACCCAGGCTGTACAGGACACAGTCCTCCCAGCTGCACACAGCGGGCCTGGAATCGTCCCGAGTCTTCGGAACCAAAGCTCTGGACTCTACCGTCTCAACTCTGGAGTTCAGCCCCTTCCTTGCACCGCGCTTTGGGTGTCCCAGTGCTAAACGAAGCACCCCAACCACACCAAATGTCCTTCGAGCTCCCGGTGCCAGGCAAACCTTGCTGGAGGCCTGCACTGTGAACCACTCCTTTCCTGCTCTTGTTGGTGCTGGGTGTGAGAGCTAACATTATGTTTTAAGTCTAAATGACTGAGCTTAAGAGATCTAAAAACAGCAACGCCTCTGCCCTGTGAGCCCCACTCGCCAAGGACAGAGAACTTTCTGCAATGTTGTTCATGTAAGAGAGCAAGTCACACATTACCACTTCAGTAAACTAGGCTGCTGCCCCAGCTGCACAGGATGCCTCTGATCACAGGCAGGCAGGAGGCACATCAGGATGTGTGCTCGCCCCTGGCTGGACTAAAGTGGGAGCGCATAGCCTCGGGGGGGTTGTCTTTACAAGCAAAAAATGTAATTCTGTGCCATACTCTGGGAATCCTGGGTATGGACCTGGCCAGTGTCCACTGTCCTGGCCAATATTTAGTAAAGCTTGCCTTAAATTTGGCTCAAAACTTATGGTAGTGGTCTCATTCTCTCCCGGTGGGGTTAACACGAGGCTTCCTCCCACGTCACTCCCCAGTCCCACACTCTACTTAAGCAGACAACCTTCATTCCAGCCACAAGAAGACTCTAGGGACTCCGCAGTTTCTCCTCAGGTTCTTCCCACCTCAGCTGTCCTGTCCACCCCCACCCCACCCCACCCCCCGTCGGGTCCTGAGAATCATGGTCTTCGGCACCCACCCTTTGTCAACCAAAGGTGGCAAACCACACTTCGTTTGGCCTCCATAGCTTATTAAAGTTTTAGTTAGCTGTTACCATTTAAAAATCAGAAAATTCTGCATAAGGATCCAGCATTCTAGTTTCTTTTGAAAAGTGAGACCTGGTGACCCAAGCACCCCACCCCCACACCAGTCCTCCATGGTGACAACCAGCTACAGCTAGTATTAGCCGGTCCTTTGCTCCCTTGGGGCTCATGCTCAGCCTTCTGAAGTTCTAAGCCTCCTAATAGCCACTGCCATACGCCCCGGCCATGGCGGCTTCTGACTACATCTTTGCATGAGGCTCTTCTTCCAAAGGAGCAGAAGGCTGGGGAGGCTGTCCGAGCCCATCTTTCCTTTGCCTCGGGCCTCAGCGTGGGCGGGCGGGCGGGCGGGCAGAGCAGAGTAAGCGGGAAGGCAGGGTGGAGAATCCCAGTCAAGAGCCCACCTCCAGCCTAGCCTCTCTCTGGCAATTTTCCAGCAGCATCCCAGGAACTGCCTGTGTCCTGTCTTGAGCCTGGCTGGGGCCAGGCTGCCCCAGATACAGAGCTGTCTGGCTCTTCCTGCAGGCCACTCTGCGTCCTGAGCTGGGCCTCAGGCCTGAGGTTTCCTGAGCTTGAGCAGCACTGAGGTCTGGAATAACAGCTTCCATACTGTTCAGCCAACTCAGCCAAATATGCACCACGGGGTGGCTGCCTTGTCGCAGTCCAGCACGATATTGAGAACAGTGCAGGGGGCCCCTCCTACAGACAGCGCTGTGCGGGAATCCACCCGGTACTTCACAGTGTTCAGACCTCCCTCCCGGTCCACCTTGAATTGCTCCTGGGAAGAAGAGAAGGAAAAAACATGAACTCACACATCATGATGCCAGCTGCCCACCCATCTCCACTGAAAGGGGAGCGCCCAAAGCTGCCCTCTTGCCAAGCCCGCACCCCGTCAGTAAGGAAAACCCACTTTTCTGTGGGGCAAATACACCTCCAAGAAAGGGATTCCGGCACCTTCAGTTAGGCCTTCCCACCCCAGCCTCCATGGGTCAGGTCTGGGCTGATCCACAGTGCCCAGACGCACACAGCAGCCACCAAGCAGGGCAAGGTGTCCATGGAGAATGCCCATCAACTGACCTGACCCAGCAATGAGAGGATGGCACCACTTGGGCAAAAAGAGAACTTGGTGAAATGATAAGGCCTATTGGTTCCGACCTATCCCTCACCCCTGTGGAAACTAGCCAGCACCTGTTTTTGAGCTGCAATGCGTTTCTGGTCCCTCTTCCGCCAGGCTGGGTCATGCAAGTGGCGAAATGTCTGGTACCCAGTTGTGATTCCTGAGGGGCGGAAAAGCTAAGGAAAACAAAGGAAGCAGGGGTCAGGCTGCCTCTCTGGTCATCTTGGCCCTTACCACTGACTCCTCAGGGATCCCACTGGCTGCCATCCTGCAGGACAGGAGACTCTACAGAGAGCCCTGAAAATCGGGGTGAACGCGGGGATCAGAACCAGGGAGACCAACTGCAAACCCTAAGATGCAGCAAGCAAAGGGATCCTCCGGACAGCCCCTCCAGACAGCCCCTCCGGACAGCCACGTAGCCAGGGCCAGGCAGAGCCACGGCAGGGCCAGGCAGGGCCACGGCAGGGCCAGGCAGGGCCAGGCAGGGCCAGGCAGAGCCACGGCAGGGCCAGGCAGGGCCAGGCAGAGCCACGCAGCAGCCTTACCTGGAGGCCAGCTCCCTTGATGCGGCGGTAGAACTCATCGTCCTCTCGGCCCCAGCCCCAGAAGCGGTTGGACATCCCGTTGCACTGACACAAAGACAGGCAGTGTCTGTCACATGCCCTCCTCCCAGGGAGCACTTTAGTCTCTTACTGCTCGGGAGAGCCAAGTCTGAGCCCAGCCAGCCAGGCTCCCTGTCTTCTTCCTGACTGCTCTGAGTGATACAGGGTGCTGGCGGGCCCTGCACTCTGCCGTGGGGATGCGGGGTGGAAGGGAAGGGTCAGCACATCTCAGGCCCTCCCCACTTCTAACAGGGCCTGGAACTTGTATGTGGTAAGTGTCTCCAGTGTCGGCTCCCTTCAGGGGGCAAAACTGCCAACCTCGATAGCTTGTGCCTTCTTCTCGGGCCAGTTCTCCCGAGATGGCTGTGCCCAGGTCTTTCCCTGTGTTTGAGGGACAACCCTGACGAGTATTTGCTCAGGGGCTGTAGTCACGGAGGACAGAGAACAGTCACTCCGATCTTCTCACCCCTCTGTGTCCCTGGGTCCCACCAAGAGCCGGTGTGCTTAGTTCGGGACTCCTGTCTAGATTCTGGGTTGGGGGCGGGGAGGGGCTCCATCTCCCACCAGCCAGGCCGTGTTTTAAGGGCCGGCTATGCATCCTTCTCGCATGAGGAGGGAGGGCCCGGTGACGACGCCGAGAGGGAGATTCCACAGCCATCACATCTCCAGCTCTCTGTGGCCAGCTGGCTCAGGGGCTTCCGTGGTCACAGCAGCGCTCTCCCTGCCTAATGTGCTCATTCCTGGTCCTGTCTTATGTCTCCGGCTGCTGCTGAGTCCACTGTCAAGCTCAGGCAAGACTCCATCTGCTGGGCCCCAGGAAGGCTGCACTCCCCCCACGACTGCCTAGGCCCATGGCGGGAAAGATCCCCAGCATTTAAGTGAGTAGAGCAGGTAGGGCTGGACCTCACCAGCTGGTAGTGCTGCTTGGAGAGCAGCAGAATGCCGCCTACATAGGTCTTGTAGTGGTAGAGAGGGTGGAGCTCTGGGGAGGCCACGTGGAAGGGCCCGGCCTCTGGGAAGCCATAGTCCAGCTCCTCGTTGAGAGGGAGCAGATCCACGTCGTGCATGGCAATGTAGTCTGTGCTGTTGCTGCTCTCCAGGAAGCCCACATTGATGAGCGCTGCCCGATTGAACCTGCGCGAGAAAAAACGATGCTAGGGAGAGGAAGCGAGCTTCACCACCAACCTCGCTCTAGCCCTGGCTGTGCAGAGAATTTCTTCCGCGTCACCACCCAACCCTGTCGTCACTGTCCCCTCTGCTTGCTGCACAATGTTTATGGAGCACTTACTCCACGCCAAACTGTTCAAAGCCACTCTGGAAGAAAGAGCGTCGAGAACCAAATCCTGTTCTCGTGGACTTTGCAATGGGAAGGGGCAAGACGGAGCCAAACAGGGCAGGAGGAAGCTGGCGGGGGAGGTGGGCAGCTGTTCTCCACGGGGCTGTCGGCACAGCCGGGATGGCACTTCAAGCTGGAACCTGAGGGCCTGATCATATGGAAGCTGGAGACAGGGCCCCACACAGAGGAGAGTAACTGCCAAGGCCACCAAGAGCAGACACCAGGAGGACATTGAGAAGAGACTGGGGAGGGACAGACACTGAGAGGCAAGAGGTGATGGTGGGCAGCAGAGGGAACTGTGAGAACTGGGCAGACTCCAGACGTGATTTGCTGATGGTCTGGATGCTGTGACGAACAAAGAGCTTTTTTGGCTTGCATAACTGGAACTATGTAGCTTCCTCTTCCTGAAACGAGGAAGAGGGGAAAGAAAGCAGGTCTGAGGGAGTAGCAATCATAAACTCAGCTATGATCCCGTTGGGACCACCAGATGGAGGCATCATGAGGGAGGCCGAATATGCAGACCTGGAGCTCAGACTAGGGAGTTCCCAGTCATTTAATACCAGGAGATGAGATGGGATGGGACTGTCCACGGGGAGTCTGCAACTGAGGAGAGGGGGTGCTGAGGACAACGCTGAGAGACCAGAGACGGGGAGACGGGCAATGAGATGAGCAGGGCTGGCGACTGAGACGGAGAAAACCAGAAGTTAAGCAGAGGCATCAGAAGGACAAAGATCTGCTTAAGAGAAGCCACTGATGCGGGAGGATGAGAGCCTGGGATTATGGGAGTCACCTGTGACCTCAGTGAGGGCTGTTGCAGATCATAAGAGATGTCTGTTGAAAGAGTCTTGAAGATAATCCCAGCACTCAGAAGGTGGATCTCTGAGTTTGAGGCCAGCCTGGTCTATAGAGCGAGTTTTCCAGGACAGCCAGGGCTATAGAGAAACCCTGTCTTGAGAGGGAGAGGAAGAAGGGAGAGGGGAGGGGAGGGGGACCCTTGAAGGAGGGAATAAAGAAGTGGGGTGATAGCAGTGGAGGTATCAGACAGAGAAGTCTTTTCCCTTCTTTTTCTTATCTTCTGTTTCTCTCTCACATTTTTTTTAGGACAGGGTCTCACTATGCAGCCCTGGCTGTCCTGGAACTTGATATGTAGCTGGCTTTAAACTCCCAGAGACCCACCAGCCTCTGACTCCCAGTGCCGGGATTAAAGGAGTGTACCGCCTTTCCTGGCTCCCTCCTTTTAAAACATTGAGTGTGTGGAAGTCACAGAATGGTGAGGTCAAGGACAGCCTGTGAGAGTCGGACTTCTCCTCCCACCACGTGGATTCACCAGGCTTGGCGGCAAGCTCCTCACCTCCCTATTCCTGCCTTCCTGAGGACGCTGTCTCTGAGCATCTGTGTGTGCTGACGGGAATCCCCGGAAGAGGAAGAGCAGACTATGCAGAAGAGGCCCCAGGGCCACAGCACTGACCTTGAGTAGCAGAGAGGGAGAGGAATCCAAGGCCACAGTGGGAGACAGTCCCAGGGAGGGCAGGGACAGTCACTGCCGGGAGGGAGTGGAGATGGCAGGGAGGAGGAAAGTGCCCTCCCGTGACCTTGTATCACTGTTTCTTCTCACGTCCGTCCGTATACAAGTTATTCCATATACAGAGATCTTTCTAGAGTAGACATCAGATCCGGGCCACTCCAAAGGCTCCACTATCCAGTGGGCGGGGCCTATCCCTCCCACCATATGGCCCTTCCTCCCAATAGCCCCGCTCAGGCCCAAGCCCACTGAGCAACAGGAACAAGCGCTAAGAACCACAGGCAAGGAGAGGCACCGGCACGGTGCTGCTGGCCCAGGAGCCGGTCCTCACCTGAAATGATCCACCTGGTTGAGCACATAGATGTGGTGCGGGATCTTTTTCCTGCTTAGGAAGCGGTGCATGTGGGGCACAAAGACCAGGAGCTCCTCAAAGCGTTCCCGGAAGGGCACCAGCACTGCCAGGCGGTGAGGTCCCCACGATGCATCTTCTTCCCAGTGCTCAGGGGGCGGCTCTGGAGGGCAAGCCCGAGGCGGGCCCGCGGTCTCCTGCCCTTGTCCCCTGGTCACCTGGGCCATGTCTCCAGAGCAGCTGAGCTGCAGCCAGAGCAGGGAGAATAAGACCAGCAGGAGGAAGGCGATGAAGAGGTGGAAGACGGAGCACTTCCTGCGGAGGCCTCCAGGAAGCAACCTGGCCCTGGGATAAGAGCAGGGAGGTGGTCAGGAGGGCAGGGCAGCTAGATCCTTTCAAGACCCTTTCTCTGGCCTCGTCCTCCAGGCTCAGATGACTACTGGCCACCTCTAAATACCTAGGAATTAGTGCAGAAGCAATGTTTAATGATGCTCATGCTACTACCATATATGATCAGCCCACTCACCTCTGTAGGCCCAGCCTGTGCTACCCCGGGACACTCTTGGACCATTCACCTCTGCAGGCCCAGCCTGTGCTACCCCAGGACACTCTCGGACCATTCACCTCTGCAGGCCCAGCCTGTGCTACCCCAGGACACTCTCGGACCATTCACCTCTGCAGGTCCAGCCTGTGCTACCCGGGGACACTCTCGGACCATTCACCTCTGCAGGCCCAGCCTGTGCTACCCCGGGACACTCTCAGTCCATTCACCTCTGTAGGCCCAGCCTGTGCTACCCCGGGACACTCTCAGCCCATTCACCTCTGTAGGCCCAACCTGTGCTACCCCGGGACACTCTCGGACCATTCACCTCTGCAGGCCCAGCCTGTGCTACCCCGGGACACTCTCAATCCATTCACCTCTGTAGGCCCAGCCTGTGCTACCCGGGGGACACTCTCAGCCCATTCACCTCTGCAGGCCCAGCCTGTGCTACCCGGGGGACACCCTCAGCCCATTCACCTCTGTAGGCCCAGCCTGTGCTACCCCGGGGACACCCTCAGCCCATTCACCTCTGCAGGCCCAGCCTGTGCTACCCCGGGGACACTCTTGGACCATTCACCTCTGTAGGCCCAGCCTGTGCTACCCCGGGGACACTCTCGGACCATTCACCTCTGCAGGCCCAGCCTGTGCTACCCCCCGGGACACTCTCAGACCATTCACCTCTGTAGGCCCAGCCTGTGCTACCCCCCGGGACACTCTCAGACCATTCACCTCTGTAGGCCCAGCCTGTGCTACCCCCCGGGACACTCTTGGACCATTCACCTCTGTAGGCCCAGCCTGTGCTACCCCGGGGACACCCTCAGCCCATTCACCTCTGCAGGCCCAGCCTGTGCTACCCCGGGGACACTCTCAGCCCATTCACCTCTGCAGGCCCAGCCTGTGCTACCCCCCGGGACACCCTCAGCCCATTCACCTCTGTAGGCCCAGCCTGTGCTACCCCCCGGGACACTCTCAGCCCATTCACCTCTGCAGGCCCAGCCTGTGCTACCCCCCGGGACACTCTCGGACCATTCACCTCTGTAGGCCCAGCCTGTGCTACCCCCCGGGACACTCTTGGACCCTCACAGGTGACAGGGCTGCCCCAGCTCTTCAGCGATTTCTCACATTCTGAGGGGCTCCTGGTAAGAGTGCTCAGGGAAAAGGGAGAGGCTCATTGTGTCGTATTTATTTCTCCCTAGGACAGTGTCTTGAAGTCCTTAGCCAATGGCAGTGATTCCAGTTTAGAAAGATACAACCCACTGATTTCCAAACTCCAAACTCACTCCCCAGAAAATTCACCCAGCAGAAATGTTATTTTGTCGTGCTGTTAGGGTGCCCAGAACGCTCCCCAAGAGGGGTGTGTACTGACATAAACCCCAGGCAAAATGGCCAGTATCTAGTCTAGAAAGCTCAAAGAAGCTCAACACTGCCCAATGTGAGGTCCAGAGGGAGAGTGCAGACCACTGGGTAGCCCATAGAACAGGAGCTAAAAGGAGGTAAAGGGACAGAGCTGGGCTCACATCTGCACCCAAATGAAAGAAACCGGACAAACAGCTGGCGATCTCAGACACTGGGGGACTCGGGGAAACTGCCCTTCAGTTAACAATGGTGAAAGAATATGTGGAAAGCCTTGCATGGTGGCCATGGTGGATGGGTTTCCAGTTCAAGGTCAAACTGGGCTACAGGGTGATACTGTCTCAAAACCAGATGAAACAAAGAAGCAAAAAAGAAACAGTGAACTTCACCTTTGCCCTCCTCTCAAAGCTCCTGATACCAGGAAAGGATCTGAGAAACCTCAGAAGGAAGCTTCCTCTACAGTCGCTCCTGCCTCCCTGCCCAAGCGATCAGTAAAGAAATCTCCTTTAGCCTCTAAGAGTCAGGAATTGGGTTTTTTTAGACACAGTTTCTCTGTGTAGGCCTGGCTGTCCTAAACTCGCTTTGCAGACCAGGCTGGCCTCAAACTCTCAGAGATCCTCCTGCCTCTGCCTCCCGAGTGCTGGGATTAAAGGTGTGTGCCACCACCTCCTGGCCGGTTATCAGGTCTTGTAGACACTACCTCCTAAGTTCTCCTGCGATAGTCTTGACTACTGGTCCTCACCCTGCTTGTCACTTTCAGTCTTACAGCTGCTCTGCCTCGGCTTACAAGATCAAAGCCAAAGCCCTTTCTCTGGCAGTCAGAATCCTCTGAGAAGGTACTGTGGTTTTGTCAAATCTCCACTTTCTAACAAGCATTCACTCTCATCCTGAGTAACGGGAGACCTTTCCACTTGCCACATTCTTCCTGCTCCAGCCCTTACCCCACGTTTCTCCTACTTGATACCTCCTTATTTTAACTGCTTAGCAGTTTCCTACCAACCTTTCAAGGCCAAAGATCCATGTCATGGCCATCACGGCTCCCACCAAGTTCCCTGCTTTGTGTTCCCAGGGTACCCGGCACTTCCCTCTTTACATCACCTATGTGTGATGAGCTGCATGATCCTACTTTCAGAACATGTCATATTCTTTTCTATGGCCTCAGGCCCAGTCCGACAGCAGACAGCTTGCCAACTGAGTACGGGAAGGGTGAAAGCAGTCCAAGCATGCTTTAAGTTGTATGCTGGAGCCACATCCAAGCCTACCTTTCAAAAGACACAACTGCAAATCTGGAAGCCAGCAGCCCTGAAGCCAGGCCCAGGTCCCACATGCAGCTGCTAGGTTGCGTAGCAGGACTGCCCTCACCGGCTTTCTGACTTACCCCCCATCATCTTGTGGTGATGGTTTCCACTGTGGAGCAGTAGAGCCCAGACCTGCAAATGGTCTGACAAGCCTGGAACCTTTACAGATTCTTTCTTGCACTCTGGGCTCTTTCTGGGAGCGGGGTGGAGACTTAGACGATGAACAATGGGTAATAGACCTCCTTTGGGGGGAATAAGCAATGACCATTATCCAAGAGTATGGCATGGATTGAACAGTCCATGCACTTCCTTATGATGTTTCTTCAATTCAACTTGCCCTTTCTACGAGAATTGTAGTGCCCAAGGGCACTCTCATTCTTTGCTCTAAAGGCCAAAACCACTGAGGGTCCCGATTCTATCAATAAAGCTGATGATAGTGGACATTGAGAACTGATATTGTTGGTGCCACCTGGTGGCAGTCTCCAGAACTGCAGTCCCAGGTGTTCCAACACCCATGTTCTGAGGGGCATTTTAAAAAGGGGTTGGTTTCCTGTATCAGTCAACACCTAGGGCTAATTAGAGGTGCTTCAAACCCAAGCACGCTTGTTCTACAGCTTGTACACAGTTACTGCAGTGCTTTATACTTGCTGTGTGGGTCTTCACCACTGTATCAAAAGCACAGAATGGACATCCATCTATTTTTCTGAGAACACAATAAAAGAAACGGATCAGAAGATGGAAATTCTCCTCTACTTCCTCCAAATATCATCTTCATTAATCCTCAAAGAACCGTTCCAAGTAGATAATATGATTCCTCATTTCAGAGATGGAAAACTGAGGTCAGAAAAATTAACTGGTCTGTTTCTAGCCACCATTCACCATGTTTCTATTATATTACTGTTACATTTTTTTTTAACCTTTTTTTTTTTTTCTTTTCTTTTTTTTTTTTTTCGAGACAGAGTTTCTCTGTGTAGCTTTGCACCTTTCCTGGAACTCACTTGGTAGCCCAGGCTGGCCTCGAACTCACAAAGATCCACCTGGCTCTGCCTCCCAAGTGCTGGGATTAAAGGCGTGCGCCACCACCGCCCGGTTACTGTTTCATTTTAACACCAAATCTTAAAAAAAAATTGTGCCCACTAAACTCGAGTCTTACTAAACATGTCACTCATTAAGTGAATATCCACTAAGGTGTGTTTGGGGGAAGAAGGATGGGAGAGGGGAGCATATTTCAAGTCTGAAGTATACTGTCCCTATAAATCTAGGCAGGGAAATCACCTCCCCAATTCTGCTTCAGGGAGAAATATCTTAAACTCAGGTCGGGCCAGACTCACACCTAACACTCGAGGCTGGACCCATGCAAGTACAACAGCACAGGAAATGAACTCATGGGTGGGTCTAGTATAAGCCAGGCAATGGCTAACCAACTAGGCAGAGAACATAGGAAGCTTCTGTCTGGTGTGATCTTCCGGGCCAACCGCAAAGTATGAAGAAGTATGAAAGAAAGGGGTAGGATCTGAAGTCACATGGATGTGATGAGGCAGACAGAAAAGAAATACAGACCCTCAGTGCCACAACATAGAGAGATCCTCTGTAAGAAGTGAACGGAATCAGTGGCCCGCAGGAAAACAGATGAACCAGTGAGGGAAAAAGACACACACAAAAGACACATGGGAGAAAGGGATTAAATAGAGGAACAAACACAAAGAGAGATCAATGCAGAGAAGACACAGAGACCGTGACCGAGACACAGGGCCCGAGAGAGACATATGCGGAATGGAAGCTGGTAGAAAAAGAGAGCCATGCAGCCAATGCCAATGACTCCCTCCCCCAAAACCACAGACCCTTAGGGTGACCCCCAGAAATGCAGATGCGACGGCGTCAGGCCCCTAGATTCTGCTGGCGTTAAGGAAAATAATGGCACCCGAGAGGACGCGGCTCCGGCTGGTCGCCGCCGCTCACCTGCCGTCCTCCCAGGGCAGCTGCGCCGCTTTCCTCCGGGAGGGCAACATCGTGGGGAGACACAGCTGGACATGGAGCTCTAGCTCCAAACCCGGCCGCCAGGCCTGCCCGGCCTACGCGGCGTCTCCGCCTCCGCCCCGCCCCCCGGTCCGCCGGGTCCGTCCCTCCGGCCGGGCCGGCTGCACCCCAGCGCCGCCGCTGGAAGGTTCTGCTGCCCGAAGAAATCCGCCGGCGGGACACTGCTTCACAGTCAGCAGGAACCCGCTGGATGTCACACACACAAAAAAAAGGGCAGCTCCTTCCCCTCACCCAGGTCAAAGGCCTCCAAACCAGCTGAGCATAGCTGGGACTAGACGTGCACTCCAGAACAGCACTTCTGGGATAAGGTGCATCTTCCTCATTTTCCCCAGTGAAGGCTGGCAGCATCGCAGCATTGTCAGCCCAGGAGAATAAGCATGTAAACTTGGAGCACAATAGCCCGTTCAGGATTCAGGGCTGGGTTCGGTAGACTCACCAAATAATAGGAGCTGAGCTCTGAACACTGATTGCGATCCAAACCCTGCTCCGACAATTCAAGTATGTTCTGAGGCAAGTCAACTTTTCTGTGACTGTTTGGCCACTTGGGTATATATTGTTCCTATTCTGTCTGTCATTGTAGAAACTGTGAACTGACTTGTACAATGTTTGGCAGTCACCACTATATAAATGCTGTCGCCCAGTATTTAAAGAGAACTGAAGCACTGACGAGGAGACCAAGCCCCTTACCTGCTCAGTCTCTGTGTGCATTTATCCACTCCCTTAGCCATTGCCAGCTCCCCTCCTCCCCACGAAAGAAAGAGGCAGTTACTGGATGGACTTGACCTCTGCTCTTCTTTCAGGAAAAATTTAATATTCTAATGAATACCTAATATCTATTAAGTCCTACTCTGTGGCAATCATATTCTAAATTCTTTACTCATGTACTCTTTCCTTTTTTGTCAAAAGCAAGTTTTTAATTATGAAAAAGCAATGTGATCTAGAAACTGACACACCGGTATCTAATAAAATGACATAGTAGATTTCCTAAATAATTTACAAAGAGCAGAAACTGGTCTTGAGAGATGGCTTGGCGGTTAAGAGCACTGGCTGTTTTTCCAGAGGTCCTGAGTTCAATTCCCAGCAACCACATGGAGGTTCACAACCATCTCTAATGAGATCTGATGCCCTCTTCTGGCCTGCAAGCATGCATGTAGGCAGAACACTGTATACATAATAAATAAATAAATCTTTAAAAAAAAGCAATAAGGAAAGAGAGAAACTGGAGTGTTCCCCTCCCTGCACACCCCAGTTCCCCACACTGAGCTGATAAGTAGGCCCCAAGAGCTCAGGCTTGTACAATATACAAATATCTCCTTTCTTCCTATGGGACCCTGTGGGATCAGGGGTAAAAGTGGCCCCCAAGAATCTCTGCACTGGGAATAAAGGGGGTGGTTTCATGGGATGACTCCTGCAGGGCCTTGATCCAAGTACATTCCTAAAATGGATGACTCTGTGAGGTTGGAAAACAGGGTGCTATGTGAGTCCTCCTGGAGAGCATGGGCAGTTCCCATGACCTCTTCAAGGTCTTCCTAAATCACTCTTGGGCTGTGGCCAGTAGTTATCAATGGGCCCAGATATAGCTGAAACAGAAGGGTTCTGGATCCCTTGTTAGTCAAGTCTTTGTTAGCAGTGGCGTGGAGATGCTGATGAGCCCAGTGCCTCCTCCAGAAGTTCATGGGGTGGGTGGCACGGACATCCTGATGGCTTGGTGGCTGGACAGGGCCTTTCCTGTAGGATGCCTGCTGTCCTCATTCACGAATAAGGGAGACAGTCATGTCACCACTCTCTTCAGCCTTCATGGCTTTGTCCACTTTTTGTGACACCTTCTGGAGATGATGGATTCCAGCCCCCACAGGCTCTAGGTCACTGTCAAGACTCACTGGGAGAGCAGAGAGGTTCTGTGGAGGAACAGGGGCTCCGGAGGGCAGCCTCCCTCCTTAGCCACTGACATCAATGGGCATGTAGACCCATCTGGCCAGAGAGGCGCGGATGTCCCCCGACTCTGGCATCCCAGTTGGCCCTGTATAGCCAAGTGTTCTGGCTCATACTGGGTGGTGAGGACCCTCTGTCCTTTTGGACTCATTTTTTCCTCACTTTCACCTGTGTTCCCATCAGCCACCTGGTGCCACTTTGGCAGGACTCCTGGATTCTCTGGGACATAGCACCCAAGGTGCTTTGGGCTGAGCGAGCTGAAGCCTGAAGATGCTGCTGCTCTGGCTCTGGGGTTTCCAGGCGTTTCCAGGAGGGGCCAGTCCCGAGGTTGAAGCTGACGGCTCTCAGTGGCAGCCTCCTGTGTCTGCACAGGGAGCCCAGGGGACCTGATTCCAGATGGCCCTCAGCAGACCGGGTCACCGCCTTCTCTAGATGTTCCTCCTTTAGGAGTGATTGTCTGTGCATGGAGGCCATCATGCCCTGCCACTGAGACGCCATGTACTTGGTCCAGTCTCCTCTGCCCGCTAGATCCTGAGACCTGAAGATCGACACCTGCTCTTCACCCACCACAGCAGATTTTTCCTACTGTGCTCTTTTATTCAGTCCTATGAACAGGGATTATTTCCGTTGTGAAGATGAGAGAACCAAGGTACAGGCCAATCAGGTGCTTTGTCTGCATAATCCTTTTTCACCCACAATCTGCATTCTCAATACTGCTTCAAAATAGATCTCCACTACTAGTGAGAAGTTAATTGTCTTTAACTCTTTCTTTCTCCTTTTACACCCTGATACAACACAACCCTCACCCAGCCTGTTAGCAAGTCAGCTCTTGATGTGGCAGACCTTAAAGGCAGGGCTGATTTCTGCAGAGACCAGTTAGGTAGGACCCTATGACAGACAATGTTGGGGGACCATGTCACCTGTCCCTCTAGTGTTAGATCTCAGTCTCTCAACTAAATTTTACATAAAAACCCAAATTAACTTTTTTTTTTTTTTATTTTTTTTTTTTTTTTCGAGACAGGGTTTCTCTGTGTAGCTTTGAGCCTTTCCTAGAACTCACTTGGTAGCCCAGGCTGGCCTCAAACTCACAGAGATCCGCTTGGCTCTGCCTCCCAAGTGCTGGGATTAAAGGCGTGCACCACCACCGCCCAGCTAAAATTAACTCATTTTATATTACAGCATTCAGTTATAAGTCATGTTGATACTGAGTGTCCTGGATATCATTGTAAGAATGTGCTTTACATCCAGGTCTTCCTTTCAAAAAATCATGAAAACACCAGCAACCCTAAAATTTGTTAATGGTTTTGACAAACCCATTACCATATGCTTGCTACAAGAAAACATGCAAAGGATGGAGAGCATGATGTTCCCATGATGGAGACTGATGCTGGAATGTGAAGCCCTGTGCACACTGGAAGAGGTTCCTCTCTCTCTCTCAACTCAATTTATTTATTTTAATTGTTTTAATTTCTGGTTTTTCAAGACAGGATTTCTCTGTGTAGTCCTGGCTGTCCTGGAACTCATTCTGTAGACAAGGCAGGCCTTGAATTCAAAAGGCATGCACCACCACCACCCTGCAAGTCTATGTATTGTCGTCATACCTGCTGAGAGTTAACTGTACACAGGACAAGTCTTTCTTTTTTTTTTTTTTTAATTGGGAAACCAATGTAACAAACCCAAACTCATTGAAAATAAACTCAGTAACTAAGCTGCAGGCTCTGTCTCCAACCAGCACCAAAGTCTCTGCTTTGCGTGTTACCAGCTGCTCAAGCCCCAGAAAGGACAACTGTAAGAAACCCAAGCCAACCTCTGGGCCCCTTTCTGCACTGCACCCCCTCCACCCCACCCTTAAATTGACACACATACACCTACATCAGTAGGCTGGTTCTAAGCCAAAGGCAAGAAAAGCAAGGTTCCTGGAATAACAAGGAGTCACTGATATACCCTGACCTGTTCAAAATCCCGTGTTAACAAAGGAAGACAGAATTTAAAAACCAGCTTGCTGGCCCACCCACTTCCCTCCCGAAACCGACCCCAGACAGCAGCCCACATCCCTGATGAGTAACACTGAGAATCTCAGACACCAAGGGCATCCCCAGCTCCTGAGTGGTGACTGCAAAAGGTCCGGAGGTGGAGGTGGGAAGGGCTTGTCCCACCACCCGCTCAGCATTAGTTAGCCAAGTTGCTGCCCTCGGCTTGAGCCTGAGGAGTGAGGGCATGCTTGCAGTCCCTTTCCCCTTCAGAACATAATTGGCTGAAAACCAGTCCTCCTCCCAGAGAGGAACCAGCTCCAGGAGGTCCTTTTCCCACAGCCTGGAAGAAAATTGCCTGTGAGGCTTGGGACAGCTACACCAACTTCTTGGCTTCAAAAAAACTCTTGAGGTGTCGCATCTGCCAGACACCAATGGCCACAAGGATGAGCGTCTGCAGGATGGACCACCACAGTACTCGCTGGTTGGTGCTCTCACTGGTCTGTCGGAAGCGCTCCTCCCGCCACTGTGGGGAAATGAATGGCAAGTCTTAGTCCAGGACTGCTAGAACCACTGAGTTCCCAGCTTGCAAGGATGACCCAGGGCCACCCTCTCTGCCTACATTCCAGCAAGATGCCTGGAAACTACCTTCATCATCAACAGTCAGGTGACTGCCAGCAGACTAATGCATTTCTCCTAAGTCTGTCTGTGCATCTGTCAGGTCCTCACTTGACCCTTCCTGATACCTAGAGAAGAAGTAAGGGGATGGTGACAACCCCAAGGGACAGAGGTGTCCCGGAGTGCTTAGTGTGGATTTCCATCCAGGTCTCTTAAGCTGCTCCTTCAAGATCATCTGTGTCATATATTCAGACTGCAAAGTGGTGGGCTGGATACGTTTTGTTTGGTTCATACAGTAGGTTTTCTTTTTTTCCCCCAGAGCTGAGGACTGAACCCAGAGCCTTGTGCTTGCTAGACAAGTGTTCTACCACTGAGCTAAACTGAGCTGGCCTCAAACTCCCATTGATCCCCCAGCCTCTGCCTCTGGAATGCTGAGATTAAAGGTGTGTGCCACTATGCCTGTCACCACTTAAAAATTAGGAAAACTTCACATAAAAACCTGGATCTTCACCTTTAATCGCAGCACCTCGGAGGCAGAGGCAGGAGGATGTCCGAGTTCGAGGCCAACCTGATCTACAGGTCGAGTTCCAGGACAGCCAGAGCTACACAGAGAAACTTTGTCTGGAAAAATCAACAATCGAAACGAACAAACAAAATCCCTGGACCTTTAGCTCTTATTGTGTGGGTTGGGGATGCTAAAAACTCAGGTTTGCATTTTCTGCAAGGAGGCCCCGGAAGCCACTCTGCAATTCTCCCTGTGTAGATGGGTCGCTGCTCTACAACTCCTTAAGGAAACAGTCATTCATGGTACCTGTCTGGTACGTAGGCACAAATTTAGAGGCTCTTGGTTCTGGCAGCACAGCACCTAGAACCTTTAAAACAGCACCTAAGGTGCTGGTATTAATTGCCATGCTGTTCTTCTGTGAATGTGATTTAGTGTGATGTCAGGCTTTTTTTTTTTTTTTTTTTTTTTTTTTTTTTTTGGTTTTTTGAAACGAGGTTTCTCTGTAGTTTTGGTACCTGTCCTGGATCTCACTCTGTAGACCAGGCTGGCCTCAAACTCAGAGGTCTGCCTGGCTCTGCCTCCCGAGTGCTGGGATTAAAGGTGTGCACCTTTAATCCCAGCTCATCCTTGTGGCCACCACTGCCTGGCTCACTTACAAGGCCTCACACTCTAGACCTGCACTCTGGCCAAGGTAAGTGCCCTGGGGTCCCCTGGCTGAGCCAGCAGGCAGCTCCTGGGAAGCCTCCGTCCCTGCCCCTCACTCACCCGCTGGTAGTTCTGCTCCTTTTGGATCTGCTCCACTTGCTCCACCAGCTGCCGCACTCTCAGCTGCAGCTCGCTCAGCTTGTCTTTGGCGGCAATTTCTGCATAGTCGTTGGCATGTTCGCCCACTTGGATGTCAAGGTGAACCCTCTGGGGATGAAAAGTCGAGACAGGAGAGTCGGGCAGCCCTGCTGCCTCTGAATGTCTGACTGGCAGCTGACCCCTCTGCTTCCCTTCATGTCTTCATTTAGCTCACACACCGAGACCCCACTCAGTGCCACATTTGGGCTCATGAGCTGACTAGTGCTCATACCATTTGTTCTCTGGAACTGTGGCTTCTGCAGAGCAGAAGTACTTCAAAAAGCAAAAACACAGATTTAAAAATTCATGTATTTGTACCAAGTATGGAGACTTTTTTGGTTGTTCTCTAAATCAATTCAGTATGAGATAATAGATGTATATCACTAACATTGCATTAGGAATTCGAAGTGAACTAGAGATGATAAAGTATATGGCCGTATATGTATGCACTGTACTAAAATACACTATTAGGGTCCTAAAGAGTGGTTATAAAGATTGATTAGCCACTATATCCTGTATGTCTACCAGAAATCCAATGGCTTTAAAAGACACAGAATCCAATACCCCTCACACTCACAGTACCAACCGTCCTTTGATCAAGGTATCCTGGCTGAAAGCCTTTAGTCCCACATGGATCCACTTACCAGCATGCCTCCAGCAAAGAGGGAGAACTTGGTAGAATTTGAGTGAAGACAGATCTGGTGCTCACCAGGGGTATGGGAGGTGAATGTGAATCTTCCCTCAGAGCCATACTGCCGGGCCAGGATGACCTGGAGACAGGGGAGAACTTTCAGTCAGTGATGCTGTAGGGAGGCTGGAAAAAAACGGCAATAAAGGCTCTAAGTACCACAAAAGATAGTAAGAAGAGCCTTGGCCACTTTGCAACACTAAAAGATCCCAAGTTACTCAGTAGCAGTTGCCAGCAGGGTTGAAGCATCCAACATCAGGCTAACAAGTGACTACTCCCAGGAAGGACTTCCCTTATTCATTCTTAGCAGTGGCAGTTGGATGCTCATGTTGCTGTTTTGGAAACAGAATCTCATTATGTATCCCTGGCTGGCCTAGGAGTAGATGCCCAGCCTGCCTCTGCCTCCCAGGGACTGGGATTAAATCCATGCTGCACCACGCCCACCTTGTTGCAAGATTTTTTTCTTTCAAGACAGGGTTTCTCTGTGTATCCCTGCCTGTCCTGGAACTCACAGTCACAGAGATCCACCTGCCTCTGTCTCCCGAGTGCTGGGATTATAGGCCTGCGCCACAACTGCCCGGCCACAGCAAATGCTTTTAACTGACGCTGAGACATCTCTCCAGGCCCTTGAGGAAACCAAACTATTTTGTTTTTCATTTTTAAAACATTATTTGTCAAAATTAAAAGGTACTCCTTTTTGGAAGGTGCTCTGTTTTATGAAATTCTGGCTTTAATAACAGCTTTAGTATTAGCAACTTTTGGATATCCATCACTACAATTAACCCACATATCACTAGTATAAAATAAGTGAACTTCCATTTCACAAGCTGGATCAAGGCCAGTAACTGACTTGGAAACACGCAGCAGTCACTGAGAAGTTGAGAACAGCCACCTGTCCAGCAAACGCGGCCCAAGCTCCTAATGAAAATCTGGCATCTTCCCACATCACCGTCTTTCTCACTCAAGCAGATACGGAAACTAACAAAGTACCCCGGAGCTTGCTCGACGCAGGGCCAGCTCACCTTGTCCTCGGGGTCTTTTACCTCCACAAACATGCCAAGCCCAGGGGTGGCTGGCTGGTACTCCTCCCGCTGTTTGTCATACAGCTGTGTCCGGTAATTTCCTGGAGACAGGCGAAAAAGGGAAGATGAGAAGAGCTCGATGCCGCACCGGGTCGGCGGCCGACAGGGCAGGGCCAGGCCAGCTACCCAGGACGGCTCGCTTCCCCCAGCCCCAAGACCACTGACTTGTCCCAAACGCTCCCTTTCGCCCCCGCACCGATGACCATGGTCTCGTCCGGAATTTCCTCAATAAAGCACTTCTTCTCGGTCTCCCCAATGTGGAAATAGAGCGCGCCTCCGCGGGCTGCAAACCACAACAGCAGCAGGAAGGCCCGCATCCCTCTTCCTAGCAAGAGTCCGGGTGGGGTCCCAACAACCCGCACGCCTCGCTCGGCAGCCATCTTGCCCCACCTGCCTGCGCAGGCGCAGGCGGCCAAGCCACGTCGCCCAGCGAAGGCCACCGCGGTGCCTGCCGGGACTGCGAGTTCCCCCGCCTGGACTACAAGTCCCTAGATACCCCACGCCTCCGCGCGGCGGTACCTGATTGGGGCCAGTTTCTACAGGATTCCTATTGGCGTATACAAAAAGGAAGGCTTTCCTTTGATTTTGCTAAACAGCGAGATGACTGATAATGGTTGTCACACTTTGATATACTATGAAACTGAGGCAGGGTTTTGAGGTTGCAGAACGAACATAAGCAGAGGAAAGATTCGAACCAGTAGTAATACAACTCTCCTTCTTCCCCACCCTCTCTCCTTCTTCCCATCCCTCATTACTTTTGTTTATTTTGAGACAGGGTCTTGCTGTGTAACTCTGCCTAACTTGGAACTTACGATGCAAACCCCTCTGGCCTTAAATTTGAGGTGGTCTTCCTGTCTCTGCCTCCCAAGTGCTGGGATTTAAGCATGCAACACTGTGTTCAGCCATCCTACAATCCTTTGTTTATTATCTGCAGGGCCTACACTTTTCCACTAGCATCTTTTACATTTATTTATATCCTTGTATCAAAAACGAACCTCTTGGGGCTGGAGAGATGACTCAGCGGCTAAGAACACTGACTGTTCTTCCAGAGATCCTAAATTCAATCCCATCAACGAGATGGTGGCTCACAACCATCTATAATGAGATCTGGCACCCTCTTCTGGCCTGCAAGTATACATGCAGACAGAATACTGTATGTATAATAAATAAATTTTTTTAAAAAAAAAAATGAACCTCTTATGGACAACATATAATTAAATCATGCCTCTAAAAAGCCATTCTGCCTATTTCTACCTTTTAATTGTAGTTTATGCCACTTATTTAATTTAACCATTGACAGGATTTATAGCTAGCATTTTGTTGTTTCTGTATGCGTTGTGTTTATTGCTCAGCAATGCAATACTTTCATACTTTGTAGCATCTTTTCTTTCCTTTTCTTTTTTTTTCTTTTTGAGACAAAGTCTGACTATGTAACCCTGGCTGGCCTTGAACTCAGAGATCTGTCTACCTCTCCCTAGTGCTGGGACTGAATTAAGCTCTTCACGATTGTAGGGCTCATAAAGGATACAAATCCCTCTGTAGGCCTGAGATTGATGGAGAAAAGGAAAGCAGGGAAGCCCACAAGGCAAAAAGAGAGGTTCAGACAAGAGTGAATAGAAAATTTACTAAACAAGCTGATTGATAGTGCAGAGAGATTCCATGGAGCAGGAGATCGAGAGGGCACCATAGGAAGGCTGTTGGGGAAAAACAGCAGAAAAGCTAGATCTGATCCCCCTTGGATACAGGAGGGCTAAAGACCTAGGTCCACAATACCATTGGAGATCTCCCAGCTGAAGCATTTGTACAAACTGGGGGCCTCAAACAATTCCCTCTATAATCCATGAGAAGCAGCAGCTGCAATAGCAGCAGGGCAGGGCTAGTCTGCATCGGAGCTCAGTCCTGCCGTCACCCAATCTGCCAACCTCATGCCCCATGCTTCCTGTCCTGTGGCCCCATCAGTAGCAGCTGCCTCCTCAGGGGCAGCTGTGTGAGTACAGCTGCTCATTCTACTTCAGAAATGCTTTCTCAGCCCCACCTTAGGTAACTAAAAAATCCAGTGAGGCAAAAGTTGTTTGGACTTCTTGCTAATGCAGTGAGAGCTTCAGCAGGGAAAGGGCTGTCCTATACAGTTTGTTTGGCAACTGTCCCAGACAGAGATGGGGAGCAAGCTTATGACCTGAACCTGAACATGGAGGATCCTAGCTTTTGGGCTGGGGGCGGGGAGAATGTGCTAAAGAACTGCAGAAATAGAAAGGGTGTCCTGACATTGATAAGAGGGTTGGGGTTCAGCCAAGCACTGAAGCATAGTTAAATCCCCGAAACTAAGGGAGGGAAAGTTCTATTTAGACAATGAGATTTGGGAGGTCAAGGAAGCTGGAGAAGGAACATGGAAACATGGGGGAAGTAAGCTGGGCTGAGTCACCAAGTGGTCACCGGGAGCCAGGTCCTCTTGCATAGAGGAAGAAATCCCTTCATCTAGAGATCCGAAAGCAGCTGTTATGGGTGATCCTAGGGGGTGTAAGAAGGGGGTGGGAATGTAGTTGGAATAGACAATGAAATTTGTATTATATAAGACTGTAGCGGGCTGGAGAGATGGCTCAGAGGTTAAGAGCACTGACTACTCTTCCAGAGGTCCTGAGTTCAATTCCCAGCAACCACATGGTGGCTCACAACCATCTATAATGAGATCTGGTACCCTCTTCTGGCCTGCAGTCATACATGTTGTATACATAATAAATAAATAAATCCTTTAAAAAAAAAAAAAAAAAGAGCAAGATCCGACATTAAAAAAAAAAAAAAATTCCAGGAAAGGTGCAAAGCTACACAGAGAAACCCTGTCTCGAAAAAAAAAAAAAAAAGACTGTAGCATGGTGGCACCCACCTTTAAGACCACCACTAGAGAGTCTGAGGCCAGCCAGGTCTATGCAGTTAAGTTCTAGGCCATCCATGGCTATCCAGTGAAGCTCTGTCTCAAAAATAAATAAATAAAAGAATTGGAAGTAGGCTTTGAAATGTAAAGGTGCCCATCATTGTAGGGGCTTTGCAATAGTCCACCATGAAATGCTCTAAGTGTTTGCTACAGTTTGCATCTGAAATGCTCTCACAAGCTCATTTGTTTGAACACTTGGCCTGCACCTGGTGGCACAATCTGTAAAAGTTGTGGCACTTTGGGGACGATGGCTCAGCAGAAGTAGAGCTCAAGTGCAGGCCTTGAAAGTAATGTTTGTGGTCTTTGCTTTTGTGACAGCTCAAGTTTTGTACCTGCTGATCTGCTTACACTCCTGCCTCTTTGATTGGAAATGCTCCAGTTGCCATGCCTTCCTTGTGTTATGGACCATATTCTATGGAGCTGTGACCCCAAATAAGCCTCTCTCCCACTAAGTTGCTTTGTTGGTCACAGAGATGTAAAAGTAACGAAGTGTTGCAGTAATCTAGCAGCGCCACTGTATCAAGGGTAAACAGGAGAATAGTAGTTCTACTAGTACTGGCACCTTGAAGAAATCTTGGGTGGCAATCGTGACTGTTTTCTGTGATTTATAGAGTTGTTTTCTAAGGGGGCTTGACAGCCTTTGCATGACTGTGGTCACAAGACACTTCTGCCACACCTGAAGCTCTTGGTTATTGGGTACTGCAAACAATACATAATAAAGATTAAAGTGGCAGGGATGGGATACTTTCCTTAAGAAAACATATAGATCAGATCAGAGACATATGAGGAACTTATTTACTCAGAAAACAACTTCGTGCAACAAGCATTGTCAGTGGCCCTGTCAGAGGAGCAGCAGGTGGCAATTGAGCTTCAGATCAGCCCAACAGACTGCAAGGCACTGATGGGGAATCTCCGATTGGGAAGGCCCCAAGGGCGTGGGCTCCAGGATACCTCTTGCTCTGCTGTGCCTTTACATGTTTGCTGCTGCCATTTTTCTCTGATATCTGGCATGGTGTGAATGGGTGTGTGTGGGTCCCCACTGCCTTTGATATAGTGTGATTATCCCATGGAAATGTCCCATCCTATTGGGCATAATTTACCTTATTATGAAGATGATTTCTTCTTAAGCAATACTGTTTAACTGAAAGAATGATTTCATACAATGATAGAATTTTGATGATTAAGGATTTTTAACAAATGTAGTAAGGGATTATGATAGAAGTTAGTTTAGTAGAAACATTAATATAGGTAAAATATATGTATTAAAAATAAATATATAGTGTTGCCTCCACCACTAATAAAGCAGGGGCTGCATAGAGTATAAAATAGGAGGGCTGGAGAGGTGGCTCAGAGGTTAAGAGCACTGGCTGTTCTTCCAGAGGTCATGAGTTCAACTCCCAGCAACCACAAGGTGGCTCACAACCATCTGTAATGAGGTCTGGTGCCCTCTTCTGGTGTTCAGGTACATGCAAGCAAGCAGAACACTGTGTATAGATAATAAATAAATAAATCTTTAAAAAGAAATAGGAACAAGGAAGTATCACACAGCTAGAACACATGAGTTTCTATTGAGGAGCTGAATAGACTGTGGCTTAGGTTAATGATTAATAAAAACAATCGAGTCCCAGGAGTCAGGCTATCTCAAGTTCTTTTAATCTTTTGTTGTTGTTTGTTTGTTGTTCGAGACAGGGTTTCTCTGCGTAGCTTTGGAGCCTGTCCTGGAACTTGCTCAGTAGACCAGGCTAGTCATGAACTCACAGAGATCTACCTGCCTCTGCCTCCTGAGTGCTGGGATTAAAGGCGTGGGCCACCACCTCCCAGCTAAATTCTTTTAATCTTAATGTTGGGAAATATATACACAGGTTTCAGTGTGCATTAAGCTAAGAGAAAGCTTTAAACAATTGACTTCATGTAACTAGAAAACACAGAATTGGATGGTTAGTTAACATAATTTGACAGGACTCTAAAACGTAGAAAATAAAACAAGTAACCTGTTTTTCTGGCCATTATAAAAAATACTGCCTAGCCGGGCGGTGGTGGCGTACGCCTTTAATCCCAGCACTTGGGAGGCAGAGGCAGGCGGATCTCTGAGTTCAAGGCCAGCCTGGTCTCCAAAGCGAGTTCCAGGAAAGGCGCAAAGCTACACAGAGAAACCCTGTCTCGAAAAACCAAAAAAAAAAAAAAAAAAAAAAAAAAAAAAAAATACTGCCTATATAAACAGTTATGACTGAAAGGTCCTGATGTGTGAGAACTTTAAAAGAAGAATGTTTAACTGAATGTGGGTTTCTAAGAAAATGTATAAGGATGTGGATAAGAAATATAATAGGGCTGACCTGTTCCAGAAAAATATGTTTTTACGGTAATTATGTAGTAACTGTGTAACTTTCGGTTATGGCAAAAATCCTTCTCTTGTAATGGAGTTGGTATGGGGAATATAAAAAGGGTGTCTGAAAAATAAAAGAGAAGAAGTTTTTATCCCTCAGAAAAGAAGTTTGTTTTTTTCCCCAACTAGGCATCTTGTTCCCAGTCTCTCTGATCTACAGAAGGCTGGACCTTCAGCAAATAAATAAGCCTTTGTATGGCTATTCGAGGTTCAGTCCATCAGAGGTTGGACCTTCCTGCTGCCACACAGGCCTAGAAAATTCATCTTGGAGTGACCTCTTTCTTGGACTGACTGACGAAACACAGAACACTGAACAACTAAGACAGTGCCGATAAAACGAGCGGCTGAGGGGGCTGCGGAGGCGGCTCAGTGTTAGGGGACTTCCTGCTCCTACAGAGGACCCAACATCAATTCCCAGCACCTACGTGGTTCTCAACCAACTGTAACTCCAGTTCCAGGGAGTCTGGTGCCTTCTGACCACTAGGCATGCACATGCTTCACATACACGCATACAAGCAAGACATCCAAACACAGAAAATATGTCCAAAGGACATTTTTTTTTTCCCAAAACAGTTCATTTGTGTTGCCCTGGATGTTCTAGAACTATCTCTATAGACCAGGCTGGTCTCGAACTCACAGAGATGTACTTGCCTCTGCCTCCTAAGTGCTGGGATTAAAGGCATGCGCCACCACCACCCAGCCAAACCACAATTTTTAAATAAAATAAATGTCTAAATGTGGGATGATTCATTGCTTGAGGGCCACTCGGCCCACACCAGTAAAAAAGATACTTTCTGAGAGCCAACCCGGGTCTGCCTGAGGACCTTAGCAACAGCAGCTGAGACATGATCCGGAGATGACCTGGACCAATGAGGCAGCCATGTCACACCAGCAGATGCATATTCACCACATTCCCCCCCCCCTGCCCCCGCCCCGCCAACTGGGAGAGGTGGAGGGTATACAAGGTTTGCCTCTTCCAGGATAAACTGAGCTTGTTTCTACTTTCTCCCAGAGTCTGTGTGGTTTGACTCTGTGCCTACTTGGCCCCCTCCCCCAAAGGGAACAACAGAACCGAACCCTGCAACATCTAAACATAAGGGGATTTCTATGTATGCTGAAACATTAAAAGAATGTTAAAGGAAGCTTTTGCACATGTTACAGTACAAATGAACCTTGAGAACACAGTGCTAAGTAAAAGAAAGCAATCACGCTGGGCTATGGTGGAGAATGACTTTAATCTCAGCACTTGAGAGACAGAGGCAGGTGGATCTCTGTGAGTTCAAGGCTAGCCTTGTCTACAGAGCAAGTTCCAGGACAGCCAGGAATACACACAGAGAAATACTGTCTTGAAAAACCAAAAAAAAAAAAAAAAAAAGCAATCAAAAAAACATATGCTATATGCATATTCATATATATATACTATTTGCATATATATAATATTATATGCAAAATATCTAGAGCCAGGGCTCAAGGAAGAGGGGAGATGTTCCCAGGTGTAAGTGTGAAATGGCAAGAGTTCTGGAAATGTGTTGTACAAATGTGGATGTATTTAATACCATTGAAATATATACTATACACTAGAAGGTTGATATAGTGAATTCTATGTCTATTTTACTAGTCTTTTTTTTTTTTAAGATTTATTTATTTATTATGTATACAGTGTTCAGTTTGCATGTGTCCCTGCAGGCCAGAAGAGGGAGCCAGATCTCATTACAGATGGTTGTGAGCCACCATATGGGTGCTGGGAATTGAACTCAGGACCTCTGGAAGAGCAGCCAGTGTTCTTAACCTCTGAGCCATCTCTCCAGCCCCTAGTCTTTTTTTTAAAGATATATTTATTTATTATGTATACAGTGTTATGCCTACATGCCAGAAGAGGGCACTAGATCAAATTACAAATGGTTCTGAGCCACCATGTGGTTGCTGGGAATTGAACTCAGGACCTCTGGAAGAACAGCCAGTGTTCTTAACCTGTGAACCATCTCTCCAGCCCTTTACTAGTCATTTTTAAATATTAAGAGAAAGGAAGGAAAAAAGAAAGGAAGGAAGAAAGGAAGGAAGGCTGGGTGATACAACAGGATAGGCACTTGGGGAAAAAAAACTCAAAATCTTGAAGCACACAGTACCCTAGGAAGAGCAAAAGACTCAATCTCACAGTATAAACTTGAATTCACAATACAGATTCAAATGCCAACATAATGCTTTCCACTTCCCCAAATTCTTCTCCTCCTTGTCCTGCCTATACTTCCTCCTGCCTGGCTACTGACCAATCAGTGTTTTATTTATTAACCAATTAGAGCAACACATTTGACATACAGAACATCCCACAGCACTTTGGCAATGTTCACTTTATGCCCATAAAGAGAAAATTTCAGCATCAGTACAAGGTACTACAATTTCTGCTGGGTCTATTCCTGCTAATTGACAAACTCTCAATTTCCCTTTTGGAATGAACTAAGAAACCTTTTCTACATACATCTTTAGTTTTTTTACTCTGTTCATATGGTAAAAATATTCATTCTAGGGGTTGGAGATTTAGCTCAGTGGTAGAGCGCTTGCCTAGCAAGTGCAAGGCCTTGGGTTCAGTCTTCAGCTCCAGAAAAAAAAAAAAATCATTCTAAGATATTAACTTCTTTCTCTCTGCATTAAAATTCCTGTAGAGGAATGTGTAGAAGGTAAAAATAACCAGAATGTAATCAAACTCTGGATCCAAATGATCCATATGTGCATCCTATAATTTCTTTTCTACCAAAGCTTCTCTCAGCTTCAACTACTTAAGTCCTTGTCACCTTGTAAGGTTTGAAACAAATTATTCAGTTCTTGAGTTGTTAATGCAATTGTGGGCCATAGCCAGCTAACGTCTCCCATCAATTTTTGAAAGTCAATAAGATTCCATAATTGATCTCTCCTGATTTGAACCTTTTGGGGTTGAATTTTTTGTTGTTGTTATTGGTTTGGTTTGGTTTTTCGAGACAGGGTTTCTCTGTGAACCAGTCCTGGCTTTCCTTGAACTCACTCTGTAGACCAGGCTGGCCTCTGCCTCCTGAGTGCTGGAATTAAAGGCATGCACCACCACTGCCCTGTAGTGGGTAGTCATTCCAGCTTTGATCTGGAAATTCCAACCCCCACTGAGGCTTCGGCAACTGTCATGCCTACAAGGTGGGGCCGAGGGAGGCGCCGAGAGACCCGAGATCTGGATGAGCGAGCGCTCTCTCTGTTCCTGGACCCTAGAAGGTGGAGGTTGACCGAGCAGAGCTCCAGAGAACACCGCTGGACTTCGATACACCTTCCCCAGACCCCACAGCCTACCTTTCCCTTTTTTGTAAGTTATCCACTAAATAAATCTTCCCTTTAACTACATGGAGTGGCCATAATAATTTCACCAATACTGCCCGGTTTAAAGGATTTTGTATATTGATTCAAATTTAAGGAAATTTTTGTTATAACCCAATGTGTATATGTTTTTACTCTTTTTTTTTTTTTTTTTTTTTTTTTTGGTTTTTTGAGACAGGGTTTCTCTGTGTAGCTTTGCACCTTTCCTGGAAATGTTTTTACTCTTGTTTAAAGGATTTTGTATATTAATATACATTTAATGTAATTTTTGTTATAAAATACTGTTTATATGTTCCTACTCTTGTTTAAAGAACTTTTGTATATTAATACAATTTTTTTTTTGTTTTTTTTGAGACAAGGTTCTTCTGTGTAGCTTTTGGGGCCTGTCCTGGAACTCACTGTGTAGACCAGGCTGGCTTCAAACTCAGAGATCCACCTGCCTCTGCCTCCCAAGTGCTGGGATTAAAGGCATGCACCACTTTGGCCTATTGATACAAATTTAAGATTGTTTTGTTACAACATATTGTATATATGATTCTACTCTTGTCTAAGATATTGTACCTATGTAGGTCATTTAAAATATGAGGTAACTTGTTCTCTCTTTGGTGCCAGACCTCCACCATGATGGGTCGCATGCATGCTTCCGGGAAGGGCCTGTCCCAGTCAGCGCTGCCCTACCACGCGTCACCACGTGGCTGAAGCTGATGTCTGATGACGTGAAGGAACAAATTTACAAACTGGCCAAGAAAGGCCTGACTCCCTCCCAAATAGGTGTGATTCTGAGGGACTCTCATGGTGTGGCGCAGGTCCGTTTTGTGACTGGTAATAAAATCCTGAGAATCCTTAAGTCGAAAGTCCTTGCCCCTGACCTCCCTGAGGATCTGTACCATTTGATTAAGAAAGCAGTGGCTGTCTGAAAGCATCTTGAGAGGAACAGAAAGGATAAGGATACTAAATTCTGCCTGATTCTGATAGAGAGCAGAATTCACCAGCTGGCTCGTTACTATAAGACTAAGTGGGTCCTCCCACCCAATTGGAAATATAAGTCATCCACAGCCTCTGCTCTAGTGGCATAAATTCTTGTGTACACAGCAATAAAATCACTTTGAATAAAATAAATAAATAAATAAATAAATAAATAAATAAATAAATAAATAAAAATAAATAAAATATGAGGTAAAATTCTAGTTTTGAAAGCTATTACTATAAACTATTAAGGATATTCAAGAAACATAGGTTAGTAGTTATCTACAACCAAATTTGTAGATATGTTAGGCATGTTTTTGGATCATATAGGGATATATTTTAGATAGATAAATGGTCTTCAAACACTTCAAAGACATATAGAATACAGCATTTAATGTGTTTTGTTAATATAAAGTTTTTCATGACAATGAGACACATCTGCTCCTGGCAGCACAATTTCACTTCATAAAAGGATGGTGGGCATTGAAGAAGCTCCTTAGGGAGTTTGCTTTCATTGTGGCAAGGTTAGCCACTGGGAAAAGAAACTGCTCTGGCCATTGACTGCTGACAATGTGCTATGCAGACCGGACATGCAGGACACACAGGAAAAAAAGACTGTTGAACTTTGCCAAACAAGTCAGGACAGTTCTTCAAAATTCCTGCTTCAGCCAGGCAGTGGTGGCGCATGCCTTTAATACCAGCACTCAGGAGGCAGAGGCAAGCAGATCTCTGTGAGTTTGAGGCCTGCCTGGGCTACAGAATAAGTTCCAGGAAAGGCTCCAAAGCTACACAGAGAAACCCTGTCTCAATACCCGCCCCCCAAAAAATTCCTGCTTCAAAGAAGAGTCTGCCAGATACTCTGCGGGACATAGAGGAATGTGACTGACGAACTTTGCTAATACAAGGCAGTACAGTCCTTGAAATTTACTGCTTCACTGAAAAGTCTGACAGATATTTTAGACATGTAGACTAAAGATGGATGCTCCAACTTTTCAGAGGAACTCCGGGTGACTGTCCAGACAGCAAGATGTCTCTGTTGTTAGGTAACATTATATCCTTCTGGAGGTCTTTGATGGAGTTATAGTTGCAGTTTTCCTTAGTTATGATAGAAAGTAAATTAGGTGTAAAACTTTTAATTCACTAAGAATTATTTTCTCTGAATATGCTAAATACAAATGGTCTGAATATTGTAAATATAATTCTTACTTGATAACTGTTTTTGTTGTTTATAGTTTACTATGTTAAAGTTAAGTCTTTTCTTTTTATTTAGACAAAAAGGAGGAAATGTAGAATATTATTTTAAGATGTGCTACATTTTTTAATGATGTGGAACATTTGTTTCATGATGGAAAGATGTGTTGCATTTGTTTAACTCTGTGAAGCTGTGTTACTTTGCCTGTGTAAAACACCTAATGTTCCAATAAAGAGCTGAATGGCCAATAGCAAGGCAGGAGAAAGGATAGGCGGGGCTGGCAGGCAGAGAGAATAAATAGAAGGAGAAATCTGGGAGAGGAAAGATCAAGGAATAAGAGAGGAAGGAGGAGGACTTCAGGGGCCAGCCACTGAGCCACCCAGCCACCCAGCTATACAGCCAGACATGAAGAAAGAAGGAAAGAAAAAGTCGGGTGGCAGTGGCACACACCTTTAATCCCAGCACTCGGAAAGCAGAGCCAGGCCTGATTTCTGTGAGTTCGAGGCCAGCCTGGTCTACAGAGAGAGCTCTAGGATAGGTACCAAAACTACATGTTGTAACTCTGTCTTGAAGAAAAAAAAGAAGAAGATGAAGAAAGAAAGAAAAGATATACAGAAATAGAGAAAGGTAAAAGCCCTGAGGCCAAAGATAGATGGGATAATTTAAGTTAAGAAGAGCTGGCAAGAAAAAAGGTAAGGGGGCTGGAGAGATGGCTCAGCAGTTAAGAGCACTGACTGCTCTTCCAGAGGACCTGAGTTCAATTCCCAGCACCCACATGGTAGCTAACAACTGTCTGTAACTCCAAGATCTGACACCCTCACACAGACAAAACACTAATGTATATAAAAGAATAATAAATAAATTAAAAAAAAGAAACAAGGTAAGGCTGGCATTTATAATTAAAAATAAGCCTATGTGTGTGATTTACTTAAGAGCTGGGTGATGGGCCCCCCCAAAAGAGCAAAAGAACAAAAACATCAACAATGCCTTTTAATATTTTTCCCAGAAACATACATTAGTCTATGGTTTGTTTCTGAGATTGGAGAAATGTTAATCTGTGTCTTCCATTGCTGCAATAAATCACATCTCCATAAACTCGCTGCTATGTTGAACACATATTGCTTTAATTTTCTTCTCTGTCCTTCTGGCCCTATACATTTGATCTATCTCATGGTTTGTTTTACCTGAGATAAAGTTCCAATCCATAAAAGCTGAACACTTACCTCCTGAAGAGACCAATTTGAATGCCAAGACTCTGGTGCAATTAGTGTTACATCTGCTCCTATGTCTATAAGACCTTTAATTATAATGTCATTTATTCATATTTTAAGCTTTGGTCTTTGATCATGTATAGAAGTTTGCCAAAACATTTGCTCTATGGTTTCTCCTGAAATTTTTGTTTATCTTCTAAAGCTGTTCTGTCAACCAGAGCAGTATGGTTTTTCACAGCAGGCATTAAGTCCTTTAATTGCTCTGAAGAGGAGCTTCCCCCTTGGTGACAGGGAATGACTGAACCAAATTTGACATGGGGACCTGTGAGAGGTGCCCCCAAGATGTTTACCAATGGCAAAGGGTTACCTTGTCTGTCCCTTGTTGATCTGCATTCACTGGTCCAATGTCAGCCTTTGCCGCACATTCTCAATACTCCAGAAGGCAAGGGCCTTCTCTTTGGATTAGAAGAAACATTGTTTCTAGGAATGCCCTGCCTACAGTCCCTTTTTAGGTAACCTTGTTTGCCACAATTAAAACACCTGACATTTTGATTTTTTTCTTCAAGCCTTTGGAATTTACCTCTCCTATCCAAGCATCATCATGGTCATGAGATTCAATATTGATTGTATCTCGGATTCATTCCTCTATCGGTGCTGATCTTGCCTTTAAAGACCTAATTACCCTTTTGCATTGTGCATTAGCATCTTCAAAAGCCAAAGATTCAACTATTATTTGTCTAGCTTCTGAATTTGGTATCATTCTATTTACAGCTGGAGTCAATCTTTGTAAAAAAAAAAAAATCAGTGAAGGTTTCTTTTGAGCCTGTGCTAGAGTCCAGTCTGGATGAGTGCAGGGTCTGAAGATGGGTGGATGCGAGCAGAAGAATCAGACATAGGATAGATACTTCTTAGATTCATTTTAGGAGAGATGGACAGAGAGAAAACATACAGAAGTCATCCCCAGTGGGACAGGTCCCAGCAGAGGATGTAAGGAGTCGGTGAGGGAAGGAAGTGACCCAGGCCATGGTGGTCAGGAGAATCTTGCCGCCTGACTGACTAGAAGCCAGAGTGCTTCTTTATTTATACAGAATTTAGTAAGCAAGGATACATCCATGATGTTCCAAAACATAGATCATATCATTTTTGGTTTAGGACATCTGTTTCACTTCCTCTTATTCAAGTTTTAGTTACTATTAATAAACTATGACAGAACAGAGTTATCATTTCCAATCATTTCCCCTCATGTTTTGACATCATTATCAATGATAACAGAGTTATCATTCTTTTTTTTTTTTTTTTTTTTTTTTTTGGTTTTCCGAGACAGGCTTTCTCTGTGTAGCTTTGCACCTTTCCTGGAACTCACTTGGTAGCCCAGGCTGGCCTCGAACTCACAGAGATCCACCTGGCTCTGCCTCCCGAGTGCTGGGATTAAAGGCATGTGCCACCACCGCCCGGCAACCAGAGTTATCATTCTTACTCATTAACCCCATAGTCCAATTTTTAAGAATCTAGAGGCATATGACAGACTGTTCTCAGGCTAGTAGCTTTGGTTGCTTCAAGAACAGTAGACCAAAACAAAATCTTCAAGCCACCCTGGGCATTTTGCCATGTCCCAAGCAGTGTATTATTAACTCTTAGTGGTCAGTGTGCCCAGGAAAAATCCTCAGGCCAAAGCTGCTGCAGTTATTATTCAAATTCTGGCATCATACAATCCATGTTCACATTTACATCTTTATAGAACTTGTCTATATGTCTAATTCTGGCATTCTGTTGTTCCTTGGTCATATGACATTATAGTGACTCTGCATGAGTTAACTTTTCTAAGAGAGGGAGGTCCTGACATCTCATTTTTTTATTACCTTTCCACTCTATACTTTGCTCATCAATGTGTCTCTATGTAGGGCAGAGTTGTATGCCACGTAATTGTCTGAGTGTACAGTGAGAAGAGGTTTATAATCTGAACTGTGCCCAACTCCTCTAGCCCACCAAATCTTGATGACCTTTTTGAGTTTACTTTGTTTTGAATATCTTGTTCCTGTGTAAGTACAGGGATATTTGTTTCAAGAATGTCTGATAGTCGCTGCACGCCTTTAATCCCAGAACTTGGGAGGCAGAGCCAGGCGGATCTTTGTGAGTTCGAGGGCAGCCTGGTCTACAGAGCGAGATCCAGGAAAGGCGCAAAGCTACACAGAGAAACCCTGTCTAGGAAAAAAAAAAAAAAAAAAGAATGTCTGATAGTTTCATGAAGAGACCTCTTGCTTCTTTATGGGTCACAACCTCCAAGGTATAAAGAAGACCTTCAAAGATAAGGATATCTCCCTAAAAGCAGGGAGAATAGTATGTTCAGGACTGTCCTGGGGAAGCTTAAAAGCAGCATTCCTGGGAGAAGTCATAAATGATTCATTAGAAAATTTTCACCAATCCAATATCCTCAAATTGCACAAATATTAAAAGTGTCCCAAGTATGCAACAGGTGGAGATGAAAACCAAAGGTGGCATGGCAGCCATCATGTGGCTCAGCTTTGCTAGGTCTTTGTCAAGCAGCTGTCCTGGCTTTATGACTTCTGCCATTCCATTCAGATATGGCTGTGCCAGGCCTATATAACTTTAGTAAATGACTCAGTTCTCTTTCCAACTCCTTCAATTCTGTCCCAAGCATTCAAAGCTGCTGCATGGCATAGATGGTGTGGTCATGATATAGAGACTGTCTTTGTACACCAGCATAATTGTCCTCTCCAAGAAGTTGGTCTTGGGAGATCTCAATACCTCGAGCCCTACTTCATTGTTCAATGGTCCTAGCCTCTTCTTTCCACCAAGTCCTCCACTGTAATTGAGGACCAGGTTCCAGTATTTTTGTAACCAACTCCCTCTAGTCTTGTGGGACAATTCTGTTACTAGTTGACCATGAATTTAACATCTGCTTCACAAAAGGTGAATGCAGACTATATGAGACTATGGCTTCCTTAATTCGCCTCAAATCTAACATTTCCACAGGAATCCAGTCAGCTCTTACATAGCCTTGGGGATACCTGTCATTTGGCAGTTGTTTCTGTAAGGTGACTGGATAAATTACAGTGGGGTGTTTGATAACCTTAGGCATTTCCTCTCTAATTTTATAATGTAATGGTGAGGTTGGTTGTCTTATATTTCTCTCTCTGTGTCTGAATATCTCTATTATCTGTTTTAATACATTTTTCTAAGGCTTGTAACTGATCAGTCAAATTGCATTATTTTCTTTAGTACTTAGTTGTAGAGCTTGCATACTATCAGTAATAACCTTTTCTAATTGGTGCTCATATCAATCAAGTCTTTTACGGATAAAACAAGAATTATCAAACCGATATTTATAATTGACATTATGTAAGTCCCACCTAAATTAATTTTCCCCTCATTTGTTCATTGTGTAATCATACAGAGACCTAACTCCCTCCATCATAATAGTGTTTCCCATTTTTTGACACGGGGGGGGGGGACCCCTCTCTCTCTTTTTTAACTGATTCCCCCTCTTAAGAATTCCCAATTGTCTCACCAAATCTGCTGCTGCTGATGGTGAAGTGTGAGGCTAGCTGCCTCTGTATAGCACATCTGAGCAGAGAACGCATGCAGCTTTTCTCTGCATAGTCTTTTTTACATAAGCCATCTATAAAAGTATTTAAAAAAATCTGTATAGGATTTTAAGAGGTAACTTTAGGCAATACTTGTGAAGTATGTTTATAAAAAATTAAAAGGAGCATCCTTTTTATAGATCCCAAGTAACATGTTAATGCAACCTGCCAATTATTAACAGTGTGGATCAAAAAATTTACCTGTATTTTAGTTCATGGAAAAATAATTTTTGTAGGCTCTTTATCAGTAAGAGATTATTTTTTATGAGCTTTCGCCTTAGTAGCCACATTATTTAATAAGTTAGCAACCCACTGTTCCAGGTACTATATTTTTATAGAATTTAACCAACAATTTCCGGAAAGCAACTTAAAGAGCAAAGCCAATTTTTCAGTAATAATAAACAGACAAAAGCATACCCAATAATATAGTTTAAAATCATGAATTTTGTTTAGTTCATTTGCTATGAAAATTAAACATTCATCTAAACAGACTATCAAGAGTAGTGAATATCCTCCATACAATGAATGAAATTCAAACAGCTTTGGCTTAGTACTTTTTTTTTTTTTTGGTTTTTCGAGACAGGGTTTCTCTGTGTAGCTTTGCACTTTCCTGGAACTCGCTTTGGAGACCAGGCTGGCCTCGAACTCACAGAGATCCACCTGTCTCTGCCTCCTGAGTTCTGGGATTAAAGGTGTGCGCCACTACTGCCCAGCGACTTAGTACTTTTTGCCCTGACCAAAATTTGTTTTTTATTAGAAGTTGGGGTTGTTTAATTTTTTCTTTCTCCCATGAAGGAACCATTGATAATGAGTTATTCCCACTATTAGGGGAAAATAAAAAAACATTTCCTATGAGGAGACTTTTGATATTGAGTTATTCCCACTCTGAGGAAAAAACAACAACCATTTAAACTAAACAAACAACCAGAAGTTGTCAGCTCTGGGCTGGTTGTGCTGGCTCTGGCTGCAGCAGTGAAGCCTGGCTGTCATTCTTTGTAATTCAGATGGCGCCGCTCTATGCTGGCAGGCCTATCCCTGAAAGAACTGCCAGGCACAGTGTAGCCAGAGAGAGAGCTCTGAGTTTCAGCTCTCCTCAATTTCTTTCTTTCTTTCTTTTTATTGGGAAGAACCTTTTTTTCTTCCTTTATTTCCATTGGGAAGTGGCTTTTTTCTTTCCTTTGTTTTTTGTTTATGGGGCCTGTGTGGGAGACCAGCTCCCACCTTTTCCAGGATTCCTATGAGGAGCATAGAGGAAGAAGAAAATATTAGAAAGTGGAGAGGAGACGGACAGAAAGACAGGATAGTTTCGGGAGTACCTGGATCAAAATCCACCACCCGCCTCTGTCTCTTCAAAAGGGCTTTTTATGACAATGCCAAAGGGTGGGGCAAAAGACCTCCCCCTAGCAAGATCAAAGCACACCACACAGCCAAGTGTAGACCCTTCCAAACACATGGTAACTACACTTCTGGGAAGCAGAAGCCAGAGAATCAAAGCAAGTTGGAGGCCAGTCTGATCTACAAAGTGAACTCCTGGCCAAGGCAGCTACTAAATGAGACACTGTTTCAATAACCAGAACTGAGTCAGGGGACATAGCAGTGGATAAAAGCACTGACCATCAAGCCTGATAGTCCTAAGGTCTGATTCCCAAAAGTTGTCCTCTGACTTCCACATACACTCAGTGATGCAGAGACACCACACACACACACACACACTTTTTTTTTTTTTTTTTTTTTTTTTTAAATTTGATTTACTTCTTGGTAGTTAAAGTTCCAGATTCAGTTCTGGATGATACCAATATAAATTCCATATCTAACTACCAGAAAGTTTCAAAGTTCCACTGGCCAAGCATAAGACAGATAGCATTTGAAACTTTAAAAAAAATGTTTGTTCCATGTGCCTGTATTTTTCTCCCCCACAAAAAATGGGTGGAGATGACATTTTAACAATTAAATGCTTAACTGTTAAATATTTCAAATTCTCCTTTGTGTGTCCTTAAAGTCCTCTCCTGCACATACCACTTAAAAAAAATACTGCCTTAGTAAGTGCCCTAATCATTGCATCCTTGTCACGCTGGTCTATGTATTAGTAACTATGTATTGAAGTGACCACCTTTCCCCACTAGACTCAAGAAGGATCTGGGTCTGGGTCCTGCAGAACGCGGGACTCCCAGTGGATGACACATTACAAGTGAAGACGCACGTTCCTTTGGTGTCTTTCGCCTCAGGCTGACCACGAGCCCATCGGCTGTGCCTGATGATATCTAGCAACCTTACGTAGTCATTTTGCAGCCTCCATATTTCTCCGTTGCAAAGTGGGAATAATTCGTACCTGTCTCCAAGTGCTGTAGGGAGGAGCCAGGCGATGAGTGTGAAAGTATCGCAGCAGAGATTAGTTAATTCACTCATCATTTAACGGGCAATTAAGCTAGTAGGCCCGCTATTACAGTGCCACACGTGTTTCTCCGGCAGGTCGTAGCCTTTCGGACGTGTGCTTGGGACAGGACCTCGCCTCTGGGCTGGTCTCCCGCGGCACGCAGGGTGGTGGCCTTATTAAAAATGGCGCAGGAGGCTTCGGAGGCGAGTGCGGCGGCGCGGACTCAGCGTGCCCTCTGACCTGTTGGCAGCGGGCGGGGAGGGGTGCCGGGTGCCGCCATATTGGCTGTTGTCCTGTGAGGGGAGCGGCGGTGGCAGCGGCGGCGGCGGCGGCGGCGGCGCGAGGGGAACCAGCGAGCGGGGGAGCGGCGCGAGAGGCGGCAGCATGACGCGGAGGCGGAGCAGGCCGAGCGGCGGCGCGGGCCGGCGGGAGCGGGCGCGGGCCGCGGGGCTGCAGAAGCCCCAGGCGCCCGAGCCGCAGCCGCCGCCAAGCCTGGAAGCGGGAGCGGGTGCGGGGCCCCCGGAGGCGCCTGCGGAGCCGGATCGCGACAGCCCCAGGGAGGAGGACGAGCCCAAACTGGCTCCAGGCCCTCAGGTAGGAACGAGCAAGACGACTCCGACTGCTCGACTGCTTTCACCTCCCCGGAGCGGGAGCGGGAGTGGGGCGGGAGTGGGCATGGACATGCTATCCGGCTGGGGCCAGATCCCAAGTCCGGAGCAGCTTTCCACCCCCTTGCCGGGAAAGGAGGCTGGACCCCTCTCCACAGCCAAAGCTCAGCCAACCCTCTTGCCACCCTTCTAAAGCTATCCGTTCAACCCCTACTCCGGAGCTAAATGGTCTGGCCATTCGGGTCACTGGGACTGGCTCAGGTCCTGAGACCACGGCTTCGTTCTCTGCCCCCCACTTCCCTTTGGACCCACCTGATCCCCCCGGCCCCTAAACGATCATCTCTGGGCACTGGAAGCTGCAAGGCTGCAGCCTCGGTGCGCCCCCTCCCCCCTCCCCCCGGCCCCCAGCAGTTTCATTCCTTTCCCAGCACTGTCTGCAGCCGCTGGCCTCACCAGCTGTGCCTCTGCATCTGCCTTCTGGGACCTCCCTCCCTTCCCCACCCAGCAGAACAGTTGGAGCAAACAGGCAGGCTGCCCCGAAGACTGTTGGAACAGCTCCACTGAGGAGGAAACCCTTGTTCTCCTCCCTACCTCCTGTCCCATAAGGCGTCCCCCACTCTCCGCCCCCGACCCCCGCTATCCCCCTAGTTTGCTGAATCCTGTGAGAGTAAGAGTATACGGGGGATTCTTGAAAGCCCCCAGCTTGCCACCTGGAAGGTCACTTTCTTTTGAGCAAGAGAGAACAGGAGAGGTGGGGGGGGGGGGGTGGCGTGGGCCACAGTTGCTCAGGGAGGGTTGTGGCACCCGGGGCTGGGTGGCTTGCCCTAAGCTTGCTCTGACAAAAGAGTTTTGAGTTGGTTTTTTGGCTGAGCCTGCCGAGGAAGGCAGGCCCCTGCAGGAGTCTTGGAGGGTCGGATGCAGCGCCCGGATGAGGATGAGGCGTGGCGGAAGATGCGTTTGGCTCTGCAGACACTGACTGCATCGGGCAGCAGGGGACTCTGGGAGGCTGGTGCAGCCTGAAGGCATGGCTCTTGACAGCCTTCTAGTAGAATCTCTGGAATTGTGCATGTGAGTGGGGGTGCCATTTGGGGTACCGTTCCTGGAAAGCTTTCCCTGACCTCCCCAGTTACACCACGTGCCCCTCTGTGCCCACACCCCTCTTTGCTCCCCTCTGGGGGCACCACTCCTTCTGTGATGAAACTTGTGGATGTGTCTGACCCAGGCCCTGAACTGTAAACACAAGGGACTCAGAGGAGCCATTTTTGTGATCCTCCAGACCTATTCCAGGCTTTGCCTTTCCAGAATAGAACTAAGTAGGTAAATGAGAAAGAGAATGAGTTGCTCAGAACCTGTGCTTATCGTAACCCAGTTTTGATGCTGGTCTCCTTTGTTTCTCTAGTCATGGTGAGGAGATTTTTAATTAATGAAATTGTCACAACTTCTTGAATGTTAGAAGCCTCCCCATCATGCTGCCTTGTAGCCTAGGCTGTGAGAAGTTTCAAAGAAGACGTACAAAGCGTCTTCTACTCCTGCTGGCTCTAGCTTTCAGCAAAGGTCACCTCCCCTTGTAACCTGTTTTGACCACCCCCACCATGAGGGTTGTTATCTAGAAGAGAGAGCCATGGAGTTATCTGTTGTCCTCTTTGTTTCCCATCAGACATACAGTACTTTAGGCACCCACCACAGAGAGAGGCCAGAAAGTTGGGATGGTGTCTTAACATCCAGTTTTATTGAAATACAACTCTCCCCAAAAGTATAGCTTTCATTAATTCTTCTGATCCAAGTTTTTATAGATTCTTACCTACTCTATTGCTTGACCTGAGAATTCATTCCTGTATTCCTGCCAGGCGACTGACATGCCTTATTTCTAACCTTTCCACCTTTCATGTATTTCTCCTCAGCATCTAGCACTAGTACTATGGTAACCACTGATACAGTTCTTTGTCTGCTTTTTTAATATAGGTTCTATGATGCAAGAGCCTTGTCAGATCCCTGTTCCTAGTGATTAACAAATATCAGTAAACAAACTAGAGGTATAACTACAGTTACCGTGTTTTTCAGATAGAGAAACAGAAACCCACAGCATTTAAATATTTACATAAATGATTCCCACTTAGAGATATGAAGCAAAAATCCAATCAGATAAAAATTTACTCTTACATACTCAAGGGAACTGAAACACCAGCAAACTCTGATTTTGCCCCACTTTTTGCTATGGGTAGAGGTGAGATTCAAGAAACAGCCTTTTGTGCCCTGGTCAAAAGTACCTGGTGTCAGAGTAGAGGTTGGCCATTGCTTTTTTGTTCACTGTCATGCCTTTCTTGAGGGTCTTGGTTCCTAACCCCACTCACTCAGTTCTGTCTGGGTGTAGAGTGGATAAGGAAGGTGAAATTCAATGTTAATGTTACCTGTTGAACCAACTCCATGGGTGACAAATGAGACCACTTCCAGTCCATAGACTTATTCTAAGGTCTCAAACTCAATACACTGTTTTATTTTTGTTTTTAATCTTAATGTAAGCTGATATTCTGAAGCGAATATGTGGCATGGTGTGGTGATTTGTGTCTGTGATCCTAGCACTTGGGAGCTTGAGATAGGATAGCTTTGAATCAAAGTCAGTTTGAGCTACACAGCAAGTTGCAGGCCAGCCTACAACTGGCTACAGGCTACATCTCCTGTTTTAATAGCAAAAGGGAAAAGACTTTTCATACTTGGATTTGTTCTTCTTAAAACCCTAAAGTCTTGGTGACGTTGAACCCACGTCCCCAAGCAGTCATCTTTGGTATCTAAGCAATGTGCTTCCCTTAGGCAGCCTGTGCTCCAGCCACTTGGTTCTTTCCATGCCTCTTTATTCATTTCCATGGCCTACACTTTTAGATACAAGCCCTAAGGTTACTGGGGACCCCAAAAGTCCTTTCAGTTGTTCTAGCCCCTAAATCTGGCCTAGTCACCCAAACTCTCCGACCCTCTTTTACCTCAAGATAAAGCTTAAACAGGTGCTGCCTTTTTAGCAAAGGATGGTAGTAAGGTAGAGGCAGGTCAACTCAGAAAACCTAAAAGCTGTGCAGAGGCGGCCGTGAAAACTAATTTACTGACTTGGGTTGAACTCCCCACCTTTCCTCCTGCTCTGTGTCGCAGAGCTGGTTTCTTCCCCGTTTGAGTCCCATCAACAGGAGACCGTGAAGCAGCCTAGTATGCAGAGTCTCTTCTGGGTGGCAGGAGCAGTGTTGAGTGGCCACAGCCGGCCTTACCACTACTCTACCAGCTGATTGCTGTCTCACACCATTCAGCTGGTAACCTGTGTGTGCACTTAGCACCCAGGAGGCTCGCCAAGGAAGCTGGGGTGGGTGGCAATGAGCTCATCCTTTCCTTTCCCTCTTGTCTCCCTACAGCACCCCCTGGGACAGTCCAGTTTAGTGTAAAGGGCCTCCAGAGACCCGGTTCCTCTACTGCTCAGAGTAAATCTGTTCTCTTGAGGAACTGGCCAAGGTGATCAGTCAGTAACTTTATTGAGAGCATTTCGTTATGTTTAACTCGCTCAAAAAGCTTCAAAATGATCTCTGAAACCAGGGCCTTTGTTTGAGGTACACAGAAGGCCAAGGTGGTTCCTATCCTCAGAGACAACCCTGCTGATTCAGGCCTGCACCACTTTCATGGCCAGTGGGAGGAAATGATATGAAGGGGCAACCCTGCCACATAGTTCTTTGTAAGCCAGAAAAGACTCAGTGCAAAACTGCCAGTGACCTTTGAAGATAAAGACTTGCCCACCCAGTTTTTAAAAAAATTAATTTCCTTAAACTGTCTCAGAGTTATTAGCTTAATGTCTGATAATAGATGGATGATTAAAGTCATAACACCTTCACTTACTGTATCTAGAATTTTTTAGAGTAGGGACCATTTTAATTAAGTCACGTTAGGGTATGTATTATGCGTGATCTTTATTGCTCAATACATGACTGTCGCATACCTCACAATGCCAGACTCACTGATACTTTTTTAGGCCAGCTATGGCACACATACTGTCATACCCAGTAGTCCTCTTGCCTAGCATTCATTTATTCTGCCAACACTAAGTGACCCCACAGTGCCAGGCTCTGGACTAGTTGCAAAATCAGAAGTGAATGAACCCTGGCTCCTGTCTTGAAGGAGCTTGTACTGTATAGCATATATGTATATTAACTGCAGTAGTACCAGAAGAAGGCACAGTGTTGGCTGCCTTTGAATAAAGCTTCAAATCCTGCATCCTTTTAAGTGGCCTTTGGAAGTGTTTTGGCCCCCTTGGTTTGTTTACTGCTTTATGAAATGACAGTAAATCCAGGCTTACTGGGTTAATATTAGGAACCAACAGTTCCTACCTGTCAAACACTTAGCACAGTTGTAGCTATAATTGTAGGTGCTTGCTGCTTGAGATGACCAAAACATGGTAATCCAGGGAAAGTTGAGACAGAGATGGTCTTCAGAGCCTCGTCTTTATGGTCGAATATTTCCAGAAAGTAAGGTGGAGAAAGGAAGGAGTTACAGCAGTGGTTCTCAGCTTTTCTAATGCTACAACCCTCTGGTACAGTTCTTCATGTTGAAGTGATCCCCAACCATAAAAATTATTTTTGTTGCTACTCCATAACTAATTTTGCTAGTTATGAATCATAATGTAAATATCTGATATGTAAGATATCTGATATTCGAACCCTAGAAAGGGATTCTCCCCCACCAAAGGGGTTGCAACCCATGAGTTGAGAACCACTGGTCTGCAAGGGATGTGAACACTACCTGGACTCATTTGGAGAGCAGGGAAAAATCAGCTGATATTACACTTGAAGTTGTTTGGACAGTGAGGAGTCGATGAAGGTAAGGAAGGCCAAGTAGATGTGGTAAACCCTCTGCGATGCCATGTGAGGAAGTAATTCTCTGGGAGAGGCAGCTGGGATTGCTCTCTCTAGTCCCTGTCTCCCTCACTCTATCCTAACTAATGGCCAGATCCTTTGTTCTTTGTTCACCTCCATCCCAGATTTACCCAACTAGGGCTAGAGCCCACCCAGGATCCATTTTTGGATGTTGTAGGAGATTCTGAGTTGGCTGGATCTGGGAGCTGCTAAATTGGTGGGGGGTTTTGTCTTGTTTTCTAAGGGGCTGGAGGCTTGAGAATATAGCTCAATGATAGAGAACTTGCCTAAGGTTTAAGGCTTTGGGTTTGACTCCTCACATCACTTTAAAAAACTAAAACAGGAGCTGGAGAGTTGGCTCAGGGCTTAAGAACACTTACTGCTCTTCTAGAGGACTTGGGTTCAGTTCCCAGCACCCACATGGTGGCTCACAACTGTTTGTTAACACCAGTTCCAGGGAATCCAGCACCTTTTTTTGTCTTGCATGGGCACTAGATATGAATGTGGTGCACAGACACACATGCAGGCAAAACATTTATACACACACAAAACAAACCCTGCCTTCCTCCATTTCTTCAGTTGTTGACTTGTTAATAATATTCATCTGCTAGTCTTCTGTTGTATATTAGTCTACTGTGTGCTTCCGCTGAATGCTTGGAATACAGTGATTCTTGGAACACTATGTCTGTCCTTGGAAATCCCATGGTATTGTAGAGATAACAGGTTTAAACAATTAAGATATGTGAGATAGGTCCATGCATGGTGATGCATGCCTGTAATTCCAGTATTTGAGGCAGAGGCAGGTGGATATCTGTGAGTTTGAGACCAGCCAGGGCTATATAATAAGATCCTGCTTTTTGGTTTGTTTGTTTGTTTAAGGTAAGAGATCACCTCTAATTTAGAGAAATGTGAAAGAGCATAGGGCAGTCTAAAACGCAGCGCCATTCATTCTGACAATGCACTTGGAGAATGACACCTGGGTTGAGTCTTTAGAAAAAAGAGAAGAGGCAGTGCATTGTGTAATTGGGGAAGGGAGTATTTAATGGTCCTTCAAGGGCAGGTAAAAACTCAGGAAAGGCAAGCTTGTGTACTAGGAAGGGTTTGAGTTTGCGCCTTTATACATCCTCCTCGATCACATTAGATAACCATTAGCTGAGTAGCAGGAGGGACATGCTGCAGTTTCATAAACGGTCCGTTTCCCTTATCCTCTAGCCAAAGCTCTTGGCTCCCTTTTTGACCCCCTCCCCCTTAGAATCAAAGAAGTAGGTATTTCTGTTCTGAAAGGGGGTGTGGGGAAACTAAGGCAGGAAAAGGGGCCAGAGGCACTGTAAACACAGAAGGTCTTTATCAGGAAATGAGGCCATGTTGTATGACATGGGGGTTCAGAGATGCCTTGAAGGTCACTGTTTAGTCCTCTGTCCTGTGCTTCAAGTAATAAATTTGGTTTGGGCAAGTCTCACTTAGTAAGTTTCCCTATCATTTCTTCCAGGGCAGAAGAGGAAAGAAACTAACGGGTATTGAGCACCTACTGTGTGCCAGACCCAGGCCAGGTACTTTACATAATTTATTTCCTTCTGTCCTCACAACTCTGTGAAGTATGGTGTTATTCCCATTTCATAAATCGAGAAACCTGAGACTCAGAGAATTTGAGTAATGCTCCAAAATACGGAAAATGGCCGAACAACGATTTGAACTTAGAACCATGTCTCCAAAGTTCATGCTCTTTTCCCTGTGAGAAACCTGTCTTGGAGTTAAGGGTAGTAAAACAGAGGTTGGCCCAAGGATTCGGTTAAGTGAGCAGCTCGGGCCTTCTCTTGGCTACTTGTTTTGAAGCAGATTGAGTGGATTGGATAGGCTTGTGGGGTCATTAGGATCAACAGCCTCACTGCATTGTCCTTACTCAGCTTGTGACCCAAAGAAGGCTCTCGACCATTTGGCCTTATAAAGTGAAGCCGTTGTCTGCCTCCTGGAAGGGCCACATCTGAGGAAGAATTGCAGTAAAAGTTCCAAACCACTGAGGTGGGGTTTGGTCAGCTTCCAGAGCATTAACTGCAGCTCTGATTTCTAGAATTCTGAGTCTTAGCTCTGGTTGCCTTCTTATCAGAGCCATACCTTCAGCATAACATTTCAGGAAAGGAACTAGTTTTGATGTTTTAAATTCTATTTTTGATGTTAAGTAGCTGAGCCAGTGAGCCAAGAGGGCGTTAAACTTCCATTTATTTAACGCCTGCTATGTGACAGGCAACAAGCCATATGTGGTTTCTGAACATATGCAAATGATCAACAGCCAGTCCCTGCTCCAGAGAGCTCCATTCTACCAGGAATATGGCACTGTGTGACAGGTGCTGTACTAGAATTACTTTAGCTTAGTACACAGAGTTTCCTTGACCTTTGACTAGGTCTTATGGGATGCTAGGACTTTACTAAGGGGTTTCCCAGCATGTAGCACAGTAGTTGACATAAGACATTTTAGCTGCTATTGTCACCTACTTTGCCTTGGTGTCAGGGAAGCTTTTGGAGTTTGGTATCTTGAGAGGAGAGTACTCTCATGGGCTATTTCAGAATAGGGTTTGGAACCTGTTGCAGGGCAGCTGGCTAGATACAGCATGTGTCTTGGGAAATCTGGTGCAAACACACATGAACTCTTGGGACTGGGAGGAACCCTTAGGAGAATGAGACTAGGCTAAATGCTGAAAGTCAGTCCAATTCAGAACAGATCTTGGCACCTGTCTGGCGTGGTGGTCAGGGTTAGTCTCTGACACTTGCCAAACTGTAGACAGAAAGGCCAATGTGAAAAATTGAGTTGTGCCCCAAAAGCTGTCCAGATACACCACAAGCCATATAATTAGTAATAAGGATTATTGACTAGAACATAGTAGGTCCTAGGTTTGATCTCCAGGATTGGAAAAAAAAACTTATTAAATAATATTTAATAAGTTACCACATTAACATAAATTGCAACTTTTATTAAAAATTATTATTTGGGGGCCAGTGAGATGGCCCAGCAGGTAAAGGCATTTACTGCTAAGCCTGAGGACCTGAGTTCAGTCCCTGGGATCTACACGGTGGAAGGAGAGGAAGCCTCATGGAAGTTGTCCTCTTGATGCTCACACACATAATACAGTGTATGTGCCATTTAAAAATAATAGTTATATATATTTAATTTTATACATTGAATAGAAAAGTGTTCCTGTTTTCATTTTTGCAAATTTCTTAATAAAGAAAAGCTGGGAAAGGAGGCTTGCTATGTAAGTGTGAGAATCAGAGTTTGTATCTTCAGCACTCAAATAAAAAGATACTGTGGTCATATATACCTGTAACCCCAACACAGAGCTGGAGGTGGGTATTTGTGAAGACAAGGATTGCTGAAGCTTCCTGGCCCACCAGCCAGCCTAGCCAGAAATGACAAGCTCCAGGTTCAGTGAGAGACCTGAGCTCAAGGAAATAAGAGAGAGTGGTCGTGCTTTCACGCACACACGCACGCACGCACGCGCACACACACAGGCATGCATGCACACACGCACGAATGAAATAAAGCTGGACTCTCAGGTTGGAGATGTAGTTCGGTGGTAGAGGGCTTGCTCAGCCCGCACAAAGCCATGAGTTCAGTGTTGAAGACTTTTTATTCATTTTCTATTGTCTGAACCCAGCATGGTTGTACATACCTTTCATTGAAGAGGCAGGCGGATCTCTGATATCAAGGCCAGCCTGGTCTACATAGTGAGTCCTAGGGCAGCCAAAGCTACATAGTAGACCCTATCTCCAAACAAAAGTAAAAAATAATAATAATAATCTGAGCCTGGTGGTGGTGGTGGTGGTGGTGCATACCTTTAATCCCAGCACTCAGGAGGAGCTCTGAGTTCAAGTCCAGCCTGGTCTACACAGTGAGTTCCAGGACAGCCAGGGCTGTTACACAGAGAAATCTTGTCTCAAAAAAATGAAAAGAAAAAAAAAGAAATGAATAAAATCTGTTGTGCATTTACATTTCAGATAGATCTTTTTTTTTTTTTTTTTTTTTTTTTTTTTTTTTTTTTTTTTTTTTTTGGTTTTTCGAGACAGGGTTTCTCTGTGTAGCTTTGCGCCTTTCCTGGAACTCACTTGGTAGCCCAGGCTGGCCTCGAACTCACAGAGATCCGCCTGGCTCTGCCTCCCGAGTGCTGGGATTAAAGGCGTGCGCCACCACCGCCCGGCATGAAGGAATTTTTTTTTTTTTTTTTTTTTTTTTTTTTTTTTTTTTTTTTGGTTTTTCGAGACAGGGTTTCTCTGTGTAGCTTTGCGCCTTTCCTGGAACTCACTTGGTAGCCCAGGCTGGTTCAGATAGATCTTTACCAATGTATAATTCTGTGAATTCATTTATCATGCCAAAAAAATAACATTTGTGAATGACACTGATTTCCTCAGACAGGTATTGAAATACTCTAATGCTCATGGTAAGGGATACAAGCTTTTCCAAATTTTTGTTTGTTCTTTTGTAAATTTTTGTTTGTTCTTTTGTTCTTGAGACAGATTCTCACTCTGTAGCAGATTCTCACTCTGTAGCTCAGGCTAGCCACAAACTCATGCTGATCCTCCTGCCTCAGCTTCCTGAAGTACTGGGATTAGAGGTGTGAGCCATCATGCCTAACTTTCAAATTTGAATTTTTGCACAAAAACTTGAATTTTTAATCACTGGCCACAAATACTTGGCTATTTTTCTTGAAGTAATGGGCTTGTTTTGTTTATATATTTACTTTTTGAGACAGTGTCTGCTAATACTCATGTCTGGATAACAAAGACATTCTTTCAAGGTAAAATTGGTATTACATGACAAAAAACAAAACCAAAAACCTTCCCCTTTGACATGCTTATCCAGGAAACACTGGTTGTCTTAATGCTTCTTTGACCAAGCAGAGATAGTTGGCTGGTAAGGGAGCAGAGACAGTGGTTTCAGTGGTACAACCCCAGCTTCCTCAGCTCCGCTGATCCTCTGTCTGGGGATGTCCATACTAGAGCATGGGTGCCCTGTGAGCAGGTCCACTGTTCAAAGATTCTGCTTTCACATGAAGGGTGAAACAATCATCTCAGCAGAACCAGTAGGACTTTTCCTTCTTCGTGTTTTGCTAAAGACTAAACCTATACCCCAGAGGCTCTGAAATTTAATCTAAGGTGAGTGAGGACAATTAGTTGCTGCCCAGGGATTCTGGGTTTAAGAATTAATTCCATGAGCCTTTATGACGAAGAAAATACTGTGTGTTTTCATTCACTTGATGACAGTGTTTTTGTTCAAGGATAACAATAAAAGCTTTGAGAACAGCAAGTTGAAACCCTAGGTTCACTGATTCAAGGCATAAGGTGCCATGTTTGCCAGAATTGGAAGACTAATAGGAGATTACAGTGAGAAGGAAACCCGAGCGAGCCAAGAGCTTCTCTCTGTGGTAGCATTAATTAGAAGGACCTGTAGCATTTCTCTGTCTTGGGAGTCTTACCACCCTTAGCAATTAAAGCAGAGTTGTGGGGCCCGCAAGAGGGCTCATCAGAAAAGTTTTGTACTGCCAAGGTTAATAACCGTAGTCAGATTCCTGGACCCACATAGTAGAAAAAGAGTTTGCTCCTGAAAGTTGTTCTCCAACCTTCAGCCATGTACCATTGTGTGCATGTACATGCACATGCATGCATACAAGCACACACGCAGTGAATGTAATTTAAATTTTAAAGTTGAAGAGATGGCTTAGTGGTTAAGAATATGTACTGTTCTTGCAGAGGACCCGAGTTTGATTCCTAGCACCCATGTTGGGGTGACTCACAACTGCCTATAATTTATCTCCAATACCTCTGGCTTCTAAAAGCACTTGTAAACACATACACATAATTAAAAATAATAAAAATAAATATTTAAAACAATAAATAAAAATTAAAGCAGAAATGAAAATATCAGACAGTCAGGTGTGGTAGCACTCAGGAGGCTGAGGCAAGAAGATTGTGAATTCAATGGCAGCCTAGACTATATAATGAGACACACACCCCCTTTCTTCACCCCTTGGGGTTTTCTAGACAGGGTTTCTCTGTGTAACTCTGGCTGTCTTAGAGCTTGCTCTGTAGACCAGGCTGGCCTTGAACTCAGAGATGTCTACCTTGGCCTCACAAGTGCTGGGATTAAAGGTATGTGCCATAGGGCTGGAGAGATGGCTCAGCAGTTAAGAGCACTGGCTGCTCTTCCAGAGGACCTGAGTTCAATTTGCAGTACCCACATGGCCATTTACAACTGCCTGTAACTGCCTCCAGAGGATCCAACACCTTCATACAGACATGCATGCAGGCAAAATACCAATGCATATAAAATAAAAATAAATAAATCATTAAAAGAAGGTGCACCACCACACCCGGCTTAGACTTTTTTTTTCTGCTCCTCTTTTTTTTTTTTTTTTTTTTTTTTTTTAAGATTTATATATTATGTATAGTGTTTTGCCTGTATATATGCCTGCAGGCCAAGAGAGGGCACCAGATCTCATTATGGATGGTTGTGAGCCATCCTGTGGATGCTGGGAATTGAACTTAGAACTTTTTGGAAGAGCGGCCAGTGCTCTTCACTGCTGAGCCATCTCTCCAGCCTGAGACCCTTTCTTTTCTTTTCTTTTCTTTTTTCTTTTCTTTCCTTTCCTTTCCTTTCCTTTCCTTTCCTTTCCTTTTCCTTTCCTTTCCTTTTCCTTTCCTTTCCTTTCCTTTCCTTTCCTTTCCTTTCCTCTTTCCTTTCCTTTCCTCTTTCCTTTCCTTTCCTTTCCTTTCCTTTCCTTTCCTTTCCTTTCCTTTCCTTTCCTTTCCTTTCCTTTCCTTTCCTTTCCTTTCCTCTTTCCTTTCCTTTCCTTTCCTTTCCTTTCCTTTTTCCTTTCCTTTCCTTTCCTTTCCTTTCCTTTCCTTTCCTTTCCTTTCCTTTCCTTTCCTTTCCTTTCCTTTCCTTTCCTTTCCTTTCCTTTCCTTTCCTTTCCTTTCCTTTCCTTTCCTTTCCTTTCCTTTCCTTTCCTTTCCTTTCCTTTCTTTCTTTCTTTCTTTCTTTCTTTCTTTCTTTCTTTCTTTCTTTCTTTCTTTCTTTCTTTCTTTCTTTCTTTCTTTCTTTCTTTCTTTCTTTTTCAGTTTTTCGAGACAGGGTTTCTCTGTGTAGCTTTGCACCTTTCCTGGATCTCGCTCGCTCTGTAGACCAGGCTGGCCTCGAACTCACAGAGATCCACCTGCCTCTGCCTCCCAAGTGCTGGGATTAAAAAGGCATGCGCCACCACCGCCGGGCCCAAGACCCTTTCTTAAAACAAGAAAAGAAACAGAAAATCTCCTCACTGGCCCCACGGCACATTGTATCCATAGAAAGACATTGGGGCCTGAGGCTTTGAGGGTGGCCCTCCACATTGCATGGTCCCGAAAAGTGTGGCTTCAGTGTACTAAACTTAAGAGAGCACTGTGGCTAGCTGGTCCCTAGAGTAGACTTGTTAGGAACAAAACAGCCAAAGGGCTGCTTTATAAACTGAGTGCCTACTGTCTGGATCCCCTTAGCTGAATGTTTGTTGTTGTTTTTCCTGCTGTCACCTAGACCTTGGGGCCACTGCAATGCAGATGGTGTCCCTGCTTCAGTTAAAGCTTAGTTAGCTTCACCAGGAAAGACAGCCTGCCCTATAGAATAACTTTCATTAATGGCTAGTTCATTTATTTTGTGGCTTACTTGACCTCTAGAAAGAGTCACATTTTTTCCCATCTGGGAGCATACTGTAATCCTTGAAGACTGCGGGTCCCCATTTTTCCATGTTTGAAATTGGAACCAAACAGGTAGAGGGACGGGGTGGAGAGATGAGGACCTGCTCTGCAGGAAGCTGCCCGCCAGCTCTAGTACTGCGAGGATACTTCACACGTCTGAGGAGTTAGCCTTGAGCCAGCCTCTGCTACACTGAGTGTCAACACCCAAAAGAAGGTGGACATGGTGGCATAAGCTCCTAATCCCAGCATTTGGGAAGGCAGGGGGATCTCTTGAGTTTGAGGCCAGCCAGGGCTACACAGAGAAGCCCTGTCTCAAAGGGGGAAAAAAGACGAAACAAGAAAATAAATGAGATAGATAGCACAGTGTACTAGATGGGCGTAGGGAAGAGATAATTTTGAGAGGACCTCTCTCTGATTGTCTAGAGGGGTGTGGACTTGACGCTGGGGCCTTTAAGGAAGGCCTACTCAACTATTTGTTGGGAAATGGGGATAAAGGGTCTTAAGTAAAAGACTCCCTTTAGCAAAGGGAGAGGGAGGGAAGTGCAAAGTATTTGGGGGCCTTAAGCGTTTGATGTTTGGGGGTTAAAGGCAGAGGTTAAGATGTTTAACAGAACCCGGCTGGAGGTTTATGACTGTAATCCCAGGACTTAGAAGGCTGAAGCAGGAGGATTTCTACAAGGGCAGCCTTGGCTACAGTGTGAGACCCTGTCAGCCCCCAACCCAATCTCCCCGCCCCCACACAGAACAGGTGTCCACCAAGTCATCTTGCATTCACTGTGTCTGACAAGTTCAGTGACCAGGCATTGTTTCCTAGTGCCTGCCGCCTGTTTAACACTGATGCGGTTCTCCATCACATTTCCTTCTCAAAACTGATCCTACAAGTTAGACTTCATCCCATTTTAGATGAGCAGAGGGGTAAGTAGGACCTGCTAGTATCCTATAGCCTTTTTTTTTTTTTTCTTTTTTCAACAGGTTTCTCTGTGTAACAACCCTGGCTGTCCTGGAACTAGTTCTGTACACCAGGCTGGCCTCAAACCCTGCCTCTGCCTCCCAAGCGCTGGAATTAAAGGCGTGCGCCATCACTGCCTGGCATACAGCTTTAAGTGATGGTAGCTCAGGATTAATACCAAAGCCATTGTTTCCACTGCACCACAGCACTACCCACAGTCACTTTGGCTCACATTTGTTACGTACTCAAATGATAAGAGTTCTGTTTGCTTTTGAAAGAGAAGATAGAGAACTTTTTTATTAAATAAGAAGTCTCCCTCTAATGTGTTCAAATCCAGTCCTTTTTTTTTTTAAAGATTTGTTTGTTCATTATGTATACACATGCCAGAAGAAGGCACCAGATCCCATGTGGTTGCTGGGAATTGAACTCAGGATCTCTGGAAGACCAGCCGGTGTTCTTATCCTCTAAGCCACTTTCCAGCCCCAGAAAACATTTTTTAAAATGTATGTGTCTGGATGTTTTCCCTGCATTATGACCACCATGTACATGCCTGTGGAGAGCAGAGGGCAGAAGAGGGCACTGGGCACCCTGGAAATGGAGTTAAGAGATGGTTGTGAGCTCCCATGTGGGTGCTGGGAATCAATCCCAAGTCCCCTGGAAGAGCAAGCAGCCTTTGGGCCATCTCTCTAGCCCTGAGAGATCTTTGAGAAGGCATTTTTTGTACTAAGGAGCATACATTATGCACTCGAATCACTGTTTAAAAGCATTAATTAACCAGGCATTGATAGCACATGCATTTAGTCTCAGCCTTTGGGAGGCAGGGGCAGGTGGATCTCTGGGTTTGAGGCCAGCCTGTTCTACAGAGTGAGTTCCTGGACAGCCAAGGCTACACAGAGAGACCCTGTCTCGAAACCCCCCCCCCCCAAAAAAAATGTAAATACACAGGTCCTGGTTTTGATCTCTAGCACTGAGATAGAAAAGATTGATTTAAAGAAGATTTATACTCTTTTCAGAATATTTTTCATGGCTAGACATGCTGGCACATGCCCATAATCCCAGCACTTAGGAGTAGATGCAGGAAGATGAGGAATTCAAAACCATTCTTTGCTACATGAGTTCAAAGCCCGCCTGACCTTCATGAGACCCTCTCTCAAAAACCAAAACAAAGAAAAAACCCAGCAACAACAACCCCGTGTAATGACTTGAGGACCCTCATGTCCAAGTGAAGCAGGAGCTGTTACGAAGATCCTCATCCTGGTGTTGCCTGTGGTGCTCTGCACTATACCACTAGGAACAAAGTCCTGTGTACAGGTCCCCCACACACACACACCTGCAGTTACTACAACTCACCTTACAGCTCTGAGAAACGTACTAAGGACTGTTCTCAGAAAGTCCCCCTCTGGGGCCTGGGAGATGGCCTAACAAGTACAAGAGCTTGCTGCCAAGCTTGACAACCTGAGTGCAGCCCCTAGGACCCACATGGTGGAGGGAGAGAGCAACTCCAGCAACTTGTCCTCTGACCTCTACATGGGTGCCCAAATGTGCACACAAACACACACAAATAAATACTTGTGTTTTTAAAAAAAAAAAAAAAAAGCCGGGCGGTGGTGGCAGTGGTGGCAGTGGTGGCGCAGCCTTTAATCCCAGCACTCCGGAGGCAGAGGCAGGCGGATCTTTGTGAGTTCGAGGCCAGCCTGGTCTACAGGAAAGGTGCAAAGAAACAGAGAAACACAGAGAAACCCTGTCTCAAAAAACCAAAAAAAAAAAAAAAAAAAAAAAGAAAGAAAGAAAAAAAAGAAAAGCTCCCCCTTTGCCTTAAATTCTCAAACCATTTTCCTCCATCAATCTCCCATGCCTGTGAGATGACAGATGAGTTCTGTCTACACTTAACATTAAGCAGCTGCCTTGTGCATTGAGACAGCCCCTTGGCAGAGTGTTTTGGCTGTGTCTTTATCCATTCCACTTGTGGTACTCTTTTTCACATTCCTTGTCCTTCCCCAAGTGTTTCATTATGCTCCTAGTGTCACTTCTGGTTCCTTTCTTTTTTGAGAAACCAGGGACCCAGGTTAGTATGATGGCAACATGGCAGACTTAAGGATACTCTGATCCCAACTCATTGTGATGTCACATGAAACAACAATGGCACCCCTCACAAACACATTACCTAGTGGAGGGTGAATCTGAAAGTTATGCAGAGTTATGGAACAAACCACCCTGCAACCCAGTGCCTCTAAACACTACCACTTCCTATTCCTACTGAATCTACTGCTTGGTGGGATTTCACCTGTGCTCACTCATAGATCCATCAGCTGACTGACTAGTTAAGAACACTCATTTTCTTCAAGTCCCACAGATGGGCAGGAATGGCAGAGCCACAACGTCTTGGCAGGCTATCCATGCAAGGATACCAGGAGAAGTGCATACACACTGTTCAGATTGCTGCTGCCAGCATGTCTGTTAACACCATCCTGTTGGCCCAAAGGAAGTGACAGGGCCATGTGCAGGGTCAGTGGAAAAAGACTAGAGTTGAAAAATAGAGGAAAACCGCTAACTGGGCTATAAATATAATTAGATTCCCAGTTAGGACCCCACTGTGAAAGGAAAATTTAAAACTTAAATGACTGGATCCGATCTGTTGTAAGGGGAAGAAACAGGCCAAGTCCTGATCTGGGCCTGAGCTATGGCATGCAGCATTCTGCACAGCTCTGCAAGGTGGGTAGGAAGCAGAGCTCAGAGGAGTTAAATAACTTGCTCAAGGTCATCGTCGGCTGATTCATGCTGAGGCTGAGGTGAGAGTGCTTGTCTGTCTGGCCCCAGAGTCTAGGTTTTTTTCACCATCCTTACTCAAAAGGGCACCAGGGTCTGTCGTTCTAAACTCCTGCTGCAGTACTAAAGAAATTGTTCGTCTCTCCAGAAAAAGCACATCCATTTTCCTTTCAGGTGGGACTGATCTGTAGCCTGCATAGAACTGTGGCCCTTCCTAGGCATTCCAGAGAGGGAGAAACCTCTTCTCTGTTCTTTGATGTTGAGGACAGCTGAGCATGAGTTTTGGAGTCAGATTTACTGGGATTCAACCGTTCACTAGCTCTGTAACCTTGGGCAACTCATTTAACTTCTTGAAATCTGTTTCTTCATCTTAAAAAATGGGAATAAGAACACCTTGTTTGCAGAGCTGTCACAAGGACTAAAGCTAAATTATGTTGATAAAGTGCCTATCCCAGTGCCTGGCACGTAATGAATGGTGTTATGAATACTGTTAGCATCATTTCTAAGGACAGCCTTTCCCCCTCCTGGGAACCCCTGTGTCTGTGTGTTGGACAGGTTCCCCCCACCTCCAGCCAGTCTGTGCAGACTTGTTGCCTGCTGTGTCACCGCGAGCGCAAAGGCTGGGAAGAAGGCCCTTCACAAAATGGACTGGTGTTGCAGGGTGAGAAGCTGCCCCCTGACTTCATGCCAAAGCTCGTCAAGAATCTCCTAGGCGAGATGCCTCTATGGGTCTGCCAGAGTTGCCGAAAGAGCATGGAGGAAGATGAGAGGCAGACAGGTCGAGAACATGCAGTGGCGGTAGGTAACAGCTGACAGGTGACCTCTGAAAGCAGGACTGCTTCCTCCCTAAGGGAGTCAGGCTGTTTCCCCTGGCCTCAGGAAGCTCTGCCCAGGCTGCTCTGAGAAACCATCCGGCTGCACTTAGTGTCTGCAAGTTGGGTTTAGATCTGAAGGAAGAAGACATGGGCCTGCTAGTGGACGGAGGTAGATCCTGATCCTGTCCTGTCACCTGACCCTGATGCCTTCAGCCTACGGCTGTTCGAAAGGCCACCACTATGACACAGATGAGTCAGAGGGTCTGAGATGTACTTCAGTCAGAAGACAACAGTAATAGCTGGGAGCCGTGGAAGACTGCTGTCTGTGAGGCATGTCAGCCAGACTTCACTTCTCTTTCCCCTGGAGACTTGCATTTACCCAGAATCAGTTCATTTTCAAGACTTGTCACTTGGGGCTCGAAATGTAGCTCGGTGGTAGAATGTTTGTCTTGTGTGTGCTGGGAAGAAAAATAAAAAGAAAGGAGGGCCAGGGAGATGACTTGGTGGGAAAAAGCTCCAAAGCACCTGCCTCACAAGCTTGAGGACCTGATTCTAGTCCTCAGAACCCACAGGAAGCCACATGTGATAGTACATATCTGTAACCCCCATGCTCCTGCAGTAAAGTGGGAGGTGGAGACAGGACAGCCCCTGGAAGTTGGTGGGCCAGCTAGCATTGCTTACACAATGGCAAACCAACAAGGAGACCCTGTAGGAAACCAGGTGGAAGGGGAGGACCTACATCCAAGGTTGTCTCCACTTGTACACTATGGCACATGTGCACCTTCACTTACACATGCATGTATACATATCATACACATATACAGATATTCCTAATAAACAGAAGGAAGGGCTGGGTGTGGTGGCGCACGCCTTTAGTCCCAGTGCCTGGAAGGCAGAGGCAGGCGGATCCCTGTAAGTTTGAAGCCAGTCTTTCCTACAGAGTGAGTTCCAAGACAGCCAGGGATACATAGAGAACTAGACTTTGTCTCAAAAACCCAAAGAAATAAAAGTAAAAAAATAATGAAAGGCTGGGGCTACAGAGATAGCTCACTGGTTAAGAGCACTAGCTGCCCTTTCACGGCACTGGGGTTGATTCCCAGCACCTGCATGGTGGCTCATAACCTGCGGTAATTCCAGTCCTAGGGATCAGTTGCCTTCTTCCGGCCTCTGTGTGCACATGGTGCACAGATACACATTCAGGCAAACACTCATACACATAAAGCCTCAAAAGTTTTAAAAATACATGGAAGAAAGGAAGGAGAAAGGGGAAGGGAAGGGGGAGCATGAGTGCTAAACTGCACTTCTGATTCAAAGACTTTTCATCTTGTTGGCGGCTCTTCACACACACAAATGGCCCATGTTCATAGACAGGCTCTGCCCTAGAAGCTCTCTGCCCGTTATCCGCACAGCCACGGAACTGGGAACACTAGAGTCCCTTCCAAGTACTTCATTGGCCCTTGATTATAGTTCACCGTGACTTGTGCTTATTGGCTTCAGTCATAACGTTACTAAGGGCCTGAAGGACAGGGCAGCCCCACTGTTTGACCATGAGCCTTTTTCTTTCTCCTTTCCAGATCTCCTTGTCACACACATCCTGCAAATCCCAGTCTTGTGGGGGTGACTCTCATTCATCCTCGTCCTCTTCTTCATCATCCTCATCTTCCTCCTCCTCTTCCTGCCATGGGAACTCAGGGGACTGGGATCCCAGCTCGTTCCTGTCAGCACATAAGCTCTCAGGCCTCTGGAATTCCCCACACTCCAGCGGGGCTGTGCCAGGCGGCTCGCTTGGGAGCCCTCCTGCCATCCCTGGTGAGTCTTTAAGCTGCTTCCGGAAAGTACTGGGCCCCTTTAGGTAGACAGCTGTTTGCCTTTCTGTTTTGGCCCAGTCAATGAGAAACTTGGTTATTAAAATAAGTAAATGTAGCCGGGAGGTGGTGGCGGACGCCTTTAATCCCAGCACTCGGGAGGCAGAGGCAGGCGGATCTCTGTGAGTTCGAGGCCAGCCTGGGCTACCAAGTGAGTTCCAGGAAAGGCGCAAAGCTACACAGAGAAACCCTGTATCAAAAAAAAAAAAAAAAGTAAATGTAGACCTGTTCTGATGGCAGTAGAGACAACCTAGACTTTGTCTCTGGAAGACCTTCTGCAAGACTCTGAAGTTACACTGCCCAGAGAGAAAAAAAAGAATGCCCTCATAGCTGTTATTGGCTTAACATTGGGTCTAGGAGAGGTCCTCATACTGTCTGAGGAACGAGTGGCCTGGGAAAGCCCATAGGGAAGTGAGACTTAGATCATGCACACCTGCTATCTATACCATTGACAAACTGAGCTACTCTGCTTCCTTGGCCTCACTGGACTTTGTTTGTCTACCTTAGGGATAGCTGTACAGCACTGTACTTAACCACAGGAGACTAGCAGGTGGCAGGCAGGCCACTTAAACAATACTAACGCTCAGAGACCCAGAGGGGAAAGCCTTTGGAATGGTACTGTCATAATTCTAAATGGAGGATGGAGTTCTTCAAAATGGTACTGTTCTAAAATTATGTGAATTAAATGCATAATTCCAGTTATCTTGGTCCATGCTGAAGAGAGTCATCAGAGCTTTTTCCTACGTTAGTCAGAGATCTGTCACCTCCCAGGAGTCAGTCATACCTTGGCTGCTCTGGTCCATGTGGCCCAGAGGCAGATCCCAAGGTTGCTATAGCTTCCTTTCTCAGGCCTAAGGAATGCCCAAGAATAAGTAGCTCCTAGAGGGACCCAGAGAAATGGCAGAAATATCTTCTGTTCACACCAAAGCAGAGCCACAGCCTCCTCGGGCTTGGGATACTCAAACCTGTCCAGCAGACCTGCTATCCATATCCTTTTCAGGGGCCTTGTGCTGAGAGGCTGTGCCCTCTGGCCACATTAAACAGGATGATGCGGCAGTGAGCCTGCGGGCTTTCCTTCCCAGGTCTGACCCCTTTTTCTCCCCTCCACCTACAGGTGAGGCTTTCCCTGTCTCGGAGCACCACCAGCACTCAGACCTCACTGCTCCCCCTAACAGCCCCACCGGCCACCCCCCACATCCAGCATCTCTGATTCCTTCTCACCCTGGCTCCTTCAGCTCACCGTCCCACCCACACCTGCTGCCCACCACCCCGGCAGCACCTTTCCCTGCCCAGGCTTCAGAGTGCCCTGTGGCTGCTGCCACTGCCACCCACCCCCCAGGGCCTTGTCAGAGCCCCCATCTGCCCTCCACCAGCATGCCACTCCTGAAGATGCCTCCACCATTCTCTGGGTGCAGCCACCCCTGCAGCGGGCACTGCGGTGGGCACTGCGGTGGGCCTCTCCTCCCACCACCGAGCTCTCAGCCACTCCCTAGCACTCACAGGTAAGTGAGTGGCGTGAAAGGCACCACTCCCTGCTCACTGGAGCCTAGAGTTATGGAAGACTTGCCAAGAACACTTTTAGGATGGAAATCAAAGTGTGGATTGGGCTGGAAGTACTAGCTCAATGCTAGACCACAGTCTTAGCGTGCATGAGGTCCTGTGTTCACACTCAGCACCAAAATAAATACATTCTAAATTAAGGGTTTTTTCATTATAATTTTTTTAAGCTTAGAACAATTCATATGTAAAAAGAAAAGGGTCTTTACAACCTAAAGAGAAACTTCTAGAACTGTGGCCTATTTTCTTGAAGATACTTCTGTATATAAATGACATAATTTGGTCTATATTTGATAAATATTTTATGTAGCATTTTTTTATTTTCTTCATTTTGAGACAGGTTCTTGCTATGTAGCCCAAGCTAGCCTGTAGCTTGTGAGTCTCCTGCTTTAGCCTTCTACTACTGGGATCACAGGTGTTTCTTGCTATCTCTGGCCTGCATAGCAACACTTTTTAAATATCATGAGCATTTCCCTAATTAAAACTCCTTTTAAAACTTAACTAGCCATGTTATTGTTTTAGTTTTTCAAGACAAGAGTCTCTCTACTCCTAGCTGTCCCGAAATTGTTCTGTAGACCAGGCTAGACTCAAACTCAGAAATCCACCTGTCTCTGCCTCCTGAGTGCTGGGATTAAAGGTGTGTGCCACCATGCTTGGCTCATTTCCAAACTTTTCCTCCCCAGACAGGGTTTCTCTATGTAGCCCTGGCTGTCCTGGAATTCATTCTGTAGACCAGGCAGGCCTCAAACTCATAGAGATCCTCCTGCCTCTGCTCCTGAGTGCAAGGATTAAAGGTATGCACCACTATTGCCTGGCTTTCATTTTCAGATTTTAACTAAGAAAAATACTGTTGTGATAAGCATCCTAAGTCTGTGGTTTGAATAGATCTGGGCCCTTTGTAGCCCCAAAGGAAGCTCTGTGGTTCTGTTGACTTTATTTGAATGTGAATGTATTGAAGGCAGATGTTTTCTAGGTTGACCCTGGCTATTTATCTGTCTTCCACAGTCTGAGATCTCACTGCCCTGCAGCCACCACTCTGGACTTGTCAACTCACATGTCTTTCACATGGTGCTGATGATGTCAGTACACACTTGAATCTTGCAGTTTTCACGTAGTAGTAGTAGTGTGTTCCTGTGTTCTGTTCCTAATGTTCAGTATTTGGGGCTGGAGAATATTAACTATAGTTCATTTTGCTGGTCTCCAGTTGCAGAACATTATCATTTTAACATTATAACCAACATCTAAAGATGTCTTGGCTTAAAGCTTTTTCCTCTATTAGACTTTTTCATCACTGTTTCTTGGGAGAGTTCTTAACACACATTGGCAAACTGCTTTCTCCCACGCACAGTGCTGCACACCTATAATCGTAGCAATTGGGAAGCGGAGGCAGGAGGATCTAGAGTTCAAGGCCAGCCTCAACTTTGTAGAAAGACCTACTGTGAAGTGTGAGTGAAGGCAGGGAGAGGGGAGAGCACCCAAGTGCATATGAGTGCTGGGGGTCCCCCTCTGTGGTAGATGCAGAAGGCCCTGAGAATAGGTGGGGGAACTGCTTTTTACAGGGTTCTCTGGATCCATGTAGCCACCAATAAAGAGTAGTGCTCTGTATGTATCTTCAGAAACTGAATATTTTAATTTTCCTAAAAGGAATTTTGCTTAATGTAATAGAAGAAATGTGAGCTTGGAATAAAGTGTAGGCACCATTGATCCCAGCTTCTGCTGCCTTTTCTAAACCCTACCATGTGTTTGCTGACCTTTCCAACACAGACATGGGCTACACTGGCCTGTCCTAGACTGTCACCTTACTCTTATTTCCTCTGAAACATGGGTCCAGCTTCTGCAGTATTCCAGCTGTTGCTGACCCATCATAGGGCTCTGGTTCTTCCCAGCTCTGATTCTGGGACCTCTCGGCCGGTTTCATCTTTACCTTACGAAGAAATTGTATATAATATAAGTTGCTCCAACTTATTGCCAGAGTCTGGAGGCAGAAAGTAATTGGAGAAAGCATGAACTCTGTACACAGGGAAGCACAGGTTTGTGTTTACTATCTGTTGGACTGTGCCCTGAGCCTCAGTCTCTGCAACTGTTAAAAGGGGATAGTGGTGCTAATTTTTTTAGGACTTCAAGGATGGCTAGGTAACATGCTGCGGACGTTTCTGGGTCCAGGCAGTAGCTCTTGTAGTTTCTAGCTCCCAGGAGACAAATCTGCTTTTTCTCATCACAGAGCTCTTGATTAAGGAAGCTCTACCTGATGATACAGATGCCAGACAGATGTGTTGTGAGAACCCTGGGAAAGTAGAAAGTTTTCATTGATCATTTGGGGCTGTACCAAAGGAGCCATCAACCCACAAGTTCAGATTCCTGCTTGCCAAGCACTTGCTGTGCAAGGTTGCCGTGCTGTGTCATGGGACTCCTCCAGAATTGAAGTACACACTGTCTATTTACCTAGTCTAAAGAAAATGATGAACAGCCCATTATTGCAAGGCTTGATAAAACAGCAAGCTAGAGAGGTACCCACACAGTGCCCTCAAAGAGGTATATGCAGGAAACTTCCACAGTCAGACTTAGCATTTGTGATGGCCTATGAGGCAGTGGAGACACTTATCAGGCTCTGCTCTTTACCAGAGGCACTGGTGTGGCAGGTGAAAGGCAGTTGGAATGGTGACTGGGGATCGGGACACTTTTCTGGCTCCTGCTGTATTCTGTGCCTGCACCACTTACTCTCACCTCTGGGCCCTTCTCCGTTGCAGCAGGGACCCTGGGTGCAAAGGGCACAAATTTGCACACAGTGGCCTGGCCTGTGAGGCAGATGAGGGTCTGGGCGAGGAAGAGGATAGCAGCTCTGAGCGCAGCTCTTGCACCTCGTCCTCCACCCACCCACGCGATGGGAAGTTCTGTGACTGCTGCTACTGTGAGTTCTTCGGCCACAATGCGGTGAGTGAGCCTGCCTGGGCAGAGAGGGCTGGGCAGCCAGGGGGCAGAGGAGACCCTTTGCTCACGGCAGTGATTGCCACACTGGGACTGAGAGTCCTTGCACCCACATCTGCTTGCTTCAACCTCAAGGCACATTTGTGAGACTGGGTTTTCTTAACATTTTGTTGGCTGTGTTCTGGTGGTTTCTCTTAAGATTGACTTTTTTTCTTTAGGCAAAAGAAAAGGAAGTAGCAGAGAGAAAGCTATGTATGATTCGGATGAGTATATATATATATGTGTGTAATCCCAGAGAAGTGAATGCTTGTGCAAGATGAAGGCAGTGGGGGAGCAGAAAGTTCCCCAAGTGTGGCAGCCAGCTGAGGTCCAGGCCATGAGCACAAAAGGCACCAAGAACGAGGCTCAGATCAGGGTACATGCTGTCCCTAGACGGGAGCGATTCAGAAGTCTCGGAAGGAGAGGAGGAAGAGGCTGCTGGCTAGGGCAGAGCAGTTGAGGATAGGAGACGTGGAAATAATTCAGAATTACTAGTCACCTTTGAGCTAGGAATTGTTATCTTCATTTTAGAGGTGACAAAATTGAGGTTCACAAAGACTCAGTGGCTCACCCAAGGTCATACAGCTTCCAAGTGATGAAGCCCGGGCTCAAATCTGCTTCCCTGGCTCCCCAGTCCTTGGTCACCGAGCCGTCTTCACACCGACCACTGCTTCAGCTCAGAGCCTACTGAGGATGAAGTCATTTGGCCTTGGTGGCTGATGCTAGAGAGAATAATCGTCTGGCTTCTCACCACATACATGGTGCCAGCGGGTGGGAGTGCTATGGGCCTCCCAGGCCTAGGGTGTAATGTCAGCACCTCCCCTCCCCCAGCCACCCGCTGCCCCGACGAGTCGGAATTATACTGAGATCCGGGAGAAGCTCCGCTCGAGGCTGACCAGGCGGAAAGAGGAGCTGCCCATGAAGGGGGGCACCCTGGGCGGGATCCCTGGGGAGCCAGCGGTGGACCACCGAGATGTGGATGAGCTGCTGCAATTCATCAACAGCACGGAGCCCAAAGTCCCCAACAGCGCCAGGGCCGCCAAGCGGGCCCGGCACAAGCTGAAAAAGAAGGTGGGTGTGGGGGGAGCACAACTCTCCTGCCTCTCCTCCCCAGGAGTCCCTCACCCCAAGCCCTAAGACCTCTGGGGCGCGATCAGTGCTGGCTGCCAAAAAAACGTTGGTATGGCTCAACTGCTATGGGAAGGTCTGGATGAATCTGGGAGGCATCAAGGTCAGGGAGAACCTGGGGGCAAGTATTTGGAGAAGGAAATGTCTTAGGTGCAAGCTGCTTGCTCAAGTCCTCCAAGCTGAGGACTTGCTACAGTTGGTCATTTATTCATTCAGCAAGTACTTCCACAAATACTGGGAGCCAAAATGTAACAGTTAAGTTCCCACCAGAGAGAAGCTTAGTCTAGTGAGGAGACTAACACAAAACCGGACAAGTACCAGAGGGAGGGAAGTGCCCATTCTCGCCCAGAAGTGGCTTTACTAGAGGTTGACTCACCATCTGAGTCCTGGGGAGTGAGGACAGATTCATCAGGGGTCCCTTCTGGCAGCAGGCACAGCACATCTCCCAGGCAGTGTGGTCAAGCCACAGCTGGAAGTGGCAGACAGGTGGGCAGGTAGTGGAGGTAGAAGACAGTCTCAGAGCCTGCTGAAGATCAGCTCTGACCAGCCTGCAGGTGAGAGCCTGTCAGCGGGTGGGTGACGTCAGCTAGTGCACTTGTCAAGGCTCTATTTTGATTGCAGTGCGGTGGTGGTACAGAAAGCATGTGGGAAGATGAGGGCAGGGAAGTACGAGACCAAGGGGGAGGTGACTGAGAGTGGGACTGGAGAGATCTGAGGGCAGCAGAAGTGACAGGCTTGGGTATTCTGATGAGAGGGTGACGACACAGTCGGGTGTCTCCCAGTATGCTGATGGTGCTTGTGCCGGAGCCAACATGGCAGTTTGAGAAGGAAGACTGGATGCAGTTGGGCTCACTGACTCAGGTTCCCGTGAGACAGTCAAGTGCAAGTGCAGGTGTGAGACTAGAGTTGTCAGGGCAGAGATGTAACTGAAGCCATGGGAACGAACCAGTCCTCGGTGCTGTTCCTGGACAGCCCTGCTGCTAGATGAGCCCTGAGCTGGATGGCTTGCCACCTGCGGCTTCCTAACTTCGCCTGCCTGCCTCCAGCTGCGTCTTGCACGGTGCCATACACAGGAGCCACCATCTGAAGAGATTTGGTTTGATAGCCAGCCAGTTCCATTTCTTGGGTGGTCAAACAACCCTAGAGCTCTAGAAGGCAGAAGTGATTCTCCATCTTTCCAGCCCAAGGACAACCAAGATCCTTCTGCAGCCTGAAGTAGTGAGCCGAAAGGTCCTGCTGTTACCTTCAGAGAACGGTCAACCTTCCTTTGCTCCCACCCAAAGTTGCTCTCCTGAGGTGTTCAGTAGGTTACAGTGGTCTCTGGCCTCTTCAAGCCGTCCCCAGAGGGCTTGCTCAGTAGTTCCCAGGTCTGGTGTGCTTTTTATAAACCCATGGACCTTTCCTGAAGGCCTGTCACTCCAGGTGAAACACTTGAGATGTTTCCTCCTTTGCAGACACCCTCAGGGAAGTCTCCTGCTGTACTTCCCCTTCCCCTTGCATAGCTCTAGGCTGCCATTCATCACACCCTTCTGCTCTCCAGCTCACTGTCGACTAGACCCAGCCTTGTAGACTAGGACAAACAATACATAGGTGGTCTCGGTATTAGATCAGCCTCCCCTCTGAGGTTCAGCTTCCCTGGTAGGCATGGAGTGATGACTGCTTACTCTCTACCACCTTAGATGGGTAAAGCAGGGCCTTCCCATTCCCTCACCCCACTTCCTTTTTCTTGCCTTTAGGCACTGGTCCCTGCTCCTTTGACGCTGCACCCCTTCCTAAGCCGTCTGCAGCCTCAGCCAGTCTCCTCTGTCCTCTTGATGTTGCCATCTGACCCTCTGTCTTCTCCCCAGGCCAGTCTAGCACTCGCTCACTTGAGCTGAGAAGTAGTGATAAGGAGGAAGTGACCGACACCCTTCTCACTCCTTACTCTCTTCACTCCCTCTGTCACACCTGCTCAGAAAATCGCCTCCCACCCCACCCTTCTTTCCCCGCTACACCCAGAGGGTAGCTTGTGACGGTTATGTGACACTCAGCTAGGTGCTTTCCCACTTGCTTAGCTCTTGTGTTGCCTGGCTGGCCGCTCCCTATCCTTTTATTCCTCGTCTGTCATGCCCATTCACATGGCCCTTTCGTCAGACCTCTGATTCTCCAGCCTCCAGGCTCTCAACTGCCCTCCCTTGTTTTTTAGCAAAGAACTTCACTTCTGTTTTCATCAAGGAAAAAGCCACTGGACATAGCTCCTCATCTAAAGGAAGGGCTGTCCTTCTCCCACCCCAGCCCCTGTAGTCCTTTTTTGCTTCCCCAGCTTAGGCTGCTTGCTCTATTTTCAAAGCCTTTGATTGGTAAACATTGTCTGAGGCTCAAACCCATACTCTAGCAAAGAAATCTGCAGTCTTTCCTCTGGCCTAGCTCCCATCACATGTCTTTGTGCCCACTGTTGAATTTCAGAGGCAGACAGTTCCCGGAAGCTGGAGCCTTTCCTGCTCTCCCTGTTTGCTGCCTTCATCATAGCTGTAATTTTTGACAGCCTTACATCCATGTCCGTTGTTCTCACTTCCCACTCATCACCTCACCAAAGACTGCTGTCCACACCCTTCAGGCACCAGTTTATTGCCAAATCCAGCGTATGTCTTGGTTATGTGCCTGTCAGAGTTGTCCACTAAGCAACCTTTGACATTTTGTTTGTGCACCCCTTTAAACCTTGTCTTTGGCTCCCTGGCTTTCAGGCAAGCAGGGCCTAGGAAGGGGCAGTGGAGTCACCATCTTCTCCATATTTCTCACCTGCCTCTCTGACCTCTTTCTCCTTTTTGAGTTCTTGTCCCTCACCTAGACTTCGTAGAGCACCTCTCTGGAAAGAAAAGCCATCTAGGTAGTCAACACTACCTTGGCATTGGTATCTCTGCTAACTATTGGTTCTCTTTGGGGACATCCTGCAGGTACCTCACACTCAGTATATCATGAAAGAGGCCTGCCTTCTCTATCACCTGTTTAGTAAAGGGGACCACTTCACTCTGTCGCTTGACCTCAGCCCTAGGCACTGTCATGGGAAAGTGCACTGTGACTAAAAGCAGTGAGTGAGCCTTGGAATTGACTTCAGTTTGAAGCTCAGCTTGATCACACTTGCTGTATGACCTTGGGCAAATCACTTAATCTCTCAGCCTCAATTTTTCTATCTATAAAATGAGAATAACAGGAACCTAAGCCATAGATTGTTGTGAGGATGAAATGAAATGATGTATGGAGCGTTGGGCAGAATGCCTGGCCCCTGAGTGCTCGGTTCATGGGGGCCACTGTGGCAGCTGTAGTAGTTGGTAATGTTTTCTGGACATGTGTCATTTTACCTTCTTGACTAACCCCAAAAATCCCTATCCATTATAACCCCATACCCCCAACTCAAACCAGTCCACTTTTCTCTACCCACAACATCTGTTTTTCAAGCCTTCAGTTGGTAAGCACTGATTGCCTCAGGCTCAAACCCAGACTTCTGCAGAGCTCCTCAGGATCCAGCTGCTGCTTAGCATACTAGCTCCATCTTTCAGCCTCTTACTTTTTAGCCTACCTTCCTGCCTCCTAAGATCTCTAGACACCACACCTCCCCTGGCAAACGCAAAACAAAACTTGAGGCTCTAGCTGTACCTCTGCATAATTTTTGCTTCCTAATGATGTGATTTTTCATTTTCCCTATATTTTACACTTGTTCCTTCAACCTAGAATGTGCTCATCTCATTTTTTCCAGGATAATTCCACTCACCCTTCAGTGCCCCTCTAGGAACGCTCTCAGACAACCCAGGCTGGGTTAAAAGCACCTTGGACTTTCTGCCCTGTAGCATTTGACACTATCACTGAATTAAGCAGTCCATTTATATGTATCTCTCCTCCTTGGCTGACTGAAGCTGGGAAACAGAGACTGTGTCTTGTGTCCAGCTTCACTCCCAAAGCTTAGCCACTGCCTCACAGTCGGTGAGCAGATGGAACCGAGAGGTCTGGGGCTTCTGTGCCTTGCCCTGATTTGGCCACTTACTAGCCACCTACCGTGAGCCAGTTTCGCATTCTGCCAAAGTTGAAGTTCATCACGGTGAACTAGGCATTACACTGCAGCAGCAAGGGCAGTGGTGAGGGTTAAAACGTGACCTGCTGCACGGGGCCAGGTTTGGGAGGAGCCGCTGCGCCTTGTGTGCTTTCTCCTTTCCAGTGTTGGTAATGGGGAGGTGCTGTCCATACCAGCGCTTTTCGGGGGTTCTGGACACATAGCAAACATTTCTGTGAGTGAGTAAAAACTTAAAAACTTACCCATAACAACCAGAAGCCAGACTGTGCTGACTCAGGGATACAGGAGAGACCACCCTACGGTCTCCAGTTCACCTGCAAACACTGCTCCAGGCCACATTGCTGCTCACCTGAGTAGGCAGAGTGCTGGCACATGGGGAAGGAGACTTGGCACCAACCCTTACAGCTGTCCTCAGAGCAACTTTTTCTCCCTAAATTACAAACTTGGAAGTTCAAAGAGAGGAAGTGATTTGTCCAAGGAACTCTAAGGAAGGCTGTGCTTAGGTATGTAGTCACTGTTCAGAAGAGATGAGAATACATGCCTGCCCACTGTGTTTGTGCGAATTCTGAGGTGATGGCAAGTCTTCTCTCCCCAGGTTCATTTTCCTGTCTCCCCCTCAGTTTGCAAGTCAGCTGGAAATACGTGAGGTGGTGCTCTGCCATATCCTTCCCATCTGACTCCTAGGTCCCTGTAAAGGCCTCATTAGCCTCTAGTACCTTGCCTCTAGGCAGACAAATGTGGATAGCTCAGCCACAGACTGGTTTCCATTGTCCTGACTCAAGTCTGCCAAAGGTGATTTACAGGACCCAACTTCTTGGGACCTCCTAGTCTTCACCTGGGCTCGGGCTGCTTTTGCATCTTGTTGTGTGGGCTCTGTCACTGATCATGGTATGCTATAGGACACTTTAGATGTGGGCTTGGATATATGGAGCTGGCTGAACAGTGAGAGACCTTTGTTCTTTTTTTTTTTCTTCTTCTCCTTCTTTTTTTGGTTTTTCAAGACCGGGTTTCTCTGTGTAGCTTTGTGCCTTTCCTGGAACTCACTTGGTAGCCCAGGCTGGCCTTGAACTCACCGAGATCCACCTGCCTCTGCCTCTCGAGTGCTGGGATTAAAGGCATGCGCCACCACGGCCCGGTTCCCACTTTGTTCTTTACTCTAGAGTTATTGTCTACTTTGCAGATGAGTCCACTGGTGCCTAACTGGGGAGTGGGTGAATTACTCAAGCTCCCCATGCCAACTCATGCCTAGAAAGCAGATCCTAGCATTCTTAGACCCAGAACTGACACAGGCTCTTGATGGGTAAACTGTCAAAACCCTACCCTCAGGAGCTTATTTGTACTTGTACCCCAAGACTTGATATTGTCTTGGGTTTCATTGGGTTTCATTGTCCCGTCATTCCTGCAGGGTTGAGGACCATGTGGAGATCACCAGTCTCTGCCTTCAGCAAGTGAGTGGCAAAGCTAGGTCCCAGGCTGATGTGTCAGGTGTCATATTGTACCTGGTCACTGGCAGACCTCTGCTGAAACTGCCTCTTCTATTGGCAGGAAAAAGAGAAGGCCCGGTTGGCAACAGAAGCTCTGAAGCAGGTGAATCGTGTTTCTGGAAGCCAGGAGCTAAGGCCTGCCAGGGAGAAGCTCCTAGATTGGCCTGACCAGGAGCTGGACCGAGTCAATAGCTTCTTGAGCAGCCGCTTGCAGGAGATCAAGAGTACCGTCAAAGACTCCCTCTGTGCCAGTTTCAGCATGTGTGAGCTCAACGTGGATAGCAGTGGCTTTAAGGAGGGGGCTGTGGAACCTCAGCCCCAGACTCTAACCCCTTCAGACCTCAACGGCTCCTCTGAGCAACAGCCTGATATCAATCTTGACCTGTCCCCTTTGACTTTGGGCTCCCTTCACAGCCACACATTACAAGCTCCAAGTGAGTCAGTTGCACCATGGGCAGAAGGAAGAGACCCTCACCCACCATGGACAGAGGTGAGGGGCCCCCCTCCTGGTATCCCTGAGAATGGGCTCGTGAGAAGACTCAACACTGTGCCCAACCTGTCCCGGGTGATCTGGGTCAAGACGCCCAAGCCAGGCAACCCTAGCTCTGAGGAAAGTTCAAAGGAGGTCCCCAGTAAGAAACAGGAGCTGTCTGAGCCTGTGGCCACAGGTGGGAAGCCAAGAAAGAGCAAGAGACAGGGAAGTCAAGCAAAGAAGAGTGAGGCGGGTCCAGGCCCCTGGCCTCCAGCCAACCTAGAAGCTCCCAGTGCCAAGAGCCAGATATCTAGCCCCAAGCAGCCAGGCAAGGGCCCAGATCCTGCCAAAGTGGGTAACTGTGCAGAACCTGGAGAGGACAGCCGGGGGAGCCGGCCAGGACCAAGCTGGGCTGACAACCCCAAAACTGACAAGAAGGGTAGTTCCTGGCAGAATTGGCCGGGTGAGGCCAAGGCTCGGACTCTGGAGCAGGAATCTGTGCAGACCCCAGGCCTAGCAAGGCCACAGAGCTTGTCCCAGGGCAAGGGCCGCAGCCGCCGGAGCCGCAAACAAGAGAAGGCAGCCTCCTCCTTGGGTGAGTGCACCAGGAACCAAGTGGCAGAACCCCCACCCCAACCAAGCCACGGGGTGGAGGGCAGTCCCCGTGTATGGGCAGCACTGCTCCCAGCATGACCCCAGAGGCCTGGCCATGGGCACTGAGCCCTCCTGGCTGTGTCTTCCTAGACGATGTGTTCCTGCCCAAGGACATGGATGGGGTGGAGATGGATGAGACAGACCGAGAAGTGGAGTACTTCAAGAGGTAGGTGTGTACTGCCTGCTTTTCCCCTGACTGAGGGGAGATTATGTCCATGCCCAAGTCCCATGTTGTGTTTCAGGCCTGAGAAAGTCTGTGGGGTCCTCACCACCCTTCCAGGCCCCCTATGTAGCCTGAACCCATGGAGCCGCTTGGCAAGACAGAGCATCTGAGGTGCAAGGCATACGGAGAAGGAGCCATGTTGGGACAGAAAAACTAGGGCTTCTTCCAGCTTTATACATTTGTATTTCTTACTCATTTTAGACAGGGTTTCAGTGTAGCCCTGGCTGTCTTAGAACTAACTCATTATGTAAACTAGGCTGGCCTCAAACTCACAGAGATCCCTTTCTCTGATTCCCAAGGGCTTAGGTTTTATTTGTACTTCTTTTCTAGTGGGTCAAGATCTAGGAACAGTCTAGACAGGGAGAGGTTCAGAAATACACAGCCCACTGACCCATGCTGGTAGAGACATAAAAGCATGCTGGTGGCCATCACACCAACCTGGAGGTTAGTGGAGGAGGCCTTTCTGGGAAAGGTGGGTGAGACTGAGCTGAGCTCACCAGGTAAAGTGGTAACAGTGGGGCAGTGTTTACAGAAGTCTGAGGGTAAAAGCCAGCTCAGCAGAGCAAGGCTAAGGCAGAGAAGATGACAGTTTGTGTCTCACAGCAGGTGTCTTGCATTGTCCCCTGGCCTCATGGGCAGTTCTCATGCCTGTCAAACACCTGGAAGCCACAGTGCCTACTTAGAGCCAACTTGTTTCTTTCTTTTTGTTTTTTTAAAGAGTCTTGCTGTAGCCCAGGCCTCAAATTCACAGCAGTCCTGAGTGCTGGGATTACGGTGTACACCACCCCTCTGGGTTCCAGTTCATTTCTGTGAATGAGACAGGTTTTGTCTAGAGGCGGGGTCCAGTGAGGACAGGGGAGAACCTATTACTGTGTTTTACCCATATTTCCTAAACCCAATATAGGTTCTGTTTGGATTCTGCAAAGCAAACTCGTCAGAAAGTTGCTGTGAACTGGACCAACTTCAGCCTCAAGAAAACCACTCCTAGCACAGCTCAGTGAGGTGGAGACCTCAACTGGTACTTGCACCCCACTCCTCCCAAGCCCTGCCACTTTCTGTGCCCCTCTAAACCATCTGGATTCTGGGTCTGCAGAGTAGGGCTCAGGGCTTGCCGTCCCTGCTTTCTTCATCTCTGTAGCAACCATCTGTCCAGGTGCAACTGATGATGATCTGCACCCTGTCCTCTTCTGTGTGTCTGCTCACCCAAGGCCTCTGCTCTTCCATCACATCTCCCTGGTTAGGCCCTCCCTGAATCTTGCTGCTGCTTCTCCTGAAGGTCTGCCTCTTAGGGTGTCATGGCTGGGCCTCCTTCAACCTCCCTCCCGAAGCCTCCAGACAGCGGTAGACTTCATGGAGCTGCACATGCTTGGGCATTGGGCTTCAGTCCCATTTGCTTCCTCAGTGCAGACTGTCTGAATGCCATCCACCTTAAGCAGTGTAAGAGAGCAGCCCCTGGGGAACAGGGAGGGGCAAGTGAGCTAGAGCAAGACCTCCTAGGTCATTGATAATCATGGAGGTGTTAGTGAGGGTTCTTCCCCAGTAGGGCAAGTTCCCTGAGGAACTAGTAGGTAAGCTGCCTTTTGGGAAGAAACTGGCCCACAAGCAGCTCTGGCCTCCCTCCAGCCACCTGCACAAATCCTTTTATCTGAACTGTTGACATATTAGATAATGTTCTGGGGCTGGGTGCCCAAAATTAGAGAAAGCCTCCAGGCTAGGAGCTTGACTGAAGAAGAGATAGGCAGCTTGTACATAGTATTGGGGCCCAAGGCTATTCAGTTCCATGTCTTCTTTTTTTAGTGATTTATTTTTATGTGCATTGGTGTTTTGCCTTTGTGTCTGTCAATGAGAGGGTGTTGGGTCCCAGTTACAGATAGTTATAAGCCACCGTGTGGATGTTGGGAATTAAACACGGTTCCTTTGGAAGAGCAGCCAATGCTCTTTACCTCTGAACCATCTTTCCAGCCCCACAGTTCCATGTATTAATCTTGTGCTGTGTATCAGATCAGGTCTTTCTGTCTGACAGCTACTTAGCTGCCCTCAATAACAGTGGGAGGCTTGGACAGGTGGCCTCATCTCTATATGTATACTCTTAGTGTCCTCATCTGTCTCTATGATCTTCTGCTCTTTAAAAAAATTCGTCTCAGGGGTGAAACAGTGAGCTTCCTGAACCCTGACCAACTCCCCGGGGGAGGACAGACAGAGGCCTACAGCCAGGACAGTCTGCAGAGTTGAGGGCCTGTGCTGTGCATGTGCTGCCTCCAAGTGAAGGCTGTTTCCTTCAGAATCACCTCAGGCTTCCTGTGCTTTGAGGAGTCTGGCCCTCCACCACACCAGGATAACCACACCCCAAGAGCATCTTCGAAGGCTAAGGCATCCTCTTACCTTTCTTCACCACCACAAGAGCAAGGAATAACAAAGACCCCAGGCATTTATCTGTTGCCCCTATGGAAAGAAAAAGGGTCACACCTCCTCACATAAGCCCAATTTTACTGGTTTTCTGGGAAACCTAATCCATCCATCTTCTGCCTTGGCTGATCTCTTCCAAGATAGGAACCCTCCTCCCCACCCTCATGAGTGAGTGTCCTTGAGTCTCTTCTGACAGGATCAGAAGCCTACAGTGCTGGCAGGCTCAGGACCCTAGTCCAGGTTGTTTCCTTGGAACCTGACTAGGAGTCTGAATACAGGACTGGCCTCTACCAGTATCTGTCAGTGAGAGAACCAGCAACCAAGCTCTCACTCAGCCCTGACCTGGACAGATGTGCTGCAGGAATGCCCTCAGGTTTCTCAAATGATTGTCCCAAACCTCAGGACTGGGGCTCTGTCCCTCAACAATTTTAAGCTTCATTTTCCACTGGAAATTTTCAAATTTTCATTCGGGAAGTCTGTTGCTTGTTTTCAGGCCAAGAAACAAAAACAAAACTTATTACCACCTCCACAGGGACCCAGAGCCAGCAGGGTGCTGGGGAGAGACGGGTGCTGTGACCCATCCCCATCCCAGAGCCAGCAGGGCCAGCTGGGGCCAGGGTGAGGAGGGGGTGGGGACAGAGCTGATGCTCACTGTAATTCTGCCATTTTTCCCCCCTCAGCCCTGCCCAGGTCAACTTCTCCAGGTCATCTCAAGGCCCCAACTCAAGCTGCAGATGTAGTTTCTTCTCCGTGTGCCCTTCTACCTGTCTTGACCCTCCCTGCTCCCACCACCCTGACCAACCAAAAGCTGAATGGATGCCATGCTGTGCTGGGGCCTTACAGGACCTCAGCAGAGCCGCTTCCTGGTGCTACGCAGCCTCCACACTCAGAGCCCAAGGACTGGGCTGGCCTGTGAGCCAAGGGCTGATGGTACTGCTGGCCCAACACTGCTCTCTTTGTGTTTTGTTTTGTTTGTTTTGTTTTTTTAATTCTTTACTTTTGATACTGTGAATATCTTTCATGCAGAAAGATAAAGCAACATTTGGACACAGAGTTAGTGTGATGGTGATTTGCTGGTCTGAATGGGGAGTGGGTGGGATATATGTACTCAAACAGAAGATCTGTCTTGGTCACCATTATGGAGCAGTATAAACAATTGGTCATATTTTCACTTAATCCTTAGAGTCCTCCAAGCAATCCTAAATGGGACTGATAGCCCAACAAGACAGTAAAGTAACTACTGAACAGTCTGGACTCCACTGTCCCAGCCCTTCCTTCTATTGGGAGGACCCAGGTACATGAGCCTGGAACATTATATGGGCTGAGTAGTTCAACAGTGGCTGCCTCTCTGGACATTGGAGAAGCTGAGAACCCAGTACTGCTGCTCAGTCCATGAAGCAATTCCAATCTAGTGCTGAAGGCCTAGAGGATTCCTGGAGAGCCACTGATCTTTATTTCTTTTTACTAATTTTTATTTATGTGTATGGGTGTTTTGTCCACATGTTTGCCATGGAGACCAGAGGAAGACATTGAATTCCCTGGGACTGGAGTTACAGGTGGTTGTAAGCTGCCATGTGGGTGCTGGGAATTGAACCTGGGTCCACTGAAGAGTAGACAGTGCTTTTAACTGCTGAGCCATCTCTCCAGACCCCAAGAGAGTTCCTGATCTTTAGTCCATATTGGAAGGCAGAAGAAGCAAGGTTCTGATGTCAGCGGCAGTAGCAGTAACAAAGTAGATGCATTCACCAGTAAGGTGAAAACAGGCAGGCAAAAAGCTTTTCCCTTGGATCTCCTTCTGTCCAGGCTATCACCTAGGAAAGTGCTGCCCATTCTGGAGGAGGGTCTTCACCCCTCAGTAAATCCTTCCTGGAAATGCCTTTACAGACCCATCCAGAGGTATATCTGTTAGTTGATTCCAACATTAACCTTTACACTTAGTTTTCCCCTTTCAAGATGGCCATGTGGATGCAGGCTGAATATGGTGTTCCTCCATCTGTATGAGACCAGGTCTACGAAAGGCCCTGAGGCCTTTGCCTACCTCGCACCTATCGCCATGGCCAATTGAGACCCACTCACACCACACCCAGCACAGTTGGAGCAGTTAAGGGCAAACTGAATTTTTATGAGTTAGGTCTGATTGCCTGCCTAGTGGGAATGAAACATGTACCCATAGACACATGTATAAAGTCAAGGAATCCACTTCCATCTTCCCAATTAGTAATTTAATAGGTTTGTTAAAAATACCTCACATATATTATGTCCAAACTGCCCTAGAGTAGTTATTTTCTATTAAATGCAATTTTTGTTTTGTTTTGTTTTGTTTTTGTTTTTTGAGACAGGGTCTATGTAGCCCCAGCTGTCCTAGAAGTTGCTATGTGGACAGAGCTGGCCTCAAACTCACAGAGAGATCCTCCTGCCTCTGCCTCTGGAGAGCTGTAATTAAGGTGTATACCACCACACAGTGCCTAAATATCTTTTTTGTTCTTTTTTATTTTTTTTAAGATTTATGTGTAACGTGTTTTGCTTACACCATGAGCCTGGTGTCCAAGGTCAGAAGAGGGCATTGGATTCTGTGGAACTAGAGTTACAAATGTTTGTGAGACACCATGTGTGTGCTGGGAATCAAACCTGAGTCCTCTGCAAGAACAAATGCTCTTAACTCCTGAGCCATTGCTCCCTGAATGCTGTTCTTAGGTGAGTTTCCGCGGGTAGCACAGGTCTAATGGTGTACTGTGTAGGCAAAGAGCCCTCCACAGACGGACCCTCGCTCTCTCCCCACCATAGGATAGATGGCGTCGTCATCGTCGTCTGTTACCTTCTAAAGAAAGGGAGCAGGGTACAGACAGCAGGTGAAGCCTTTCTCTGTGTTTGTTAGCTGTGTTTCTCACACTTTGAACAGCTATCTAAAATTCCAGTTGTGCCGCAAATGAAGGTCTGGTCAAGTACCTACAAAGACGTCTGTCTTTGGCATTTGGCACTAGCTCCAAGCAGATGCAGTCACCAGTGAGGTTGTGGCCTTAGTTCTAGCTTCCGCTCACATTCCCCTCTTCCATAATTACTCTTCCTTTATGAATTCCGGGATGGGAGAGGTTGTTTTGTTTTGTTTTCCTTAAGGTAAGTTCTCACTATGTAGTCAAACTTAGAGATCTTCCTGCTCTGCCTTGCTAAGTGTTGAGATTAAAGGTGTGTGCCACTGCATGCCGGTTGTGGTAGTCCACACCAGTAGGCGGAGGCAGGAGGATCACGAGTTCAAGGCCAGCCTGGGCTACACATTTTGCCGGGTGGTGGTGGCGGCAGTGGCGGCACCACACGCCTTTAATCCCAGCACTCGGGAGGCAGAATCAGGCAGATCTCTGTGAATTCGAAGCCAGCATGGTCTACAAAGCGAGATCCAGGACAGGCACCAAAACTACACAGAGAAACCCTGTCTCGAAAAAACAAAAAAAAGATGTGTGCTTTGGCTTTGGTTTTTTTCTTTCAATTCCTGCTCATCCTTTGCATCCTACAAGAAAAGCCATTTGCTATGAATATCATAAAAATCGATTTGCATTGCCCTTGTGATGATTCCATGCTAGGTATTGTGGCATATACCATCCCAGCACTCCTGGGGTTGAGGCAGGAAGATCACAAGTTACTCAAAGCAAGTCAATAGGTTCTGTCTTCTCTGTGGCCTGTCCTCCGCTCCCTCTTTGGCACTACCGCATGGTGATCAATGCTGCTGTACAGATACAGGCTTACAAAGGGGCGGCCAGCACCACTGCTGTCCTTCCGTAAAGTGGATCTGGACTCTGACAACCTAAGTCCAGACTTCTTTTCACCCTCCCTCCCTCCCTCCAGCCACGGAGATCTCTGTGCCCTGAAGAATTTGTACTTGCTGTACACACTCAGCCTCCTTCCTGTTCTCCTGGTGGTGATTCCTCACTTCCGCAGAAGCCCAGAGCGGTGTCTCCAATCAGCTATGTCTAGTTTCCCAGGTGGTCACTCAGATTTATGTCATTTACACATACAGGGAGGGCCTCGGTTAAAAAACACTGCATGGCGGTGGTGGCGCACACCTTTAACCCCTGCGCTCAGGAGGCAGAGGCAAGCGGATCTCTGTGAGTTCGAGGCCAGCCTGGTCTACAAAGTGAGTTCCAGGACAGGTGCCAAAGCTACACAGAGAAAACAAAACAAACAAACAAACAAAAACCCAAAAACCCACCGTGACCATTACTTTACTTCTGACCCTTGGGACAGAGGCGTTACCTCATGCAGATGAGGAGTCCCCTACTCGCGGCGACTCCTGGCCTCGGCAGCCCGGGAAACCCTCTTGCAAGGCTGGGGCTCTTGGCCACCAGAGGGCGCAGCATTCCCCCCACCCCCCCACACACACACCCAGGCAGGGTGCGGGGAAGAACGCCTTGCTGTTGGCTGTTGCTCAACGAGTTCATCCTTTCATCACACGTGTTGAGTCTTCTGCGCATGCTTCAAGTCCTCCGTTACCCACAAAGCTTTGCCAGACACTGTCAATAAGCTCTGGTACCCGCCCACAAAAGCGCTGAAGAAAGTTTGTCCCAACACGCGATCCGGCGCTCAGGGCGTTGCTAGGCGACGACTACAGTTTTTCTCCATCTGATTGGAGCTCAGATGAGGCGTGGTTTTTTTTGCCCTGGCATTGCGCATGTGCGCGGCCAAAGATGGAGGAGTCGGAACCCGAGCGAAAGGTGGGAGTGAGGCCGGGTCCACGCGAGGGGGAGCGCGAAGGGGGAGGGGCCGCGGGCTGACTTGGGTCTCTGCAGCGGGCTCGCGCGGACGAGGCGGCCGCGGGAGGGAGCCGCTCCGAGGACGAGGATGAAGACGACGAGGACTACGTTCCCTATGTGCCGTTGCGCCAGCGCCGGCAGCTACTGGTGAGGGGCGGCATTCCTGGGGGCCACGGGGGCGTGTCCCCGGCCGCCAGCGGGAGGGGCCATCGGGGAGCCCGAGTAGTACCTGGGGGCGCGGTTCTGAGGCAGATGAGGGACTGGGGACCTAGCTGAGCTCCGGACAGACGTGCGCTTCAGCGCACACGACCCCCCCTTCCGGAGAAAGCCAGGGTCCCGGCGCCGACCATCCCGGTGCTATGCCCCCCACCTACCGAGTCTTGGGCTTGACTCTGAGGGACACTGGTGGGACCTCAGCTCCAGAAGCTGCTGCAGCGAAGACGCAAGGGAGCTGCGGAGGAAGAGCAGCAGGACAGTGGCAGTGAGCCCCGAGGAGATGAGGACGACATCCCGCTGGGCCCTCAGTCCAATGTCAGCCTCCTGGATCAGCACCAGCACCTCAAAGAGAAGGCTGAAGGTGGGCTGAGCAGGAAGGAGAGAGGCTGAGCCTGGGCCGCAGCGCTCCTCTCTCTCTGACATCTTTGGCTTCTTTTGTCAGCGCGCAAGGAGTCGGCCAAGGAAAAGCAACTGAAGGAAGAAGAAAAGATTCTGGAGAGTGTGGCTGAAGGCCGAGGTAATGATTATAGCTGGTGCAAAGAGGATGTGGGCTGAGCTACCTCCTCCCAACCTCAAGCAGGTTGTGTCCCAGGGGGTCTGGCTTTTGGGAAGCAGGAGCCCCATTGAGCTATGTCTGTCTCCTCAGCTTTGATGTCAGTGAAGGAAATGGCCAAAGGCATCACATATGATGATCCAATCAAAACCAGGTATGTCTTGCCAGTCAACGTATGTGTGTGGCTGAAGACTGGCAGTGATACCCTGGTGCCCAGCCGTACTAAGAGCCCGTGCTGACCTCTCCTGTGCGCTGCCTACCCGTAGTTGGACACCCCCACGTTATGTCCTGAGCATGTCTGAAGAGCGCCATGACCGAGTTCGGAAGAAGTACCACATCCTGGTAGAAGGAGATGGTATCCCACCACCCATCAAGAGTTTCAAGGAAATGAAGTTTCCCGCCGGTACGCAGGGGAGGGGAGATGCCATGCTTTTATAATCATGCCTCTCTGAGATTGTGTCCCAGCCCCAGCTGAACCAGCAGTGGGGATGGAAGGTTTGAGATGGGATTTCACTTTGTGGGTGGTGGTGGTGGTGGTCAGTTTTGGGGGGGATGTTCTTTTGAGACAGGATCTCACTCTGCAGCCCAGGCTGACCTCCTCAGATTCAAAGCAGTCCTACTTTATCCCAACTGAATGCTAGTGCTAACATTGTAGGCATGACCTCCCATGCCCTGTGTGGAGGTGAGAAGGTGGGTAGGTTTGAAACCAGATGTCATTATGGAGTCCTAGTTGTCCCAGAACTTGATACGGGCAGGCTTTCCTCAGACTCAGAGATTTACCTAGCTGTGCCTCCCAGCTTCAGGGTTACAGGTGTGCATACCAGTCCTGGCTAGAGAAAGGGTTTCTTTAGGCCTGTTTGCAGATGCCTCAGCTGTATATGTTCAGTCTTCTGCTTAGGTAGAGCTTTAGTGAAAACGTTATGTTAGGCTTAGATAGATGTGGCCCCAGTCAGCCACTGGGCATTGACCCGCTGTTTCCTGTCTTCAAGCCTGTTTCATGATTTGCAACTTATAGGGAAGAGCTAATTTTACAGGATCCAGGGCTCTAATTAAATACCCATTATTTTTTACAGCCATCCTTCGAGGCCTAAAAAAAAAGGGCATCCTCCACCCAACACCTATTCAGATCCAGGGCATCCCTACCATGTAAGTATGGGCTGTGGGCATGGGGTCCTTGAGGGAAGGGAAGAGCAGAGAAGCGGTGCCCATTTGTCCAGCTGTCTTCTGCTGGGCCCAGTCCTAAAGCTCTCCTCTCCCAACAGTCTGTCCGGTCGGGACATGATTGGCATTGCCTTCACGGGGTCAGGCAAGACACTGGTGTTCACGCTGCCTGTCATCATGTTCTGCCTGGAACAAGAGAAGCGGTTGCCTTTCTCCAAGCGTGAAGGGCCTTATGGACTCATCATCTGCCCCTCAGTAAGATAGGCTAGCCTGGGGGTCAAGATAAGGCCTGGGGATGACTTCTGGTACCAGCCTTGTCTCTGTGCCTGTAGCGAGAGCTGGCCCGGCAGACCCATGGCATCCTGGAGTATTACTGCCGTCTGCTGCAGGAGGACAGCTCACCCCTCCTGCGCTGTGCTCTCTGCATCGGGGGAATGTCAGTGAAAGAGCAGATGGAGACCATCCGACAGTATGTACAAACACCCCGTCCCACAGGCATTCCCAGAGTTCCCCGAGAAGCAAAAGAACTCTTAGTTTACCTTCTGCATAATCCTCACAGAGCTCTGAGTCCAGCCCTTGAGGGAAGACAGGTTGGGGTGAGATGGAAGGATGTGGCTGGGTATCGTGGGAATGTGGTAGATGGGATGTCCCACTCTCTGGGATGTAAGAAGTCAAGACTTGGCAGGGAAGGTGCCATTTGAATTTTGCAGCGGGGCAGTCCAGGCAGAACGCTCACAGATTGAAACCTAGGGTGTCCAGAAAACTCAGAGCTACTCACTAAGGTACTGATGTGGGGCCAGACCCCAGTGCACCTCTGTAGTAGTTGTACAATCCCCAGCCGCCGTGTGCAGCATTCTGGACCAGGCCCTGGGACCGTAGTCATACTAGAACCCATCCCTGTGTCTGAGGTGTCCACAGGCTCGCTCGCTCAGGGAAGATGCAGACACAGAAAAGATAAAGTCACCTTATCAGGAAAGGGAGCCCAGCAAGGCCGACAGAGGGACACAGGGACCAGGGCTCCCCTGAGAGGCTCAGGACAGCCTTCTTGGGGAAGGTGGTCAGGATAAGTGCCCGCCAGGAAGGTGCAGTCCCTCCCTCCCAAACAAGCAGCATGTGCTGCATATAGGGCAGCACGGGGAAGTGCTGAGAGGCAGGGAGGGAAACGGCCAAAGCAGAAGGCGAGGGGTAGCCTCTGGGAGGTGACAGGGAGAGCCAGGTAGCCCAGACCTCGGGATTTCTCTTTGTTCTCAGTGGTGTGCACATGATGGTGGCCACACCTGGACGCCTCATGGATTTGCTGCAGAAGAAAATGGTCAGTTTGGACATCTGTCGCTACCTGGCCCTGGATGAGGCTGACCGCATGATCGACATGGGCTTTGAGGGTGACATCCGGACCATCTTCTCCTACTTCAAGGTGCCCGACCCCTGCCGACCCCTGCCGACCCCTGCCTCCCTCAGGCACTCCTGCGCAGATGTGTACATACTCGCACACTCCATCCTGACCTGCAGAGGCTCTCTGCTTTTCAGGGTCTGTGTCTCAGCTACTCAACATCCTCAGACCCCACCCCCCTTTACCCTCCATCTACCCCTGCATACCCCTGCATAGCTCGGTGATTCTCAACCTTCCTAATTCTGCAACTCCTTAATACAGTTCCTTGTGTTGTGGTGACCCCCAACCAAAGTTATTTTTGTTGCTACTTCATAACTACAAGTTTGCTACTGTTACAAATTATAATGTAAATATCTGATATGTAGGATATCTGATAGGGGACCCACAAAGGGATCACGACCCACAGGTTGAGAACCATCTGCCTTAGCCCCAGTCCTCACCCTTCCTCAGGGCCAGCGACAGACTCTGCTCTTCAGTGCCACTATGCCTAAGAAGATTCAGAACTTTGCTAAGAGTGCCCTGGTAAAGCCTGTCACCATCAATGTGGGACGTGCTGGAGCAGCCAGCCTGGATGTCATCCAGGTAGGCGGGCACTCCTAATGGGCAGAGTCTTACCAGTACAGGCTAAAGCTAGCCACGCTCCCCTGATGCTAACTGAAGAGTCCACCTTGTGACCTTTAGCCAAGGCCATTCTTAGGCTGCCCAGCCCTCAGTGGCAAGAGGCTACCAGGTCAGCTACCCCACACTGGGAGCCCAGCTGCAGTGTCAGGGCTATGACTAACCTAGATCACCTGACTTGACCCCTGTGGTGGCAGGAGGTGGAATATGTGAAGGAGGAAGCCAAGATGGTGTACCTGCTCGAGTGCTTGCAGAAGACACCCCCTCCTGTGAGTACAGCTGGACTAGCTGGTCCCAGGCTTCTCAGGACGAGGTAATGGTGGGGGATGCGGTATGATGCCCTCTGACTAGAGTTGACCTTTTTGGGCAGGTGCTCATCTTTGCTGAGAAGAAAGCAGATGTGGATGCCATTCATGAATACCTCTTGCTCAAGGGGGTGGAGGCTGTGGCCATTCATGGGGGCAAAGGTCAGGATAGTCACTACATTGGCATAGACCTGCTGCTGTGACAGCTCCCTTCCTTCCCATTCCCTGCCCCTGCCCGGCCAGCGTGTGCTACTCCCAACATTCCTACTATAGTTCTGACATATACGTTATCCACCCTAGACCAGGAAGAGCGGACCAAGGCCATCGAGGCATTCCGGGAAGGTAAAAAGGATGTCTTAGTGGCCACAGATGTGGCCTCCAAAGGCCTGGACTTTCCTGCCATCCAGCACGTCATCAATTATGACATGCCTGAGGAAATCGAGAACTATGGTAGGGAGCTTGTGATACTGATGGGCTGGACAGGACGGGGACCAGGCGTCCGGGTAGCGGGCTAGAAGCGGTTCCTTTCATTGCAGTGCACCGAATTGGCCGCACTGGGCGTTCAGGAAACACGGGCATTGCCACCACCTTCATCAACAAGGCCTGTGGTGAGTCTGTCTCCATAGCTACCTTGGCTCCACCCTGGGTCCTCCACATGTCGCTATCCAGGATGGAGCTCCAGGACGGAGCCTGATGGTGCCCATTCTCCCTCTTCCTTAGATGAGTCAGTGCTCATGGACCTCAAAGCCTTGCTGCTGGAGGCCAAGCAGAAGGTCCCGCCTGTTCTACAAGTGCTGCACTGTGGGGATGAGTCCATGCTGGACATTGGAGGTAAGTGTTGAGCCCCGTCTCCAGTGTACAGCTGGGCGGCTTGGGGCTGGTAAGGCAAATAGACTGAAATGCCAGGAAACCAGCCCAGGCTGGTAGGGCCAGCCTGGGGTCAAGATCTAGGGCCTGAAACTTGGTCCTATGACCTTGCTGACCCTTCTCTCCACTCCCAGGAGAGCGTGGCTGTGCCTTCTGTGGAGGCCTTGGCCATCGGATCACTGACTGCCCCAAACTCGAAGCCATGCAGACCAAGCAGGTCAGCAATATTGGCCGCAAGGACTACCTGGCCCACAGCTCCATGGACTTCTGAGCCGTCTCTCTTCCCTCTTCTCCTCAAGAGGCATCAGTCGCAAGACTCCAGCCATGCATACACCAGCCCTCAAGACAAGAAGCCAGCCCCCTTGGCCCAGCTGGCCTGGGCCATCCCAGTGCCCCCCAGAATTACTATTTTTCTTCTCCTTCCCCAGCTGCCATTAAAGCACAGTCCCCTCTATCTCAGACCAGCTCTTCCTCTTTCTCACCCACCTGTCCCCCAGTTCCCGAACAAGCCTCACCCTCTGCTCCAATACCACCCTGAGGCAAGACATCAACGTCTCCCAGAGTTGCCAGCCTGCTATAGAAGGGACTGACTGACTGACTGACTGGTGTGCCCATCTCGGGGCTTGGGGCATCTGGTCAGGAATGCCCAATAGCTCAGAGGAGCCACAGTTGGGGTCATGGCTGGGTCCCTGGTCTCTCTGCCCTCTGACCCTGCTGCTCGTCTCCCTCTTCCCGTGATTGTGCCAGGGCCTCTGAAGCCTCTTTGGCTACCCCTCCCTGCCTGTGCAGCCGCCCAGTCGGAAATCCTTGGCTCCATCTGCTGAGGAAGTGGTAGATGCCACAGAACTGCCATTCCGGCCACAGACACCCTCTCCCTCTGCCTTGCCCCACCCCACTCTCTTCTGGGCTGTAAGGACAGAAATGAGCCAGGCAGATGCTGCCCTGACTGGGAGCCACAGGTAAGAGTCTTACATGCAGATGCCTGTTGTAGCCTAGCCCACCAACCAGAACTTGACCCTGCAGCAAGAGGGGGCAAAGAAGTGCACAGCAGTCGCCAGGCATCTCGGCTTCTCTGCGCCAGGACATTGTAAGACATATGCTGATTCAGCAGACAGCAGTTGCTCAACCCATGTTTGTCACTTAGTGTGTGGCCTCCAGCAAGTTACTTAACATATCTGAGCCTTAATTTCCTCATTGTTGAAATGTCAGTGAGAATGCAAAGGATAGGATCGGGCTGTGTAAGCTTGGAGCCGCCTGGACCATAGTGGGCAAGAGCCAGGAACCAAAAGGCCCCTTGAATGTATTTCCATGTCTACGGTGTGACCCCTAAAGAGCATTTCTCAGTCTGGTTACAGCATTCTTTCCCAACGTGACATTACATGAGTGACAAGATACTTCCCATAATTCATACTCATGCACAGCCCCAACAGAGGGCTCCAGCAAGGCTGGGTGGGGGGGACGACACTGGGCAGGAAGCAAAGCTGTAAGGAGCATGTGACCTCCCTGGGGAGCACCCTGGGGACCTGCCACCCACACTCAGTGTGACAGGCAGTACGCCTGGCTGGAGCCCTTGTGGACTGCCGCCTGATGGACGTGCTGTGGGGCTGCTTCAGTCTCTGACCTTGAAGAGTGGTCAGGGAGGGCCTCCAGGAAGAAGCAGCCAGCTGGGCAGGAAGAGCAGTGGTAAGGGTAACCCAGAAGGGACTGATCTGAAGAAACACAGCTCAGGAAGTCAAGGCAAGAGCACACAGGGTGGAATGGCCCAGACTAGACTGGAAGGGAATAATGGGGTTGGTGGACAGCCAGGGTGGGCCCAGGTCGGGTAAGGATGGAGAAGAGAAAGTGAACTTTAGGAATATTTCTGTTGGGGCTGGGAGTGTAGCTCAGTGGCAGAGCAATTGCCTTAGCATACCCAAGGCCCTGGATTGATCCTGCTAGAGAGGCGTGTAGGCCTCAGAATGGCAGCCAGGAGTTCAGCAATCTGGAGAGGGGAGGGGAGGGTCCAAGGATAGGGCCAGGGCTGTACAGTTCCCATCCTCGGGGTGCACAGCCGCCTGGGGGTGGGGGAGGGTTCAGAGCTCGTGACTCACCCATCCTGTGGTCAGACACTCAGGACCAGCTGATCCAGGTGCATGCGCAAGAGGCAGTGGCCCCCCAGTGGCCTCAAGCTCCCAGTAGGCAGGTGTGGTCCTGGAACAGCCAGAACCCTAAGAGAGAGATTGGTCCTGACTACTATCCCTTCAGTGAAGACCAGGCTCCCCTCCCCCTGGCCCTGCAGCTGTCTCTGGACAGAGGGAGGGGGAAGTGGCTAGAAGGGGAAGTGAGAGGAGTTCCTGTCCAGCCTGTCACCGGTCTCCTCGGATCTTCAGAACAGCCGTGGCCATGGAGTCTCTGGAGACCCCTGTCAAGGACGGCATCCTATACCAGCAGCACGTGAAGTTTGGCAAGGTGGGGACCTCAGGCTGCCAGCCACGGGCAGAGAGAGAAACCTCTGCTCAGCTAGATAGCCTGTCTAGACCTGAGAGAACTGGGAAAGGAATCTGGGTGGGCTGAAACCTGGGGATTTGGGAATGGAGGTTCTTGGCCTGAGATGAGGGCTGAAGCATCCCTTAAGACTGCCCCAGAGAGCTGTAGAGATGCTAAGACTATGGAAGGGTCTTAATCAAAACCTGTGTGTGTGATGGCTCCAAAGCTCCTGGAGAAGGTCAAGGCCTGAGTGGCAGGAGCCTTCCAAGGATGGAGCAGCAGCCTGCAGACAAAGACTGGGTCTCCTTCCAGATGCTGGGGAGGAAAGGGGCTGGGGTCCGTTTTCCTTCTTGAGCATCAGACTGTACGCCCACAGTTAGCTGCAGCTGCTCCCTGGGTAGAAAAACTGTTTCCTTTGCTAGATATCATTTGCATGTTTCCTTCCTTACCAGCATGAAGCTGAGGCCTCCTTCCCACCGCACCCAGCCCCGGCCTAAGTGCCCTTTCTGGTTGGGGGGTGGCAGTAGATAGCATAACAGCCATGTCAGTTGGCCTGCTCCAACCACTAGATTTGCAGACAATCCAGACGAAGTCCCAGGCTCACATTCTCATGGCCTTGAGAGAGAAGCATGCTATTGCTATGGGGTCATTCAGAAAAGGGCAGGGTGGGATTTGAACTCAGAGCTGACCAACCCTAAATACAGACTTCTTCCTGCTTACCTTTTCCCTAACAAGGCCTCCTCCTTCCACAGTCTTAGGGAGGCAGAAGCCAGGCGGCCAGTTGCTCAGCAGCTTGTACAGAGCCAAGTGGCAGGGGGAGCCTTCTTGCCAAGGGTCTTCTTCTTTACAGAAATACTGGCGCAAAGTGTGGGCTCTGCTGTATGCAGGAGGCCCATCAGGCGTAGCTCGGCTGGAAAGCTGGGATGTTCGTGATGGTGGCCTGGGGCCAGCAAGCGACAGAGCCACAGGGCCTGGCCGGCGAGGGGAACGTCGGGTCATACGCTTGGCTGACTGTGTGTCTGTTCTGCCTGCGGACTGTGAGAGTTGTCCCAGGGACACTGGTGCCTTCCTGATTACCACCACTGAACAAAGCCACCTGCTGGCCGCCCAGCACCGCCAGTCATGGATGGGCCCCATCTGCCAGCTGGCCTTCCCGGTGAGTGCAAAGTGAACTGGCCTGGGGGAACCACCTCAGCCCTCTTCCTCATGTCCTTGCTTAGTTAGACCCTGCCACTTGGTAAGCATGCCAAAACCTGGCAAATCGGGGCAACAGCTCAGAACCCACAGAATGAATTCCAGATCCCCATGCATGCTAGAAAATCAAACGGTAGATCAGGAGATCTCTCTAAGGAGGAGACAGTGGGCCTGAGCCCTGAAATGACAGGTGAGGACTCATCAGGCAGAGGCTTGAGAAGGGTGTCTAAGACACACTGACACATATTGATAACACTGGTATCACGGGCAAAGGTCCTGGGGCAGGGAAACACGGTGATTTAAAGAGCAGAAATGGGCCAGCCAGCAGCCAAGGCATACAAGTCAGTGGATTTGGGAAATTCAGTGAGAGCCTCTTGAAACCATCTTGGGCCACATGTGGGTTGGAGGTTTTAGACTGATCAGAAAGGCTGGCTCTGGAGTAGTAAAGCCAGGGGATAATGGTTGTGAAGACGCAGAGTTCATGATAGGAAAACAAACAAGCCTGGTAGATCCTCAGAAAGGAATCATGGAGCAGCTGGCAAGATGGCTCAGTGGTTAGAGCACTGGCTCCTCTTGCAGAGGACCCAGGTTCAATTCCCACTTGGCAGCTCAAAATTGTAAGTCCCATGGGATCAGACACCCTCTTCTGGCCTCCCTGAGAACTATACACATGTAGTACACAAACACATATAGGCAAAACCCCCATACACATAGCAATAGGTAATAAATGTTTTTTAAAACCAATCATGGAGTTACAATATGGCTGTAATTCTCCTGATTCATGTACAACCAAGAGAATGAAAAGAGGTATTCAGGCAAAATGTGACCACCAGTGCTCATGGCAGCCACCATTGCCAAGAGATGAGACAACAGAGGACCATCCCCTGATGAAGACGTAAGTAAAACCTTAATTTGGACAGGGTGGCCCAGGCCTGTAACCCCAGCATTTGGAAGGTGGAGGAAGAAGGTTCAGCAATTCAAGGTCGTCCTTAGCGACATGGCCAGTTCCAGGCCAGCCTGGGCTACTTGAGACCCTGTCTCAAAAACAAACAATAAAAAAGGAGCCTTGAAAAAATACAATGTGGCCGGGCGTTGGTGGCGCACGCCTTTAATCCCAGCACTCGGGAGGCAGAGGCAGGCGGATCTCTGTGAGTTCGAGGCCAGCCTGGGCTACCAAGTGAGCTCCAGGAAAGGCTCCAAAGCTACACAGAGAAACCCTGTCTCGAAAAACCAAAAAAAAAAAAAAAAGAAAAAATACAATGTGAAAGAAGCTAAGCACAAAAGGTAGCACATATGCTTTTTAAATTTGTGTGATCTACCCAGAACAAACAAATCCATACGGACAGAATGCAGGTGCATGGTTGCCGGGACCGTGGGAGGGGAGTGGGCAGCGGCGGCGGCTCATGGGCGCTGGACTGTCATCTGTGGTGATGACAAGTTCTGGAATTAGGTGCTGCTATGACTACACAACCTGGTGAATATACTAAAAACCACTGAATTGGGTACCTTAAAATAGTAAAGTTGGGGACTGGAGAGATGGCTCAACAGTTAAGAGCACTGGCTGTTCTTCCAGAGGACCTGAGTTCAATTCCCAGCACCCACATGGCAGCTCACCGCTGTCTGTAACTCCAGTTCCAGGGGACCTGACACCCTCACACAGACAAAACACCAATGCACATAAAATAAAAATAAGTAAACCACTTGGAAAACAGTAAAGTCGACTTGTACCACTTGTTTTTAAATTAAGACATGCACGGGTTGAAAGGAAGCGGGGTTTGGCTTTGGCCGTGCTCGTGGGTCAAGGTAGTTATGGTGGGCAATCAGAAACGGAAAGAACCTCGGGACTGGCTGTGGGATGGGAGTCAGGGAAGGTCAGGGGTGACCTGCTCCACGCTGTCAGAGCCCTATGGAAGCCAGCCCAGCCCCTGGCCGCACACGTGGGCTACAGAGACACCCTTGGTGCTTTGGTGCACTAGGAATAGCCTACAGAGATGGCTTTGCTCCAGGACCAGCACTGGGGAGCCCAGTGGGGATCGCTGCCCCTGCAGAGTGGGAGGCAGAGCGGGACCAGTGCATGGAAGCTATTGCCCGCTGACCCCATAGGAGGAGTGGGGGGAAGGAACCGGGCAGGCTCTAACTGCTGACTAAAATCTATTCCTCAGGGCACCGGAGAATGTTCCGGATCAGGACAGGCTGAGACTCCAAAAAGGGGCTTTGTTCCCATGGAGGAAAACTCTATCTACTCCTCCTGGCAGGAAGGTGACTCAGGGGACACCCTCGGGCAGCCTCACACCCACCCCAGCAGTGGTCCCTGAGAACTGATGCAATGTCCTTGCTTCCTGAGTACAGTGAGTGAGTTCCCAGTGGTAGTGCAGCGGACAGAGGCCACCACCCGCTGCCAGCTGAAAGGACCCTACCTCCTGGTGCTGGGCCAAGATGACATTCAGCTTCGGGAGACTTCCAGCCCCCAGGCCTGCTACAGCTGGCCCTACCGTTTCCTGCGCAAGTTCGGCTCTGACAAGGTGAGGTGCTGACCAGCGGGACGGGTCCCTGTCGGGAAAGGTGGTAGGTGGTCCGTGTCCTGGCTCCTCGGCCACTGACACCCGCCTGTGTCGCTTGTGTGCAGGGCGTGTTCTCTTTTGAGGCTGGCCGCCGTTGTGACTCGGGCGAGGGCCTTTTTGCCTTCAGTAGTCCACGTGCCCCAGACATATGTGGAGCTGTGGCCGCTGCCATTGCCCGCCAGCGGGAACGGCTTCCAGAGTTAGCCACGTCCCCACCCTGCCCACTGCCTCGGGCCCTCTCCCTGCCCTCCCTAGAGCCCCCTGGAGAGCTTCGGGAGGTGGCCCCAGGATTTGAGCTGGCCACTTCCAGAAAGCTGCCTATGACTGACCCTGGGCCCCAAAGCCTGCCACTGCTGCTCAGTCCCACGCAAGAAGGAACAGTATCCAGTCTCTATGCATCCGTGTGCAAGCAGACCAGCAGGCCCACAGCCACTGGGGAGCACCTCTATGAGAACCTGTGCATGCTGGAGGCCAGTCCTGGGCTGTCCAATGGGGGTCCCGAGTCCCAAGAGGGCCCTCCTGGTGGCCACAGCCCCCTGGCCAGCCCCATCTATCACAACAGTGAGGACCTGAGTTGGCCGGGCTCGGCCCAGGACAGCAACCTGGAAGCCCAGTACCGGAGGCTGCTGGAGCTGGAGCTAGACAAGGCTGGAGGAACTGTCCGTTCCAGTGCACAGACAGGCATTAAGGCCAAGCTGGTGACCCTGCTGACTCGGGAACGGAAGAAGGGCCCTGCTCCCTGTGACCGGCCCTGAAGGCCTGTGCAGTGGCAGCAGGACAGAGGTGATCTCCCAGGAACTGGAGGGAGCAACTTCAGACCTATCCCCTGTCTACTGTGACCTACAGGGACAGGCCAGGCAGCCTGGGGAGAAGGCGCACGCTGCCCTCCCCCCTCCCAGCGGACAGTGTACAGATCGACCAATAATAAAGCTTGCCTACCAGCCCCCCGTTTGGTTCTGCCTATGGCCCATAGTCCACACTATCTCTCTTTCTCCTGGGTCTCTACTGGCACACAGGGCCCTTGTGTTCATTGTAGCAAACTCCAGGCCTTTATGCTGGGCCCGGAGACTGAGTGTTCTGCGCCTGACTTCAGTCACCACTGGCCTGAAACCCACTTGAGCCGACAGACAGGAGACAGGTAGTTTGGGCTCTGTGTGGTTCTGTGCAGCAGGAATGGCAGCCAATCGGAGACACGAGATCTGTTGACAGAAGTGCCCTCCACCGGGTTAGAAGGGCAAGCACAACCAGGCAGGCCGGGAGCCTGGCACTTCCAGGCTCCGGAGGGCCATTCAGGGGGTAGAGTAGGTGCTTGCTTGTTGCCCTGCAGTAAACTGGGTGTCATCCTTGAAGAGATAACAGACTTGGCAGGGAACGAGAGGAAGGCTGGATCTGGGGGGATAGAGGAAAGCGAGGCAGGGAAGCTGTGGAGGAGGCGACAGGCAGAGGTGGGAGTGGTGTGGGGGGGAAGGACAGGACGAGGGCTCTAGAGGGTACACATTCAAAACACTCGGGCCTAGTGGAACTCAGCCAGTTTGCAGACACACCTGAAGACCTCTGCCTGCTTTACCAACTATAAAGAAGCAATAAAAATTAAAAAATAAAGTCCTGTGGGACCGGAGGCAGAGCTCAGTGGTACAAGACCTACCTAGTATGAGGTAAACCCTGGGTTCAATCTTACACACAGACACACACACACACACACACACACAAAACAAAACAAAACAAAAAAACCCAACATCAAAGATTAAAGTATAAATTAGACTTAATCATTAACATTTTTACTTGGGGTGGGCGGGGCTCTAGAGAGGTGACTCAGCAGTTAAGAGCACTGGCTGCTTGCTCTTCCAGAGGACCTGAGCTCATAACCATCTGTAACTCCAGTTCTAGGGAACCCAATGTCCTCTTCTGGCTTCCACAGACAATGCACACATGCAGTGCACAGACATACATGCAGTTAAAACATCCAATACACACAGATATTTTTTAAAAGCGTTTTATTGAGGATGTGGGTGGGGAGATAGCTCAGTGGATAAAGAATGTGTCTCTGGAGTTGGGATTCCCAAAATCCACGTAAAAGCTGAGGTGTGTTGCTACCTGTCATTCCAGCTCCTGGGAGGCAGAGACAAGATCCCCATGGTAAACGGGCTAGGTAGACTAGCCAGAGTCAGTGAGATCCAGCTTCAGTGACAGGCTCTCAACGAAGTGGGAAGCCGTGGAGAAAGACACTCAGTGTCACCTTCTGGCTTACACACAACATACACACACAGAGACCTATATATGTGAAACCCACACATGTACACATACTACACACATGCATATGCAAAGCACACATGTATACATACTGCACACATCCATATGCAAAGAAGGCGAGTTTCTCTTTTGGACTTGACTCACGCATCCATTCAGTCCCCAGCATCAGCATCCTGCCATCACCATCTCCGGCCGTACAGAAACTGATGGATGCTCTCTGATTCCACGTCTGAAAAGAAACCTGCCTTTACCCCACACTCCCCTTCTGCATCCTCCCCGTTCCGTTTCTCTGTTCTGCGCCACAGCGAAACTCCTCAAAAGAGTTGAATTACTCTCATTTCCAGTTTCCCACCCCTCCCCACTCTCTCCCTAACTTCAGTTTCCTCTTTGTCTATGGTTCCATTACATAACCTTTCAAAGTCAACAGCTACCTACCAGACCAGGCTGCACATTGAGACCCTGCTTCTTGGCATTCCTTGCCCTTTCCCGATGCTTCGCAGAGCTTTCCTGCTCCCTTACCGTGTCTCCTTCCTAATGAGTCACTTTCAGTGCTCAGGATTAAAGCCAATGCCTTTTGTCCACGCTGCCCATGTTCTTCCAGCTCTTTTCCTCTCTTCTCTGTTACCGTTCTTCTCAGAGTTCTTTCAGCTAAAAGTGTAGTTAAGTCTGGCTCTGTGCGGACTCACTTGGAGACCTTTGAAGGATACCCATGCAGGCTCACACACAGAGCTCTGATTTTTATCAGTTGGATACATGGAACTTTGGCTTCAGTGTTTCGTCTTTCAAATCCTGGGATGATTCTAACATGCATCCTGAGCTGAACCACTGGCATAAGGGAGTTAATCACCAGGTTCGTTTTCTTAAGATTTATATTTATTTTATGTGTATGTGTGTTCTTTGGCTTTGTGTATGTGTGCATCAAGGATATGCAGTGCCCACGACAGCCAGAAGAGAGTGAGGAGCTTGGATGCTCTGGTGTTACAGACTCCAGTTATGTTAGTCACCCGGTGGGTGCTAGGAACCAAACCTGGGTCCTCCACAAAACCAAAAAGTGTTCTTACCTGCTGAGTCATCTCTCCAGTCCCACACTATCGGGGACTATGGGGGTCCAGCCCCTCGATAGTCCTCTCCCAGGGTCCGGGAAGAATCTACAACCAGCTGATAATTAATCTTTAATGGGAAGAAATGAATCTATGTACACGAAACTCCTTCGTCCATATCCTTTATTATTCTGTGACAATTACAAGCTTATATTCTGCTCTCATATTTAGGTCACCTTTAGCCTGATTTCACTTGTCTGCGATCCCCTCTATGTTCTATCTTAATTCCTTCATCTAGTTCTGTCCCTTCTAGGTTCTCATTGAAAGACCCCCGAAGGCAGTCTTCCCTCTGGAGAGACCCTCGCCCAGAGATCACACGAGACCACAAGTCAGATGCAAACAGCAAGAGGCTTTATTCAGGAACACGGGTACCCGGGGCAACACAGTCCCTCAAGAAGCTCAAGAGACTGGCGCGCCCCCGGGCTGGAGCGGAGGGTTTTTATAGGGTCGGGCAGCAGGAGCACGAGGAGGGCGGGTTCAAACTCAGGGCAACTCATGGTTTACAGGGCTCTGATTGGACGATTCAAATGAGGCCGGGTTCAAACTCAGGGCAGCTCGTGGTTCTTCCCCGAGCTTGACACGCCTGCTGTCTGGCTCCAAGCTGTTTTTCTGACCTTTAGTACCCTTTTCTGGGGCCAGGAGGCCGGCTGTAGACACCCTGCGCTTTTCAGACCTTACTTGAAATGGCGTTAGGCTAAGCTAGTATGCTGGGATCTTTCATTCCCCCATTTTCTTATCTCAGGGAATGGAATCCTCCATTCATGGGGAAGAATAGGGATGTGGCTCCATTTCCACCTGGTTGAGTCGTTGGTATTGTTGGGTCAATACCAAGGTCTGAACAATAGAAACACGTTCCCTGATAAATTGGACAAGTCTGTTTAGGATGTAGGGCCCGAGCGTCAGAAGGAGCAATAAAATCAGAAGGGGCCCTATAAGGGTGGAGATGAGGGTGGTGAGCCAGGGGGACCTTCCGAACCATTTTTTAAACCACCCCTGCTGTTCTTTAAAGAGTTGTTGTCTCTGTTTTAGTCTCTTTCTTAACTTAGCCATGTTATCTCTCACCACCCCAGTATGATCCGCATAGAAGCAACATTTTTCTCTAATCCCCTCCGGTTCTGCAGAACTACCTCCGACAGGGAGGTGAGTGACTTTTCCAAGGCACTCACGGATTCCTCCAGTGCCTGGATATCGGTATGCATGGCAACCTGGAGTTGTCGGAACTGGTTGGTTTCCATGAGGGCAGTGGTACCTGTGCCTATAATCCACCTAGTATCAGGGCCAGGGTTAGTGAGACTGGCTCTCTTTTTATACGGGGGACCCCTGTTTCATATCGGGCATAGATATCTTTAGGTGTATGATAGACTATCCTGGGGTACAGTTCTATGAGCACGCAATAATCGGCCGTATTAGCTAGTATTGAGGGGGAGAGGCATGGTGTAAGTCCAGTGCTACAGGCCCAGTAAGTTCCGTTGGGAGCCACGAGATAATGGGGTCCTGGTACAAGTACCTGGGTGCGATTACACAGGTGTTGGTGGGTGTAGGGTACAGTCCCCAGACATAGTCCTTGTCCTGACACCTCGGAGATTGTGAGCTTATGCTGAGGTGTCGAGGCACATCCTGATGGGGGTGAAGAAGAATTGGTGAAGCTTCCGACTACGGCCACCCCCTCATAATAGGGAGGTGCGGGAACTAGGCATAACCAGCACTCCTGAGTCCGATTTGGGCTAGTAACATTGAGGGCTGAGTAAGCGCCCTCTATAAGATTCAATAACCGGTCTCCCGTACCGGGTCTGGGTGGTTGGAGGGTGACTGGGGTTACAGCGGCGTTCGGAGCCGTGCTTGGGCGAATGGCCGAATTGGGTCGGGTGGTAGCCCTCGGGGGTGCTGGAGCAGGTAAAGAGGGGCGCTTTTGGTCAGAGAGAACCTGGTTGGGGCCTATAGAGGCGGAGGGCTCCTCAATTTTAAGTTTAATCCTAAAGGTAAATCCCTGGTCCTGTCCTGTCATGAAAAACCTAAGTCCCCATGTTTTTCCTTTAATCCAATCTTGTGCCGTCCCCCTTCCTTTCTGAGTAAAGGATATGTTTAGGGGGTTGCAGGTGAAGTTTATACAGGGGCCCTCCCCCTCCCAGTATGTACTAAGCTCGCCTGGGAAACCCCAACAATGTGCTCGGGTGAGTGGGCGCCATGTGCGGCTTTCCCCTTGGGTAGTCCTTTTTACCCTAATGAGGTCCCAAGTGGATGAAGGCTTCCAATAGGTATTGCCAGTTGTTTCACATCCCCATGCTTTACAGAAGTAACTTTCATAACCCCCACATTGGCTAATCAGCTTTCTGTCCCTACCATCCCGGGGGCAGACGTAGAAGGATAGTTGTGACAGGGCTGCCCTGGCTTCAGGGTGGCCACATCCGTATCTCCCGTCACTACATTTGCAAGTTCCCTTATCATCCTGACAGACATCTGGTGCTCTGGGGTTCACGGGGTCAGTGGTAGGGATGTCCCAGTCCTCTGACCCTGCTGCTAATTGGCAGAGATCTGGATGTAAGATAGGCCACCATGTAAAGGGGGTGTGAAAGGCGGTCGTTTGCCAGACCGTCTCCCCAGTTTGTGAGATGACCTGCCAAGTGAGCCTCTTAGCTAGGTGCGGGCTCTCTGCCGCCCTAGTCCCCTGGGGGTAGGTAGAGATTAAGAGGAGGGGGAGGAAGAGGAGCCGCGGGTCAACCTTATTTTTAAGGGGTTTCGTGTATGGCGCACTGTCCATGTTGACTTTCTGGATCCTGCTGGGTCGGGTTCCCTGGCAGCCTTCACATGAGAGGCGTGGATCCATGCAGCAATCCCGTCGACCTTGAGTGCAGTGGGGGTGGTCAGCAAGACAGTGTAGGGCCCCTTCCACCGTGATTCCAGGCTCTTGGTCTGGTGTCGTCGGACCCAAACGGAGTCCCCGATCTGGAAGGGGTGGGGCACCACCGGCTTGTCTAGCTGCTCCTGATAAGCCTTGGCCAGGGGCTTCCAGACCTCCCTCTGCACCAACTGGAGGGCTTGAAGATGTGCTTCTAAAGTAGGGGTGGTGGCAAGAGAGGAAATATCAGGATGGAGAAAGTTTACAACAGGAGGTGGGGCCCCATATATGATCTCAAAAGGGGTTAGGCCGTGTGGGCCGGGGGTATTTCGGGCTCGATAGAGAGCTAAGGGAAGTAGGAGCACCCAATCTCTAGTGCCAGTTGCAAGCGTTAATTTGGTTAGAGTCTCCTTAATTGTTCTATTAGCTCGTTCTACCTGTCCTGAGCTCTGGGGGCGGTATGTACAATGGAGTTTCCAATCAACCCCCAATAGTTTGGCCACCTTCTGACTTACCTGGGAGACGAAGGCAGGCCCGTTATCCGACCCCAACATTTGAGGCATCCCATACCTGGGGAAGATTTCTTCCAACAGTTTCTTTGTTACCACGTTAGCCGTCTCATTCTTGGTTGGAAATGCCTCGATCCATCCAGAAAAGGTGTCCACGAAGACCAGGAGATAGAGTCCAGGTTTTACTTCTGTAAAGTCTATTTCCCAATGAACACCAGGACGATGGCCTCTTTGGCGGGCCCCCTTGTTTAGATGAACCTTTCCTGCATTGACTTGAGCACAGGCTGGGCAGGTGGAAGTTACCTGCTGGAGTACCTGATCCTGGTTCAGCAGCACTGCCCAGGTGTTTTCTCTGTCTAATAAGGTCTTCATCTTGTTTTGCTCAAATGGGTCAATGCATGGAGGAATCTCAGCATATATCGGGTATGGGAAGTTGGCATGACCATCCGGTCCCCTAGTATATATGCCTGTCTTCTTTGTTCCCAGTCCGCCCCCATTTTCTTTGCTAGCTCATGGTCTTCTGGGCTATAGGGCACGGGGTCTCTCTCAGGCTGTGGTCCCGAAATTTACCCGGTCTGAGTCCAGCAGTAAGGCCTGATAGTTAGTCATTCTGGCGTTAGAAAGCCATCTGTCCGGTGGTTGTCGGACCAAGGCCTCCACTGCATGGGAGGCCAGCACAGTCAATGGTTGTCCCAGAGTCAGTTTTCCGGCATCTTTGAGTAATACGGCAATGGCTGCCACCATGCGGAGGCATGGAGGCCATCCTGTAGCCTGAGTTCTCATCCACAAACAGCTCAAAGGGCTTGGTTAGATCTGGCAGACCCAGAGCCGGGGCCTCGAGTAAGGCCTTTTTGATCTGTTGAAACGCTTTCCGATGTTTCTCTTCCCATTGGAACATGGTCCCTGGTTTAGTGAGGGGGTATAATGGGGCTGCCAGTTCGGCAAAGCCAGGAATCCAAAGGCGGCAGTACCCAGCCGTAGTTAGTCATTCTCGAACTTGGTGGGGGTTCCGAGGAGGGGGGATGGAGATTATCGTCTCCTGTCCCCGGTTTCTTAACAGGCAAGAGAGGGGTGTTCCAAGGTGACTGGCAGGGCTTTAACACCCCTTGATCCAGGAGCCTCTGAATATGGGGCTTGATCCCCTCATGAGCTTCCCGTGACATTGAGTATTGTCTGATTGAAACGGGAGTCGCGGAGGCCTTTAGTGAGATCATCAGCGGTGGCTGATCGCGTGCCAACCCCAAGCCCCCTTCTCTGCCCAGGCCTGAGGAAACTTCCTCAGCCAGTTCTGTAGCTCCTCAGGTGACTTCTCCGTGGGTTCTGCCTCAAACAAACGGTATTCTTCCTCTAAACTGAGGGCAAGGATTTGTAGGGGGTCTCCTTTAGGACCTGTGACTCTTGGTCCCTTCTTCTTACAGTAAGCACATTGATCTTTATCAAGGGGTGGCCTCCTTCGCTCTCCCAACCTATCTCCCTCTCTCTGCTGTCCCTGAGACACAACGGTGGCCAAAACCTTTTTCATCTCCCCATGTTGTTTTCTTGTCCCTTTCCTCACGTTTCTGCCATCTCCTTTCCTCACTCTCCTCAAGAGTTTCTCTCTTACTGAACACTTTCTCTGCTTCCTTCAATAAATCTGGCAAACCTAGCGCTTGCAAACTTTCCAACCGCTGCAATTTGGTTCGGATATCTGAGCTAGACTGGTATCTGGATCATACGGAGTGTACATCCTATAAGCCTCCTTCAGCTTCTCTAAAAATGCAGCGGGTGATTCTTCCTTTCCTTTCCTTTCCTTTCCTTTCTTTTCCTTTCCTTTCCTTTCCTTTTTCTTTTTCCTTTCCTGAGCCAAATTGGTAGGCCTTCTGGCGGCCGCTCGGAGACCCGCTAAGAGCAACTGGCGATAGAGACGTAGATGCTCCCTACCTTCAGGTGTATTGAAGTTCCAGTCTGGGCGGGTCAAGGGAAAAGCGGCATCAATGATATTTGGGAGTTGGGTTGGCCTCCCGTCATCGCCCGGAACCTGCTTCCAGGCCTCCAGGAAAACTCTCTGCTTTTCTTCTTCCTCCGAGTCCCCAGCGAGCGGGGTCATCATGGGGGGGGGCGGCCGCCGGGAAGGTCGCGGCCGGCGCCGTGACAGGAGGCGCCGCGAGCGCAGCCGCCGGGATCGCGGCTGGCGCCGTGACAGGAGGCGCCGTGAACGCAGCCGCTGAGGTGGTCGCGGCCGGCGCCATGACAGGAGGCGCCGTGAACGCAGCCGTTGGAAGGGCCGCGGCTGGCGCCATGACAGGAGGCGCCGCGAGCACAGCCGCCGGGATCGAGGCTGGCGCCATGACAGGAGGCGCCGCGAGCGCAGCCGCAGGGATCGCGGCTGGCGCCATGACAGGAGGCGCCGTGAACGCAGCCGCCGGGATCGCGGCTGGCGCCATGACAGGAGGCGCCGTGAGCGCAGCCGCCGGGATCGCGGCCGGCGCCATGACAGGAGGCGCCGCGAGCGCAGCCGCCGGGATCGCGGCTGGCGCCATGACAGGAGGCGCCGTGAGCGCAGCCGCTGGAAGGGCCGCGGCTGGCGCCATGACAGGAGGCGCCGCGAGCGCAGCCGCTGAGGTGGTCGTGGCTGGCGCCATGACAGGAGGCGCCGCGAACGCAGCCGCTGGAAGGGCCGCGGCTGGCGCCATGACAGGAGGCGCCGCGCCTGGATGGAGAAGGATTATACAAAGAACACAAAACAAACCGACACCACAAACAAGAAACAGTTTCGCTGCGCGGCTCCGGTGTAAAACCGAAAGCAAAAACTCAGATGGGGACACGGAGTGTTTGAATTCTCCGTCCCCTGCCAGCACCACGTATCCTTCTGATACGGGGGTGGCCCCGAAAAACCGTGCCCCAGAGGGGACTTCCCGTGCCCCCGAAGGGGACTTCCCGTGCCCCCGAAGGGGACTTCCCGTGCCCCAGAAGGGGACTTCAGAGACCCGTGGAACGTCTTCCAGGGTCGCAGTGGCGAAGTCCGAGCTCGTCAGCTCCTTCAGCCCCACTGACTCCAGACCGATTCCGGCGCGCAAACAGACAACATTCTGACAGGACAGAAACGACATACACCAAGGCCGGCTTACCTCCTGACAGTGGGTCGGTGGTCCCGAGGTGGGGGTCTCAGATCCCGGACGAGCCCCCAAATGAAAGACCCCCCGAAGGCAGTCTTCCCTCTGGAGAGACCCTCGCCCAGAGATCACACGAGACCACAAGTCAGATGCAAACAGCAAGAGGCTTTATTCAGGAACACGGGTACCCGGGGCAACACAGTCCCTCAAGAAGCTCAAGAGACTGGCGCGCCCCCGGGCTGGAGCGGAGGGTTTTTATAGGGTCGGGCAGCAGGAGCACGAGGAGGGCGGGTTCAAACTCAGGGCAACTCATGGTTTACAGGGCTCTGATTGGACGATTCAAATGAGGCCGGGTTCAAACTCAGGGCAGCTCGTGGTTCTTCCCCGAGCTTGACACGCCTGCTGTCTGGCTCCAAGCTGTTTTTCTGACCTTTAGTACCCTTTTCTGGGGCCAGGAGGCCGGCTGTAGACACCCTGCGCTTTTCAGACCTTACTTGAAATGGCGTTAGGCTAAGCTAGTATGCTGGGATCTTTCATTATCTATCTAGTTCTTTCCCCTATCAGCTCCTCTCCCGTCTCCTTCTCTCTCATCTGGCTCTTCCTCATCTTGTTCCTCCCCATCTGGCTCTTCCTCATCTTCCATCTCGTTCCTCTTGACCTCTCTTCTAGCCCTTCAATCTAGTTCTTCCCCATCTCAGTTCGTTCCTCTCAAGTTCTTACCCATCTAGTTCTTCCATTCTCTTCTCTCTTCTCCTCATGCCCTGGAAGTCTCAGTATATATAGGGAGGGTCCAAGCTAAATTGTGTAAAGCTATTTATTACTTAATGTCCACCTCTCCTAGGCGGTGTCTCCTTGTCGAATTTACCGTAAGTCAGGAGACTTGCATGTGGGCTGTTATCATTGTTAGTCCACCTGGGACTAACAATGGGCGCCCACCTGGGTGGTGTTTTCTGTAGTCCTTGAAAGTGGCCAAGGGAGATATCTGATTCCAGAGAAAGCCTTTCCTGAGGCTGTTCTCCAAATACCTGGAATGTGTATGTTCAGAGAGTGATCAGCCTACACTGTTAGCCCTTCTTAGGGAAAAGTCAATTAGGAAAACTATGAAGGCACACATGATTTTCATAACAGAATACAGCTGATATATAACAAGCCAAGTAACACCAAAAACTCCTTGGGATTTGGCTTCCTCTGGAGGAATTCTCTGATCCCTCCAGGTAGTGACTTTGCCATAACCAGCTGAGTTCTTATGATATTCCTGCAGCCCGCAGCACCACACGTCACTAAAATTTAAAGGCCATGTAAATGCTGATAACTTCCAAAGGCATGTCCATCTTCAGCGTAGACTTTCTGGGGTTGGAGAGATGGCTCAATGGTTAAGAGTGCTCACTGCTCTAGCAGAGGGCCTGGGTCTGTATGTCAGCACCCACGTGAGGTGTCTCACAAATGCCTGCAACACCGTAGAATAATACAGCTCTCCCCTGGTCTCTATCTCTAACGAATCTACACACACACACACACACACACACACACACACACACACACACACCACACATTACCCCCTGATCCCCACACCACACACATTACCCCTATCTACCCCCACACACACCACACACGCATCACCCACACACACACACACCACACACACACCACACACACACACACATCACCCCCCACCTTCCCCCCCCCACATAACACACACATATCACCCCCCACCACACATACCACACACACACACACACATTACACACATGCTTTCCACTCATTCCAGTGCAGCAGGCATTTTTGGACTGCCAGCACCCAAATCATGACATCGAGACTCAGTGGCCTTAGCTTAGGCTTGTTTCTAACTAGCCTTTTTTTTTTTTTAACTTAAAATAATTCATTTCTATAATTGGACTTACCTTTGGGCTGCCTGCCCCAAATAACAACATGGAGACTTATTATTAATTATGAAAGTTGGCCTTAGCTTTGGCTTGTCCCACTTATAACTTAAATTAATCCATATTTTTATTAATCTTTGTTCTACTGTGTGGCTTTTACCTCTCTCCCATTTTGTGGGCCCAACTTAGTGGAGTCTTCCACTTCCTCTCTGCCTGCTAGTCCTGCCTATCTCTCCTGCCTAGCTACTGGCCATTCAGCTCTTTATTAAACCAATCACAGCAATATATCTTCACACAGTGCACAAATACCCCACAACACATTTCTATTAATTTACATGCTTCCCCGAGGCTTGTTTACCCCATCTATATAATGTCCATCCTGCTTTCCTGCTTCCTCTGTGTCTGTCTGTCTGGCCACAGGCTGGCTGCCCTGTTCCCTCTGCTTGCCAGCCCCGCCTACTCCTCTTCTGCCTAGCTATTGGCCATTTAGGTGCCTTAGGCAGGCCAGGCGAGACAACAGCACATCTTTACCTAGTTAAACAAGCAGTCTAAGCCGCAACACTCCAGATTTACGAATCCAACTGCACAGTGCACATCTGGATATCTAAAGGCATTTCTAGGTCTGGGGCTGAAGCTCAGGGGTATAACACTTATCTGAATTCTTGAAGCCCTTGACCCCTAACACTGCCAAAAGAAAAAGTATCTGCAAGCTTAATGTGTGAGGAGAAGTTGGAAAATCGGGGCTCTGTGCAGTACTGTTTCCAGGTATGTTTGAGAGCAGAGAGGAAAATCTAGAAGGATGTTAGAACTGTGAGAGACAAGTTTACACACCACTCACCAAGCACTGACACGTGACATCTTCCACAGCTGATCACGGTGTCGCAGAGCAGAGGGGTCCAGGGAGCCGCTGTGTGGATTGCTGTGGCAGGGACGCCATCTCCCACAGTGGCTAGAGCACCTGCTAGTTCACTAAATCCTGGGACTCACTGGAGCCATGACCAAAACCAGAATCCAGAACTCTTGAATCCCCAGTCTGGTAACCTTTTCCTTAATTGAAAACCTAGGCCTCAGGGCTGGGGATGTGGCTCAGTGGTAGAGAGTTGTTCCAGAATGTACAAGACCCCGCATTGATCCCCAACACTGCAAAAGTAAAAAATCTAGCCGGGCGTTGGTGGCGCACGCCTTTAATCCCAGCACTCGGGAGGCAGAGCCAGGCGGATCTCTGTGAGTTCGAGGCCAGCCTGGGCTACCAAGTGAGCTCCAGGAAAGGCGCAAAGCTACACAGAGAAACCCTGTCTCGAAAAACCAAAAAAAAAAAGTAAAAAATCTAACCTTGGCTGGGGGTCATGGCCCATTGTAATTTCAGCTCTAAAGGCTGAGACATGTTAAAGAGTTCTGGGCCAGCCTGGGCTACAAAGCAGTAGTTCAGATAGTAAAGGCTAGACTAAGGCCTCTGTTCCATCATGTTCCAAACAGCTTAGAAGAGATAGTCTTTGGGCCTTTTAGGACTAAGAGACTTGGCCATGCTGGGCAGTGGTGGCCTAGGCCTTTAATCCTAGCACTGGGGAGGCAGAGGCAGGCGGATCTTTGTGAGTTCTAGGCCAGCCTGGGCTACAGAGGGAATTCCAGGACAGTCGACTACATAGAGAAACCCTATCAGGAAAAAACAATAAAATAAATGAATAAAAATGAATAAATGAATAAGGAGGTTTCGGGGGAGGGGCCCTGGCCACGGAGCTTCAGGGATTCAGGTCACCAGTCACCAGGGGGCGCTGTATCCTTTCTAGTCCAGTGCCTGTTCCAGTCCTAAGGCTGTATGTTCTTGGGAAGATCCCGACATAGCACCTAGTCCCATGCCTTTGTGTGGAGCAGGAAACCAGGAGCCACCAGACTGCCAGTTCCTTTTTTGCTCATTTCTTATTTCACCTTTGCAAACCTTCCTTTTTTCTGTTCATTCACATCAACTCCGTGCAGGCACTGTGGACAGGACAGAGAAGTCCCAGATCTCATGGGACAATAAAGACACAGTATGTCAGAGCGTGGAAAGTGCTGTGGGGGAAATACAGTAGGCTGAGGGACTAGGCCGTGATACAGGTGTGGTACTGAGACTGCTGTCTTAATTTTTTGATGCCATGTGTCATCCCCCCTCAACCTCACAGGGTTTCTTTTTGTAGCCCTGGCTGGCCTGAACCAGGCTGGTCTGCAACTCAGCTATCCTCCTGCCTCTGCCTCCCAAGTGCTGGGACTAAAGGCATTCTCCACTACCACCTGGCTAAATTTTTTTTTTAATTTATTTTTATTATTTTCTGTGTGTATAAGTGTTTGTCTGCTTGTATACCTGCACACCATGTACATGCCTGGTACACATGAAGGCCTGAACAGGGAGCCCAAATCCCCTGGAACTGGAGTCATAGATGTTTATGAACCACCGTGTGGGTGCTGGGAAGCAAACCTGGGTTCTTTGAAAGAGCAGTCAGTGCTGCTAACCACTGAGCCATCTCTCCAGCTGGGACCAGTGTTTTAGATGGTCAGAGAAGACCCCCTGGAGAAGGCAGTGTTCAAACAGAAAAAAAAATCTTTTTAAGTCTATTTAGATCTCCAGGGGGAAAAAAAAAAAGGTGTTTTAAGCAAAAGGAATTGTGAAATGCTAAGAGGCCCTAAGGCAAGAATGTGCTTGGAGGTGTAGAGAGAAGGCCAGGGAGGTGTCAGTGCCGTGTGCAGGAACGGAAGGAGGTTGACCCCGTCCATTCCTCTTCCTTTCCTGGTGCTAGAGATTTAGACCTAGCACCTGGCCGAGGAAGCCAAGCACAACTTCCTCTCTCCTCTGTTTGTGTTTTATTTATTTATTTAGAGACAGGGTCTTCCTAAATTGCTCAGGCTGGCCTTGAACACGTAACCCTCCCGCCCCCTCAGCTTCCCCAGTAGCTGGGATTACACAGGCCTATGCCGCCAGGCCTAACACTTGACCCAGTTTCTTAGTCTTGCGTAGGTCTTAAGGATTTTAGTTTTATTTTAAATGTAGCGTGAGCCCACTGGAATGCTAAAAGATGAGGTGTGATCTCTGCTTTAAGAATATCACATAGGCGACTGCCTGAAGATGGGAGGAGGCAAGGGTGGAATCGGGGCGGCCAGTAGGAGACTGCTAGGTGTTGAAGCTTTAGATGGCAGTAGAACAGCAGCGATGATTAACTGTGAAAACATCTTAAAGGTGGAATCTGCAGAACTAGGAAGATGACGTAGATGAGAAAAGACATAACTTCATAGGCTCTGCTGAGCCAAGTGGGTGAATGACGTCATCGACTGGGACCAGGAAGGAGCCAGGAGAAAGCACAGATTTGAACTGGGACATAGGGTTTGGGATAGTTGCCTAGAATATATCCAGACGAGGTATCAATTATTGACGTCTGCAGTTCCTGAGGGAGAAGTACGGGTTGGCCATTTTTGGTGTTCCTGAAAGCCAAAGGCAATATGGGCTCTTAAGATGTGAGTATAGTGATCAGATGGCCCAGACAGGAGGCAGATGAGGAGTCATTGAGGGAAGAAAGCCTTAGAAGCCTGGGAGAAAGGTGATTTTAGATGAGGAAGCCACTGGGCTTGGTGGTGTGATCTCAGCACTCAGGAGGTAGAGGCTAGAAGAATCTGGAATCCATGCATGTTCAGGGCCAGCCAGTCTACATCGGGGGACCTTATTTTATTTTACTTTTACTTTATGTGTATGAGTGTTTTGCCGACATGTAAATATGTGCACTACATGTGTGCCCAGTGACTGAAGAGATCAGAAGAGGGCATTGGATCTTAACAGAACAGAAAAGAAAGAAAGAGAAGAAGTGGCCAACCTGGCCTTGACCAGCATTCCTCCAGCAGGACAGGATGGATCCTGAAGGCTACAGCTGATTTCATGGAGGTCGTGGAGACCTGGAGAAAGCTGCAAGGGTACTGTAGGAGACAAGGGGTAACCAGAGGGAAGCAATGGAGACAGAAGGAGAGCAGATTCCTGAGGAGGATTTCTTCAAAGGAGTCTGACCAGTCAGGACAGTGATGGAGAGCGGGGATGATGATGGCTAATGATGGCAGGGGGGCAGGGCAGGGGGAGATGCTCACCTCACCGCTTACTCAAACCCGAGGGAGAATGCAGCTTGTCCTTCTGCCTGTCATAGCCACCGTGTCTGGAGCTGAGGGCAAAGGAGGGACTCTGAGAATGAACACCCCATGGCGGCTCCTCCCACCCCGATCCACAGGAGGGACTGTGTCCTCTGGTGGGGGTTAGGGTTAGGGTTAGGGTTAGGGTTAGGGTTAGGGTGAAGGGGTACAATCCATCCCAATAGTGGTGCTGGGAGCTTGGGTAGAAGTCTCAGAGCTGTGGACTGCTGGCTGTGTCTAGACGGGACTCACACTGTCAGGCCCCAAGTGGCGCTAACGGCCCCCTCCAATTCTGTTGGCTCTTAGTATGTATTTGTTTATTATTTATTTACTTATTTATTGGCCTCCAGATTGTCCTGCAAGCCTAAGTTTGGTTGGTTAGTTTTGGTTTTGGGGACTGAACCAAGGGCCTCCAACGAATTAAGCAGGCGCTCTACCACTGAGCTACATCCCTAACTCCCGGAAAGAAAACTTGAAAGTACCCTGTCTCGCTTCTCCATCTCCTGGAATTCAGAAAATCTGAAATCTCTGTTGGTGCCGACCATATTGACCTCTTCAGTGTCCCTGACAGAAGGCTGTTGTGATTCCATTTACCCCCACAAGGGGAGAATAAGGTGAGAGAAGACCACTAAATCCTGGGTGTTTTAAAAGGCTGCTTTTTCTTCCACTTCGCCAGTGGGAGGCGCAAGGGACGCGGGTGAAAGCCTGGAGCAGGGCGCAGGCTGGGCAGCGATCAGGCTCGGGAGAGCAAGTGCCCGGGTAAATGCCCGACTTCTCCTCCCCTGTCCGGGAGGCTCCGGGCTTATGGGCTGGGTGGGGCCTCCCGCCGACCCCGGGATGTCCACTCGCGTGGCCTGGGGAGGGCGTGGCCTAGGACTCCGCCCCCTTCCGCGGGCTCAAATTGCGTGGCGTCCGCGGAGGCGGGGTCAGAGCGCAGCGGCGGATCCCAGCGCGGCTCCGGGAGGCCGCCGAGCAGCGGCCCAGCCGGGCACACAGGTACGGGCGGCCGCGAGGGGTTCATGGGCTGCACCCCGTGGGGTCCTGTGGCCTGCTGAGGCGCTGGTGAGGGCGTGGGTGGTCGTGGCCTGTGCCAGATTCCCTCGGTTGGCTTCGGCCGCAGCCTCCGCCCCCGCCTTCCTGCGGCGAAGTGGGGCTGATTGGCGCCTGCGCCACCGTGTGCGGTGAGGACGCGGCCAAGCGCAGGGCTGGGGCGGGAGACAGGGGAAACAGAGTCACGTTGGAAAGGGAGCTTCGTACGTGGGTGGCACTACTTTCTCTGGCTTCCAGAAGAGATTCCCCTCCCTGGCCACGCGTTAGGGACATGGCCCCCGTCACTCTCCACAGGGCCAGTACCCCGTTTCCTCCCTTGCAGTGCCCAGGGGTCCCGCCCTGGCTGCCAGCTGCCTCGACCTGTCCCAAAATGGCTAGGACCCGCTCCAGCGGCCTCCTCCCCACCCCTCCCCCTCACATCCCGAGCCCCTAAAGTGCTCCCTCCACGGGCTCTCCACAGTGTCAGCTTACACGCCTTATATAGTCCGAGCAGGCTCCAGCGGCCTGCTGGGACCCGGGGAAGGAGGGGCAGCTGGCCCCTGACTCACCCTGCCGCCCTCCTGAGATTCCAGGTTAGCATGGGCTAAGCAGTGCCACTTGGCCCCACAGCCCACCCCTGGAAGAGAAAAGCAGTTCAGCCTGATGAGGACTTTCCTCGCCCTCCCAGGGGCAGGGGGCAGGGTGGGGAACGGACTTGTGTGTTGCCTGTGAGGTCTGCCTGCCAGGAGCCCCGCCAAACCCGACAAGATACCTGCCTCCCAGTGTGTGCTGAGCGTCTGCTGTGCTTCCTGGGACCTGGCCAACGCTAGTGACCAGATCAGGACCTGCCTGCCAGTTTGCACTGGGCCACTCTCTTTCTCTTCTTTCCTCACAGGAGTAGGCACCATGGATTCCTTCAAGGTGGTGCTGGAGGGGCCAGCACCTTGGGGCTTCCGGCTGCAAGGGGGCAAGGACTTCAACGTGCCCCTCTCCATCTCTCGGGTGAGCCTAGATTGGGGAATGCACTCCCCAGCCTCCTTGGGTGCTCACGTACCCAGCAAGTGATGGGAGCCCACAGGACAGGAGTACCCGGGTCCAAACGGACACGTATTGCAAGGACTCCCAACTAGATGGATAGAGGGGCGCACCCCCACCCCCACCCCAGCTCCCCGACTTTGACATGGGACAGGATGCTCTTCCACCAAGCCCCCTTGGCCATCTGTGAGTGCCAAGGGAAGCCTATTCTGCAGTCTGGGATGGTGACGACCCCAGGAAGTGTCTTAGCTTGAAGAGCAGTGTGTGGAGCCAGGTGCCAGGCAGGACCTCACTTTAATTTCACTGCTATCCAAGGAATAGCAATTGTCGTCCTGCTTTGCCAAGTGACAGAACTTGGAGGGATGGAGGAGCTCATTCAGCAAGCCCCGGCCAGAGCAAGGATATGAACTGAGGCACAAAATGGCTTGTTCTGTCTGTAAGTTTAAGGAAGGGGATATCTTCCCAAGCTGAGTGAGGACCTGAGTCTCAGTCTGCTGGTTCTAGTCAGGCTGGAGCGGCCTTTGACCCTAAGCAGAGGTGTAGTGAGGCTAGCCTCTAGGATTCTTGTTCCCATTCCTCAGTCTGCTCCAATGAGGGGGTGGGGCTGGGAGCTGACTCCTCCCTGTGGCAGGGGGATTGCCTTATAAGCCCAAGAATGCAGCCCCAGCTGGGATGGCCAACAGTGGCCAGTCAACAGAACCCGAAAGGGTTGGCCTAGGCCTAGGCCCCTCAGCCGCCGTGGTGGCCCTCACCTGGTCATCAGTCATTTGTGTCGGTAGGGCTCAGCAAACTTGGTGCCAGAGTGAGTGAGGCCAGCACACCAGCTTGGTATCTCTCACTGGCCTGGGGGGCAAAAAGGGGCAGGGACTTCCTGCCCTGATATCCGCCTGCCTAGAGAGGCCCACCCAGCCAATGGTGTAGGCAGGCAGCTGTTGGCAGGAAGCCCAGGGCAAGCCTAGCCCAAAGGGGCCTGAGAATTTCCCAGCACTGCTCAGCCGGAGAGGGGGTATCATGGCTGCATCTCTGTGGGAGCTGGACATGGTGGCCGGAGCAGGCAGGCATACAGACTGCACTCTTCCCAGGATCCTTCCCTGGGGCTGTCTTGGAATCTGCCCCAACCAGCAGGGTGACTAAGAGCCGTGGACCCTTCCCCCACACATACATCTCCCATCCTCCCCCTCCCCTCGGGAAAGTGCTGGCCAGTGTGGTGTGGAGGTCCTGGTTTCTTCATTGGTAATGATGGCCTCTCAGATGTTGCCTGTTGGGGGCACTCTGGCCCCTGGGCTCCTTTGTCCAGCAGCCCTAACATGTGGGTGGGGTCACCAGCTGAGCCCTGCCCTGGAATGGGGCCCTGATGGGTGGGGTGGTCTTTTTTAAGTTAGGCCAGCCTGCTCGCTCACTATCCCTCCCCTGACCCCGGAGTGGAGGGAGGGAGGAGGGGCTAGGGCTGGCCGTGGGCCCAGGCCTGGAAAATGAGGTAATGTCTGGGATTTGGGGGTTGGGCTGCTCAGTGGAGCTCCCAGGCTGACTCACCCACATCCATAACACTGTCCGGCCCCCTGGCCCTTCCCCTCCTTCATCTCCATCTCGCTAGCCACCTTTCCCAAAGGGCCCCCCCAAGGCCGCTTCTCCCACTCTGCCAGTCTACCCCCACATGCTTCCTGCCCTCCTCACCCCTCCTCACCCCATAAAGCAGTAGTTCCGCACTTCTCCACGCCTTTCAAGAAGCCAGTTGCTGCTCCTCACAAGACCCCCCCTCACCCCACACCTCTCAGGAAGCAGCCTGTATAGGAAGGAGTGGCTAAACCAGGTCTCCCTCTGTTGACTCACCATGACCAAGAGTAAGTCACTTCCCCTTTAGGGTGTCCCTTCCCCGTCCCCATGATAAGGGACTGATGGGAGTGAAATAAAGGTGAGAGGGGCGTGGAGACCCCAGGCTTAGCCAAGGCACGGAGGAGGAGGAGGAGGAGTCTCTTCAGGTAAGGTCTGGAATTCAACTGTCAGCTCAGCATGCCTGAGTGTTGGCATTGCAGGTCTACTGTACCATGCCTGGTGCCCAGTCTTTTTTTCTTGTTTTTCAAGACAGGGTTTCTCTTGTGTAGCTTTGGTGCCATCCTGGATCTCATTCTGTAGCCTTGAACTCACAGAGATCCACCTGCTCCTGCCTCTGCCTCCTGAATGATGGGATTAAAGGCGTATGTCCCCACTGCCTGGCTCTTTTTCAAATTTCTTAAAAATTTAATTTATTTATTTTGAGACAGAGTCTCTCTGTAATCATAACTGTTCTGGAATTCACTATGTAGACCAAGCTAGCCTCCAACTCACAAAAATCCAAAGGCGTGCACCACCACCACCCAGCTCCCCAGAATCTATGGGGAGCTCTCCCGTGTGTGACCCCTCACTTGTGCCCTGTTGTGGTGGAGCCTTCCAGCCAGGACCAGACCCTGGCTGCACCTCTTGCTGACTGGATGATGTGAGCTCAGGGGTGGGCAGTGTTTTCTGAGTGTGAGCAAGGTGCAGCGCAGACTCCGTAAGCATGTTGGGAGGTGGGGTGTCGGTACTAGGTGTTCTGTGAGTTCTCGTTAGCAGGTAAAGAAAGGGGCTCTGACTCAGCTGCTCTCTCCTCTGCTAACCTCCCCTTGAGGCACAAAATAGAGCTGTCAAGTCCAGCTCCCCGTTCTGTCCTACTGTTGAGTCTCTGAGTCAGGCGCCTCTGTCCCTAACATCTCCAGAATCTCAGCCTTCCCTCTGCTTCGGTACACACTGCATCAGCTCACCTAAGGGCCTGCTGGGGCCTCTGGCAGCCTGTACTCCACTTTTCCTACTACCTGTAAAGTGTAAATTGAGCCTGCTTTGTGTGGGCCAGGCCCTTTGCCCGATGGTTGAGTGAGTGGCCCTGTGATTTCAGACCTGGGGATGACCACCATGTCTCCAATCCTTTTGACCTTGAGTTGGGAATTTCTAGTTTGTGTGGCAAATAAGGGAATGTAGTAGGTCTGGTGGAATGGTGGCCACCAGCACTGGCTGATTTCTGGGAAGTGGTGGGCTTAGGTCACCAATAAATAAATAAATAAACAAAAGAGTATGCAACAGTGGACCAAGAGTACATTTATGAAGGCTTTCAGTGCCTGGGGAAGGGACTCACAGATATGAGATGGGACACTTGTCAGGACCCTGAGGTGGGTAACGCCGATCAACCCTATTAGGCCTTTGTAGCAACACAGGTAGATAACATCGGTGGAGGGCAATCTTGTGGGTGAAACAGCCTTTAGAACAGACCAGCAGCGACCTCAAGGGCTGTGGTCCTGACCTGCAAGTGTGGGCATTAGCCTGAAGGCGGCTGTTTGCCCGCAGTGTCCGGACTGTGAGGGAGGGCCACAGAGAAGAACGGACACCCCAGCGGTAGGGTGGTAAATTGTGCAGCTTGGGTGTGCACCCATGGAGAGACTCTGACCATTCCTGTCCACAGCTCACTCCTGGAGGCAAAGCTGCGCAGGCTGGCGTGGCCGTCGGAGACTGGGTACTAAGCATCGACGGCGAGAGCGCAGGAAACCTCACACACATCGAGGCCCAGAACAAGATCCGTGCCTGTGGGGAGCGCCTCAGCCTGGGTCTCAGCAGGTATAGGGCCGACAGGATGGGGGGTGAAGGCAGTCTCTGGCCTGACCCACCTGCTGTCACTGCTTTCTCTCTCTCTCCAGAGCCCAGCCTGTCCAGAGCAAACCACAGAAGGTAGGTTGTCCAGGAGATATCTAGGCTGAGAAAGGGAGGGCCTTGGGCTTCTGGGCTGCCCTGCCCTCCCTGGCCCAGCCTTGGTACCCCTCTTCCTGGCTAAGAGCAGAGGGCAGATGCCAGAATGGGCAGTCTCTGGGGAACTGAGAGAGTGGAGCTAGGAGCTGCCGCACGGTCTGGGCGCCACATGTGCCTGCCTGTCTGTCCGTCTGCTTCTTCCCACGAGCCTGTGCTGTGTGCGCCTTGCCCATCCTTGGTCTCCCTTGGCCCAGAGTGGGTTAAGCTCATCACTTCCAAATTGGCCCCTTGAAATCGTAGTTACCCCTTCACCCTTAGCCTCTGGCCAGATGTGTAGGTGGAGCTGGACTTGTCACTGTCCTTGGTGGTGGTGACTCTGCTCCTACCTCGGCTCCCGCTCCCCTCCCACCCACCCACCCTGCCCGGCTCTGTCTCTGCCCAGGCCCTGACCCCTCCCGCCGACCCCCCGAGGTACACTTTTGCACCAAGCGCCTCCCTCAACAAGACGGCCCGGCCCTTTGGGGCCCCCCCACCTACTGACAGCACCCCGCAGCAGAATGGGTATGTCAGCCCTGCCCACCCACCCCCGTCTGTTGTCCACACCGTCTAGTCTCTTCACAAGCACACACAAGCTGCCCGCTACTGCTCAGTCTGTGCCGTACCCCAGCCCCTTAACCGTGTGGCAGCAACCCCTGGCGGCGGGGTGGGCTGTGGGCATCGGGCCCCGGGCATAGGGCCCCACCTAAGGCTGTTGCTCCCGCGCGGGCTCTGCCCTCCTGGCAGCCCGGGGTTGGGGTGTGGAGTTGGGCCAGCTGAGTCTCAGACCCTCATCGGCCCCCTGCCTCCCTCTCACTGCTCTGATTTCCCCCTCTTCCTTCTCCCGTGTCTGTCCCTTTATCTGCCCTTCTGTCTTATTCCCTTCGCAGGTGCAGACCCCTGACAAGTCAGTGAGCCCCCTCTTCCTCTCACTTTCTTCCTCCCTTTTGACACTTTGGGTGGTAGCCCCTCCCTGCCCTGGCCGCCCTCCCCCCATCTCTCATCTCCTACCGGCCCACCTACCCGGCAGGGCCCTTTGCTCACCCCTCCCCCTCCCCCCTCACCGGTCACCCCCCGTAGCCCATGCACATCAAATCCTGGGAGGGGTGCCCTGGTGCTCACCAGGACCAGAGGTCCTGAGCCACACCCCTCCCACAGACAGTTGCTCAGACCGCTGGTCCCCGATGCCAGCAAGCAGCGGCTGACGGAGAATACCGAAGACTGGCGGCCACGGCCGGGCACAGGCCAGTCCCGCTCCTTCCGCATCCTTGCCCACCTCACGGGCACCGAGTTCAGTAAGTGCTGGCCCAGGTCAGGGCGGACTCGCTAGGCCTTAGCCAGGCCTGACTTTGCCAGGACTCAAGGCTGGGGTGACCCTTGTTTCTCTTGGTCAATGCCTGCCTCTGTCCTCCAGTGCAAGACCCGGATGAGGAGTACATGAAGAAGTCAAGGTAAAGGCTCGGGCGCTAGCCCCTCTCCCTAACCTCCCGCGCTTCCTTTCCAGCCACCGCCCCTCATCTGCTCCTGGCCCTCCCCGGCCGGGGCCCTCTTCTCTCCCTTCCTCTTCTCCTTCCCTCCGTCCTCCCTGCCTCCCTTCCATCTCTCCTTCTTTCACTTCCTCCTCCTCTCTCTCTGCCCCTCAGGGAAAAGTATGTCCTGGAGCTACAGAGCCCACGCTATACACGCCTCCGGGACTGGCACCACCAGCGCTCTGCCCACGCGCTCAACGTGCAGTCATAGCCTGGCCCTTCCAGCCTGCTGCCCTCTGCTTTCCTCTCTCTCTCCCTCCCTCCCGGGCACCTCACTGGTGCCCCCAGCTTCTACCTCCCGCTTTCGTGTCCCTGGCCTGAACCTCCTGGCCTGGTGCTGGCAGCCCGCCCGGCACAGACAGGGCCTGGCTTCGTCTGACACTGCCTTCCCTCTCGGCCCTGTGGTCCTGCTGTCTGCCCGGTCTGCACTGCCTTGAGCATGAAAATAAACATTCTCGGCCCTGCTTCCTTCGCCTCTGTCTTCTGTCTTCTTGGGTCTGGTTGTGTTTGGGGTACGGTCCGGGGTGTTAGATGCTTTAGACTTGGTGCGGGCCCTGCAGTCTGCTTCTCAGTGGGAGGACGTACCTAACAAAGATGGACGTGCCTTACTGTGGCTCTCCTGTATCAGAGGAGACCCAAAGGTTACCATAGGAGCGGGAGCCCCGCCCTGCTTCCACACTCCACAGCAGACCAGGTAGCTCTTGCCTACTTAGGGGAAGCACCCCTTCCTACCTGTACCCTAGAGGGACCTGGAACCCATCCCAGCAGCTCTCACACCCTTGAGCTTCCCCATGGGGCCAGCCCAGCAGAAGTTAGGGGGTGGGACCATGCCCAGAGCCTCAGCCAGGCAGGGCCTTGAATGGCAGATCTTGCAGCCAGGTGCCCAGGACAGAAGCCCCAGCCCCAGCCTCAACTGTACCCCAGGAACCCTGGCCTGGTAAGAGAGTGGGCTTGGGTCTGGAGAAGGGTGGGTACCCTCCGTGGCCATAGGGGTGGTGGGCTTTTGTAGGCTACCCTGGGCTCTACCCTCTGCACTTTGGGCTCCCTGAATACCCCTCTGGATCTCCTTTCCTTGGCTGTCAGGCCCCACCACCCCCAGCCCCACCAGCCGCCCACCCTGGGCTGTGGACCCTGCGTTTGCTGAGCGCTATGCCCCAGACAAAACCAGCACGGTGTTGACCCGGCATAGCCAGCCAGCCACACCCACACCTCTGCAGAACCGGACCTCCATAGTGCAGGCTGCAGCTGGAGGAGGTACAGGAGGGGCCGGCAGTAATGGCAAGACCCCCGTATGCCACCAGTGCCACAAGATCATCCGGTGAGTGTCCCTCCCTTCCAACCCTGGTCATTCCGCCCTGCAGCCTGGCCCTGGCCTGGTCCATCCGCTTGTCCTGCCTCAGCTGCTACTCAGAGAGAATTAAGGGTTTGGTTGAAGCAGAGAGGGATCTAGCCTGGAACCTCAGATCTATGTAAATTTATTTTACCTTTTGTGTATGGGTGGTTAGCTTGTGTGTGTGTCTGGGCACCCCTGGCATGCCTGGTGCCCACAGAAACCTGTAGAAAAGGGTGTTGGGTTTCCCTGGAACTGGATGGAGTTGTAGATGGCTGTGAGCCTTCCTGTGGGTGCTGGGACTCAAACCTGGGTCCTGTGGAAGAGCAGCCAGTGCTCTTAACAGCTGGGCGCTCTCTGCAGCCCCCATCCTCGGGCTCTTAATCCTACACTTGCTACCATACGCACACTAATCTGTAGCAGTGAGAGCTGGGAGGTGCCAGCAGCACCCTGAAGCTGTGCCTCTCACTTTGCCACTCTCGGGATAAAGAAGGCCTCCCTGTCTGCTGCTTCCCCTCACGCTTGGTCTCTGCTAAGCGGCTGCTCTCAGAGCCGATAGGCCACAGGTACCCCACTCAGTACACTGCTCCCTGGAGCCTAGCCAAGTCACATAGCCCCTCAGAGCCAGATTCTAGAACCTTCCTAGTTGGCCCTGGCGGGCTGCTCCTGTCTCCCATCAGCTCTTAGGTAGAGGATTTGTAAGACATCCCCTCCCGACACCCCTGTTTATCCTGGGCCTGCAGGCCCCTGCTCAGGCCAAATGGAACAGGCAAGCAGGACAGGGTGTTCACTGGGGTCTGTTGAGGTTTCATCCTCACATTGGGCAGTAGTCCCCCAGGAGTGCCTTGGTAGTCTCAAGCCATCAACTCCCAAACCAGGGCACCAAAACTGCTCCATCATCAAGAGAGTATGTAAGGGCTCCCTTGACATTTGGTCCCTCTTGGAGAAGCCACTCCTGCCTTCCTCCTAGAGTGTCTACCTCATTTGCATACATCCCCTCTCCCTGCAGGGGCCGCTACCTGGTAGCCCTGGGCCACGCATACCACCCTGAAGAGTTTGTGTGCAGCCAGTGTGGGAAGGTCCTGGATGAGGGCGGCTTCTTCGAGGAGAAGGGGGCTATCTTTTGCCCCTCCTGCTATGATGTGCGCTATGCACCCAGCTGTGCCAAATGCAAGAAGAAGATCACTGGAGTGAGTGGGGTGGGCTGGCGGGCAGGGGGGCAGGGGGGCAGGCGGGCAGGCCAGGAAGTAAATGTTGAGCCTGTCGGCAGTGTCCAGTAGTGTTTAGCAACTGCCAGATGTGGAGATCTCAGCATGGGTCTCCAGGATCCTCAACAGCCTAACAGCTGAGGATTGTTCAGTGGTAGAGAATGCATAGCATGTACAAGGCCCTGGTTCCATTCCATGGACAAACAAGCCTCGTCAGGCATGGTGGCATTTGCTTCTAATCTCAGCACTTGGGAAGCAGGGGCAAGAGGATTGTGAGTGACGGGCCAGCCTGGGTTACACAGTGAGACGCTCCCTGAAGAAAATAAAAACATTCTAATAATGGCTTCAGTTTATAACAGCCAGGATACTCTGTTTGTTTGAAACGGGGGGTTTCTCTGTGTAACACCCCTGGCTGTCCTGGAACTTGCTCCATAGCCCAGGCTGACCTCACCTGCCTCTGCCTCCCGAGTGTTGGGATTAAAGCCGTGCGCCACCACCACTCAGCTAGCCAAGATACTCTTAAAAGATCAGCCTTTAAAAAGTTTTTTTTTGGTTTTTTTTTGTTTTGTTTTTCAAGATTGGATTTAGCTTTGGTGCCTGACCTGGATCTCACTCTGTAGACCAGGCTGGCCTCAAACTCACAGAGATCCTCCTGGCTCTGTCTCCCGAGTGCTGGGATTAAAGGCGTGCGCTTTTATGCCGGCTGGTGTATTTATTTTATAGGTATTGAGTATTTTGCCTGCATGAATGTATGTGCACCACATTTACACCTGGTGCTCTCAGAGATCAGAAAGACAAGTGTCCTCTGGAGTTGGAGTTACAAATGGTTGTGACCTATCATGTGAGTGCTGGAAAAGAAATCAGGGTCCTTTACAAGAGGAACAAGTACTCATAACCACTAAGCAACCTCTCCAACCTAAAAGACCAAACTCCGTTCAAATAAAGCAGAAGAGCCAGGTGGTGGCTCACGCCTTTAATCCCAGCACTCGGGAGGCAGAGACAGGCGGATCTCTGTGAGTTCGAGACCAGCCTGGGCTACAGAGCAAGTTCCAGGAAAAAGCACCAAAAGCTACACAGAGAAACCCTGTCTCAGGAAAAAAAAAAAAAAAAGGAAGGGAGCGCAAGCCGGATCCCCGAGAAGGCCACAAGCAGAATGGTTGTGTCACAGGCAGCACTTGAAAAGGGTGAGGGATAACAGGAGGAGTTTGGAACTGAAGGCAGGTCAGAAGGCGAGGAGGAAGTGGACCTGGGTCTGTGCCGGGGTGGTAGGATGCCAGACAAAGAGACTCCTAGTCGGTGTAGTTTTGATACAGTACAGATGTAGAGTCATCCCAGAGCTAAGATGTCCCCCAAAGTTACATCTGGCACACTCGCATTTCTGAGTCAGGAAGCATCATTTACAAATCTGGGCTAGGCATAGTGCACTGGTCGGGTATTTGCCTAGTACATGAGGTCCTCGGGTTTTGTCTGCAGCACCAAGAAAAACTAAAGGTTTCAAGTCATTCTGAGTGACCGTGTCAGAACCACTGTTTGCTTCAGTCCAAGTAATCCCCAAGTGATTCAGGCTCCACTTGGGCCCACTGAACACCCCATCCGGGCCTTACAAGGACCTGGAGTCACTGGCTGCAAACCTGGGACTGATCTCTAAACAGTCCAACAAGACTGGGTTCAGGTACGCAGTTCCCGAGATAGGTAGCCATGCTTTACAAGAGGATAAAGTGGCCAGGCACCCTACACAGCCTCTGGCCGTGGGGACTTAACAGTTCAGGATGGCCAGGCTGTCCCGGGGACACTGAGGACCCACAGTGGGTTAGGCTCCGTCGGAATGGATTCGTTCCTAGTGCCGTTGATGCTCGGTGTCTCCCACATCTAAGAAGGACTGGAGAAGAGACTAAGTAGCAAGCCCACTGTCGGGAGGATGGTAGTGAGGTCAGTGGTACAGGATAGTAGAGGAGAAGCCCTGCCAGCGTGGAGAGGTGGCTTGGAGTGCTCACTGGCGTCAGAGGGGCCCTGTGAGTGACAGGTGTACAGGAAGTGAAAGTCAGAGGTGGGGAGACTTGAGGAGAGGACCAGTCTGGGCAGAAGGACAGCTGGGATGTAGTCCCAGCCTGGTGTGCTTGGCGTTTCAGTGGTGGTTGAAAGGCTGGTGTGGCAGGATCAGCGTGTGGGTGAGGGGAGGGAACGGGACAGGCCTGACTGCTGGATTTTGCACAGGACTTGGCTTTTTTTTTAAGACAGGATCTTAATAAATTGTGCAGGCCATTTGAATTCTGTATCCAGCAGGCGTTTTAACTTTCACAAGGCTGGGTGTGTCTTGGAGGTGGACATATCAGTACTCACTGATTGGGGCAGGGGGCATGAGAAAGGGGAATTTTGAGTCAGACGTGGTGGCACACACCTGAAAACCCAGCCCTCAGAAGGTGGAGACAGAGGATCAGGAGTTCAAAGCCAGCCAGGGTTATATGAGACTACTTTAAAAAAAAAAAAAAAAAGAGGAGGTGGAATTTGGCCTGAACAGATGGAGGGATTTACTGTGGGCGGAGCAGGTTTGGGATGGAGAGTCTGGGAGCTGTTTGAGACGTGCAAGTCTGAGACCTAATGCATACGGACTTGGAGAGTTGCAGTGGTGCTCTGGGAGCTGTACATATGTAAATGTAGTATTTTATGGCAGCGGGAGGGCTCGTGCCAGCCCTCCTGTGTTCTGGGGATGGGCTGGACCTGACCGTGCCCGGGCCCCTTCCAGGAGATCATGCATGCCCTGAAGATGACCTGGCATGTGCATTGCTTCACCTGTGCCGCCTGCAAAACGCCCATCCGCAACAGAGCCTTCTATATGGAAGAAGGGGCGCCCTACTGCGAGCGAGGTATCTGGTGGCCTGGAGAAGGCAAGGAGGGGCTGGGTAAGGGACAGGGGTAAATACAGACCCACTTTTCTGGCCCCATTTCCAGACTACGAGAAGATGTTTGGCACAAAATGTCGAGGCTGTGACTTCAAGATTGACGCTGGAGACCGCTTCCTGGAAGCGCTGGGCTTCAGCTGGCATGACACATGCTTTGTTTGCGCAGTAAGCACAACCCCCACCGTGTGCATGTGTCTGTGTGCGTGTGCGTGTGCATGTGTGTGTGTGTCTGTGTGTGCGTGTGTGTGTGTGTGTGTGTGTGTGTGTCTGTGTGTGTCTGTGTGTGTCTGTGTGTGTCTGTCTGTCTGCCTGTCTGTCTGTCTTCTGTTCCTCACCACCCCACGCCCATCTCCTGCCTGAGGGATGTAGGAGAGGTTGGGAACCGGCCTCTCCCACTCCCCCAGCCTCATGGGACTGGACCCTCCTTGTCCTCAGATATGTCAAATCAACCTGGAAGGAAAGACCTTCTACTCCAAGAAGGACAAGCCCCTCTGCAAGAGCCATGCCTTCTCCCACGTATGAGCACCTTCCACACGCCATGGCCGCCCCACCCCGCCTGAAGGGTGAAAAGTCTAGACTGATCACCCTCAACATTGCTGGGTAGGGCTGGCAGTGGTTGTCCCCACCCCCAACTCCTGGCCGGATCCTGGGGTCCCCTGAACCTGTGTCACCTTCACCGTCCCTTAGCTGCACCTCCTCCGCCACCATCCCTCACCGGTGCTGGCCTTGCCAGGCCCGCTCACTCCAGAACCACAATAAACCTGTACTAGCTGTGTGCTGTGTCTCCCACTTGGCATCTGGGATGGTGGGACTTGAGGCAGAAGTGGGGGTTAAGACAGTTCTTGGAGCGGAGCCTCTTAGTGGTCCTCATGGGATGTGGAAGCTTCATGATCACCGAGAGGAAGTACAGTGCGGACCCCACGTGCTGGGCCCAGTGCTCACAGCTGTGAAGGAAGCCACTGGTCGGGCCCACCTTGGAGGTTAGAGTAGGTCCGAGTTGGGGGTGAGTCTGCAGATGTGAGACGTGGACAGCGACTGCCAGGTGAGCCCACCTGTCATCTGCTGGAGCTCAAGCCCCAGATGGGGATGTGAAATGTCTGCGGGCAGAGCAGACACAGAGGTTCCAGGGAAAGGCAGTGTTGGAGACCCAGCGACAAGCCCCAGGAATCCATGGACGATGTTGCTAAGTGTTTAATATGTACTGAGCCTGCCTGCTTGTCATGTGATCTCCCCACCCACCTTGCCAGGTGCCTGCAATTTTTTTTTATAATTTATTTTTATTTTATGTGCATTGGTGTTTTGCCTGCATGTATGTCTGTGTGAGGGTGTCAGGTCCCCTAGAACTGGAGTTACAGCCTGGTGTGAGCTGCCATGTGGGTGCTGGGAATTGAAACTGGGTGCTCTGGAGAACAGCCAATGCTCTTAATCACTGAGCCATCTCTCTAGACTGCAATTCTTTTTTCTTTCTTTCTTTCTTTCTTTTTTTTTTTTTTTTTTTTTTTTTTGAGGCAGGGTTTCTCTGACTGGCCCAGTACTCGCTCTGTAGGCCAGGCTGGCCTTGAACTCACTGAGCTCTGCCTGCCTCTGCCTCCTGCCCAGGGCTGGGATTAAAGGCGTTTGCCACCACTGCCAGGCTTTGTTAGTTTTTTGGAAACAGGTTGTTATTCTGTACCCCAGGCTGGCCTGGGACTCACTGTCACCTGGCCAGCTTCCAGTGTCAGTTGCTTCTCCTCTCTTAACCTCTCCAAGGCAGAGGTTGCAGCATGAGGCGCCTGTCACATCTTGGGACTCTTGCTTTTGTTTGTTTGGTTTTTGTTTTTGAAACAAAGCTTATATGTATCCCAAGGCAGGCCTTGAACTCACTATGTAGCCCAGGGAAGATCTTGAACTTCAAATTCCTGTCTCTACCTCTTGAGTGCTGGGATAACACCTGGCTTTATGCAGTGCTGGGAATCGAACCCAGGGCTTTGTACATTGTAGGCAAGGACTCTGCCAACTGAGCTATACTCCCAACCTTGGTTATTCATTTTCTAGATGAGGCTCAAAAATGTCAAGACATGTAACCAAGGTAACCAGTACAGCCTCTGAGCCAGGCGTGAAGCTGCGTGTATTGCCCTAAGACTGGCTGGTGGTGCTGTGTTTGTAAGCCAGTACCCTCCAGGAAGCCTGCTTCTGCCTTGTGCCATTTATGGTTTTTTTAATCTATGTGTATGGGGGCTTTACTTACATAGATCAGTCTCATGCCTGGTGTCTGTGGACACCAGAAGAGAGCATTGGGTCCCCTGGAACTGGGGTTACAGATGGTTGTGAGCACCTTGAGTGCTGGGAATCAAACCCCAGTCCTCTGGAAGAGTAGCAAGTGTTCTTAACCACTGAGCCATCCTTCCTGCTGTATTTGATAGGTTTTGGTGGATTTAGTAGAGGCACATTGTTTCCCAGGGTTCCTACTTCCCACTGATGCCCTCTACCATCCTAGAGGGACTGTCCTCTGTCTCAAGCCTGAACAGGCGAGGAACTGAAGAGGGGACTCGGGTCAGAACAACCTGGTGTGCTCACAGCCACGTGTTCTTTGGGTGACCCTGTCTTAAGTACCGTCAGGCTGATCCCTTTTATGGGGGAAAAAAAAGGTCTCAGAGGGTTAGTCTTTGCTATCCTGCAGAGCCTAGAACATCTGGTACATAGGTAGAGTAAATGTTTGTTTAATGAATGAAGTGTTACGGATGTTGAGGAGACAGTTCTAGGAAGCAGCTGAAGATTCAAGTCTAGCTTCACCTTAGCTTCAATTCAGGAGTGAACTTGGGCCAGGGGCAGGGCACTCAACATAAATGCTTGTAATTAGCGCCTGGGGAGAGCCGAGGCACAGGCCCCAGCAGGTAACTCCGGGAGTGGATCAGGTAGGTTGTGTCTGTCTTTCAACATAGACATGCTGAGCATATTAAATGCAGCATCTTTTAGTTCACAGGGGAAAGTATTCTGCTTCTCTTGAACTGTGAAGCCCTCTCCGTCCATCCTCAGTTTCCATGGATACCAAAGAGCAAGAGCACAGGGTGGGTGGAAATCGCTGCCAGGCACCCTTCTGGGGGTAGCCACCCCTTGTCCTGAGCACAGGGCTGCCGCGTCCTCCAGGCAGTGAAGCCAGATTTGCCAGATTAGCAACCATGTGTGCAGGTTCACGTGCTTCGTGCGAGAGCTGGAGTTTTAGTATTGGCAGCTGCATTTTATTGTTTTAATCCTGTTTTAAAAAATAATAAATGCAGGCCAAATCCAGTGTGAGGATAGGTAGGGATTCACAGAAAACTGACAAGGGACCCAGAGCAGAAACAGAGCTGGGCACAGAGAGCGGAGGGAGCCGCCAGGGACAGCATGAAGGCCTGCAGGGCACTCCAGCAGGACCTCCACACAGGCCAAGAGCATTTCCAGGAGTTGCCAACAATGTCAACCAGGCAGATAAGGCCAAGGAGTCCCCATGGTATTTCAAAACAAGGTGACATTTGCCAGATCAGTTTAGCAAAGAGCTGGGCCACTGCCAGGATTAAAGAGGAACAGGTGTATGTGTGGAGAGCCTGCAGACAGCTCTGAAGAGGCTTGCCTGTGGCGGGGGTGGGGGACGAGAGGCCCATAGTCAGCTGAGAACAAGATAGGGTAGAGAGCCTGCAGTGGCCGCAGGAGTGTGATTGAAGATAGGGAGCTAGAGGGCCCAAGAGGGGCGTGAGGAGAAGCACTGAGAGCCGCATGGCTGCATCGCATCAGAGGGAAGCTAGAGGACGGGAGAGAAATACCACATACCTGTCTGGATCCTAGGGACTGTAAAGCAAGTGCTTGGGACCTGGCTACTCCATTGCCTGTTAAAAGTGATGGTTCAAGCCAGGCATGGTGGCATAGGCCTGTAATCCCAGCACTCTGGGAGGCCGAGGCAGGGGGAGAGTGGGAATTCAATGACAGACTGCTACACAGAGGGAGCTACGCAGTCCAGAGCTGCACATTAAGACCATCTTTAAAAACTAAGACACAGGACTCTAGGCTCAGAGAGGCAAAGGTGACATGCCAGAGCCACCCAGCCAGAATGACCAGAAATTACCGTCCCATGGACTAGAGGTGTAGGGACTTCCTAGTGACCTGTCCTCTCCCCACCCTTTCAGTCTAACCCGCACCACCGCCCCCCCGCCCCCCCGCCCCCCAGGGCTGCTGAGATCACCCTGTTCCCAAGCTGGAGTGTGAGGCTGTGCAGCCAGAGCCAACCCTTGGAAATGAATGTCTTTATGCCAGGCAGGAGAGCCCATTAGCTCCCTTGGAGAGAGTACAGTGTCCCCAGCCAACAGGGCAGAGTCCATAGTAGGGGTCTGCGTGGGCAGCCAGTGAGGGAGGGGCTTTTTCCTGCTTTGAGCAACTTGAACTCATTTGCAGTCAGCAGGGAGGGGAGGTGGAGGGTGAGGACTGTTTCTCCAGAACTGACGGCGTCTGCGCTGCCTCTCCTGGGCTCAGCCCCACATGGCCTGGGTACACACAGAAGGCACACATCCGCCTCTCCAAGCCTTGCTACAGGAAAGGAATGGAGGCGGTAGGCTGAAAGGGCCTGGTGGCTGCCCACCCAGGGAGCAGCAGGTACACAGAGATCCACAGCCATCCTTGGGAATATTGGAAGGGGCCCCTTTCCAATGGGAGGAGAGAGAGAGGCTTAAGCTAGATTCCAGGGCCATCATAGTAGGAAGAAATGCTTACCAACGCAGAGCCAGGAGAGAACCCCGGAGACCTAGTGCTGGGGAGACTGAAGAGGAGGTCCAGGACCCTTTGCTCCGTCTTGGGGCCATTAGGTCAACTCAGGTTTCAGCCACATCCCTGGCCACTGACAAAAATGACTAGAACCTAGGGACCATGTAGATGAGGAAGAATTATTGCTGAAATTCAAACTCATTTAAGAAAAAAAATGAAGATAAATTTCCAGAACTAGTTGGTGGCTTCAGCCATGACATGCTGGATACAGCTGATGGTGGCTTACCCCCTTTCCTTGGCTCTGCTTCTTCATGGGGTCCATCACTGGAACACCCTGTTATGGCCCTCAGAAGCTCCATTGGACTGACTTGGGTCACAGGTCTGGTCCACAAGGCTTGGATTACAGGGTACAGGAAAAATCAAGAGATAAAAGCAGGAATGGTGAGGAGATTGGAGCACGGATATCCAGGGCACTGCAGCCCCTCCATAGCAGTGCCCTCTGCTCCTTGACTCCATCCCCAGACCCCTCGTCTAGCTTCTGGAACTGCTGACCAAATTTTAGGACGCTTAGTCCATGATCAAGGAAATTCCTGTGCTGGGGAGCACGCGTGCGACATGCTATGCTGAAGTGATGTGGACTTAGCCACTCAGCTGTGTGCCTCTAGGCAAATCATTGCCCCAGCAGCCAACACGCCCAGAGCACTTACACACGCCTAGAGCACCTGCACACGCCCAGAGCACCTGCACATGCCCAGAGCACCTACTTGTGTGTTTTTGCACTTCAAGCTCTTCCTAGATACTTAAAAAAAATCAACCAACTAGCCACACCAGATATCCCAGGCCCTCTCATCCTAGCTGCATGAGAGACTGAGGCAGGAGGATCACAAATTCAAAGCTTACCTGGGCTACAGAGTGAGTTTCAGGCCAGTTTGGACAACATAGGGAGACCTTGTCTTTAAATAAAAAGGGTCCTAAAAATATAGCTCAGATCCATCAGATTACCAGCAGGCAAATCTGTAGGGCATTTTCTTGATTAATAATTGATGTGGGAGGACCCTGCCCACTAAAGGGGTGCTACCCCTTGGCAGGTGGTCCTGGGTTGAATAAGAAAGCAAGCAGAGAGAGTCAGGGAGAGAGCTGGTAAGCAGCGCCCCTCCCTCCATGGCCTCTCCTTCAGTTACTTTCCCTCCATGATGGACTGTAACCTGTGGGATGAAATCTGCCCTTTCCTCCCCAAGTTGCTTTGGGTCATGGTGGTTTAGCACAGCAACAGGAAGCAAACTGTGACATCTCCAGTGCTTGGGGGTGGAGGTGGGGAGCGGGGGTGGGGGGAGGGGGAGTGCTGGGGGGGTAGGGGAGTGGTCACACTGAAGCCAGGTACCATGGTAATCCCTGCTAGATGGGAATTTGAGATACAGACCCTGCCTCAAAACAAAGCAAAACCAACCACACAGAGGCACTTCACATCTGCCTGCAGTCACACCAATGGCAGGCACAGTTGGTGAGGACACTGGTGTTGTGAGAAGCAGAGCTAATGTGCTTGGCCCAGAGCCAAGGCGGATGCCTGGGAAGCGCTGAGCTTGGTAATGATGAGGGGGCACTTTTGAAGGTGTGCTAGGTAGGATGTGAAGGGGCAGGATGAGGCCAGGGGAGGCTCTGCCAGCTGATGCTGAGAAGCCCTGCGGCCCACATGCTCCCCTCTGTGTTGGTGTTGAAACCTTGAAAGGTGTGGGGGAGCACAAGGTGTGGGGGAAGCTACAAGGTGTGGGGGAGGAGGGTAGGGCTGCCAGGGGAGGGGAAGGGGGTTCCCATGTTCTAAGTTGCCATCCAGGCCCATCTTAACCTTCTAACAGGTTCTCAAAAGGAAACTCAGAAGGGAGAAGTGTGCTTCAGCCAAAGGCACACAGCAAGGAGCTGGTTTCTGAATGGAACCCTGTCTCTTCATCCTTTCTATTCTAGGGACCCGAAAGCCATGAGACCAGCCCCCCAGTGTGTGTGGGGAGCTCTGGGGGTGGGAGAAGCCAAGATGTCAGTGATGTGAAGGGTGATCAATGCCAGGGGTGGCAGACGAGAAACATAGTGGGAGGACCTCCAAGGAGCCACCCACCGAAACTGGGTGTGGTTTTCAGGGGCAACTAAGTGGCTGCAAGGAGACAGGGTCTCTGAGGAGTGAGCAGTGGCCACCCTCTCCTCAGAGACAGTCAAGGAAATGGCTGCAATAGAGCAACTGAATTTGGTAATTTAAAGATGATGACCTTGGCTAGAAAAACGCCAAGAAACTTGGTGGCTGGGGGTAAGGAGTGAAGACCATGACTTATAAGCAGTGGAACGCTCCATCATTTGAAAGTAAGAGAAACCCCATATAGGGCTATGGGATTTATGCACTATTTATGCATAGTTTTTTTTTTTTTTCTCTTTTCCCCTTCCATACTAAGGACCTAACACTGGCCAGACATGAACTCTTCAGTTTGCTCAGCTGTTTTTCCAGTCCTAAAACTGTTTCATTACTGGGTTTTTGTTTGTTTGTTTTTGAGACAAGGTCTCTCTGTGTAGACTGGCAGTCCTGGAGCTTGATATGCACACCAGGCTGGCCTCGAACCGAGCACACAGAGATCTGCTTGCCTCTGCCTCCCAAGTGTGGGGATTAAAGGCCTGCGCCACCACTCCCAGCTGTTTGGTTTTGTTTTGTTTTTGAAGCAGGGGCTCTCATAGCCTTTGAGCTCCCTGTGCAGGGGAGAATGCTCTTCTTGCCCCTTGCTGCCCCATGCTGGGATTACAGTCACCTCATGCCCACCAGGCCCAAGGTGACAAGCCCAGTATGTGGCGCATGCTGGTCTCCCAGCATTCTTACACAGAGCTGGAGGCCAATGTGGGTTAGTGTAAGCTCTGTCTCAAATAACAACAAAAACTAAACAACTCCCCACCCCCTGTGGGATGATGGCCCAGCAGGTACAAGTGCCACCAGCCAGAAGACCTGCTTTACATCCTTGGAACAACTCCTGAAAGATGACTTCTGACCTCTACAGGAAGGCTGTGGCACGTGTGTGTGCCTGTACTCACACACATACACAAAGTTAATTTTGCTTGTTTTTCGAGACAGGGTTTCTCTGTGTAGCCCTGGCTGTCCTGGAACTCACTCTGTAGACCAGGCTGGCCTCAGACTCGCAGAGATCAGCCTGCCTCTGCCTCCCAAGAGGGAGGCATGGGACTAAAGGCATGTGCCACCTCCACCCCAGCAATGATAAATTTTTTTAAAGCACTGGAGAAAGCAGCTGGATGGTGGTGGTGCATGCCTTTGATCCCAGCACTCGAGAGGCAGAGACAGATGGATCTCTGTGAGTTCGAGGCCGGCCCAATCTGCTAGTGAGTTCCAGGACAGCCAGAGCTACACAGAGAAGCCCTGTCTTAAAAACCAAAAACCAAAACCAAAACAAACAAAAAACGACAAAAGGGGGGGGGGGGAGCCAGCCAGAAGGAAAAAGGGGTGGTGGAGGGGAACAAAGGACAAGGAAAACAATGGTCCATATTGTGATGGGGCTCATTACTCTGTATGCTAACCTAAAAATTAAAGACAAAAAGGAGAAAGAACTTGGATTTTTGTTATTTATTTTGAATCAGAGTCTCATAACATAAGCCTGGCTGCCCTGAACTCGCAGAGATCTGCCTGCCTCTGCCTCCCCAGTGCTAGCATTAAAGACATGGGCCATCATATCCAGCCAAATAAAATATTTTTTAAAACTAAACAGAACAAAAAAGGATACAGATGGGAGGTGAAGTGGGTGTGGCTAGAGACAGCTGGTGGTCTGGGGATCTGAGGAGCAGCCTTCCGAAGAGCCTGTGGGTCTGTTTTTGGGATCTGAAATGGGCTAAGCAGGAGGATGGGGAGACAGGAAGGATGGGGAGTAGGAAGAAGCAGGAAGGAGCTGGGGCCAGAGATGCCCATGCCTAGTCCCGTGCCTGAACCTCCAAGCCTCCTCCCTCCCCAGGAGGGCACTCTTCCCCTGTCTAGTGATCCAGCAAACTGCTCTGTCCTCACCCTGCCTTCTCACCCCTCCCTTCCCCTCTTGAGACATCACTATTTTCCTCTGCCATCACCCTTGCATTCCACCTGCATCCAGGGCCCAGGCTCTAGGACTGACCACTCCTGGGGCCCACTCTAGGTATGAGTGGTGGAGAAACTGCCAGGGATAGGGGTCCATGGCTACAGTGGGCGCCCAGAGCTCTTGAGGCAGGGGCCTGGGAAACGCAGAGTTTTCAAAGCCTCCCCTCCCCTTCATCCCATTCCAAAGCATTGCAGTGAATGTACATTCTGGCTCCTGGGCATAGATGATTGACCAGATCAGAACCAGGAGACCCACTGAAAACCACCACCTCTTCACAGATTAGCCCCGGGAAAGCTTGGTGAGGCTCTGGGTTCTGTCATCTCCCCGGGAAGTGGGTTGGGAGGCTTGATGGTGATGGAAAGGTTTTCTGGAGCGACCCCATTCCACAGGAAAGAATGCCTGGAGGCACTTCCCCATAGGAACCTTTCTGAGGCCCAGGCACTTCTGTGCTCAGAGCTTTGGGAAATAAAAGGTGCTGAAGGTGAAGGTTCACCCTGGAGTGGCTTTGGAGACCTACTTGGGGTTACTTAGGAGGTATGGTGTTTGGAAAAGAAGACATGATTTCCTGGATACCCCATCCAGGAAGAAAATGATTGGAATGGCAAGGTGATGAGCTGCGGTGGGGTAGGAATGGCTGAGATAAGGTCATAATGGCAGGGATGAGGGAGGGTGTGGTTCGGGAGAGGGACCCCAGTGGACTCAGGCAGGCTGGTATAGCTGGAGGGGCTGGTGAATAGGTAAGGAGGTGTGCCCTGCTAAGCATGTGTCTGAGCTGGGACAGGATGTGCAGTTGGCCCTGGATGGCCCTGGAAGTGATGGTGGTAGACCAGGAAGGGTCCTTGCAGAGGAAATGGGCCATTGACAACCCAGGCCTGGCTTCATGGGGAGCTTGACAGGGACAGGGATAGGGTAAGGACCAAAATGGACCTCATGTAGGGTGGGATGGAGCTGGGAACGGGGTGAGGCTGAGATGGAGTTAAATGAACCAAGGGGTTCAATGGGGAGGCAGAGGGATGAACCTGGGCCTGGGGAGGGCCTGAGATCTTGGTGGGGTTAGGGCTGGGGTTAGAGGGTGTGCTACTAGGTGGGGCACCAGGACAAGACATGTGCATGGGACTGGCCCTGGGATCGGAGTGGAAGCTCAGAGTCCGGGTATAGGCTAGCAGGGCGAGGGGCATGGGGGCGCCCCGGGGCAAGCTGAGAAGGGGGGGCGGACCTCCCCCTGGGCCCGGCCGGGGCGGCGCTAGGACCGAGCGAGCCCAGGGAGTGAGCCGGGCGGAGCCAGCGCCCCCCGCCCCCCGCCGGCCGGCTCCCCTCCCCCGGCCGCTGGCTAGCTCGCTCTCAACGCTGCAGAGGCTCTGAGGCGGTGGCGGCGACTCCCTCATCCCCTCCCTCCGGTGTCGGTCGGTCAGTCCGTGCGTGCGTCTGTCCGTTCGGCCTCGGTCCGGCCCGCAGCATGGCCGGAGTCAGCTTCAGCGGCCACCGCCTGGAGCTGCTGGCGGCGTACGAGGAGGTGATCCGGGAGGAAAGCGCGGCCGACTGGTGAGCCCCCCGCCCCCGCCCCCGGCCCCTTTGTCCCCAGGCCGCCACCGCGCCTTTGTTTCTCCGAGGCTCTGCCACCGGGAAGGGAGGGGGATACCCTGAAATGGTGCAACGGCCCGGGAGAGCCGGGGAGGGGCTGCCTTTGTGCGAGCCGGGGGAGGGGCCGGTCGGGCCAGGCGGGGCGCGCGAGCTGGGGAGCTCTGTGGCCGCCCTAGGCGCACTGGGGGCGCGGGAGCCGGACGCCAGCCACGCGGATGTGGAGCGCAGACGTGGGGCCCGGGGTCCCACGGTCCTGCCGGAGCCCATCCTCCTCCCACCCCCCCCACCCCCCAGCCTCCCTCTACGGGCCCGGGGGACAGGTGTGCACGGGCCAGCCAAGGGCACCTTCGCCACCTTCGAGCGGGCGAGGACCGGGTGGGGACGGGGCGGGGACCGAGCTAGCGGAGCTAGAGCAGCCTGCCCGGCCACAGCACAAAGGAAAGCTAGGGCGGGGGAGGAGCGCAGAGGGCCGGGGGCCAGCGTGCCCCGCCCACCGGGGGCTTCTCAGGGCTGTCCCCCCCACATCTAGGTTGGGGTGTGATAGAAGGAGGTTCTCTGCCACATGGCAACCACGAAGTGACTCCTTTATCCCTCACGGGTCGCAGAGGAAGAGAGGTAGGGCTGAGCCCTCCTCTCTCTCCCCTTCTGAAGGAGGAGATCGCTAGGACTAGGCAGCTAGGCAGGAAGAGACCCAGGAGATGGACTCCAGTAGCTTGTCTAGATGGTCAGCTAGGAGGAAGCATGGTGGGAGCCCTCGCTGAGGGATGGGGGGGTGAGTAGATCTCTGGGACCCTAGCCCCGTCGCTCAGCACCAAGGGGCTGTCAGCCTCTTGTTAGGGTGGTGTGAGGAGACTGCTTCTCTCCCCGTCCCCAGCTGTTATCTCCCTGAGGTGGAGGAGGGTGTGAACCACCTGCTCTGGACTGAAGCCCCAGAGTGTCGGGCAGACCCAGGGGTTCGATGCCCCCATTCCGAACACAGCCCCCAAGTGTTCTTCTCAGGGGGCAAATCCCCATTTCATATTTAGGTCTCTCTTTGCCTGTCAGGCAGGAAGTAGGCTCTTCTTGAGAAGGCTGAGGCAGAGTTGAGGCTGGTCGGAAGGACCCCAGTTGGGCTGGCCTCACTCTCACCCCGGGAGGGCAGCCAGGTAGGGGACTGGAGGAGGGAACAAAATTGCCAGGCCTCCATGCCATGGTACTGCAGCACTGGCTGGCAGCCAGGCCCAGAGGGATGGACTCAGGAGACAAGTTCTTGTGTCTTGCAGGTCAGTTATAGGAGAGGCTGCACAGGCCAAACAGGCAATTCCCACATTATTGTCCCAGCCCTGTCCCTGGGGGGGCTGAGATCATGGGAGGCAATCTGGGCAAATGGCCTGCTTGGCCTGGTGGAAGAGCCGGTTTGAGGATATGGCCCTGCCTGAGAAACACTGGCTAGAACCCTGCCTTCCTCTCTAGTCCAGGGGGTGTAGACAGGACCTCACAGCTCTTAACCCTTCAAAAGCAGAACACTGGTGGTCCAGTCCTGGGACTACCCAGTTACCTCTGCTCCACCTCCTGCCCAGCAGAGGCCTGGGCTTTCACCACCAGCAACATCCATGTGGCCAGAGGGAGTTAGTTATGCATCCCTGGCAAGCGTCAGCCCCATCTGGGTGCTGTGTGGGACACACACTGATGCACATATGCACCCTGCATGTATGTTTGCTTACTCCCAAGGGCCTAAGCAGCATGTTGTAAAAAGGGTGTGAGGATCGCATCTTACAGAAGATGACATGATTATTCCCAGCTCTTATCACACAGCCAGGAGTTGGGTGAGATCCCAGGGTTCAGTGCAGGCCCTGCGTTCAATAGTCCAGTGGGAGGGGGTCCTGGGCTCAAATGCTGGGGCATGAGTATTTGGTGCCTTCCTCCTCTGCCTTGGCTTTGAATGTGGGTGTGGTGGAGCTTGGGGTAGCTGACCCCTAGGTGGCAGGGTCTCTTCAATGGACCACTGCCCTTGTACGGAAGCAGACGGAGTCCTGGGGAAGTCAGCTTGTGTAGTTGGAAAGGCCAGCAGCACCCTGGTTATGATATGATTCATTGTGTAAGAAGTTCCTGCTCTCCTTAAGTATTCTGAGAAAAGAGGGGGCTGGGCACAGTCCCGCCAGGACTTCCAGGGTCTTTCCAGTTCTGGCACCCTGAGAGCATGTTGGTCCCCAACCTTCCACCCTAGCAGGCCTGGAGCCGCCGAAGGCACCCTCTCCCTTTGCCCTAGTCTTGTTTCTGTGGCTTAGATGGTTGATAAGATTTGTGTCAACATTACAAATCCCTCAGGTGCTGCTTTGTGCTGGCCCCAACAGTGTGTGTTAGCATTCTGTAAAGCAGGCCGGCCTCAGTCTGTGGCAGTCACTGTCTGCAGGGTTTGGTGTAGGCGAGCACATCTACGGTCCCCTTGTCCTCATCTACTTCCTGCTTGTTCCCCAGCTCCCACCAGCCAGTCACTGGGGGCTTGTGGTGTGCCAGAGAAACACTGTCCGGCAGGGGCTGGGGCTGGGGCGGACAGATGTCTGTTTTCATGCTCTAGGCATGAAGCGCAGGCTGAGCTGCCCTTGGAGCTGGCAGTGGCATCCTGGGTTGTCCTCGTGTATAGAAAAGCACAGTGCAGCCCCGGGGTAGAAAGTATACTTCAGAACTGGACTTGGGGGCCAGTGTGGCCCCAGTGTGGGGTGACTAAACCAGTCATCTGGGGAAGGTGGGCTGGGCAGAGCTGAGAGGTGGAGGGTTGGCACTTAGTGTCTGAAGAAGGAAGGCAGGCTTGTGGCCCTAGCAGGGGAGAGGGGCTGTTTGGAGGTGGGTGGGCAGGATGGAAGGGGCCTCGGACAAGCAGCCTGTCACAGAGAGGTGTGATGTCCAGAGCATGTCATGGAAGCAGCCAGGATTCCTGGTGCTGTCTCGTTGTCTCATCTGTGACTGGAGAGGGATACACCCTGTTTCTTTGAGGGCTCTTTGTTCCTGGCCGTGGGTTAGGGCAGCCTGACAGGTGGTGGGACAGCTGTGCGGAGAAGCAGCTGTCCGGGAAGTGGCTGGGGCAGCAGGCGCACTAAGGGCTCCAGGACCTACAGCCCACCTGTGTCTCTCTGTGGAGAAAAGCAGGGAGGGTCCAGGAAAGGGAGGGCTGCGGGGGCCACTAGGCAGCTAGGCTAACAGCCTCTGGGGGCGGGTCAGACCCTCCCTCCTTCCCTTTTCCCTCCCTTCCCCTCCCTCCCTCTTCCTCCATTTTTTATTTTCTTGCTTCTGTACTTTCCTGCTTTCTCTTGTCTGTCCTCTTCCTCCTCTTCTCTTCGTCCTCCTCTCTGTTCCTCCCTTCCCTCCATCTCCCTTTTTTCCTGTCTCACACACCCCAGCCTCCTGACTTAGCAGATGGGAAAATGGGAGTTGAGAAAGGGTCTGAGCCCTTCTCAATCTCAGAGACCAAGCTTCTCATCTCCACGTGTCTCCAGCCTGTGCCTGTGTCAGGATGGGTTGTGGGGGGAGAATCTCTACGTTACCTTCCATGAAATGGATGCTGTAGTATGCCTGCCTAGAACAAATACAGAGCAGAAAAGGCTAGGAGGAAAGGAAGCCGTCATTTTGGCTTTCTGACCAGCCTCAGTCTACATGGCAGTCCTGGGAGGCTTCAGCTAGGACAGAGACAGACTCGGGGTTAGAAGACCAGGAGATCTTAGGGTTAGAGTCTGGGAGTGATCACAGTGACCTCATCCCCATCTCAGAGAGGGAGAGATTGAGTCTGAGGATGTCCCCGGGGTCCTTTGTGTTCGAGGAGAATACAGCTCTGGTGGGCTGGTTTCTGTGCCAATTGCTGGGTTGCCATGGTTACCAGGGGATGCCCAGCATTGAGCACCAGATTCTTCTCCTCCTCCCTCCCAATAGGGGGAGGGGCATCGGGTACCAAGGCACGCACCAGGTAGATTCCTGGCTCTGGCCAATGAGGGATGAGAATCATGGTCGCCAGGGAACGGTAACCAAGGAACCGTTGCCGTGGAATCTCCATCGCACACCCGCTCCACTGGGTTGTGGGCTGCCAGGGCTAGGGCCGGACGCTGAGCTGACTCGGCAGAGATTTCTCCCCCACCATTCCCAGATTGCCATCTGACCCAGGTCTCTGGCTCAGCGGAAATGATGCCTGGCCTGTTGTCTCAGCCAACCAACAACCGAAGCTTCCCTCCTTGTCCTGCCCTGCCCCCCCCCCCCCCCACATCACTCTTCCTCCCTCATGCCTTCTCCACCCAAAACCGGCTGTCGAGGACCTGACAGTTCTGTGAGCCACCCTCCCTCTCCCCAGGGCTCTGTACACATATGAGGATGGTTCAGATGACCTCAAGCTTGCAGCATCAGGAGGTAAGAATTCCAGCCATTCCTCTTCCTTCTCACCACCTACTCTGGTTGTTTTGTTCCCTTCCCTGGCTACAGTCCACTCTCCTGCCTCCGTCCAGCAGACCCACACTTGTCTGATGGTGTCCTTCCTCTTCTCATCCCTGCATTCCTCTGAGAGGAGAGGGAGGGAGGAGCCTTGTTTCCTGTTTGACTTCTGGGAAGGCACAGTGAGGAAAAGCCACTTGCCCAACGTCACACAGCTAGGGAAGGGCCCAGTAGGGGGTCTGGCTCAGCGCCTCTTTCTCTAGGACTCGAAGACTTCCTCAGGAAAGCTTCCTTTGCTTTGCTGGGCATTAGCACCTGCTAAGACATGAGAGGTGTGATCACTGAGAAATGAAGATGTATGAACAGACAGCTCTTCAGTCCCATCTCAAATCAGGCCCAGGAGGGTTCAGAGGCAAAGCTAGAATCCTGTCTGCCCCTCACCTCATTATGCAGAGATCTGGGCCTCTAGCTTGCAGAACAGAAATCCCCTGGGGGTTTTAGGCCCTTCATAGGGTCAAGGTGTAGGAGATGGAGAGCCCTGACACCTTCCCGGTTCCCCGTAGAAGGGGGTTTGCAGGAGCTTTCCGGCCACTTCGAGAACCAGAAAGTGATGTACGGCTTCTGCAGCGTCAAGGACTCCCAGGCGGCCCTGCCAAAATATGTGCTCATCAACTGGGTATGCAGCTGTGGGATGGGGCTGGGAGCTGCAGGCCCCAGAGTGGTCACATTCCACCCAGAGCCACTGCTGGGGAAAACCCACACTGGCTCCTGGGAAGGCAGCCTGGACCTGCAGGCTCTTGGGCTTCCTCTTGTCCTTCGCCCAGCCCCTCTTCACTGGGTACGTTGCAGGTTGGTGAAGATGTGCCTGATGCCCGCAAGTGTGCTTGCGCCAGCCACGTGGCGAAGGTGGCTGAATTCTTCCAGGTCTGTGGGGCCTGGATCCAGAGGGGGCAGGGCCAGTCATCCAGGGCCAGGTGTGCATGCTGGGGTGGTGATGGGAGTTTGGATGCCACCGAAACACTGGTTTGTTTTGTTTTTTTACGGAAGGGTGTTGATGTGATTGTGAATGCCAGCAGCGTGGAAGACATCGATGCTGGTGCCATCGGGCAGCGGCTCTCCAATGGACTGGCGCGGCTCTCCAGCCCAGTATTGCATCGACTGCGGCTTCGAGAGGATGAGAATGCTGAGCCGGTGGTCAGTGTACTCCTGGCTGGTCTTGCCCAGATGTCCCCTGTGTGACATGGTCCCTGAGTTGGGCCTCCCCAGGCTCTCTGGAGTGTGTCTGCTCCTGGTGTTCATGTCCGGCACTTGACTCTGCAGGGCACTACCTACCAGAAGACAGATGCAGCCGTGGAAATGAAGCGGATTAACCGGGAGCAGTTTTGGGAGCAGGCCAAGGTGTGCAGTTCTGAGCCTCCAGCTTGAGGCCCACGTGTCCCTTCAGGGTCGCTCTGACCTCTCTCAGCTGAAAGTGCAAACCCTGTTGGTCTCCTGCACACAGCTCTCATTCCCCCAATTCCCAGAAGGCCATCTCCCCAGCCTGGGTGGGAGCAGAGTGGAAGGGCCAAGGCGGCTAGCCTGGGCTCAGGGCTTGTACTTGTTGGGTGTGGGGTGCAGAAGGAGGAAGAGCTGAGGAAGGAGGAGGAGCGGAAGAAGGCCTTGGACGCCAGGCTCAGGTTTGAACAGGAGCGAATGGAGCAGGAGCGCCAGGAGCAGGAGGAGCGTGAGCGGCGCTACCGAGAGCGGGAGCAGCAGATTGAGGAGCACAGGTGAGGGGGGCCCAAGGCCGAGGGCGCCCCACCCCCCACCCCACCCCGGCCTACCCTGAAGGGTGTGCTTGCGCCTCTCATTCCAGGAGGAAACAGCAGACGCTCGAAGCTGAAGAGGCCAAGAGGAGGCTAAAGGAGCAGTCTATCTTTGTAAGTTACTTCCCAGGGCTCTTGGGCCTGGCCAGGGAAGTGAGGATGGTCCGTGTGTTCCGGGGGCCTCTGGGGACATCAGCAACCCTCTGACAGTACTAGTACTGGGTATTTTGGGATGCATGGACATCAGTGTCATGAGTGTGTTAAGCCCAGCACCTGTCATGGGGGGGGGGGGTACCTGGTGTTTGTGTGTGAGGGGCTGGTGACTTCTTTTAGATGCTTATTTACAAATTGGAAGAGAAAATCCACCTTGACCCAGCCCCTCACTGACCTGGTTCCTCCATCCCTTCCCCCGTGGGGTCTGGGGGACGGGGATGTACTAGTCATGAGCTCTGCAGTTGGGTTCTGTAATGAAGGTAACTCAGAGGTCCTGAATGATAGACCAGTGCTTCTGGGCACTACTGACATACGCAGGGTCTCTAGAGCAGCCCCCTCTCATTGATGCTGTCCTGATCTATGTGTTTACCCTTTCATAACAAGGTCTTTTGAAAAAGCTTAGTGTTGCAGAAATGCAAAGGTGTGCATGCACACACAAAGGTAGACTACTTTAGCGACTTGTGAACAAGTCAGTATCTCTGCCAGTTGTCAACATCTTAAGCAGTGGCTGCAGAGTCTAGTCCATCCACTGCTTTGTTTCCTCATGGGAAAGTAACTAAGTAGCAACACTGTAACCAGCTGTTAGGGTGGCCATTTGATTTCAGGTTCTTTAAGGCCCCACGTGAAATTGGAATGTATCACTCTGTAGAAATTTGAATGTATCACTCTGTAGAAATTTGAATGTATCACCCTGTAGTGTTTTCTTTTAACCTAGGGATTCTTGGGAGCTGGGCTTTGTTCTCTCCTGCTAATAAGAGTTTATTTGCCTAGATTTACTTATTTTACTTTATGTGTATGAGTGTTTTGAGCCTGCATGGATGCCTGTGTACCATGCACCATACCTCTATGACTTTGACTGGTCTACATTATGAGTTCCGGAGGAGACATTGGATCCCCTGGAACTACAGTTGCAGATGGTTGTGAGCCACCATGTGGGAGCTGGGAACCAAACTTGGGGCCTCTGCAAGAGCAGCAAATGGTCTGAGCCACTTCTGCAGCCCCTTGGTTTTCTTTTTGCCTTGGCGTCTAGGGAGTTCTCAAGTGTCAAAAATGCTTAGACACAACAGTGCTGGAGTCTTGCTCTCTCTCCTACCCACAGCTCTGACTTGTTTCAGTGGTGTTCACATTGTTCTTTATTATTTAGAGTGTGTGTGTGTGTGTGTGTGTCTATATGTGTGTGCACGCGCATCTGTGGTATGCACAGTGCATTCACCCATGCATGCACTTGTAGAGGCCAGAGGTTAGCCTCTGGTGTCTTCCTCTATTGCTGCCCACCTTGTTTGCTGAGCCTGGCACTTACCATTTTGGATAGACTGTCTGGCCAGCGAGCCCCAGAGCTGTGCCTCTGCCCTTCCAGAGCTGGTGTTAGAGCTGTGAGCTGCTCTACTGGGCTTACTTAATATAATACGTGTCTGCTGAGAATCCAGACTTAGATGGTCCTGCTTTACCCACTGGGCCCTCTCTCCAGCCTGCCTCTGTTCCTTTCTTTGATTGAAAGAGTAAAGGAACCTGGTGAAACTATACCAGGCAAGTTTTAAGTTCTAGGTTATATCCTTAAAAGCCTGGAATGGTGACTCGAGCCTGTAATCCTAACACTAGGATAGCAGAGGCAGACATACCTCTATGATTTTGACTGCTCTACATTATGAGTTCCAGGCCAGCCAGTGCTACAAAGTAAGACGCTATTTCACAATATAAGAAAAAAGTTCTGTTCTTCATCTTGCTTTTTTCCCTTCCCCAGCAGCCCCTTCTGCCCAGTTTGCCCCATGAACAGCAGGAGATGGGAATTAAGAGGCTTTTGGTATAGTGAGTTCCATTGAACAAACACATACTGACCTTGTGCTGGCCACTCACATAGACTTGGGTCTTCATCCTGTGTTGCTCACAGAGGATGAGGGAAGTGACCCCAGAAACAGGAAACACAATGTAGTGCAATCTGTGGTATCTGCTGGGAGTTCCCTTGGGGACCCAGAGAAGGAAATGACCTGAGTGAGCCAGGGACTTCTTGCTCTGGAAGTAGTGCCCAAGCAGAAGCAACCTTAAACCGGAAAGGCTGAACTCGGGTGATGGTAGGTCAGGTATTTGGGAGGGATGGGCTGATCTCCCGTGCCAAAGCGTGGAACTGGGAAATGGTATGACTATTCTAGGCGCTGTGACTGTAGCATGCCGAGGACGTTATGTCCACATCCAGCAGAGTATGTGGGCGAGCTGGAGCTGGGATAGATGGTGGGCTTGGAGGAGGATGAAGTAGTCTTCATCAGATTGGGGGAGGGGAATGTAGCCAAGCAGGGGGCCTGCTCACCTACAGCCCCTGGTTTCAGTCTTAAAACATAAGTCATGAAGTAGCCAAATGGGAATTGGAGAGTGGGGGACTACAGTGAGCAGAGTGGCACCCTTCCAGGGCCAGGCAGCTTCTGTTCAGCTCTGGCTACCATGCTGTTGAGAAACTAGGGACCCGAGTATGCAGCTCAGTGGTAGAGCAGATGCCCCGGATTTGGTATGTGTGTGTGTGTCCGGGGAGGAGGGGGGGACACACAGAGATAGAGAGAGATAAAGAAAATACAAACTAGATACTCAGGAGCCTGTGAGAGACTCCATCTCAAAACACAAAAGCCAGGTGAGGCAGGAGAATCAGAAGTTTAAGGTCAGCCTAACAGTTTAATGAGATCCTATTTCAAAATAAAAACGTAAAGGGCTACAGGTGTAGACACTGGTAAAGCACTTGCTTGCCTTCTGTGAGGACCAGGGTGCAGTCTCTAGTGACAAAAACCAGATTTTATTTTCAGTCAATATGAAGCTGAGGCCCCCCCCCCCTTTTTTTTTTTTTTTTTTGTTTTTCAAGACAGGGTTTCTCTGTGTAACAGCCCTGAACTCAGTCTGTAGACCAGGCTGGCCTTGAACTCACAGAGATCTGCCTGCCTCTGTGACTGGAGTGCTAGCATCAAAGGTGTGTGCCGCCACACCCTGCTCAAAACTGAACTTTCGAGTGAGTTTAAAAACTCGCCATGAGGGGCTGAAGAGATGGCTCAGCAGGTCAAGAACACCGGCTTCTCTTCTAAAGGACCTGGGTTCAATCCCCAGGACCCACATTCTGGGAGCCATCTGTGGCTCCAGTTCTAGGGATCTGACGCCCTCTTCTGGCCTCTGAGGACACTGCATGCACGTGGTGAACAGACACACATAACCAAATTTAAAACGGCATCAGAACCATCTCCAGTCCACAGGCCATATTCAGCCAGGGCTTGCTGTGGCTTAAGGTGGCTAAAAGACAAGGGGTGCCCCACGGTCCCGGGTGCCTGGTTAGCCGTGGAAGTAAGTGAAGCAGGTTCCCAAGGCCTGGCCAGTCTGGGGATGAGGTGGCTGAAGACACTGAAGGAGAAGAGAAGGCTGGGTACTGAGAGGAGCAAAGCACCCCCTTCGAGATCCTTCTGGGCTGTGGAAGAGATGCTCAGGACACTGTCCCTTTGGTTCCCAGGGTGACCAGCGAGATGAAGAGGAAGAGTCCCAGATGAAGAAGTCAGAATCCGAGGTGGAGGTGAGAGCTGGGAATGACAAGTGAGATGGGCAGGGGCCGCCTCGCCAGCTGGCCCTGCCCGGCACTGACTCTGTCCTGGTGCCCTCAGGAGGCAGCTGCCATCATCGCCCAGCGGCCTGATAACCCACGGGAGTTCTTCAGACAGCAAGAACGCGTCGCGTCGGCCTCTGCTGGCAGCTGTGATGTGCCCTCACCCTTCAACCACCGACCAGGTAGTCCTTGGCCCTGTCCTTGCCCAACCCACACTCCTCAGACTATGGCCCTAAGTCCCTTTGGGACGACTCCTTGGAAAACAAGTCTTGCCCAAGGACTTCCTGGAGAAGGCAAGACCCCTTCCGTGTGCTTCCGCCCATAGCTCTCCAGGTGGTAGCACCCACAGAGGGGCTGGGTTGGGGGGCCATGTCACTGCTGGGCATTGGCTGAGCAATGGCTAATTCGCAAGGCCGGTTGGGCAGCTTTGGTGTAGACGCAGACACACTGCTGGCGTTGGGTGCTTCCGTGACGGGTTGGACTAGTCTGGCCTAAAGGCTGTGGATGCATGTCGGGTGGGATCTTGCCCTGGCTTTCAGTTGGAGCATCCTGGAGCAGCTGTCTTTAGGGTCCCTGTTTGGCTTCTCCTTGTGTAGCTTCTGCCTCCCCTTGAAGTGCCCTTCTATTTCTTGTCTGCTGGTCTGAGTGTTTGCATCCACTGTGTGCTTGGTCATGGGCTGGGGTCCCCGGAGCATGGCGGACTATACTCACTTGTGCTGCTACTCTGAGGCTGGCTGTGCGTGCCCATGTGCGTATCTGGTGCTGGCTGGTGGGAGGCATCAGATGGCTTGAGGCTGTGGCCCAGCTTGGCTGAATGTAGACCCTGGCTGAAGGTGGCGTGGACATCTAGGGCTGGCCCTGGGGGTGGGTGAGGCCTTGGGGCAGGGGTGGGGGAGACTGACCCTCTCTTGTCCTCTGTCTCTTTCTCTGTCTGTCTCTCTTGGCAGGTCGTCCGTACTGCCCTTTCATAAAGGCATCGGACAGTGGGCCTTCCTCCTCCTCCTCTTCCTCCTCTTCCCCTCCACGGACTCCCTTTCCCTATATCACCTGTCACCGCACCCCAAACCTCTCTTCCTCCCTCCCATGTAGGTAGCAGTCCCAGGCCTCGGCAGGGTGGGGTAAGGAGGGCCCCGCTTCCCAGCAGCCCCTCTCCCCCAGCCTGACTGCTGACTGCTGGTGTTTGTCCCCAGAGCAGGTACCTACCTGCCACTTGTCCCTGGCCCTGCAGGGCACTGGCCCCCAGGGGCCTGGTTTACAGGGTCTGGAGCAGTAATCTGGCCCCTGGGGGGGCCTGGGGAGCTCACAGCCCCCACCCATACTCAAGACCAGGAGGACCGTCCTGATCCCACCTGGCTCCCCACCCCTCCCTGACTAGCCTGGGCATTTGTTCCACAGGCAGCCACCTGGACAGCCACCGGAGGATGGCGCCTACTCCCATTCCAACCCGGAGCCCATCTGATTCCAGCACAGCCTCCACCCCTGTCACTGAGCAGATTGAGAGGGCTCTGGATGAGGTTACATCCTCGCAGCCTCCACCCCCACCTCCACCACCCCCGCCAGCTCAAGGTGAGAGAAGGATTCCACCTGCATCCATCCTCCCCTCAGCCTCTGGTTGCCACAGTAACGTAGCTCCAGGGGAACTGGACTGCTCATCACCGGCACCACACTGCTAAGGAAGTGGCTGTAGCAGAGAGAGCTGTGGTGTTGCCATCGGAGCTGCCTTCTCTAAACGGCACTGGCTCGTCACTGAAGTGGTCATGTGGCTTTCCTCCCTGGGCTCCCCAGTGGTTTAAAAAGAACTGATGAAGGGATAGTGGGGCGCAGCGGATGCTGAAAGATGCCCTCATGGTAGTTCTTCCTCGGTCGTCCCTAACTCCCTTACTCTTCAGTGGGTGGGCAGGGCACTATAGATTGGCCCAGGGCATCTGTCCTTCTCCAAGGGGGCTGACTGCATTGTATCCTTCGTGTGCACTGTGACAGAGGCCCAGGAGTCTACCCCCAGACTGGATGGTGAAGAGACCAGCAAGGAGGCCAAAGCAGCAGCAACCCCTCAGGCCTGGGCTGGGTGTGCGGAGGAGCCCCCTCAGGCACAGGAACCTCCCCGGGTGCAAAGCAGCGCCATGGAGGACTTGATGTGCACAGAATCCCCGGAGCAGGCTGTCCTGGCTGCCCCCGCAGAGCCTGCTGCCTCTGTCCCCTCAGGAGCTGATGCCCATGCAGCTGACACCATTGAGACCGCCACTGCCACTGCCGACACCACCATTGCCAACAATGTCACCCCTGCCACCGCCGGCCTCATTGATCTATGGCCTGGCAATGGGGAAGAGGCCTCAGCACCCCAGGCTGAGCCCAGGGTGCCCACACCACCCTCAGGTGCTGAGGCCTCCCTGGCAGAGGTACCTCTGCTGGATGAGGCAGTTCAGGAGATGCCGCCCCCAGTGGGCGAAGGCTGTGCCAACCTGCTGAATTTTGATGAGCTGCCAGAGCCTCCAGCCACCTTCTGTGACCCAGAGGAGGAAGTAGAAGGGGAGCCGCTGGCTGCCTCCCAGGTCCTAACTATGCCCTCAGCTCTAGAGGAGGTAGACCAGGTCCTGGAGCAGGAGCTGGAGCCAGAACCTCACCTGCTGACCAATGGAGAGACCACTCAAAAGGAGGGGACCCAGGTGGGACAGGGGTGGAGGAACAGTGCTCAGGGCTGAGGGGGAGGGCTGATGGCTTGTAGATCCGCACTGAGAAGCAGCTCTGTTCCACTCCCCTTTCCATCTCTGCATTTGTTCCCTGGCAGGCATCTGTGTTTCCCCGGCAACCACTCTTGGACTCCTTGGTTGCCAGGGAAACAGGCTCATGCCTGATAGATCAGCTGTAGTCCTGGCAGGTGGGTCCTAGTAACCTATGCTTTTTTTTTTTTTTTTTAATCCAACAGGCCAGTGAAGGATACTTCAGTCAATCACAAGAGGAAGAGTTCGCCCAATCAGAAGAGCTGTGTGCAAAGGCTCCACCTCCTGTATTCTACAACAAGCCTCCAGGTAGTCCTTCCCTGGGTGGCTGATGGGAATTCTGGTGACAGAACGGGATGGGAGGGCCAGCAGTGCCACTAAGCACAGTTGGCACAGCCCTTAGAGGTTGGGGAGACACAACTGATAGATCTGCCCAGCATCTCCTCTCCTCTCTTAATATATCCTAGAAATCGACATCACCTGCTGGGATGCAGACCCAGTACCTGAAGAGGAAGAGGGCTTCGAGGGTGGTGATTAGTACTGGCGACTGTCCCCGGGCTGCCTTCGCCAAGGCTCCCAGCTGCGGTAGCCTCTGGCCAGACGGCTTGCAGCTCCTGCATTAGCAGCGGCCCGTCTGGCACCCACTCTGGACTCCGGCGCCGGCCGGGGATTTGTCTGCTTCCCTACCCACAGGGCCCGACTTTTACAGCTTTTCTCTTTTTTTTAAAGTTGATAGACTTGTACAGTTGACTGGTTTTCCTCCCGTTGGTAGTTGAGATGATGTTGCAGATTATACCCCCTTCCTGCCCAGACCAGATTGTAGCTTAGTCTCTCTGCTCGGCCGACCAGGGTGGAGGCCTCCCTCACCCTGCTTGGGACCTGGTGGGGTTTGGGGGTTCTGGTGGGAAAATGTTCCCCCCATCACTTTTCCTAGTTTTATGTTTCTTGGAAAAATATCACTTTGTATTCTCTATCCAGGGCTTCAGATATTTTGCACGAATTTTAAAACATGGCAATAAATGGCTCGTGGGCTCTGGCTCCCTGGGACCCCTCCCCTTCTCTTCACCCTCGCTGCTTGGTGGAAAGGAATTATCAGGCCCACCTGGGGCCCCTTGGCTTCCCGCCCTCTCCTGCCGGGCAGGTCCCAGGCTGGAGGTCCTAGGCGTGACTCAAGTCAGGGCTTATAGATGGGACCCAGAGGTTTGGGTGGCCCCTCCTCAGTTCCTCTCTGCTTGGGTTCTTTTTCACATTAACTTTTTCCCCCTTTTCTTCTTCTTTTTTTTTTTTTAAAAGCACAAGCTTATGTAATGGGTCGTGCTCATGTCTGTTAATAAAGAAATCCAGATCCCTTCGGGCCTGCTGCTCTGGGCCTCCAGGGGTTGATCTGGCGTGGGCGCCGGCCCTCATGACCCGCTTCCCAACAACTGTCACCTCCGAGGCTACAGGGGGCGCACCTCTCTATTACCCTGCGATATCAAAAGCAGGCTAGATGGAAAATGAATACCCCGCCCCTGAAAAACAACGTTGGGTTTCCGAAGGCCAATTTATCTGTACACACCCCCACACGCTAGGCCAACACTCAGGCTCCTTCCCTAAGGTCCGACATGCCTGGTCACTAGCACCTTGGGCTTAAAGCAGCTAGCGTTGCCCTCCGCTTGTACCAAAGCAGATCACACACCTTTATTATCCTCAAAATGTAACAAACGGGGTAAGAAATCCCACCCTCCCCCCCACCCCTCCCTGCAGTCCAAGGGAAGCGTTTAAAAAGCCCCGCAGTCAGGCTAGGAGTTCGCCCGTGGGGCCCGGGACGCCGGGCGCCCCTCTATACGGCTGTAGTCCTCCCGAACAAGGGGATGGAGACGGGCAGGCGCCAAGCTCCGTGCTCCAGGGGCTCCCGGCTGCTGAGCTCTGAGTCGGTCCAGCTGGGGAAGACCCGGCGGCTGCGATCAGCCTGCAGACAGAGGGCAGGGCAGGGGGCGGCAGGCCGCGGGGCGCTGGGAAGATGCAGCGCCGAAGTATAGCCCCGGTCCAGGAAGAGAGGCTTGTAACTCGGAGGCGGCTGCTCCTGCTTCTCCGCGCTGTCGCGGCGGCTCAGAAAGGGCGTGACGATCTTGCGGTAGAGGCCGCGAGTGTCCGTGAGCACCTCGCTGTAGGGCGGCGGCGGCTCGGCCATCAGCACCGCCTCCTCGTAGCACGGCGGCTTAGACATGTCCGATTCCGCTGCGGAACGGGAAGCGGGCTGTGAGGATGAAGCCGCCGGCCCAGCCTCCCGCAGAAGCCTCGCCCCGCCACCACCACCCCAGCCCGCTTCTCCCGGTGCATCGGCAGGGAGCGCTCGCCTGCCTAAGCGCAGCCTTACCTTGGCGCGGGTAGCTCCAGGGCCGAGGCGGCACGGAGAGGTGCGGTGGCGGTGGGTGCGGCAGTGCGTGATGGTGTGGGTGCGGGTGCGCGTGCGGCTGCGCGGGCCCGTGGTGCAGTAGCGGGTGCACGTGCACGTGCGAGTGCGCGTGCACAGGCGCCTCCAGACGGCTGCGGTGTGGTGGTGGCGGCGGCGCCAGGCCCGGAGGACTTCCAGCCAGGCTGCCCTCAAGCTCGAGGGGCTCCAGCTCCAGGGCACGCAGGTTCTGCTCCCTCAGTCGCTCCTCCTGGCGCCGTTTGAGGCGGCGGCGCAGGAAGCTGCAGAAGCAGCAGAGCAGGACGATGAGACCCCAGATGAGCCAGAAGCCGGCGAAGCACGTGAGGAACGTGTAGGTGCCCTGGGACATCACCATGGCTGCGGCGCAAGAGGCAGGTCCTCGGCAGCTTTACTGGACGCTGGGCTCCTCGGCGTGGCCCCGGGGCCGCGCCACGCTCCCAGGTGCCGCCAGCGTCACTTGGGGACCTGCGGCCGGGGGCTGCCTGCGGCGGGGCTCAATGGGCGCGCATGCCGGCGGAGGGCAACTTTGGTTCCCGCTCCTTTCCATGGCGCCGGCCGGCGCGGGCCTGCTTCACCCGGGGCCGCGAGCGACCTGCGGGGCAGACACAGGGCTCAGCGAGGCTCGCCGGGATCCTGGGTGACTCCCGGACTGCACCCGCGTCCCGCGCAGGGCCGGGGATGCCTCCTCGGTGGGAACCCCCGCACTCCCCGGGGGCCGGGTGACGTCACCGAGGGATGACGTCACGCCCGAGGTTCCCCTGATAGGGTTTCCCCGAATCGAGACCCGGCCACCGCGTGCCGACGCGACCCAAGACCGGCCAGCAGGGGGCGCGCGGAGTCCGCCCGCAACCCCAGGGTCCAGCTTCGAGGTGGTTTCCGAGGCTGTGAACACTAGGGCACTAGAGTAGTCTCGGCGCGGTTATTTTGGGTGGAGAAAAGGACAGTCCACCAACTGGAGGTCCACTAGCAGCTCGCTTGGCACCCAGCTTCTGCCCTGCACTGCTTCCAGATATTAGCCACGCCTGTAAGAGACTGGCGAGCGGCTGCCACTGCATGCCACCGGCCCTCCCTTTGTTTGCTCCCGATGCGGTGTGCTGGGCGTGGGCCAGGCGCTCTTTCCTTCCTCTAGGCGCCTCTGCCAGCCGGATTCCAGCCCCAACTTGACTTCCCTCACCACCTACTCATGCGCAAACCCCACGTGGCTGCATCTTTCTTACTTCCAGCCCTTCCCCTCCCTTCCATCAATTCCTTCCCCTCTTTGCAGAGGGGTGGAAAATTAGATGAGATTTATCTTTCGGATCCACCTCCTTTCACAGCAGGGGGCTGAGGACATCTCTGCATCGGGAGAGAATTCAGGAGCCCTGACTGCTTAGTTAAGGCCAGCAAGCAACAGACGGTCACCATCCCCAGGGCCCTTTTCCAGTGCCTTCTACCAGGAGCTTTAACACAAGCCTTTGGGTAACGAATTATTTCTAACTCACAGCTGAGAACTGGAAGAGCAGTGAACTGCACAGATGGCAGCGCTAATTTGAACCTAGGCCTAGCAGCAAAGCCCTGGCCTGAGCTCGTGGGAAGTATGGTTTTCCAGGAGCTCTAAGGAACTGCTTGCCCTTGGCACACCATCGTTCACTCAGCTTTGGTGCCCACAATCAGCTTAAGACCCAGGCTGAAAGGATGCCAGGGCTTGGCCACCCCATCTTCCCCAGATGGCTTCTGTCTGGCTCTGGCTGCCCTCAGCCATGTGCCACTCGGTGCCCATGCCAGTCCTATCCTGGGCCTGCGTTCCAGAGCAGACAAGGGTAGGAACAATAGCTCTGCCCGCCCCCTCGACAACCCCACCACGAGGCTGCCATGGTGACGCAGCCCAGATAAAAACACGATGCTGCCAGTCACCGGGAGTTAATTAAATCTGTTGTTCTCCTTTCCTTGAGCCCTCAGGAACAGGAATGTTCTGAGGAAACAGACACTAGCTGGAGGTTTCAGCCAAAAGGGCAGAAACAGTCCCGGGTCAGAAAAGGTATTTCTGTGGTTGGAGGTAATGGTGCTTGCTAAATTAGAAGTCTTTGTCAAGAGCCTGGGGGGATGGGGGAGGGGAGTACGGGTCTGCAAGTACGAAGTCGGCTTGAGCCCAAAAGACTGGCCACCGTGGACAACATGGCATCATGGTTCTGAGCATATAAATAAAAGGGAGCTTTAAAATGTCTGTCAAGGTCGTCAGAACTTGTCCCCTCTTTCCATCTACATTTTTGCTGTTTTTAGATAGGTGTCACTGTACAGTACAAGCTAGCCCCACGCAAAGAGCAATCCACCTGCCTCTGCCTCCCCATTGCTGGGACTAAAGGCATGCATGCACCACACCTGGCTCCATGCAGAATATTAACATCACCTTGTCACTTCTGGTCACACCAGCATTTGATAGATGAAGTGACAAGCTTAGAAGACTCGTTTCGTGCCATACAGCTAATAAATAGGAGGTGTTTAGTCTGTATCTGAGACAGTCGCTGTCCACTTTCCATGTGGTGAGCTGTGAAAGAAAACTCCAGTGTTGGTTAGCGCTCAGTGCCTGAGAACTTGGTAGTTAGGTTAACTAGTAGCCAGAATGTGTGTTCCTGTTCCTTCCTGTCGAGGCCTTGGACCGCCTGTTACGGTGTAGCTCAGGGGAAGTACTACAAGATGGAGAGAGATTGGCAGCTCACAGCTCAACAGGAAACAGCACAGAAACTATGCCCTGAGGGTATCTAGCTGGCAGCCTGGGCATTAGGCCAGACTCAAAAGACTAAACCCCAAATCTGTGTGCTGCTGTCACCAAGTCATCCGCAAGGACTAAGAACCATCGTTCCCTGCACTGTGTGCCAACGAGGGGCCAGAGGGAAATCTCTTCCTTGAGAACACACCGCTGAGCCAGCCTCTGATAATAGTCTGACTCTAGTGTCCAACTAATGCTAAATACTTGCTGGAGCTGCAGAGGGCCGGTCACACTGAAGTCTCCCTCCTGCGTGTTATCTAATCCACAGCAGTTGTTCAGCATCAAGAGGGTCATTCAGATCTTCTCAACTGTTCTAATGAACAGGCCAAACTTTCCAAAGCCCCCTGCCCCAAGGCTCTTGCCTGCCTCTGGGCATGCTTTGGTCCTAGCTGGGGGAACCTGCAGACTCAGACTCCAAGTCTTACTGTTGATAGCAAACACTTGATTAGCACACATCTGCCACTTGCCCCCCTCCCCTGCTGGGAACCATGCCCTCCAGATGGACTCATCTTTCCATCTGCCATGTTACTCATTTTCTGTATTCCTCTCTCTCTATTCTTGCAGATTACTAAACATTGCTCAGGACTCCATCTTGGTTTGTATATGGCTTTGCTGGGTTTTCTTAGACCATCCCGGGATTACACCCAGGGACGAAAGCAAGACCCCCAGGTGTTTCCTACCCGCCTTGCTGCCTGTTTCCTCATGGATCACCATGGGAAGGATTGAGCTAGCCTCTGCAAAGGGTAGAATTGTGTTTTTTTTTCTGGGCAGAGGGTGAATGTTTTGGACTAGTACCTCTGAAACGTGTACAGTGTCTGGACTACACTGAGGAGCTTGTCCAGACCCAGAAGGCTAGCCCTACCATCACTTGATTCAGGAGGTCTGGGTGGGACTCCAGTCCACGTTTTCTAGTCTGTCTCACTAAGTAGCCCAGGGTGGCCTGAAACTCATGACAATCCACTTTCTTCCATTCCCTAAAAGTGGGATTGCAGGCAAAGCCACCACACCTGGCTTCAGAGTTCAAATTTCTAACAATTTCCCAGTAGATGCGAAGCGAGAGACTCTGTGACCTAGATCATGGCCTCCAGAATGAGTTCCTGCCAGGGCCTCTTGGCCTCCTCCACCATTCCCCGAACAAGTCTACCCTGAGCCACCTCACCTCCCTGGATGAGGATAAAGCCCAGGATGAGGACTTTGGAATACTATAGAGTATTACTGAAGGCTTGATCAACTGGCACACAGTAGCTAAGAGCCACTTGTTAAAGTGACTGAGATGTCTAGTTACCTGTTTGATATTTTAGCTGTAGGAGAGGGGAACACTTCAGGAGCTGGGTCAGCTTATGGTTCATTCTTGGGAAATATTAGTGAAGAAGCCATTGCCCAGGCCTTAGCCCTTGTGGGGTTTGTGTTTTGTTTTGTTTTCAAGATAGGATCTCACTATTTAGCTCCAGCTGTCCTGGACCTCCCTATGTAGACCAGGCTGGCCTCAAACTCAAAGAGTCTGCCTGCCTCTGCCTCCCGAGTGCTGGGATTGAAGGTGTGCACCACCACACCTGGCCCTTGGGGGGGGGGGTTATAACCAAATCAAAACTCCAGTCATCTATGAATAAAAGGAGAGAATGACATGGAGGCATGGAGTGGAGAGAAGTCCAAGTCATAGGGACTCTGAATGACAAGATGAATCCCTGGGCATAAGCCCAAGAAGAAGAGACCAGGACAGGAGACAGGGTGGCAGTGTAGCGGGGTCCTGAAGTCGGGATGGATGGAGGACAGCAGCTGTCATCCTGTCCTCGCTGGTATCACCAGCCTCTACAGTTGTGATCTCAGCAATACTCAAGAGGCAGATAGAGCCCATGGACTTATGGATTGGAAAGCCTTGAAGACTGCGAAGCCCAGTCCTGGCAGGAAAGGAATATTGGGGGACACAGATGACATTTCTACACCTCCTTCTGATACCAACCCGGATGTACTGAGGGCAGAGAGAGCAGGCTCCTAAAGTCAGCCTGGCATGGGGCTGGCCACAACCTCACTTCCAGTAGGGCTCAGTACTGGCTGGGACCCTAGCCTTTAGGGTCCCGACCTAGGTCTGTGACCCGACTAAGGCACAAAGAAACCGCAACAGGACATGGAGTCCAAGGGATCTGCAGACACAAAGGATGTCCTTATGCGCTCCTTTCTCCGGTCTGGCCCTGTCAAGGGCAGTGTGGGAAGGATGGGGCAGGACACCAAAAGCCCATACTCAGCCGGGCAGTGTTGGCACACACTTTTAATCTCGGCACTCAGGAAGGCAGAGGCAGGCGGATCTCTGTGAGTTCAAGGCCAGCCTGGTCTACAGACTGAGATCCAGGACAGTCAGAACTGTATAGGAGAATTCTTGTCTAGAAAAATCAAAACAAAACCAACCTACCAAACAGAAAAGCCCATACTCATGAAAACCTTATTCCTGGAGTTCCCTGTGTTTCTATCCCTCATTCAGCATGGACATAATTTGTTCTTGCAAGAGAGGAAGCCATGTGATATGGGAAGTTAATGCTCATGTCTCTTAAGGAGCAGCCTGTTGTCACAGATCAAGCACAAAAAGGAGGCATGAATTCAAATCCTGTCTCTGCCCTAGCTGAACCATGTGATCACATCCTAGCCTCATAACTAAGGTGGCTTCTTTACATGTACAACAGGGATGATAAGACCTGCCTTCAGGGCTGGAGAGATGGCTCAGCAGTTAAGAGCACTTGATCTTGCAGAGGCCCTGGGTTAAGTTCCCAGCACCCACACAGTGGTACACAATGACCCCAAACCCAGGAGATACAACACCCTCTTCTGACCTCCACAGGCACCAACCACATACATGGTGCATAGAAATACATACAGGCAAAACTCACACATAAAGTAAATAAATTAAAAAAGAAAAAAAAAAAGACTTGTCTAGTAAGGCCTGGGGGGGGGCACAACTTGCTGTAAAATCACTTTAAGCCCAATGTACACACCTGCATGTGGTCAACTGAAGGCCAGCATCCAGCATCGTGGAGGTGGTCCAGCAGAAATCACTCCCATTTTACCATGGACTGCATGTAGTCTAGAGTTAAGACTTTCAACTTTAACACAACTCATGGATGTGTTTTGTTGGCCAATGACTAACATTTTTTTTTTTCAGTATTCATTTCTTTCCCAACATTTGCATTAAGGCCAGCTTTTATGCTTGATCTAAAATACTTGATGATCTAGATACACAAAGTCCACATATTGTATGGTGGCATTAATTGATGAGCAGGTACCTGGATACATCACTCATCCCATTGTCCCGGTGACCCTTGGAGGCATTTGGGTTTCCTGCCTCTGAGCTTGACTGGCTTACACAGGACCCAGCACTGAGGCCTGTGTTTGCCAGATTTTCTCCTAATCAGAACTACGAGCTGTGAAAGCCAGAGAGCTTATGCACTTAGAGACTAGGGGCTGGGGGTTTTCCCAGGGGGCTATGGCAGCCAGACTGAGCTTGGGCTCAGCCAGAGAGAAAATGGAGGAGGAAGAGAGGAAGGCAGCCTATCAATAGCACACCCTATACTGAACGGAGGGGAAAGAAGCTGGTGATTCAGGCGGCAGAAGGAAAGGTGCACCAAGGCTTGCTTGAAACAGAGAACTTCCTCGCTGGAGGAACATGAAGGAAGGCTGAGGATGTTCCTCTGGCAAGCTCTAGGATCCTTTCCTGCCTGGATCACACGGCTAAGAGGGGCTGTGTCAGCAGAGGAACTGCAATAGAAACCCATCTCTGGGGCTTACTGGTTGTTTGACCTTGGGCAAGTCTCTTCACCTCCTGAGCACCGTGAGACTTCATCTCCAAAACAGGGATAATAAACTTACCTGCACAAGTGCTCTAAGGATTGGGGGATTATGAATGTAGAGGCCTCAGAATTGCACAGAGTGGGCAAAAATGAAAGCAACCTGTGACTAATTCCCCAGGTCCCTGCCTCCGGGAGACTCAAGCCTGACTTCCCAGGTAGCGCCCATTTAAGGGCGTCTTATGCCAAGGCCTCAAATGCCCCAGATCCTGGGCACCAGATAGTTCACTGGATAGTAAAAGAAACGTAGGGTGGCTGTGGTCTCAAGGGTGCTGTATCTGAAGCCTGTGGTCAGGGCTGGCATCTGCTGAGTCAGGCCCTACTGGCAAGGGGGCCATTTCTCTCTCCTGCTGAAAGGAGGTTGGGAGGGAAGCCAGAGGTCATTTCCTCTGACTCAGCAGCCATTCGAGGGGCTCCCTTGGGCAGGGCACCTCCATGTGGCACTGCCTCTTTGCAGGCCAGCCTCCATGCCACACCACAGTCAAGGCATTGTGCACAGACAAGAAAGGGGCACTGTGGTCCAGACAATGAGCTGGGTTGCTCCCATCTGGCCTGAGACTCAGCTTCCCGGGGTCAGCAATGTCCTTTGCTCTGCTTCTATCCCTCCCTGGAGAATGGTGGCCAGGAACATGAAGTGGAGGCCCATTGCAGGCCCATGATTCGGCGCATACCCTAGCCATGAGGGGAGCAGCTTATTTTCTCTTCCCTAGTAAGAAAAATCACCTCTAAAGAATGCAATTTTGGGCCAAGCCATGTCGCAAGAGACCACTCTAGTGGTAGTACTAACAATGGTAGTCACCCGGCAAAGCCCCCAGACCCAACCTCCAGGCCTCCTCCTCCCTAGGCAGGCCCAGGGTCTGGGCCGCCTCCACGTTTGCAGCCACCCTGGGAGTCCTGTTGCGACGACTGTAGCCACGTGGGAGCCGGCTCGTGCCCACAGAACCGCTCGCCCTCACCCCCACCCTCGACGTGCTCAGGCAGGCACACCCAGACCGGCCAGAGGAGCGATGCTCTCCCCACAGCGCACCCCCTTCGCTACCCCCCCCCCCCCGCGCCCCCGGCCGTGGTGGGGGAGGGGGCGTCGCCACCCCGCAGTCGCGTTGCTGGGGAGCGCAACCCCGTTGCTGTGGCAACGGTTTCCAAGCGAACTGGTGGCGGCTCGCGCCCGGCTCGGGCTCCCTAGCTCACTGGCGCTCTCCTTCCCCTCCTTCCTTCCCTCCGGTGTGGGCTGGGGGAGGGGCTGCCCGCTGTCTCGGTCCGGGTGGCGAGACCAGGATAAGGCTCTGAGCCACCCGCAGGGAGGGTCATCAGCCTGAAGACCATCTTTTGCCCGCGCCCTGTTCCCGCCCGGCCCGCAGCCGTCGCGGTACTCACGGGCCCAGGCATCCTCTTCGAACTCGTCTTCCTGCCTCGGGGCGAGCGGCCCAGCGGACAGAAGCCCCAGCTTGGAGCAGGCGGCGGCCCGGGGGAGCAGACAGTGGCAGCGAAAGCCGCTCCGAGCGCTGGGCTGGAGGCGCGGGGCGCGCGCACGGGCGCGTGCTGAGTTTGGCGTGCGCGCGCGCGCAGCCAACAGAGGCACCCCCCCACCCCCTGCCACACGCCGCCGAGGCGGCTGCGAGAGGGAAGGGGTGCCCACCTGCCGCACCCAGACACGGCACACGAGTGTGGGCTCGCACTACCAGGGGCATCCTAGCACAGAGAAAGTACTCCCTGCACAGCTCCAGGCAACAGGCTACCCAAAGGGGGCACCCACCGGCAGCTTCGTGGCACAAAGCAGCCATACACACAGGATCCTTAGCGGAGCAGCTGAGTTCACGAACCCAGATACTCACACAGCTCAACCTGTACATGTCCAGACATGTAGTGAGGCAGGGGCTAATGTAAGTCAGCACCCCAGTGTGGCCTTCTCTGAACTCTGGACCCCGCCCACTCTGTTCAAGAAGGCATACATTAGAACATACCTGCTGAGAAGCAACGCAGACCCCACCTGAGTGCCGAATCTCCCAAGGTTCCAGGGGTTATGCTGACCCCAAGGGAACAAATATTGCGTAGAGCAGGCCCCATCTTAAGCTTGACCCCGGCCGTACTGGCCTTTCTACTTCAACTTCTCTACGGCATTAAGAATGGTCTTCTAAAAGTACTTCCCACCACATCAATAGGGGACAGTTAGGGCTTTGAGAGCCAGGATCTTAAATAAGCTTAGCCCACAGGAAAAGGGCTCGTAATACCAGTGAACCCAAAACTAAACTAGCTTTGGTCACAGTTGGTTCCAGGCGTTTCAAAAGTTGGGATTAAGATACTGGGCGGTGATGGTGCACACCTTTGATCCCAGCACTGGGGAGGCAGAGGCAGGTGGATCTTTGTGAGTTCCTGGCCAGCCTGGTCTATACAGCGAGTTCCAGGACTGGCTCCAAGGCTACAGAGAGAAACCCTGTTGGGAGTGTGGGGGAGGGGGGATTTGGCATCGAGCACAATGCCCCAGAATGATGGTATGGATGGCCCGCACAGCTCAATTTAAGCTGTGCTACCCATCTCCAGCCGGGCGGTGGTGGCGCACACCTTTAATCCCAGCACTTGGGAGGCAGAGGCAGGCGGATCTCTGTGAGTTCGAGGCCAGCCTGGTCTCCAAAGTGAGTTCCAGGAAAGGCGCAAAGCTACACAGAGAAACCCTGTCTCGAAAAACCAAAAAAAAAAAAAAAAAAAAAAAAAAGTAAGCTGTGCTACCCATCTCCAGTGAGAAGAGAACTCCACGTCTCTCCCAGTAATTCTATTAAAACAAATGAGCAAGAAAACACAAAATCCACAAGTGATATTTAGGACTCATGTCCACCATGTCTTAGGATGGAAAGGATCTGTACTCTGGGCAGCCACCCAGTGTTCGGTCCCTTCCTTTGAACACCAACACCCAGGTTTCAAGGGGATAATCGTTGCCCAGACCTACTCATGGGTGCCATCAAGGGTTAGCCGCTAACAAAAATTCTGTTCCAAGGAACACTGGACATGTTTCTAATCTGGCCACTAGAGTTAGACTCACCGATGCCAAGACAATCAAGTGGAGAATTGACTTCTGATAGTCATACTCTCATGTGAGAAGTTAACAATTAGCAGGGGCCCCTTCTGTCTGAGATGTTTTGTCTTTTCCTCACAGTTCGGGGGATCAAACCCAGGACTCTCAGACTACTACAAAAGCAGTTCTACACTGTGCTCCACCTACAAGCCTCCCATGGTTTTTGTTTTTTTCAAGACAGGGTTTCTTTGTGTACCTATGGCCATGCTGGAACTCACTCTGTAGACCAGGTTGACCTCGGACTCAGAGATCCTCCCCGAGATCCTCCCCTTCCCACCACACCCCCAGCACGCCTCCATAGGTCACATGCGTTTGTGTGCAGTGTGTATACAATGAGATAAAAGCCCAGCACTATCTAATCCACATGGATGGGGATAACAGAGAATGGTTTGCCAAAGTTATATTAGGGTGCTTTTCTACATTGTGGGACAGGCCTTTAATATACAGGCAGTCAAAACCCTTCAGGGACCCTCCCGATCTCCAGTAGAGTCCACACAGAGTACAGCTTTCAAGACATCTTACCAACTCCAACTGCAGCCAATCCTTTCCCAACCCATGTTCACATCCTTTTGATGGGCACAGCTGGCCTTGTCCTGGAGAGTATCAACTCTTTTGGGGCCAAGGGACCACTGTTTAATGTTATCCCCAAGACTCAGCCCTCTAGAATCCTTTGCCACAACGCTGATCACATCGAATACGACTGTTTCCACATCTCCTTGCCTACCAAATTAGCGTCACGCTGGCAGGGACCTCATCTCCATCTGGGTCCCTAGTTCTCACTACAGGGCTGGGCAGGGAGGAGTGGAGTTTGAGTCTTGTTGGGAAACTTCATGAAGAATTTAATATGAGCCTAACCTTAGACAAGGTGTTCCCTAGATGCCTCCTAGCTCAAAGGAGGTTGAAGGATCTGGACTGAGAAGCAGGCCGAGTATTTCATGGCACTACCTGGTACCTGCTCACCCTTGCACACCCTTATTTCCTTCGCGTGGATGGGAGCATCAGCAAACATTCTATACGCTAGGAGGCTCCTTCTGAGGACACCTGTGGCAACTACTGGCGTGATGGCACACACATATAATCCCAACACTACACAGGGAAGGCCAGAGAATCAGAGGTCTGAGGCCAGTCTAGCCTACCTACACAGTGAATTCCGGGCCATCCAGGAGAACTGGAGGACTCCCTGGTTGTTTCATAGTCTCTCAGCTGACATCCTATGCAGTCAGCTCCCAAAGCTGCAGACTATGACACGCACCCATGGCTGTCATGGTCACAGCATTTGGTGCCCAGCTCACAGGCAGGGTGGTTCCAGGGACTCTTGGGAAACTAAGGCCCCTGGGAGGAGTTTGCAAAGCCTGAGAGAAGTTTGTTGTTTAAACAGCTTACTGCCCCCCCCAAATTTGCACCGGTAGTCTCCCCCCTCCCCGGCCCCCCAATGATCTTGCTAATTTCTGTCTTCAGGTGACTACTTCAGGACCCGGTAGTCACTAACTTCAGAAAACTCTCTTCTCTGAAACTCAGGCGGCTGGTCCCTGCTACCCTTGCCACACTTGTTCTTCCTCAAACCAAGTCACTCAGTTCATCTCTTTGGCCACCCACAGGAGAAAAGAGAGCTGGATCTCATGCATGTGTGCCACATCAGGGTGGACACACAGCAGAGGGCCAGGTTAACACTGACTCAGGGCTGGTGTTCCTTACCACAGCTCCCACCTGCCTCTCCAGGCCACTGTCAAGTTTACAAGGCCACTTTGGCCTCAGAAAGTTTACAGACCAGTCAAATATATCTACCTCTGTAGAAGTTGGACATACACCCTAGCTGGTATCCAAGGCTGTGTCCCACCTAGGAGTGGAAAAACCGAGATTGAGCCCCCACACCAAGGTCTGGTTGCCTGTAAAGTCCTGAGGATTCTTGGGCTTTTTAAGGGCAGACTCCTAGTCTCACTCCTAGTCCATCTCCAATCCCTTCTGACTGCGTCAAGAACAGGAAGAATCCTTGAAACACCAGAAATATTTTAAAAAAAAGAGGCAGGCAGGGGTGGCTGGCCAGGCTTGTGCTCAGACTGTATTTGCACAAAGACACATGGCAGCTCACATTGGTCACACAGAGACATGTGGCAGCTCACATTGGCTTTAAATACGGAAAAGCCAGGGCCTTATGGTCCCATGTTGTCCTAACATAAGCATTAGGACGGCCATCAGTCTGAGACAGGCCAGGGCTAGGGTCTGGGCTTAGGCACAGCCTTACCCTACCCTCTTCACACACTGATATACACTCAGCCCCCCAACCCCCAACAGGCACACACAGGGAAGCGTAGATTATTGCTGGGCACATGTCTACATTTATGAGGGATTCTGGAATGTTGGAGGGGTAAATCTAACCCCTCCTATGGCCTGGGCTGGGGCACTTCTGAAAAATGTATCTTCAGGACATGACCTAGAACAAGGGATAATGTGCTGAGAGCTGGAAGGCAGATGACCTATCCTGTGGTCTGATGGGTCCCAGTCAGTTCAGTCTATGGTTACACTACGGCCCAGGCCTAGAGGACACAAAGCCCCCATTTCCAGCTCTAACAAAAGCTGAGAGAAAGTGACAGCATTGGGCAACCAGAAGGTGGTGGCCCAAGTCCACAACAGGCAGGCACAAGTCTCACTTGGAGGTTGGTGGTGACCAGTGCAATGCTGGGGTCAGAGACTGACCTGGCCCATACTCTGCTCATCTGGACTGGGCCCAAGAAGCCTCGAGTTTGGCACTGGCTCCTCTGCCAGCTCCTGGCTCTCCCAGTCAGGGCTGGTTGCCCTGGAGTGCCAGGTCCAGGGTGGAATTAAGAACGCTCTGGTAGCTATATACATTCGTACAAATACATAAATACATAAAGCCCCGAGCTCCGCAGAGAAGAGCTGAAGGGACGCACCTTTGTCCCAAGATGGCCCAGGCCTTGTCAAACTCAGCTGGGCCAGGGCTGAGGGACGGAGGACACTGAGGACAGTTCCGGCTGTGTCCCCAGGCCACGACTTGAGTGGACAAGGGGGACACCACTGTGTAAAACTGTCAACGTCACTGAGAGTAGCTGCTACCGCCAGCCATCGGTGGGGGCCTCGGCCTGGGGGCTAGAGGCGGGTGGGGAGCTCTTCCTCACTGTCGCTGCCGTTTCCACAGCAATCCTGGAGGACAGGGAAGAATGGAGGAGAGAGGCACAGCAGGAGCCATTAGTGCCCGCCGAGGCTGGCCAAGGCCAGCGGCAGGTCCAGCAAGGGGCCGTGGGGTTCCCACAGCACTTAGAGTAGCAGCGTGGGCCAAACATGGGTGGGGTCAGGGGACAGCTTTCTAGCGACAGACTCAAGTCAGACCAGGAAGCTCCCGGGATCTGCCCGAGCAAGGCCTCTGTCCATGCCCTGGACGGACTCAGGACAGGGAGACAGATGCTAGGGAAGGTTAGCAGCTTGAAGGGGTCAGGGTGCAGGGAAGCAAGCAGCAGGGAGGGAGCGGGGAGGTGGGCACCAGACTTCTTTCTCCTACATCTCGCCTCTGTCATGGAAGGGCTGCCTGGGGCTCCCCACGGTCAGGCAGCAAGGCCAACCCCCGAGGAGCCCACACTGCTCACCTCTGGAAAGAGAAAAGAGGCCATGAGACCAGCCAGGCGTGGGGCACAGGCAGGAAGGGGGCGCCTCAGGCACCACCGGAAGGGCTGGAAGAGGCTCACTCCCAGTGTACCCCGCCGTGCAGCAGGCTGGGGCACGGGTCAGACACTGAGGGACTTACTTGGCGACTGAAGAGCCTCTGCAGCAGTCCCTTCTTGGGGGGTGCAGGTGGCTGGCCCTTCCAGTCCAGGTCTGGGGGAACTGACCCATCCAGTCCAAAGACATTTAGTTCCTGGAAGCATTCAGTCTCCACCATCTATCCAAGAACAGCAGCCGTGAGAGGGGCCCCAGGGGTACCCCCCCTGGAGACCACCCCAGTGACAGGGCAGTCCCTACCTCATTCTGCCAGGGGATGGACACACTACCCGTGGCGAACTTGTGGTAGAAGTCTTGGTCCGTGGGCTCCAGATCCACGCCCTTTACCGTAGAGAACTGTTCAATGTCCAGAACGTCCTTGCAGTAAATAGCCTGGGGCTGGGGGTGGACAGATAGAAGAGTCAAGAGGCCTTGATCTCAGTCACCCTGGGACTGGATCTGCCCTGACACCTGCAGCTCCCTGGTTTGGAGAGAGCAGCAAGGCGCCTCATGCATCCCTCAGCCCAGCACTCCCTTATCTCTGAAGCAGTTTTGACCTCTGCAGACTAGGGTCATGACCCTTGGCTGTGCAGTGACTGAGTAAGGCTGTGACAGGCCTGGTGCTAGGCTGGGCTGGTCTTCTGCTTGCACAGGACTGCCTGGCTATGTGGCTAGGGCTGGGGTGGGAAGGGAGTACTGGCTCCCTAGGGAGGGGCTGGAGGGGGTCTGCACTCTAGAATGCCCAGTACTGGAATAGTTTTCCCAGCACCTTTCCAGTTCCCGCTGGGAGCTGGCCTCTGCATTCAAAGGCCACTTTCTTTTCTATCTCTACATTGCTTTCAAAATCTTACAAAGGAAGTCAATTAAAATATTATCATGGGGCTACAGGTATAGTTCAGTGGTGTACAACATTTGCTCAGTATGCTTGAGACCCCGGGATCCATCCCCAGCACACACATACCATCTACAAACCTATGTCCTGATGGACGTATTATCATGACCATCATGTAAAATGGTGTGTCTGACCTAAAAAGTCTGATGCTCTCTACAAGACATAGCGCGTGTGACTTTGTAATTTTATACCAATGTATGTACTGAGGCAGAAAGAAGGCTTGAGTCTGTGAGTTCAAAAGCGCACAAGGCAACACAATGGGACCTCATCTCAAAAAATAAAGAAGAAAGTATTATTCCTGATAGCCCCCCAAAAGAGTACCCTCATGTCAAGTATGAATAAAATTTATATCCATATAATAGAATATTATTCAGCTTTGAAAAAGAATGAAGTATTGGTATATGCTACAACATGGAGGAACCTTAAAAGTCTTCTTGGCAAAAGAAGCCAATCACAGAGGACCATGGTCAGCAGGACTCCATCTACCCACATATCTGAAGCATTCAAAGTAGATGAACATAAGAGAACTAGTTATTTCCTGGGACAGGAGGGAAGAATTTTGAACCCTAGTGGATACAGGGTTTGTTTAGGTTCTGAAGAAGCTGGTGAAAACATTCCGATCTTATGTGGTGACAGTCATGTGACTCTTCCAATTGAACTGCACACTTTACATGGGTTAACTGTGAATTTCATCTCAATAGAGTTGTTAAAAATGTACTGCCAGCTGCCCATGGGAGCACACGCCTTTAGTCCTAGCACTCAGGGGGGAGAGGCAGGTGGATCTCTGAGTTCAAGGCCAGCCTGGTCTACAGAGTGAATTCCAGGACAGCCAGGGCTACACAGAGAAACTTTGTCCCTAAAAATAAAAACAAACAGCAACAACAAAATTGTCAAGTGCTGGCTCAGAGGTTAAATCCTGCACTGCTCTTCCAGGCGGTCTGACACCTCTGGCCTCCAGACTCCTGAATTCACATGCACATACCCATACACAGATGCACATGCAGACATTTTATTTTTAATAACAATAAGAACAAAAACAAAAAAGCAGGGCTGGAGAGATGGCTCAGAGGTTAAGAGCACTGACTGCTCTTCCAGAGGTCCTGAGTTCAATTCCCAGCAACCAACCACATAGTAGCTCACAACCATCTGTAATGAGATCTGATGCCCTTTTCTGGTGTGCAGGCACACATGCAGACAGAATGGTGTATACATAATAAATAAGTAAATCATAATAAATGATAAATAAATCAATCATAAAATAAAAAACAAAGCACTGTCAAGCTTGCTTTTTCATCGACTGCTTCTGTTAAGTTCCAAGATACTGATTTTATTTCTAAGTTTGAACAAATGACCCACAGGCAGTGTGACTTTCAGTCAGAGGACATGCACAGAGAGCGGGAATCAACCTGTGCAGCAGCCCCAGCCCGAGGCAGCACGATGAAGTCAGACCTGCTTGGTTCAAGTGCCAGCTCACTGACAACACTCACCCTCACGGAGTGGGTGATGTCTACGTGAGCCATCACTCAGGCTCCCTCACTGGCTTTCCCCCACTTACACTCATATCCTGTGACCCACTCCCACACCTCACATTCGGGCTGAAACTCCCCCAATATATCCTGTCACACTTAGAGCGTGACATTGTTCCTGCTCTGCACACACTTGTTCCAATCATACTGGCCACACAGTTGCTGTTCCGTGTCCCTACGCTGATCCTGCCCCAGGGTTTCAGTGTCTGCCTGTTCCTTCGGCCTGTAATGCCCATGTCCTCAAATCTTGGCATGATTCTCTCCTCAGTTCTGCTCAGGCATCACCTTCTTGGAGATCACCTGTCTAAAGCGACTACACCCCCTAGCTGCCCTCCTAGCCCACTCTCTTTCCTGTCACTCAGGACTGTCTGAAAGCCCTCCCTGTTACTTGTTTGTTTTGGTGTTTCTCTCCATCGGAGCACAAGGATAGGCCTGGCTCCACGGGCCTCGTTATCTCCAAGGCCTGACACATGTGGAATTCAGGTGTTAAATGCATAAACACATGTGGTCGGCAGCCACCAAGCTGCTCAGTCCACCACCTGAGGGCTTCCCCAAGTGCTCCTGGCCAACTGTCAACACAGGACCCAATCTCCACAAACTTTTGGGAGGGAGGCAACGGGCCGGAAGGCATGTGATCCAGTTGTCCAGTGAGGCTCTTCACAAGAGTTGCTCTCTGTTCCCTGGGTAGCTGGCTAGTGAAGATGTGAGTCTAAGCTACTAAACCACAAACGCCACTCCCTGGGAAAAGATGCCTGCCATTGAAGACTAACCAATCACAGTACAGGGAGGAATCAGGTTCCTGGAGCGCTCCTGGAGCATCCCCATGTCCACCCCTCGTCCTAACCCAGTACACTAAAACTCACACTATGTTGGACTTCATACATGCACATGCACACACACAAACACACATGTTCACACATACACGTTTGGGAGGGCAGCCCAAACTATTAGATGGGGTTTTCCAACATGTGCACTGAAAGTGACCTAGCCATTGCTCCAAGCCCCCCTACATCCTGGCCTGGCCTGACCATTAGCAAGGGTAGGTAGGACTTACATCAGGCTTAAAAGGCGGTTCCAGCATTCCAGCTCCCAGCCTCTTGAAATTCAGTTTCTTGAAAAGGGGATGCTCCTTTACCTCACGGGCACCACCTCCACGACACCCCAGGCGCTCAGCGGGGTCCTTGCTGAGAAGCTGTAGCAGGGCAGGGTGGTTAGGGTACCTTTGGGCAGTTGAGGTACCCAGCTCCAGCCCAGCCCAGGCAGTCAAGCCTATAGCCTGCAGTACCTGAGAACAGAGTGAGCGTGCCTGTGGGGAAAAGTGCTCTGAGTATTCCTCAGGCACCTCCTTGACCAGTCTCTCTACTTCCTCCCGCTTGATCTTCTTCTTCCTCTGCTGGAAGGGTGACTGGCCTGCAATCATCTCATACAGGAGGCAGCCTAGCGCCCACCAGTCAGGGCTGAACGTGTACCTCTCATTCTTCACCACCTCCGGAGCTGGGCAGGGACAGGAGTCAGGGCGGGGACGGGTGAGGAACAGAGAGCCCTCCGGGGGGGCCCCAGAAACAAAAACCAGGGGTTCAGTTCAAACACCCACTGGCTAGGCAGGCATGGACCGGCTTGGTGGGGACCTCGTCTCATCAATGAGAGCTGATGTGGCCCTGCACCGGGGATGGGTCTCACACCAAGGGTCCCCATGTCTGACTGTTCCGTTTTTTGCTTTGTTTTTGTTTTTTTTCTTTTTGAGAACCAACTATTAATCTGTGTGTGTGTGTGTGTGTGTGTGTGTGTGTGTGTGTGTGTGTGTGGTGATCCCAGTGTTGGAATCTGTCTAACACAGGGCCACACACATCAGTACTCTATGAGCTACATCATATACACCCAGCCCAAAATCCATCACTCCTTTTTTTTTTAATATGAAGTTGTTTGGCTTATTAAATGTTGGCAATCAATTCAATGATTTTAAAAACAATTCAACTTCTGAATAAATCAGGACCATGTAGCCACTGATTTGTCACTTCTGCATTGACAAGGGGATGAAAACACCCACTTGTTGACACTTCCCACCTGCCCGGGCAGGCTCCCGGAGAGTCCCCCTCCCAACAACTTCCATCTCAAAGCCTCCAGGAGGCAGCTCGGATGAGGTTTCACAGTAGAGGAAAGAGAGGAGTGCCTGGCCCAAGATGGAGCCTGGAAAACCTGGACTGTACTGTGGCACACAGTCCACATGCTAGGTCTCCACTGCCTCCATCTCCGATGGGCCATGCAGGGTAATGACGGGCCATGGGAATGCACTTGGTCCCCTTAACCCACCCAATCCTAGGTGTTCAGTAAGCATCCAGCGAGTGACTAGCAGAGGGTCATAATGGTGGGACCTGGCTACGCCTTGGTCTCCTAATCCACAAAAAAATAGCAGTAGCAGTGTTGGTATGGGGTATCTACTCTCTGAGGTGGAGACACGCCCCCCCAATACAGCGGTGGGTAGGCCAGGCCGAGGACAGCAAGGGGACCCAGGAGACTGGTATAGCAGGTCAAAGGGACTCACCCATGTAGCCCACGGTGCCCACACGGCCTTTGATGGTCTGGCCCTCAGGAACATGCACGGCTAGTCCAAGGTCAGAGATGCGGATGTGGCCTGGGTAGGGGTGGAAGCAGGTGGGTCCATTGACCGGTCAGGCCTTCCCATCTCACCCTCCCACTTGGGCCTCCTCACCCACCATGGTCATCCAGCAGGATATTCTCTGGTTTTAGGTCCCTATGGAGAGAAAAAGACAGGGTCAGATGCTACTGTTTTCCAGGAAGCCAGACATCCAGCCTCTTGTAGCTCAAGTGCCTGCTGAGATGAGGCAGGGGGCAAGGTGAAGGGCTCCTTTGCGGCCAGCGTGAAAGAGCCCTGCTCTCCCCAGGCTGCAGCCAACTCAGGGAGCAGGGCAAGGGAGCCGGAGCCAGCACTGCAGACCTTTTTAGGGTATCGAGAAGTGGTTCCAATCCAGAGAAGTGAGGAGTCCACCCAGTGCAGGGGACCCCTCTGGGGGAAGGGGAATCTCTGGACATCATCCTTGGTCTTGTTCACCCTTGACATTGAAGCTCCCTTCCCCCTGGGGGCCGACTCTACCTTCTCTGTCACATGAGGCTACTCTTCCATCCCCTCAAAGGGCCGCTGTGAGGCTCAAATGAAAGCGTCCTCCATAACCACCATAAGCAAAGCTACCTACTACTGAGCCCACCTTGGGGTCTCCCAGAAAAAGAATTCAGGTTGGAAGCAGGGAGCTGACTAGCTCAAGGTCACACAGAGAAGGGTGACAACAATCAGAATTCACACAGTGGTCAGCGACCCAGATCCCAAAACCTAGGTTTGAAGCACTCAAATCTATCAAATGTGGCTGAGCTTGGGCCTGGAGCCAGTGTTGGCTTGTGGTTAGACAAACCCCCAGCCACCATCCTTCCACTGTCTGGCTTGATAGACAGCCTCAGCTGCCACCATCCCACCTGACTGCTGCCCCTGTCCAGGAAGGATCCAGTCCTGGAAGAGCAGTCCGAGAAGATCAGCCCACCTGTAGACGATGCGCTCCCGGTGCAGGTCCTCCAGGCCGCAGCAGATCTCGGCAGCATAGAAGACAGCACGTGCTTCAGGAAAGCCAGCCTGGCCCATGTGGTAGATGTGGAACTTGAGGTCACCTCCATTCATCAATGTCAGCACCAGGCACAGTGCATCCTTTGTCTCATAGGCGTAGGCTAAGCTCACCTGTGCTCAGGAGAAACAAGCCCTCAGGCAGGAGCTGTGGGGGATGACTAGGGCGCGTGCACGAGAGAGAGAGAGAGAGAGAGAGAGAGAGAGAGAGAGAGAGAGAGAGAGAGAGAGAGAGAGAGAGAGGGGGAGGGGGGGGGGTGCGTGTGTGCAGGAGCGAGCGCGCACGCGCTCATGGCAGCCACCCAAACAGTCTTCTGTGTGCCACTCCTTAGGGCTCAGCAGGCTTCCTGAGCCTGGAACAGCACTCCTACCCCACCCTTCTTAGGTACGGCCCAGGGCAGGAAGGGGCAGAGCAGAGGGCAGTCCCTTTGGCAACAGGGAGGGACTTTAGCCTGGTGGGTGGGGATTGTAGATGATAGTGTGACCAAAGGGAAGGGAGAGAGCTGTGTACTTACTACAAACCTACTGTTCACTTTTTCCAGGATCTGCTTCTCATTGAGCGCCATGGCCTCCCCTTTCCGCTTCTTGATCCGTTTCTTTTCCAGTTTCTTGCATGCATACATCTTGCCTGTTGCCCGCACCTGGCAGGCACACACCTGTAGCCAGAGTAGACAGGGACAAATGGGGGCCAGCCACGCTCTTGCTGGAGGAGGGGGGGTCCAGGCCTACCATACCCATCCAGTGTGCTCCGCATGGGCACCAGGCGGCCACTCACCTCCCCAAAGCCACCTTTGCCCAAGACTCGGTACTGCCTAAAGGTGTTTTTGGTCACTGGCTGCCTATAGGCAAGAGTAAAAGAAACAAATATTTACGCAGGGATTCCCTGGAGGAAACCCCACAACCTCGCCTACCCCAGACCAGCCTGCTGGGAGCTCACCTTTCCAGCCACTTCCACTGCAGGAAACGGTTGAAGTAGATGCTGTCGAGGTAGTCAGCAAAAGGGGCCATGCTCAGGTACTCATGGGTCAGCCTGTTGAGACAGGATCAGCCCGTGGGTATAAGACCCTGACAAACGCAACCCCACTCTGAAGGCCCAGGCCCCCCACTGCATGACTGCTCAGCCCACAAGCAGCGCTTGTCCTTGAGCATCTTCTCACTACTGCACCGAGCAGGAGACATGCATTCCGTGCTGAAACACAAATGGGAGGCAGCGGCTAAACTCAAGCAGCGTGGACAGGGAGGAGCTGAGCTTGCCACGGACTTCGGGGACCACAGAGGCCCCCTTCCTTAGCACAGTTCCAGACTGGTGGGTAGGGAGCCTTACCGGGTCAGCTCCTGGAAGAGGTCTTTGCAGGGTCCCTGCTCTAGCCGCTGGGCACAGTTACTCACCAGCTGCCGGGGAACTTCAGGGATGAGGTCAGGACCCTAAGGACAGGCCACAGACAGGTCAATGCAGAGGGCTCTCTTGGACAGATGCCTACTCCCAAGGCGGCACTGCCAGATGTCTGTGGGTGCCAAGGGTGGCTGTGGGTAGGTAGCGCACTAGCTGCCCTTTGCTGAGCTCCTTTCCTGGCCCCTCCCACTTGAGACAGGGTGAGACAGCCACTGGCAGGCTGCCTGACCCAAGTCAGCCCAGCCCCTGGGCTCCATGCCCACGGGGCTGCCTGGAATAGCTCCAAGGCACTCACTGCCCAGGCTGTGGTCACTCCTCTGCCTGTTGTCACTGGGCCCTGCCTGCTGCCGTCATCCCCTCCTCACGGCTCACTCATCGGCTCCCTCATCACGGCTCACTCACCGTTGGGCTCAGAAAATTCTGCATTAGTCGCCGCCCACATGCCTTCCGCTTCTCATCAGGGGTCACTTCATATTCAGCCTGCAGGGTGAGAGGCAAAGAAGCTTGGGGCTGAGAGGAGTGAGAGATGTGGGCAAGGGCGGTGACTGCCTGGACCTCGGCCCGCCCTCCGTGCTGGGCTGGCCCTGGGGCGGGGTACTCACCACCCCATCTAGGAAGGCAGTACAGCGGGTCAGCTCAGGCCTCGTGGTGCAGAACTCACGGAATAACAGGCGCCCGATGGGCTGACGCTCGCACAGGCTGTGGTAGTCACGCTCTGCAGGCCAAGAGGGGAGCTGCTGGGCCACAGACTTAGAACTCACGGCAGGCACCCTGGCATCTACCCCACATCTGGGATCCAATCACTTCCAGCCCCCCAAGAGTGCTTTGTCTTCTTTGGAACCCTCACTGCAATCCTTCGGCGGGCACCACTGTTACCCCAATGTAACTTGGGAGCTATGGGACCCAGAGAGGTTGATTCATTAACTCAGTGTCACACAGCCAGGAGTCTGGACTCCAGAGCCCAGGTTTCCCGGTTCACAGACTTGCCTGTCACAGTTCTGGGGTTGGGTGTGGTCTGTGAGGTTCCGGCCCAGCCCAGCCCAAGTCTACACCTGTTGCCTGCCTGGCGAAAGTGCGAGAGGAAGCTGTGGCTTCCGCTGCTCTCAGCTGGGCCTCCTTCCCAAGCAGGGTACATTCTACTCACATACAAGCCACAGCAGGGCCGGGCACAGCTTAGGTACTGTTCAGATCCTCAGCCAAGACATTAAGAATGGGGTGAGCCCTTCTGCCCCTCTAGAAACAACCGAGCCGTACTCCAGCTTGGGTGGGTGCCCTCAGGTCTGGTCTGGATAAGGCTCATAAGCACAGCAGGACTGAGGTTCCAAACCTGCTGGCCCCAGGCTGCCTTTCCTTCCTCCAGTCCAGACCAGCTCTCCTCTTCCTCATGCCTACTCCACTGACACCAGCCAGTGCCGAGTCTCTGCCCTCCACCCATTTCAAAGCCAGGAACTGAAACTGGGACGGATCATGCAGTCTCAATCTTCCTGAGCACTGGACAACCTCTCCCCCATGTGCCCCTGTGCCCCAGGGCAGGGTCTAGAAAGGATCCTCACCAAGGCTGAGGCGAAGCTCTTCACACTGGCTGATATGGGGGAACTGCAGCATCTGGCGCCATTTCTTGCTTTTGCCTTTGCGATTCCCGCCACCACCTGCAAGAGCAATCAGGAGGTGGGTCTCACTGGAGTTCTGAGCAACCACCACACTCCAGCATGCCCTCCCTTCACAAGTTCCAGTATACACGTGGTCCTTCTGGACACCCATGCTAAGGGCTCCCAGGATGAGAACCAGAAAGAGCAGTGAGGACATTTCAGCAAAAGGTTTGCCTCATCCACTCCCCCTACTCAACAGGAATTCTACAGGTTAAGAAAGTAGACGAGTCGGGCAGTGGCACACGCCTTTAATCCCAGCACTCGGGAGGCAGAGGCAGGCGGATCTCTGTGAGTTCGAGACCAGCCTGGGCTACAAAGTGAGTTCCAGGACAGGCTCCAAAGCTACACAGAGGAAACCCTGTCTCAAAAAACAAACAAAAAAAAAGACAGTAGACGAGAGCCCAGCCGTAGTTCCAGCACTCGGGAGGCAGAGGAAGGCAGATCTCTGTGAGTTCCAAGACAGCTAGAGCTATTCCACAGAAATTCTGTCTTGAAAAAGAAAAAAAAAAAGAAAAGAAAGAAAAGAAAGTAGATAAGAAGCCAGCCAGTGGTGGTGCACATCTTTAATCCCAGCATTCAAGAAGCAGGTGAATGAAGTGTACACATCAGTTCCAGGAAAGCCAAGGCTACATAGGGAGACCCTGGCCTCAAAAAAAAAAAGGAAAGAAAAACCAAACAAATAAAAAAGAAAGTAGACAAGGGCGGAGGGGTCACCTAAGAAGTCAAGGCATGCCAGCCAGAGATTCTATGTAGTATGGGACATACTTGAGATACCAGGGGCAGCCTGGACAACCTCCCAGGCCCCTAACACCAAATGTGGAACCAGAACTATCTCCCTGCCCACAGCAAGGTGGTGGCAGGAGGGCTGGCATCAGGATGCCCCTACCCCTGCCTTGATGCCTGTCTGCCTAGGTGAGCCCCTATCTGTAGCCACTGGGACCACACAGCAGCAGAGACACCTCCAGAACCCGACAGGTAGGGTAAATGTGTGCTTTGGCAGTTCCCACCCAACCTGGAAAAATAGCGAGAGACAGGCGAACTGAACTAGAGATGTGAAAAATGAAACCACAAAATGGGCTGGGGATGGTGGCCCACGCCTTTAGCCCCAGCATGAGGGAGGCAGAGACAGGGTCTTTGTGAGAGGACGGCCAGCCTGGTCTACACAGCGGAGTTCCAGGACAGTCAGGACTACATAGGCAAAGTCTCAAAAAAACCAACCAAACAAAAAACCCACACTGCAGGAAAACAGAGCATGTCAGAGAGGGAGCCACATACGTCTCGGGGACAATGCACTAAGGATGGTGGGAGAGGCCTGAGCCTGCAACCTCCAGGACCTGGATCTGAAACTCCAATGCACACGTTTGGCCACCGCTGCACCACCCACCCCACCTAACTGTCATGGCACCTCCAGAGGCACTGGAGGGTGGGTGGGAGAGACTGTGTCCAGCACTCAGTAGGGCTGTGAAAAGAGGCAAGACCCAGCTCCAATTCACTGATAACTTTAGGCAATTAACTTCCCTCGCCTGGCCTCAGTTTCCCCAGCATTGTCTGACCTGATCCAGTGTGAGTACTAGAGGAGGAGAAGCTGCCTTCTGGGAAGGGGCAGGGCTGGGTCGCTAGCTGGGCTCCCCAAGGAAGGAGGAAGTGCTGCAGTGTCCCTTGAGAAACTCTCTGGTGGCCCTGCTACAGCCTGTACCCCATGCACCCCCACAGCCATTGCTTCACCGCAAGTGAGCAAGAGATCTCCACTCCTTAACCTATGGCAAGGCCGCCCCAGAAGGGGAACTCCTCCCTCTCCCTCACCCAGGGCCCTCACCCACCCTCCATTTGCCTGCCTCCCCCAGAAGTCACTTCCTCCTCTCCCTCCTCCTAGCTCTATCAAGGCAAGAGCAAAAAGTCACATGCAAATATCCTGTCCTAGAACTGGCTGCCAATCTGTGGGGCTCCTCTCCACCGGACCCTGCCCTCCTTCTGCATGCCTCTGCCACCTGGGAAAGGAAGAAGATCCAAGTGAGGGTGCACAGCCCCAGGGTCCTCCCACCTAACCAGATAACGCACAAGTTCATGAGAAAACTGAGTCTCTGGGTGGTGAGTTCAGAGCCTCAATGTGACAGTGAGGGGATTCAAGCCCAACCCCCAAATCCAGCCCCTTACCCACCTCTAACATGACTAGCATTTATTAAAAGCCAACCGACCTTTGATCCTAGCACTTGGGAGGCAGAAGCAGGTCGAACTCTGAGAGTTCGAGGCCAGCCTATAGTCTACATAGCACTCTCCAAGTAAGCCAAGACTAACTATAAAGAGAGACCATCTCAAAAACAGAATCAACAGAAAAGAGCCAACTGTATACATATACCACAGGTTTCCCAACTGCTGAGGGTCTCTGGTCACTTGGAAAGCTGGCCCCAAACTGGACGTGATTTTGACACAACCAGTTCATGGGTAATAGAAGACTCCATGGCAATGAGGCTTTCCTTAAAATTTATATATAAAAAAGGAATAATGATGTTGAGGGTCAGGAAGCATGTCAAAGGCCGTGCAGGTGTATAAGGGGTGGTGGGGGCGGGAACATAGCCAGTTTGGGATACAGGTCCTCTGGGGAGGCACCTAGTCCCCACCATGGCCATGCTATCCTGTGCCTCACCCAAGATCCCACAAAGCCTATCCAAGGGTACCCACAGCAACTGGTCCAACAAGGCAATACCCTCGGGGGCCCGAGGCCCGAACTGGCTAGCCCTAGGAAATGAGGCCTGGCCCCAGCTCTCCTTTACCCCTCCTCCCTGGCTGGCTGGCTGGATGACGAGGCAGAACAGAATCGGCAGATGCCCCCAGAGGCTGAGAGGAAGGCCCAGCCCCTGAGCCTGATAAGGGGCAGGAGATAAGATAGCCTCTCTTGGGCACTAGGGACCCAGCCTGCCCATCCCATTTCCAGGCAACATCTCCCTGGGTGCACTGGGTAGGCAGAGGTCTTCAGGTGCCGCACCACACTGGAGGCTTCTCTGAGGTTCCTGTAGACTCTACTGGGTACCTTCTGTCCTAAGCCTGTCAATTACCATCTTGCTGGGTAATCTGGGGTGAGCCGCTGGTTTGAGCCTCAGTTTCCCACCTGTAACCTGATACAGAGCAAGTGAAGCTAACGACTCCTTCAGCCTGGAAGCCCATCAAAAAGTGGAAAACTGTCCCCATGTTCGGCAGTTTCTTGTCGGTCCCCTAGCACCCTGGACAGAGTGGGGCAGTACAGGCGTCTGATGACTATGTCGCTGAGGTCATGTGGCAGTGACCCTCACAGAGCAGGTGTAAATTAATAAGGAGCTACTCCGAAGCATATCGGTGTGCGCACACACACTAATTCCACAAGACTGGTTTCCCAGTCAGGGTTTTAACCTTAGAGTCCGAACAGGCCAGCTTGCTCTGTCCCATTTATTTCTTTGTGCGTCTGCCCTAACAGGTCATAGGCTTGCTGAATGCAAAAATCGTTACCCCTTCACTGGGTTTCAGTGTCCAGAGTCTCCTAGTGAGCGGTGGTTCTATTGGTAATGTATGTGTCTAGAAATTTCCCCATGTCGGTTGGGTTGTCTGTGCAAAAGCTTGGTTCATTCATTCTTCAATCTTTACAGATTATCAACTTTGTGCTGTTCAGAGCATCTGGGCCTGGGGCACGTGGGGCACCTTCCTGCCTCTCACCTTAGAAGGGGTCTCAGACACGCTCTCCTGAAGCTCACATCTCACTTTTTATCTTCTTTCCCTTTCTCCTTTATCCCCCCCCACACACACACACCCGACTCGACGCCCGCGGCGCGACCCCCGCCCCTCTTGCGCCCCTGGTTCCGGGGGCAGGTGTAGGAGGCAGGCCGGAAGGGTTCGTATCCGCGCTAAGAGTCCGGGTGCAGACTCCAGGGCACGAGGGTAGCTGGGGCCCGGGCGCCCCGTGGAGCTCCGAGGTCGCGCGCCTGCGACCCCCGCATCCGGGCCTGGCCGCCCGCCTGCCTGGCCTCACCTTCCCGGGCCTTGAGTAGCACCGTGTTCGCTACGATGTTCTCGAGCTCCATGGGCTGCAGCGCCGCCCGGCCCGCCAGGCCGCGCCGCCGGCCGGGACCGCCCGCGAGAGCCGGAGCCGATGGTGATCGGCGCGGCTCGGCTCGGCTCGGCTCGACTGACCGCGCCGCGGCCTCCCGGGCCTCCCCGGCCTCCCCGGCCGCCGCCGCCGCCCGCCGCGCACTCGGCGCCCCTCCCGGGCCACCGGCGCAGCCCCGCCCCGCCCCGCCCTCTGTTTACTTGGCTTAGTCAATAGGCGAGCGGACGCTCCCCGCGCCAGACTGCTATTGGTCAGCCTCTTCGTCCTGCCCCGCCCACGGAGCCGGGAACTCGCTCTGAGCGGGGACGGGGCGGGCCCCCTGGCGTCGCCTCTTCCTGGTTGGACTGCGGGCGGGATTCAGCCCCTAGGTTCGAATTTCTAGGCCTTCGTAGGATGCTGAGCTGCCAATTAGGGCCGAGCCTCCGCCGGGGAGTCGGAGGTGGGCTCTGGGGGGCCACGCCCAGGAGACAAAACGTATGATTGGATTAAGGAAGCGTCAACCATGCAGCAGTGCAATCTAATTGGGTCACCGGATGGAGGCGTGACCGAGTGACTGGCTCCCCGATGGGATTTCTAGGGCTTGTTGCGATCACGCTGTGTATCCTGCCGGCCAGCAGGTAGCTTGGTTAGCATGTGTCTCCTTCCGTCGTGTCTTGGGTCAGCTGCTTCTGAAGGGCGCAGGTCCTGAAACGAGCAGAGGACGGAAGGAGGCTCCTACCCCCAAAGCGGCGCCTGCCTCCAGCCCAGCCGCACCCCGCCCCCGCAGCCGGATGTTGTGATTTCTCTCCTCCCACCCGCCCGGCCGCCTTCGGCTTCTACTGCCTTATTAGGCAGCGCTACAATCCCAAATCGTTGAGGTTGAGTTCACACCCATTATACAGGTGGGGAGCTGAGCCGCTGGACGTTGAGTGGCTGGCTGCACGCCGAGACTGGGGGAAAACAAGTCCGAATTTTTGCAGCTCATCAACACAGTATAGTTCAGCTCCCCACTTCCTCCTCCCCACCCCTTTTCGCACAGCAGGAAACGGAGGCTTGCTCAAACTCAGGGATTAAGGAACAACCGGATTCGACTAAGTGTCTTTGATCCATATTCATTCATTCCTGCAAAAATGCTGCTATTGTCCCAGGCACCCAGCCAGGTGCCGGATATAGTGGTGTCAGCAAGAAAACCAAATTCTCAGTGCTTACGTGCTAGGCGGGAAGAAAGGTGGTAATAATCCTGTAAGTGAGCACATTAATGGATGGTTTTAGAATGATGCATGCTACTAAAACAAAAGATCTAGGGATGTAGCTTTGTGGTAGTGCGCGCTTAGCATGCCCCACACCCAAGTTCATTAAAGAGACCAGAATGGGTCTCAGGATGTGACGTAGATCCAGCGGAGGCATTGCGCATAAAGTAAGTTTGGCCAGGAGAAAAAGCATGGGCGGCTTTAGTGTCCAGTGGTCTGAGGTGAGATAAGAAGCAAGAGTGTCAGCGAGATCATAGAAGGCATTGCGGTTTACAGAGAGAGGTCTGTTCAGTGAAATATGAAGCCCATAGACAGATGATTTGTACTTAGAAATGATAGCTCTGACTAGTGGACTGTTAGGTACCAAATGAAGACTGTTGTGTCCGATTGAGACCTGAGGGCTGAGGGAGAAGGTGCACATTTGAAGTTTTGATGGAGTGGAGGATGGAAAGAACCGTTCGGCTAAAGAGGACTTTCTGCATTTTCAAGGATCTGTAAAGGTGGCTGGTGAGATAGTCCAGCTGGTAAAGGCACCTGAGGCCAAGTCTGACTAAATAGGAAGACCCGAATTTGATCCGGGATTCACATGGTGGGAGAGGACAATCAACTCTATTTGTGCTCTAGCTACACGCAGTAAATTAATTAGTTAATGTAAGTAAAGAAATACGCTTAAGCAAGTGCAGCATGAATAAGGATCTGTAGAGGAGGGAAGGATGGCTAATGTATGTAGCACATATATTAAGCACCTAAGGGCAGAGCATCTGCAGTCTATGGGTGGGCACTGCGATGAGCAAGGGGCACATAAAAGTGGGGACAGCGTCTTGGGTGGAGCCTGGATCAAGGAGGTCCTCGGGCTTCATTTCGAGGGTAACGGGGAGTCGTGCAGGCAGGTTTTAAGTAGGGAGAGGAGATTTGCTCTGCTAAAGGGCTCCAGGAGGCACTGAGGGGGGCTATGAAAGGCAGGCACTTTGTGTTGGTTCCATCTGGGGGAGTCCAGGAGATGCAGGGGCAAGCCCTGATGCTCACTAAGATCAGAGAAAGGAAATAGATTTTGCTCACTTGGGTCCATGGTAGCATGGCATGTTTCCAACCAGATCTTTGAAGCCAAGGAAGGGACCAACACAAGACAGCTGGAGGTCACTTGAAATTCATTATGGGAGCAGGGCAGGGGTGGAGGCTGGGAGGAGAGCAAGGACAGAGGGGACAGAGGTGTTAAGCCAGCTGGAGGAGCTGGCATGAGGAATTCAACAAGCACCCCAATCTCTTTCTGGTCTTCTTAAATTACCCAGAGTCTGGTTTGGCTGTTTGCAAACAAATACTTGGCTAAGACAAGAAGTAGACCTTTTGGGATAAACCATACTGGGGTCGCAGCAGCCAGGGCATGTAAACAAGTGACTTGAGACCATGGGGGAGCTGGAATTAATAGGAGGTGAATAGAAGATACCAGTCACAACTCCAGGTTTTAGAGATGGTTTATATTATTTATTTAATTAATGCATTGTGAGCTGCCATGTAGGTGCTGGGAATTGAACCCAGGACCTCTGGAAGAGCAGTCAGTGCTCCCTTTTTTTGGTTTTTTGAGACAGGGTTTCTCTGTGTAGTTTTGGTGCCTGTCCTGGATCTTGCTTTGTAGACCAGGCTGGCCCCGAACTCATAGAGATCTGCCTGGCTCTACCTCCTGAGCGCTGGGTTCAAAGGCGTGAGCCACCACTGCCCTGCTGCAGTCAGTGCTCTTAACCGCTGAGCCGTCTCTCCCGCCCCTACAGATGTTTTTAAAAAGGGAAACTTACTACCAGCCTTATGTGTAGAGAGACTTTTCCTGGGAAGATATAAACAAACATCTGTTTATCCCAGATAGTGGACCAACACCAGGTCATAGAAACAGTCCTACCCAGTTCTGAACCAATGGGTTTATCTGGCTAATTACATCATAGGTGACTCAAAGGGAGCCGAGTCACCTAGACGCCCACCAGCATGGGTGAGGACTTGGGAGAGCTCCCTGCCCAACGTGCAGGTCGCTCCACTGAAGAGTCCCTTCTCCCAGAGTTGTTTCCTGTTTATAGGACCCTGTGAATCTTAAAACTGTCTGAGCTTCCTAAGCCTGAGAGGTCTCATTAAGAGGTCTCATTAGCTTCCCTGGTCTTTTAAGACACACACAAGCCAATCTCCAGGAGAGAACATTTTAATTTAGATGAAATAACCACACGACAATGTGAGAGGTGCATTTCCTGGAATCTGACCTACAGAAGTCATTACACTCAGGCCTAAGAAATAAACACTCAAGGTTATTGATTGCACCATTGTTCAAAAAGATGCACTAATTGAATGAGTAAAAACTGGTCCCTTCCTGTAAAGTAATGCACTGCATCGCTTCCCACCCCTCCCTCCCTCCCTCCCTTCTTCCCTTTTTGTCTTTTTCCAACAAACTTGCGATATTGTCACCCAGGCTGCTCTTGAACTCTGACTGCAAGCAACCCTGCTTTAGTCTCCCTGGTAAGGATTTTAAATATGTGCCATGGCACCCAACAGGTTGCTTCTTTTTGTTTAATTTTTTAAAAAATTTTATTTTATTGGTTTTTCAGGACATGGTTTCTCTGTGTAGCCTTGGCTGTTCTGGAACTCATTCTGTAGCCCAGGCTAGCCTCAAACTCAGAGATCCGCCTGCCTCTGCCTCCTGAGTGCTGGGATTAAAGGTGCGGCACCATCTTCCAGCTAGGTTGTTTCCTTTTAAAACTGCCCGCTATGCTAGGTGTGTAGTGCCCACCTTTAATCCCAGCACTTGGGAAGCCAAGGCAGGCAGATCTCTGTGAGTTCAAGGCCAGCCTGGTGTAAAAAGTGAGATCCAGGACAACTAGGGTGATGTAGAGAGACCCTGTCTCAAAAAATCAAAACAAAAAATAACCAACCTGTCCCTGTCACTCCCTTGTTCAGAACCTCTGTGGTGGACTGTGGTGGACAACCTCTAAGGTGTCCCTGGCCCCAACCATCTCTGCCTTCTGGCATTCATACCCTAATGTCTCCACCCCTGAATGGAGCTGCATTGTCTGAGTTCAAATGAAAAGAATACAGCCAACATGACATGTCATTGCAAAGGTTGTCGCTAAATGACGAGGCTTTCAGTTTTATGTCCTGTGCCCAAAATACTCAATAAAGTAAAATGCAATAAATAAAAGAAACTCCAGATTCCTCCAGATGGCCAACAAATATTCTGTTTGATCTGGGTGCTGTTTTTCGCACTGTCTATAGCCCTTGCTTGGTGCACATGAACAGGCCACACATTCTGGCCTCCCTGCTATCCTGGAACTCACTTCTCAGTACTGTAGCCACCAGCCACATGTGGCTGTCAACATTCAAATGAAAACCAGAATCCAGTTCCTCGGTGCCCGGAAGCCATGTTTCATGTGCTCGGTAGTCACGTGGAGGCTCCGTCAGGTTGGGCAGTTTGGAGGATTGCTTCTACTGCATCTGCTTTTGACAAAGGCTTCACTATGGCAAGCAGCGTGACTGGAGTGCCAGCTGCCAAGATGTGGAGGGTGGCAGGGTGGGTGCTTTATCATCCCCCAATTGCCATTGAACAAGTAGATCTGCATCCTCTTGAAATCTATGCCCCAAGGCCCTGCTGAAGAAGAATGGAGCTGGGTATGGCACAGGCCTGGAATCCTACTTGGAAGGCAAGAGGGGTAGAAGTTCAAAGCCAGCCTAAGTTACACAGACAGACCCTCTCTTGAAGAAAAAAAAAATATTTTTTAAAGGTACTGAATCTCTGTGTGTTCACAAGTATCAGACATCCAGAATAAGACCTTGGTGTTTTCTCCATTCTGTGAGCCCCCAGTCCAGCTTTGCCAAGAGAGGTTGTCTGTCTGCCCTGGTCCGCAGCAGGTGCTGGAAGAGAACCAAATGTCCAGGAGAAGAGTTGCCGGGAGAGTGTGGCCATGTGGTAGAGCTTTTTCTGTTAGCTCCTCCAGCAGGCTGAATGGTAACCAGGCTCCTCCTCCCACATGCTCCCATCTCAGTGAGTCTGCCCACCGACAGCAGTGCTCACCCTCTCCTAAGGATCCCTGAAGGTCAAGGTTCAGAGAGACTCACCCTTGACCCAGCAGCATGGGCAGGTATTGGCCTCACCAGGACCCCAGGACACCTCCCTCAACACCTGTGGCGCTCACCATGCTCCAAGGTCATTGTTCTCTTATCTTCTAGCTACTTATTTACACAGTGGATCATAAAGAGGTTGCTTTGATTCTGTTTCAGAAACTTCCTTGCTTCAAAACTCTTGCTTGCCATGAGCTAAAACTTTTGATTTGAAATAAAATTGGCATAGTCAAAAAGGGCATCTACCACCAGGTGGCGGTGACACATACCTTTAATCCCAGCACTCGGGAGGCAGAGGCAGGTGGATCTCTGTGAGTTCAAGGCCAGCCTGGTTGACAAAGTGAGTTCCAGGACAGCCAGTGCTACACAGAAAAAACCTATCTCAAAACGAAACAAACAAAAAAGGCATCTACCTTTCAAAGCACCTGTAAGTCACAGGTGGTAGTTCTGAACTCAGGTGTCTCTAAAGCCTTGGTTTCAAATGTTGTCACTAAAAATCTCTATCCCATATATGACTCCAGTTTTAGGGGTTTTTGTTTCGTTTTGGTTTGGTAGTTCTGGGAAAAAGCCCAGGGTCTCAAAGCTATTAGGTGAGTGCTCTGCCACTGAGCTATACCCAAACCCTCTGCTTCTGCTTGTTGTGGAATATTACTTCAACTATGTAAGTATGCGTTAGGTTTGTTTATGCTGCAGAATAGTACTTTAACTGTAAAGATGTGTTACATTTGTTTGTGCTGCATTTGTTTAACGATGTAAAGATGTGTTGCTTTGCCTGCCTAAGGCACCTGATTGGTCTAATAAAAAGCTGAACAGCCAATAGCTAGGCAGGAGAGGGGTAGGCGGGGCTGGGCAGAAAGAATGAGGAGGAGGAGGAATCTGGGTGAAAGAGAGAAGAGGGAGAGAGAGAGAGGAAGACGCTGGGCGGGCCAGGCAGCCGCCAGCCAGCCAGACCCAGAGTAGGACACACAGAATAAAAGAAAGATAAAAAGCCCTGAGGCAAAACATAGATAAAGAGAAACTGGTTAAATTAAGTTATAAGAGTAGCAAGAAATGAACCTATGCTAAGGCTGAGTATTCATAGCTAATAAGAAGTCACAGTGTCATGATTTGGGAGCTGGTTGGTGGCCCAAAAGAAAGCCAGCTACATTTATTTTTAATCTGTTATGCTTATTCTCAAGCACATACTCTGTCAGAGATGTTAAAGAGGATGCCAACATCACCAGATTCACAAATGTATGTACAAACTTCCATAGACAGACAAATGTACAGCCCTCCACAGACAGACAGCAGACAGCTCTCTGGCTTGATAGCTCCAGCACCTGGAAGTCAAAGAAAGGGCTGTGGAAATGAAGATGGAGAAGTGTGAAAGTGCAGCCATAGGCTGGGAGCTGGCTCAGTTGGCCAAGTGCCTGCTGCCGAAGCGTGAGGGCCTGAGTTCAGATCTCCAGCATCCATTCAAAAAGCCAGGTTCAGCAGAATCTGTGTAGCCGCAGCGCTGAGGCGGCAGAGGGAGCAGGGTCTCTGGAGCTCCCTGGCTCACCAGTCTAGCCGAGGCAGTGAACTCCAGCGTCTCTGAGAGACCTCTCCTCAGTTAAAAACACTTGCTGAGTTCGGTTCATAGCACCCACGTCAGGCGGCTCACAACCAACTGTGACTCTAGCTACAGAGAATCTGGTCTCTGCAGACACCAACACACACACACACACACACACACACACACACATTAAAAAACAAGGTGGCAGCCGGGCAATGGTGGCACACGCCTTTAATCTCAACACTTTGGAGGCAGAGGCAAGCAAATCTCTGTGAGTTGGAGGCCTACAGAGTGAGTTCCTGGACAGTCAGGGCTACACAGAGAAACCCTGTCTCAAAAAAAAAAAAAAAAAAAAAAAAAAGCAAGAAAAAACTAAAACAAAAAACAAAGGTGGCAAGCTGGGCAGTGGTGGTGAACACCTTTAATCTCAGCATTCAGGAGCAGAGGCAGGAGGATCTCTGTGAGGTTGAGGCCAGCTTGTTCTACAGAGTGAGTTTATAGAACAGCCTTTATAGAGATACCCTGTCTCAAACAAACAAAGCCAAATGAAAAATCACAAGGAAAATGGAGAATAATTGAGGAAGATACTTGACATCAACCTCTGGCCTCTGCACACAGGAATATGTAACACGCACACACGCACGCACGCACGCTTGCGCAGGCCCGGGGAGGGGTGGGGCACAGTCATGTACTGTACAGCAGTGTTTTAGTTGACAATGAAAAGGAACGACATGTACAGTAGCGTTGGGACCTCTTTAGATTCGGTGAGCTAGTGACTTAGTGGCTGTCTTAGCTTGCAAAAGCACAGTCTGTGTCATTCCCATAAATACTGTCATCTGACACTTCATTTCTCTTGGGATGTGTCCCTGTCTTCAAGTGACACATAACTGTAGTCAGGCAGCAGAGTAAACAGAACTTGGTGCTGGGCAGGCCCACACAAAATGAAGAGAGTCTCACTCTGCAAACAAAAGGGAATTCACTAGAAAGCTCTCAGGATTCCCAGAGTCAACTAGAAGGAATACATTTGGAAATGCGAGTAGATAAGGGCGCGGGAGGCCTGGGAAGCAGGAAGCACAGGGGTATTAGAGAAGCGGTTATCATGTCAGACCCGGGCCTCTCCACCCCTTGTCTGCAGTGGCTACTGTTCCTCACACCTCTCCAATCTAGATCTCAGATCATTGCTCTAAAGCAGCTATGGGAATTCCCCTTAGTCTTGATAAAGATGGTTTAAGGGTGCTATGTGGCCAAGGTATGGCCAATGACTCATGAAGAGAGGTCTGCTTACAGGTCTCCGTCCCTCCTTCCCTCCCTCCCTCTTTCTCTCTCTTCCTTTCTTTTTCGTGTGTGTGTGTGTGTGTGTGTGTGTGTGTGTGTGTGTGCGCGCGCATGTGCACACATGCTATGGTGGAGGCCGGAGAACTTGTGAGGGTCAGCTCTCTTCCACCGGGTGGGATCTGGAGATCAAACTCAGGTCATTAGGGCTGGTGGCCACTGCCCTTCCCTGATGAACTGCTTTGGGAGCTCTTGCCTCAGCTTTCCAGAGAGGATCTTGATCCTCTCGTCTCTGCTTCCGGAGTGCTCCCCCATATCCAGTTTCTGCTTAGCCCTGTGGCAGTCTTCCTCGTTTCTCAGAAGCAGCTAGTGGAAGAGACAGTCCTCCTTCACCTGAGCAGCATTGAACTTAGATGTGATTCTTAGAACTGTGGGCGCTATCATGTGACCATGAAGGAAGTCAGCCTAAGATTTTCACACTGAAGGCCAGAAAAAAAAAAAAAAAAAAAAAAAAAAAACCAGAAAAGAATCAATTCAAAATGGACCAAAGAATGTAAGATAAGACCTAAAATTTTGATATTGTTAAAAGAAGATATAGATTAAACTGAGATATGGGCACAGGCAAAGACTTTCTAAAAGGGACTCCAAATAGCATAGGAAATATCCCAAGAATTGACAAATGAGATTAAGTGAAATTAGAAGTTTTCTGAAAGTGGGTGTGGAGATGCACACCTTTAATCCCAGCACTCAGGAGGCAAAGGCAGGTAGATCTCTGTAAGTTCCAGGCCATCCTCATCTACAGAGTGGGTTTCAAGACAGCCAGGGCTATACAGAGAAACCCTGTCTCAAAACAAACAAAGTTTCTGCATACCAAAGGAAACCATTGCCAGAGCGAAGAGACAACCACCAATGGGAAAGCAAAGGCAGCCAACTCCACATCAGAGAGGGATTTAACATCCAAGATCCATACAGAACTGCAGAGACCACACACCAGTGAAACAAGCCAGCTAGCCAGTGAGTTAATGAGCTCAACAGACAATTTTCAGAAGAAAGTGTAAATGGCCAATAACTATATGGGAAAACACACACCTTTACAGAATATAACAGTTTCTTAAATGACTCAGTTTATCAAAATAGCTTAAGCTTCACGAAGTTAGCAAAAACAAGGATACTAGACATATGTTCTTAAGTATAAATAGACCTTGGGTAAGAAGAGACATTCTCTAAGCCAGTGGTTCTCAACTTTCCCAATGCTTTGACCCTTTAATATAGTTCCCATGTTGTGGTGGCCGCCCCCTCCACACACACAACGACAAAATCATTCCCATTGCTATTTCACAACGCAATTTTGCCATTGTTACCAACTTCATTGCAAACGTCCAGCATGCAGGTGGTCCTAGGCTACCCCTGTAAAAAGGTCTGTCAACCCCAAAGGGTCAAGCCTGACAGGCTGAGAAGCTGCTCCAAGCTCCTTGCAAGACTGCTTAGGTCATTGTCTTGTTGCATCATAAGATAGAAACATCCCAGGTTCTGGTGTTTAATATTTGGTGCTCATAGCTGTGACCTTAATTTTTAGCCTTTTATTTATTTTTAAGTTCAAATATTAATAATATAAAACATTTATAAGCTTAAAATATCCCATAGCCTTATCAGTTTAAATATTTTTAGAACTATTCCTTAAAAAATATCCTGTTTTTAAATTTTCTGTAAAACTCTAAAATTTCCTCTTAAAGTTTAAAATCTCTCAATTTTGTGTTCCTGCAATATCAAAAATAAAGTACCCCCCCCTTTTTAACTTCAAGAGGAAGAAAACAGGGTACAACCACCACCTGCATAAGGCAAAACCAAGCTCCAACAGTGCAAACAACCCAACGCTCACTATCTGGATTCATTCTCACTCCTCTGGGTTTTCCTGAGGGGCTTGGATCCGCTCTTTGGCCCCACCCTCAGCAGCATATGCACAGCCTGCCTTCTAGACCCCCCAGCCTGCTCCACTCATTGTGGCTGCTGCTTCCGGTGACTGCCACACGGCACCAGCAGTTCCAGAACTGCTACGGTCCACCATTGCAACTGGGCCCTCTTCAGGAACCCTAAGCCAGCCACCCATTTGCAAACCTCAGCTGTTCCCATGACCCCTTCATGTCTTTAAAACCATTATCACCTGGGTAACTCTTAAATTACAACATTTAGCTGCCAGAGCAAGGTACAGTCTTGCATAGAAAAGCATGGAGGTGCAGCTTTAATACCTTATTAAACAGCATTGTTTTTAAATGCTCTCTTTCATAAACCTTGCTTTCAGGACAGGACAGGAATTATCATACAAAAATCCACCCTAATCCAAAATAACATGGAGACTTTTGTTGCCTCCTTGGTGGGCTCATTCCATGTGGCCACCTTTAATCAAGATGGTAGTGAAGTCTCATGACTTGTCTTCTCCAGCTCAGCAAAAGATGGTTGTCAGCCATGTGGCTGCCCAAACATGGTGAAGTCACATGACATCTTCCCTCTCCAACCCTAGAAAAGATGGTTGCCAGCCATGTAGATGCCTAAAGATGGTGGCAAGCCAAAATGGAATCATGCCACATAGTTTCTTTAAAATTACCCATGCATGGATGTTTACCTATCAACTCACAGTGTTATTAGTTTTAATTTTTTTTCAGAATTTACAGATTTTTAACCATATCCAACAAAATAAACTTATAAATCTTGAGGTACAGATGTTCACATAAACCAAGTTTATTTATTTTGTCTGTTCTGCTTGTCTGTCTTTTCCCTGTCACTGTGCCAGGTGGCTCAGACTGACACAGGACATAGAGGAAACTTTTAAATATACTTGGGTCTAGTGAAGGGAGAGCCATAAACCAACTCTAGAGCCAGCTTTCAAATAAAATAGAATAGGATAAAACAATTTTAATGTTATCTACAACAAAAAGACATCCAAACTCCTGCTAACTCAGATCCATCGACCAGAGAGCTCAGAGATAAATTCTGAGCCCGGCCATAAGTGTAGCCATGTGGTCGCTGGCGGCTGGCACACAGAAATGGCAAAAATATCTGACCCATTTCTATCTCAGCTCCATGCTTGTAATAAAACTTACGAACATACCAGAAAACAGACAAAACTTTCCAACAAAACAGGGAGATATAACTTTGGAGAGAAACAGATGAGAAAACTTTCCCACAAGACAAACAATGCAACAAACTTACCAACAAAACAAGCAGATACAACTTTCTCTAGACATAGATAAACAAAACTTTCCAACAAGACAAACAAAACTTTCCCTAGGAAACAAAACTTTCCAACCAGAATCAGAACCAGATGGGCGGATGATCTCTCACTATATGCCCTGGATGGGAGAATATTGGGGTCCTGTTGGAACCCCTCCACATCCCAGATAGGGATCCCATAAAACAGAACCAGACTATGACTCACCAGGAGGCCTCCGTAGATGCTTGCTGTATTTCTCAGCGTGGAAGTTCATTCCAGTAGTCCACAAACTGAAGGCAACCTTGGAGCCTTGGAATAAATATCTTGAGGCACATGCCTCCTGAAGTGGTCCCTCAGCCCCTGAGTTTTGGATTGAAGGTCCAGCTTTGGAATTTGAGTGGGTGGTCTGAATCTCGCTGGGGCCTCCGGAAAATGTTAATCCTACTGATTGAGAATAAGACCACTATCACAGTTTAAAGCCAAATTTGAAACAAGTTTTAATTAAATACTGGCCAGGTGGATGGGCTCTGGCCAGGTCTATACCCAGGTTCCCAAGAAATGGCCCAGAATCAAGTACGGCAAGGGCTTAGAAAGGAAAACCCATAATTTATTGTATTTCCCATCAGGTCCAATCAGGGGCAAGTATATATCCTCATATTTCCTTCCTATGTACCTCCTGCCCACATGTGATCAAGCCCATCCAGTGCAGACGGATCAAACAAACTTGTGTAGGCAAGTGAGAACATGTGGCTTCTCAGCTCCCATAACAACAGCCCCCAGCACTTCAGGAACTATCTGTCTGAGCAAGAGGCTTGCAGATCAGAGAAATTTTTGTGTCATGGATCTCTTTAGGCATGGTGATATTGTGTCCCCCAATATACTGTGCACCCTAATAAACTTATCTGGGGTCAGAGAACAGAACAGCCACTAGATAGACATAGCAGCCAGAAAATGGTGGCACACACACCTTTAATCCTAGCATTCCGGAGGCAGAGATCCATCCGGATCTCTGTGAGTTCAAAGCCACACTGGAAACAGGCAGGCATGGTGACACACGCCTTTAATCAGGAAGTGTTGGCAGGAAGCAGAAAGGTAAATAAGGTGTGAAAACCAGGAACTAGTGGCTTTTTAGGCTCTTTAAGCTTTTTGACTTTTAGCAGCAGTTCAGTGGAGATCCACTCCGGTGAGCACTCAGAGGCTTCCCGTTTGAAGAAACAGGATCAGCTGAGAAGTTGGTGAGGTGAGGTTAGCTGTGGCTGGTTCTGTCTCTCTGATCTTTCAGCATTCACCCCAATACCTGGTTCTGGGTTTGTTTTTATTAATAAGACCTTTTAAGATTCATGTTACACTTAGGTATAATAATTAAAACTTGTGTTAACAGATGACTGATTTGTACTTTCCTGTGGTGGTGGTGGTGGGGTGTGTAGACAGCGACAGGTGGTAGGCCAAATGTACAAAAGCATCCACTGCTGGTCCATGGTGTAAGTATTATAGCTCTGAGGGGAAAGGTTTCCCTATGGAAGTTTTGTAGCTCTGAGGGGAAAGGTATCCCAGCAGTCAAGAACCAAGGAATACAACGGAGTCACAGTGCACAGCAAACCTCACACCAGGTTTGTTGGGAAACACACAAGGGTTGGCCATCTCTGCTTGGGTGAGAAGCAGCAGGGAACTGAGCAGGAGGCAGGTTGAGATAAGGTTTCTCGGGGACAGTTTTCCAGGGTGGAGACTTCCAGGGTGGGGATTGGTAGGATTTCAAGGCAAACTCTGTGAGGGGATTGGTGAGATTTTTAATTCAGGGAGGGATTGCTGGGGTTTGGTGAGTTTTCAAACCTGGAAGTGGACTCTGATCTTTTACCCTACAAATGGACCTCATGATCCACACCTGCTTCCCACATGCAGCCCCCTACTCCCCGTGGTCCTCCTTTGACGGACCGAACTTACGCTTCTGCACATCCTGAAGCCAGCCCTTCCTCCCCTGTCCTACCAGTAAAACCCTCTTAGCTGGTGCGGTGGTCCACTTCTGTAATTCCCACACTTGGGAGGGGGAGGCAGGGTAGTTGCAAGGTCAGGCCAGCCTAGGATTCACATTAAGTACCTCTCTCAAGAATAAAACAAAAGGGGGCTGGAGAGATGGTTCAGTGGTTAAGAGCACTGGCTACTCTTCCAGAGAATCTGGGTTCAATTCCCAGCCACCCACATAGCACAACTATCTGTAACTTCAGGGAGTCCAACACCTTCATACAGACATACATGCAGGTAGAACACCATGCTTGTGAAATAAAAAAAAGAACAGGGGCTGGAGAGATGGCTCAGAGGTTAAGAGCACTGGCTGTTCTTCCAGAGGTCCTGAGTTTAATTCTCAGCGCCCACATGGTGGCTCATAATCATCTGTAATGAGATCTGATGCCCTCTTCTGGCCTGCAGGGATATATGCAAACAGAATAGTGTATACATAAAGAATAAATAAATCTTTAATAAAAATAAATAAAAATAAAATTTAAAAAAAGAACAAAATTAACAAACCACGCCCTCTATGGTACAAACCTGTTTCTCTTCCCTTGAGAACTGACCCTCCCCCAGGAGGAGGAGGTCATATGGTTCTGGTCCTTGGGGTCTGGTCCTGGGGCGAAGGTCCATATGTACTCAGGCAACCTGGACCAACAAGCTTTCACCCTGGTCATTTCCACTGTGCGGGCGCAGTCTTGCTTTTGCGATAGCTAACTTGATGGATAACTTTACACTTAAAAGTTTTGCATCTTGCCGGGCAGTGGTGGTGCATGTCTTTAATCCCCGCACTCAGGAGGCAGAGCCAGGCAGATCTCTGTGAGTTCGAGGCCAGCCTGGTCTACAGAGTGAGATCCAGGACAGGCACCAAAATGACACAGAGAAACCCTGTCTCAAAAAAAAAAAAAAAAGTTTTACAACTCTGTGCCTAAGATTTTACATCTCTGTGCTTAAGAGAACTGTAAAGCAAAATTAGACCTCCAAATGTTGGGTGATACGGGTTAAATGTTTTTTATTGCTATTTCTGCAGAGTTCTGTAAACAAGCTTGCATAGCACTAGAGAACCTTCTGCTTGCACAGAACAGATTGTGACTTGGTATTCTTTGCCTTTGTAAACCCCTGACTGAGGTGGCTGGGCACTGCATTCCAGAATCCCGAGTCAGGTGTAGACCTGGTGGCTGAGTCTGAATGAAAGCCTCTTCTCTGTTAAAATGTATTAATGGTCAGACTGCTGAGTCTCCAAATGACCCCAGATACACAACACTTTTATCACGGCCCTAGGTCTTCACCTCAAGGAGTTCCTTTTGAAATCAAGAGTTGATTAAGTGCCCAGTTCCTCCACCACAGCCTTCCTCTCTTGAGGGGGTGGAAGCGGGGGTGGGAATCAGGAAACTGTTATCTTTTCCCTTCCTTGTCTGTGAAATGAAATCACCTGTGAGGATTTCCTGTCCTCCCGCTTGCTTGGCTTTTCCTTCTCAGACTGTCACTCTTCTGTGACAGATGCCCATCAACACTCCCAGACCCTGGTGCAGGGCAGGGCCTGGGACACATATTTTAATCCTGGCATTTGGTAGGCAGAGGCAAGCCTGTTTCTGAGTTGTGGTCTAGAGGTGCCATGCTCTGATTGGCTCTTGAACTGAGGTTAGCGCTGGCAACTCTGGAAGCCCAGGAGGGAGGGTTCCTATTCGGCAGAAGGAATGCTGGGTAGAAAAAGCCACAATGACCACCTCCCCATCTTCTTCCCTGTGCTGCAGCTGGGAATGAACACAATTCTGAGTCGGCACCAAGATCTCCATACTCGCGTATTTCTGCCCACTCCCAAGTAAACCGTGACTGAGGTTATTTTGTAAAATAAATAATTTCTGGAGAAGCCCCTTAGCCTTTTACATGCCGAGCCACATCCCCAGTCCCTTTGTAAGAGAATTTTGCCAATGTAGTTGGGCATTGTGGCACATGATATTAGGGAAGCTGAGGCAGGAGGATCACAACTTTAAGACCAATCTGGGAAACACAGTGTCTCAAAAGGAAAAGAATTTGCAAATGTAATTAAGAGCCATATTGGTTGACATCATGATAGTAAGTGCATACACATATATGTGTGTGTATGCATATATGTATTTCTTTTGAGACAGGGTCTCTCTACATAGCCCTGACTGTCTTGGAACTCACTATGTAGACCAGGCTGGCCTCAAACTTACAGAGACCCACCTGGCTCTGCTTCCTGGGACGAAAGGCTTGTACCGCCATGCCTGGCTCTGTAAGAGTATCCTCGATGGGACTGGCCTCATCAGATGAGCCCTGAGAAGAGACCAGAATTTTCCTGGCAAGGCAGGCACCAAGCGTGAAGCAATTCAACACAAGGTATTCTCTGATACTGACTCTAGTTTATTATTTTTATTTTTTAAATTAATTTATCTTGCTGTGCGATGGTAGTACACGCCTTTAATCCCAGCACTCAGTAGGCAGAGGCAGGTGGATCTCTGTGAGTTCAAGGCCAGCCTGGTCTATAGAGTGAGTTCCAGGACAGGCTCCAAAGCTACATAGCGAAACTCTGTCTCAAAAAATCAAAAAAATTAATTTATCCTACGTACAGTGTTTTGCCTGCATGTATGCCTGTATACTATGTGCATGCCTGATGCCTGCAGAGGCCAGAAGAGGCAGTTAGATCTCTTGGAATTGGAGTTACAGACAGTTCTGAGCTGTCATGTAGGTGTAGGAATAGAACCTGGATCCTTTGGAAGAACAGCAAGTGCCCTTAACTGCTGAGCCAATCCTCCAGCCCTGACACTGGCTTTAAAGATAGAGAAAGCAGCCAGGTGGTGGTGGCACATGCCTTTAATCCCAGCACTTGGGAGGCAGAGCCAGGTGGATCTCTGTGAGTTCGAGGCCAGCCTGGTCTACAGAGTGGGATCTAGGACAGGCACCAAAACTACACAGAGAAACCCTGTCTCGGGAAAAATCAAAATAAACAAAAAAAACAGAACAACAACAACAACAAAAACAAACCTGAGGTTCAGGTTGAGTTCTCCCTCTGAAGGGGCGATCCATTCCCTCCCAAGTCCATTTAGAGATTGCTTCCATGTGGCTGCAGGACGGACATCCCTGCTTCCTTCTTGGCCCTCAACCACAGGCTACATATGATTCCTACATTTCTGGCCACTTGCTTTCTCTCTCTCTCTTCTCTCTCTCTCTCTCTCTCTCTCTCTCTCTCTCTCTCTCTCTCTCTCTCTCTCTCGGTTTTTCGAGACAGGGTTTCTCTGTGTAGCTTTGGAGCCTGTCCTGGAACTCACTCTGTAGACCAGGCTGGCCTTGAACTCACAGAGATCCGCCTGGCTCTGCCTCCCGAGTGCTGGGATTAAAGGCGTGTGCCTCCACCGCCCGGCTGAACCTCAGGTTTTTGACAGTCTGGGCAACTCTAACCCTGCGACCAGGTGTTTGCCTGTATGTAGGTCTGTGCAGTTGTGAACGTGGTTTTTTAGGGGGACATTGCTTTAGGGTGCTCAGCGTGTGGCAGTTGGTTATACAGCAGAAGAAAATAAGCGTGCTTCCTGATAGACTGTACCATTCTGCAGTAGGGAGGCTTCTCCTCAGTCAGCCTTACCCCCTCGATCAACAGGACCTGGAGCACCATCCTAGTAAGATCAACGCCCTGCAGTTCAGGAGAGAGGAGGCCAAGAACCCAGATCTTCATTACTCTACTCCCACCAGCCAACTCCCTGGTCACAAGGATGCTACGTCACTGTTCTGCTGGCTCCCCATGAAGCCTGTGCCCCTCAGGCCCAGGAGGGAGCTTGACCAATTTTCACCTCACAGGCTTCAGCGAACTTTGCCCAGACCTATTGATCTGCGCTTCTGGGCAGGCAGCGGGACCATCGACGGACGCCATGAGGGCTCTGTTGCTCCTGGGGTTCCTGCTGATGAGCCTGGATTTGACACTGTTGGTGAGGACTGTGGACACTCTGATTGGACCAGGATGGCACTGAGGGGTCCCTGTCCCAGCTTTGGCCTCTGCTTGTCACCTGCTAGTTCAGGTGACTGGGAGACTTGTGTGGGGAAGGCACAGGCAGCCCAGGAGGCCGAAACAAAGGAGATAGCAACCACACTGGTGGATGTGAGGACAAGGACTACATTTGTGAGGGAGACAATGGTTAGAGGGCAGAGGGCCAAGTCTTGTGAGGAAATCCTGTATTTCGGGGAGGTGGAAGGAGGCTGGGGCCTAGCATAGGACCAAGGAAAGTCTGATGTTCCTGCCTTCTCTCCCCCGGAGGCCCCACCACGGAAAGGCCCCAAGGAGTTCAAGCACGGAGCTGATGAGCCCACTGTGGGTAAGTGACTTGCTCTTCTTCCTAATCTACCCTCTGGTGGGGTTGAGTGTGCTCCAGCTGGTGTGGTCTCCATGCAGCCTCAGGCCTCTGGGACAGAGGAGGGGTCCTGTTCAGATGGCACACAGACCTGAGTGCCTACAGATCCAGATGTGTGCTCAGGAGGCAGGGCTTGGGCTATGCTGGATGCCTGTCTTAGAGTCTGGCAGGTGCTCAGCGGCATGGGGAGTGTGCTGCTGGTGCCATCCCACCTGGACGCTCACCAGCCTTCCTCAGTTTCCCCGTCTCCCCCCCACTTTCAACACATCTGGAGGATATCTGTTACAACTGATGGAGCTCAGACCCTCAGTGGGCCATAGGCCCCAGAGCTTCAGACTTGCCCCAGATCACCAACACCCCACTGTGTCCAAACCCCACGTTCTCACTTGTGACTTTACTGACTGTCTTCATTTTCCCTGTCTGTAACACTAGGCTGGTAGGAGTGAGCCCCTCGGGGTTGTTGGGAAGGAGAAATGAGTTGCTGATGCTTGTAAAGCCGTCTACCCAGTGGCTGCTGTCTGAAAAATGCCTTTAAAGCCTTAGCTCTTAGCCTAGGGCTGTTGCTCATCAGTAGAGCATTTGCCCAGTATGCACACAGCTCTGGGTTTGATCTATAGTGTAACAGAAAGAAAAAATTCTCTTTTCCAAGACGGTTTCTCTGTGTCATTTTGGTGCCTGTCCTGGATCTTGCTCTGGAGACCAGGCTGGCCTTGAACTCACAGAGATCTGCCTGGCTCTGCCTCCCAAGTGCTGGGATTAAAGAAAAAATTCTTAACTCTTAGTACATTCCACTTAAGGTACCCACCCCACCCCCCAAACCCTGCAGTAGGGCTTGTGAACAGGGAACACTACCATGGTGAGGCCAAGCTGAGGCTTGTAGTGTGATGCTTCCCGGTGAGGCCCAACACAGTGTGACCCCCCAGCCTTTCCTCCTGACCTCACACCAAGCCACACAGCTGCTGTCCCTGTCACCCTGGCCCAGCAGTGGTCCCCCGTTTTAAAGGTCTAGGCTCCTTCTCTTTTATTGCCTTGTTGCTCAAGGCCACTGAAAACTAAATCGCAGCAGATGTTTGTTGAGCCCATCCGAGGCACTGGGCTCAGTGTTCCCGGCACTGTCACCAAGAGTCACAGCACTCCCTGAAGTACGCATTTCTTCTTCTTTTTGAGATCATAATGTAACCAAATTTCCCCTTTCCCTTTCCTCCCTCCAAATCCATATCCCCCGATACAGTTATTTCTTACAATTAATTATATTCTATCCAGCTACATGAACATCAAATTCACAAGTCCCATTAGGTCCCCTGGACCTCTGGCTGTGACATTTTCATCCGTTATTAACATGTAACCTTGTTTCACATGTGATCCTGTTTAAAGACATCTTATTCAGTATGCACGTTGTTGACCCCTTAACGCTGACTGCATGGCCAATAGGACCATATCACCTGCCTGAACTAGGCATCTCTGATGCATTCTCTCCATAAGGTGCACAGCAGCTTCTTGTGTTCTGGCAGGTAGGAGCCCTAGGGAACGCTTCAGCATGCGCAGAGACCCACTCTTGCCTTCTTTCTCCTTGAAGCACTGGGCATTGGTGCTAGGCAAATGCCTGACCACTGAGATAAAGCCCTAGCGTTCTTTTTAAAAAAGAAAAAAGGGAAAAGGAAAGTGGCTGGGCCTGGTGGTATATTCAAAAACAAAACAAAAACAGATGGCCAGTGGTGGCATGCATACACCTTTAATCCCAGTGCTCAGGAGGCAGAGGCAGGAGGATCTCTGAGTCTGAGGCCAGCCTGGTCTACAGAGTGAGATCTAGGACAGCCAGCTGACACAGAGAAACCCTGTTTCAAAAAGACAAAAGAAAAAAAGAAAGAAAGAAGAAGAAAAGAAAAATACTGTACTAAATGGATATTGGGAAGAATATGTGTGTCCAGTATAAGAGCAGACAGAGGGCAGCACTGCCGGATCAGACCTCGTGTGTGTGTGTGTGTGTGTGTGTGTGTGTCTGTATGTGTGTGTGTGTGTGTGTGTGTGTCTGTGTGTGTGTGTGTGTCTGTGTGTGTGTGTGTGTCTGTGTGTGTGTGTGTGTCTGTGTGTGTGTGTGTGCATGCGCACATTTTTTACTGATCCATACAATTCCATTAAGACCAGGAAGGCGCCGCAAGTGTTTGGCAGTTTGTTTGGTTTTTGTTTTTCCTTGTGGTGTCTTGCACACGTTAGGTAAACACTCCACTGCTGACCTACACCCTCAACCTGAATCACAAATATTGGTTTAGGGGTTACAAATACGTTTTTACAGAGCAGGCAGACCTGCAGATCCAAAGCCTGTGAGTAATGAGGATTGACAGTCCTATTACTGTTGCCATTTGGCTCATGAGCCAAAAATGGTTAAGTGACCTAAGTATTTATTAAGTGCCGACCTTGTGACAAGCACTTGGGTTTCAGACTTGGCCAAGGTCACAGAGCTTGTAAGTGTTGTAGTCAGAAATCTATTCCAGCTGTCTGACTCTGGAGACGGCCCCCAAAGCAGGATGCAGTCTTGAATGCAGAGTGCTCTTTTGAAGGACTCTCCTTTTCCCAGCCAGGCCCCATGAGGCCCCTTGGGCAGCTGGGCACAGGGGAGGCCTCAGAGGTGTGTTATTCCCACAGTTCTCACTGCCGATGGGAAGCTCTGTCACTTCCCCTTCCTGTACCTCCGCCGCCTGCACCACAGATGCATCCACAACCACAAAGGCCGGCCAGGCTCCCGGCTCTGGTGAGACTTTCTAAACGGGGTTAGAGGAGGGGCCTAGATAAAACAGGAATTGCCTATCTGTCATCTAAGAATTGTGTTTGGGCAAAGGGTGTGTGTGTGGGGGGGGGGCAGGTAAGGAGGGAAAGCCAGTCTTCAGGCAGTGCCGGGAAGCCTCATTTGTTTCCCCAGGTGTTCTACCACTCCTAACTTTGACCAGGACCAGCAGTGGGGATACTGCTCAGAGCCCAAGAAAGTGAAAGGTACTGTGTGGCTCAAGGCCGCCTCCTGCTTTCACCCCATCCCCACCGTCTGCTAGGTATCACCAGACCCTGCACACCGGGCATTCTGGGCCCAGCCCCTTCCCCTTTCCTGCAGCATCCTTTCCAAGGTCAGAGGAAGGATTCTGGGGAAAGTGACCGCTGGTTTATAGATGAGCTTAAGGACTGGAAGCTTGGGGTTCCGTGGTCCTATGAGAAGCAGGTTCAGGTGGGGTGTTGATCTCTTCGTGTGCCACTCAGGCTCCTCACTCAGGCCCCCTGTGCTTCCTTCTGTGTCTATCTCTCAGACCACTGCAGCAAACACAGCCCCTGCCACAAAGGAGGGACATGTGTGAACACCCCCAACGGCCCACACTGTCTCTGCCCAGAACACCTTACTGGGAAGCATTGCCAGAGAGGTAAGGGGAGCTGCCTGCCCGTAAGAGGTCCCTGAAACCCTGGAAATTTGGCATGGCCCCACTGGCCTCCTTTTGTCCCCAGAGAAGTGCTTTGAGCCTCAGCTTCTCCGGTTCTTCCACGAGGATGAGGTGTGGTTTAGAGCTGGTTCAGAAGGTTTGGCCAGGTGCCAGTGCAAGGGTTCTGGGCCTCACTGCAAGCCGCTGGCCAGTCAGGGTAAGTGGGTGTATAGCCACTGTGGGGAGGGGGAGGGGGGCCGAAAGTCAGGAGGCCCTGGTAGGGGCTGGGTGGCATGGTACACCCTGGGATGGCTCAGTTTGCATCCTCCCCCAGCCTGCAGCACCAATCTGTGCCTCAATGGGGGCAGCTGCCACCAGGTGGAGGGCCACCAACTGTGCCATTGCCCTGAGGGCTACACCGGACCTTTTTGCGACTTAGGTGAGTGGGGCCCCATATGGAAAAGGCTTGGGGAGGTGGGTAAGGGAGAATGGAAAAGTGAACCAGAGGGCACCAACAGAGCCATCCCCTGATTGCAGGGAGTCCTCTCTCTCCCTAGACATTAAGGCGACCTGCTATGAGGGCAACGGTCTCAGCTACCGGGGCAAGGCTGGAACCACTTTATCGGGTGCGCCATGTCAGCGGTGGACCTCGGAGGCCACCTACTGGAACATGACTAAGAAGCAAGCGTTAAGCTGGGGCCTGGGCCACCATGCATTTTGCCGGTTAGCGGGAAGGGACTGGGCAGGTTGATTTGCTGCCCCTTAGGGCCCTCGGGGGCTCCCCTTGCTCTAACAGTACTCCCTCTTGAGAATGCAGGAACCCGGGTAATGACATTCGTCCATGGTGCTACGTCTGGAGTGGCGACAGGCTGAGCTGGGACTATTGCGACCTGCAGCAGTGCCAGACCCCAACCCAGGCAACGCTAACACCTCGAGTTCCCCTTGAGCGGCAGGAGCTGCCGGTGCCCCGGCCTTCCACACTGCAGAAGCCTCAACCCACGTCCCAGGAGCCATCCCTGTCCCATGCGCTAGATGGTGAGGCAGAGGAGCGGGTCCCAGCACAGAAGACGTGGGCTCTGCTTATTCCAGGCAGCCCGTCGAGGGTGTCCCTGGCCTCAGCTAATCTCTCCTTCCACAGCCCCCCCTGAGCATCAGACTCCTCTGGGCCGGACCAGCCCGGTGGGCTGCGGACAGCGGTTCCGCAAGCGACTGTCCCCGCTCAGCCGCGTGGTGGGAGGACTCGTGGCTCTGCCTGGGTCTCACCCATACATCGCTGCGCTGTACTGGGGCAACAACTTCTGCGCCGGCAGCCTCATCGCCCCCTGCTGGGTGCTGACAGCCGCTCACTGCCTGCAGAACCGGCAAGCGCCGCCCTCGGGGACCCCTAGACCGCTCTACTGTATCTGCACCCTCCCCTCCCCCAACCCTTCTCGAGCTCCCCCGGGGGGTTGAAAACGGGGGCGCCCTCTAGAACGTCTGTAGTCAGCCTGAGCACACTGTCCCCCACCCGACCGCAGGCCGGCGCCCGAGGAGCTGACGGTGGTGCTCGGTCAAGATCGCCATAACCAGAGCTGCGAGCGGTGCCAGACGCTGGCTGTGCGCTCCTACCGCCTTCACGAGGGCTTCTCCTCCATCACCTACCAGCATGACTTGGGTGGGGTGACCCCGCAGGGATAAAGAGAAAGGATGGGTAGGGCTGGGGCCCCAGGTCGACGCCTAACCCTCCCCTCCCCTGGTAGCTCTGCTGCGCCTGCAGGAAAACGAAAACAACAGCTGCGCAATCATGTCGCCTCACGTCCAGCCCGTGTGCTTGCCCGTCGGCGCGGCCGCACCCTCGGAGACCGTGCTCTGCGAGGTGGCCGGCTGGGGTCACCAGTTCGAGGGTAGGCACAACTGTTAGGAGCTGGCTAGAGACTTTTGCCTATCTAAAGCGCGCACTTTTGGTAGCCTCCGATGAGCCTGGGGAACAAGTTTCGCTGACCTGATAGTTTTGTAAAAAAAACAAAACAAACAAACAAACAAACAAACCGTGCAGGGCCCTTGTCTCTGTAGCACGACATTCCCAGAATCTAGAATTCGCTGTCGAGGTTCCCACATCCCTTTGGGTTTCTCCTTTTCTATTGTGACGAGAAACACCATGACCAAAATCAGCTTGGGCAGGAAAGGCTTTGTTGCTTTCAAGGTTGCAGTCCACCATGGGGGAGTGGGAGGGCAAGGCAGGAATTTGGAGGCCGGAACTGAGGTAGAAAGCTGGAAGGACAGTCAGTCCTTGCTGCCCTGCTCTCCGGGGCTTGCTCGGCTTTCTTTCTTCCTTTCTTTCTTCCTTCCTTCCTTCCTTCCTTCCTTCCTTCCTTCCTTCCTTCCTTCCTTCCTTCCTTCCTTCCTTCCTTTCTTTCTTTTGTTGTTTGTTTGTTTTGTTTTTCGAGACAGAGTTTCTTTGTGTATCCCTGACTATCCTAGAATTAGTTTTTAGACCAGGCTGGGCTCCAACTCACAGAGCTCCACCTGCCTCTGACTCCTGAGTGCTGGGATTAAAGGCGTGGGCCACCACCTCTGGATGCTCAGCTTTCTTTTTAAAAAAATCATTTATTTTAATTTTATACACGTGTGTAATTGCCTACATCTATACATGTGCAGCATGTGTATGCCTGGTGTAGGGAAAGCCAGATCTGGAGTATAGGTTGTGAGTCACCATGTGGGGGCTGGGAATTGAACCAAGGGCCTCTGCAAGAGCAGCCAGTGCTCTTAACTTCTTGAGCCATCCCCAAAACTTCACCTTTCTTCTTTTTTTGCTTTGTTTTCAGTTTTTCAAGACAGGGTTTCTCTGTGTTGCCCTGGTTGTTCTGGAACTCTCTATAGATCCGCCTGCCTCTGCTTCCTGAGTGTTGGGATTAAAGGCCTGCACCACCATTGCCCAGCTCAGCTTACTTTCTTATACAATCCAAACCCGCCTGTTCAGGGGTGTCACATCAGCCATTAATCAAGAAAATGCCCCACAGACATTTCCATAGGCCAATCTTAAACAGACATCTTCTCAATTGAGGTTCCCAGCTATCAAGTTGACAAAAAGTGACCCACCACAAGATTACAGAGACTTGAACTTTCTCTTGGTTCTCTCTGGGCTCCAAGTTACAAAGACTTAACTAGGACATTGTCCCCATGTTGGAGCAATGGGGACAACTATTTTGGGAGCCAGGTTCTGAGACATTTCATGGGAGAGGGCAAGGGGTGTTTTCCTGCTCATTCTAATCCCAGCTTCTCTCTGGGCCTCAGTTTCCTTGCCTATGAAATTGTTGTTGGCAGGTCCCTACCGCTTAGGCTTGCTGTGAGGGAGTGCCGTCGGGGTAGGTGTGACACTGCCTCGTAGCCTGGCCCACGCAGCAAGCTCAGGTCCCTGGATTTGCAGGGGCCGATGAATATGCCAACTTCCTGCAGGAGGCACGGGTGCCCTTCATCTCCCAGGAGCGCTGCTCCAGCTCTGACATGCATGGGGACGCCATCCTGCCTGGAATGCTTTGCGCTGGCTTCATGGAGGGAGGCACCGACGCCTGCCAGGTAAGTCCTGGGGTCCTGGCTGGTGCTCTGCTCCTGCCTATCAACCACAGGACAAGAGTGACAAGCTGCTTGTCCCCCCCCCCCAGGGTGACTCCGGGGGTCCCCTGGTATGTGAAGAAGGGGATGGTGAGCACCAGCTCACCCTGCGAGGTGTCATCAGCTGGGGTTCTGGCTGTGGTGACCGCAACAAGCCCGGAGTCTACACGGACGTAGCCAACTACCTGGCTTGGATCCGGGAGCATACAGCCTCATAACTCACCAGGGCCAGATCTTTCCTCTTGTGTGCTGCCTGGAGTGTGCGGGGTCTGTGGCCTCAGTGAAGATAGTGCCCAGGTATAGAAACTCAATAAAGTGCTTTGAAAACGTCCCTCAGAATTCCCTCTTGAAATGCCAAGTGAGAACGACGGTACACCAACTCCCTCACTGCCTGGACAAGGCAGTTGGCAGGCCTCAGATCTCTTTCCAGGCCACCATGTTTCCTTGGCCTCACGTCATGCCAATCCCTGTGCAAGGAGGCCCTTGCAGATTGCTCCCCAGAACTCACCCATTCTGTGTTTACACAGAAACAGGTTCTCAGCCTGGACTATACTTCGGGGTCACCTGGGGGAGATTTTGGAATCAGTGTCAAGTCCACCTGAGATCAGTTAACTGGAGTCTCTAGGGAGAAGGCAGTAGTGACATGTTTTTTTGAAACGGCAGGTGATCCACAGTTAGGAATGTTCCAGATTGGACTTGGGGTGTGGAGAGAGTGGTAGCTGAACATGTGTGAGGTCCTGGCTTAGATTCCATTAAAGGGGTGTGTGGGGTTTGTTTGCTTGCTCTGTCTTTTGAACTTTGAGCCTGGCATGGTGGTGCAAGCAGGCGGCAAGGACCGTCTGAGGCTGGATTCCACGCTGCCAGGGTGAAAGCTGGGGTGGGGGTCTGCGATCCACAGGCCTTCCGGGACACCGGACTCTTTAGGTGTGGCCGGATGGTTCCCTTTCAGGATAGGTCTGGCTGTCCAGACTAGCACCTTTCTTGCTCTTAAAAAAGTCATTTATTGCTGGGCCGTGGTGGTGCCTGCCTTTAATCCCAGCACTCGAGAGGCAGAGGCAGGCAGATCTCTGTGAGTTCGAGGCCAGCCTGTTCTACAGAGTAAGATCCAGGACAGACACCAAAAACTACACAGAGAAACCAAACCCCCCACCCCCCACCCCCCAAAAAACCAAAAAAATAAAAAACAAAACCCCAGAGCCACTGACTTATTGAGACATATGTCTTCCCACTGCTGAGATTGTAGGCCTGTACCATCATACCCAGTTTACGGGGTGCTGGAGGAGCAACCCCAAAATTTTATGCATCATAGGCAGGTACTCAGTCAACTTCACTTAACTGACTGAGCTACAGTCCCAGCCCTTACACCCATCTTTTTTAGGTGGGGGCTGTTCCGCACCCCCCTTCTTTTGGATACAGGATCTTACTATGTAGCTCTTCGCTGGCCTGGGACTTGCTATGTAGAGTAGGCTGGCGTTGAACTTACAGAGATCCATTTGCCTCTGCCTCCTGAATCCTGGGATTAAGTGTGTGCCACCATGTCTGGATTTTTAAAGTTAAGAAAAAAATCTGTGGTTTGTGTAAGTGCAATGTGTGTGTGGGGGTGAATGTGTCACAGTGCTGTGTGGAGGTCAGGGGACAACTTTGTGGAGTAGGTTTCTCCTTCTGCCTTTATGTGGGTTCCAGGGATGAAGGCTCAGGCTACCAGGCTTGAAGAGCAAAGCACCCTTACCTTGTGAACCATTTTTTTAATAATTAAAAAAGTTATAATTTCAAGATTTGTGTGTGTGTGTGTGTGTGTGTGTGTGTGTGTGTGTGTGGTTTTTGAGATAGGCTTTCTCTGTGTAACAGCCTTGGCTGCCCTAGAACTTGCTCTGTAGACCAAGCTGGAATCACCTGCCTCTGCCTCCAGAGTGCTGGCATCAGCCAAGATTTTTAGTTATGTGTTTTTCTGTGGCTATGAGTGGCAGGTGCCCAAGGAGACCAGCAGGGGGCAGCAGTGAGCTGCTTTCCCTCGGTGCTGGGAATTGTCCTCTGTCCTCTGTGGAAAACAGTTCGTGCTCTTCTACCAGTCCTTTTCTGTTTGTTTTTGTTTGTTTTGTTTTTCGAAACAGAGTTTCTCTGTGTAGCGCTAGCGGTCCTGGGACTCGCTTTGTAGACCAGGCTGGCTTCGAACTCACAGAGATTTGCCTGCCTCAGCCCGGAATTAAAGTGCTGGGGTTAAAGGCGTGCACTACCCCGCCCAGCTCATTTTTTTTTTTTTTAGTTCAATTTGTGTCTGTGTGTGTGAGCTTGCCCAGGGAGGCCAGAGTTGTTAGATCTCTCGAGTGGGAGTGACAGTTACAACAGAGGTGTTGTTGGGAACCGAACTTGGGTCCTCTGTAAGAGCAGTAAGTGCTCTTTCTTAACGCTGAGCCATCTCTCCAACCCCGCACCCACCATCTTCTTCCATTTCCTCCTACATGCTACTTTTAGAATTGCCCTCCCCAACGCCCTCACATTCTCCACCTAGAAAGATGTTCTGTGACGTTTGCCTCACGTCACAGCCCCGCCCTGCGAACTTCCAGGGAGTGGAGCAGGATTCATAGCTCTTGGTGCTGCCGGCCACCCCCTCTAGCGCAAACCAAAGGTACAGGTGCGGACTGTGAGCAGAGATGGGTGACTGGAAAGGCTACATTAGTGCGGTGCTGCGGGACCAGCGCATCGACGATGTGGCCATCGTGGGCCACTCGGACAATCGCTGTGTGTGGGCGTCCCGGCCCGGGGGTCTGCTGGCGGCCATCTCCCCGCAGGAGGTGGGTGTGCTCACCGGGCCAGACCGGCACACCTTCCTGCAGACCGGTCTGAGTGTGGCTGGCCGCCGCTGCTGCGTTATACGCGACTACTTGCTGGCCGAGGGCGAAGGCGTACTGGACGCACGCACCAAGGGGCTGGATGGGCGTGCGATTTGCGTGGGCCACACGCCGCGGGCGCTCCTGGTGCTCATGGGCAGACGAGGCGTGCATGGAGGCATCCTTAACAAGACAGTGCACGACCTGATTGGTGGGCTGCGGGCACAATGCTCCTAGCAGAACAGCCAGGCCACCCACGGTGGTAGGGGGACCAGAATAAACCGTGAATGGAGCGCTGTGGGCTTATCCTCTTTGTGCATGTTCGAGGAGTCCCGAATAAGGACACTAGTCTAGGGGGAGATTCTTGGAGAACAGAATAATCCTGGTGGGCCTCCTGTGACCTGTCCACTCCTCTTGCGGTAGATGCCTTGTGAAGGCTTTTGGTCTGAGTGCTCTGGTACTTTCCCAGGGCCCTAGACACGCCATAGCTGAGAAAGAATACTGAGGTAGCAGACCCTCCAATTGTACCTCAGGCTTTAGCATTTTCCACACATGTAGGCATCAAAGTGAGCTCCCTCATTCCCACCCACCTCCCTCCCCAGCACACATCAGCCAAGGTCTGTGGGGTTTCAGGATGGAGGTGAGTGGCCCCTCAGTATGTTGGAGATTGGCTCCAGCCTCCTGTGGCTACTCAGTTTCTTGTATAAAATGACAATGTTTGCAAAGAATCTACCTGCAGCCCCTGGTGACTTATATACCTAATACAGTGTGTGAAAACCACGTAAATAGTTACTATGCGGTATGGGTAAGGAATGCTGATTTTTTAAAAGCGCCCGTGTACGATCAGTACAGATGGAACTTTAAAACATTTTCTGTCAACAGCTGGCAGAATTGGCAGAGGTAAACCACATGTGCTCAGAGGGCTGGCTGTATTTCTGCCCTTCTACTTGGTGCACGTTTTGTGAGTAGGTGACAGGAAGGCTGACTGCTCCCAGAAAAGCCCAAGGACCCCAGGTGGCTGCATCCCCATCACACACAGAGACCTCCAAGGTGGGTCCACAGAAGGGACATGTGAATTACTATCGCAAGTGGGGCTGACTCTCCAGGCTTCCTTTTCCTTTGAGACCCAAAGCGCCCATAGAAATCCTTAGACTACAGGGAAGAAATGTGGCAGCCTCCTGCATTGACCCTCACTCTGCAAGCCTCAGCTCCGGGGCGGGGCGCTGTGTGGAGGAGGCAGAACTGCAAAGCTCAGGTCTGTTTAAGAGATGCCTGACTGATTCCCAAAGGCACAGGACAGAGGTGGGAGGGAGGATCTGTTCTCTGCCCTCTGTGACCAGGGCAAGGCCTCTCTTGCCCACAGTCACCATCCTGCCCCATTTTCCAGTGGCCCCCACACGCCTCCACTGGTCACTCATTCTGGAGCAGTAATCTTCAGAAGAATGAATATGGGCTTGAGATGGGTGGGTTTACAGGACAAGGATTACCAGGATGTGGAGGTGCAGATTCACCTCTGGGGTGGCTCCCGACTCTAGGAGAGACCTGTGGGGGCTTTAATTATGGGTTAGGCTCATGCAGACAGGGCCAGGCAGACTCTAAGCATGTGGATTGAAGGCTGTTAGTCCAGTGAGCGTTTGAGGGAAGATGGTCTAGCTGATTCCCGTCTTGATCTTCTCTTTGCTTATACATGCAAAACAAATGTATTCCCAAATAATGAGAGCTTAATCCCTTTCTGGTTTCCATCAGGAAGGGCTGGGAACAGAGATCATAGCGGTGGTGCTGAAGCCTTGGTGAGGATGAGGACGGTGGCATGGGGAAGAAGGTGGCAGAGAGCGGGTAGAATTCAGTCAGTGACTCAGACACTCACATCTGAGCACAAGCAAACAACTACAGTCACTGATCCAGGGCCACCTTTACTTGTAGCAATCTTGTGTACACAAGGACACAAGCTCAGGTCTTGTATCTCCAAACAACCAAACTCATGACCAGATAGCCTGCACCTTGTGCACAGCTTCCTGTGTGTGTATACACACAAACACACTTCGTATGTAGGTTTGTCCGTTCGTGTGCATGGGTTGACACACAGTGTACACACGTGGACTATATCTACACTGACGGTCACACAGACTCACCATCTAACGCGTGTACTTGTGCACACTGCCTCTTAATTACAAAAGCCCACATCACTATGGCCCTGCATATGGATGGGAACCTAGGGGGGCCACAAAATCATGAACCTCAACTGATGTGCCTCTACACACATGCACATACACTCCTCTGTCCTTCTACTGTGGGCTCCATAGAGACACTGTTCCCTGCTCCAGGCAATAGTCTGGGCCTGCTGCCTAGAGACGGGTGGCATTGTGGTGAGCGGGCAGGGCAAGGCGAGGAGAGGGCGTGGCGGGGGGAAGCTCCTCCAGGAAGACCCTAGGGGGAAGTTGGGGTGAACGGGGCTCAGGCCTGGCGTAGCACAAGGTGGCGCGTGTGATAAGGCCGTCCAGGGGCTGCAAAGAGTGCATCCATCGGGGCAGGAAGTCCCATGTCTGCAGCCACTTGGGCAGGTGCCCGGGACTTCGGCTCTGCAGGACATTCACAAGCACCACAAAGGCCAGCAGGGCCCCGAAGGGTGTGCCCACACCGACCATGGCCTGCCAGCCTGCCATGGAAATGCCAAACACCAGGGAAGGCAAAAGCAGGAAGCACACGAGGAGGTAGAGGACGGCAAACCAGCGGTACTTGGCGGTGCGTTTGCCCAGTGCCTTGGCCATGCGGATGGGCAGGCGTGTGCAGGGCAGCGGGTACCACAGCAAGATGCCCGAGATGTTGAAGAAGAAGTGGCAGAGGGCAATCTGCAAAGGAGAATGCAGAGGGGCCAAGGTGAGGACGCTCTCCCACGTGATCTAGCAGGGCTATAACAGAGGCCCCACATGCTCATGGTAGCAAGAAAAACCTCTTCAGGACGATGTGACTCCAGATCGCTCCAGACTGACTATTAAAATACTGTGTTGCTGGACTACTTGGTAAATGACAATGGCCCTGAATGCTCCACCTGTGGCTTACTGACCACTCTCTCATGAGTTCCTCAGCTACAGCCCAGCAGCAATGATCTGGTTTTCTGACTATGTGGGCCAGGTTGACCTTGAGCCTTTGGCGGTTTTCCTGCCAAGTGCTGGGGATTCCAGGCATCTACTACCATGCCTGACTTCAGCAGCCGTCAAAAATGTCTCTGGCTTGCCTGCTCTGGGCTTTTAACTGGTCAGCATCTCGTCAGCTGTTCTGCTTCTAGACCAATCCCCCCTTTGCCGTCTGTTTACCACCCCCAATTGCGTGCATCCTTGATGCCCCCCCCAACTGGCCAGGCCCCTCTGACAGCACATTGCCTGTCACAGTGTGACCCTGACTTGCTGCTGTTTACTGATACAGCACAGCGGTGGCTCACCATTGGACACCAAGGTCTGGAGAGTGGAATTAAGTCTACTCTGTCCATAGTGCCTTCTGCTACAGACAGCCCATTCTCCCCCATGTACCTGAAAGGAACTCGACAGCTTCTCCTTGGGGCTGGCCAGTGCTGCCAGGATGGCTGTCGTGGTAGTGCCAATGTTGGAGCCCAGTGTGAGAGGGTAGGCACGCTCAATGCTGATCACACCCAGACCTGGGGGGCAGAGAATGTCACTCTTTTCTAGCTCCTTCCTGAGCACGCGCACGCGCACACGCGCGCACGCACACACACACACACACACATACACACACACACACACACACACACACACACACACACACCTGCTGCCCATTGCTGGACGCGGGCACTCACCAATGAGTGGGGTGATGGCTGAGGTGAACACAGAGCTGCTCTGGACCACGAAAGTCATGCTGGCACCCACGACCATGGCAAAGTAGCCCGTGACCCAGGTGAAGGGGGCTGGAAAGTCTGAAAAGAACCCAAGTCCACAGTTAGCCACGTCAGTGAGAAGCCTTGGGAGAGCAGGCACTTGCTCTTCGAGGAGGTCCTTAGGTAGTAGTTGCCCCGTGAGACACTAGCCGGTCCCCTGCTTGCCCTTAACAGCTTTCATTTGCCCGGCTTGCTCCTGTGATCAAAACACTTTCTTACTTGGGCTTCTGCACTCTGCTGTGCCTTTACCCTAGGTTCTGCCCGTAATACTCTAGTATCTGAATCCATGGGGATTCGGTCAAGGATGCCATGGACACCAACCTTATCTGGGCCCCACCTTGGTCTGCAGCCTTCCCCCAGCTCACCTGTATTGATGACCTTCTGGATGACATTGGCCACTTGGCCCTTGAGCAGAGAGTTGAGCATCTTGACAAGGAGAATAAGACAACTGCACAGAACCACCAGGGAGCCAGCCAGCAGAATGAGCCCCACGGCCAAGTCAGGCAGCCCCGTGTCCACGAAGATATGGTTGCCTAAAAGGGTGGCATCAGGCTGTTGAGTGTTCACCGCTACAGCCCGCTTCCCACCTCTGCCACCCTGCCGGGCTTCGAGCTTGATTCCACATCAAGTTCCTTTAGCCTCTACAGCAGTGACTAAACCCAGAAGTCAGCCTCTTTCCTGGGACTGGACATAGTAGACAGCCGGGGGACGGCTCCCTGTGCCCCTGCCACGTGGGACACCTCCTATGTAGATACTTACATTTCTCCATGGTGGTATTTGCAAGGCTGATGTTGGCCTCTGTCCTGGACATAGAAGTGGGAGCCTAAATTCAGAACAAAGTGACTTAGAGAATCTTGAAAGCACAGCCTGGGGTGGAGCTAAGAGGGGGGTTGGGGGCGATGGGGGGACTGGAATGCGCTTGGGCTCTGAGATCAGGAGCGTGCTGCATGCCTGCTCTGAGCTCATCGCCTCTGGAGAAAAGATGACGTTGAAATCCTCACCACTCCAGAATGTGGTAAGAATGTGGCCTTGTATATATTTTACCCCTTCACTTCCCTGACCTGGCAACCCCTGGGACCAGTGGGGACCCCCAGTCACCAGAGTAGGAGTAGCTCCTGGTCTTGGCTCCCCACCTCTCAGTGGCATCTATCCCCATCTGTTCTTACCAGTTCCTCAGTACCTGCCCCATGGTCCCCTAAAGCTCACTTAGCCCAAGCCCCATTCTGCCTTGACTCAACTCTTTGCCCTTGGGGGGATCCAAGTGGAAGGAGAATGGGTGACGGCAGAGTCTATCCCTCACCATTTCTTCTTTCTGGACCTACTGTGAGTAAAGCGTGTGTGTGTGTGTGTGTGTGTGTGTGTGTGTGTGTGTGTGTGTGTGTTCTGGTCAGGCTCCCAGACAGAGGGGTGAGGGGTCAGGCAGGTGACATGACTTAGGAGCCAAGCTGCATGCACAGATGGAGTCTGCAGAGACAGCAGCTACCTAGCTCCAGGCTCCTGTCACCAACCAGGGCTACATCCCAGCGCAGCCCAGCTGCCCAGTTCTGTAGGAGAAACCACAATTCTGGGGTTTAGGTAAAAATCTCCAATCCCTGAGCATGTTGTAGCTATACTCTGAGAATTTTTTTTCAGTCCTATGGATTGATCTTTGACACTCACGAATATTATGCAAAAATCCACCACTGAGCTACATTCCAAGTGCTCATTTCATTTTTCATTTTGAAACGGGGTCTCACTTAATTGTCTGGGTAAGCCTTGGACTTGCCATCCTCCTGCCTCAGCCTCCCAAGTACATGGAATTCACAGGCCTGTGTCTCTAGGCCTAAAGAGACACATTTTCAAGTTCTAGGAACTTGGTTCCCAGGCCAGCCGAAATATTCCTTCAGTCTGTAGATTATCAATCTGTAGCTTCATTGGATTAGGAGTTGTTGAAAAGGAAACCCAGATTCCTTACTCTTTGGGCTGGTGCCGGGGAACCACAGGAGGAAGCAGAGTGGGCGTGGCTGTGGAGAAGCTGAGGGCGGGGTTCAGGCGGGGTGCTGACAGTGTGATGGCTTTAGGTTCTGTCCTCAACCATGTGTCGTTTAGAGAATGTATGTCAGGCTGGGGCTCAGGCCAGTGGTACAGCCCCTCGTCTACATGAGCAGCATCCCAAACAAGCAAAACAAAACCCATAGTGTGATGCCGATAGCGTCTGTTTCAGGCAGCTGGTTTTAAATTTGGATGTGTGCTGGTGAGATGTGCTCCCTTGAGCAGGGCAATGTGCTCAGCTGTTATCCCAGGTCACTAAATCTAGGCCTGGGGTGCCATCAAGCCTGGAGACCTGGACTCTAGGTGGGAAATTAGGATAGAATCATCTGATAGGGCAGAAATCCAGATGGACACTTGGGAAGCTGAGGCAGGGGGATTACTGTGAATTTAAGGCCAGCCTGTACTAGAGTGAAATATTGTCTCAAGAATAAAACAAATTAACAAGAAATAAAAACTCTTGCAGAGGACTCGGGTTCAATTCTCAGCACCCACATAGCAGCTCACGACTGTCTGTAACTCCAAGATCTGACACCTCACACAGACATACATGTAGGCAAAACACCAATGCACATAAAAATAAATAAAATTTTAAAAAAGAAGAGAAACAAAAATAGGCTAATGAAGTGAGGGTGACTTTTGATCTGGTAAAGGAGAGAACAGGGTTTAGTTGAGAGAGCCAGGTGTTTGCTGAGTTCAAATCCTGCTTTTTATACCATATATATCTGGGGCCAGTCAAGCCACCTCTCTGAGCCTGTTTACAGCGGGATTATAGGGGCTGGAGAGATGGCTCAATGGTTATGATGCACAAGGTGCTCTTACAGAGGACCCAAGTTCAATTCCCGGCACTCAAATAGCTGCTCACAACTGTCTGTAACTCCAGTTCCAGGAGATCTGGCACCACCCCCCCCCCACAGACATGCATGCAGGCAAAACACCAATGCACATATAAATAAATAAATATTTGGGAAAAAATAAATTGGAATAATAAAAACATAAAGGTCAAAGAAGAAAATACGCATCAACTCCTCACCTCAGGGTCTGTCTTACCATAGCCTCCAGATAAGGGACAGATCATCTCTCTCCCTGTCTTACTGGGCATCCCACATGGTACATGACTAACCTCCTAGGTCATGAGCAGTGAGTCCTGCAGACATGCCTGTGGATACTGGCACTTTGGGGGAGGAATTTGGTGGACCTTCTGGGAAGTCCCTAGCCAGAAGCTCTAGGAAGCAGATGACCTCCTCAGATACTACGTGTGTGCCTCCCTGGCTTTTTCTGAGCTGCATCCTGGGGCCTCCTAGGGAGGGGATTTGTGGCTCATATAGAGGCCAGAGGAGGATGAGGAGCCTGGCATAGTTCCCACCTTAGGGTAGACTGAGTCAGGGGCAGGACAAGGCTGAGGGCTGAGATATCTGGAGTGTTATTTGTATGTTTGGTGCTGGGGGCTGAACCTTGAACCCAGACCTCACACATGCTAATCACATGCTTCCATTACTGAGCTGCACTCTCCACCCTCCTATGGTGGTCTGGAACCTTGACTTTTTCTGCCTGGGGTTGTGTGGCCTTAACTGAGACCAGAAGGGAAGCCAGGGACTGAAGAGGGGAATGTAGAGACAGAGGAGTGACAGAGAACCCACTGTAAAGCAGGCCAGGGAGGAACGGAGGGAGAGAAAACCCTCCGAGGAGATCTTCAGGGCAAAAGACAGGGTGGGAACCATGGCCTAGTTAGTAGAGCTCAGAGGCCCTGATCTGGCCGTGTTCCCAAGACATGTCCGTCTTCTCTGGGGTGGAGTGGAGGAATAGAAGAGACTGGGGAAATGTTAAAGGGAAACAACCAATGTGTGTTCCGTAGTCCTGGGCTCACGCTGTAGCTGAGCCATCCTCAACGATGTGGCATGGAGCCATACACTCAAGCTATCTGGGCTTCTGTGGGCTCCATAACATGAAGTCTCTATGCTGCCTTCTCCCCGCAGGCTAGTTGGAAGCATCTTGGAAGAGAGTTGGTATTTACAAGTCTGCAGGGACACCCTAGATTGAGACACTTCTGGGAATTGAAGGGCATGATTAAGTTCACGGAGGACTGCGGTACTTCAAGAATCCTTCCTCAGGAGAGAAAGAACCACAGAGGATGTGGGCTTGCACAATAGCTTCCCCTCTGGGGTATGGTAGCTGTGGGGCCTTTGTTCTTCTGGAAACAGAAGCACTCTGGGCCAGCAGCACCATCTGGTGGCTGAAAGGAGAACTTCTCAGAGCAGCTCCAGTCCTTCAGCCCTGAAGGGGTCCAGGGTGGTCCGGTGGTACCATGGGCAGAAAGCAAAATAGATGGAGAGGGGTACTTTAGACCAGCATCCGGGAGATGAGATGGGGTACTTTAGACCAGCATCCGGGAGATGAGATGGGGTACTTTAGACCAGCATCCGGGAGAGGCTCAGAGTGAGGAGTGAGGACTCCATCAGGGTGGAGACCTTCCTCCATCATAGGAACCAACAACACAGCAAGCCTGTGTGCCTCTCTGAGTGAGGCTGATTCCTATCTGCAGGACGGGGGTGTGATAACAGCGTCCCCAGTCGCCTGTCCTCCAAAGATGCTGTTTAAATCAGGCAGGTACATGTCAGTTCACAAATGTGACTCACAGGAAGGGAATTTCAAGGACAATGCCAGGTCGCTGACCATCCAGAAGTCTCAAACACCAAAATGGCCTGTCCTTTCCCCGTCAGGGAAGCTCCCATCCTGTCCTGGGTGGAATGGGTCCCCTGGAGACTGGTTTGACCAATGCTCGGGCCCAGTGTGGTGAAGGCTGGAGGCCTTGAGTAATGGGGAAAAAATCAGAAACTTTGAGGTCGAGGAGGCTAGTAAAGGAAGAGTCGCCAGTGCACAGCCAAGAGCCCATGATGCAGCTGTGTGAGCCACATTCCTGCACGGTCAGGTCCAGAGGGAGGCAGAGCAGGGGGCTCAGATCCAACTTTGCATTCCAAGCCAAGAAATACGACCTGCTGTTACAGAAAGAGGTTTCCTGCTAGCGTGGGGACCTGAAACGGTGCTCTGGCAAGTGGCAGCTGGAACAGCAAAGAGCCGGAAGACAGGCCCGGCCGAGGGACAGCCGGAAGACAGGCCCAGCTGAGGGACAGCCGGAAGACAGGCCCGGCTGAGGGACAGCCGGAAGACAGGCCCGGCTGAGGGACAGCCGGAAGACAGGCCCGGCTGAGGGACAGCCGGAAGACAGGCCCGGCTGAGGGACAGCCGGAAGACAGGCCCAGCTGAGGGACAGCCGGAAGACAGGCCCAGCTGAGGGACAGCCGGAAGACAGGCCCAGCTGAGGGAACAAGGCAGTTGCTTCACATCGCCGAGCGTCAGTTTCCATTTGTGTAAAACGGTCCACCTGGAGGGTCTTGCCCCAGGACTGTAGTAGGTGAGGAGGTTCAGGGCACAGGCAGAGACTTGTCCAAGCCAGACGTCAGGCCGGAAATCTCTCCATGGCTTTTCTTTTTAGATCAGTATGTGATTTGTCTTCTCCTACCCACAGCGTGCTTTCTGAGGCTGCAATGACTCACAGCGCTTTCCTGAAAGTGCCAGGGAGCTCATGAGAAGGTGGCTGACGTGTTAGGCAGGTCACAAAGCCAGCATCAAAGCGGTCCACGTGGGCTTTTTGTTTTCAAGATGCCTTGAACTCCCAGAAGAGCGTGGCTGGAGCTGTGTGCCACTTGGAATGCAAGGGAACATCACGGGGCGAGTTGGTGCAGTGTTTTCTATGGGTGCTGGTATAGGAACAGCCATTAGCGAGAGGAGGGGAGGTGGGGGATGGGCTCGTGCCTCTGCTGTACACTTTGGATTTCCCTGTAGCTTTTTTAAGTGGAGTTATTTCTCGTATGTAATAATTAAGGAGAAGCAAATTTGGAAGATTACAGTTTGGATGAAGCATTTTCCCTTTTATGGCTGAATAAGAAAGTATGCTAATTGCCTACTCCTTTGTTCCTAATCGCCTTGCTATTATGCCTTGTACCATAGGCATAATGGCTGATCCATGAATGTCCAACCAATCCGAGCAGTTTTTCATTCTGAGCAGTAAAAGGAGCAGAAACAGTGAAGAAGGACAAGGGATGCATGGCTCCTGGTGAAAAGAGACCCCTGCCGGCATGAGTGACTGCCCAGCATGACAGCCACCCAGCGTGACAGCCACTGTCCTGCTCCTCAGCCGGAATCCTAGGGTCCGAGTTTCTCAACACCCTTGCAGCGCTCTTTCCCTGTCCCTGTCTGTGTTGCTCAAGCCCCAAGCATGGCAGAGCTGAGTGGCCAGCCCCAAGTGTCCCTGTGGCCTGGGGGTCCCAGGCAAGCTTCTTAGCCTCTTTGAGCCTGTGTATCTGTGAAACCAGAGAGTTGAGCTTAATCCATGGTTTCCATACTTGAGCAAGGAACAAAGTTGGATGGCAAATTGGAGACTAGGCACCTGGGCCCACGCCCAGAGATTTTTTTCTGATTCAATTGGTCTAGGAAGGATGTATATATATTATGCAGTGGATTTTCTTCTAGACTGTATTGTTTACATTTTTAATAGGTTCCCAGGTAGTATTGACACTGTTAATCCAGGGAACAACAGCTCTTTGAAAACCACTGGGCCAAGCTTGGGCCGTAGTGGCACATGCCTTTAATCCCAGTACTCAGGAGGCAGAGACAGGCCAAGGCCAGAGAGTTCAAGGCCAGCCTGGTCTACAGAGTGAGTTCCAGGACAGCCAGGGCTACATAGTGAAACCCTGTCTTGAAAACAAAACAAAACAACATTAAAAGAAAAGAGAGAAAATAAGAAAAAAGAAAGAGAGAGAGAAGAGGGAAAGAAGACCACTGGGCCAGATCAATTACATGCCAGAGTTAATGTACAGATGATATTTGCCTAAAGCAGTGTGTGCAGTTAGGAGGGATTACCAATGTCTGCCCTGGGTATACTGACACAGAAAATTCCATGGTATCTGCTCTTCCTGAGCTAAACGATTTCCAAGGTCTATGGAACGAACAGTCAGTTGTCAAAGAGAGTGCCATCTTACCTAGGCTTGGCTCTGGAACTCACCTTTGGTGGGTCTGGGTGGCACCAAATCCGGATGAGACTATGATTCCTCAGGGACTCATCCCCCACGGCAATGCTGGTGATGACAGACTTGTCCAGCTGTGAGCAAGATGGCACAGAGAGGTGAAGGTGGGGCGACTTACTATGCTGCGTCTGTCCAGCCCACGGCAGGTCCTGCCCTCACCTGGATGATAAGCTTTGTGAAGGGTTCTGTGATGACCTTGAGAAGGTCAGGAGCATCTTGGCCACCATGGATGTTGAAGGAGGCAACCACGAGCCCGGTGACGTGATGCAGGTAGCCCGTGGCAACCTCCAGGGGCAGCAGGACCAGGACAGACAGCCAGTTAAAGCAGTCGTGCACTGTGGCCCCTGCAAAAGCCCTGAGCAGGGACGCCACGTTGCAGGACAGCTGGACTCAAGGGATGCCCACGCTGGGTCCTGGCACCCCGTTCTGCCTTCTCCCCAACAAGCGAGAGCCCCCCCCCTTCCCCAGCTCACCGCCGGAAGTCAGTCCTGTCCCCTGCCTGCATCAGGGCCACGATGGTGTTGGTGACCGAGGTGCCAATGTTGGAGCCCATGATGATCGGAATGGCAGAGCTCACCTCCAACACTGGCAGAAGAGGGACCTCAAATGGTTGGGTTGTGGCCATGAGGCTCTGCCCTGCAACGACTCCTACCAGGCCCATGACTTGGGTCCTAGCCCCAGACAGCCTTTTCAAGTATACTCGTGACTTCCTAGACTCAGCCTCACAGGTCCATGTGTACAAGAGCTGTGTATTTGCACGTGTGTGAGCATATCCACATGTGACATGATGAGCACACACCATACAGGGTGTACCTAGTCACTATTCAGGATGAACATGTGCATGGGAGTGCGTTATAAGAACTCACACGTGTGCAATCCACATTCTGTGCTTGTGTGGGTGTACTTCACACAAGTGTGGTGGTTGGTTTTATGTGTTAACTTGGCTAGCCTGTGGTACCCAACTGACTTTAAGTAAAAGAGATTTCTCTCTCTCTCTCTCTCTCTCTCTCTCTCTCTCTCTCTCTCTCTCTCTCTCTCTCTCTCTCTCTGTACAAAAAGGTGGAGGCCAGAAGAACTCAGGTGTCCTGTGCTACCACCCTCTACTGCATTACCACATGACAGCATCTCTTGCTGAACCTGGGGCTAGGGGGCAGCTGGAAGGCTCAGCAGTTCTGCCCCTTCCCCCCAGCACTGGGGTGTATGCAGCCATGCCCAGCCTCTTGCATGAGCTCTGGAAATTCAAAGCCAGGCCTTCACACCTGTAGCAAGCACTCTTACCCAGAGACTCCCTAGCCCCAGGTAAAGAAGATTGCTCTTGATGGTCTTGGCAGGCCTCATTCAATGGGACAGACAGAAGAGCCTCAATGTAAAGCAGAAGCTTCCTGGAGGACGAAAGTTCACCTGTGGCCTCCAGGATCTGTTTCTGATCACATCCTAGCCTGCCCTTCCAAACTGCTCACTCTGTCAGTGTCAGATGGAGCACCGCACCCAGACACATGATCGTGAAGGCCAATCTTTGTGATAAATCACATGTGTGTGAGTAGTTAGTTAGTTAGTTAGAAATCCAAGATAGGATTTCTCTGTGTAGCCCTGGCTGTTCTGGAACTCACTCTGTAGACCAGCCCTCGAACTCAGAGATCCCCCTGCCTGCTTCTGCCTCCTGTGATCGTTTTTATTTTATTTTTTTTATTTTTTTATTTTTTTTTTGTTTTTTTGTTTGTTTGTTTTTGTTTTTTTGAGACAAGGTTTCTCTGTGTAGCTTTGGAGCCTGTCCTGGCTCTCATGCTGTAGCCCAGGCTGGCCTTGAATTCACAGAGATCCACCTGCCTCTGCCTCCGAGTGCTGAGATTAAAGGCGTGCACCACCACCGCTTTGTGATCATTTTTTTTTCTTCAGACCGATTTTCTCTAGCTTTCCTGAGTGACTACATGGCTGAACAGAGCTGTGCTCTCCCTTTCCACTCTTCCCAGTTCCTGGAACACCCTGGCCCAGCTCTTAGCCTGCTTTTGAGGACAAAGCAGGAGATGCTGGGCATGTCGTGCCCTCCCTTCCTTCGACCTCCCGTCCACTCCTGCCCTCATGCTGAAGCCCCAGTCCCCTGGGCTCCGTCCCTGGCCATGCTGGGCCAACTCACAGCCAGAGGAGACCATGCTGACGATGATGGACGTTGAGGTGCTGGAGCTCTGGACCAGTACTGTCACCAGAATTCCCACTACCAGCCCTGCCACTGGGTTGGACAGGATGGCATTGTCCTTGAAGATATCACCAGCCACCTTCCCTGCAGAACACAGGCCAGCATCATCTGAGGCCCTTCCGAACCCTCCCCTGACCTCCTCCACCTGGGCCCTACCTCCGGCTAGCTGGAAGGCAGAGCTGAGCACGTCCAGGGAGCAGACAAAGAGGTACAGGAAGCTCAACATCAGTGGTACCTTGAGGAGCTTTGTGCCAACCTGGCGCAGCTTCTGGGGCAGCCTGGGCTCTGGAGGTGGAGCAGGTGTGAGGACAGTGGGGGACAGTGGGCCGGGTAGGAGGGTAGTGACCACCATGCCCCTGCTGCCCCCCACCCCCAACCTGGCCCACCTGGCTTTTGCTCCTCTTCCTGGGCCAGCTTGGCAGGGAGTGGGTCATGACATTCCAGGACCTCCCCACAGGGACAGCTGTGCTCTGTGAGGGTCACCGGGCTCAGACTGGAGAATGCATAGGTGGATGTCCCTGGAATCCTGTGCAGGACTGAGGAAGGAGCTGGTTAGAAGTTCCTAAAGTTCTCTGGAGCCCCGGAGAGACAGGGAGAGGGACAGCCACCTCACCAGGAAGTGGGCAGCTCTGGGCCAGTAGACTCGGAATGGGAATAGTACTTACCTTGTGGGCTGGGCACATAAGCAAAGGCCGCCCCGTGCACCACGTGTCTCCCGCGGACTGGAAGTGGGGAGACAGCCGGTCCCCCCACTCTCTCTCCATAGGACATCATGCTGGGCACCCACAGTGAGTCCTAGGTGTCAAGCGGTTAGAACAAAGCTGACAATTGCTGTGTCTGGTACACACCCACACCCACATGACATTCAGCCTAGGGCGTGTGAGTTTATCCTCAGGCACACCGAGAGATGCACTGAGGTGATTGTCACAGATCCGAGCGTCACCTCATCCATTCAGCACAGTTTTGTAGCCGCTTTGTTTTGCGGTGCTGGAAATGGAACCTAGGGCCTCAGCATAGTAGGCAGGCCCTCCAGTGTCGAGCCACATCCCCAGTCCCAACAAGCGTTTCTTGAATGTGTAGTATTTTCTAAGTTCTGAGTTAGACGCTGGGGTACAGTGGTAACAGAAAGCACGCACTAACTAACTAGAAAAAGCACTAACTAACTAGAAAAAGCCACTGCCCTCGGGATGTTGAAAGTCCCCAGGGAGACAGCTGCAGACGACGTAATCTCTCGGTGAATAGAAATGGCCACCGGGTGCTATGACAAATACAGGTACCGCTATGACTAGAGCGTCCCTCCCACAGCAGGGCAGGGGCAAAGCAGGCTGGGCTGGGATTGGGATGTCATAGGGAGCAGGAGGGAAAACACACAGAGCTGGGGTGACCGGGGGCCCTGGGCTCACCTTGAAGTTCTAAGTCTCAGCTCCTGCGCGGCGGGGAAGCCAAGGAGGAACGGAGGCCCTCCCCTTTATACCCTCGGGTCAAGGGCAAAGTCCCTAGAACTTTAGCTGCCCTCCCTCTGGTCCCCCACTAAATTAACTTTACCCCCAAGATTCCTTCCAGTTAATTGCTAATCCTCAGCTTTGCTGGGGGAGTCTGTGGTCAGGCTGCCCTCTCTCACAGCACCAGCATGAACTAGAACCCGGCTGGGCACAGGCTCGTCCCTAAGCTGGACCGAGACCCCCTTGCCACTCTGTCAGCTTGTTCGTAGGGACTTGAAAGTGATTCTGTAGTTCCTGCCACTTTCCTGCATTTATGGCCTGACAAGACTCCCCAGACTGCGATCTGAATATATGGTGACCTTGCCATACATCTGGATGTCTGTGCAGCTCTGTGTGTCTTGAGGGATATGGTTCAAATCCCTCAAGTGAGGCTGCATATTTGAACCGTGGTGGATCTACGGGGCTTGATGATGGATCTAGGATGTGAGAGAATATGGAGCCCCTGGCCAGACTAAGAAGAGATTGCTCTGCAGCTTAGAATACTCCTTAAAATGCTGGTATGCGATGCATCAAAAGACCATAAAGAGAGAGACCAGCTGAGATGCTGAGGAGAGGTCCAGGGGAAGGATGACAAGGCTTAGCTAAGGTGGGCTTGTGAGGGTAGAGGACAGGGTACATTCCAGAGGGACAGTTGTGATCAGGAAATTCATGAGGCACGGGAGGCAGTGTGGGAACTGTTGGGAAGTCTGCTTTCCCTTTCAGGAGCCACAGCCCCAGGCCCAACAAGCACCTCTCCCCCTCCCCCTCCCCGTCCCTCTCCCCGTCCCTGTCCCCGTCCCTGTCTCTCTCCCTGTCCCTGTCCCTCTCCCTCTCTGTTCTGTTTTGTGTTTTTTGTTTTGTTTTTTTTTTTTTCAAGACAGGGTTTCTCTGTGTAGTTTTATGCCTTTCCTGGAACTCACTTGGTAGCCCAGGCTGGCCTCAAACTCACAAAGATCCGCCTGCCTCTGCCTCCCAAGTGCTGGGATTAAAGGCGTGCGCCTCCACCGCTCAGCTCCAACAAGCATTTCTTGAATATGTAGTATTTCGTAAGTTCTGAGTTAGATGCTGGGGTACAGTGGTAACTGAAAACACACATTGCCACTGCCCTCGTCAGCAGGGAGACAGCCAAACATGAGGTAACCCCTCAGTGAATAGAAATGACAACCAGCTGTTAGGACAAATACAGGAACCACCAGAGCAGTGGTTCTCAACCTTCCTGGAGCTGCAATCCTTTAATACAGGCCCCCATATTATGGTGACCACCAACCATAAAATTATTTCTTTGCTACTTCATAGCTGTAATTTTGCTACTGTTATGAATTGTAATATAAATATCTGATATGCAGATATCTGATATGAGACCCCTGTGAAAGGGCCCTTTAGCTCCAAATGGGTCGTGACCCACAGCTTGAGAACCACTGCACTAGATGGGGCCATCTCTAGCTGGTGGTCCTGGGTTCTATAAGAAAGCAGGCTGAGCAAGCCGTGAGGAGCAGGCCGGTAAGCAGCACTCCTCCATGGCTTCTGCATCAGCTCCTGCCTCCAGGTTCCTGCCCTGCTTGAGTTCCTGTCCTGACTTCCTTCAGGGATGGACTACAATGTGAAAGTGTAAGCCCTGTAAACAGTTTCCTCTATAAGTTGCTTTGGTTATCGTGTTTCATCACAGCAATAGGAACCCTAATTAAGGTCCACTGGTGCCAGGATAGCGGGGTATTGCTGTGACAGACCTGACCATGTTTGGAGGAGGATTGTGGAAGGAATTTGGGTTTTGTTCAAGAAAAGCCATTGGCTGTTCAGTGCTTGATTGGGCTGTTCTGTAGGAGCGTGGAAGACAAGAATGCTGAGGGCAGCCAGGCAGTGGTGGCGCACGCCTTTAATCCCAGCACTTGGGAGGCAGAGGCAGGTGGAGCTCTGTGAGTTCAAGGCCAGCCTGGTCTACACAGTGAGATCCAGGACAGCTAGGGCTACACAACACAGTGAAACCCTGTCTCCAAACAACAACAACAACAAAGGTAGGAATGTTGAGAGCTGAAGATGGAGGCCTGGCTTACAGGAAGTTTACAGGAAGTTTAGAGACTAGCAGGGCCATTTGTTGCCTTGAGTTGAGATTCTGTGGTTCTGGTTACCTGGGGCTGAAGAATCAGCTGTGATTAACAAGATACTGAGACCAGTAAAGTGAAACCTTTGCTTTGCTGGGACACTTGATGCTGGTCAGCTGAAGCTAGAAATTAGCAGTGATTAAGATGGGACCAGCCTCATGGGGCGGTGTGTGTGTGTGTGTGTGTGTGTGTGTGTGTGTGTGTGTGTGTGTGTGTGAAATCTTCTGGGAAGTGTTTCTGAGAGCACACAGAAGCTGTGTTCCAGAGGCAGCCAAGATTGTACCTCACACCGACAGCCAAACTTGGTAGTGTAAGAGACACCCAGGTGGTACTGGTTTTGAAGGTTTGAGGGTGTGTCATGGAGAGCAGCTGAGGCTTGGCACTGGGAGAGGCCAGGAGAGGCCATTAGTGAAGGTGCAGCTTCAGTGACAGTGGAAGCCCCAGGCCTGAAGGGCTCATGCAGATAAGCTAAGGCTTGGCACCACGAGGAGAGTCCAGAAGAAGCTCTTGGTGAAAGTGCAGCCCTGGGTCGGTCAGCAGAGGACCCAGCATGTTGGAGATGCCACACCAGGGATGACACCAGGAACAGCAGCGCAGTGGGGTGGAGCCCACTGGCGCCTAGACGACAAGCTGTGTGTGCTGCAGAGGGCGGAGTCAGAGAGTGACCCAAGTCCTTTGGAGGGACCCAGAAGACCGAGAGTAGATCCCAGACATGGACATTGTGTTGTGTACACAGTCGGATTTTGGTTTTGCTTTGATTTGGTCGTGACTGTGCCCTGGTTCTTCCCTCTTGAAGTAAGGATGTATTTTATTTTTGATAGAACCCCACAGTTGAGAGACTAAACTTTTAGAAATTTTAGGCTTAAAAAAAGACTGAATTAAGAAAACAACTGAATTTTAAAGTGTTTGAATTTGTAAAGACTGTGGGACCTTTTAAGTGTTGGTTTTTTTTTTTTTTTTTTGCTTTTGTTTTTTTCCCAAACAGGGTTTCTCCGTGTAGTTTTGGAGCCTGTCCTGGAGCTCGCTCTGTAGACCAGGCTGGCCTCGAACTCACAGAGATCCCTCTGGCTCTGCCTCCCCGCCCCCCAGTACTGAGATTAAAGGCGTGCGCCACCACTGTGCGGCAGTTGCTTTTTTTTTTTTTTTTTTTTGATTAGGTCTCACTTTGTAGCTCAGGCTAGCCCCAAGCTTCAGAGTTCGAGTCATCTTCCTTTCTCAGGTGTGTGCCACTGTGCCACATCACATTCTGTCATGAACCCTGATTTACTTAGTGAGGCTTTGGTGCCAACCTGTTCAGCTTGGGAGGAGTGATTTCAGAAAGGCTGGAGTCACACATAGGTAGGAATGCATCACTGAGTCAGATACAGTCAAATGTGTGCCTCAAAAATCTCCTAATCCTCATGCTCAGCCACATTAGGGATGTACTTGGAGGTTGTCTGGAGAGAGCGTGGATACCTGAACATCCCCTGAGAGCAGGGGCAGGGCCTGGTCCATTCGACCTAGTTCTCTGCCCTCCTGCCTGGATCAGACTCTAGGCAGAAGTCGCCACATCCAAAGCACTCCTGATGAGCTTGGGTTCTTTCCTTTTCAATAATGGGTTTTGATTTGTTTGTTTGGGGTATTTTTCTTTGTTTTGTGACAGGATTACTCTATGTAGCCCTGGCTGTCCTGGAACTTGCTTTGTAGACCAGGCTGGTCTCAAACTCAGAGACCCTCCTGCCTCTGCCTCTGGAGTGCCACCACCACCAGGCAATAATGTTGTTTTGAAAAACAAAACCAAAAAAACATACCCTTAGTGTTAGCACTTGGAAGGCAGAGGCAGATGGGTCTCTGAGGACAGCCAAGGCCATAGACAGATCCTGTCTTCAGAAAAAAAGTTGCTTTGATATTTAAAATGTACCTTTCTACGGGGTGGGAGGACACACACCTTTAATCCCAGCACTCAGGAGGCAGAGGCAGGCGGATCTCTGAGTTCCAGACCAGCCTGGTCTACATAGTGAGTTCCAAGACAGCCAGGGCACAGAAAGACCCTATCTTGAAAAACAAACAAGGACTGGAGAGATGGCTCAACAGTTAAGAGCAATGGCTGTTCTTCCAGAGGTCCTGAGTTCAATGCTCAGCAACCACATGGTGGCTCACAACCATCTGTAATGAGATCTGGTGCCCTCTTCTGGCTGCAGACAGAACAGTGTATACATAATAAATAAATCTTAAAGAAAAACAAACAAACAAAAATCTACCTTCCTTCCTGGGAGAGGATTGACATTAGAATAAACAGTTCGTTACTGGCAAATGCATCCTAAAAGATATGATTCCCAAATGCTGTGGATTTCATACCCAACCACTGCTAAAAACATCATCTCTTCTCTCAGCCCCTTTTCATCTCATGTACCTGCTAGTCTGTCCGCCTCCTCCCTAGCTGGTGACTGGGTCTGCGTGTCCCCTGATGGTGCTTCACATCCTATTTGTGTAACCAAACTCTGGTGACAGTCGCCCCAGACCTCCCTAAGTTGTTAGGGGTCTCTTATGTTGGGGAGAGCACCCAGGAGGGTCAGCCATTTGTGGGGGAGAGGCCCAGAGGAGCCTGCAGTCTGTCAGACGGATCTCTGACCGGATCACGTGGCTGTGCTGGTTGAGTACACTGAGCTCCTCACGATCCTCGGCTCCGTCACATTCAGTCTTTGCAAACAGCACCCGGAGCCTGGATCCCAGCCAGACACCACGAAGGCATCACGGCCTCTTGTCTCTCCTCCTCCATCCCTTCCTCCAGCTCTCCTCCTCAGCACCACCCCCCCTTTCTCCAATTTTCCAGGAGCTGGCATCTCTGCAGCTGCATCCTGGTCAAGCTGCTATTGTCTCCTGCAGAGGGTGCAAAGGCCTCCCAGGTACTGTGTCTGCAAAGGCCCTCATCATTCCCAGTCCAGTCTCTAGAGAAAGCAGCCAGTGATCATTTAGTACGTTTTTATTTTAGCAGGTGTGTTTCTGTGTGTCATGGCACAGGTGTGGAGGTCGCGACAGCCTGAGGGGGTCTGTTCTTTCTACCATGTGGGTCCTGGAGAATGAACTCAGATCCTCAAGGTTGGTAACAGGTGCCTTGACCTGCTGAACCATCTAAGGGGTCCACAGCAAATGGTCTTTTGAAAACCCAAGCCAAAGTGTGGCCTGGTGGACACAGTGGTTCACATCCACACTGCTGCAGGCCGCAGGAAAATGTAATGGGATCCGGCTACTATCACAAAAGCTACTACTTGGAAAAGTCAAGAACTTCTTCAAAGGTCAAGCCATGGCTTAAGGAGTCTTGGTGATATTTTAGCTTTTGTATATATATTAGCTAGTTCCTAAAATGATTTTCTTGTGTGCTTCCAAGAACTCCTAACAGTGTATTTATTTAAAATGCCTATCAAGCATCCAAGGCCATATGAAACAACACCTGTCTCCTAGGTTAGGTAGATCGTTTTATATCTTTTGCAGTTTAGGGTGAGACCCTCCTTTCTTATACAATCTTTTTTTTTTTTTTTTTTTTTCGAGACAGGTTTTTTCTGTGTAGCTTTGCGCCTTTCCTGGGACTCACTTGGTAGTCCAGGCTGGCCTCGAACTCACAGAGATCCACCTGGCTCTGCCTCCGGAGTGCTGGGATTAAGGGTGTCCGCCGCCGCCGCCACCCGGCTTCTTATACAATCTTACTAATAGACCCCTAACTTCTTACCTAACCACTTCTAAGAATGTAGACTGAGCACACAGACCCCCTTTTTCATATACTAACCGGTCATTAGCACTCAGTTGACCTCTTTTACCACTCCCAGTTTGGATTGTAAAAGAAAGCCTGGTGGTCACAGCCTGAGGAAAATCCTTACCTGCCTTTATGACCCTGTAGAATTCAAGCCTGGTGACCTTGCTGGACCAGGGGCTTGCTATTGCTTGGGTTTATAACTGGATTCCTGGGAGACTTAGGAGGAACATGGAGAACTTAGAGATGGAGAACAGAGAGGGATAAGGAGGATTTTTGACCAGAGAGAATGGGTGGACGAGATGGAAGCTGAAGAAGAGTCAGATGGGGAAGTACTAGCTGGGTAAGAACGAGATGAAAAGGACCTAGATGAGGCAGAATTAGAGGGAACAGTAGATAAATATAGAGAGAAATCAGGCAAGAAAGGAGCTAGGCACGAGAACAGAACTGAAGGTCTGTATAAAGGATGTTATGCCAGAGGAATTAAAGCAAGTGGACTATAGAACTCGGTGTGCTGAGATTATATTTCCTGATAATAGTCCTTGCTGTTAGTAGTTCTCTCTCCTGAGCCTCTGGGATGTATAATATCAAGGCTGGTCCCTCTAATATGATACAAAACCGTACTCCTGTCTCTCAGAAGGCTGAAGGAAGAGGGGTGCCAGTTTGGCCTACAGTGAAGACTAGGCCAGCCAGATACAACAAGACAGGCCACGTGCAAATTGTGTATGCCTCACTCCCTTTAAAAACCGGCCTCTGCTTTCTGCTTAGCCTTTTGACTAATGCCCTGTCCCAGCTTGAGAGGGCCAGTAGAAGGCTCCATGTCCCAGCTTGAGAGGGCCAGTACAACAGGGCTCCATGTCCCAGCTTGAGGGGCCAGTACAACTGGGCTCCATGTTCCAGCTTGAGGGCCAGTACAACAGGGCTCCATGTTCCAGCTTGAGGGGCCAATACAACAGGGCTCCATGTCCCAGCTTGAGAGGGCCAGTACAGGGCTCCATGTTCCAGCTTGAGAGGGCCAGTACAACAGGGCTCCATGTCCCAGCTTGAGGGGCCAGTACAACAGGGCTCCATGTCCCAGCTTGAGGGGCCAACACAACAGGGCTCCATGTCCCAGCTTGAGAGGACCAATACAACAGGGCTCCACGCCCACCTTGCTGACCTCAGGCTACCGAGGGAAAGGCCCTTGAAGAAAGTACGCATAACAAAGAGAACAGAGGGCCAGAAGAGACATGATTGGGCCCACATTTAAGGAGGGCAGAGCGGAGCGACCAGAGAGGGAGATGAAGAGGAAGACCAGGAGAACAGCTGCCCCAGACACCAGGGTCGACCAAGTTTGAGAGCTACGTTGGTCAGCTGGGCCAAATGCTGCTGAGATGTCACCCAAGAACAGACCAGATTTAGCAGCCAGGAGCCACGCTGACCGTGGAGAGCCAGGTTGAGGGACGCGTCAGCTGCCCTGGGTGGGGAAGTGGCTCCAGCCTGGCCAGGGTCAATGTGAGAGACTAACGTATATTGAATTTCAGCAGACCAACCAAACGATTCCCCGGGGCAGCCGGACAGCTGAATGGAGGGGCAAATACCTCCAGGGATAAGGCAGGCTGTGGGGGCTGAAGCAGCCAGCTGACCCCTCAGTCCTTTTACATTAATTAAATAGAAAATTAATTCATATGGGTGTCTCGCCTGCATGCATCTGTGCACCACATGTGTGCAGTGCCCAAGGAAACCAGAAGGGGGTGTTGGATCCCTTGGAACTGGAGTTACAAGCAGTTGTGAGCTGCCATGTGGGTGCTGAGAATTGAACCTTCTTCCTCTGGAAGGGCAGCCTGTGCTTGTTTGTTTGTTTGTGTTTTTGTTGTTTTTGTTTTTCAAGACAGGGTTTCTCTGTGTAATAGTCCTGGCTGATCTGGAACTCACTCTGTAGATCAGGCTGGCCTTGAACTCACAGAAATCCGTCTGCCTCACAAATGCTGGGATCAAAGGTGTGCGCCACCATAGCCAGCTCAGCCTGTGCTCTTAACTGCCTCCTGAGCTGTCTCTCCAGCCCTGATTACTTAGTTCTTAAGATCAATTCGCTTGTTTTGTTTGTTTTGAGACAAAGTCTCCATATGAAGCCAGCTGTCCTGAAGCTTGCTATGTAGATCAGGCTGGCCTTGAACTTACAGAATTTCCATTTGCTATGTATGACGGGTGTAGATCTGCCTGGGTGCTGGGATAAAAGGTGTGTGCCACCACACCTGGCCCATTTGCTATTTAAATACATGTTTACTATAAGTAAAGTTTTTCAGTGGAACCTAAGGTCTAAGAATAATCAGGAAAGAAAAACCAGAATTCAAGACCACTTTTCCATAATCTGGATTTGTTTTCTTTAGATAAGGCCTGACCACATGGCACAGGCTAGCCTTGAACCATGGTCCTTCTGCTCAACTTCCTGAGTACCAGGATCACAAACTTGGATCCAGTCAATGTGGATTGACCGGCCCTGTGATCCCACAGCACTGTTTCCTATCAATGTTATCCACTAGGGCTCCTCTCACAAGCACGTTACTATAATTGAATAAACTCACAAGCCTCACTGTGGGCCAGCACAGTGCTGGATGTAGGAGACAGCAGTGACCATTCCCTCCCAGCATCAGACCATGTCAACCGAGAGGGACATGGTCCTGAGGGCACAGTATGCACTCCACAGTGGTACCTGTCTTATCTGTTGCCATGGTCTCACCGGTGGACGGGCTGATGTGATAGGGATGTGATAGGGGCGTGTCCTGCCATGGAGACAAAGCTGTCCTCCTAACTTTGGCCACCTTTGGAGAGGCTGAATTTATTTATTTATTTATTTATTTATTTATTTATTTATTTATTTATTTATTTATTTTTTAATTTTATTTTTTGAGACAAGGTCTCACTATTACACTCTTTGGCCTAGAACTTACCATGTAGACCAGGCTGGCCTCAAACTCATAGAGCCCAGCTTGTCTCTGTCTCTCAAATTTTGGGATTAAAGGCATTGGTCACTACTCCCAGTTTGGATAGCCTAGCCTTCAATCTGAGTTGCCAGCCCCAGCCTAGAGCAGGAGGGCCTGAGACATTGTCCAGATGGAGAACACAAGCTCTTCCATGGGTAGAGGCTGACCTGATGAGGCCCCAGCCCAGTTTGGAGAACAAGTACTCTAGGTAATTATTAATCTTGTGAGTCCAAGCTCCGGTCACTCATTTATGGGCAAGGCCAAAGTCTGGCCAAAAGAGCTGAGGCTGCTTTGAGTTGTTAGTTTTATTTATTTATTTATTTTATTCTTTTATTTTTTTGTGTTGGTTGTTTTCTTCAGAAATCACCTCCTCCATCCATGTCCCTCCTCCTGTGGCTCTGGCTGTGACCATCGCTGGTCACAGGGTTCAGGCTAGAGAGTGAGGCTGGGAGCAGTTTGTTTTATGATGCAGTCCCAGGCATCTTGTTCCCCTGAACTTTGAGTTCTAGCTACACATTTTAAGTCCTGGGCTCTATGCTCTTGGCCTGGAGCTCAGTCCCGGGCTCTTGAACCCACACTTTTTTTTTTTTTTTGTTGTTGTTGTTGTTGTTTTGTTTTTCAAGACAGGGTTTCTCAGTGTAGTTTTGGTGCCTTTCCTGGATCTCGCTCTGTAGACCAAGCTGGCCTCGAACTCATAGAGATCTGCCTGGCTCTGCCTCTGGAGTGATTAAAGTGCTCGAGGGATTAAAGGCGTGTGCCACTTCCACCCAGATTGAACCCACACTCTAAATCCTGCTTCTCACTGTGTCTGGGCCCCAAAGTTTGAACTCCTGAGTACCAGCTCTGGGTTCTAGCCTTGGCTCTGAGTTCCTGTCTCTCAGCTCTAGTGTCAGGCTTTGTTTAGACTTCAGATTCTGACACCAGGTGCTGGGCTCCACGTTCTGGGTTCTGGTCACCCAGTTCTGTTCTGTTCCATAGGCTCTAGTTCCTTCAGCAATAGAGAAGGGGTGTGGTGGCCCCCGACTCATATGAGGTTACACCTGTCCACTCATCTTTGCTGAGGCTTGGGCTAATAGCCAGCACTCTAACTGGCCTGCAGGTGGGCACTGGTTCTAAGCCTGCAGTTGGGCACTGGTTCTAAGCCTGCAGGTTGGCAGTGGTTCTAAGCCTGCAGGTGGGCACTGGTTCTAAGCCGTTCTTCCTTTCGCGCTTTGGCTCTTCTATGCCCACTAGCCAAACATGCTAAAATGGCCACCGAGCAGCCCTTGCCTACCCTACAGTTTTCATGGGCCTTATTTGTACGTTCATGGTCCTAACTCTTCCTGACCTCTTCCCCAGGGTTGTGCACTGTGCTTATCACATTCTGCATCTGATTCCATGGCACCAACCGCATTTGCCCCTCACTGGGCCCTTTTTCTCCCTGTGCAAACGAACTCCAGCTTCTACAACCCTCAGAAGCCAGTCACCTGACTGCTAGCCCAGACCCCCCACAGGGTGCACCTTGTGCCCATTCCTGAGGGTAAGGGTGGCTGACCCAGGAGCATAGTTCACTGCTGTGTCTGCAGATCTTCAGCAGGGGCTCCAGGTGAGCAGCCAGCCCCTCCACCTGCCTCTGCACAGGCCCAGACCGAAGGTCACTGAGTGACAGCATTCCTTCCCCGAGTCCTAAGACTGTTGCAGATGGAGAAGGGCAAGAGAGAAACATCAAGGTTGTCTGGCAGAGGCTTGGAGTACAGGCTTGGTTCCCTGAGCATCCTCAAAAAAGTCATGGCTGTTAGCTTAGTCCAAGTCCTCTGTAGGGAAGGTATTGTCGGGATGCAAAACTAGTAAGAAATAAAAAGTGTGTGTTCTCTCCCTTCATACTGTATACTGGGTGGATGAGGCCAACACCCTTCATGGTGTCCCTTCTGGGGAGGTGAACAGCTCTTACAACCTCGCCTGAGCACCCTTGAATCAGTCTGGGTCAGTGGCTGTCAAATATAGCCCATGCGTCAATGAGCTGGCAGGAGAGGAAGCTCTGGGTCTGGGTTCCTCTTCCTGAAGATGAGGCCTGGGGAGGCTGGTGAAGGCCCGAGACCCTGAGGGATTCAGAGTGGAACTAGGAGAAAGGGACACCTCATACCAGCTACTGCGGAACTCCCCTCCGGGCATGGCATACCACTGCTGTCTTGATATCAGAACAACTGTGGTTACTCACACAAGGCAGCTTATGTGGCAGCCCACAGGGAGTTCCCCAGGTAACCCATGGGGCCCTTCCTCTCACCAGGGTATTAAATGGTTGGTGTGTGTGTGTGTGTGTGTGTGTGTGTGTGTGTGTGTGTGTGTGTGTGTGTGTGTGTGTTGGGGATTTAGCTCAGTGATAGAGCAAGGTTCGGTCCTCAGCTCTGAAAAAAGAAAAAAAAATGTTTGGTGCGAAGGTCTGTTTTAGCTTGAGTTACTCATGCTCCTGTAAGAAAGAGTTAAACTCACCAGGCATGAAGTTAGACTTGGGTGGAATCATTTTATTGGTCTGTTATTGGCACCCTATCTGAGATGAATATGTGCTTGCTCATTTCTCCCCAAGAAAACTCACCAAGGTTATTTGACAAGGAGAGAGCAGAGGAGATTATGGTAGGGTTTATCAACCAGCCAAATTGGCCAAGAAGGATGATGGTCTCAAGTCCCTAAAGAAGTATTAGACTCTACCAAGGATGACTCTCTAATGGAAATAAAGAGGGACTCTTGGGAATTCTTTATAGTAATGAAATTATTTAAAACTGCATTTGTGAGAAAATTAAAGCCAAACTGAAAATCCTCTTTGACCACTGTTCCTAATCCTGGTAAAATCCTGGTACCTTTCTCAATCTCCTTGATCAATTTTATACTTATAGAAAATTCTCTCCTTTCTGTACATTTGTAAGTGTCTGTGTGTTTATGTTTTACATAAAGATACAGTATGTCTTGAATGTGTCTACTAAATGTTTATGTTGGGAATTTGGTCCTTAGTGAAGCAGTGTTGAATGGTGGATTTTAAAGTTTTTATTCTTTTTCTTTCTTTCTTTGTTTTGTTGTTTGTTTTTTGACACAGGGTTTCTCTGTGTTGCCCTGGCTGTCCTGGAAATCACTCTGTAGCCCAGGCTGGCCTCAAACTCATAGAGATTCGTCTGCCTCTGCCTCCCAAGTGCTGAGATTAAAGGCGTGCGCCACCACATCCAGCTTCTTCTTTTCTTCCTCTTCTCTTCTTTTCTTCCTTTTCTCTCCTCCCCCCTTCCTCTGTTATTTTATTGAGGCAGGGGCTTACTCTGTAACCCAGGCCACCTGAACTCAGTCCCTCCTGTCTTAGCCTGTCTCCCAGTGCTGGAATTACAGGTATGCGCCACATCTGAGAGGCAGGATTGAGGGAGGAGTGGTTGGATCTGCTGTCATGAATGGATTGATCAATGTGTAGATTGATGTATTTATTGTTTTGAGAGTGGCTTTGTTATTAAGCAGCTCTCTAGCTAGTTTGCTGTCTCGCCATGTGATGCTCTTTACCATGTTTCAGTTTGGCAAGAAGGGCCTCACCAGGGACCAGGATCATGCTCTTGGACTTCCCAGATTCCTGAACTATGAGTTAAATGAACCTCTGTTTTATTTTATTTCTGGTGCAGGAGATTGAAGGGCCTCATGTATGCTAAGCATATGTTTGACCACTGGGCTTTCACCCTTTGCCAGTAAACCTTCATTCTTTTGTTGCTGTTATTATTTCTTTGTCTGTTTTTTGAGACAGGGTTTCTCTGTGTAGCCCTGGCTATCCTGGAACTCACTCTGTAGTCCAGGCTAGCCTCAAACTCACAGAGATCCACCTGCCTCTGCCTCCCGAGTGCTAGGATTAAAGGCATGTGCCACTGCCACCTGGCTTGTTTTATTTTTTAAAGATGTATTTATTGGACTGGCAAGATGACTGAGCAGATAAAGGCTCTTGCCTCCAAGTCCAATGACCTGGTAGAAGGAGAGAACCAACTCCTGCAAGTTATCCTCTGACCTCCACATGAACTTATTAAAACTTTAAAATGTTTAAAATAAAAAGGAATGTGTGTGTGTGTGTGTGTGTGTGTCTGTGTGTGTGTGTGTGTCTGTGCATCTGTGCACACATATGGAGGCCATAGCAGGGTGTCCTCTATCACTCTCTGCCTATTCCTTTGAGGCAGGGTCTCTCTCTCTGAATCCGGGACTCACATTCTCTCAGCTATCTTGGAAGCCAGTGAGTCCCAGTGTTCCTCCTGCCTCTACCTTGTTTGGAGCTGGGGTTACAGGCATGTGCAGGCTGCCCAGGCTGGGACGGCTGCTGAGATCTCATCTCTGATTTTCAGGATTGCACAGTGAGGGTTCTTAACTGCTGAGCCATCTTTCCACCCCTACCTCTGATTTTTAACAGAAACTCCTGACCTACCTCCAGAACTGAACAGCAATATCAATATGCCCTCATCAGCCGGCTACATCACACAGGCCTCCTGGGACCATGCTCCTGCGTCCCGTCCCGCAGTCTGAGAGTTAGCGAAGCCCCAGGGACAGTCCCTTGTCACTTTCCCCATGCAGCTTAGCCTTTGTCCCCATCAGACTGTTGCAAAACCAAAAATTACAAAAAGGTTAGAATGTGTCCAAGCTAGGACCTCCGCAAACGTGTTTCTCCCTAGCAGGAGATGGACTTTAAGATGCTCTTTCAGCTTTCACGGGTCATAAGGGTAACATGTATCATTGCTGGCTCTGCAGATGTTCAGGGTTGAGCGGTAAGCTTGGCCTGTAGGGTCCCCCAGTTTTGGGGAGAGAGCCCATTTCTCACTTGGTGTCCCCTCCTTTCTCTCTCAAGAGCTCATGGAAGAGCCTCTTTCCATGTCGAAGAAAATTAGAGAGGAACTAGGAGAAAGGGACACCACAGAGGAATTCTGTGGGTGACGAGGGAAGAGCTGGGGATGGTGGTACAGAGCTGTCCTGTGAGCCAAACAGACCCCATCTTCAGGAGCTCTGCTAAATCTGCTGGTGAAGACAATGGCAGCCAGGCCTGTTAACTGTTTACCCTCCTCACAGAAGGAGGGAGCAGGGAGGGTCATGGGGCCCTCCCTCGCCTGAGTTTCCAGTCCTGTAACACAAATTATAAACGGTCTTTTAGTAAAAAATCCGGAGCCTAATATGGGGTGAAAGCTGAAAGGTCAAAGAAGCAGAGCAGCCACAGCCACCACCTCTGACCTCACCGACTCCTCAGCCTGAAAGAGCTCCAGTTGAAAAGAACGCTTCTGTGGAAAAGCCTTAGTTCCTGTCTCCTCACGCCTTATGTACCTTTCTCTACACAGCCATGTTACTTCCTGGGATTAAAGGTGTGTGTGTGCTTCCCAAGCAAAGGCATGAGATCTCAAGTGCTGGGGTTAAGGGTGTGTGCCAGCACTGTCTGGCCTCTGTGTTTAATCTAGTGGCTCGTTCTGTCCTCTGATCTTCAGGCTGACTTTATTAGGGTACACAGTCTATCACCACACAGTCACCCTTCCCAGTCACTTGTGTGCAAGCCTTCCCTAACGCTGTGGGTCTTGGGGGAGAAGCTAGAGACTACAGACTCTTGAAGAATGAAACAGTGGGGTTCCATCTACGCAACCACGGGGAAGCGGTCATTCCTTCCGGTTGCAGACCTTCCAGTGTGTCCGATTAAATTACCTGTGCTCCTTGGGGAACTTTGGGGAAAATGTTCTTAGTTCTTGTTGGGACCGTAGGAGGAGGGGAGACGTTGTTTACATTTCTCCCAGGAAAGCTATTCTAGCAAAAGGGATTTGTCTCCCCGACTCCCTCCCACTCCATCATCACACACACCTAGTACCACACTGTCCCCCAACATCTGTCCTCCCTTCGTGGTTCCCTATTCCAGACTGCCAAGGTGGTCAGTGACGCAGGGTTCTCGTAGTTACGGGTCTTAGAAACCCTCCTCACGGTAGCAAGGTCACACTCCCAGGAAGAATTTACTGATTTCCTAGGGTGAAAGTCAAGGGGTGGCTATTTCAGGTGTGTGTGAAGTGTGGTGGGTTGTCGGCCACCTGAGGCCTCTCCTGTGTGGGCTTCTTCTGTGCGCAAGGCCTTTGTACAAATGCTCAGAAGGCGGTAGAAAATAAACCAACATAATTGGGATTAAAATAAAAAGATTTATTTATTTTTATTTGTACGCATATAGATGTTTTTGTCTGCATGTCCGGACACTGTGCGTACAGTGTTCATGAAGGCCAGAAGAGGATGCTGCATCCCCGGGAACTGGAGTTACAGATAACTGTGAGCTGACATGTAGATGCTGAGGATCGATGCCAGGTGCTCTGTAAGAGCAGCCTGTGCTCTGAACCACTGAGCCACCTCTCCAGTCTGAGGATTACAACTCTTATTAGAGCAGCTTCAGACAACCAGCTCTGAGCCAAACTCTGTCCATGTGGACTAGGTTCCTGTGTCATCAGCTCACCCCAGAAGCCTGGGAACCCATTAAACAGTCAAATAAAGTGAGGCAGTTACCAGGTGACAGAAACCTGAAACCCCCAGAGGAAGGCAGGGCGGGTCAGTATACTCCGTTGATCTGTCCCACAGATTTCAAGGGTGACAAGGAGCCGGTGAGATGAGAAGGGAGAGCAGGACGAGGTCCTGGTGAAGGGATCACTCAGTGCAGCCTCACCTGTGTGCAGGGCTCTGCCCTAGCCACTCAAGTCACCTGGCCTCCTCTTGGCACTGGCCTCCCTAGTGGGACCACGCTGGGCTTCTCCCTGCAAGCCTTTCTTTCTGCGAAGTCCTCCCCTCCTTCCTCCCCTGCCTTTCCCAGCTGCTTAGAGGTGGCGTACCACCCAGCGAAAGCAGACGAGGAAAAGAATACCTTGCCTAGCCCAGTCCCACATATAAGCTTCTGATGCATCCTAAGGAGCTCTCAGTAATGTGTGTAGAGATGCATTGGATCCCTGACAGGAACAGGGATGAACAAAAATGATGCATTCATGTCTACGGATGCTGAGTGCCGGCAAAGGCACAGCTCTCTCTCTCTCTCTCTCTCTCTCTCTCTCTCTCTCTCTCTCTCCCTCTCTCTCTCCCTCCCTCCTCTTCTCTCCTTCTTCCCCTTCCCCCTCCCTCTCCTGCTCTATGGCTCCCATATTCCATGCCTCAGGAAGAGATTCTGGGAGGTATACACTGAGGTCCTCAAGAACTTCCTGGTCTTGGTGACAGAGGCAATGGGGTGATGGGACCACACAGGGCAGAGTGGCACACAAGAAACATACCTCATGGCTGAATAATAATAATTATTATTATAATATAACAATATACATTCAGGACAAACCCAGCTGCCCCAAGCCAACCATAAAATCCATATGTACAGTAGAGTCTATGTGGATGGAGGGAGGGGTTGCCCACCAGCACGCCCAGGATTTACTCTATCAACTCTTTAGGGAGGGGCCAGCCCCTCCTCCTGCCCCCTGCTAAAGCTTAGAATAAGCTGAGGAGGCTGGCACTGCCAAAGTTACCCCTTTGTGTTCAGTATGCTCATGACAAGAGCCTAGGCGGGCCTCTCCCTGATGGCCTAGCTGCAAAGAATGGGTAGGTGAACCTATAAGAACAGGGAGCCCCAGTTTGGGAGTGGGGCTCCCCTGAGTTCCCCCTCCACCCCTTCCTGGCTCCTTCTGTGGGCCTGCCCATAGCAAAAAGAGGCCAGGGACACTCAGGGCGCAGACAGGGCATGCAGAGCGGACCCACGGCATGCTTGGTCTGCCCAGGCACCATGCAGCCAGCCTGGACTGTTACATGGGTGTCAGAAGGCTGGGAGGGCAGCGGAGTCTGAAGGGCCCTCCCTAGGCTGGGTGGCCGATCCAGTCTATGGTGGCGCCTCCTGAGAGCCCGGCCTTTGGGAGGGAAGCTGCAGAAATTCTGGAAGTACCAGGTCCTCTTTGCGAAGAAGTCCCCTCTGGTCATGGGCCCCACTGCTCTGCACCCGGTTCAGCAGCTCCACCAGGCCTGGGGGCAGCCACAGAGTCAGGAGCCCCATTTGGTCAGAGCACCTATGCTAATGCTTCACCATCTGCTGCCGGCCATGACCACAGCCTGACCCCAGACCATCAGTGTATCCCAGCTCAGATGGCCCTTCGCCCAGCCTTAGCTCAGGCCTCCGATGCCACCCTCAGTGATCCTCAAGCCCAATCCCACTTCCCTCATCCTTCTGGTCCCGCAGCCCCCACTGTCCCCAGAGTGCACCTTCAATGTCACAGGTCTGCCGTTTCCCAGTAGAGCTACTGGCGTCTTCCACCAGCAAACTGGGGGGCAATGGGGGGAGATGCGTGTCCTTGTCCTGGGTTCTAGGCAGGCCTCCCTGCAAGAAAGTGGGGTGGAGGTCAGAACCAGGAGGGGAGAAGCGCACAGGGAGAGAGCCCCCGAGGTTCTCTGTTACCTGGCTGTGGCAGGGGGATGTGCTGCTGGCTTCACCCATCTTGGCCCCTACAACGGAGAGCACACTGTTGGGTGTGGCCTTCCTCCCACAAGCCCCTCCTCCTGTGCAGAGCCACACTGGGAAATCAAGTCCCAGGGTAAAAACATCACTTACCTGGGAGAATGTCCAAAACCAGTGTCTGTGAGGCCACTGAGCTCACTAGCTTCTCCAGATCCAGCTGCTGCTTCTCCCCTGGCTACAGAAAGAGGTTCGCAGCCCAGAGGCTAGACCACAAGTCCTCTCCTGCTGGCGTGCCTCCCCTTCCCCCCTCCCCGCCCCCACAGCTCCGTTGCTCACCCGATGCAGGACCACCTGGTCCAGGTTCAGGCCATGCTTTGCCAGGATGGGCTGCAGCGCCTCCTGCAGACGCTTGGTAGGCTTAGCCGAGATCCTCACCACGCGCTCCAGGTTAGCTAACTCCAGCCTGTGTAGGACCCTAGAGCTGCAGAGTGGTGGAGACCCAGGGCCCCTTTCCCCAAAACAAGCCAGGAGGGGACAGAGCTGAATGCGGAGGGTGGGGCAGTTTGGGGTGGGACTTTAGCCTAGTGGGTAGAGCTCCCACTTCAATGAATGAGATCTGAGATTTGGGACCAGTAGACAGCTAGAAGCCAGATCAAGCTTTAGGGTAGGGCACTCACTGGAAGGTGATCCTGTTTTCCAGTCGCACCTCCTGGTCTGCCAGCACTGTGCAATCCTGATCCAGGACCAGGGCCTTCTGTGGATGCCAGGCAGGGTCTAAGAATCCCTCCCTCCACCCCAAGCCATCCCCTGGGAATACTTGGAAATCACCTTCACTTCCTCCTGTGTGGTACCTTAAAGATCAGAAGGAGCAGCCCATCGGTAAAAGAAGGCTAGAGAGGCAGGCAGGGTGAGGACCAGCGGAGTGGGAGCCTGAGAAGACCAAGGCCAAGCGATCATAAGAGTGGAAGATGCCCTGGGCATGGTGGCGTGGTGGTGCATGTCTTTATTCCCAGTACTCTACTCAGAGACTGGTAGAGTTCAAGGCCAGCCTGGGCTACATAGCAAGTTCTAGGCCAGCCAGGGCTACACAGTAAGACTGCTGCCATCCCTACCCCCACACCCCCGTCGAAAAAAGAAAAGAAAGAAAGAATGGAAGATGCTTGGGAATGTGAGGGGAAGCTTGGGAAAGGATCCAGTTTGGGGAAACAGAAGGATGTGGGGTTTGCATGTTAATGGGGATTCTTCTTGCTAAGGACAAAGCTTAGGTCCTGGTTCCTGGTTCCTTCAGGCATGGGATACATTTCCCCTCACCACCCACCTGTTGTTATCCACTCGGACCTTGTCTCTTGCCTCCTTAATGCCTAGGTCAGCCCCCTCCCCTCCAACCTCCCTCCCCCCACAAATCAGATCAGAAATGGTACAGTCCCGGCACACCACAGTAGGTACACAGTCAAGACTACTGTCTGAAGCCGGGCGGTGGTGGCGCACGCCTTTAATCCCAGCACTCGGGAGGCAGAGCCAGGCGGATCTCTGTGAGTTCGAGGCCAGCCTGGGCTACCAAGTGAGTTCCAGGAAAGGCGCAAAGCTACACAGAGAAACCCTGTCTCGAAAAATCAAAAAAAAAAAAAAAAAAAAAAAAAGACTACTGTCTGTACCAGCCTAAGACTGTAGGGGGAGAGCTTGAAAGGGAGGGGGGATTCTCTCCCAGACAGTAGGCCTGTGCTGTGCCTCAGGGACAGGTGGAATGTGGGTGGTGAAGTTATATTTAGCAGGCACAAAAGCCCATCTGGGCTGTTGGCAGCTGTTCTGGTGGCCCAAGAAAGTGGGCAGAGTGCTCCCATAGTTGCCCTCACACCCCCACACCCCAGGTCCCACAAACACCTCCCTTCCCTCCCTCTGCCTGGAATGTCCTCTCTCCACGGTTCTCCCAGACAAACTCTGCTCTGTCCTCTTGAGCTGCCTCTTTCACAAAGCCTTCTGACTAGACACGCCTACCTTCCCCGGAAGAGACAGTCTGGAGGTATGACCCTTAATCACCTCTTGCCTGGCTTAGCTCCAGCCTGGACCTACTAGACAGCCTCAGTTCCGGTTCTGATCACACACCTTGGCTACCTCTTAGGGCTTGCATAAATTCCTGTCACTTCCCCCGGAATGAAGCATTGCTCCCCTGGGACTCCCTTAGGATGGTTTAAAAATGAGTTTCCCTGGGGCTGGGGAGATGGCTCAGTAGTTAAGAGCACTGACTTCTTTTCCAGAGGACCTGGGTTCAATTCCCCCCACCTACATGGCAGCTCACAACTGTCTGTAACTCCAGTGCCAGGGAATCTGACACCTTCATACCAATGTACATAAAATAAATTTAAATAAATTATTTTTTTAAATGAATTTCCCTAGATCTTAAAGTTTAATGCTCATTTGCACTTAGAGGAGGCATTCAGGGATTAGGGTCATCGGATACTTCTGATGGCAGAGGTGAGTCCCTCAGTGGCAATTTTAGGGGTGGACCAGTGGGGATGACAGTGTCGACTACGGAAATGGAGGAAATTCCAAGTTCCAGCAGCACCCTTACTCCAGCTTTACCTTCTGAAACTACCAGAGCAGGGTGATGGGTAAGGCCGGGAACCAGGGCCTGGGGTGGGCTTGTGTGTGAGTAGGATTTTTGTGGGATACGAGTGAATATCTGAGAGTGAATGAGGAGTTAGTGCTGGGATCCATGTGGACTTGGACACAGGGGTTGGAAGAAGGTAGGGAGGGGATGATGATAGAGAATGAGTTGAAATAAGGGTAGCCGGAAGATTAGGAACTGGGTCGTGATCAGAAAGGAGGCAAGAGTTGGGGGCCAGAGCATGCTCACACCTGTTCATTGCCCACCAGGTAGACCTTAATGTCAGGCAGAGAGAGGCCTCTCTTCTCACAGATGCCTGCCAGCATGTCTCGGATGGTGAGGCCTGGTCGAGCCAGGGCCAAGGAGGCTGTGCCATCAGGCAGATACACGCAGCAGTACTTCCCTGGCCGGTTTTCACTCTCACCCTCTCCACTTCCAAGGCTCTTTCGGTGACTCTGGATGTGGGCGAGAGCAGACAGAGGCTGTATGTACACAGGGATGTTGTCAGCTCTCTAGGACACATACACACGCGTGCGAGGGCACCCTTGGAGGCAGGCACAGATGTGTCTTGCTCCAGGAACACAAGTATGCACACTCAAACATGTGGACACTCAGCCAGGCATGGTGGCACCTTTAATCCTAGTACTTGGAGGCAGAGGCAGGCAGAGGCAGGCAGAGGCAGGCAGAGGCAGGCAGACCTCTGAGTTCCACAACAGTCAGGGCTACATATAGAAACCCTGTCTCAAAACAAAAATAAAATAAAATAAATGTGGACGTGCAGGGACAACTCCACTAACTAATCACACACACATCATACAGGGTACACCTAGGCACCCACACGTGCACACCCATCTGCCAGCTGAGGATGTGCGTCCCTGATATGTACAGAGATCACTGTAGGGAACATGAAAGAGAGGAAGGGTGAGGTGATAGCTTTGCGGAGTCTGGCTAGGAGCGGACATGTAGCTACCCACTGCTAGCGCTGGGCACCCAGGAAGGGAACTGGCAGTGGTCCTAACCAGAGAGGCACCTTGTTCCCTTCCAATGCTGCTCACCTCAGATTTGCTGCTCACAAAGGCAAGGAAGCCCAGGTCCAGACTGGCGGAAGAATTCAGGGACCCCTGAGACTCTCGTCGCAGGGCAGAGTTCGTGGCTCCACCCGTCATCTCTAAGGGAAAGTCAGCAATGAGGAGACCTTCTTCCTCTCACCATCCCTTGGTAAGGCCCTCCCATTTGGTGGGTCTTGTTTGGAGCCCTCCCGCAGGGACTTAAATGTGTGGGTCCCTGGACTTGTCGCTGAGTAGCCCTAACAAACTTCCGGGGTGTAGCCTGGGAGCACAGCCTCCTGGAGAAACCGGGTGATCTCAAGAACCTACATTTTGGGGTTTGGGGTTTGCCTTACTGCAGACTGTGGTCAAGTAAGGAGAAGGGGGCGTTCCCAGAATTGTCCCAAACTTCCCGGCCACACCATTCCTAGGGCCGGCCTCACCTCTGCGAAAGGACTTGCGGAGAGGGCGTCCACAAGGGCCCTCAGCAAGTGGCAGCTGCCCCAACTCCTCCACGCCCACGGGCAGCGATTTCCCGGGCTTCAGCTTCGGCTTCTGAGGGTAGAGGGAAGACTCTAGTGCGGATCTACGGCTGGGAAGACCCTTCCTGAGACTGTCCCCGCCCAGCCTCCTGCCACCCCGGTCCGGTCCGCACCTTCCTCGAGGTGTCCGGGCTCCCGAGGCGCGAGGAGCCAGGTTCCCGCAGGGGGCGTCCCTCGGCCTCGGCCAGCAGGCACTCTTGGTACAGCGGGGATTTGACGAAGCGCGCATAGCTGTCGAACTTCATCAGATTGAAGATCTGCGCGGTCAGCGGGTGTGGGTGGTGATTGGTACCAGGAGAGGACAGTGGAGGGCTGGATGGGTGGGTCCTGCCCTCGCCAGCCCAAGTAGGGGAGCCCCAAGCCCTGCCTCCTCAGTTCCTGTCATATACCTGGGGTCTGAGACCAGCCGCTCCCCTTGGCCCCACCCCAGCCCATCCTTCGAGTCATCCTCGGCTTTCACCCTCTTACTCCGGTCCTGACCTTGCGTTGGCTCTGGTACTGCATCCAATTTTGCCCCTTCCCTCCGCCTCGGACTCCACCCCTGTATCTGGGACTTCTGGGCTTATCACTGGTCTCCCTTCTCAGCCAGGCCTTGCCCCTTGGCCACCTCACCTGAAGCTGCTGTGCTCGAAACATATCCGGCCGGGGCTGGGCCAGCACCTCCTCACTAAGCCAGGCCTGTCGGTCAATGTTCACCGGGCTCAGCGCCTGGCTGGACAGGAACTCATGGTAGATATTGTGGGCCTCCTGAGATAGCTGGGGGACGAGGGACCGGAAGAGATCAGGGGGCATGCCCCAGGTCTAGTCCCCACCCCTCTGTCCCATTCTCTCTACCTGCTTGGTGTCACTGGCTGGGATCTGCTGGAAACGCTCGCAGGCTTTCCAGAAAGTTACGTTCTCGGCGCTGAATTCCTTCTTCAGGAACTCCTGGCATGAGAACAAGGTGAAGGAAGGCTTCAGACACAGGCTGAAACAGGGATGTGTTCAAAGACTGGGACAGACATGGGCCAAGAGACCAGACAGACAGACAGATGGTGCCAGATCTGGGGTACAAAAAAAAAAATCCGAGAAGGAGAGATAAGAACAAGGAGAAGGAAGAGTTCCCAGCTTGGTGGTGAGGGAAAGGATGCCAAAGACGGGCTAGTTGAGAAACCACGAAGAGAAGCAGCACTCTAACCAGCCCGAAGCCCTGTCTGTGCCCTCTCCAGAATCCCCCATGCCTGCAGTGGCACCTGCCTACCCCCAGGTCCCACCCCCCAATTCCACTGCACCCCACCCCAGGGCTCACCGTGAAGTAAGCCAGGCCCAGTGGGTCTTGCAGCAGCCGCTCAAAGGACAGGGCCCAGCTGGCCACAGGCTGATCGTCAGTGGAGAAGGGGCTGCTGGGGCCACTGGGGAGGCTGTGGATGCTGAGGGAGCTGCCCCGGCCCTCACTCTGGCCCTGGGAACCCGCTGTGCTGGTCAGTTCTGCAGAGAGATGGACAAGTAGGAGTGAGCCTTTTCCCTTCCTCGGCCTTTGCCCAATCCCTGCTGCAGGCAGGCTGCAGCGACATTACCTGAAAGACCAGTGGGGGTGTCCCCACTCACTTCCACCTCCCCATCCCTCTCTCCGAAAGACCAGTGGGGGTGTCTCCACTCACTTCCACCTCCCCATCCCTCTCTCCCTCCCAGTCATGCCTCATCCACACAGTCTGTCACTTACCTCCATCGGAGACAGCCAGAACCTAGGAGAGACCCAAGGCAGACAGTCAGAGTAGAGTTCTGTAAGGAATCCCAAGGAGCCGCACCGGACCCAGCCTCCGGTGAGCTGGGACTGTGTTTTCTGTCTACAGAGTCAGGCAGAATTCTCCAGACAGTCATTACTGGCTAGGGTTTCGCTCTGCCTGTCCTGACCCCTTTCCCATCATGAGCCGACCACTGTGTGCTGGGGCTTCCTCAGGGTACTTTCTGGTGGCCCCGGCTCCCTTCTCTCTCTCAGGCCCTTCTAGGTGAGTCCGGGTGTGCAGAGACTCCAATCTTGCCTCTGGCAGGTACTGTTCTTGTGAATTTGAGCACAGAGCTCACTTATTGGCTCCTATCTGTAAATGAGGGGTGGGGCTACAAATGAGCACTGGCCCTTGGGAACTTCGTACACTGTATTTATAACACTGCCTATGGCGTGGTAAGGGCTATGCCAATCTCGTCTTTGAGGGAGGAGAGGTGTGTCTGTGCCTAATTGCACTTTTTTCTCCTTGGGGCACTCATCCCACCCTACCTTGGGCATGGCACAGAATGCTATTTTTGTAGCACAGAGCTGTGTCCATCAAACTTTAGCAGAGAGTGGCCAAGAGGACCCCCTCTCAGGTTCAGTAGATCCAGGATGGGGCTCGAAGCTCTCCATTTCTAACAGGCTTCCAGGCAGTTCTGGTGCTGGTCCAGGGGTCACAATGTGAGTAACACTGTCATTCAGGCCAACTCCACTCTCTCCTACAATGTGCACTAACTCTGACTTCTCTGGGAAGCCCAGTCGCTGGTGAAATAGAACCCCACACACCTTGAAGTTGTTCTTGCAGAGGTTTCTTTTGGTGTCTTTCCCACCTTCCCAGAAGCACCCCCCAGCTCTCCCACGGACCCTTGCCCATGCAGGGTGGACTCTTCCCTTTCTTGGTTTTGTTCTGGATCCTTTGTGCCCCACCCCAACATCTAGCTCCAACCGCACACAGCCAGTTTCCTGCTAATATCTGTCTCCAGATGCCCCAAAAGCCATTCTCAGACGGACACCTCTCTGTCCCCACTGTAAAAGTTCTGAAAAAGCTTCCCTGTATCCTGTCCTTTTCCCATCACGTAGACTCCCAGCACCTCCAACCCCCATTACTTCCTACATGTCACCAGACCCTGTCAAAGAAACTTCCACCATGTCCCTTCTTCCCATCCCCACTGAAAGCAAGCCCTGGGAAGCCTCCTCTGTCCTGTTCTCTCCTCTCCACTCCTACCCTTGGAGCACCTCGGTCATGTGGAAGTCAGGATTAGCCTGCAGGACACTATAAGACATTATTTGGCCTCCAGGGGGGAAAATTAAGTTTAAAGGGGTTTCCTATGTTTAAAAATTGAGAGATTTTCCTCATTGGTTCCATTTCCCTATCTCCTCTTTAAGAGTGATGCCCAAGGTGTTGTGAGCATCATCTCAGAGTAGCAAGCTTGGCTGGCCCTGAGCAGACAGTGGCCTTCCCTACAGGGGATTCTCATTCCTCTGGAAGGACTCTAGGGCCAGTCTGATACATCTATGTTATGTTTGGAGGCAACGGGAAGCAAGCACCACCTAGGCTTGAATTCGGATTCCATGCTGTGCGACCTTGGGAAGAATGCTCAGCTATCTCCTGACCTTGGTTTGTCCTCTCTAGAAATTGGGCAGATAATGATCCTGCCTCACTGCAGGATTGCTCAGTTGAATAAGTTAAACACACAGAAGGAACTCAGAACAGTTTGTGGTGTGTAATGAACGTTCTAGAACATTACAGCGACTGCAGCTTCATCAATATCCACGGCTGATGCTGCCAGGTGTTTGATTTGCCGCCCTGCAGGACAGCAAAGAGCACAACTGTGTGGGCTCTCGAGACAAGGATTCAAATTCTAGCTCTGTTTTTTTCTTGTTTTACAACCTTGTGTGGGGGTTGAGCAAGAGAGAAAATTGCAATTGCCTGAGCTGGGCGTGGGACCCACCCTCCCAGCACACCCCACTCTGAGCCCACCCCTGCCCTCCACACTCTACCTCACACTCCCCAAGATGACCGTCATCATTAGAGTCATCTCTCCCAAGCAAGGTCCTCACATCTCTCAGCTAAAGGGGAGAAAGCCCTGATGCCTAGGGGTGGGAGATCCTTCAGGATGCTGGAGTCCCCAGACAGGCTGCTATTTTCTCCCCAGCACCTGCCTGCACCCACTGATGCCTCCCTCCCCCAGCTGCTTCACAACTGCAGCTGTGTTGCTGACTTCAAGTCTGTGCCATCCTCCTCTCAGCTCTGGTGAAGGCCTCTCAGAGCACAGCCTTACCTCTTCAAGTATCCTTAGCCTTTGAGCTGCCCTCCAATCCCAAATCATCCCGTCCCTTGCAGGTGGCTTTCTCTGGGCAAGAGTCCTTGACATAACCAAAGGGGAACTGAAGCCAGATGCACGAGGATTTCGTTTGGCTCTCAGAGGTTTTATTTCTGTATTATCTTTAATTAAATGTCTGGGTCCTTACTCCCAGGTTTCTCCGGGTCTTTCCTGCCCCACTGTTCCACCCTGGACTCAACTCCTTGCCCGCCTTAGTAGGGTTGCTGTTGCCAAGTTACAGTTAAAGGCCTACCTGCGCCTGACTAATGAGCCCCTCCGACATCATTTCCCTCCTCCTCACCTCCACCCCACACTTTATCAAACTTCTATTTTCCCCACACCCCTGCTTCCTGTTTTGCTGTTTCCTCTGCCGGAGTACCTACTTCTATAGCCCCCTGGCACTGCTCTGGATCCCTGTCCAGCACCAGTTTCCCCCAAATACTGCTCTTCACCCTTCCCTTCCCACCACACTAAGCCCACTCACGTCGGGGCCTCCCATCCCTGCAGCCTGGTAGCTCCTGGAGGGCAGGTCTTGTTGGGGAGTCTATCTGAGATCCCTGATCCAGGGGCATCCTCTTTGACCCTGTGCTCAAGCAGCCTTAAGACTGAGATGCGGGCTGGGTGGTGGTGGCGCACGCCTTTAATCCCAGCACTCGGGAGGCAGAGCTAGGCGGATCTCTGTGAGTTCGAGGCCAGCCTGGGCTACCAAGTGAGCTCCAGGAAAGGCGCAAAGCTACGCAGAGAAACCCTGTCTCGAAAAACCAAAAAAAAAAAAAAAAAAAAAAAAAGACTGAGATGCTGGCCCAGGTACCCTCTCCATGCTTGAGCACAGCTGCTCACCAGTGTCTGCTCCCAGGCTGCCTCCTGCCGTTCTTTGTTCCAGCCTCCCTTGCCCCATTGGTAGAATGGGGACAAAGGTGGATGAGAGACAGAACTTTAGAGCTGGGAGGGAAGAGGAACGGAGTCCAATCCTGCTCAGTCATTTGCACATCGGGAATAACTGGGTTCCCAGCCTCTGGGGGGCTGCTGTGAGTCTGAATAGGGCACATCTTGGTTAAAGATCCAACTATGGCAAAGTGGGGTCCAGAGCCACAGCTCTGGTTTGCACAGGCTCCAAGGCATGGGGAAGTTGGGTTCAACAGTAACCCCAGCTCTCACCTCTGCTTGAGGTGCCATTTTGAGTGAAAGGAGGAAAAGGGGAAGAAAGGATGAGGAAGGGTGTGGTGGCCAATGACGCTCCCAACCAAGTTGGGTCTGGCTTTAGTTTGTCACGCTTTGAAGTGGCTCTAAGGGAGCCTGAGGACACTGAGGAAGCCACCTCAAGTTCCTGATCCAGCTGTCTTACAGGCAACCCGTGTTCTTATTCTGCCCTCAACATCTGTGTCCCCTGCATCAAGTGTTATTGCCCCTGTTTTACAGGGGAGGAACCTAAGGCCCAGAGAAGTTATAGAGCTGGGAAGTGGCAGAGACAGTGTTAAAAGCCGAGTTTGCCTGTCAGCTATGGAATCTGCAGGCTCCACCTTGCCGCTCCATGCTGCTTCCACATATACATATATTTGAAACAAGGTTTCACTGTGTAGCCCTGGCTGGCCTGGCACTCCCTGTGTAGACTTGGCTGGCCTCTAGCTTCCGGAGACCCACCTGCCTCTGCTTTCTGAGCACTGGGATTAAAGGAATATGTCGCTGCGCCCAGCCTTGCCACTTCCATTATAAACAGGGGAGATTGGAGGACCAGGGCTTGTAGCCCTTGGGCATAGGTGGGCAGGGCCAAGAGAGGTGAGGCCCAGTGAGTCCTCTTGAACGGGCCCCTAGAGGACTCAGATCTCAAAGAGAGAACAATCAACTGATGGATGCCTCAGACTTTCCTTAGCCCTGACCCAACTCTTACTCAAACCAGAACTTCATTCCAGTATTCTCACCCATTTTGTCCCATTTTGACCCCTCCAGAGTCAAGTACCTGAACTGTGATCTTGTTTCAGTCTTGTGGATCTTTATTATTATTACTATTACTATTATTATTATTATTATTATTATTATTATTATTATTATTTAATTATTTAGAAGAGGACATCAGATCTCATTGCAGATGGTTGTGAACCACCACATGGGTGCTGGGAATTAAACTCAGGACCTCTGGAAGAGCAGCCAGTGCTCTTAACCTCTGAGCCATCTCTCCAGCCCCCAGTCTTGTGGATCTGTACACAGCCCTAGGTGCCTGATTCTCTCAGCTTGAGCCAGCTCCAGAGGGCTGTCCCCAAGACTTGGCCCTTCTACAATAAACCCCTGCACTGCCATCCCTGACCCTGAGTTGGACACAGAGGCACATGAGTTTCTTGTCAGTCTCTTTGCCAGTGTTTGCTGGTGGGACCAGCACTAACTACGTTTCCAGAAAGTTAACTATGACTCACTCGAAGTTAAACTCATAGAATCCCTCGGGTGTATCCTCCACAGTAACGGTACGTTTTCCTGTATGCCATCCCCCGGGCCACTCCCCCTCTAGCTTGCACATACTTTAAGGACCATCTTCTATAGCGTTAGGCATTAATGGAGAAGATGCTCTTCCTTGCCAGTCTCCTCTCGGGCTTCCTCCACTCCTGACCTAAGCTCTTCCCCAAACAGGAACTTTATTCCAGTAATCTTCACTCATTTTTTTGTGCCTCACTACATTGTGGCAAACTGTGGCTAACTGTGGGCTGCTTGCGGGGCTGGGATTTGGGTCTTAAGTGCTCAGGGTGGGACAGCCCAGACTAGCCCCTGAGTGAGAGCATAAATAAGGTGACAGCTGGTACTGTGTGACGATTTCTCCGGGAGGGGGCTAAGAGCATCCTCTAAGTGACAAGTCTCATTTCAGCTGCTTGACAAGCCGAGTGCCAGAAGGATACAGCTGATGACTTTGCCTCGTCAGGGGATGCTGGAGGATGGGAAGAGACCAGAGCCAGACAGTGCTGGGGGACTCAGGGGTATGTGCAAGCAGTGACCCTTCTACTCAACAACATATCACTCGTGTTCCTCTGAGCCTCCCCTGTGAGGTAACAACTGGACTCCTTACCCACAGACCCTCTCCATTCACATCTGCACCATAGTCACTAAGCCTGTCTTTCCATGCCTGCTCCAGCCAAGTATGACCTCCTAAAGCTGCCCGTGGTCCAGCAGTAGACACCCGTGAACCATGAGGTCTCTAGAGTCATACCGAGAGTTCAGAACTGATCCAGAAAGGACAGAGATAAACGTGTGACAGTTACTGAGAGGACCTGGGGCAGAGCTTGTGCCATCCTCTTTACTCTGAATGACTCTGGGACAGAGAAGCCGTGGCTGACACAGGAGGGCCAGCCTGGGTCTGTCTCCAGCTCTCTCAGCTGCCCTGCAGCTCCGAGTTCTGTCCCAGAAGCATCAGTCCGGCTATACTTCTGGGGTGGGTTTGGGCTATTCCTCCAGGGCTCTGCGGCCAGGATACCTAAGGAAGAGCAAGCCAAGTGCCATGACCACCCAGGGTGGGAGTGCAAGGCAAAGGGGCTCTCCTTGGACTTTCTAAGTCGGGTTGGTGGTAGAGGAAGTAGGACGGGACCGAGCCAGCTCTTGGAATTGGTCTCCCTTCTACCCAAACAGCATGGCACTGGCAGGACAGGGCTGCTGCACACGAGATGGAAACTAATCTTGGGCACTGGAAAGTGGGGATGGGGTCTGGGGTGGCTCAGCTATTCAGTGAGGCATACGATTCTGAAAGAGGGGCTGAAAATAGAGGGACTTCGGGGCTAACATCTCCATAGCCTTCACAGTGCTTCAGGGTCTCCGATTCATTATGCCACTCAGTCAACAGGACTTTAATCCATTTCATTTCACAGATGACGAAATAGGAAAGGACAATGGTGCTAGAACTGGGACCTCAGGTCGCTTTGGACCCACCAGCTTTGTCCTATGGTACTAGGCTGGGGCCTTAGAACAGGGACTAAGAGGAAACTATTTAGTGACTCTGCCAGGTGAGCCAGGTCCCTGATGGCAGCTCAACACAGCCTGCCCTGTTTGCTGAGTGAATGAGAAGAGCCAGAAACTCTGAGGCAGCTCCAATCTGGAGTCCAGTGGCCTGGAGAGGGTGTAAGGGGATAGCTGCAGCCCAGGGTTCCTTTTCTCAGCTACACACCCCTCCTTCCTGGAAGCTAGGAATAGAACAGGCAGAGCTGTTCATCCCGTCCCATCCTTACTGACCCATCCCGGGCTGCCCAAGAACACCAGTTCTGGCAGGATGCCTCTGGAGCAGGTTGATGTAGTGACCCAGCAAGGCTGCTCTTAGCCTTATCTTAGGCACCTAGAGCATGAGGTGGAGGGGCTTGAGCAGTTGTAAGAGTGGTCAGGGAGCAACAGGACCACTGGGTCTGTCTCCACGCCTCTCTCTAAGCAGCTTCACCTAGGGCTAATTCCCAGGGTAGATGAGGGAGCAGTGAGTCCAGCCTGCAAGGGGAACCAGAGCCTGTGCCCACTGTGCTCTGGGCTCAGCCGTAGGGCTGCACCAGACTCCTAGCAGGGCATCTGGAAGGGTCCTGGGGTGACAGCACCAGGTCCCACTTTCAGCAGCCATCTGTACCCAACTTCTCCAGCCTGCTGACAGCCCCCTGGGCTCCTCCTCACACCTGCCGGTTGTGCCTCCTGGACTCCACCCTGGGTGTGCCCACCCCCTCCTTGTGGCTCTGGCTCAGAGCCCGCACTCACCATGCGCCCGTTGGGGACACCCAAGTGCTTGGGCTTCCCTGGCATACCGCCGCTGATCTCAGGTCCCCGCCACGGGGGGCCACCCACCACAGGGATTGTGGAAGCACTGGTCAGAGCTCTCGGGGTGGCAGGCAGGCAGTGGAGAGAGCGCTCTGCTCCTGCGGGCCCTCACATCCTGAAACAACCAGCTCACTACCTCTTTTCTCTGCCACAGGAAGTGTCTCTATAGAAACCAAACCACAGAAAGAAGCAAGGTCTAAGAGAGCGAACGCCTCTTCCTACTCGCATACACACACGTTCACGCACACACACATGCCGCCAACGCACCCTTGGTTGCACCCCATGCAAGCACCAACACACAGCAGGAGCCTCCTTGTGCCCAGTGAGCAGCCTGGAGTGTTCCGGCTCAGCCTGGGAGCTCCAAGGTTATGTGTTAGCACACAGAAGTGCATGGTCGTACAACCAGGCACTTTTGTACCAGGTAGTCTGGCAGGGGTTCCTGTGGACATGGGGACATGTGCCCTGGGTCCTGGCTATCCGTATGTGTGCTTTATTCAGCACACGTTTACTCCATACCTACTATGCGCCCAGCTTATGCATGCTTAGCACCCTTACCCCAGGCAGTTTGCATGTGGAGACTGTACTATCCTTAAGCCGTCTTCTGATGGCCACGTGAGTAAAGGGTAAACATATTGCATGTGTGACCATGCATGTGGGCATGCATGTCATGAACTTATAGGCTTTCTTTCACAGAGTACCTAAAGCTTCAGGCATAGACAAGTGAAGCTGAATGTGGTGGCACATGCCTGTAATGCCAGCCCTTTGGAGGTAGAGGCAGGAGAATCAGGAGCTTCAGCTACACAGTAAGTTGAGGTCAGACATAGCTACATGAGACTCAATCTGTGTGTGTGTGTGTGTGTGTGTGTGTGTGTGTGTGTGTGTGTGTGTGTACACATGCATAGTGCATGGGTAGGTGCATATGACAGGCACAACCATATGTAGGTCTATGTGTGCTCAGACACCTCAGGGATCAGGTATGCACATATGCATCAATGGATAGGAAAATGGATCATGTGCATCCACACCAATGAGGTAAGTTAATCCATACTCATGGAGAAATCCCACCTTGGTGCAGTACTGTCTCAGTTCAGACTCTATAAGAAAAATACTATGTCCAGCCCTAGAGTAGCTGAGACAGGTGAAGCTCTATGAGTTCAAGGCCAGCCTTGGCTACGTGGTTCCAGATCAACCAGGACTGCATAATGACACCCTTCCTGAAACAAATAATAGACAGGGCTGGAGGGATGGCTCAGTGGTTAAGAACACTGGCTTCTCTTCCAGAAGACCTGGGTTCCATTTCCAGCAACAATGTGACAGCTCACAACTGCTTATGACTCCAGTTCAGAGAATATGATGCCCTCTTCTGGCCTCCAGGGGTACCAGGCATGCGGGTAGTACACAGGCACACATGCAGGCCATACAGTCACACATATAAAAAAATCTTAAAAATTATAAAGAAAAAAATTCCATAGACTGGGTGGCTCGAACAAGTTTTCTTTTCTCACCATTCTGGAGGCTGGTGTGTCCAAGATCAAGCACTAAAATTCTGTGGTCTGATGAGTCCTGACTGGCAGATGGCCATAAGTCCTGGCTGGCAGATGGCCATCTTTCTGCTGTGCTCAGATGTGGCAGAAAGCAGAGAGAAAGGAAGCATGCTCTTTCCTGTCTTGTCCTATAAAGGACACTCTTCTCATCACAATGGATCCATCCTCAGTCTGATGTACTTTCTGTCCAAAGGCCCCATCTCCAATATTTCCAAATACTATAAAATGAGTGGGTAGCCTTCCAACGTGTGCAAAGGAAAGCATTCTTTGAAAAAACTTTATTTCACTATTTTATTATTTATTGTATGCGTAGGTGCATGTTCATGCTGTGGCATAGACGTCAGAGGGTAACTTTCAGGAGGAGGTTTTCTCCTCTCACCAACTGGGTTCTGGGGATAAGACTCAGATGATCAGGCCTGGTAGCAAGTAGCACCCTTAACTGCTGAGTCATCTCATCGGCCTCACCCCAACTTTTTGAGACAAGTAAGAAGTATGTGTTTTGTTTTAGAGATTTCTTTATTATTATTATTATTATTATTATTATTATTATGTGTGTCTGTGTGTAGGTATGTGAATGTGTGTGCCAATGCATGAGAAGGCCAGATGTATCTGATACCCTGGAGCTGAGTAACAGGCAGTTGTGAGCTGACTGATGTGGGTGCTGGGAACTGAACTCAGATCATCTTTCAGAGCAGTATACACTCTTAAGTGCTGGACCATCTCCAGCCCTAAGGTCTCACTATGTCTCCTAAATGGACCCCGAACTTCTGGGTTCAAGGAATTCTCCTGCCTCTGTCTGTCTTTTCTGGCTGGATACAGAAGAAGGTAAGACCCTAGGGCAGTGTTTCTCAACTTTCCTAACGCTGCAGCCCTTAATACAGTTGCTCATGTTGTGGTGGCCCCCAACCATACCATTATTTCATTGCTACTTCACAACTGTAATTTTGCTACTGTTGTGAACTGTAATGTAAATATCTGATATGCAGAATATCTGATGTGCAAACCTAAAGGGGTCTTGACCCACAGGTTGAGAACTTCTGCCCTAGAGGCTCTAGGAGCCATAAGAACAAAGAAGGGTCTATGCATCGGTGCATGGAGGCATGCCATCCATCAACCTGGAACACCAGCTTTGGATAATTCTGAAGCCCTCAGAAACAAACTTGGTGCCATTGTACATATTATAGTCTATTTGTTATAGCAGCTAGCACAACCCTAGTTAATTTACCTCTTTCTGGATGCCCTGCTTCTGGCCATGCAGGCAGGAATTTGAAGTGTGTGAGGTTGGGGTTGCTTTATAGGCTGGAGCAGTGGCAAAGATGATCTTGTTATGATGCTTCTGTGTTGTGGAATATTATTTAAAGATGTGTTATAATTGTTTATGCTGAGGAACACTTGTTTAATGATGCAAAGATGTGCTGCATTCTTTCATGTGGCATTTGTTTAACTCTGTGAGTCGTGTTACTTTGCCTGTCTAAAACACCTGATTGGTCTAACCAAGAGCTGAATGGCCAATAGCAGGAGGAAGGACAGGTGGGGCTGGTAGGCAGAGAGAATAAATAGGAGGAGAAATCTGGGAAGAGAGGAGATGTAGGGGTGAGAGAAGGAGGAGGACTCAGGGGCCAGCCACCCAGCTACACAACCCTCAATGGAGTAAGAAAGAAATTCAGTAATAGAAAAAGGTAAAAGCACAGAGGCAAAAAGTAAATGGGATAATTTAAGTTAAGAGAAGCTGGCTAAAAATAAGACAAGCTAAGGCTGGGCAATTATAAGTAATAATAGGGCTGGAGAGATGGCTCAGAGGTTAAGAGCACTGACTGCTCTTCCAGAGGTCCTGAGTTCAATTCCCAGCAACCACATGGTAGCTCACAACCATCTGTAATGAGATCTGGTGCCCTCTTCTGGCCTGCAGTCATACATGCTGTATACTTAATAAATAAATAAATCTTTGGGGAAAAAAAGTAATAATAAGCCACCGTGTGATTATTTGGGAGCTGGGTGGTGGGCCCCCCAAAGAGTAAAGTGTATTTAAAAAGCCAACAATACTTATGGGCTGAAGATGTAGTTAATTCGGTAGAATTCTTGTCTAACACATCAGACCCACAGTGCTGTGGGATGACTTTCTGTATGCTGTGAATATGTGTTGCTCTGATTGGCTGATAAATAAAGCTGCATTGGCCTATGGCAGGGCAGGATGGAGCCAGGTGGGAAAATTCAAGAGAGAGATAGTGAGAGGAGAAAGGAGAGTAGGGGGAGATGCTAGCCCACTGCCCAAGGAGCAACAAGATGCCAGCAGACCAGTAATGCCACAGCCTCGTGGCAAAACATAGATTAATAGAAATGGGTTAATTTAAGATGAAAGAGCTAGCTAACAAGAAGCCTGAGCCATAGACCAAACAGTTTGTAATTAATATAAGCCTCTGAGTGATTATTTTGTAAGCAGCTGCGGGACCTCAGGGCTGGGTGGAACACAGAAAAACTTCCAGCTATATATCCCAGCACTGCATGAAACTAGGTCTGATGGTACACATCTGTAATCCCAGCAACAGAGGCAGGAGGGGAGGGAGTCCAAGGTCACCCCCTGTTTCATAACTAGAGGCCAGCTAGGCTACAAGTTAGCTTGTCTCAAACAAATAAACAGACAGACAAGTGCTTACGCAGCCGCTCATTTCTATAATCCCAGCACTCAGGAGCCTGAGGCAGTAGAATTGCCAACCTGGGCTACTAAAGTGCTTATGAAGCTAGAGAGGTTGCTCATTAATACAGTGCTTATGTGGGCATTTGCAAAGCCCTGGATTTGATACCCAGCGTTAGAATGAACAAATAAGTGAATAGCGTACCTGTGAGGGAGCTTATGTGACATGCCTGAAATATGTCTGTCTGATGCACCCAGGCTTCATTCAGGTTTCTTAGGTTGCTTTATAGCTTGCAAGGACTCCTAACAGGACTTCATTTGGTCCTTGTGGTAGTTTGAATGTAACTGGCCCCCATAATCTCATAGGGAGTAACACTCTTAGGAGGTGTGGCTTTATTGAAGTGGGTATGTGTAGTAGGACAGGCTCATGGGGCGAGAAAATTGGCTCAAACCAGTTGCCAAGGCATGCACATAATGTACTTCCTTATGAGCCAACCTGGAGTCTGCCTGAGGGCCTAGCAGCAAGTGCTGTCAGAGCTCCTGATCATGCCCAGCCAATGACAGATGACCTCGCAATGCCACCAGATCAGGACACAGTCTGAGTGTTGGGAGGAGGGTATATAAGGCCTTCCCCATTACTGAATAAAAGAGTCTGCTGTTTGCCTTTCACCCAACTCCCAGTGTCTGTGTCATTGACTCTTTGCCTTCATACCGCCTCTCCTGAGGGAGACATTAGGGCCTAGCAACATACTAGACTGGTATGGCCTTCTTGGAAGATGTGTGTCACTGTGGGGGCAGGCTTTGAGGTCTCCTACGCTCAGGATACCACCCAGTGTGTCCGTCAACTTCCTGTTGCCTGCAAGATGTAGGACTCTCAGCTACATCTGCCTGCATGCCATCACGCTCCCCATAACAATAATGGACTGAACCTCTGAAACTGTAGGCGAGCTCCCAATTAAATGTTTTCATTTATAAGAGTTGCCAGGGTCATGGATAGTGTCTCTTTACACACACACACACACACACACACACACACACACACACACACACACTAAGACAGTCCTCAAGAGCATTTTATGAATGCTGCTCCTTACTCCTGCTTGACGGATCAGAGGACAGTGAGCTGTCTCATCACATGGTGCCCTGCTCATATTTCTTCTGTGAAGAGGAATCAGAGGGAGGCGGGTGCTGTTGCATGGCTTGCTTTGTCCTTTTTCTTTGGACCAGAACCTCAGCACATGGAGTAGGTCTGGCCTGTTCAGTTAAATCTTTCTGGAAATACCTTCATAGACATACGCAGAGCTATGTCTCAAAGATGATTCTAAATTCGATCAAGTTGACCGTGAAGGTCAACCGTTACACCATCTCTCCACCATGGACTTCAATATACGTCTTTGCTTTTTTGATTGAGACAGGATCTCAAGTACCCCTCCGCTGGCCTCAACCTCCTTATGTATCTGATGATGATCTTGAATTTCTTATCCTCCTGCCTCTACTTCCCAAGGGATTACAGGACTGTGCTACCATGCCCAAATACCACATACTCCTTATCTGTTCCAAACCATTGTGTTCCTTCTTAAGTTTGGACATCTAGTTCCAGTTCCCTCTGCTGAGAGACTTCTCAGGTAAATTCCTGGTAAACTTGTACTCATTCTTCATGAGCCAATTCCAGGTTCTAGGAAAAATATTCTTTCATTAGTTAATTACTTCCCATGTGACTTTTCTAAATTCCTGGGACTCAGTTCTGACTGTACCCAACAACTCAGCCCTCAACTGAAGCCCAGTGGGATGCACACACCCTAGTTTGTACAGATGTGGGCAAGTCTTTGGAAGTGGGGTTCATTAGGAGATGAGAACAGAGGGCTTTTGTTTTACATGTATGTTTGCTTTCACTGTATCTATGTGCATGTTCACACACACACACACACACACACACATTTATAAACATAGCCCCCTTATCAGCAGGATCTACCTGTGGCTCAACTAACTATAGATGGAATATATTCAGACAAAATTGTTTCTTGTCGGGCTGGAGAGATGGCTCAGAGGTTAAGAACACTGGCTGTTCTTCCAGAGGTCCTGAGTTCAATTCCCAGCACCCACATGGTGGCTCCCAACCATCTGTAATGAGATCTGGCTCCCTCTTCTGGCCTGCGGGGATACATACAAACAGAACACTGTATACATAATAAATAAATAAATAAATAAATCTTTAAAAAAAAATTGTTTCTTGTCTTAGTCAGGGTTACTATTGCTGTAATGAAACACCATGACCAAAAGAAACTTGGGGAGGAAAGGGTTTATTTGGTTTATACTTCCACATCACTGTTTATCACTGAAGGAAGTCAGGACAGGAACTCAAGCAGGGCAGGAACCTGGAGGCAGGAGCTGATGCAGAGGCCATGGAAGGGCTCTGCTCACTGCCTTGCTCCATATGGTTTGCTCAGCTTGTTTTCTAATAGAATGCAGGACCACCAGCCCAGAGATGGCACTACCCACCACGGGCTGGGCCCTCCCATATCAACCACTAATTAAGAAAATTCCCTATAGCTGGATCTTATAGAGGCATGTTCTCACCTGAGGTTCCCTCTTTTCAAAAGACTCTAGTTTGTGTCAAATTGACATAGAACTAGCCAGCACACTTCTTACTGAAACACACAAACTTTTCTTGTTATTCTCTATCGACACCACTTTTACATACAATTAATATTGTATTATGTATTATATGTAATCTAGAAATGATTAGAGGCCATTCATAGTGGCATATGCCTTTAATTCCAGTACTCATAAAGGAGAGACAGATGGGTCTCTGTGAGATCAAAGCCAGTCTGTTCTACATAGTGAATTTCCAGGCCAGCCAGGGCTACTTAATGAGACCTTGTCCCCCTGAAAAAAACAGAACAAAACAAAACAAGACAAAAGACCTAAACCAGGGCTGGAGAGATGGCTCAGAGGTTAAGAGCACTGACTGCCCTTCCAGAGGTCCTGAGTTCAATTCCCAGCAACCACATGGTGGCTCCCAACCATCTGTAATGAGATCTGGTGCCCTCTTCTGGCCTGCAGACATACATGCTGTATACATAATAAATAAATAAATCTTAAAAACAAAAACAAAAACAAAAACAAAAAAAAACCTAAACCAAACCAAACCAAAAACACCCCAAACAAAAAGCAAACAACACATATGCCTTTAGTCCCAGCACTTGGGAGGCAGCAGGTGGATCTCTGTGAGTGCAAGGGCAGCCAGGTCTTCAGAGTGAGTTCCAGGACAACCAGGGATACACAGAGAAACCCTGTCTCAAAAAACCAACCAACCAGGGCTGGAGAGATGACTCAGAGGTTAAGAGCACCAATTGCTCTTCCAGAGGTCCTGAGTTCAATTTCCAGCAACCACATGGTGACTCACAACCATTTGTAATAAGATCTGGCACCCTCTTCTGTATACATAATAAATAAATAAATATTTAAAAAAAAAACAAACAAGCCGGGCAGTGGTGGCACACGCCTTTAATCCCAGCACTCGGGAGGCAGAGCCAGGTGGATCTCTGTGAGTTCGAGGCCAGCCTGGACTACCAAGTGAGTCCCAGGAAAGGTGAAAAGCTACACAGAGAAACCCTGTCTCAAAAAGCCAAAAAAAAAAAAACCAACCAACCAACCAACCAAACAAACAAACAACAAAAGTATACTGGAAGATGTATATAGGTTATATGCAAATATTATAACCATTTTATAATAAGGAATTTGAGTATCTGTGGGTTTTGTTTGGGGTAGGGCACCCTGGAATCAATCTCCTGCACACACCAAAACAAAAATTGTATTTGCAAACATACTACCAGAGTATATTACTAGCCAAGCATCGTGGTACAGGCTTATAGTCCCAGCACTGGAACAACTGAGACCAGAAAATTGCTGTGAGTTTAGGGCTAGTTTGGGTCAACATAGTGAATTCAAACTACAAACTACACTGCAAACTACAGTGACCCCGTCTCAAAAAACAAAACTGAAATAAAAGTGCAGCCAACCAACCTGGCAGCCTGTATTTATAACAAGAGCAGTAAATTCACATTAATTTGGACCATTATTGTAAATTCCTGGTCCGATCCAGTTGGAAGACAAAGTGGTTTGTACAGGGGCAGTTCTAATCAGCTCTAGTAGCTAGTCTTTTTGTGAGAATACGGGCTAGAGTTGCAGTTTTTCATGAAAAGGTGGAGATTGGGATTTCTTTTTTAAGATTAAAAAGAATCAATTCGTGTGTGTGTGTGTGTGTGTGTGTGTGTGTGTGTGTGTGTGTGTGTGTGTGTGTGTATGTAAGTATGGGTGTCCATGGAGGCCAGTGGTGGGCATTGTCTCCTCTGGAAATGAAGTTATATATGCTTAATCTAAAAATATCCCAAGTGAGTGCTGGAAACTGAACCCTGGTTCTCTGAAAAAGCAGCAAGCACTCCTAACTCCTGAGCCATCTCTGCAGCCCGAAATCAGGATTTCTAATATAAATATCTTGACAAAAAACACTGGCAGTTAAATCTTTTACTAAATAAATTAATAGGTAAAATAGAACTGTATTTGGGTACACACTACCATTGTCCAACTGTCCAGAGCCAGCTGTCCTGGACCTTTCACGGGCACTTTTTGTGGCCACAGGAACTGACACTTTTGGAGCTAGATGACTTCCCGCCTTCACCGAGGTCCCAGGCCAGGATCTGGTCTGTTTCTCCTGCTTCAATCGGACCGTGCCTGAGTAATTGGGGGTAGTAAAATAACTGGGTCCCTTTTAAGTCTCCAGAGGAGTGTTAGCTAGCGGTGGCTTAAAAGTTTGCCCCACCCACCAGTCCAGGGTGGCGCTAGGATTGGACTCCAGTCTTTCTACTTCACTCCATTGAGGCTTTTCCCACTGTACTGAGAAAGGTCATTTCAAAGACAGGAGCTATGGTCAGAGGCTTAAGATTGAGTAGTCTCGATGTGCCCAGTTTGCGCAAGCAGCCCGCGAAAACTACAAGTTCCAGCATGCTTTACTTCGAAGGCGCCGTTCCAGCTCAAATACGCCCTCTGCGTCTTGTTGGCCTTCAAGCCTAACGTGCTGCCCCATGATTGGTTGGCTCCCTTGTCGCTCGTAAGAACCCTTTATAGTGGCCGGCTGACAGGCGACCAGGAACCTCTAAAGTTGCGGAACCGCGCTCTACTAGGATAGGAGGTTGCCCAGCCAATAAGGCTGCCATCCCGCTGACTGCGAGGCTTTCCTTCTTAACTCTCCGGTGATACTCGTTTGGAGGGCTTCCGGCCGGAGACCATTAGCAAAGACACCCGGAAGGCGGAAGTCTTAGGGCGGAAGTGGCCGAGAGAAAAGGAGAATGGCGGCCGAGGCCTGGCTTTGGCGCTGGGGCCGGGGCTGGGGCTGGGGTCAGCGGTGCCCAGGGAGGCCTGGGCTTCCTGGCCCCGGCCCAGGCCCCGCTACACTTCTGCATTTTCTTCTGTTGCTGGGGCCGGTGGCTGCGGATATAACCGACGGCAACAGTGAACACCTGAAGCGGGAGCACTCGCTCATGAAGCCCTACCAAGGTGAGGCCCGCAGCAGGGACAGGTGAAGGCCGAGGACGCGGCCCTGGAGTCGGTTGGAGGAGGGCATGCCGTTTTTGTTGGGCAGAGCAGCTCTGTAGATCTCTGGCATGGCGTTTGGGGCACCTGTCGATGTCAGTCTCTGTCCCCAGGGGTCGGTTCCAGTTCCATGCCGCTCTGGGACTTCCAAGGCAGCACCATGCTTACGAGCCAGTATGTGCGTCTGACCCCTGACGAGCGCAGCAAAGAGGGCTCGATTTGGAACCACCAGGTGAGTCTTTCCCAAGAGGCCAGACACCAGGGATCCAGGAATTTCTGCCTCAGCAGCCAAGCTTAGTTTATACACACGCACCTTTTTTGTCTTGCCAATTTTCTGTCCTGGTCACACAAGTAGTAAGGGAGAACCCATATCGTGTAGTTACTGTGTGTCGGAAGCTGTGCGTGACACTGAACACTTTTCACCCTTAATTTCTTCAGAAGCCATGCAAGGTAAGTAATGATGTCCCCATTTTAATGACTTAAGTCACTTAACAAGAAATGAGTGGAGTTGTTAAGACTCATTTGACTTAATCGTGGGAAGAATGAAACTGTATCCTTATGGAGTATTTTGCTGTGTGTTGGGTACTGACCTTGCCACACCTTGTTAGATTTAATTCTCCAGCAAGGCTTTTGGAATAGATGGGTTTGATGCCATCGTGCAGAGGCGGTATAACCAGTGAAGTAGTGTTTCAACTGACCTTTCTGATCTCCACCCTCAGCAACTCATTGGATACACCTGATGCCGCCGGTAGGCGGTGGGAGAACCCCTTTGACATACTTAGACTAATTCCTGTGCTTGGCTGAGGCTTGTCAGCAGTTGTATCTCCACCGACCTACCGTGGCCTTTGCCTTGGAGGTCAGGAGCCTGAGATGCCATTGTCCTGTGGTGTGGGAGCAAAGCTGTGCAGTGTCTACACGGAGGAAGGGTAGGGCGGGAAAGGGAATAATTTGGGGATAGGCATGGCTTGAAAAGAAACCTGCTTCTCCCCAGCCTGCCTGATCTAACCTTCTCTCCACCCACACTATTGGCCAGTGTCCTAGTTTTCCCATCTCTGTGCTCTTGGCCCTTCTGGCTGATTTTGTCATTTAGTTCCGGAAGACTCCACTGTCCTCGTGTGGCCTCATTTGCTGGTTCCGTCAGCACCTCCCCTCTTTCTGCCTTGTGCCTCCACACTGCTGCTAGGGGCATCTGTGGATACTTTTCTCCATTCAGCTTTGGCTGCGCTCTTCAGAGCCTGAGGCCTTTCGTGAATGGAAAACTACATTATGTCTGCACAGTCTGTCCCCTGGGGACTGGCGTCTCTAGTCCTTCTGTCAGTTTGTTCCGGCCTGTCTGGCTGCCTTCTTCCCTCAGGACCTTTGCTCTTGTTCACTCTGTCTGGGACAGTGCCTCCTGGTTATTCGTGACTGCTCCTTGGTTACTTCTCATCTGTTAAGTCCGGGTTCAAATGCCACACACTCCAAGTATTTGATTAATTATCTCAAACCACCACCCCCGCCACCCCAAATCACAGTGGTCACATCATTATTCTGTCTAAGGCTTTTCAAATACTTTTTTTTGTTCTTTTTTATTTTATTTTTGTGGTGCTATAGATTGAACCCCAGGTTTGTTTGTTGTTTTTTTTTTTTTTTTTAAGATTTATTTATTTATACAGAAGAGGGCGCCAGATCTCGTTACAGACTGTTGTGAGCCACCATGTGGGTGCTAGGAATTGAACTCAGGACCTCAGGAAGAGCAGTCGGTGTTGTTAACCTCTGAGCCATCTCTCCAGCCCCCTGAACCCCGGTTCTTATGCATGCCAGGCAAGGCAAGCATGTCACCACTGAAGTACGTGTATAGCTTGGATACTACTTCTTTAGGTCTCTTTTTCATAGAAATCAGTTTAATATATCATTAAGTCTTGTTTTGTAAAAAGCAAGGTACAAATATTAGTAGAACTGTTAGCAATTAGGTTTATCCACAAGGAGCAGACACATCCAAGGTAGTGATCTTGTAGGGAACTTGTAAGTGGCTGATGGTTAGTGTAGTCGGTGGTGATGTCAGAGGACCAAGAATATCCTGCGCTTCCTTTGGGTACATTGCAGCCTTCCCTTGTTCAGCTCCAGGACTTCTGCTGCTGGACCCTGCTGACTGCTTTTAAATGTTTGCAGCTCATTTATACTTCTGGAAAGACATTGCTTGGAACTCTTAGAAGTTCCTATTTAATGTTTCCTCACAGAGCTGCAGTTGTATTTTGTTTTGACTCTCTTTCGGTTGTATTCCATGTGGGAGAGGCACTGGATGAGCAAACACTGACCCAGTACTCCCTGCCTCTGAGCTGTCATGTGGCTCGGAGGAGGGGAATAGAACTTCCGAGTGCCGGATGTCTGAGCACAGGACATGGGAGGCTGAGGGGGCCACTCTGCTTGCACTAGAGGGTCTTGTGTGAAGGCCGCAGTGGCCTTTAAGCTTGCTTATTGTTGTCAGTGTGCCAGGCCAAAATTCTGTATCCCCTTCCTCTTTTTAAAAGTTAGTCCTGAGCTGGGGAGGTAGGTGAGTGGGCATAGTGTTTGCAGTACGAGCCTGAAGACCCAGTTCAGGTCCGCAGCACTCGTGTAAAAGCCTGGTGCCTGGCTGGCTGTAATTTGGCTCTATGGGGGCAGAGACAAGAGGATTCTGGAACTTGCTGGCCAACCAGTTTAACCAAATCTGTGAGCTCCAGGTTTAGAGAGAGACTTTCTTCAAAAATAAAGTGAATGGGCTGGAGAGAGGGCTCAGCAGGTAAGAGCACTGGCTGCCCTGGCAGAGGACAGAGAGTTTGTGTCTGTGTGTCTGGATGTGCGTACCCACATCAAGTGGCTCAAAACTGCCTGAATCTCTAGCTCCAGGGTGTTCAACACCCTCTTCTGGCATTTTTAGGCATCTGCACATGCACATAGATTTAAAAAAAAAAGTTGACGGGTGTGGTAGTATGCACCTTTAATCCCAGCACCTGGGAGGCAGAGGCAGGCAGATGGATGTCTGAGTTCAAGACCAACCTAATCTACTTAGGAAGTTCTGGGCTAGCCACAATTACATGGCGAGACCTTTTCTCAAAAACAGCCCTCTCCCCAAGAAATTGTCTTGGGTTCAAATATCTGTGAAGGGACAGTGGGACAGTTAGGTGCTTGTCTAGGCCCTGGGTTCAACTCCCAGCACTGCAGGAAGACTTGTAAAGGATGTAGTTTCCAGCATGCCAGATAGTGATGTTTTTATAACAGGATTGTTTTGATGGTACTAGTCTATGATATCATAACTCAAGAGGCTGAGACAAGAACATTCCTGAGTTTGAGACCAGCTTGGACTATGGTGTGAGACCCTCTCTGGATAAAAACAAATCAGTCCAAGCAAACAAATAATTATGAATAAATTCATATTGAGCATCAGGGTTTTGGTTTGTTTTTTGAGATGGTCTCATCTAGCTCAAATTTGACCTCAAATTTGCTACGTATTCAAGAATGATCTTGAGTTCCTGATCTTCCCGCTCAGTCTCCCAAGTGCTCAGTTTACAGGCTGTACCACCATGCGCCAGAGCACATCAGGGATATGTGTTGGTGTAGCTATGAGCGTATGTATGCATGAGGAGGCTGGAGGGCAACCTCGGCTGTTTCTCAGGAGCCAGTCTCTCACTGTGGTCTTAGAGCTTGCTATCTGGCTGGTGAGCCTAATGGCAGTATACGTGCATGCCACCATGTCAGGCTGGACAGGGTTTCTCTGTGTAGCCAGGCTGTCCTTGAACTCACTTTGTAGACTAGGCTGGCCTCGAACTCAGAGATCTATCTGTCTGTGTCTCTACCTCCACCTCCCAAGTGCTGGGATTAAAGGCATGTGCCAGCATGCTCTGCCTACCACCTTGCTTTTTGAGACAGGGGTCTCTAACTGAACCTGGAACTTGCCATTTCAGCCAGACTGACTGGCCAGCCAGACCCCAGAACCGCCTATTACAGTCTCCACAGCTCTGGATGCCCCATATCTGCCTTTGACGTGGGCACGGGGGACCCACACTCAGGTCCTCATGCTGGTGCAGCCGCACAGCACTTGACTGAGCCACCTCTTCACTTCCTAGGACTCTAAAACAGCTCTTAGGAAACAGAAATTTGTGTGTACAGATCTGAGAACACGTTTACTTTCTAGACCAGTGGGAACTGTAGAATAGCAGGGTAACCCACCACACCTGGCTTTTTACTTTGTTATTTTGTGAAATGGAGTCTTGCTCTTTTTCCCTGGTTGGCCTTGAACTCTTCAGTCTCAAGTGATTCTCTTGTCTCAGCCTTCCATGTATCTAGGACTGCAGGCAAACGTCACTGTAATGATTTCTAAGCTGATCAATTGCCTCCGCTTTCTGTTTTGTCCAAGCAGAGCTGTAGAAGATATCGAACTTGTTTCTACAAGGTTATTCTGGTTTCCTTGTTCTGCTGTGGTAACAAGCATTAGGACTTCTGTGAACTCATGGGATAAGAACTGTGCCCTTGCCGGGTGGTGGTGGCACACACCTTTAATTCCAGCACTTGGAAGGGAGAGCCAGGTGGATCTCTGTGGAGTTCGAGGCCAGCCTGGTCTACAGAGGGAGTTCCAGGACAGGCACCAAAGCTACACAGAGAAACCCTGTCTCGGGCAAAAAAAAAAAAAGAGCTGTGCCCTTACAAAGCAGCAGCTTCTAAGTCAATTTCAAACCGCATTGCATCTATTTTAGGTTGTGTTAATCTTCGGTCTTCAATCTGGAGTTGGTGAAGGTGTTGGGAGGCCTGTGGCCCCCTGGGACTGTTCCGGGTCCTTCAGTTCCGACTGCGCCTCTTCCTGCCACTGACCGTCACGTGTGCTTTCTCCCTTCCCTTTTCCATTGTCCTTTTGTTCCAGGCTGGGCTTGCACCAGCTTGGGCCTTTTCCTCATGTGTTATGTTCAGGAGCAGGGTCTTCATCAGTTATCTATTGCTGTGATGAGACACCATGGCCATGGCAACTCTTTTAAAAAAGAAAGCATTGAGGGCTGGAGAGATGGCTCAGAGGTTAAGAGCACTGACTGCTCTTCCAGAGGTCCTGAGTTCAAGTCCCAGCAACCACATGGTGGCTCACAACCATCCGTAGTGAGATCTGGTGCCCTATTCTGGCCTGCAAGCATACATGTAGGCAGAACATTGTATACATAATAAATAAATCTTAAAAAAAAAAAAAATTAAAAAAAAAAAAGAAAGCATTGAATTGCGGCTTGCTTATAGTTTCAGAGGTTTAGTCCATTATCATCATAGTTGAGAACATAATGGCTGACATGGAGCTGGAGAGTAGCTGTGAGTTCTATGTCTGGATCAGAAGGCAGCAGGAAGAGACTGGGACTGGCTTGGGTTTTTGAAACCCCAGAGCCCACCTCCAGTGACACACCTCCTCCAGTAAGGCCACACCTCCTCCAGTATAAGGCCACACCTCCCAATCCCTTGGTGACCACCTATTTAACTATATGAGCTTATGCGGGCTGTTCTTATTCAAACCACCACAAGCAGCAAAGAAACCATTGAGAGATTCTGAGCTGGCTCTTCTACATGAGAGAATTAATTTTTTTTCAAATACATGTGTGCTATTTTGGAGGTTTGATACATTTAAATTATTGATATCTAGTTTTAATTGTGCCATGGTCAAGGATTTCTATCCCTGGACCTTTTTTTTTTTTTTAATTCTAATGTTATTGTTTTTTGATACCCAAAAGGTTTTCATTTTATTTCTTCCTTTTTTTTTTTTTTTTTTCATCTATAGCTCACTTGAAGCCAGTTTGCTACATCTTTCTGCCTTTGACTTCTGAGTATTAGGGTTACAGGTGTGACTTGCCATCCCAGCCAAAATTTTTATTTTGAGATATTGTAGCTTCACATGCAACTGGAAAAAAATCAATCAATCAATCAATCAATCAATGAAAAGCTGAGTCTGGTTGTTAGTTATTTAGCCCTTTACTGGTGGCACATCCTATCCCTATAATCCCAGCTATTTAGGCTGAGACAGGAGGATCACAAGTTCAAGGCTTACCTGAGCTACAGAGTGAGTTCAAGGCCAGCCAGAGCACTTAGTAAGCCCTTATCTCTGAAATAAAACAAAGGGCTGAGGAGATGGCTCAGCAGATCAAGGTGCCTGCTGCTCAGGCCTGACACCCGGGTTGGACCCCAGAACCCACAAGTTGTCCTCCAACCTACACACTCACGTTGTGTTTTCTCCACAGATAATAGTAAATAAAGGTTAGAGACAAGAAGGGCAGGTCTAGTGAGTTCTGCTAAGAATTTAGGGAAGAACGGGCGTCTGATACCCTGGGTTCATTCCCGCACTGCAGCAGCACATACATGAAGGAATGAAGTAGCACAGAGCGTAGAGTGGGGTTTCATCTCACATCTCTTTCCATTTACATGAGACATGATGACTGGCATGTTAGGGTTAGCCTTCTCTCTTACTGTTTTCTCTCTGTTTCTCCCTGTCCTCTTCTCTCTGGTCTTGACAGCTTGAGTTGAGCATTTCTTACTCATTTTTCCTCTTTTATTAGTCTGGAAGTCATTTGCTTGTTTCTCAGGGTTTTTCTTATTATTATTTATGTTTACTTTTGTGCTTCTGTGTGTGTGCAAGCGTGTGCGGGTGCCTGTGACAGCTAGAAGGTCCCCTCAGATCCCCTGGCACTGGAGTTAGAGGCAGTGTGAACTGCCTGAGCTGGGTGCGGGAACTGAGCCGAGGTCCTCAGAGGAGCGGCCACTGCTCTTCAGTCACTTGCGTGGTTAGAGAGGTGACAAGTGTGCCGGTGTCTGAGCACCTTGGAGGCAGAAGTGGAAAGTCCGCCAGCTCAAGGCCCTCCTGAGCTACAGAGCAAGACCCTGCTTTATAATGACAGGGCTGAGGTGCATACAGCCTGGCTTTTGTCTGTGACGCTCCAAAAACAGCCTTTCCCAAACACGCACACGCGCATGCCACATCCACGTTTGACCAGAGTCTTAAGGAGAATGTGTAGTTTTATACTTCCCCTTTCATCCTGGACAGTGCCAGGACCTTTGGACACTTTGTTCGTCCTGTTACCAGCCCTTATTCAGTCCCTGGTGGTGTGAGCCGTGCGACACTGAGCAGTCAGGTACTGCTATGTGTTCTGACTCCCACATGGATCCGGATCATTTTCCTTCTCCCGGTGACATTGGGAGAACACAGCTGCCCAGGTGGCCTGGGGCCTCTGACCGCCACAGAGCCTGCACTCACTCACCTGTGCATGCACATGCCTACACAGACAGTAAGTAAGAGTAATGAAGTGCACCTAAAACAAACAGAAACAACACGAATTCACCATGACTCCAGAGGTCCAGCCCCTTATAGTCCCAGAGTTCCGGAAGAGATGCTACCAGTGGCGAATTTAATCTGAGGGATGTTGGATGAATCCACATACACGAAACTCTTCAGTCCATTCTCTTTATTCTTCTGAGTCAGTTCTCTCTCTACACAGCTTCTATTCTGTTCTCATTCTCAGTTCCTCTCTTGCCCGATTCTCTCCACATTTTTCTGCTGTTCTCTTTATGTTCTATCTTGGTTCTCCCATCTTAGTCCTGGCCCGTCTCAGTTCTCCATCTTAGTTCTCGCCAAGTCTCTGAGGTCTACAGTTATATACCCGTGCAATCAGCAATACTCTGGCCGAAGCAAGGTCACATGGCTTAAATTCCCTCAGGGTCAAACAGGGAGGTGATAAGATCCACACAAAGAACAGTAATTGTCAGCTATCATTTGCAACCCAAAAGGGAAGTGGCTTATGAGGAATGAATTAACTAAGGGCTAAATTTGGTTAATAGATCAAAAAGGGAATTTATGTGCTCAAACTGTATTCTTAGAAATGGTTAAAAGCTGGGGGGTGTTACCAAGTGAGTTCCAGGAGAGGCGCAAAGCACACAGAGAAACCCTGTCTCGAAAAGCCTTTTTTTTCCTTTGGCACCATACCTGTCCAAACTTATCTCGGCTTTTCTGGCAGAGTGGAGGAAGTGTACTTGGTAGCTAGGCAACCTGCATCACAGCTTGATGTACCTGGTGTGTAAAAGCCCTTTTGTTCTGAGTTAATTGTTAAAGAGGGTTTTTTGTTTTGTTTGTTTTTTTTTGTTTTTTGTTGTTGTTTTTTTCTGCACACAGAAAGCATTTAATAAAAGTTAACTTGAGTAGATGGTGGCCTCCAGACTGGGAAGCGGCCTGAGGCCCATGTGAGTGGGGGCGGGGTGGTGCCCAGAAGATGTGGAGTCTGAGCACCCAGTACTCAGGCCCCTGTTTCTGGCAGTTCGCCTTTGGGGTGGTCAGTATACATAATAAGAGATTTAATAAAATTTATGCTTTTCTTAATAGTGTTTCAAACCCTTCTCCCAATCGTTTTTAGATATTGAGTTATGTTGGGTCATCATTTGCCCAGTCTGCTCACCTCGGCCTTATCGTTGCACTTTTCCATGCTAATGAATTCCAGCGGGATGCTGGCCACAATTGTTAATGCATGACTCAAGGGCTCACTTTGACTTCTAGAACTTACATAGAGTAGACAAATCTCCAAAAAAGATGATTCATAACAGGTAAAGGGAGTTCTTTAGAACTGGAAATAACACTGGAAAAAGGAAGGTTAAGCTTAATTAACATATCTACCTGGCCTGGGCAGTTGTCTCAGTGTAAATTTTTACCTTCTCTCAGGAGCTAACAGATAATCTGAATACTTATCTACCTGAAGTCTGTCCTAGGAGGTCTGGGAAGTATCTCTGATAAAATACTTTTGTCCAGAGAAGGTCCTGGCCAGATGTTGCTAATGACAACAATTTCAGAAAGGCCTGAAATTTGGGGTCTTGGCTGTGTGGCTGCTGTCAGCACAGTTGGGGGATGTTATCCAAATACTCCAATTGTATAGGGGAAGTTGTGCCCAATGGTTGGAAGTTCTTGGGAAAAGAATCCCATGGGAAAGCTACAGCAGCACACAGGAAATTCACTGCAGGAAACGGCTAATACATTCAACAGCCAATGTCACCAAGACTCTTTGAGGCTTGGCTTTATCCTCTGCAAGAGCCCTGCTCTTCTGGGTATTAGTTTTTGCCATTGTCAGCTGAATTCCTACTTCATATTTTTGCGGCTCGCAGCAACAAATGGCGTCGTCACATTGGGGTAGAAGGGAGAGCTCACCGCAAACCTAGGAATGGCCAGTACCGCTCCCAGGTGTCCTTGGAGAGCTCACCTCTGTGTGGGTTTATCGTTTTGAGGTGGATTCTAGGCAGGCACTCCACCAGTAAGCTACCCTGGCTCCTCTCATCACACCACGCTTGCATTGGGAAGTACGCTCACTCGTTCGTGTCCAGAAGGAGCGTCCCGTTACTGCTGTCTGTCAGTCTCCTTCGGCTGTGGGGCTGTGGGGCTGTGGGTTTGTGGCAGTCACAAATCTCTGCTGCTTTGCTCCAGTCTCTTGTGTCTCATTTGGAAATTGAATTATCTGTGCCCTTTCCCCTGGGAACTTACTCAATTCCTAGCCACTCCCCCCGACTCTTGGTTATTTCTTCTGAGTAACCTTGTATATATTAATTATCTCTTCACCTGTTAAGTTTGTCCATTATGTTATCATATGTTCTGAAACTTTGTTTCTTAATGTGAGTTTAAGAATAGCACTAACCTGCTAAATTCCCTTTTAGCCCGTTGGACGTAGTTCCTGGGAGCAGTCTCTGGAGTTCTCTGCTTCCTTGAGTTTTCATTTGTACTGTCTCTTTGATGCCCAGTTACCTGTCATCTCTGCTGACAAAAACGTTTGTAGAAGGAAGTTGAGGACTGGCAGAGTTGCTTAGCTCTGATTACAGGGATGAAGAGGCCTCGGGTAGAGCTGAGTCCCTCCCTGGGTGGGCCCTTCTGGTGCACTCTTGAGACCCAGCTGGGACAAGGCCTCCATCTCCCGCAGCAGGCCTTGCATTGGGTTCCTTGTCCTTCTGTCTTTAGAGCTAGCTGTTATCTCTTAGCTGCCTCTTCCAGAATTCATGACCGTGCCCAGACCAGAGAAATTCCAGAATGGGGGAAGCCCATGCTGCTGTGCACTGTGATGCAGGTCCTTGCTAGTTCCATGCTCTAGGGCCAAGCTGGGTCCCCAGTGCCTTCTGATAATATGAAGCTGATGAATCAATGCACTAGCCACATTGCCTGTGTTGGGACATAGTGTATTCTAATTATTGAATAGACATTTGCCTGGTTACAGGAGTAATATGTTTCGTTCTGCTATCAAGTTCTTTGTGTTTTTTTTTTTTTTTCCCCAAACCAAGTCCTTGTTGCCTTTGGGAACTGTGCAAAGAGTAACAGGATCACCTCTAATTGAATAGTTGGACAGATTTTTATTCATGACCAAGAATAGAAGTGGGAGATAAACTTGAAAATCAACTTCTCAACCTTGAAGATCAGGAGATTATGAAGACAGGGCAAAAGGTCTAAGTTGGGGTGGGTGGAAGAGTTGGGAGGGAAAGAGTCATGTTGTGGGAGTGAACATCTTCTGGAAGTCAGACACACAACCCTTTCACTCCTTGTGGTTCCTTTTGGAAGTTGACATGGCTGCTGTCAGCCTTCCTGGCCCTGGAGTTGTTATGCAGCTGACGTGGACAGGATTGTGACGACGACGAGGTTAGAGGTGTTTTGCTGGTTCTGGCACCGTCTCCTTTCAGTCAGCCCACCTGATAAATAAGCTCAGGCTGAGGTAGAAGTAGAGGGAGGTTGCAGTCTCCGTCAGGGCTACCATTGATGTGATGAACACCATGACTGAGAGCTCCAAGGGGAGGAAAGGCTTTATTTCACTGTACAGCTTGTAAATCCATCCCTGAGGGAGGCCAGGGTAGGAACCTGGAGGGGAGCTGATGCAGAGGCCATGGAGGGGCTCTCCCACATTAGTCATCAATCAGGAAAACACACCAAGACTTGCTCATAGGCCAGTGTGGGGTGCAGGCCATTTTCTCAATTGAGATTTCTTCTTCCCAGATCATTCTAGCTGCGTCAAGTTGATGTAACACTAGCCAGAACAGTGACCTGGGGTCGTTGTGAAGGGGTCACCCTCAGCGTTGCCCGTCATTGGGCCCTCCTCCTCTGCTGTTTGCCTGCTTGTCTGTCTTGCCAGCACACCAGGCCTTAGCTACCAGTGTCTGTGGTACCCAAGTCTGAGTACGCTTGAGATCGGCATTGCTAAATGGCCGTGTCAGATTGAGTGGGGTGTGGTGGCACATGCCTGCAGCCCCAGCACTCAGGAGGCTGTGGCAGGAGGATTGCTTTGAGATTGAGGCCAGCCATGGATACTTAACAAGACCCTGTCTCTCTCTCTCTCTCTCTCTCTCTCTCTCTCTCTCTCTCTCTCTCTCTCTCTCTCTCAAACACACACACACACACACACACACACACACACACACACTTTAAATTAAAAAAAAAAGAGTAAAGAAACCGTGGGGGTGGGAGGCTGGGCAAAGTGATGGATTCCTTTAATCCCAGCACTCGGGAGGCAGGAGCAGGAGGATCTCTGAGTTCAAACACAGCCTGCCTGGTCTACAAAGCAAGTTCCGGGGCATGGGGAGGGACTAGAGAAAGGTGGCTCAATGGTTAAGAACACTTGCTGCTCTTCTAGAGGACCCGTGTTCAATTCCAGCACCCACACTGGCTCATAGCTGTCTGTAACTCCAGTTCCAGGGAATCCAGAACTCTTAGACAGACAGACAGACAGACACACACACACACACACACACACACACACACACACACACACACACACACACACACCACAATGGACAGGGAAAAAGCATAGTAAAAATAAATCGTTAAAAAGAAAGGGGGGCAGCTTGAAGCCCCCACTAACCGAGAGTCTCTCTCCGTCTGCACTGGATGTTAATGACCTCGTTTGCTGCCACCATGATGGGGCGATGTCTTGTTTCAGTTTATTTCTAAATGAGTCACTTTGTGACATGGCAGGCTGTATAGCTCAGGCTAGCCTAAAATTGGAATGTTTCTGGGATTATGGGCATGTTTGTTACCATGCCCCAGCTTCTGATTGAGTCCCTTAATCACTGTTGACTCACCTGTCTCTGTCAAAGTGTGTGCTGACACCTCAGTTTCCCCAAGGAGCCTCCTGGTGCTTAGCAAGGCCAGGAAGTGTCCCTCAGGGTAGGTGGAACTGGCGGTACACTTGGCGTCCTCTACTGCTGGGAGCACCTGCCTACTCTGGTGTTGGCATGAGCACCCCCCTTAACAGCCCAGCCACAGCACTGGTACCTCATTCAGTCAGGGCTGGGTTTGTCTGGGGCTTTCTGGCCAGGAATTGGGTTTTTTTTTTTTTTTTTTTTTTTTTTTGCCAGACCTGGGTGTGAGTTCTGGATAGCAGTGGTCCAGCTGTTTTAGAAGGATTTTAGAAGAGAAGCTGAGGGCTGTAGAAAGGATTAGGTTTAATTTACATTAAATGCCTGCTAAAGTTTCAGTCAAACTTGGTTATGAATCAAGACCACTTTTTCATCTGCTGTGAACAAATTTTTTTTGCCTCAGTGTTTGTTTTTTTCATTTAAAATATGTGACTTAAGCCAGGTGGTGATGGCTCACACCTTTAATCCCAGCACTCAGGGGGCAGAGTCAGGCGGATCTCTGTGAGTTCGAGGCCAGCCTGGTCCACAGAGTGAGATCCAGGACAGGCACCAAAACTGCCCAGAGAAACCCTGTCTCTAAAAACCAAACAAACGGGAAAAAAAAAAAAAAATGTGACTTAAGTGGAGCTGACAGTCCTCTCAGACTCCAGCACAGGCACTTGTGGTGAGGATTAGGTTATACACTGAGGAAAGCTTGCTTAAAGGCCCTGGTTGGCAGAGGCTGAGCCTCAGAGAGCCTTGAGGCACCATTTGGCTTCCCTGCCTCATTTAGGGGCCAATAGCACTTAAGGGACTGTTGTCTGGTCCCTGCGCCCAAGTGAATGCCTGGTTTTGGTGGGGTGCAGAGTAAGCCTGTGGAGTGGAGCATGCCAGGTCCCCCCCAGCTTGCTCCAGAGCCTTGGTAACGCTGAGGGGCCTTTCTATTCCTTTTCCAGCCATGTTTCCTCAAGGACTGGGAAATGCATGTCCACTTCAAAGTCCATGGCACAGGGAAAAAGAATCTCCATGGAGATGGCATCGCCTTGTGGTACACCCGGGACCGCCTTGTACCAGGTGGGGAGGTGCACACTGAAGTGGACCTGGCTGGGCCCCCAAAGAGTGGGGTGGGGATGGGCATGGCAAGTAGCTGGCCTGTGGCCACTCTGCATGTTCTGTTGGGAGGCTGCTGTGCTTGCTCTGGAGGAGGGCCAGGTGGTCCTACACTGCAGTACCACTCCACCCTTCTGACATGCTGTTGACCAGTCTGCCTTCTTGTTAGTCTTCTGCCTAAACTTATTATTAGTTTCAGATTTTTAGAGACTTTGAATATGTATCCCAGTCTGCTTTTAGACTCATTATTAGCCCAGGATATCCTAAACATGAAAGCAGTTCTTCTGCCTGTCTCTCAAGTAGGGCTACAGACATACACCACCACACCTGGCCAGCCTGCTGTGTATTTTTAGATATTCTTATGCATGTGTGTGAATGCATGTGTGCACACATACATGCCACACCACCCGTGGAGATCAGAGGAGAGTGCTGTGAAGTCAGTTCTGTCCTTCCACCTTTGTGTGTTTTTTTCTGGGGATGGAGTTGAAGTCATCAGGCCTGCACAGTGAGGCCTTTACCTGCTGAGCCAACCCCATGGGCCATTCGGAAACACAAACACTGCCCAGACTGCAGCTTAAGAAGGTTCTTCCTGTAGCTCCACCCATGTGTCCTAGATCTGGCACTGGTGGTACCCTAACACTTGCCTTGGTGGCTGCCCATGATAGTTAAGGCCTCAACTTTTGTTGTTCAGATGGCCCTGCTGACCTGGTACTCTGTAGCCAAAGCTGTCCTTGAACTCATGGTAACTCCAGCTTTGGCCTCAGGTGTGGCTGGGTTTCAGTCTTCAGTCCTCAGTACTAAAAGGGGCCTGGGCCCCTCCTTACCGCTTTGTCCCTCAAGGTTCCTTCCCTCCTGGGTGAGGTACCAATGGTTGGGCTCTCTTGCTTTTGCACACACTGCCTTTGAGCTACCCATGGTCATCTTCACATTGACTCTCTTCTGAAAGTATCTCCTATTTCAGGGCCTGTGTTTGGAAGCAGAGACAACTTCCATGGGTTAGCCATCTTCCTGGACACATATCCCAATGATGAGACCACGGAGGTAGGACTCTGCTCCTCTGTGGACCAGAAGGGTGTGGGATGCTGTATGCCCACAGGCTAGGTAGGCATGGAGTAACCAGTGTCTTGGTTCCAGCGTGTGTTCCCGTACATCTCGGTGATGGTGAACAATGGCTCTCTGTCATACGATCATAGTAAAGATGGACGCTGGACTGAGCTGGCGGGCTGCACAGCTGACTTCCGCAACCGGGACCATGATACCTTCCTGGCTGTCCGCTATTCCCGAGGCCGCCTCACGGTAAGTGGGCATGATGGGGAGGCCTCTGGGCCTGTGCTGCTTCCACAGAGAGGCTCCAGGAGCCTCTGGTTACACCTTGAGCCTGAGTGTGTGCTTGACCTGCCCCCACTGACTACAGGTGATGACTGACTTGGAGGACAAGAATGAGTGGAAGAATTGCATCGATATCACGGGCGTGCGCCTGCCCACGGGTTACTACTTTGGAGCCTCTGCTGGCACTGGTGACCTGTCTGGTGAGTGTGTGGGAGGATCTGTTCTCAGCCTGGCTTCCCTGGTTGGTCACAGTTCTCAGCAGCTGATCGCCTGCCTGCCTGCCTGCCTGCCTGCCTGCCTGCCTTCCTTCCTTCCTTCCTTCCTTCCTTCCTTCCTTCCTTCCTTCCTTCCTTCCTTCCTTCCTTCCTTCCTTCCTTCCTTCCTTCCTTCCTTCCTTCCTTCCTTCGCTTTTCTTAAGTCTTCCTTGTTTGCCTTCAGTTGTAAATGTTGATATGCCCAAGGCTCAGGCCTGGGGCACAGCTGGCCTCTTCATTTATCTTTAGGTGATAGGAGACTTTGGATATAAGATTGTGGCTTTATGGATTTCTAGCCCCAGCTGTATAGAAACACAGACAGGTATTCAGTCTCCACTCGGCTGCCCAGCTGAACCTTGCCCATCAAGGTGTAAATGGTATCCCTATCTTTCTAGTTGCCTGGGATAAAATCATTTGGTGTCATCCTGGACCTTGTCTCATGCCACCACTTACACCTTGGTGAATCCCACTCCCCGTCCCTTTTTCCTGGCTGCATTGAAGCCACCATCTCTCATGACACGTCCACATGGTACCCCTTGCTTTCATGCGAGGTCCCCGATGGTCTGTCCTGGCTCCCATCCCATTTAATATGCCAGGCCACTCCCTCTACCTCCTCACTGACGTGGCTGGCTTCTCCCTCTGCAGAGGGTGACCTTCAGCTGTCCTGTCCTTTCTGCTAGGGACCTGAGCATCTCTCCTTAGTGTCTTGTTGCGTGTTAACTTCCTTAGTCCCCTCCTCTAACACTGTGCCCCCTTCTCTAGTCCACGGTCATCTCCACCCCTTCTCTATTCCACGGTCATCTCCACCCCTTCTCTAGTCCACGGTCATCTCCACCCCTTCTCTAGTCCACGGTCATCTCCACCCCCTTCTCTAGTCCATGCTCATCTCCACCCCTTCTCTAGTCCATGCTCATCTCCACCCCTTCTCTAGTCCATGCTCATCTCCACCCCTTCTCTAGTCCATGCTCATCTTCACCCCCTTCTCTAGTCCACGGTCATCTCCACCCCCTTCTCTAGTCCACGGTCATCTCCACCCCTTCTCTAGTCCACGGTCATCTCCACCCCCTTCTCTAGTCCACGGTCATCTCTACCCCTTCTCTAGTCCACGGTCATCTCCACCCCTTCTCTATTCCACGGTCATCTCCACCCCCTTCTCTAGTCCACGGTCATCTCCACCCCTTCTCTAGTCCACGGTCATCTTCACCCCCTTCTCTATTCCACGGTCATCTCCACCCCCTTCTCTAGTCCATGCTCATCTCCACCCCTTCTCTAGTCCATGCTCATCTTCACCCCCTTCTCTAGTCCACGGTCATCTCACCCCCTTCTCTAGTCCACGGTCATCTCCACCCCCTTCTCTAGTTCACGGTCATCTCCACCCCTTCTCTAGTCCACGCTCATCTCCACCCCTTCTCTAGTCCACGGTCATCTCCACCCCTTCTCTAGTCCACGGTCATCTCCACCCCTTCTCTAGTCCACGGTCATCTCACCCCCTTCTCTAGTCCACGGTCATCTCCACCCCCTTCTCTAGTCCACGGTCATCTCCACCCCTTCTCTAGTCCACGGTCATCTCCACCCCTTCTCTAGTCCATGCTCATCTTCACCCCTTCTCTAGTCCACGGTCATCTCACCCCCTTCTCTAGTCCACGGTCATCTCCACCCCCTTCTCTAGTCCACGGTCATCTCCACCCCTTCTCTAGTCCAAGGTCATCTCTACCCTCTTCTCTAGTCCACGGTCATCTCCACCCCTTCTCTAGTCCACGCTCATCTCCACCCCCTTCTCTAGTCCACGGTCATCTCCACCCCCTTCTCTAGTCCACGGTCATCTCCACCCCCTTCTCTAGTCCACGGTCATCTCCACCCCCTTCTCTAGTCCACGGTCATCTCCACCCCCTTCTCTAGTCCACGGTCATCTGCATCACTTTTCCCAGCTTTATTTGCTCCATAGCATGTATTAACCATGTAATTTACTGTTTCTGTTTTTGTATTCCTGTCCCTCTACTCCCCAAATTACAAGTCTCTGTGGGCCTTGCTGGGTCACCAGGCCTTGATGGTGCTTACTGGTCCCTTGTCTGTGTGACTCAGTCTACTAGGGATGCTTAGAAAGACCCTAGCCCTGGGCCCAGCTCCTGCTGACCAGAACTGGGCTATGATGTGTACGACCTGGCAGAGCTTTCTTACTCCAGGGTAAATGAACTCTTTAGGGGTTGTAATGCTCCTCTACTGGAGGCCTCCTTTCTACCCAGGGAAGAGCACAGGGCCATGTAATCCAGAAGTGCTATTGTTGTTTTGTGGTGTTCCTTTAAAGTTCCCAGCACCCAGCTTCAGTAATTCGCAGCCCATCTTCTTCATCTGACAGTACCCCAGGTCTGCAGAGGGGGTCTTGTCCCCTAGGTGACCTGGAATGTCATCTGACAGGACCCCGGGTCTGCAGAGGGGGTCTTGTCCCCTGGGTGACCTGGAATGTCATCTGACAGGACCCCGGGTCTGCAGAGGGGGTCTGGTTTGGTTTGGGTTTTTTGAAACAGCTTCTAACTCGTGGCCCAGGCTGGTATGCAACTCACTATGTAGCTTTTGCTGGCCTTATACTAATGGTAATTCTCCTGCTTCAGCCTCTGCTGATCTAGTTTGCAGAGGGTTCTTGATAGGAACAGATGCCTCTCTGGCAGGTAGATGTTTTTTGGTGCTGTTTGGAGTGGCCCCTCGAGGGTGGAGAGGATCCCCAAGCATGCCAGTGTCCATGACATCAGACATATGTCATATGACATGTGTCAGTGCCGCAGCAAACAGGCACACCAGGTGTTGTTGTGTTTTTTTTTTTTTTTTTTTTTTGGTTTTTCGAGACAGGGTTTCTCTGTGTAGCTTTGCGCCTTTCCTGGAGCTCACTTGATAGCCCAGGCTGGCCTCGAACTCACAGAGATCCGCCTGACTCTGCCTCCCAAGTGCTGGGATTAAAGGCGTGCGCCACCAACGCCCGGCGTGTTGTTGTGTTTTTAAGACAGGATCTCTATGTAGCTTTGGCTGTTCATAAATTCTCTATGTAGACCAGGCTGTCCTCGCTTGCTTCTGCCTCCAAGAACTGGGATCAAAGGCATGTGCCACCATACCCCAGCTACCAGATATTTCCTTAGATTGGTAATGGTTTCTTCCCATTTTAAAATAACTAAAATCAAAGGAATGTGAGAGTTGGATTTCTCCAAGATGATAAGTAAGAAATGGAGTCTGACTCCAGAGCTGGTTCTCAAGGCTCAGCCCTCGGCTTCAAGGGGCTCTATGCCCAGATGTCGTGTGGCCCTGCCTTACCTGGCTGCCAGCCGCTGTGTGGCTTCTTCCTTTCTTCTCTTCACTCCAGGTCACCCCCGCCCCATCCCAGCCTTTAAAGAGCCTTGCTTTAGATGAATCGGTTCACTGAGTTTACATGTGGAGTTGGCTGGCTGGGAGCCGCGTCATCGTTGGACTCAGTACCTCACCTCTGAATAGTCGGAGCATCGTTTGTGCCTGTCTGTAGTAGTGTTGGGACCACACCCTTCTCAGGTCTCAGGCTTAGTTGCTGGCTGCCACTCTGTGTATCTGCGGCCCGCACGTGGGTCTCTGACAAGACCGTCTGGCTGCTTCTATTCTTGGAAGTATCGGGCTTCTCAGGCAGCCCTAGAATGATCACGCTGGCCCTTATCTGGTTCCTGTTCTTAGTTCATATCCTCTGCTCATGGGCATTCTCAGGACTGGCTGTTGTGAAGGCTCAATGTAGACATTATTGCTTCCATTCTGCAAAGAAACGAAGCCAGATCACTCTGAACATCTGAGCTCTTGCTTTTCTCTCCATTCTCACTTCTCTTGGGCTCTCCCCAACTTCCCCAAGTGGGACTTGAACTCAGACCTTTATCCGTGCTAAGCGTATGCATAGCATTGAACTGCCCCCCAGCCCCTCTTTCTGGAGTCATTGCGGCCCCTGAAATGCTGCCTGCCTGGGAAGAAGACTGTGCTTTCCCGGGGGACTTGACCCTTCTCTGGCTGAGAAAGCAGCTTTTCTTTGGGTAGGGCAGTGGGCCACATCTTGAGGTAGGATCATTCTCTGCCCTGTAGACAACCATGACATCATCTCCATCAAGCTGTTCCAGCTCATGGTAGAACGCACCCCTGAGGAGGAAAGTATTGACTGGACCAAGATCGAACCCGGGGTCAACTTCCTCAAGTCCCCTAAAGGTATGTGTGCGTACAGCCCTGCCCTCCTGGGCTCCAGGAGAACTCTATGGTCCTGTCCTGTCCTGCTGTGCTGTGGCTGGCTGTGGGGCACAGCTCTGGCTGTGCTCTGGGCTCTGACCTCTGAGGCAGGAGCTTGGGTCAGGTTGGCTTTAGTGAGTTTGTGAGTAAAAGAATGAGATGCCGATCCACTGTGTGGCCTCTTGAGGCTCACAGCAGGCGAGTGAGCCTAGTGTCCACTTCTTCCTGTGCTGAACTAAGCCAGGTGGTTGTCTGTACCTATGCAGCAGGCCCAGCACTCCTGGTCACTCATAACTTCTCAGAGCCACTTGGGGCTGATGCTTAGGTTTGCTCAGCCAGAAAGAGAGGCGATGGTCAACTCATCTATCCACCCTAGCCTTGGGTCCTTCATTAGCATGGTTCTGCCTCACAGTGAGTGTTCCAGGTAAAGAGGCCCCTTTCCTTCTATCCCTAAAAACCATAGACTGCCACTTGGGTCTACTGAAAATGACAGGCCTGAAGAGGCTTATCCCTGCCCAGGCGCATGTCCTCTTTTTCTGCCTTTTTAGGAAAAGCCAGGATCCACTGTCCTATGTGATATGACATCTCACTTTAAAAATCAGAATTCTAAGCTGGGCGGTGGTGGCGCACACCTTTAATCCCAGCACTCGGGAGGCAGAGCCAGGCGGATCTCTGTGAGTTCGAGGCCAGCCTGGGCTACCAAGTGAGCTCCAGGAAAGGAGCAAAGCTACACAGAGAAACCCTGTCTCGAAAAACCAAAAAAAAAAAAAAAAAAAAAAAAAATCAGAATTCTATCTCGTGAAGCCTGGGCTGGCCTTGAGCTGAACTCACTGTGTAGCTGAGGGTGATGTTAACCTTTTCAGTCTCCTGCCTCTACCCTGGGTGTAGGAATTACAGGTGTAGCCCCTGGGCCTGGTGTTGACATCTCATTTTAAAATTGTCCTTTTATTATGTTTAATCCCACTCCTGTGTGTCTCTGCATGTGAGTGTGGGTGCCCACAAGGCTAGAGGCATCAGGTCCCCTGGAGCTGGAGTTACGGGCAGTTGTGAGCCATTCAGCAGAGATGCTGGAAATCAAACTCCAGTCCTTTGGAAGAGCAGAACATGAATGTGTACTCTCAACTCCTGAGCCATCCTTCTGGCACATCTTAAAGATTCTGGTTGGTCTTAGTGTTGTAGGGCTAAGTTAATCCCTCCACATAGCACCATTTGGTCGGCTCTGGTTGCTGCTCCCAGAGATGCCATCTGCTTTGCCCACCTGCATTCCCAGGGGGCAGGCAAGCCGGGGACATTCACTTGACTGTGACTTCTCCAAAGCTTCCGCTTCATGCCTGGCTCTGCCTCTGGTTCAGTGGAGAGACGGAGCAATCGCAGGCCATAGGCTCGTGGGAACCACAAGTCTAAACAGCTGTGGGGAGTCCCGTGCCCTTCCACACGCTGCCTCAGAGTTCTGCTGCATGGACTTCATCCGAACTCTGCCCCTTGCCACTCTAAATACGGGACACAGGCCTGGGGCTGCTCTGTAGGTGAGTCAGGTCGGATGGCTCCCTAGGCTTAGTGGCTCTGCTGGTTCCTGTCAGTCCAGGTCTTGGAATCAGCCAGTTATGAGGCAGCCCCTTCATGCTTTGTACCTTAACCTCCCTCTTTCTCTTCCACAGACAACGTGGATGACCCCACTGGGAACTTCCGGAGTGGTCCCCTGACCGGGTGGAGGGTGTTCCTGCTGTTGCTCTGTGCTCTCCTGGGCATCATTGTCTGTGCTGTGGTGGGCGCCGTGGTGTTTCAGAAGCGCCAGGAGCGGAACAAGCGTTTCTACTGAGCGGCCAGTCTGGCTGGAAGGGCCTGACCTTGGGCCAGGGCTCTTATGTGAACTCTTTTTCTACTGGGATTGTACAACAACCAAGCAACCAACCTTATTTCTTAACTGTTTCAAAGAAATAATTAAAGTATTTTCATACATCTTGCTTCTGGCCCAGCCGTACAGCTGGCGGGGCTGGGACTCAGGGTTAGCAACCCTATGGCTAGAGGTTCTTGCCCCATCCCAAGCCATGCTATGGGGAGCAGGGGAGTCTGTTCTTGGGCGCAGCTGAGGCCCTGCGGGTGGCTGTCAAAACCCAAGAGGTTCCATGCACTCACGGCCGGCTCCTTAGGGTCCTAGGAGAGGTTTTGTTCCGAGGTCTGTGGTGCAGACAGGGTTTGGGATTCTGGGCCTTCTTGCATCCCTATAGCTTACGAAGGCAAACCTCAGCCGCGGCTGGAGGACAGTTCACTCGGGCCCAGGGTGTGACCATTTCCTCAATAAAGTAGCCAGTCTCGGCCTCGTGACTGTCCTGAGGGCTTTTTCATTTCTGGTCATTTTCCAGTCCGTTCTCTGGCCTGCAACAGCCCCAGAGAGGAAGGATGGTGATTGTCACACTGTCCAGCTGGAGAAACATGACTTTCAGGTCAAGCAAAACTCACCTGTACACAGGATGTAACCTCAGCCCAAGGCTGTTAGGCTGCACTGGGGATGGAGAGGGACAGTGACAGAGATCTTGAGACTGGGATGCTCTGGAAGGAGCCGGTGAGCCTGGAACGGAAGACAGCTGGGATGGGCAGTGGTGTTCCTTCCGGTGCCTGGAGGGGACGAGGCCGAGGGTAAAGCAGGCGTTAGCAGGGCCAGCTTCCAGTCTTCTCCACCCGGGCTGTAGCCTGTGGCCGTCCAGATCTCCCACCGCGGAGGGGTGTCACCCCCGGTCAAGCTCTGTCAGTACCCTGCCCCTCTTTGGGGACTTGACCAAGTCAGTCTTTCGTCCTCATCTTGGAACACAGTCAAGTAACGTTTGGTCTGTCACCCACAAGCAACAGCTGCCCGTGTGCTGCAGCGTGGCTTTCTGTATCACTGCGGAGGTGACCGGTGCCCAGCATCCTCGGTCACTTAGAGCTCTTCACTGGGCTCCTGGGAGCCATCTGTCCGTGTCAAACTGCCATGGTTAGGGGTCCCGAGGTTCTTCACTGTGACTTCCGGTTTCCAGCTTGTATCTCCTCCACAGGTTCATGAGCCTGTCAGGAACCCCCGTCCTTTGGAAGCAGTGGGTTTGTTGGAGAAAGTGCTTTCTATGTACCATCTCCAAGTATGCATTAGCTCTTTCCTCTGTGACACTTGGCATGTGGGGACTGGAAAAGCAGTAGGTTTGATGGTGTGCGTGTCTGTCTCCATCCGTCCAGGGACATCCGAGGCCAGGAATCTGACCTTAGTTCTTGGTTTAACCTGAGATCCTGAGTTACTTAGGCACATTAGAACCAAGATTTACCTCTGCATATTAGAGCCACCCACCTTTCTAAAGAGCCCACTGCAGAGTTGGGGGAGACTCGGCGGATAAAACGCTTGCTTTGCGAGCATGAGTTTGATCCCTCCTACCCTCAGAAAAGTGCTGGGTGTGGTGATGTATTCTTGTAACCACAGTACTGGAGGCTGAGGGTCTTTGGGGTTCACTGGCCCAATTGGTGACTTTCATGCCAAAGAGGCCCTATGCTAAAGGAGGCACATGGAATTCCTGAAGACCACACCCAAAGCTGTCCTCTGGTCTCCACACATGCATTTACAAGAACAAAAGAATCTTTGTTCTTTCCATACCTGGCCTAGTTAGTCTTGTGGGGTAGGACCGGGACAGGCTCTGTAATGGACCCCAGACTTGGTGCCAGCTTGTAAAGTGATCTTGTAGGCCTGTTACCTTCCAGGTGGGCTCTCCATCTGTCACTGCATAGCCTTGCTGGGCTGGTCCAGGTGGGCTCTCCATCCACATAGTTGTGGAAAATTGTTTCTAAGTTCATACCCAGAGTTGTCTGTATTTTCACACAGGAATAAGGTTCCACAGTTAGTTTTTTGGCACATGTTTCTAAAAATGGAGTTACTTCATTTGACATTGAAGTATAAATGTATATCCTGGTATCTGCTGTACAATGTGAGAAATACAAGCCAGCCAGCACATGTAGCTCCATTTCCCTTCCCCCAGAGATGAGGGTGGTTAAATTTCTTTAGATTGTGTTGTATTTTAAAACTTGTTTTAAGTAGTATTTGGGTGTATTCCTTAGCCGTCCAGCTCCACGATGCTGTGGACTTGGAGCCTCTGGACTTGGAGCCCAAGATGCCTCCTGGCTGTCATGCTGTGGTGTGGCCGCACTTATCACCCTTCCCAGGACTATTAGGATATGTTCTTGAACTGTGTTCCCACACATCATGGGAAGTGTGGGCCTGTAACTTGTCTACAGTTCCAGTTTTGCAAGCCAGGGCCACATTGCTTTCCAAAGTGGACTGTGTTTTTCCCTTCTGCCCACTCCTTAGCACCTGACATCAGAGTTCAGCTTGGGTGTGAAAGCTTTGCTGTGTGCTTTTCTGTGGCAGGCTGTGGGTCTCCACTTGATCCTGTGCTTGCTAGATGATTTAGTACTGACCCTTTTTCTCTTGCTGATGTTCAGGGATCCCTATCTTCAGTTTCCTGGTTCCTTCCCACACGCTAGACTTCCTGATTTGCTAATGATGTCATTGATGTGCACTCTACATTTACATGGCATTTATTAATCTTTTCCAAAGATGGTTTTCCTAAAGGTTTTTAACTTTTGCCTTTAAAATTTTGCACTTTCCTGAAGCAGGAGGGGCGCAGTGCTGACGTCACCAGCCCTGGCGTCTCCACCCATTGCAGCACAGCTTTTCTGACTCACTCATCCTCCAGCACCCATGGCGGGCCCCCAGACACCCACTCTTGGTACAGTCACTTTCTCTGCTCATCGGTTGGGATGCTTCTCTTCCTAGTGTCCTTCCAAGGGAGGTCATGTGAACCCTGGGGCTCAGCAGAGCTGGAGGACTCAAGGGTCCTCTCATCTTCTGCCTGGATTGTGGTAACCCTGAGGCTGCAGAAATACCCGTGACTGAGGGCTGGAACGAGCATTCACCTGTGAGATAGGGGGCCTCAAGCCTTAGACTGTCAACTGCTTGGGGGGGGGGGTTGTGTGAAAGAAATAAATACCTATTTGTTCAAACAAGTGTGAGTTGTGTGTTCTGTTACAGCTGAAAGCAGCCCAGCCCCTGTCCCCTGTCCACCCTGGCCTGCACCTGATAAGTACACACAGTTCCGTTAAAGGCACTTCCTAGGCAAGCCTCATGACCTAAGTTAAGTCCACATGTAAGAGTCACCTGCCGCAGAACATAGTCCAGCACACATGAACCTGAACACCGAGGGGAGATAGAAGACCAGGCTGTGGAGAGCGAGAGAGTCCGGGCAACAGCTTTATGCGTTTGGAATGGGTGACTCTGGCTAAGTTATTCCATAGGCCCCCTGAGTCCTCCCCTCCCCCACTGGTCCAGTTTAGACTTCTATCCCAGTGCCTTCCTGGCTATTCTCACAATGTCTTCCAAGAACAGGAAGTCACCATCACAGCTGGAATGGCTACCCACTACAGGCTTGCTGTGAGGTCTTTCCTGGATGGCTTCTAGAGAGGGAGAGAAGAAATGTAATTATAAAGTAATAGTGGGCCTGCCTCTTGTTCATGAGCACTCTAGCTGCTTCCTGCTGAGAAGAGGTGCTTATGACATGGTCCTGAGGCTGGTTCACACAGCTGTGGTAAAAATCCGGTGGGCAGTATACACCTGTGGCTCTTACCTGCAGGAGCAGGGTGGGGGAGAATGCTAGAGGCCACTGCAATGTGGTCCTGAGTAGTGGCCTCTCCCACCAGTCAGACAGCAACCGGCAGGACAAATGGAGTCACATGAGACGGTAGGGAGATGCTGTAAGATGGCATAAGGACGCTACTCATCTAGGTCCTAAAGGGCTGTTTCTTGAACCCGGGGTCCTCCATTGAGTCTGTCCAGACCTCAGCTTGTGCCTTTCAGTATGACCCCAAGCACGTGACTGGACATTGCCATGGTGGGGCCTTTCATCAAGAGACCTCCTTCCACAAGGTCCTGGGCCAAGACTGGCTGTAATTTTTCCAGCCTTACCAGTTTGACACCCTCTTTCACCCATGGTCAAGGAGGGTCCGGCCAACAGAAGTATCTGCCTTTACCCTGCTCACTACACAGAGACTCTTCCTGCCTAGACTTGGGGTAACAAACTACTTGGAAGCCTGTGCCCACAATAAGTTTGTGTGTGTGCAATTAGAAGCAGACAATTTGGAAAACTCGATGCCCTGTTTTTTCTTTAGGCTCCTCTAATGAGAAGGTTGTGAACATAAGTGGGTCTGAATTCCCTCACCCTCCTGTAAGGAAGCATCCAGAGTACTGGGGCCGAGTCAGTCTCCTGACAGAAGAAAATCTGGGCTTTTTTTAAGATTCTAAGGGTCTGGGTTTGCCCAGTGTTGGAGAAGGCAGCTGAGTGGCGACACTGGGAATCTTGGAACCAGTCTGTCCCAACTGTAACAACACACTGTCACAGGATAACAATACCCTCCCACTTCTGGAGAAGCCCTGGCCACAGTGACCAGGCCAGGGGCAGGTTAAAGGGGTGGGTCAGGTGGTGAAGCAGCATTGGGGACAAGGTAGGCAGAAGAACTAGACGCCACGCCAGCCACAACCGTGGGAAGTGCGCACCGAGGAGAGTCCGTGTGTGTGTGTGTGTGTGTGTGTGTGTGTGTGTGTGTGTGTGTGTGTGTGTGTCCGTCCATGCTCAGAACAGTCTGATACCAGGGTCCTAGCACGCAAGCCTTTCCTGTTCTCGTGCCCTTACAGTAAAGAGTGGCTTCTCCCACATCTGACGCGCTCCTCCATCGCTTCTGGGGGCCTCTCTGAAAGCGCTTCCTTTATTGACAACACTTGGCAGAAACATGGGACCCTGTAACAGCCTATCAGGCTTCACCCAGCAGGAAATCCTCCTCGTCTAGCTCTCTGCCCACAGGAGCATCTGCTCCCAAGTGTGGAGATGTGGAGATGGTCTACCCTGTCTGTCACTCATTAAGGAGTTACAAAGTCTGATTGCTGCTTCCCACTAGAGGCCACTTTTTAATACTCTGGTTAGGCCAGGCCCACGTGCAGAGAATGATCCAGAAGATCTCAATGGTTAAGGACGCGGTCTAGAGGAACCTTTGTGGATGACTCCTCAACTGTAAGACATGGGGTGGGAGTGGAGAGACGGCTAAGCAGCTAACAGTATAGACCGCTCTTCCAAAAGACCTGGGTTCGCTTCCCGGCACCTACATGATAGCTCACAACACCTGTAACTAGTTTTAGGGACCCAACACCCTCTCTGGCCTCCTTGGACACCAGGGATGCACATGGTGCAGGGACATACATGCAAGCAAACACCATATACATAAAATAATAAAACTTAAAAAAAATTATTGGACATCTTCCAGATCTTTTTGCCAACATGGGCATGGGTACCTGTATTCTCTCCCTCCTCAGTGACCATGAAAGAGGATGGGCCTGTTTGGTAGATTTGCTCCATGAGGCTCTTTAATACCCTGTGGCCTTAATGAATTCAAAAACAAAACAAAACAAAAACTGCTGTGCGGTGGTGGCGCACGCCTTTAATCCCGGCACTCGGAGGGCAGAGGCAGGCGGATCTCTGTGAGTTCGAAGCCAGCCTGGTCTACAGAGTGAGTTCCAGGCCAGCCTGGTCTACAGGCTACACAGAGAAACCCCGTCTTGAAAAACCAAAACTAAAACCTTTGGAGTAACGGTTCCTTCCCTTTGACCCTTTTCCCCCTCAAATTCATAATCTGTAAGCCAGGAGAATAAGTGTGCTGGGTAATTTACCACATGCACCCATAATCCACAGAGAACGGAATGCTTTTTCCTCATAGAAACTAGAGAGTAAATCAAAAGCCGGGGTGCCCAGGGCAGGATGGGGCAGAAGCAAAAGCAGGCAACAAGGAGCAAAGAACCGAGAAAAATGGGGCTGGAGATGCCAGGCAGAAAGAACAGGCATTAAGACAGCTGGGGGGGGGGAGTTGGGGGGGGAGTTGGGGGGGGAGTTGGGGGATGGACAAGTTGAGCGTCCCACCCAAGCAGGCTGGTAATGGCAGAAGCTTGTCTAACGCAGGGCCCCGGGCTACTGGAAACTGATGTTTCCTAGCCCTGGTTATCTTCATGCTAGAGCAGTGGGTCACGACCTCTTTGGGTTTGAACGACCCTTTCACAGGAGACGCCTAAGACCATTGGAAAACAGATATTTATGATATAATTCACAACAGTAGGAAAGCTGGGCGGTGGAGGCACAAGCCTTTAGTCCCAGCACTTGGGAGGCAGAGGCAGGCGGATCTCTGTGAGTTCAAAGACAGCCTGGTCTAGAGAGTGAGTTCCAGGACAGGCACCAAAACTACACAGAGAAAGCCTGTCTTGGAAAAAAAACAAAACAAAAACAAAAACAAACAAACAAATAAAACAAACAAAAAACCATAACAGTAGCAAAATTACAGTTATGAAGCAGCAATGAAATAATTTCTATGGTTGTGGCAACCACACCATGAGGAACGACACTAGGGGGCTGCGGCATTAGGAAGGTTGAGAACCACTGTGACAGAGGCACAAGGCTGGGAAAACTTAAGTTTCCTTTGAAATCAGTAACTAGACCAGTCAGGTTGGTAGGCAGCCAGGGTTATAGAGTGAGATCTTGTCTCAAAAACAAACAAACAAAAAGCCCAGTAAATACATGAATCTCTGACACAGAGGCAGAGGGTCCCCTCAAGGACTGAGTGCCCTGAACTTAAGCAAGCCTCCTACCCTGAGCAAACACTCTTGGCATTTTCTTCCCCTCTCCCCGTCAGCTCGGGGACCTCCAGAGGCCAGTGTCCTCTGCAAGGCCAGCAGAAACATCTGCTCATGCGACAGGGACATGGGGGAGCCTGTGTTGGAGAAGGGTCATGTCTGTGGAGGAGGCACTTGTAAGGTCAGAGTGGTCGTCCATCAGACAATCCAGCTAAGGGAGACGCTGTCTGCCACTCCTGCCCCCTCCCTCCAAGGTGACATACAGTGTGACAATGCCTTGAGACAGACCATCCACAGATACTCTTGAAAGTGCTAAGGAAGAGCAAGGACCATGTGGGTTCCAGACAAGCGCCAAAGCCCCTCAGGGCACCACACCCAAGGAAGCCTTCGTACAGAGACAGGCCTTTCCCCTGAGCTGCCTGTTTTGGTTACCTTCCAATTGTGATAGGACACCATGACCAAGGCCACTTACAGACGTAAGTGTACTGCCAGGTGTGGTGGCACATACCTTATGAGCACTCGGGAGCCAGAGGTAGGAGGATCTCTGTAAGTTCAAGGTCAGCCTAGTCTACATAGTGAATTCCAGACCAGCTAAGACTACGATATGGGGAGACACTGTCTCACTAAGAAAAAAGCACTTCTTTGGGGCTTACAGTTTCAGAAATCTAAAGTCCATGACCACCACCGCAGGAAGCATGGCAGCAGGCATGGCGCTGGAGCAGCAGCTGAGAGCTTTTTTCTTGATCCACAAACATGAGGCAGAGCAAGCTGGCTGGGGAATCTGAAAACTCAACACCACCCCCAGGGATCCATGTCCTCCAAGGCCACGCCTCCAAATCTTTCCTAAACAGTTCCACCACCACGCCTGCAAATGTACGAGCCTCTGGGGCCATTCCCATTCAGACCACCACACTGTCTCCTCCTGAATTTCTGGCAGCCACTCCCTCAAACTCAAAGCAGGCGGGGAGTCCCCCCCTTTTTTTTCTTCAGGTTTTGCCTACATTCTAGAGCAGCTCAAGAAAAGGCTAAGAAAGCTGAGCAAGTCTTTCCTCCCCACAGAGCCCACCCCAGGTGCCCACACCCGGCTACTCCAGGGCCTAAAGTTGGCTGCAGGCGGAGGCAGCTGCAGGGCAGAATGACCTTCCCACCGACCTTTCCAGGTGTCTGCAGTGAGACTTCTGCCCTCTGCCATGCTTCCTCCCCAGGAAGATGCTCGTCTCGTGGGGTCCAGTTTGCCCTGTCTCTAGCTCCCAGTGGAGACAGGGGCTGACTGGGGTTTTGTGGTAGAGGTTGGGAAGGGCCCCTTGCTCCAAAGGAGCCCTCGGTGTGCTGGGTGGTCATGGCCACTCCCAAGCCTCTTGCACAATTTGTAGTCAGAGCGATGACCTTGAGTAGCGGTCTTCTTGAGTTTCAGATGAGACCCCAAGAAATGTAACTGGGTGCTGGAGTCGTCTAGGGGGTCACTGGGCTCATGCACAAACATGCCGGAGACTGAGCCGCGAAAGCAACTTTACCCCTGTGGAAGGGAAAGCGCCTAAGGCCCGGAGTCCACTAAACGGACGGGTGTTTGGAGGACTTCTGTGTTCTCCCCTTCCACTCCCGGTCCTGTTCAGAGACCCAGCTCTCCCTCCCTCCTTGACGTTTCCCTTTGCAGCGTCTTCCTGAAACAAGAAGCCAGCACCTCAGGAAGCCCGTTTTCCCTGTGTCCTAACTCTTTCACACAGATCCCACGAGGGAGGGGGCTATCACCCCAAAAGTTGTCCTTAAACCTCCAGATGTGGCTGTGGCACCCACATGCCTGTGTACACACACACACACACACACACACACACACACACACACACACACACACACACACCTTTTTAAAACAAGGGAAAAAGCTGTTTCACGATGGGCCATACAGCCTAATGGGAAAATCAGGTGAAATAAATGTTAGGAGTGGCTTGCATTGGTTTAGGATTGCGGTAGCACCGAAGCTTCGTGGCCCAAACAACAGGCTGTTACTGTCCCACAGGGAGGCTGGGAGGCAGGGCCACACCCCACCCTTTTTCTAGAGTGTGACTTTCCCTTCTAGCTAATGCTGATTTCCAGTCTTTGCAGTTCCTTGGCTTGCAGACTCACCGCGGCCGTCTCTGATGCCGTGGTCACACAGTCATCTTCCTGCATACGTGTTTGTCTCCAGACTTCCTGTTTTGATGAAGACACCAATCATATTCAACCATGCTCCAATGATTAATTCTACACAGGCCTCATTTCCAAAGAGAGCAACAGCTGTTGTTGGGAGGTAGGGCTGCAGTATGTTCTTTTGGGAAACACTTGAACTTGATTAGTGATTAAAGAAAAGATTTCTGAAGGGGCCAGGGGAAGATGGTGGAGAAAGGGAAAAACTGATCTGGGGATGGAGAGACAACTCAGTAGTTAAGAACATTTATTGCTCTTGCAAAGGACCTGGGTTCAGTGCCTAGCGCCCACATGGTGGCTCACAACTCCAGATCCGGGAGGTGAGACCCCCTCTTCTGACCTCTGCAGACACGCACATGGTACACATGCAGGTAAACACTCATACACATGAAACAAATACATCTAAAATCCACAGTACTAAGACAACCCAGGTAAACATTCATACACATAAAACAAATACATCTAAAAATCTACAGTACTAAGACAACCCAATAGATATTTTTTTCTGTTCTGGTTTGAAACAGGAAATTTCGGTAGAGCTGGTTCTCCATACCTTTGGATTTCGCATCTCTGCATCCAACGTACTGGATGGCTCTGTAGGTAATTAGGCCTACTGAGGCTGCATCTGCTCCAGGCACATGGACTTTTCCTCCCTCTTTTTCCCTAAACAGTACAGTACATAGCAGTGTCCTAGTTTGCCTTCCTGTTGCTGTGATAAACATTCTGACCAAAAGCAACTCGGGGACAGTAAAGGGCTCATTTCACCTTATTGGTTACAGTCCATGACTGAGGGACGACAGGGCAGGACCATCAAGGACACCTCTTACTGGCTTGTTCTCCACGGCTTTCTCTGCTACCCTTTTTTTTTTTTTTTAATTTTATGTGCATTGGTGTTTTCTGTTATGGGTGTCGGATCCCCTGGAACTGGAGTTACAGACAGATGTGAGCTGCCATGGAGGTGCTGGGAATTGAACCCAGGTCTTCTGGAGGAGCAGTCAGTGCTCTTAACTGTTAAGCCATCTCTTCAGCCCCTCAGCTGCCTTTCTTACACAGCCCAGGCACACCTGCTTAGGGATGGTAGTGCCCACAGTGGCCTGGACCCTCCTACAGCAATTAGCAACCAAGAAAATGCCGCATAGCCATGGCCACAGGCCAATCTGATGGAGGCACTAAATGCCAAGGAAAGCATCCCAGGCTGGGGGCAGTGACGTGGGCAGGAAGTGCTGAAGGCCGGAAGTGGTAGCTGCGGGAAGAAACAGGGGTCTTCACTGCCGTTCCTGGAGTGCTGTGGGTGGAGCTCCGGACCTCACACACGCTGTGCCAGCATTCAGCGACAAAGTTCCACTCCCGGCGCAGGAAACATTGGTCATGCTCGATATTTGTTTGTTTGTTTGTTTTTGAGAAAGGGTTTCTTTGTGTAGCCTAGGCTGGCCTCGAACTCACAGAGACCCACCTGCCTCTGCTCCCAAGTGCTGGGATTAAAGGCATGCGCCACCACCGCCCCCACTGCCCCAGCTACTCTTGATATTTAAAACTATTGGTGTAGCTCATTGGGTCAGCTCACTGCTAAGAACATGCGAGATCCCAGGTTCAGTCCCCAGCACATGCGCCATGGTCTGGTATAAGAGCTGACCCCAAGGGACAAGAATCATTGGTGTTTTTAGAGTGTGTATGGAAGGAGGGAAGCCTGGAGACTTCCTGGAGGAGGTGGCATTTGAGTGCAGCTGGTAGAGGCAGGGAGTGGGTAAAGGCGGGATCTGCTGAGGGGGCAGTGGAAGGGGTACTGCCCAGCCCCAGCGTGGGCCTGAGGGTTGTCGGGCCCATCACAGGCTTTAGCAGGGCATCACTTGTGCTAAGGACGGCTGCTCTGCAGCAAGGGAAAGCTGAGAGGGAGTCCAGGGTCTGAGCCAGGTCCCCACACCCTGGTCTCTAACTCTTCCCACCTGCAGAGAGGACTGTGCAGGGTTTGGGGGGGGCTATCCCCTGAGCTATCTGTAGGGTGAGATGCAAGGCTGTCTTCCTTGGGAACCCCTGTCTTCCTTCTCATCCAAGGCACAAGTCCATCTTGGACTCTAGTACCTGGTAAATTGCAACAAGGTAAGCCCACCCCGATTTCTGTAACTGACAGGACTGTGGACCCCCGGCAGCACAGCACCCAGGGGATCTAGGGACAGTACTCTTCCTGCTGATGGAGCACAATACTGGGGCTTCCGTTGGGCCTGGGCCTGCAAAGCATTTGCTGGAGCATTTTCTCACAGGGGCCTCCAAGCACCTTGCCCTTTCCCTGGGAAGTGTTCTGCCTGTCTGCTGCTGACTGATGGCCCCGACCCATATTCATGGGAGGCCTCAGGCTAGGCTGACTTCTAGCACCATTGGGCCAGCTGTTCCCCGCAGCTCAGAGGATGAAGTGGCCGCTCAGTTCCTATTCAGTGAAGGCCCTACTTACATCACCAGCCCTTCCCTCTGCGGGACCTTTTCTTGGAGAGCCTTTCTGTGTCCAGTCTGCTCTGAGTCCGCCTGGGTGCCAGATGTATGGTGAGGTTTGTGGCTGCACTGTGTGTGTGTGCTGTCTTAGACAAATAAAATTAGACACTGATTGGTTCTATGGTGCTCATCTGTAACCCCAGTAGCTGGGAGGTGGAAGGAAAATCAGGACGTGCTCATCTCTGGCTGCATAGTGAGTTTGAAGCTTGATTGTTGGACATGACACCCTATGTCACTCTCTTCCAAAAGGAATTCATCCTCAGGCTTTACGAGGTTGCCTGCTGATGGGGGTTTTAGGGGCCGCCCGCCTGTCCTGTGTCTGGGCAGCTCTTCCCCATAGCTACAAAGTTTCAATCTACAGACGGTTACATAACAGCAGCAGTTCCTGGCTAACAGTTGATTTCTCTGGCAGTGACCCTTCAGAAAGCCTCTTCGGAAGGGGCCTGATTGGCACATACCTGTCTTTGCCTGGCCAACTCTTCAGTCTCCCCTCTCTGCTCTAGCGGACTCTCAGAACGCCCCACCCTTCCTGACTAGGTGTGGCTCCCGCTGGCGGTATTGTTCCAGCAGCCTTCTCCGCGAGGCTGGCAGTCTTGGTCTCGATGGGCCTCCCAGGAGCGGGCTGTTGGGTTGCAATGGCCCTAATGGGAGAGGGCTGCGTGCTTTCGGAGCACTACACAGGCCTTAGCTCTGACCCCTCCGCAACGCTGTCTCACGGTCCCCGAGTTGTCACACTTAGCAGGGACGGGAGAAGAACCCGATTCCGTCACTCCAGAATCCGGGGCCAGATGCTGTGTTTCGTGCCTTGGCTTGGGAAGCTGTTACCTACCGAGGTACTCACGATGACATTAGCGTCCCAGCACATGACGGGAGAGACAGGAGAGATTCTCATTCGAGTCAACGGTGGAAGCTGAAGCCCCGCGAGGACCCACGAGGGGCAGATGCGGGACAGACCGCACCGTGTCCTGCGCCCGCGCCCCTCCGCAGGCGCGTGCGCATCGCCCTCCTTCTCCGCTCGCCCCCGCCCTCATCGTCCGGGTTTTCAAATTTGAAACCTGCGGCTTTTCCCGCCCGAGCCGGGGCCCCGCGGCGGGAGAGGGCGGGGCCGCGCGCCAGCCAACCCTGTCTCGGAGGCTCGCGGCCCGCCCCGTGGATGTGGCGGCGCCCGCGCGCACGTGCAACCCAGGCCCGCGCGACTGCGGGTGGCAGCAGCGTGGGCAGCTCGCAGCGGCCCGCGTCCAGGCTGTCCGGCCCGGCTGAGCGCTTGTCACCAGGGGCAGGAGCTGCGGACTGAGATAGACTGGGCGGCAAGAGGCGGGACGGGCGGGGCAGGGCGGGGCGGCCGCGGTTCCCAGGGGCGGGGCCGGGGCGGGGCGGCCGGGGGCGGGGCGGGCCCTCTGTTTGTGGCACCGTGTCAGTTACATTGAAACAAAAGTGGTTCCGCGGCCGCCAGGGCCAGCATCCCCGGCCCGCTCGCCGCCGGCTGTCGCCGACATGGAGCCCGTGGCCAGCAACATCCAGGTCCTGCTGCAGGCGGCGGAGTTCCTGGAGAGGCGCGAGAGAGGTGAGGACAGACCCCGCGCGCGCGGGCAGGATTTGGCTCCCAACTTGGACAGAGCACGGCTTGAGGGCAGCTGGCGCGCTGCCGCCCGCACATCCACAGGAGTTCGCGGGCGGCAGAGCAGGGAGTGATTGAAGAAAGGGTTCTGGCGCCAAAAGCCTTTCCTTGATCACGCCGTGCCAGGGGCTCTGGCTGACGAGCTGGGTCCTCTCTCTGGCAGAGGCGGAGCACGGTTACGCGTCCTTGTGTCCGCACTACAGCTCCCGGGCTGTCTACAGGAGGAGGAAGCGACCCCTGCAAACTCCTGGCGCGCTGAACAGTGGGCGGTGAGCAGGGATGGGGCAGTGTGAGGAGGGGCGCTAGTCTTCAGCTGGCCCATCTGATCCTCTTCTCACTTCCTTCTGTTTGCCCTTCTGGGCCAGGTACCCTACTCCATCTGCCCTCTCTCCAGACGTGTGTGTGTGTGTGTGTGTGTGTGTGTGTGTGTGTGTGTGTGTGTGTGTGTGTGTTCTACTCACAGACTCCTAGAGCATCTTTGATGTGCCAGGAACTGTAACAAGATAGTTCTGAGTTCCCCTTCCACTCACACTCCTGAGCTCCCCTACAGACTTCTGCGTTTTCGTCCTTTTTCATGTGCAGTTCCTGTTAAATGTTTTCCCCTTGGCTGACTTCTCTGGCAGACTTGCTTTTGGATCAGGTGTCACATCTGTCCAGGGACCCCGTCTTGCTTGGCTGTCAGGGGAGACCCTACAACTACCTGGGCAGGTGTCCTGTATCCTCTGGTGTATGTGTCTTGTCACTGCCTGGGGTTTTGGTACCTAGATGAGCCCTCACAAAAGGCTTACTTGGCACAGATATCTGTAGTGAACGCTGAGCCACCCAATAGCCTGGGCCTGAGGATTGGGGCAGTGCCAACTGCCCCTCACTTCATCTCCTTTTGGCATTGGCAGGTCTGTGCACAATGAGCTGGAGAAACGCAGGTGAGTGCCAACCTGGCCCTGACAGGACCAGGTCCCAAAGACCATTTCTCTCAGACCTTTCCTCCCTTGCTATCCCTCTGCCTGGTGAGGTGGGGCTGGCACTGCCCTCCAGACCCCTTTACCTGCAGGAGGGCCCAGCTTAAGCGGTGCCTGGAGCAGCTGAGGCAGCAGATGCCCCTGGGGGTCGACTGTACCCGATATACCACACTGAGCCTGCTGCGCCGGGCCAGGATGCATATCCAGGTAAGGTGCTGTCTGGCTCCCAGTATCCTTCTTAGATCGTGGGATGATGTGGTGTGGAGGGCCTGGCTGGAGCTTTGAGACCTGCCCCCATCCGGTGTGACTTGAGACAGTCACATGCTTTTAGTTTCCAAATCTATCAAATGGGAAGAAAGCAGAAACTGGGCTGTTCTGAGGCCTTGTAAACATTCCTTTTGTTATGGTATTACTTAGGTCCTAGCTGTTAGATCTTCCACAAGTGTTTCCTCTTCAGTTCCGCCGAGAGTATATGGCTGTTAAAAATAGTCTGTTGTAAACCGTTTGGTGGACTGGAGAGGGCTGGTGCCCTCTCCTCCCACCTTCCGGGCTTACTGGGTTTGGGTTCCGCTGGTACCATGAAGGTGGCTGGAGGCCTGGAAGCAAAGGACCCAGGTGAACCGCTAACTGGTCCCACCTGGCCCTGTCACTGCTTGGGTGGGATTGCAGGCCCCCTGGCGGACAGGAGTGGGTATGCAGATACCAAGGCCCAGGCTGTGCCAGCCATGTGGGCATTTTAGAAGCTGCCTTGGAAACAAAAGAGAATTTTTCCTGCCTTCTGGGCCCATTTGATGAGAGGAAACAGAGACACAGTCAGACTGGAGGTACAACAGGTGAGAGGCAGATTCAGAACCAAGATAATGCCGGACCTGCCTTATCAACAGACCTTTATTAAGCACTGCTGTCAGGCTCTAGTCAAGGGCCACGGCAATCAGTGCCATCAGCAAATAAAGCGTGGCTGTGGGATGTATTTACACTGTCCATAGGTGCACGCTGTCATTTCATGGTTCTGGTTGTCACATAGGCTCCGGTTTCTCCCGTGGAGCTCCTTTGACCTCATTTTCAGGTAGATGAAATGTGCTACTCAGGTGTCGGACGCCACATGGCAAGACCAGGGGCCTTCCTGGCAGCCCCTCCTAGGCTTCCCTTCTGGCCTGGTGTCTGTCAGGCTGCATGTAGATCTACTGAGGTCCATCTCCAGCTGGAAACTCTGACAGGGCAGCCTCAGCACCTAGGGAACTCAAGCCTCTCTCTAATGCAGGCCTTGAGGTTTTGGGCTTCACACAGCCCCATAACATCTTTTTAGGGTTCTCTCTCTGCCTACCACAGACAAAGCTGGACTCTGCAAGCTTCCCAGGGTTCTCTGCCTTGGTAGTAACTGAACCCTACATCTTAGTCTAAGTGAGGACACACATCCTTCTGTACCTTGTCTTGAGTGTTCTGGCTTATTCTCTTCTTAAAAAAAAAAAAACAAAGTTATTAGTATGGGAGAAGGATCAAACCCAGGGCCTTGCACGTGCTAGGCAAACACCTTACCACGGAGCTGCTCACCTAGTGAACCAGTAGCCTCTAGCCTGTAGTCCAATAATTTAAATTAGGTGGCAGTGCTTCCAAGTACACTTGACATGAAAAGTCTGGTTTTCCACCATGTAAATGGAGACCAATCGGACAGCGCCATGCTCAGACTGTGCGCAGCAATAGAGCTGCAGTCAGGTGGCTCTGTCTTGTTGGCCAGTCTTGCCGGTTAGGATGCCAGTCTGCCAGTCTGTACTGACATTATATTCCACCTTATTATGTGACTATGCCCGAAAGGCATTTGAGATTGGGGTATCCTGCCATCCACAGCCATAAAGACAGATCTATGTAGATAGAAAGGCAGGAGGTAGTGGCCTCCTGGAGGATGTGAAACCATCTTGGGTCCGTTTATGTGGCTGCCTGTCTAGTACAGACAAAGGCCCTGGTGGCCATAGAAAGGCCAGGCCCTGGGCAGCTGACCCAGTCCCTGCCCTGGGGGTTCTGCAGAAGCTGGAAGAGCAGGAGCAGCAGGCCCAGCGGCTCAAGGAGAAGCTTCGCAGCCAACAGCAGAGTCTGCAGCAGCAGCTGGAACAGCTCCAGAGGCTGCCGGGGGCTGGAGAGCGTGAACGGCTGCGAGCACACAGCCTGGACTCTTCCGTTCTGTCCTCGGAGCGCTCGGACTCGGACCAAGGTGAGTGCCCCACAGGGGCAGGGCTGGGTGGGGGCGTGTAGGCGGGGCTCCTGATGGGTTTCTCTCTGCAGAGGATGTGGAGGTGGATGTGGAGAGCCTGGTGTTCGGGACTGAGAATGAGCTTCTTCAGAGCTTCAGCCCTGGCCAGGGCCTCAGCTACTCACACGGCACCAGTACCTGGCTATGACACTGGCTGCCCAGAGCAGCCTTTACTCCCTCTGGACTGAGCCTGCCAGGCAGTGGCCCCACACAAGCCCCAAGGTCTGCTTAGAGCCACTTGGAGGAGGCTACAGAGACCCTTGTGTGGGCACAGGGCTCTCTGGACTCAGCTGCAGAGCTTGAACCCCGGCCACCCTCCCCACTCCCCAGGGCATTTTAGGTAGCCCTTGGCTCTGCTTTGCTGCCCACCACGGGACAGGAAGCCTGTAGACCTCTTGTTCCTGGGCAAAGCCCCAGGCCTCTGCCCCACATAGACGGCAAAGTATTTTCATTAAAATCCTCTTTCGTAAGTTCCCGTCCATGGTTTTGCGTGATGAGATGGAGGAAGTCCCAGCCACAACTGGAAAAGAGGAAATAAGATCAGTAGCTGCCAAACATGGTCCTGTGCTGGGCAGTGCGCCTCTAACACAGTGCAGCGGCTGCTGTTTGTGGAGCCGAGGCAGCCATGTGACTTGCGGGAGGTCCAGATCCAAACCAAAGCTATCTGACTCCGGAACTGGGGCCAATCAAATCAAGTGTTTATTGAGTGCCTGTTATGTGCTAAATATTGTTCAGAGAATAAAACAAGGAGCCCTGCCCTCGTGGAGCGTACAGTCTATCATGTATGACCACTTCACCTGCACACTGCTTTGACCCTTTCTGCCCAACGGGGTAAAAGGAGGCTGGGCTCAGGAGACACTCAGCCAGGTGTACTGCAGATGGGGACCAGGACACCGCCCTACCCCACCACCCAGACAGCAGAGAGGGCTGGAGGTGGATTTTTAATAATCAAGTACACTGAGGAGAAGGAGAGGGAGCTACACCAGCTGCTGCTGCTGCTGCTTGGTGGCGGCCTTGTTGGCCAGGTCCTTGGCCTTCTCTGTAGCTGCCAGTGCTGTCTCCTTGGCTTTCTCTTTGGCTTCTTTGGCTGTCTCAACAAGTGTTTTGGAAGGGGCCTCACCTGTGGCAAATGACAGGAGGCTGGCTTCAGATGACGAATAGAAGACCCACTCAATCCCTCCTCAACCATGGCAGTCACTGTTTATGGGCCAGGCTTCTTAGGAATGGAGTATCGTCCTGTTTCCTGACAGCCCCCCCCCCCCCTTTCAGGCACATTACAAGAGCCTCGGGCTCAGATCTGGGCAGTGACTGGCACAACACCTCACTGGTCAAGTTGAGGTAGGATCATCCTAGCCACTGACAGTGAAGGTCCCTTAGTCCCCCACAAAGTGTCCAGGGCTCTCACCTTGTAGCTTGGCCAAGATGTACTCAAAGCCCTTCATCGTCTTGGTCACATTGCTTTTGAACCGGGCAAGACCAAACTCCTGGCGGGAGAGGGAAGAACATGGGAGAGCTGCTCAGGGACCCAGAGCCCAGCCTGGCCCAACCCCTAAATCTCTTACCTGGACAGCTCTAGAGACGCCAAATAAGCTAGAGGAGACCCAGGCTTCCCGACGGATTTCGGTCCAGCCGCTGTTGTCGGGGTTCACACAGTAAACACAGCGCTCCTCCACCACCTGCACAGGAAATCAGCCTTTGCTTTGCCCATTTCCACAGACTCAGACCCGTCTCTATGGTGCCGCCCCAGCCAGTACCACATTCCTGCACACGACACTGGGTGATCCTTGCCTCGTTCACAAGGGGAGAGCAATGAAAAGAAAGTTCTTTCTATTATGTATCCCTAGGCCCAAAAAGAAGCCATTCAGCCGGGTGGTGGCGGCGGTGGTGGCGCACGCCTTTAATCCCAGCACACGGGAGGCAGAGGCAGGTGGATCTCCGTGAGTTCAAGGCCAGCCTGGGCTACAGAGCGAGATCCAGGAAAGGTACAAAGCTACAGAGAGAAACCCTGTCTCGAATAAAACCAAAAATAAAGAAAAAAAAAGGCATTCTGCCTCTACAACTTCTCTGTTGACCCTTAAAAGTAGAACACAGTCTCTTGGGATCAGCCAGTAGTCCAGCCTGATCCTGGGTTTTGCTTAGGGCCTATAGATCTAGACATGTGCAGTGTTTCTAGGCCTTCTGTTTCCTGATAGTCTATACACACACAAAACCATCTGATAATAATCACAGCTTTTACTATCAAAGTGAGTGGCAACTTCCTGAAGAGCACAGATAGTCACAAACACACCACTGTGCTGGTTACCTGTCAAGTCACTGTCTCCTCCCCTCCCCCATCATTCCTGAAAGCCCACCCTGTATGTATGTATGTCACACACCAACCAAGTGTTTTGTGCACAGCACTTGAAACAAGTTCTGAAAAGAGGTGATTTCCCCCACCATCTGAGATGCAAGGGACAGGCACAGAAAGACGGACCAACCGAAAAGGGGCAATCTGAGGGAATAACTCTACAGACTTTGCTCATTATCATTCTAAACTTGCTTCAGACCACAGTAGTTTCCACAACTCTGAGATCTGAAGGGCAACTATTTTGAAGGACCAAAGGTGGTCTCACCATCAGCCGGGCGTGGTTGATGTTCCAGGTGAAGGTAGTCATGGTCTGATTCTGCGGGTCCACAATAGAGTCCTCCAGGATGTACACCGAGTGAGCAACGTTGGCGGGAAACAGTCGCTCTGCCCAGCGTGGCATCCTATTGGTCTTGGTCAGGAGTCTCCGGGACAGCAGCTTCTGGTCGGGGGTCACCTCTCGGTGCACTATGTCTTCCGTTAAGACATGTTTGCTGTAGGTGTTAAAATAAAGATGATTCTCAGAAGTCTGCTCCTGAGAAGCTGTCTACTAGGGTTTCCATTTGGAGCCTCCAGTTCATGGCTTCCTGCAATCTGACAGCGCTCTGGACTCGGGTTCAGAGTGAAGAGTATACTGAACCTATCCCCGGGGGCAAATTCCAATTCCCTCCCCCTCCCTGACCTGGTTTCTGAGGCTTTCCAATCTCTCAAGATTTGTACCACTAGAGAGCGCTACGGGCAGGTGAGCAGGCCATCGCCAGGATTTCCAACCCCAAGATAACTCCCATACCGCCGCCTCTTCCTGTCTCACCACCTTGAGACCACAAATTAGAACTCTAGAGCCTCACATAAATCATAAGCTGGCCAGTCTTCTTCGAGGACCTTGCAGGCTTGGCCTGGTCCTAATCTTAATAAGGACTTTGTGCCCTAACTGGAGCCACAGTTTCAGGGATACCCCACGTCAGATTGGCTGTCCAGTCTTTCCTGGCCCCAATACTCAAGGACAGCCTACACTCCGATCTCCAAACGGAGAAAGGAGGGCAGTTCGCTCTACCCACCGCCACGTACCTATAGGGGTTCGGGTACCGTTGCCAGAAGGCAGCGAACACTTGGTCCCAGGAACTTCGGAGCACACTCTGGCCCAGGAAATACTTCACCATCGTCCCGACCCGGGCGGGCTCAGCACCCGTGCAGCATCAGGGTGAAGAGCCCGGGGGTGGGGGGCGCGTATCTCGGTGCACGCCCGCCAGGCTCGCAGTTCAGTCACCGCGGCGCCGCGCCCAGGTCCCTACCGCCGCCATGAGGGACTATAAGACTGCGCGACGCTTCCGGCGCCGGCCGCGGAGGATCGGCCACTTCCGGCGCTCGCGTCACGTGACCGGACGTCCCACCTCTTGTCGTCCAGTCCCGGAGGTGCGGGTTGAAGTTAGCTGCGGGGACCTCGGTTTCTGTCGGTAACCCCGGCGCAGCGGAGCCGCAGTTGCAGTCACGCGGGTGAGCGGCGTAGGGCCCGGCGGCGCGGTGGAGGGCGCTGTCCGCGTCCCCGCGCCGCGGCTTTGCAAGGGACGGAGCGCCCCGGGCCGAGGCGCCGGGGACCTGCGAGGTGCGAGGCCCTTGGGGTTAGTGTCTGAGGCTTGGACTTCGCCTGGGCCGCGCAGACCCTGACGTGGGTGAGGCGGCTCCGGGAGCATGAGCGGGCAGCGCGTGGACGTCAAGGTGGTTATGCTCGGCAAGGAATACGTGGGCAAGACGAGCCTAGTGGAACGATACGTGCACGACCGCTTCTTGGTGGGCCCCTATCAGAACGTGAGTGTACCCCTCCGGACCAGGCATGGGAAGAAGGGGGCTGGCCTGCATTCGACTCTTATCTCTTCCCTGGTTGCAGACCATCGGGGCTGCCTTCGTGGCCAAGGTGATGTGCGTTGGAGACCGGACGGTGACTCTGGGTATTTGGGTAGGTTCCTGCGGGATATAGTCTTGAGCAAAACCATCCCCGAGATTTAATGTCTTGCCTCTTAAACTAGCCAACTGGAGCCTCATAGAGGTCGTTTTTCCTTCCCCACACCCATTCACTTATCTAAAAAAGGGGGGTCTGGAAGACGCGGACCTAATTCGTAGTCTTGTGAAGCTCATTAACTCCCTTCACCTCCCAGGACACAGCAGGATCTGAGCGCTACGAAGCCATGAGCAGAATCTATTACCGGGGTGCCAAAGCTGCCATTGTCTGTTATGGTAAGGGGTTGGATTCTGTCCTATTCAAGTAAGGGTTGGGCTACAGGCCAGCATCAGAGGGAATCCACTGATCCTTGGTTGTGTCTCCTGTCTGACCCTACCAAGACCTCACTGACAGCAGCAGCTTTGAGAGAGCGAAGTTCTGGGTGAAGGAGCTACGCAGTTTAGAAGAGGTAGGTGGCCAGATCTCACGGATCAGGATCAGCGACAGGGACTCGGCTATTCTGTAAAAATAACCTCAGCCTTGTCCTCTGCTATAGGGCTGTCAAATCTACCTGTGTGGCACCAAGAGTGACCTGCTGGAGGAAGACAGGCGGCGCCGTCGTGTAGACTTCCATGATGTCCAAGACTATGCAGATAGTAGCTGTTCTAAAGCCTTTGAGGATGGGGAGGGGGTTGTGTGTGTGTGTCAGGGGGCGGGTAATACCTGCTTGAGTGGATTACAAGGACAGAAGACCGACAGCCTTGGCTGCTTTCTGGCCTTCTTGAACCCGTGGGATCCTGGAAACTGAACTGTTAGCTATATTTAGGTCTGATTCAGTCACTTCTCTTTGCAGATATCAAAGCCCAGCTCTTTGAAACATCCAGCAAGACAGGCCAGAGTGTGGGTGAGTGTTGTCTTGGGGCCTGTCAGAGGAGCAGGCAGAACACTGGGAGTTCTGGGGCTTCTGGCTCCAGGACCTCACTGATCTTTGCTTGCCAGACGAGCTCTTCCAGAAAGTGGCAGAGGATTACGTCAGTGTGGCTGCTTTCCAGGTGATGACAGGTGTGTACTTCCCTACCCTCTAACATTTCCTCTAGGCTCATGGTCTCTAGCCCTGTGGGTGACTTACCTGATCACCCACCATAATGGTGCTAAGCAGCCACCTCTCTCTGACAGAGGACAAAGGTGTGGATCTGAGCCAGAAGGCAAACCCTTACTTCTACAGCTGTTGTCATCACTGAGTCACGATTCATCTGGCCTGGGGGAGTTACATGAGTTCCCCAGAGGGGCTGGACCCAATCCTTGTCTGGGCTGGCGTGGTCAAGTGTCTGAGCTATTCCAGGTGCCCATGGCAGCAGAGGTGGCACCTGCCTGTGCTGGCCCATGGAACGGAGGCAGTGTTGGGCAGACTGTGGGCATGAAGAGGGATAAGGGCTGATTTTAATCCCAGGCTTCTGTCCTGGACAGAACTTCTGTCCACAGATTATTTAAGTAGCTTCTGAACTGTAAATAAAATTGATGCACTGTGACTCAGAGCCCCTTCCCTGCGGTGTGCACTGGGTATCACAACACCCAGTTGTTCCTGGGGCCACTTGCCTGGCCTCACTTTCTAGAAGACTTACCACATGGAAAGCAAGTAACTAGTCACTGAAATCATGGAGAAGCAATGGGCTCTCATGCCCCCACGTCCATGTGCGCTTGCACGTATATGTACATGTAGAGCAAACCACCAAGGCTTCTAATACCAGCAAGAACTTTACCACTTAATGATACCGCAGTTACTTTTTCTTTTATGGGGATGAAGACAGGTTTAGAGGCTGGGATGGAGGAGTACAAAGCTCATGAGAAGAGCAAGGAAAGCACCTAAGTTGTACTCACAGATGAAAGGCTCAGCCATTACCAACCTCAAGACAAGTGGTTTGGCCAGCTCTACTTCTGGTAGCATGTCTAGACCTGTGGCTCAGGGCTGTGACTCAGTCCTAAGCTTCCCAGGAACACCCTGTAATGAATTTAACAAGAGGCAATCTATAGTTCTGCAAGTCAAAAAGGCCTTATGGATCCAATTTAGCTTAAGGACTTAAAACTGGGACGTGGTGGCGCTTGCCTTTAATCCCAGCACTAGGGAGGCAGTCAGGTTAATCTTTGAGTTTGAGGCCAGCCTGGTCTACAAATTGATTTCCAGGATGGCCAGCGCTACACAGAGAAACCTTGTTTTGAAAAACAAACAACCCCCCTCCCACCACCACACACACTATTTAAAAAGACCAAACCAAACCAAACCAAACCAAATGGACTTGAAGACAGAGTGGTGGCCTGTCTTGAATCCCAGCACTCAGGAGACAGGGGCAGGTGGGCCTCTGAGTTCTAGGCCAACACAGCTACATAGTGTACTCCCACCCCACAAAAAACAAACAAAACAAACATCTCTAAGTAAATGAAGAGAAAAAGAAAATTGAGACAACTGCTATTTGTTTAGAATCAGAAATACACTGAAAACCTAGATGTTAAATGTAAAAAGGGCTAACACTTCCTGTTTAAACAGAAGGAAGTGTATTGCAGTCCTTTCCAGTTGTTACTATGAGGGTGTGGCCCCACCTAGGGGCCCTTTCCTATTTAGGCCTCAGTCAAAGAACTTGCCTTTGAAGATTTCAGAATTACCAACCTGGTTCCATTCCTGCCCAGAAGGCATTTTGGCACCAGGTGTAATAGTACATTCCTGTCATCCAAGCAACTGGGCAGCTGAGGCAGGAGGAAGACTAGTTTGAGGTTAGCCTGGACTGCATAGTGAGACTTTGTCTCAAAAACAAAACCTAACACATTGGTTTCATTTCTCCTTAAAATAATTCCTCAAAATACCCTTGAGTGTGGTATTGAGTGTGGTATACGCCTTTAATCCCAGCAATTGGGAGGCAGAGGCTTGAGTTTGAGGCCAGCCTGGTCTGCAGATTGAGTTCCAAGACAGCCAAGGGCTATGCTGAAAAACAAAACAGAACAAAAACAAACCCTTGACAGGGAGAGCATTCCTGAGAAGGAGACTGAAACTAACACCAGCCACGAAGTCTTCACGTGCTTGAAGGGCTCATGTTGGCTTCCTGCTCTTACCCCAAACCACAGTCCTCTGTCTTAAGCTACATCTCCCCAGAGACAATAAAAACACAGGGCAAAGGGCCATAAGAGTAAAGTTAAACTTTACTTTACAGTAATTTTTTTTCTATATACAAAGAATTACAGTACATGTTTATGGGGACTCCTAGACAGGGTTCCCCTCTTTTTTACTAGGAGGTTCACTTCCAGCTGACAGTCTGTTGGGGGGTGAGAACACAGTGATGGACCTTGGCTGAACCCTTTTCCCCATTTAAAAAATAGAGCTTTCTGGTCAGCTTTCTTCACCAAGACCTAAAAAGCTGCTTTTCCATGAGCTCCTAGGCGCTGTACCCACCCAACCTCCACACTCACCTACATACACAAGGCGGACCACCACACCCTGGAGACCACAACACCAGAACCCTTGGTCTCTACTCTGCCCCTGTGTCTGCCTCTGTGTAGCTGTGCTAAAAGCTCCCACAAGCTTACTCCTGGAGCCCCTTATCGTTTGGTGTTCTTAAAGTCACAGGAAGGCTGCTCTAGGGGAAGGACCACAAAAGAGTTTAATATGTTGCTTATGTTGGTAAGGAAACATCTCTTTTGAGGTTGTAGTTGTCTAAATAAAATAAGCTCTTCCAACTTTCTTAAGAAACATTGCCCTTATTCACAAGCAACTGAGATGCTGCAACGAGGGGAAGAGGTAGAGAAGCAGAAGGTAATGGACACCCCATACCCATAGTTCTCTTGTAACCTGTCCTAGGCAGGGTGGGATAAAGGCTATGGACAAGGTGACCTCTAGCCCTGAGAAACTCAGTGGCCATCATCTGGATATGGGAACATCTTTTCCACCTCCACATTGTACTAAACATTCCAGGGTTGGGTTGGCAGGCATCAATGATGCTCTGCCTGCCACCTCTCTCTCTCAAAGAGCTGAAAGGAACCTATATAAATTATCTTCCCAGAGGGGAACCCAGGTTTCTCACGTCACCACTCCCTCAACCCTTGGCAGTGCTTATTTATACCATGAGATTAGCACCATCATTACATTGTTTTGTTTACAAAGCAATTATTTGTATTTCAATTTACACTATAGAACTTTTGCACTGACCTAAGAAGCTCAGCTGAGGGCAAACTGGTCATAGCCAATCAAAGCTCCTCAGTAGCTACCTAGGTCTAACTGACTTGGGGTATTTAACATGAATAGGTCAATTTTAACAACAGGAAATTCCTGCTGCTGCTCCTGTCCTCTGATCTAGGAGGTGAGGACACCGTGCCTCTTTTTATCCAATGACAACATCCCCAAGAGGATGGTAATAATAACTAGTTTGAGAAAACTTAATTTTTTGGAGCCGGGGGGTCAAGACCCATCTAACTCAATGCTCTCCTGATTGCCTTACATGGACAACCTAGACATCCTTCCTGTCAGTTCTGGAATACTGGAATACAACCTGGAAGTCCAGCTTCAGTGAACTGACAGTGCAGAGCCACAAAGGCTCACTACTGCACTTCAAGCCCAGACTGTAGTGTGTGGGGTAGAGGGTATGAATACCAAAGATGCAGAATTGGTTTAAAAAAAAATTGACACAGTGACTTAAATAATTTCAAACTCAGTAATTTTAGGGAAGCAGACGTCTAAAATACTTTCTTTGGGGGTGGGGGGTTTAAATGATGGCTATCTTCTATTAAAGTGGGTTGGCTCCAACAGGAAGAACAAATGAAGGATGCAAATTTCAACCATTCCCTTATTGTTTCTCTAACTAAAGAAGAGAAGTTTTAGTCACTACTAGGAGCATTTCTGCCTTTGGCTTGACCCTGGAAAGTACTTCCTGGGTGCTGTCTCACAGGCAGAGTCTCTGGCCATCCAAATTTCAAGGACCCAGCCAAATGCCAATGCCAAAATACCACCTGTTCACAGATCATAAGTTTCTAATAAGATTTTCTCTGCTGCCAATTCACACCCTCAAAGAAAGGGTTATATATGATTCAAAAGCAGTCCCTAAGAACTGCAAGGTCACCCTCTTCCCACTGTCATACCCAACCCTGCCCCCCAGCACTGGTGTTGCTAAAGGATATAGTAACCAGTGCCCAATTTTAACTCTGTTCTCATGCTGTTATCTGTGGGTCTCTGCTCAAACGTCTAGTTTCCACTCAGCAACCTAGAGTCTTTCAGTGGCCCTGGATAGAACGTGCCTGTCACTAGAAAGACTGTTCCTCACCCGAAATCCTCCACCCCACAAGTACACAGCTCAGAGGATGTTTTCCTAGCAGGTCTGGAAGGAAGGCTCCAAAGAATGGTGGTGAATGGAAATATCAAAACAAAACACAAGTGGCCAGCTGTGACCCCCAACCCTCCCTCCTGCCCTGTGAGACATTTCTAGACAGCTGTCAAAGCCAATTACCTACTGAAACCTATTTTAGAGAAGCTATGTCAAGACCAAACTTCTCCACTTAAAATTTTTACATAGCCTGCCCCCCCACCCCCCAGTTCACAGTTTATTTCATGAAACAGAGCTACGGTAATCAATACACAACAGTGAAAGGAGACTGACGTTGCAGTGCAGAGATCTTCTGATCACAACTACAGATGACAGGAGAGCAAAGGGCACAGGACTGGCACCAAGCAAACCTACTCACACAACCTAAGAAATCAGGGAGGGCCGACTAGCTGCAATTATATACTTATATTCTCACACATGATAAATACGTAATATAGTGAACTTTAACGTCCTGGGTGAATTTCTTTAAAAATATTTTCTTCATGGTTTAAAATTTTTTTTAAAAGAAAATAAGATACTTTATGTTTTCTCTTCCTTTTGAACACAAGAGCTTTTTCACTCTGATGATGTGGAAAGAGAGGATGAAAGGGGAGAACTAGGCAGGTGTAATTCCGAGAGGAGATTCTGAGGTCTTAGTGAAGTGCAGGGATTAGCCCCAACCTCGGGACAGCCCTGTCCTAGCCTCATTCTCTGCCTGAGTTCAAGTGTCTCCACCCCAGAGACAGACTTGGGGAAATAAAAGCGGAAACTCTCTCAATTTTTCTATAAAGCACAAATGCTCCTATAACCACCACTGTCCTTTCCTCTTGAGAAGTGATGGGTGCTAACCTCAACAGGAACTTGAGGAGACTGGCGCAAAACAGAATCCTGTTGAGGGTGGAAAAGCTGTAACTGAGACAGGAAGGCCAGATGTTTGGGCCAGGAGATGCCATTTGTTGGCAAAGCAGATAGGTAAACACATGGTCTGAGGACAAAGAGCAGGTGGTTTTGATAGAACTAGCCAAACAGCACTTCCTGCTGGGAGTTTGTGAGCTGGGGAAATGGCAGGGCAGGGTAGCACCAACAGATTCCCAGCCCTTGGGCCCCAGCTCAGGGCAGCAGTAACAGATAATCAGCAGTTATGAGGAGTCATCTCTTAGATTGGACATTGCTCCAAACACCATGTCTGTCCAGTCTTGGGGAAGGGTTCTGGCTTGCCACTGAGCAAAATTACCAGGCACATGCTCTCTGTAACAGAAAGCACAGCAATTCACAGGGAGGTGGAGAGGGTTCCCTCTCTTCAGGTAGGAGGGCGTGAGATTGGGATCTGACACTCTTCTTGAAGGTGTGTGTCTTGCTAGGAGCTTGCCAGAAATTCCCTCTGTCCACTGCCCGAGACTGAAGTCTGAAAGCACCTGAGTGTCTGAGGAAATGTGGATGGGGTAGGTTCTCACACAAAGATTATTGGTAGAAAAGAAAGGTAAGCTTGCCAACTGCCCTTGTCCACTTCTGGGACACTACATTCTCAGAGACCAGCTCCCTCTAACCAGACGCTCCTCCAAGGACAAATCTTCAGACTGCAATACACAGAGGCTGCAGCAGCTGCCCCAGCCAATAGCTCACCTTGGCCTTGATGTAGCACCCTTCCATTTATAGAGAAGAGCTACACACATGCATACATGTTCCAACCAGGAAACATGTTCAATACAGACACATTCTGGGACGGACACACACACACACACACACACACACACACACACACACACACACACACACACACACACACACACACACACACTTGAGAACGAACCTGGAAACCCATGACCTAGCAGTACTTTCTGTTGTTTCCTGGCCAGAGGTCCTTGAAATCTGCCTGGAGACCCAAGCAGTCAAGTTAGGCTCATTGGGATCAGGCCTTATTAATCCTGTCTCACACAAATGACTAGCCTCCTGACCTAGCACACATCAATACTTAAGAAACTGCCAATGATTTGAATGAACATCAGATCCTCCTAAAGGTTTATCAGGTGTTCTCAATGGGGCACTGCTGGGCCAGGGAAATAGCCTTGAGAGCCCCTATACTTTCCAACTTGACCAGTGGAATTGAATTCCATGCTTGATTCCAGAGTGGACTTTTTATTTTAAGTTGACCATATGTAAAAGTCAGGGCAAAGAGACTCAAGTCTGTCTGTCTCTTGACTGGGGCCCGACGAATTTCCATACACGGTTCACACAACCAAAAGTCCCCATGGGCTAATGTCACGAGAGTTCTGAGTGTTGGGATAGAAGGAAAGAAGAACAGTGGAAGTGTGGGAATATGTCTGTTTTCCAAAAAGGAAAAAGAAAGGAAGATTTCCCGCCCCAAATGGTACCCTGGGGACAGCTTGCCTGGTTATGTGATATTTACTGTATTATTTCTGTTCTGACTCTGCACATTTGCGACTAGAAGGAGCCTGGTTAAGAGCTTGAATTGTATTTTGCTCTGGTTTGGGGTCTTGCCCTCTTCCAAGGGACCAGCAAGTTTGTGATAATGTCTGTGTTCCCCCAGCAGACCAGCAAGCCTGGGCTAGTGTTTGTCCAGCCACTATGGGCCAAAGCCCTGCCCCTGGTGAAGCTTTTCCCAGGCCCCAGGGACTTTGTTCTGTGGTTGACAACTTCTTCTCTTCATTGGGGAGAGAAGCTGGGATCTTCCCAAGAGACCTGAAGGACTGCCCACTCTTGGTTGTAAATCCTCTAGATAGCTGCTTCACCTGTTTAACCAGGCCCGGTGCTGGGCTGGGAGGTCCTGGGGTCTGCTCAGCTCCCACAGAAGCTCTTCCTGAGGCTTGAGTTGCTGATTCATATAAAAAAGCCTTGGCAGAAGGTGGAGAGAGAAGTCTGGCCTGGGTGAATGATTTAACAGCCTGCCAAGGGTGTTCTGAAGGAGCTGCTGCTTTTCCAGCGGGCTGAAGGGAATCTGACACGCTGCTTCTTTCCACAGCTCGTGGCATATGCCCCAGACCTTTGCTAGATGGCCTTGAACTTGACTCCAGCACTGGCATCTTTTCATCTGCCTGTGGTGTGACTTCATGAGGAGAACCAGCCCGCTCCTTCTGGCGAGGAGTTAGGTCTATGAGATCCATCACTAAAGCAGCTCTGTGCTTTGACTGAGTGTTCTGGTCCACAGGCCTCAGTGCCTTTTCTTTAGCTACCAGAGACTGGACCACAGCTGATAGTACTTTCTCAGGAGGTGGAAGTCTCTGGGTCAAAGAGGCATGGGATTTGTCTGGTGGCTTGTCAGAAATCTGGGGTTTGGGACTGCTGGTGGTCAGCAGTCTGTCTGGTGGTGAAAGTCTCAGGCCAGTGGGGCCTGGGGTTTTCTCCACTGACTGGGACTTTGGGCTGGCAGCACCTATGGATTTATCCAGCCTTGGGTCAATCATTCCCAGAGGTTTTTCCAGTGGCAGGGACCTGACTAAGGGTGAGGAGCTTGACTTGGTCATTGGAGAGGCTTTGTCAGATGGCTGAGGTCTTGGTCCTTCTTTAGCAGGTGGCCTGTCCTGTGGCCTCTGGCTGGATACCAAGGACTTGGATTTGGTCCCTGACCCAGCAAGGTCTCTGACCCTATCTAAAAGGTGGGAACTAGACTCAGTTCTCTCAGGTCTTTCAGGTAGCAGTGGCCTCTGACAAGTCCCTGTCAGAGCTTTTTTGGAGACTGGCAGCGTCTGGGTAGCATCAGCAGGTGGCTGATCAGACATCTTGGGCCCTTGAGTAGCCATCCCTGATGACTGCTCTGTCAGTTGAGTGCTGGGACTTGGAGGCAGTGGCACTGGGGGAGGCACATACTCACGGATCTCCCCTGGTTCCAGAGGGTTGGGCCCACAGGGGTCATGTTCAGTACAAGACAGACGCCCATCGAGCTTGGAAATGAAAAGCATCCCTTCTCGATGCTGCTTGCAAAAGGAGCTGGGGCACATCTCACAAAAGGAGGCTGCTTCCTTCCCACATACGTCACACTGGTGCCAAGGACACTCCCATTTCCCTGAAAACAAGAGTGAACAAAGGCTTAGGGAAAATAGATGCATGTGAGATGAGCCATGCTCTGAGACTGGTCCACAGGAGTGGCTGCAAAGCCTCCTTCAAACTGCCACATTCTTCAGAGTTTGTGCCACTCACCTGCCATTACTCCTTCCCCAGAATTTCAGCTTCCTCTTCTGCACAAAACAATATATAAAATAACAGCAAAGAATCAAGGTTGAGTAACTAAGTATCAACTACACACAAGCAAGAGACTATTTCTAGCAAGGGCTGTACAGTAGGAAAACAACCAAATAAACCCCAAAGTTCCTCTTAGATGAAACAATTATTACTACTTCTGCATTTTTCACAAATTCTGTTTGTCCTAAAAGAGCTTTTATTATTTAGTTTGTTTTGTGTTATTTGAGATAGGGTCTCACTATGTAGCCCAGGGTTGCCTTAACTTACAGTTCTAGGTTTATCACCATGCCCAGATCTAGACAGCTTTTAAACATCCAAGTCAAAGAGGAACATTCCAGCTTTTTAACATTCTTGCTTATTTTGTTTTCAACAGAAATAGGATAAATACACATAGTTGCAAAAATAATAAGGGAAGCCGACTACTCACCTTTGCTGAATTTTAAGTCTTGAAACCAGCACAAAGCTTTATCTGGATTGTCCATGTAGAAATAGGGGAAGACCTAAAACTAACCTAAACTTGTATCTATTTCCCCATGAAGCACATGAGTGTTCCCACCTCCAAATAAACTAGGCTAGAACTCACTGATGGAACACAAGCAAGATCATGCCAGTCCTATCCTGTGCCATGAAACAAAGTGATTCTAAAATGATCCCATTTCTGCTTCCTGGTACTGGCATTTCAACACAATGGCTTTGACCACCTTCTCTACTTGACTTTCTGTTCTAGCATGACCCTGGACTATACAAACTGAAAGAAAATCAATTCAGAAACACACTCCACGGACTCCTTCAGTTCTCCACTTTGTCTACATTTTGGAAGCAGGCATTAGTGATGTGTATTTATTAACATCCCTTTAAAATAGTTCCATATGCATCTGTTGTTCGTACTTTACAATAGTTAGCCTGTTCAAACGGCTAAAATCCTAAGACCCACATCACTGCCCAAAGGATATCAACTTTTCCCAAGACAAATTCCTGGTTCCCTCATCTACCTGAGCAGCTGTCTTATGTGTAAACTGACACAACTACTTCATCTACAAAGAAAAAGTCTACACTGCAGGGTAGGAGACTCCTGCAGGGTTGAGAGAAACTGTAGGTAAAAGGTTGTTGACCCAGCTTTCAATGACTTGCACATCTAAAGTCCTATTATGCCTTACTCTTCCTTTGGAAAGGAAACATGATTTAATGTCCTTAGGGTCAGAACACCTGCCTGTCTTTCCATGCAACTCTTACAACTATCTGCAACAAGCAATCTCATCAATCTTTATTTGCCTTTTCCTCATGCACATATGGACAGAAAACAAATCTTTATTGCCAAAATAAAAACATGGACCAGATCCCAGATCCCTCAACAGTTGACATGTGCTCACAAATAGCATTCTCTTTCAGACTGAAGCAAGTGGCATCAGATCCTGAAAACTCTGACAGAGAACAAGGAGTGCTCTAAATGGACTTTGGCACCAACCTGCTGGTCGCTTGGTCAGATTGAGACAGTCGGCATGATAAACTTTTGGGCAGCCTGGCTTCTTGCAGGAGACGAGCTGACCAGCATCCCCACAGCTGAAACACTCATCCTCTCTTTCCTTTGTGACTTCACCCTGGCTCCTGCGCTTCCCATGTTGCTTCTTCTTGAATTTCCTTGACTTTTCTTCCGTGACAATGGGTTGATTCTGGAGGCCAGATATTGATCAGTCAACAACCTATCAACTCAGGTATGCAAATTTTATTTTGGGGTGGGGGGGGTTTCGAGACAAGGTTTCTCCGTGTAGTTTTGGTGCCTGTCCTGGATCTCGCTCTGTAGATCAGGCTGGCCTCGAACTCACAGAGATCCACCTGGCTCTGCCTCCCGAGTGCTGGGATTAAAGGTGTGTGCCACCACTGCCCAGCTTATTTTAAGTAAAAATTTTACTCCATCCACTTTACTCCATCCACTTATTGTGTGTGTATGTGTCTGTGTATGGGCACAAATGTACCATGGTGTTTTTGTGTGTGTGAAAATCAGAGGACAACTTGAAGGACTCGGTTCCCTACTTCCTTCCACCTTGAAGTTTTTGGAGACTGAATTCAGGTCATTAGGCTTGGCAGCCAGGCATGGTAGTGCATGCCATTTGGGAGGCAAAGGCAGGTAGATCTTTATGAGTTTGAGGCTAGCCTACTCTACATAGTTAGTTCCAGGATAGCCAGACCTACATACTGAGATCATGTCTCAAACAAACAAACAAAACAAAACAAAAAAGAAAAAGAAGCCATCAGGGGCTTGAGAGATGGCTCAATAGGTAAAGGCTGTGGTCTTCAAGGCAGCGCTCACATGATTCCCGTAGGTTGTCTTCTAACCACCCTATAACACTCACACATATGTTATATGTATGTACACATATATGTTTTGTATGTACACATACAAAATAAATAAATCTAAGAGAAAAACAAATGAACAAACAAAAAACAACAACAACCAAAAAAATCCTTCAACGAAAAACAGCAGCCAGGGATGGGGTTGCACACTTGTAATCCCAGCACGTAAGGGGCAGAGCCAGGAGGACAGACTCAAGGTCAAGGCTACGCTGGATAAGACAGAGTCTCTTTTAAAAAAGAAAAAGGGGTAGGAGGCACTGGAGAGCTGCACTGGCTAGTCTTCCAGAGGACTTGGGTTTGATTCCACAAGGAGATTCACAACTGTTTCTAAATCCAGTTCTAGGGGCTCCAATACCCTTGGTGGTCTCTCGGGATACTGCTTGCACGTGATACAGACATCTACACAGGCAAAACACACACACACATAACATAAAGGACAAATCTCCTCAACAGTTACAGCACTGTAACTCAGTTAAACGTACATAAACACAGGGAGATACAATAATGATTCTACTTTGTTATAATAGGGAGATTAAGTTTTTTCTCTCTATATATATATTTTTGGTGGTGAACCCATGGCTTAGCATGGGCCAGGAAAGCATCCTACCACAGAGCTACATCATTAGTCCAATAATCTATATCTATCTATGGTACTATAGTATAATAAACTCTACTGATGCCTCTAGAAAAAGACAACCACACACCTGGGAAATCTAAGTAGCTTAGTAGAAGGTATGAGGTAAGCTGAGACCACAAAGTAACCTACTTCACAGTTTTTATTTTGTAGCCTTTTTTTTTTTTTTTTGGCTAGAAAAGTACTATTAAGTCAAAATTACTCAAAACACTACAGCAATACCAACTAGATCACGAGACTGCTCAGTAAACTGTCAGTGGTACTAGTGATAATCAATTCCATTTTTCCAAAGAATAGTTTCTTACAATAAAGACTCATCCCTAGCACTGTCTCTAAGAATGGTACGAGGAAGACATACCATTGTTGCTAATATAAAAGTTTAGAAAGTGGTACCTTTGGCCTCACACCCAAGAAGCCACTGCAGTTCGGGGCTCCACATTTGCAGACAGTTTTTCCATTCCCAAGACACTCTAGGTTGTAATTGAAGGTAAGTTCAGTGCCTGCATAAAGACCACAAAAATATTAACATATATGGTTATATTATTTGTTAATTATAAATGACAATAACTTCTAATTGAATAATTTTACTTTTATTTATTGTTTGAAACAGGGTCTCTCTTTATAGTCCTGGCTGTCCCAGAAATAAGAGATCCTCCTGCCTCTGCCTCCTGAGCGCTAGCATTAATGACATTCTCACCCAGATGTGGTAGTGCATAACTTTTAACAAAATTTAAATTTGTGTTATTAATTATCTAATGTAACAGATTTTAACCCCCCCCCCCAACCCCATATAAGGTTCCCCTGTGTAACAGCCCTAGCTGTCCTGGAACTAGCTCTGTAGACCAGGCTGGCCTTGAACTAACTGAGATCTGCCTGCCTCTACCTACCAAGTGCCAGGATTAAAGGCGAGTGCCATCACACCTGGTATATAACAGAAATTTAAGCAGTAAGTGATATTTAAAATAAGTAATATTTCTTTCACTTTTCCATCGTTTTTCAACTATTTAGATTCAAAATACACTAACTTACTAATAAAAGTAAACATACAACTTGATGGTAGGATGTTGGTATATACTGTAATGCCAGCACTCAAAACAGAGGCAGAAGATCAGTGTATAGTGAGTATCACACTAGCACTCAATAGAGTGAGACTACATCTTAACAAAACAGGTCTGAGGAGATGGCTCAGTGGTTAAAAGCACTTGCCATGTAAGCATGAGAGCCTGAGTTTGAATTCTAAGAATCCATCCACATGAAAGCTGAATATCTGAGTGGAGACCGGAGAATCGCCATGAGCTCAAGGGCTATCCAGATTAGGGTAAGCAACAGAGGACCAAAAAAGAAATCCTGTCTCAAAGCAAGGTAAAGGCAGGGACCACCATCTGATGTCTTCTGATCTACACACACACACACACACACACACACACACACACACACACACACACACACACTTTTGTCAGTATCCAGGCACGGAATGCAAATTGCAAGAGCCCCTGCCAGTTGTGTGTCCCTGTGAACCTGTGAAAATACCCTGTCTGGCAGCATTCAGGGGAAGAGGCATTTCACTGCAAAGTAATACTATAAGGAGAGTAAGATCACAGATGGGTGATACATACTAGTTATGACATAACCTGGTTAAGGGATCTGAACTTGGAGTAGCTTTATTCATTCAGAGAGAGACAATATCTCGTGTAGACCAGGCTAACCGTAAACCAACAGTGTAGTCTTCCTGTGTCCACTTCCTGAGTACTGAGATTACAAGTATGTGCTATCATAGCAGGCCAAATATCCCATGTTATAAATGGAGAAATACTATCATACATCATCTATTCAGAGAATACAACACAATATCCACAGCAGTATGTAAAGTTTAAAGACCGGTATACAGGACTAGGAGCATAGCTTGCTTGCCTAGTATGTGAGAAACCCTAGGTTTATAACTAGCAAAGCCTCCCCCCAACTAAAAAACAAACAAACAAACAACAACAAAACCAAAATTGTAGTAAATTAATGCACAAAAATGTACTCTTTGAGCTGGGCAAGGTAGTTTATACCTATAATTCCAGAGGTTCAAAGGCTGAATTAGCCCCATCTTAAACAATAACAAATCCCAATAAAGCAAAGAATGAATCAGACCTAACTTTAGTGAATCAGAACTGAAAGGAAATAAAACATAAGAAACACTCAAACTCAAAAGCAGGGAGGCCTAACAGATATGAGAATGTTATATGAATATGAACACATGTATTTTTTATAACTTCACAGCTAACATGCAAGGTTAATCATTCATACTCAAAATCATCAAGTTTCATGAATATTAGTAATTGCAGACCGATATTCTATTTTTTTCCATTTTTTATTTTATGCGCATTTGTGTTTTGCTTGCATATATGTCTGTGTAAGGATGTCAGATCTTGAAATTACAGATAGTTGTGAGCTGCCATGTAGGTGCTGGGAATTGAACCCAGGTCCTCTAGAAGAGCAGTCAGTGCTTTTAACCACTGAGCCAACTCTCCAGCCCCAATATTCTATTTTCTATTTAAAATTTTAGAACATTTGTTTTGTCTGTGTGCATATGAGCGAGTCTGTATGTGTATGTACGTATATGGGGTACATGTGTGGGGGTCAGTGGACAACTTGTGACTTGGTTTTCACACTCTGTGGTCCTGGAAATCCAACTCAGGTCACTAGGGTTGGACAGTAACCTATTTAACCATTTTGGCAGCCCTGATATACATTCCAACAGTGAGACCAAGAAAGAGGGTTTTCAACAGATGCTGGAAATCATTATTTCTTTAGGTGAACAAAATATAAAACCAAGTGACTTAGACTCGTATTGCAGAATTAAGAGTCATATGTAGTTAGATCACTGAGAGGCTGGAAGAAAAACCCCAAACAAACAACAACAAAAAAAAAAACCCCACAAAACCCAAGACCAACCAGGGTTAATAGCAAGGCTGTGGCTCCCACCTCACACTGCCTATAGAATTACTGGTCCAAATATGGGTGATGCTACTTATCCTATTCTCATTTTAACAATTTATATGAGTAGGGGACAGTGGTGTACCACAGTGCAGGAGCAAATGCCTAGCATAAATGAGCTACAAAGCAGGGCATGGTGGCCTACATCTTTAATCCTAGCACTGGAAGACAGAGGCAGAACTCCAAATTCAAGGGTAGCTGGTTTACATAGCAAGTTTCAGGCCAGCCAGAACTACACAGTGAGACTGTCTTAAAACAAAAACAGAACACTAACAAACCAACCCAAAATACAATAGAGGACAGGAGAGATGGTGGTTAAGAGTGTTTAATGCTCTTTCAGAGGTCCTGAGTTCAGTTCCCAGCACCTACACCTAGCAGATCACAGCCACTTCTAACTCTAGCTATTCTAACTCTGGTGCCCCCTCTGGACTCCATCGTCAACCACACACACTTAGACACACACACACACACACACACACACACACACACACACACACACACACAAATTAAAAAAAAATCTTAAAAACAATACAACAAAAAACTGTCTAGGCTAGTCTGCTATCATAGCCCTAGAAAAATTAACTTTGAAATATCAGGTATTTTCTGTACATTTAAAAACTACTGCCGGGTGGTGGCGGCGGCGGCGGCGGCGGCGCATGCCTTTAATCCCAGCACTTGGGGCACCCAGGAGGCAGAGGCAGGCGGATATCTGTGACTTCGAGGCCAGCCTGGTCTACAGAACGAGATCCAGGACAGGCACCAAAACTATACAGAGAAACCCTGTCTCAAACACCCCCCCCCCCATCACCACACAGCCAGGCACTGGTGATGCATGCCTTTAATCCCAGTGCTCAGGAGGCAGAAGCAGGCAGATCTTTGTGAGTTCAAGGCCAGCCTGGTCTACACAGTGAGATCCAGGGCAGGCACCAAAACTACAGAGGAACTGTTTCAAACAACAAAAAACAAAAAACTACCATAGAGAGACTGTTCAAACATTAGGTCCAAATAAATACCCATATCCATATACCTGAAGTTGTTCCTCAGTTATTGTCACACAACAAAAATGTGATCGATAGGGAAAATATTCATCATATAAATATACCATCCAACTAGTCACTCATATCAGATTACTCACAAGTATCTCAATATTTGCTTGGGGTTAAATCATCTCACTCCTACATTCTTACATGACCATGATAGAACTGAGTAATACTATGTCCAAACTACCACTTCTCCGGTTATATCAGAAATCAGTGGTTTTTTTTTTTTTTTTTTTTGGTTTTTCGAGACAGGGTTTCTCTGTGTAGCTTTGCGCCTTTCCTGGAGCTCACTTGGTAGCCCAGGCTGGCCTCGAACTCACAGAGATCCGCCTGGCTCTGCCTCCCGAGTGCTGGGATTAAAGGCGTGCGCCACCAACGCCCGGCAGAAATCAGTGGTTTTATAACATAATCTTGGGGGTTGGTGAGAAGTCCAGTGGTAAGATGTTTATTGAGTATACAGATTCCCAACCCCATGACTTGAGCCCTCCACTCCCTTAAGACATGGAGATGGGTGGCAGAAGATTCTTTAATTTACATGGTGATATTGCAGCAAATGTGGAAGGCTAAGTTGAAAAGGAGACTGGAGAAGCTACAAGTTTCTAAGGCAGGCCAATTTTGGGGGACTTCAAGAAGCAGAGGCTATGAGTTCAAGGGGAGCCTGGTCTACATAGCGATTTCTAGGCCAGGCAAGGCTATATACAGTGAAACCCTGTCTCAAATTAAAAGTTAAAGGCCTAGATTGTTTGTTTGTTTGAACCTTAAACCTACTTATGTTCAACCTTAAAGTCACTATGATAAATAAAAGAAACTGGTCACAAAAGGACTATTATATGATTCTCTTTATATAAAGTTCCTGCCAAGCCAGGCATAGTGGACCCTGCTTTTAATTCCAACAGAAGCAGGTAGAGTTCAAGGCTAGTCTGGTGTACACAATGAGAAAACAAAAAAACCAAACTGGCCCTGGAGAGATGGTTAAGAAGAGCACTGACTGCTCTTCCAGAGGACCCAGGTTCCATTCCCCACACCCAAATGGCAGCTGTGTCTGTAACTCCAGTTTGCTGGCAAATCACCAGTACACAAACAAACAAACAGGAACCAGGTGGTGTTGGCGCACACCTTTAATCCCAACACTCGGGGCACTCGGGAGGCAGAGGCAGGAGGATCTCTGTGAGTTTGAAGCCAGCCTGGTCTACACAGAGAAACCCTGTCTCCAAAAACAAACAAACAAACAAACAAACAACCCCCAACCCTCTCCTCCACTAAGAAAAGGGGGGGAAATCCCAGGCAAATTCAGAGACAGAATTTGTTAAGTAGGAGGGTTACTGGAGAAAGGAAAGCAGGAAGAACTTCAGGTGGGAAGATGGAAGTCTTTTGGGGCAGAAAGTAAGAGTTGTACAAATAGGTATACCTTGGAACTGCACAGCTAAGATGGTTAAAATTATAAATTACATCTCTATTGTATCAGATTAGAAAGAAAAAAAAAAAACCCTGGAAAACAATATACAAAATAGGAAAGCATGCTCAAGTACTACCTGTAAGTATCACTATATAGCCCCTGGTGCTGTAACTCACTCTGTAGACTAGGCTGTCCTGGAACTCAGAGATCCACCTGCCCCTGCCTCCCAAGTGCTCAAGTGCTGGGATCGAAAGTGTGTGCCACCATATGCCCTGCATCACCTGGAAAGTCTTTACATGTCTGCATATCCTTGGCAATTGGGAGATTTACTGTCCAAGTGGAGGACACAGCAGATTTTTAGATGTAAATGAAGAACTTGAAACCCAGGCCTGAGCTCCAGGGCCTTTAATGACCTTACCTGCTTTAATGTCACTCAAAGCAAAAAGACCAACTCGCGTGTCTCCGTTCACAGACCACTTCTGTGTTTCGCAGTTAGGCTGGCAGCAGTGGTTCATGAACCGAGCGTAGTTCCCTTTTGGACCAGCATCAATAATTCGATCCTAGAATTTCAAGAAAAGCCACCTGTTAGATTTCCTGAAACCTCTGCTATGTAGAAAATAACTATTTTCTATAATAAGATGAAGTGGATCCTTTTAAAAATCAAGATTTCTCAGAGTGGTGGTTCTACCACCAACTCCACTTGAAGGTTATGCTTCAGATATACTAAAGAGGAAAGTCTATGTGGGTTTAACAATGTGTTGTTATGACAAGCCCACCTAGGGGACTCTGATCTATACTGAAGTTTAAGAACCACTGCCTCAGAGACGCAGCAGCTTATTCCATTTTCTAAATTAGAAAGTTTACAGACCGGGGTACATTAAAAATCATTTAATGAAATTTAAGTACTTAATCAGACATTAAGTATAATTGAGAATGTCTTGCAGTAAAGACTCATAAACACAAGAGTACAACTTAAGAAATATTTACAAAGGTAAATGCCAGGAGAAGAGTTGTTAGTCTAAGCATGATGGGGCACCAATATAATCCCAGGTACTGAGAATGCAGAGGCAGAACAGGAGCAACATCTAGGCCGGCTGAGGTAACGCAGTAAGTTTCTGATCCAAATTCAACTATAACAACCTAACCTAAAGTAACTAACATGAAATAACAAAGCATAAAATAACAAACAAAATGTCATAACATAAATAAACAGAAGTAAAATAGGCTGAAGTTGTAGTTCAGTTGTACAATGTTTGACTAGGGTGTATAGGTTTCTAAGTTAAAATCTCATACTAGCAAAGGGAGAACTCCAAAATCATTGTATAGGAAAAAAATTCGCTGGGATCTAATATTCAAGCACAAAGAACGGTAGATATATAAGAAATAGGCACACTTGAAATTTTCTTCCAAAATATAACTCCAATAACCCTAAAATAAAACATTAAAAACAGCCGGGCGGTGGTGGTGCACACCTTTAATCCCAGCACTCGGGAGGCAGAGCCAGGCAGATCTCTGTGAGTTCGAGGCCAGCCTGGACTACCAAGTGAGTTCTAGGAAAGGCGCAAAGCTACACAGAGAAACCCTGTCTCGAAAAACCAAACCAAACAAACAAACAAAAAACCAGATGCTTACTTGATTTCTTAAGTTTTACAATTTACATATATCTGTGGGTCACGACCCCAAAAAGATCATCAGAAAATATAGATATCTACATTACGATTCATAGCACTAGCAAAATTAGTTATAAAGTAGCAATGAACACATGGAACTGTAAAGGGTTGTAGCTTTAGGAAAGGTGAGGACCACTGACTTTCACGATCATCACAATATACTAGTTAGTCCTCCAGTTTGTAAAATAAAAGGGTAAAGGATTATTAACTCTTGTGGCCTTTTCATATACTTTAATGGCATTAAAAAAACCCAAATTATATTAGACCATTCAAAAAGAGTACTAAAAACAGCTTTACTGTTAAAAATGAGAAATTTAACCCCTCCAGAATCAAGATCAAGAAAATTCTCATGCATATGGACAGACAGGGTCTAGAACTTGGGTTTGGGACAAACACTTACTTTATCTAGAGTGAGCATATAGAAATTAGTGATATCGTGTTCTTGTGCATAACGGATTCGAGCTCTGCATTCCTCTTCATCTATTAGCTCACCCACATATTCATTCACAAATTCACCCTAGAGTAAGAAACAGTTCATAACTTAAAGGTAAAGTACACTGATGTTTACAACTTTTATTTAAAAAATAATATGGATGATTCTCCACAGTAGAATATGTGCATTTTATTATCTATGGTGCCTTAATCACTTCACCAGAATTAGAAACGGAGAAGGAATCACACACACACACACACACACACACACACACACACACACACACACACACACACACACACAGCCCGAGGCCTGAAGACAGCTTCACCTATTTCCTCTTCCTTGGCGCTCGCCCTGCTTACTTTCCTACATTTCCTACTATTGTCCACGCTACTCTGGATAACACAATTACACCGTTCCAGACTTCAATCCTTACCCTGGCTGGCAAAAAAGATAAATAATGGTAAATGGCTTCACTGTGCTTCCCAGAAACCTCAACAAAATTCTTCTTTAAAAAAAAATTATTTTTATCTTATGTGCATTGGTGTTTTGCCTGCATGTATGTCTGTGTGAAGATTCTGGATCCCCCTGGAACTAGAGTTACAAACAGTTGTGAGCTGCTGCTGGATGGTGCAGGGAATTGAACCTGGGTTCTCTGGAAGAACAGCCAGAGACATCTATCCAGCCCCCAACAAAATTCTTTAGAAATTATGAAAATAAGGTTTATTTTACTAAATTATCAAATAAGACTTATTTTTCTCTCCAGAATGTATAATATTATCTGTTAAAAACTTGAACATCCAGGTGTGGTAGTGTGCCCCTTTATTCCCAGCACTCAGGAGGCAGAGGCAGAGGCAGAGGCAGAGGCAGAGGCAGGTGGATCTCTGTGAGTTTAATATCAGGACAGCCAGGGCAACAGAGAGAAACCCTGTCTTGAAGAATCAAAACAAACAAACAAACAAAATAAAACACTTGAAGACCCTGGCAACTCCTCTTTGAAAAGCCCACACCTACATTCTTGGGCTTCCTTCCCATCCACCTTTCTCAAAATTAAAGGGGCTGGAGAGATGGCTCAACAGCACTGGCTGTTCGTCCAGAGGACCTGGGTTCAATTCAGTTTACATGGCAGTTTACAACTGTCTGTAACTCCAGTTCCAGGGGATCTGACACCCTCATACATACAGCAAGCAAAATAAACAAACAAACAAATAACACACACACACACACACACACACACACACACACACACACACACACACACACACACACACACCTCTTAATAAACTATTGATTTGCCTTAAATGAAGACAGAGGTGGTGGAGGCCCTCCACATTTCATGTTGAAGATTCCCTGCATTTTCACTGTGAAAGCTCAACACTGCTTATCACACTTAATAACCCCAAACTGTTTCTCCCAATTAAAATATTTTATTAAAATATAACCATGTCTTTTCCCCTCATCTTCACCAATGGCTCTAGAATTTTCACAAAAGTGTAAATAATCTTAAAATATCTCCAAGTATTTCTCCCTGTTTTATTCTACATAGTGAACACGACCAATGTAAGGACTTTGATGACAAGATCATCCACTCTCAAACCTCTCTATACTTTGGACCTTATTATAATCCTTAACTCTGTGTCCTCTATGTAATATTCTCATGTTCATCAAGAAGTACCACTTACTTCAAGAAAACGACAACGATAACAAAAAACCCTATAATTTAAGTTTTTCTTTACCTTCTTAATATCTGTTTTTGTCCGGAGACCCCAGCCCCTCTGTAACGTGCGAAAAATTTCGACCTCTGGATACTGGCGCTTGCTAAAGCACTGGTTCTGACAGCGCCCTCCAGCAGGACACACTGTGGGATGGCACTCATAGAGCAGCATCCGGTTGATGCACTCCGAGTCTATCCCACAGGGGTTCTCATCAGTAGCTTTACAGTTGCAACGGGGAATTTCTGACAAGTCTGCAGTGAAGATCTGTACCCTGCCAATAGGACGGTTCACCTGGAGAAGTACATAGTATCATGGAAGGTCAATATAAAACAATCCAGGACCTTTAATAGACAATTATCACTTCCTTCAAGTTATGACATATTTTACATGGTTTGAAGAACTCAAGACTGAAGCAGCTCATGTAATAATAAAGCCATAGTTAATACATGAAATGTAAATTTCAAGCCAAGTATGCTGGTATATACCTTTAATCCCATCTATTTGGGAGACTAAGACAGGAGATCACAAAGTAAAGGCAAGCCTGGACAACTGGAACCCCATCTCTAATTAAAAAGGGGTGGGGTTGGGAGACTGTAGCTTGGTGGTAGAGTGCTATAACCTCCAGCGCTAGGGAAAAAAAAAAATCAATGTCAAAGTTGCTAGGCCAAAGGAATTTAAAACCAGGGTCTGACATAAGATGTTATAAAAACTAATATATACAAATAATCACCTTTTTTTGGAGGTGGAGGAATCAATTATTCATAAATTTAAAAAAAAACCCACAAAATGCTAATAGTAATCCTGAAGAGGGACAGTGAGATGGTTCAGTGGGCACGGAAGCTTATGGCCAAGTCTGACAAGGAGAGAACTCCCACAATTTTGCTGGAAATGACAATGAATTACTTTTTCTGTTTGTATGCTCTCAAGTCTCAAAGCAATTTTTACATGTTTACCATGAGCAACAAAAAGAAAGGAGCCATACAGTTCACTCTACTACACAGCCTCCCAAGACGGGTCCCTCACCTTTATATGTTTATAAGGTGGTGGCTTCTTGTCATTCTTTCGATCTTCCTGCAGCTGTCTCAGCTCCTTTTGGGCCTTTAACTCTTCAAACCTTGCTGCAGCTTCCTGAAGAGCTGAGGAGACAAAACAAAATCACTTAAAAACAAAAATCAAAAGCAGGGTATACTTATTTTACTCTATCTCTCCTTCTAAGCTAAAGAAAAACCCATGTCTTGCCAGGCAGTGTGGCGCACACCTTTAATCCCAGCACTCAGAAGGCAGAGGTAGGCGAAACTGTGAGTTTGAGGTTAGCCTGGTCTAAAGAGTGAGTTCTAGGACAGCCAGGGCTACATAGAGAAACTCTGTCTTGAGACACCCCGCCCTCCCACCAAAAAAAGGAAAGAAGGAAGGAAAATCCATGTCCTAGCAACAGCAGATCAACATTATAATTACATGAAAGACAAAAACCATATCATCAATTTTTAAATGATCATGTAAGTCTCCAAAGTATTCAGATATAATATTAAGATAAAATACAACCCATCAATAAACATAAAATACACACTGCTACAGTTAGAGCAAAATAAAAATTGTGCTGCTTCCTGAAGCACAATTTCCTAGGTGCCATGGGCAATGTGCCTGCTACACTCTTGAAGAATTTCAAAGATGAAGTTCTCCTTTCCTTGTAGGGTCTACTCTCTTATTACTCATTCTGTAAATTTCACCATGGGTTCCAACAACAAGCAGATCATTCTATCTAATCTAAATTCACCCAGTGCTTTCATAATCCTTAGATTGCAATACCTAAAAAATCCAACAAATCTGACTCCCAAGTTTTCTCAACATAAGCTTTTAATTCATTGTCCTTCGACCAGGATAAAACTGAGAATTTTAATCTTTCCCCCTCTCCTTTTTGTAGCTTTTCTGTTACTTCTTTAAAGAAATTCTCTCTGCTAGGCTGGCGCACGCCTTTAATCCCAGTACTCCGGAGGCAGAGGCAGGCGTATCTCTGTGAGTTCGAGGCCAGCCTGGTCTACAGAGTGAGATCCTGGACAGGCTCCAAAGCTACACAGAGAAACCCTGTCTCAACCCACCCCCACCCCCCCAAAAAGGAAGAAATTCTCTCCTCTGACCAATATTGAATACCTTGTGATTTTTATGCATCTCCTGCCTTGTCTTCAGTGTTTATCCTGTTCTGCTCACAATTCCTTATTATAGTTTAATCTTCTCTTCTTCCTTTTTTTTTTGTTTAAAGACAGAGTTTCTCTGGCCCTGCCTCCTAAGTGCTGGGATTAAAGGTGTGCACCACCACCACCCGGCTTCATCTTCTCTTCTTAGAGCTACCCAAACTATTTTCATTCATCATTCCAGATATAGGCTCTCATCTTATAACCTACATTGAGAGCCTGTCTCAAAAGCAAGGAAGAAAGCCGGGCGGTGGTGGCGCACGCCTTTAATCCCAGCACTCGGGAGGCAGAGGCAGGCGGATCTCTGTGAGTTCGAGGCCAGCCTGGGCTACCAAGTGAGTTCCAGGAAAGGCGCAAAGCTACACAGAGAAACCCTGTCTCGAAAAAACCAAAAAAAAAAAAAAAAAAAAAAAGCAAGGAAGAAAAAAGAAAAAAATTGGAATTTCAGTCTAATCACCACAGCCCAAACCCTTCCTGCACAACTCACTGAGCGGCAAAGACCTCAGGCCAATAATATAACTCGTCCACCACCCCCCAGTTTTTTGAGACAAGGTTTCTCTGTGTAACTGCCCTGGCTGTCCTGGACCTCGATTTGTAGACCAGGCTGGCTTCGAACTCAGAGATCTGCCTGCCTCTGCCTACCCAGTGCTGGGATAAAAGCGTGAGCCACCAAATTAAGTTTCAAATAATGTAACTTTTACATGGCCAATTCTTTACCTGCAAAATCAGGATGCTATCAACTCATAGGGTTGCTGTAAAACTTAAAACAGGAAACATTGCACAGGCCTGAACAATAATAAATGTTAACTATTAATATGGTTCTTTCTTCAAAGCATCACTTGGTAAAAATACCTGACTTCAAAACTTCAAATCCCAGACTACCCAGGCTTTTTGCTTAGCATTCGATGCACGTCTCCTCCAACAATCACAGGATGACACAGAAACCATATGGCAAATAGGGATATACTCACAGATCTAAGAATGCAGGGTAAACAAACATTTGATAAGCTAATATTCTGTTCTAATTTAAAGAACATAGATCTCTAGAATCATGTTGCTAGAAAGCATCAGTTTTGTTTTCCAAAACTGTTTCTCTGTGTAGTCTAGGCTGTCCTGGAACTCAAGAGATCTGTCTGCCTCTGCCTCCTGAGCACTGAGATTAAAGGTGTGCACTATCACCACCTGGCTAGGCATCAGTTTTAAAATCCCTTTCCTCCTCACCCTGCAGGCAATTCTTAAACTTCAATATCCCTTTAACAAGAAATATACTGCCTTTCAAACGGTAACTACAGGAAGGTGTTTTTCACTGAGGGAACACCATGTGCCTTGCAGATTTACTTTATCCAGAAAGCTATTCAAAGACACACACCCCCACCCGCTCCCAATTATATCTTAAGAGAAAGACAAGGCTCAAAATTGACTTAGTTGTGCTAATACCAGAGGATATATCTTAGCCTCAGCAGACATTATTGTCTTCAATGCTAGACCAGTTTATTAAAAATCTTTACTTCTCTGCAATTTTAATTGCCTTTATAACTTGTGAAAAAAAAATCCCCCAAATCTTAAAAAAACAATAAAAACCTGTTAAAGTCCTTCCACAGCAAACTGAAATGAGTTACACAGCTCAGTTATTTGATGAGATGAGATGCTGAATGGCAAAGACCAAGCAAAGTCTTCCTCAAGGTACAGTTAAACACTGAAACTATGATTTATGGAGTAACTAACTTCTCTACAAAAGCCATAGCTCCAGCAAACATGACGCTGCTAGGTGGGAACACTGCTGACACAGCACTACGGAAATTCTGCTTTATTTACTTCTTCCCTCCCTCCTTCTCTGGGACAAAGTGTCGCTATAGACTCACTATGTAGACCAGGCTCGCCATGAACTCACAGAGGTCTACCTGCCTGCCTCCAGAGTGCTGGAATTAAATAAAAGGTGAATGCTACCATACCTGGCTTATATTTGGAGAGGGGGGAGACAGGGAGGGGAAAGCAGGGTCTTGCTACTCAACAGCAGAAGCTGGTCTCAAATTTGTGATCCTTCTAACCCCTGGAACTACAGGTGTATATCAGCATGGATATATTTGAAATTTGAAAACTGTTTTAAGTGTTGGAAATCAATTCATGACCTTACAAATGCCAGGCAAAAGGGGAAGATGAATAGGAATCTCACATACACAACTTAAGTAAACCATAGTTCTTTGAACAGATGAAGATAGGTTTCTTCTGTTTCCCAGAATCTAATTGATATTTATACGTATAATTCAGCTATCATTTGGCTTTAAAGGGCTATTGGGAAATGTTATCATTTTTACTATTTTCTACAGAGAAAATATTTTACTTTTTAAAATAACCCTGGACTTTTGAATTATAACCTGTTTTTATGTTCAAGCAAAAAAAAAAAAAAAAGTTGTCATGCCCCCCCCCCCCCCCATGCTGGAGAGATGGCTGTGATTAAGAGCACTGGTTGTTCTTCCGGAGGTCCTGAGTTCAATTCCCAGAAACCCACATGGTGGCTCACAACCACCTGTAGTGAGATCTGTCACCCTCTTCTGGCCTGCAGACATACATGCAGAGAGAACACTGTATACATAATAAATAAATCTTAAAAAAAAAAAAAAAAAAAAGAAAGAAAGAAAGAAAAAGAAAAAACAAAAACAAAACAAAAAACCAAATGCCAGGCAAGCCCTGTACCATTAACTCCATCTATAATCCCAATTCTGTTTTATTGGATGGTCTCATATGACCCAGGCCACTCAACTTGTGCTTTTCCACCCAAGAGCTGGAATCACAGGTGTGTGCTAAGACGCCCGTCTTCTCCTTTTTTCTCTTTGAGACATAGCCTCACTATGTAGCAAAAATCATCCTGGAACTCACTATGTAATGCAGGGTACCTTGACCCTGCAATTCTTCTGCCTTAGCCTCAAGACCTGGGATTACAAGCAGGCATTATAATACTTCAGACACTCAGAACCAGTATATGAACTTGAACACAGAGCAGATACTCAGCTATAGAAGTCTCTGCCTGCCTGAGGAATAGTAAGGGTAAAATTACCTTTTTTATATGTTCCATCAACTCCTTTCCCCATCTTATCCTTGCTGCTCACATCTCCTTCCATGTAAGGAAAGACTCGGGCCTGATGAGTCCATAGATAGTCATTAGATCCAAAGAAGAGAACAGGGAACTCTCCCACATCATGTCTCATTTTATCAATGTTAGAGGGAACAGCTCGAGGATGGCAGATCTCAGCTGGCCACCACCTGGAAAAGATACAAGTAAGAGAAGGAACCTCTACAAGGCTGCAAAGGCACTGGGGAAACAACCTTTTTTTCCTGCACACAGTGAACAACAAACGTCTTCCCGAGTTACTGTCCACTCTGTGTACTGAGGCAGTTCTCAAGCTGAAGCTCGAGTTCACTAGTCTAGCTAGCCAGTTTACCCCAAGCTCTGAGACTGCAGACTGGCCCCCAGACCTGCCTCACATTTATCCAAGTGCTAGGTTCAGAACACTAGTCCTCCTCATACTTGCAGATCAAGTACTTTTGTCACTCATTCACATCAATCAGAATGTCCCAGAAGCTCACTCACAAACATATAAATAATTTCTTAGAATCAGTTATTTTACTTTGAGAAAATAATTATGATACATGAATATTTATTATGTTCACTGAAGAATTTTCAACAATGAAATGAAAATCTGACTAAGAGCCCATGCTGCTATTCGACAGGACTTTGTTCCATTCCCAGCACCCTGTGTCAGGCGGCTCACAACCATCTGTATATTAGGTTCCATAGAATTCCATGCTTCTGGTCTCAAAGGGCATTTGTACTCATATACACATAACCACATTTAGACATATACACAATTAAATTAAAATTAATTATAACAGGAGAAATGAAAATGTGACAATGAAAACTCGGAAACTAATGCTCATCATTAAGGGTATCAACAGTAGGAGTATACCAGACAATTTGGACTTTAAAAAAGAAACTTCCGGCTGGACTCGGTGGCACCTCTTTAATCCCAGGAGAGATTTAAACTCAGGAAGCAGAGGCAGTTTCAGACTAGCCAGGTTTACATATCAAGTTGGAGATCAAGTTGAGGTCATCCAGGGCTACATAGTTAATACCTTAACTCAAAAGCAAAAACTAAAAATGAAAGTCCCAGTAATTATCTAACCAAGATAATTAGTATTTCCATCTTTTAATATCTATCATTTCTTTCTGTTAATAACCTTCAAACTTTCCTCTAGAAGACTTTTTTTTTTTTTTTTTTTTTTTTGGTTTTTCGAGACAGGGTTTCTCTGTGTAGCTTTGCGCCTTTCCTGGAACTCACTTGGTAGCCCAGGCTGGCCTCGAACTCACAGAGATCCGCCTGGCTCTGCCTCCCGAGTGCTGGGATTAAAGGCGTGCGCCACCACCGCCCGGCCTTTTTTTTTTTTTTTTAAACTTGTTTTGATACAGAGTCTTGTTATATAGTCAGAACTGGTCATGACCTTGTGATCGTCCTGCCTCAGGCTCCAAATTGCTGGGAACAATAATATCACATACAGCTAGTAAATCATAAAATATATATCGAAATCATTCATTTTAGCTGGGTAAGTGACTGGAACCAGAGGCAGGATGTCTATCTACCATAACCCAAGAAACAGAGCATGACCAAGAACAGACTGCCGTTCTCTGTCATGCTCACTCACCTGTATCGACCAACCTTTACCCAGACAATCTCCCTGTAGTGTGGTTTTTTGCCTGCCTTGCAGTCATTGCAATACCAATTTCCTTCAGGAATATCAATGTTTAGGCACTCACGATGAAAAGCAGCAGGGCAGGAATCACAGCACAGAAGGCTGCCTCCTATAGAAATAAAAAACCTGGCATTTAGACCACAAGGTTATATATAAAGTCCCAGCAGAAATACCTTTTGCTCAGCTCCTAGTCAATTATTTGTAACTCTAGTCAAGGGCTTAGTGAAACACATGCAGAAAGACTTTGTTGTAACAATATGCCCATTCTAATATTCCTAAGCTCCCAGCTCACATAAAAAATTTTCATATTCAGATAATAAATAGTACATTTTACTAGCAAAATTAGTTATGGCAATGAGGTGAAAAGTAAACAAAATTTATGTGCATAACTATCAATATAAACATTTTCTCCTAAGACTATTTATAGCAAATAGAAACAACAGTATAAAACGAGCACAATTAAGTCTTGTGTATGTACATATTTGTGTGTTTGCATGCATGTGGAGGCCAGAGGTTGGTGTTAGATGTCTTCCTTGATCACCTTCTACCTTATTTTTTGTGACAAGGTCTCTTACTGAACCTGGAGCTCATCCATTCTGCTAGGCTGGTTGGCTATCCAATGAACTCAAGTTATCTCTCTGTCTCTGCCCTAACAGTATGTCATGTTATAGCAATGTACCTCTTGTTTTACATGAGCAAGGGAATCTGAACTCTAGTTGTCATGCTTGTGTGGCTGGGACTTTACCAACTCAACCATCCCTGCAACACTAAAACTGGATTCAGCTGGTGACAGGAAGGTGCTTTAAGCTCTAAGACCATACCACTTCAGGAATTCACTTTCCTTATTGAGATCTAATTTTCCTAATAGCAACATTTTATAATGAATAGTCACTCTTTAGAGCACAGTCAACACATCATGCAGCAGTACCTGACACATAAACAGCACATAAACATGGTTGGGTCTTTCCACTCTTTTTCCCCCTCTTAACACTAACTCTTCAGAACTTTGCAGTTTCAGCTACACAGTTATATTATTTGCTTTGTTGCCAGGGGGGAGTCACAGATGAAACACTTCTAAGCAGGGTGCTTGGCCTCCCTAGTGAATAGTTACCTTAGTTTCCTGGTTCATAACTTAGTTTCCATTTGCCATCACACTCTTATTAAAATTGTTTTTAAATAAAGTGTGGTTAGAGACTTAGCACAATGAGAGAATTTTAGGTGACATTTGGACTTGTTTTTTAACATATATGAATGAATTTCTTTCCTAGCCTGTACTAATGTTTTTCTATATTGTTCTAGAAACTTTTTTTTCAGGGTGAACATGGTAGTAACTGCCTTTAATAGAGGCACATTGGAGGCAGAAGCACGTGGATCTCTGTGAGTTTGAGGTTAGTTTGGTCTACAAAGCAAGTTCCAGGACAGCCAAGCCTATATATACATAGACGCTGTCATAAAAATAAATATACATATATAAAATAAAATAAGAACTTTCTTCAGGAGTTGGAAAGATGGCTCAGTTGGGATTCAAAGCATGGGCTACTCTAGCAGAGGACCAGGGTTCTCTAGCAGAGAACCCCCAGCAACCACATGGTTACTAACAACCTTCTGTAACTAGTTCTAGGGGATCTGACACCATCTTCTGGCCTTCTCTGGCACTGCATTCAAGTGATATACAGACATACACTACAAAGATTATAGGTGCATACCACATCAATGTATATAAAATCTAATGCTTTGGGCATGCTAGGCTAGGCAAGTACTATGCCAAATCAATTATAGTCCAGCCTCATGTATTATAAATTAAAGAGGATACATGAGGGACTGGAGAGATGTCTCAGTGGTCATAATGGGCTTGCTATTTAAGTATGAGGACCCTAAGAGTAAGGATTCCCAGTACCCAAGGAAAGCCAGCCTGTACACCCAGCACTGGGTAGCTGAGACAAGCAGATCCTAGGGATTCTACAGCACACCAGTCTAGCCAAGAAAGGTTGACTGAAAGATCTTATTTTCAGAGTCAGAGAGATGGGCCAAGTTTGAAGACCTGAGCTTGATATCCAGGACCCAAATGGTAGAAGGAGAGAACCATCTCCTATAAATTATCCACATACTCACTCCAAAACACATAAAATATAAAACATTGGATAATCCCTTTGAAACCACTCATAAAATCAGAAATCATATCTTACCTTCTGAGCACACAAAACACCAGCTAACATTAACATGCTCATGATTTCGGCAACCACGCCTCGGGGTGAAGTGATTAGGGCAGATGATACTATTAGATGCAAGGATTTTTGACCCAGCAGCAAGACAAAAGTCATTAGCATGGTATGCCACAGGACAGCGGACACAGCGCATCAGACGACCTACATATACGGACAGCAGAGAAATGGGGGAGGAGCAAGAGAAAAAGATTACATATGGAAACAAAGTGCACTAGTCTATTTGTCAGCAGAACGACTACCTAAAAAGATGGCTCTTATACATGTATTCCACTATTAAGAGTAAGAGGAGCCAGGCGGCGGTGGCGCACGCCTTTAATCCCAGCACTCGGGAGGCAGAGCCAGGCGGATCTCTGTGAGTTCGAGGCCAGCCTGGGGTACAGAGTGATATCCAGGACAGGCACCAAAACTACACAGAGAAACCCTGTTTCCAAAAACAAACAAACACAAAACAAACAAACAAACAAAAAGGGCTGGAGACATGGCTCAGAGGTTAAGAGCACCGATTGTTCTTCCAGAAGTCCTGAGTTCAATTCCCAGCACCCACATGGTGGCTCACAACCATCTGTAATGAGATCTGGCGCCCTCTTCTGTGTACATAATAAATAAATAAATCTTTTATTTTTTTATTTTTTTATTTTATTTTTTTTTTGGTTTTTCGAGACAGGGTTTCTCTGTGTAGCTTTGCGCCTTTCCTGGAGCTCACTTGGTAGCCCAGGCTGGCCTCGAACTCACAGAGATCCACCCGGCTCTGCCTCCCGAGTGCTGGGATTAAAGGCGTGCGCCACCACCGCCCGGCTTCTTTTTTTTTTTTTTTTTAAAAAAGAGGGAAGCTCTGTGCCAGTCCCCAGTGGGAGTAGGACTGCACAACTGTAAACACACCTGCCTCAGCAAGGAGACAAGATCCAGGTAACTGCCTTCAATCCTCTAATGCATCGAGTAAGTCAAAATGAAAAGGAATAGACTCAGGAGGCAGAGGCAGGTGAGCTCAGAGGCCAGCCTGGTCTACAGAGGGGGTTCCAGGGCAGCCAAGCTACACAGAGAAACCTTATCATAAAAACCAAAAGATTGCCGGGCGGTGGTGGCGCACGCCTTTAATCCCAGCACTCGGGAGGCAGAGCCAGGCGGATCTCTGTGAGTTCGAGGCCAGCCTGGGCTACCAAGTGAGCTCCAGGAAAGGCGCAAAGCTACGCAGAGAAACCCTGTCTCGAAAAACCAAAAAAAAAAAAAAAAAAAAAAAAAAAAAAAAAAAAAAAACCAAAAGATTGTCGGGCGGTGGTGGCGCACGCCTTTAATCCCAGCACTCGGGAGGCAGAGTCAGGCGGATCTCTGTGAGTTCGAGGCCAGCCTGGGCTACCAACTGAGTTCCAGGAAAGGCGCAAAACTACACAGAAAAACCCTGTCTCGAAAAACCAAAAAAAAAAAAAAAAAACCACCAAAAGATTAAAAAGAATGGAACAGTGGTACTAATGTTTGCCTAGTACTCTATGATGCTTGTTTCCCACATGGATCTCCTAATATACCTCAGCAACTAAAAACCAGTATCAAACTACTTAAATCAATCTATATGGCAGCAACAATTAAAAGGGGATATAAAATGCACTGAAAGGAAGATGTTTTCAAACAAAATCTCCCGAGATATCTAAATATTTTAAACTACCAGCTAGAAATCCACAGAATACAACATGCTATCAGTGAAATTCATTACTCTATTAGGCTACAATGATGCTACTTTACCAAACTGACAAGCAGGAGTCTATGAAGAGATGCTTCAGATTACACTTGAAAAGAAATATTTCCAAAGCAACCGAAGTCTTATAATTAGATTGGTTTATATTAAAAAACAACAACATCCAGGCGGTGGTGGTGCACACCTTTAATCCCAGCACTCCGGAGGAAGAGGCAGGTGGATCTCTCTGAGTTCGAGGCCAGTCTGGTATACAGAGTGAGTTCCAGGGCAGGTACCAAAGCTACACAGAGAAACCCTGTCTCAAAAAACAAAAAACAGCAGCAGCAACAACAACAATAAAACCCAAAACCACAACAACAAAAACTACCTTTAGAAGCAGATACATTGGCTGGATTAGCAGCATGGCAAGTTATACAGATGTGGAGGGGGCACCTGAAGCCCTTGTTCTGCATGACAGTTGGTGGGTACTTCTGGACACATTCTTCATGGTAAAACTTTCCACATAAGGGCAGAAGGCACCTTTTTACATCTTCCCCACTCTGCTTACATACAAAACAGGTATGGATTCCTGGGAAAGGAAAGAGGAAACAAGTTAGTATTACAGGAATCTACCTAAGCTAATCTATCTAAGCCATTAGGTCTAAGTTAGTAAAGAACTTTACTGAACCAAACTGACAAAATCTGACCCTAATAAATGAACAACTTTAGTACCTTTATAAGTAGGCAATCTGATCTGATATGTGCTTATTGGTATGATGTAACAGGGTGTGTATTATACTGTCTACAAAGCATTCCTTTCAAAAGAGAAACTCAATTGTGATCAAATCCAGCCTCTAGATCTAACTACATTGTAGGTGATACAGAAAACACAGGAACAAGGGGTTGGCTGGACATCCCAGTGGTTGTGTTTGCTCTCAAGTCTTATTCCTGGTTTGTGTGATAAAAATCTCCTGATAAAGGAAGAATTTATTTTAGCTTACAATTTCAGATTATGGTCTATCACTTCACGATGTCAACATGGCAGAAACTTGAAGCAGCCAGTGCTATCCAGTCAGTAGAGAGAATGAATGTATGGGATACACTTTTAGACTAGATTTTGCCAAGTCAATTTCCTTAAGGCAGTTTCCTATAGACATGCCCACAGGCCAAGCAGATTTAGACAATTTTTTTCTGAAGCTTTCTGGGGAATTCTGAGACCCGAAATCAAGAGATCTGCCTACTCCTCTCTAGCTCTCAAGTGCTAGAATTAAAGGCTTGTACCACTGCGTTCAGCACACTTCTCATCCCTTCTCAGATAATTCTACATTGTGTCCTGTCAAGCTAACAATTATAACTATCAGTCAGTTTTGATCTTTTTTTTTTTTTTAAGAGTTTTATTTATTATTTATTATGTATTCTGCCTGCATGCCAGAAGAGGGCACCAGATCTCATTGCAGATGGCTGTGAGCCATCATATGGTTTCTGGGAATTGAACTCAGGACCCCTGGAAGAGCAAACAGTCAGTGATCTTAACCTCTGAGGCATCTCTATGCGCCCCCTTCTTTTAAATACCTTTGAGACAAATGGAAAAAAGCTGAAAATGAACTCAGGAGTTACTGTAACTTGAAAATCTATTGGATTTTTTTTTTTTTTTTGAAAGTTCTGTTAGAAGACTTCAAAGAGCACTTACAGATTCTTTGTGTGTGCACATATTTGTAAGGGGAGGTTAAGGTTGACATGGAATGTCTTCCTCAGTCACTGTCTACCTTTTATATTTATTTGTTTATTTTTGGTTTTTATTTTTGATACAGGGTTTCTCTGTGTAACAGCTCTGGACCTTGCTTTGTAGACCAGGCTGGCCTCAAACTCACAGAGCTATCCCTGCCACTGCCTCTCAAGTGCTGGGGTTAAAGGCGTGAGCTAACACTGCCCAGCCTCTACCTTTAACTTTTTAGGGTATATATATTATATATATAATATATATTATATCATACATTTATTTATTTTTGTTTTGGCATTGTGTCATTCTTTTTTAATTAATTAATTAAATGCCGAATGTTGTTTATTGAAGGAGGGAAGAGGTCTTAAATACAGGCTTACAGCACAATGGGAGAAGCCGGGAGGGCAGAAGTTTGTTACTAATGTTTACAAGCATCTAAGCTGTTAACGCCCAATATGCAGGACACACACATTCAGGAGGGAGGAACACGGCAGGGAATTAGCATAGGGAGAATATCAATATCAAGGTCAAGAATATCAGCAAGCAAGACAAATTACCCAAAACAGGGGCCAAGACCCTACAGGTCCCCCTTTTACTAAAAAAATGAGCTTTTGACTTTGGTTGCATGGGACATCAGCAGGTCAACTTACCCCTCATGGAGACGCCTGCCCAGGCCACTTTTTTTTTTTAAAGATGTATTTATTTGGCATGAGGCACAAGAGGATGCTGGGCCCCCTGGAACCGATCTGCCCGATTTGGTTGCAGGGCAATAAACTCAGGTTCTACTTTTTGAAACAATGTAGCTAGATAGTGAGCCCCAGAAAGCTGCCTATCTCTGTTTCCCAGTGGCTGGGATTACAGACACACAGAGCCATACCTGACCTTTTACATGGACCCTGGGAATCCAAACTCAGGTCCTTATGCTGGTATGGTCATCATTTTACTGACTGCGCCACCTTCCTAACAGAACACATGCAAACTCTTTACTTTTTGTTCTACCATTATTTAAATGAAAAGTTAAGGAAAGAAAGAGAAGTGGAAAGGGGGAGAAAGAAGAGCCACTGCTTTGGAGATACAGTATCATAAGATGCAGAGGAAGGGAAAAGGCCAGTACTGAAAAGCAAATTTGAGCATGAACCTTGACGTTTGCCATAAAAAAGAAGCTCATTTAACTAAAATACCCATCTATAAATATGGAGATCCTTCAGTTAATAAAATCCAAGGAAAAATGTAAGCTATGTATTTGTAAAGAAACAAGTGGATACTACAGACCTATTATTCAACTAGAGCAATCTAAGCAATGAGATGATCACCCTGTTACAATAAAACAGGGAGAGCCACCAGGTAAGGAAATAACATCTTATTTTGTGGTCTATCTAAGCGTGGGAAAAATATCTCTTAAAAAGGAAAAAAAAAAAAAAAAAAAAAGATAAGCCTGCATAAGACTCTGAGTCTAACTCACTCTGAATCTAACTTCCAGGCCTGGAAAAAATAAAAATAGAAGTTTCACTATACTTCAAATCACACACGCACAAGTTACTTTAAAATAGATTATACACATAAATATGAAGACAGAAACTATTAAAACCACAGAAGATATACTAGTGGGGGAAAAAGTGCCACCGAGTTAAGCTGTATTTCTTAAATACAACAAAATAATACAAATAAAAGTTGATAAATTAGGGACCCAGAGACACCTCAGTGGTTAAGAGCACACTGGTTTCTCTTCCAGAAGACAGATGCCAGCACCCATATGGCATCTCACAACCATCTGTAACTCTAATTCCAGGGGAACCAATATCCTCTTCTAGCTTTTGAGGTCACCAGGCATGCAGGTGGTGTACATACATATATACATACAGGCAGGCAGGCAAAATGCTCATACACATAAAATAAAAATCTTCTTAGAAGTTGACAAACTAGACTTTATCAAATTCTGTGCCAGGAATAATGGTGTATGCTTGTAATACCAACAATGATGAGGGTCCTTGAGAATTTTACAGCCAGCCTGAGATCATATCTCCTAAGACAAAAGGACGTAGCTCGGTGGTAGAGCTGGTCTATTATGCACAAAGAGTTTACCCCCAGGACCACAAACAAACCAACACTCTAAAGACTGCCAAAAGACGGTGAAAATATAATTGACAGAGAGCAGCACACAGAGGATGAGGAAGGTATGAGTTCAAGATCATCCTGGACACCACAGTAAATTGCCAACTCAAGAACAACAAGAAAGAGAAAAAAAAAAAAAAAAAAGAGAAACAAGATGATAAGGGTGAAGAGACCACCATTATAGGAAATACCGTATACTGATTGGTCAGGGTAAGGACATTTTAGATGTGACCCTAACACCAGAGAAAAAACAAAACATAAGCAAATCAGATTTGAACACAGTAAAAAAGCTAGTCATAGTGGCTCATACCAATAATCTTAGCATTTGGAAGGCTGAGGAAGGATTGTAGGTAGGAACAGGTTGGGCTACAAAATGACTGTCTCAGAAACAAAACAAACAAAAAAGACAAAAACAAAAAACCCAAATACCTAACAAGAAACAGTGAACATAGGGAAGAGACAACCTAACCAACAGAAGAAACTATTTGTAAATAGTACATGTAAGGAAAGGGCAGGACGAAGAGGACGAAGAGGGAAGGGAGACAGTCCACGGAGCACAGGAAGGACTGTGCTTCAGGAATGGCAGCAGTTAGACATCTGCTGCTTTTTTGTTATACTATCGCTCCTTCACCCTCCCCCATCCCTAGCTAAGGATAGTCTACCAAGCAGCAGACCACAGCAGTAGAGAGGAGTAGCAGAAACAGCAGGCAAAGAAGATGGTGGAGTGACCGCCTGGCCATGGGAGACTGGCGTGAGATACACAAAACTAAGACATGGCAGAAAAAAGAAACCCACAAAACAGTTTATCATTTCATTCTGTATTGCTATTAAGGAGTCAGCAAAATCATGTGATCAAGCTCAGAGGAGGTGATGAAGGACCAGAAATGCTTACATATACAACAAAATGACCAACTCCATGGGCCTGATGGAAAGATTATGGCCCAATGTAATTTCTAAATGCTTTTCATTAAAAATGATTGCCTTACTGTTTAATCTTCAAGAATAGCTTTCTACATTTGTTGTACAGAAATATCATCAGAAAAGGGCAGTGCAAGATTCAGGCCTAAATCTATTGTTCTATTTCCCCCCTATTTTAGCATTCTTGGAAAGACCCCATCCATAATACAGGCAGAAAGCAAAGGTGCAGCGAAACAACACACTTTTTCTTCATCCTGATTGATCTCTTATTACGACCCGTGCTTCTTGGCCCCCCACCCTATCCGAATAAATCTTTTCAACTTTGCTACGGGATCTCTCTACACTGAAAGTAATGTCTTTCCACCTGGGAAAGACTCAACCTCAATGAAGGATTCTTTCGCTCCTGTCATGGGCCTAGAGCCGATGTTCTGGTGGAGGGGAAGAAAGCTTGGTCCTAGGGTTGAAGGCCAGCTTTCAAAGGTCCTCTGCTCCTATTTCTGACTACAGGCCTTCTGAATCAGAGGAATTTTATTTGTAGGATGTCTGAAGAGATGTTGGGGTTCATGGTTAGGTTACACAATTGTGTCAAATATTTTGCCCATGGAAATGGGCAAAAGCCTCAAAAGCTACCTCCAAACAAAACTGTTTAGTCCTAGAGGAAATCAAACTCCCAAACTCAAACAAGCAAAGGTGTAATGAACTCATCTTGTAGGACAACCTAATGACCATTATTTTCTTTTGACTGAACCTCCACTGAATATTCAAGAAAAAAAATAGATAGTTGATTAAAATAATATTTGAATCCTTCCACGTTCCAGGTCTTTATTATTGTGCCGGTTATTCCTGCCTCATCTGTGTCATGGACCTCAAGACAAGCTGGACACTGATTGCTAAGGTAGTGAGATAATGGAGTCCATGTCATTCATGTAATTTCTGTAGCTGAAGGTATGTATTCTGCAGCTGTATTAAACATAGTCCAACTACAGGACAAGATACAGTATTTTGTTTGACATCCACCGAGAGATGGGAGATGAGGAATTCCTCCTGGAACCTGCTAATGCAATAAAGGACGGCTAACCGTAGTTTTGTCTTGCCTAAACTTAGTTAAAGTCTGAGCAGGTATGATATAGATAGGTCAAAGTGGATTAACACTGTTCAGGGATCAACCAGATCAAAGAGAAATAATTTTCCACTGAGGTTGTTTCTCGGAGATTCTTGGGACCTGAAACTCATTAATTCAGAGTTTGCTAATTTAGACTTTATTCAACCTATCTAAGAAAATGCACAGTAATTAATTCAGAATTGTTGTTCTCATGTCACATACTCTCTACAACATTGTCTTCTCTGGAGGTTCAGCCACATCAAGGGACTTGGATATTTATTGTAATGACTTGTAAATAACTGTACAGACAAGGTTGAAATTAAGTGAGAAAGGGAGTAGAAGCAGATGGAAGCTCAGACCTACTGATGTACAAGTTCCTATATACCACATACAGTGACAGACAGCTTTTGTTCGGAGGACTGATGCTAGTCTGCATGCCTGTGTTCTAGCAATTATGCAATACCGACAAGGACTCTGAAGAAATGGGATCTAGCATTCATCATTGAGACTCAGTGCTTGAAGTCCATGTTTTAACCTTGAGTTTACTGTTAGTGGGGTTAAGGCAAAGGAAAAAGCTAATGTCTCCGACTGTTTTGTCTGGGTAGATGGTTTTTGAGATCTTATTTCTTAAGTTTTCGTTGTTTTGTGTTCTTTGAGGCAGGGTTTTATACAGTCCTGTCAGGCCTCAAGCTTACTATATATTTAAGGATTGACCACAAATTCCACAGAGTCTTCTCTTACTCCTGAGTGCTGAGTGTGTCCCCACAATGGACTGAGGTTTTAAACCTGACCTGGAACAGGTAAGAAAAGCTAGGCATGACAATTCATACCTATAACCCCAGCACTGGAGCTGAGGGAGAGGATACCATGGAGTTCATGGTTACTCTGAGCTACTTGGAAATCAAAGCCAGCCTGGGCTACAGAAACCCAGTTTCAAAACTCAAAAAACAAAGACCACACCTTTAATCCTAGCACTCAGGAGGCAGAGGCAGTAGGAGTTCCAGGACAGCCTGGTCAACAGAGTTCAGGGCTACATAGTGAGATCCTACTTATCTCAAAGCAACAATACTCCATCAAATAAAAAATAAAAAAAAGCAGAAAGACTGAACATTATACAGGAATTTAAATAATCAAGTATTTTTGTCTAGATTGGTATTTAATTGTTTGAGTCAAGGTTTCACTCTGTATCTATCCCAGGCCAGTAAATCCTCTGCCTGTCTCCCAGGTTTTGGGATTTTAAGAAGGCATCATCACCAACTGGCTCTGAATATGTGAAGCTTATCTGTAACAAACAACATGGTTTAGTTCTCTCTCTGTTACCTAATATTTAATGGTATGAATTGGTGGTTCAGTGGGTAACACTGCTTGTTATGTAAGTCTAATGACCTGAGTTTGATCCCCAGAATGCACAAAATGTTAGAGAGCATCAATTGTCTTCAGACCTACATACATCTACCCCAGCATGTATGAGTTCTCTCACATACATCATATATACATATACACAATAATATGGAAAATAAAAATTAAAAAACAATACCCTTACAAATGTAGAGAATTTAGTAGCAGTTACAGAGACTCAGAGAACTGGGTTGAAGTTAGTCAACAAAATATAAAGGAAAAATATTAGGAAAAAATACTCTTCTACAAAATGGGGTAACAGTAAGATATTTTTAATTTGTACTTTTAAAAGATCCTGCCGGGCGGTGATGGCAAATGCCTTTAGTCTCAGCACTCGGGAAGCAGAGTTAGGCAGATCTCTGTGAGTTCGAGGCCAGCCTGAGTTCCAGGACAGGCACCAAAACAACACAGAGAAATCCTGTCTCAAAAAAAAAAGATCCCCAGGAGAGGCGCAAAGCTACACAAGAGAAACCCTGTCTCGAAAAACCAAAAAAAAAAAAGATCCAAATGAGGGGAGTTCAAATGGTTCACAACAAAAGAAATGATGGATGTTTAAAGGGATAGGTATGCTCATTACCCTAAACCATAACGTGAAATTAGCACACTGCACCCCATATAATGTACAATAACTATGTGTCAGTTAACAATTCTTAAAATTGTTAACATGGAGTTGCAAAGATGGTTCAGCAGTTAAATGCACTTGCTACTCTCCAAAGTACCTGAGTTTCTTTCCCAGCACCCACACTGAGTAGCTCACAATGGCCTATACCACCAACTTAGGGATTGACATCCTCTACTGGTCTCTGAGGGCATCTGCATATACCTGTCATGTAATCATAAAACATGAACCTTAGAAAAAAAAAAGATTTTAAAAAATTATATTTTTTGATTCAGAAGACAAATCCTAAGTCATATCTTAGGTACACAGTCCTGGCACTTAGGAAGTAGAAAAAGGAGTACAGTAGGTTCAAGGTCATCCTCAAATATATACAGTGGGGTTAACTCTACAGGAAACTATCTAAAATCAAACAAAAACAAAATTTAAGCCACCGACTGGGAGAATATTTTGAAAAGCCCATCTGAGACAGCTCTTATATTCAGAAGATTTAAAAAAAAAAAAAAAAAAAAGAAGCAGGGCATAGTGGCACATCCCTTTACTCCTAGCACTTCCAAAGAAGAGGCAGGCGGATTTCTGACTTTGAGGCCAGTCTAGTCTATATAGTGAGTTCCAGGCCAGCTAGGGCTTCATAGAGAGATAGTCTCCACTGTCCTGATGGTTTGAATAGAAGGTGGCAAACAGGCACATGAAAAAGATGTTCAGCATTGCTAGTTAGTAAATGCAAATTAGTAAACTAAAACAGGAGATTCTACCATCCAGCTACCAACACAATCAAATGAAAGGTACTGACAATGAAGGAGAAACAGACCCTAAGAAACCACAGCAGAGAATGTATAATGATGTAATTCAAGCTATACTACCACATAATTTATACATTCTCTATTCTTATTCTCTATACTTATTCATCCAAGAGTAAAGAAAATAAGCTTAATTTTTAAAGGCCTAAACCATAAACTCTCAAATGTCAATCAATACATGAATGGATAAACAAAGCAGTAAATACCTACAATTAAATACTATTCAACAATGAAAAGTCTTTCCTAAGATTAGGATAATGAACTATGATATAAGCAACAATGTTGGTAATTAGTAATTATGCTGAATTATGATTTCTCAGGCATTTTCAGATATTTGCGAATACAAACGTTACAACAAATCAAACTGTAAACTTTATTGTTTTGACACAGGGTCTCACTGTGCGGTTCTGACTGGCCAGGGACCAGCTTTGTAGACCAGGCTAGCTTCAAACTCAGGTATCTACCTGCCTCGTGAGTGTACCACCTCACCCAGCACACACACATCATCATCAATCATCACCAACAACTCATGTCTTCAGGCTCTGTGACAGAGAGCTTGAGCCATCTTGCCACCCCCACACCCACCTTTTTTTTTTTTTAAAGATAGCATCTCATGGGATTAGAGAGATGGCTCAGCCATAAGAGCACCTGTTGCTCTTTCAGAGGATACAATTTTAATTCTCAGCATCCACATGGTAGCTCACAACTATCTGTTAATTCCAATTCCAGGGGATCTCATATCTTCTAACCTACTCATGTATAAGGTATTTAAATGATTCATAGCTATACATGCATGCAAAACTCATAAAATTTTAAGAGTAACAAAAGAAAATCACACACACAGATATAAACACATTTAAAATAAAAGGATATTTGCTGGATATGGTGGCACATGCCTTTAATCCCAGCACTTAGAAGGTAGAGGCAGGCAGCTCTTTTTGTGTTTAAGGCCAGCCTAGTCTACTCCAGGGTTATAGAGAAACCCTGTCTCAAGGAAAAGTGTGTGTGGGGGGGGGGGGGGGGGGGAGAGAGGATCTAATGATGTAGGCCCATACAGGCCTTAAGTCCTAATCTGCCTCATTACATGTGCCAACACCTCAATAGAGTTGTTTTTGTTTGTTTTTTGTTTTTTTGAGACAGGGTTTCTCTGTGTAGCTCTGGAGCTTTTCCTGGAACTCATTCTGTAGCCCAGGCTAGCCTCAAACTCATGGAGGTCTGTCTGCCTCGGCCTCCCAGAGTGCTGGGATTAAAGGCATGCGCCACCACTGCCCGGCCTCAATAGAGGTGTTTTAAGAAAGAATGAGCTGGACAGAAATGTTGGCTTACACCTACAATCCCAACATTCAGAAAGCCAAGGCAAAAGAGTGCCAGAAGTTCAAAACAAGCCTAGACTATGGGTGTGAGGAAGAGGGAGCGGAGAGTGGAAAGGATGGGAAGAAAGATGATCTTCTGATACATCCTTTAACATAGATGAATCTCAAAGACATTACTACACTTGAGTCACACAGAAATGACTGCATACTATTTTATTTATATGCAGAAACAGCTTTACCTTGGGATCAGTTTATTCAGAGATCATTTCAGAATGATAAAGATAATAAGGTAATTCTATTATCATGTAAGATTTTCTGAGGGTTAGGACCTTATAGTACCTACATCTACATGTGCAACAAGTTCACTGTTGTCAGAAAGTGGCATCTTCAATATACCTTTTTCCTAAAAAACTTAAAATCCTGATTGTATTAGATGGCAGACTTTATCCACTTTACCTGTGCGACACTCATTGCAGATAAATTTTCCTCGAGGCATCTCAGTTAGGCCAAGGCACTCCAGGTGGAAAGCCCCACAGCACTGAGCCTCACATAACAACAGCTCACCCAGTTTCTCACAGTTCTGTAAAGGAAAAGAAATAGATGTGTCTGTAAAAGACTTTATAAAAGTCCCAAATGAAGAGCTCTCATGCAGTCAAAGGTTAAGAATTACCTTTTCTCTGTGAAATCCCCTCATTTATTCAACTTATATTTAATAACTATCTCCTATGTGTCAGGTATAAGAAGATCTCTGGTTTTTATGGGAGAGATGACACAAAGAAAAAGTTGTGTCACTTTTCTTGTTGCTGTGATAAATAAATACCCCAAGAAAAGCAATTTAAGGGAGACAGGATTATTCTGGCTCAAAATTCAAGATACAGTCAGGCTGGGCAGTGGACACCTTTAATCCCAGCACTCAGCAGGCAGAGGCAGGCAGATCTCTGAGTTCGAGGCCAGCCTGGTCTACGGTTCAAGATCCAGGACAGGCTCCATAACTACACAGAGAAACCCTGTCTCAAAAACAAACAAACAAAAGTCTACTGTGGTGGGGAGGTCAAGGTAGCAAGAGCTTGATCTAGCTGGTCACACATCAACTATAATCAGGAATCAGAGAGCAATGAACAGCTTTAGCTTGGCTCACAGTCTGGAATATCAGCCAAGGGAATGGCACCATCCAGTGGGCAAATTCCCCACTTTAATCAATTAACCTAATCAAGATAATCCCTTACAGGCAAGAACAGAGAATAAATAATCCCTCACAAGTGTACCTGGAGGTGATTCCAAATCCTGTCAAGTTGATAATTAACACTAATAATAACACAGGAAAGAGATCAGATAATGAACAACCAGTATTAGGCAGAAAATTCAAATAGCTAACTTGGCTTTGGTTATGAGGATGACGTCTCTAGGCCACGGTCTGAAAGTTCAAGTTAGGCTGTGAAGAGACAAAGGAAGGGAGCAAGCCCAAGGCCCGCAGGCAGGAAAACGTGACTGAAGCCACCAAGAAAGCCACTGTTACTTTTCTAAAGTGAAGACAGGTCATAACTGGAAGGAAATGATATAAAACAACAACAACAACAAACAAACAAACAAACAAAAAAAAAACAACAAGGGTCCATAATTTCAGATTTTATTCTAGTACAAAGATGTACTATTGGAGAGCTTTTCCAGATGAAGGCTGAACTCCAGTGTTCATTTTACAAAGACCCTGCAGCTGGTTACTGGAAAAGGAACTCAAGAACAAAGTTAAGAGCAGACAAAGCAGAAGGCTGTGCGGGAGGCAGTGTCAGCACCAAAGTAAGAGCCTTCGAGATGTCCCTCAAATTACTTCAAAACACAGACTCCTCACACCCCTTCCCTCTTTGTCCCTCTCACTGGGAACCAAACAAAGTTTTGGGCCCATCAAGAAAGAAAGACATCACATCATGGACTGAGACAGTCTCATGAAGACATGGTGTCACTAAAGAGAAGAGCTTATGAAACGAAGGTATTATCTCTCATTATGAAAACCTTGGAAATTCCCAATATGTTACCTTTTAATCCCATTTGTATCTACACACTGATTCACAACCAAATTCTAGTACAAAAATAAGCTTTATACTATCAACTAGGACACCCATACCACAATCTGTGAAAATCCAAGTCCTTTGTACAAAATGACACAGAAAACTGCATAGTATATGCATAATGTTCTTGTGTACTTCAAAACACTTTCAGTAAAGAGCTTTCTTGGCAAGCATGAGGAACTAGGTACAATCCCAACCCATGTAAAAAGCTGGGCATGGGGCTGGAGAGATGGCTCAGTGGTTAAGAGCACTGACTGCTCTTCCAGGGGTCCTGAGTTCAATTCCCAGGCCCATGTGGTTGCTTACAACTGTCTGTGGGATCTGATGTGCAGATGTACATGCAGACAAATATTAGTATACATGCATAAATCTTTAAAGCCGGGCGGTGGTGGCGCACGCCTTTAATCCCAGCACTCGGGAGGCAGAGCCAGGCGGATCTCTGTGAGTTCGAGGCCAGCCTGGGCTACCAAGTGAGTCCCAGGAAAGGCGCAAAGCTACACAGAGAAACCCTGTCTCGAAAAACCAAAAAAAAAAAAAAAAAGCTGGGCATGGTGGTGCACACTTGTAAACCCATGCTGGAGAAACAGACAGATTTCTGGATCTTGCTGGCTAGCCAGCCTACCTAAACAGCAAGTCCAGTGAGAGACCTTGCCTCAAAAATCAAAATGCACAGGGTTGAGCATGGCAGTACAGCTTTAATCCCAGATGAGAAGGCAGAGGTAGGAGGATCTCTATGAGTTCTAGGACAGTCAGGACTACATAGTGAGACTCTGTCTCAAAGAAGAAAAAACAAAACAAAAAACGAACAGCTGCAGAGGAATGACACCCTACTCTTGACTTCTGGCTTCCATCACGAATAAGCACACATGTATACACATGCAAACAGACAGACAGAAAGACAGACACATACACACACACCACAGTCACAAAATACATACACCTGTATATATGGGTACCCCTCCAAATAAATCTGTAGATGTTCGGTACAGACCCAGCCATCAACTATTACAGTATACATCACAAACAATATAAATAAACTTTCCCAAAGTATTTTTCAATCTATACAATGGTTGAATCCACAGACACCAAAATCTACTATTTGTAACAAAGCAAAAGAAACAACCAGGATGGTGGCCTAGCCTTTAATCCTAGTACAAGGGAGGCAGAGGCAAATGGATCTCTGAGTTCAAGGTCAGCCTGGTCTACAGAGTGAGTTCCAGGACAGGCAGGGCTATAAAAAGAGAAACCCGTTTATTTAGGTGACAAAAGGTCTTTGTCACTTAAATAAACAAGTACGAAAATGTTAGGGAAAAAGTTAAGCTTAGGGCCTTAATGTAGTAGAAATTACTTATTCTCAAATATTTGACTTTCCTATTATCTATTCCTCCCAAATCAAAACTAAAAATAATGAAAAAGAAATCCTGTTTTATATATTTACATATTTAGAGAGCCAGTGAGAGTTTTCATACAGTAAGCAAATTCACATTCAATTTAAAATATGAAAATTTCAATTATAGTACAAACTGAATACATTTTTCAAATTAACTACATGGTTTACCATAACCCCTTAGTTGGGATAACCATATCATTTACCTTTGAACTGGACACTTGAAAAAGGAAGTGCAACAAATGTATGCCCCTCACATCAATCCAGCAAGCCTGGACCACAGGGTTACCGCCTTTCTACCTACTCCTCCTGTCCCACACGTAGCTTAAAACAGTCATGAACTTCATTCTGCCTGTATCTCCCTCCCAAGTGCTCGAATTACAGTGTGTAACCATACCAAGTTTGAATTTTTTTTTTTTTAAAGATAGGGTCTCACTATATGCCCCTCAGTGGCTTGGAACTGATACATAGACTACTGGGCTAATTTCAAACTCAGAGACCCACCTGGCTCTGTCTTTTGAGTGCTAGGACTAAATGTGAGTACCACCTTGACTGGCAAATATTCTTTTAAAAAATGATCTGTGTAAAATGTGTTTACACTCTGACTTGTTTTATCAATAATTAATGAGCATAACTGCTTTTCAGGATCAACACTGTATTTGGAAATTAGTCCAAATATGGAAAACATCCCATCCCCACTCCAAAGAGACAGGGTCTCACTATGTATTACAGACTGTCTTGGAACTCACTCTGTAGACCAGGCTGGCCTTGAACTCAGAGATCTGCCTGTCCCTGCTTCCACAGTGATGGGATTAAAGGTGTGCAACACTCTGCCTGGCTCAGGTAAACTTTCTTAATGTAACAGAGAAAATGACAACGCAAAGCAATGGGATGAAACTGTATCTGTCACAGTAACAGAGCCTGGGCCTGGGATTACTTTTTAGTGTTTCAATTAAAAACAACAGGGTCCAAGCAGGGTGCAGGGAGGCTGGAGGTCAAAGCAAGCAGACCTCTGTGAGTTTGAAGCCAGCCTGGTCAACACAGCAAGTTCCAGGCCAGTTAGGGCTACTAAGTAAGATCCCATCTCAAAAAACAAAAACCGGGCTGGAGAGATGGCTCAGCGGTTAAGGGCATTGGCTGCTCTTCCAGAGGTCCTGAGTTCAATTCCCAGCAACCACATGGTGGCTCACAACCATCCATAATGAGATCTGGTGCCCTCTTCTGGCGTGTGGACATGCAGACAGAACACTGTTTAATAATAATAATAATAATAATAATAATAATAATAATAATAATAATAGACCAGCTCCTGTCCCTGAGACCTCCAGGACATAGAGGGAACCACCCTAGAGGACCCCTCCTCGACCCATTCCCCCGGCCTGCCCTCCAGTGGATAAGGGTGTGGCACTGTCCACACCTGCAAATCATTGATTGAGAACACTCCCTGAAGCCTGAACCTCGGGACATGTAGCCACTGTTTAAAAAAAAAAAAAAAAAAAAAAAAAAAAAAAAAAAACAAAAAAAAAACCACCAATAAATCAATAAATACAGCAGGAGAGAAAGTAGATCAATGAATAATGTGTTTGCTTTGTAAGCATAGGACCTGAGTTCAAATTCACACACCCCACATAGAAAGCCAAGCCTCCATTGTGCGTACAATCCCAGCATCTATGGGATGTGAGGAAATGACAAGCAGACCCCTGGATGCTCATGGTCAATGTATCGAAGTTCCAGGGCAAATGGCAGGCCCAGTTTCAAACAAAAAGTGTTGGTCACCTGGGGATCTCCACTCAAAATTGTCCTCAGACCTCCACACGTTATGCCCATATGTACCTGCACATCCACCCATGCACGCACACGCACACACAGACATACGCCAAGTATATCAGGTTTTCATAATGTCGTATTTTAAGAATTTACAAAGGTAAATCAAAGAACTGACAACTCACAAAGCCACATAAACATCTCACAAAGAAACAGCAAAACAGTTAGGACTCAAAACAACTACGTTTGAATCCAGGATGCACCATGACCACATGCAACCGATGTAATCTCTTGTGTAGTTCAATTTCTCATATGCAGAATGGGTATAACAAACAAACAAACAAACAAACAAACAAACAAACAACTCTACCTTAAAAGATTGTCAGGATGAATAAATGATGTAATGTTCATAAATTAAAGACTAGACAGTGAATATTGTACCAATATTCACCAAATAAAAGAAAAATTTTGAAAACTATAACAACCCTTGAAACATCCCTAATTAAAGAATCAATGGCGTTATGGGGGTACACACCTAAAATCCCAGTATATGGGAGGAGGAAGCAGAAGGATATAGCGTTCAGGGCTAGCCTGGGCTATGTGGGACTGTCTCAAAAACTAAAAACCAACCAAACAAACAAAAACAAAAATTCCAAAGAGAAGGAAGAGGGAGAAGAAGAGGAAGAGGGGACACACACACTATGACAGGCAGAGGACAAGAAAATTATTTTTCACTGAGTAAAAACAGATCTCGCTGTTTCTGGGGGCATATACTCATGGGCCATAAGGACAAACTGTAATCAATATTCAATTAATTCCTTCTCTTTGTTTTTCAAAGGAGACAAAAGAATTATAGCCTTAAAGAGGGATTATCCATAGCCATTTTCTCTAACTGAGATAAGGTCTTTAAGAGAGAAAGAGGGGGTTTCTCAAAAAGGACACATGCAACAAAAATAAGACAAGCACCCTACCTGACAAACGTTCTCCTTGAGTGCTGCTCCTCCACCTCGTTCACCCTGCAATTTTTTGGATGCAGACATCCCAGGATCGTGTTCTATACCGTCTTCAAGAATCTCTTTGGGGCTGGCAGCAGTTCTGTGAATCACCAGTTCTCCCTTGCAGAGAAAAAATAATGTCCCACATCTGTATTATTGATGTCTCCTCCATCTGACCCCCTCCTCCCTCTGGGCTGCTATTTGTCTAGCCATTAAGCACTTACAGATGTTCAGCCAATCACGCGGGCGGACTGCATGCAATGTTAGTTCTAACCCTGCTGTGATTGGACGGGTAGTGGGCGCCTCATGCCCTGCCACTAACTGCTCTGAGGCTGTTCCACTGGAACTTTTTGAGCTGTTCCATTTAAAGGTTTCACTAAGGGAGAGAAAACATTCTTAAGTTTATTTGATTATTTATTTGTCCTTCCAAGATCCGTGTTTCCTAGGCAATGCCCCCCTTGGGCATTCTATTCAAATTAGAAAACACTCAGCAGCAGCATCTGCGATGCTCACTCACTGGATCTAATTCTATTTTTAACTTGAATTCAAAAGCTAGAGGTAGCATCAGTGACTACACTGACGCTCTGTTTAAAATGCATTTCAAAAGCTGATGTTTATAAACATCCCAAATTAAGCAACTGATGGTCAAGAAATAAGCATATGGAATTTCCCCCTAACTGCAGCATTCTTAATTAACTTTTATAGGGAACTAATTAAGTCCATTCATATTATTTTGTTACTTAAGCTGTACTCTCTTGGTTTTAGAACAACTCTACTTATTAAGGAAACAGTTACATATACTGTCTCTGCTATCTTGAGCACAGGATATTATCTTTTTAAGGGGCCATTATCCATAGTTGCAATATGTATTTTGCTAGGGCTGGGCTCTCCATAAGTCAAGATTCTTTAAACCTAATTAATCATCTCAGTAGAACACTATTCTTAGATTCAAGGGAGGGGATGGGACTTCTAGTGTGAAAGGTGATTCTCTTTGGAAGGTAAAAAGGTGAGGAACTGAGTAATACCTCTGAGCGTGGAGCCTCTTTTGAGGAGCCGTCCTTTCTCACTTTTTTATAGTGCACTCTGGCGACTTTGGCTGTAACATGCCTTTGTCGTTTTCGTTTCCTTGGTTTATCAAATATCTTGGTAGTGCCTATGACAGGAAAACAAATGTTACCTAATAGCTAGCTACTCAAATACATGTCCAACAACTTTTATCCTTAAATTAAGGATCCTTAAAAAATTATGGTAAATTACAGTAAAACCTAACTTATATTTAAACAGATGTAGTGTTTATTTATTTATTATTTATATATTTTTGGGAGACAGTCTCTCTCCTTGCTGTAGACCAGGCTTGCCTTGAATTTACTGAGATCCACTTGCCTCTAGTGGGATTAAGTTGTACACCACCAACCCCAGCAGTAATAGGTTTTATCTTACTAGAAAACTATTACTTAAGACAAAGCTAAAAGCTAGCATTTTTTTGTCCAGCAATCCTATAGCTATGGTTTTATCCTAACTTAATCACTTAACAGAAAGTCCGAGAAAGGAAGAAACAGCAATAAAACATAGTAACTTTCAAAAACATTTTACTTATTTAATGTGTTTATGTGTGTGTCTGAATGCTTGTGCATGCAGTACCTAGGGAAAAGGATGTTGAATTTCCTGGAGCTGGAATGATAGGTAGTTATGAATGGCCTTAAATGGGTGCTAGGAACCTATCCCAGATCATCTTGTAAGAGCAACAAGAACTCAACCACCGAGCCATTTCTCTTGCCTAGAAGGACTTTCTTGAAGTCTATAAAATGTTGCTGCTGTATTTTGAATCAATTTTCATGTTACAAATACTTAATTGAAATTGTTTTTCAATAAACTATCCTACTTAAAAGGTTTTCTGTATCTAGATTAATATTAACAGGTTAGTTTAAGTTATAATGGTTGGGGGGGAGGTTGGAGAGATGGATCAGTGTGGTTAGGACCACTGGCTGCTCTTCTGGAGGACCCAGGTCCAATTCCCAGCATCCACACAGCAGCTCATAACTGTCTGTAACTCCAGTTCCAGATGATCTGACATCCTCACACAGATGCCTATGCAAAATACCAATGCACATAAAATAAAAACAAATGAATTTAAAAAAGGCTTTCTGTAAGGTGGAAAAAATACAGCCAGGCAGTAGTAGCACACACCTTTGATCCCACCACTTGGGAAGCAGAGACAGGTGGATCTCTGTGAGTTTGAGGCCAGCCTGATCTACATAGTGAGTTCCAGGACAGCCAGGGCTACACAGAGAAACCCTGCCCTTGAAAAACCAAAAGTAAATAAATAAATATAAAATAAAACTCATTTAATTTTACATAACTAGTTGGGGACCGTGGCAGGGGACTCACACAAACAGCAAAGGTAAAGGTCATAAAAGAGACTAAGGGCCAGAGAGATGACCCACTGATAAAGACACTAGCCTTTAAGTCAACATGGTGGAGGGATAGAACCAACTCCCACGAGTTATCCCCTGAGGTGCACACATATATGTGTACACAAACAAGGAAATGTTGTATGAGCGCAAAATTAAATCGATTCAAGCAAGGTGTGCTGACACATTTCTAAAAACCCATCACTTGGGAAATAGAAGGAGGATCAGGAGTGCACAGGTCATCCTTACTCGTAGCCTGGGTTACATAAGGCTCTCTAAGAGAAAGAAAAAGTGTGTGTGTGTGTGTGTGTGTGTGTGTGTGTGTGTGTGTGTGTGTGTGTGTGTCGTGCAAACGTGTCATGCATGATGGTGCACACCTTTAACCCAGCACTCTGGGAGCATAGGCAAGCAAATCTCTGAGTTCAAGGACAGCCTGGTCTACACAGAGAAATCCTGATTGAAAAACTGTGCACTCACACGGAGATGGGACGGGGGATGGCAATGGAGGATGGGACTTCATGCACATATAAAAAAGCAGGCAAAACACTCATACATATAAATAAATTTTACATTTAAAGTTAACTGCATTTTATGACAAGATGTAGAGGAAAGGCATTTACCATGCAGGAAAAAATTCTAGTCCCTAGGTTCTAGATTTGAGAAAACAATTTATATCACTACATGGTAAGAACTAAGATGGGGGCTGGGGCAATAACTCAGTCAGTAATGCTCGTCTTGCATACATGAGGATCTGAGTTCAATCCTCAGAACTCATGTGAAAGATGCTGGGTATGGTGGCATGCATTTGTAATCCCAGCAAATTAAGGTGGGAGGCAGGAATGGGGGTTTACACATGGAATTCAAGCACTCAAGGAGGATAAAGATTTGTATGTGTTTGTAGCCAGGCTCAGCTACACAGTAAGTTTCAGACAAGCACAGACTTGTAAGACCTTGTCATAAAGAAAGCATAAGATAAGTCAAAAAAGAATTAAGACGGAAGGTAAGATTTGTCTTGTGGAGGTAGGAAGGGATCTCCCTATAATTTTGTGACAAATTAGGATTATCATTTAGTGGTAGTATATCTTTTAACATTCAACAATTACAATGAATATATAATCTCATCTGGCAAAACTAGAAAAATAAGTTCTAGTTTCTTTTCTTTTCTTGGTTGTTTTTTTTGAGACAGGGTTTCTCTGTGTAGCTTTGCACCTTTTCTGGAACTCAATTTGTAGCCCAGGCTGACCTTGAACTCACAGAGATCCGCTTAGCTCTGCCTCCCAAGTGCTTGGATTAAAGGAGTGAGCCACCACCGCCTGGCTACTGCTTCTTTTCTTTTCTTTTTCCTTTCCTTTTTCCTTTCCCCTTTCCTTTCCTTTCTTCTTTTCTTCTTCTTCTTCTTCTCCTCCTCCTCCTCCTCCTCCTCCTCCTCCTCCTCCTTCTTCTTCAAGATTTATTTATTTTTATTTTATGTACATTGGTGTTTTGCCTACAAGTATGTTTGTATTCTCTGGAACTGGAGTTCCAGACAGTTGTAAGTTATTATGTGGGTGCTGGGAATTGAACCTAGGTCCTTCTGCGGAGCAGCCAGTGCTCATAACCCCTGAGCCATCTCTCCAGCCAGCCCCTAGTTTTTATTTAAATTTTTGTTATAGAAACACCAAGGGAAATATAAACAGGCATTTCATAAGATGTTCTATGATAATTACCAAATGAGCTAAATCTTCAATATGTGAGATCACTTTTCTAACATGAACTCAACAAGTACTTGCTGTCTTAATATATAGAGCCCTTACGATTGTTGCAAGTCACAAAACCTAAGGGCTTCAAGTAAGCTGGGATTCCTGCAGGAGTTTACTGCCATCCTTTTCTATACCATTTCTGCACATCACTTTGAGGTAGTAGTATCTTGTTCAGTTATTTCTAGCAGTGCTAAATAAACCTCGTCCATGTTTGATATTCACTAATTGTTTTAATATTTAATAAGGTGATATATTAACACTAAAAATTTTTCCTGTAACTAGCTGTCTTAAGGAAGCAAGGTGTTAGAACTTAGTAAATTTTTTTCACTTCCCATGCTAACCTTGAAGCCTACCCCACTGGGAAAGTGTCACTTTCTTAGAGACATCTCCCTGGCCCCAGACTAGACTCCAAAAGCTTCTGAGGGTTCATCAAGAATTCTGAAAAAAGCTGGGCAGTGGTGGCACATGCCTTTAATCCCAGCACTTGGGAGGCAGAGGCAGGTGAATTTCAGGGAGTTCAAGACCAGCCCAGTCTAGAGAGTGAGTTCCAGAACAGCCAGGACTGTTTCACAGAGAAATCCTGTCTCGAAAAACAAAAAAACAAACAAACAAAAGAATTCTGAAATGCTCTGAGCTCCGGCTAGGGAGATACTCTGGGCACAGAGCTTATTCCAGACATTTGAGAGCCATGCCCAGCTTTGGTGCATTTTCATTCTGGAGTATATCCACTATTTTCTTATTTACGTTTATTTTTTGACACAGGGTCTCATATGTCCTTGGCAGGCCTAGAACTCCGTATGTAGACCAGGCTGGCCTTAAACTAACAGAAATCCACCTGCCTCTGCCTTTTGAGGGCTATGCCTAAAAATATGCACCACCATAATAACCACCCTTTCTTTTTGTATGTACAGATGTTCACTGAAGACAAAGAGAGGTACTAGATGTCTTGGAGCTGGAGGTAAAAGTGTTAAGCTGCCCTAAGTGGGTACAGGATCTCATAGAGTAGTAAATGCTCTTAATTGCTAAATTACTACTTCTCCATCCCTTGTTTCCACCATTTTAAATAACTTTCCCCTAATTTTAAAGTACTCAGGCCCAGAATTATAAAATGCAAATGTAAAAAATTCCCATCATCTTTTACTTTAAAACTCATCTGAACGAATATATTATTATAGATTTTGTTTTGTTTTGTGAGACAAGGTTTCTCTGTGTAGATCAGGCTGTCCTCAAACTCAGAGATCCACCTGCATCTGCCTCCTAAGGGCTGGGATTAAAGGTGTGTGCCACCACCACCCGGATTTCAGTTGCAATTTTTATCCTCCTGTCATGAGAACAATTTTCTTTTGATGTTCTAGAACAGGGTCTTACTCTGTGGCTCAGGCTGACGTCAAACTAACACACAGCAGTCCTTGTGCTGAGAGCATAGGCATGTGCCCTTATACCTTGTGGTGCTGAGAATGGACACAGTGCTTTGTGCATGTTAGGCAAGCCCTCTACCAAGTGACTCTATCGTCCCTAAGTCTAGTGTCTTAACACTGTCCAGGCTTTACAAAGCATAGGTCTGTCCTTAAAAGAGCTAACATGCCAAGGATTATATAATGGGACTTAAGAGGTAGCCTCAGTGCGCCTACTCAGGGACGTCCTTGGACAATGATCCCAGGAGACAATGGAGGTTTTTGTTGGGATTATTCATGCTCTCTGGTATATTCTGTAACTGTGGCATTTAGTAGGAGAAAGAATGGATTTGAAAATCATGACCTATACTTATACTTATGGGTAATTTAATAAGCATTTTAGACTGATACCTACTTTAGCATTTGATGGTGAAACTTGTTTGGATACCAGATATAATTTTAATACAATAGCAATGATGTATGCAGTACTTAAAAATGATCTGCACCTTCAAAAACACTCTATCATCTGGTCACAAATGGTGTGTGTGTAAGCACAGAGATGCTATAGCACACAGAGGAGAATGGAGGTGGGTCCTGGCGATTAAAGTAAGATTATCAAGACATGCAGAAAGTGCCTTTGGCCACTAAAGACATCTTTCCTGCCCCTGATCTGCAATCTTAATCAGTTAAAACACTTTTAATTCAGTTAAAACTCAAACTTAATTCAGTTAAAACTCAGAGATCTGCTTGCCTCTGCCTCCCAAGTGCTGGGATTAAAGGCGTGAGCTGCCACACTAGGCCTTTATGCTTAACCTTTATGTGTTCTTAAAATCAAATTTATTTCGAACAAATCTGTATCTACATTAAAATACTAAAAGCTGGAGTGGGAGGAAATTTTAAAAAAAAAAGTTCCGCTGGGCGGTGGTGGCGCACGCCTTTAATCCCAGCACTCGGGAGGCAGAGGCAGGTGGATCTCTGTGAGTTCGAGGCCAGCCTGGGCTACCAAGTGAGTCCCAGGAAAGGCGCAAAGCTACACAGAGAAACCCTGTCTCAAAAAAACAAAAACAAAAACAAAAAAAAAAACAAAAACAAAAAAACAAAAAAAAAACAAACAAAAAAACAAAAAAAAAACAAACAAACAAACAAAAAAAGTTCCAAGACATTTATGCTAGTTAATGAATGAATGAATGAATTAATTAATACCACTGTTTCTGACTACTTTATGGAGATGAGAAGTTACTAGAGTAGGCAATAGTCCATGATCAAGAGAAGAGTTAAGGTTAGTTTTTCTTTTTACTTGGAGGTGCTAAGAAGGGAACTCATGTCTCATGAATGCTGGGCAAGTGCTCTATCATGAGTTAAGAATTTCTGGAACCTGTATTCAAGAAAAAAAAAAATTTTTTTTTGTTTTATTATATAGCTCTGGCTGGCCTGGAATACATTATAGAAACCAGGCTGGCCTTTAAGAGATCCACTCACTTGCTTCATTTTATCAAGTAGTGGGATTATAGGTGTATACTACCTTGCCTGGCTATAAATACAAAATTCTTATGTGCTGAACCATGTAGGTAAAATTTACAAAGGACAAAGCTTATAAAGGTTTTTATTTATTTTTTAATGGGCATTGGTGTTTTGCCTGTGCATATGTCTGTGTGAGGGTGTCGGGTCCCCTGGAACTAGAGTTACAGATAGCTATGAGCTGCCTTTGGGTGCTGGGTATTGAACCCGGGTCCTCTGGAAGAGTAGTCAGTACTTAACCACTGAGCCATCTCTCCAGTCCCCAACTTATAAAGGTTTTTTAAAAATAAATGAACAAACCATTAAAGTTCCAGAAAAGAGCTGACATTATCTGCAAACCATTTATTTTAAAAGCAAACAAACTAATGGACAAGTGATTGCCATGACTAAAATCAACCAATGTATTTGCTAACATACTTAACAATCATGGATCATGTTATCAGAAATGTACATCTAAGATTTTGCCAGCAGAGCACATCTAGTGCCATGTGCTCAAATTTGAAGTGTTATTTCAATGACTCTAAAGCCAGAACACAGTTTGTGAAATTTCAAATAATAGAAAAACAAGCCCTTCAAAGTCACTACAGGCGATAGGCTTGGTGGCACATGCCTTTAATTCCAGCATTTGGGAGGCAGATACAGGCAGACCTCTGCAAAGTAAGAAGTCAGCTAGTCTACATTCAGTTTCAGTACAGCCAGAGCTATATAAAGAAACCCTGTCTCAAAAAATGAACAGGATGGTGACAGCTGTATCTTTTACATAAAGAAACTACTAGAGCCTGGTCTACAAAATGAGTTCAAGGCCAATCAGGGCTACAAAGTGAGACTCTGCCTTTTAAAAAAAACACAACAATTCAACTACAGGGTCAGGAAAAGGAGAAGTCAAGCTGGAAGTAAGTAGTAAGTTTCCTCCACGTTAGCCAGCTTTCATAATCCCATTATAGTGCTAGGAAAGCTACATACAAAACCTGCCAAACAAGCTGCGCCCACTGGTGGCATGACTGGTCTAATAGTGGAGTGACCAACCACTGTTTTATTGAATCTGAGGCCTGCTCCATTGGCTGGGATTCATAATTGGTACTATAAAGCAATCAAAGGCCCTTGACTAGGAAGGCCACAGGTCTAGGAAGGGAGGAGGGGAAAACCTGGTTTGTTGTTTTTGCTGTACGACATGTGGCCAAGCTACTATGTCTATACCCATAGATCAGTGCTCCTTTCAGTCTTGCTTTTCTTGCAGTGGGCAGTAGTTAATATAGATGCTTATAACAGGTCAAAGTGCAGAAAGTAAGTGACTGTAGAGTATTCAGAACTAAACAGTACATCTACATCAACACACTAAAGATTAGGGAATACTGGGAATAAGGAACAGAGTGACTGTGAGAGCCAGGGAAGGAGGAATGCTGTTGAACTGTCTTCTAGGTATGGCGCGGCTATTGTACTCATGAACTCATAGCAGCTACGATTTCGTGTCAGCAACCCATCAGGAGCTAGGAGGGACTTAAGAGACCCCACCTTTCTCTAAGGAATCAGTGAAAGCAGTAACAGCTGAGGGAAAGGGAGAGTAGTTTTCTTCAGTGGTACAGTCACTAAGAACTTGCCTATTTCCAGTCAGTAACACCCCACCTATGTTATGCAAGAAGCTAACTGAAATCTGTATGTCACAGAAAAACGAAGCAACAAAAAGATGGATGCAGCTGGAGATTTATAGGGGAAGCATCATAGTGGGAACAGAAAAAAAATGAAGTAGAAATAAATTTTTTTCTTAAATAGAGACAACTAAAATAGAACAGGATCAAACATATGTTCTCTTTTTCAAACATATGCTAGCTGACCAATGGTCACAGATGTACGAGAAGAAACTAAACACAATTTAGATATGATAAAAAGTAAACTAAAACAATTTTTTTTTTTTTTTGGTTTTTCGAGACAGGGTTTCTCTGTGTAGCTTTGCGCCTTTCCTAGAACTCGCTTTGGAGACCAGGTTGGCCTCAAACTCATAGAGATCCGCCTGCCTCTGCCTCCCCAGTGCTGGGATTAAAGGCGTGCGCCACCACCGCCCGGCAAACTAAAACAATTTGTGAAGGACAACTCAGATGATTTATGATTTCCTTCTCAAATTGCACTGGACATTTTCTAACAAAGAAATCAAAACTGAATAATGCTATGAAATTAATAGTACAATCTGGAGAGTTAGAGTACTTAAGAAAATTAAGGAGGAACTGATATTTCACAATTGGTCCAAATATTTCCTTACTAAAAAAAAAATAGTAATAATTAAACTTCATTTAACTAGTAACAGCATAAAACTTAAAAATAGCCATAAATCCCTATGATTTCAGACAGCATACTGTGGTCAGAAAGTCTCAAAACTGTAATTGTACTAGTTCATAATTTTATACATGATATTATCTTTCTAGGCAAAAAAGTGCTTTGAATTTGCCTGCTTTACATTTTCTCAATATCAAAAATACTCACCTCCCCCGAACTCTTTCAAATGAGATGAGGCACGTGAGTCACCAATACCGTTCTCCAAGCGACCCACTTCAAAGCACTGTAAATAAGCAAAAAGCAATAGGATTTACTTAGGTACAGAAAACCATTCTTTAGCACCTTATTGCCAAAATTAAGGATAGCTACTATCATAGCAACAAATCCTGGGTTATTGTGGCAATAGCTACTGTCAGCACAATAATTTAAGTACTCAGAAAACTGAAGCAGGAGGACCACAAGTTGTAGGTGGAGATTAGACAATAAGATCTTGCCTTAAAACAGAAGAAACAAAAACAAAAAAGCAAAAAAAAAAAAAAAAAAAAAAAAAAACAAGGACCATACTGGTTGTGGTGGTGCATCAGGAGTTCAAGGTCATTCTCTGCTACATAGGGAATTTTAAGCCAACCTGGCTACATGAGACCCTGTCTTAATTCTGTGTTTTCAAGTAATATAGACACACACACACACACACACACACACACACACACACACACACACACACACTTAAGTTTCTTAAGTCGAGAAACAAATGTGAAATGATTGATTGATATCCATGTCATCATTATGCAAGGACCCAATTCTCTGTATGTTCCGATTTTAGTATATGTTCTGTTTAAATGAGTACTACATCAAACAGAACTGACAAACTATCTCAGTGAACAATGAACATAGAAGAGAAAAACAACTCTAAATCATGGAATAGCATGACAGCTTACCACTACAGATTAAAGTTATTATTAAACCCCAAAATGAAGTGGGGGACTCGATTTACAAGGAGAAAGGAGACCAGTTAAGGGGGATAAGGGATACTGGAAGCAGAGTAGGAGAAGGTAAGGGCTGAGAGCAATAGACAATGAAACCCATTGCTTTGTACACTAAACCTAAAACTCTAGAAAAAGGAGAGAAAACTGTATCTGGCTATAGTCCTTAAATAAATGATATTCTATTAATATGAAAATAAACACTTGCAGGACAATGTGGTGGATGCCCTTAATTCCAGCACTCGGTAGGCCGAGGCAAGTGGATTTCAAGAGGCCAGCCTGGTCTACAGAGCGAGTTCCATGACAGCCAGGGTTATACTGAGAAACCCTGTCTCGAAAAACCAAAGAAAAGAAAATACTCCAAATGAGGCTGCCTTCTAGACATGACATTGTTGTTACACTCATAAACTGACATGGCAGTTGTAGCTGAGTGGCAAGAGTATTTGCCTAGAATGTATGAAGGCCTGGGTGCAGGCCTCAGCTCCCCGCTCCCTAACAACCAAATGCAAAACCTCCAAGTATTATGGCACATGCCTGTAATCATGCCTAAAATTCCAACACTTAGCAGGTTATGGCAGGAGGATTGATAGTTTGAAGTCATCCTGGGATATATAGTAAGACCCTGTCCTAAATGATTATTTTTGTTAAAGAAATTAAGACATAATGTTGCATTGGGGGAGGGGGGGAGGCATATAGATTGTATACAAAGACCACGTCTTGCTGTGGGATGTCTTTCTGTATGCTGTGAATATGTGTTACTCCCAATGGCTAATAAACAAAGCTTCATTGGCCTATGGCAGGGAGGAATGGATCCAGGTGAGAAAATCCAAGAGAGATAGTGAAAGGAAAAAGGAGAGTAAGGGGAGACACCAAACACCATCCGAGGAGCAACATGGAATGGGATGCAGGTAAAGCCACGGGACATGTGGTGATACATAGATTAATAGCTGTGGGTCAAGTTAAGTTATACGAGCTAGATAGTAAGAAGCAAGAAGCCATGGGCCATACAGTTTGTAGTTAATATAAGCCTCTGAGTAATTATTTTATAAGCTGCTGTGGGACCATGGAGCCGGGTGGGACTGGAGAAACTCCCAGCTACAACGTCTCAAAATAAAAATAAAAAAACTTGAAATATAAAGCATAAATACAAACCAAATAAGTTAGTATGCAGCAAAAAATTAGGCCCTTAGAACAGTATTATAAGACCTAAGCTTGCTCCAGCTAAGTAAGGACAAAAGTCCAAAAACTATGACTTTATAATATTCTGGTTTTTCTTTTAGAGATTCATTAAAAAATATTTTTTATGGTTCAATTATTTTGTGTTCTTGGGGAGCAATGTGTGCATGCAACTATAGGGGACTGAGGTGGTCAGAGGACAACTTGGAGTTGGTTCTTTGCCCCCATCATGTGGTTCTAAATCAAATTCAGGTCATCAGGCTTGGTAGTAAGTCCTTTACTCTCTAAGCCATCTCTCAAGTCAAACTTCTAAAGAACCAATACCAGTCATTTTTGATAACAGAATTAACTTTCTGTGTACCATTAATGCTGGATTTTTCACTGTTACTGAAAAGTAATTCTGTAACTGCAAAATCATGACATCAAACATTTGAACTTAAAGAGATTTTAATACAGCTAACTCATTCTGAGGTGTTGCACAGAAACAGTATCAAAGTGGATTAGTGCATAAGAGAAATAACACAGGTCAGGTAAACTGTTTTCAGCTTGGGGGTGGAGTGGGTCACAAGCCGGCCATCGCTTCTCATGCCAGTAACTCTGACAGTTGGGAGGCTGGGAAAGGATCGCAAACAAACGAGGCCAGCCTATTATGTATACAGTAATTGCCAGTACAGACTACAACAGAGCAAAAACCTGGCTTTAAGTAAATAAATATTAGCAACAACTTTATCGTCATCATAAAAAGTTTCTTAAATTATTTTCACTTGTAAAGAAAATCTCAGTTTGGTGATACAGACTAAAATGAAGGTTGCTGGGGAGGCTGAGGCAGGAGGTTCTTAAGTGCCAGGTCTGCCAGTGTGCCCAAGTAAACTGCTCACCAAGGCAAGGCAATTTAATGAGGCTCCGCCCATAGAACAAAGAAAGACGAGGGCTGGGCTGGTGAAACAGTGGCATGAATGTTAGGGGAATAACCAACCACTTTTTGAATTGGATTTAAGGACTGATTCATGAGACAGTATCCATACCTGATGCTGTCAATGAGGCCAAGAACCCACGGCTAGATAAGTCATGAAAGTGTTTTCCAGACACAACAGATTAGGATGCACATAGAAACTAAGATTCTGACAGCATGCACAGATTCAAACCAGACAAAATCCCAGGATAGAGGAGGGGAGGTGGACATGAAGTCTTACCACTAGTTGAGGAGCTATTGCATTTGACTGTTAATGGATAAGAGAAAGTTAGTGTAGTACACTTGGTATATCAACCACACTCCAGGGGAAGCACCAATGCCAGGAATAGTTGGTCAACACAAAGCAGACTCGATTATTTTTTGGTCTTTACTTCCAAAATTATTTGTTTATGAGAGACATTAATCCCAGTACTTGGGAGTCACACACCTTTAATCCAAGCACTTAAGATCTCATGCCTTTGCTTGGAAAGCACACATGCCTTTAATCCCAGCATTAAGAAGGCAGTGATAGGGTGGGCAGAGAAAGGTATATAAGGAGTTAGGACACAGGAACTAAAGTGTTTCGGCTGAGGAAAGCTTTTCAGGCTGAGGAGTCCTAGAGGTAAGAGGTGGCCTGTTCTTTTATCTCTCTGATCTTTCAGTATTTACCCCAATTTCTGGCTCCAGGTTTTTTAATAGTAAGACTACTTAGCAATTCGAGTTTGGAGGGAGGGGGGACAATACAAAAATATACCACAGAATGCATGCTGAACATGTGTGAGCTCTAGGCTTAATTTCTAATACTGCCAAAAGGAAAGAAAGAAAAAACAAAACAAACAACCACCTGAAGCCAGCTTATGTCAAGGGTATATATGACAAAACAGAGAGATCAAGTCCTCATAATGAAACTCTGTAATTTCTATATAAATTAATCTGCATTGCCCCCACCTCTACCCTGCCACAAGGGAAGTTTTGAGAACTTCCCTTTGGATTATTGAAAATACAAATACTACATGCACTGTTTTCTCCTACATATAGCATAATATATAATAGACCTGAATTTTTAATTAGGCACACACAAAACTATAATATTATACTATAATAAATTATGTGAATGTGGTTTCCTTCCTTCTCTTTCTTAAAATATCTTATTTATACTACATACCAGAGTTCGTGTCTTCTTCATATCTATTTTATGCATAAGCCAGTCCCTCCTCTTCTAAAAAGGCTCATTTTTAATCACAAAGTAGATTTGCTTTACATAGTATTTCTCATTAATCAACTTCTCAACTCTGTTGGGAAGGTGGCATATCCACCAGCAGACAATGTTTCTACAGTAATTTTTAGATAGTTCAATTCAAACCTAACCCTAAATCTCTGTAGCTAAATTTCATTTACAAAACATGGCTTTCTACTACATTTTTCCGATGTTTTTATAATGGCTCAAATCTTATAACACACCTCTATGCCATCAATTGGAACATACTTTCTGGTTTATGTGTTCCACCCACAAATGCAATGCCTTTTCCATTTTAATTGGGCACTTCTGTAGTCTGAGGAATAGTATCAAAAGTTTCACAAATTTCTTTTTCTTCATAATTTCATGGGTGGATGGTTCATTCTTAATATATTTCTCAGCAAGCTCAACATACAGTTTTCTTTCCTCATTAACTCAAGAACATTTACCTTTCCCCTTAAAGAAAGCACTTACTAGGCTCTTTAGCATATCTAAGCTGTCAGCATCACCATACTTGTACTTTGTAATCACAATAGGTCAAAAGGATTACTTGAAAGCAGACATTGTGATAACATGAATTAACACAGTAACCCACACAATGACACAGATGGAAAGCCTGGACAAAAGGATAAGTCATATCCAGAACATAAGATACTATAGCATGGTTATCTTATCACACTCTACACATGCATTTTAAATATGAATTGTGTATTTCTTGAATTTGCCATTTAATACTTTCAGAGTACAGTTATTAGTTATTTGGAACTGTAGAAAGCAAAACCACAATTAGGGAACGATGACTATACATATCAATGTTAAAAATACTACTAAAAATGCAATTTTTTAATCATGTATTTCCTGGTTTTAAGCTTATTTTAGACTGGACAAAAATAACGTACCTTTCTAGAAAGGCCAAGATCACCCTTCTTGGGCATAAATCCAGGGTCTAAATCATTGGATTCAAGAAGTTTCTTAGTTGGTTTTCTTTGACGTTTACTTTCATAATTTCCTGAAATGCACATAATTTTTCCTTAGATGCTTTAGAAACTGAGCACACGCTAATTTTGAAAAATGAAAATCTGTATTAATGAGTCAAATTCTTGTTTGCATTTTTCATCATGTTATAAGGAAGGGTACAGTAAGAATGTATTATTCTAAAATAGTGCTTACTAAAACACATTAAGTATTACTCAATGAAGACACACATTAATTAGTGTATAATGACTGTGGGTATGTGTGAACCACAGAATAAGGGCAAAATCAAAAGGAATAAAGTGCATTCATAGCCATCAACTGAGAGTGAGAATAAAGAAAGTAGAGCAGGATTCTGGGCACAAATGGACTAGAACTACATAGTTCAAGGCTTTCAAAATAAAGTAAAACAAAGCTAGGGGGAGGTGGCAGCACATGCCTTTAATCCTAACACTCGGAAGGCAGAGGCAAGGATTTGTTTACAGAGTGAGTTCCAAGACAGGGCTATAGAGAAAGCCTGTCTTGAAAGCCAATGCCCCCTCCCCAAAGACCAAAAAAACCAAACAAACAGGAAAACAAACTGGGTGTGGTAGTTCACCCCTTTAATCCCAGCACTGCAGAGACAGAAGTGAGTAGATCTCTGTGGGTTCAAGACCAGCCTGTTCTACCTATAGAGTTCCAGGACAGCTAGTGATACAGAGACACACACTCTCTCTCAAAAAAGGAAAAAGGTAGCCAGGCGGTGGTGGCGCACGCCTTTAATCCCAGCACTCGGGAGGCAGAGCCAGGCGGATCTCTGTGAGTTCAAGGCCAGCCTGGGCTACCAAGTGAGCTCCAGGAAAGGCGCAAAGCTACACAGAGAAACCCTGTCTCGAAAAACCAAAAAAAAAAAAAAAAAAAAAAAAAAGGAAAAAGGTAAAACAAATAAATGATACTACAATATAAATGTGTATGCTTGAGCACACACATCTGCACATACACGTTTGTGTGATACAGTAAGTACTTATTCCTGTTCCTTAAAACATATCCTTTAGTTTGGCCGAGACAGCATAGTGTATAAAATCACTTGGTGCCAAGCCTGACAAGTTAACCTAAGTCTGATTCCAGAACACATGTGATAGAAAACTGTCTCCCTGAAAGTTGTCCTCTAAACTCCACAAATAAATGCAGTTTTAAGAATCTTTTAGGAATGGACATGTAGCTCAGTGGTAAGGCACTTGATTGGCCTGTGTCAAGCCCTAGGTGGGATTACTGGCATGGCAAAAATTAAAATAGCACAACATAAAACAAAAATCTTTTTTTTTTTAAAGGAAAAATACTAGTAACTAATGTTGGGAATGTATAGATAATAACTTATTATTATCTAACTGTGAGGACATGTAAGAGTTCACCCCACTCCTTGGCTGACTACAGTAACCAACAACCAGAGGGTAACAGAAACATTTAGATTTCATTCTCCCCAGGTGACATATGAAATAATGAAATGAAAACTGGTTGGAAATGAACTTCAAGGGAATACTGAAACTTACTAGATATTTACTATGTTTTCAAAACTCAAATACTACACATTAATTCTTTTTATGCTGTTGTTAGGGTATACCTGTGGAGGCCAGAGGTCAACTTTACAAGTTGTTCCTCAGAGGCCATCTACCTTGTTTTTTGAGATTTAGTCTCTCATTGGGGCCAAGGGCTCACGAATTACACAAGGCTATCTCTGTCTTGGCATTACAAACGTGTACCCCTACACCTGGAATTTTAATATAGGTCCTAGGGAATGAACCGCAGCAATCACCTCATTAACTGAGCTATTATTCCAGCTCCGATTATGGTCAGTTTATACATGATGAAACAACTTTAGAGATTAAACAAATATCCAAGGAACACATGAACTGGTAGAGCTAGTAGGTGAAAGAAAGAAACTTAGGTTTCGCCAGGTGTGATGGCACATACCTTTAATCCCAGCACTTGGGAGGCAAAGGCAGGTGAATCTTTTTGAGTTCAAGGCCAGCCTGGTCTACAGAGTGATTTCCAGGAGAGCCAGGGCTACATAGTGACCCCATGGTGGGGACAGGGGAGGATTAGGTTTCAAGTTCTTTTATTTTTTCCTCTCAAGATTTTTATTTGTTTGTTATGTATAGTGTTCTGTCTGCATGTGCGCCTGTAAGCCAGAAGAGGGCACCAGATCTCATTATAGATGGTTCTGAGCCACCACGTGGTTGCTGGGAATTGAATGCAGCACTTCTGAAAGAGTAGCTCTTAACCTGGTTTCAAGTTCTTATTTCCCCTGTGTGAAGCACTCCTACTTGTTTGCTGGCTCACACTGCAGCTGATCAATAATCACAAAAGGACAATAAAACAAGGTAGTTTCTAAAAGCATTTCCTTCATAGTGCTCCACAAATTCATTTGTGGCAGAAGCATATCAAATTAGCCACCACTTTAGGGATTGCCTCGAATAAAATTGTTGTATACAGTAAAGGTGTCAGCTTCACAACAACACATAGTAGAAATTTCCTGCTGCATCCAATCATATCTGCTTATACATTGAGACCCCATCCCCACCTTACCTGGTGTCTTAACAAGCAATTCCTCAGACTCAAGGGCAGGCTGCGGAGAGACTTCTGGAGCCACAGGAACAGATAAGGTCAGCTGTGGCAACTCAGCATGTCCAACTCCAAGATCTGACTGAGCCAAGGGCCCTTCCAAAAACGGAGCCTCTCTTTCAAGAACTGGAGGCTCTTCTTTAGTTGAAATCAAAGAATTCTCATCCACCTGCTTGTTCTGAGCACTAGAGCGACATCGGGCAAGAAGGTTTTCGTCTTCACAGCGGGAACTTACCTAAAATCAGTAGGTACAAATTGAATACCCAGGCCAAAATTATTAGAATTTACAAAAAAAAGGGGGGGGCATTAAAAAACATAAGAGATTCTGGACTGAGCAGTGGTGGCTCACACCTTTAATCCCAGCACTCAGGAGACAGGCAGAGACAGGCAGATTTCTGTGAGTTCAAGGCCAGCCTGGTCTACATATCAGTTCTTGGATAGCCAAGGATACACAGAGAAACCCTATCTTGGAAAAACAAAACAAACACAAGAGACTCTGATACTTGCTAGGATATGGATTAAGCTTGAGGATATTATGCTAAGGGAAACAGACCAAAGTATTACAAAACTACACTAATCTGAATCCAGAAGAATCAAACTCATAGAGACAAAAAATACAATATGAGAAATGATAGGAAGGGGAATTATTTGGCCACTAAGTATTATTTTTCAGTTTAGGGAAACAAAAATTTCTAGAGATGATTGACATTTATGGCTGTATAATAGCAGAACTATGCTTACTATTATAGAACTGAACACTAAAAAAAAAATATTAAAAGTCTTTTGATTTTATAACCACTAATAAAATGAACAGACAAGGTTCGTCAACACTTTTTTGGGGTTGGGTGGTGGTGGGGTGGGTGGGAACGAGTTGAGACAGGGTTCCTCTGTGTAGTTTTGGTGCCTGTCCTGGATCTGGCTCTATAGACCAGGCTGGCCTTGAACTCACAGAGATCCACCTGGCTCTGCCCCCCCCCCCCCCCCGCCCAGGTGTGGTGCTTCCTCAACACTTTTTTTAAACCACAGAGTAATGGTTAATACAGTAAAGGATATTCCTTGGCTACTAATTACATACATACTGCTTATTCACAAAGGTATAAAATAAAGCTAAAGAGATTAGTCAACACTATGACAACTTTAGTTCACTAAAAAAAAGGGTAAAATTATGTATTTTGACATCATTATCCAGGTTTTTTGTTTTGTTTGAAGCAGGGTTTCTCTGTGTAGCTTTGGAGCCTGTCCTGGATCTCACTTTGTAGACCAGGTTGGCCTCGAACTCACAGAGATTCGCCTGGCTCTGCCTCTCTAGTGCTGGGACTAAAGGCATACGCCACCAATGCCCAGCATTATCCAGGTTCTTAATATTGCATCATAACAATATTAAATACTTAAATACTCTTCAAAAGCAGAGGGGAAAATGAACAGAAACGTAAGAAGATTCACTTATACCCTTTCTGAATGACTAATACAGGGCAGGCAGGCACTGAACTACAAGCTAATAGAAAAAACAAAACACCAGAGAAGGCAAGATCCCAGTGAAAGAAAGGATTATCTTCTGAATATAAAATATGATATTACAAGTGAAACTACCATCTTCTGAAATGTTGCAGCATACCTTATGCACTTGTTCCTGTACCTTCTTTTGTTTTTTCTTAGGAGCAAATATCTGATCATATTCTTCTGTATATTCCAGAAGCCACTTGCTTGGCTTCCTAAGGCGTTTCTTCTCTGACCGAATAGCTAAAAGAGAAAATAATTTCCCTATTAATTAATGAATTTAATTAATTAAACTTACTCTTTCATGAAACCACTACTACACCCTGAAAGTAAATTCCTACTTACTAAGAAGCTCAAAACGATTTTAAAAGATATAAATGGATCTGGTTAAGAAGTTTGACATTATTTGCTACGGTTTATCAAAAACAAAATTTGGGTGTGTGTGTGTGTGTGTTACTTTATATAAACTAAATTCCCCATATACACAATTCTCCCTTAGTAAGGAAAAGATTAAGCTGAAACCAGCATTCCGTATAGCGATACAAAGTTAGCATCTATCTAAAAATAAAAACACAGAGTACTAACTGGGTAAACTGGAGCAAGGACCTGATAGTCTTCAGAATAAGAAAAACCTTGGGAACTGGGCATGATATCTAAGGCAGGAAGACTGCTGCAAGTTCATGGCAAGCACAGGCTACACAAAGTTAAGTTTCATGCTAGCCTGGGCTTAAGAATAACTTTGTCTCAAAAACAAACAAAACAGCAAACACAAAAACACAAACACCTTAGGGAGCCAAGCTCATGACTTCTAGAAGGATATACAACCTAAAAGGGTCAGGTATTTGCTCCATTTCTCCTACTTGGTCCCACTCTGTCTCCGTTTTAAAACATTTACTTTGATAAAATTTAGCACACTGAGCTAACACCTACATAACATAAAGGCATGGGTCTCTTTAGGAGGCAAGAGGTTATTTGACAAACTATGTGGAAGCTGTTCCTGCCTCAAGTGAATATGGTATTGCTGCTTTTGATGAAAAGGAAAGCAATTAGAAGCTAGTTGTATAGTGTGCACCTTTAATCCCAGCACTCAGGAGGCAGAGGCAGGAGGATCTCTGTGAGTACGAGGCCAGCCTGGTCTACACAGAGAGTTCCAGACCAGCCAGGGCTGTACAGTGAGACCATCTCCAACAACAAATGAATGTATTAATTCAAGAAAGCCATCCTGGGACCACAGGGAGACCCTATCTTTTTTTAATCTTTCTTTTTTTTTTTTGGTTTTTTGAGACGGGGTTTCTCTGTGTAGCTTTGCGCCTTTCCTGGAACTCACTCTGTAGCCCAGGCTGGCCTCGAACTCACAGAGATCCACCTGGCTCTGCCTCCCGAGTGCTGGAATTAAAGGCGTGCACCACCACCGCCAGGCAGGAGAACCTATCTCAAAAAATGAAGAGGAAGGGGAGCGGGGACAAGAAAATGTTGAGGTCAAATATTAAAAGGCTGGAATATTTATTAAAAGTGTGTGCCTACATTGCTACCTATATAATTAGGCAGCTACTCAAAGCATGAAAAACCAAATGTAGAGATTTTTTTCCCAAGCAATGTGACAAGTTTCCTCAAGTTCCTACAGCCATGATGATGTTCCTTCTACAAGGGATCATACCCTCTAACCCTTGAAACCTTCACTTACCATGTTTTTATAACTCAATTACTGAGGTAGGCCAGCCATGACAACAATCAAAATCTGGCAACTCTAAAATCCTTGGGTGTTTTTCACTAAAGCAAGCTCCTGGGTTAGCACTGTATTTGTCCTTCACTCCTAGACAAAGTCTCAATCCCAGGTCTCAAGACTGTCTTGTTCCCTTTCTTCTTGAGGTTGCTGTTCCCATTACACAGTAGGACTTTGACTTTCTCATAGAAAATACTAGGGCCAAGTTTCAATTTTCTGTCTATTTCTTTGAGGCAAACAAAGAAGCCAGCAGAATGCAAAGGAGTAGACATTAGACGTGTCTTCAGTACACCTTTTAGGTTTCTGCATGATCACATGCATTGCTCCTCACCAAAATCATGTAGAATACAGTAAAATTGTAGGGTCTCAGTTGGGTGTAGTGGTGCACACCTTTAGTCCCAGCAGAGACAGGCACTGGAGGCCAGTCTGGTCTACAAAGTGAATTCCACAACAGCAAGGGCTACACACAGAGAAATCCTGTCGCAATCCACCCCCACCCCATGCCTCCTCCCATCCCTAGACTTTGTCTAGGAGTGAAGGACAAATACAGTGCTAACCCAGGAGCTTGCTTTAGCAAAAAACACCATGCCTAAAAAATTAGGATCTGAAAAACTATTAATTTAGACCTTTTTTTGGGTCAAGTTTAGTGGATTATAGAATCATACTATTCATTTCTATTTGGTCTATGGCTTTTTTTGCCACAAAGGCAAAGGTTAGTAGTTAAGAGAGGCTATACAGTTCTTAATGCTTAAAACATTTTCTTTTAGAAAAAAACAAAACCAGCACTTTCCTTAAATAGTGTAACAAACTGTGAAGTGAAAATATCTAGTAAGAACTGACTGACTTAATAGCCAGAAGATATATTCTTTTTCTTTCTTCCTCCCACCTACATACACAATACCACAACTCTCCACCTACATTCTCCCTAAGAGAGATTGCCCAGTCACAACACTTCAGACAGTGGAAAGAATCTGGAAGAGTGGAAAGAATTTCCCTAACCCATTTCCTTTTTTTAAATTAATTAATTACTTTTTTGTTTTGTTTACGAGAAGGGCTTCTCTGTGTAGCCTTGGCTGTCCTTGATGCAGGTGGGCAACATTAGAACAAAAGGAAATGATTTTGCAAACTAAGAAAAAGGATAATCAGGAAAAGGATGAATACAACACAACCTTTTGAACTCTGGAGGGCAACAGTAAGAGTTAATGACAAGCAAATGAACAGATGGTAGATCATGCAAGCTTTTATACAGGCTGAGCAGCAAGAGTGAACAAACCAGGACCTAACACTCATCACCACTGAAATTCTCAGAAAAGAAACAAGCTCGCATTCCTATTCTACAAGTATAAACTCTCAAAAAGGAAAACACTGTATTGTAGAAAATGGACATAAACTGCTTATACTGGTAGGTCTAGCAATAGAGCACACACACCAGGTAAAATAATAAAAACAGCCCCAAAGCCAAAACAAGCCAAATGGTAATCAACTTATGAATAGATAAAATGGGGTGTATATATAGCTATGCTAAGTATTAATTGGCAGTGGAAACAAGTTACTGCTTCATGTTACCATATATAATCCCACCCAAGTCAGATGAGATTCAGTGTGCCTGTGATATGGCCAAAATACGTAAGGTGAAAGAAAAGCAAAGCTAAGAGACTATGTTCTAGCTGCACTTGGGAGGCAGAGACAGGTGGATCTCTTTGAGTTCGAGGCCAGCCTGGTCTACAGAGTTGAGTTCCAGGACAGCTTCTAAAGCTACACAGAGAAATCCTGTCTTGGGGTCAAAAAAGATTCCATTAATATGAAATGACAAGAAAAGCAAATCTTTTTTTTAACAAAAATTGGATTAATTGAGCCTTTGAGAAGGAACAAGGAGTATACACAGGCTAGTGGGCTCTTTCTGGTAATGATAGAATGTTCTAGAGAGCTTATAGAAATGACTGAACATCTCACTAAATTTAGAAAGCATCCTATCATTCAACTATTACAATAAAATATGTAAATTTTATAGCATATAAATTGTTATTCTGAATAAAGTTAATTTTTCAAAAGTAGAGGTCCAAACAGAGGTAGTACCTAAAATTCCTTGAAATCTCTACCCATTCCTAAAAGAAATTAATATTTCTTCCCTTTTTACCCCCCACACCTTTATTTTACTCTATAAAGCCAAGGCTTGACAAGTTGATTTGGCAGTTTGTCTTTCCCTTCCATTTCTGGCCAAGAATAAGTTTCCAATTATAATTCATTATTGAGTAAAGTTAGGGTAGAAACTGAAGGCAAAAACCCAATGTAAAAACCAGATATTCACTGCTTGCTGGCTCATTGGCTTTAGCTAGCTTTCTTTTTTATATATATATAATTTCTTTTTATTTTATGTGCATTGGTGTTTTATCTGTGTGGTCTCAAAAGACAAACAAAACAAACAAAAAACAAAAGCAAACAAACAAACAAAAAACCCTCTGTCACATATATTTATCCAGGAAAAGGAGCCTATTCAACCCTATCCTGCCCCTGCCGTACCATCACAAGTCTTGTTTGGTTTGGTTTTTGACACAGGAACTCAGTCTTAGGCAGGCTGGCTGGCTTTGAACTCGTGGCGCTCCTCCCTTAGCCTCCCAGGCGCTGAAATTATAGGCATAGGCTACTCCACCCAGTTGCTATGTAAATTTGATAGGCTTCTATAAATCAGAAAAAATGCACTGCAAATTCCAATAACCAAGGAAAACATTAAACCCATGAAACAGCCTTACTCATGGTAAGAGATTTTGTAGCATGTACACAGAGCTCCTTTATAAAATTCCATACTTTATTCCAAAAAAAAAAAATTTAAGTAACTAAATTTAAAATGGGAATAGGTTTGCAATGGAAAAGGGATGGGTAGAATGAAGTTTAGAGAAATTTTGATGGAATGCAAGCCTTACTTTTCTGTATTGCTTACAGGAATGTATAATGTAACAACCACAGAGTACAACGTCAGAGAAGTAGTGACCAAGTGAAGAGGCTATGAACAATTTATGTTCCCAATTCTAAAAAGACAAAAAATTATTTTAAGGTGACTGAACACAGTAGATCTAAATTGCCAAAAACTATACATTAATAGAGGACAGAGTTAACAAATTACAGCAAATTATAAGAAAAATACTGTGAAATTTAATAAAACTATCACTAACATGACAACAAGAATCATGAGTCACATCTGGAAAACAGACTGAATTGCTGAGGGATACAGCTGGAAGGGGTATTAACCTTGTGTGTATTTTAAGCGTTGAATTATGCCAATATATTACCATATTTCATCTTCCAAAAGTTTGAGTACTGAGGATTTACTTATCTCAACTGACAGTGTGACCGCCTAGCACTGGGATCAAGCCCCAGCATCACATAGACTTAGGTATGGTGGCAATTCCTGTAATTCTGGGACTCAAAGTGGAGACAAAAGGATTAAGTTTGAGGTCAGTTTAAGCTACATGATTCTATGTCTCAACAACAAAAACACTTTAAATCCAGTAAAAACAAAAATATGTAAACATGAAATATTAATAAATAAAACTCTTATATTCATGCTTATTAGTCATTTTTAGAAAATGAAGGGAAGGATTATTTCTAGTACTTTATTTCCTGTGACTTTATTTGCTAACAAAGGCAATAAAAGGAGGAAAGAACATTAAGGAAAAAGTAACAGTGAGGTAACAGCCAAGGGTGGATAGTAATTAACATTACTAGAAGTTTCAAATGAAGATATCTAGCCAAAGTCATAGAAATGTAGGCCACGGGGCTGGAGAGATGGCTCAGAGGTTAAGAGCACTGACTGCTCTTCCAGAGGTCCTGAGTTCAATTCCCAGCAACCACATGGTGGCTCACAACCATCTGTAATGAGATCTGGTGCCCTCTTCTGGCTGCAGTCATACATACTGTATACATAATAAATAAATAAATCTTTAAAAAAAAAAAAGAAAGAAAGAAAGAAAAGAAATGTAGGCCACGGTCAAGACAGACTTAAGCTAAATGTAGAGTTGTTTCAGCCCAGCTGATTCCAGCCTAGACCCCAGAGTCAGATAGAGCAGTTCAGCACAAGTCAAGGTTGTTCCATGTTTTTGTTAAGTTCCTTCGTAACTCTTCCCACCCACCGACACCTTTTCTGATGACTGATGTCCAAACAAACAAAAACAAGCAACAAGCAGCTGGAAAGGACAGGAAGAAGAAGGAAGGAGCATGAAGACTAGGCTAAGGTTGCCAGAGTGAGTGGTCCAGATCTTCTGGCTCACCATGGGAGTTCCAAAGTACTTCTCCAGGGGCACTTCAGCTACCATTAAGACAGAGGCAGAAGAGAACTCTCAGTCTCTTTCTTTCCTAGTAGATCATTACTATGTGCTAGGATATAATATTCTACACAACAAAGGAAAAGAAGAAGTAAAGTAACTGAATGAGCTTGTCTCAACATTAATATTACTGAGAGAAAAAGTCTCTTATTTTTAGGATGTGGTAATGCACATCTATTAAACTCGGTGCTTGGGTGGAGAGGGGAGAATAAAAAATTCAAGGTCACTTCTACTAAATGAGGGCAGCCTGGGCTACATGAGAAGGGCCTTAAATAAAAACAAACACACACCTGGACTAGAAAACTGAGCCATGGTGTAAAGGTGCCTGCTGCCAAGCCTGACAATCTGAGATCGATCCCTGGGACCCAAAGGTGGAAGGAATGAAATGACTCCACCAAGTTGGCCTCCTGAACTCATCTGTGTTGCACATGCACATAGACCAGCATACAAAGTAAGTAAGTATAATGCAAGATTTCTTTAAAGAATGGTTTTTAAAATTCCATTTAAAACAAAGAAAAAAAGCTGATTCTAACTAAGAATGGGAGCTGCATATTCCTAAACCATGCCCCCTCCCCCCCACCCACCCTTTTTTTTGTTTTGTTTTGTTTTTTTGAAACAGGGTTTTGATGCCTGTCCTGGATCTCACTCTGTAGACCAAACTGGCCTCCAACTCACAGAGATCCTCTTGGCTCTGCCTCCCAAGTGCTGAGATTAAAGGCATGCATAACCCATTCTTTTTAAAATTATGCTTGAGCTGAAGTATAACTGAAAGGAAACAAACACAATATAAAAAACACAAGCCAAGTCTGACTCTTGTTACATACACAAAAATAAGCATCCACTTGAGCACGTGAGTTTACCTTCCCTAACGGAAACCAGTGACTTCTTTGAACAGCAATGTATATGATCAAGAACCAGAAGTAAGCCAGGCATGGTGGTGCATGACTTGAATTCCAGCACTGGGGAGGCAGAGGCAGGCAGATCTCTGAGTTCAAGCCCAGCCTGGTCTACAGAGCAAGTTTTAGGACAGAGAAACCCTGTTTCAAAAAACACCTGGAAGGAAGGGAGAGAGGGAGGGAGGAAGGAAGGAAGTGAGAGAGGGAGAGAGGGAAGGAGGGAGGACCAGAAGTGATAATCTGGAAGCAGAAGTAAATCTACCATGACAGACTAAGAAGTTACAGAATTACAGCTTGCCTTTAAAATAATTATAAAGAAACGGTGTGTGTGGGGGGGGGCACGGCACCGTAAACACACCTCTATTTCCACACTTGGGAGGATTCTGAGTTGGAGGGTGACTTGAACTACATAGCAAGTGAACACTGTTGTACACTTCCCATCATTGACTACAAAGAAACTGGGAGTAGAGCTCAGCAGTAGAATGTAAGCTTTGTGCTCAGTCACAAACAGCACCAACAAAACAAAACAAAACCAGCTATAATGGCACAGACTCAATCCCAGCCACTCCAAAGACAAAGGCAGAAAGATCACGAGTTCAAGGCCTGCCTAGGCTACTGTACAGTGAGTTCAGTTCCAGCCTAAACAACTTAGTGAGACCCTGTCTCAAAATAAAAGGTTAAAAATGGCTGGGGATATAGACTAGTTGATAGAGAGCTCACCTACCACATATGAGGCCCTAAATTGAATGTCCAATACCACAAAACAAAACAAAGCCCTATGTCATAACTCACTCCATGAGGCCATTATTACCTCAATACTAAAACTAGACAAAGACTATAACAAACAAGAAAATAAGTCAACATAATTTATGATATAAATGAAAACACCCACAAGCAAACCAAACCTAGCAATTAAAAAAAAAATCATACTGCAAACCACAACCAAGTGCAAAGGATACTAACCCTAGGACTACAAACTAAGTTTGATACACACTGATAGATATAGGGAGGAAAAAAGCCCAATCAGCTCCAAATTACATCTGACAAATTAACAAAGTATGGCATGGTGGCTAATCTTAATTGTTAATTTGACTAAATAGAAGCACCTAGGTAAGCAGAGCTCTGGCTTTATGGGAGTGGGGGTGGGGTCCAGAGAGTAGCCAGAGGGAAGAGAGGAGATTAACCTGAATGTAGTTGGTATAACCCAACAGGCTGGGGACCCAGAAGGAGGAGGAAATCAGTTAGCTTAGACATGGCTCTCTATTTCCTGTCTGCTATGATATAGATGTTCTGTTCTGTAAGCACAACAGCTGTTCTCACCATGATAGACTGACCGCTCTAAAATCCTAAATCAAAACAACGAAAAACTTACTAACACACACAGGGATAAAAGGAAAGTTCAACATCAAAAATCACTCACTAAATAGCTAGTAATATAATGAAAAACACTACATGGTTTTTCTCCTAAAACTGGGAATGTCTGCTGCTCTGTCCACCTCTGTGTCACAGCACTAGAGATTTTAGCAAGAATAGTTAAGCAAGGAGTAAAGTAAGTGAAATACAGAGGAGAAAGGACAAAGAAAAACTACGTTAGCAGACATTACACTGAGAATCTAAGTGAGCTAACTAACAAGTTAAACAAGTTTTCATATCAATATGCTACGCTGGGAAGTTGGTTGGCTCAGCAGCTAAGGTCTTCCAGAGGAACTGAGTCTGATTCCTAGCACCCACACGGTGCATCTGTAACTCTGCAGGCACAGTGAACTATTTAGGGGTCAGCAAGATGGCTCAGTGGGTACAGGTACTTGTTTAAGACTGATGATCTGAGTTAAACCCTGGAACCTCCATGGTGTAAAGAGAAAATCAACTCCCATAAATTGTTCTGACTTCTATACATGTACATGCATACAAACACAACATATAAATAAATAGGTCAATAAATAAATGTTAAAGGGGTTGGGGATTTAGCTCAGTGGTAAAGTGCTTGCCTAACAATCAAAAGGCCCTGGGTTCGGTCCTCAGCAGGGGGTGGGGTGTGTGTTATGACAACACGACACAAAATAAAACACAACAACAAAGAAAAACCCTTCTTTTCGGGAGGCAGAGCCAGGCGGTTCTCTGTGAGTTTGAGGCCAGCCTGGTCTACACAGTGAGTTCCAGAAAAGGCACAAAGCTACATAGAGAAACCCTGTCTCGAAAAACCAAAATAAATAAAAAATAATAATAAAATAAATGTTAAAAATTAAGTTGTGGATACATTTAGCAAAAGTATAAGACTTACAAACTGAAAATTACAAAACAATATGGAAAGAAATGAAATGTACAACTTAGATGTCATCCCATATTGATGGACTGAAAGCCACAACAGCAGCACTACCTAAAGCAGCCAATAGCTTTCAGCACAATCTCTATCAAAATCCCAATGGGGGGCACTGAAGAAATTAACAAATTTAATGAAGATTCACAGAGGTCGAAATCATCTTGGAAAAGTACAAACTTCAAACATTCACACTCTAATTTCAAAAATAAATCAATTAAACCCTACAAAACTACCATTCTAAGAACTGTGATATGGATAGCTTCTCCTTCAGAGATGGACACTGGAAGTGGATAGACAGGCTAGAGTGGAAAGTTCAGAATTGTGGCTATTAAAAGGCTGCCTCTTCTCTGTAATCCAAACAAAAGAACTGGGTGCTGAAGATATTGTTCAGGCAGTCAAGTACTTGCTGCTAAAGTGTGGGATGAGTTCAGATTCCCAGTGCTTATGTAAGTAGTTGGGCACAGCATTACATGCCTATAATACTAGCACTTAGAAGGTAGGGAAGAAGTATTTCTGAGGCCTGTTGGCTGACCAGTCTAGCTAAATTGCTGAGCTCCCGGTTCACTTCGACATCCTAGCTCAAAAAACAAGGTGGAGAGCAATTTAAGACACCTGATGTCACCCTTACATATTTGCTGCTAGTTTATTTTCAACGTGTGCCAACAAGACCACACAATAATAATTAAAAAAAAAGAACACTTTAGAAAAAGAAACAGGGTCCTTCTATAGCCCAGGCTGGCTCCAAACACTCAGCCACCATCCTGACTTATTGTAACAAGTGCTAGGATTATAAGCATGAGCTACCACACAGCTAGTAACAACAGTCTTTTTCAATACTATAACTGAGTCAAAAGAATACCAACTTGTACAGGAGTACAGCTGGGTAGCCTAATTCATACCACTAAGAAACTGGATTAAAGGCTCTAGAAAAAAAATACAGGTCTAAATCTTCATGAGCAGATTATACAATGCTTTCAAAATATAGTATCAAATACAAGAAAAGATTTTATCAAAATTTTAAAAATTCTTCACTTTAAAAGGTTATGATCAAGAAAGCAGAAATACAATCCAAAGGTCAGTTTAGAATACTTGTGCATCACATCTACTACTAATATCTAGAAAGAAGAATGCTTATGATTTAGAGACAAAGAGCTCAATTATAATCACAAGAAGGCTCATGGGTAGAATGCTCATCCAGCATACATTAGGCCCTTGGTTTATCCCCAAAAAATCACACACACAAAAATACCCCATAACAATAATATAATCAAAAAATAGACATTTTTCCGACAAAAGTATACAAATAGCCAATTAGGTACATGAAAAGATATCTAAATCACTAATCAGAGAAATGAAAATGATTTTTTTTTTTTTACAATTTCAGACCACTCCACACTCACTAGAATGGCTATATAAGTGTTGATGGGCATCGGGAGAAACAGAAACTCTCATAGTGCTACTGAGAATATAAAATTAGATAAAGCAACTTTTCCAACAGTTTCTCAAAGGTCTAAACACAAAATGACTAACTCATTTAGCAGTTCCATTCCTAGGTATAGAGAAAAACATGTAACCATGCAAAATACTGCATATCTGTAACAGCATTGTTCATAAAACAACAGGTGTAAATAAACCCCTCCAAATCCACCAACTGATGGAAATCCAATTCACGTATCCACACAATGTGATACTGTCACCACTAAAAAGACTTCAAGTAAGAGGTTCTTAAAAAGCAGAATAAGCAGCCCTAGTCCTTGTTACTACCAGAGATGCTGACACTTATGGTAACTCCAAACTCAGTTAAGACATTGCAATCCCAGAACAGTTATAATATAAAGGGTAAGGAGAACTTTTCACTTTCTCAGAAACTGTTCCTCACCAAACCAATACAGCTCTAATCCAATGGCAGCTTCAGTTTGTTAGGTCGGGAAAGGAGGGCTAGGATAGGACTCAATATAAAACAAAGAAGGGGAAAAGACTCCATAAATGAACTCTAAGAAAACACATATAATCCATAAAGAATTCAAAAATATTGTCTAAGAAACTCAATTATCTACAAGATAACAATTAAAAATAAAATTCAATTGATGCATGAGCAAAATTAAAACATCACCACAGGGAAAATTCAAAGCAACAAAAATCCTGATAGTAAAGAATAGAACTGAAACGAAAGGTTTTTGCTTTGTTTTGGTACAGTTTTTCCAGACAGGGTTTCTCTGTGTAGCTCTGACTGTCCTGGAACTCACTTTGTAGACCAGGCTGGCCTCAAACTCAGAGATCTGCCTGTCTCTGCCTCTGGAATACTGGGATTTAAAAGCATGCACCACCACTGCTCAGCCTGAAATGAAATTTACTAGAGGAATTCAACAAAACAGAAAATGTGATCAAGTAGGAGAAAGAGAAAATCAGCAAACTCCAGACAGAATTCCAAGGGCTGGGTGTCCAGCTCTGACCAGAGTGCTTATTTGGCACATATGCAAGGCCCAGGTTCAATCCCCAGCACCTTACCACATCCTGTGCCTTAGTTTCTTTTCTTTTTGCTGTAAGAAAACACAACAACAAAAATTTAAGGGAGAAAGATCTTCAAAATACTTTAGCTTACAGTTCAAGGCAGCAGTAGAAGCAGTTAGCTACATTACATCCAGACAGAGGAGAGTGGTGAATGAATGTCTAGAGGACAGGGCTGAGCTTGCTTTCTTCACTTTTACAACCCAGGCCCCAGAGTCTTCCCACACTAATTAAAGTAATCAAGAAAATCACTCACAGGCATGTTCAGAAGCCCATCTCCCAGGTGATTTTAGATCTAGTCAAATTTACAACACTAACCATTGCACCCTTCTAAAAATAAATAAATAACAGGTAATTAAAAACTATGCAATCAAAGGAATAGAAAAAAGAAAAAGGGTGAAAAAAATATAAAGACAAGAAACCATCAAGTGCACCAATAGACTACATAATATTTCAAGAAAAAAAGGACCAGACAGGCGGTTGTGGCTCACACCTTTAATCCCAGCACTTGAGAGGCAGAGCCAGGTGGATCTCTGTGAGTTCGAGGCCAGCCTGGTCTAAAAGAGTAAGATCCAGGTACCAAAAGTACACAGAGAAACCCTGTCTCGAAAAACCAACAACAACAACAAAATCTGTTTTCATTCTGTTGGGCATGATAAATTTAATTCAATAGTTATATACATTTCGATTGGCTTTGAGAATTATAAATTTATAAACTCAAGTTCCATTTGCTTTTGGGATACCATCTTACAAGGATTCCAATTTGCAGTAAGGCTCGTTAAGGAAGGGAATGGCTCAGTTGCCTTTAGCCTACTGGCTATGGGTGGGTTAGGACTTCTATTGGTCTTTTCTGTATGGAACACACAGATTGCGAGCCCAGCGCCACTTTGAGATCTTTGGCAGCAGTAACTGCAGCTCACACACGATTGAGCCTGTATGATAATGAGTATTCAGAGACGGGTAATGCCTGGGGAGTTCTCACCAACCTAAGAGAGAGCGCCTGTGTGGCCTGGGCAGGCATCGCCATGACGGGTAAGGTGACCTGCTGACGTCCCACGCAACCTAAGTCAGAAGCTCATTTTTTTAGTAAAAGGGGGACCTGTAGGATCCTGGCTCCCTTTTGGGTAACTGTTGCCTTGCTTGCTGACCTTGACCTTGATATCCTCCCTATGCTAATTCCCTGCCTGGTTCCACCCTCCTGAATGCTTAAGGGAAGTTCCTTGTCTGTGTATCCTGCATACTGGGCGTTAACAGCTTACATGCAAGATTGTAAAACATCGGTAGCCATCTTCTGCCCTCCGGGGTTCTCCCATTGTGCTGTAAGCCTGTATGTAAGACCTCGTCCCTCCTTCAATAAACAGCATTCGGCAAAAAAATAAAATAAAAACTTGCCGGGCATAGTGGCACACACCTTTAATCCCAGCACTCTAGAGGCAGTCAGATCTCTTTGAGATCAAGGCCAGCCTGGTCTACAAAGTGAGTTCTAGGACAGCCAGTGTGATGATATATTGTTTGGGAGACCCCAAGTATCCCTCCAGTGCAGGGAAACATGCAGGTATGCTGGGCAGATGCAGGGGGTGGGGGACCACGAGACATGTCATGGGGGCATGGCGTTGGGGGTGGCCATTCATTCACAACCCAGGCACTGCATCCTCGAAGAAAGAGTTTATTATAATAGAGAGATAAAGAGACAGAAAGATAGAAAGGAGAGGAAGAGAGAGATAGGGGAAGTGGAGGGTGCACACTTCATGGCAGAGAAGAATTTCCTTAAAACGAGGCTTTTATGTCAGGACACAGGGTGTCGCCAAGGTGTAGGTCAGAATATTAACAGCCAGAGCTGCTACACAGAGAAGGCCTGTCTCAAAAAACAAAAGTAAGTAAGTAAATAAATAAATAAATAAATAAATAAAATGGAAAAAAAAAAGAAAGAAAAAAGAAAAAAGGACCAGAAGCTTACTTGAATAAACTTCCAAAATCTGAGGAAGAAGAGGACACAGAAATTAAAATTCAAAGGACTCCAAAAAATGCTGGAAGTTGCCTAGCACCTATAAAGGTCCTGAAGGGAGAGAAGTCCATACTGTGATACATCACAATTGTTGAAAAGAACACAGAGGATATTAAAGTCACCAAGAAAAGCAACTCATCACATATAAGGGATCATGTTATATTTTTCCACAGATTTCTTAAATCTTATATATCAAAAGGAACTAAAAGAGTACATTCAAAGTGCTGAAGAGAAAAACTGCAAGCCAAAATTATATCCAGCAAAACTGAAGGAGAAGCTGGGCGGTGGTGGTACACGGCTTTTACCCCAGCACTTGGGAACAGAGGCAGGCAGATCTCTGTGAGTTTGAGGCCAGCCTGGTCTACAGAGTGAGTTCCTGAACAGCCAGAACTGTTACAAAGAGAAATCTTACCTTGAAAAAAACAAACAAAACAAAAAAAACCCAAACACACAAAAGTGAAGGAGAAAGACTTTTCAGACAGACAAAAGTTGAGGTAGTTCATCACCTGAAAGCAGAACTAAATACACATCAGACAGCAATAAGAAAACATATAAAAATTGGGTTTGCTGAGCAAGATCAATATTTATATACTGAATACTAGAAGGTTATAAAAATAGTGCATAATTCTGGTAAATAATTAGGAAGACAAAAGTATAAAAAATAACTGTGGTTCCTAGCCTAGGGAAAAAGAGATAGGAAGCTGTCTGCACATTCAAGGCCAGCTTGGTCTGTCTATACAGAGAGTTCCAGGACAGCCAGGGCTATATAACGAGACCTATGTTCTCAATAAATTAATTAATTAAAATAAAAAACAATCATATCCTAAGTCAATGCAAACAGTAAACAAAAGATAGCAGAGATGACAACACTGATATCAAACAAACTATGCTTGTCAAAAACTGTCACAAGAAAAAGGAATGACACTACAGAATGACAAAATAGGAGAAAGTTAACATTACAGTGCTCAAATATATGAAACAAACATTAACCAAATTGAAAAAAGAGATTACAATTAGACAAAACAATTTCACTGCCACTTTATAACAATGGAGACGACAATCAGGCATGGTGGCTCATTCCTCTAATCCCAGCACTGGGGAAGCTCAGACAATAAGATCACTTGGACTTAAAGACCAGCCTGGGTTACATACTGAGTTTCAAGCCAACATGACTAGAGCATTAGACCCTGTATCAAAAAACAAGCCAGGCATGCTGGCTAACACCTATAATCCTAACACTGTGTCTGAAATAGGTGGAGACCAGCCTAGGCTGTGAGGCAAGCAAGTCCCAGGCCATGTTGAACTACAGAGTGAGACTGCCTCAAAAGAGGAATGGGGGTGGGGCGGGTGGGGTCAGAGAGAGGCCTCAGGGGGTAAAGGCTCTTGCCACCAAACCCGACATAATAGAAGGCAAGAATCAACTTGAAAACACTATCCTTGGGCTTACACACATGTGCTGGGGCTACCACACACAAATAAATAAAATAGGACAACCATCTTTCAAAAAATTGAAAGATGATAATTAGACTTGAACACTGCAGGTTACTAGACTGAACACATATACACTGAAAATCCCATTCTTTGAGAAGAATCTACATTCCTCTCAAGTGTACAAAGAATAGTCCCCAAAATACATTATGCTCACAAAATATGTTGTAAGAAATTTATGCAGGAGGCAGAGGCAGGTGGATCTCTGTGAGTTCGAGGCCAGCTTGGGCTACAGGGTTAGTTCCAGGAAAGGTACAAAGTTACACAGAGAAACCTTGTCTCGGGGGAAAAAAAATGTTGAGACAAGTGAAAATACTAGAGACTGAAACATGATATTCAACAAAAGTAGTACTAAGAGGGATAATTATATTAGTAACTACCTATAGTTTTTGTTTGTTAAGCCAGGCCCTGGGGCTAGAGATGGCTCAGCAGTTAACAGATATACTGTGTACACACACAGGCACACGCACACACTTTAAAAATTTTCAATCTTTAAAATAAAAGGGAGAGGGAATCAGGTTTAGTGACATGCATATTCCATAATCCCAGAATTGAGAAGATAGAGGTAGGAAGAAAGATCATCTATCTACAAGCTGAAGGACAGCATAGCAAGTTCCAGGATAGCCTAAGATATGAGAAACATGCAAAAATTTAGTTCAAAGTTAGCAGAAGGAGAAAAGTACAGCAGAAATAAAACTGAGTGTAGAGAATACAAGAAACAACAACAAAAATCAGAAGCTAGGAATGTACATCAGCTAAGGCTTGCCAAGTATATCGCAAGGTCTTAGGCTATATCCCTAATATAAAAAAGGAAAAATACTTTTTTTTGGGGGGGAGGGGGGGTTGAGACAGGGTTTCTCTGTGTAGTTTTGGAGCCTGTCCTGGATCCCGCTCGGTAGACTAGGCTGGCCTCCAACTCACAGAGGTCCACCTGGCTGGAAAAATACTTTTAAGTACCAAGTGAAAGTGTTTTGAAAATTTTATTCAATTTTTAGAAATTATTTATTTTTGAGATAATATAATTACATCATTTCCCAGGCCTCTTTTTTCACTGTTATTATATACATATATTTAATTTTTTAATTGAATTAACGAGGGAGAGCACACAAGTTATGTGCATGTGAATGCAAATGCCCACAGAAGCCAGAAGAGAGCTTTATAGTCCCTGGAGCTGAAGTACCAGGCAGCTAAGACCCGTTCCACATGTGTGCCGGGATCCTAACTCAGGTCCTCTGCAAGAACAGTATGTGTTCTTACTGCTAAGCCATCCCTCCAGGTCCTCAGGCTGGAGTTTTAAAAAGAAAAAAATATATACATATTACAAGCTCTTGACAACATTAAGGAGAAAAAGGACTTAAATCATAAAGAGACATTACAACTGAAATCATTAAGGACTTATACACCAACAAACTGGACAATCCAGAAGAACTGAATAAATTCCTTGAAATAGTCAATCCAACAAGACTGAATGAATGAAATGAATCATTTTTAAAAAATCTAAATAAAACAGAGATAATGTCTTTGATTCCTGCACTTGGGAGGCAGAGGCAGCCTGGTCTACAGAGCTAGCTCTAGGAGAGCTGAAGATACACAGAGAAACTGTCTTGAAGAACAAAAGGGAAAAAAAATCTAAACAGACATAGTAAGACTGAATAATCAAAACACTTCCCAGGGCTGGAGAGATGGCTCAGCTGTTCTGAGCACTGGCTGTTTTTTCCGAGAAGCCAAGCATCCACATGGCAGCTTATAACTGCCTAACTCCAGTTCCAGGGGACCTGATACCCTCTTCTAACCTCTGTGAGCACACTATACTTGTAAGCAAAACATAAAATAAATTAAAAACAAAACAAAACAAATTTCCAACAGGGCTGGAGAGATGACTCAGCAGTTAAGAGAATGTACAGCTCTTCCAGAGGACCCAAGATTCCCAACACCCCCATCAGGTGGCTCACACTGACCTATATATATAACTCTAGTTCCTGGGGGTCCAACATCTTTGGCTTGTTGAGACCTGAACTCATGTGCATTCTCTCTGTCTCTGTTTCTCTCTGTCTCTGTCTCTTTCTAAAAAATAAAATAAAATTTAAGAACAACAGCAAAGCCCAGGAAGCCCACGGTTCACTGGAGCATTCCTCCAAGCAGTTCAGTGTTCTCAAACTCTTTCAAAGCTGAGCATCTACAATCTCAGCACTCAGGAAGCTAAAAAGCAAGATGATCTCAATGGAAAAAGTACAGTTTCTTTAACAAATGATTATGGGAGCACTGAATATCCACATCAAAAGAATTCAGGGCCAATGCCTTCCACCACACAAAAAAATTAACAACAAAACAAATAGGTATATGACTTAAGACAATTAAACTGAAATACAGGGAAGAATGTTATCACATTGGGATGGACAATAGCTTATTGGCTATGACACCTAACAAAAAATATCAAGAGCAAAAACAGTGAAAATCATTACATAAGACTTTAAACTTCTCAAGGGGGAAAAAAAAAGTTAGCTGGGCACGGTGGTGGTCCTTTAATCCCGGCACCAGGATCTCTTGAGTGTGAGGCAGCCTGGGCTACAAACCAAGTTCCAAGACAGCCAGGACTACACAGACACCCCATCTTAAAACAAAAACTTAAGATTCAGCAGAGAAAAAAAAGTAGCCCATAGGATAGGATTTCTTAGCACGTCTCTTAAAGTAGAGCCTCTCAATTACCGCCTGGATCCCAAAATGTCAGTCAACTTTATAAGGTAAGAAACCGGAAACGGGGAAAAAATTGTTGGGACTTACAAAAACAAAGGAAGAAAGGCTTCTGATAAAAATGAACTGTGGGGCATGTAACTCAGAGTAGAGTACTGACAAGCATGCAGGAGGTCTTAATTCAATCCCCAATAGTAGCAAAATAAAATACAACAAAAAAGTCTGAAAATACAGAAACCCCAGTTTTAGATTTCGGTCTTCAAAATAAAACTGTTTCTTAATCCAGTAATAATTCTGCCCTCCCAGTTTGTAAGACATTTTTTTCCATTACGACAGACAGACCCAGGACTTCAGAACAGCAAACAGCAACTGTCATGAAAGCAACATTATCAACAAATTCTCTCATCACTTTCTACTAGATGTAACCTTACCTGGTTCAGGGAGTTTGGTCTGTGGTGTCAAACTGGGAATTCCTGTCTCCTTCTCCACATCACCCACGCAAACACTGGATTTATCACAAATGTTCAGCCGTGGCCCAACTGAATCCGAGTGGCCAACATGATTAGGATCTGCTGCTGAGTCCTCAAGTATGCTTGTAGGAGGAGCTCTTTGTTCTAAGTAATCATCCCGCCCCTTCTGCACAGGGTCACCAGGAAGCAAGACTCCAAAGGCACCCTCTGAATTTTCTTTCTCCCTAAATCTGTTAGTGCGTTTTCCAGGCTTAGGGCGCCTTTGGTTTAATCGCTGCCACCGCTTTTTAGGCACCACTTGATTAACACCATGGTGTTCATCATCCTCACTGTTAATTTCAGAGCCGAGTTCTGGGTCTTTGCTGTTCTCAAAAGGTTCTTTCTCAAGAATTTTCTCAGGGTCGGATTGTTTAACCTTGCTATCAAAATGTACATCAGAAAAATGGGTGTCTTCATTTCTTAAATGGCCCATTTGCTGAAGAGGCTCTTCTTCCCCAAGATCTTCAGCCCCACCCCTTGATGGGCCATTCAAGGAGCATCCACTTTCTTTGTCTTCCAGCTGGTTAGCGCCAATGGGCACAGCTGGAAGTCGGTTCAACTTTCTTTTTCGCTCTGTCTTTAAGGCTTTGGGGTTTACTAGGGGTTTTGCCATCTGGGCTGAAACTGCTTCTCTCAATTTGGATGACGGCTTTGCTCGGCCACAGGTGCGCCTTGGAATACAGTTTGAGCGACTTTTACCACAAGCAGGGTCTCTTTTGTCTGAAGCTAAGCCAGACAGGGAAGAAGATAATTCTCCAGACAACGAAGAGTCACCCCCACTAGAACTCAGCCGGATTGCGTCCTGAGTGCCATCTCCAGTTTTTTCAGAATTGTGTGTGGAGCCTCCTAACACCAAAACCTTTGATGCCCCTGCAGGGCTACTAGTAGAACAGTCCCCGCGATCTGGAGTGCGGTAAGCAGCCAGATTTTGAGCAGTCATCAGCCTCTGCTCCTTCGTCTTACTATCATGCATATCTTTTAGCATCATTAGCAATGTACTAAATTTGTAATCTGGTTCAATAGGTATATGATTCTGACTAGAAGCAGAAGAAAACAGTAATGGCTTTGATGACTTGGATGTTCCAGAGTCACTGACATCCTCATTTAAGGATCTGTAGGAGAGCTCCTTCAATTCAGACAGAACATGCTTCACCACCGCTGTTTCTATGTCACTTGAATCTCTGGTTTTCTCGTGCATATTGTTCAGTAGTTTTAGGCCCTCTGCTTTCCCACTTTTGGGAATGCTGGCCAAAGGAGAGCCTTTGGTATCAGAAGAACAGCATTTTAAGCTGAGGTCCTCACTTGTAGCTGAGGGTTCTGCATCAGCTGGGTTTTCTTTATGCTTGCATTTTATACTACGGAACTTGGGCTGTTTGCTTTTCAAAGGTAACAGAGTTTGATTTGCAGCTCCACCCTTTATCAATGAGTTTTCACTACAAATGCTTGGTGGTGCACTGAATTTTGGAGTGAGACTGTCATTTCTAAATTCTGGTTGGGTTTTGGGAACAGGAGTACGGACTTTAATATCAGAAAGATTAACCTGAGATATCTCAGTAGTTCCAGACTCCACTGTCTTGGTAGAATCCATTAAGTGGTCTGTATGTGAATTAGTAATGAGGGACTTCTGTTTTTCGTTTACTCTGTTTGTGGCAGGATATCTAGAATACTTTGTTTCATTTTTGTGCATGGATAAAGTATTCTCTGTCCTATCAAAAGCATCTGTAATTTCAAGGACACTGTTACCAAATTCTGCATTGTTATGTTCTGTAGGATCCAGATCACTGCTCCCATCATCAGAAGTGGTACACACACTAACAGAATCACTTCGCTTTTCCTCATCGCCAGCTCCAATATAGCAGAGTTGTACTTTTGAGCTGCACACCAGGCCTGACTGGAGTTTCTTTTTCTCTACAGAATGTTTAGAGATCAAAGCACTCTCAGACAAACCTGATAAAGAATCACAATTTGAAGTCTCAAAATCTGCCTTAGCAGTGCTCTGCATACATGAGGAAAAGAGGAAACTTCCTGGTGCAGTTTTAGATCCTGTGAGGCTGTTTGCTATCCTGGAAAGTTCATTAGAAGCCTGTTTATCAGATACACTCCCAGAGATAAAGTCTAGGCCAAGGCTCTCTGGAATTTTCCCCCTCCGGTCCTCTTTCTGTGCTTCAAATGGCAGGAGGCCCTTTTTCACACTAGTCCTTTTTATACTATCAGAGCTTTTTCTAGCTTGAGACTTGTCACAGGGCTTTTCCTTTTCATCTGCAGAATGCTCAGAATCAAAAGCCAGAGACTTCAGGCAGCCATTAAGCAACAGGTTGTGTTCTGACTCAGGATCATTTGTACAGTCCTCAAATAGCATATCTTCTTCACTGTCCAACTTGATTGAACTGGTGACACATTTTTGGTTCTTAGATCCCTTGGGAACATCATATTTCTCAGCAAGACCAACACTGGCTTCCCATTTACTCAAAATTTTCTGAGGAACCTTAAATTAAAAGGAAAATAAGAATATCAATTATTCAAAAAAGAAAAGTAAAAACAAGGAGATAATAAGCATCTCAAATCAGAATCAATCTAACATCCTGTTGTTCAAGGGTTTGTTTTTGTTGTTCCTTTTTCTTTTTCTTGGTTTTTCGAGACAGGGTTTCTCTGTGTAGCTTTGCGCCTTTCCTGGAACTCACTTGGTAGCCCAGGCTGGCCTCGAACTCACCGAGATCCACCTGCCTCTGCCTCCCAAGTGCTGGGATTAAAGGCGTGCGCCAACACTGCCCGGCTTGTTGTTCCTTTTTCAAGACAGTGTCTCACTATGCAGCTCTGGCTGTCCTGGAACTCACTGTGTAGACCAGGCTGGCCTCAAATTCACAGATCCCCCTGCCTCTGCCTTCCAAGTACTGGGATCAAAGGTGTCCACAAGTATGCCTGGCTAATCTTGCTGTTCTCCTCTCCAAAGCTGGGTGGTGATGGCAGACACCTTTAATTCCATCCAGCATTTGGGAGGCAGTGGAAGATAGATTCCTTAGCTCGAGAACAACCTGGTTTACAGAGCAAGTTCTAGGACAGCCAGGGCTACACAGAAAAACTCTGTCTTAAAAAATCAAAAACAAATAAGTTATCTATTATAACTGCAAGAACTAGTACCATATAAATAAAGGCCCTCATTATTTATCAGCAAAACAGAGTGGACTATTAACTTCAACTAAAAGTAGTAACAATAGATTTCTAAAGCAAGACCCATTTCTAAAGACTCATACCCTCCATATTTACACTGTAGAACAAAATAGTATTTTCTTCCTGACATGTATTAAAGGACACAAGCATACACGCACTGAGCTTCACTTAAAGAAAGAAGCTTCAAAGAAGCAAAGCATGGAAAAACAAGATAAGAGGAATGAATGCGTCAGGTGCCCCTATAGGACCTGAAATTTGAAGTTCTAGCTATCACCAGGGTACTTAATTAACCAAGGCTCTTCTATATGTGCTATGAATGACTTGGAGTATAACCAAATTATCTTCGGAACATAATTACTTAATGCAGAGATACAAAAACAAAGCAGGTACACAAATCCATTTGGTCATCTCTAAATTCTTCATGAAGGAGGACAGCCAGACTCTGAAGCACACCTACTTTTTCAGACCCTTCCATCCTTGGATCTCTGTAATGTTATTTGGCAAGGGTCTACCTAATAGTCACAAATAACTAGAATGCTCCCCAATACATATAAAATATAATGTCACAAGACAGGTAGCCTCCTCCTATAAGGTACTACACTGACCTTTTAGTCAATTTCAGACATAATTACACATACATCTGTGCTAATGTTAGTGATCAAAGTAAATCAGGTTGCCAAAAGATGAAAGCCCTAATGAATTCTTCTAAAGAGAGCTAATAAATCTACACAGCTAAATAAAACTTGACACAAAATCTGATGCCTCCCCCCACACTGCCATGCAGGGAGAACAGTGGCAAGAAGCAGTTAAATTCTTCCATCCTAACAAATGCATACACTAGTATTGTGAGAAGACAGCCTTATGGTATAGTATTTTATAATTTTAAACATTAGAATAGTTATAAAGTACAAGCTGCTATACCATCTTAAGAGATGCAGACAACCAAGCAGTGCTGGCACACACCTTGAATCCCAGCACTCAGGAGGCAGAGGCAGGAGGCTCTGTGAGTTCAAGGCCAGCCTGGTCTACATAGCCAGTTCCAGGACAGCCAGGGCTACACAAAGAAACCCTGCCTCTAAATAAATGGATGGATGGATGGACAGATGGATGGACAAATGAATTGATGAATGAGTAAATAAATGAATATTAAGAGAGGAAGGAAGGGAGAGAGATAAAGACAAATCCCATGCACCTGTAATAAATGGCACTTCATGTTTATCACTAACTCTGAATTACCCAAATTATGATTCTGAAAACAACAGTACAAAAGCAGTTATATACACTGGATTATGAAGCAACAATCTAAGAACATGTGTCCTTTGTTTTTCTGACAGTCTTATTCTATAAACCTGGCTGGGGCTTAGACTTTACTATGTAGACCAAGCAGGCCTCAAATCTGCAAATGATCCTCCAGTCTCTGCTTCCTGGGATTACAGGTGTAAACCAACAAATACCCCAGCTCTACAAACTGTTTCTTATACAATTGACAATAAAAGCTGGCCAAGATGTTCATACCTAGAGTCCCAGCTACTCAAGACGTTGAGGGAGAAGGATCCCTTGAGTACTGAAGTTGAAGGTTAGTAGGAGCAGTACAGCAAGAACCTATGACTAACTAAACAACTGACTATAAAAGAATGTGAAATCACAGGGACAGAGAATGACAATTACCAAGAACTACCAAGAAAAGGGAAACAAGGAGTTAGGGTTTAAGGCTGTAGCTTCAGCTTTATAACATGAAAATAACAAGGGCTGATAAATAACAAGCTCATCAATAGGGCACTTTCCTAACATGTCAAAGGCCATGGATTCAGTGCCCAACATGGGGTTGGGGACATGGATGGACTGATACCAGAGACAAAGAAAAAGAGACTGAATGACAAGTTTATGTCACTTTTTTTTGGGAGGGGGAGGGTTGAGACAAGGTTCTCTGTGTAACCCTGGCTATCCTGGAACTCACTCTGTAGACCAGACTAGCCTCAAACTCACAGAGATTTGCCTGCCTCTGCCTTCCAGTGCCGGGATTAAAGTCCCCCACCCTCAGCGTTTTATGTGTATTTTAACAAAAATCAAGGTCAGCCTGGGCTATACAGCAAGACCCTGTCTCAAATATGTACATGTGCACACACAGTTGTTAACAAAAGAAATCAAACTTTTCTGATAAGCAAACTGTAACAAAGCATCAAGCAAAAAATACAAATGTTTAATTCCCAGCACCATATAAATTAAGGGTGATGGTGCATTCCTGCACTTGGGAGGTGGGGGTAGGAGGATCTAGAATTCAAGGTCACCCACATCTATAAAAACAGTAACAAATAAAACCACCACCTTTTGGGCTGGGCTTAGTGGCACAGCCTTTAATCCCAGCACTCCAAGACAGAGGCAGGTGGATCTGAGTACAAAGCCAACCTGATCTACATATTGACTTAGCAATTTTCAGGACAGTCAGGGGTATATAGAGACTCTGTTTCAAAAACAAGCAAAAGAATTGAATAAAAAGCAACAAATGTTCATAAACCTAGTGTGCTGGCACATGCCTGTATTCTGAGCATTCTTGAAGACTATGGCAAGAGAACTGCCAAGTGTGAGGCCTACCTGGGCAACAATGAGACCCTGTCGAAAAGCCAAAAAAAAAAAAAAAAAAAGAACAAAACTCACACATACACACAAAGAGAAATGCTCATGATTAAAATATAACTAGGTATGAAACTACAAAGTTAAAAACTGGAGCCGGGCGGTGGTGGCGCACGCCTTTAATCCCAGCACTCGGGAGGCAGAGCCAGGCGGATCTCTGTGAGTTCGAGGCCAGCCTGGGCTACCAAGTGAGTCCCAGGAAAGGCGCAAAGCTACACAGAGAAACCCTGTCTCGAAAAACCAAAAAAAAAAAAAAAAAAAAAAAAAAAACTGGCAAAGAATAAAACTAAAAAGTCTTATCAAAGTTGGATGTTATGGGAACATTTCTATAATTCTAGCACCTGGAAAGCTGAGGCAAGAAGGCCTGAGTTCAAGAACAGTCTAAGGTGAAGAGCAAGACCCTATCTCAAAATAAATGAATAAACCCATTTTGTATTTTTAAGAGAAATAATTAGTACTCAAGGTAAGCAATATCTTTTGTTTTTATTTTACTTTCCTGTTCAGTCCTAAGGATTAAAACAAGGGATTTTGCTTAGTAGGCAAGAGCTCTTCCAATGAGTTAGATCCTTGGCCCTCATTCTGACCATTTCTTCTCGCAAAGATAACCAAAGGAATCAGTAGTGTCCCCTTCTTTTTGGCAAGTCAGAGGTAGGTAGAGTCACTTCTCAAAAAACTCAGCATAAGCCGAGCGGTGGTGGTGCACACCTTTGATCCCAGCACTCGGGAGGCAGAGCTAGGTGGATCTCTATGAGTTTGAGGCCAGCCTGGTCTACAGAGCAAGATCCAGGACAGGCACCAAAACTACACAGAGAAACCCTGTCTCAAAAAAACAAAAAACAAAACAAAAAAACCTCAGCATAAAGTTGTATGGAAACTAGCCACAGCTAATCCCTACAAAATATTTGACTTTCTAGTGATTACTTCTTCAGATATCCTACTAACCAAAGGTAATAGTATATTTCAAATCTATAATGCTGTTTCTTCTACTTCCTCCACAAGCCAACCCATAAGAAGATAATTTTTGAGAGGTCCTTTTGTTTATAGATTGTCTTTACCTTATGCCTATATCCTTTTTCTTTCTGTTTCCCTCTTCTCCTAAGGACAGGGAGTTCTTCAAATTGATGCCTGCCTTCAAACATGACGATTGCTTTTCCAGCCACCCAGGCTTTTTCAGAAGGATCTCCAAAAGCCTCCACGTAGTATTCTCGATAGGGCCTCCTATTGGCGACTAGATAAGGATAAAAAAAAGGTGTCATTATTTCAAAAGGATGAGTACTCAACATCATGATCATAGCCAAATCTCCTATAGCCACAGGAGCTCTCTGGGCCACTCAGACAGACTGCTCAGCAGGGAAAGACACTTGGCACCAAACCTGACAACCTGAGTTCAGCCTGAGTTTGGTCTTCAGAAACACATAATGAAAGGAGAGCACTGACTCCTGCAGGTGTTAGAGCACTTGTGGAGTATGTTTGAGGCCCCAAATATATATATATATATTCAAAACCATGCTGAATGGCTGGAGAGATGGCTCAGCTGTTAAGAGTGATTCTTGGTGTTCTGGAGGACTTAAGTTCAATTCCTAGCACCCAGATCAGTCAGCTCACAATCTCCTGTAACTCCAGGTTCGGGGAATCCAACACCCTCTTCTGCCCTCTGTGAGCACCCTCAAATACACATAAAAATAAATAGAAGTATTTTTGAAGGGGCTAGAGATAGCTCAGCAGTTAAAAGCATGCATAGCAGGGGATTTAGCTCAGTGGTAGAGCACTTGCCTAGCAAGCACAAGGCCCTGGGTTTGGTCCTCAACTCCGAGAAGAAAAAGAAAAAGAAAAAGAAAAAAAAAAAAAAAAAAAAGCATGCATAGCTCTTGAAGAGGATCTGAGTTGGGTTCCCAGCACTCACATCTGGTGACTCCCAATTGCCTATAACTCCATCTCTGAGGAACCCAATGCTCTGACATCCACAGGCCTGTGCACTCATTACCCACACACAGACACCCACACATACAAGTAATTAAAATAAATATCAAAAGAAAAAAGAAAAACCCATGTTGATTACAGGGCTGGAGACATGGTTAGCCAGGTGGTTGCTCACAATCATCTCTCTCTCTCTAGTCCCAGAGATCTGATACCCTGTTCTGGCCTCCATGGGCACTGCATACATGTGGTGCACAGACACACATGCAGGTAAAACACCTCCACACATAAAAAACAATAAAAATTACATCTTAAAAAAAAATAGGTAGGCCAGACATGTACTAGAGATGGCTCAGTGGTTAAGAGCATTGGCTGTCCTTCCAGAGGTCCCAGGTTCAATTCCCAACATCCACATGGCAGCTCACACCTGTTGTAACTCAGTTCTAGGGGATCTGACATCCTCACACCAATGCACATAAAATTAAATAAATTCAAACAAACAAGCGATGGCTCAGAGGTTAAGAGCACATATTGCTCCTGCAGGGGACCCAAGTTCAGTTCCCAGCACCCATTTTACAAGCCCAATAGCCACCTGTAATTCTAGTTGCAGAACTCTGCCTTTCTTGCCCTCTGGGCCTCACCAGTGCTGGTGCCATAGATGTTCCCACAGTGCCTGGACTTTTCTGTCACTGAGGATTGAAATTCAGTCCTCCTGTTTTGAAAGGAAAGCACTTTACTTTCCATCCCCAGCCCCCCAAAATTTGTGTTTTCTAACATCATTTGAAATATTTAACCTAAGGGCGACAAAAAGAAAAATCACTTTATTTTTATATACTGTACTTATACTACATTGTAATTTTAATATTCGTATCAACTAAGAATTGGCACAACTCTATAACTGCTAAATCTAAATAAATGTATAGTTGTTCATTTCATTATACTTAAATTTTCTACAGATTTCTAAAGATTCTTGAAATCTTTCAAAGAAAAAGGTGGAGGAAAGAACTGCACTGCTATGACTAGGGCTGGCGAGGGGCTCCAGCAGGTAAAGGTGCCGTGGCTAAGCCTGACCTGAGTTTAATCACTAAGAAACATGGTGAGGAGAGACACACAACACCCCAAGTCCTCGGACCTCCACACGTGCCTTAGGGCACGTGTACTTAATATATGCATATACATGAACACACACACACACTTTCTCCCTAAATGCAACAGAGCTCCCAGAAAGGAAGGTTTTGTTTATTTAGGGGAGGGTGTTTGAGGGGGAGGAGGTCTGAGACAGGGTTACTCTATGTAACAGCTCTGGCTGTCCTGGAACTTGCTTTATAGGTCAGTCTGGCCTCAAACTCAGAGATTCTGACCTCCGTGAGCATTAGGCCCACACGTGATGTGTATTCATACATACATACAAGAAAAATGCTCATACACATAAAATGAAGAAATAAAAATAATAAAATCTTTCAAGAAAATTTTGTTAAAAAGCAAACACTAGAGGACTGGAGAGATGGTTCAGTGGTTAAGAGCACTGGCTGCTCTTCCAGAGGACTCAGGTACAATTCTCAGTACCCACATGGCAGCTCACAACTGTGATTCCAATTTCAGGGAATCCAACACTCGCACACAGACATACATTTGACAAACGACCAATTAATATAAAATATAAACAAATAAATCATTTTTTTTTTTAAAAAAAAAGCAAGCACTATAAGCAAAACTGTCCAGAATACTTCTGTTGATGGCCCTGTTCCTAACACTGATTAGAAGCCAACATTGTTTGGTACACTTCTCAGGAAATTACCTATTTATATTAGCTGGTGGCTTCTCTCTTTTACTGGACTCTAATTTCCCACTAAGATAAGCAAGGTGATTATTTTGTCAACTGTACTGGCATAGGACTCAACCTACATGATGTAAATAGTATTTGAAAAATAAACAACTATAGTGAGTAAGAAACCAAAACTTAATCTCAGCACTTAGGGAATGTGATAACTAGTTTTATGTCAACCTGGCATAGGATAGAGCCATTTGGGAAAAGAAAACCTCAATTGAGAAAATGCCTCAGCAGACCTGTGGAGATCATCAGTGTGAGAGGGATCAGCTCTTTGTGCATGGTGCCATCCCTGGCAGATGGTCCTGGGTGATAGGACAAAACTGGCTAAGCAAGCCAGTAAGAACACTCCTCCATGGTTTCTGCTTTTTCCTGTCTCAGGGTTTGCCCTGAATTCCTCAGTGATAGAGGCTAAGCAAGCCAGTAAGAACACTTCTCCATGGTTTCTGCTTGTTCCTGTCTCAGGGTTTGCCCTGAATTCCTCAGTGATAGATATTTGTTACCTGGAAATATAAGATGAAATATCCACCCATCCAGTCAAAAAAAAAAAAAAAAAGAGAAAAAAGAAAAGGAAAAAAAAGAAATATCCACCCATCCCCAAGTTGCTTTTGGTCATGGTGTTTAATCACACAACTAAAAAGTCTTAAGACAGGAAGTCAGACAGAGACAGATCTCTGAGTCAGAGGCCAATCTAGACTACATAGCATGTTGGGCATGGTGATGTGTGCCTTTAATCCCATTTAATCCTAGCACTCAGGAGGAAGAGAGAGATGGATCTCTGTGAACTTGAGGCCAGCCTGGTCTACAAAGCAAGGACAGGGCTATTATACAAAGAAACCCTGTCTAGAAAAACAAAAAGGAAAGAAACCAAAACTCTACAACACGAGTAACAGACAACAGAGTAAAAAACAACTCCAGTGCTGGCAAGGTAGCTCAGCCATTAGGAGCACTGGCTGTTCTTATACAGGACCTGAGTTTAATTCCTAGCACCACATGGTAGCTTACAACCAGTCATAACTCCAGTGTCCAAGGATCCAGTACACTCTTATGGCCTCTATAGGCACTGGGCATAAACATGGTGCACATACATGCATGAAGGCAAAACACATAAAACAAAAATAAAGATAAATCCTTTAAAACACAAATAAACAAACAAACAAACAAAAAACCCTGGGGGGCTGCAGAGATTGCTCAGTAGTTAAGACCACTGGCTGCTCTTCAAGAGAACAGAGGTTCAATTCCCAGGACCCACATTGGTTCACAACTGTCTATAAGACCAATTCCAAGGAATCCAACCTCTTGCATACAGGTAGGCAAACCACCCATCCACATAAAATAAAAATAAGTAAATCTTTAATGCCAGCACTCAGAGGCAAAGGCAGGTGAATCTCTGAGTGCAAGGCCAGCCTGGTCTACAGAGTGAGCCCCAGGCCAACCAAGGCTATGTAGAGACTCTGTCTCAAAAAAAAGAAAAAAAAAAAAATTAAATAAAAAATTAAAACTATAAAATCAATTTCAGCAATCTCACTTTACCTTTTTGAGGGGTGAGAATGGGTCAGGAGGAGTATTTATTGGTTTGGGGGACAGTATAATTCTGCAATAGAAGCAGGATAATCACTAGTTTGAAGCCAAACTAGTCTACACAGCAAGTTCCAGACCAAGACAAATAATAAAACCCTAGTCTTTTCAAATAATAAAAATAGGCATCTGCAGAGATGGCCTAGCCATAAAGAACACTTACTGCTCTTCTAGTACCAGAATTCGATTCCCAACACCCATGGCTCACAACTGCCTGTAACTCCAGCTCACGGATATAGAACACCACCGCCTTAAGTACTTGCACTCACTCACACACTCAATCAGACACACATACATACATTATTGCAAACTATAAAAATAAGTAAATCAAGTTTTAGACTTTAGCTTTAAGACATTTAAAATATCTTAGATTCAAACATATTAAACCAAGTGTGGTAGTTTGAATGTAACTGGCCCTTATAAGTTCATAGGAAGTAGCACTATTAGGAGGTGTGGCTTTGTTGAAATAGGTGTGGCCTTGTTGGAGGAAGTTTGTCACTACAGAGGTGGGCTTTGAGGTCCCCTATGCTCAAGCTACACCTAGTTCAGTTCAATTCCTGTTGCCTGCAGATCAAGATTTAGAATTCTCAGCTCCTTCTCCAGCACCATGTCTGCCTGCATGTGGCCATGTCCCACCATGATGATAATGGACTTAATCTCTAAAACTGTAAGCCACCCAACCAAATGTTTTCCTTTATAAGAATTGCTATGGTCACAGTTGTCTCTTCACAGAAATAGAAACCCTGAAACACCAAGTAAGAAAAACAAATTACAATAACCAAAGAAAAATATTCCAAATCAAGATTCTGTCATTCTTTCTTGTTAAGGCAGAGTTTCATGTATCCCATGTTGGCCTCAAACTCACTGTGTAGGCAAGAATGACCTAGAAATCCTTAATCCTCCTGCTTCCAATACCCTAAATCAGCCATTCTCAACCTGGGGTTTATGACTCCTTTTTAGATTGAATGACCCTTTCACAGGGTCACTGGGTGACACACACGGATAAGACACATGGGAAACAGAGAAGAACAGAATGACCCTTTCACAGGGTCATAATACCACATATATACTGGGTGACACACACGGATAAGACACATGGGAAACAGAGAAGAACAGATGGTCAGACAGCTCAAAGCCACCTGGGGTACATGAAACCCCATCTCCAACAGATAACGGGGATAAAGGGGCTGGGAATATACATTAATTGGTAAAGCTAAATAGCCATTTCCATTTTCCATTCTATATATACAGAATAGCTGAGAATTTTTATTTAAAACAGTCTCACTATGTTGCTGCCCTCAAATTCATGATTCCTGCCTCAATCTTTCAAATCATGAGATTACAGGCAAGTACCAACATGCGTAAATTAACAACTTTTAAATCTCAGAGTAGGCAAACTAAAAAGAAAAAAAAAAAAACTAAAAAGAGGAAATTTGTTAAAAATTCATAAAATTTCAAAGAAAACAATGACTTACTGCTAAAGTAACAAAAGTCCTGAATTACACTAAAAGCAGTTGCAAGCCTATGATTCCACATACTGTTTTATCACAAATAATCAACTCTAAGTTATTACCTTTCATTTTTGAGTGTGTATTAATCAATGGATCAGCACAAATCCTGCAGGGCCACCATGGGCGTCTCTTGAATTTCGCCCAAATAAGATCGCCAACTTCATACTTCAGTGGTGCAGACTTTTTCTTCGGTTGACACTTTAGACAAACAAAACATGGGGAATCAGTGAGAATAAAAAAACCTTTGCAGTATTATCCTTCAACTAGAATTCTGAAAAGCCAATGCCTAAAAAATACAAAATGAGTTGGGCAGTGATGGTGCACACCTTTAATTCCAGGATTCGGGAGGCAGAGGCAGGCAGATCTCTGTGAGTTTGAGGCCAGCCTGAGCTTCAGAGCAAGTTCCAGGAAAGGCTCCAAAGCTACACAGAGAAACCCTGTCTCAAAATAAATAAATAAATAAATAAATAAATAAATAAATAAATAAATAAATAAATAAATAAATAAATAAGAAAACAAAACAAAACCCAGGCATGGCCAGCAAGATGGCTCAGTGGGTAAAGACACCTGCCACCAACCCTGACAACTTGAATTTGATCCCTGGGACTCATAACAATGCAGAGAACAAATCCCCATCTGTTAACTCTCTAACCTCTACATTAGCACCATGGCACACAGCACCTAATCACATCCACAATAAATGTTTTTACTGTTAATAGATAAAAACCCCTGCCAGGCAGTGGTGGCACACGCCTTTAATCCCAGCACCCAGGAGGCAGAGGCAGGCGGATTTCTGAGTTCGAGGCCAGCCTGGTCTACAGAGAGAGTTCCAGGACAGGCTACAAAGCTACACAGAGAGGGCTGGAGAGATGGCTCAGGGGTTAAGAGCACTGGCTCCTCTTCCAGAGATCCTGAGTTCAATTCCCAGCAACCACAGAGTGGCTCACAACCATCTGTAATGACAACTGGTGCCCTCATCTGGCCTGCAGGGATACATGCAGGCAGAACACTGTATATGTAATAAATAAATTTAAAAAAAAAGCTACACAGAGAAACCCTGTCTCGAAAAATACAAATAAATAAATAAATACATAGATATATAAATAAATGGATTAAAAACCCAGCTAGTTATGGATGATAAAATAAGCACTAATTATATATATATTTTGGTTTTTCGAGACAGGGTTTCTCTGTGTAGCTTTGCGCCTTTCCTGGAACTCGTTTTGGAGACCAGGCTGGCCTCGAACTCACAGAGATCCGCCTGCCTCTGCCTCCCGAGTGCTGGGATTAAAGGCATGCGCCACCACTGCCCAGCTAATTATCTTGACTTAACATTCACAGCATACCCTTTCAGAATAATTTTCTTTTCTTTTTTCTTTTTTTTTTTCCTTTTGGTTTTTTGAGACAGGGTTTCTCTGTGTACTTTTGGTGCCTGTCCTGGAACTCACTTTGTAGACCAGGCTGGCCTCGAACCCACAGAGATCTGCCTGACTCTGCCTTCCGAGTGCTGGGACTAAAGGCATGCGGCACTAATGCCTGGCTTAGAGTAATTTTCAATTTATATTTGTTTTACATTTTCATTAATGGTCATAATGAAAATAAACCTCAAAGCACACAGGATATGGTGGTACAAGCCTTTAACTCCAGTACTTGAGAGTCAGAGGCAAGCATAGATCTCTGGGAGTTCAAGGCCAACCTGGCCTACATAGTCCCATCTAGCTAGAACTACATAGTGAGACCCTGTCTCAAACAAAACAAATCAAATCCTAGAAGTATAGGCCATACTCTACTCATGCCAATGCACCCAACCCTAAATTTTCCCCATGATATACTAGGAAGATATACAAAATACTACATAGCACAACTCTGAACAATTGAAATAGAATACAGTATAAATATAAATGAAGCTCTTAGCAATTGTTCAACATAGAAGCCCAGGCCACATCCTTTCTCCAAAAATAATATGTCTGTTTAATCTGATATCTAATTGCCTCCATCTCGACTTCCACGTCCATGTCTTTAAACAGCACAAACTTCCTGCCTTCAGAGGAAAAAAAACTGTTCTACAGGCCTGCGCTTTCCATCTTGTATAATACAAAAAAGGTGTAAACACACTAAGTATTTTGCAGAGGCCAAAGTACCTAGGATACAAGAACTAAGAACAACTCCTCTGCTTAACTCAAGGGGACACAAAACAATAATATTTTGCCTGAAGGGCCATTTCTTAAAAATGGCCAGACAGAGTAATAATCACATGACCCAGTAATTCCACTCATAGATATACTCAAGACTAATAGATACATATAGCCAGGGCTTGGATATAAGTTCAGTGGTAGAGTACTTGCCTATCATCTACAAGAGCTCATATGCATCCCCAGCACCAGGGAAAAATACAGACACACACAAAAATGTATACAAATGTTCACAGGATTATGTATCATAGTCAAAAAGAAGAAAAAAAATCAAATGGCCATTAACTGAAGAATGGAAACATGTGATTTGTGCCTACAATGGAATATAGTTGGCCCTCCCTATTTAAGGAGTCTACTTCTGCCATTTACTAACTGTAGATCAAAACTCTAATTGAGAGGAGCAGGGCACAGAGGTATGAATCTTAGAGTCCTAGTACTTAGGGAGCTGAAGAAAGAAGATTCAAGGTTTGAAGTCAGAGCAGGCTCTATGAGTTCCAGGTCCTAGCACTGGTGAAACACAGACAGGCAAGGCAGATCTCCAGGGCTTGCTGGCCAGCCAGTCTAGCCAATCAGTGACGCAAGATCCAAGGTTGTACTCTGACCTCCATGAATGTACCGCACTCACATATGAACACACAAACCACAAGACTAAAATTCTAAAAAATTAAATAAATGAGGTAAAGAGCAACTGAGAAAGACACTTTTGGCCTCCAAACACAGGTGCACCCATGTACACACACCACTGCCTTCTAACACACAAAATAAACAGATAAATAGTGAGTGTGTTGGCACATGTCTACGATCCCAACACTTAGGAGATAAGGCAGGAGGATCAAAGTCAGCCCCAGCTTTAATGTATAATCAATTCTGCGGCAATCCTAGACTGCCTGAAACCCTAACAAAACCAGGGAGGGACAACTGTTCAGAGGCTCAGCCAGTGAAGATCACTGATTCCCCAGGCACCCACATCAGCTCACGAACATCCACAACTCCCAGGCATCCATGTGGCACACAATCATACACATAAAATAAATCTTTAAACAATTAATAAAAAAGATAACTAAGGGGATGAAGAGATGGCTCAGCGGTTAAGAGCACTTGCTGCTCTCCCAAACTCCCAGAGGACCTGAGTTTGGATCCCCAGCACCCATATAAGGCAGCTTACAACTAACTGCTTACAACTCCAGTTCCAGAAAATCCAATGCCATCTTCTGGCCTCCTTAGGCACCCACATGTGGCATATACCCATGGACACATGAAGAAAAATTTTTAAATAAACGGAGATATAGGTTTTAGGAAGAAAATCTGAACTTTACTTTGGGTGGGTAGGTGGTTTGTTTTTTTAACATATATGTGTATTTTACCTGTATGCATGCCTAGTACCCCCAGAGGCCAGAAGAGAACATAGGATACCCTAGAACTACAGTAACAGACAATTGTGAGCTGCCACCTGGGTGCTGGCAATTGAACCCAGGTACTCTTCAAGAGCAAGTGCTCTTGCCAGGCGTGGCAGTGCATGCCTTTAGTCCAGGTACTAGGGACGTAGAGGCAGCCAGATCTCAGTGAGTTCAAGGCCAATGTGGTCTACAAATCCAGTTCCAGGAAAGTCAGGGCTGTTACACAGAAATATCTTGTCTAAAAAACAAAAACAAAAACAAACAAAAAACCCAAATGTTCTAAAACATTGAACCATCTCTCCAATCCCAAACACCTTGGGGAGTGAGGAGGTTTCTGAGTAGTTTTTTTTTGTTTGTTTGTTTTGGTTTGGTTTTTTTGGTTTTTCAAGACAGGGTTTCTCTATGTAATTTTGGTGCCTGTCCTGTTCTCGATCTGTAGAGCAGGCTGGCCTCGAACTCACAGAGATCCGCCTAGCTCTGTCTCTCAAATGCTGGGATTATAAATGTGCGCCGCCTCCCAGCATTGTTTTGTTTTTTTGAGTCAGAGTCTTACTATGTAGCCTTGGCTGTCCTGGAACTTGATATGTAGACCAGGCTGGCCTCACTCACAGGGGTTCTCCTGTCTCTGCCTCCCAGGTTCTGGGAGATATACACCACCATGCTTGTCCTTGGTTGGTTGTTTTTGAGGGAGGGTCTGTGTAATCCAGGCTCCCACAGAACTTTCTATATAATCCAAGTTAGTTCCAGCCTGAAGCTCCTCAGTGTTAAGATTATAGGCTTGCACTCCAATACCTAATATGCAGCTACTTTTAATGTGAGCATTAATTAAGCATGTGATAAATAATTAAAATCATTCTAGGCAGGAACCCGAGCTCTTTCATAGACAAATCCATAAAAACAAAAGTCAACAAAATTACAACCTTCAGCACAGTTTTAACATTTCATTCTACAAAGCACCTATATACTGGATGCATATGGTAACACCTTAAAAATAGCTGCTATAATTTCATTCCCTGCATTTGTAACTATACATTATTTCTATTATACTAAGAATCAGGGCTGAATCATGCATGCCTGTAATCCCAGCAATTGAGAGGTAGTCAGGATAGGAGTTCAACACCAGCCTCAGCTATATAGCAAACTGAAGGCCAGCTTGGGCTACTACTAAGTATGAGATTCTTGGCTCGGTCAGGAAGGTATCTGTGGATCTCTAGAATTCATTGGTCAGCAAGCCTAACCCAATCAGGGACCTCCAGATTCAATGAAAGATCTTGTTTTAAAAAATAAGGTGGAGAGTCAGGGGTGACATTTTCCTTCTATCCCAGCACTTGGAGACAACTGGAGACAGAGGTAGGATCTCTGAGCTTAAAGCCATCCAAATCTACATAGTGAATCCCAGGACAGCCAGTGCTAAAGTGAAACCCTATCTGCCTCAAAACAAACAAACAGATAAAGTAAAATAAAAACAATCAAAAACAAAACAAACAAACAAAAACCAAAGCTCATTTGGCAGAGTACTTTTGCCTAGCATGCCAGAGACCCCACACTGAGTCCCCAGTATCAAGCAGCAAGTAAATGAGTGGGGTTTCAGGAGGGAGTCCAGCAGCTGAGTGCTTGTCCACCACATGCAAGGCCCTGGCTTTAACCACCAGGACTGGAGAAAAAAACAGATACATGAATGGCTAGATGTATAAATGGATTAAAACCAGACTAAAGGTGCATGCCTTTAATCCTCCAGCACTTAGGAAGCAGAGGCAGGAAGAGCTCTGAGTTAGAAGCCAGCCTGGTCTATATAGTCAGTTCCAGTACAGTCAGGCTTATAGAAAGACTATGTCTCAAAAAATAAATCCAAAATACAATAAAAGATGCTAACAGCTATATCCCACGGCCCTAACACAGCAAAAGAAACTAATCAAATTATCTGTTATACTGAAACTCAATGATTAAGAACAATTCAGTGCCAGGCAGTGGTGGCGCATGCTTTTAATCCCAGCACTTGGGAAGCAGAGGCAGGTGGATCTCTGTGAGTTCGAGGCCAGCCTGATCTACAAAGTGAGTTCCAGGACAGGATCCAAAGCTACACAGAGAAACTCTGTCTTGAAAAAAGCAAAAAAAAAAAAAAATTCAGTTTTTAACCCAAATACTCTGGAGGCAGAGGCAGGCAGATCTCTTCGAATTAAAGATCAGTATGGTCTACACAGCCAGTTCCAAGACAGCCAGGTCTATATAGAGAGATCCTGTATCCAAACAAACAAACAAAAGACAAACATAAAACCAAAAAAGTTCAGTGTCACTACTGGGCTATCCGTGCGGGGTATTTCACAACACTGACCAATCATTTCTGCTACAATAAAAAAAAATTTAGAACACAAATAAATCAATTTTATTCTTGCCAGTAAATTTTTATCTCAATATTTGATAGCCTATGTTATAATAGCAATCCTCATATACTTCTACTCTATGCCTTGTATAAATGTTTGTGTATGCTAGAGTAGAAAAATGGTTCTGAACATCAGCTGCATACCCTAACCACCTGAAGAATTTTATTAAATAGCAAATGCTGACAGATGACCAATTATTCCTCCCCCACCAAGCACTCACCAAACTAAACTCACTATGTCTGAGGTACAATTCTTAAAAACTTAGCTACTTTTTTTTTAAAAGCTCCACAGATTTGCCAAGGTTGAAAACTAATGCATCCTATAGCTAATGAGTACTTGTTAAAATGAGAGCCCTGAAACAGGGCGGTGGTGGCACACACTTTTAATCCCAGCACTCAGGAGGCAAAGGCAGGCGGCTCTCTGTGAGTTCAAGGCCAGCCTGGCCTACAGAGCAAGTTCCAGGACAATTAGGGATACACAGAGAAACCCTGTCTTGAAAAACCAAAGAGAGAGCAGGGGGTGGGGGTGAGGGGAATGACACAAAAAGTCTACGAATTGGTGTAAAAGTTACACCAACAAGTGATAACTGATTCCATATAATTTCAGTATTGCTTTATCTCACATAGCAAAAATATAATGCAAGCACTTATTAGATACCTACAAACCAGAAGCTGCTAAAAATATTCTTAACAGTAAAGCTGGTACTAATTATGATTCAGCTGTTATAGATGTCATCTAGTCAAATGCCGGGGCTAACTGTAAATTAACATATATGCTTTTTCTACTAGGTCAAAACAGATAGACTTTAAGAGCAGTGTCAGTCTAACTGCAGTATCTTTAAGAGCCAGAAGTGGTGGCCCACGCCTTTAATCTCAGCACTGGGGAGGCAGAGGCAGGCGCATCTCTGGGATTTCAGAGCCAGCCTGGTCCTCAGAGCAGGGCTGTTACAAAGAGAAACTTTGTCTCAAAAAAAAAAAAAAGAAAACAGTGAAAGTACACAATTCACAAAAAGGATCTGTTATGGTCTCATTTTGCTTGATGGGTTGCCTGACTGAGATAGGATCTTAGGCACCACATGCTAACCTTAAATTCAAACTTACCACATAGCCAAGGATGAACTTTTTATGACCCTACTTCTACCTTCAAAGTATTGGTATTACAGGTATGTACCATCACACCTGGTTTATGCAGTGCTGGGATGAAACCCAGGGCTTAGTGCAAGCTAGACAAGCACTACACCAACTGAGCTATATCCCTAGGCCATTTGCTTTTTAGGGAATTCTTTTATGAACCTAACTAAAATAAGCCTGTAAAATACTACTTTCTTTCACTCATTCAACACTTAGCAGGCCAGTCTAGGCCTTGAGCTATAAACACATTTGAGATACAATCTCTCTCTCAAATAACCAAGCCAAAGACCAGCAAGATGGCTCAGCTGGCAAAGACGCCAGGTCTGACACACTCAGTTCCATCTCTAGAACTCACATGGGGAAATGAGAAAACCAACTCTCACAAGTTGTTCTCTGACCTACAGATGAGTACCATGACAGAAACAGATGAGCACACTAAGTTCATTTTTTTAAACTAAGTTAAAGACTAGAGAGATGGCTCAATAGTTTTAAGAGAACTGGTTGCTCTTCCCAAGGACCCAGCTTTGATTCTCAGCACCCACCTGGTGTCTCACAACTATCTGTAACTCCAGTTACAGGGTATCCAATGCCCTCTTTCTGGCCTCTGCATGCACAGGCACATACTCAATGCACAGATATACATGCAGGCAAAACACTCATACACATAAAATAATACTTTGTATTGTTTTTAAAAACTAAGTTGAAGGCACTCAGGAGGCAGAGGCAAGTGATCTCTGAATTTGAGGCCAGCCTGGTCTATAGAGTGAGTTCTAAGACAGCCAGGGCTAAAGTATGATCAGTGCAGGGCTTTATCTGTACATTCAAGGCCCTAGATTTAATCCTCAGCATTGAAAACAAACAAATTACAAAATATAACAAAGACCAACATTAAGGGCCAGAAGACAGCTCAGCTGGTAACAGTATCTGTCAGGCAAACCTGACAACCTGAGTTCACTACCTGGAACTTCAGTGGGAGAGAACCAACTCCAAAAAACTGTCCTGTGATCTCCATTTATGCTTCCATGTCACACATGTGCACACAGATAATTTCAGTTTTTGTTTAAAAGACCAATATAAGCCACAAATGATGGCTCACACTTATCTCAGTGACTTAGAAGGCTGAAGCAGGAGAATCATTCAATTCAGGGCCAGCCTAGTCTACAGAAGATTCAGCTCCAAGAAGCCTCTAAGTCTACCTTACTCACTCTAAGGCTATGCACTGCCCAGTCATGACTCTCTTTTTTTTTTAAAGATTTTTATCATTTTTAAGTGTGTGTGGGGGAGAATAAATGAATATGAAAATGTATATATAAGCACAGGTGCCTGAGAAGGTTAGATCTTCATGAAGCTGGAGTTACAAGGTGCTGAGAACTAAACACAGGCGCGCACTCTACAAGAGCGGTGCACACTCTTTTACTCTTAACTGCTGAACCACTGCTCTAGTTCTTTCTGTTTTTTGACATAGGGTCTCCCATGGATAACCCAAGGTGACCTGAAACTCACCATAGGTAACATGGGCTAGTTTCAAACTCAAGGCCCTCAGCCATATGCTACTGGCTTGGTTGAGACAGGATCTCACTATGAAGTTCAGGCTGCCCTCAAATTCAATCCTCTTGCTTTAGCCTTCTGAGGGCTGCAATTATAGGTTTGTGTTATAACATCCAGAATACGTCATCCTTAGCTACACACCTTTACTCATGCAATGAGATACATACAAGACTAATTATTGAAGAACTTAGATACATTAGCAAAATACTGAAAACAAGCCAGGCAGTTGGTGGCGCACACCTTTAATCCCAGCAGATGCAGGGGGATCTCTGAGTTTGAGGCCAACCTAGTCCACAAAGCAAGTTCCAGGACAGTCAGGACTGTTCATCAACAATGATTAGTTATTAATTGTGATACATCCAAACAATGACCTGAGGGCATAAAAATGAAGCAATTCATGGCTGAAGAGATGGCTCAGCAGTTGAGAGCCCTTAATGGTGCAGTCCCCAGCACCCACATGGGTTCCATGGGTTCCAAGATCAGGTAATCAGGCTTACTGGCAAATGCATTTACCTGGTGAGCTATCTTGCTGGACCCCCTTTATTTTGAGACAGGGTCTTACGTAGCCCAGGCTGGCCTCCAACTCATAGTGTAAACCAAGATAGCGCTGAGATCTGGTTTGGCCTCTAACCTCCAATGACTGGAAATTCTGGTATGCACCACCACATCTAACTGGCAGTTCCTTATATAGACACAGAATATAGTCGACCATCTATCACAGATAAAACTAAGGTACAGACAATATAGAAGAGCTACCAAGGTTTTGTTTTTTTGTTTTTGTTTTCAATTGTGTAGGTGGGTATATAGGCCAAATGACACACTTCTTAGTTTCAGCTCCTCAGGAGAGTAAGACAGAAGAATCGCCTGATCCCAAAAGTATAGGGTGAACCTAAGCAACACAGGAAGACCCTGAAGAAAAAAGACTAAGTATTTTGCATGAAAAAAAATTATTTAAAGTATTATTTATATGGGCGTTTTGCACACATATCTGTGTACCACAAGCATGCCTGATGCCCATGGAGTTCAAAAGCAGGACATCAGATCCCCTAGAACTAGAGTTAGAAACAGTTGTGAGCCACCATGTGGGTGCTGGGAATAAAACCCCAGTCTTCTGGAGGAGCAGCTCTTATTCACACCGAGTCATCTCTCTGGCCCCCATATGAAAACTTTTACACTTTGCTCCTTGAAACATAAAGCAACTTTCAATTACTGAAAGAAGTAAAACAACATGAAACGTAAATGGAACATTTACGTTTATGGAATAATTATAGATGGAAACCTATAACACTCACAAAGCATCTGAAGTCTAATGCGCTTGGGGAAGGGAGGACTGCGGGGAGAAACAGGTACAGAAGAGCCCTTGAGAAAAGAACTGTTAACAGTTACTGAGAGGTTCCCAGTGTAAACTGAGAGGAGGAGGAGAAAAAAGCTGAAGTCATGGCAAGTTAAAACAAAATGCTGCATAACAAAATCCTGCCCTAAAAAGAAGTATCCTTAGATTACTATAAATTAAAGACTATAAATGCAAATCAAGTTACTATAAGAGCCTCCAAAACAATAGAGACTTTATAAAAATGAGTCTTTCTAGATTTTAACTGCACTACCAGGGAAAGTCATGACAAAAGCCAATTTTAACATTTCTGGTAAATATACTCTATACTGGATATAATTATTAAAAATAATAACCTTGGGGCTGGAAAGATGGCTCAGTTACTTACTGTTCTTCCAGAGGACCTGAGTTCAATTCCCAGCACCCGCATGGCAGTTTACAGCTGCCTGTAACTCTACCTCCAGGGGACCTGACACCCTCACACAGACATACATAAAGGCAAAATACCAATGCACATAAAATAATCAATCATTAAAAAAAAAATCAATTAATCTTCATATTTCAAATACTAAACTTAAAGGTAGAATTTTCTCATGCTCATGTTATATTTTGTAGTAAAATGCAAGCAGAAGTCATTTGCAAAAATGCTGCCCTTTGTTAAATGATTTAAACCAGACGGTGGTGGTACACACTTTTAATCCCAGCACTGGGGAGGCAGAGGCAGGCCCATCTCTGAATTCAAGGACAGCCTGGTCTATAGAATGAATTCCAGAACAGCCAAGGCCACACATAGAAACCCTGTCTCAAAAAAACAAAACAAACAAACAAACAAAAAAACATAGATAAGGCTAGGAGTATAGAGGGATTCCCTATTATGAACAAGGCCCTGGGTCCAATCTCTAGTACTGACAAGAAAATACAATTTTTTAACAGGGAGGAACCTTGAAGCAGATTCTCACTCTAATACAGGCTATCCTATAACTTAAACTCAAAAATCCCACCTGCCTAAGCCTCCTGAATACTAGAACTGTAAGTTTAAGCTATCATGGGCCCAGTTTTTGTTCTGGTTTTCTGAGACAAGATCTTTTATATCCGTCTTTCTGCCCCACCCTCCCAAACACTAATGTTACACACACATCTTACAAAACACAGGTCTTTAATACATTTTGTATAGAAGTATAGATGGTCTTTTATTGCTTTTTAAACATGGTCTCATTATGCAGCTCTAACTGGCCTGAAACTTACACTGATCTGCAAGTCTGTGCTTCCCAACATGCATATACCAGGTATGGTGGTACATGTTTAATTCCAGCATTGGGGAGGTGGATGGAAGACTATATATGAAGTTCACAGCCATCTTCCAGTAGAAAAGGAGTTCAGAAATACCCTGGGATACTGTTTTTGTTTTTTCAAGACAGTGTCGTGTCACTTAGACTGCTCTTGAACTTTCTATATAGCAGACAATGACCTTGAACTTCTGATCTTCCTGCTTCCACCTCTCAAAAGGTGGAGTTACAGATGCTTTACCACATTTGATTTTTCTTTTTTCATTTTCTGTGTAGCCCTAACTGTCTTGGAACTAGCTCTGTAGACCATGCTGGCAAACAGAAATCTGCCTGCCTCTGCCTCCCGGGTGCTGGATTAAAGGCATGCACCACCACCACCGCCGCCGCCACTGCCGCCCAGCCCAGGATACTATTTTTTAAAAAGGGGAAAAAAAAGAGTACTATGGTTATTTTATACGAGGTCGTTGACATGTAAAAAGTTGTTCTAAAGTTCCAGGAAAGGCACCAAAGCTACACAGAGAAACCCTGTCTCGGAAAAAAAAAAAAAAAAAAAAAAAAAAAAAACAAAAACAAACAAACAAAAAGCTGTTTTAAAATTACATTTATGGTCAGGTATGATAGTGCATGCTTTTAATCCCAGCACTTGGGAGGCAGAGACAAATGGATTTCTGAGTTTGAAAGCCAATCTGGTCTGCATAGTGAGTTCCAGGCCAGTCAAGGCTACACAGAGACCCTGAAAGAATGAATGAATGAATGAATGAATGAATGAATAAAGTGTGTTTTTCACTGACAACTATATCTTACCAGCCCAAAGTATGAAAAGAACTTTAAAAGCCTTTATAATTTCATCTAGCAGTAGCTAGATTAATTTTATTATACATATATTATATATATTTAATATATATTAAGGATACATGAGTATTCATCAACTTAATTGGTTCTCCAACAAAATTTCTAAAAATAGAAACTATTTGTAAACTATGGGATCACAAAATGTAAGTAGATAGCACATGCCTATAATCTCAGTACCCGGGAGGTGAAAAGGAACATTAGAAATTCAAGGTCATCCTCACTTACTCAGTGAGTTTGAGGTCAGCTGACTAAGTCTCGTAGTATAGACTACTCCTGATACTCAGGAGGCAGAGACGGGAGGATAGTGAATTCAAGGCCAAGCCAGGCAATTTAGAAAGAACCCTGTCTCAAAATAAAATGTAAAAAAGGAGCTACGGCAAAGCACCAGCCTACCATGTATGGAAACCTAAACACAATTCCCAACATTAGCCACCCCCACAAACAAAACCTCTGAAGATGAATGTCTCAACAGGTGGTAGGCAAGGCAGGAGGGTTCAGGAGTACAAGACACCTGGATTGTACTAGTAAAATGGGTATCATTATCGGCACCACCAATGCAGCCACCACTAGATAGTTTAGTTTGAAAACAAACAAAATATATTAATATATTTAGCAAAGACAAAATACAAATAGCAGGGACTTGAGAGATGACTCAGTGGTCAAGAGCACTGGCCGCTCTTCCAGAGGTCCTGAATTCAATCCCCAGAAACCACATGGTGGCTCACAACCATCTGTATTAGGATCTGATGCCCCCCCACCCCCGTTTCTGGCATAAAGTCAATAGAGCACTCATATACATGAGATAAATAAATAAACCTTAAAAAAAATAGCAAATAAGCATGGGACTGGACAGATGGCTCAGAGTTTGAGAGTACTGGTTGTTCTTCCATAGAACTTGGATTCAATTCCCAGCATCCATATGGGAGCTCACAACCCTCGGTAACCTAAGTTGCAAAAGGTCAGATACCCACTTCTAGCCTCCAAGGTCAGTGTACACAAGTGGTATATAAATATTCACGAAGGTAAAACACCCATACACATATATCATTATTTTAAAAAGCACGCATTAACCTATCAGCAAAAATATAAGTTAAAACCACAATGAAGGAGCCAGGAAGATGTAGTAGTATATACTTGTAATCCCGGCACTCCCAAGACAAAATAAGAGGCAGAGACAGAAAAACTGCCTAGAAACTCATGGGCCAGAGAGCCTGGAGTACAGAGAATAAACAAGAGACCCTGCGTTAACAAAGTGCAAGGAGATAACAAAACCCAGCAAGTTATCCTCTGACCTGCATGTGAGCACTGTGGCATATCCACATGTGAGCATGCGCATACACATCACAAATAACTAAATTAAATGGTTTTAGGAACACAATGGGGCTATCAAGTAAATAACCCGAGTTCAATCTCCAGGACCCACTCAGTAATGAGAACTGACTCTCACAAATTACCCTCTAACCTCCTTCAGCATGCTTGGTAATAAAAGAGGAAAGTTCAAATCACAAATACTCCCTAGTTTTGTTTTTATGTGGAACCTAGGGCCCCATGTATGGGATACATAGCTACTGAACTATAACTCCAGTTGCTGTTATTTGCTTGGGACTTGGTGGTATATTTTTTATTTTTGGTGTGTGTGTGTGTAAGACAGAGAGAGAGAGAGGAGAGAGAGGAGAGAGAGGAGAGAGAGGAGAGAGAGGAGAGAGAGGAGAGAGAGAGAGAGAGGAGAGAGAGGAGAGAGAGAGAGGAGAGAGAGAGAGGAGAGAGAGAGAGAGACAGACAGACAGACAGACAGACAGACAGACAGACAGACAGACAGACAGACATTCTTGCTATGTATTCCAGGCTGCTTTTGAATGTACTAAGTAACCCAATCTGACCTAGATCTCACCACACTTGATCCTTCAGAGTGCTGGGATTTACAGGTATGAGTCATTCCACTTTGTCTTATTGTTTTTGATTAATTTTTTTTAAAGATTTTTATATTTATTTACTTTTCTTCATTCTATTTTGTGTACAGGCATTTTGTCTGCATATGTATCTGTCCATCATATGCATGCAGTGCCTCAGGAGGCCAGAAGAGGGAGTCAGATCTCCTGGGACTGGAGTTACAGAGGGTCACTATGTGGGTGCTAAGAACCAAACCTAAATCCTCTGGAAGAGCAGCTAGTGCTCTTTAGCCACTGAGCCACACCTCTCCAGCCTCTCAAGATGGAACTTTTTAATTATGTAGGTGTGTAAGACCATGGAGACCAGAGACATCAGACCTCCCTGGATCTGGAGTTACTGGCAATTAATTGTAAGCTGCCTGATACATACAGATGCTGGCAATCAAACCTGGGTCCTCTAGAAGAAGAGTGGGCACACTTAAATGCTGAGTTGTCAATCTAGCACACAAACCTTTTTTAAACATTTTATTGTGTAGCCATGACTGACCCTGAACTCTCTCTGCAGACCAGACTAGCCTGGAACTCAGAGATCCACCAATCTGTGCCGTTGAGCACGAGGATCAAAATTGTGTGCAACAACACACAGCATTTAAATCTCATTCTGTAACCCAGACTGGCTTCAAAATCAAATCCTGCCTTCAGCCTCCCAAGTGCTGGGATTACTGACATGTGCCATGGTATCCAGTTTAATACTACATTTTTTTTTTTTTTTTTTTTTTTTTTTTTTTTTTTGGTTTTTCGAGACAGGGTTTCTCTGTGTAGCTTTGCGCTTTTCCTGGAACTCACTTGGTAGCCCAGGCTGGCCTCTAACTCACAGAGATCCGCCTGGCTCTGCCTCCCAAGTGCTGGGATTAAAGGCATGCGCCACCACCGCCCGGCTCAGTTTAATACTACATTTTAATATACGACTATGATATAAGGTGAAAAGATCAGTTTACAATCAGATTTCTTAAAGTTCCAAAGTCATCTAGAGACAGTTTTCACACAGTGAAGTTGTAGCTAAGTAAGTCACTGCAGTAGATGAGCAGGTGTTGTGGCACATGACTATAACGGTGACAGGGGAAGTTTGAGTTTGAGGCTAGTCTAGGCTGCTCGGAAAGAAAAAAACAGGTGCAGTCAGGTGGTGGTGGCTCAGCCTTTAATCCCAGCACCTGGGAGGCAGAGGCAGTCAGATCTCTGTGAGTTCGAGGCCAGCCTGGTTCCAGGAAAGCCAGGGCTACACAGAAAATAAAAAGGAAAAAGGAAAAATCAAGTATGGTAAAGCATCTGTAACTTCTTTTGAGAGGTGGAAGCAGGAGGATCAGAAGTTCAAGGTCACTGTCTGCTATATAGAAAGTTCAAGAGCAGTCTAAGTGACACGACACTGTCTTGAAACTACATGCACAGGTAAGGTGACACAGCAGATAAAGGCATCAAGCCTCATGACCCACACAGTGGAGGGCCAGACCCAACTCCACATGTGTGCCTGCCACGTGTATGAGAATGGTATCAAAACTACATGCCAAATAATGGATATTAATATAAAATGTTTAAAATACAAACAGATCTGTAAAGAGAAAATTAGGAGTTACTTCAAAGGAGACTTGTAAATCACTAAGGAAAGCTAGCTGTGCTCAATCCTGACTAAAATGTTCATGTACCATAAAGACCCACATCTTTTTTTGTTTTGGATACTGCAGCTCAGGCTGGCCTCAAACTCAAGGCACTCCTCCTGCCTCTGTTTCTTGAGTGCTAAGAAATAGGCATGAGCCACACATCTGGCTTACTTTCTCTTTTATGACATCTCTTTTTACCACGAGGCTAAGAAGACCCACCCAGTGAGACAGTATAGACTAATAAGTCACTGACTGTTCAAACTGTTGAGATTAATCTTTTTTCAAGATGTTACCTAGTATGTACAATGTATACAGGTTTCTACTAAGAAAAAAGAAGTAAAAAAAAATGTCTACGTCTATACGTTTGTCAACTACCACGTTAGATGCATAATATTCTCAAAAGGTTAAATGGGGGGAGTGGTTTTTTGAGACCAAGCCTCACACTTTAGAGCAGGCTGACTTAGAACTCACCCTCCAGAGTGTTAAGATTGTAGATGTGAGCCACTATGCCCAGCTCTGCTGCAGTTTTAACAGCACTAGACTCCAGATAGGTGATGAGAACTACAGGTTCACATTTCTATGCCTCTCCTCAATCTACCTCTACACTCAAATCTAATTAACGCATTTGTGAAAATAAAGACAAAATTATACACACATACAATAAATATCGACATTAACCCAAGAAAAGCTGTTTGAGCTACCAGTAGGCTTTCAAAATAAACTATATACTCTAGTATACATCCAGGACAACAGAAATTCAAGACATCCACCACAGCCATTTTTAAGCTAAGAAACCAGAGTATGAACCATAGCTGATATCAATCAACAGAAACAAAGGTGACACACACACACCCCTCTCTCTCTGCAACTTTAGAAATCCACAGAGGAAGGGTTAAATCAACTTTTAATGCCCTCAAAACAATCATCTACATACTACAGAAAAATTCTTATGAAATCTATGTTGTATTTTCAGGCATCTGTTGACTCCTCTTTGGTGACATTATGAGTGAACATGACAATACAGAGTTAGAGCAGAAACAAAACCAGCATCAAATATGTAAAGCTAAAAGTGATCTTTCAGAAAGCAAGTACTCTTCATTTCAGAAGTGCTGAAACTGGGGCTAAGAGAGGTCAGCTGGTCATAAAGTAGTCAGGAAATTCTAAGTTCTAAAAGATAACAACTTTATCTCCCTATCACCCTCCAGCAATACATGACACTAAGAGACTCATGTATTCCTCTCCATTTCTATATGCATGTACATGCTTGCACACAGGACAGATCTATAGACACACTTCAAATTTTAAAACTAGAAAAGCTTATCAAGCCCAACTTGGTGGTGGCAGTTATCAAAGGCTGTAACATTGCAAGTGGTTCAGAAAAAATGAACCTAATTTAAATTTTGAGTGCTGGCCAAAAAAGCTTCTCTGTCTTAGCCAAGTTAAATCTGTGCCCAAAATGCACTTCAACTTGCAGCAAGTCTGGCCCATGAGAAAACAACCCATGCTTTATGCAGCAACAGGACTCCAAGTCACTCAAGGTCCCCCTGATCTGATGGCATCGGCAGACCAAAGCTTTCTGGGTTTTTTGTTGTTTTGTTTGTTTGTGTCTTTAAAGCTAATCAACCGTATACCCACCTGGATCTCCTGACCCAGTCAAACACACACTTGGCCAGACCTCAGTGGGGCAATCTGGATAAGCTACAAAGAACCAACTCGCACAACAGAGGTAAGGCTTAAAAATCAAGGTAAAATTTCCCCAAAAAAGCTCATCGTTAGCTTCCAGCTATGAACTGACAACAAAAACAAATTAGTTTAAGCTTCCCTTTAAGTGGCCTGTATATATACATTCAAGTATATATTTAAGTTGTACCAAAAGCTGCTTACAAATGGCAATTCCTGGGAAGTAGATGATGATGACGTTCCAGGTAATTCTAGCATGTTTCCTAATGTACTGGTACTGGAGTCTGGATCATCCTGAAAAGATAAATTTATTGAGTTAAACTGCTCTTCTATGGTAATGTCTGTATCTCCTAGTGAAATGGGGGTTGGGAGGAGGGCTGTTTTTTCATTGCTTCCGTCCACTTCACTTCTTTGTTTACTTTTCTGGTTTTCAGTTTCAGGAGCTAATGGCAAGAATGGCCGTTTGCCTGCACCAGGTCTACTCTCCGGTGTGCTGTCTCGTTCACTTCCCATGGCCATCTCTACACCGGTTTCTGATTTAGGCTCAATATTGCAGGTGGCATTGGTCTGAGTTTCCTCAAAGATCTCCTCTATACTCTCATCCTCTGTGACTGGCTGTTCTGAGTCCATTTCAGAATCTACATCTGCATCGTCCACACAAGGAAAATTCTCAAAGTGCAGAAAGCCATTCTTGGTCTTCTCTGTTACTCTTAACTGGAGTTCAGGGGAGTTATTACAAGAGGGATCCTGTTTCATAGCAAGTGCTGCTGGACCACCAGGACTCAAGGAAGTGCAAACAATTGGCGACTGAGCTCTTGAATCACTTTTTGCAGGGTCTTGAAAGGATTCTGATCCATCAGCAGACCCACTTAAATACTCTACATTGATCATGGAGGCCAAATCCTGTAGTCTCCGCAGTGGAATGTAACAAGATGGAGAATCTTGTCCATAAGCATTTTGGGATGTTCCACTGGCAGTCGGTAACTGCATAGTGCACCCTTTAAGTGGCTCAGAAAAATTGGATTGACCATTACCGAAAGGGCTGTCCTTGTCTTCAGGGGCCTCTAAATTCACTGGATTAGAAAAGGACAGCAGACAATTCCTTCTCGATAGTTCACAAGTCTGATCCATACTGTGGCCGCATCAACCTGGAATCCAAAAGACACAGCAATTAATCTAAGGTAACAGACCATCTGACTCCTCTCTTCAAAATGGCAGCCACTTCTGAAGGCCTAGTGGCCTCTCTGCTGCACTTCCAAGGACGGAAAAAGTTCTCCAGGCTGACGACAGGAAAATGGCCTCAGTGAGTCTCCGCGAACTACATCTTCCCGGAGCTGGGCAAATCCTGCCACATGGAAACAGCCCGTTCCTCTTCCCTGCACTGCAGGCTGGTGGACACTGGGGCTGAACTAAAATTAAAACGCTTTGGCAGTCAAAACCCCCAAATCTCAAACGAGAACCCTCCTCCTCCCCACGCCCAAGGTCTGGCAGCCAAATCTCATGAAAGAAAAGGGGCTGCAGGTTTGGGGGGCAGCTTCTGCACAAAAAGGGATCCCCCTCCTCCTCCTCCTCCTCCTCGGCAAGCTGGGCGCAGCGGTCACAATAGCGCTGCACCCCGCGCCCAGCCGGCGCCAGAGCCTTTGCAGCTACCGTGCGCAGGCCTCAAGCAAGTTGGCTGAGGCGGGTGTGCCCCGGAGCTCGCCCTCCTGACGGCACACATACTGGCTTCGCCGCTGCAGGAGCCTCGAGAGCGGGACACGGCCGCGGGAGAGGCCGGGGCGGCCGGCGGAGCCGAGGCAGGGGAGCAGCAGCTGCCACAAGCTTGACAAACATGGCTGCTGCCGACGCCGACGCCGCCTGCCCGGGCCGCGCTCCTTCCCACCGCCGCGGCAGCAGCTCCCGGCAGCGCGGCTGGCACGCGTCAACACTCGGCAGCAGGCAAAGTTTGCTGCGGGAGGGCGGCCGCCCCCGCGCCCCCCCCCGCGCCAGCTACCTGAGGGGAAGCCGAGGCCGAGGTGCGCGCGGCGGGGACGGCCGGCGATGCACGGGCCGCGCTGGCCGGGAGGAAGTTCGCCGCCGCAGCCCGGCCCGGCTAGGCCTGAGGCCGGCTGGGAGTGATGGAGGCGCGGGAGGGGGTGGGGGGGCCGCGGCCGCAGCGCCCCCCCCCCCCCCGGCCGCCAACCCTGCTCGGCCACCGGCCCTCCACCGAGCCCTCACCTCACGGCCACCACCATCTTCCCGGCCCGGCTGCCTCCTCCCTCCCGCTCCCGCCCGCCGCCCACCCCTGCGCACTAGTTACCGTGCCCCGCGCCCCCTCCCGGGCCAGCTGGGGGGAGGGGGTGACCCTCATTACACTGGGGCGCGAGCGAGCAGAGCGGAGGGCAGAGAGGGGAGCCGCTCGGCGCACCCCCCTCCCCCCCCCTCCGCGTCTCTCTTCAGGCAGGAAGGCAGCGAACGCGACCTGCCCCGGCCTATTCCTCCTCCGCCGCCGCCACCGCCTCCTCCTCCTCCTCACACCCCCACCGCGCGCGCCCCCGCGGCGGCGGCGGCGGCGGCGGCGGCGCGTGCTCCCGAGAGCGCCTCGCGCTGGCCCGCGTGCGACGGGAGCCCCGGGTGCGCGCGCGCGCGCCCTCCCCCCACCCCGCGCGCGCCCGCGCCCGCCCGCTCGCTCCCAGGCCTCACTCTTCGGGGTTCAGGGCGGGTGAAGTCGGGCTGGCGAGCGAGCGGGCGGCCCAATCAGCGGAGCGGCGGCTGCCGCCCCCTCCCCTCCCCCGGTGCGCCCGCTCGGGCCCGGGGCCTCCGGGCTGGCCCTGCCGCCCGGGCGGGGCCTGAGGCGGGCTCCCTGGGGGCCTCGCGCGCCTCCGGGGAGCGTCGGGGCCTGCGGGCGTCGTGGGTGGCATCGCGAGCCCTTCACCTACCTCGGGGCCCTGCGCCAGCCCCTGGCCGCACACGGCCACCGCACGCTGCGCCTCCCGAACCCCAGCCCCGCAGGCGCCTGGCCTGGCCCAGGCCTGGCCCTGCTCAGGCCCGCGTCAGCCCCGGCCTCCATCTTAGGTTACAGCCCGGGCTCCCCATCCACTGGGCACCTGCCCTCGGCCCGCTGCTTTCGACCCCAGGCCGAGGCAAACCCCCCGCTCGCCGTAGGGCTCACCTGGGGGGCCTGCGACGGGGTCTTCGAGGCCTCGGGCCCCGAGCAGACGTGGCCGCAGGTGAACCCCCTTGCCCAGCCGCACCCCAAACCCACACCACCACCACCACCACCACGACAGACCCAGCTGAGCAGGAAACAAAATGGAGGCAGCAGCTCGGGTCTGCCTCCCCGAGCCAAGCCTGCACGGCCCTGGGGCTCCCGTCTGCCGCAGGCTCGACGCCCGCGAGGCAGGGGGCTGGCTCCTCCCGGGAGCCTCGGGCAGCCGCCCTGGAGCAGCGCAGGCGGGCCCGGGACTCGGCCCTGCGGTCCCCACGGCCCCTCACCCACCACCCCTGCCCTTCCCCCTTCCCTCACTCCTCTCCCTCCCCGAGCCGGGCCGTGCGGGGTGAGCGGCTCCGGGTAGCTGGGTCGGGTTACCCGCCCGGGCCCTGGCCGTAGCACCGTGGCCTAAGCCCAGGGACGAGGCCGTGAGCCCCCCCAGCCCTGAGCCCGCGCCCCGCACCCCGGCCGGGATGCAGCCTCAGAGCGCGCCCGCACCTCGGCCTGCCGCTCTGCAGCCCCCGCCCAGGGAGGCCGAGTCCCTGGTCCAGACACCGCGGGGACGAAGCTCCTTGGTCCCCCTCGGGCCCAGGGGTCTTCGCTGCCCCGGGCGGGGCGAGGGCAGCCCTGGGGGAGGGGTCCACTAAGCCCTGCACCGCCTCCCGCGCCTCGTCTGGGTCTGGGCCTGGCACGGCGGCCCGGGCTGCGGGCGCTGGCGGGCTTGGGGAGGTGCGGGCGCGCGGGGCTAGGGGCCGGGAGGGGCAGCGCCTCGCACGGCGGCCGCTGCAGTTCCCCGCACCCAGGCAGATGGCCCTCTCGAGCGCGCCTCACCCCTGAGGCCCAGGCATCGGCACCCCTGCGGGACAGCACGGGGCGGGCGGGCGGGCGGGCGGGCGGGCTCGCAGGGCCGGCCAGGCCCGAAAGCCACGAGCCCCCGGCCTAGGGACACTCTGCACCAGGCTGCCGGGAACCTCCCAGCGTGCACTCGGCACCGGGGCCCCGCAGCACCGATCTAGTAGGGCTGTGGCGCGTCCATTCCTCAAAGACAGTGGAAGGACAGGTCAGGGAACCCAAGCCAGGCCTGATCCCGCAACTCCAGTCCCCTGAGGCTCTTCTCCCTTCCCGGCCCGGCTGCTTCCTGGGCTTGCTTCACAGCGAGAAGCTCACCTCAGGCATTACTTGGTCCCTAGAGCGTTAAGCGCATCCTTGTTGTTGAGAGAAAGCCATATTGGACCGCCAAAGAATTTCCGCCTCTTCCAGAAAGCCTTCTGTGATTTGGAGTTCATTTTAAAGCTGAGGGCGCCGCCCTCGATGGCCACGTGACCACCATTCCTCCAGAGGCTTAGTAAATGTGCCTAGGTATTGCCCCAGTAGAGTGTTTACTGGGGGCCCCCTGGTAACTAGACCCCACCGGGGAGAACGGCCACTTTTGGCATTCTCCTGCCTTGTATCTCCACCGGTGGGGTATCAGGAATGGGTGAGCCAAACTCCATCCTTCCCTGGCCTTCACCTGGTGACTGGGTCCAGCAAGCAGCAGCTCAGGATGCTTCTAGCTGTTTGCTGTCCAAGACCCACAATCCATTAAAAAGGGCTCAAAAATAAGCTTTTAGTATAGCTTTAGCAAGTGCTGGAACTCTGGCCCTGCCAAGAGAGCAAGTGAATTTCCTTAAAGAAAGCGCGCCGTGGAACCAAGAGCAATGAGGGTATTGTGACCTCAGAGATTCCTTCGGTTGAAGACCGAGATACTCAAGTTTCCAGATGCAAAGGTGACTGGCAGTTTTCCCTGTGCTAGAACTAGCCTGAGAGAAGCTGGGGCATAATTCGGGGCTCTATCCCACGGGGACCACCTTTTGTTCTACTGAGGAGTCGCTCTTGCTGGCTCCATCAGGCAATTCAATAGGAAAGCTCTAACTGGTTCCTTTTTCACAACTAATAGTTTGAGTTGGTCATTTCTAACTGGCAATTACCCCCAATGCTAATGACTCCAAAGTTCTTCCCAGTGCATAGCCATTTTGATGTACTTGGAACAGCCACTGGGTGGGTTTGAAGAAGTCATTTTTCAGCCCCCAGCCTCAGTGTACTCACCTGTGTCCTCCAAGTCACAGGCAACTGGGACACCCCATTACAGGTTAACAATCCACCCTTAGCAATTACAGACAGTGCCTGGTGAATGCTGAAATGTAATTCATTGTTTCCTTGGGCAACCATTTCCTGCATTCTAGGCAATGGACTAGGCTCTGGGGAAGCAAAATATGAGATGTTATACGAGCAATTCTGTTGGCCTCGGGGAGGGAAATGGTTAAATAAAAATACTGAGGTGTGGAGGGAGATTAGCTGATCTCTGCACAGTACTGCCCTGCAGGAACCCCTCTTCCTGCCTTCCGACCATCCTCTACATTCAGGGTGACCTAATTACTGACATGGGTAAGACTGGAACCTCAGGGAAAATCAGACTTCCCTGGGTAACACCTAAGGGCCCTCCCTGCCTCGTACAATCAGATTGTCTACCAGTGACCCAACCAGCATGCTTACTGGAGCTAAGTTGAGTATCTTCTCGGGCTTATATTCTCACAAGGATACTGAGTCCTTAAGTGAGGCAGGACGGGTTCTGGAATGTACACCTAGCTCTTCTCTGGCTGGTCACAACCCAAGAACCTATCTGGGCCTGTATGTCTCATCTAGAAACAGATGAGAATCAATGCTTGCTGGATGTGTGTTGTGCATTAGACCCCACCGAGCACTTGGCACACACCTGTTCCTCTAACTCTTTGCTAGTCTGTGAAGAATTAAGGACTCGGAGGTCACGCCCTTTGTGCAAGATCTCAGAACCATTGCTTTCAGCAGTGGGGTGAGCCCCCATCCTTGGTCTAGCCTGCACACCTAACAGATGCCGTGAGAAGCCAGGCATGTTGGGCACACAGATGTGCAGGGATTTGAATGTTAGGCAGTGAGCTTACCTTAGCCTCCATTTCCTCCTCTGTAATCCGTGGTTATTTTATCATGACTCCTACCCTGATGAGAGGTACCTGCTGGGATTTTTGGCCATGCAGCCATCTCTTTTAGAACTGTTCCTTTTGATTCGTTAATTCAGCAAATACTTGTTGAGGATGATCAGAGCCTTGTGGAGAAACAAACCAGCAATGCTAGAAGAGCACCCAGCGGAAGATCTAGAAAGGACTTCGAGGGGGGATTCTGAAGGATGAAAGGAATAGTCAGGGAGGGAGGGCACAATAAAGATTCCAGCAGAAGAACCCAGAGAAACACCATTTGGAGGGAGCTGACCATGACCATGATCTAGAGCATGGGCCAGGAAGCTATGTAAGAGGAGGCTGAAAGGAAGTTAGGAAAGACCACAGGCCTGATCGTGAAGGCCTTGGAAGGAGCTGGGGTGCCACAGAAGGATGACAGCGTGAGTTTTGCCTGTAGACTAAAAACAGTCCGCTATTATCTAAATGCACTAGAAACACACCAGAAAGGATCCTGCCTCTGGTGTGTGCTATGATTGTCATATTCCACAAACAGCAGTAGCTTATGCTTATCCAAGACACTCTTTTAATCCACTGGGATGGGCACTCTTATTATTTCCACCTTGCAGGCATGAAGCATGTATGCACACAGCCAAACTTCCATCCTCCACCCAGTTCATACACTTTGTTCTCAATCAGGGCTTGGCAGAGACATGGAGGCCTCTGATAATTCATCCCAAATGCACATAGTGGACACTGTGATCATCCCTCCTGGTGAATCCATGAGTGGCTTCCTTCATGTCTCCACCCAGGAGGTTCTCCAGAGCTAAATTACACTCCACTTGAGATCAAGGTCGGGCTGGCCACATCAGAGGTCAGACAGCTCTGTCAAAGCAAAGTTGTCTTCCTGTCCCAAACACCAGGTGTCTGTCACTAAACGGTCCCATAGCTATAGCTTGAACTCCAAGGACTTCAGCTGCCACTCTCAAGTTTTCTTCCCCTCAAATATCACTCTGGAAAATCCTGTGTACGGTGGCTACATCATCATCACTTACCCAAGTGGCCTGGTGCCAAGACAGGCCACATTCCCTCATGTGAATGCTTGTGCTGGTCCCTCTGCCTGGCAAACAAATGTTCATATCGGTGCAGAAGATGCCTCCTCAAGTCTGGCAGAGGCAGGTGGATCTCTGTGAGTTCCAGGACAGCCTGGTCTACAGAGTGAGTTCCAGGACAGCCAGGGCTGCAGAGAGAAACCTTGTTTTGAAAAAAAGAGAGAGAGAGAAGGAGAAGAATCAGCCTTCTCTTAAAGGTGTTGCCCATCACCTAAAAACATGGTCCTTTGCGGCACTATTGCTTCTCAATCTGGTCAGCCAGTGGAGAGCCCCTACAACAAGACATAGGGCACACAGTTCCCTGGCCTCTAAGACTAAGCTTAAGGCACTGAGGCTCAAAGAATGTCACCAGAAAACAATCCTAACTCCGCTCTGTCCCTCCCTCACCCCCAGCCTGCATCTGACCTGTTTTGAAGGTTTTCTAGGGTCAACCCTCGTTGTATATAAACAAAGAAAGGACAACAGAAGAGAAGTTGACGGTAACGAAAGTAGGCCGTGCTTGGTGGCACATGCCTGCAACATTAGCACTTGGTGTCAGAAACAGGACGATGGAGTTCAAGGCCATCCTGCAATATATAGCAAGTTCAAAGACAACTTTGTCAGAATGAGACACTGAGTCAAAGACAAACAAAGCAAAACAAACACCCACCAAACGTATGTGAAGACAGACTACGGGAAGTGGACCGGCCTGGGCCTGGGCCCTTAGCAGAGCAGCTGTGGCTTTCCACTAAGTACGTTCCCCCACCCATCCAGCTCCTTCCATGGACATCTGATTTTGTTGGGCGCCATCTCTACCCTGATTCCATTGGGAAAGTGCCAGGCTTGAGCAGCCTGGGGGACTGGCATCAGCAAACTCCTGCCGCCAAGAGCCAGGAAATGGTGTGCCTTCAGTCTAAGAGTTGACTTTTACAGCTCACCCAGCCATCACCTCCCTTCAACAGGAGGAGATCGCATTTGCCGGACAGAGCAGCTGGAGGTACGGCCTGCCTGTGACTGTGTAAGTGATGGGATGGCGCTGTTTCCACTAAGAAGGCCAGGAAAGATGAAGGTGATGAGAGTCTGGATGAAGGCTTGGTGAACCAACAGGAACCTGCTTCAGGTAGGTTGGAGAGGAAATGGAAACAGAGGTGAAAAAACAAGGAGGACGAGAAATGGCAGAACACGCCTGTAATCATAGCGAGTGAGAGGTACAGGCAGGAGAATCAGAAGTTCAAAGCCAGCCTGAGCTAAATAATCAGTTTGAGGCCAGCCTGGACTATTTGAGACCTTGTCTGAAAAAACAAGTCTAGAGGTGAGAATAGTAGATGATCTTCCTTTCTGTGGTGGTGATAGTGGTACTGAGACTAGATCTAGACCAGTGGATCTCAACCTTCCTAATGCTGTGGCCCTTTAATACATGTCATCATGTTGTAGTGACATCAACCGTAAAGTTATTTTTGTTGCTACTCCATAACTGTAATTGTGCTACTGTTATGAATTGTAATGTAAATATCTGTGTTTTCCTATGGTTTTGGGGGACCACTGTAAAAGGGCCGTTTGACCCAAGGGGGTCAAGACCCATTGGTTGAGAACCACTTCGCTCCTGCTTAGCAAAGCTCCTGTTCAGCAGCTACGCTGTACCTCATTGACCCAGGACCCCTTTAAAGATCCGGAGTGGGGCTGGAGAGGTGGCTCAGAGGTTAAGAACACTGGCTGTTCTTCCAGAGGTCCTGTGTTCAATTCCCAGCACCCACATGGTGGCTCACAACCATCTGTAATGAGATCTGGCTTCCTCTTCTGGCTTACAGGGATACATGCAAACACAACACTGTATACATGATAAATAAATAAATCTTAAAAAATAAATAAAATAAAGATCTGGAGTGGCTGGATGAGGTAGGTCAGTGATAGGGCACTTGTCAGTATACCAGGCCCTGAGTTCCATATAACTCACAGATTTGAAATGGCATTTATTTTCTTATTTTACTTATTTATTAATCTATTTATTTTTGATACAAGGTCTCACACTGAAGCCCAAGCTGATTTCAAATTCTCAGTCATCCTGCTACAGCCTCCAGGATGCTGGGCCAGGCATCTCTATCAAATTGACACCAAAGTCTCCAGATGGCAAAACTAGGCTCCATCATCAACTCCCTCACCCCATTCATACTGACTTTCAGCCGGAAAAGAGTGGACTCTGTTTCTCAATTAAAACCAGTGTACTGGCTTTGGAGTGTTACTCAGTGGTGGGGAGACTGCCTAGCACGCATGAGGCCCTGAGTTCCATCTTCAACAGGGGATTTTGGAAGACAAAGTTCTGGAAATTTGTTCTACTAGTATCAGCCATGCTCAGAAGAATCTTTACACACCCTGGGTGAACCCAGGATTAGGCAGAGCAAGGAGAGCATCCTGGCAGAGGTGGGCTTTTCGAAGAGACTAGAGAAGGCTGGGGATTTATCCCAGGGGTAGAGTTCTGCCTAGTCTGTGAGGCCCAAAGTCCAACCCAACAAAGAAAAGGAAGGTTCTTTTATTTTCTTCTATCATCAGCTTGATACAGTATACATTCTTATCCTAATAGTGAAATGTTTCACTAATGCTTGCCCAGTGATTGAGCAAAACCAAAACTTATTATAAGCCACAGTCATCCTCGGGTCCCCCCTGCTAGGTAGCCTCCCTGGTTCTGTGGGTTGCAGTCTGATTGTCCTTTGCTTTATATCTAGTATCCACTTATAAGTGAGTATATACCATGTTTGTCCTTCTGGGTTTGGGTTACCTCACTCAGGATGATATTTTCTAGTTCTATCCATTTGCCTGCAAATTTCATGCTGTCATTGTTTTTCTCTGCTGAGTAGTACTCCATTGTGTATATGTACCACATTTTCTTAAATCCATTCTTCAGTTGACGGGCATCTAGGTTGTTTCCAGGTTCTGGCTATTACAAATAATGCTGCTATGAACATAGTTAAGCATGTGTCCTTGTGGTATGATTGAGCATTCCTTGGGTGTATGCTCAAGAGTGGTATGGCTGGTATGTGGTATGTCCTTAAAAGGACAAAAGAAACTCAGTTCCCCAACCCACCCCCACCGGCTTCCCTGCGCTCTGTAGTTGTTTTTGTTTTGAGATGGGTCTCAGATAGCCCAGACGAGCTTCAAACCTTGCTATGTAGCTGAGGATAACCTTGAACTGCTGGTCTTTCTGCTTCCCCATCCTGAGTGCTGAGATTAGAAGGGTGAGTCAACATGCGTGTATATCTTTTTATTGAGATATAAGTAATATATTGTAAATTCACCTCTCTAAATACATATACAACCCAATGGCTCAGAGGATAAGGACATTTGCTACCAAGACTTACAACCTGAGTTTGACCCCTGGGACCCACAAGGTTGAAGGAGAGAGCCAACTCTTAGAAGTTGTCCTCCGGCCTCCACGTGTACAGTGTGACACACATATACAGGCAGGCACACATACACATAAAATTAAATATGTAATAAAAATTTTAAGCCAATGGTTTTCAGCATATTCACAACACTCTTAAAAACAAGTCCATCTTTGGCTGGAGAGATGGCTCAACGTTTAAGAGCACTGGCTGCTCTTCAAGAGGACCTGGTTTCAATTCCCAGCACTCACATGGAAACTCACAACTGTCTAACTCCAGTTCTAGGGGATCTAGCACCCTCACACAGACTTACATGCAGGCAAACATCAATGCACATAAAATATAAATAAATAAATCATTTTAAAAAATAGGCAGGAGGTGGTGGTGCATGCCTTTAATTCTAGCACTCAGGAGGCAGAAACAGGCCGATCTCTGAGTTTGAGGCCAGCCTGGTCTACAGAGCGAGCTCCAGGACAACCAGGACTACACAGAGAAGCCCTGTCTCAAAAAACTGAAAGTAAATATATTAATTAAAATGAGATGAGGCCAGGTGTGGTAGTGCATATCTTTAACCTCAGCACCGAGGAGGCAAGCCTGGTGTTCTGGGCTAGCCAGGACTCCACAGTAAAACTCTATCTCAAAAATAATAAGCAAATAAAATAAAATGAAATGAAATGAAAATGGGTTAGCAGGTAAAGTGTTTGCTATGAAAGCCTGATGACCTGACCTCAGCTCTGCAGCTGTTCCAGAATTTACTAGACTCATTCCTGCTTTTTCTCAGCCTTTCCCCAAGTCTTTGGCCAGTCTATTTGATTTATTGTTTAGTTTTCCTTTTTTATATGGGATCTAGCCAGTGAGTAAGGGGTCTTTCTGCTCAGTAGATCAGGCTGGCTTTGAACTCACAGAGATTGGCCCACCTCTGTCTCCCAAATGCCAGAATTAAGTGTGTGCCACCACAATTGGCAATATATATTTATTTTTAATTAAAGAAGTTGAAGAGTAATTGAAGATGCCTGACGTCAGCCTTTGACCTCCACATGGCACACACATATTCTCACATACACACATACAAATATGTACATATACATACAAACACACCACATACAGAGAGAGACATACACACACACTATACACACACATTCACACTACACTCACACACACATATACATACACCAGAAACATACACACATACATACATACATACACACATACACAAACATACACACATACAAATATACACACAGACATACATATATACCACACACAGAGACATGCACACACACACATACATACATACACACATACACAAACACACACATACAAATATACACACATACATATACACCACACACAGAGACATACACACACACAGAGACATACACACATAGAAACACACATATATATACACACACACACACACACCATACACACACACAGAAATGGAGATTTATAAGCCAGGAAGACAACTCAGTCAGTAAATTGCTTCCCTTGCAAGCACAAGAATGTTAAGTTTAATTTCCGGGAGCCATGTTTAAAAAAAAAAAAAAAGCTTGGGAAGGCAGAGCCCAGAAGGGCCTTGGGACTCACTGGCCCCAGTTACAGCCTACTTGGCAAGTTCCAGGCCAGTGAGAGACCCTAAAGGAAGAAGAGAGAGAGAAAGAGAGAGAGAGGTGGGCAGTGTCTAACTAAGGAAAGACATCCAATATTGTCTTTGAACCACACACGCACTCACACACAATGAAGAGACACAAAACAAGGAGGAGGCTGAGGGTTCTACCAGGCCCTCAGGAGGCTGGGCAGAAGATTGCCGTGAAAGTTGGAGGCCAGCCTAGGCCATGTAATGAGATCCTATCTAAAGAAAGAAAGCTAAGTTGAGCATGTTGGTACACGCCTTTAATTCCAGCACTCGAGGGGCAGAGGTAGGAGAATCTCTGTGAGTTTGAGACCAACCTAGCCTATGTACAACCTCCAGAATAGCCAGGACTACATAGAGACCCTGTCTCAAAACCAACAACAACAACAAAAACAAACAACAAAAAACCCCAACCAAACCAAAAAAAAAAATTACAAAAAAAAATATAAGTATAAGGCTTTGTGTGTGTATGTGTGGCTTTGGTTTTGAGGGTTTTTCTTTGTTTTGTTTTTTGTTTCTGGTTTTTCCAGACAGGATTTCTCTGTGTAACATCTCTGGCAGACCTGGAACTCACTCTGTAGATCAGGCTGTTCTTGAACTCACAGAGCTCTGCCTGTCTCTGCCTCCCGAGTGCTGGGTGGCTCCCTGCACCATTGCCCGGCGGCAGTGTAAGGTTTTTATACCTAACTTCTTTAACTCAGCCTTTCTCTTTCTCCTTCTTTCTTTGTCTTCTTCCTCCCTGCTCCCTCCAGACAAAATCCACCAGCTTCCAACTAATCATTATGCAGCAGAGTTCGTCCTGCCTCAGCCTCCCAGGTGCTGAGGCTGCAAACAGGAGTCATTAAGCCTGGTGAGACTTAATGTGTTTTCAAGTCCATCTCTGCACTGTGTGTTCATTCCCCCTTTCCTTTTATGACTAATATTCCATTGCAAACTACACCACATTTTGTTTTCCATTGATGAACAATGGCTTTCCCTTTAGGACTATATAAAATGTTGCCATGAACATTCATGTACATACTTTTTGCTTTTGGGTTTTTTGTTTTTATTTGTTTTGTTTTGTTTTGTTTTTTCAAGATAGGGTTTCTCTGTGTAGCCTTGGCTATCCTGGATCTTGCTCTGTAGACTAGACTGGAACCGAACTCAGAGATCTGCCTGCCCAAGTGTGGTGTTAAAGGCGTGCGCCACTACCGCCTGACTTGCTTTTTTTTTTTTTTAAACTTGGCACACAAAAAAAGTTTAAGTATCACAAAGTGTAGCAGTTGGCTAAATATATTATAAACAAAATCAGCCATAATACAGCATAACCTTTATTTTAATATGTGTGTCTCAGTGGAGGGTTGTGCACTTGAGTGCAGTGCCCCTGGAGACCAACAAAAGGTATCAGATCTCCCTGGAACTAGAATTACATGCCGTTGTGAGCTGCCTGTGTCCAGGATTGGGAATCAGACCTGGTTCTCCTGTAAACACAGTCCACACTCTTAAACCACTGAAGCGCATCTCTGCTCCTCCCCGTGGATGGTTCTTACAGGGATATATATACATACCTTCAGTTCTCTTGAGTGTGTACCCAAGAGTAGAACTGCTGGGCTGTGTGAAAACTCTCTACTTAGCAGTCACCAGAGATGCATGCCACTTCTCGTTCCCAAGAGCTGTGCATGAGGATTCTGAGTTCAACAGCCTTTTTCCCTATAAAGTGGCAACTCATTATGGTTTAAATTTGCATTTGTTTAGTGACTAATGGTGTTGAGCATCTTTTCAATGTTTGTTGGCTTTTTTGTTTTTCAGATCCAGTCTCATGTAGTCCAGGCTGGCCTCCTTGAACTCCTGATTCTCCTGCTGTTGCTGCCTACAAATGCTGTGATTACAGGACTTACTATTGCAAGTATTGTACCGCCACACTTGATTTCTTACTGGCTTTTTACATTTTATATTTCTCCTTTGAAGAAATCTCTGGGCCGGGTAGAGGTGGTGGCGGCGGCGGCGGCGGCGGCGGCGGCGGCGGCGGCAGCAGCAGCAGCAGCAGCAGCGCACGCGTTTAATCCCAGTACTCAGGAGGCAGAGACAGGCGGATTTCTGTGGGTTCGAGGCCAGCCTGGGCTACCAAGTGAGTCCCAGGAAAGGCGCAAAGCTACACAGAGAAACCCTGTCTCAAAAAACAAACAAACAAACAAAAAAAAAACAGAAAAGAAAAATAAAGAAAAGGAAATGTATCTTATTGTTGAATTGTGAAAGTTGTTCACATATTCAGATATCTAGGCTCCTGCCTCAGTCTCCCGAGTGCTGAGAATATACATATGCTACTGTACCCATAGGGGCTCACTTTGTAGCCCAGGCTAGCCTTGAACTCAGGTCAATTTTCCTGCCTCTGTCCCCCAAGAGGTGGGATTATAAACATATGCACCATGCCATCCAACTACACACATCCTCTTATTTATTTCCATACTGAGTCTCATTAGACATTAGACCAGGCTAGCCTCTAATTCCCTGGCCTTGAACTCATGACCCTTCTGTCTCTACTTCATGACTGCTAGAATTACAAGCGTACTAGAATTTGGCTTTTTTTTTTTTTTTTTTTTTCCTTTCTTGAGACAGGTATGTATCTCCAACTGGCCTGGAACTCACTATCTACACTAGGCTGGTCTAAAACCCAGAGATCTACCTCCCTTTTCCTCCTAAGCTCTGGTATCAGAGGTATGATGAGCCACCACACCTGTCCCTTGTCTAGCTTTTTTTGTAACAGAGTCTTGCTGTGTAGTTTGAGCGAGTCTTAAACTGATGGCCATCTTCCTGCCTCCCCCTTGGGGGCAGGATGATTTCAGTGTGAGCTGTCACCCCAGCCAGTGCCTGGGCCGTTGCCCCGAGCAGGCCATGTTCTGAAGCGGGCAGGTACTCCTTACGGTGTCATCGGACCTCTCCACGTCCCCTTCTCTTCCTGAAAAGTGGACACAGAGTCGGGGACTGGGGCAGCTTGGGTTAGAACTCCTGGCAAGAATCCTTTCCCCAGCCACTGTGGCAGGTCTGTGATCTCAGTCACCCTGGAGGCTGTGCAGGAGGATTAGGAATTCAAGGCCAGCTGGGCAACTTAGTTTCTTTCTCCAACTAAAAGTTAATTACTAAATAATAATAGTAACAACAACAACAACAACTTAGTTTCTTTCTCCAACTAAAAGTAAATTACTAAATAATAATAGTAACTTAGTTTCTTTCTCCAACTAAAAGTAAATTACTAAATAATAATAGTAACTTAGTTTCTTTCTCCAACTAAAAATAAATTACTAAATAATAATAGTAACTTAGTTTCTTTCTCCAACTAAAAGTAAATTACTAAATAATAATAGTAACTTAGTTTCTTTCTCCAACTAAAAGTTAATTACTAAATAATAATAGTAACTTAGTTTCTTTCTCAAACTAAAAGTTAATTATTTTATATAAGTAATATATATAAAATAAAAGTAAATATAATAACAATAACAACAACAACAATAATAATAAATAGCAACAACAACAATAAAGAGCAGTTGCCTAACATGTGTGAAGCTTTGTGTTTAATTCCAGGATCTTCCCATGGACATAAAAATGCTTCTTTTTCTGTGAAGGGGGACACTCCTATAATCCCCACACTTTTGAGACTGAGCAGAAGCACCAAGAGGTCAAGGTCAGCAGGATCTTTACAAGGAGTTCCTGTCTCAAACAAATAAAAAACAACAACAAAAGAGCAGAGAGGTTAACCTCCAACTCAGAGGTTAAGAGCATTGGCTATTCTTCCAGAGGACCCAGGTTCGAGTCTCAGAACCTACATGACTGCTCAAAACGGCCTGTAACTGGGGTTCTAATGGTCCTGATGCCCTCTTCTGGCCTTCTTGGGCATTAAGCATGCATGCGGTGCACAAACATACACACAAAATAACAAAATATTTTATAAAAAGTGCTTCTTTCACAAGGCTGGTATCTGTTTCTTGAGTTTTTGTTTTGTTTTGTTTTGCCATTTCTGTTTTGGAGAGGCTTTGAGAATGGAGGAAAGATACTATGCTTGTGGTTGAAGACACAGAAAATATGAAAATATGGAAACAGGTCAGGGGAGAGAGTGGGCACTGTGCTGGTCCTGGGACAGTCATCATGGAGGGAGTAGGTCTTGGGACTGGAAGCCATCGCAGGGGTAAGAGAGGCAGTGAGAAACTCCTTGCACAATGGGATGACCACCTGAGTTCTGACAGCTGAAAAGAGCCCTGGCTCCTTCTGTCTCGGCACCCCTCACATAGGGTCAGTTGGTGGATCTAGAGTTGGTAACCCACCTTAGAGAAAGCTACAGAGGCCTGAAGTTCCAGAGCATCTCCATAATCAGACCTGGAAGCCTTGGGATTGGATACTGACTGGTTAGAGGCCTGGCTACTGTGTTGTATCAGTAAGCCTCGGCAAAGGGTGGGACCGAAAGGAAGTACTGGGGGATCATGAAGGTGATCACTGTTTTTTGCTGTTGTTAAGTTGTCCAGAAGTTGTTTGAGCTTCCCCACATGGACGTTAAGGAACAACTATTCACTCCAAAGAGTACCAATGACAGACCAACCCAAGAGACAATTCCACCCACGACTTGCTTAATGAACCAATGAGTTGATTACTTACAGGAGTATGGGTGAGTGATTACTTTACAGAAGCATGAATAACTCAAAGCCAGCTGCATAATCCAAAAGTCCACCCTAGCATGGATGAAGACACAGGAAAGCTGTGTCTCCAGAGCTTCCTACACATCTTAGAAGCTCAGAGATTGTACTGTTCTTAGCCACTGTTATTGCTTTTATAACCTGGAAGTATGCTTTTGAAAATCTTGTAATGGCCGGGCAGTGGGGGTGCACACCTTTAATCCCAGCACTTGGGAGACAGAGCCAGGTGGATCTCTGTGAGTTCGATGCTAGTCTGGTCTACACAGTGAGTTCCAGGACAGGCTCCAAAGATACACAGAGAAACCCTGTCTCAAAAAACCAAAAACCAAACCAAACCAAACCAAAAACACAACTGCCCAAAAATAAACAGACAAAAAAAAAAAAAAAAAAAAAAAAAAAAAAAAAAAAAAAAAAAAAAAAAAAAAAACAGGGTTTCTCTGTGTAGTCCTTTAGTCCTTATTGTCCTGGATCACTCTGTAGACCAGGCTGGCCTGGAACTCAGAGATCTGCCTGCCTCTGCCTCCCAAGTGCTGGGATTAAAGGTGTGCACCATCATGCCTCACATCTGACTCTCATTTTTCCTAGATCTTCTTCTGTGGCATTTCCTGAACCTTGAAGAGAGTGTCTATTTTCTTCCATTTATGGCTAAACAATAATCTATTATATCAGAGAAAGAGGGGGGAGAGAGAGAGAGAAAGAGAGAGAGAGAGAGAGAGAGAGAGAGAGAGAGAGAGAGAGAGGGGTGATTTATTAGAATGACTTACAGACTGTGGTCCAGCTAATCCAACATGGCTGCCTATGAATGGAAAGTCCAAGAATCCAGTAGTTGCTCTGCCTATGAATGGAAAGTCCAAGAATCCAGTAGTTGCTCAGTCCTCAAGGCTGGGTGTCTCAGCTAGTCTTCAGGAGATCCTGGAATCCCAAAGTAGTATGTTCTAACACCAAGGAAGGAATGAACTTGCTAGTGAGGCAAGGCTAAGCAGGCAAAGAGCAAGCAAGCTTCCCTCTTCAGTGTCCTTATATAGTCTTCCAGCAGAAGGTGTGGCCTGGATTAGAGGTGGGTTTTCCCAGATCAAGATATCTGGATTAAAGGTGTGTCTTCCTGCCTCAAAGATTCAGAATAGACATGGATCTGCCTGCTTCAAATTAAGCAAAAATCCCCCTTAAGTGTGCCACTCCATTTTTGTGTCTTAGTTAATTCCAGATGTAGTCAAATTGATAACCAAGAACAGCCATCACAGTAGACATACAACCAACAGCAAGGGCAGTAGTCCTCATGATGTGGGGGGCCTCAGGTTTATGGCCTCCCCGTAGGAATGTAACTCACCACTGGAACTGGGATTTTCACACAATTTTAGGTATCCTAAGTGTACCCTTTCCCACCAGACAGAGTGACTTTGTTTAAACTCCTTAATAGGGAGCTGGAGAGAGGGCTCAGTGGCTAAGAACACTTGTTCTTTTAGAGGACAGGGTTTGATTTCCAGCATCCACATGTCAGCTCACAATGGTCCATAACTTCATTCCTGGGGATCCCACTGCTTTTTCTGACTTCTGAGGGCATCAGACACAGATGTGGTACACAGACATACATGTGAGCAGAACATATACATAAAATAAAATAAACCAATCTTTTTTTAATTAAAAAAAAAGGCAAATCTTCTCTAACAATTATTTTAATGTTACATAACTAGATCTTATACAAAGAGGGAGTAAGATGTCTAGAGGCCCATAGTTATTCATTCCAAGCAAGTACCATTTGGTATCGATAGCTTAAGAGCATGCTAAAAGACCAATACACCATGAACAGCAACATCATATATATCTCAAAAAAAAAAAATATACTCATTTGTGTCAACTGTCAAAAGAGTAATGTTTGGCTGGTGGGTGGTGGTGCTTGCTTTTAATCCCAGCACTTGGGAGGCAAAGGCAGGCAGATCTCTGAGTTCTGAGTTTGAGGACAGCCTGGTCTACAGAGCAAGTTCCAGGACAGCCAGGGCTACACAGAGAAGCCCTGTCTCAAAACAAACAAACAAACAAACAAACAAACAAACAAACAAACGATGCTCAGCACCTCTGAGTACCTCCTTCCTCACTGGAGGGCTGGTGGGACAGAGAGATAGCTTCCTGGCTTGGCAGCACAAGCCTTGGTACTCCCAGAATTGGGGAGGCAGAGGTGGGTGGATCTCTGTGAATCTGACGCCAGCCAGGGTTGCATCGTGGGAACTTGGATTTGTTTGTTTGTTTTGTTTTGCTTTGAGATAGGGCTTCTCTGTATGACCCTTGTTGTCCTAAAACTCACTCTGTAGACCAGGCTGGCCTCCAACTCACAGAGATCCACCTGACTCTGCCTCCTGAGTGCTGGGATTAAAGACATGTGCCACCACTACCCAGTCAGAGCCTGTCTTTGAAATGAATAAATGGAAGATTTGGGAAGCTAATGAAGCTCTCCAGGCTCAGAAAGTTAGTAAGTTGCAAGTTTCACAAGGCATTTGCCCAAGGTGCTAGAAGTCCTAAACAACTGCCAGGAAGAAGGCGTCTGCAGCCAGCTGCCTGCCTGCAGGTTCTGCAGGAGCTCTGAGGAGGCAACTGCCTCTCAGGTCACCCCGGCTCTTCTAGTGGCCTTTTACCTGAACTCCTGTAAGATCTCGGTAAACTTACTGGGTTAGTAGGCTAGACCTCTGTGAAGTTGGTTTTTTTGTTTGTTTTTTCAACCACATCCTGGCACATCTCCTCCGAAGGGAAAGTCGTTTACCAGGTACAGTGACAGATTCATCTCATTTAGCTCTCCATAATCGAGCCATGGTTCATGGCATCCAGCCTTTTCACACAGGTGTGTTGCGGCTGCTGTGGCATCATGGTACATTCCCACATTCCCCATGGTCTCAGGGCTAGCCTGCATGGGCTCCGGTCCCCTCAGGCCCACAAGGGAATGTGGCCATGCTCTGACCTGTCATGGCTGCCACTGGAGCCCAATCTGGTTCTGACAGGCTCTGGGATAGCTTTGTGGCTCCTGCATTTCCATCAGCCACTCCTGATTGCTGAAAGGTCCCTTGGCTGGGTGGACAATCTCCATTTCCCGTATATTTTCTTGCTGGGAGGAAATGTACATTGCAGCCTCGAGATAGAACTGTCTGATCCAAGGATGAACTCCTTGTCGTCTTCACCCACAGTGTTTAATCATGTATGTCTTCTGAGAACTGTTGCCAGTATCTAAAGGCTTCTAGAAGTTTTCCCGGAACCCTGGGGTTTTAAATACAATGGAACCTTTCTTTCTGTTTTAAACTACATTGACTCTGTGTGTGTGTGTGTGTGTGTGTGTGTGTGTAGGCACACAAGCATAAAGTCCAGAGTATAACCAATGGAGAAATTGGTTCTCTCCTTTCACCATGTGGCATCCAGGTATCTAACTCAGATTGTCAGGTGTGGTGGTTTGAGAATGGCCTCCATAAGATACTGGCATGCTTAGTCATCAGTTAGTGAAACTGTTTGGGAAGGATTAGGGGATATGGCCTTGTTGGAGCAGGTGCGTCACTGGCAGTGGACTTTGAGGTTTCAAAAAGCTATGCCAAGCTCACTCAGTCTCTCTCTCTCTCTCTCTCTCTCTCTCTCTCTCTCTCTCTCTCTCTCTCTCCTTGCCTACCTATAGACCAGGAAGTAAGCTCCAAGCTCCATGCCTGCATGCCCCCATGCTTCCTGCCATGATGATAATGTACTAATCCTCTGAAACTGTAAGCAAGCTTTTAATAAAATATTTTCTTTCTTTCTTTTTTCATTTTTCGGAGACAGGGTTTCTCTGTGAAACAGTCCTGGCTATCCTAGAACTCACTCTGTAGCCCAGGCTGGCCTCGAACTCACAGAGATCCACCTGTCTCTGCTTCCTGAGTGCTGGGATTAAAGGTGTGCACCATCACCGCCCGGCTAATACTTTCTTTTATAAGAATTGCCTTGGTCATGGTGTCTCTTCTTCACAGTAATAGAGCAATGGCTAAGACATCACTATTCAGCCTTGGCAGCACATGCCTTTACCTGCGAAGGCATCTTGTTGATCCACAGTGGGACATTCCTCAGCCCAGTTCTGTTTGACTCGGGGTCTTTTTTTTTTTTTTCAAGGCAGGGTTTCTCTCTGTAGCTTTGGAGCCTGTCCTGGGCTAGCTCTGTAGACCAGGCTGGCCTTGAACTCACAGAGATCCACCTGCCTCTGCCTCCCGAGTGCTGGGATTACAAGTGTGCGCCACTACCACCCGGCTGACTCAGGGTCTTAAGGTGCTAGACATTCAACAGTCACCCCAAATCAAATCACTGACACTGTGGCTCCAACTTTGTTGATGCATGCCAGTGAAAATTAAAGATTCAAGCCAGGTGGCGGTGACACACACTTTTAATCCCAGCACTGGGAGGCAGAGGCAGATGGATCTCTGAGTTTGAGGCCAGCCTGGTCTACAGAGTGAGTTCCAGGACAGTCAGGACTACACAGAGAGATCTTGTCTCAAACAAACAAAATCTGCAGAAACCAAAGGAGAGCAGTTGAGAGCACCTGTGTCAATCCAGCCAATCGAGGACAGAGACAAGCAGATTCTGAGGTTCGATGACCAATCAGCCTTGCCCAAACTGCAAGATCCAGGTTCATTGATCGACATTGGCTCAAAAATTAAGGTGGCAAGTGACAGAAGAAACCTGGCATCTACCTCTGGCCTCCACATGTGCACATGGGGAAACTCTGGTGAGTGCACATACACACACACACACACACACACAAAACACACACACACAACACACACACACATACATACATACACATACACACATACCACACACACACAACACACACACAACACACACATAACACACACACACACACACACACACACACACACACACACACGCACGCACACACGAAAAATTAAGGGTTAAAACCTCAGCATGTAAAGCGCTGAGGAAGAGGAAGAAGAAGACTAGTTACTAGGTATAATCAAATTGTCTAGTCAGCCATAGGCTGTCACTGGCTCAAAGCGCTCTGTCCCTCTTATCTGGCCAGTTTGATTATATCTAGTTACAATGCCAATAATGTTACAACAATGAGAGCCTTGCCTCCGCCCTCCGCCCAAAAAAGTCTTAGGAAGTTAATGAAACAAGATTCAGAAAGCTGTAACTCCCACCCCCACCCCCCCACCCCCACCCCCCCATCCCCACACACAAAATCTCCAACACAAGGTAACTAAGAGTCCTGTTTGTGTGTGTGTGTGTGTGTGTGTGTGTGTGTGTGTGTGTGTGTGTAAAAGATATTTATTTGTTTATTTTGTTTTTCGAGACCAGGTTTCTCTAACAGCCCTGGCTGCCCTGAACTCAGGCTGGCCTCAAACTCACAGAGATCCGCCTGTCTCATCCTCCTGAGTGCTGGGATTAAAGGTGTGCATCACCAACCACCCTGCTAAGATCTTTACTATTTATGTATGAATGAGTGTAAACTGGTGCATGTGTGCCAATACTTGTGGGAGCCAGAAGAGGCATTAGATCCTTTGGAGCTGGGTCATAGGTTTTGTGAGCCACCTCCCGTGGGTGCTAGGATCCAAACTCTGATCTTTGTGATGGAACAAGCACTCTTGAGCTCTGAGCCAGCGCTCCAGTCCTCTTGGCTTTTAAAGACATGTATGAATTTATTTTGCATATGGGTGGGAGTATGGATGGGTCTGCGGGCACGCTTGTGCCACACAAGTTGTCTTCTTGTGAGAGTCAGAAGACAACTTTCAGAAGTTGATCCCTCTTTCTACTATACCGGTTCCAGAGATTGAACTCCGGTCAAGGATTGGCAGCAAGTACCTTTACCCACTGAGCCATCTTGCCAGCTCCAGGGAGTCCTCTTTTATAGAAAGGGAATATGAAGATCAACCAAGCTAAAGAGCTGCCCTAGGTCACATGACCAGGAACTCATTTCAACTAGGTGTGCTTGCTTCCAAGTCCCTAAAATGCTATTTACTTTTTATGGTGCTGGGACTCATAACTCGTAGGCTGCTGAGCCACACCCCCAGACCAAAACACTACTTTCTATTTTACTTATGATGATGATGATAATAATGCGTGTAGGTGAGTGAGTGTGCAGTTGCAAGTGAAGGCCAGAAAGGTTAACCTCCCACGACACTACTCAAGAGCCATTCACCTGGTTAGGCTGGGCCAGTGAGTTCCCGGGATCCTCCAGTCTCCACCTCCCTGCGCTGTATAACAAACAATGACCACCATGCTGTGCTTTTTTGGGGGGTGGGGCGGGAGGAAGCTCGAACCTAGGTCTTCACTCTAGTCCAGCAAGCCTTTAGCAGCTGAACTAATCCCCCAAACCTAAAGTATCACTTCTTTTCCTGCTTCCCATTCCTCCTCTCTTTTTTAGGAGTCTCCATACTGCGTAGTCAACTCTGGCCTCGAGCTATCTCCATATTGTGTATTCAGGGCTGAACTTGAGCTCCGCCCCTTCCAATGGTGGCATTACAGGCGTGGGGTACCACATCCAGATTAAAACACAGCCTTGGATCACTGAAGAGGCCCCATGCTGACTGCCTGAGAAACATGTGAGAAGCGTGAGACTTAGCCAAAGGACACGATGTTCTGGCACCAGGTTTGGGGACACTTCCTCCTCCAGCCCGCGGCACAGGACCGTGGGAGTCTGGGCCTCCCAGTCCCGTGCCCTGCAAACCCACGATAACATTGCGAACAACACCACGCGGCCGCCAAGGCCGCACGTGGGACCGCATTCCCGGGAGGGCGGCTCTGACTCGCCTTTGTCACGTGGCTTCCACGGGCCAATCGGCGGCCGCCCGGGCCAAGGCCGTGTTGTTGGCACGTAATGGGGAGCCTTGGAGAAAAGTGAGCTTTGTTAGCTGGGCGGAGCGGGAAAAGACGGCCAATTCTTGTCCTATCCAGTATGGCCCAGATCCAGCTGTCGCTCGGTGTCCATCTATCAGGATTTGCAACTCCCCGACGTCAGCGCTCAGACAGGAGGGGCGGGACTGCGATGTCCGTCCGAGCATCCTCTTCGCCTCCGAGTCCCTCCCACCCGCACTCAAGCGCCCTTGAGTTTTTGTGCCTCTTGCTCCGCTAGAGTACCAACCCTTACACCTTCCTTCTTTCCCCAGTCTTCTCTTCCCGTTTTCTTTCTTTCCCCTTTTAGGAGAAAAACAACCGTCTCCAGGCCCAGCCTCTTATCTCCTCTCCTGCCCTCCCCTCAAGTCGACCTTTGTCCCAGCAGTAATCTGGCTTCAGATCTTTGATAGTGTGCCATGGTGAATCTGCTGTCAGTTGACAACCTTTATATCACGTTGACTTTGAAAGCAGTGGGGTTTCCAGAGCATCCCAGCATCCTCTGATCCCCTCGTAAGTGAGGTTTCCGTGCGACGACGGGCTTGTGTTTTCTTTTCCTACCCCGACCTCCCATCAACCAGAAGAGTTCTCGGTCGCTTCCCAGAGGACTTTTCCTTGAGGGAGGGGTCTCGCCTATCTTCCCTTGTATCTCCTATCCTCAGCAATTCCTGAGCTCAATCTCTATCCCAGATTTGCCCCAGGGTTCCAAACTCAGTGCCTTGGAAGTTTCACAGGTACAGGTTCAGTGTAACTCATTGAATTTAAATATTTAGTAAATAAGCGTAGGGGGCTGGGGGTGTTGTTCGGCAGTATAGCACTTGCCTCGCATGTTCTGGGCCCTGAGCTCCATCTTCAGTGCTTACAATTAAAGCTGTGTTTCTATTTATAATTATATATCTAAGTAACATAGTTAAGATGCATGTTAGTTGCTTTGACCTCTTGTAACCAGCACAGTGGTAGTAATACATGATAAAGAATGCTTAGGAGCTGAGCTGGGTGTGGTGGCCTCTGGGAGGCAGAGGCAGTCACATGTCTGAGTTTTAAGGCAAGCCTGTTCTACACAGTGAATTCGAGGCCAACCAGGGTTGTATAGTAAGACCCTGCCTCAAAAGGAATGCTTGAGGCTAGAGTTGCACCCAATGTATAATATTTGTCTAACATGCACAAGGTTCTGGGTTGGTCCCTAACACCCAAAAATAAATATGTAAATAAATAAATAAAATCAGCATAATGTTGGGCTGAAAGTGTTTAGTTAGTTCCCTCTGGTTATTTATTTACTTATGTTTTTTTGAGACAAGGCTTCTCTGTGTAACAGCTCTGGTGGGCTTGGATCTCCCTCTGTAGACCAGGCTGGCCTCAAACTCACAGAGATCCACCTGCCTCTGCCTCCCAAGTGCTGGGATTAAAGGTGTGCACCACCGCTGCCTGACTATTTTTTTGTTTGTTTGTTTTTTGTTTTGTTTTGTTTTGTTTTGTTTTTTGATGCTAAAAGAGCCTGGGAATGCAGTCTCTATGTGAATATCTGTACACTGTATTATATATATATACATACATGGGAGAAAGGTTTCATCCCTCAGACCAACCTTTCTACGGCAGAGGTACAAACTGTCCATCACCCCAGCCCTTTTGCAAACAGCACAAAAGTGATTCGTCTTCTCTGACATGTCGCTGCCCAGGTGGAACTCTGCTGGGTCAGCTCAGCTAAGCAGTGCAGCCTCTAGGTGGTCAGCAGAGGCTGGAGCAGGTCTGTTAGCTCAGGACCGGAAGCTGCTGTCACCAGACCAGGAGATTCAGACTCTGGTTGGGTCATCTTGGGCAGGCTATCTGACTTCTCTGAACTATCACTTCCACATGTCCATTGGGCAGGGAGTGGACTGTTCCTCACTGGGATGTGGTAAGGATTCTCAGTAGATCTGAGTCACCCAAAGGCACTGCTACTCAGCTTTAAAAACAAAGCATATATTTAAGTTGGGGAATGGGGGCACATGCACCAGTATGCATGTGGCGGTCAGAGGACAGCTTTCTCTTCTGTGCTTCTACCATGGGTTCCAGAGTTTGAATTCAGGCCATCAGGTTTGGTGGCAAGCACCTTTACCTGCAAGGCCAGCTCTGTAGGTCCTACTTAGCTTTCATTTTGGCTGAAAGACAGAGAGGGGAGTGGTTTTCATGATGCACTGTCACCCCCATGTGACTTAGCAAGGGAATTACATAGAGACGTTTCCATCCAGGATAGCCTGGTTGGACTCCAGAGTCCTTCTCAGAGTCCTGCTGTACTTAAACCTACTCTCCCCTTTGTACCGGGTAGCTTCGTGGGAATCTTTGCAAACACACACACGACCATGCCGTTTGCTACTGAAACCCCTCTGTGCTTTACCAGAGACTCAAGCCCTCACCAAGGCCCGTGAGAGCGGTCAGCACAGCTCTGCCAGCTGCTTTCCTCTCGAGCCTTTGGTTCCTCCATCTCCTGGAGGCTGTCTCAGCGTTTGGGTTTACTGTTCCCACTGTTGGAGGAGACGCTTTCCCCTACCCATGGCTATTGCAGAGATACAGGAAGGTCTCTGAGGTCGGGGAACTGAAGGACTGGAGGAGGAGTTCGTTTGGAGAATCCATAGAGAGGAAGAGAGTATTCTAGACAGAGGGAACATCCCTGTGCTGGGTTGGAGGGCCCATGCAGGGGATAGACTGAAATCTGTGTGAAGGAAGCCACATCCTGCAGGCCTGGGTTGTGTTAGGGAGCCTAGACCCAATCTTGAAGTCAGTGGAGGACTTTGAATAGAAGCAATTACTTAGCCGTTCCCCTGAGCATGGATTAGCAACGTATTTCTAAAGAAAACTGTCCTCTGGAGGGGGGGGGGCAGGAGAGAGGGCTCAGTGGTTAAGAGCATTTGCTGCTCTTGCAGAGGACCAGGGTTCGATTCCTAGCACCTATGTGCTGGCTCTCAACCATCTGTGACTAGGTGATCCCATGATCTTATCTGACTTCTGCAGAGTGTGCAGACATACATGCAGACATAACTTCCATACACATGAAATAAAATAAACAAGCCTAAAAAAATCAAAAGACAGAAATCTTCCTTCCAAGAATATCCTGATAGCCACCAACTGGAGAAGAAATTGCTTCATAGGTTCCCAACTCAAACCTCTGCCGAACCAGGCCAAAATAAGATGCTGCACTCCCTGTGACCACCAGGAGGTGGCACCAATATCTCAGTATGTCACCTGGACTCTGCTCTGATTTATTGCCTTCATACACCAGAGAAGAAAAAGAAGGGATAAGGAAAGGGCCAGAACGTGAGTAGGAGAGAGGCTGGGGATGGTTTGGATGCAGAGCACAGGATGTGGGACTAGAGTGGAGCTGGATCAGCTTTTGCTTTTGTTTTCTTGAGGGCCTAGCAAAGTGTGTTGGCATCTCTTTTCACCATCGTCTGCCTTGCCATCTGTCCACAGGCCCCTGAAACACTCACCCTGTCTGTGGGTGCCGAGCATGGGCTGCAGCCCTGAGCTGCCTGCAGCCCCATCTATGAAAGTTTTAACCCTCTCCTACTCCCTCCACCCCTCTCCCTATCAGCAAGTTCCTGTTCCTCCTCCTCCTCCTCCTCCTCCTCCTCCTCCCTCTCTTCCTCCTCTTTCCTCTTCTTCTTCCTCTTTTCTCCTCCTCCTCTTTCTTTTTCTTTGAGACAGGGTCTATGTAGCCCTGGATGTCCTGGAACTCACTATGTAGACCAGGCTGTCCTCCCTCACACTCACAGAGATACTCCTGCCTCTGCCTCAAGAGTGCTGGGAGTAAAAGCTCCCTTGTGGCAAATTCTTTCTGCTTGACCTGGAAACTCCTCCTAGCTGGAGCCTTGGAATGCAGGGGAGGGGGATGACCTGAGCATTCTCCGGTCAGGGGATGGGAGTGGGAGTGAGTTGTGGCTGTTTAAACACTCTTTTGTCCCCAGAGGAAGGTGTGTTCCAGTTCCCAGCTGTGTCTCTAACCAAACACTACAACCACCTTACCTGGCTCTCCATATCCCCGTGACGCTGGCTCTCTGGTCTCTTCACTGGCCTGATATGAAACAGGAATCTTCAAGGCTCTACACAGTCAGATTCATCTGACACCATGTTCTCCTTTACTCTGCATGTGTCTGTCCACAGAGTGGCCCGGAGTTCCTTAGAGGTCCCCTGTGCCTGCCTGCCTCGTTTCAGGCCTTTCTGGAGCCTGTTCCCTCTCCTGGAATGTTCTCCCTCCCACTCACTCCAAGAGGATTCTCTCCTGGAGCCCTTTCCTGACCCTCACCAGGATCAGCCCTGGCAGGATTGTCAAGCAGCTGACCTTCAGAGCTCCGTGTTATCGGAGTCAGCGTTTTCTTGGGTGTTTGTTTAATCGGGAACTCCTAGAGGGCAGGGACCAGGCTACCTATCTTCATTCCTGTGGGCCGGGCCAGGCTACCTTCTCTTGGTGTTGAGTCACTGAAAGAACACCTGGCAGATAGGTGATCAGAGCACTTGCTCCAGACCCCACACCTTCCTCTGTCTGTTTAGCTCTTCGCTCTTCCGGATGTGCACTGAGGTCACCCCCTCCCAGAGGCATCCATGCCTGGGCTTTGGTTTCTTCCCGTCCTTTTGTTTGGTTTTGATTTAGAGATGTACCTGGAATTCACTTTGTAGTCTAGGTTACCCTCCAGCTCACAGTGATCATCCAGTCTCAGCCTCCTGACTCCTGGGAATATAGGCATTCCCTATAAGCCACCATACTCAGCCTCCAGGTTTTTCTGTTTTGGTGTTTTATGACAGGATCTTAATTTTTGTAATTATTTAAATTTTCATTACACTTTCTATATGTATTTGTGTCTGTCTGTCTGTCTGTGTATGTGGAAGCTAGAGGACATTTTCCAGTTGGTACTCACCTTCCACCTTGTGGATCTGAGAATTGAACTCAGGTTATGAGGCTAGCTCACAATACCTTTATCTGGTAGATCGGCTCCCTGACCTGCGTCAGGCCTTACGGAGTGGAATCTGGTCTGATTCCTCTGGCCTCTGGCTTCAGCTTCTCAAGGGTTAGCTTTAGAAGCATGCGCCACCGCACTGTCCTTTTCCCCCATCCACCTTTTTTACTTGTTATCGTGTATGTGTGTGTGTGTGTTGATTGTTTGTTTTGGGTTTTGTTTTTTTGAGACAGGGTTTCCCTGTGTATCCTGGAACTCACTATTAGACCAGGCTAGCCTCGAACTCAGATCTGCCTGCCCCTGCCGCCCCAGTGCTGGGATCAAAGGTGTGTGTGAGTCACCACTGTCCAGATGTTTTTAGTTTTTTGGATAGGGTCTCCTTCCTCCATCTTCTGGAACTCACAGCAACCTGTCTGCTTCTGCCTCCCGAGTGCTGGGGTTACCGGCACGAGGCACTTTTGTTTTGTTTTTGAGACAGGGTCTCACTTTGCAGGTCTCACTTTGTAGCCCTGAATGCCCTGGAACTCAATATGTAGACCAAGCAGTCCAGGAACTCCCAACAATCCACTTGCTTCTACCTCTCAAGTACTGGGATTAAAGGCATACACCACCTTGCCTGTCTATGCCTGGCTTTAAAAACAGTAATAGTAATATCTGGCTGGGCAGTGGTGGAGCACGCCTTTAATCCCAGCACTCAGGAGGCACAGGCAGGCAGATCTCTGTGAGTTCGAGGCCAGGCTTGATATATATGTATATATCTTTTTTTAATTTTTATTAAAGATTTGTAAAATTAAAAAAAAATATGTGTATGTGGGGGGCAGGGGGTATGTGCCCACAAGTGCTGGTGCCCACAGAGGTCAGAGTGGCAGACTCCCCTGGAGCTACCTGATGTGGTAGTGGGAATTCATCTCAGGTCCTCAGCAACAGCAGTACATGCTCTTGATGCTGAGCCAGCTCTCCAGCTGTTTCTGTTTTTTGGGACAGGGTCTCGTGGTCTAGTTGGGCAATGAGTTTGCTGAGTAGAGCAGATCATTCTGAACTCCTGACTCTTCTGCTCCCACCCCCCAAAAGTGCTGCCGTTACAAGTGTGCACCACCAGGCTCGGGGCTGGGGCTGGGAGTCAGAACCCCCCTAAACACAAGCTCTACCACAGTCAGACCCCCAGCCTCCCACTGTAGAGGTCTGAGGTTCTTGTGGACAAGGCAAACCTCCAGATTCTCAGAGGTCACCTTCGAGCAAGGCTGCCACTAGTAAAGACAGAACAAATAAACTGGGACTAACTGGAGATTGACTGGAGAGGACTTCAGCCTTAGGAGGGGACCTTTGTTCTGGGAGCCGGCCCGAAACCTTGGGGCTTGATGTGGTAGGCAATGAGACCTGCCCGTGCAGAGGCCCCGAGGTGAAAGGAGCTTAGAGTGATAGAAAAACAGGAAGGAGGCCATGGGGGCTGGAGACCAGGAGGGAAGGGTAAGCAGTGAGTGGCTAGGGACCAGCGCAGGCCGCATCCAGTGCAGCGCAGGCCGCATCCAGTGCAGCGCAGGCCGCATCCAGTGCAGCGCAGGCCGCATCCAGTGCAGCGCAGGCCGCATCCAGTGCAGCGCAGGCCGCATCCAGTGAGCTTTGCTTTTCCAGTGGGTGTGCAGGGCCAACAGGAGGCAGTTGGGCCTTAGAATGTGGCTTACTTTCTAAGTAAGTTGTGTGCTAGGTCTAAAATTTCTGAGGCTGGTTTTGGCATGTGCTGGGTTTGGGGCTGTGTGGATTTGCCTGTGGGAGTCAGAGGACAGCTCCCGGGTATCAGCTCCCCTTCACTGTGCCTGTTTCAGGACTTGTACCCGGGTGGGTCATCAAACTCGACAGTAAGCACCCTTCCCTTCCCAGCCACCTCACCAGCCCTGTTTGGTTTTCCTTAATATTTTTTTTATTATATTCTTAAAGATATATTTGCTTTATTTAAAATTTTTAAGATTTAATTTTATTTCGTGTATGTGACTATTTGACTGCATGTATGTATGTATACCACATGTATGTCTGGTGCTCTTGGAGGCCAGAAGAGGGTGTTAGATTCCTGGAACAGGAATTACAGGTGGCTGTGAGCTTCCATGTGGGTGCTGGGAACCTGTCTGGGTTCTTTGCAAGAGCAACAGATACTTTTAATTGCTGAGCCATCTCTCTGGCTCCTTAAGGATTTATTTTTCAGTGTGTGTGTGTGTGTGTGTGTGTGTGTGTGTGTGTGTGTGTGTGTGTGTATGTGTGTCTGTGTGTGATCTGTGTTTGTGCATGTGCAGATGGGTACTCAAGAAGGCCAGAGGAGGGGTTGGACCCCTTGGAGCTAGAGTTACCCGGTGGCTGTCAGCTGCCTGATGTGAGTGCTTGGAACCAAACTCAGTCCTTTGGAAGAGCAACACGCTCTTTCAGTTGCAACATAAGGGAGTTTAAGGCCACCTGAGCTGCAGACCCTGTGTCTTAATTACTGTTCCATGACAGCTAGGGCTACACAGAGAAACCCTGTCTGGAAGAACAAACAAAAATTGATACAGGTTGGTGGCACAGGCTTTTAATCCCAACACTCAGGAGGAAGAGGCAGGCAGATTCTGTGAGTTTGAGACCAGCTGTGTTTACACTGTAAGTTCCAGGCCAACTATGGCTATATAAAGACAATCTGTCTCAAAAAACAACCAACCAAGCCGGGCGGTGGTGGCGCACGCCTTTAATCCCAGCACTCGGGAGGCAGAGCCAGGCGGATCTCTGTGAGTTCGAGGCCAGCCTGGGCTACCAAGTGAGTCCCAGGAAAGGCGCAAAGCTACACAGAGAAACCCTGTCTCAAAAAAACCAAAAAAAAAAAAACAACCAACCAACCAAGTGGTGGTGGCACACGCCTTTAATTCCAGCACTCGGGAGGCAGAGGCAGGCGGGTCTCTGAGTTTGAGGCCAGCCTGGGCTACAGTGAGTTGCAGGACAGCCAGGGCTACACAGAGAAACCCTGTCTTGAAAAACCAACAAACAAAACCCAAAACAAACAACAACAATAAAAAGAAAGAGGCTGGTTTACAGTTTCAGAGGGTTAGTCCACGATCATTACAGTGGGAAGCAGGCAGGCAGGCAGGCATGGTGCTGCAGCAGTAGCTGGAGCTTTACTTCCTGATCTACAGGTAGCAGGCCAGCCAGCCAGCCAGCCAGATAGACAGACACTGGGCCTGGCATGGGCTTTGAAACTTCCAAGGCCTCCCCCACTCCCAGTGGCATACTTCTTCCAACAAGGCCACACCTCCTAACCCTTCCTAAACAGTTCTACTAACTCAGGACCAAGCATTCAAACATAGGAGCCTATAGGGACCTTCTCATTTAAATCACCACACCCTCTCTACCCCCTCTTCAGCACCCCCCAAAATCCTCAACTTCCTCACCCCTCACCTTCACCCCTCACCCTCACCCCTCACCTTCACTTCTCACTCTCACCCCTCATTCTCACCCCTCACTCCTCACCCTCACCCCTTGGGTATGGTAATGCATGCCTTTGATCCCAGCACTAACAAGGAGGAGACAGAAGAATTCTGAGTCAGGCCTAGCCTCTGCTACAGGGAGAGTTTAAGGACACAGGTTGGGGATGTAGTCTAGCACATACTGAACAAATGCTGTATCACTGAGTTCTATTCCCAGTCCTAGAAATACTCGGAGTTCTTGTAACTAGGTTACACACCATATCAGATACCAACATTGAAAGAGGCGGGCTAGGCATGGTCTTACACAACTTTAATCCTGTACTTGGAAGGCAGAGGCAGGCGGTTCTCTGAGGTTCAGGCCTCAGAGTAAAACCCAGACAGTAAACCTCAGACAGTAAAACCCAGCCTCAAAACAAAAGGAAAGGAAAGGAAGGAACAGAGACGCAATGGAAGATTCCCTACGTTAGGTCAGTCACTTCCCCCAGGAGGAAGCAGCTGCTGTCACAACCTGCGTCCCATTCCCGAGCTAAAGGGGCCTGGGAACACCTTTGCACCAACGGTGTAAAGATGTGTCGATGGTTCGTCTTGCCTGCATAAGGCACCTGATTGGTTTAATAAAGAGCAGAATGACCAATAGCTAGGCAGGAGAGGTGAGGCGAAACTTCTGGGCAGAGAGGAATAAGGATGAATCTAGGCACACAAGGGAGACACCATCAAGACACAGAGGGAGTTGGATGTACAGAATGGAGCAGAGGTTAAAAAGCCACGTGGCAGGATGTAGATAAATAGAAACAGGTTAATTTAGGTTATAAGAGCTAGTGGGACAAGCCTAAGCTAAAGACTGAGCTTTCATAATTAATAATAAGTCTCCATGTCATTATTTGGGGGCTGGTGGTCCCAAAAGAAAGTGCAACATCAAACACCAGCTTGGAGTTCACCTACTTTTGTAGGGATCAAACCCCGGACTTGGTGTGCTGGGGTGGGTCAAACCCCAGACTTGGTGTGCTGGGGTGCGTCAAACCCCGGACTTGGTGTGCTGGGGTGGGGGTCAAACCCCGGACTTGGTGTGCTGGGGTGGGTCAAACCCCGGACTTGGTGTGCTGGGGTGGGTCAGACCCCGGACTTGGTGTGCTGGGGTGGGTCAGACCCCGGACTTGGTGTGCTGGGGTGGGGGTCAAACCCCGGACTTGGTGTGCTGGGGTGGGTCAGACCCCGGACTTGGTGTGCTGGGGTGGGGATCAAACCCCAGACTTGGTGTGCTGGGGTGGGGATCAAACCCCAGACTTGGTGTGCTGGGGTGGGGGTCAAACCTCGGACTTGGTGTGCTGGGCAAGCACTCCACCACCTGACTGTGCCCCCAGCCGGCTGACTTTCCCACTCAGGTGTAAGGCTGAGGTCGGTCCCTATTCGCACACCAGTGAGTTTTCCTCCCCTCCCTTCCTTCCTTTCTTTTATGGTATAGATTGAGTCCAAGGGCCTCACTGAACTTCGTCCTTCAGGACACCCAGAGCAGCCCCCCTTCGCTTTTGTTTTGTTTATAGCCCTGACTGGCTGGGACCTCTCTTTGTAGACCAGGCTGGACTTGAACTTACAGAGATCCGTCTGCACCTTCCTCCTGAGCACTAGGATGAACCATCTGCACCACCACACCAGAGGAGCCCTTTGGTGAAGGCTCTACACCAGCGGTTCTCAGCCTTCCTAAGGCTGCCGCCCTTTAACACAGCTCCTCATGCTATGGGGACCCCCAACCATAAACTATTTCGTCGCTGCTTCATAACTGTAATTTTGCAATTGTTATGAACCGTAATGTAAGTATGCAGGATAGCTGATATGCCAACCCAAAGGGTTGTGACCCACAGGCTGAGAACCGCTGCTCTAGACAGAGCCTGTTGTTCGGTACATGGCTCTTCAGCCTGACGTTTGAGGTCGTGGAAACAAAGTCATCAAACAATAATGCAGGCTTGTGATCTCGGCTGTTCTGGAGGCTGAAGCGGGGGATTGACAGTTTGAGTAGCCTGGGCCACACATCAAGTTCAATTTCAGCCTTTCTCCTGTACTCTCAGGACTCAGGAGGCAGAAGCAGGTAGATTTCTGTGCATTCCAGGCCAGCCTCGGCTACAAAGCATATTCCAGGGCAGTGAAAAATAAGAAGGGACAGGTGTGGTTTCCTGTCCCTGTTATCTTAGCACCTGGGAGGCTGAAGCAGGAGGCTAGTGTGGCTAACTGTGTGAGACCCTATCTAGAAACAACTAAGATATGGGCATGGTGGTACAGGCCTGAAATCCCTGCACCGAGGAGGCAGGGGAAGGAGGATCGGGAATTCAATTCAAATCTTAGTCCAGGCTAGGCACAGTTTGCTGAAGCTGTGGCTGGCCTTAAACTCCTGATGCTCCTCCCTCAAGGTCTCAAATGCTCAGCTCCAGGCAGGCACCAGCCCGCCCGGTTTCCATGCCCTGTGTGAAGGCTCTAAAGCCTTGCTGTTCTCTACAGGTGTGGTTGTGCCTCTCCTAGCTGACCTTCCTCTCCTGCCTCCATGAGGGAAGACCTTTGATTTCCCAGTGGCCTTCATTGTTGAAGGATAGGGCCTGCGCAAAGAAGCTCCCTGACAGGAGCCTCACGACCCCCCTTGCGAGGTCATTTGAAAGGCCTCAGGATGGTCTGCTCTTCCCTGGGCCTGATATCACAGAGGTGAAGTAGCCCATCAGTGGAGGCAGTTGTGTGCAGATGTGTGCAGATGTGGAATGCCTGGGTTAGGCTGTGAGGTCAGGAGGGGAGGGGACACTGAGTTGAGCCCTGAGGTATGCTACGGTGACTGTAAAGAGTTCAAGCCACAGCCTCAGGATCAGGTGGAGAGGTCACTAGGGTCGGGTTAGGCAGGTCTGGAGTACCAGTCCAAGAACAATGTGGCCTGGCACCAGGGGACCTGGAATGAGCTGGTGCTGTGGAATGTGAACGTGGATGGGGCTGGAAAGAATGTGGAGAGAGCTGGTTGAGTTCAGCTGTTGGCGATTTCATGCCCCATCCTCGGTTGCTTCTTGGGGACAGGCTCCAGCCGTGGAGCCCAGGTGCCAATGAAGGTCAAATTTCTGTAGTAGGAGAATAAAAGGGATATTTCCTCTGTGGGGGGAGAGCTGCAGCTGCCTTGCACACATACTCCCAGATTAGGCCAAATCCCACAGCAGGTGAAGGGGAGGCTCCCAGTCAGGGTCCCAGAAGTGTGGGAAGTAGTAGGCAGTGGGAAACCGAGTCTATACAGGCTTGCCCATACACTCAGTGGTGCTGAGACGTGGGAATGGATCATCTTGGCTCCTTCCTTCGCAACACTTCTCTGTGTCCCAGTTCTGCCGTGCGTGCCCTGGGTTGGGATTTAGGGGTGGAAACAAGAATGGTTAGCCGCTTAGCTGGATCAAGGGCTATGCTCGCGTGGGCCAGGGGTGTGGAGACTCGTAAAGGACTCAGATGATGGGAGCAGTGTTTTCTGGGGAGAGAGAGGACGGGAGGGAGGAGTTGCTTGTCATTGAAGTTTTGGGGTGCTGGTGGTCAGGCACACAGTCCTGTGCAGACTGAGCAAGCACTCTGCTCCACCCCCAGGCTTTTGTTGTGGTTGTGTGTGTGTGTGTGTGTGTGTGTGGCAGAGGGGGTGTTCATGCCCATGTGTACACCTACGCATGTGTCTATGGATGCCAGAGGTGTTACAGGTATGCACCAGTACTCGGTTTATGCAGTGCTGCAGGTTGAACCCAAGATTCACGAATGCTGGACAGGTAGGCATCTCCTAACAGCTCCAGCCCCAGTGTGAGCTCTTGCCAGTGACTAGGGCTTGGCCAAGTGAAAGGTAGAAGAAAGTGTCCCCTGGAAGGAAAAGCCCATGGAAGGCTGCGATGTGCCAGGCACTGGTTCATAACACTACTGTCAAAACAGGGAGCTGGGGCCCAGATGAGCTTCAGCATAGCATCTGCCCATCCTCACTGGGCTAACAGACCTCCCTAGTCTGGGCCTCCCAGAGCCTCTGAACACTAGGAAATACTGGGCCCCCTAGGGCATGGGAGTGAGCTCCACGGGAACACACCACCTTGTCTGAGGTCCCACTTTCCTATTTTCCCCATGTGATATGGGCCAATTACTACCTCCTTCTGAGCCCCATTGTCCCCCCTCAGGGAAATGCTGCCAGTGAGAATGCTTTCCTGGAAGGGAATGCTGCTCCAGGAGGAAATGAACCAGTGCCCCACCCCTCCACCCAGCACAGCACCCTGCCCTGGAGGCCCCGTCTTAATTGCCATGCAGTAACAGCTGCTGTTTACTCAGCACTGATGCACTGTTTGGCGGGTGTCATCATTCATTAGGGCTTCACAGGCAGGGAAACAGAGGCTCTGAGAGGGGAGCTGGCCGTGGTACTACCCCCCCACCCCACCCTGGACACCTTCCTCCCAGGCATGCCTTCCGTCGCCCTCAGCTTCATGTCCGTGGGCTCCCAGGGTGTTGTCTGTCTGTCCCTCTCCGCAGAGTCTGCCAGTGGCCTTCTGGAGAGAAACCTAGTGCTGTTCACAGACTTGGAAGCGGCTCAGAGCCGGGACAGACGAAGGGGCCAGGCCCCAGCTGTTGCCACGCCGCGCAGAGCCGGCTGGGGAGGGCAGGCTTGATGGACCAGCAAAGCTCGCACAGGGGAATTAGCAGCATCTGTCTCCTGACACGGGACGTCAGGAATGTGAAACAGCCCCAGCAACTGTGTGCCTGCCAGGGACACGGGCAGGGAGGGGCACGGGCCGGGCAGTCCAGTCCCCCTGAACCCCAGAAACCACCAGGCAGCAGCTGTTCCTATCACTCCGAGCAACCTGGTTCTGGGCTCCAATATTCACTTCTGAGAACTGGGGGTATCAGTCCAGCTCTTTTATGGAACCCCGTTTTTTGTTTTGTTTTGTCTTTGCAGTACTAGTAATCAAATCCAAGTCCTTTTTGTTTGTTCCTTGTTTTGTTTTTGTTTTTGCTACAAGGCCTTGCTCTAACCTTGGTTTGTCTGGGTCTCATTATGTAGACCAGGCTGGCCCCAAACTCACAGAGATTTGTCTACCTCAGCATTCCAGTTGTTGGGAACAGACATGTGCCGTCATGTCTTTGGTTTTAGTATTTTTGGTCTGCTTTGTTCTTAGTCTTTTTCTTTTTATCTTTTTTATTATTTTTCTTTCTTTTTTTCTTTCTTTTTCTTTTTAAAGACTAGGTCTCCTCTTATAGCTCAGGCTGGCCTGAAACTCACTCTATCCCAGGGTGGCCTCAAATTTGAGGTGATCTTCTTGCCTCAGCCATCCCGAGTGCTTGGATTACAGGCACAAACCCACCATTCCTTACTTTATTCTTTTTTGAGTCACAGTCTGCCTTTTTACCCCAGTCTGGCCTCACTCCAGCTGATGCTCCGGAATCACTTCTTTCCTTTTCATGTCTGAGGCCGACTCGGCATGTCTGTCCTCTCCTGGACCCCAGAAGCTACCAAGCAGCCGTTCCTATGACTCTGAGCAGTCTGGTTCTGGGCTCCAGTATTCACAGGGCCTGCTGAGAATCCGGGGTGTCAGTCCAGCTCTTTCATGAAACCCCATATGTATATCAGGCTGATTTTAAACTCCTAATTTTAAAGAAAGGTTTATTTTATTTTTAGTTGTGTGTCTGTGTGTGAGTATGTGCACCTGCATGCAGGTACCAGCAGAGACCAGAAGAGGCCACCAGAGCCCCTAGAACTAGAGATGGTTGTAAGCTGGGAATAGGGGATGCTGGGAACTGAATTCAGGTCTTCTGCAAGAGCTGTGGGTCATCTTGACTGCTGAGCCATGTCTCCAGATCCTCTAACTTGTCTGCTTGCATGCATGTGTGCATGTGTGTCTGTGTATTTTTTTTTTTTTTTGAGACAGACAGGGTTTCTCCATATAGCCCTGGCTGTCCAGGAACAGGCTGGTCTTGAACTCAGAGATCTGCCTGCCTCTGCCTACTGAGTGCTGGGACTAAAGGTGTGTGATATCACTGCCTGGTATCCTTCCAACTCTTGAATTTGAGAGATTATCCTTGCTTCAGTCTCCCTAGTAGCTTGAACAGGAGGTGTTAATACTACACCAGACACCCCCCTTGGTTTTGCCACCTTTGAAGAGGAAGCATAGTCTATGTGTGGTACAGCTGCACTTAGGAGACAGTTGGGTGATCCAGGACTAGCAATGGGCCAAGAGTGGAACCGTGGACAATAGGGCTTTTGATGTGCATCTCTTCTCGGTCCTTATACCTGATTCCAACTTCCTAGTCTTTTCTTGACCCAGGTAAATCCAAAGAATCTGCTTCCAGAAGTGACTTGTCTGGACTGGTAATGGACTTAGCTCTGACTAGTAGTCTCTAATGGGAGACTGAGTTTGGAACCAGGTCTCAGTTCTAAAGTTTGGTGTCATTGATGACCGTGTATGGTGCTTACACAGAAAATCTGAGGTCCCAGGGAACCGTGTAGGAAGGATAAGAGCTAAAGCTGCTTTGGGTTGCTGCCTCTGGAGCTACCTGCAGAAGAATAGAGAACAGAAGTGGGACTGGAGGCCTTGGCTGGTTTGGGGGTGTGGAGACCGTGCAAGAGCCCAGTTCCCAGGAAAATTACGGCATGACTTGTGTGGAGTCCAGACCAGCCTTTCACCAAGCTTAAGTATTTCCATCTTTGTTCATCCCCCAGTCCAGGAAGGCAGGACAGGAGCACTCCACTTATCATGGTGAAGACAGTGGCCACCAGAGCAGTGACAGTGTTGGCCTGGGTCCCTCAGTGCGGTGCTGCAAATAGCAGAATTTGAACCCTCACTCCGAGTCCAGTGCTCTTTGCATCCCACTAAGGAATTCGGTTCTGGAGGGAACGGAGTAATCAGGGAGAATTTGTGTGTGTGTGTGTGTGTGTGTGTGTGTGTGTGTGTGTGTGTGTGTTTGTTTGTTTTGTTTTGTTTTGTTTTGTTTTGTTTTGGTGTCCCCTCTAGGATGAGGTGTTCTGGATGAGGTGCAGTGTGGGATGTAGTGAGCCAGAAAGGGTATGGATGTAGCTCAGAACCATGAAGAGAAGCCATTCCCTCATGAACCATGGCTGTCTTCTAGGGTGGCTCTTAGTAAACAAGCCATCCTTAAATCCTTTTGCGTGTAGGAGTGTTTTGCCTGCATGCATGTGTCTGTGTACCTAGTGCCCATGGAAGTCAGAAGAGGGTGTTGGCTGCCCAGAACTGGAGTTACAAAAGGTTGTGGTGGGTGCTGGGAGTCAAACCTGGGTCCTCAGGAAGAGCAACAAATGCTCTAAAATGACAAGCCACCTCTTCAGCTCCACCCTCAAGTTCTTACACTAGTCCCCGGAAGCCTAAATACATTTCAGCCATCTTCCGAGAGAGCTCATTGGAACCAGGCAGCAGAGCACCAGGCGAGGCCTGGGATTTCTGGCCTTTCCATGGCCCACCCTGAAGTTCAGGGTTAGGGAGTCCAGGAGGTTTCCAGGCTCAGAGCTCTGGGGAGCCAGTCTCTCTGAGAGGAGGGACTGAGAACGGGGTCGCGACGCCTCCAGGGAGGATCGTGCAAGCGGGGACAGCTGCCACTTAGCCAGGCAGCAAGCAGCTGCTGCCTGGGAGACAGGCCAGGCAAGGCGGGGCGGGCACGGCCCCCACAAGCCCTGAGCCTGAGCTGGCAGATCCAGATCGTGGGAGCAGGCAGTGGCTAGAGGCTGGATTTCAGGTTTTCATGCTGTGTTAACGGTCAGTTTGGTTAATGCTGAGCAGATGGGGGAGGGGGCACCAGCTCCCTAGAGGACAGCTGTGGGCCAAACATGCATACATGCACATGTAGAGGATACAAGGGCCTGCCTTACAGATGGTGCAGCGTGGGTCATCTGCCCATGAACACTCACTCACACCACTGCGTACACAAGGATGGTTCTGGAAGGATGGGTGGACAGTGGCAGAGGTGCATATCTGCTTCTGGGTCTGCCGTAGCGCAGCTGGAGGTGGAGGCCAGCCGAAGGCCTGGCACACAGCCCTCAGTCTGTCACCCAGACAGAACTCCCAGCATGGGGAGTCTTCCCACCCTATGCCCTGCCCCTCAGGGGAGACACCAGGCACACAGATTTATTTCAAAAAATAATTTATAAAATGCCATCTTCTGTGTTTTCCATAGGCTTCTAGTCTCTCAGGGACCCCAGAGCTGATGCTTCTTCCACCAAGATCCCGGACAAGCAATGGGGGTGAGGCTTGGGGGCTGGGGTCAAGGAGGTCCATCGGCCTCTAACCTCTAGGTAGTTTGGAGAAGCAGAAAAGTTTGGGACGAAAGCTTTGCAGCCGGGCCTAGCAAGCCCCTGAGATGGAAGCTGAGTGTCAAGACCCAGAGCACGAAGTCCTAACTCTCAGCTTCTCTGAAGGTAAGTCCAAGACAGGGTCAGGACCCAGAGACTAGAGTTGAACTCTGGGTTGGGAGCATGAAGCTAGGGCGTAAGGCCTGAACTGTGAACCGTAGGAACAAGGATGGGCCTCCCCAAAGCAGGGCCGGAGGATCCGGGACAGCAGTGGCCTCAAGTCAGAGGCCTGGCGCTGCGGACGTCAGATGTTACGTCAGGTTGCGGTTGAGCTAGGAGGCCCGCGGCCACTGACCTACCAGCCCGCACAGCATCGCTCCCCGATCACGTCTGCACCCCGGGGAAAGGGAAGGGGCCTGGCTGGAGTGGCAAAGGGTCGTGGCTGAAAACAGAGTCGCTGGAGGAGCAGGTGCTGCTGGTATCCCCACTGGAGGGAGAGTAGGGTCCAAAGGTCAGGCGGAGGTCAAGGTACTGTAAAGAACAAAGCTGGTCAGCTTCCAGTCTCTGGGACAGGATGCTTCACGTTTATGTCTCTAGGCCAAGGGAGCGGGGAAGGGGTGGGAAGAAGGCCTGGGGCAGGAGTGGGCAGTACCTCTTCAGAGACAGCCAGCAGGACCTTGTCTAGTGCCTCCACCAGCTGCTTAAAGGTCGGCCTCTGAGAGGGCGCAGCATGCCAGCACTCTCTCATCAGCCCGTACCTGGGAATGAGTCAAAGAAGTTTACGTCCAGGGCAAAGCCAGCACTGCGCGCCCCCTGGGCCTGGGACAAGCAGGGCCATCCAATGAGAGAGCAGACCCAGGGCAAGGAGAGCCACGGAGAGGAAGAGGAGAGTCAGTGAGTGAGTCGGGTGCTGCTGTGTGGCCAGGGCTAAAGCCTGAGGCCAAAGCCAGGGCAGGGGAGGAGGTCTGGAAAGTGGGCAAGGGAGGGTGTCCTTACAACTCTGGGGGGCAGTTTGGGGGCCGGTCCATCCTGTGTCCCTCTCGGAGCAGTGAGAACAGTTCTTCCACTGGGATGCCAGGGTATGGGGAGCCCCCAAGGGTGAAGATTTCCCACAGCAGGATCCCAAAGGACCACCTGGAGGCAGAACTGGGGCTCAGCAGGGCCCGGCTTCCTTCCTCTTGGAGGCTGTGGCAGGGCTCTTGCAGTCATGATCCACCCTTGGGGATAGGGAGGGGCGCTCATTTCTTTTGGAGTCTGGTCCCACACAAGCCCCAGTCCTAGTCAGAGGAACTTCTAGGGTCTTGTGACTCTGGCAAGTGCCTTGCCCTTTTAGAGGGGAGAGACGAGGACAGCTGATGTCTGAGACCCCAGTTCCCGGACTCACACATCACTCTGGTGTGTGTACACACGGTCAAACAAGGCCTCAGGAGCCATCCACTTGACTGGCAGGCGGCCCTGAGGAGGGAGGCAGAGAGGATGGTGCTGAGTTGCATAGCACCCGTACCTTCCATACCAGCCCCAGCCCCGCCCACTCCCGCGCATCTCTGCTCTGCCCCTCACATTGCTGGTTTTCTTATAGTAGTCAATATGGTGAACACCGCGGGCCAGCCCGAAGTCAGCAATCTTCATCACATCGTCCTCTGTCACCAGCACATTTCGGGCAGCCAGGTCTCGGTGGATGCACTAAGAAGAGGGCAGAGACTTAGGTATCTCAGGACACATGTCTGGGAGCTCTGCTCATCCATTTCACAGTAAGCCCAGGGGCTAGTCATTCATCCCCGGAACAGATGAGAATTGGAATGGGCAAAGGCCTGGGCGGAATCCCCAGCACCAGGAACAACAGAAAGATGTTCAGAGCCCACACCTGCACCGAGGCTTCGTCTGCCTTGCCGTGGGTTAGAGAACAGGTAAAGAGAGAATAGGGCCATGCAGTGTTACACACAGGCACATGCGGTGTTAGCTGCATACGAGTGGGAGTGGAGCAAAGGCTAGACCAGTGAACAGGCAGAGAAGGAGCAGCTGAGGACACTGAGTGCCCCCAGCACGGCAGTGTGGAGAAGGAGGAGTTAGAGTGGTCCAGAGCACACCACAACTGTCTCTTGTCCACACCTTCCGAGACTCCAGATACTGCATGCCTCGGGCCACCTGGTAGGCACAGGAGACCAGGGCCGGGAAGGAGAGTGGCCCATCACTGCTCCGAGGCCCATCAGGGCTGAGGTCAGGGCCTGGGGGGCGCCGGGCACGGAGGAATTCCCGAAGGTTTCCCTTGGCAGCACATTCCACAATCACATACAGGGGCCCTACAGGGGTAGGCATGGGCCAGGGGGTGGGAAGGCTGACAAGACTGTGTCTCTGCATCCCAACTGCCCGTCTGGATCCTGGACCCTGCCCTACCTTCCTGTGTGCAGACACCCAGCAGGTTGATGATGTTCTTATGTCGTCCAATTAGCTTCATCACCTCCATCTCAGATACCAGGTCTGCCAAATCCTTGTCGGAGGCATTGTCTGCAAAGTCAACAGCTGGAGTGAGGAAGCTGCCCTTCACCTCTACAAGCACAGCATAGGGTGGGGGTAGGTCAAGGAACACTGGTCCAAGGCTTGGGTGGATCTGGACTGAAACCTGCTGGGCTGTATGCCTCAAAAGAAGCCTTTTAGGGCTAGGGATGTAGCTCAGTTTGTAGAGTGCTTGCCTAGCAAGAAGCCCTGCATTCAGTCTGCACCACAACATGAAACTAGGCATGGCAGAGCCCACTTCTGATCGTAGCACTTGGTAAATATGAAGCTAACCTGAGCTACATGAGACAAAACAAAACAAAACAAAAAAACCAACAACCTCAAAACAGTGTGTGTGTGTGTGTGTGTGTGTGTGTGTGTGTGTGTGTGTGTGTAAAGAAGAGGTCATGAATTTGAAAGGGAGTGGAAAGCATGAGAAGATTTGGAAGGAGGATAGAGTGGGGTAGAAATGATGTAAACACAGTATTCATGTATGAAATTCTCCAAAAAAAAAAAATGCTTAAAAATAATTCCAGGCCAAGTTGGTGGTTCACACCTTTAATCTTCCATGAGTTTGAGACCCGTTTGAGACCAGCTTGATCTACATATCGAGCTCTAGGACAGCCAGGACTATATATAGAGACCCTACCTCAAAAAAAAGGAAAAGAAATCCTATTTATTTATTAAAGGTAGTGTTTCTCTTTGTAGCCCTGGCTGTCCCAGAACTAGCTCTGTAGACTAGGCTGGCTTCGAACTCAGAGATTTGCCTGCCTCAACCTCCTGACTGCTGGGATTAAAGACATGTGTCACTATGCCTGGCCTACATCATTCCTTTAATGGTCATGTGGACCTGGGGTCAGATCTCCAGCACCCACATAAAAGCTGGGTACAGCAGCACAGCAGCCTCGGCCCTGACACTCAAGGTACGGGGGTGGAGGCTGTGGAGGCCAGAGGGCCAGCTCGTGCAGCTGAAACGGCAAGCCCCAGGTTCAGCAAGAGTCTGTGTCTCCAAACCTAAGGTGGTGAGTAATGGAGGAAGATAGCTGGTGCTGCACACCTACACCTGTACCCACACACGCACACACCTACACCTGTACCCACACACACATACACCTACACCTGTACCCACACACACACACACCTACACCTGTACCCACACACGCACACACCTACACCTGTACCCACACACACATACACCTACACTTGTACCCACACACACATACACCTACACCTGTACCCACACAGGCACACACCTACACCTGTACCCACACACGCACACACCTACACCTGTACCCACACACGCACACACCTACACCTGTACCCACACACGCATACACCTACACCTGTACCCACACACACATACACCTACACCTGTACCCACACACGCATACACCTACACCTGTACCCACACACACATACACCTACACCTGTACCCACACACGCACACACCTACATCTGTACCCACACACGCACACACCTATGCACACGCTTCACAGAACCTCTCACAAAAGCTGCAAGGATAAAATATGAAAGATCTCTAAAAGCTGGCCTTTCTATGATCAAGTCCATGGAGTGGGAAAGAGGCAGAAGCTCCCAGCAGGAAGGAAGCCATGCTAACTAGTCCTTGGGTGAGGTAACAGCTCCTAGGAAGTGCCCCGAGGTCTTGTTATCATATGAGAAGACTTCTGTGACTTCCCTTGAGAAGACAGAGCTAAGGACCAGAGACTAGGCCCCCAAGGCTGACCAGAAGCCTTGGGACAAAGACATAATTCTTATCCCAGCCACACATCAATATAAAGAAGCCTGTTTCACAATCACCACCTCCCAGAAAGTGCCAGCTGGCTCCAGCTGTGCAGAGTGGAGGGAGAGCGGCAGGGCTGGAGGGAGGGAGGGAGGGAGGGAGGGAGGGAGGGAGGAAGGGAGGGAGGGAGGGAGGGAGCATTACAGTGGCTGGGCTGTTCTTGCGAAGGTGACTGGGGACAGCAGCAACAGGTTCTAATGGGGGCCAGCAAGACGGCTAGGACTAAATGGTATAATGTTAAACAGCAAGAGATTGAGTAAGCATGATAGGATTTACACAGAACAAAACAATAAGCCAGGTGGTGGTGGTGCACGCCTTTGATCCCAGCACTCCAGAGGTAGAGACAGGTGGATCTCTGTGAACTCAAGGCCAGCCTGGTCTACAGAGCTAGTTCCAGGACAGCAAAGGCTACATACACAAAACAAACAAAAAACTGTCTCAAAAAACAACCACCAAAAAACAAATAATAAATACATAAAAGAAAACATGAAGAAGCTGACAAGGTAGCCCGAGCACAAGCCTGGTAACAGAGTTTGATCCCTGAAAGTGACTCCCGTAATTTGTTTTCTGACAGCCACATGCACAGGATGGTATGTGCTCACACATGCCCACACTTACACACATACTACACACAGAAGGCAACAATAATTGCCTGAAGTTCCAGCACTTGGGAGGCAGAGGCAAGTGGATCTCTGTGAGTTCAAGTCCAGCCTGGTCTATATAGGCCAACCAGGACTATAATAATAATAAACGTCTAAAAATAAAAGCAACTGGGTGGTGATGGCATATGCCTTTAATTCCAGCACTTGGGAGACAGAGGCAGATGGATTTCTGTGAGTTCAAGGTCAGCCTAGTCTACTGAGTGAGTTCCAGGACAGGCTCCAAAGCTACAGAGAAACCTTGTCTTGAAAAACAAGGAAAAAAAATTAAAAATAAAAGCAAAAGAGATTCCAATGGACAAATACTAAGCCACTGTGGGACACTTTGGGGATGTTGCTTGAGATCTGGGCTTTTTATTTTCCATATTGTTGCAGGTTAGACAAGACATTTAGCCAGCCCTCTTCATATTTTGGGAAAGGGTAAGTTGTCCAGGCTGGACTTGAACTCCAATCTGTATCTTAGGCAGGCCTTGGTTTTACCATCCTATGGTCGTACTTGCCCAAGTACCTGTGATTACAGCTTGTGCCACTAGACCAAGCTTGAACCTGGGACTTGTATTTTTTTTTAAAGATTTTGTTTTTACGTGTGTGTGTGTGTGTGTGTGTGTGTGTGTGTGTGTGTGTGTGTCATGTGTGTGGGATGTCCGAATCCCTGGAGCTGGAGTTACAGGTGGTTTTGAAGAATTTGAGCCCTCTGAATGGTTAAGCCATCTCTGCAGCCCCGAGACTGGGACTTTTAAACAGAGAGCTATTCTGTACTAAGATACAGACTTGGAATGGGAGGAATATGTGCTGATGGTATATAGCTTAGTGGTGTAGATGAGGATGAGGCAGAAGGCATGGGTGGATGACTGAGATATGAGGCCAGAGCCCCAGTCACCACAAATGTGGTAAGGATCATTACCCAGTGGTTAAAGTTGACTGAGCTAGCCAGGATGAGATAGGGTCACTATGAGTTCTAGGCCAGGCTAGATTGCAGAGTGACTTCCAGGTCAGCCCAGGCTAGAGTGTGACCCAGCATTAAGCAAACCAATTCCAGACCCTGCATCAAGAATTTATTAAGTGCTGTGTCCTAGACATGTCCTATGAACTTCAGCCTGAGAGTCAAGGGATCATTATTCATCCCTATAGAGAGACAAGGAGAAACTGAGGCTCAGAAGTCACTTGCGGGGGCCAGCAGTGGAGTTTGGTGCCAGCATGGCCTGCCCAGGCTGCCACCTACCTTTCAGCATCTTCACCGCCACGGTGCTGGTTTGGTCGGGCTGGGAGGCGTCCATGCCGACGGCTTCCGCACGAACCACCTGCCCGAAGCAGCCCTCACCCAGGGGCTTTCCGAGCACCAGCCTGGAGATCGAGAAGGCCCATGCCTCAGATCTGTGGGTACCACTCTTGAGCTGGCATCCCCATCCTGACCCTGCTCAGTGTACCTGTCCCGGGGGAACTCCCAAAGTGGGTCCAGAGGTAGGTCTAGGCTCACAAGGCCCGTGAGCAAGGGAGGGCCACTGGAGGACAGCCGGACACCTCGCACCAGGGACAAGCTTGATTTGCCGGAGGACCCTGACTCCAAAGAGAACTGCAAAGTGGGAGATTCGTTCTGCCTGCTGGAGTCAGGCTGAGAGCCATTCAGGGTGGGGGCGGGGATGGGGCGGGGGAGGCACGGGCACATTACCTGTCGGGCCAAAGGGAAACGGGACAACTTTTGTACGGTGACAGGCTGGCGGGAGTGGTGGCCGTGTGTTGCTTGTCGGTGATACACCCCAGCCAGCATCAGGAGCACAACCAAAGCCAGTGAGCCCGATACGTACAGGATGATGTCTGTGTATCTGGCCTCAGATGTTGCTGTTGTCCACGTGGGGTCCTCCTCTGTTCGCATCATTGGGAGAACATAGACAGAGAAGCTGAGTAGTCGGTGTTTGGAATGACCCATCCCTCTCACCCCAGCTTAGGCCCCCACAGCTACCAACACATACAGGGACACATACACTGAAAGAGTCACAGTTATGCCAAGTCTTATCTCCCTGAGGGTTACATGGATAGTCATGTAGAATCAAACACATATCCCTGCTGAATTCAGTGAGAAAGCATTTGTCTAACATGCACAAATGTCCCAAACAAGTCAATAGTGTAGCCCCCCACAGGCCAAGGAAACTGCCTACCCAACAGGCTATAGCCCACAACAAACCAGAGAGGATGCCTGTACTTGTCCCAGGCCCCCCAGGTGCTCACCTGGTAGCACCGTGAGCCATGCTGACTGGTAGGAAAGGCCGATAGAGTTGCCTGCCAGGCAGGTGTACTCTCCTGCATCCTCCGCTGACACATTCCTCAGGTACAGGACCTCTACCTCAGAGCTATTGATGTCTGTTGTCTGAGGTAGTGGACACACTGGGTCACAGGAGGGGCTGGGGCCACACTGTAGCTGGGAGGGTGCTTGGGAACCATCCCACCCCAGTGGGAAAAGGGTGGGGCCCAGGCAGAAGCCGAACCTTTAGGACTTGCACGTAGGGGAAGCCATCAGCGCCGAAACTGCTGCCGTTGATAACGATGTGCTTCAGCCACTGGATGTGGGGCTGGGCGTCACTATACACCTTGCACAGCAGCTCCACATCGCTGCCAACCACAGCTGTGGTGTTGGCTGGGAGCCCCGCCTGCAGGATGGGCCGGTGCGGGGACCGCTCTGGGGGCCAGGCCAGGCCGTCAACCCTGACCAGTGGCAGCCACGAAATCACCCAGTTTACCTGCTCCCAGCCACCCTCCCAGTTCAAGGAAAGGACCTCTGGACAGGCAGCTCAGATCTTGTCCATCTTCTGTTTACCTTCCTGCAACTTTTTATGGCTCTACTGCCTTTAGGTCCAGGACAGCTTCTCAGACTCACATTTGAAACTTCCACAGCCTGCCCCTCACCCCCATAGATGCTGCATCCGTGGCATATACCTGCCCACTAATGCATTACTTTCTCAAGAGCTGAATTCGGCTTGTGCAGTCTGCCTGGATGCCCTTCTCACTTTTCCTTTAGACAGACTTGCGCTCCTTCAGTCCACAGGCTGCTCTGCTTCCTTCTGATCCCTGAAGCTATCCGACTCATCTAAAATTAACTCTGTCTTGCCTCCAAGACAAGACAAGATACCCACCCTGAGGGCAGGATGGAGCCCAAGATAAGTTAAATCGTTTGTCCTACCCCGCAGACCATCCACTCACCCAGCACGTCCAACAGATAGTTGAAGCGAATGCTGCCCAGAGAGTTCTCCACAAGGCATGTGTACGTGCCACGGTCTGAGGGCACCACACTCTCCATCACCAGGCTCCAGTGCTGGTGGCGCAGCTGGAAGTAGAGGGAATGTCCACAGGAGACCACCAAACTCAGGAAAGCCAGGGCAGAGGAAGGATAGAATCTGCCTATGAGGCTCTTCTTAATCTCCCTAGACCCTGAGAGGATCAGGCTAAGGCCAGAGATCCCTAGACAGAGAAGAAGGCTGTAAGAAGTGCTTTAATGGGGCTGGAGGGATTGTTCAGTAGTCAAGAGCACTGGCTGCTCCTGCAGAGGTCCCAGATTTGATTCCTACCACCCACATGGTGGCTCACAACCATCTCTAAGTCCAGTTCCAGGGGATTTGACACTCTTGTCTAGCTTCTGCAGGACATTCATACACACAAAATAAATAAATCCTAAAAAAATAAGTGTCTGAAGGCCAGGCATGGTGGTTCACACCTTTAATCCCAGTACTTGGAAGGCAAAAGCAGGAAGATGTGAATTCAAGGCCCGTCTGGTCTACAAAGTGAATTCCAAGCCAGTCAAGATTACACAGTGAGACCATGTCTCAAACAAACAAACTAATAAAACAAACAACAACAGAAAACCCATCATCTGAACCCTAGTTCAAGTCTTGAGTTTTAGCTGTACCCTACCTAGGTGTGCTTCCTTGTGCTAGACCAGTGGTTCTCAACCTTCCCAATGCTGTGACCCCCCCAATACAGTTGTGAAGACCCACAGCCATAAATTATTGACATTGCTACTTCATAACTGTAATTTTGATAATGTTATGAATTGTAATGTAAATATCTGATATACAGGATATCTGATATGCGAACCCTGTGAAAGGGTCGTGACCCACAAGTTGAGAACTATCATGCTAGTCTTTGCCCACTCTGAGTCTGAGGCTCCTCTTTACTACAGCACAGAGAACAGCCTATAAGTATCAGCCTCAAATAAAGCCTATGGCGCCCATCAGTCACTCTTCCTTCCCACTTTACAGGAGATGCTACTCAGGAGCCTGGGGTTGGAGACTAGCCTGAACTCTACAGTAAAACCCTGTCTCAAAAACAGCATCATCACCCCAGGTGAGGTGGTGCATGCCATTAGTTCCAGCACCTGGAAGGCAGAGGCAGACAGATCTTGGTGAGTTTGAGGCCAGCCTGGTCTACACAGTGAGTTCCAGGGCAGGTAGGGCTACATAGAGAGACCCTGTCTCAAAACAAAAACAAAAACAGCATCATCAGGGCTGGAGAGATGGCTCAGTGGTTAGGAGCACTTGCTGCTCTTCTGGAGGACCTGAGTTTGTTTCCCAGCACCTGGTCCGGGCAGCTCACAGTTGCCTGGATAATTCTAGCTCCCAGGGATCCGATGCCCTCTTCTAGTCTCTGTGGACACCAACGCACGTGGTATTTACTCACACATAAATAAAAATAATAAAAATCGATCTTTAATGCCCCTTCCCCATAAACATCGTCATCGACAATGAGAACTCCACCAGAACACAAAAGGAGTTAGTTGCTGCTAAGGCTGAGAGGGCAAAATTTGTGAGTGGCAGATTGGGAACCTGAGCCAGAGCTGTCCATTGTCTGGGGCTCTGTAATTACCTTCCTTATTAGATATATTGATCTATGTAAGAATCATGAAAAATGAGAATGGAGAAGCAGATGGCCTTGGAAATGGAAACTCACCCGAATGCCTCCAATGCGATTCTCCCCGTGGAAGACCTGTCCATCCTTGAGCCAGTGGATAGTGGGCATGGGGTTGCCTGCAGCTGGACAGCGGAATTTGACAGTGTTCCCAGCAGGCACTGCATGCAGTTTCTTCTCCATGCGTTGGGGGTGTGTCCAGTAGGGTGCTAGAGGGAGAACCCCTAATTAGGAGCCCTGAGGTGACTTCACACAGGTCTCTTCTCAGTGACCAGATGAGTAGTGGGGGGAGTCCTTGAGAAGACATACCAACCTTGCTGGGGGTAAACATGCACACTTGAGGAGCCGTTGAGGGTCTTAGGGTCCTCATCGTTATTGATGGAGGTTAAGGAATCTATTCGGGGACAAAGGAAGGCATCTGAAGTCCAAGAGAGAGGGTTTCTCTCCCAAGGCACCCTTAGACTCCCTCTCAGAACCTCTTACCATTCATAATCAAGGTGAGATTGTGTAAGACAGTCATAGAACCACGTGCCAGGCAGAGGTATTGGCCAGCATCCTCAGGGAGGAAGCTGGCAATCTCCAGACGGCCCCTCCAGCCACGTGCTCGTCCAGCAGACGCTAGACGTCTGCCCTCCTTGTACCAATGGCCACCACGCTCATTCCGCCTGCAGCACTGCCGCACAGGCTGCCCCAGGGCCACGGTCAATACCTGCTCCTGCTGCTCCAGGGTCGGGGCTAGGCAGGGCTCTGAGGGCAGATGGGAGAAGTCAGTGATGCTCATAGCTTCATCCGAGGCACCCCCCACACACACACACATACAGAGAACATGCCACACACGTGGAACCAAAGATCCTGTGACACATGCTGTTTCCACACACATGACCACATGCTACAAATGCTTTGCATAGGGCCAATGCCACACTTTTTGTGGGAGTTGTCACACATGCTAGACATGCTACTGCCCCAAATACACACACACACACACACACACACACACACACACACACACACACACACACACACACACAAGGTACATGCTATAGGTGCCATCCAGAACACATGCCGCACTTCTGAGGCACACTATGCTGGGTACACACATCACACATGCTGCTTGGACCTCCCAACCAACACACCCAGTGCACAGAGCCACACACATATACATACAGCCACGGGGTTCACCGCTGGCTCTGCAGCCTAGCCCAGGCTCTGTGCCCTCAAGGCTAATTCTTTCTTGTAGACATACAGATAGGAGGGTGCTGCTAAGAGCCAGAGAGGGAATCTCAATGCTCAAGCCCTGTCCTGCCGCCACCTTCTTGGGGCCAGGGCCAGGATCCTCTCCAGCTTTGCTCCCCTTCCCTGCCACCCTCTCCCACCTTAGAGGCCATACCCAACTCCATTTCCTCAGAGGCCTCAAGGAACAAGGCTGGTGTCCCCAGAAGGATGCTCAATAGGACTAACAGCAGCCACATTTCCTCCCAGCTGTTCTCAGGACCCAGGCCAGACTTCCCACTGACCACCTTCCTGAAACAGGGGGAAAGAGTTCCTGTTACACGCGCTCTCTTTTCTGGGGACGCAGATGGAAAGCAGTCCGCAGCCTCATCCAAACCCCAGTCAGCCGGTAGTAGAGCCAAGGCTGAACCTAGGACTGCTGCTGCCAGTGCCCAAGGCCTCCCCACAGGAGGTTCTGCAGGGGAGGGGGGTGCTGGACTTCCTGCTTGCCTTGGGTCCTACTGAGACCCTGGCAAGTCTTCACAGAAAGAGCAGTTTTAAGATTCTTTTCTGGGAAGGAAGCAGAGATGGTGGCATATCTTTTGCTCACTCTCAGTGCACATCATTTATTTTTTGCTGAATAAATGGATTCAATGCTGAAGAGTTAAAGAAGAAAAGTGAAATATAATCCAAGGCCAGCCTTCAGCATCTGGACGCTGTCTAACAGGACCCCACTCTTTAGCATTACTGACATTTCCATGTCCAGCTTGGAATCCTTCCAGCGGCGGGGTGCTCTCCTCTAACAAGGCACTGTCCAAACTAAGGACACTCTTCCTCGTTCTGAGCCAGAAATGCATACTGGGGACACCAGTTGGTTTGTACCCTCCCAACTTCATCTTAGACAATGTAGGAGCTTGTTTGGTTTTGCTTATTGTTTTTGCAGAGTTGGGGATTAAACCCAAGACCTCCTTGCATGCTAAGCAAACACTGCCACTGAGCTGAATTCATGTTTAGTTGGTTTTGTAAATAACACAGATTTTACATGTTTGGTAGTGGCAAACCCAAATCCTGATTCTCAACAAGACCTGTCTTTGTCCCTTTATGGACCATTATCATCATAGGATTGCTTCAGCGATAAAAGAGACAAACACGGAGGGATGGCATACACAGGGTGATGGTGAGATATGCTCCCCGTCCTCACACTGACTGCACCCTTTGCCAGGCCTTAGCCGCCAGTCATTCTCTGCTTCCAAACGGTTGCCATTAAGTATGATGCACACACCACATCTAGTAACCCTTGTCCAAATGGAGGACCTCTGTTTCCCAAAAGGAAGACCCAGAGCTAAACCTTAACTTGAATGGGGACCATTGTAGTCCCAGGGACATACAGTCTTGCTACCTAGTCCTGTTGGCAGGTCTGTTATCTGTCCAGGTGGCACTGGCATCTTTGGATCAGTATTCTTTTTCTCCAGGACCTTGCTCATGTTGGGCAAGTGCTCTACTACTTGAACTACATTCCTAACCCCAGAGCATGCTTGTTAAGTATGGAAATCTCTGTGAGTTTGGTTTTTTGTTTGCTGGCTTTGGTTTTGGGTTTTCAAGACAGGGTTTCTTTCTCTGCATAACCCTGGCTGTCCTGGAACTCATTTTGTAGATCAGGCTGGACTCAAACTCAGAGCTCCACCTGCCTCTGCCTCCCGAGTGCTGGGATTAAAGGCGTGCGCCACCACCGCCCGGCTGCTTTGTGAATTTGTATCACTGCAACTTTAGTGTATGTACAGTCAAAGAAAACAGCATGATTCTTAAAAGTTGCATTCCATATTTTAACAAACTGGGAATGCTGCCCGTTAAACCCTCTCTCCTCAGCCCGCTGCCCCCTAGAGTTAGCCCATTTAACCGCCTCAATCATTCTTCAATGTATCCCATTCCCCTGCCTTTACTTAGGCCAGGTCCTGGTTATGTTTGCTTGGAATCTTGACAAATCTTAGTCCTTAAACTTCTACCTTCCAGAGGGTTTGTTTGTTTGTTTATTTATTTATTTTTGGTTTTTCGAGACAGGGTTTCTCTGTGTACCTTTGCACCTTTCCTGGGACTCACTTGGTAGCCCAGGCTGGCCTCGAACTCACAGAGATCCACCTGCCTCTGCCTCCCGAGTGCTGGGATTAAAGGCATGAGCCACCACTGCCTGGCTTGTTTGTTTATTTTAGCCATTCACACTATGACCCAGTTTACAGGCTCTTGAGGGTTAACTGCAGGCCGTCGCTTTCTTTTTTCTTCCTTTATCTTTTTTCTTATTTTGAGACAAGGTCTTACCAAAGTTGATCAGGCAGGCTGGCTTTGAAGCTCACTCTGTAAACCAAACAGGCCTTCATACTGTGAGCCTCCTTCCTGCCTCAGCCCGGCTAGTACCTGTTAAAGCCCATGTGCCAAGGCCAGCTTTTCCAGGCCTCATTTTAAATGCTGGTGTCAATCTTGTTAGTCTCACTGTCTGTCCCTTTAGTTCCTTTAGGAGATTCTGAAGTCCAGCACATTGGTTTTCTTGCCTGTACAATGGTGCGCCTCTTGTCTTAGAACCTTTCCCTCTCCTCAGTTTGGTCAGCCCATCTGCAAAAGACTCCTACCACACCCTGCGAAGCAGAGAGGGTCTCTCTAGCGCCCCAAGGGGTGGACAGGTCCGAGGAGGGTTTATTCCCATTCCCAGGCTGCCTTGAACTCACAACCACAGAGTCCTTGGTCCGGTCACCGCGGCTGGCCGCTGAAGATCGCTAACAATTGGGGTCCGAGACTACCATCAGACAGCATTGAGTTCTCCACCCTCCCGCACTCACTATGGGGAACTCTGGGCAAGTGACTGCTCCTCTCCCAGCGCTGGTTTCCTCATCTTTATGTCCAGCACACTGCTGGGTACCGGCCCAAGGACGACAGCGCTCTGACTTAAGTGCCCCCACTCCGTCACCCTCGGACAGAGGTGCAAGTCATCGGTCCTCATTTAGTTGCATGGACAGCTGGCCCATCGCCCCCGCCCGGTGGGCAATAAGTAACTAGAACGGTGACCAGGGTGCTCTTTGAACGGAGGGGGACAAAAGGCCCTGTGTGCGCTGCGGGTTACTGATTTACCGCCCCCTCCACCCAACTACTCCCGCCGCGCGGGCGCCAAGGTCCCCGGGGCTGGAGGGGACAGCTCCGGAGCTCTGCGGCCGCTCTCCCCCGGGCGCCCGGGAGCGCAGTGTGGGACTCGGCTCACCCAGAACTGGACTCAGCTCCCAGTGCAGGGGTCCGGCTCACCTGGCTCCTCCGCCGCCTGGTTCCCGCGCCCACGGGTCACGATCCGGGCGGGGCTGGCACGCTCAGCCGCCGGGAGCTCCTCCGCCCCGGCCGAAGAGCCAGGAATGTCCAGGCAACTGCAGCGTGGCGGGGGGCTGCCCACCGCCTGCCCCGCCCACCCCTGGCTCCGCCCCTCCTGGACCAGTTCTGTCCCGAGGGGCGTGGTCCGAGGCCGTGCGAATGTCAACCCTGCACCCTAGTCCAGGAGCTCCCGGTGGGACAGGATCGCCCAGGCTCCGCTCTGATTCGGCATCTTTTGCTCCAGGGCTCCTAGTTCAACCTCCAAGGTCTAACCTGCTACCTGCTCTACCCTTTGCTCTTCATCAATCTGGAACTCACCAGGCTCTTCTTGTTTTCCGTGCAAGCGCAGTACATTAGATAGAGCGATGTCTTTCTTGTTCATTGGCTGAGCGACCTTCAGAGAGTATTTAAAATACGTATCTAAGCCGTGCGATGGTGGCACGCATCTTTTATCGCAGCACTTGGAAGGAAGAGGCAGGTGGATCTCTGAGTTCGAGGCCAGCCTGGTCTACAAGAGTGAGGACAGTCAGGGCTACACAGAGAAAGCTTGTCTCAATAAGTAAGTAAGTAAACAAACAAACAAACAAACAATAAAAAATAAACAAAATACATATGGGGCCAGTCCTGGTCATCTCAACTACTCAGAGGTTGAGGCAGGACGACTGCCTAAGCTACTTAATAACACCCTGTTTGAAAATAAAAAAGCAGGGAGCTGGAATTACAGTGGTCGAGCATCTGCCAGAGCCTTTGCTGTGTGTGAGGCTCTAGGTTCAAACTCCAATGTAATAAACAAACAAATGGGGGTTGGGGATTTAGCTCAGTGGTAGAGCTGGATCCTCAGCTCCAACAAAACAAACAAATGTTGGAATTATCTTTTTTTTTTTTTTTTTTTTTGGTTTTTCGAGACAGGGTTTCTCTGTGTAGCTTTGTGCCTTTCCTGGAACTCACTCTGTAGACCAGGCTGGCCTCGAACTCACAGAGATCCACCTGCCTCTGCCTCCCGAGTGCTGGGATTAAAGGTGTGCGCCACCACCGCCCGGCTGGAATTATCTTTTTTTTTTTTTTTTTTTTTTGGTTTTTCGAGACAGGGTTTCTCTGTGTAGCTTTGCGCCTTTTCCTGGAGCTCGCTTGGTAGCCCAGGCTGGCCTCGAACTCACAGAGATCCGCCTGGCTCTGCCTCCCGAGTGCTGGGATTAAAGGCGTGCGCCACCACCGCCCGGCCCTGGAATTATCTTTTAAAATATGATCTAGTTATTTACTTTATGTGCATCGATGTTTTATTTGCATGTATGTCTGTATGAAGGTGTCCAGTCCCCTGGAACTGGAGTTACAGACAGTCGTGAGCTGCCATGTGGGTGCTGGGAATTGAACCCCGGTCCTCTGGAAGAGCAGCCAGTGCTCTTAACCACTGAGCCATCTCTCCAGCCCCTCTCCCTTTTTTGAACTTTCATTTTAAACTTTAATTTTTAAAAAGTTTTACTATTTATGTTACATTATTTGTCTGACTATTTCATCTGCACGCATGTCTAACTGCAGACACAGAAGAGGTCCGATTCCGTAGAACCGAGCTACAGACTGGACCCTCTGAAAGAGCAGCCTGGGTTTTAATCAGGGAACTATTTCTCAGGCCCTTCACCTTTGATGTTCAATCTGTGTCTGGTCTTCTGGAACAGGATCTGGTCATGCAGTCCTGGCTGGTGTGACACTCCTCTGTGAAGACCAGGTTGTCCTCCATCTTGCAATGATCTTCCTGCCTTTGGTACTAGACGCTAGCAATTACAGGTGTGCCTATGACTTTGGGACTCTGAATTCATCTGATTGCAGAAACTACATGCGGCCAGGCCTGGTTTGTAGTTGGGTGGGAGATTATGGATGAGAGCCAGGCCCCCAGTGAATTTTCAAGTAATTTCTCATATCTTCTATGTGGATAGTTTTGGCATGGCATGGTGGTCTGGTCCACATGTACAGACCTCACTCCCTTTTTTTTTTTTTTTTTTTTTTGTTGATCCTAGGTCTCAGTTCACTGCCCCAGAACAGCCTTGTGGACTTATCAAGTTCCCTTTTTTAGAATGAAGAAAGAAATGCGCCTCAAGTTTCAGTACTATTACTCATGGCCCGGTTCTCATTTCCCCTGAGTAAATCAGTAAATGATAGTGTGGTCCTTAAGAGACTTGCAAAAAGGGGGATTCATACGTTCCTATATGACCTATAGTCTCTTAGAATCATTATTTCTTCAGCACACTTTCTCGATTGTAACTGAATAGTTATTGCATAAGCTTTTGGGAAATGTTAAGCTCCTGGCCAGTAGGAACTGAAATCGAAGACCTCACCTTTGTGTCTCAAGTGTCTGGCACACAGTAGGTGTCTTCAGAGAGCTTCATCCCCACCTGGCCCAGGTGTGTCTCATCTACAGCTCTTCTGTCAAGCATGTGGACTGTGGCTAAACCAGGAAGCCAGCCAGGCCATGTCTCACCTGAAGTCCCAGGATTCTGTTTCTCCAAAGCTCTTTGGAAGAAAACACAGCTCAAGTCACCTGCTCGGCTCCGGGTTAGCGCCCCCAGGGGTGAGATTCTGCCTGTAAAGGAGCAGCTGCCTTTCCTTAAATTAAAAAAAAAAAAGAAAAGAAAAGAAGAGAAGGGAAAAAAAAAGAAAAGAAAAAAATCGATTTGCAATTGTGGTGTGTATGTGTCATTATCAACCATTCAATGTGAGTTATTTTATTTTTAAATTTAATTACTTTGTGTGTGTGTGTGTTGTGCGCATGTATGGTTATGTACCACATGTTTGCAATGCCCTGGAGGCCAGAAAAAGATGTTGGATCCTTTAGAACTGGAGTTATGAATGGTTGTGAGTCATCATAGGGTGCTGGAAATTGAACCTGGGTCTTCTGCATGAACAAGTGCCCTTAACCACTGTGCCATCTTTCCAGCCTCAAATTTTAATTGTATTTGATTTCATATTGGGAATCATACCAGGAAACTTGTGGGTTCTTGGCATGTCCGAAGCCACCTAGCTGCTCCCAGTCCAGCCTTTTCATATTGTTATTCAGATCAGTCTATCTCTTTTCACTTTCACTCCCAAAAAGACAGTGGTATTTCTTTGTGTCACTAAAAGTTTGTTTGCTCTTTTCTCTCTCTCTCTCTCTCTCTCTCTCTCTCTCTCTCTCTCTCTCTCTCTCTCTCTCTCTCCATATATATGTATATGTGTATATATATATAAATAATATATTATTATATAATATATATCTGTCGTGTGTATTTGAGACAGTCTTACTGCGCAGTTCTGGCTAACCTTGAACTCATACTAGCACACTGAGTAAGCAACATTTTGGCAACATTGTTTCTTTAGTTTTCCCTTTCTTTTCTCTAACAAAAAGAATTATCTCTTCCCAAAGATAAATCAGAAAATCACTAGTAACCATTGTTTTTGAAAGCAGCTTATCCTAACCAGGAAGTGGTGACTCACGCCTGGAATCCCAGCTCTCCAGAGGCTGAGGTGGGAGGGTCCTGGGTTGGAGGGGCCAGCCTTCACTATTTAGTGAGTTCCAGAACAGCTAGACCTATGGAGTGATAACCTGTCTCAAGAAAAACCCAAACATACATACACATATGGGGTGGGGGTGGGGGAGAAAAAGAAAAGAAAAAGTTGATGCCGATTCCCGTCCAGAATCTCGCCCCTCAGCATTGCCCAGGAGGAAGGTGGTTTCTAGCCAGGGGCCTGCCTTGAAGAGAGATGGCCTTGGAACTTCAGGTCCTTCCTTCCCCTGGCCCTCTGAGGACTCTCCTTATTAAATACAGTCTTGGGGGTCAGTCCATGGTGAGCTGACAGCAGAAGCTAGATCCTACAGCACAGATTTTATTCCAGTTCTGGGGTGTTTTCCTGGTTCTCCTGAGCCCAGTGCTAATTAACTAGAAGTTTCTATAGACAGTTCCTGTAACCCCACTGTCTCCCAAGATCCCCAAGGCCCTCAGATTGCTCCCCCTGACCCCCACCCTGTTCCCAAGATATATTCTTTAAATCTCAAGTCTCTTGGCTGAACTGTTTCCTATTTTCATAACCTGACTCCCAGAGGGTCATTCATTCACTCACACAGCCAGTATTTTATTAAAGGTTTGCTGTGTGGTGTGCCCTGTTCTACAGGGTCCAGCACACTTCTGCCACATCCCTACTTCCCACGTGCACGGTTCTCTTTCTTTTTTTACTACGTCCTTCCCTCCCTCCTTCCCTCCCTTCCCTTCCTTTTTGTGCTGGGAGGTGTGCATCGCCACACCCTGATTTCATGAACTATTTTAAATTCCATGGGTAAGGCAGTAAAGCAGACTCCACCTCTAGGCAGATAAGTAAGATCACTGGAGGAAAGGAAAGAGACAAGAGGGAGGGTAGGCGGGCTTCATTCTCTTGTTCTTGTTACCTTTGTGCGTGTGAGTGTGACTGTGTGTGTGAGAGGGTGTGTGTGTGAGTGTGTGAGAGAGTTGTGTGAGAGTGTATGTGAGTGTAACTGAGTGTGTGAGTGAGTGTGTGTGTGTGTGTGTGTGTGTGTATAACAGTCTGGCTATATAGCCCTGGCTTTCACTATGTAGATCAGGCTGGCCTTGAACTTTCAGCAATTTTTCCTACCTTATCCTCCCAAGTACTTCAATCATAGGTGGGGCCACTACACTGGCTTCTAGGCTCCCAGTATTTCCTAGAAGGCAGAGACTCACTAGAAGGAGCATGGACAGGACTGGGACCAGGGATGTGGGGGCTGGGCAGGTGCTCCTCTTCCTCCCTTAGTCCAGTACTGATGAGGCACCCATGACATGCCAAGCCATAGGTGGAAGTTTACACCGTTTACTGTGTTCCTGGAATGCCAGGCAGGGGAAGGAGGGTCTCTGGAGGCCAGTCCTCATCTACCCCCACCTGCCTGGGGGCAGAGCTGTCGGGGGAGAAGGCAGAGGCTGCCTGGTGCCGCTGATATTGCTCTTGGCCAGCAGCCTGGCTCAGGAAACACTGAGCTGTGTGTGGAGGGGCTGCCACTGAGCCAGCCCAACCCCTGCCCAGGCCCCACGCCAGCTCAAACCTGGCCCTAGTTCTGATCCCATCCTCTGACCCAGGCCTCATCTTTCTTCTTTGCTTCATTTCTTTCTTTTAAAACAATTTTTATTTTGAGAGAGTTTTAAAATATAGCAGCATGTTATATTAAGATGTTTTAGTCAACCACAGACCACACATTCGATGGTGGTCCCATAAGATTACAGTGGAGAGAAAACTCCAACAGCTACTACTTTACTGTACCTTTACTGTGCTTCGATATGTTTGGATACACAAACACCATTGTGTTAAAATTGTCTACAGTATTCAGTACAGTAATATGCTGTAAGAGTTGTAGCCTAGGAGCAGTAGGCTATGAGATATATATACTTCATTCAAGATATTTGCACAATGCCGGGCGTTGGTGGCGCACGCCTTTAATCCCAGCACTCGGGAGGCAGAGCCAGGCGGATCTCTGTGAGTTCGAGGCCAGCCTGGGCTACCGAGTGAGCTCCAGGAAAGGCGCAAAGCTACACAGAGAAACCCTGTCTCGAAAAACCAAAAAAAAAAAAAAAAAAAAGATATTTGCACAATAATGAATAATAAGTAATGTTCTCAGACCACATCCCTATGAGTAATTGATACGCTGCAGAAGGACTACACAGGGCAGGGCTGGAGCTAGCTCAGGGGCCGAGAGCACTGCTTGCTCTTGAAGAGGAGCAGGATCAGACCTCAGCACCCACATGGCGACTAATAATTCTCTTCTGGATTCCTAGGGCACTGCAGGCACGTGGTGCACAGACATACATGTAGGCAAAACACCCATACCTTACACATAAAAAAAGAGCACACATGGTAACCATATATATAACCAATGCTCAGAATGAATGGGTTGTTATTACTTTACGATTTTTTCCAGTCTCTTTTTGTTGTTGTTGTTTGTCTGCTTTGGGGACAGGGTCTCACTATGAGGGCCTGGTTATCCTAGAATTTGCTATGTGAATCTGGATGGCCTGGAACTTGCAGCAATCCTCCTGCCTCCGCCTCTCAAATACTGAGACTGCAGACATGTACCATTGACCCTAGTTTCCAACCTCTTTTGTTTGGAGATTTATTTTTTATTTTAAAGTATGTGTATACGTGTGTGTCTGTGTGTTGGAATGTGCATGTGTGAGAGCAAGTGTCCACAGAGTTTAGAAGAGGGTGTCAGATCCCCTGAAACTGGAGTCGGGCAGTTTTGGGTGCGGGGGAACTAAACTCAGGTCTTCTGCAAGAACAACGTGTGTTCTTAACTGCTAAGCCATCATCTCTCGCCCCCTCCAGACTCTTTTATTATTTTAAGATTATTTTTATTATTTTTGTATGTGCATGTCTATGTTTGCAGATGTTCTTGGATCCCTTGGAGCTGGAGTTACAGGTAATTGTGAGCCACCCAACATGGGTGTTAGGAGTTGAACTCAGGTCCTCTGCAAGAGCAGTACACACTCCTAACCACTGAGTAATTTCTCCAGCCCTCCCACCCTCTCTTTATGCCCTGTTTTCTCCAGTTCATGCAGGCTTTAGGAGGTTCAGTTCAATGATCAGAACACACGGACAGCGATAGCAATTGAGTGGTTGTTTAAGGTTGCATCTGAAAACGAACTGGTTTGGGGACCATGGAGACGTCATTCCAAGCCTGTTTGACTTCCTATGAAGTGTGGTGCTTTCCTGATGATTCGATGTGATGACTGATGTGAGAGGCACAAGATCAATGCTGACACACGCTCAGCAAAGCATGCTCAATGCAGACACAGCCACTTTAGACCCAACAGTTGTCCAGAAATGTAGGCAAGGCTCTGTGACCAGGAGGGACTTTAAAAGACTTTAAGGAAGCAACAAAGTGGCACACGCCCGTGAGCCTGTGGTCCCTTAACTTGAGAGCAGAAGCAGGATGATTGCGGCAAATTCTCAGTCAGCCTTGTCTACTTGCCAAGCTGGTTGTGGTGGTAAACGTCTGTCGTCCCAGCACTCAGGAGGCAGAAAGGGTATGGAGGATCTCCCACATGCTTGAGCCCAGCCTGCTATACATAGTGAGTTCCCGTCAGCCAAGCCCATTTAAAAAAAGAGAGAAACTAAAACCCGAGAGAGAGAGAGAGAGAGAGAGAGAGAGAGAGAGAGGGAGGGAGGGAGGGAGGGAGGGAGGGAGGGAGGGAGGGAGGGAGGGAGGGAGGGAGAGAGAGAGAGAGAGAGAGAGAGAGAGAGAGAGAGAGAGAGAGAGAGAGAGAGAGAGAAGTAATTTTTTTGTTTCAGATATGGCTGAATCCAGGCACACCCCATCTCTTTGCCCTTCTGTTTTCTGTGCTGGTTTCCTTCGTAGGCAACTCTCTCAAGCAGCTCGAGGCGTCCACATTTGCAGTTCCCCAGGGAGTCTTAATTAGTCCCAGTGCAGAACCCAGATGGTTCCCATGCTTGGGATTTATGCTTATGCTCATTTAAATCACAATAAGTAAATCACAATAGCCCGAGAGATAGAAGATTCCTTTATAAGTTATATTAAATTTATTATCTTTGGAGGACTTGTGCTACAACATGTGTGTGGGGGTCAGAGGTCAGCTCTATGGAGTCCATTCTCTCCTTCCACGTTTATGTGGGTTCTGGGGATCGAACACAGGTCGGTCATCAGGCTTGGCAGCTGGTGCCTTTATCCTCTGAGCCATCCTGATGCCTCCCTTTATTTATTTATTTACTTCTTTTAAAGTTTTATCCAGATGTGGTAGTGCATGCCTTTAATCCCAGCACTTGGGAGGCAGAGACAGGAGGATCTCTGTGAGTTCCAGGCCAAATTGGTCTATAAAACGAGCCCCAGGCCAAGGTTCTATGGTGAAACACTGTCTCAAAAAACAAAACAAACACAAACAAGATTTATTTATGTTTATGGGTGTTTTTGCTTACATGTACATATGTGTACCATATGCATGCCCAGTGCCAGGGAGGCCAGGAGAGGGCATAGGATCTTCTGGAACTAGTTACAGATGGTTGATGGTCATGTGGGTGCTAGGAATTGAACCCAGAAAGTGCTCTTAACTCCAGAACCATCTCTCCAGGCATCTTCCCTTTTTTAAAAGGTAGGTTCTCACTCTGTAGTCCAGACTGGCTTGGAACTCACTGTGGGATCCAGGCTAGCCTCCTGGGTGCTGGGATTACAGGTAGGAGCCACCACACCTGGCTGGTTTGGGGTGCGTGTACTCCTCCGAAACAGACAAGGAGAAGGCACACAGACTCCCACAGACTGACTGGAAGTACAGGAGGACTAGGGTACCAGCAAAGAGCTGAGGGCCTGTTTCCAGAGAGAGACCTGGGCACAAATGTGTAGTCAGGAATGGTCAGGAGGCTGAGGAGGGAACATCCGAGGAAAGTTCAGTATCTGGTGAGACATCTGGAAAGAGAGGCAGGCATGTCAGAGGAAGGACACTGCTGGGCAGAGGAGCAGCAGGTGCGGAGGCTCTAGGGTGTGAACTCCTTAGATGGATGCTGGAGGGCTTGTCTGGGGCGTCCTGTAGCTGGGAAACAAGGTGTCATTGGGATGTCTGCAGACTGGTCAGGAGTCAGCAGCAGAGGCAGTGAAGGGCTGTGCACTCCAGAGTGACGAGCTCACGGTGTGTTCGGGCAGAAGAAGAAAAAGAAGAGGAAACGGCTTTATCCACAGCACCTTTTTTCTTTTTTAGAAGGGGTCTCATGTAGCCCAGGTTGGCCTTGAGCACAGTACTGGAAGATGACCTTGAATTTCTGACCCTTCTGTCTCTTATCTCCTAGATGTGAAGCTGGGACCAGCCTAGGCTGCATGAGACTGTATCTCAAAACAAAGCAAAATAACACCTAATAAACAAACAAAACCCAACCAAATCAATCAACAAAATAAAACCCAAGGCAGATATATTTGGTACAGATGAATGAGGAAGAGCTTATTTAGGACAATTGTAATAGGGACAGGGTCTGCTACTGTCCTGGATCTTTTAGTCGGGGACAGAGATCGGGAAACTCTAAATGCAGCATGGACAAGTGAGGTCTTAGAACCAAGGAGCCTGTGGGCCCAGTGGGCAGAGAACGACTAAGAGGAGACATCAGGAATAAGGGTGATTCTGCCCAACTAGCATGATTCTTGCAGTAGACACTCCATGTTGAAGAGACTCCTGGGGCCGGGTGGGTAGCTAGCGAGTGCGTAGTGGGTGGGTGGAGCGTGGGAGCCCAGTCAGATGTCAAGGGTGATCAGACCCTGGGGATAGGGTATTCTTGCCAAACTGACTTCTGGTATTCTTTGTTAAAACTGGATTTTTACAAGAAAATGAACCGATGGGCTAGTAGAAGGATGACTGGAACCTAACTCCATTAAGAATCCTCTCTTCGAGACAGGGTCTCTCTGTGGAGCCCTGGCTGTCCTGGAACTAGCTCTGTAAACCAGGTTAGCCTCAAACTCATGGAGAGCTGCCTGCCTCTGCCTCCCAAATGCTGTGATTAAAGGTGTGTGCCACCACCACCTGGCGAGAATCTTAGTTATTGGTAGGAGATGTCCTATTTGGGGCTTGAGAGCTTTTCCATTGGCCACTTGAGGGTCCTCACTACACTCTTCTGACTCTGACTATGCTGAGTCAGAAGTCTGAGAGAGAAGGTGGCTGCCGCAATATCTGCTGTGATACACTTCAGGAATCACACTCTGGCCATTTAAAATACAAGTTATTTAATATAATTATTTTATTTTTTATCTTTATGAGTGTTTTGTCCATATGTTTGTATGTGCATCATGTGTGTGCCTGGGGAAGTCAAAACTTGCCAGATCCCTGGGAACTTGGGATTTGAAGTTGCAGATGGCTATGAGCCACCACGTGGGTGCTGGAACCAAACTCAAGTCCTCTAGAAGAACAAGAGATGCTCTTATCTCTGGGTCCTTGTCCTGTCCATCCCAAGCAGTCTGGTCATTCTGCCATATTCTATTTGTTAGAAGTGACTCAACCATTGCAAGGTGGAGATTAAATCTGACATCTTGAAAAGAAGGACATTAAAAAAAATTGTGAGAGCCGGGATGTAGCTGAGCCCTGAGCTGGAGCCCCAGCATCCCCCCAAAAGAAAATAAAAGCCAAGCAACTAGGCACCATGGCTTGCTCCCCAAGAGCCAAGTACCTGGGAGGCTGAGAAAGGGGGCTTCCCATGAATTAGGCTAATCTGCCAGTCTGGGCTATCATCTCAGAGAAAAGGAAGGAAAGAGGGAGGGAGGGGGGACGAAAAGAGGGAGGAAGGAGGAAGAAAGAAGGAGGGAGGGAGGGAGAGAGGAGAGAAGGAAGGAAACGCTAGACATGTGGACATCATCTTTAACTTCTGTGAGGCCCATTCTTTCCCAAGCTCATAGCAATCTGTAGCGGGGTGTGTGTTGTCTAATCCCTCGTCTAGGTTTGAAGAGCACTCCTTGTGGCCGAGTTCACCTTTCAATGGACAGCATCCAATCCAGAAAGCCAGTGATGCTGGGAGCAGGGATAGGAAGACCTAGAAGGAACATTCCCTGGTGGATCCCATGGTAACAAAAATGAGCTCCTGGGCACAGGAAGTGAGGCCACATATCTTAACCAATGTCTGGCCTGGGGTAGGGGTGGGGGGACATGCATAGCAAATTGGTAGGGGCGGAGCTGTCCATCCTGGAGCTGTTCTGTGTTACATCTCTTCCTTCCTTCCTTCCTTTCTCTCTCTCTCTTTCTTTGTTTCTTTTTCTTCTTCAAGACAGGGTTTCTCTGTGTAGCCCAGGCTTTCCTGGAGCTTACTCTGTAGACCAGGCTGGCCTCAAACTCACAGAGATCCACCCACCTCTGCCTCCCAAGTGCTGGGATTAAAGGCTTGCACCACCATCGTCTGGTGATGTTAAGTGTTTCTTTTTTCTTTTTTTTTAAAAAGATTTATTTATTTATTATATATACAGTGTTCTGCTTGCATGTGTCCCTTCAGGCCAGAAGAGGGCACCAGACCTCATTACAGATGGTTGTGAGCCACCATGTGGTTGCTGGGAATTGAACTCAGGACCTCTGGAAGAGCAGCCAGTGCTCTTAACCTCTGAGCCAAGTGTTTCTAAGATTCCTTTGCAGAGGGAGATGTAAACAATACTTCCTCCTAAGGTCCCAAAGACAAACTGAGGCACAATAAACCAAAGTTCACTCTGGGGAACAGATGAGTTTGTTGGACTTCCTCACTGAGCATTGGTGAGGGATTACTTACAATTGTGAGTGCTTCTCCCCAAAACGGCCACCGCAGGATGTCTAGGCAGCAGGGATGAAGGCGGTCCCCTAGCTGCATAGATGGACCCCTCCCCTCTTTTTCTTGCCTATACTCTAGACCATGTGCAGTGAAAGCAGAGTTGCAAACAATGGGTAGTAGGGAGTGGTCGGATACTGGGTGAGGGTCTTGTGACACCTCCCACCCTGCCGTGAGGGGATATGAGAGTCAACAAGGCAAGCTGGGACAATTCTTTTTTTCTTTTTTTTCTTTTTTTCCCCGAGACAGGGTTTCTCTGTGTAGCTTTGCACCTTTCCTGGAACTCACTTGGTAGCCCAGGCTGGCCTCAAACTCACAGAGATCCGCCTGGCTCTGCCTCCCGAGTGCTGGGATTAAAGGCGTGCGCCACCAGCGCCCAGCTGCTTTTGTCTTCTAACAATGTATTCATTTATGTTGAGGTGTGTGCGTGTGTGACGGCATGTGTGAAGGTCTGAGGACAGCTCGGGTGTCAGGCTTTCAGCCACTGCTTTAGGCTTTTACATGGATCCCCAGAGTCTAAACTTAGGCAGGCCATCGAGCTCATGTAGCAAGAGCTTTTACATGCTGAGTCTTGGCTGATGCGTCCGGAGGGACTTGGTTCCCAGGAGCCTCTCTTTATCTGGTAGCACGGTCTGCTTCCCAAGGAGACAAGCACTTTCTAGCCTGGGGACCTTGGCAAGTGCTGTTCCGTCTGTCTGGAATTTTCCCATCCTCTTTCCCCATCTACCACTCATGTACTGATTAATCCCTAAATTTAGCTCTCCAACCCTGTTTACTGTATTGAGAATGGAGCCAGGGCCTGTGTGTGGGAAGTGGCTCTTTGTCATTGAACTACACCCCAGTGTATCCCTGCTTAATTAATTAATTTGAGATAGGGGTCTCACTAACTACTTCAGGCTGGCCTTAAACTCATGATTGTCCTGTCTCAGCCTCCTGAGTGCTGGGATTAAAGGCGTATACAGTCATGCATGGCCCAGTTTGTTGTATCTTATTTTACTTTGTTTCATTTTCCTTTATATTTTGAGACAAGGTATAAAGCCCAACCTGGCCTCATATTCACTATGTGTCTGAGGATAACCTTGGTTTTCCAATCTTTCTGCCTTCCAAATGTTGGCATTACAGGTTTGGCTGCCATGCCTGGTTTATGTGATGCTGGTGATTGACCCAGGGCCTCGTTTGTGCTCGGTCACTGTCTACCAACTGTGCTGCTTCCCAGCTTCAGTGACACCTCCTGGGCTGGGACATAGTTCAGTGTCAGAACAGAGGCCCACATGCACAAGGCCTTGGGTCTGATCCACAGCCTCAGAAAAAGGAAGTTAATTCCTCAGGGAGACCTAGCCTGTCCCACCCCAGAGCGAGCTTGTCTTCTGTCACACACTCTGGCTATACTGGGACTTTTATTTGTAGCACTTTATCACAATTGTAGCCACGGGACTTTGAGGTCCTGTTTCAGGACCTTGGCATATACTAGGGGCTGAGGTAAAAGAAATTCTCTTTTCTGGAGCTGGAGAGATGGCTCAGCGGTTAAGAGGACTGGCTGCTCTTCCAGAGGTCCTGAGTTCAACTCCCAGCAACCACATAGTGGCTCACAACCATCTATAATGAGATCTGGTGCCCTCTTCTGACCTGCAAGCATATATGTAGGTAGAACACTGTATACACAATAAATAAATCTTAAAAAAAAAAGAAAGAAAAGAAATTCTCCTTTCTACACTCTTATACCATCCTTCTTAGTGCCATCCCTGAAGCTGCTAAATTCCTATCAAATTCTCAGTTGCAAGTAACAGATGCTCCAACTCACACCTGCCCCCAACAAACAGTGAAACCACTGGCCCAGGAGTTTTAGTGTCCAGCTGTGGCTCAGGTTTCCAGAACGGCTGCATTCCAGGAACCCAACAGTGTGGTCCAGATCATTCTCTGGTTGGGTGTGGTGGTGCACACAGCACTCAGGAAGTAGAGGCAGGAGGATTATCTCAAGTTTGAAGCAGGTCTACATAAGAGTTCCAGGCCAACCAGGCCTGAATAATGAGACCCTGTCTTAACCTATCCTTTTTGCCGCTGCACAGACTCAGATTCATTTTCTGTTCTGTTTTCTTCCTTATGCTCTGCTACTGGGCACCAGGCAGGAACTCCAGAAAGGTGGCAAAGAGCCTCTAGCAGCTCTAGGCCCAAGACCTTCTCACTTAGAAACACTTTCCCAATGGCCATCCTTCTACAGACCACATAAGCTGAGGGTGGCGCTCTTCAAGGAAAATCCTACTGTAGGGAAGAAAGGCAAATAGTTGAAGCTTGCTTTACCTGTGGATGCTTGAGCCCTCATTAATAATAAGCCATTCCCAAACTTAGTGACAACACTGGCTAGTTTTATGTCAACTTGACACAAGCCAAGGTCATCTGAGAGTAGGAAACCTCAATTAAGAAACTGGCTCCTGGGCTGGAGAGATGGCTCAGAGGTTAAGAGCACTGACTGCTCTTCCAGAGGTCCTGAGTTCTATTCCCAGCAACCACATGGTGGCTCACAACCATCTGTAATGAGATCTGGCGCCCTCTTCTGGCCTGCAGACATACATGCAGGCAGAACACTGTATACATAATAAATAAATAAAAAGAAAGTCTAGAATTGACAAAAAAAAAAAAAGAAAGAAAGAAAGAAAGAAAGAAAGAAAGAAAGAAAGAAAGAAAGAAAGAAACTGGCTCCTGGGCGCCCCCCCCCCCCCCCCCCGCGGGGAGAGCACACACCTTTAATCCCAGCACTCGGGAGGCAGAGGCAGGTGGATCTCTGTGTTCGAGGCCAGCCTGGTCTATAGAGTGAGTTCTAGGACAGCCAGGGCTATACAGAGAAGCCCTGTCTTGAACTCTATCCCCCTTAAAAAATGCCTCCATAATATTGGGCTGTAGTGATTGATGGGGGAGGGCCCAGCCCTTTGTGGATGGTGCCACCTCAGGGCTGGTGGTCCTGGGTTCTATAAGAAAGCAGGCTGAGCAAGAGCAGCACCCTCCATGGCTTCTGCTTTAATTCCTGCCTCCAGATTCTTGCCCTACTTGAGTTCCTGCCCTGACCTCCTTCAGTGGTACCTGGAAATATAAGATAAAATAAACCCGTTCCTCCTCAAGTTGCTTTCACAGCGAAAGAAACCCTAACTAAGACAGTGACTTTAGACAATTTTGTTTCATTTGCAATTCCATAGATTAGCTAGGCTCAGCTTGAGAGTTCTGGGATTGTATCAGGGTTGCTTATGCTGCGGATTGTCTGTTCTGAGAATCCAAGATGACCTCCTTGGGCTAGGGTTATTAATTCAGTGGTAAAGCATTTGCCTAGCATCAACAAGGCCCAGGTTCAATCCTTAATACCATAAAAAACAAAACACAAATATAGAATGCCATTGTGTGAAACTGGCTAGGGCTTCCTCATGTGATTGCTTACCTTCCTCCGGCTCAACCCAGACTCTTTCACTGTGGCAGGGAGGAAGGCTGTAAGGACTCCTACATCCCAGCCTTGAAAGTCACACCATGTCGTTGTTATAATTTATTTAAAACTGGTGAAAGGTGACCTTGGCGGGTTGGAGCCAAGGGGCCCCAGAAAGTCATGCCACATAACAAAATTCATGTGGAGAGATTATTGGGGAGATAAGAGCTGAGGAGAGAAGAGGAGGAAGAGAAGGGGCAGAGAAGGGTCCCTGGGGACAAGAATGGTGGAAGAGAAAGAGACAGGAGGTGGGCAAGGCCCACCTTTATAAGGGAACATAGTGAATGCTCACAGGGGGTGTAGATGTAACCAACTGTCTTATTAAATAAGAAACACAGAACCAATGTAAAAGAGAAAGCCAAGAGATCAGAGCTCAGAGCTAAAATCTCACCCTTCCTCCTGCAGTGATCTTAGCTTCCCGAAAGAGAGCTATTTCCCTGTGTGTAAGTCGTCTTATAGTCATTTTGTCTTTTCATTGGTTGTAAACCAAAACATGTGACTGTCTCGTAGAACGTCTAAATTTTTTTTTTTTAAAGATTTATTTATTTATTATGTATACAGCATGTATGACTGCAGGCCAGAAGAGGACACCAGATGTCATTACAGATGGGTGAGCCACCATGTGGTTGCTGGGAATTGAACTCAGGACCTTTGGAAGATCAGTCAGTGCTCTTAACCTCTGAGCCATCTCTCCAGCCCCCGAACGTCTAAATTTTTAAAACATTTTAAATGCCATATTCTGTAGGTCTTTGAAGTGTTTGAAGACTACCTATCTATTCTGAAATATATCTATGTATACCTAGAAGACTTATCTAACATGGCTATAAATATGATTATCATAGATGACTATTAATCTATTTCTTAATTATCCATTACAATTTTAAATGAGTTACATAAACATAATACCTCAAACAAGAATAGAAATATATACAGGATAACAAAATTAACTTTAAATTTGTATCAATAAACTAAAATTTATACCAATGTAAAACATTTTAAACAAGTTGTTGTTCTTTAAAAGTAGGTTCATTAATCTACCCTTTTTCTTATCATCTCTATATCCTATATATCTATATCAAGGGGGTGCTCTTAGCTGCTGCAGCTGAGGATGTATCCTGTCAGGACCCTAAGGACAGGCCAGCACAGTCCTTAGTAATGCTAACAGTCATGACATTATATCCTCCATCAAAGCCAATCATAAGGCCAGCCAACATCCTAGGGATTGGGGAAAGGTCTTCCCCATCTCTATAGGACTGCTGACAATGCTGCAGTGCATCATGGGAAGTCATCATTGAAACAACCCACCTCTTTTAGGTCCTTTCATCAACTCTACCCTCCCCTGAAGCCTGGCCCCTTTGACCTGTGCAGCCACTAGTGGTTCCTCTGCTTTAAGAAGTCTTGACTCTGGCTGGGGAAGTGGCTCAGTGGTGGAGCACTTGCCTTGTACGCTGGAGTTCCTGGGTTCAATTCCCAGTACTGCAAAACAAAACAAGGTGCACGCCTTTAATCCCAGCACTCAGGAGGCAGAGGCAGGCGGATCTCCATGGGGTCCAGGACAGTCTAGTCACATAGTGACTGTCTCAAAAGAAAAAACTGAACAAACAAAAACCCCCAAACAAACAAAAAACCCTAACAATTGCCCTTCCACCCCCACCCAGGAAAACATCATGTTCTCTGTTATGCACCAGGGATCCAGTGTGGTAAGACCCAATTTCTGCCCAAAGGGAGCGGCTTCTAGGAGCCAACTGTGGTGGTGGTGTGCACTTATAATCCTAGCACTTGGGAGCCTGAGGCCAAAGGATCATGAGGTCCAGACCATCCTGGGTTACATAGGGAGAAACTGTCTCACAAACAAAACAAAACAAAACAACAAAACCCAAAAAATGCCACTGAACAGATTGTCCTGACACAGTGTATTAAGGGCAGCACTTAAAGGGAACACACGGCATCTGGGCACACAGAAGGCAGCCAAGTTAGCCTTGGGGGCCAATGCTATTTTTATATTTAAGCACAGAAGTCTCCAGGCTGACAAGAGCAGCTGTATTAGGCCATCATCTGCCTTCTCCCAAGCACTCTTCTCCTTCTCCTCCTCTTCCTTATCCTTCCCCATCCTTGACCCTTACTCCTGTCCCCAGCTGCATGGTGTGAAGCCAGAGCATCTCCCACAAAACAGGTAAGTGCTACATCTCTGAGGTGTGTCCCTAGCCCCTAGGTAGAACTCTTCATTGAAAGTAATAGGAAGTAAATGCAGCGAATAGATTCAAGGAAAAGTCACAATTAGAATGTTCTGGGCTATTAGTTTTGGACATGGCTAGATAGGGGACTCATCAGAAATATTTCTTCTCATTTCTTAGCTGGTTCCTTTTGTGTTGGTTTAACAGCTCCAAATTTATGTTCTGATCGCCTAGTCTGGATTACAGGCTCACCCTCTGGAATAGAGTGGGAGCTCTTCCCCTGGACTATAGCGTGTAAGAATGAAGGAGAAATGCACCCTGGATAAAAGAACAAAAGGATATAGAAACCTGTGTGGTGGCTCAGTACTGGAATTCCAGTACTTGGGAGGCTGAGGCAGGAGGATTGCTGTGAGGTTGACGTCAACATGGGCTACATAGTGAATTCAAGGCCAGCCTGGGCTACATAGTGATACCGCCTCAAATAAAACAAAAAATAAAAACAAATGAAACAAGATATAAAGAGTGTGGTGGCACATGTCCATTATCCCAGCATTTGGGAGGTAGTGACAGGAGGAGTTTGATGTTACCTTAGCTACATAAAGGGTTGGAGGTCAGCCCAGGTTACATGAGACCCTGTCATAAACTAAAGTAAGAGGATCCCAAGCCAGTCAACACCAGGATACTCTTAGGCAGGTGACTAACTGTGCAGCCTTTCAAGAGAAGTGTGATGGTGGAAGGCAAGGTAGCCTTGGCTGCAGGTGGGTAGCCTTGGCTGCAGGCGGCGGCTTGTGTAAAAAGCATTGGGAGCCGGCGAGACGGCTCAGGGGCCTTAAAATCCCTTTAACCCAAGCTTGATCTCTGCACCTCACGGGAGGAGGAGGGAAGTCCTACAAGTTGTCCTCCGGCCTCCACATGTACCCAAGCAACCATAAAAGTAGTAATAAATAAAAATGTTAAAAAGAAAATAGGGAGCATGGGGTCAGGTCTTTCCAAGGCTGCTTGGTTGTGTAAGATCGCCTGAGACATGGCTCATGTTTTTCCTGTGAAACTTTCTTTTCTCAGTTGTCTTGAGGGTTAAGTGAAATATCAAACACAGAAACTTAAGACTGACTGTAGATGTAACCAACCGTCTTATTAAATAAGAAACACAGAACCAATGCAAAGAAAGCCAAGAGATCAGAGCTAAGAGCCTTACCCGCCTGCTGCAGCTAGCCTCTTCAGCTAAGAGACCTCTCCGAAAGAGACCTACTTCCTGTCTGTTTCTTTATATAGACTTTCTGTTCTGCCTTCTCATTGGTTGTAAACCCAACGACATGACTGCCTCGTCACTGCCTAGCTGAACAGACCTCCAGGTCTTCCATGGTTGGTATTGAGATTAAAGGCATGTCTCTGATGCTGGCTGTATCCTTGAACACAGAGATCTACCTAGCTCTGCCTACCAAGTGCTGGGATTAAAGGCGTGCACCACCAATGCCCAGCTCTAATAGCTCTGATCCCTGGGCAACTTTATTTATTAACATACAATTAAAATCACATATCAGTACAAATAAAATATCACCATAACTATCCTATTCTCTTTGGCGTTAAATCAAACACTAAGGTCCTGGGGTTGGTGTACCCTGCCCAGCAAAACAAGGAGTGCCTTCCACCTAGTGGCCAGCATGGGTCACTGCATGCCAAAGCTGGCCCATTTTCATAATGGTTTTGATGTTTCTAGACTTAAAGCATTTATGGACAGTGCTAAGAATGGATGTATGGGTTTGCTCTATAGTTCAGGCTTGGCACAGGCAGAGGCTTTGAGGTAGGTACTGTTTCATATTGGGGGGTGGAATGAGGGCTAACTAACCAAGATCACAGAGCTTTATGGGGGCAGATCTGGCATCTGAGCCCTGGCTGCCCGATTCCAGAGCTTGAGTTCTCTGAATTGCTCTACACTGCCTCTCCAGGGCCCATGCCTATGTGAGACCTTCCTGGGTCACTAGAACCATGGGGAAGCCCTCTCTGAGGCTTGCCTGCTGTGTGTGGACCTGTGCACTGATACCTGACATCATTCCAGGCTATTGAATCCCACATATGGTCTTACAAAGAATGCTGAAAACAGGCTGTCTATTGTGACTCAGGCTTTTAAATCCCAGCACTCAGGAAGCAGAGGCAGGTGGATGTCTGTGAATTTGAGGCCAGTCTGGTCTACACAAGTTCCAGAACAGCCAGAGCTATGTAGACTTTTTTTTTTAATGCTGGAAGTAGAGTGCCCTATATTAGAAGACTGGGCCCTGAGTCCACCTTCCTGGTTGCCATCGAAAATCCAACTTTAAAGACTGATAACAATTAGCACAGACAAGAAATGGGACCACTGGGGCCTTTACATACTGAACAGGGGAACATCAGAACCACTGTGGCTAAAAACTGTGCATCCCATCATCCCCCTTGTGAGTGAAGGATCGCACACGGAATGACAGCAGCTTTATTTGGGATGATCCTCAGTGAGAAACAACCTTCAACGGTAGAAAGGCTCGGCTGTGACCGACTCAAATAAAGGATTACTAGACAGCATTAAAAAAGGAACTTCTCACCAGGTGGTGGTGGCACACACCTTTAATCCCAGCACTAGGTAGGCAGAGACAGGCGATCTCTGAGTTTGAGGCCAGCCTGGTCTACAGATCAAGTTCCAGGACAGTCTGTACTACATAATGACACCCTGTCCCCCTCTCCAAGGAAAAAAACAAAACAAAAAGAACTTCTCATATACACAATAACACGGATGAAAGTGGATGTAAGAGCACATTCCAGATCTAGGGAGGTAGAGGCAGGAGGATCAGCAGCTCAAGGCTAGTCTTCTACACGACAAGTTTGAGACCAGCCTGGATAAATGAAACAAACTAGAAAATAAAACCTCAAAACATATAGACCAGATGTTCATTTCTCAGCCTGTTCACATTCCAGGCTTGTAGTGCTTGCACGCTGGGCATTCCCATGTGCCTCCAGAGGACAAGAGCCGGCTCCTTCCAGGGATCCACACCAGCAGTGCTGGACAGGCAGCTGGCGGGGACTCCTGCATCTAGACAGAGGTCTCACGAAACGAGGGCTCGCGCTGGTCAGCCCATCTGTGACCTTACCCTTCACCTCCTTACCTAGTAATCTTGACGAATTCTGACACACTGGGCTGCACAGAATTCTGGGAAAACTTCTGAGGTGGCCTATACTCGGAAAGTGGAAAGCTGAGAACCTATTCTAGGAGCCAAGAAGAGCTTCTCGTAGCTGGCTAGGGGCAGGTGCCCAGAACAGTAAGCTGCAGGGAACCGGGGCTGAGACTGCTTGGTCTGGCCCATCTACATCAGTTTCTAAGGCATAGCACTCCTTCCCGTCATTTCCAAATCACAGAAAAGGCTCTTCCAAGGACCGGAAAGCCTATGAGAAGCTCTGTGAAAACTCCTCTAGCTCTTTAATCTGAACAGGAAGAGGACACCTGTCCTTAACCACTCATATGTTCAGAATTTAAGACACAGCATCCTGGACATGAGGTTGGTAGAGATCTACCCTGTAGGAATGACCCTGGAGAAAGCCTTAAAGATACAGCTTTCATTGGCCTCCCTGCAGTCCTCCACTCAGTAGCTAGAATGACTATTTCAAGAATAAATCAGATTCCAAAGCTTAGATTCTCTCAAGACCTCTAAGAGGCCTATGTGAAAGATGAAGGTGTCTGGGTCAATGAACTCGGCTGGGTTTAGGCACCAGGGAGACTTTTCTTGGGGTAAGATCATTACTGAGGACCCTGGGGGTTCTGACTGTGTGTGGGACACTATAGCAGTATCAACATGGCTGGCTATAAACCCTAGATCTGAAGTTACAGCCTGGCTCACAGAAAAAATTATTTGGATGGTTGAGTGGCCAAAGGTTTAAGTTTAAGCCCAGCCCCCATTCCTATACGGCACCCAATTGCATTAACAAGTGAAGCTTTTTTACCTCCATGACAAGGAGCCTTAGGGATACTTTCTAGAATCCTTGCTCCAGTTATGTGAAAAAAATCCACTCCCAGTGGATTCTGAGGTCACAAAACAGCAGTAGGAAAAACTCTCAGTTCAGGGCCTAGGGCCCTTTCCTCACACCAGTTTTCCAGCCCTCCTTCCTGGGTCCCCCAAATCTCCTCGAGGATGACAGGGGAAGGACAGCATCACAGCAACCGGGGTGGGACAGTCTACTACACAAGGGCACAGAACTAATACCAAGTAGCCTTTCAGTAGGCTGGCGGGAGGCAGTTTGACTTCAAGGGCACAGAATCCTCAAGGAACATAGCAGGCGGGAGACTTTCTCACATGACCCTGGGTCAGAGCATCTCTGACAAAGGACAAAGGCTTCCTTTGGTGCTTCCCATGATCCCACTGGGCACTCAGGTCTCCTCAGGCTCCTAGCTACTGCAGATGCCCACTAGCACCATTTGGGAGCTGGAGAGATGGCAGCAGAGATGGCAGTGCCTTCAGGATGACGTGTGTGTGTGTGTGTGTGTGTGTGTGTGTGTGTGTCTGTGCACGCGCGTGTTCATGTGTTCCAGAAGACTTCACAGTTGGCAGGGTCTACACCAGGCAAGTCTGCGCATCTGAAGGTGGGAACGACACATTAGCTCCACTCTGGTCTACTGTATCTGCTGCCCTGCAAAGTCTTCAGGAAAAGAGGCAGTTTCCCAGGCATTCCTGGAGCCCAGAGATGGTGCTCTCCTTCATCTGCAGGGACTTGCTCCAGACTGACCTCGAAAGGACAGACACTGGGACTGCAGGACATACGCCCAGAGGGGCCAGAAAGGCTAACCTCTAAACCACCACCTCAGGTCTTCTTGAGAGCCCCGTCTCCTCTCCCATGACCTGCAGGACCACACTAAAGAGGAGGGCAGGAGGCGCTTCATCCTGGCCCAGTCAGAGGCTGTCTGCAGCCCAATTTGGCCTCATGCCTCCATATTCTTCTGCTATTAGATAGGAGGACGAGGGAGCCAAGGGCTGCGCAGTCACCGGGAACTGGCTGTGGCTGCCCCAGCAAGGCTCGGCGGGCAGAAACACCTTCTCTAGTCTTCCGCCACACTTGAGTCCTTCGGAGGGGGCTGCGTCTGCACTGGTGTCTGGCTCACGGGTGACACCACTGTTCTGGGGGACCTGCAATTTGAGAAGAACAAAGGCACAGGGTGAGTGTGTGGCATGCCTGTAACAGTAGGCTCGGTAGCTGCTCTAATGGCAGTGTGGCTCTCCTCATGCTGGAACAATGAGCAGGGTGGCTTTCCTTTTACTGAGGGCCACTGAATGCTAGGCTATTGTCCCATTTCAACCTCATGTCAATTCTGCATGGCAAAGAGCAGCACCCTCATTTTATGTATGAAGCTGAACTTCAGAAAGCTTAAACAACTGGCTTAAAATGTTCCTTTAGAAATTTGTGAGATTTAGGGTCCACAAAGGACAGAAAACATGATTTCTTATGTCTGTCCCCGAGTTTGGCTTATTCTGCTTAATATGATGATCTTGAGTTGCATTTACTTTCAACAAACATAATTCCTTGTGTGTGTGTGTGTGCGCGTGCGTGCGTGCGTGCGTGTGTGTGTGCGCGCGTGTGCGCGCGCGCGCGCGCGCGCGCGCGCGTGTGTGTGTGTGTGTGTGTGTGTGTGTGTGTGTGTGTGTGTAAGCACATGTACTGCTCTTACAGAAGACCCACATCTGGTGGGCTCACCAATGACTGTAACTCAAATTCCAGGGGACTGGATACCTTCTTAATAGTGTGCTCACAAGTGAAAATATAATAAAAATTTTTTTTCCCCCAAGACAGGATTTCTGTATGCAGCCCCGGCCATCCTGGAACTTGCTCTGGAGACCAGGCTGGGCTTGAGCTCACAGAAATCCACCTGCCTCTGCCTCCCAGCTGCTGGAATTAAAGGTGTGTGCCATCACCGCCCAGCAAGCAAGTTGATCTTCACAGCAAACTTATTGATAGCGACACCTCGAGGGTCGCCTCTGATCCTTACAGAGCCTTGTTAAGTGAGGCAGGCTACTGAGCTCCATGTGGCAGCAGGAGAGCAAGGTGAACGGTTGGCAGCCACCAGGATGTGGAACTGACCCAGGCAGTCACTCCACCTGGCTGCGGCTAGGTGAAGGAGGTGCTCTCCTGGAGCCCTCCCCGAGGATCGAATGAAACTCAATTGTTCAATAGCTGTAGTTTCACAGAAATAGTCGAGACTGAAATTACCCAAGGTCACAACAGTAAACAAGCAAAAACCAAAACCAGTGCCAGCCACCTTCCCTTCCTTCCTGGTCAGCCTGGGAGCTCCTGGAGGCAAGCACACCGAGGACCCCTGAATGTCAGATCCACCCACAGAACACTCCAACTTCCCTAATGCTGGACCCAGTCCCCGTTCTACAGAGTAAAAAGTCTAAGCTCAGGACTTGAAATCCCACCAATCTCCACTCTGGAAATCTCACCTGGAAAGCCCCCCCCTCCCCCAAGAAACACTACATAAACCCTGACTTCTGCTCAGTCCTCTGCTGCTTCTCGCCTGAGCAGAGGCAGCCACCCTCCTGGGGTTTCTCCTCCCAATAAATCTCTCGTGTGAGGTTTATTGTGTGGTGTGACTCTGTGGTACTCACTCCTTCATTCCCAACCCCTGGGATACCTTTCCCTTCAGAGCTGCAGCACTTCAGTTAGTCCAGGCTGGCCTGGATCTTGCTAGGTAGCCCATGCTGGCTTCACATTCTCAATCTTTCTCTTCAGCTTCCCAAATCCCGGGACTGCAGGGGTGTGTCACTGTGTGTGGATACACTACCAATTTCAAGGGTGAGTGGCTCCGAAGTTCTGGCTGGCTCCAGGCTGTCTACGGACAACGCCCGATACTGAGCTGCTCAAGTGTGTTGGAACACTGAGAACAAGGTTGGCACTCACTAATTCCCTTGTGAGGGCTGTCATAGCCTCTCTGTGACAGGATCTCATGCATCTCAGGCTGAGTTTGCTAGTATTTGAGGATAATCTTGACCTCCTAAGTGCTGGGATTACAGGTGTGCACTACCACACCCACACCACAATTTTTATTGGCAGATTATCTGCTTTGTTCTTGCTATCAGATTGTAAAGTTGTGAGAGCAGGGCTGGGTCTGCTGTGGCCAGAACTTGGGTGTTTTACCACGTTTGACAGTCAGCTGTAGAGGGAGCTGCTGCACAGACTGCTGATTGAAAAGGGGGCCTCAGAGCAGTGGGGGAAAATCATGTTTCCCTACTCAGGCTGCTACAGGCCAAGAAATCCAGGCACTCTTGGGAAACCACAAAGGAAATCATCTGTACATCTCTACGGAACCTTTCAGCCTAGTCCGTCCCCATGCTAGAGGAGAGCTGAGGGAAGAAACCCAGGGGACACTGCCTGTTAACTGATTTATCTTCTGCTGACTGAGAAAAGGCTCTTGTATTCCATTTAAGCGGGGAACTACCTGACTGAGAAACCCCAGACTCCTGCTGAAGACTCTTCAAAGGATGTTACTCACTGGTTCTTGTGTTTGAAGCCACTGACGTGAGCTTGGTACTGTTCTATGGAGTTCAGCACTATCTTACACGTCTTGCAGGGGTAGCCCTTCCCAGCTGAAACACACATCAAAATGAAGAGTTAGTTATCCAGCAGGAAGGATCTGGAGGAATGCTGCTTTGCACAGAGCACACAAAAGACCTTCTGAAGACGGTGGGTGGAGCTGAGAGGTCCTGGGTGCTCTGGAGGCACGGACTGTAACACTGTACCTCCTTAGTCTCATCAAGCAAGCCCAATTCCTAGTTCCAGCAAACACCAGACTAGACTGTAACTGAGTAAACAAAGAAGGACAGAGTATGAGCTGATGAGATGGCTTAGTGGGTAAAGAAGCTTGCATGCAAGCCTGAAGACCTGGGTTCAATCCTCATGACCCACAAGGTAGGAGGGCAGATCTGACTCCTCCAAGTTCTCCTTTGACGTCTCCATGAGTACCACAGCATGTGTGTGCACGACAGCATGTGTGTGCCCCACCCTTCACAAAATAAGTAGATCTTATAACAATAAAGAACCACAGAACAGAGGTGACCTTTGCTTTACCTAGTGGCCTCTTTAAGGGCACCCTTCACCGAGAGATCTCTTGGAAGGCCCACTCGCCTCAGGATTGCCGTGACAGTAATTAAGGAGTGCAGCTGCTATGAAGGTCAACCTGTCTTTTTATACTGGGATGCAGACGCCCTGCCTCACAACCAGGGCTGCTCCAGTGACACAGTGGCCTTTTGCCACATGGCTCCAGCAGTGAGTCAGGACAAAGAGGTCAGACTGGAACCCTGGCTCTGTTGCATGTAACGTCGTGAAAACCTTCTCCTTCCAATGCTTCTTTTCACAACCATAAACCAATTAATTATACTACTCTATACTTATAATACTTAGGATAAAATAGCTATGTCTTGGGTTACTGTTAGTATCAGCCTCAAAAGGTTAAAATGATTTTTTAAAAATTTAATTTATGTGCATGTGTTTGCCTGCTTGTATGTAATGTGTGCAGGTGCCTAAGATGCCAGAAGAGGGAGTCACATCCTCTGGAGCTGGAGTTATAGGTGGTTGTGAGCCACCTGATATACCCACTTTGAGACCAGCAAGTGGTGTGAACTGCTGAGCCATCTCTCTAGTGCTAATTTTTAAAATTTTATTTTTGAAATGAGGTCTCACTACATTATGTAGCTCTGGCTGGCCTTAAAGACATGGTGATTACACTGTCTTAGTCTCTTGAGTGCTGGGATTATAGGTATGCATCACCATGCCAGGCCACAATGTCTACCATAGGTCATGTATTTCTTCTGAGATAGTATCTTAGGCTAGCTAGGCTTCAACTTGTTCCTCCAGTCTCACCTCCCAAGTGCCAAGATTATAAGCATGTACTATCTATCATACTTGCTTATTCTGCATACCTTATAATGCTCTCATGAGAATCATAACATATATATATATATATATATATATATATATATATATATATATATATATATATGGAACAGACACAGAGCTAGAAAGGGCAAACCAATGGCCCATTATGTGAAGGGTGGACTTATTTTTGCATGCCGGGTGCTAGTTGTCATAGGACAAGCAGCACACATACAACTGGAAAGCCCCTCCTGGACATAGCTAAAGCTGGCTTTGAATTCCTCATCATCCTGCTTACATCTTCCAAGTGCTGGGATTACAGGGGAAGTCATTTTTGGGTCTCATGTAACTCAGCGGACCTCCAATTCTCTATGCAGTCAAGGATGACCTTTGACTCCTGACCTTCCTCCTTCACCTTTCAAGTCCTGGATTCTGAGGAGTGCTGCCATGCCTGGTTCACTTTGCTGGAGGTTTGGAAAATCTGCAATGCCTCAAGTTTTGCTTTCTTTCTCAAGGCTACCTTTGTTGCTGGAGGTCATGTGCGACATCATACACACTTAGGGTAGTTCTCTATTCTTATGAAGAATGTCACTGGCATCTGGATAGGAATTACCCCAAATCCACAAATGACTTATAGTATGGTTATTTTATATTAATTCTGCCACCACAGGACACACCCCCATTTTAGCAATGGTGGTGCCTGTTTGCCTGTTTGTTTTTTAGGAGAGGGTCTTGCCATGGAGTCCAGGCTTACCTGAAGATCAGTAAGAGTGTAGCTTAGACAGGCCTTGAACTTGAGGCAATTCTCCTGCCTCAGGCTCACATGTGTACTGTCCTATTCAGTCTTCAATTTTATTTATTTAGTTTTTGTGTGTACTTTGAGCCCACGCATGCTTGTGGAATTCAGAGGTTGACACGAGGTATCTTTCTCTATTGTTCTTATTGAGACTGATTCTCTCATTGAACTCAGAAATTACTAACTGGATAGAATGGCTGGTGAGTTAGCTCCAGGGACCACCTGTCTGCTCTGCTGGCGCTATGGTACAGATGTGCACCACCACACCCAGCTTCCATGTGGTTCCGGAGTCCTTCTGCTTATGGTGCAGGCACTTTACCAACTGAACCATCTCCCAGCTCCCTTTTCAAAAGCTTTTGATTACTTTAATAATTTTCATTGAAGTCAACATTTACTTCCTTAATTTTTTTATAGTCATTAGGAGATTGTTTTTCTGTGTCTTTCTTAGCAATTTTGTTATTGGTGTATGAAAAGCTGATTTTTAATATTTATCATATAATGATATCTTACTGAACCTGTCTGTTAGGGCTCTGAGACTGGGTCTTGCTAATGTAGTTCAGGTTGGCCTTGAACTATTTCTACAGCACAGGTTGGCTTGGGACTCACTATCACCTTGCCCCAAATTACAAACAAATGCCACCACTTTTTTTTCCTTTTTTCTTTTCTTTTCTTCTCTTTTCTTGTGTGTGTGTGTGTTGAGACAAGACTCAATATGCAACTCAGGATAGGCTTGGACTCACTATTTTTCTGCCTTAGCCTTGTGAGTGCTGGGATTAGGCAGCGGCCACCTCACTCAGCCACTGACCCGAACTAACACACTGCTTAGGCAAGTTTCATGGGGACAACTGAAACACACAGCACTCACTGTTCTCGCTGATTCACAGCAAACGCCCTGGGCAGGAGCAAAAGACAACTAGACTGAGGTGGATCATCTTCTCACCCGACTGAGAGTCTAATTCTCATTGAGATCAGATTCCTTCCAGATCCCTTACAATAATTTCCTTGGTACACTGTAAATAGTCCTCCTACATTGAAATTTTTTCTATGTCAAGTAGACCATGCTACAAAAATGTCCAGATGAGTTACAATATGTTTAAAGTTAAATGTTAAGAAACAAGTAAAGGCTGGGTATACACTCGGGGCAGAGCACTGGAGAAAAGAAAAGAAAGGCCATCTTCCCATTCCACAGTGAAGGACACTCATTTGATGACAACATTAAGGGGAAGTGGGACGACGCAGTAGGTAAAGGTACTTGCTTAGGGGCCCTGAAGCCTTCGTTACAGAGATCACAGGCGGATCAGTTTACCCGCCTGTGGAAATGCCACTTTTGGTCCAGGATGACTTTTTTCATGGATTGTTTTCTCATAATGCACATGTCTAGTTAAATGTGCTGAAGTTATTCTGGATGCACACACGTTTACATGGGCTGGGTACAGTATTGTGTGGGCCCTGTGCTGTGGCCTCTGACCCAGGGGGCCTTCTGGAGAATGGTTTCCTGTGGGCAGCGAAGGGAGGGAGACTGGTCCGTTCTGGCTGCTGCAGCCTCAGCCAATGCGCTTCTGGGGGAGAAGAGAGCCAGCGCTCACACACCCAGCTTCTTAAGATGCTGCTGTGACGGAGCTTATGCCAAGCATGGAGGCACAGCCCTGTAATCTAGCAGCTGAGAGTGGAGGCAGGACAGTCAGGAGCTTGTCATCCTTGGATACACACAATTTAAGGCCAGCATGGGCTCAGGACACAAAACAAATCCTAAACCCCTAACCCAACAAAAGCAGCCCTGCCCTGAGCTCAGACTGGCAGGCTATACTCACAACAAGAACAATGACCTTGCTTCCACTTATTTATTAATTGCTTATGTGTCTGTATATAGGTATACATATGCATACTCCTGATCCTCCAGTCTCTGACTTCCAAGTGCTGGGATTACAGGTATGCACTATTGTGCCATGCTGATGTGCTTTAGAGGATGCAGGACGCAGCACACATTGGGTAGTCCAGGGAGCTCCAGTGCTCAGTCCCTGGTCCAGCTCTGCATGTGAGCCGGGCCCTCTTACCTGGGAAGTCAGAGACGGCAGGGTCCGCCAGCCGCCCGTAGTGTGCCATGAGTTTGAGCTTAGTCTCCTGTTTCCTGTGTCTCTTGCCCATATAGTGTTGTTGAGCCATGGCAGGGTCGTTGAAAGTTGAATGGCAGAGGCTGCAGAACTTGTCTGGGTCTAGCATCTCTCTGTTCTGGTGCAAGGCTAAGGTGAAGGCCACAAGGAAAGGATTTGTAAGGTGTTTCGACAGAGCTGTGGTGAGAGAGTTCAAACAGAAACAATGAAAACACAACCCAGAAGGTGCCAGGCTTTTGAGTATGCTTGAGGTGGAAGAAAGGTGGTGTCACCCATCACACTTGGAGATGGGGCACTGCCCGTAAGAGTCATACCATAAATGCCTTCTCTAATTGGGAAAGGTGGCAAGATCTGAGCGAGCGCAATGAACAAGTGATTGTTTGCCAGCTCTAGGAACATGAGCCCCAGTGTTTGCACACAGCTCTGACTTGTGCTGTCCAGTTGCCTAATTGGGACAGACCAAGCAAACATTCTTGCAGACTCTCTAGCTCTCAGAATTTCTTGGAATATCAAAGTGAGTTGGATAAGAAGTGTGAACATTTCATTTCCATCCTTAAAATACTGCAGTTATAGAGCTAAAGCAGACATTCAAGCTCTGAGTCTATACAGAGCCAGGCAACCAGATTAAAAACTACTTTTATTATGTATGTATGTATGTACATATGTATGTATGTATGTATGTATTTATTTTGAGAAAGGGTCTCACTACATAGCTATGTAGCTCTTTGGCTGGCCTAAGATTCAGGATGTAATCCAGGCTGGGATTGAAGTGTGAGCCACCACACCTGGCAGAGATGCCTGTTAGACTACACTAAAGTCTCGGCAATGTGAGGGGAGGGAACAGTGGCACTAACAATTACCCATTATATATGTGTGTGTGTGTGTGTGTGTGTGTGTGTGTGTGTGTGTGTGTGTGTGTATGTATGTATATGTATGTATGTGTAATACATATATATATGTATGTACACACACACACACATATATATGCACTTTCCCTCTGGGGTCTTAGAAGTATTCCAATGAAGTAGGTATCATTTTGTCAGATTACAGAGAACACTGAGCTTTGACAGTGAAAATGACTTGCTCAAGATCACCAAGTCAGTGAGAGCACCCTAAACTGTGTGACCCTGGAGCCATCATCTTTTGCCAGGCTCAAGAGTACAGCAAGTAGGTCTGAAGGCTCCCACTGATGCATTCATCATCCGAAAACATTCCTGATCTGCTCAAAGAATTCAATGAGTCAGGGGCTAAAGAGTAGGTTCAGGTTAAGAATGTCTATGGTTCTTCCAGAGGATCTGAGCTCAATTCACAGCACCCTTGTCAGGGGACTCACAAAGCCTTTATCCAATTGTTCTGGCCTATGCAGTTAAATGTACACACATGTACATACATGTACACACACACACACACACACACACACACACACACACACACACACACACTTTTAAAAATAGAAATGAATCTTTTCTTAAAAAAAGAAATCAGCAAATCAGAGTCTGGTATGGACATATGTGTGAGCCTCTCATAGTCAACATGGGATGTTGAAAGTAGGTCATATGTGGAAGCTCAGATTACTCAAGGTCAGAGAATCTGAACTTGCTTTACCCAGCAGGGCTGCATAATGGGATGATTTGGCTGAGGGCGTGGTTACCAGGTGTTTTGAAGGGTCTACACTTGGCTGTACGGTGTGCTCTGATCTTGAAAGGGGGAGGTCTTTTGCCTCTCCCCTGGGTAGTGTTTAAAAGACCCTTTGCTATAAACTTCGAGGGACTGGGTACTGACCCAGGGCCCTCCCAAAGCTATCCTGTGTCTCTGTCTTTCTCATGGTCTCTATCATTTCCTCTCCCGCAGGAACCCTTGGACAGGTCAGAGCTGGATTCTAGCGGACTCAAACAGCCATGTAGATGCCTTTTCAAAGTAAATGCTATGGATGTGTGTATACGTGTTTGTGCAGTCACAGATGTGTATGTATGTGTGTGTGTGTGTGTGCGCGCGCGCACGTGCATGTCAGAGTGCATGTGTGGAGGAGGTCAGAGGACAACTTTGTGATTCCGTTCTTTCCTTTCATCTCCATGTGGGCTCTGAGAGTCAGACTCAGGCCCCCAGGGCTGTGTGGCAAGCACTGTGACCCACTGAGTCATCTTGATGGCCCAAGGTTATTCTTTAAAACCTACTAGAGGGTGGGGCTGGAGAGATGGCTCAGTGGTTAAGAGCACTGTCTGCTCTTTCAAAGGACCTGGCCCCCACATGGTGGTACCAGCACCTCCATGGTGGCTCTCAACCAGTTACAACTCCAGTCTTAGAGATCTGATGCCCTCCTCTGTGGGCACTACACGCACATGGTGCACAGACATATAGGCAGGCAAAACATGCACATACATAAAAATAAATAAATGTTGTTACAAAACATACTAGAAGGAAGTAGTATAGTGAGCTGTAAAGCTGGAGGAGCTGTTTAATGGACATCCAAAGCAGCAAGAGCTAGTGTTTTCTCTCAAGAAATACCTGAGATATGCAAAGTGTGCTCTCCAGGGACGTCTACTGTATTTTTATAACAGAGAAAAGGGAGAGAAGAATGTAAAGACTCAACATTAGAAGGACCACCGAGTGGTTTGTATGATTGCTAAGATACCTACAAGAAGTTTGCAATAACCTGGGGGAATTTTTTATATCAAAGACTTTCTTTTAATTGCATGTGCCTAGGTGTGGTAAGTGCACATGAGAGCAGTGCCCATGGACGCCTGAGGTGATGGAGCTCTCTGGAGCTGGAGTTACCAGGAGTTCTGAGCCACCACACATGGCTGCTGGGAACCAAACTCAGGACCTCTGCAAGAGTAGAATATACTCTAACTGCTGAGCCATCTCTCCAGCCCCCAACACAAGGAAATGTTATACTACATGAAGCAATATATAAGGAAGCTGAATATATTATACAATATGGTCGTGTCAATGTTGAAAGATTTTTGTGGGCCGGGTGGTGGCACATGCCTTTAATCCCAGCACCTGGCAGGCAGAGGCAGGTGGATCTCTGGGTTTGAGGCCAGCTGGGTCTACAGAGCGAGTTTCAGGACAGGCTCCAAAGCTATACAGAGAAACCCTGTCTCGAAAAACAAAACTACTAAACCAAACCAAACCAAAACCAAACCAAAACAAAATTTGTGTAATCTACATAAATATAATGGCATTTAAAAATGTCACCTAGACATACACACGTATACATGACAGCATGTCATGTAGCATATAGATATATCTGTCTGCTTATTCTTTTGAGTCAGGGTCTCACTCTGTAACCCAGGTTGGCCTAGAACTTATTTGTAGCCAAGAATGGCTTCAAACTCAGCAATTCTCCTGTCTCAGGCTCTCAGGTGCAAAGATAAGCAGGAGCCACTGTTCACAGTGCTCTCCTTAGAAGCAGGACTTGGGTGGCCTTTTCCTTGCTTCTTTCAATGTTTTGCATGTTGAACTGGAATTATTCATGTATGTGCATCATTTTAAGAGAAACAGAAAATGATGTATTCTATGCTTATAATTATAAGCACATATACATGGAGTCAACCTGGATGAACATAAAACAAATATAATACAAACATGTGATGTATTGTGTCCTCCAAAATATTGTGCACTCTAATAAAGTTTATCAGAGGATCAGAGGAAAAAGCCAGCAACTATATTAAACATAGAGTCAGGCAATGGTAGCACAGACCTTACTCTTATCACTGGGAGGCAGGGATCCATCTGGATCTCTGTGCATTCAAGGCCACACTGGGAACACACGCCTTGAATTCCAACACTAGTTAACCATAAAGATCTGGAGGTCTCTGTAGACAGACAGGAAGTGACAGAGCTGGGCAGGAAGAGGAAGTGATGTAGCTGGGCTGAGAGGGAGTGAAATGCAGAACAGAAAAGCATAAAGGCGTGGATATACAGGAGGTAGGTCTCTTTGGCCGGCTTCTTTCTGCTTTTCTAATCTCTCAGCTTTTTACCCCAATATCTGGCTCTGGGCTTTTATTAATAAGACCGTTTAGCACTTTGTCCTACACAAATAGATATACGCATACACATGGTACGCAAGGTTATAAGGGCAACCTAGAAGGTTAACAGCACTTTGAATGGTAAAATTATGCACATTCCTTTCAATTTATCTCTATTTTGTACAGCATGCATGTTTCACTTTTATATTAGACAAATGTTTAAGTTCAGGAATAGAGTTATAATAAACTCATAAGTAATATGAACATATGCTTAAACTATTAGGCTAAATGAAAAGTAACAGCAGAATACAAATGGTGGATGCACTAATTGCAATCCACATTTTCATGTGGCAAAGGCTGAAAGTCAAAGTGGAAAATAATTTCCTGCTTAGAATAGAAGTATTGGGAGAAGGAATGTTCCACAGAACATTACAAATTCTGTTCTTAAGATAATTTTCCTTGGTGCCAGGCGGTGGTGGCACACGCCTTTAATCCCAGCACTCGGGAGGCAGAGCCAGGTAGAGTTCTGTGAGTTCAAGGCCAGCCTGGTCTACAGAGCGAGATCCAGGACAGGCACCAAAACTACACAGAGGAACCCTGTCTCGAAAAACCAAAAAAAAAAAAGATAATTTTCCTTGGCCTAATGCTTAAACATTGTGGTGCTATTGTTGTTACCAGCTCTCACTTTATAGACAAAAATCAGTCACTCTTCATCTAAGTTAACAAATCAACCATAAACAAGGTCAATGGCATGCTCTAGAACAGAGGTTCTCAACTTGTAGGTCTCGACCCCTTGTGTGTGTGGCAGGAGGGGGGGCACATGACACGAATGACCCTTTCACAGAAAGGTCAAAGACCTTTAGAAAACACAGATATTTACGTTATGATTAATAATAGTAGCAAAATTACAGTTATGAATTAGCAACAAAATTTTACGGCTGGGGATCACCACAACAGGAGGTGTTAAAGGGTCATAGCATTAGGAAGGCTGAGAACCACTGCTCTAGATGTGGTTTCCTGGTCAACGGTTGCATTTTATGAGGGGATTTCATTCACTGGCTTCTCTTGTTGACAACAATAATAACAACAGTTGTTGTTTAGTGAGTGTTCTAGCCTAGATTTGGGGGGGGAAGGGCAGTGTTTGCCTCTTATTTTTTGGGTGCCACATAGGCTAGGCTGGTCTCAAGCTTGTAGCCAAAGAGTGCACTCAACTCCTGATCCTCCTGCCTCCACTTCTCAAGTGCTAGGATTTGAGGTGTTGCCATTACACCTGGCTGTCACATGCTCTGCAGCAGATAGTGATGACACTTTATGGGTGTACAAATGCAGGCCCAAACGGTAAGTAAACGCGCCAGGACTTAGGTCTGTGCTGTTCTGACTTCAGAGTCTATATTCTACTGTTGCATACCGCGGGCAACTAGATTTGGGTATGGCTCAAGGGTATAATTATGAGTAGATTTTTCTAAAATACCATTGTCTTGTTTCAATGGTGCAGTAAAGCAAAAAGGATCAGAAGTTCTATCTATAGTGTGGTTTTGGTCCACAACAGAGTGCACGCGACACCAGACACACAGACACACAGGCACACACAGAGAGAGGGGGAGATCAAAGGTCTCCCACTTTTGACTAATTGCAGTTAGCCTAAGTTAAAAACCTCAGAATTCAAGAAGAAAGTGAAGGCCAGCTGGAGGTGACAGGATAAGGAGGTCACCTGTGCTGGGGAGTGGTTCAGGGCCGCTGCAAACACTTGGTGGGCAACACTAGAGTGTGCTGCTCTGAAGGCTAGCCCCCACCTTTACAAGAGGCAGCTTTGTGGGTCAAAGTGAGCACGGCATGACCTGAGCCCATGAGAAAGATGGGGAATTAGCTGTCAACTAGCAACACTTAGCAGTGAGAGCAGTGGGTGTGGGAGAGGCAAGTGACAGAATGCTCACAGTGTGTGTCGGCCTTTGGCACTCCTGAGTCACAATCACTGGTCAGGACAAAAGCTTGGGTTAAGAAGCTTCTACAGAAAATCTGATAGAACACAAAGGGAAATAAAGTGAACCCAAGTCTGAGGCCAATTTTAATGAAGCCGAGTTTCATGTAACTCCCTATGGCAGCTGAGGATGACCATGAACTTCTAATTCTCCTACCTCCACCTCCTGAGTGCTGAGATTACAGGTGTGTACCACATCTGGCTTATGCAAGGCTGACAATGAAAGCCAAACCTTTGTGAACACTAGGGAAGTATTCTACCAGCTGAGTTACATCCCCAACTCTTAAGTGGAGTTTTCAATACTCTTAAGAGCGACCTCTCCATGTCTGAGGCCCCAGTGAGCATTCTGGAAGCACCCGCCATTGGTCCCGAGGGAGGACGGGAGGGTCTCAAAAGCACTTCTCAGAAACCAGTACCTGCCCCCTTAGTGGACTGCTGCTTCAGCTTTAAGTTCTTGGCATGGGTCTTCCCCAGGTAGTGCGACCGTGCCACCACAGGGGAGGAGAAGGTCGTGTTACAGATGGGGCAGCAGTGGTTCTTGTCTTTGCTTCTGCTGCTCTTCTGGGTGGGAGAGAGAACACAGGTCTGATCATGCCATCGCGCATCCAGAAAACCTCCAGTGGTTCCCCTGCCCGGGGGCTGGTGGACAATAAAGACGCCTGCACATGTTAACCCCGACACACCTTAAGCAGAGCCCTCTCCAGATGCTTCATGTCAGGTTCTGTGCATAACTTCCTGTTTTATTTTGTTACTTCCCTGCTTTGCTTTGTTATTCCTACTGTCTAGAATGTTCCTCCTCCATCCTGCCTGGCTTTAGGTCTACTATCAGCCATTCAACGACTTTTACTTTAAAAAAAAAATGACTGAACAATCACCAAGGCCCCTCCTACGTATATGCAGAAAGAATTAGCCTTGCTCCTCATCTGCATGCCTAGAGTCTATCAGATTTCTAGTCTTCGTCACCCTAAACTGACAGCTTAGGAGACTTTCAAGTGCAATGCTGGATGTGAACAGCTTGACTTATCTTTGTTACCTATCCTTGTACCCTGCTGTGTCGAGCACACAGTAAATCACCAGGTTCCAACTACAAAGTGTATTTTAATCTTCCCAAAGTCTGTCTCCTGAATAAGCTGTTTCTTCAGCACTTCTTAACCTTCTAACTGCAGACATTTTGGGGTTAGTAATTCCTAGCTGGTGGTGGGTGCTGTGATCTCATCTAGCCACTCAGTCATCTGAAGAACTGAAGTGCAAAGAGTGAACTGATCATTCCTCTCTGGGTCGAAGCCATAGGGGCAACGAGATGATTTCTGGAAAGGAAGCAAGACCCCTCTAAAGCACTGGCCACTGGAGCGGTCCCTGGAGCAGGAAGGCGGTCTGGAGAGTAACCTCTTATTTACTGAGCATTTACTGGGGACTGAAACTTTACCTCATAACACTAAAGAGGCGAGATCATGTCCACTTTATGAGTGAATTCCAGAGAGGTTAAGTGACTTGCTCAAGGTCACTCACCTAGTAAGAGAAAGAGCCCTGCCCACTAACGTCTATCCCCATGACATATTTAACTTCCATACTTTGAACGTCACAGTACACTCAAGGAATTAGGGCTCGTTTCAGGGTAATTCTTATAGTAATTGTGAGATAAAAATAAATGTAATTGCTTCATCATGAGAGGAGGTATTTATATTCTTTGATTGTTGAGGCCAAATGCTGAAATTCTGTTTTCCCCACAGCTCAGGAAATGAGAGCCTGAGCTTCCCTCGACATCCTCTCTTGCTCTTCTTCAGTCACCTGGTGTAGAACACGACAATGAATGGTCCCATTTACTGAACACTACTGTGTGACGGATTTCGGGGTTGGTGCTATTTTGTAAGTCTGTTCTCAGCTTAGGAAAAGTCCCGAAAGGTAGCTAGCTATAATAGTATTTTTTGTTTGTTTTGAGATAGTCTCTCCTTGTAGCCCAGGCTGGCCTCAAACTTGCTATGTAATAGAAGATAACGTTGAAGTACTGATCTTCCTGCCTCCACATCCAAGTCCTTGGTCACAGGTACACACCACCATGCTCGGAAGTATTCTTGTTTTTAACAGAGGAAGAAATCAAGGCTCTGAATTATAAGACTTGCCCGTTAGACAACAGGGCTGAGATTTGCAGCCAAGTCAGTTTGAATCAAAGCCTGCACTCACACCACACCAACCTGCTTGGGAAGCGAGCAGTCTCAGCAAGGCAGCAGTATTACCTGATCTGAGTCTAGCCTCTTGACGTCCCCCTTTAGTGTCTCCACTCCATGGATTGCTAGGTATCTCTTCACTTTGTTGGCATGTTTTTTGCTCTGCAAGAACCCAGGAGAAAGATCAAAGATAGCCAAATGCTATTCCATAGAGAAGGCAGCCATGACACACCAGACTCCTCCTGACAAAACTTACAAGGATGAGAAGATGAGGGAAGAAGACTCATTTCCTGAGTTGCTATTACGTGCTAGGCCCTTTACCTGCTATTACTTTAACCTTCAACAAGCTATGAGAATACTGTTAGCTTACACATGTAGAAGCTGAGGCCAAGCATGGTGGAATTTCTTGCCTATAAGATGATGTCAGAGAGTTGGATTCAAACTCAGGTATGCATAAAGCCAAAGCTACTTCCTGCTATACCAAGCTGTACAGAACGATCTACATACAATGATCCTGATTTGGATGGGAGCGATGAGATTCACAGAAATTAAGTCAATCTTCAAGTCCCAAGCAAACATACAGGAAGAAGCAGCCTTCACTGTGCAAGACAGGAGAGGAGAGGGCTTGGCACTCAGCCTGGAAGGTAAATACACGGCTCCAACAGAATGGCCTACCTGGTAATGTGCCAGCTTCTGGGACTCAGAAATCAGCATGGCGCAGCAGACTTTACACTGGGTGCTGGTGAAGAGACACTGGTTCTTCTGGATCATGTGCTCCACTACAGAGGGAAGAGAAATCAGGCAAGTTGACAGATGCGACCTCACCAGCACTGTCTCTGATCTATCCCAAACCTAGGCACCGAGTAATGGAATCCACACCAACACATACACAGACCTCTGCTCCTCCTTGCCACTGTGCCATAACTCATGCCATGCTTGCAAACCAACTGCATTACTACTTATCTTACATAGGCCAGTCTTCTTTACCTAGTCACACACTGCTGTTAGGTGAGGTTGTCCCATACTGCCCATGAATTCCTGCCTCAATGGACCCTTCTGCCTCAGTAGACCGTGACTATAGGCCCTTACCACCATGCACTGTAATCTTTTAAAAAGTGCAGCTGAGGACTTCTTATGAAGCAGTGTTAAAAGCAGGATGAAGAGTCATACACCTTTAATGACAGCACTCAAGTGTAGAGGCAGGTAGATCTCTGAGTACAAGGCCAGTCTAGTCTACATAGTAAGGTCCAGGCTGTGCAGGGCTAAATAGTAAGATCCTGTCTCAAACAGCAACATAAACAACAGTTCTAACATAGACTTAAGCATTAGAGGAGAGAGAGCTATTTAGGAAAAGGACAATGCACACTGTGGTGGTTTAAAAGAAAATGGCCCCCAGAAGAAATAGCACTATTAGGAAGTGTGGCCTTGTTGGAGTAGGTGTGGTATTATTAGAGGAAGTGTGTTACTGTAGAGGTGGCTTTGAATTCTCTGTGGTGATATTTTGTGTATGCTCTAACAAATAAAGCTTGCCTGAAGATCAAAGGGAAGAGCCAGCCACTAGTTAGTCATAGAGGCCAGGCAGTGGTGGCACACACCTTTAATCCCAGTACTTGGGAGGCACACACACCTTTAATCCCAGCATTAGGGAGGTTGAGACAGGAATATAAGGCAGGAGGAGAAAGGAGCTCAGCTCTTTCAGGCTGAGGAGTTGGTAGAGGTAAGAAGTCTCCGTAGTGCTGGCTCCTTTAATAATCTTTCAGCATTTACCCTGATATCTGGCTCTGGGTTTTTATTATTAAGACCAATTAGGATTCAGGCTACAAGTCTCATATATGCTCAAGCCACGCCCAGTGAGACAGTCCTCTTCCTGTTGCCTTCTGATCAAGATGGAGCCAGCACCATGTCTATCTGGACGCTGCCATGTTGCACCATGATGATAATGGACTAAACCTCTGAAAATGTAAGCCACCCCAATTAAATATTTTTCCTTTGTAAGAGTGGTCATGGTCATGGTGTCTCTTCATAGCAATAGAAACCCTAACTAAGACACACACCCAAGACATGGATGTGCATTCCTTATTAGATAGTTCTAAAATTGAGTTTAAAAAATTATTTCATGTGCATGAGTATTTTGCTTGCATGCATGTTTGCACACCATGGAGGCCAGAAGAGGGCACTGGACCCAGGGAAATGGGAGTTACAGATAGTTGTGAATTGCCAACTGGGTTCTGGAAATTGAACCTAGATACTTTGTGAGAGAAGTCAGTGCTTTAAACTTCGGGGCCAACTTTCCAGCCCATTATGTAGCCATGGAACTTGCTATATACATCAGGTTGGCCTTGACCTCAGAGAGATCAGCCTGCTTATGCCCCTGAGTGCGGTATTAAAGGCATGAGGCACCACACCTAGCTCTAGCAACCATTCCAAGTAATTTCAGTGTGAAAGCAGCAATCCAATTCCTTCTCACTGTTGGAAGGTAACTTTTCAGCCTAGTGTAAATTGGCCTCCATAGAGGAAGAACACAAGCATGGGTCTGCATTACTGAGAGCCAGCAGAGCCCAGAAAAAGACCCTGATATAGGAAACCTTGAAGCTCTGTATAAAGTCCTAGCTGAATAGAAAGGGTTTCTAGGAAGCTGGCCCAGTCAAAACTTAGTACTTGGCTGTGGAGGTTTTCAGTTTTAGCTATCTTTGAATAACTTCATCTTTATTTTTAAGTTTTTAAACCAGATGTGACCAAATCAAGATGGTTGGACCTGCTGACATCCCTCCCTCTCTACACCTAGGGCCCTGCGAATGTTAGGTAAGCTTTCTACCATTCAGCCCCAGCTCTGAGACAAAACTTGTCTTAGCTCTACTCCCTTTCCCCTGCTCACAAAATGGATGTGTGCCTCTTAATGCTGAGGCCATCACTCGGTGCTCTCCTTCTGAGACAGAGAGAGTCAGACAGACACAGACAGACAGACAGACAGAGACACACACAGAGTCGGGGGAGGAGAGGAAAGTGTCTTGGTTGCTGATTTAGCTGCAGGAAAGACATCACTCTTCATGCTGCTGCTTTCTCTGCAAGCGGCATCTCATTGCACTTTGTATCAATCACTGCTGAGAAATCATCCATGACTTCTCTGTAAAACTTCCACATCTTTACAGTGTTCCGAGACTTTGTTTTGGGGGATTTCACTCTGGCTACCCTCATATGGCCGTGAGAATTCTTTAGTCTGTCGGCGGGCAGTGTGGTGCTCTCTCAGAGTTACTCCCAACTGCCACTGTCAGGCGAGGTTCTCGAAGTCTGTGAGGTGGACATCCTGACCTTTGGCCTTCTCTGTACTTTTCTCTCTTCTGGTCTCTTTGGGGCCAGGTGGGAGGAGGAGAAAGTGCAGCTGTTTTCTGGGTATTTTTTTTTAAGCTTTATTTTTACTATTTCTAATGTGTGTCTGTGAGAATGTTCATGTGAGTACAGGTACCCTTAGCAGCCAAGAGCCACTTGATGTGGGTGCTGGTAACCAAATTCCCATCCTCTGGAAGAGCAAGACAGCTCTTAACTACTGAGGCATCTCTCCAGCTCCAAGTGCAACTATTTTGATACAAAATATCAACAAAAGTCTTTTGAAACAATGATTTAGTCCCTTAAAAAATTAAATAAACTGGCTTATCGAGATACCTGCATGGCCATATGTAAGGTGGCATAATTTCCCATAGCTAAGCTATGAAGTTAGCTAAATGAATGAATATAGAAAATGTGGGACTGGGGCTTAAGAGATGGCTCAGTAGTTAAGGGCACTCACTGCTCTTCCGAAGGTCCTGAATTCAAGTCCCAGAACCCACATGGCAGCTCACAACTGTCTGATGCCCTCTTCTGGTGTGCAGATGTACATGCACACAAAGTACCCAAATACATAAAAGACATAAATAAATCTTTAAAAACAGAAAGAAAAGGTGGGACTGATGAAATGGCTCAGGAAGCAAAGGCACTTCCCGCCAAACACGACCACCTGACTTTGATTCCTAGAATCCCCTTGACAAAAGGAGAGAACCCTGCAGGTTGTCCTCTCACTGCCACACAGTGTGCATTCACAACTAAAACAAAGTGAAGAGAACACAGAAGACATGGCACATTGACCCAACCGGACATTACACAGCCACAAAGGACAAGAAGTCTGTCATTGCAGCGGCAAAGAACAACAAGCACCCCGTGTTCTCTCCCACGGCAGACGCTAATGATGCTTCCAAAGGCACCGTTCCTAAGACAAGCACGAGACGGGGAGGCGGCTCAGCGGGTTAAGACGCTTGCTACCAAGGCTGATCTGAACTCGGGTTCAATCCCCGGGTTCCACACGGAGAAGGGAAGAACTGACCACGACAAATTGTCCTCTACCTCCACATGAGTGCTATGGCACCCGAGAGCCCACACATATAGATACATCTGACAAAAAAATAAATAAATAAATAAATAAATAAAGAAGATAGCCAGGCAGGGTGGTGCATGCCTTTAATCTTAGCATTTCTATGAGTCTGAGGCCTGAGCTAGAGTTCCAGGTCAGCCAGTGCAACATAGTGAAACACCCCAAAGAAGACAATCTTTTTTTTTTTTTTTTTTTTTTTTTTTGAGATAAAAGTTTCTCTGTGTAGCCCAGGCTGGCCTCAAACTCACAGAGCTCCGCCTGCCTCTGCCTCCCAAGTCCTGGGATTAATGACAATCTTAACAAAACAAAATGAAACAAGAAATGAAGACAAGTCTCAAAGAAAACATATGTGGATATATCTGAACTATAGGATTTGCACCCAGAATATAAAATGTCTTATAATTCAGTAATAAAAGAAATAGCCAAGTTACAACATGAGCAACAATGTGACTAGATAGTTCACTACAATATACAAATGAGTAATAAGTGAAATGGTGCTCACTGTCACCAATATTTAGAAAACTCAGAAAACAGCTGGTGTGGTGGCACATGCTTTGAATCCCAGCACCGGAGAGGTAGAGGCAGGTGGATCTCTGTGAGTTTGAGGTCAACCTGGACTACACAGAGAGCTCCAGGACAGCCAGGGCTACATAATATAGAGACTCTGTTTCAAAAACAAAACCAAACAAAAGGTAAAACAATAAACAAGGGGGAGAACATAAAGAACTAAAGCTCAAGCCTCAAATAAAGAAATGGAAATTGAAGAAGCCATTTTGGAAAGATTTGACAGTTCCTCAAAATGTTAAAGTTACAGTTACCATTTTAGCTTAGCAAATCCACTCCAGGAAGAGACCTCTGAGAAAGAAAATGGATGCCCAAACAAAACCTCTGCATAATCCCTCAGCAGAATCACTGATAAGAGGGACAGTCAGGTAGAGGTGCTTGCTTCACGTGCCTTACAACCCACCTGGTTCAATCCCCTGCTCCCACCGTGGAGAAAGAGACCTCCACCAAACACCATGGCATACATGAGCCTGTACACACACACACACACACACACACACACACACACACACACACACAGAGTAAAGATTTTCTCATTGGGCATGATAGTGTACACCATTATTAGTCCTGGCATTCAGGAAGCCAAGGTCGGAGGTACTGGTGAAATTATTAAGGCCACTCCACGTAGTTAAAAGGGAGGTTTATTTAGTGGGGTAACTTACAAATGAAGTGATAGGTAGGTTGCAGGGTCTGGGAAAGACATAACGCAGTCCAGTGGTGTTTACCTCCAGCGTCTAGGGTCCAGGAACCAAGAGAGGCGGTGCATCCTGATCTCGGGTCTTCAGAGTCCCCTCTCTGTCTCTGTCTCTCTCTCGGCCCCGCCTTGTAGGTGTGACAGTGACCGAAGCCTCAATGGGGGTTGGAACTTCCAGATCAAAGCTGGAATGGCTACCTACTACACGGAGGATTACTGTAGTTTTGAGGTCATCCTATCTACACAGTGAGCTCTATGCCAGCCAAGGCTAGATAATGAGGGCCCCCTCCAAAAGAATTTCTCAGAAGAGGTCCAAACCAGACACCTATATTCCAAATAGCAAATGTACAAGCAAATATAATATCCCATACAGAAGAGGGTTTTTTTTTTAATTTTATTTAATTTTTTAAATTTTATGTTCATTGGTGTTCTGACGGCATGTATGTCTGTGTGAGGGTATCAGAAGCCCTGGCACTGGAGTTACTGACAGTTGTGAACTGCCATATGGGTGCTGGGAATTGAACCCAGGGCCTCTGCAAGAGCAGCCAGTGCTCTTAACCTTAACCTCCGAGCCATTTCTCCAGTCCCAGCAGAGTTCTATTTAGCAACAAAAAGGAACACACACTGTGACTTGGCTGAGCCCCAAAAACACGCAGAGAGAAGCTAAACACAAAAGACTAAACGATTCTGTTTGTACGAGAGGCTGAGGAAGGCCAATCTGTGGTGACAGAGAACACTAGTGGTTACCTGGGGCAGGTGTGAGAAAGCAGAGATGGATACCACCTGTGATGATGGAAATCTTCTAAAACTGGATTGTGGTTATGACTACATAAGTCTCTACTTTTACTGAGAATCTCTGACTAGGGGCTGGTGAGATGGTTGGCTGGGTAAGTGAACTTGCCATTAAGCCTAAGAGCCAGAGTTTGATCCTCAGGACCCACATGGTGGAAGGAGAGAACCAACTCCTGTAAGTTGTTCTTTGACCTCCATATACACACCATGGTACATGTGTGGGCATGCATACCACACACTCTCTAAATAAATGTAAGAAAATAAATAAATCATTGAGTTGGGGGCTGCAGAGACGGCTAGCTATTAAGGGCATGTGTTGCTCATCTAGAGGACCCGAGTTTGGTTCATAGCACCCATGTTGGCTCACAACTGTCTGTAGCCCCAGTTCCAAGGAATTCAATACATCTGTATGTACTCTGACATGGATACACACCTATCCATAATTAAAATAAAAGACATATTTAAATCATTGAGTGGTACAGCTGTAATGGTTGAATTTATGATATATAAATTATAATAAAGTGGGTAGAATGTAAATGCTGCAGGTATGTGAGACTAGAAAAGTGACGACAGGGAAATGAACTGGGTTATATGTATTATATAGCTCATGCATATATAAGCGAATAGTTCATTAAGCAGCTGCTGTGTTCACTGCTTCAAAGTCCAGGGCACGCTCTTCCCATCTCCAAGGCCACTTCGTTTTTGTGTATCCTCAATTCTGAGACGTCCCTCACCAGTTAGGAGCAGTTACTGCTTTTGTAGAAAACCAGGGTTCAGTTCCCAACACCCAAATGGTAGTTCATAATGGCCTGCAACTCCAGTTGATGTGATGCCCTTTTCTGGCCTCCTTGGGTACCTGGCGCGATCAGGCAAAAGCTCATCACATAAAATTAAAAAGAAATCTTTTAGCTCAGCAAGCAAACCAACTGTACAGAAATCCAGTTTCTCTACAGAGACCTGATTAGCACAGAAACCCAGATACAGTTCTCGTACATTTGGGTTAGCATTAAGTAGCTAGCTCTGGAAAGGTCTGTGAAAGAGGCGGACTCTTCCTGTTCTCGTCTCCCTTCTTACCCACCCGGTTTGGGTCAAACAAAGCCATCTGTTAACTTCAGCTCAGAAGTGAACCCCAGCTGCACTCTTCTCCACAATTTTGCATCAAGTGTGAGATGAAGCAGCTCCTGGATCTCCTCTTTGGCAACAGGCACATGGAAACATGGTATTGCAGGGTATGGTATTGCAAGCCAGTAATGCCAGCACTAAGGAGGCTGAGGTAAGTTCAAGGCTAGCCAGGTCTACCAAGAAAGAAATATGGCAATCCAGGACATAGTCATCAAGCTCAGGAGGAAGCTGGGATTCAGGTAAACCTTCCAAAGCTCAGACCTGTCACAGGGCAGGAGGCCCGCCACGAGTTTGTGAGGAGTCGCAATAAATAAATAAAAATAAAGTAAATTGAATAAAGCCATTCCTATCAGTCAGAACTGTAGGGCTTTGTGAGGGAAGGGAAGCAATGTGGAGATGTGGAATTAAGCGCAGACAGGAATGGTAGTTGGCTCGGCTACGGGTCAGGCTGGGAAAGTCTTGTGGATCTCCAAGAGGACAAGACCTGGAATTTGGGGGAACCTGCCCTCGGGGGGATGGGAAAGGAGGGCGGAAATATTCCGCAGGGTGGCGAGTTTCGAGGTTCTGCACTCTTCCCGAGAGCGAGTTTGGAGTTCCGGGACGTCGTGCAGAGGCCGGCCCGCGCCAGGGCAGGGACCGGCGGCAGGCCGTCCCGCCTCCGTCCAGCCGCGATCACCGAGCCCCCCGACTCACCTTCCTCCCTCCCCGCCGGCTGCGCCCCGGACACAGCTTCCAACAGGCGGCGCGCCCTCTCGTGGTCGAAGCGCACTCCGTCCGGTTCCCGACCCTCCTGCTCCTCGGAGCTGTTGCACGGTCCGGCCCCTCCAGGGTCCGCAGCCTCCGCAGCACTAGGCGTAGGACACTCCATCTTTCCCGCAAGCCTCGCCGTTGAAGAGCTGCGCATGCGCCCGCGGTCGCGAGCCGTGGGTGGGCGGGGATTTGACCCGGCCAGCAAATCTCGCGAGGTTCGGGCTCTGCAGGCCCCGTTGGGGCGGAGTCCTGAGGCTCATTTTGTTTTGGTTCCTCTGGAACGCTGTTGGGGTTCTGTGTGTGGGAAACACGGTGGACGCTGACGACCACGTCAAGGCCTCTTCGTTCCAGGCAGGTGTAAGCTCAGGGCTCTCGTCTTTGCTCACGGTGAGCTACTGACGGACACTTCTCATCTCTTTTTGTTATATGTGGAAAAAGGTCACCCATTTCTTCGGTAGGGAACCTAAGCCCAGCTTCTAAAAATGTTTTACTTAGAAGTTCGTTAAAGCAGACGTGATGGCCCGGTGAGGTGGCGCACGCCTTTCATGCCAGCACTTGGGAAGCAGAGGCTGGCGGATCTCTGTGAGTTCCAAAACAACCAGGGCTACACAGAGAAACCCTGTCTCAAAAAACAAACAAACAAAGCCGACGTGGTGGTACAGGCCCTTCGTCTCAGCGCATGGGAGTTCGAGGCCAGCCTGGGCAATCTGAGGCCCTTTCTTAAAAGAAGCTTGTCAGTAGCTCGTGTTTGTAATCCTTACATTTTCGAGATTAAAGCTAGAGAAATGCAAATTTGAGCCTATCCTGGGCTGCATAGACTTCGAAGAAAGGTGCTAAGTCCTCCGGAGGTTGATGCAGATAACTAGGAGTTCAAGGCCAGCCTCTCCTACAACGGATCATCCCTCAACAAAACAAACAAAAACCCAAACAGTAAACAAGTAGGGTGGTGCATACCTGTGATCCCATCATTCTGGAGGCTGAGGCAGGAGGATTGCCATGACGTATTTGAGGGCAGTGTGGAGGCCATTGCCATCTCAGTGTTAGTCACTCTATAGGGTCCAGATGAGGGAATTAGACCTTCTTCCTTGGTCTGCCATGTCTCATCAAAGTTGTTGGGCTCGTTTTTCCTGATAAGATTTTAATACACCTTTCCTGGGCAGTGGTGGTGCACGCCTTTAGTCCCAGCACTCGGGAGTCAGAGGCAGGTGAATCTCTGAGTTTGAGGCCAGCCTGGTCTACAAAGTGAGTTCCAGCATGGCCAGGGCTACACAGAGAAACCCTGTCTCAAAAAATCAAAAAGAAAAAGAAAGAAAAAAATATATTAATGCAACCATCTATCCTTAGTCTCAGTTCACCCCCAATAAATTTATAGGGTAGCATTTTTTGTATTCCCTGGACTAAGTCATTTATCAGTCTGTGCTGATGAGTGGTGCTGAATAGATAATGCTTTGGGTCCACTGAGGAGTACAATCAGATACCCTCAAAATAGAGTCAAAAGCTGCTTGTAAAACAGAATCTCTCAAGGCAAGAAAAACAGTCCAAATGTGAAAAACCACTGATTTACATGATGATGGAGTAAAGTAGGGCACAGACTGGAATTATATTATTGTAACATTCGGTATCTTCTTATTATTTGAGGCAAGGTCCCTCTATGTAGCCTTGACTATCCTGGAGCTCTGTAGACCAGAGTGGCCTCGAACTTACAAAGATCAATCTGCTTCTGCCTCCTGAGTGCTGAGATTAAAGGTGTGCACTACTGTGCCTCTATTTAGGTATCATTTTGAGGCATGATAAAAAGGCAGAGAATTAAGGAGTGACAGTTGCCCCTGATCAGGGATCTAGTTTGCTTTTCCTGCTGAGAGTTGAAATTTCAAAATAACCAAAGGTGCCAAAGTTGCTTACAGAGATAGTGCTCCCTTCCTAAAGACCTCTCAAAGGAAGATGTTAGAAACAACAAACTGGGCTGGAGAGATGGCTCAGAGGTTAAGAGCACTGGCTGTTCTTCCAGAGGTCCTGAGTTCAATTCCCAGCAACCACATGGTGACTCACAACCATGTGTAATGAGATCTGGTGCCCTCTTCTGGCCTGCAATCATGTAGGCAGAATACTGTATAGAAAATAAATAAATAAATCTTAAAAAAAGAAAGAAAGAAAGAAAAACAACAAACTAAGCTGTTTGTGGTGGGGCAGGCCTGTAATCCCACAATTTGTGAGAAAAGAGTCCAAGGCCAATTTGAGATACATGAGTCACTGACTCATAAAACCAGAAAAGGGCTGGCTGGCTTAGCCTGTTAAAGGTGCTTGCCACCAAGTCTGACAACCTGAGTTTGATCCCTGGGACTCTCATGTGGTATAAGTGTTTCTAGTAGTTGGAGTTGGGTGGGCAGGGTCAATGTTGAGTGTTTCTATGTTTATGACCTCTTACTCAAATAATTGAATAAGACGGGACTTTTCTGTGGCTGTGATAAAATACCAAGACTAGACTAAAATTGACTTATGAAAGGAAGAGTGTATTTTGGCTTCCAGTTCTGGAGGGAGAGTGCACAATGGGAAGGAGGCATGGCGAAAGTGACCAGCCAGACCAGGAAACTTAGAGATCACGCCACATGCAGAAGCAGAGAATGGGAACTTAAGTGCAGCAAGGTTGTAACTCTCAAAGCCCACCCTGAGTGGTGTACTTCCTCCAGCAAGGCTCCACCCACTACCTTCCCGAAGAGCACCACCAACTAGGGACCAATTGTGAGCCTATGGAAGACATTTCTCACTCAATCTCATAGGTAAGGGCTCACAAAGATTTGCAAAAGAAGCAAGATAACTTTATTTAGAGCAAAGCAATACATTTTATGGAGTATCCCTCTAGGAAATGGTTACAATTTGCAGCAGGTCACCTGAGGGGGAACCCACAGGCCCAGGTTGCACCTTGGGGTCTGTTTTTATTGGGTCTAAAGGAAGGTGGGACTGGTTACTAAGGGGTGTAGTTCAGGTGGTTCTCTACTGTGATTGACAGATTAGGTCATATATTGACATTTCCTAGTGCACATGTCTCTTCCTATAATGTATTTGATTTTAGAAATATGCACACACAGCTATGCATAGGCATAAGATGGTAAATAGGGGATTCTCCTTAAAACTTTTCTAGATCTTTTGCTTTGCTACACATCATCCAAAACCAGTTCAGAACAGGTCGGCCCTTCTGTTCTTCATATCTGAATACATTGGGCACACACTTAAATAGAAACTGTCTAAATTTGATTGTTATTAGGAGTGGAGAAACCCCTGTTCAGAGATGGGAGTATGTGTAGCCTGATGCAGTCCGGGGGTTGAGGTTTTTAGCTTGCTAGGTCTATTGTTTGGAGAGGGACATGTGTGCATAGTACATACAGGTGAAGGAGCTGGGTGTCAAGTGCATTGTTACAAGATGTATTATATGTATATTTATAATCCAAACTCAAATAGGGTCCTAAGCTAAATCATCTCCTATTCATGCCTGCTTCAGACAGATGGGACTGACTCCTGCAAATTGTCCTCTGACTTCCACAAGCCCATCATCTCACATGCAGGCCCAAACATGTACACACATACATGTACATGTTTAATTAAATATATGTAATTAAAATAAAAACCAGTCTATGTTTTCTTACGGCCAAAATATTTGTGACATTGAGTTTAACTCTTTCTCATACCTAAAATCTAAGTAAATGCACTTTACTTAAATTTTATTTTTAAAAAATATTTTAAATGTATGTATTTGTTTTACTTTATTTCGATCTTGACAGTTAATGCTGGAGAGGCTTATTAGACTTTAAGTGCAACAGTCAATAAGCAAGTGAACATACATAGGTCTGGAGTTTTGCAGAGCTGACTTGGGGTTGACCCTAGAATTCTATCCATGATTCTTTCTTTGTCTTTTTTTATTTTCATTGGACAGGGACAGCCCTGGCTGTCCTGGAACTCACTATGCATACTGAACTGGCCTTAAACTCAAAGAGATCCGCTTGCCTCTGCCCCCTGAGTGCTGACATTAAAGGTGTGTGCCACTATGCCTGGTCACTGTTTTATAAGCTCACAAACCTTGCTTTTCTCTGGCTCCTGAAATTCATTGTTTGTTTGTTTACTTATTTATTTATGATACAGTCTCAAAGTCTGAAGGTTGCCTTTGAATTTGCTATAGCTGAGGATGACCTTAAGCTCCTGTTTCCTCTATTTTACATGTGTGTGCCTCTATGCTGGGCTTCATCCTGAAATCCTTTTCTGAAATGCATGGTCAAGAACTTGACGTTTCCTGACTGGAGGCCCCTAGTGGAGAATGGGAATTCCTCATGCTGCTGATAGTGAGGCTGGACTGCATTTCCTTACTTCCTCTGGTAATGAGGTGCTGCAAAGTATGTGCAGACCATCCTGGGCTACACAGGGATATCCTATCCGAGAATGCAGTCTTAGTGCTCTGCATGCAAACCATAGTCTTTAAACCGGATGCTCACGTGTGATGTGTATGTGAGTAGGGGCATGTTTGTGCCATGGTGGAGGTCAGATGACAACTGACCTTCTCATCTTCCACCTTGTTTAGGTAGGGTTTCTTTCGATGTTTATACTGTGCTGTATGTTCCATGAATTGCTGTTGTGAGGCCTTCTGTGATACCTGCTCCTCCCCTCCCCTCCCCTTCCCTCCCCATCCCCCTCCCTTCCCCTCCCCTCCCCTGGAGTGTTTGCGTTTGGCCAGGCCCCTTTGCTACCTGCTGAGGTTACATGGGCAATATTTTTAACTTTTTGTATCTTTATTTATTTTGTATATATGTGTGTATATATGCCACGCCATGTGTCTAGAGGTGAGAGGACTACTTGCAGGTTGTCAGATTTGGTAGCAAGTGCCTTTACCTGCTGAACCATCTTGCTGCCTCTGTGGGCAGTGTTGTAAGGTAGCTCACAGTCTTATGGAAGGCATAGACACATGTGGTAAATAATTATGGCATATCAAGGGACACACTACCTCAACAGCTGAGGAAGCAATAGGAGAAATGAACGGGTTATAAATACTTGAGCTGGCTTTGGAAGAATGGTTTAGAAGTCAGTGATCTGGGGGATAGATAAAGATATTCTTGAATTTAAATGTTACAGAAAAGTACCAAGAATAACGTTCCTGTGTTCTGCTACCCAACTGTTGACAACTTGTTACTTGGTTATTATTATCATTACTGTTTTTGAGACAGGGTCTTGGAATGCAGGCCTGGTTGGCTTACTACTTTCTGTGTGGCTCAGGCCGTTTCAAACCTGTGGCAGTCCCCTGTCTCAGCTTCGTGAGTGCTTGGATTGTAGGTGTGTGTTATCAGTCCTGGTCTTGACATCTCTCTGAAGTCCTGTTTATTACCACTGCCTCTTTATTTCTTCCTCGTTTCCATGTTATTACCACGATGTGTACCCATCTACCCATTAAAATATGATTTTAATAGTTTCCCACAAACTGAGCTATTTATACAGTTATATATATATACATGTATACTGTATATACTGTTTTCTGTAAGTTTATGCAGATCATTCAAGATTTGTTCCTATTTATTGGCTTGCTGTTATTTCAGTAAGACTACTCCTCTTCCCCCCCACCCCTTTTTGGGGGCAGAAATATAGTCCTGGCTGCCAAGGCCTTCTGAGTTCTGAGATTAAAGGCCTGGGTTCAGTAAGATTTGTTAGGAGCTATCAAATGTTACATAGGACCCAGCTGAGTTTTTGTTGTTTTTTTTTTTGTTTGTTTGTTTTTTGGAGACAGGGTTTCTCTGTATAGTTTTGGAGCCTGTCCTGGATCTCACTCTGTAGACCAGGCTGGCCTTGAACTCACAGAGATCTGCCTGCCTCTGCCTCCAGAGTGCTAGGATTAAAAGGCGTGCACCACCGCTGCCCATTGAGTTTTAACTGTAGAATTTTATTGTATAAATATTTCATGTTTTATTCATCTTTGTTGTATTAGATGTTTCTGCTTTTGCCATTTTTATTTCAAGGAAATGGGTTACGTGGAATATACCTTATGCTTGTAGAACTTTCAGTAGTTTTAAGATTTATTTTTATATCTGTGTATATGTACGTATGCCAGACTTACAGAGGTTAGAAGGCATTGGATCCCTGGGAGCTGGAGTTATATGCAGTTGTGAGCCACTCTATGTGGGCTCTAGGAACCAAACTTAGGCTCTCTGCCAGAGCAGTTCATTCTCTTAACCACTATGCCATCTTTCCAGCCTCATCTCTGTGTTTTTCTACAAATGATATTGTCATCAAATGCATATTTTAAATTTCATCACATCAAATCATCCTCAGAAGTGGCCCGATCTAATTGCGACGTGCCATAGCTGAGTTGATCACTGAGATGATCAGACATTAGTTTATCAACTCAAAGTTTCTAAGTAGTCATGTGAACATTTAATGTCAGTGTAAGTAAGAATTCATGAAAATAAAGTACCAGAAGTGGCTCGATGTAGCATAGCTGATTTCGAAGGGTTTACTATAAGTATTTGGGGACTAACTTTGCTTGGTTTTCCTCAAACCATGGCTAAGTTCTAGCCAAAGCCCTTTGAAGGGCCGCGGCCGTTCCCTATGGTTAGCTCGGCCCACACTGCCCCGCGCCTGCGCCTGCGCGCCCCAGCCCGGCCCCGCCCCCGGCCCCGCCCCGGCCCCGCCCCCGCCGGTTCGCGCCGCCCGGCGGGTTCCTCACTTTGAGGAGTTGCGGCCGCTCGCGACCCCCAGCGTTCAGGAGGCGCTCGGCGGAGCCGCCAGCGCTGCGGTGAGTATGCATTGCACGCTGCGGCCGTCAGGTTCGCGCCTGCCTTTCACTCTGCCCGGCGGCGGCCGCGCGGTCTGAGCGCGCCTCGTAACGAGTAGGCCGCTCGGCCGGGCGGGAGCCGACGCGGGGTCGCGTTCGCGACCTCGAGCCCCTGGTGTCCCCCTCCCCTGAGGGCCGCCTGCGGCCTCCCGGGCGCCCTCTCTTGCTTTCCGGCTAACGGACTCTCCGGACCGGCGTCTAGGGCCACAGCCTCCCCCCACGTGACTTTGGTTGTCGAGTGACAGTTGACTTCCCTGGTTCTTCGCCTGAGACACCGTCCCCACCGGGTCTCTCTGGGTAGTTGCCCTGCCTGGCCTTGAACTCGAGGTTCAAGATGGCCTCTATCTCGCCACCCTCCTGCCGTCGTCTCCCAGGACGTCTATCATCTATCACTTAACGTCGCCAGTAGAGCTGGAGCGTTTCCCGTGGACCGTGACAGGCTGTGCATCAGAACCTGTGAGACCCGAGCATTGCCGCCTCAGTGATGGAGCTGGTGTGACTCTGGTCCCCTTGACTCCTGTCTAATGGCACTTTAGTCTGTATCAGACACGGGCAACGCCGAGGAAAAAGTGAGCTCAACGTTTAGAGTTTTTGTTTGTCTTGTTATGAGAGAGAGACAGTGCTTTGTAGTTGAGTCAGAGAAAGTCTAGTTTTGGAATCAGATGCATCGTCTGTCATTTCCCAGCACAGCCACTTGCCAGCTACTTTTTTTTTTTTTTTTAACTGTTTCCTAACGTGTTAGATAGTGTAAGAGTTCTTGGGAGGAATAACCTCTGTAATAGATATGAGATACCTAGAAGTTTGTCTATTGATTCTGTCAATGATAACTATGATTGCTCAAGGTGTGTTTGAAATCTTTTATTTTTGCCTGTGTGTGGACATACGTGGGTATGAACACACACACACACACACACACACACACACTTCCCACTGGGTTTAATTTCTACCTCCTTTTAAGGAATACTGTAAAATTTTTAGTTCTAAATTTTATGTACCTCTTTGTTTCTTTATATACTTCTTTATTCATAAAGATATTATTATTATTATTTTGATTTTTCGAGACAGAGTTTTTCTTTGTAGCCCTGGCTGTCCTGGAACTTGCTCTGTAGACCAGGCTGGACCAGGTTGGTCTTGAACTCAGAGATCCACTTGTCTCTGTCTCCCAAGTACTGGTATTAAAGGCATGTGCCACTGCTACTGGCTAGGATTTTATTATTTTTTATGCTTTTAGAAGTAGAATTTAGGGTATACAGTGTTGGTTTTCAACCTTTGGATCTTGACCCCTTTGAGGTCAACAGACCATTTCACAGGGTTACATATTATATCCTGCACTTATTTACATTGTGATTCACAACAGTAGCAAAATTACAGTTATGAAGTAGCAACAAAAATAATTTTATGGTTGGGGGCCACTAGGACATGAGGAACCTAATGGTCACAGCATTAGGAAGGTCGAGAACCACTGGTATAGAGAGATGGCTCAGCAATTAAAAGCACTTACTGGTCTTATAGAGGACTTAGGTTTGGTTTTCAACACCTGTGCATAACTCCAGTTCCAGAGGACCTAGCACCCTCTTCTGACCTCTGAAGGCAACAGGTACACAAGTGGTACACATAATACATGTAGGCAAAACACTCTAATACATAAACTTAAATAAATCTTTAAAAAAAATTAGAATTGTGGATGGAAAGGTTTATCAGTGGTTAAGAGCATTGATTGCTCTTCCAGAGGACACTGGTTAAATTCCCTGCACCCACATGGTGACTTAGAACTGCCTGTAACTCTAGTTACAAGGGCTGCCATCTTCTGGTCTTCCAGGCACTTTAATTAACCTACCTAGAACCTCCAGTATAATCTTTGGTGATGAAAGCAAACAGTTTTTTTTTTTTCTTCTTTTTCTGAGGCATGATCTCACTATTTTGTTCAGTATTATTTCCACCTTACAATCCTGCTTTAGCCTGCAAATAAGCTGGTATTATAGGCACATGACACAGCCAAAGCAGACATGTTTGCCCTGTTCTTTGTCTTGAGAAATAATTCAATATTTTACCTTTAAATATATTGCTACCTAAATTATTACATAAATATATAAATATTAGCTATGGGATTTTGGGGGATTCCCTTATCAAATTGCAGTATTGAGGTTTTTATTGTTAAATTTTGAGACTAATATTGTCTGGGTTAGCTTCTTCCTTGTGATCTTCCTGTCTCTGCTTCCTGATGTTCTGGGAGCCACTGCACCTGGTTAAGAGTATTAGTATTTTTTTTTAATTATTTATTTATTATGTATACAGTATGCCTGCAGGCCAGATGGGGGCACCAGATCTCATTACAGATGGTTGTGAGCCACCATGTGGTTGCTGGGAATTGAACTCAGAACCTTTGGAAGAGCAGCCGGTGCTCTTAGCCTCTGAGCCACCTCTCCAGCCCCTGAGTATTAGTATTTTTGAAAAAGATCTTTTGGGTAAATTGTTACTGTATACTTGAGGAAATCAGTTGTGTAAATTAATATGTAAGGAACCAAGATAAATTGTTTTTATGCTATTAACATTTCACTAGAGAGATTAGATTTATTTGTATGTGTTTATATGGACAAATACATATGTTCATCACCTGTGTAGATATCTGGTGATATTTTGTTTGTGCTCTAACAAATAAAACTTGCCTGGAAATCAGAGTATGGAGCTAGGTATTAGTTAACCATAGAGGCCAGGCAGTGGTGGCACACACCTTTAACCCCAGCACTTGGGAAGAAGAAGCAGGAAGATCAGGAGTTCAAGTACACCCTGGGATTGACCCAGTTTAAAAGAGAAACAGAGCCAGGCAGTGGAGGCTCAGTGCCTTTAATCCCAGCACTAGGGAAGTGGAGACAGGAAGTGGTATAGCTGGGTGGAGAGAGGAGCTCACCCCCTTTTCAGTCTGAGGATTCCTAGAGGTAAGAAGTCTTTCTAGTGGCTGGCTGCTTTACTTCTCACTCAGATCTTTCAGCTTTCACCCTTGATATCTGACTTCGGGGTTGTTATTATTAAGACCAATTAGAATTCATGCTACATATGTATATGCATACATGTATATATTCCTTTACAGAAAAAAATTTAATGAATAGTAGAAAAGTTCTAAAGTCTAGATTTATTTCCCTAAAATGACTGTCATTTGCTTTTATTTGACCAAATTGAATAGCCTCTAGATGAGAAACATGTACTTTGAGTAAATTATTGAACTTGTGTTTCAGACAAAAAGATGCCACGAAGAAAGAAAAAAATTAAAGAAGCCTCTGAAAGCCAGAACTTGGAGAAGAAGGATCCAGAAGCCAGCAGTTGTGTCAGTGTAAAGAAGAAGCGTAGACTGGAGGACCTACTCATCGTGATCTCTGATAGTGATGGAGAGGTTGGTGTTTGACATGGGGATGTAGGTCTTAGGCCAGGCCTCTTGACCCACAAGGTTTGTTTTGATTCTACCCTCACACTAGCTGGCTGACTTTGTGCAGTTTTCACTTGATTTTCTTTTGATTTCTAAGTGGAATTATAGGTTATTTAAAAGAAAGTAGCCATGCTAGGGATGGATTATAGTTTTCCTTTTTGTAATATGTTAACCCAATATGATATTTTAGACCTGTTAGAGTAAATTAAATAAAATAAATATAAAGTGTCATTTTTGTGTGTTTGGAAAGTAAAAGAAAATGTGAATGCTGCTTGGGATGTAACTCAGGCTTTGTTACATGCTAGGGAAGCACACTACTGACTGAGCCAAGAAATTTACATTCTTGTGGAAAGGCTTCTAGGAGAGAGATTTTCAACCTTCTCCTTTATTTACCATTTCTCTCTCTTTTTTACCTGCCTATTAGGTCAGATCCAGTGCATGAGGAACCAAGTCATTGTGTCTTACATCTTTCATTTTTCTCTGACTATAAGTTTCATATTCACTTTTGACTTATTTTTTCATCTTTTACCCCTAATTGTTCACCACATGCTTTAGGTTTTACCTCTTGAGTGATACTCAGATCTGTTTCCATTTCCATTTCTTTGCCTGTTCACCTGTTACAGAGATTTTTGTAATAGACTAAAATATCTCTTCTGCCTTGTTGTCCCTCACTACATTTCACTTTACTTATTGCCACTATTTATTTAGGTGTGTGTCTGTGTCTGTGTGCGGGGGTGGGGGGGTGGGGGGAGGAGGAATATGGGATATATGTGTATGCCCATTCACATGCATGGGAGGCATACATGAACATCTTAGACTCATCCCTGCAGAAACTTTTCTATTTTAGTGTGTTCCTCTCCTGTTGTTTTCCCTTCTTATTCACTGCTGTGTTTGTTTTACTTTTCTTTGATTTTCCTTAGTTTTTTTTTTTTAATTTTAATTTTTTTTATTGAAAATAGATCTTTTTCATACAATATATTTTGTTTGTGGTTTTCCGTCTCCCAGCTCCTCCTGGATCCTCCTTAATTCCCCACCCACTCAAATCCATACTCTTTCTGTCTCTCATTAGAATACAAGCTGGCATCTAAAAAATAATAAGATAAAATAAAAACAAACAAACCTGAATAGGGCGAAACAAACAGAAGAAAAAGAACCAAAGAAAAATCCCAAGAAACATTTATAGATGCTGAGACACACAAGTTCACACAGAAATCCATAAAAATACAACATGAAAACCGTAATATGTACCCAAAAGACCTGTAAGGAAAAAAGAAAAATAGTTCCTGACAAAGCATTATGAGACAGAGAATCTCCAAAAATGCCATTGAGTTTGTTTTGTGTTAGTTTTCTACTACTGGGCATAGAGTCTGTGCTTAAGAGTGGTTTGTATACCCAATGAGACTCATTGAGAAAAGTAACTTTTCCTTTGTGAGTGGTTATCAATTGGAGATGGCATCTGGATTAGGGATGAACACTTGTGTCCACTTCTCTCAGCACTGGGACCCCAACTGGCTAGACCTGTGCCGGCCTTTGTGTGCTGTCACAGTTTGTGAGTTCATATGTGCAGTAGTCATGCTGTGTTTGAAAGGTTTTGTTTTCTTGGTGTCCTCCACCTCCTCTGGCTCTTAAAATTTTTCCTCCTCTTCTTTGGCGGGGTTCCTTGAACTCTGAGGGGAGGGATTTGATGAGATACCCCTTTAGGACTAGGTGTTCCAAGGTCTTTTGCTCTCTACACAGTATCCTGTTGTGAGTCTCTGTTTTTATTCCCATCTACTGTAGAAGGAAGCTTCTCTGATGATGACTGAGCAAGACACTGCTCTGATTTCCATGCTCCTGTGGCCCTTTTCCTTGTATTTCTGTAAATGTATACCATGTGAGTTAAGGTACCTGAGGAAGCCAGGAGAGAGCATTGGATCCCTGGGGCTGGCTGTTGTGAGCCACCATGGGTGCCGAGAACTGACCTGGAGAAGAACAGGAAGTGCTTTCAGCCACTGAGCCATCTTCCCCCACCCCAATTTAGCTTTTTTTGCATTAAAAAAATACTTTAAACTACTGTTTTAGAATATTAAGAAGCAGTTGGTATTAGGAAAAACAACTTTTTGGCTTTGTCAGTTGAAAATTATTATGAATTATTCCATATTTCTACTGACCTTTGTATTCCTTACTGTGCTTTTCAGCTGTTTTTCTGCTTGGGCATCAGTTCTTTCGGTTTCCATAGTAGATCTCCTAAGGCTAGGTCAGTTTTCTGATATCTCACGGTCCCATAGAACTTGTGCTTATTTCTGTGGTATTATTTGTCACTCTTTGAAATTGCTATTATATTAAAATTTTTAAAAATTACATTTTAATTATTTTGTGTGTGTGGGTGCATGCTTGTGGAGGCTAAAGAGCAACTTTTTGGAGTTGCCTCTTTCCTACCATGTGGATGTGGGGATTGAACTCAGATCATCTGGCTTGGTGGAAGGCATGTTTACCTCTGAGCCATCTTGCTGACCCTTGCCATGATATTTTTTACCTCTATGCTTTTTTGAAGGACAGTAATTTTGTATGCTAAAAATCTGTCATTGTTGCTTAGCTTTTAGCATTCTCAGAAAACACCTCCATTAGGTTTTTCTTCTCTTTTTAAAAAAAAATTATTATTTATTTTATGTATGTATGTGTTCTTGCATGAGTGTATGTATACCACATGCATATAAGTGCCTGTGGAGTGCAGAGGGTGTCAGATGCCCTGGAACTGGAGCTACTGATATGGGCGTTGGGAACCAATCTTTGGTCCTTTGTAAGAGTAGTAAGTGTTCTTAACTTCTGAGTTACTCAGCCTCCAGGTTTTATTTTTATTTATTTTTAATGGTTTTTCCTCTTCCCCTTTTTTTCCTCAGTGTTTTGAGACAGATTCTCATTATGTAGACCTGACCAGCCCAGAACTTGCTTTGTAGACCAGGCTGGCCTTGAATTAACAGAGATCTTCCTGATTATGCCTCCCAAGTGCAGAGACTGAAGGTATGAGCCACTATACTTAGCTTTATTTAAATATTTCTTGAAGAAAATGTCTTGCCTGGGGTATAGCTCAGCGGTCAAACATTTGCCTAGCATGAGTAATGGCCTCCCAGGTTTGATTGCTAGCATTTTAAAACACAAAACCACCAGATGTAGTGGTGCATGCCTTTAATCCTAGCACTGGGAGGCAGGGGCAGATATATCTGTGAGTTCAATGCTAGTCTGGTCTACATAATGAATGAGTTCCAGTACATACATAATGAATGTAGCCAGGGCTACAGAGAGACCCTGTCTCAAAACAAAACAAAACTAAAAACAAATAACATCCATAAAACTCAAGTACCTAAGAACTAATGTACTCAAAACAAAAAGTACCCAAGAAACCAAGAAAATATTCTGTTCTCTGGTGTAAAAGAGGCCAGGGAATGCCCTCATTTTTTAACATGTAAAGGTGATAACATAGTCATGATGTAATTTGGGTTTTAGTTCTCCTGCCTTCAGCACACATTCTTTCTTGGGTCGGCTCCAATCCATTCTTTCAGCTCTCTTCATCCTATGGTCCTGGTACCTCCAGTATCCTGGGGTTTCCACTTCAACCTAGGCCTCACTTTTATAGCTTCATACATGGCTCAGGGTCTCCTTATATGGACTCTGACCCTATCACACATTGTCTGGCTTCAGCTGCTCTCAGAAAACATGGAATACATGGCTTTGTGACCTCTTTAGTCTTGTTTCTTCCATGCTTGCAAAATGAGTACCAATGGAAGGCATTGCCAAGTCCTGCTGTCTATTCAAGATGTAGCCTGACTCCATTGGAGTACAGCTATGTCAGCTTTTGAGTGCTGACCTGGAAGAAACTTTCCTAAGTAGTTGCTTTGAGGAGCAGGGAATCTCTTCAGTTTAGGTTTTCTTCCTTTAAATGCATTTGATTTTCACAAGACAACCTCCAATGGATTTTGTCCTGAAGACACGTTTCCTAGTGTCCCACTGGAACACAGTTTTCAGTAATAGATACAATCCTGTCTTGAAATTCCTGCTGCCAAACAAATTAATTTATTATTTCTTTATTTATTTAAATTCAGCTTTACTCAGGTTCTCAGGACGCAGGCAGAATGAAGCAAGATTCCTGGTCAAAATGTACATAAATGACCTGTACCCCAGTTCCTGATAGTCATTGCTTTTCTTTGAAAACTCATGAGCTGAGCCCCACTGCTCATGCTTTTCTCAGCATTCTTTTTAATTTTTTTAAAGATTTATTTATTTATTATGTAAATAGTATTCTGCCTGCATGTATGCCTTCACACCAGAAGATGGCATCAGATCTCATTATAGATGGTTGTGAGCCACCATGTGGTTGCTGGGAATTGAACTCAGGACCTCTGGAACAACAGCCAGTGCTCTTGACCTCTGTGCCATCTCTTCAGCCCTTCTCAGCACTTGTATCTTACAGGCTCCCATTAGAATGGTCCATTAAGCTCAGTTTATAGCACTCAAGGGCTTTTCTAACCCAAAGTTCCAAACACTTCCATATTTATACCCCCAAACTAGTTCCAAAGGAATGAGAACCACATGGACAGGGTTATAGCAACGGCCTCACTTCTTAGTACCAGATTCTGTCTTAGTTGCTTTACTGTTGTATTAAATGTCCTAGACAAAAGCAACTTAAGGGAGAAAGAGTTTATTTTGTCTTGCAGTTCCAAAGTCATATAGCCCATCATGGCAGAAGACATGACAGCAGGCAAGGAAGGTTGCTTGGTAGCAGGAAGCTATTGTTTGCATTACATCTACACTCAGGAAGCAGAATGTGAGTAAGAAAGTAGAGCAGGCTGTAAAGCTTCAAGATCTTCCCCCAGTGATCCATTTCTTGCAGTGATACTCTAGCTCCTAAAGGTTCTACCTTCCTCCCAAACAAGGCCACATCTGGGAACCAAGTATTCAAACATATGAGCCTATGGGAACACATTTCACATTCAAACCACATCTCTACTTCTGGTTTCTTTCACGTTTATGATACTTTTCTGTACCTGATGATATGAAGTACCAAATCTTGCACCTGTGCTCAGTGTTTGGCCTTAATGTTGTGCTTTCTAAGGATGATTTGCCTATGATATATATTCTTTAATATGTTGCTTGTGTTTTTGAGACAGGGTCTATTACTTTGCAGACCTGGCTGGCCTAGAACTTCAGTCTAGATCAGGCTGGCCCTGAACTCACAGAAATCTGCCTGCCTATGCCTTCCAACTGCTGTCTTCATTGTTTTAATGATTTTTCCTGAAGTCTTTTCATCTCATTTTTCAACTGTTTTTGTTCTCACGGCTTGTAGTAGCAGTGGGAATACTGATAGAATTTGTTTGATATATTGTTCTAATGATTACTCTTATAGTGTGCTTTTCATAATTCCTTTTATCTTTTCTTATTTTGGCTATTATCTGGTTTTTCAGTTTTGATTGGTGTTATTTGACGTTTACTTTCAATCTATGTACTAGTTGATGGACTTATTTTACTTTATGCTTTTTTATTTAATAGTAGCATAATTTCTACATTATTAGAAAGTAGACCATTAATATATTTTTCTTTTTTCAATGTAAAAACACAACTCTCACCTGAAAAAGGATAAGAGATAGTTTATTCTGGAACCAAATATGTGTGACCATGGCCTGGGAACACAGATTGAGGTTACCCCAAATTCTAGGTTACAGTGTGGTAGCAGTTTCATAACATTTCTATGATAAGAGAACAAAGAAAGTCATAAATCAAGGCACTTTAAAAATACATTGATAGACACAATAAGTAGGTGGTTATAGCAAAGTAGCAAAATCTCAATTGTAGGTCTTAAATGCTATGGGATGGCTCTTAGCCTTTTGGTTGGTGAAAACTAGAGTTTTTGTTAAGTTAATACATTCCAAAGGTTTTTATCTGTTAGCCATAGGATGTTAGGTCCAACACAGAGGTAGGCAAAGAATGGGTCTTTAAGGGGTAAAGATAACCCAAAATAAATTGTAATTAGAACCCAAAACATTGCAAATTTTAATCAATACATCAGCCTTTACAGACAACTTCTTTCCAGGAATTCTCATTTACACTTTTATATTATTTATTAGTGTGTTTATGTCATATATTAGTGCTTATGTCATAGAATGTGTATGTGGGTTTGAGGACAGCTTTGTGGAGTCAGTTCTTTCCGCTTTTATTTATTTTTATTTATTTTTTTAATTTTTAAAAAAGATTTACTTATTAGGTATACAGTGTTCTGCCTGCGTGTATGCCTGCATGCCAGAAGAGGGCACCAGATCTCATTATAGATGGTTGTGAGCCACCATGTGGTTGCTGGGAACTGAACTTGCCTTGGGAAGAACTGCCAGTGCTCTTAACCTCTGAGCCATCTCTCCAGCAGAGATCCTACACAGGTCATCGGGCTCGCATGGCAGGTACTTTACATGCTGAGCCATCTCACTGGCCCCTTTTGTATTTGTCCCTAATTTTGTTTTATTCTTAGATGTAAAATTAAGTATATTAATTATTTACTGTCAGTTCTTTTCCCAGTGTTTCTCTAAGCACTTTTGGTTGAATGATGCTTGTTTACTAGATTTGTTAAAAAGCTGTTACAAGTAGAACACTTCCTGAGTTCTTAAATATTTTATCATGTTTGCTTGATGAGATACAAAATCCTTTGTTTAAACATTTTTGCCTTATAATTCATTAGTTTACTGCCTTTAGGGGTTTTTCTTGTTGTTGTTGTTGATTTACTTATTTTTGTATTTTTGCTTTTGTAAACTGATTTTAGGATATCTACTAACTTTCCTTTTTAAGGGTCAGTTATTATGTCTGTTTGTCAATCTGAATGTTTTAGGAATTTTTCTTTTATTTGCTTAGCATTTACTGTAGGATGTGCCTGGGAAATTAATTGTTCAGGCCATTTTCTTAGAGAATGGTGGACACTTTTATAATTCCTCATCCCTCTCTCCACCTGAAAATTTTCTTGGGCTACAATTTAATATTTTGTTTTCCTCTTCAGGATCTCTAATTAATCATATATTATATCATCTTTGCCTGTATTCTTTTTCATCTGCTTTCTCCTAGCTATTTTTTTTATTGCTTTCTCTACTTCTTTTTTGGTTATCTTGATTATTATTGATGTTTTTCAGTGCTACTTACTAAGTTTTTGTTTTGTTTTTTGTTGCTGCTATTTTAAGACTGGGTCTATACATGGCTCTGACTGTCCTGGAACTCACTATATAGACCAGGCTGGCCTCAAACTCATAGTGCCTGCTCTCTCTCAAGTGCTACTTTCTAAGTTTTGATGTGGAGTGGGATTGGTATATTTGGTTTTCTTTTGATTTTGTAGAATTCCTTTACTTTCTTTTTCTTTCACCAACCAGTGGCCAAAGAATGATTTACAATAAATGGATACATACTGAATTCAAACACTTATTGAGTGAAATGTCTCTGATCTTGTGTAGATGTCTACTAGTATTTTGGAGATTGGCCAGTTTTTGTGTAATTCTGTATATGTGATAAGTAATTATGTCAGTATATTATACAATTTCATTTTTGTGGTTTAATTGGTTCTAGATCTTGCATGTTCTCTTTTTTTAAATTGAAAAAAGGACTTTCTTATGTATACCATCTTAGTAATCACTGATAATTCAAAGACTTCTACTAACCAAAAGGAAATACAGGAGAAATGGAGAAATTACTACTTTTAATGTCATTTACTTTGATCATATCTTTTGTTTACAACAGGAAGCAAACGAGGAGAATGGATTGCAGAAAATGAAGACAAAACAGTCGAACAGATCCAAGTGTTTGGCTAAAAGAAAAATTGCACGTATGTTTCCATTTTTTTTTTAGTTGAATTGATGTGTTTTCATTGGGAAAAGAGAATTCTCTAGAGGTGTCTATGTTTCCTGTTCTGAATTTTTTTTTTAAGTTTTGCAAGTTTTTTAGAGAGTTAATTTCTGCTTACATATTTGACTTGCCTAGAGGAAGACTGTTGAAATTGTAATGTGATCTTCATGGCTAGGTACTCTTACTTGATTCTCTACCCACCTCTTAAATATTTTATTTTATATGTCTGAGTGCATGCTTGTATGTGCCTGATACTAGAAGAGGGGGTTGGATCTCTTGGAACTGGAGATACAGATGATTTGAGCTACTGTATGAGTGTTGGGAAGTGAATCCAGGTGCTCTGCAAGAGCAGCAAGTGTGCTCTTAACCATTGAATCACCAAGAGAAAGCGATTCAGCTCCCTTTTCTCTTTCTTTACTACGTACATCTTAGACAAATTGCAACTTTCAGTTGACCTCTGTTCATCAGTAAAAGGCATCATTGGGAGATGACTTACTTTTTGTATTGAGAAAAAATTTAGGTTTAATATGGACTGTTTAAAATTAGTTTTAGCAGCCGGGTGGTGGTGGCACACACCTTTAATCCCAGCACTTGGGAGGCAGAGGCAGGCAGATCTCTGTGAGTTTGAGGCCAGCCTGGACTACAGAGTGAGTTCCAGGAAAGGCACAAAGCTACACAGAAAAACCCTGTCTCGAAAAACAAACAAACAAACAAACAAAAAAAAAATTAGTCTTAGCTTAGATAGGTAATTCTGCCATGGGTGGTGTTGAGCAACTTAATTACAAAGCTGAAATCCATAGTGGCAGGGCATTGTCAAGACTCAGAGCTTAAATCTGCCTGGTGTCACTGCTTAGGAATGACTGTTGGAACAATACAAATGAACCATGTCATGGAAGTGGAGGCAGAAGAATCAGAGTTCAGAATCATCCCCCAGCTCCACTACATGATCCACATGTATTTCTCCACCTTGGACCACAGAAAGTTCTGTGCTTTGATTAGAAGGTTAGATGTGCATTGGGAAAATTATTAAGGCCACTCCACGTAGTTAAAAGGGAGGTTTATATTGTGGGGTAACTTACAAGTAAAGGGATAGGTAACAGGGTCTGGGAAAGGTGTAGCGCAGTCTGGTGGTGTTCTCTGGAGAACTCTGCTCAGTCTACCTCCAGCGTGAAGGGTCCAGGAACCAAGAGAGACAGCGCATCCTGATATCGGGTCTTCAGGGTCCTCTCTCAGCCCCGCCTTGTAGGTGTGACAGTTACTGAAGCCTCAATGGCGGTTGGAACTTCCAGATCAAAGCTGGAATGGCTACCCACTACAGGTGTGCATACAGTAGGTGGCCAAGATGTGGTATTGATGCTAAGTAGTTTTTTGAACTTTTGGGAGAAACTGATTTGTTCATGCCTTCTGCAGGGAACTCTATGCTTCAACTCATGAACAGAAATGGGGCCAGAGGTTTAGACTTTTGGTTGACCCATCTAAACATATTGGATAGTTTTTGGCAAGGGCATCTGTAGCTAGTTTTCCTGCTTTGCCCACAGTCAGGACAAATCTCTGTCACCTGACAGTCCCACAGCCGCTCAGACCCAACCAAGTAAACACAGAGACTTATATTGCTTACAAACTGTATGGCCATGGCAGGCTTCTTGCTTAATTAATCCATTTCTATAAATCTATACCTTGCCATGTGGCTCATGTCTTACTGGCATCTTCACATGCTATTTGTCATGGTGGCGGCTGGCAGTGACTCCCTTTCCCTTCCTGTTCCCTTAATTCTCCTCTCTATTAGTTTTGCCTATACTTCCTGCCTGGCCACTGGCCAATCAGTGTTTTATTTATTGACCAATCAGAGCAACAGATTTGACATACAGACCATCCCACAGCAGGCATCCTTAAATAGCTGCACAAATGTATGATTCAGATTACTAATCCTAGTAAAATTGTATCTTTGGGAAACTCATTTGAAAAGGAAAAGTCTGGGCCATTTTTCTGTGCTGAATTTTTTTTATTTCTGAAAATAAAAATGATGACAAAAACTATATTCCCCCAGTTAAAGAGCTGAAGATTGGCTTCCAGTAATTGTTTTCTGATTCAAACTTGATGAAAATGAGCTAATATTGTTCACCTTTCTCAAAAAATATTAATTGTGTGAGTAAAAGTTGCAGTTGCAAGTTAGAGAACCAAGTAAGACAGCACTGGAAACCCAGAATTCTACAACTATCCTGGGAATGATTATCTGAAGTTTAACCGTTGTTTGTGATTCTGCCCATGTTTAGAAGTTTTGTGAGCAGCTAGTTTTTGTTATGAAACTAAGTAAATTATTAGTGGTCCTGATTAAAGGGTTCAAAGAAGAATTCTTTGCTATGTATTGCTATACAAGACCTAAAAATCTCTTATACCTCTGGACATAAGGAAGAAATGTCAGATTTTAACTCTTAAGGAGTGATGCATGATGAAACTGAAGCTATTTCTATTTTCAAGTTACAGTTTTTCAGTATTATATTTGGAGCATAATCTCTGCCATTGTATATGTTTGTTATATCTTATACCATTGTTCTATTTAGGTTCCTATTGATGTGTAAAATACCATGACCAAAAACAACTTGGAGAGAAAAAGGGTTTATTTGGCTTATACTTCCATATCACAGTCCATTATTGAGGGAAATCAGGGCAGGGACTCAAGCAGGAACCTGGAAGCAGGCACTGGAAGCAGACCATGGAGGAATGCTGCTTACTTACTGTCTTTCTCCCCATGGCTTGCTCAGCCATGGTGCCTGCCTAGGAGAGGCACCACTTACAGTAGGCTGGGCCCTCTCACATCCATCATTAATCAAGAAAATGCCCATAGACTTGTTTATAGGCCAGTCTGATGGAGACATTTTCTTAGTTGAGGGTCTCTCTTCCAAATGACTCTTGCTTGTGTCACATTGACAAAAGAACCAGCCAGCACAACCATATAAAATAAATTGAATATACTTGACAGTAAAATCAAGAATAGAAAAGAGAAGTAAGTTGTATATAAGGAAGTAGTATGAAAAAAGTATATGCCAAGAAAATAGAGAACTTGAACTTTGTGGATAAATTCTTAGGAAGACACAAACCAAAACTTACTCAAGAAGTAGAAAGCTAAATAGAACTAATATAATAAAAAATGAATTAACAAAAAACTAACTATAAACAAAAAGATGGGTTTGATGGCTTCATAGGTGAACTTTGTCAAGGATAAAGAAATATTAGTAGCAGTTCTTCATCAGCTCCTACAGATATTAGATGATTGGAGACTACTGCCCAACTTACTCCTAAGTCTGATACCACATCCATGGGGAGATACCACAAGAAAACTAAAGACAGATGTTTCTTTAGAATCTAGATGCAACAATCTCATCATTGCTTGGAACTGGACTCAAGGCTTCATGCTAAATAATACTCTACCAACTGAGCTACATCTTTTATGTTTTTTCATACAAGCATTATACACCCACACATTTTGCTGTAAAAATTCCTATAGCTTTATCTTGTAAGTTTTGAAAATATGTATCTTCATTTTCATTCATCTCACAGTTTAATTGTTCTCTAATGTTCATTTGTTTATTTATGGCATCCTGAGTGTGTTCAGAGATCCAATGTCCAATGTCTTATTTCCCGAGGATATTAATAATTATTAGTATTTTTTGTTATTACTTTTTCATATTTTACTTCAGAATTTAGACTTTCATATAAAAGATTTTCCTTTGCCGGTGGTGGTGGCGCACGCCGGTAGGATTTGCTGAAGGAGGCGGAGGCAGGAGGATCACGAGTTCGAGGCCAGCCTGGGCTACACATTAAAAAGAAATTAAAAAAAAAAAAAAAGATTTTCCTTTGATATCTGATAGATTGTCTTTTGATTGCTTAGGTTGAAGAGAAGGAAATCTAAAGACTGATTTGAAACATTATATCTGTGGAGGCACCTATGTGTATATTTTTGACTGTCTACCCTTGTGCACCTATGTGGGGATGTATAGACCATCAACTTAACATGTCAAGATCATATTTGAAGATTAAAATTTTTTGTAGCATTTTAAAATTAAATTAATATTTTGGACAGTTTTACACATGTATATAATGCATTTGGATCATATCCATTCCTATTTCTCTTAACCCTGTCTGACTCTCATCAGTCCTGTTTCCTCTCTACAAGTCCCTCTGCCATTTCATGTCTGTTTTTTATTTTATTTTGTGACTATATTAGTCAAGGTTCTCTAGAAGAACAGAACTGAAGAATGAGTGTGAGTGAGTGAGTGTGTGTGTATGTTTGTATATGGGATTTATTAGAGTGGCTTACAGGCTGTGGTCCAGCTAATTCAACCATGGCTATTGGAAAGTCCATTATTGGAAAGTCCAAGAGTCCAGTAGGTGTTCAGTCCATGAGGCTGGAGGTCTCAGCTGGTCTTCAGTATATATCAGAATCCCAAAGAAGGATTCACTAATACCAGTGAAGGAATGCCTCAGCAGCAGGGTATGTGAACTTGCCAGTGAGACTGAGGCAGAAAGCAAAAGCTGCTTTCTTCCATGTCCTTAATATAGGCTGCTCTGAGAGGGTGTGGCCCAGACTTAGGGAGGGGCTTCTGATCTCAAATGATCTGGATTTAAGGCGGATTTTCCTACTTCAAATGATTCCCGTTAACTAAAATCTCTCGCAGATATGCCTAGCTGCTTGATTTTTAATTAATTCCAGATGTTGTCATGTTGACAGCCAAGAACAGCCATCAGCGACCTACTGAGTTTAACTAGGGTGGTCCTCATGAAGATGGGTGTAGAGCTAGTCACTGGAGCATGGGGTGGTTACACTACTGAAAACAACTCGTCCCACATGGGTCATGTCTCCTTATGTTGAAGGCAATCAATGATGGAATGTATGTGCTGTGTTTTAATCCATAAGGATAATGCAGTCATCAATAAAGGTAATGCAGTGGACTCTAGTTCAGTTTTAAGCCAGTAGTCCTCCCCCCCCCCCAATTTGCTACTAATTTCTTTTGATACAGCCCTAGGAGCATATGATAGATTCTTTACTAACTGTTATAAGAAGTGTTCTAACTTATCTTGCACATTTTGTGATCTAGACTTGGAATCAGCCATTTCTCTACTGTCCTACAGTTGCTGTTAGTGGAAAATAATATTTGATGATCAAAATTTGATAACTAAGGATTTGTAAAAGTGAATAAATTAGAAGATTCTGAGAGCTGGGAATGTATGTGGTTTGGTTGATAATAATGTTTGATTAGTGTGTATGAAGTCCTGGTTGAATCCCCATCACTATATAAAGTAGGTATTGTGTCTATAATTCTAGTGTAACTAGAGGCAGAAGTTCAGGGTCAACCTCAATGCCATCCTGGGCTACATCAGACCCCATCTGAAATAAACAAAGATTCTGAAGAGTAAAATTGTTCTGCTTAAATGTTGAGCATAAAGCAGTGCAGTATTTAACAAAAAGCTCTATAGTGGTTCCTGTTTGTTCATTCACCAGATACTGATTTCTAGGTGCTCTTATGTGCTAGAGATACAATAATGAACAATAATATAGGCAAACACTGCCTTCATGAGGGCTTATGCTCTAGTTAACACAGTGTTCTTATAATGCTACTAATAATCTTGACCACACCTCACCTTAGATGAGTTTCCTTATTAGATTACAAATCATCCTAAATGGTTCACAGTATTGTCAGTCGACAGTTTAATGATTCTGTTTTTTTTTTTTTTTTTTTCCTTTGGCCATCATGCTAATTTGTTGTTGTGGTATTCTTCTCTTCCTTACACTCTTACAGAGATGTCAGAAGAAGAACAATTTGCTTTGGCTCTCAAAATGAGTGAGCAGGAAGCTAGGGAGGTGAACAGCCAGGAGGAGAAAGAAGAGGAGCTCTTGAGGAAAGCCATTGCTGAAAGCCTGAATGTAAATATATGCTGTGTTGAAAGTTTATGGGATTTATTAATAATGTTCTTAGTTACTTAGTGTTTGGTATAGTTGTATTAGAAACGAGATATGGGGCCGGGCGGTGGTGGCGCACGCCTTTAATCCCAGCACTCGGGAGGCAGAGCCAGGTGGATCTCTGTGAGTTCGAGGCCAGCCTGGGCTACCAAGTGAGTTCCAGGAAAGGCGCAAAGCTACACAGAGAAACCCTGTCTCGAAAAACCAAAAAAAAAGAAACGAGATATGGTAATTTATAGAATTTTCAACTAACTATATCTCAGTACCTTTTTTTTTTAAGTCTGCATTGTTGAATTGCTGGTTAATCCAATTTGAAGTGTTTTGTTGCTGTATGAGTTTGCTTCCACTCCACAGATTATTTCAGTCAATGGCTTTAAAGGATCATAGTAAGTGGCCAACTTCTGAAGAGTTGCAGAATACAAAGAATTCCAAAGGCCAGGTGTTTACCTCCCTCATTTGTGGGGACAGCAAAGAAAAGGAGAGAAAGAATGGGCAGTTTTAAAAATAACCAAATAAGGGACTGGAGAGATGGCTCAGCAGTTAGGGGCACTGGCTGCTCTTCCAAAGGACCTGGGTTCAACTCTCAGCACCCTCATGACAGCTCACAATTGTTTGTAACTCCAGTTCCAGGGGACCTGAAACTCCCCATGGCAAAACACTAATGCACATTAAAAAAAACAAAAACAAAAACAAATAATATTAAATTATGATTTGAATGTATGCAATAGAAATGATTTTAAATGTTAAGGATACTTACCAGTGGCAGATTCTGAGCCATCCTTGATTTCTGTTTACTTGTTAGCTTGTTTGTTTGAGCTGGAATCTCCTAGAGTTGAAAGGCTGGCTTTGAACTTGTAAGTTCGAGTGGTTCCCCACTTCAGCCTTCTGAAAAGCTTAGGACTACAGGCATGTATCACCATGTGAATATAGATGTCCAGTTTGAACCATTCTTTATACTATATACTCTTTGCTCTAGAAACGGTATAGTAAATATATATAGGCATTCACTTCACATGGGGAATTCATTTGAATTGAGCAGCTGTATTTTGAAGAGGAGAAACTCCTAGGGACAGTGCCTACCGTTTTTGTTCTTCCTATGACTCTTCATATACAGCTATTTTAATAATAAACCTGGTCTGGTACGGGATCACTTGTTTCAGAGTTGCTGGTCTTCTGATGCTTCTGCTACCAGATCTCGACCTCTGGCTACTGGACCATCTTCACATTCCCATCAAGAGAACACCAAAGATTCTGGAACCACTGAAGGCATGTCTTCCTGTTCTGACTCCTTCCACTCATCAAGTATAACTATATCACTGGGATCGTCTCCTAAGACTAGAGATGCCCCAAATCCTTATTATAATATTAAAGAGGTTCAAACATAAATAGTTGAAATTTTATTAATATCCAACATACTTTTATTTTCAAGGAAAAACCACCCTTTGGCTAAAGTCAAAGAAGGGCTTTTTGTAACCACATTTGTAATTCTTGGTAAGTTATAGCTTACCAAGTTGTCTTAACTGAAAAAAAAAATTTGTCCTTAGCCTTACTTTTTCTCAAATACCTACAGGCATATGGCAGCTGGTACCTCCATCACTGTTTAAAGGCTCACATATCAGTCAGGGAAACGAGGCTGAGGAAAGAAAGGAGCCCTGGGACCACAATGAAAACACTGAAGAGGAGCCTGTCTCGGGCAGCTCAGGAAGCTGGGACCAGTCAAGCCAGCCAGTGTTTGAGAATGAGAACGTTAAATGTTTTGACAGATGTACTGGCCACTTGACTGAGCACACACAGTGTGGGAAGCCACAGGAAAGTACTGGGAGTGGTTATGCTTTTTCCAAAGCTGTCCAGGGTAGGGGGGACACATCTAGGCAATGTCTTTCTACCCCAGCAGACACCAAAGGACTCCAGGACATTGGGGGCACTGTGCACTACTACTGGGGTATTCCATTCTGCCCTGCTGGAGTAGATCCTAACCAATATACCAATGTCATTCTCTGCCAGTTGGAGGTTTATCAGAAGAGCCTAAAAATGGCTCAGAGGCAGCTTATTAAAAAAAGAGGGTTTGGGGAACCAGTGTTACCTAGACCTCCTTTTCTGATCCAGAATGAATGTGGCCAAGAAGATGAGACTAGTGAAAAAAATGAAGGCATTTCAGAAGATATGGAAGATGAAGCCAAAGAGGAAAGGCAGGAATCTAGGGCATCTGTCTGGCACTCAAAAACCAAGGATTTTCAAAAAAGTCCAATTAAAAGCTTGAAACAGAAACTTTTGTTGGAGGAAGAACCAACAACCAGTCATGGTCAGGTAAGGGTCAGTGATGCTATAACTAAGGATCATTTATTTACAGATAAAACATGGGTTATTTTAACTATTTTTTGTGGTCTTTCCCTCTATCTGCTTATTAAAACAATATATGCTTACCATGCTTACTATATAAAATGAGAAAAGTGCAAAAAAGAAGAAAAGAGCTTGGGTGTGGTGGTAACATACCTATAATCTCATCAGTACGAAGGCTGAGACATCCTGGCCAGCCTAGGCTACATTGTGAGACCTTGTCTCAAAAAAGGAAAAATTACAGTATTTACCTGCAGTCCACCCACCAAAAGACAATCATCATCATTTCTAAACATATAAACTCATTTTTCTTTTAAATTTTTGAGCAAGATAGAGACTCTTCTGTATAAACTTTGTTCATTTATTTTATAATTTATCAAAAATCTTTACTTATCAGATATTCATCAAAACATTATTCCATCTTGTTAGGATATACCATATTTTCTTTTCAAACTTTTTATTCTTTCACGATAGGATTTCTCTGTATAGTCCTAGCTTTCCTGGAACTCATGTTGTAGACCAGGCTGGCCTTGAACTCACTGAGATCCACTTGCCTCTACCTCCCGAGTGCTGGGACTAAAGTCGAGCACTGCCATTGCTGCTGCCACCACCACCACCACCACCACCACCACCACCTTGCTTAAAGTTGTTATTTTTAAAATGTTTTTCTACAGGCAGTATTTTAAAAAATTCTAGGAAATGTAAATTAAAAATATATTTGTCTTTCATCTACACTTTATAGCCAGACATTTCCCATACTGGATTCGATCCATGCTACTAATTTTTAGTGTACCTTCCATGATACTTTATGTAATATAAAAAAAATACTTCTTCTCGAATTAAAAATATATATATATTTTTAGACAAGTGTCAATGCAAAAAACAGAGCTCTTATTTCAGAAGGCATAAGAATTAGTTTATTCTGCAGCCAAATACGAGTTGCTGTGGCCTCAGAACACAGATTAGGTTATCCCATATTTCATATTCCAGTAAGGTATCAGTTTTATGAAGATTTTATAGTAATTGAACAAAGAAAGTTATAGATCAAAACACCTTCAAGGGGCTTGGAGAGACGGCTCGGCAGGTAAAAGAGCACTTGCTCCTCTTCCAGAGGACCAGGATGTAATTCCCAGCATAGCTTCATCCAGGTGATTGGACACCTCTGTCTTCTGAGGATACTTGCACTCAATGCACACATACTCACATGCAGACACATACCTTTGCTGTTGGTGTTATATTTAGGAAGTGGTCTCTGGTGCCAATGCGTTCAAGAGTGCTTCCTATTTTCTATTAAGTTTAGTGTAACTGGATTTATGTTGAGGTCTTTTATCCACTTGGACTTGAATTTTGTGCAAGGTGGTAGATAGGGATCTATTTGTAATCTTACATATTGACATCCAGTTATGCCAGCACCATTTGTTGAAGATACTTTCTTTGTTCCATTGTATAGTTTTGGCTTCTTTGTCAAAAATCAGCTGTTCATATATGCATGAATTAATGTCAGGGTCTTCAATTCGATTCCATTGGTCTGTATGTCTGTTTTTATACCAGTACCAAGCTATTTTTGTTACTATAGCTCTATAGTAGAGCTTGAGGTCAGGGGTGGTGATGCCTCCACTGGTTGCTTTATCATACAGGATTCTTTTAGCTATCCTGGATCTTTTGTTTTTCCATATGAAGTTGAGTGTTTTTCTTTCCAAGTCTGTGAAGAATTGTGTTGGGATTTTGATGGGGATTGCATTGAATCTGTAGATTGCTTTTGGTAAGATTGCCATTTTTACTATGTTAATCCTACCTATCCATGAGCATGGGAGGTCCTTCCATTTTCTGATATCTTCTTCAATTTCTTTCTTTAGAGATTTAAAGTTCTTATCAAAAAGGTCCTTCACTTGTTTAGTTAGTGTTATCTCAAGGTATTTTCTATTATTTGTGGCTATTGTAAAGGGTGATGTTTCTCTGATTTCTTTCTCAGCCCTTTTATCATTTGTGTATAGGAGGGCTACTGATTTTTTTGAGTTGATCTTGTATCCTGCCACTTTACTGAAGGAGTTTATCAGCTGTAGGAGTTCCCTGGTAGAATTTTTGGGGTCACTTGTGTATACTATAATATCATCTGCAAATAGTGAAAGTTTGACTTCTTCTTTTCCAATTTGTATCCCTTTGATCTCCTTTTATTGTCCTATTGCTCTAGCTAAAACTTCTAGTACTATATTGAATAAATATGGGGAGAGTGGACAGCCTTGTCTTGTTCCTGATTTTAGTGGTATTGCTTTGAGTTTCTCTTCGTTTAATTTGATGTTGGCTGTTGGCTTGCTGTAAATTGCCTTTATTATGTTTAGGAATGTTCCTTGTATTCCTGATTTCTCTAAGACCTTTATCATGAAAGGGTGTTGGATTTTGTCAAAGGCTTTTTCAGCATCTAATGAGATGATCATGTGGTTTTTTCTTTCAGTTTGTTTATATGGTATGTTACATTGACAGATTTTTGTATGTTGAACCACTCTTGCATCCCTGGGATGAATCCTACTTGGTCGTGATGGATAATTGTTTTGATGTATTCTTGGATTTGGTTTGCCAATATTTTGTTGAGTATTTTTGCATCAGTGTTCATGAGGGAGATTGGTCTGTGGTTCTCTTTCTTTGTTGCATCTTTGTGTGGTTTGGGTATCAGGGTAATTGTAGCCTCATAAAAAGAGTTTGGTAGTGTTCCTTCTGTTTCTGTTGTGTGAAACAATTTGAAGAGTATCGGTATTAGTTCTTCTTTGAAAGTCTGGTAGAATTCTGCACTGAAACCATCTGGTCCTGGGCTTTTTTTGGTTGGGAGACTTTTGATGACTGTTTCTATTTCTTTAGGGGTTATTGGTCTATTTAAATGGTTTATATGGTCTTGATTTAATTTTGGTATGTGGTATCTATCCAGAAAACTGTCCATTTCTTCCAGATTTTCCATTTTTGTGGAGTACAGGTTTTTGAAGTATGATCTGATGATTCTCTGGATTTTCTCATTGTCTGTTGTTATGTCTCCCTTTTCATTTCTGATTTTGTTAATTTGGGTGCTCTCTCTTTGCCTTTTGGTTAATTTGGCTAGGGATTTGTCTATCTTGTTGATTTTTTTTCAAAGAACCAACTCTTTGTTTCATTAATTTTTTGTATTGTTCTCTTGGTTTCTATTTCGTTGATTTCAGCCCTCAATTTGATTATTTCTTGGCGTCTATTTCTCCTGGGTGAGTTTGTTTCTTTTTGTTCTAGAGCTTTCAGTTGTGCTGTTAATTCATTGGTTTGGGATTGCTCCATCTTCTTTATGGCAGACACATACCTTTACACAATAAAAATAATAAAAATAAGCTGGGCGGTGGTGGCGTATGCCTTTAATCCTAGCACTTGGGAGGCAGAGGCAGGCGGATCTCTGTGAGTTCAAGGCCAGCCTGGTCTCCAAAGCGAGTTCCAGGAAAGGCACAAAGCTATAGAGAGAAACCCTGTCTCAAAAAACCAAAAACCAAAATAATAATAATAATAATAAATAAAAATAAGTCTTTAAAGAAAAAAACCTATTTTTCAAATACATTGGTGGGAACATCAGGTAGGTGGATTGCAGTAAAAGGGAGAAACCTCTATGTAGGCCTTAGCTACTTTCTGATTCTTAGCTTTTGGGTTGGTGGAAGCTAGGGATCTCTTCATACATTCCATTTCCTAATCGTCACAAGGATGCTAAGTCACACACACAGGTGAGCAATAAATAGCTACTTTGGGGCTAAGATAATTTGGCTCTGGACATGCAACATTACAGTCTGTCCATAGTCATTGATGTTATAATCAGTTAAACAGCTTTGTAGAATGTTCAGTGTAGATGTAGCTCTTTTTCTGGGAGCTTCAGTTCACATAGGTTCTCATGTAGCCTAGGCTGGCTTAGACTTGTTAAGTAGAAGGATGACCTTGAACTTGGGGTCCTCCTGCTTCCATCTCCAGAGTACTGGGGTTGGGTTATAGGCAAGTATTGTGATGCTTTATATAGTGCAGGGGATGGCATCCAGGATTTCATGCATACTAGACAAGCACTGCCAACTGAGATACATCCTTAGCTCCTTGCCTTGTATTTCTACAAATGGTAGTTTACTATACACATTACTCTGCCCTTTTTGTTTTTCAATTCTGAGTTCATTCTCTTAACAATACTCAATTTACCCCTATTTACTTGATATATGGGATGTACTGTATTAGATAAACCGTAGCTTATTCAGTAGCCGACAGGAGAACATGTAGGTTGTCTCTAACATTTTCCTATCACAAGTAGTACTGTGTTATTACCTTGAACAGAGGAAATTTCATCTACACAGTTTATTGCTTGCTGTGGTAACACATGCCCTTAAGCCCAGCACTTGGGAGGCAGAGGCAGATGGATCTCTGAATTGGAGACTAGCCTGGGCCAGGGCTGTTGCACAAAGAAACCCTGTCTTGAAAGACACAACAAATTGTTTGTTTGTTTATTGTGTGTGCGTGCACTTTCCTGGGTGCACAATTGCCATAGCATGTACAAGGTCAGAAGACAACTTGGAGGGGTCAGTTTCCTTCTTCCACCTTGTTAATCCTAGGGGAGATAGCCTTTGACATAAGTTGAGACAATTTCCCAGTTTACTCTTCCTCTCATCGTATATTTAGATTTTGCTTCTGGTGACTTTCTCTAATGACACCAATCTCCATTTTGGGACATTTAGGTTGTTGTCTTAGTCTGTTTCTAATATGGCTAGATAGTGTTATATATGAAAACTTGTATCTTGTTTCTCTCTCTTTAAAACTGCTTAAAGATAGGAATTGTTATTCCCATTTTCTAGATGTAAAAATTGAGATTAAATGACTTGCTAAAAGACACAAAATTACTAAAATACAAACATCAAAATTATACTGTTAGGAATATGAAGCTAGCACTTCATAAATCTTTATTGTAAGGAAAACCAAACAAATGTGGTAACGAGAAACTCAAAAATTCTGATAACAGAAATAGCAATAGAAAACACTTGAATCATAAAACAAAATACTCTAAAAATTATAGTTGATGATGAGTTTGCAGTTATATGATGCTTTTATAGTATTCAGAAGGAATTTAGGGATGATTGTGAGCTGTCATGTTGGTGCTGAGAACCAAACCTGGGTTCTTTGCAAGAGCAGCAAGTGTTCTTAATTGTTGAGCCAGCTCTTCAGCTGCATCTTTATGGAGTTACAGGAATTAGAATGAATTTTATTAAATTGCCTAGTGCAACACTTAGGGGCTGCCCATGGAGAACATTCTTCTTTAACAATCCTATCTGGTTTTTGGGATTTTGTGTGTGTGTGTGTGTGTGTGTGTGTGTGTGTGTGTGTGTGTGTGTGTGTATTTGTATTTGTATTTGTATGTGTTAGAGGTTGGAGGCCAGAGATTGACATTGTCTTTATTATTTTTCACTTTACTTAAAGCAACATACTTTTAAGACATTTATTTATGTATTTATCAATAGTGAAGGTCAGAGGACAATTTGTGGGAATCAGTTCTTTTATCAGTTGCTCGACTTCTGCTTCTCTAGCAGTACATACTTTTAACTTTTGAGCCATCTCTCTAGTTCTCTAAATCAACAAAATTCTGTTATGTGAACACTAGGTGTCAGTGTGTCCTTTTGTTTCTCAAAAAAAAAATTCATTGCTTAATTCAAAGAGTTGGGTGCATTATTTATTGTTGCTATATTTTAATGAAAAGGTTTTTAGAAAGTTACATTTTATTTGTTTGTGTGCATGTGAATGTGTGTGTAGGTCAGCAGATAATTTGTGGGGAGTCAGTACTCTCCTTTTGCTGTATGAGTCCCATGGATCAGACTCAGGTTGTCAGACTTGGTAGCAAGTGCCCTTTTCTTGCTGGCCCATTGATGCTGCATTGTAGTTCAGATAGTATTGTTTAACTTGTCGTAACCACATTTCCAGTTATTGTACAACTTTCCTTTCCTTTTGATTCTAGATTCAGTTTTCTTCCCTTTCCCCCACTCACTTCCTCCTCTCTTTTTTTTAAATTTCATCATTTATTAGAATCATAGAGGGATCCCTTACTTGTTTGGGGTATTGATAAGTGTAAGAAACCCTGAAAACTTTATCAAGTAGCTAAAGAAGCTTTTCCTGGAAGAAGTTTCATAGCCAAGGTACTTTCTCAGAAAACCAACTTAAAGTAGCATTAGTTGCTTTCTTCATGGAACTCACTGGAATATACCAGGCTAGCCTTGAACTCACAGCGATCTGCCTGCCTCTCCCTCCCAAGTGCTACCCCATGCCTGGCCTTTGTTTTATTCTTTTGTTTTGTTTTGGTTTCTGAGACAGGGTTTCACTGTGTAGCCTTAGCTGTCCTGGAACTCACTCTATAGACAAGCCTAGCCTTGAACTTATAGAGATATTCCTACTTCTATGTCCCTAGTGCTGAGATTGCCTCTGCCTCCCGAGTACTGGGATTAAAGGCGAGCGCCACCACCGCCCAGTCTAGATTTTTTTTTTTTTTAAAGGAAGAAACTAGGGCTGAGGAGAATGCTCAGTTGGAACCGATTGCCATATACACTTGAGAATCTGAGTTCCATTCCAGAACCCATGAAAAATGGCTGGGTGTAGTGGCTGGCACTCACTTTTATGTCTAGTACTGGAGAGTTGGAGACGGATGGAGACCTGGGGCTAACAAGTCAACTTAGCTTAGTTCACTTGAGATGCTTCAGGCCAATGAGAGAGGCTGTCTTAAGAAACAAGGTGCTTGTCATCACCAGGAAAGAGGGACCTGATGACCTGAATTTGATTCTCAGAATCCAGAGAGTGGAAAGTGGGAACTGACTCTTGCAACTTGCCCTCTGAACTCCTCATATGAACTCCTTCTCCCAAAGATAAATAAATGTAAAACAAAACAAAAATAGCAAAGAACAAGGTGGATATGGCTTGGTGTGGTAGCTTGTGTCTCTAATACCAGAAGAGAATCTCTGTGAGTTGGAGGCCAGCCTAGTCTACATATAGTGAGACTCTGTTACAAACAAAACACAACAGAATTCAACACACTAACCCAAGGTGGCTAGCCTCTGAGGAATGATACCCAAGGTTGACCTCTGGCTTCCATGTGCACATATAAACATGCACAAAATAAATAATAACAAGAGAAGAATAGGTTCATCTGTGTATTTAGGGTGTTTCCTGTTTCTTTACAGTCTTCCCAAGGTCTGTTTGTTGAAGAAACTTCTGAAGAAGTTCTGAAGAGTTCTGAAGAAGGAAACTTTGTGCCTCCCTCACAAAGGTGAGCTTGTATTTTCTGTGGGTTTCAGGTCTCTTCCTATGGTATAGCATAAGGAACATGAACCACTTGAAAGAGACTATGTGGAAAACTTGACAGGGAACTTTTATCTCCTTTATGCGTCAAGACTGGAAATTGTTTTTAGCTCTAAGTATGCAAATAGGCATCTCTCTCTCCCTTTTTTTTTTTGTTTTTGTTTTTGTTTTTGTTTTTTGTTTTTCAAGACAGAATCTCTCTGTATAACAGCCCTGACTCTCCTGGAATTCTCTAGGTAGACCAGGCTGGCCTCCAACTCAAAGATCTGTCTGCCTCTACCTCCAAGTGCTAAGATTAAAAGCAAGCATCACCACTGCCCGGGACAAATATGCATCTCTTAGAAGCCTAAAATACTAAGCCTGAAAGAGATCATAAAGGTTTTCTTACCCACTCTAGCCATCTTGGTATATATTTTACCTGGTTTATTTCTTGCTGTTCTCTAATTCTAGCTTCCTATACTGTTTATTTATGGCTTATCTTCCTGTCTTCTTTCTCCTTTGGTTCTCTCTGTTTATGTTGCTTTTTCCTTTTAGATTAGCATACAGATAATAGGTTTCATGTCATCTTCATGTATTTGTGCAGTTGTTCTCATTCACTTTCCTCTCTCACTGTCCTCTCTGTGTCCCCTCCCCTGGCCAGTTATACCCTTTCTTCTGGTTAGCCCATTACTTTCTCTGTTTCTCCCCTTTCTTAAAGTCTTCCTAGGCCGGGCGGTGGTGGTGCACGCCTTTAATCCCAGCACTCAGGAGGCAGAGCCAGGTGGATCTCTGTGAGTTCGAGGCCAGCCTGGGCTACCAAGTGAGTTCCAGGAAAGGCGCAAAAGCTACACAGAGAAACCCTGTCTCGAAAAAAACCAAAAAAAAAAAAAAAAGTCTTCCTGCTCTCTCATGATCCCCTTATTAGTTTCATGCTCTACAAGTATACATTATCATGTATTTATTACATATTAGATTTATACTATATGTATAAATCTAGGTTTTGCATATGAGAGAGCATGATATATGGTCTTTGTTTTTCTGAATCTGCTTGTTTTGTTTAATGGTGACTTTGCATCCATTTTTTTTCCTGCAAATATCATGATTTCATTTTTTTCCCATTGTGTATATGTATCTTCATTCATTGGTTGAAATCTAGGCTGATTCCATTTCTTGGTTATTGTGAATAGTGTGGCTTTAAACATGGATATGCAAGTATCTCTATGGTATGTTGACTTAGAGTTCTTCGGATGCATAGGTATAATGTAGCTGGATTGTATGGTAATTCTGTTCTCTATCTCTTTTTCTCTCTTTTGTTCTTGCTCTCTCTCTTTCTCTCACCCCACCTCTCTCTCTTTTTCTTTCCTTCCCTCCCTCCCATCTTTCCTTTCATCTTTCTTTCTGTTTGTCTTTCTTGGAGCCTCCGTATTGATAATATTGGCTATAAAATTTAAATCTCCCTGCATCCTTACCAACATTTGTTATTTGCTTTATTAATTCTGGCTGAAGTGCGATAGAATTGAAAGGCTTTTTTCTGTTTTTTTTGTTTTGTTTTTTCCTTTTTTCTTTCTTTTTTTGGGGGCAGGGTCTCTTTGCATAGCTCTGGTCGTCCTGGTACTTACTATGTAGACCAGGCTAGCCTTGAACTCAAAGAGATCCACCTGCCTTTGTATCCCAAGTGCTGGGATTAAAGGCATGCATCACCATGCCTGGTGAATTGTTCCCTTTTAATATGTTGTGATGTTTATGTCTCCTGACTAATTCTGGTTTGAAGTCTACTTTATCAAATACCAGAATAACTCTACCAGCTTGCTTTGGGTGTCTGTTTGCTTGAATTTTCTATCTCTTGGCTTTTATCTGGAGACAACAGGAGGTTGGAATAAGTCAGTCTGTGTTGTGTCTTTTTATTGGTGAATCAATGCCATTCATGTTTAAAATTATTATAGTGAGATACTTATTAATTCCTGTAGTTTTGTTGGTTGTCTTGTGGTTGGTTGGATTGCTGTTTGTTCTTTCTTCCCTATTAGTATCATGGGTTTGCTGGTTTACAGTGTTAGACATGATGGTTTCCTTCCTAGATCTCATTTGTTTGGTCATCCCTCTCCTAAAATATAATCTTTCATGTGCTCTTATAATTAAGACTGGCTTTTCTTCTCCCTTTATGTATAGTATTCATCTACATATCTTCTGCTGTGCAAGCTTGGTGGTCATGAACTGCCTTAGTTTGTGCTTGTCTTGAAATGCTATTATTTTTCTGTCAGTTTTAAAAGATAGCTTTGCTAGGTTTAACATTCTTGGGTGGCAGTTATTTACTTTCAGTGCTTAAAATCACATCTTCCCATGTTCCCCTGGCTTTGAGCAGTGCTGATGAGAGCCTGATACTATTCTGATGTTTTTGCCTTTGTAGGTGAGTTGATGGTTTTCCTTTACAGCGTTTAATATTGTTTCTTTGCTTTGTATTTTTTTCTTTTTTTTATTTTTATGTGTATGTATTCATGTTTTTGCATATGGGTGGGTATGCACATGTGGAAACTCATATAGTATCCCTCTTGGATCATACTTCTACCTTATTCACTGAGGCAGAGTGTCTCAGTTCAACCCATAGCCTGCCAGTATGACTTGTCTTGCTAGCCAGCTAGCTCTGGGAATCCCCATCTTAGCCTTTTGAGACTGGAATTGCAGGTCACTGCCATACCCACCAAATATTTAAGTGGGTTTCTGTGGATCTGAACTCTGGTTCTTAGATTGGTGTGTCAAGCACTTTAATGTTTGAGCCATTTCCTCAGCCCCTACATTATATGTTTGACCTCTTGACTATAACATGTACAGGGGTTCTTCTCTGGTCATGTCTGTGGGTGTTCTAAATGCCTCTTGTGTTTTGAGAGTCCGTTTCTTTCTGTAAGTTTGGGAAATGTTCTGCTGTAGTATCATTGAATAGTTTATGCTTTTAGTGTTCATAGCAGCTCTGTCTTCTATCATATGTCCATTATATGGATCCTTTTTTGATTCTTTTTTCGAGACAGGGTCTCATTTCATTATGTAGTCTGGCTGTCCTGAAGCTCACTATGTAGATCAGGCTGGACTTGTACTCACAGAGATCCACCTGCCTCTCTCTCTCTCTCTAGTGTTGGGACTAAAGATTTGTGCCACCATATCTGCTGTCCTAGAATTCTTAGATGTTGTGATAATGCTCATTTATTTTTTTTCCTCAGTAATAATTGAATCTAGAATTTGTTTCACTTTGTCCTCTACCCTTGATATTCTTTCTTCTGCTTAGTCAAATCTACTGGTGATGTTTTCCACTTTACTTAAAAAAATACTTATTTTTTTGTATGTGTGTGTGCCTGGGTATATGTATGTGCACTGTATATGTGCAGGAGACTGCAGAGGTAGGAAGAGACATTGGATCCCCTCAACTGGAGTTTCAAATGATGGTGTGAGCCCTGTGGGTGCTGGGAACCCACCCCAGGTCCTCTGTAGGAACAGTAAGTGCTCTTATCTACTGAGCCATCTTTCCAGCACTTCTACTTCATTTTTTATTCATAAGCTTTTCAATGCCTGCCTTCCTCCCTCTCTTTCTTCCTCCCTCCCTTCCTCTTCTTTTTTCGTTTCCTTCCCTCCTCTCCTTCTCCTCTTTCCTTTACTTCCTCTCTCCCTTTCTTTCAAAAATCTCTGAATTTCTCTTCTTTGTGGCTTTTTTTTTATCCATATTGATGATTTTTTTTTCATTGATTTTGCCGTTTTTTTTTTTTTTTCCCCATGTTGCTGACTTTCCATTCCTGGATTAAATCTGCTTTGTTTGTGTGCTATGTTAGATCATAGGTCATTTTTACCAGAAAACACTTGAGCGCTTCATTGTACATTTTCATAGTTGAGGATTATAGTCTTTTAGAGGAGTTGTGTTGTCCTGACTTTCTATTTTTTTTGCATTTCATTGTTACAATTTATGTGTCTGTTGGATTGGTTAGCTCTTCTGGATTTTAGAGGTAGATCTTCTTATTGAACAACCTACTCTTTTTTTTTTTGTATCTTTTTTTTTTTTAAGAAAATTTTTTCATTTGTTTTACACACCAGTCAAAGATCCCCCTCTCTCCTCTTCCTGCCCCCACAGCCTCCATCTCCCAATCCACCCCTTACTCCCCTCCACAAGAAGGCAAGGCCTCCCATGAGGAGGCACATCCAGTAGAGGCAAGTCCAAGCCCCTCTCCCTGCCTCAAGGCTCTTGAAGGTATATACTCAGGAGGAAACACACTGCTATAGCAACAATACCATCAAACTGTGTGAGATATAGAAATGCAGATAAATCAGTTATGGTTCACCAATGACAATGTAGCTGAAAATGCCATATTGCTATAGAATGTGGTATAAAGTTAATTATTCTTTAAAGCAAGTGTGGAAATAGCAAGAGAATAAGGAGACTGGAGAAGGGGAGAAAAGGGGAGAACAAAATTAAATAGATGGAAGGAAAAATAAGAAATGGAGTAGAGGGTTGGGGATTTAGCTCAATGGTTTTTAGGGGGTAGGGAGAGACAAGAGCATGAGAGTAAGAAAGAAAGTATCTCCGAACAGAAAAGTTCAAAAGCAAATTTTAATAAATGTAGGATGAGGAGTAAAAAAATAAAAATATAAGAATATTAGAAAGTCAATAAGGTAAACTCAAGAGATTAAATGTAGACAGCCGGAGGAAAAGAAGGAATCATTGGGCAAAAAACAAAATAAAACCAAAAAAAAAAAAAAGTGAAGAAGAAAGCTAGGCACTGGTGGTGCATGCCTTTAATCTAGTTCTTCCCAGGCAGAGGCAGGCCAGTCTGAATAATAAGTTCTAGGCCAGTTAAGGCTACACATTGAGATCATATCTTAAGAAACTAGGGAAAAGTTTTTTCCTAAATGGAAAAGAATGGATAAACAAAATTAGATATATATTTGAAGAGAAATAGCAAGTAAAGACATTAAAAAAAATTTAATACAATACAAAAACAAAACAAGAACATTTACTAGGGAGGCAGAAACTGGAGGATCTTTGTGAGTTTGAGTCCAGCCTGGTCTACATAGATATTTGGACATGTAGGCCTACATGAAGAAACCCTATCTCAAAAAGCAAAACAAAACAAAAAAAATCCTGGATAATAGGGCTCAGTGGCTCAGTGGGTGCTTACTGCACTAGCCTGATAACCTGAGTTTGATTCCCAGACATTGTGGTGGAAGGAGAGTACAGACTCAGAAAAACTGTTCTCTGATCCCCATGCCTATGCATGTACACACACACACACACACACACACACACACACACACACACACACACACACTAAAAAAAAATTTTAAATCCTCCTAAGCATGGAGGGAGAAAAAAACCACACGCATAAACACAGAATATGTAGATCAGGCTAGCCTTGAACTCACAAAGATCCGCCTGCCTCTGCCTCCCGATTGCTGGGATTAAAGGCATGTGCCACCACTGCCCAGCTCTAGTTGGTGTCTTACTTAATACTATAGCTATGTATTTGCATTAGCTCTTCCATTTTTAAAAAAATTATTTTTATTTTTATGTGCATTGGCACCTTGCCTAAATATATATCTATGTCAGAGTGTCAGATTTTGGAGTTACAGAGAATTGTGAGCTGCCCTGTGGGTGTTGGGAATTGAACCCAAGTCTTCTGGAAGAGCAGTCAGTGAGTGCTCTTAACCACTGAGCCATCACTGCAAACCCGCTTCCTCTATTCTTGATGATTAGTTGATGGGGTTACTTTCCCAATCTTTTTTTCTTTTATAATAGATAATGGTTAATTGATTGTTAACTGGGTCAGGTTTCCAACCACTTTCCCCCTTTGTCTGACAGTTTGTTTTGAGGATTTCTCAAGAGTTGATCTTTGTATTGAATGGCTGTTATCTCTCATATGGAACTTAAAGCCCAGTTGCCATTACTAGAATTTAGGTAGTGGTCTTTGTTAAGCATTTGGTGGATAGTACTAGGTGTTTATCCCTAAGCTGAAGAATATGGAGTTGGTTTGATTCTTCTGCTGTTAAGACACTTTTGGAAATGTTTTAAACTGGAGTTGGTGTTCTGCTCTCTGTTTTATTGTGGTAAGCCTGTGTAGAGCAGATGTAGGTTTTAATAAATGATTATATGCTTTGTCACCAGGAGGGAGTTGAAATCACATACAATGTGGTTTGACTTCAAATTGATTAGCCCATTTTATAAATGTCAGCAAATTGTCTTGTGATGGACTTTTTGAATAGAGCCCTAATGTTACATGCAGAGTAAAACTGTGTCTGGCTTGGGTTTATAACAAATGCTCTGAAATTTTTTATTTAGGGAGAGAAATCACTTGTGGTTTCCTGTCATGATTTAGTTATTTATCATGAGTCTCAGTGGTGGCTATTGTCTCTTCTCTGTGGCTCTTGGTTGATGAGAGGATTTGTGTTTTTAAGTGTCTTCTTGCATACTTGATCAAACTAATCATAAAACTCTGTGAAGCATGAGGGGACTGTTTCAGATGCTCAGATCTCTCAGCCATGTGTTCTGATGTCAGAAAGAGATCATACTCCATACTCCATGGCAGGAAAAACCAGAAGGCTAGATAAGGGAAGCTATTCATAATTAAGTTTTTCCCAGAAGAGGTAGTCAACTTGTGTGGGCAGATTTTTGCTGTAGGACACTTTGGGATTTTATTTCATTTTTGTAGCTTGGAAAGCTATATCTTGAGATAAAGAGAACTTTAACTCTAAGGTGAGGAAAAACTGCTGTGCTGTCAGGAGAATCTCCATGTTTTCTGAGTTTTTATGTCTCTTGCCTTCAGAAGGCTTTAACTGGTAGCCAGACTGCAAAATACCTTTGACATTTTTATACTGTAGTATAATTTTTGTCTTCTCTGATAGTCACTGGGAGTTCTTACCCTTTAAACCTCCTCTATGGAGACTACAAAAGGATGCTTCTTTTCATTCAATGGTTTCACTGGAACCAAAGTTGTAAGCATGCTTATTTTCCCTATTTCTGGCCTACTTGGACTGTAGACTCCTTGCTTTCTGATTGTGATGTTGTACAGGATGTGTCAGCTCACTTGTGGCTTTGTAAACGACCCCACTATTGCTTGTGGACCTGTGCTCCACTTTCTTCTATGAGGAGTTCACTTACATTTGGTTCTGTTTCAGCATTGCAGCTTTGACCAGTAAGAGAAGCTTAGTCCTTATGCCAGAAGGTTCTGCAGAGGAAATCACTGTTTGTCCTGGTAAGCAAACCATGACTTTACTGAATTTCTGATATTACTTACCTACCTTTTCATTCTTATTAAATTTTTTGACTATTCAAACCATTCTCAGGAGGATTATGTGTGGTTTATGTGTGTGTGTTTATCACTAGTATATATACACATATATGCTCACACACATGTTTCTAGTGGACACAGGTGCTGAGGGCCACAGGATTATGCAGTGAGAAATTCAGCCTTCACAAAAGTGCCAACCCACCAGAGCCAAGGTGTAGCTGGAAATTTCTCCAGTTCCACCCAGCCCCATGGTCCCACAGCTGCTTATAAAATAATCACTCAGAGGCTTATATTAACTGCAAACTGTATCGCCTATGGCTTCAGCTTCTTGCTAGTTAGCTCTTTCATCTTAAATTAACCCATTTCTATAAATCTATATGTTGTGCTGACACATCTTATTGCTCCTTCAGTAGCAGGCTTTAGTCTCTCTTGACTACACCCTTCTTTCTGTATCTCTGCTTGGATTTCCCACCTGGCTGTAAGCTCTCTTGTCATAGGCCAATACAGCTTTATTTATTATCCAGTGGTAGCCACACATATTCACAGCATACAGAAAGACATCCCACAGCACCAAGGACTCTGATGGAAGTCTAAACCAAAGAACGTAAGACTTCTTAGCGTTAACTGTTTTTTGAATGATTTGACTGTTTCCTGCTATAGATCTCTTGTGTGAAGCCATAAGCTTTCTTCCATCATTACAATTTTGGGATCTATTCCCATGGCATAGCAGCTCTTTGATTATTTATTGGGCATAATTTCTCCCATGTGCTGGGTAGTACCCCCCCACCACACACACACACACACACACACACACACACACACACACACACACACACACACACTCCATGGGGCAGTCATGCAGTCAATAACCTTGGTTCCCACATCCTAATTTCCACTCCCTTCTCTGAGACAGATGTTAAAAGCTAGCTCTCTACGATTATCTCCCATTTGGCAGGACACCTAGTCAGGAAAGGAGTCTTTCAAATAGATCACATTTGGGACCTTCAGAGATAAAGGAACGTCCAATCTCTGTAACTGCAGTTTCCAGAGACTTGCCCTTGTTTTGTATATGTGTAAAACTAGAAACTTTGGAGACTCAGGGTAGAATGAGAGAGAAGAGAAGAAGGAGAAAATAAAGAGACATGGACAGAAGAATCATGGTGTGAGATTTATTCTGATACCCTGCTGGATTCCTTTTTTGTTTTGTAGAGCCTTTCTCGGACCCTGAGAGAAAGCTTTTAGGGCAAGACCTTAATAGCTTCATTACACAGGTTCTGATTATCAACCTTATTTTCTGCTTAGGGGTAATTTGGTTTTGAGATTAATTGGCTTTTTTGTCTACTCGCTTGCCTACCATGTGATCTGAAGAAGCAACAAGTATCAAGAATAATCCTTACTTAACAGTGAATTCAGAGCCAAGGGGTCTTATATGTTTGATTTATGTGTTCTCAAAGTTAGGCTGTTCTCAAGTCACTTTCATTATTAAGCAAAGCCCTTTAGTAGTTAGTTTGATACTCCTGTTTGAGGTTTTATGAGTTCAGGAACTGAATTTTTTTGTGCAGTTTTGGGGCTGGCATAGTTTTAATTATAGACAAGATCTGGTTAAATGCTTTAGTTTATAATTATAAAAATGGAGATATATACTTTGCTTAGGCATAAGACATACTAATTCAGAGTTTTATGTGGATGGATTTAGATATGTAAAACGATTTAAAATGAACTAAAATATCCACTGTCTAAGGGAACTCTTTGATGAGTCATTGTATAATATGAATAATTATTTTGCTAAATGAACCACTTTTACTTTCTGAAGAATTTGTTTTGCTTGCCTGCCTCCCTCCCTCCCTCCCTCCCTCCCTCCCTCCCTCCCTCCCTCCCTTCCTTCCTTCCTTCCTTCCTTCCTTAAAAGTGGAGCCCATTGTATTACTCAGGAATCTCATTCATGTGATGTTAAGGAACTACCTGCTAATATTGAAACTCACTGGAAAACAAGTAGTGTACAAATGTTACTCAGTCATATTTCGGTTCCTTTAGAACACACATAGCCTGTCAAGAGTATTCATAGTTTTCTTATTTTAATTTCTTTCATTTTTTTTCCCCATAAAGACTAAAACTTAGTTAACATGTACTCTAGGAAAAATCCTATAAATACTTTAAAACACTTGGCAACCTATCAAAAAGGTTTTTTTTATTGTTTTAAGAATGTAAGTAGTGTTGGTTTTTAATGAAAGTGTTTTCTTAATACATTTGAAATGTATTTGGATTACTGCCTAATGATACCTACTAAGAGACTCCATTACCAAAGTGCTGTGATTTTGGCTAGGGCACTCAAGAATGTGGTGCTGTCTTTGTGAAAAGAAAACTATCCCCTTTTCTCTCTGGAACTGTTGAATTTTGCCATCCTTCTGGGAAGTCACTCAATCTACCTGTTTGAGATGCTGGCATATGATGTCATTGTGGCATCTTTCAGAAACAACCTGCAAATATAATGATTGTCATAGTCTTAGCTAATAGATTTTAATTTTTACATGTATGTAAAGGGGTGTGAGATAGGTCATAAAACTAAAAAGGGTGGTGGGAATGGGGGGTGGGCTGGGGGGAAGGGGAGGGGGGCAGGAAGGGAGAGAACAAGGGAATCTGTGGCTATTATGTAGAACTGAATAGTATTGTAAAATAAATAAAAAAAATTTAAAAAAAAACTGGAAAAAAAAACCAAAAAAACAACAACAAAAAAACTAAAAAGGGGACCATGGAAGAGCAAAAAGATTTCTTAAGGAAAATTAAGGTAATAGAATATACATGAAAATGCAAAGAGGAAGGGTATGAGTAGTGGAAGGAGGCATGGGGAAGGAGTGAGGGAGGAGGGTCATAAAAAGTATATATAAAATGTGATAGTAAAAGCCATTGTTTTGTATACTAATTTAAAAAATAAACAGAAAGTCCTAGGGGCTGGACATGGTTTGGCAGTTAACAGTACTGTCTACTCTTCCAGAGAACCCAGGTTTGAATCTTAGCACCCACATGGAAGTGGTTTAGGTCAGCAAACAGTTGTATTTAACCTGTAAGCTAATGGTAGGGAGTCATGATCATAAAAGCTATCTAACTTCACTTAGGAAGAGCTTACTTTTCCCCTCTCTTATTAGCTAGCACTGTTTGTATGTGTATGGAGTGTGTACCAAATGCATGCAGTTCCCATGGAGGCCAGAAGAGGGACTGGATTCCCAGGAACTGTTGTTACAGATAGTTGTGAGTTGCCATATGGGAGTTAAGTCCATGTTCTCTAGAAGAGCACCAGTGCTCTTAACCATTGAGCCTCAAGATTAATTTGACTCATGGTTTCAGGGTAGTCAGTATTGCTTATCTCCATGCACTTGAGCAGAACGTAAACATGATGGAAATGTGTGGCAGAGAAGCTTCTTTACCTTGTGCTATTATATAAGAACCAATGAAAAGAGAAAGACAGAAAGACTTGAGTAAGATATTGTCCTAAGGATGTAATTATCAGTGGCTGATACTTTTCAACTAGGCCTCACCTCTTCCCTTTTACTGTCTCTCAATAAAGTCATCATTGTGAATCCCCAAGAGATGACTCCATTAACTGGGTCAGAGCCCTCAGGATCTAACTGTCTCAGGAATTGCAGTCACATACATACCCATCTGTAAATTTACTAATCTAGGTTTCTTAAATCAGTCAAATTGACAATCAAGGCTAACTGTCACAGGATGGTACTAGCATTGTTTGGGGAGTGATTCTTTGAACAATGTATTTGGTGATAAGCTCTTTCAGGGAAATTTAACACAGAAGATTTTGCAGTTTAAGAATTGTGAGCCTCTTACCACCAGAGTGGATAAAGTGTGTGTGTGTCCATCCAATTTTGCACTATAGTTAATAATATAAATGTGTTTAATCCTTTAATCATTCTGAAGTTAGTTTAGAATCTTATAGATTGTTTACTTGCCCAATGTTGACTATTCATTGTATATGTGAAGCATGAAAGTGTCAGAGGTATAGAGTAAAACAACCGAGAACTTAACAAGGTTTACCTTCTGAGATATATTTTTTATTTTAGTTATGGTTATAATAAGCAAACATTGGGTCTAGAGAGATGGCTCAGAGTTAAGAGCACTGAGTATTCCTCTTAAGTACCCCACAAGTACCCACATGGCTTCACCATAAGTACCCACGTGGCTGACAATCATCTCTAACAACAGTTCTAGGGGGTCCATTACTCTCTTCCAGCCTCCATGGCCAGCAGACATGCATGTGGTGCCCAGAAGGAAATACAATTTAAAACATAAAAAAAAAGAAAAGAAAAGTGAACACCATAGACTGTTTCTTTTAAACAACAGACATTTATTTCTCAGAGTTTTATTTCTGAGACATTTATTTCTGGAGGCTGGGGAGTCCAAGATCAAAGCACAGACAGATTCAGTGTCTAGTGAGAACCCACTTTCTGGTTCATAGATGTACCCTCTTACTATGTCCTTACATGGGAGACAGAATGAGAGCCCTCTCTGGGGTTCTGATACAGGGTACTAATCCCATCCTTTTTATTTCTTCACTCTTATGACCTAGCTACTTCCCAAAGACCTCCCACTTCCTCTTACCATCATTGGGAGTACAATTTCATCATAAAGTTGGAATGGAACATAGGCATTGAGTTTACAGCATTTCTTTACCAGATTTGTTGTCATTTGAAATACAGTTGTTCTCTTGTTATATTGATAAGTGTCTAGAATTCCTAGTTAGCCAACTTCAAAAAAATCTTTTTATTAGTTCACCCCCGACCCCCCCACCAAACTTTTCCCAAACTTCTTTTTTTTTAAGATTAGTAAATATTTTAGGCTCTTTAGGTTAGATATTTGTTAAAGCTATTCATCTCTGTTTCACTGCAAAAGCAGCCATAGACAATATGTAGCTGAATGAATATGGCTGTGTTCCAATAGGGCCTTATTTACAAAACCAGGCAGCTGGCCAGATTGGGCCCAGAAGGTATCTATAGTTTTCTGCTCCTGATTTATACTATATCTCTGTGTTAGTAATAGGTAGTGGTAGTACAATGCCTGGGACTTGTTATTCCATCAGTACATTCAACTACTAGATATTGCTTAAAGAACATATTAAAGAATGGCATATCTTTGTGTAGAATGCATAGACTTATTTTTGTCCTACTTTCTGTTTTCCCTATTCATCCTTTTAACCTTAGAGCTAATATAAGCAGGTTTTGGTTTCTGTTGAAATCAGTAGATTTTGATACTAGGACTACAGTGAAATAAGCCAAATGGATTAACTGGTAAGTAGATAAGCAAACTGTGATGTATTCATTTAGTAGAGTACTACTTACCAGAAAAAAGGGATGCACCATTGATATGTCTGACAACATGGCTGCCTCTCAGTTACATGATACTAAGTAAAAGATGACACCAAATCACTGTGATTTTTTTTTTTTTAACCTTTTTTAAAGACAGGTCTCACTATGTTGTCCCAGGTTTGAACTTGAATTCTCTCAGCCTCCTGAATAGCTAGGATTACAGGTGTGTGCCGCTGTGACATCTGGCTGATTCCATTTAGGTGATATTCTAGGAGAGACAAAATGGTAGGAGTATATAGTAGATTTGTACAATTGACTTCAGAAAGGTACAGGAGGATTTTAATAGGATGCTGGAAACATATTTTCTTTATTGTGGTAGTTACATGATATGTATTAGTTAAAACCCATCAAATTACAAACTGAAAAATTGGTGAATACTGTTGTGTGTAAATTATGTCACAGTAAAGCTTCAAGAAGAAACAAACTAGGTCTATATTGTCAGTTTAGCATTATCATACCCTAAACTTTAGAGAAATTGAAATTAATGGTATTTACTTTTTTTTTTTTTTTAAAATTACAGAGTCACAATTAAGTTCCCCTGAGCCCCTTGACCTCAATAGAGAAGATTCTCCAGATAGCAGCGAGATCCCCATTGAAGTAAAAATGACAGTGAGTGATAAGCAGGTGAATACTCTTCTCTGTGATTTTTGTCATTCATTTGTTTATGCTGTTGCTCTTCTGTGTTGATACAATGTTCACCTCAGCCTGAAAGATTTTGGTGGTATAGAGTTTTAGCTTTGGGGACACTTAATCTCAGAGAGAAATTTTTATAATTAAAATTATCATTTCAGCACTATTTGTAAAAATATCACTATTTTTTGTTTGTTTATTTTAATTTTGATATTTGAGACAGGGTCTCTTGACATAGCTCTGGTTATTTTGGAACTCACTCTGTAGACCAGGCTGGCCTCAAACCCATAGACATCCACTTGCCTCTGCCTCCTGAATGCTGGGATTAAAGGTGTGCATCACCACACCTGGCCACTTACCATTTCTTTAGTACTTTTACTATCTTTGTTAGAGATGGGGAAAGAAAGATTTAGAATGTTTACATGATTTGCACTAGTTGATGCTACTTTTAATTATAGAACTAGAACCTGAACATAGATTTGTCTCTAAATCTATAGGGACATTTTCCATTACATACAGATAAATAGAAGAAATGAACAATGGGGGGGGGAATCACTGTATAACAAACTTATTTATAAATGTTATAGGAAATACAAAGGGAAGACAATACGTGAATCTTTAATTGCATCGTTAACCATCCCTGACCACACATGGCCATAGCCATAAAAGTTGAAATTCTTAGAGTAACCCAGGCATGGTGGCACAGCCCTTTAATCCTAGCACTAGAGAGACAGAGGCAGGTGTATCTCTGAATTTGAGGCAGCCTGGTCTACATAGTGAGTTTCAGGACAGCCAGGGCTATACAGAAACCGTGACTCAAAAAAAAAAAAAAAATTCTTAGAGTATATTTTTTCTTTTGAATGCATACACCTGTGTGTACTCATATGGAGACCAGAGGTTGATATCTTCCTCAGTCAATCTCTACCTTACTTTCTGAGATAGGGTCTCTCACTGAATCTGGAGCTCACCCGTTTTGGCTAATCTGACTGGCCAGCAAGCCCCTGGGTTCTTCAAATCCCTGCTTCCTGCATCTCTGTTTCTTTTCCCACCCTGTCCCTCTATTGAAGGAGTTACAGGTGTGCACAACTGGCCTTTCTGTGATTGCTCAGTGTCCAAACTCAGGTCCTCAGACTTGAGTAGAAGGAACTTTACCACTGAGCCGTCTCTCTAGCCCCTTTACTGAATGTATTTTTCATTTTGGATTTAACCAAGTAATTTCTTGGAATTCTGTTGCTGTAAAAAGCAGTTTGAGGATTGAATAAATTCTTATAGAAATAAAAATTTTGCTTATATTTATGTTTATGGTCCTGAACACTTTAACAGAGACTTAATTTTTTCATTCCTTTTTATACTGTGAAGGGTTTTTTGGAAACAATTTTCACAGTAGATGTTAGATCCTTTCCTAGTCTCTGCACTGCAGGTAATTGGCTAGAAACTCTGCTTTCATGAATCACACACGGGTTTCTTGGAACCTGGTGTGTCACAAATGACAGACTGGGATTTCCTCGTGCCAGTGCAGGAAGAATTAGCCTCTGTAACAGATCTACTGACGATAGATCCTAATAGATAATATCACAATGGCCTCTTTTTTTTTTCCCTCAGAGAAGATCAGAACCTTCTAAATGGGAATCAGGGAACAATGTTAGTAATATAGTTATCCTAACATGCAGAAGAAGCCCTACAAGCCTTTAGTTATCAAGGCTGCTTTCTTATCATCCATCACTACAAAGGATACTATTCTTGGGGCCAAAGAACATAAACCTGATTTAGAATTTATAATGTGCATTCTGCACTGCTGCATATCAAATGAGTGCTTTCACTGTTGCTGTTTGATTATGTCTGTGTATGCCTCTAAGTAATCTTAGAGGTTTCCTGGGATCTCTCTGTCTCTGCCTCCTGAGTGCTGGGATTAAAGCCATGTACCATACCTTGTTTTTTGAGACAGGTTCAGTGGAGTTTGTCAATTCTGATAGGCTGGCTGGCTGGTTACTGAGCCTTAGTATTTGCTTGTCTCTGCCTCCCCAGTGCTAAGATTACAAGCATGTGCCACTATGCCCAGTTTTTTACTTGGGTGCTGGGGATCAAACAGAGATTCTTTTGATTTTTTGAGACAGGGTTTCTCTGGGGAACCCTAGCCGCCCTGGAACTCTGTAGACCAGGCTTGCCTTGAACTCAGAGATCCTGCCTGCCTCTGCCTCTTGAGTGCTAGGATTAAGGGTTTGTACTACCACTGTCTGGCTCCCCAAATACATTTTTAAAAACTGAGTTTCTTAGAATATTAAATTAGACAGAGTATAAAACATATAGCTGATATGGCACAAGTAGAAGTATGTATATAGAAATAGTTTTTCTGCTTTGAAAGTTTTATGACTGTTCAGTGATATTAGCTTGTTAACGGGGGTAATTGTTTGGTAGCACTGATTTATGCAGAGCAACCTTGTTATAACTGCAGTCTCTCTTGATCATTTCTTACACTAGTTAGTTTTCTCTGGAAATGGTGAAATAATGTTTTCTCAGTATTGTGTGTTGTGCCCTGGTCGAGAGACCCCCGAAATGCAAAAGCAAGGTTTATTAAAGCTGTTCAAGCCGCGGCAGGGACCTCGTCAAGCCATCCAACACAGTAGAGGCTGGAGGAGGTGCCCACCCCTCTGCAAGCTCAGGTTTCAAAGGCAAAAACCATGAGGTTACATCATTTAGGGGCGCTAGTACGGGTACAATTCTGATTGGCTCAAGTTTCAGGGGCTTTTCAGAATTTCTGTGTTATCTTACTTTGTAGTTTTAACCGGTTGTTTGTCAAACTTTATAGACTACCTCCGGCTTGGGGCATTCTGTGGTTAATCAATTGCTACTATATAGTCCTTCAAACATCCTAACTTTGTACCTTTGACCATCTCCAGCATTGGGGCATTCTATGGTTAATCAGTTGTTACCAGATTGTAGCTAGAGTTTTCCTGCCTTGCCCACAGTCAGGACAAATCTCTGTCACCCGCCAGTCCCACAGCCGCTCAGACCCAACCAAGTAAACACAGAGACTTATATTGCTTACAAACTGTATGGCCGTGGCAGGCTTCTTGTTAACTATTCTTATATCTTAAAGTAACGCATTTCTACAAATCTATATCTTGCTACGTGGCTCGTGGCTTACCAGCATCTTCACATGCTGCTTGTCCTGGCAGTGGCTGGCAGCGTCTCCTTCTGCCTTCCTGTTCTTTTATTTCTCCTCTGTTAGTCCCGCCTATACTTCCTGCCTACCCACGACCAATCAGGTTTTATTTATTGACCAATCAGAACAACTTGACATGCAGATCATCCCCCAGTACAGCCAAGTGCAGACCATCTCAGACACCTGCACTCAGGCCCATGGTCCTAATCATCCTCTATGCAAACTTGCTGGGTAACGCCACAAGGAACCCAAGAAGGGCTCCCACAGGACATACATCAACATCCCACAGCACCAGATGGCTTTTCAAACATCCTAACTTTGTCCTGGGACCTATGTCAGCAGCTCTGAGAATTTTGAAACTCAGGCCTGTTTCAAGCTGGGTGAGGGGCTTGCTTGAAATGGGGGGCTTTGGTTCTTCATTGTGCTTGAGAATTTTCTTGAGGTGTATTGTCATATGTATATCATATGTCCCTCTGTTCTCAGGGGAGGAAGAGGCAGGCAGATCTCTTGAGTTCAAGATGATCTACATAGTGAGTTCCAGACAGCCAGTGCTATGTAGGGAGGCCCTGTTTCAAAAAACCAAGGTAGCAGAGGGTGAAGGACTTGGTGATTTGGTGGGTATGTCTTTATTTTCACTGGGCTTATTTTGAAGTCAGAAGTTTAGGCTACAGGAGTTTTCCAATTTTTTTAATATAGTGACATGATATTGTCATTTATAAATGTATTAAGTGGCATTCACAGCTCTCCGGGATCAGGCTTTCTTTTGGGCTGCCAACCAGCTCCCAAATCATGACACAGAGACAACTTATGAATGCTCAGCCTTACCTTATGCTTGTCTCACTAGCTCTTATAATTGATATTAACCTGTTTCTCTTCATCTGCATTTTTGCCTTGGGGCTTTTTTACCTTTCTTTCTGTATGTCCTACTCCATGTCTGACTGGCTGGCGGCTGCCTAACTGGCTCGCCCCGGGTGTCTCTCTTTCCCCTTTGTTCTCTCTTCTTATTTTCTCAAGCTTAGATTCCTCCTCCTGCTTACTCTCTCTGCCTGCCAGCCCCACCTATCCCTCTCCTGTCTAGCTATTGCCTATTGAGCTTTTTATTAGACCAATCAGGTGCCTTAGGCAGGCAAAGCAACACATCTTTACATCGTTAAACAAATGCAGCATAAACAAATGTAACACATCTTTGCCTAGTTAAAGTAATACTCCACAACACCCTAGAGCCACAGATTGGATATACCTACAAGGGATTACAATTCTGTGTCTGAGTACTACTTTTGATATCTCATTGGGTAGTATTTTTACTTATTTATTTTACAGTGTGTGTGTGTGTGTGTGTGTGTGTGTGTGTGTGTGTGTGTGTGTGTGTGTGTATGTGTGTGAGAAAACAACTTGCAGGAGGTAGTTCTCTCCATCCATGTAGGTTCTAAGGGGTTGAAATCAAGTCATCAGAGTTGGTGTCAAACACCTTTACTCACTGAAACATCTTGCCTCTATGGTATTTTAAAACAGTAGAAACAGCTCTATAGACATCAAATTTGATTATCTACATAGTTTTAATAAAAGTTGTTTTACTCATGTTTTCTGCCTTGTAATTCCTTTCTAATAGTTAATATTTAAATAGACTTTTTTAGTGGTATTGGGGGGAAATGTCTTATTTTTAAGATAAGAATTTTCAGAAATATTCTGTTTTGTAGAAGGTAGTTAGAAGTCATTTCAATCATAGTGAGACAGTAATAGACTCCTTTCTCTTAAATACATTAGTAGTTATATTCATTATATTTTATAAAACAGTGGATGAGTGCAAAGCAATATAGTGTTTTGTTTTGTTTTTTCCAGACAGAGTTTCTTTGTGTAGCCTTGGCTGTCCTGGAACTCATAAAAGTTCACCTGTCTCTGCCTCCTAAGTTCTGAGATTAAAGTCATGCACCACTGCTGGGCCAATGCAGTGTCTTTTTGTGAGCACTGGTGATACTCTTTGTATCACATCTTTGTGCTTAGTGAACTTTAGAATGCCAAGCGACTTCTCAGTAACCACTAACCTTCAGTAACTCAAGACTGCTTGCAAATGAGGGTGTATTTGCTTCCTCCTTTCGCTCAAATAGCTTGGTTGTACAACATAGGAATTTCTTAGAACATCTGTGAACAGTAGAACCTAGATTTGTAAGAAACTCAGTGACTAACCTTGGAATAGTATCATCTAAGACTTTCAGACCCACTTTAATTTCTTGACTTCTCCACAATAATCAGTTTGGGCCAGCAAAATGGCTCAGCAGGTACAAGTGCTTGCTGTTCAAGCTTGATGACCTGAGTTTGATTCCTGAAATCCATATTAAAGACTGGATGATGCACATCCACAATCCTAGTACTCCTAAATCAAGATTGGGGGTAGAGACAGGAGGACTGCTTGGAAGCTTGAGAGCTGACTAGTGTCATATCCCCTGACACAGCTACAGTCACCTAAAAGGAGGAAACCTCAACTAAGAAAATGCCCCCAGAAGACTGGGCTATAGGCAAGCCTGTAGGGCATTTTCTTAATTAGTAATTGATATGGGAGGGCCTAGTCCATGGTGGGTGGTTCCAGCCCTAGGCTGGTGGTCCTAGACTCTGTAAGAAAGAAGACTGAGCAAGTCATGATGAGAAAACCAGTAAGCAGCTCTCCTCCCTGGCCTCTGCATTGGCTCCTGCCTCCAGGTTCTTGACCTGTTAGAGTTCCTGCCCTGTCTTTGATGGTAAACAGTGATATGGACTTATAAGTAAAATAAATTCTTTCCTTCCCCCCCCCCCTTTTTTTTTTTTTTTTTTTGGTTTTTTGAGACAGAGTTTCTCCTTATAGTTTTGGTGTCTGTTCTGGATCTTGCCTTGTAGACCAGGCTGGCCTCGAACTCACAGAGATCTGCTTGGTTCTCCCTCCTGAGTGCTGGGATTAAAGGTGTGTGCCACTGCCGCCCTGCCCCATGTTGCTTTTGGTTATGGTGTTTCATCACAGCAAGATAAACCCTAAGACAGCCAGCTTACCTGGAATACAAAGTATGGCAGAAACAAGAGAGACCTTACCTTAACTAGGTGGAAGGAGAGAACCAACTCCCAAACTTCCACATATATACTATGTAGCATGGACAGACAAACACACACACACACACACACACACACACACACACACACACACACACACACACACACACACACGACAAACAAACCAACCAAACCACATAAATACCAAATAAGCAAAATTTAAAAACTACCAGTGCAAGATACTGGCAACTATAGGAGCAAGAGAGAAGACCTAAGAGGCTTTAGTAAAATTGATTGTCTTAACTAATGACTTCTTTAGGCCTCCAAATACTTCAGTCTTTGCTTTCAATCCTTGATTTTGAATCTGGTATAAACTGATAGGTATTTTTTCTTTTAAAGTAAATGAAATGTGGATGTATTTTGTTCTTTGGGGGAAAAGATATGTTAAAGCTGTTACTTAAAATTGCTCTTTAGGTTGATAATGGTGAGAGAGAAGATAGTGAGAAAGCAAATTGCACTCCTGCATTCTCCTCTGGTACCCGGGTGTCCTGCCCATTGTGTGACCAAGACTTTCCTCCCACGAAGATTGAGCAACATGCCATGTACTGCAATGGTCTGATGGAGCAGGAAACAGGTAAAAACTCAGCAGGATGGCCTAACTTTTTGTTGTTTTTTGAGATAGGGTTTCACCATGTAATCTTGGTTGGTCTGGAACTCATTATGTAGACCAGGCTGGTCTTAAACTCATAGAAACCCTTCTGCCTCTGCCTCCTGATGCTAGGGTTAAAGGTGTCCACCAGGGAGGAGGGGCTTAGACCTGCCTCAGCTGAGTGTACTAGGCTCTGCTGACTCCCCATGGGAGACCTTGCCTTGGAGGAGGTGGGAAGGGGAGGTGGGTTGTGGGGGAAGGCTGGGGGCCAGGAGGAGGGAGGAGAGGGGATCTGTGGTTAGTATGTAAAATGAATAGAAAATTTAATAAATTTTTTTTTTTAAAAAAGGCGTGCACCACCATACCCAGCTGACAGTGTAACTCTTAATTTTTTTGCATGGTACTTTTGTAATCCTGTATAATACAGTACAGGAGAAATAGCTCTAATTTCAAAGTTGCCATTGTTTCTATATAATTAGTTTCGAATACAATTGTGCTCCTTGTCCTTAGTAGGCATATTATGTTGTACTAAGTTCCTCAGGAAAAGGTAAAGGGGAAAAAGCCTTCCCTCTTAATGTTCCATTTGTTTTTTACTGTGAATAGCTGAAAAGCTAATATCTGAAAAGTAAGTAGACCTTGCATTTCAGCTTATATATTTAAATATTGAGACTCCTAAGGAACTTAGGAAACTTAAATTCTAGCATGGTCCATTTTTTATTTAAAAGAAATGTCTTATGGTTTATTTCGATAGACATTCCACTTAGAGACAGCTGTTAAAACTATTCCTAATGTATATTTCTGTCCTGTATATCTTTGCTGGGTTATGCTGAAACTATTTGTTACCTGTCTAAGAGTATACCAAAGCCATAGTTTTGATACAGTGTCAGATGTTGACCAAGAAAATATTCTTGTCATATCCCTTGATTTACCATCTGGATTCTGCCTTTCTGTCTATGATTTTAACCTTTAAGTAAATTAGTGTCAGCATAGCTAGCTCTCCGTGATCCAACATACAAATGAAATGTAAGTCTTAGGTAATTGGAAGTGTTGCAATCTTCTTGGTGCCAATTGATTTTTATAACTTAGATGTATTTAAATCTGAAATTGTATATTTGTGAAGTATTTTATAAGTTAAAATTGCAGAAAGGACCACTTGGATCATCCACAATGGTGGTACATGAGTTGGCAGCCCAACCATCCATGACCCTAAATGTTCATGAGTGCCCATCCCTAAAGATTACTGGAGTAGACTTAGTATTCTGCTGGATTTCTCTGCTTACCACCCATGTCATATCTATCAGAGTTTTGTTTTTTTTTTTTTTTTTTTTTGATGTTCTTTTTTTTTTGTGATATATATTTTTTATTTTACAATACCATTCAGTTCTACATATCAGCCATGGGTTCCCCTATTCTCCCCCCTCCCACGCCCTCCCCTTACCCCCAGCCCACCCTCCATTCCCATCTCCTCCAGGACAAGTCCTCCCCCGAGGACTGTGATCGACTTGGTAGACTCAGTCCAGGGAGGTCCAGTCCCTTCCTCCCAGACTGAGCCAAGTGTCCCTGCATAAGTTCCTGGTTTCAAACAGCCAACTCATGGAATGAGCACAGGACTTGGTCCCACTGCCTAAATGCCTCCCAAACTGATCAAGCCAATCAACTGTCTCACCTATTCAGAGGGCCTGATCCAGCTGGGAGCCCCTCAGTCTTTGGTTCATAGTTCATGTGTTTCCATTCATTTGGCTATTTTTTTTTCAATAATTGAGTAAAACTGAAATTTATTATATGCCACAGTCGTCCTACGGACCTCCATGCTATATATATATAGCCTCTATGGTTCTATGGGTTGTGGTCTGATTGTTCATTTTATATCTAGAATCCACCAATGAGTGAGTACATACCATAACTGTCTTTCTGGGTTTGGGTTACCTCACTCAGGATGTCTATCAGAGATCTTAAGCAGGTGAAATGGCTCAGTGGGTAAGGTCATCTGCCACCAAACCTGATGACTAGTTCTGACCCCTGGATCCTACATGGGTAGAGGCTAGAAGAGGACACTGAGTGTCCTTCTCTAGTGCTCTCCACCTGTTCCTTTGGGGCAGGGTGTCTCTAACCAAGGGGCTCACGTTTTCCCAGTTAAACTAGACTTCAGCAAGCTCCACTGATCCTCCTGTCTTTGCTCTGCTCAGAGGTGGAGTTACAGGCATGTGTGGGATGCCCAATTTGTTCCATGGGTACTAGGATCTAAATTCTTCCTTCATGATTGTTCAGCAAACTGTTTTAAAAATCACCAAACCATCTCCAGTCTGTGGAACATGTTTTTAAAAAATTGGCGCTAAGCCTTTATGTGGGTTACTAGAGAAGTTTTAAAATAAGGTTTCTGCTACCAAGAGGTTTGTGATATTATTGGGAAAGTAAATTTTTACTTAGGAAAGTAATTACAGTTGTTTAGAGTGCATGGTTTATGCCTAAGTGAATATCCCTGCAAATAAATACATTGGGGGAGAAAAGGGCAGTGTATTGGGATCATGTCCTAGATAGACTGGCATTTTAGATAGACCTTTTGGGGAGATTTTGGAGCAGGAACCATCCCATAGTCTATTCAGTCATGTGTTTTCTTGGGAACAATTTGGGGATCTGGGTAGGCTGGGGAAGTGAGGAATTATGTGAGACACTTACTAGTATGTATGTGGCCTTTGCTTTATCCTCAGTAAATCTGATCTCTTAGTTTCCATCAGCTTGCTTGTGCCCACATGAGAGACAGAAATTAGTGATTGTTTCTTGTTCCTCTCAACATAATTTCTAAATCTTGGATAGCAAGCTTCTCATACTGTAATGGGAAAGTTTCCCATCTTGAGAACGGGAAGAAGCCACATAATAGAACCTGGAGGCCATTTGCCTAATTCCTGGGGAGTAGAGTAAGAGAGTTCTTACCTCTCGGAGTTAAGTACCAAGATTTCTTCCTCCTTTCTGTTTCTCTCTGAAGCTGATCCTAGACATGCTTGGTTTGACTGTGTAACAGGAATAGTAATTAGCATCATTTACATGGAATGTCTACCGTTTATGCCTAGTTACCGTGCAGCACAATAACAATTATGCATGTCATTAAAGATGTGTCTGATTAACTTTGCTGTAAGTTTTATTTGATTACAATACTACACTGTGGTTAAGCTGGCTTGTGTGCTCAGTTTATTTTAGTGACAAAGCTATCTGATCAGAACTATAAAAAAATAGAATGTTCTTTAAAAGGATTGTTTGCAGGAGATATGATTCACTATATTGATCCAGACTAGAACAAAAGCAAAGTGCTTTTGTATTTATTTTCTGGAAAATACATTGGAGATCATTTTTATGTAAACACTTAGGAAAAATAAAGCTCCCTGCTTATTCAACAAATATGTATTAATACCAACTGTATATCACATACATTGAATTAATATAAAAAGTCACTACTTTCATGGCGTGTACATTCTAGTGATGGAAGATAAACCAGAAAAAAGTAAAGAAGCAACATGTCAAGTGGTGATAAATTTTAAAATTTATTTTGTGTGGGTGTGCATGTGCACATGTGTGTGCATATGTATGGAGCCATAGGTCAACCTCAGTGTTATTCCTTGGGAGCCATCCACTTTGTTTTTTCGAGACAAGGTCCTCACTGGGACCTGGGGCTTGACAGTTCAAGCTAGGCTGGCTAGCCAGTGAGCTCCAGGAATCCTCCTGTCTCCACCCCTCTAGTGCTAGGATTACAAGCATACACCATCATGCTCAACTTTTTCTGTGAGTTCTGGGGACTAAACTCATGTTCTTATGCTTGTGTGGCATTTAACTGCCTAAATGGTCTCTCTAGCCTGGTGATAAATATTTTAGGGGAAAAAAAGTACAAAGCACAAGAAAGGAATAGAGATCTAACAATTTAAATACCGATCTAACAATTTAAAATAATTGTTAGAAAGGTCCCAGTTAAGATAGTAGCATTTGGGGCTGGAGAGGTAGCTCAGTAGTTAAGAGCACTTGTTGCTCTTTCAGAGAACCCGTGTTTAATTCCCAGCACCCGCATGGTGTCTTATAACCATCTATAACTCCAGTTCTAGGGTATCTAACTCTGTCTTCTGACCTTTGAAGTCACATGTATACATTCAGGCAATAATTCATTCACATAAAATAAATAATATAAAATAGAAGGTGGCATTTGAGTAGAGACCTACAGGAAGTGAGGGAGTTTTAAGGTGAGAAAGTGTATTAGCGTTCTCTGGAGTAACAGAATTATAGAATGAATCTCTCTATATATATAAAGGGGATTTATTGGGATGACTTACAGGTTGAAGTCCAGCTAATCCAACAATGGCTGGCTGTGAATGGAAAGTCCAAGATCCAGCACTTACTCATCCTACAAAACTGGATGACTCAGCTGGTCTTCAGTATATGCTGGAATCCTGAAGAAGTAGGCTCTAATGCCAGTGAAGAAATGGATGTACTAGCAAGGCAAGGGCAAGCAGGCAAACAGCAAAAGCTTCCTTCTTCTATGTCCTATATAGGCTTTCAGCAGAAGTTATGACCCACATTAAAGGTGTGTCTTCCCACCTCAGATCCAGATCAAAGGTCACTTCAAACCAAGCCAAAAAAAAAAAAAAAAAAAAAAAAAAAATCTCTTACAGGTGTGCCCTCCATTTCTGGATTGTTGTTCATTTCAGATGTATTTAAGTTGACAACTGATAATAGCTCTCACAGGAAGAGAATATGTTACTGTGCTACCTAGTTTTATGTCAGCTTGACAAAAGCTAGAGTTATTTGAGAAGGAGGAACCTCATTTGAGAAAATGTCACCACCAGACTGACCTGTGGGCAAGTTTGTGGTACATTTTCTTGATTGATGATTGATGTGGGAGGGCCCAGCTTACTGTGGGCAGTACCACCCTTTGGCTGGTGGTCCTGGATGCTATAAAAAAGCAGGCTGAGCAAGCCATGAAGAGTAAGCTAGTAAGCAGCACTCCTCTATGACCTCTGCATGAGTTCCTGCCCTGACTTTCTTTAGTGATAGGCTGTGATGTGGAACTGAAGCTGAAATAAACCCTTTCTTCCCCAAGTTGCTTTAGGTCATGATGTCTTATCACAGCAACAGAAGCCCTAACTAAGATGGTTAAAGATAGAGGAAAAAACAGAACTTCAAAGACCCTTGCATATGAACAGGCTGGAGTATAGTTGGAGTGGAGCAAATGAGAGAGAGATAAACAAGAAACTAGAGGAATAACTGGAAGGGGCAGGTAGATAGATTCCAGAGCTCTTAGCTATAAAAAGGACTTCAACTTTTCCTCTTCCGAGTAATCATTGGAAAGGCTTGAGCAAAGAATGAATGTTTAAGCAGAGGATGGCAATTTTTTTTTTTTTTTTTTTGGTTTTTCGAGACAGGGTTTCTCTGTATAGCTTTGCGCCTCTCCTGGAACTCACTTGGTAGCCCAGGCTTGCCTCGAACTCACAGAGATCCGCCTGGCTCTGCCTCCCAAGTGCTGGGATTAAAGGCGTGCGCCACCCCCACCCCCCCCTGCGAGGATGGCAATTTTAAGGGTCACTCAGGTCGCTGTAGGAGAATAGATTATTAGAATTGGGGACAGGGGTAGAGCTGGGAGAACAGAGTTAACATTTTGTTTGGGGCAGTATGATAGCGTGGACAAAATGTGGGCTTTGGAAGTAGGCAGATCTGGATTTAAATTTTATCAGTAATATTTGCCAGTTGACTAATATTTACCTTTTTTAGAACCAGGCTCCTCATTTATACAATTAGCCCAACAGTGGGATGATGAGAATCTGAGACACTTCATAATATATTTGGGTAGATATATAAAACATTATGCCTAGATAGATAATAAATGCTAGGTGCAATTATGAATTACTTCTTTAAGTCTATGTAGTATTTCTAGGGCCTGTGTTTCTAATAAGTAGATAAGCTGTAGTTGGGTATAAGTAAGAGGAATATGGACATCAAGGCCTAAGAGTCAAAGTGGTAAGAATAAGTTAAATTGGGAGTGGTGTTGCACGCCTTTAATCCCAGCTCTCGGGAGGCAAAGGCAGGTAGATCTCTGAGTACAAGGCCAGTCTGGTTTATGTAGAGAGTTCCAGGACAGCCAGAGCTACATAGAGAGACCCTATCTCATAAAACAAACTAACAAAAAAGAGTAAGTTAGTAAGAAGTACATAATAGTAAGGTTTAGGAAGCTATAGGCATTAACAATATTTACTTGTTGCCTAGGTAGAGGGTTATAGCATAGAGTCATGATACTGCTTAGAGTTATTTTCTTTTCAGGGCTATCTCCAGAAAAACAATGATGAATAGATGGGGGTGGATTGAAGGAGTTGGAGATCTTTTCTATTATATGCTTTGGAGATAATAAAAGACTGAGGCTTAGAAGAGGCTTGACTTGGGTAATGTCAGCATAAATCAGTAAGGCCTCAGCATCTCTAAGTAAGATTCACTTCTCAAGTTAGACAAAGACCTTTTTTGTCTTAGATACCTGTTAGTTACTGATCTGAATGTAATTTGTAAAGCTCTCCAGTCTTCTTTCTTGTATTAGTGTGGTGTTTGTAGTACTCAGGATGATTAGATTACTTATATTGCTATTACCTATTCTAAAGTATTAACAGTTGTGAAATGGGATAGGTTTAATAGGAAAAACTGTGAATTTAGGAGACCGGATGATGTGGGGAGATACACAAATCATACATAGGCTCTGGTCTCATGGAAATTATGGTTTAGTTGGATAAGTGAGAAGTGCACATGAGTAGCTATAATGCAATGTTAAACCTACTCACAGAGCGATTGCAAAGAAGATCATGTGTTGTTTCAGAGGAAAATGTGATTTAAGACAAAAGGGCACTAATATAACATCTGTCATTTAATACAAACACATATAACATGTACAGAAAAGAGCAGCGATTAAATAGGATGATAGTGTGTGCATTGTGGAAGGTAATAGGAGAATGACACATGTAACTTGAGCTGATGACCTCAGAATGGGAGAAGGCCTTTTTCAGCTTTGAAATTTCTATGTTTATTTCTGTTAGCTATATTGTACTTTCTAGGTGCAAGTGTTAAGATACATTTTAGTCAAGTGTGTAGGCTGAGGCAGGAAGACTGCAAGTTTGAAGCCTGGCTGGCCTTGAATCTATGGCAGTCTTCCTGCCTTATCTTTCTGAGTGCTAGGATTATAGGCTTGTGCCACTACCTAGTTTAAAGTTGGTGTTTGATGTAGTATGTGGAATGATTGTCTGGCCTGGTGTGCTAGTATACACCTGTAATACTGGTACTTGGGAAGTGGAAGCAAGAGGATCAAGAGTTCAGAGTCATCCTTGACTACATAGAGAGATTGAAGCTGGGCTACATGAGACCCTGATTAGAAAATACGTAGTTGTCTGACTGCAATATGTCCAATTAGGATCTCAAGCATTTTTGTTCTTCTCCTCTTGTTTTTAATGCTGACTTTTGTTGTAGTCATTCCTACTCATTGGGTTTGGATGTTGAAGAGCCAGTGTTGTGTGACTTTTCTTGGAGAGCTGTAAACAAACATCTTTTTACCCCAGATAGGATGCCAACAACAGACCAAAGAAATGATCCCACTCAAGTCTAGTTTGGTGAGCCAATGAGTTTTGAGAGTTACTTAAATAGAAGCATGAGTGACTCTCAGGCAATTGTATCATGGAACATCCCAAACAAAAATGTTTGACCACTCACAGAGCCCTCATCCCTGGAGCTCCCTACTCAACTTGTTGGCAGTTTCACCTTGTTTACAGATCATCTAACCTGGGAGAGCCTTGTAAGTCCTGTACAGTTTTGAGCATCCTGTGCCTCTCAGCTTCATGAGTTTCCCTCCTCCCTCCAAGTGAGAATAGCAGCACAGCATCCAGGTCTCAGGATTTCTTTTAGCAATTTTCTTCTGCCAGATGTGCTTATTCCCCCCCCCAACCTTGAAAAATAAAATATCCCCTTTAACACCCTTTTAACAGTTAATACTCAGAAGTATTGTGTACAGAAGGAATACCAGCAGGTAAAACTGTTTTACTTTAGGATCTAGTCACACTTTTCATGCTGTTGAGTGAGTCATGATCCTAATTAGTCTTATCAGTTAAAACTAGGAGTCAGATATTGGGATAATAACCTGAAAATTCAGAGAAGCAGAGTAGCAGTGGCTAGAGAGACTTCTTACCTCTATGAATCCTCTACCTGCCTTATATTCCTGTCTCCACCTCCTGAATGCTGGGGTTAAAGGCGTCTATGGTTGACTAGTGGCTGGCTCTGTCCTCTGATCTCCAGGCAAACTTTATTTGTCATAACACAAACAAAATATCATACAACAGTTGAGGCTGTATAAATATCCTATTCCAAAGTATTGTTCACTCATGGTTTAAAATTTTTTTTTATGTTACATTTATTTACTAGGGAGAGAAAGGGCCACTAACTACCAAAGTATAAGTATGGAGGTGAGAGAATAGCTTATGGAGTTGGTCCCTTTTTCCCAATGTGAGTGCAGAGGATTTAGTACCCATTGATAATGTTACTTAAATTGTTTATCACTGTGGTAATGGTGGTTTTTGTAATCCTGCCACTTCTACATTGATTAGCTGACATTCTTCTGTAAAGAAGACTTTTTCCTCCCTCTTCACTATTTATTTTTAATATAGTATGGACTTATGGATTTTTTTCTTGACTTAATGTTTCATTTTTTAAATTAGTATATCTTTATTATAGAATATTTGAGGAAACAGAAAAAAATCCTATCTGTGATCCAGCTTAATGTGTGCTGGTTTGATGTGTGCCTTTTTCTTTTTCTTTTTCTTTTTTTTTTTTCGACACAGGATTTCTCTGTATAACAGCTCTAGCTGTCCTTCAATTTGCTTTGTAGACCAGCCTGGCCTCAAACTCACAGAGATATACCTGCCTCTGCCTCTCGAGTGCTGGGTGATAATGAATTCTTATAAACACATCTCCCAACTTCAGTAATTATCAACATAAGATCAATCTATTTTTATATGTACTCTGGTCTCTCAACCCCTTCTCCACTAAAGCATTTTGAAGCAGTTTTCCAGCATATTTTTTCATATACAAATATTTTGGTGTTCATGTTTAAAAGATAAGGAGTATTTATAAAAATACAGTTCCAGACACAGTGCGGAAGTACCTGCTTCTAATCCAGCAATTGAGATGCAGAAGTGGGCAGAAATCCAGCCTGGTGTAGATAGAGAGTTCCAGGCCAACCAGGGTAACATAATAAAAGCTTATCTCAAAAAAACAAAAAACAAACAAACAAACAAACAAAAAACCAGCTACATTTGTAATTTGCTGTTATGATACCAACATCGTTGTTGTTATCGTTATACCAGCCATCCAGGACCCAAACAGCGGTCATACGTTAGATTTGGTTGATACCTCTTTTAAGTATTTTTTGAAATCTCATTAACACCCCCCCCCCCATTGTACTTCATTTGTTAAGTAAAGAATTCCCTCCCTGGAATCAGAAGTTCAAGGTCAGTCTCATATACAGTGTGCTTGAGACCAGCCTGGGATACATGAGACCCTGATTCAAAACAAAACAAGAAAAACAAAAACCACAATTTTTTTCTTACTGTATTTTGTTGATTGCACTTTAGCATGTTTCTCTATTCTAGAGTATAATTTCTGGAAACTGCTAATTGGATTTGAGGCTTGGTCAGATTTACCTCAGGTGTTTTTGTTTTCCTTCAAGTGTGTTTCATAGATGATATTGTAAATCTCATATTAAATTAAGCTATGAGGCACACACTGTCTGGTTGTCTTTTTCTGATTTTAAGATTAACTAGTGCTGAGTGATGGTAGCACACTCCTTTAATCCCAGCACTTGGGAGGCAGAGGCAGGCAGATATCTATGAGTTCGAGGCTAACCTGGCCTACCGAGGGAGTTCCAGGACAGCCAGGGCTACACAGAGGTGGGGGTTGGGGTTGGGATTAACCAGTAAAATCAATCTCTTAGAAAGCTCCACTCCAGCTATATTCATTGTCCATTAGTATGGACTTTGTGTTGCTGTGGAATGTCATTCTGTATGCTGTGAATGTGTGTTGCTCTGATTGGTTGATAAATAAAACACTGATTGGCCAGTAGCCAGACAGGAAGTATAGGCGGGACAAGCAGACTAAAGGAATGCTGGGAAGAGAAAGAGCAGAGTCAGGAGTCACCAGCCAGACACAGAGGAAGGAAGATAACAAGGCAGAACTGAGAAAAGGTACCAAGCCATGTGGCTAAACAACATAAGAACTATGGGTTATTTAAGTGTAAGAGCTAGTCAGTCAGTAATAAGCCTCAACTAATGGCCAAGCAGTTATAATTAATATAAGCCTCTGTGTGTTTACTTGGGGGACGCAAGTGGGAGAAATTTGTCCCAACCGCCAGCCGGCTGGGACACCCGAGAAACTTCCAACTACATTGTGTACTTTATTAAGGTACTTTCAATGTACATAATTTTTTAAATTATGAAAGTGGCGTATACTCTTTGACAATATAGAATGGTATAATGGGGGGAAAAATTCCCAAACTCTACCTCACTGCTCCAATATATGTTTAATATTTTGGCATATTTTCTTCTGTTATTTCTTTTGTATTCTTGCATGATTTAATTCTGTTTTTGAACAATGGCTTGTTTAGGTTTCATTGTTATAAATAGTGCTTTGAGAAAACATCTTGGTCCATACAATCTGATCTAAGTTGAGATTGTCTTAGAGTAGATTCCTAAGCTATAATTCACCCATCAGAAGATAACTATTACTTTAAAATTCTGGCCAGGAATGGTGGTCTTAGCATGTAACCTCAGCTACTCGAGGCTGAGGGATCAAGATCACAAGTTCAAGGCCTGCCTGGTCTATGAGTTAAGTTCAAGGTCAGCCTCCCTCAACAACTTAGTGAGAGCTTGTCTGGAAATTAAAAGGAAAAACTGTCTGGGAGTACAGATCAGTGGAGGAGCACTTAATTACCATGCATAAAACCTTGAGTTCAATTTCCACTATTGCAAAAACAAATAAGTTACTTTAAAGTTTTACTTTTAGCACATGGTGGTTTGAATAGGTATGGCCCCCATAGACTTATTTTAAGCCTCAGTCATCCTAGGGTTTCCCCTGATAGGTAGCCTCCCTGGATCTGTGGGTTGCAGTCTGATTGTCCTTTGCTTTATATCTAGTATCCACTTATGAGTGAGTATATACCATGTTTGTCCTTCTGAGTCTGGGTTACTTCACTCAGGATGATATTTTCTAGTTCCATCCATTTGCCTGCAAATTTCATGATGTCATTGTTTTTCCTTGCTGAGTAGTACTCCATTGTGTATATGTACCACATTTTCTTATTCCATTCTTCAGTTGACGGGCATCTAGGTTGTTTCCAGGTTCTGGCTATTACAAATAATGCTGCTATGAAAATAGTTGAACATGTATCTTTGTGGTATGACTGAGCATTCCTTGGGTATATGCCCAAGCGTGGTATGGCTGGGTCTTGAGGTAGATCGATTCCCAATTTTCTGACAAACCACCATACTGATTTCCACAGTGGTTGTACATGTTTCTTGAGTTCTTTATATACTTTGGAGATCAGTCCTCTGTCAGATGTGGTGTTAGTGACAATCTTTTCACATTCTGTAGGCTGTCTTTTTGTCTTACTGACCATGTCTTTTGCCCTACAATAGCTTCTCAGTTTCAAGAGGTTCCATTTATTAATTGTTGCTCTCAATGTCTGTGCTACTGGTGTTATATTTAGGAAGTGATCTCCTGTGCCAGTGCGTTCAAGAGTACTTCCTACTTTCTCTTCTATCAAGTTCAGTGTAACTGGATTTATGTTAAGGTCTTTGATCCACTTGGACTTGAGTTTTGTGCACGGTGACAGAGATGAATGTATTTGCAATCTTTTACATGTTAACATCCAGTTATGCCAGCACCATTTGTTGAAGATACTTTCTTTTTTTCCATTGTATAGTTTTGGCTTCTTTGTCAAAAATCAGCTGTTCATATGTGTGTGGATTAATGTCAGTGTCTTCAATTTGATTCCATTGGTCCATATGTTGGTTTTTATGCCAGTACCAAGCTGTTTTTATTACTATAGCTCTATAGTAGAGCTTGAGCTCAGGGATGGTGATGCCTCCAGAGGTTGCTTTATTATACAGGATTCTTTTAGCTATCCTGGGCTTTTTGTTTTTCCATATGAAGTTGAGTATTTTTCTTTCCAAGTCTGTGAAGAATTGTGTTGGGATTTTGATGGGGATTGCATTGAATCTGTAGATTGCTTTTGGTAAGATTGCCATTTTTACTATGTTAATCCTACCTATCCATGAGCATGGGAGATCCTTCCATTTTCTGATATCTTCTTCAATTTCTTTCTTTAGAGATTTAAAGTTCTTATCAAAAAGGTCCTTCACTTGTTTAGTTAGTGTTATCTCAAGGTATTTTCTATTATTTGTGGCTATTGTAAAGGGTGATGTTTCTCTGATTTCTTTCTCAGCCCTTTTATCATTTGTGTATAGGAGGGCTACTGACTTTTTTGAGTTGATCTTGTATCCTGCCACTTTACTGAAGGAGTTTATCAGCTGTAGGAGTTCCCTGGTAGAATTTTTGGGGTCACTTGTGTATACTATATCATCTGCAAATAGTGAAAGTTTTACTTCTTTCTTTCCAATTTGTATCCCCTTGATCTCCTTGTTTATTGTCTTATTGCTCTAGCTAGAACTTCAAGTACTATATTGAATAAATATGGGGAGAGTGGACAGCCTTATCTTGTTCCTGATTTTAGTGGAATCGCTTTGAGTTTCTCTTCGTTTAATTTGATGTTGGCTGTTGGCTTGCTGTAAATTGCCTTTATTATGTTTAGGCATGTTCCTTGTATTCCTGATCTCTCTAAGACCTTTATCATAAAGGGGTGTTGGATTTCATCAAAGGCTTTTTCAGCATCTAATGAGATGATCATGTGGTTTTTTTTTTTCTTTCAGTTTGTTTATATGGTGTATTACATTGACAGATTTTCATATGTTGAACCATCCTTGCATCCCTGGGATGGAACCTACTTGGTCATGGTGGATAATCATCTTGATGTGTTCTTAGATTCGGTTTGCCAATATTTTATTGAGTATTTTTGCATCAATGTTCATGAGAGAGATTGGTTTGTAAGTCTCTTTCTTTGTTGCATCTTGGTATGGTTTGGGTATCAGGGTAACTGTAGCCTCATAAAAAGAGTTTGGTAGTGTTCCTTCTGTTTCTATTGTGTGGAACAATTGGAAGAGTATTGGAATTAGCTCTTCTTTGAAAATCTGGTCGAAATCTGCACTGAAACTATCTGGTCTTGGGCTTTTTTTTTTTTTTGGTTGGGGGACTTTTAATGGCTGTTTTTATTTCCTTAGGGGTTATTGATTTATTTTAATAGTTTATCTGGTCTTTATTTAACTTTGGTATATGGTATCTACCCAGAAAATTGTCCATTTCTTTCATATTTTCCATTTTTGTGGATGTACAGGTTTTTGAAGTATGACCTGATGATTATCTGGATTTCCTCGTTATCTGTTATTGTTTCCCTTTTCATTTCTGATTTTGTTAATTTGGATGCTCTCTCTTTGCCTTTTGGTTAATTTGGCTAGAGGTTTGTCTATCTTGTTGATTTTTTTTTTTAAAAGAACCAACTCTTTGTTTCATTGATTCTTTGTATTGTTTTCTTTGTTTCTATTTCATTGATTTCAGCCCTTAATTTGATTATTTCCTGGCGTCTATTCCTCCTTGGTGAGTTTGTTTCTTTTTGTTCTAGTGCTTTCAGGTGTGCTGTTAAGTCATTGGTATGAGATTTCTCCAACTTCTTTATGTGTAGTGCTATGAATTTTCCTCTTAGTACTGCTTTCATAGTGTCCCATAAGTTTGGGTATGTTGTACTTTCATTTTCATTGAATTCTAGGAAATCTTTAATTTCTTTATTTCTTCCTTGACTCATTAGTAATTCAGTTGGGCATTATTCAGTTTCCATGCGATTGTAGGCTCTCTATAGTTTTTGTTGTTGTTGAAATCTAACTTTAAGGCATGGTGATCTGATAAGATACAAGAGGTTATTCCAATGTTTTTGTATCTGTTGAGATTTGCTTTGTGACCGAGCATATGGTCAATTTTTGAGAAGGTTCTATGGGGTGCTGAGAAGAAGGTATATTCTTTTGTGTTAGGGTGGAATGTTCTGTAGATATCTATTAGGTCCATTTGAGTCATAACATCTGTTAGGTTCTTTATTTCTGTGTTAAATTTCAGTCTGGTAGATCTGTCCTTTGGTGAGAGTGGTGTGTTGAAATCTCCCGCTACTAGTGTGTGGGGTTTGATGTACGATTTAAGCTTTAGTACTGTTTCTTTTATAAATGTGGGTGCCTTTGTATTTGGGGCATAAATGTTCAGAATTGAGACTTCATCTTGGTGGATTTTCCCCATGATAAATATGTAATGTCCTTCCCTATCTCTTTCGATTGATTTTAGTTTGAAATTTATTTTATTCGATATTAGGATAGCTACACCAGCTTGTTTCTTAAGTCCATTTGATTGGAATGCCTTTTTTTCCCAGCCCTTTACTCTGAGGTAGTGTCTTTTTTTGAAGTTGAGGTGTGTTTCTTGTATGCAGCAGAAGAATGGATCCTGTTTTTGTATCCCTTCTGTTAGCCTGTGTCTTTTCATAGGTGGGTTGAGACCATTGATATTGATGGAGATTAATGACCAGTGATTGTTAATTCCTGTTATTTTTTTGGTGGTAGTGTTGTGTTTCCCTTCTTTGGTATTTGTTGGTGTGGGATTATCTATTGCCTGAGTTTTTTCATGGGTGTATTTAATTTCTTTAGGTTGTATTTTTTTTTTCTTCTAGTGCTTTCTATAGGGCTGGATTTGTGGATAGGTATTGTTTAAATCTGGTTTTGTCATGGAATATTTTGTTTACTCCATCTATGGTGATTGAGACTTTTGCTGGGTAAAGTAGTCTGGGTTGGTATCCGTGGTCTCTTAGTGTCTGTATAACGTTTGTTCAGGACCTTCTAGCTTTCATAGTCTCTATTGAGAAGTCTAGTGTTATTCTGATGGGTCTGCTTTTATATGTTACTTGGCCTTTTTCCTTTGCGGCTCTTAATATTTTTTCTTTGTTCTGTATGTTTAGTGTTTTGATTATTATGTGGCAAGGGAACTTTTTTTTTATTCAGCCTATTTGGTGTTCTTTAAGTTTTTTGTATCTTCATAGGTTTTTCTCTATTTTGTCTTCAGTGTCAGAGATTCTCTGTTCCATCTCTTGCATTTGGTTGGTTATGCTTGCATCTGTAGTTCCTGATCGTTTAGTCAGTTTTTCTATTTCCAGGATTCCCTCAGTTTATGTCTTCTTTATTGTCTTGATTTTAATTTTCAAATCTTGAGCTGTTTCCTTCATCTGTTTAATTACTTTTTCTTGGCATTCTTTGATTTCTTCCAATTTTTTTTCTTCCATTTCTTTAAGGAGATTTTTTATTTTCTCTTTAAGAAAGTTTTTCATTTCCTCTTTAAAGTCATTTTTAGGATTGATTTCTTCTGTTTCTTCTGTCATGGTATGTTTAGGTCTTGCAGGTGTAGAATCACTAGGTTCTGATGTTGTCATACAGGTCTTTATGTTGTTGCCTGTATTTTTCACTGGCATCTACTCATCTCTTCCTCTGCTTGGTGTAGGCTGTGTCTGTGTCTGAAGGTGCCTCTCTTGTTCTAATTAATAGTCTTGGTTCACTAGGAGTTCTTGGTCAAATCGGTGCCGTTGGGCTGTTTCACCGGTAACAGCTTCATCCAATCAGTGTTAGTGGGTTATGTCTCAGGGGGCAGTTGTTCCCAATTGGTTCAGGGTGGGCTTATGGCTCCAGTGGTTGTTGGTATTGTGTGGGATGGTTTTATTGGTGTGGGGGCAAGGAAAGAGGCCACTGTTTAGTCCCTGGGGCTCCAATGGCTGTTCCCTGTTGGTGTAGGGTAGGCTTATGACTCCGGTGGTTGTTGGGTTCACAGGCGCTGGGGTTTTTTGGTGAGAGAGCAGGGGAAGGTAGCTGCCTGGTCCCTGGGACTCAAATGGCTGGGGCCTAGGGGCTAGCGACCTGGTCTGCTGGTCCGGAGATGGAGCCTTACCTGTTCCCAGTCGGTGTAGGATAGGCTTATGACTCTGGTGATCTGGTTTGGTGGCTGGACAGCATTCTCTTGACTTCTCCGGTTGCGTTTTGCTCACTCGCCAACTCCTCGGCTGATCTTGTTTTCTCAGACTGCAGGCTGTAGGCTTCTGAAACCTCTCCCGAATGGATCTCAGCTGAACAGGGTGATTGGTAGAGCAATCTCACCAACACCTCCACGTTGTTGAGTTTTGCAGGATCGGCAGCTGGGCCCCGGGTTGGCCTCCGGCAGAATGTTCCACTCATTTTTAAATTTGAAATTACTGCAGCCTGAGCAGGGGGACAGGGAGTCTTTAGCATTGCAGTCCTGGCTTTGGAGTTTATCAGACTTTAAATCATGTTCCAGAGGAATAATTTACAAGCTTGAGATCTCTAAGCTTTTAAAAAGTGCTCATTTATAAAAATGGATCCAATGATGTCTGGGTTTTTCTTTTGGTGGGGTGGGGGTGGGGGGTGGGGCACCTGAGAGAACAAGAGTTTATTAAGTGAAAATCTTCTGATGAGAAAAATCACTTTGTGACTGAAGCTCAAGGTGAGAGAAGGCAGCCTTGACACAAATCTCTGGTTAAATTAGTTGCATGATTAATGAGCTTAGAGGTCCCCCCTGAATAATTCAGAAGACCTTTATATGTGTTTTACCATGTTATATATACTTTGGGATTTAATCAATTTAATTTTATAGATAAGTAGTATGTGCACATGTTTGAATGGGGTTGGGGCAAGCATGAGCATCCTACCACACACGTGGAGATCAGAGAACAGCTAGTGGAAATCAGTTCTCTTCTTCCACAGTGTGGATTCTGTGATAGATTTTGGGCCTCCAACTCAGGTATCAGGGTTTTTCTGTGTAGCCCTGGCTGTCCTGGAACTTGCTCTATAGATCAAACTGGCCTCGAACTCACAGAGATATGCCTGCCTCTGTTTCCCAAACTCTGGGACTAAAGGTGTGCACTATCACTCCTGACCATATTCTGTTTTTTTTACATGGGTGCTAGGGATCAAACTCAGGTCCTTATGTTTGTGTGGCAAGTGCTTAACTGCAACGTAATTAATATTTATCCAATACCTGGTATAGCCTAGATTATACAAGCTGAAGATTCAAGTAATTCACAGGCTAGGTTATTTCATGAACTAGTAAGTTTTCTAAATTCTCTATGATGTGTTAAGTGTAAGGAAGGCATGTTTTGAAGAGAAATGTTTAGTTTTTATTATGGCAAAGACTAGAAAACACTTGATTAAATAACCTACAAGATCATTAAGAAGGACTATGATTTTATGAGCAGATATCTTTTGATGTGAAACAAATATTTACATTGCCTGTACTCAACTCATTTATACCCAGTAGAAGTTAGAGATGGTCCTAGTGTGGTGGGAGAGACCAGTTGTGTTTACTGTTCTAACCTTCCTCACTTGGAAAATGGAACAGGGAAGAATTTGTAAAGATTGGGGCTTACGTCAGTTGATATTTATCTGTAGCTATCATTACTGCAGTCCATAGAGTACCTTATTGAAATATGTTTCATATCAGACAGAACTTTGGTGGGGGATGTGTATGTTCCCTCCTTGATTGCTGCAAGTGCAGGGAGTACACAGAAACCTTCCTTGGAGTGAACTAGATTTTTAGATCTCATGGTTTGGCAAACAAGGAATGTCTTGTGGCTGGCAGTTTTGGTCACAAGTGTTATTTTCAATATAGAAAGGTTGTGGTTTCCCAGTCTTCCCCACAGAACATTCCCCACAGAACAGTTTTAAACTGCTTCTTCTTATGAATGTTATATTTTCTTTTATACCTTGAATCTACTGCCTGCTAACTTTTTTTTTTTTTAAATGGGAAAGTGTTGACTCGGAGACAAAGAGAGGCCAAGAAGAAAAGTGACAGCAGGACAGCCGCCCAGACTGCCCTGGACACCGAGTAAGTAGTGCAGTGCTTTCATCCACTGCTGGTCTAGCACACGTCACTTGGACTGAGGGAAGAGACTAGTTCCTGTCCCCATGTATTTCTTTGGTTGCCCATCCTTCCTTTATTGTTTGAAAGCCTAAATTTCTTTTTCTTATTAATAGTTGATTTCAGTGTACATCTCCCCTCTATTCCTTTTCAGTACATTAAAGATGATCCTGTTTCTGCATTGCTCTTAGGTTTCTGTTCTCCGTGAATTTATATATTGGTGTTTAGTGTTTGGGGGAGCAGTGAACATTTTGCAATGTGGTATAGAAGTTGAGTTGCAAGAGGTTGAGCAATATAGAAGACTTCCTTGGGATGTGGGTTGTAGCTTGACTAAGAGAGCGCATTCTGAGGAAGGGGTCAGGTATAGATTCTGCCTCTTGAAAGCAAAGCCATTTCCCACAGTATGTTAGAATGGTGAGTTATTAGGCAGAAACTTTCATTTCTAGGGTTTTTTCTTTATTAAAACTTTGTTTCCATTAAAATATAATTACATAATTTCCCCTCTTCTTTTCCATCTTCCAGCCTCTCCCTCATGTCCCCCCCTTCTCACTCTCTCTCAAATTCATGTCCTCTTTTCTTCAATTATTATTGTTATGCATGCGCACAGACACATACACACATAAATACAACCTGTTGAGTATATTTAGTGTTGCTTGTATGTATATGATTTCTAGGCTGACCACTGGTGTTGGATAACCAGTTAGGGGGCTGATCCCTGGTAGAGACTTAATTCTCCATCTCGAAGTAGTCATTATTGACTGTAGTTCTCTGTGAGGTTTCCTCCTTCCACTTTCACATGTCTGTTGGTGGTGTCATTGTTGAGATATCATAGGTATAGCTTTTAGGAAACAGTCTCACAGCAGACTTCTTTCCTCTGGCTCTTTTTTTTTTTTTTTAAAAGATTTATTTTATGTATATGAGAGCTCTATTTGCATGTATGCCTTTATGCCAGAAGAGGGCATCAAATCCCACTATAGATGGTTTTGAGCCACCATATGGTTGCTGGAACTTAAACTTGGTACCTTAACTGCTTAGTCATTTCTCCAGCCCTCCTCTGGCTCTTAAAATCTTTCTGTCCCCTCTTCCACGATGTTCCCTGAGCCTTAGGTTCAGGAATTGTATTGTAGCTATATCCTTTAGGGCTATGCTTCCCACAATTCTCTGTATTTCCTCCCACCCCTTCAAGTACTAGGGATTGAATCCAGGACCTTGTATGTGCTAAGCAAGCAGTCAATCACCGAACTATGCCTTCAGCCCCTTTTCATTTTCTTTCTTATTTTTTCAAATAAAGATAAATTATATGTAACTAAGTCATGTGGCCAACAATAACAAAGTCAAAGTCTGCCTGACTTTAAATGTCCAGGTCTTTCTGTAGTGCTGTTGTCTCTCATAGATTAGGTTAATCCAATGGAACTGGGGTTTTAAGACCATAAATTCTAAGTCATGACTGGGTTCAACCACACTTTATTAATCAAAATTGGAACCGTTATAGTCAGTGTATTTTTGCCAATGAAAAATGTTTGTTTATTTCAGGGTCTTCCTATTGGCCAGTGCTGGCTTCAGGCATCACAGTTCTTAGTGCTATATCTCATTAATTTTCTGGTCACAAATCACAGACATAATGGTATCCCTGAATTCAGAAGCTTCAGTGTATCAGACCAACAGCAGACTGCCAGACAGTTATCCCTGACCTTCTTTTGGTACAAGTTTGGCTTTGGGAAGTGCTTTGGAGCTTCTTGGTCCAGCCACTGAACTGGTCATCACTGGTTGTCAAGCACAATTCATTTTTTGTTGCATGTCATGATCTTAATAAGAAATGGTTTGTTGTTCTGTAGATTAAGAGGGATGACAATTGAAAACAACTTAAATTTTCTTTTCTTTTTTTCGGTTCAGTCATGAGACACCCACTTATCAAACCTTTTCACCTTTCCAATTTGCCTCAAATACTTAAACAACTTGTATGGTTCACATTGAGCTCTTTGGCAACTTCTTGAGTCAAATAACAGAATCAGCTCTAGTGAGTGCTCTTCGTTGCTCATTGTCAACTTCCTGTGGCCAACCACTAAGCTCCTTCCCTTCCAGGCTCTTGAACCACCAAAACTGTACTCTATCAGTTCCTGGACCAAAGACCTATTGATGTTGCAAATTGCCTCAGCTGTTTTACCACCTATTTTTAGCCAAATAAGAAAACTGCTCAAATTTTTGCTTCACACCATTTCCATATTATAAAATAAATATAAACAGCAAGTATTATGTCATTACCAAAAACCCATAAAGTAAAAAATGTGCATTAAAATGATGTATATCGAGCCGGGCGGTGGTGGCGCACGCCTTTAATCCCAGCACTTGGGAGGCAGAGGCAGGCGGATCTCTGTGAGTTCGAGGCCAGCCTGGGCTACCAAGTGAGTTCCAGGAAAGGTGCAAAGCTACATAGAGAAACCCTGTCTCGAAAAACCAAAAAAAAAAAAAGATGTATATCATAACTATATTTATTTAAGAGTATTTCATTATCAAATGACAAATTCAACAGTGCAGAAAACAAAATTACTTTTGTACTAATCTAATAATGAGAATTAATAGTGTTTTTTGCATTAATTGATAAACTTTGAAGATATACTAATCTAACTTTTCTCACAAGGTAGAGTTTTACTTGCATCCTTCCAAGTAATTGAGTAGTTTGAGATGTTATTTCTATTATTTTATTGTCCTTTAGAGAAAATCTTCCATAGATCTAATCTCTTGCCATAGTTACTAAGCAGTAATGGTCAGAAAAGAAAGTTTAAGATGAATTTATGAATCAGCTATGAGTTCTGATATTTATTAACTGTAACTACCTTGGGGAGAATAGTTCTATCCTAATGGGGCTGAAGAATTAATTGAGAAATATGTTGAAAGGTACTGACCACAGAGAAAGTAGTTAATAAGTATTCTTCACTAACTCCCACAGTTCTGTCTTCATTGATACCTCAAGAACACACTTTCTTTCCTTTCTCTGAATGATTTTGTTATAAAAAGTTGACAGTAACTATGTTATGTGCAAAAACTTGTGGCAGAGCCGCATGTTTTAGTAACTTCCTAGTTGATGTGTCAGGTTATTGAGTCAAGGAAGTTATCATATAGACAGACTTGATTTACTAACCAAACAAATTCATCAACTATGGTAAAACTCTCATTATTGACTTAGTGCTTTTTGGTGCTCCCTTTTCTGTCGAAATTTTAACTTCTCTTTGAAGAAACGATTACACTCAATTTCAGAAGCGTTTGACAGACTGTTTTATGTCTTAGGAGCAATCAGCATTGTTTGAGATATTTAGAAGAGCTGATTTCATTACCATCCCACTGCTGCAACAGCAGGATACAGAGAAACAGCCAGGGAAAACTGCTAATGACTTAGTCCTTATGATTGGCATAGGGTTAATTTTATTGGTGATCCCACTGAGTGAATCTGCATTGGTTGACAAGTCTCCTTTGCAGACATTTTTGAGATGTAAAAAGACAGTTTGAAACATTCCAAGAGCCCAGAGGCAAAAGCAGATCTTAAAACTGCCTTCCCTCTCATCTCCCACCCCTCTTCTGATTACCCAGGAAGGAGAAGTGTTATCTGTGTAAGTCCCTGGTCCCACTTGGAGAGTATCAGTGTCATGTAGAGGCCTGTCTCCAGCTTGCAAAGAGTGACGGTGGAGATGGGACCAAAGGGAGTAAGAGAACAAGAGTGTATGCGACTGTGGAGGGCAAGCAGCAGCAGCAGCAGCAGCAGCGGCCGAGGAAATCAAAGGTATGTGCTTTAAGAAAAGCTACAGTTCTGTTCTCCCTATCTTTCCTCTCTTCCCTCCCTCTTCCTCCTCCTCTCTTTCCTAGTTATCTTGATATAAGATTTATGCTTGTATAGGTGGGGGTTTGTGTGTATGTGTGCATGCATATATGTGCATTTATGTATGGAGGCCAGAGGTCAGATTTGTGTGTTATTCCCCAGGAGCATCCACCAATTTTGAGACAGGATCTCTCACTGGATCTGGGGCTTACAGATTAAAGGGTGCTGCCTGAAATCCCTCCACTCAGATCCAAAACTATGGCAGTTTTAATTGCTATGCAATTACAGTACATATAAAGTTTTTACTTTTATAAAAACATAATGGTTTAATTATGAAAAGCATAACTTTTATTTATTTTTTTTTTTAATTTTACCATGCAGGTACCTATGTTTATGTCAGATGCCCCACTTATCCTTTGAGACAGGTCTCTCATTGAACCTGGTGTTCACTGATTAGCTAGACTGTCTAACCAGTTAGCTCTGGGAATCTGCCTTTATCTACTCCAACCCTCATGCTAGGGCCATAGCTGCATAGGGCCATGCCAGTTTTTAAATTTGTGTTGGGACCCAAACTCAGGTCCTCATTTTTCACAGCAGTCATTTCTGTGGCACCCCATTCCCAAATTAGTATATCTTTTGGTTGTATTTTGTAAGAACGTTTGATTTTAAAAATTGCTATTTGAGTTAGTAATGTGGGTTGCCTACAAAATTCATAATGAATTTTGGCTTGGGATTAAGGCAGAAATTTCCAACAATTTCTGAAATGGCCCTAAGTGTATACCTGTCAATTTGTAGTATGTGTTTATGTAAAGCAGTGTTCTCAGCACTGATGATAATAAAATCAAAATATCAATCAATTCTGAGATGCATTGAACATGCTCTACATTTTGCAGTGTTAGATATTCAGTAGAATTTAATGTTTGTTTGTTTTTTGTTTTTTTTTTTCTGATACAGGGTTTCTCTGTGTAAATTTGGAGCCTATCCTGGAACTTGCTCTATAGACCAGGCTGGCCTTGAACTCACAGAGATCAATTTGCCTCTGTTTTCTGAGTGCTGGGATTAAAGGTGTGCGCCACTACTGCTGGGCCAGGATTTAATCCTTATGTAAAAATATACAAGTGTGGGCTGGAGTTTTGACTTAGAGGTAGAATGATTGCACCTAGCATGAATGAAGCTCTGTACCCTATAATACTGAGATTGATGACAAAAGTACACTTACAATTCTAGCACTTGGGAGGTAGAAACAGGAGGATCAGAAGTTCAAAGTCATTATCAGCTGTATAACAAGTTCAAGGCCAACTTGGGTAATATGAGACCTTATCTCAAAAGCCAAAACATCAAAAACTAAAACCATACCACAAGCTCATCCATTTTGTTAGTATGCACATTTGCTTTTATCTTTAGTAAATGGTAAAATTATATATAGTCCATAGAATTATCCTTAAATAATTTTCATTATGATTTATTATCAATAAATCTTTGATTTGTTTTATTGATTTTATTTACCTGTATACCTAAGATCATGTAAAAGTTTCTCAAGTGAGAAGGGGTCCCAAGTGGGATAAGAAGCTCTACTGTACAGTGTAAACATTCCTCTGCGTTTAGTTTTAGACTTCTAAAACATTATTAGCTGGGTATGGCAGAGCATATCTATAATCTCACCACTAATGAAGCAGAGGAGGAAGATCATGATAAGTTTGAGGACTTCCTGGTCTACATAGCAATTCTAAGCCCCACCTCCACCTCTAACACCTGCTTCCCAACCCACAAAAACCATTATTATTAATGTTTGTATCATATAGATGGTCACTTAACCATCAACTTATTACTGAAATTTAGTTTTTTTCCCCCAATCCTTCTGTATTTATAACTGTTTAAAACAGTCTAAAGGCTGGCATAGGCAAGCTCCTGTAATCCCAGCACTCAGGAGGTATGAGAGTTTAAGGCCAGTCCTGGATACATAGTAAGTTTTAGACCAACTTGAGGTAGGTAGTGAGACCCTAGTCTAAAAAACAAACTACAGCAAAACTCCAATAAAACAATAAAAACAAAACAGAATAATGACAATTTAAAAATGGGGAAAATACCATTAACCCATCCTTGAACTACCAGTTATTTCTTGAAGTGTAAGTCAACATTTCAATGTCTTTTGAAATGTTATATCAAATTGCTTTTCAGAAAATGTAGGGAATTCATGTCCACACTGCTAGGAACACATGTGAAATAACTTCTGAATCCCTTCTATGTCTAGGCTTCAGAAACTATAGGGTATGGTCCTAGTCTGTGGGAAAATGGATCTAAGGGCTTTCCGGGCCTTGTGATGAGAGATCAGGAAGGGCAAGTTTTAGTTTAGGGCCCGAGATAAAGCAGCAACATGTGTTCAAGAACTGTTAGCATACTAACCACATACACAGTTGGGCAGGGAGACCAAACCCATCTCCATCATGTCAGCAGGAAGTGACATCTCAATGAATCAGATGACTCTAAAATATTTATTTCATGTACATGGGTGTTTTGCTTGCATGTATGTCTGTGTACCATATGTGTGCCTAGTATCACAGAGGCCAGAAAAGAGTGTTGGATCCCTAGAAGTAGGTTACAGAAGGTTGTGAGCTGCCATGTGAGTGCAGGGAATCAAACCTGGGTCCTCTAGAGGAGTAGCAAGTGCTCTTAATCATTGAGCCACCTCTCTGGCCCCTGAATCAGGTGATTTGGGAGTTGAGTTTTATAGGTGAGTGCTTATTTATACCAAAGAGCTAATTTATTTTTCTTTTTTAAAAGTTTCTTTTTATATTTTAAACTTTTTATTTTATGTATGTGAGTATTATACACACTTATATGTCTCTCTGTGTACCACATGTGTACCTGGTGCCTGAGAAGCTCAGAAGAGGACATCAGGTCCTTTGAAACTGGAGTTACAATTGTGAGCTGTAATGTGGGTGCTAGGAATTGAACCTAGGTCCTGTGGAAGAGTGGCCATTGCTCTTCATCATTAAGCCACCAGTTTATCTTGTCATTACTACCTGTAGAAGGTGCCTTGAAACTGGTTTTTTGTTTTTTTTTTAAAAAAAAATCTCAAATTTAGGGCTGGAGAGATGGTTCAGTGGTTAAGAGCACTGACTGCTCTTCCAAAGGTCATGAGTTCAGTTTCCAGCAACCACATGGTGGCTCACAACCACATGTAATGAGATCTGGTGCCCTCTTCTCGCCTCCAGGGACACATGCAGGCAGAATGCTGTATACATAATAAATATTTTAAAAAAAAAAGTGAGTCTTCTCACTTCAAATGATTTAAAAAAATATCTCAAATTTAAACATAGGGCAGAAGCTGTTCTTTTTTTTTTTTAAGATTTACTTTTATTCATTTTAGTTGTGTATATGTATGTGTCTGTGTGAGGGTATGTGCACATGAGTCCAGTGCTCTAGGACTCCAGAGGCCAGAGGCCTAGGATTCCTTGGAACTGAAATTACAGGCAGTTATGAGCTGCCATGTGAGTGCTGGGAATTGACCTCCGGTCCTCTGAAAGAGCAGCATGTTCTTAACCATTGAGCCAACCCTCCAGCCCAAAGGTTCTTCTTTAATGTAATTTGTGGACTGATTTGATTTGATGCTAAAACCATCCTTGAGTCTTTCCCTCCTTCCCTCCCTCCCTCCCTCTTTCCCTCCCTCCCTCCCTCTTCTTTCTCTCCTTCTTTCTTACAGGGTCTCCCTGTGTAAGCTTGACTGGTCTGGAACTTGCTATGTAGGCCAGGCTGCTCTTGAACTCAGAGATCTACCTACTTTTGCAGCTGAGTCCTGGGGTTAAAGGTGTGCACCACTCCTGGAAACACAGCTGTGTTCCTGATGTGGTGCTTTAACCCCTTCATCACAGTTGTCTGTTCTTCTCATTTACTCTCATATATTATCAAGTGAAAGACTAACCTAGTGCCAGCTGTGCCACCACATTTCTCTTCTGGGAAAGATTTGATCTGGGCTCAATTGTAGTTGGGCTTTTCTTTGAGCCACCAGCTCATAGGAGATACACAGAGACTTGTATTAATTATGAAAGCTTAGCCTTAGCTTATGCTTGTTTCTAACTAACTCTTATAACTTAAATTAATCCATTTTTAATAATTTACTTTTTGCTTCATGGCTTTATTACCTTATCTCTATACTGTCCATACTGCTTGCTCTGTGTCTCCTGGCATCTCTGCCTTCTTCCCAGTGTCCTCTCTGCCCAGAAATCCTGGCTAGTTATTGGCCATTCAGCTTTTTATTAAACCAGTCAGAGTGACACATCTTCACAGTGTACAAAAAGATTATTTTACAACACTAAGTCAACTGTGTTTTAAATCTAGCCATGAAGTAATCTTACTGTCTTATTTTCCTCCATCACAGGAAAAAGGTCACAGTCAAGGCCGACTGCTCAGCCTCTTGGAACAGTCTGAACACAAGACCACAGGTGAAGACCCCAAGACCATTTATCTGGATTTCTGTCTAGGCCTTCTAGTGAAGATAGCAAATCTCACCTTTCAGATGATTGTTGGGAATTATAAGTAAATTGTTTTGGAGCCAATCAGCTAGCCTTTGAAATTTAATCTAGGCCATCTCTTCCCAAGGAAGGATGAGGAAATAACCTGTCTTAACCCATCATGGCTTTAATGTAATGCTTTATAAAGCTAGAGTCTGAACTGCCTGTTAAACTGGGGAGTGGTTCCAAATTGCAAAATGCCAGAAAATAGATCTTCTAAAGGAACAGTCATGGAAAACCACACATGCAGATATTACTGCCTCTTCTCAATGTTTGTAAATCATTACCTTTAGCTTAGTGTCCCAACTTACACTCCTAAGAAATTGTAGGAAGTAATTCCTCTTTGTTTCTCTAGTATTTAGGGAGCATTAGAGTAGATTCATCAGGAGCATTAGTAATACTAACTTTAGTGATTGCAAGGATTGTATCTAGTAAAGCACTGAATATATTCCCTGGCATTAGTAGGCTTTTGCTGGATGTTAGATGCTATTGTTCCTGTTAGTTGCTATTGTTAAAATTTGCCAAATACAAATTGAACAGTAACTTTTTGCTTACTGTCTAGTTATAATAGTTTATTACCACCAAGCAAATCTGTTTTGCTTTGTGATGACTGTAAAAAGAGCCTGTCTCACATCCTGCTTCTAGATCACCAGGTTGTGAATCTCTCAGGTGGCAGGTTTCCCCTGGCAGCCCTTATTGCCTGAGTCTAGATCTGAGGTAAGTTTATTCAGAAATGATGCATTCAGAAGTGTTTACCTGCAGCTGAGCTTGTTGGATGCTAATGTTCACATTCCATTGGTCTAAGGATTGGAGAGCTGAACTACTTGAATAGGCCTGATGAAAAGCACCAGACAATGAGAAGCTATGACTGCTAATGTTAGTACTTTTATCTCTCCAGGTGTAGAGGAAAAAACCAAGTCTTCAGAAGCAAGAGCCTTCAGGTAAGTTGGGTTATGCACAAAGTGTATTGTCAACAGCTCTGGCAAGTGTGAGCCTAATGCTGGATTCTTTGTGTAGGAATGATAATTAAAAATGCTAAAATAGAAATCACTGTAGAACTAACACAATTCTTTAACCTGATGATCCTGTTATATCTGGATTAAGAACTGGATAAATAAGCCGGGCGGTGGTGGCGCACGCCTTTAATCCCAGCACTCGGGAGGCAGAGGCAGGCGGATCTTTGTGAGTTCGAGGCCAGCCTGGGCTACCAAGTGAGTTCCAGGAAAGGCGCAAAGCTACACAGAGAAACCCTGCCTCGAAAAACCAAAAAAAAAAAAAAAAAAGAACTGGATAAATAACTGTATTGACGTTAAAGTAAGTAGGGTTATGCGTTACTCTTTTCTTCTTTTCAATTCCCATCCAAATTGGAATTCTAGCAGATTTGGGAATTTGGATCTAACTCCACAGTCTTTCCATGTCTCCATGGCTTTAGATTATGTGATTTGCACAGTATTCTCATCTGCAAAAGCAGAATGCTTACAACTTACATGGCTAGAGTATTATAGAAATTATGTGTGCTAATATAATTTAAAGCCTCCACTATAGTGTATAGCTCATAATTGGTGCTTACCAGCTTCATGCTGAACTTGAAACCAGGCATAGTGGGATACACCTTTAATGCCAACATGGGAGACAGAGGCAGACTGATCTCTGAGTTCATGGCTAGCTGGGTCTACATAGTGAGAAACGCCCCCCACCCCTTTTTTTTCCCAATAAAGGCTAGAGAGATGCTCAGTGTTTAGGAGCACTGACTGCTCTTCCAGAGGACCCAGGCTCAATTCCTAGCATCTTCGTGGTGGCTCACAACCATCTGTAACTCTAGTTCCAGGAGCCCTAGCACTCTCCTCTGTCCTTGAGGGGCACCAGGCATACATGTATGTGTTATACAACTATACATGCAGACATCTTTACACATAAAGTAAAAAATTTAAAGAACTGGACATACGCACACACACGTAATATGTCTCACTTGAGTTTTTTCTCTCTGTCTAGGATACCTTCACCAGAGGTGGAAGAGGCTAGCTGCAGCAGAGAGATGCAGAGTTCCCTACCACAGCTCAACTTAAATGAGTCTCCCATCAAGTCTTTTGTTCCTGTTTCAGAAGCCACAAATTGCTTAGTGGACTTTAAAGACCAATTTACTTTCCGGTCACGAACCAAATCAGGCAGAGGAAGGAGGAGAAAATCTTGACTTTCTTGAGACTGGAATTTGACCAGAACCATTGTTGTTGGGTTGGTCATGTTCATTAATTATAGTGGTCTCTAGTTTGTTGTGAGAGTTTGGACCCTGTCATTTTCACCACCAGCACCCACTCAGCATCCTGATTTTTATGTTTTATAAGATCTTTTCAGACAATTGTGAACAGAATTCTGTTTTACAACAGTCTATTTGAATTTGCTTATAGTTAAATTTTAAATATATTTATCTATGTTTATAATGAAATCTTATTTCAATATATGGAGATTTTTTTCTTTATATTTGTGGTGAGCTTTGGATGGGGTTATTTTAATTGAAGAGGTAGTTTTTCACTCATAAACTGTGTGTTTCTGAATGAATTTCATAGTTAATCTTTGACATACTGCCCACATTCATTTCAACTGCACTGCACAATTCTGAATATTGACTGAACCTGGCATCATTTTGGATGTACCAAAGGTGTTGAATCCCACTACTTACTGTTATCTCTTTCATTCAGTGACCTATAAGTTCATCTTGCTCTACTCACCCAGTTAAGAGTTGTAAGCCAGGAAAATAGAAGTGTGACCTGCCATCCTTCCCCTGGAATTTTGTTTGTTTTGTTTTTGTTTTTCAAGTCAGGGTTTCTCTGTGTAGCCCTAGCTGTTCTGGAACTCACTCTATAAACCAGGCTGGCCTCGAACTCACTGAGATCCACCTGCCTCTGCCTCTGAGTGCTGGGATTAAAGGTGTGTGCACCACCACCGCCCAGCTTCCCTGGAATTTTTAAGTGAACACTTTGTATTAGTTCCTATGTAGTTTTTTTTCAAAGTAGATTTACCAGTGGGAGTACCAGGCACAGTTATCTGTTTAAACCAGTGTTTTTTTTTTTTTTTTTTTGTTTTTTTTGTTTGGTGCTACAGATCATGTGGCAGCAGCAAATTCTGTTTCAGTAGCAGTACTAGAGCAGTATACATTCTCCACAGTGTCGCCTGAGCCCTTCCAGTGCAGGAGAGAGATGTGGTTTATCCTTAGTGCCCAGGGGACAGAGACTCAGATCGCAGAAGGAACTGACCAAAGGAGGTAATCAGACAAGGGTGAAAAGAGCCAGCTGGTGGACAGTTGGATGAAAGAGACTGTAAGAAGTAGATATCAACAGTACAGGATCTTAGACCAGGTCAATATACAACTCAGATGCCTACCTTGTGATTTATCATATCTAAAGCTGTTTTTTATTTTAAAATGAAAATGAGATGTGTGCCACACTGGGGAATTCTTAGCTGGACTGGAAGACCCAGTACAGACATTAAGGACTATGTCATGCCCTTTGCACACAAACTCTTTGAGTTGTAGTCAAGATGAAAAATACCCGTTCCCACCACAGGCAATGTCTTGCTCTTGGTTGGTGCCAACACCGCGACCAGCATCACACATACAATGTTTTATTTTTTGATCAATCACCACAGTCCAGCCAATATATGTACTGTCATTTTATCCTCATAGAAACTCATATATATTCATCCTCATATAACCAACTCTGAGATGAGGAAACAGATGGAGAGGAACAAGTAAAAGGACTGTATACCCACGGCTGTGAAACCAGTCATGGACTTTCTTCATTTCTAAAGAAAACCTTGGGCTTTTGACATCAGTACTGATGGTTTTCATGTTTTTCCTCCCGAGGAAAAGTGTACCAGACATGACCCATTAGTATAACCCTCATTTTATATTTCTCATTAATTGGCCATTTAGGAGGTAGATCTCTATAAATGCTGTAGTTTGTATTTCTATATATGAGGTCAAGGGAAAGTGCTGCTTCTAGAAAGAGATTAGCTAAAATTTGAGCAGGCTCTAGAGAATGTGGGCCATTGGCTAACGGTATAGATTAGCAAGACCAGGAATTCTCGGCCTAAATGGGACTCAAGGAAAGAGAAGACCCCCCCCCCCCAACCCCCACAACTGCCTTCAGTGGGCTCATTTGTCCAGTCTGTCGTCCCTTGCTGTAGTCTTGACAGTAGGTGCCTTAATCAAAGAGTGACAATTATGTCAAATCAATCCAAGTCTGCACCCTGCTTCTAAAACAAGTTACTCAGCCCTTCTTGGACTTAGTTTACTTGTCCGTAAAATGAGGGGAAAAAATACTTAAAGTGTTCTCAGTATTAACAAAATGTTTATAAAGATGCTAAACACATTTGCTATAAATGTATGGTGGCAGCAGTGAGTTAGTGGCAGCAACTGTGGCTGCTGTTCCTCTACTTTTGTCTATCATAAATAGTATTGCAGTGAGAGGTGAGGGCCAGAGAGGTGGTCTGCAGCTGCACGAGGAGACATTTATCTGAGGAGCCCATGAGCCACAGGAAACCTGGATCTTAGACACTTAACTTTCCTGGGGCCTCTGGGTAGTTCTTCTGAAAGACTGCCAGCTCATGGGGAATTTCAAAGCTCCATGAACTAAACAAATTAGTGCTATAAACTGGGGAGACTTGTATCTAACAACATCATAGTTGTGATCATTTTGTCCTTATCAGAGGCTGTACCTGACCCACCCAGGTACTTACCCTTCTATAGACTCTATACTCACAGGGCTTTATTGAAAATACTTACAACTGTGTGTTATAAGAAGGTGTCTATAGCATGAATCTTAAATGGTCTTTTTAATAAAAACAAACCCAGAGCCAGGTATTGGGGTGAATGCTGGAAGATCAGAGAAACAGAACAAGCCACAGCCACCTCACCTTGTCAATTCCTCACTGATCCTGTTTCCTCAGACTGGAAGCCTCTGAGTCCTCATCCAGAATGAATCTCAGCTGAATTGCTGCTAAAAGCCTAAAAGCTTAACCAGCTCTAGTTTCTGGTTTTCATGCCTTATATACCTTTCTGCTTTATGCCGTCACTTCCTGGGATTAAAGGAATGAGTCACCACGCCTGGCTGTTTCCAGTGTGGCCTTGAACTCACAGAGATCCAGGCAGATCTCTGCCTCCAGAAGGCTAGGATTAAAGGTGTGAGTGCTACCATTTTCTAGCCTCTGTATCTGGTGGCTGTTCTGTTCTCTGACCCTAGATAAGTTTATTAGGGTGCACAATATTTTGGGGAACACAATATCACCACATTTCCCCTTTTTTGTCTAAAAAAAGCTTATAACTAATGCAAGAAAAACTGTATCCAATAAGTATATACAATATATACAGTCAAGAATTACATTAACGATGTCTAGTCCATTAACATTTGACAGATTCAGATGAAAAACTCCATTGTATATATTAACAATGCCCAGTCCAGTAACATTTGATAAACTCAGACAAAAATTTTCATTACTTACCTATTTAAAACAAGTAGTCCCTTTTTAAAAGTAGATTCAATAATTGACCTTTTTATCTTACATATTTTCAAAGGGGAAGGATGGCAGCGGCAGTGAAGGGTAAGAAAGGGTTTTTAGTCTCAGCTCTTAGCTACTGCTCTGACCTCTTGGGCTTTTAACTCTGCATTTGGCTCTGCGTCTCTTATTTAATAAGACCGGTACATCCACAGGTGTCCTTGGTTTCTGTTGGCACAAGCTGGAAGTGCCAAGAACTAGTGCTCTGGTGCAGCTCTTGGCCAATAAAAATAGAAGTTGGAGTATATAAATAACCCATTTTCTTCATGTCTCAGGTGGAACAACTGAGATACATTTACCGTTTTCTCAGGGATCCTCTTGTAGAGTTGGACAATCATAGCACCCATAACAACTCAAATATGTGAACTGTCTTGTCTTCTTTTTCTTGCTATCTCACTTTAAAATTCCCTCATAACTAGGTGTGAAGCCCTTGCTTTTGGGTCCATGTAAGTGCAGGGTTAGCACTTGCATGAATATGCAGCATCAGTCTAGCTTACTTTCATCACCCTAATTTCAGCTCTATTTTGGAATCTTCTGAAATACAATATATGATTAGGTCTAGTTCTTGGGAACCAAACCTGGAAGTAGACATCTTGACTCTACTTAAAAAGAAAAAAATCTGGTCGTAGTGGCACATGCCTTTAATTCCTGCACTGGGGAGGCAGAGGCAAGTGGATCTCATAAGTTCAAGGCTGGTCTGCTCTCTGTAAACAAACGTTTCCTGTTTCAATTGCCCAGTCCCAAATAAACACACAGAGGCTTATATGAATTATAAATGCTTAACCAGTAGCTCAGGCTTATTACTAACTAGCTGTTACATTTTAAGTTGACCCATATTCCTTATTTATGCTCTGCCATGTGGCAGTACCTTTATTATCATGGCACATTCATTTCCTGCTCCCTCTGTGTCTGGCTGGCGACTCCTGACTCTGCCCTTCTCCTTCCTATCATTCTTAGTTTGGTCACTTCACCTATACTTTCTGCCGGGCTACTGGTTAATCTTTTATTAAACCAGTTTGAGTGACAAAACTTTACAGTGTACAAGAGGATTATTTCACAGCAGATCTCCATAATTCAAAGACAGCCAGGGCTATGTAGAGAAACCCTGTCTCTGACAAAACAAAGATAAACATTGGGTCACGCAGAAGTAGGTGGACCCCAGGAGTTCTGGCAGCACTTATTGTAAGCATGACTTATAGATGGGCCTTTCATATTCTCTTCCATGTTCTGCTTCAGTGAAACAAAGTTGAGGGACTAATCCCTGGCTAGACAGGATGCTGTGTTGCAGGTGATGGCCATTTACCATTTTGCCCTCCCCAGCTTCACCTTTTACCTCCCTTTTACTGCCTGTATGGCTGGTTGGTGTCCAATAATGTATAGCAAGGCTGATATCTACCACGTTTACAAGTCTAAAGCAAATCCTGTGGAGAAATGATGTGTTTTATACATGGAATATTCAAACTCAGGGCCAGCAAGATGGTTCCGCAGGTGAAGTGCTTACTACATAAGCCTAATGACCTGGGTTCAACACAAAGTCCTCTGACCTCCACATGTATGTTCACACCGTGGCTTGTACTTCCTCCTACACACTCATATCATATACCCAATAATAAAAACAACAACAACCCCCCCCCCAAACCTTAGACTCAGAAAAGTGGAAGAGTTTCATGAATCAGTTGGGAAAATGGGTTGAGTTTGAACCTTGGTCTGTCTGATATCCAAGTTCATGCTGTCTGTATTATCTCTGATCTTCCATTGAGTCACAAAACTGATGACTGGAAATTTGAGCTTGGGATGGTCTTCTTGCCTGTGAGTCAAGGCAACTTTAGCCTTAGGTTGATTTTAACCTATCTGAATTGGGGAGAGGAAAGGGCAAGTAGTCAATGAATGAAAGTTGGTGGTTACCAGTGGGAAGATGGAACATTGTGGACACTCAAGTTAGGAAGAGTGCTGAAGCCGTGCACCGGAAGTGGGGAAGAAGTTGCTTGCCGTTTCCAAAGCGCTGGACTGTTGTGGGAGGGCTCTTGAGTTTAGCAAAAGATAATGGGTACTTATTCCCTATCAAATCTAGAACCTGATCCTGAGGCTCTAAGGGTGTATAAGAAACGTGAGAGCCCACAGTTGAGCAGGTAAGATAAACACAGATGATTTTAATAAATACAGTAGTCTGGCCCCAAGCTGGGGTCAGAGCTGGGCCTAACTTGTTAGGGGAGGGAGTCCCACCGCTGTTGATAACTGTAATTGAAGGGGAAATAGATGAAAAGGTTAGAGAGGCCAGTGGTTATCAGTAGGTCACTGTAGACAATGAACAGAGACACAACAGAAGCAGTACAGTGCCTGTTGGACCCCAAAATTTAGTGTCTCAAGTGGGGTGCCCCAAGAACCCAGACTCCAGTTGATGCAAAAGCACGAGGATTTATTAAAGCTTCTGTACAGACAGGCAAACTCTGCTCCTAACAGCAAGAGCTGCAACTTGCTGCAGCCCCATGGGGGCTTCTAAAGGAAAAACCCACAAAAGCCATAAGATTACAATTCCCATACAATTTCATTTCACAAGATCATGGTCTGGTTACAGAGTGATCACGGGGTACAGTTACGTCAACAGGTACATTCTTCCTGAAACCTCAAGGGGGGAGTATCAGGGTGGGAGTGGAGTTTACACAAAGGTTACAGTGGTCCTTCCTGGAACACCTGCAACTATTCCAGTCACAGTTGAGCACATCTCTTAACAGAAATCTCTTTATATTGTTATATGGTTGCAGGGGAGATTGAGTAGTGCCTGAGTCAGGTGGCCCTTGGAACTAGATTTTTAGTTTCTCATTTCCTGGTGCTTGAAGTTTCTCTTTTCCTGAGGCTTGGGGGTGTAAGCCTGAAGGGCTAGGGTCTTTCATGCCTATGAGAGAGCTGCAGGGCATATCCAAAGCATAAAGGGTGTGGAGGATGATTGTCTAGGGACCTGCCTGCCTGGCTATGGGCACTGTAGGCCGAGAAGAGCAAGCTCAAAGCAGGGAAAGCCTGGCCTTCCAGCCCAGCAGTGATAGTCTAGTTATGCTGTGTTTGGCTCTCTCCATTCTACAGTTGTTTCTGATGACTGAAGACTGCACTAAGGGGTGTTGAGGGAACCTTGTCAGGACTTGACTTTCCCTTGTTGGTCAGTGGCCATCTGGTGTCTGTTTGAGTGTTGCTGGCAAGTGCTGTGCCTCTGCTACATGTGGTGGTATTGTGTTCCCCAAAATATTGTGCACCCTAATAAATTTATCTGGGGTCAAAGAACAGACAGCCACTAGATACAGAGGCTAGAAAATGGTGGCACTCAAGCCTTTAATCTTAGCATTCCAGAGACAGAAATCCCTCGATTTCTGTGAGTTCAAGGCCACATTGGAAACAGCCAGGCATGGTGACACATGCCTTTAATCCCAAGAAGTGAGCCTTTAATCCCAGGGAGTGATGGCAAAAACAGACAGATATATAAGGCGTGAAGACCAGAAACTAGAAGCATTTGGCTGGTTAAGCTTTTAGGTTTTGAGCAGCACAGTTCAGCTGAGAGCCATTCGGATATGAGGACACAGAGGCTTCCAGTCTGAGGAAAGAAGATCAGCTGAGAAGTTGGCCAGGTGAGGTTAGCTGTGGCTTGTTCTGTCTCTCTGATCTTCCAGTGTTCACCCCAATAACTGGCCTCAGGTTTGATTTTATTAATAAGAACTTTAAGATTCATGCTACAGCTACAGACAAGACTGGCCCAAATGTTCAGACCTCAAGACCTTCAGCCTTCTCCACTGGCCTTGATTTAGGAGGTCTGTGGCACAGCCACTTCCTGGTGAAATGAAAATGGGACTTTACGAATCATGGACAAGATGTCATAAAAATAACCTCCAGGAGCATATCCCCATGTTGACTCAAGAGACTGTAGCTGTCATGAGTCACAGCTAGGCCTTTCACATTCAGTTCCATACTCTCAACTAAACAAAGTCAAGGGACCAGAGCCTCAGACTCAGCAAGGTGCTATGTTGTAGATGATGGTCAGTTTGCTTTCCCCAACACCATTCTTGACTACCTTTCATAGCCTCTGTGTCTGTTGGTATCCAGTAAACGACAGGGCTGTGCCTTGCCATGTTTATAGGTCTGATCACAGCAAAGCCACCTCTGCTCATCTATGTTTTGTGGAGGCCTTCACTAACTGGGTAATAGTGTGACTGCTAATGTAGTAGCCTTAAGTTTTAGTGTGCCCACCAGTTTGCCTGAGTTGTAACAGGCACTTAGAAGCTGCTTTTGTTAGACATTGTGTCTGACTGCGACTTTCTCTGCATGGGCATGCTGATTACTCAAGGAGTATATCTCTCTCTAACCTAGTGGTTCTCCACCTTCCTAATGCTGCAACCCTTTAATACAATTCCTCATGTTGTGACTCCCAATCATAAAATTATCTTTGTTGCTACTTCATAACTAATTTTGCTACTGTTATGAAGTGTAATGTTTTTTTTTTCTGATGGAATTAGGCAACCCCTATGCAAAGGTTGTTCAACCTGCAAGGGGCCACAACCCAGAGGTTGAGAACCATTGCTCTAACCTATCTCTTCCTTCAAGGCTGAAGGCACAAAATTAAGTCATTGTCCTAAACCTTCAGTCATCTTGTATCCAGCAACAACAAAGTCTCACAGAATAGCACCTCCTTCTCAAACAATAATGACTACTATGATATAGAAGCTATACCCCAAAGCAGACCTTCCAGTAGAATTCAGACTGGCCTCCTTGGATGACAGAGCAGCTTATCAAAAGACTGGCTACCTTGCAGGATCAGAGCTGAGAGTGATGAGTGGAACCATACCTTGATCAAGAGCGCTAAATTATGCATATCTCTTGACTGTCCTAATTCTTTCACTGTTTGAAGATAAAGCTCTTCTAAGTACCCTGAAGAGAATCCTGGAGGTCACTGGGCCCCTTTATCTGTCTCTCTTCCAAATGCACACCGCTTTTCATTATTACTCATTTCTTTAATTGATATATTGGGGGGGGGGGTGGCTGAACACACACACACACACACACACACACACACCTGTGGTTACAAAGTGAAGATTGTTGCAGTGTGCCTGGTTTCCTACATTAGTGTCCCAAGATAGCATTTCAGGGAAATAGTTAAATGGAATAAGAGTGTAGTGACCAGGAGCTCCACAGAAGCTTAAGAACCCCATCTTCCAGAAGGGGAGACCTGCAGACAAACCCCTCACTCCACTTTGCCTACAGACTAAAGGCTGGATTCCCTGGTCTGGCTGTCACTTCTTTGGCCAGGTCTCCCACCTATGGGCATATTCATGAGGCTCTGAGAGCTGTAGCCAGTTCTCTGAAGACACCTGTCTGTATGACCATTGGCTGCATGCATGCTCTCTTTGTGAAAGGACCTCTACCCTGCTCACTCTCCTGCAGAGTCATGATGACCTTCCTCTTTGCTTTTTACCCAGTTCTACTTGCAACATTTTGAAAAGTTGCCTGTTGCAACCACATATTTCCAGGCTGGTCTCTGCTTCTTCCAAGGAACTTACCACTTCAAAACTTAGACTTTATAAAGCAACAGAGCTCCTAGCAATGCAGAGAGAATGTTTTGGAATCCTTAACAAAATTGGGGCCTCCAACTTCCTGTGATCATCTTGCTTGTTTGTACCATGGTCCTGCCTGCCCCGGCTCCTCTTAGGGCAGATTTGTAGGGAAGTGCACTTTCCTGAATTAGCATGTGTCTGTTAAGTGGTGGCTGAAGAAGAAGAAGGTGGGTGGAGCTTGGGGAGTTTATAGCAAGTCATCCCTGAGTTTCACTTTTGAGTTCAGTTCAGGGTCACCACGGTCCTCATATTTGGGAGAAGAGCTGAGACCAGAGGAAGGTAATCAACTTCCACATCTCCCAGGTAAGCTCTTCTTCTAACTGCTGCATGCCTCATCCCAAGCCCTCTTCCTTAGCATATCCTATAGCTAATGGAGGCTAGAAAGACCTTACCACTAGTCCTCAATGGTGATAGCAGTACCCAGACTCAGGAGGGGCCTCTAGAATGTCATGCAAAAGAAACACTCACCCCATGTCACTGATGGAGTTCACACATGGGCAGACTTGGGGCTGGTTCTGGTGATGGAGGAATGAAGACATGTCTGTCACTCAAGGGAGAGATAGGCCTGAATGCATTGACCTAGAGTTTAAATACTGGGTTCCTTGGAGGGAGCTTCATAGTCTGCCATGTGCTGAGTAAATGTTGAATGGGTGAGCAGATGAGTAAGGGAATGATTATGCTAGCTGGGCCTTGAACAAAGGTAATTGCTTCAGCTGCCTCTTCGTATCTTTTAACAGACTCTTTCAATGTGTGTCCTCCTCTGACAGATTGGGAAACTAAGTGTTGGTATATGTAACTTAGGAGGGATTTGTCAGAAATAATTTTTTGGTTTACCAAATTATTGCCACCTTTTGAGACAGGGTCTTACTGTGTGGCCCAGGTTGTCCTCAAACTCAGGATACTCCTGCCTCAGCCAACCGAGTGCTGGGTTTACAGGCATGAGCCCCAGGCCTACATTTGCCCAACCCTGTCCTGGCATTGAAGATACAGAGGTGACTCAGACATCACAAGGTTATGAGGCTAGCCCTCCAGACTGGGGAACAACTTCAGTGAAGACTAAAAAGTGGAAGAGCAGGAGTCGGTGTGGCTGGAGTTTGAAGTGAGGAGTAGGGAGAAGAGGCTTAGGGTAAGTGCATATGAGGGCCCTGCAGTCCGCCACAGTGTGCTGCTGTGTGCACGGGAGCCATGAGTGTGTGAGCAGGGTCCTGCAGTCCTCCACAGTTTACTGTGTGCATGGGAGCCATGAGTGTGTGAGCAGGGTCCTGCAGTCCTCCACAGTGTGCTGTGTGCACGGGAGCCATGAGTGTGTGAGCAGGGTCCTGCAGTCCTCCACAGTGTACTGTGTGCATGGGAGCCATGAGTGTGTGAGCAGGGTCCTGCAGTCCTCCACAGTGTACTGTGTGCATGGGAGCCATGAGTGTGTGAGCAGGGTCCTGCAGTCCGCCACAGTGTACTGTGTGCATGGGAGCCATGAGTGTGTGAGCAGGGTCCTGCAGTCCGCCACAGTGTACTGTGTGCACGGGAGCCATGAGTGTGTGAGCAGGGTCCTGCAGTTCTCCACAGTGTACTGTGTGCACGGGAGCCATGAGTGTGTGAGCAGGGTCCTGCAGTCCGCCACAGTGTGCTGCTGTGTGCACGGGAGCCATGAGTGTGTGAGCAGGGCCCTGCAGTTCTCCACAGTGTACTGTGTGCACGGAGCCATGAGTGTGTGAGCAGGGTCCTGCAGTTCTCCACAGTGTGCTGTGTGCACGGGAGCCATGAGTGTGTGAGCAGGGTCCTGCAGTCCTCCACAGTGTGCTGTGTGCACGGGAGCCATGAGTGTGTGAGCAGGGCCCTGCAGTCCTCCACAGTGTACTGTGTGCACGGGAGCCATGAGTGTGTGAGCAGGGTCCTGCAGTTCTCCACAGTGTACTGTGTGCACGGGAGCCATGAGTGTGTGAGCAGGGCCCTGCAGTCCTCCACAGTGTACTGTGTGCACGGGAGCCATGAGTGTGTGAGCAGGGTCCTGCAGTTCTCCACAGTGTGCTGTGTGCACGGGAGCCATGAGTGTGTGAGCAGGGTCCTGCAGTCCGCCACAGTGTGCTGCTGTGTGCACGGGAGCCATGAGTGTGTGAGCAGGGTCCTGCAGTCCTCCACAGTGTGCTGTGTGCACGGAGCCATGAGTGTGTGAGCAGGGTCCTGCAGTCCTCCACAGTGTACTGCACGGGAGCCATGAGTGTGTGAGCAGGGTCCTGCAGTCCTCCACAGTGTGCTGTGTGCACGGAGCCATGAGTGTGTGAGCAGGGTCCTGCAGTCCTCCACAGTGTGCTGTGTGCACGGGAGCCATGAGTGTGTGAGCAGGGTCCTGCAGTCCTCCACAGTGTACTGCACGGGAGCCATGAGTGTGTGAGCAGGGTCCTGCAGTTCTCCACAGTGTACTGTGTGCATGGGAGCCATGAGTGTGTGAGCAGGGTCCTGCAGTCCGCCACAGTGTACTGTGTGCACGGGAGCCATGAGTGTGTGAGCAGGGCCCTGCAGTCCTCCACAGTGTACTGCTGTGTGCACGGGAGCCATGAGTGTGTGAGCAGGGCCCTGCAGTCCTCCACAGTGTGCTGTGTGCACGGAGCCATGAGTGTGTGAGCAGGGTCCTGCAGTCCTCCACAGTGTACTGCACGGGAGCCATGAGTGTGTGAGCAGGGTCCTGCAGTCCTCCACAGTGTGCTGTGTGCACGGGAGCCATGAGTGTGTGAGCAGGGTCCTGCAGTCCGCCACAGTGTGCTGCTGTGTGCATGGGAGCCATGAGTGTGTGAGCAGGGTCCTGCAGTCCTGTCCTCCACAGTGTGCTGCTGTGTGCACGGGAGCCATGAGTGTGTGAGCAGGGTCCTGCAGTCCTCCACAGTGTACTGTGTGCACGGGAGCCATGAGTGTGTGAGCAGGGCCCTGCAGTCCGCCACAGTGTACTGTGTGCATGGGAGCCATGAGTGTGTGAGCAGGGTCCTGCAGTCCGCCACAGTGTACTGTGTGCACGGGAGCCATGAGTGTGTGAGCAGGGTCCTGCAGTCCTCCATAGTGTACTGCACGGGAGCCATGAGTGTGTGAGCAGGGTCCTGCAGTCCTGTCCTCCACAGTGTGCTGCTGTGTGCACGGGAGCCATGAGTGTGTGAGCAGGGTCCTGCAGTCCTCCACAGTGTACTGTGTGCACGGGAGCCATGAGTGTGTGAGCAGGGTCCTGCAGTCCTCCATAGTGTACTGTGTGTGCATGGGAGCCATGAGTGTGTGAGCAGGGTCCTGCAGTTCTCCACAGTGTGCTGTGTGCACGGGAGCCATGAGTGTGTGAGCAGGGTCCTGCAGTCCTCCACAGTGTGCTGTGTGCACGGGAGCCATGAGTGTGTGAGCAGGGTCCTGCAGTCCTCCACAGTGTACTGCACGGGAGCCATGAGTGTGTGAGCAGGGTCCTGCAGTCCTCCACAGTGTACTGCACGGGAGCCATGAGTGTGTGAGCAGGGTCCTGCAGTCCTCCACAGTGTACTGCACAGGAGCCATGAGTGTGTGAGCAGGGCCCTGCAGTCCTCCACAGTGTACTGCACGGGAGCCATGAGTGTGTGAGCAGGGTCCTGCAGTTCTCCACAGTGTGCTGCTGTGTGCACGGGAGCCATGAGTGTGTGAGCAGGGTCCTGCAGTTCTCCACAGTGTACTGCTGTGTGCACGGGAGCCATGAGTGTGTGAGCAGGGTCCTGCAGTCCTCCACAGTGTGCTGTGTGCACGGAGCCATGAGTGTGTGAGCAGGGTCCTGCAGTCCTCCACAGTGTACTGCATGGGAGCCATGAGTGTGTGAGCAGGGTCCTGCAGTCCTCCATAGTGTACTGCACGGGAGCCATGAGTGTGTGAGCAGGGTCCTGCAGTTCTCCACAGTGTGCTGTGTGCACGGGAGCCATGAGTGTGTGAGCAGGGCAAGCTTCGATCTGAGGAAGCAGAGGTATCACTCAGGATTGTTGGAATAGTCTGTGGTTGTGGGGACAGGAAAGAGAAGACAGGCAAGAAAATTTTTTCTCAGAGCCCCAGTTAGGTCCTAAGTGACTGCTCCCTTCCAAGCAAACTTCCTGATGCTTCTAGTCAAGCAGAGATAGATGTGTGGGAGAAGAATGGGGAAATGAATCTGCCTTTCCTGAGTTCAAGGAACCTCTCCCCCCGATCGTGCGTAGGTCACTGGTTGATTCGGAAGCCCTGACACGGAGGTTTTAGTGGTGCCGGGGTCGGGAGAGGATGCTCTGGGTTTTGTTTTTGCAATGAAGGGAGAGTCCCAGTGGACTGTTGTGCTGTCTTGACTGGATTGTCTCCTTCACATCTGCATGGCATCAGAGCTACCGTAGGTTCCCCTAGGGTTGGCTGGGACAGTAGGAACAGTAGTGGTAGTAGCTCAGCTAAGCTGAATACCTGACATTTCTACAGACTCTGATGGTGTGACAAGGTTCACTAGCTCCTCTCATTATACTTTTTTTCATGTGTTTGAGAGAGAACTGAGAATAATCGAGTTTCAGTTCAGATTCTGCTAAATGGATGTAAACCTGCACTCTAAACAAGATCTTGTTCACTTTTGCTCCATTTAGCCTTCTGGCAAATTGATCCTCATTCCACAGATGAGGAAAATGGACCTCAAGTTTGGGAGGTCTGGTACAGTCATCTTGTGGAGAACTGGGGTCCTGGCTCCATTCTGCTTCACTGTCCTGTCCAAAGTCCACCCATGAATTGAGGTTTTTGTTACACACTGAATTTCACAAAGTCTCTCCCAGGCCTTGTGCTATTTGGTACAACAGCAGCCCTATGAGGGTGGACGCCATCTCCTGCTGTATTCCAGATGCTGAAGCTGAAGGTCATCCAAGTGCATGCCATTAGTCCATCCCTTTCTAAAGCACAGATTCAATTTCTAAAGCACACACCCCTTGGCACATTTCTCTGTCTCATGTCCTTCTACCTCAAAATGAAACTTAAGTGCTTGGCTTTTCCCAAAAGCCAGCCTGCTTGGTTTTGGGTCCCTTCTTACTTCCAGGTCCCTGACCTCCCAGTCACAGTGGCATAATTATTCCTGTGTTCCGTCACTGCTTGTGCTGATCCTGCCGTGATGTTTGGTACGGCTACAAAATCCCCGAGGGCAGGGCCTGCATCTACTTTACCAGAATCGTTCATGGTGGGCGTTAGGAACCAGAGGATCTATGTGAATGAGCATTTGAGCTTGGAATCAGCTTTCCTATGCTCTCTCATTACAAATGCTTCTGGAAAATAACTGCCTTCTGGTGGATTGCTAAAGGATCCTTACTGTCAGAAGTTTTTATTCTTACATTATTAAAAATATATATTAATATAATATATAATATATTATATTATGATATTATATTATTAAATTATTAAGTTTAATTGTTTACAACTCCCTTCTTGGTCCCTTTAGAAGGAAAGAAGTTGTGGGTCTGGGTTATTGCCTCTTGGAGCCTATGGAGTAAATGTTCTTGATCCCAGCCATCCCTTTTTCCCTCTAGGTCGTCAGTAGTCATTGTGGAAGCATGGCCACCATTGGGACTGTTGCTTTGCAGTCTGGAGAAGGAGCCTCAAGATGCCCACAGGAGGGCATGCCGAGGCCCTCAGATAGCTCACAACTGGTAAGCCTAGCACTGGGTTCCAATTCTGTGCTTACTTAAGACTACCGAGGATATGGTAACTAGAGGTATGGGTTGCTGGGCTCACACACTGTGGTCTCTTTACAGTTTGCTGAGCTGCTAATCTCCAATCTCTTTTGAAACTCCAAATGACTGCAAGGTGTAGATCGGTTTCGGGAGGAGGGGCTTAGAGATGAAGACGACTCGTTTAGGAATACGAGCTTATACTGAGGACTGTCGGCTTTAAAGTGCCGCTTTTGCCAGGTTGCCACATAGATGCCACACTTGCCCTACAAGAGCTGGCATACCCAGAAAGGCCCTCCCCATGTTCTTTAAAAAGAAAGTAAAATAAAGGGTTCTCTTGTGAAATGCTTGTGCTTTCACTATCAATACACTTTTACAGACTTATCTACCACAAAAAAGGAAGAAGAAGAAGAAAAAAAAAATCCTGATAGAATTAAAACTTTCAAAAATTAGCCTTATGACCCTTTCATGATTCGTGTATCCCTCTGGCTCCATTCCATCCTTTCTTGTCATTTAATGTTACCATTTCTTAGCCCTCTTTCTAAATGTTATATTATATTCACACTTACACAAGTACACACACACACACACACACACACACACACACACACACACACACACACATTATAGGCTAGGAGCTGAGTCCTTGAGTCCTCTTCTCTCCAGTCTCTCTCTGGCACAGTTTCCTCCTGCGATCATGGCAGTCAGGCCCTCGGTCACTGCGTTCAGGCCCCCGAGGTGACTAGTGCTGACTGGTTTCCTTAGAAGTCAATATTTCTCTCTCCCTCCCACACTCCCTCCCTCCTTCCCTCTCTCCTTCTCATCCTCCCTCTCCCCCGCCCCCTCCCTCTCTTTCTCCTCTATCTTTCTTTTCTTCTCTCCTCTTGGTTTGGTTTTGGTGCTGTGAGGATTGAGTCCGGGGCTTTATGCCACCACCACATCCCCAGCCTCCCTTCATCTTGACTAAGATTCTGAAGTCTTCACCTACCACACCCTGGAGCAGAAAATGCTTATGTAAACCATTTCATAACTCTTGGTCTCCATTTCCTCATCAGAAAAGCAGAGGAAAATGACTTGAATTATTTGAACATTCTCTTCAAATTTAAAAAATAGAAAGCCTGTGGAGATAAAGGAACAGCCAAGAGGCGATGCTCAGCGAAGTGGACTTGGATCATCCCGTCTGTAGTTCCTGTAGTTTTCTGTCATGTGCTCTGACATGTTTACTAGGTTTATTATCCAACTGTGGTGGCATTACTGTAACTGAGTTTCACACACACACACACACACACACACACACACACACACACACACACCCCTCTCCTTTGTGCAACCTGTGCCTCAGGTTGCTGCAGTAAATGTTTCCTCTATGTTCTGCCCATAGCGGGGCCCCAGATATGTGCAATGGCTGCTGTCTGTACCAGGGCTTGTTCCCAGGTCATCATCATGTCCCTTCTTACTTCCTGCCCTGAGACCCCTGCACAGGTCCCACATCTGCTGTGCTGGCTTTGTGGTGTGTACCTGGGTTTAACAAATGCCCTAGGGCTTTGCAGGGCTTCGCGGGGATACCAAATGCTCTGCAGCCAGGGACCCCACTCAACAACCCCGGCTTCCCTTCAGACTCCTTTCCATAGCCATATGTAGGTTGAGGGGCTAATCACGTGTCATCAGTGTCTGACTGCATCTTCTAGTCCCTTGCCAGACCTTTGCAGAGGTCTCTGTGTTTTGGTTTTTTTTTTTTGTTTGTTTGTTTGTTTTTTGATTTTTCAGGAAAGGGTTTCTCTGTGTAGTTTTGGTACCTGTCCTGGATCTCACTCTGTAGCCCAGGCTGGCCTCGAACTCACAGAGATCCACCTGGCTCTGCCTTCCAAGTGCTGGGATTAAAGTCGTGTGCCACCACCGCCCGGCCGAGGTCTCTGTTTGTTACCTGTGGGTGTAGAATCAGACCCACTAGGCTAACTGTGTCCCCTCACTGTAGAAAGAAGCCTGACTTCAGAGGGTGTTGTGTCACACACTGTCTGGCACTGGTTTAGTCCCCCAGCCCGGCCCTCTTTGCACTACTGTTTGCACTTGACAGAGGAGGTCACTCACTCAAACAGGTGGTGGATGTGATGGAGCCAAACTGACTGGTACGGCAAGCTGGTGGAAACAGTCCGCAGGAGTCAACACCTCCAGTGCCGTTCTCCTCACTCTCCTGAGGAGATCCCCCTTCTGTGCCAGGGGGGCAAAAAGGAGAGGTTCTGATGGCTTCTGGATAGTGTACACCCTACTGCAGTCTACTAGAGAAGTCAGTGTGTGTGTGTGTGTGTGTGTGTGTGTGTGTGTGTGTGTGTGTGTGTGTGTGTGTGTCTTAGTCACCTCATAGTCTCTCAGAGAGGAAGAAAACGATGAATCTGCCCAAGCTAGTAACTTCTCCATGTTCCCACTGTGCCCATCCAGCAATGCCAAAACACTTCCCATCTGAACAATGCCTCTCCACTTTTATGTACACTGTGTCCCCCACGCCCTGCTTTTTTTTTTTTTTTTTTAAAACAAGGTCTTACTGTGTAGCCTGTGCTGGCCTGGAACTTACTATATTGATCAAGCTAAATCCCTTTTAATGCTTAGGTCACCCCAACTATTCAGTTAACAAATTCCAAGTCCTGTTCAGAGCTCTTGCCGTGGTCCTTAGCTCCACAAGCAGGATGTGGTTCCCAGCACTGGGTAACTTCTAAGTAGGACATTCACAATTTGTATAGGAGATACCTGAGGCCTAGATTGCCATGACTTTCCTGGGATCAAAGAGCCAGAGAGGGGCAGAGTGAGGACTGAGGTCTTCTCTTGCTTTTTTTGTCTGGATTTTTATCATGTTTGGTTTTTTCATGGGAGATGCTAGGTTTTTATCAAACTTCCCATTGATATGGGAACATCTTTATAGTCAGGTCAACCTGGGTTCGCAATCCACCCTTCCCCTTCAGAGCTCCTTGGGCTGGGCAGATATGGCTTGCTCTCTCCAAGCCTCAGCTTCCTTATTTATAACACAGAAACAGCCCCTCCTAGTGTCCGGAAGCATCTGTTCCAGTGTAAACATATAACGGGATGTCTTGGACTCAAGTTAGGATGATGAGCCTCCTTAGGGAGCTACCCCCCAACTCTTCATGAAGAGGGGTTGGCGTCATCCTCCTCACCTCCCTTTCTCACCCTTGCTCTCTTTAGATCAGTAATTCTCATGCTGTGACCTTTAACACAGTTCCTCATGTGGTGGTGACCCCCAACCATAAAATTATTTTCATTGCTACCTCATAACTGCAATTTTGCTACTGTTATGAACCATAATATAAACATCTGTGTTTTCTAATGGTCTTAGGCGACCCCTGCGAAAAGGTTGTTCGACTCCCAAGGGGGTCACAACCCACATGTTGAGAACCACTGCTTTAGAGGGCCTTTGTTCTCCAGGCACCTAAGCTGCTTCTCAGATTTGTGTCCAGTTTGGGGACTGGGTCATCAGAATAGAATTCCTGTGCCGCAGGAGATGGGGCCTTGGGGGGAAAATCTGATAAAGGTGGAGCTACTGAGCTGCGGCCCTCCAACAAATACGGCTTCCTTGGTGGATGAACAAGAGGGTCAGCCAAGGGAAGCTTCTCCGCAGAGCTGAGGGCTGTGGTCTCCCTGTTTCTTGAGCTTCTAGTAGAGTGAGACCCTGATGTCACATCCTTCACCTTCTCATCCTCTCAGCCTTCCCATCAAGCTCTGACCCACTCCCAGGCCCATATTCCCCCAAACCTGCCCCTTTGTTCCCCCAAACCTGCCCCCTTGTTCCCCAAAACATGCCCCTTGCTGCGGAGAAAATCTTTTTATTCTCTTCCCTCGGGATGTCAGATGGCTCTTCCTCTTCCTTCATTGAGGTCACCACTGGTAAAGCCTCCTTCACTCATCTCTAAAGATGTGACTTCTCCCTAGTCATACACTCCTGATCCCGCCTCTCCATTTTCAGTAGCCTCCATCAGTACCAGGACCATACTGTATGTTGACCCTGCCTTCCACAAGGGGCTCAGCAGAGGTCAGCAGGAGCGGGACTTGTTTAGCTGTATGGTGGGCAGTGTTTGGAATGGTGCTAGGTGTTCAGCAGGGTGTAGATGATGTGTTGGGAAGAATGGCCAACTGAAGGGAAGGCCATCTTCTGCTCTGTGGTCTCTGTGTATCCCGGTGGTGGGCTTGTTCAGGCTCCAGAGTCTGTGAGGGGGTTGGGGAGGCAAGCCCTGGGGTATGAAGTTTGTTCTGCCTTTGTTCACTCATGGAGAGACCACCACAGCACGCTTGTTCTGGAGAACAGGAAAGCAATTATAGCATCCTGAGAGGGGCTTCACCAAACCTTACATTTCAAAAGCTAGATGGGCAGGGTAGAGGATGTAGGAGCTGAGAGGAAGTCCCCGGGACATGGAGCACAAAGAGGGATGCAGGAGCTTGGGGTAGGCTTTGCACAGCAAGAGAGCCAAGGTGTGAGAAGGAGGGGGACTTGAAGACCGTGAGGCTCAGGGAGGATGGAGCAGGATGCTAGCAGCCCCTGGAAAGCGAGGGCCTGAGAAGGCGGGCTGCGTCAGGCAGGACAGTCCTCTGTCCTAGCTGAATGGAGAATGGCCTCCTTCCAGATGTTGGTTTGCTTCTTCTTAGGCACAGGAATGCTTGCAACAGTTCAGAGTGACCAAGACACAGCTGCAGCGGATCCAAGCTGGTCTTCTGTGCGCCATGGAGCAGTCACTGAAGGGACAGGACAGTCCTGCCCCTTCTGTCCGGATGTTGCCCACCTATGTGGCATCCACACCACATGGCACCGGTGGGTAGCCCAGACTAGAATGGTAGCCAGGCATAGGGAGTGTGTTCTGATCTGGGGGAAGGGGAAGTTCCTTATCTTTGTCCACCACCTCTAAGGGCCCCTTTTACTGAGCTTCTCGGACTTGGGGAGTTTTTCTGGGAGGTAGGCAGCCTTGGTGTTGCCAACTGCATGTCTTTCTATGACCTGTTTGTCCTCTAGAGCAGGGAGACTTCCTGGTGCTGGAGCTGGGGGCTACAGGAGCCTCCCTCCGTGTGTTGTGGGTGACATTGACAGGCACCAAAGAGCGTAGTGTGGAGCCCAAGAGCCAGGAGTTTGAGATCCCTCCAGAGGTGATGCTGGGCTCTGGCCAGCAGGTGAGCAGTCCCTGGGCGTCCTCTGGGGCTTGGCTTGGGTGGTGGCTGGGGCTCAGGTGGTCAGCGCTCAGCCCTCACCATGTCCCCACAGCTCTTTGACTTTGCCGCCCACTGTCTGTCTGCATTCCTGGATGCACACTCTGTGAAGAATCAGGCTCTGAAGCTGGGGTTCAATTTCTCTTTCCCTTGTCACCAGACAGGCTTGGACAAGGTGAGGTGGGGGACACATCGGGGCTGCTGGGTGGAAAGAGACCGCAGCTCTTGTGAAGGCCACAAGGGAAAAAAACAACCCCGCTTTTCTGCCCCCAGAGCACTCTCATTTCCTGGACAAAAGGCTTTAGGTGCAGTGGTGTGGAAGGCCAGGATGTGGTCCAGCTGCTAAGAGAGGCCATTCAGAGGCAGGGGGTGAGTGAAGGTCAGGGTGATGGAGAGCTGGCCCTGCTGGCCTGGGCTTGGCGTCTGTAGGTCGTGCCTGTGTTTCTGGAAGGTCCTGCTTTCCTTTCCTGTGCACAGCTTTTATCCCGTTTGACCCTGGGGTTAATGTTGCTCCCACAGCTAGCAATTAAAGACTCACCTGAAATGACCATGCCCTGGGGACATGAAAACACCTAGGACCCAGCCCTCAAGATCCTCCCATTCTGGAAGGGAAAGTGTTCTAATAAAAGATTGCCCCTGTGTTCAGATAACTCTAGTAGCAGCAGAGGGCGCAGGGAAGGAGCAGTTTGTCTTACGCCTGAGCCGAGGCTCTAGAGGAAGATCAAATGTAAGAGGAGCGTGTATGTCCAAATCCCAGTGCTCTAGAAGGGCAAGTCCTCTTGGACTAACCCCAAGGTACTGATTGGAAGTCCCATTAGAAGGGATAACTTGAGGTGCCAGGCCAGGCTGTGGTGAGACAAGCATGGGTCGGTCCTCAAGAAGGCACTCAGCTTTGGGACCACCTTCCCGGTCCTATGAGCGGGAGGAGCCTCCGCGATCCCGAGAGCCTGAGCTGGGGGAGGGGATGGGAGGGGAACATGGGCCCGACTCTGGGTATCTGCTCCGAAGCCTCGGCGCTCTGGCCACCCAGGCTGACTCTGACTCCCTGTTCTCTCCATCGCCCAGACCTACAGTATTGATGTGGTGGCCATGGTGAATGACACAGTGGGCACCATGATGGGCTGTGACCTGGGCACCAGGCCCTGTGAAGTTGGCCTTGTTGTAGGTAAGCCATGGGCCATTTGTGATGAAGGGTGATAGCTGCTCGGTGGGCAGGCTCTGACGGGTCCTCCTTGCCAGACGCCGGCACCAATGCGTGTTACATGGAGGAGGCACGGCACGTGAAAGCTCTGGATGAGGACCGCGGCCGCTCCTGTGTCAGCGTCGAGTGGGGCTCCTTCTGCGATGATGAGGCCCTCGGGCCAGTGCTGACCGCCTTCGACCGTGCCCTGGACCACAAATCCCTAATTCCTGGTGCTCAGAGGTGGTGCCCTGGAGGTTCCCCTGACTCTGCTCTAGGCCCCGTCCTACCGCTATTCTAACCTACTTCCTTCACTCTTGGGCCCTTACCTTTTCCCATCCTTCTGAGGGTCTGCACCTTGCTTGCCCTTGGGGGTCCCAGGTCAGACTCAAGCAAGAAAAGCTTCAGAGTGCTAGAACCCAGTTTCCAATCCTTGATCCTCCCAGTCAGCCCTGCTGGGTCGGGGGTTGGGCGTTAGGAACAGTTGAGTGAGATGTCTCCCGCTTTACCGGGTCCTGGGTCTTTCTAGGAGGTCCTCAGATGTAACCCGAAGGGTTAGAAAGGGTAAACCCACTTGTCCTCCAGGAGGCCATTTGCTTCTGGAACCTTGAAAACAGTGATTCCTCTTTGAGGGCTCAAGTGGGCTGAGGGTGTATGAAGGGCTTTGTCCAGTTACCCTTTCCACCATAGGTTCGAGAAGATGATTGGGGGCTTGTACTTGGGTGAACTGGTGCGGCTGGTGCTGGTCCACTTGGCCCAGCACGGGGTCCTCTTTGGCGGCTGCACCTCTGATGCCTTGCTAAGTCAAGACAGCATCCCCCTGGAACACGTGGCCCAAATGGAGGAGTAAGTAAGAGAGGCAGGCAGCTTAGACAAGGGACAAAGGGCGTCTGCTTGGAAGAGGGTAATGTACTCTCTCCCCAAGGCAGCTGTGGGGCTTTGGTGGGATGGGCAGCTACTAGGTTGCCTAAGCCCCAAATCAGCACCCCATGTGTCTTTCCCTTCCTCCCTGCAGCCCCGCCACTGGGACCGCCTGTGTCCACAAAACCCTGCAGGGCTTGGGTCTGAGCCCTGAGGCCTCGGATGCTGAACTTGTGCAGCGTGTGTGTGAGGCCGTGTGCACACGGGCTGCCCAGCTCTGCGCGGCTGCTCTGGCTGCAGTCCTAGCCCGCCTCCAGCACACCAGGGAGCAGCAGACGCTGCATGTGGCTGTGGCCACTGGAGGGCGAGTGTTTGAAAGACACCCCAGGTATTGTGAGAACAAGATCTTAGGCGAGCAGGTAGCATGGATGGTTTTGGTTGTTTGTTTGTTTGTTTTATGGTATACACCCCCAGGGCATTCTGGTTTCATGTGTGCAAGCTGGTGGATGTGAACGGCAGAGTGGGAGTTGGACTGGGCTGTGGGAGGCCAGGAGGCATGTGTATGCCAGGGAAAGAGGGCAGTGGATGTATGGTTGGTGCCAGGGAACCGGTTCAGGACTGGATTTATTTAAAATGAGAAGCTCGAAGGCTCCAGCAGCCACAGGTTCAGACGCCACGCTGAGGGTACCCGGTGTGTTTGTGTAGGTTTCACCGCACTCTAAAGGAGACGGTAATGCTCTTGCTCCCAGAATGTGACGTCTCTTTCATCCCCTCTGTGGATGGCGGTGGCCGGGGCGTGGCGATGGTGACAGCTGTGGCTGCCCGCCTGGCTGCCCACAGGCGCATCCTGGAGGAGACGCTGGCACCCTTTCAGCTGGACTTCCAGCAGCTAAAAGTGGTGCAGGCAGAGATGCGGGAAGCCATGATCAGGGGCCTTCGAGGAGAGGCCTCCTCCCTCCGAATGCTGCCCACTTACGTGCGAGCCACCCCCGATGGCAGTGGTGAGCACCTGGCCGGAGTGTGGACCTGGGATGTGGGCTCCTGGGAGTCACAGTGGGTGCTGGGGCTGGAGCCACCATTTCTCTCCTAGTACTGAGGGTTTCTGTCCCACAGAGCGAGGTGATTTCCTAGCCTTGGACCTAGGGGGCACCAACTTCCGGGTCCTATTGGTACGTGTGGCTGAGGGCAGTGTGCAGATCATCAACCAGGTCTACTCTATCCCCGAGTGCGTAGCCCAGGGCTCTGGACAGCAGGTACTTAGAGTTTGGGTCCTGATGTCCGGGGTGGAGAAGGAGGAAGAGGGCCCACGCCTGACATGCCCTATCCTGCAGCTCTTTGATCATATTGTGGACTGCATCGTGGACTTCCAGCAGAGGCAGGGCCTGAGTGGACAGAGCCTACCCCTGGGATTCACCTTCTCTTTTCCATGCAAGCAGCTTGGTCTGGACCAGGTAAGGGAGTTAAGTCCAAGAAGGGATTCCCAAGGGCCTCCAGTCCACATATCCTTAAAGAGTGGGCAGGAGGCCAAAGAAAACTGAGTAAGGGAGCGGCATTGCTGAGCTGGGACTACATGCCATTCTGGCTTTCTCCAAAGATGGTGTGCCCATGGTTGGGGCAGGAGGCATTTCAGAGCTGCACTGGTCGAGGTTGGTGCTGACCAGAAGATACATTGCCTAGTTCAGCCATGCCTCTGGTGTCAACCATGTCTCTGGTGTCAGCCATGTCTCTGATGTCAACCATGTCTCTGATGTCAACCATGCCCCTGGTGTCAACCATGCCTCTGGTGTCAACCATGTCTCTGGTGTCAACCATGTCTCTGATGTCAACCATGTCCCTGGTGTCAACCATGTCCCTGGTGTCAACCATGCCTCTGGGGTCAACCATGTCTCTGGTGTCAACCATGTCTCTGATGTCAATCATGTCTCTGGTGTCAACCATGTCTCTGATGTCAATCATGTCCCTGGTGTCAACCATGCCCTGGGGTCAACCATATCTCTGGTGTCAACCATGCCCCTGATGTCAACCACGTCTCTGGTGTCAACCATGCCCCTGGTGTCAGCCATGCCTCTGGTGTCAACCATGCCCCTGGTGTCAACCATATCTCTGGTGTCAACCATGTCTCTGGTGTCAACCATGCCCCTGATGTCAACCATGTCTCTGGTGTCAACCACGTCTCTGGTGTCAACCATGCCCCTGGTGTCAACCATGCCTCTGGTGTCAGCCATGTCTCTGGTGTCAACCACATCTCTGGTGTTCTGCCTTCAGGAAGCAGTATTTTGTTCTTTTCTCCAGAAGAGGCTTGAGGCCACATGTTTCTTTGCTTGTTTACTTCTCAGCTGGACACAGTGCTGTGCCTAATCTAGGCGGCAGAGTGACAGCCATAGGTCAAACACACTCAAGACACATCATATCCTTCAGCATGACTTCTCAATGCATGCCGCTGACATCTGGCATGGGAACGGCTAGTCTTAGGCCTCTTGTCCAAGCCCCCAGGAAACTGAGCACCTCCAGTTTCTGTTCGGAAGCTTTTCATGCTGAGGAGCCTGCTGCCCGTGAGGGCCTCTGCTCTGTCCTTGGTTGTCTTATGGCCACCACGATCTTGTCTACCCAGCAGCCTGCACGCATTGTTTTCACCTGTGCTCCTGTTCTGATGTCTCCGAAGCACAGCTGTTCTCTCTGCTGTCTTCTCCACCATGGTCTTACACCACGGTCTGGATGGTGCCGCTGCCTAGTATCTCTCCTCTAGTCTGGCTCCAGACCAAGCATGCTCACTTCCTTTAGCTGTTCTCCACAAGATATGGGAAGTGTGTCTCAGTGTACAAATCTGAGCATGCAAAAAATGTGGCACAATTAATTTTTTTGTAACTGAATATAGCTTGTGTGTTGAGCCCATGTTCTTCTGGGGATATAGTTCAGTAGTTGGACACTTGTATGTGGGAGGTCCTGCACAGTACCATTTTCCTTTGATAGCTGTGGTTAACGCCTACCCTTTCCCTCAGAAATACATAGCAGTGCAGCCCTTTTCCAGGTACAGTTCTGCCCCTTGTTACTAAGTCCTGTTGCTCACAAGAAAGACATGTCTGTCTCATGCTGCACCCCTGCCCCCCTCCCCTAGGTGTCTGGCTTTTCAACTCATCATTTGCCTCTATCTGGGACAACTGATGGATCTCCCACTGAAATGGCTGTGCCTAACTCTGAGAATTACTTCCTTTCAAATGGCTCTTGGAATTTTTCTTTGGAAGGATGGGATTTGCTGACATTTGAGCCTCTCAAGTTTCTCCATTCTCCTTTTTCCTACATGCAGCAGTCACTCTGCCAGCTCTGTTCATTCCTAGCCCAATTCCAAAGGGCCATTCCTTCTGGGCAAGCATCTTAAAGCGGCCAGACCTCAGACCACCTGAGTATTCTGGAACTAATAATGGAAGACATAGGTCGAATCGTTATTAATAGGTTCCTTCACACTGAAAGTTTCCTAGGGAGTTGAGAGACGTGAGAAAGCAAGGCCTTCAACCACAGGGCAAAGTGGGCAAGGGATCCTGCATGGCAAGGGTGGAGACTGTGTACTTCTGGTGGTTCGTGAGGCAGAGTAACATTCGTGTCTGCTTGATCCCATCTCAGGGCATCCTCCTGAACTGGACTAAGGGGTTCAATGCATCAGGCTGCGAGGGCCAAGACGTGGTATATCTATTACGGGAAGCCATTAGGCGCAAACAGGTAGGAGCCTACCTCCAGGGGTGCTTTGGGGGTTGTGACGAGCCTGGAGGGGAGCAAAGTATCATTTGCTTCCTTGAGGGGAGCAAAGGGGCCCTCTATAATAGAGACCTCTGAGTCCAGTGCTGGTTGCCATGACAACTATGTTGCCCAGCAACTAGCAGCATCCTTTTGTATGCAGGCAGTGGAGCTGAATGTGGTTGCCATTGTCAATGACACGGTGGGGACCATGATGTCCTGTGGCTATGATGATCCCCGTTGTGAGATGGGCCTCATTGTCGGTAAGGAAGGCCCTGCCCTTGGTGCCTCTGGTGCCTGATAATTCATTGCCTTCTGTTGATTCCTTAGTTTGGACATTCCTCTGACCTTGGGGATATGGGATTATTTCTGTAGGACCCAATGGAGTTCTGGGCCCTTGTACTGAGCTAGGAGTCTGGAACTAGGGCATTTCATCCAAGTTAGCTACTGATTTAGTCACTGACTCTTTCTGAGCCTCAGTTTGCCCATTTGTAAATGAATCTCCACTAGACTGGCTTTGCTGCTCCCCCCTGTGTGACCTTGGGTAACTCATTAGTCTCCACGTCTTCATCTTAAGGTACAGCGGCAAGAGGTTAAGAGAATGGAGTGAGAAGGGGCTGGGCACGGTACAGGGCCTGGCTCGTGGTACATGCTCAGTTTGACACTGGAGGGGGATGGCAGGTCGGTGACTTGTGAGGGTTCTAAGACATCAGTGAGCTCTTACCCTGGGGCTATCTGGCACCTGGACAAAAGGGTCGGAAGACACATAAAGGATGCATCCAGAATGGAGCATCTCAGAACGGAGCATCCAGAAGGGATTAAGCCCAGAACAGCCTGTGGCCCTTACAGCTGACTCTGCCTCCACCCGCAGGGGCAGACAGGCTAAGATCAGAGAGGGGCCAGTCCTGGAACAAGTGGGAGATGAGCTGGGGCTCTAAAGGAGGGTGGAAGGCAGGGGAGGAAGACTCTCAAGCTCCCTAAGCACGAGTCTCTTGGTAGATGGTGGCCTCTCCTGGGCAGGTAGGTGCTTAGGAGAGGCACAAACTATTAGAGAAGTCCCGGGTGGGGCCCACTGCTCAGAGTTGGAAACCTGTAGAGCAGAGGTTCTCACCTTCCCGATGCTGTGACCCTTTAACACAGCTCCTCATGCTGTGACCCCCAACCATAAAATTTTCATTGCTACTTCATAACTGTAACTTTCCTAGTTATGAATCATAATGTAAATGTAAAAAAATGTGTTTTCTGATGGTCTTAGGCAGGCCCTGTGAAAGGGTTGCTTGACCCCCAAAGGGGTCATGACCCCCAGGTTGAGAAACTCTGGTGTAGAGCCAGAGCGAATGCCTTTCCCTGTTTCTCAAACATTACCTCCTCTGTGTAGCTGTTGAGCCCAGCGTGTGTCCCAGAGCCTCCATGACGATCTTCCTTCCTTTCTATTAGGACCTGTGGAAGCCCTGGCAGAGAAAGCCATTCACTGCCTCACTTCTGGCCAGACGGCGGGGGTCCTTGTGCCAGTGTGCCCGGTCCCCAGCCCTGACCCACTCCAGCTAGTTTGACTTCAGCCCCTCACAGGCATTAGAGTGGAGCCACACTTCTCCCCCGGGAGTGACCCGGTTGATGGCAGCTCGGGGGCACTTTGGGACGGCACGGGAGATGCTCTAATGTTGGTACTGGTGGGGGGCACAGGAAGTTCTGAGGCTTTGGTACCGACAAGGTCTACATCAGGAATGTCAGAAAGGGAGGCCAGGACCAGGGAGATGGAGAAGTAAGGAGCCTACATTTTGATGTTTGGTGTGTTCAGGAGAGGTTGAGGCAGGGGAGGAAGGCTCTCAAGCCCCCTGAGCATGACCCATAGGGGTTTGTCTGTGTCCGTAAGCAGCTCCCACCCCGACCCTGGCCTGTCTACAGGAACCGGCACCAATGCCTGCTATATGGAGGAGCTCCGGAATGTGGCAAGTGTAGCTGGGAACTCAGGCCACATGTGCATCAATATGGAGTGGGGTGCCTTTGGGGACGACGGCTCGCTGGGCATGTTCAGCACCTGCTTTGATGCGAGTGTGGACCAGGCATCCATCAATCCAGGCAAACAGAGGTATGCCTGGGGCCCAGGCAGTGGCGGTGAGCACTGGCCTGCACTGGTGAACAGAGCTGGTGGGCCGCCACTTCATGCGGGTATGCGTGCGCCCTCATACAGGTTTGAGAAGATGATCAGCGGCATGTACCTGGGGGAGATTGTCCGCCACATCCTCCTGCATTTAACCAGTCTTGGAGTTCTCTTCCGGGGCCAGAAGACTCAATGCCTTCAGACCAGGGACATTTTCAAGACCAAGTTTCTCTCAGAGATTGAAAGGTGTCTGCATTGCAAGGCAGCCTGTCACTGGGTGGGGGGTATGAATGCTGGGTGCTGCTGGTAGTGGAGGGAAGCACTCAAGGATTAAGTGGGGGAAACCCAGAGAGAGGGAGCTAATGCAAGGGTGTTCTGTTCCTTCCTGGCTTCAGTGACAGCCTGGCCCTTCGTCAGGTCCGAGCCATCCTGGAAGATCTGGGGTTGACTCTGACCTCTGATGATGCCCTGATGGTCCTAGAAGTGTGCCAGGCTGTGTCTCGGAGGGCAGCCCAACTCTGTGGGGCAGGTGTGGCTGCTGTAGTGGAAAAGATGCGTGAGAACCGGGGCCTGCAGGAGCTGACCGTGTCCGTGGGAGTGGATGGGACACTCTACAAATTACACCCTCAGTGAGTCTGGATAGGTGGGTCAGGCCGGGAGGCACGGCCAGGTGGGCTGGACCAGCCTGGGCTGACCTCAACCATTTCTCCTCACAGCTTCTCCAGGCTGGTGTCGGCTACAGTTCGGGAGCTAGCCCCGCACTGCACGGTCACCTTTTTGCAGTCAGAGGATGGGTCTGGCAAAGGTGCAGCTTTGGTCACTGCTGTCGCCTGTCGCCTTGCCCAGATGTCCCGTGTCTGAGGGAATCTCCAAGAACGACGAGATCTCACTGGACTAAGGCCTCAGCCTAGTC